>NC_058511.1:2077500-5019781 GCF_020382885.2 Scatophagus argus | reverse complement strand
ATGTGAAAAATTCTGTGAAGGCAATTTGTCTGCACACAGCATGTGAGCAAGCCGGCAGGGAGGATGTGGTTGTCAGCTCTGGAGATGGAGGTTCGCTTGGCATCGAAGCACAAAAGCAAAAAAATGTACATTTTTCCTCAGGCTTTCAGACATTAGCCAGATTTAAGTGATTTGCTTCACATATACATGCTGACTTTTTGAAAAATACCTCACAGGATGAAAAGGAGTCGTTATGTACAGTATCGTAATGATTCAGGGCTTCTGACTGACAAAGTACAGCATTTTAACTATTTTTGACCTGTTAATCAGGGAAATGCCTGCGCTGAGCTGCTATGATTGTCAAATGATGCATATCCACACAGATCAATTATAGTATCGCTTCCTCCGATTTTACATCAGCAGATGGATTTATTATTTTAACTTTGCAAATTGTGCTAAGATCACATATCACTTATCACAGAATCCAGCTGTTGGTTCATTCACACCCTTGGTAGCCTCATTTTAAAATTAAAATTAAAAAAATACAAGAAGTATAAATGATTTGAGTTTTTTTTTAGCCTCTAGAATTTAGCCTTAAAATGTCCAAATCTCTGCTACAGTTATGTTTTATCTTTTAATCTTTTAGTTAAATGTGCTTCATTTGCTTGTAGTGTTGCTGTCCTGTCAGAACCTCATATATTCAGTTTTTATGCAAACCAAAGAGGGTTTTTTTAATTGTTTGTTTAGTCTAAGAAGAAGCAGGATTTTCCTGAACCCAGCCCATAAAGAAACACAAACCAGCAGTAAATTAGTTGAGTAAAAAGTTCAATATTTGTCTCTGAGGTTTACTGGAGCAGAAGTATGGTTGCACAAAACTGCAATACACAAGTGAAGTACAGCAACTCGGTGTTTAGATGAATACTTTTAATTAAATTAGGTAAATGTATGTAGTTACATTCCACTGCTGCGTGTTAGGCATGTGTGTCCTCATGACTCCATGCAGAGATGCACTGGCGTTTCCACCTGTACTTCCTGTGTAAAACTTCTGTCAGAGATTTTCTTCAGCAAGCTGCCTGACTCTTGTCCTTCAAGTGCAAGAAAAAACATTATGTGCCCTCAGTCTGTCACTAATGAAGATACTGTCGAAGTCTGCTCTGCTGTCCATCTGGAGGACTTCATTCTGGTTGCCCAACTCTTGACTGCATGATCACAAAGAGCAGCTGATGTGTTGTGCATGACTTGATGGGCGAGAAAGTGAAACATGTTAGCGTCATTGTCACAGCACTTGTGGACTTTCAGTTACAAAATTCTTGCTGGTCTTAGTTTGTGTCCGTGTTTGTGCCTGTTTGTGTTGTAAGATTACGGCTCAGGACGCGTGGCAGCATGGACCCCACAGCAGATTTCTTGTCTGATCCACCTCTGTGGCAAAATGAAAGCTTCTTGTTCAACGTGACGGATGCTAACGCCACCTCTGTTCACACGATCCGAATGTCACCAGCGATGAACAAAGCTATCAATGTGACTTTAATAGTCTCCATAATCATAACCATGGTTTCAATGGGATGCACCATCAAGATATCCCAGATCAAGGTGAGTTCAGGCGAAAATCCACCTGTTTAAAGGTCGTTGTCTGTGTTTAGGGAGGGTGTAGAAGGTTTCTCTCTATCATGTTTTCTTTCTTTCCAGCTTCATATAGTGAAACCTAAAGGGGTGGTGACAGCCCTGCTGGCCCAGTATGGCGTCATGCCTCTGACGGCCTTTGGCTTGGCTAAGGTTGGTGTTTATTTTTAACTAAAGATAATAAACATTTTAATGTACTATAGAGGAAAGCACGTGAGGCCTCCTGCAGTCTAAAGTGATGTACCTCCATAAACTGATTTAATGCTTTGGAATATAGTACTGAGCTTTGCAGTTTCTTACAAGGTTGTGATTGGTGTATCAACCAAATTCTCTTTGTCGGGCAAACAGCAAAGGTAAGCTTAAATGGAGCTGGAATGATTTGTTGATTTATCATCTCCAACTAATTTGATAATTAATAAACTGTTTCACTCTGTCACAAAGACTCTCACACCTTCTGTTTTATTTCAGCGTTAAACTGAATTTGTTTTTGTTATTAATATAATGAAATATTAGCTGCAAACGTCATGTTTAGAAAAAAAACCCCAAAACTTTACACACAAAACTGTGAGCAGTTAGCAGAGAACATATTTGGAACAAACTGTTAGTTAACCATTAGCTAATGAGGAACTTCTAAGCAAATTTATAGAGTAGCTCATGGGGGGGGCGGTTTCCTGATAAACTCTGAACGAGTCATCCATTATTAATGACTTAAACACTAGTTACTGTTACTGAGTGAAACTGAGCAGTTACTAAGTAGTCCCTCATCACATCGTCATGATCTTCTGATTACGTCACCTTAAGCAAAGTGGTGCATTACACTGGGTGGCGACTGATAAGCAGTCTTCTTAATGCTTAATGCTTAAGCAGTGAAGTTGCATAAACATAGAAATGAAATGGACAAAATGGAAACGGTGATATTAAAAGACTGTGTGAAAGGTCCCTGCAGATCAGCTCTGGTGTCACCATGAGACTTTGTTATCAGGAACCGACACTGGCGGCGCTCTGTATGACCACGTTACCCTCTCACGCCGCAGGCTTTCCAGCTGTCTAAAATCACAGCCACGGTGATCCTGATCTGTGGCTGCTGTCCTGGAGGAAGCCTCTCCAACGTCCTCACCCTGCTTCTCCGGGGAGACATGAACCTCAGGTACACACAATCGTCCACACTGAAACTGCACTGTAAACTCCATTTATTCTTATACTAATGCATGAAAATCATCTAACATCGAGGTGTTATCACACACGAATGTTTGCAGTCAACCAAAAGCTTGATTCAATAGTCAGTCGGCTTTTTAAATTGTTTTTGGTGCTTTTCTGTTACAGAAAGGCCTCTTTTGAAACAGTGTGCATTATTGAAGTGTCTTATCGGGGTGGGAGTAGATCTCATCTTGTGGATAGAAGATTGTCTACTGCCACTGCAGAGAAAATATTCAAGGGGCCTTTAGGATGTCCCACCTGCAGCCCCTGGGGGCCACAATGTTCATTACACCTCTCAACAGGATGCTGTCAAGTAAAAGTCCGACCTCTCAATGATTAAGGAGCACCAAAATAAATGAATAAATAATAGGGCACATAATAAAGTTTGTTCTTGACCCCTCTGTTAAAACTGTCTTACTACGAGCGGGTTTGTGCAGAAGTGTAGCTGTTCAAATGTCTGTTTGAGCACCTTAAGGGCCTTTTCCTTCCATGCTGGCTTAAAATCTGAGGTTGAGTCTATACAGCTTTTGAGGAAACAGTCATTTAGCAGAATGAATCTTGTGCAGAAATCATTTCCTCAACCAAAAGTGAGAATGGTCCTCTGGGGCCAGTCATTTTTAGTTGTTTCCAGTCATCACCTGTGTTTCCCCTCAGCATTTTGATGACTTGCTGCTCCACCTTGCTGGCTCTGGGCATGATGCCTCTGCTGCTCTTCATCTACTGTCAGGGCTTCCCTCACCTGCAGAACTCCGTGCCCTACGTCAAAATCATTGCATCGCTTTTCATGGTCATCATCCCATGCAGTTTCGGCACGATCATCGGCCACTACAGGCCACAGTACACCAAGACCCTCAAAAAGGTAGGTGCAGCGTCAGAGGGTCAAGGGTCACCGCTGAGCTGAAGCTGTTGACAGTTCGTAAAACAAAATGAACAGGCAGCAGGGTTAATGACTATAATAATGAAAGTAAATATGCTCAACTCCTTGAGGTTCCAGCTTGTCGAAAGCTGCAGATTTGCTGAATTTTAGCGCACCTGACATCTGCAACACAAAAAAACACAGCATCTCCTTGAAACGAATCCGTTTTTGGCCATATTAGAAATTTGGTCTTAAACTTCCCAATAATTGCTTTACTTAAATATTCATTATTTTATCTATGAACATACATATATTTGCCGTAGTTGCAAAGTTTTAGGGCATTTACATACCAGGATTTTGCCTTATGTTTTAATTATCTTAATTTATCTTCCGCATTCTCGTAACTTCGTGTCACAGTATATGAGGGCTACACCGATTGAATGCATGAACACAGAATTCAAATGAAGTCTGATTGGTTTCATCCCTCTGCTCTTCTCAGGTTGGTGTCGCTACAATGCTAACCGCCGTTTTGCTGATCACCACCTTTGCCAGCATTGGCGTTGGACACTCCATCCTGGCGGTGCTGTCTCCTACCCTCATGGCCATCAGTGCTCTCATGCCCCTCATAGGCTACGCTTTCGGATACTTCATCCCTTTGCTCTTCAAACTCAACCAAGCGTAAGTCAAGGTTATCCGGTTAGCATTTGCTTTATGTGTCCATGACTAATGAATATGTCTTCCCATCTCCAGGGAACGGAGGACCATTGCTATGGAAACGGGCTGCCAGAACATCCAGGTGTGCACCGCGATTTTGAAGTTGGCCTTTCCCATTGAGATTATAGGCCCTCTGTTTCTCTTCCCCCTGGTCTACGGAGTCTTTGAGCTGATTGAGGCAGCGGTGCTCATCGTGCTCCTCAAGTGCTACCGAAAGTTCACAGAGAAAAGTAAGACTGAGTGGAGGAGGAGGACAAGGAGGTGTGGTCCTGTTTGTGCTCAAATGAAACCTGAACGATTCTGTTTTGGTTTTCTATATGTCTGTGGACTAATCTAACAAACCACAGCGACATGGATAAGGAAAATATAGCAGCTGCCATCTTGTTTGAAGTAACAGTTACTCATGATCCAAAACAGTAAAAGTCAGCTCCACAGGAACTGCAGTGTGAACAGAAAGAGGACTGAGGCCTCATCAGACCTGAACAGCACCAGAAAGGGAATTGGGCCCTCTTTCAAACAAACTTGAAGTGTGAAAGCAAAAAGAACCGAATCCCTTTTCTGTTGGTTCACTTTTCGGTTCACTTTAAGGGGACTATGGTTGGTTCATTTAAAAAATAATAAAAAATTGCATGTGAAAACGCTCTTAGTGTGCAAACAGAGCTGCACCATCACAAAACCTGAGAAACTTACTGATCTAAACCACTAACTGTTGTTGGAGTGAAGTGATAAAATTGTATTTTTGTGTGCATAATTTGAATGTGGAATTAAAGATCAGTTCTGTTGAAAGCTTCATTTCATAAAACAATCTGACTTTCTGTTCCACTTGTGTGTGTGTGTGTGTGACCTACAGCGACGTACCAGCCAGCGAACAGTGCCGTCGGAACAGCCGCCGAGTAAACTTCATGACGGACGGTGGAGTGACCAAGCCTCGTTGCTTGAGAAGAAGAGAAAGAAACCAATCGTGGAAAGTGCTGTTGCATGACCACATAACTGCAACTAAATTATAGCTGGAAAGTCACTGTTGCGAGTACTTTGTTTAAGAATATTATGAACTGTTGGCAACTTCTAAACTTATGTGTAAATGTTTCATTGTGAACAACCTTAAAGTTAAAATTATTTTATTGTTTAAGTCCATTGTCTTTGTACACCATACAAACGTCCATATATTTCCACTGAAAATAAAATCCTTACGTACAAAATTTTTTTTCATCCCCCCCAAACTCTTCGTCTACAAGTTCATTTGAACCAAAGTCACATCAGTCACAGTACCAACAAGTATTCTTGAGATTACATTGCTCACTTATGTAAAACAAAAGTCTGCAGTGCTGTACACAAAACCCTACACACACACACACACACACACACGAAAAGAAAATTACAATGCTAGAATACACTGCATTCTGTAAGCAACACCACAATGAAGTGTTCACTTTATCTCCTGACAAAATAAAAGTTTTAACAGTCAGCTGTAAGAAAATGTAAGACCCATGAAATGAAGAGTTAATCTACTGCACAGCTGTGCAACTGCTGGAACAATGAGCGCAACTGTTCAGCCTTCCTGACACGGAGGCTGGCGATGCCAATTATGATAGTGGTTTGCATTTCAGCTTTAAGCACAAATAAAAAAAAATTTCAATAATAAATCTTTTTTTTTTGATTGTTTTTTTTTTTTTTAATCAAACAAAAGTACATGCAAGCAATTCTAAGTTATAGATATTATATACACCACCTCTAGTGGGTACGGTAGGTCAAAACATGGGAAAATAAGTGAAAAGACTTGATAAATGTGGTGGTGACTAGAAAAAACATAAACCCAAGCATTTTCCATCGCAAATGATTGATCATTTGCAAAAAACAGTAAAGTAAGTTCTCACCCGACTTATCAAAATGATCCCAGCACTTCCTCTTCCAAGTTTTGCAAAAAAACAAAAACAAAAAACAAAACAATGTAGAGATTACAAACTTTACAGGCCCAGTTAGTGTGAGACTTGACTGGCGATTCTGAGTGATGAAACAATAGTGCTGGACCAGTAGTGGATCTGCAGTCTGGTTGAGATGGATATATATTAGGAGGTGAGGAGTCGCTGGGTGTCAACGTACATACGGGTCCAAATGTGATGTGCAATGAGAAGAAAGACGCGACCAACATTACCGCGCAAGTTAGTCAATTAAGGAATGCCCTGCGATGACAATAACATATTTGACTTGGCGCCGTCGTTTCCATCTGACGATGTTCCTGTGTTTGAAATTTGAAGAACAGAAACGCCGTGAGAACATCCCTGTCAAGGAAAAACAAACTTTGCCCAAAGAAAACTCTTGATCTTGGCTTTCAGAAGAGATCATGGGAACTCCAGTGTGCCAACTCATTCAAGGTGATTATACTGCTCAAAGAAGTTGGTCTAACAACACAGCTTCTAGCGCTGGCTGTCAGTAGAAGGAGAACGAGAACGGGAGCGCGAACGGGAGCGTGAACGTGAACGGGAGCGGGAGACGGAGGCTCTCTGAGCCGGCAGGGGGGAGGGCGGACTGGCGGACTTGCTCATCTTTGAGGTCCGTTTGGCGGGTTCCTTTGATTTGGGGGTTGGGGAGGAGGTACCGCCAGCTGGGGAGCCAGAGCGGGAGCGGGAACGGTTGTGGGCCTTGGCCGGGCTGCGGGAGCGTCTCGGGGAGCGAGATGGGGAGCGACCACGAGAACGGGACCGCGAACGTGAGGAGCTCTCAGAGCGGGAGCGACTTCTCGATCTGGGAAAGAGAAGAAGACTGGCATTAGGAAAAGGCCTTTATAACATAATATACTAATAGCAGAATTGTAACATCTAAACACTTTTTAAATAAAATCTTAACTTTATTCAAATTGTCACACAATTCTACGTGTGAATTTCCTTCCCTGAATCAAATAAGTCTCATCTCTCACAGCCCATTTTCTGCTAAATCTGATATATACATATATTTGCTCTGAGCTGTTTTCTTCATACATCACTTAGCTTATCCAGATTAACAAGATCACTGTGGAGTCGTCTAAAATGAGCCTGCTGTTCATCCCACCAGCTCACTTCTTTGAATGAGTCAAACACTGATTAGTGAGTGCTGGATGAAGTTATCTTGGATGCTAGCACGTCTCACTGTGAACTAAATCGAAAATCAGGCCATCGTCTGTGTGCAGGCTGGTGAAAAAAACAATCATCAGCTACATTTAGCCGACTTCTTCTTTAATATACATTGATTTTTATAATAAAATGAAAGGTGGGTCACCTCTTCTTGGATGCCTCAATGAGCTTGATTTTCCTGCCATTCATTTCCTTTCCAGACAATTTCTCAAGGGCGTTTTTCAGATCACTGTGAGAGGCAAACTCTACAACCCTGTGAAAACAACATGAGACAACATTGGCTAAAATAAATCAGATGGTAGTTTACATCAAATTGCAAATCTAAGCTCGAGATCATACGTAAGCGATTGTGAATCGCTTACGATGTTGCCATTTAATGCCAACAGAGGCAATGGTCTTACCCTTCGTTGACCTTGGGGCGATGAGCATCTGCAAATGTCACCTCTCCAGCTTGCCTCATGAAATCTTTCAGGTCCTACGCATGTAAACATCAGTCAACTTACGGAGAGACTCGGGACACAAACACAGTGTGAGACAGAAAAACAGAACAGATTTACCCAAAAAGAGAGATGGTTAGACTCTCTGAGAGGACTACACAGGCTACTGCAGATATGGAGGATGAGCCCAAGAACCTCAGAAGCTGTTTAATCAGCCAGACATTGAAGAAAAAGTGTATTTTTACAAAGAATACAAAAAACAAAAAACAGGTATAATGTGCCACAAATTAGAGTTCGGCCAATTTTGATGAGTGCGATTACTGGGCAGGCTGAGTATTCGCACCAGCTTTGACATTCTTGGACCCACAGCTCATTATAGCTAGAGAGACATGAACACCATCTGCATGAATTGAAGTGCAGTGGCGCCGCTTGGGCAGCGTTTGGCACTAAGAGCCCCATTTTCCCTGGCAAGGAGGGCACAGGGCTCCGCGCCGGGACCGCCCCTGTCTCGGCACCCCGCCTCAGTATAGAGAGTGAACAGGGTGGAAGAGAGGAAACTACTACCTGAGAGTGAGACCCTTTGGGGTGGGCCGCAGGCTCTCCGAGCCCACCATAACCTCGGGATAACAGCAGATTATATCCATGGGCACCTGGGAGGAATTCACACTCTCTCTCTCGCTCGCTCACGATGTGCGGGAACACCAGAGGGGGGAAGGGAGGGGGGGATATCGATCGATCGAAGCCCCTCAAATTAACGAACCATCGATCAATACGCCACCACCATCACCATCGACTCTCGCTCTTTCCTCTCCTTTCTCTCTGCCAACTCTCTGTTTCCTCTCTCTCGCTCTCAGCCTCACACCAGGCACCCCACTGCCTTCGACAGCGGGGCGTTGCGAGCGAGCGAAGAGGCCGCCAGTGCCTCTAGTGTGGAGCGAGCGCTCACATGACCAGCAGGCGTCAACTAGGAGTAGGACAGAGTGGCTGACACCACAGGCTCAACCCAGACAGAAGGACCCAGAAGGGGTTAACTCCACCATAAGCGAGCTCTTCCACATGACACAACAGTCAGGCTGGCAAATAAAGGGGTGAAGAATTGGTTAAAATTTGAAAAAAAGGAACAAATTACGTTTTTTGTTGTTACTGCTCTTTGACTCATTACTTAACTGCATGAGATGCAGATTGATAAGAGCGGTGCTTTTAAAAAGAACAATTTTGGCCTGATCACAACAAAATAGTTTCACTGTTTATGTATGTATATTAGCAACTGATTTGATTTCAGACTTTCTATGTTTTTAGCAGCATGTAAATTCTACAGTTGTATGTGTATGTTGCTGGAGGCAGAATGATGGAGGTGATAACTTTTTATGATGTTGCAGCTTTTAGAGGCTTGCTGAGCATAAAAGAAACATGAGGCAATACTAACCTGCCAGCTGACACGAGAGGACAAGTTCTCCACAATCAGGCGGTTCTCAGTGCGCATCGGAGGAGGGTTTCGACTGGAAACGAACGGAGGGTCAGTCAAATGAATGAGAATGGCACACACACAGACTTTGGCACGCAGCCTGAGAGCTAAACTACTTGCCAGTAGCAAGGATAATTCATGGCAAGGATCTTTAAAATGCAGCACACGCAGGGCTTGTGTTGCACTGTAAGTAAACCGTTCAACATTGCTACTCTAACAGAAGAAGAAACGTGAACTCCTGAATGCTGATTCTTCCCACATGCAGGTCAAAGCCAGAGCCATGTCACATCCGAGTTGGTGGTAATACCCACATTTTTTTCCCAGAATCTCCAACTGGTATTTGATTGTTAAATGCAAATGAAATTAGAAATGAAGAGTGCTTAAGAGTACTGTAAAAACATTGATAATCATTGCTGAAATATTACTGAAAAGGTACTTCTTCTGATTTGATAGTCAGTTGTTGAACACAGACAGACGTTGATACAACTACAAAGCTACTTGTTAGCTGCAACCAATGCTATAAGACATTTCATTGTGCTTTTGTATACAAATATCTTCCTTTAGCAGAGATGGACTGAAGTACTCAAGCCTTGTACTTGTTTTACTAACTAATTAATTCATGAGGGGATCAAAAACAGAATCAGTCAGATATACTTGAGCCCTAATGGCGAAGCAGTGAAAAGCTTTTTTTGTGTATTTACCCTGCAACTATATTTTTTGGCAGCCACTACTGTGCTTAGATTAACTTATTTGCACTTGTCTCATTCTATAGTTTGCTCATGGTTTGTAAATTATGCCGCTCCACCGCCAAGAGATTTGTCTTGTTTAGAATCCAGATTTGACTTATCACGTTGAGAATCACGTCCATGTGAACTCTCGGCACAGCTGTGGTTGTTAGGCTTAGTGAAGCCTGTGCTGGCCAAGTGTGGCTACAAATACTGTGGGTGGTGTGAAAATGTCACCTCCGACTGCTCTGGGAGCCTCGGCCATAGCGATCAGAGAAACGCCCTCCACCGCCGCTGGCTCCTCTGCCACGGCCACCCCGCAGACGTACACGGGCGTGCTCGATGGTCACCCTGAAAATCCAGAAATTAGTAATGTCTTTTATTTTGTTATATATATATATAATTTGTTTCTTTAGATTGATTGCAAAAACAATCAAGACACGGAGCACCTTTCATTGCACAACTCTTTGCCGTCAAGCTCATAAACAGCATCCTCAGCATCTCTGGGGTCATCAAACTCCTGCAATAAACAGAATGCAAGACATTTACGACAACACGTCTTAGCATCAAGCCCCTTTTACATGTCATTCTGACGCTGTGGCTTAGAAAGGAAGCTTCTTTAAGAATCACATTTACGGGACAGGACAATCCATCAAAATGGTTCAGGCAAATTAACACATTAACAAGACGCACCTGAGCTCACCTTGTGAGTTTGGATATTTATGTAAATGGGAGACTTTTTTTTAACATATATGTAAACATTTCTTAAGTGTAGACTGAACGTGAAAGTAATTTGAATCAATTACTCGTTTTTTTGCCGTGTGGGCGTGTCAACAAGCCGGACACACAAAGGAATAAAATAAAAGTCGTAAATAACCGGATATATATAATGTGAATACACGCCCAGACGAACAGAGCCTGGATAAGGCAGCCTAATAAGCACATTTTGTCGCTGTCAATACAAATTGTCAATTCAGTGTACAACTGGGCATCGTGCTCGTCATATCTGAAAACCTGCTGACCTACTTCCATGCAGCTGACTCACCACAAAGCCAAAGCCTTTCTTGAGGTCAATATCTCGGATGCGGCCGTATCCTTTGAAAAATCTCTCCACATCCTTCTCTCTCGCAGATGGGCTCAAACGGCCGATGAAAATGCGACATCCACTCATGTTGATCAAGTCGTTCCGGTCTGAGGAAATAAACATACTGATTTAATTGAGTAAGCTAACGCAGCCTACTGGGAATGAGAAACACCGGCCCTACAATGTCAAATCACAGATGCTCTATTTTAGCAGCAAGCTAACAAATCAACCATGCGGCCTATGCTACCAAATTTTACCGCGCCATATTACTAGCTAAACTAAGCTAAGGATACACGACACAAACGTTTATCTGCTTTGACAAAACGCGAACTGCATGCTGACATAATGGATCATTTCAGTCATTGCACGCATACCTTGAAGTGGTCCTAGTGCTATTTCTTAACTAGCTCGACTGTAACCGCTGACTCCGAAGTAAAACAAAATGGTGCCTCCGCACTAAACCAACCCTCGTACGACCAAAGAAACTCTAATAGGGCTAAATGTTCTTCTTCTACCTCCTAAAGGCAACCTGGCACCCTTATTGCAACACCGCCATCTTGTGGAATTAGATAACCTCTACGAAACAGAGGCCCTCGAACTTGTTTGAGACCTCCAATAAATCTTATGTCAGTGTTATGTTTTAGTTTCCTTCTGTTATGTGCTCAGTATATTAATACTGTACTCCAGGGCCCGGCTGTCTTATTGTATGTCCAAAAATCGAATTGCTAATAAAGTTTTAAAATGAGCACTGCACTGGCGCCACTGCAGAGCACTTAAAAAAAAGAAGAAGAAGTTCGACGAACGTGACGTAAGTTCCCCTCCGCCGCCGAATATGAACTGCAGTTTCTACTTCTGACCACGAGGTGTCGCTCAGATACAACAATACAGCACAGAGATAAGAACAGATCACACACTGTTCAACAGCTATTTCTTAATAGGCCTCTATGGCAAACACAGCAGGACAAAGGACATAATGTTAAAATACAAGTTGAGTCAGAAAGAGCAATTTCTTTTAATTGCATGCACAGGAAATTGTTTTTGAGAAGTAATTTAGAAGATACTAAGGTTTTAAGGGAAGCAAGCTCCCAGGTAGGTGATTTTGCTGTCTAATCACACACAACAGCATAATTCTGGAGTGTTGATGAAGAATTCATGAAGCAGATGTCGTACTAGCCTAAGTGATTTGCTATCTGTGAAGGGTGCTGCAAGGATCTAAACTCACTAATGTACTGTCATGTAGCAGGACCTCCACGTGCAAACAAGGTTCAGATCTTCTGGGATCCAATTTAATGTAAAATGAAATCATTCTCTTGACTCATACAAGCAGATACACATTGCAGTGGTTTAATAGGTGCTGGACACGACTTTGACGTAGACTCAACTTTCAGTCTGAAAATATGTGCTTTATGACAGATTGACGTTTTCCAAGAATTACACACTTAGCCGCTTAATAGCTTAAATAATGACACATCATCTTCCACATTCAAAAGAAAGCTTTAATTAGAAAGTTATATACACACTGTAAAATTAAATTAAACTTTATACAAATATTAAATTACTATCTTCACACCCACTGCCATGTACAGAGGAAAAACCAAAGCTGAAAGCAATGAAACTAAGAATCAAAATGTGTACTTTTTTTAACCTGTTATTCTCAGGGAAGCAACACCGTACAACAGTGCTTCTGAACGCAAAGTCAATCTTACTTATTTTTTTTCCTTTTCAACCTCATAATATCTGAATGCCTTGTAGCAAAAGAGAAGTAAAGGAACAGTGAAATATAGGTGCTTATAGGTTCATCATCATCATCATCATCATCAGCACAGTAGCTGGAAAAGCTAAGGGAGGACATAGAAGGATGGACATTCATTTAGTCGTGTCCAACAACAAAAGTAAACTCAATGATAAATACACAAAGACAGTTTTATGCATAGGATAGAAAAAAAAAAACAGAGTAAGGCCATTGGGAAAACAGAACACGTTGCAATACTGTAAAGCAACCAACGATTATACGTCCCAAAAAAAAAAGAAATTGTCCAAGTCTAAGGCAACATTCTGTTTGCATTAATGATGTAGCCGTCGACACTGACAGACAGCCACAAATGCCAAATAAAACAGAAATCCAACTGGGTTGTTCTGTTGTTGTTTTTTTTTTGTTTGTTTGTTTTTGTTTTTTTCTCTGAGCAGTTAAGCTTGAAAAGTAATTCTCAGGATCCTTCGGAGTCATGCCGTTTCCAGGGTGACCAGCTCAACTACCAAAGCTTTTCAAGTGGCAATGAAAACAGAGGATGATTTCTAACAAAATAGCACGATTTTCTCTTAAATTTGCACTTGGCATTAGGAGGGTGAGTGAGCGTATGTGGCGGGAGTGGGTGCCATATAACAAAAACTTTTATCATTTCACTGCAACCAGTTGCAGTTGTGTCATTAATGCACGAAAGTGGAGAGTCTTCGGTATAGCGCGAAGGTGGGCGAGAGCCAGTTCCTCTAAGGAGACTCGTCTTTTCCAGCCATTCAGCAGAAAACGATAAATATTCTAGCTTGAGAGTAGATGAATAATACACACATTGTGTAGCGGACTCGTTGCCTGAAGTGACGCTGGTTTGTTCATGTGACTTATTCAGTGCTGGGAGGGATATTTTCCAAGGGTGAAAGACAGGGACATTGTGCAGCCAGTCTCTAATCTGAAGAGAGGCCAATCAGACAATGGCTGTGTCGCAGCCTACCATATGAGGTTATGTCATCTCCAGCCTAGTGGACACGGACACACACACACACACACACACACACACACACACACACATGCAATGAGATTCTGCAACTCAAAGCAAACCGAGCAACAGAACAAACAATAAATACAGTGGAGGGGAAGGGGGGAAAGTGAAACAACCTTAAAGTTCAGTCGTGTGCCCAATCACCGTGTTGAAAGACAACCCTCTCCTCAGCTTTCAGACAAAATGTGACATTATGTGTCCCTGTCCTCATACAGAAAAGATGTATGGCGCAGTCCTGGGACCAAAACACCAATCAATCCCACTCATGCGACAGAAGAAGCACCTGGGTGCAGCTGGCATCAAAAAAAATAAAATAAAAAAATGAAAGAAGCAGGAAAAGGTCTTTTTATAGTTGTGATACGGTGCTTCGTAAAACACTGCACCCTGCTTTTAGCTCTTGTGAAGTGGTTCTCAATCTCACTAATCCACATGCTAGACGCCACCAAGATACACAGATAGCTTGAGAGAGAGAGAGAGAGAGAGAGACAGCGGAGGCTTCATGCTTCATTCAGAGTGGGCCACCGTGCTGTGACAGCAATAACTAAAAACAACATGCAACATTCACAAAGCGGGCTGCAAAAACCCGGCCGCCACTCACAACTTTTCAAGTACAGCGGGAAGACGATTCTGAGCGCCACGGCGTCAGGAGCAAACATCACAAGTTGTTTTATTTCACTTTTTTTCTTTTATCTGAAGTACTCCCAGACAGATTCCAACGTGTCTCAATTGCTATAGCCTTCTCCAATGAAGCTTCTGTGAGCCATTTTAATATAGAGAACTACACCTGGGAGGAGGCAAGTGTATAGTAATACATAGCCTATAGTACACAACCTTGACTTGGTATGTATGCTTTACTCATATACATAGGATCTACAGGATTTATGTTGAGCTGGCACCACTTTGTTTGTCTGGCTTGTCTTTAGTTTGATCCAGTTGCTGGGTCCAGCGGTGCTTCCTCATTGCTTATGATGCAGGGAGTATTGGTTGTTGGCTTTGCTCTGCATGGGTGGCAATGGCAGAGGAGTTTGCATGGGGAATGGGCATAGTTCTAGTCTTTTCTCTGCTGGCTGCTGAGGGGAGTCAGGGGAAGTGGGTTGACAGCCACAGTCAGTCCTGGTCAGCAGTGAGAGATAAGGATATTGGGGGCTCTGCCACTGATGCTGATAGCAGGCTGGCAGGCTTCATGCTTCCTTCAGCAGGGGAATATCTGCAGGGGAACAGAACAGATATGTTAGAACAGAGCAAAGGCTGTGGAGGCAGCCTTCTACCCAACACACAGTCATTCAATACATTACATCAACGGAAACATTTCCATGCAACTGAATTTCCTGGGTAGTTGGGTAGTGGTGTAATGGAACATTTAAACCATTCCCATTACTTTACCACTGCATGAGGGCGGAGCAAGCTGAAGTTATTCTATGGCTAATTATGGGTAGTTGGGTAGTGGTGTAAAAGTCCAATATAAATAGTGTAAGTTTTCAATTAAACCTACATTTGGGACTTTACTGAATGCCTCAAGCAGTAAGCATAAGAAGAGAGTGTATATAATTGATAACTTTGAAAACGGGGTGACATTTCTATTAGTATTGATTATGTCTGACAATAAACTTGATAGGTATTTGTGTTTTGTTTCACTAGTCCTTGGCAACCCAGTAATGTAGATAAATATATTACTCAATCCGTAGACAACTGTTAACTGCATACTCTATACGTCAGCATGAGGAGTAATGTGAAATTTCAGTTTGTCCATCAAAATGCAGCTACAGCCGTTCTGCTTCCAACATAACCTGGTCATAATTCTTTTATGTGGAATAACACAGAGAGTCTCCTCTTACCGTCAGAAAAGTCATCTGTAGAGGTGACAGAAAGCAGACTGTGCTGGTCGCTACTCTCAGAGTCTCTGCGGAGCGGAAGGGGGGCAGCGCACGCACCCCCTGGGTGCTCTCTAGCCCATGATGACGAAGAAGAGGAGGAGGAGGAGGAGGAGGAGGAAGAAGGGGCCTGATGAACCAGCACCGTCTCTGCATGACGGCGGGAGGAGAAGGACGACGAGGAGGACGTGGATGGGAGACAGAAGTCTAAGTCTCTGTGGTGGCGGGTTCTGCTGGGGCCCCCTGTGGCTCCCTGAGGAAGCCCCTCTGAGAGCACGATCGGGACTCGAGACTCCGGAGGAGCTGGAGGAGGTGGTGGAGAAGGAGGAGGACCGGAAGCACCACACAGTCCACTGCTTCCATAAACAGCCTCTTCGTAGGAGGGCAGCGTCACCTGGACGCCCTCCACCATGATGGAACTGGGCTGGCCTGAGACTCCCTGCTCCCTCCTGATAGACAGGGAGGGGAAGTCAGTGAGAGACAGACAGACAGTAAGACAAGTGTGGACAGCACCAGATTCAGGTGGATGGACATGATGCAGTCATGTGTGTTGCGTGCCACTGCACAACCGGAAGACGTGATTAGCGTTGACTGTGCAATCCCTTTACAGCAGGCTGCACTAAGCCCTCAGGCCCACAGCATAATCAACAAGAGTGCCAATGATCGTTGGATCAAATCACTGTGACCTCTTTATCACAGAGCCACAGCAGGGACGTTAGAGGTTAACGCCCTTTTTCTTACTTTTACTTTCATTTCTCATGTATTTAAGAAATGTGAACTAGTAAAACTAGTTGCCAGGTTTTATGCGTCTTATGTAGGCAACCTGTTTATGTAACCAGTTTCAACCAAAACTCCTGAATAAGAGGTGTGTCTGCACAGAGGAGGATCATTAGCAAGAATCTGCTGTGTTACTTTATGACATACTGGGAGGTGGTTTTACAGCAGAACATATAAAAGGGCAGTGCTCCTCCAAAGTACATAGAACCAGAGCTTTCAAAAGTTTCTGCCAACACTTTGTGTGAGAAGCAAAAGGCTGATCCTTTTCAACATGTTTGCCCTCGTCAGTAAAACACAGAAGAAAACAAAATGCACACGGAGCAACAAAGACTGAAGCATAACATTCATTCCCTTTATGACAGAAACTTCCGGTTGTGCAGTGACTGTATGATTTCAAAGAATATGATGGTATTTTATTGGGTTATTTTATTCATGTGATCTTGGGGAGGAATGACTTTAAGATGGACGGCATTATGGCAAGAAGTCAGAAATCCCGAGAGGATCACAGAAAATATTTGCACTTTTAAACAATGCAGTTGCGTAGACAAGTCATTTAACATCTAAATTCTCACGCAGAAAACTCAAAGCATTACAATACAGATCTCATTCAGATATACTTTAAGCACATGATTATGTAAAGGTGTGCTGTGTGACTAGAACTCCATGATGTGTGTGGCGACGAGAACAAAAGGTGAAACGTTACAATCATGAAACTGAGCCAAAATAGCCGAAATAAAATCTGGGATGTGAGAAACGAGAATCTGCCTTTTGCTTTCACGAGGAGCAGCTCTAACAACCACTGGGCATGACACAGAGGCCGAACAGCTATCAGCACAGTAAGGTCATCGGTCAAGTTGACTCACCTGCTGTGATGGAAGGACTTGAGTTTGGGCTGTACAAGGACAAACAGCACCACTAAAAGCAGGATGAGTGCCACAGAACTAGCTGTGGACGCCACAATAGACAGAGCTGGTATACCCAGAGGAGAGCTCGGTTCCTTGTCTGACAGGCACAAGAAGAACAGAGAGGAAGTGAAAATGTGGTTCACAGATTTTGATTTCGAAACTGCGCTAATCTGTGGTAGACCAGACACAGGTCAAAGTTAACAGAAGTGACAGACCTTGTGTGAGGCGGCAGCTTATCTGCATTGGACCGTCCCACTCGCCGTTCTGGCAGGTGAGGAACTTGTAGTCCCCCTTCAGAGCATAGCCCTCGTCGCAGAAGTACTCGATAACTGTCTTGTGGGTGAGGCGGTGGCAGGGAGAAGGGTGACAGCGGTAGCCCCCGTTCTCAGGTTCAGTGGGCGGTGAACACACTGAGAGGAGGCAGAGAAAATAAGACATTTGAACACTTGTGGCTGCTGTCGTGTACTCAAAGAGTCTGGCAGTATTTCTACCTGCAGTCATATTTTGAGCGAAATTTGATGTGATCTAACTGATGTGATATTTCAGTTTTGATGCAGTCAGCTGTGAAGTGCACCTGCTCAAACATATGAGGTTATAAAAGTGACTTTTCAGGAAGTGAGAGGAAAATCATATAGTTCACTTCCCAATGAACTTGACCCTCAAATGTTTGTGACAAAAAAAGGTTTAAATGAACCGTTTGCATTACAATAAAACTTGTAAAGGCTACAATATTTTCCATAGAGACGAGCATAATAGGACTGCATTTGAGCCAAGAAAAAAAAAATTACAGTCTGGTGTGCTTTTTTTATCTTGCACAGAACTTTGCACTACTCCTTTCATTTGCACAATACCATGTTTCTGCGTATGTGAAATGACAATAAAGCTCCTTGAATCCTTGTCCCAGGTGTGTATTTGTTGTGCTTACCATTGCTTCTGATACAGCGTGGCGGTTGATAGGACCAGGCTCCAGAGCTGGTACAAATGATGCTGGTGGGCCCATCTGCAGTGTAGCCAGGCTCACAGCCATAAGTGAGCAGGGTGCCCGGAGGGAAAGAGCCCCGGTTGGCTTCGGTCTGGTTCAGCAGGTCTCCGTGCTGCACGCCGGGTGGCTGCGCACAACCTGAAGAAACAGGAAACAAGTGAAAAAAATTCAGAATCAGTTTTTGCTGCTTGAAGGCTTAAATCGTAGAAGCCCTTTAGGTGGATTTATGGCCATTTCACCACTTATGTAAGGAACTAAAAGCTTCGGATTAAACTTAGAAAACTTAGAAACTCCCAACAGACAGCATTTGTAGCATCTTACTTTTCAATTTATGAATGAATTACCACGTATTACAGGCCTGCTGGGGGAAAAGGAAAATGTGTCTCACTGGTAGCCTGAGTCTAAAGAATAATGCACCAATATTATGTCAAATAAACAGTATTTCGACAAGCTTATCGCTGATGTTGCTTCTGAGGCTGGCTCTATCTCAATCTAATAGCGAACCTGGTAACAGTTTTCCAGTGACTCTAAAATTTTAGCAATGGATGGGATGTAGTGGGATATTGTGCTGGTCTATCATTACGGTGACATAAACTGTCGGCCTGTCCCCACTGCGGGCAGCTGCCACTGGGTCAAACAACTTTTCACAGGCAAACTCTGTCAAGTTGACAGGCTGAGTTGATAATTAAAGCTCAGAGGTACTGTTACTTAAAACCAGGCTGCATTTTACAAAGGCAAGGCAGAGGCACTGCATCAACATGACAGGTTATGCAGCAGACAGCCACGCTGTGCAGCATAGAGAATACCTGAAGTGTCTACAGTGGATTAAAATGTCACAAAGAGCTTGATATAGATCAAACTTCTCTCAATTATCTCCTGCTCATTAAACCGACTTCATCCCACACCACCACTGGGCGTTGAGACAGGATCTTTAGTGAGGCTCATTTACTTGGCTCTAATGACAGACTTGAAGCTCTAAGCCAGCCAATGAAGACGGGATGAGGCAGAAGACTTAAAGTTAATTGTGCTTTGATCCACCTTCCCATGATGCTATGATGCTGCTTTGGCACGCCAGCTCCTTGTGTCCGAATTGTGCATTTCATCGTAGCGTGGGGCTAATTTATCCGAATGTGAAGCTGCACTCCCACAGCTCCAAACACTGTCCACACACACTCACACACACGCTCTTGTTAATATACCCACACACATTTGGAGCTACAATCTGGAGAGAGCGGAGCATCTAAATCCAGCAGGTCTGACATAACAGTGCAACACCTGTGCAAACCGAGACATGACAGCAGGAGGCTGACTTCGGTGTTACTGATATTCAAGAAGAACCAAAGTATTGTGCAAACCTTACACACAGACATATCAGTTTTATGACTACTCTTCTGACTCATCTGTGGCAAGAATTTGAGCTTGGCTTCAGTCGAAATGTTTCCAATACTAACTCAGAACACTGAAAACCCATCTGGGCCTTTGTATACGAATCAAGTCTGTCGTATTAAGTGGAAGATTTTCAGTGTTTTATCAGTACGTCTATGTGTTTGATTTATCAAAAGCAATAAACAATGCATGGTGATTTTTCTCAGTAACAAGACACAAGTACATTTAAAAACACCCACACAATAAAGAACATTAATAAAGCCACCAACACTAATGACCATATGGCTCATTATTTAATCCTTGGTCCGAGTATTTATAAAACATATTAGCCATGGTCTGCTGCAGGGTCTTATCAACTTGTTGACATAAACAAACACACCAACGTTGCAAACAGCCACTTTGTCTTGCCTCCGTGTGTGTTCAGAGATCGAAAGAGACTATTTCCACAGCAGCGCCTCTAACATCCTCTAATCTCCGGGGAGAAACGTCGGTCTAAGCTGGCAGCACAAGATTAAATGCAAACACTCAAATGTGTGAGCGCCTACTCAGCAACACACACACACAACATACACACACACACACACACACACACAGGGAGGGTGGGGGGGGAGAAAAAACAAAGTCAACACCCACAAACAAAGACACTCCCAGGGCTAAGTTGGGTGATACCAAAGGGCTATTGAATTCAGTTGAGGACAGATTTAGTGTGTGTGTTTGTGTGTGTGTGTGTGTGTGTGTGTGTGTGTGCTCAAGAAGTGCTAACACTGCTCACTGCAAGCATACTACAAAAATACAGTTACTATACAACCGTTACTGATAAGGCTGGTTCTAGTCTACTCAAATTTCATCTTCATCTATCACAAAATATTTTGTTATAGGGCTACAATTAATCAATATTTTCATTATTAAGTAATCTGCAGATTCTCTTTTTGATTATTTGATTTATTGTTAGATCTATGACACAAAAAAGGTGTGGCTTGACTTTTTACAAGGAGACTGAATAAAAGACTTACATCCTTTGTCATTTAACCAAAAGTACGAACCAAGAAAAGCAGCCATTTTGATTAAAATCATAATGCAACAGGCCTGTGTGGCACACAATTATGGTTTGTGTGAGTCAGGGGTTTAGCTGCAATATGTGAAGAACCACAATTGCCAAGGGACTGTATTGGTATTGATTATGCAGGATTCAGCACAAGCGAATCACAGTTTGTCTCATACAGAAGCTGAAGGTTTGTTTAATATGATCCAACATGCACAAAGTTTGTGTGTTAAAGTAGAGTAATCTTTCTCACTCAAACACGTGTGCTCTTTGTCGCACACGCAGAAACACTATCTGCACACGCATATTTCAGGATGCCATTTGACACCACGACCTGAGCAGCTGCTCGCTGAGCTGTTTCGGGGCAACTAAAAGCTCTCTGAGGAGGAGATGGTGCTAATGGAGGTGGTAAAGGTGATGAATTGATGACCCCAGGCTGGGATTCAGCAGGGGACAAAAAGGCCGTAGGGGGCAGTTTACAACAATAGCCTGTAGCCAACGGCCGCTGTTATGATCTTTAGTGGTACGCTGCAAGGCAGTCAACAAGACTGAAGAGGAAAGATGAGTGTTAATGGTCTTCATCATCTATTGATTTTCTATTGCTTTCTTATGGTCGGGATTGTCTCAGAAGTAATGGCATGAACATATTTAAGAATTCATCTTCATTTCATTTTATTTAACATGCCAAACACTGGACCTTGCCAATACCTAACAACTACAGTAAGAAACACAAAACATTTTCACACAAAAGTCTTCAATGATCAGATCAGAACGCTCACTCTATGCAAACTGCTTCTTAAAAAGTAATGAGGAGGGAAACACTGAAGAAACCAGAGACTGAGCTCCAGTAGGAACAACAAGAACAACATGGTGTGGCGAGAGACTCGGTCCTCGACATTTGCAAGATTCAAATACAGAAGGAGACAAGCTAGTTTTTCTTGTCACTTTAAGCAAATCCACTGTTGCTGATATTGTTAAATCTTCAAGGGACTGTCGTGCATTAGCGTGATAAAGCGCTAAGCTCAGGGTAAAATTCTTACAGAGAGATCCGGTCACGGAGGTCAGTGAGGCGAGGTCAGTCTAAACGAACCATGAAGCCAGTAAAGTGTCCGTTTTGAAACTTGTGGTTGTTTCAGAGGCATGACAAACCAGGCTCTTCCTCTGGTGCTGGGAAAAACTTTCACTGACTGTACAACACATCATCATTTGAGTTTTCTCAATGTCATTTGAATCTACTGCACTTACATGAGTACTGGCACTGGCTGGTATTAAAAAGATCTGCTAAAAGCCCTCAGCTGTCAGGAAACACACAGTCAGGTAAAGTATGACGAAGAGCAAAATGAACCAATATGACCGTGTTGCTAATTGGACTGTACTGACAGAAACGCACAAAAAAAAAAAAAGATTTGATGCCTATTAATATGCAAAACAAAAACCAAATTGACTTTGGAAAGCTGACAGAAAAGACAACCCTATACACCTGCATCTCTGGGTTACTATGTTACTATGATGGTACTCATGTCACGTTTCGTTTTTTTAAGTAGTCAGTTATTTATTCAAAGCCAAATTTTTTATTGTCTGTTGAGATCAACAAATCGGCAGCAATTTTGATTGTTTAAATTTTTCAATTTAATTGCCAAATTTCTATTGATTTTCAGCATTTCAAATGTGTTCCAAGAAACTAATTGGCAGATTAATTGCTGCCCCACACAGTACATTGTGCACGCATACTTGTCCTGCACATCCCTTCAACTGAGAAAAGAACAACTCATATCCATGTCAACTTGAAAAAGGAAATGAAGACAAAATACTGAAAGACAAAGAATAAAGAAATGTTTTAAAAAAAGTGTTTTTTAAACTTGGAGCAGTGAACAGTTCTGACTTAAATGCACTCTCCCATGGGATAATAACTGCCAAAAGAAGTCAGAGCCTGCCTTTGAAACATGTAAATATAGCCTACATCAAAAAACATTTTTGCAAATTACCAGGAAAGAGAAAGGAGAGGTTAGAAAGTAGCCAGGAAAGTGACTGAGAGCACAAAAAGAGATGAAAACATCGTCAGAAAAACAGATAGAGAGGAAGGCGGAAGGGAGCGCAGGAAACGTCAGCATCATGATTTACCGTAGCTCTGGGTAATTACAAGCCAAAAAAGAGACATGTCATAACAAGTCAACCATTAGTTCTGTGCGTGAGGGAGAGGCTCTGTACAGCAACAATGGGAAGAGGAGGCAGCTACAGTACATACCACACTGTGGGTTGGGCTAGCAGAGGAAAGAATGAATGCTGTTCAGTATCCACAGAGTGGCTAAAATATAGAACCTTGTCGTCTCTCTCTTTTCAATCTTCCTCACAGCCTAGATGGAACATCAGCTTTGAAAAACACAAAGTGGGGAGAAAAATTTTAATGCCCTACGCAATGACAGTGGATTTCAGCACGCCATGTTTTGTGCTTATGAGTCACGGTTATGCACAAGCTGTTCTCCCACCGGTCTGATGTTAAGAGTTTGCTCAAGAGAACAGACTTTTGAGAAATGTCAAAAAACACTAATGATTACACACAGTGTCACAAGTGCGTCGTGAAATCTAGTGGGAAGGGTGTGTTAAGAAAAACATCCTTTTTAAAAAAAAAAAAAAAAAAAAAATCAAAGATGTTGTCAGAGATCATTCAGTGCTTGCTTTAATAGCCACTGAAGGCTCTTCCAGTGTTTAAGATTTGGCATTTGCCACATTGAGTTAAATAAAATGGACATATAAAATGGTTAAACTCTCCTAAATCTTCTTGACATACAAGTGTAAGCTGATCAAAGAGCTTAATTGCTAAAAGGTTGGAGAAACACTTCGTGTAGTGGGAGGACTGGGCCAGGACAGAGCGCCCATGAGGACGATTGCTAATCCCAACAGCCAGCGCCTTAAGGCAGTGCCGGAGGAGACTCAGTCCATGGGGGGCGTTAAAATCCCCTGCCTTGCTCTGAAATGCCTGCCTGGCTGTGAATATCTCCCTTTCTCCATCTGTTACTGATGGCACTCGCCTGCTAAGAGCTGGTAGGTGGAGTGAGGAAAAACATGGATGGGGGGGGGGGGGGGTTTAACCCCCTTTACCCAGGCAAATTAAAATTCTAATTATCCTCTATTACAAGCTGGGTGCCTTCTAAAGCAGATCAGATACTGATGACTTCTGCAACCAGCTGTTTGATCGCTCTCTAGAACAATAAGCCATAAAAGAGGTTGTGTTTCCCAGTGTGTGTGTGTGTGTGTGTGTGTGTCTAAAAGCAGGGGAATCTGTGTGTGTGAATGTATACTAAGGGGGGTTGTGCATTGGATTAAGCTAAAGACCAAGGGGATGATGATGCTCTCTTTGGCCTGGTAAATATGTTTTTGTGTTTCTTTGTTGGCCTCTTTCCAAGTCCTCTGTTTTATTGTTGTTTTTGATGATGTTGCTGTCATTTTTGGGATGAGGGTGTTTTTGTTTTTTTGCCACGTTCCCCCGTCTCTCTCGCTAATCCCTGGGATTTTTAGCCAAGCTGTTGTTATTAGAGTGCAGTACAGTGCAGCACAGCCCACAGTGGGGTAATGTCGGAAAGAACAGGAGTGTGTGCAACTCATTTCTGCAAATTGTGGAAATTAGTCACTCAGAAATAATTTTGTTTGCTGAGATTGCAGGGGGGCACTTTTGTCTTTTATTGAACCGCTCTCAATGTAGCAGAGAACAGGAAGCACAGGGAGATTGGGACAGAGGGGAATAACCCACCTCAGACCAAGGGCCCTGGACTTAAACTCTATATATTTGGGTTATGATTAAGCAATGCACAAAACACCAAATTTAACCATGTAATGGCCATTTTTCACTATTTGCTGACATTTTTCTAATTAAGTGAATAATTGGTATAAATGGCATAAATTCAAAGAGAATGTTAAAGTTTGGTCAGATGTCTCCAGACATCACACGTTAACCTGCCTTCAAAGCCAGTGAGAGTTTTTCAAACATCATTTGGTCACTGAAGCTGTGAAGTACAAATTATTAGGTGAGTCATGGTGCAACTTCAGAATGTGATATGGTGCACATGTGTGTAAAGACTGAGCTTTCCACACTCACTTTCATTCTTTCACACATACACAGCCATGGCAGATGAGATTTCAGTAGGAGACACTTCACACAGTATGAAGTGACACGACTCTGTCCGTTGACCACGGGTTCGTAACTTAGGATGCTTAATGTCTGGGTGAGTGATACTATCAGCGTCATGTTCTACTGGGCGCGAGTGCGAAGTCGTCATGTTGTAACACCGGTGCGTATACACACATGCAGTGCCACTCATATCTGCTTTCATGTTTTGCCCATATGCAACAGCTGGGCCCAGAGAGAGAGAACTAAAGCATATGCATTTGAAACGAGGGGGAAGATTGTGGGAAAGGCAATATGGGAAAAAAGCTTATATTAATGTAGAGGGGAAAGAATGCAGAACAAAACATGAAACCCATTTCTTACAAAAGGCCTTGCTGTTCCATCTACACGGCCACTGGGGGAAGGTGGAGGAACCTAACTAAGGAGGAATGGGGGAGGAGGTGGCTGAGGATGAAGAACAGCAAAGGCAACGTTAGCATACACACATACAGGCAGACAGTTTACTCACTATGGAGGTGTAGGTTGCAAGGGTTCCAGGGTAGGTTTGTGTTGGTCACTGACATCCTATCTGTGTTGTGAATGTGTCAGAAAGAGCGGTGGGCACTCATTTCATCGCCAAACACTCCTAAAAAGACCAGCCAGTTTCCGTACTGTACAATTGTGTCAAAGCCAATAGTGTAATTTCTACAGTAAACAGGAAATATGCCAGAAAACATGAATCATGGGCTTTCTATTGAACTTAGAGGTCTACACGTTACACCTCTTCCTGCAGCTGCAAAGCACAGAAACAAACACACATGCTGCATACACCCAGGGTGAAGGAAGTCGCTCAACAGACACATCCTCCATCTCCCCACCCATTCCTCCCCTGCTGATGCAATGCATTTAGCAAGCCACGTGTGCTGCCAATACACTCCATTGTCCACACTCACTGAGGAATGGGGCACAGTGACAGATTTAAGCAGCGTGCCTCTGAAAAGGACAACAGACAACTTTGCATTTGAAGGGTTAAATATGCATGAGGCCAAAGTGGGTGAGGGCAAAGCGGGGGAGCACCATTGTGTGACCCTCTTTCCAACCCCAAGATACACGCACACACACACACACATATGCATGCACACTTCAGCCCTCGAGTAACAGATGGGAGGATGTTAGCAAATGTGAACAGTGAGCTCCCCCTTCTTTCTTCTATCACCCTCACTGCTGAGGACAGCTGGGAGGCAGACATTCCTTGTTCTCAGCTTTCAGAGGAAAACAAAAGGGTGGGACCCCTCCTACACACACGTGCATGTGTTCAGACACACACAATCCCCCCACCCCACCCCTCCAAAAAACTGTCAATGCAACTGTTGGTCTGATCATATTTCAGAAGCCCAGGCTTACCAGCCAGCAGAGGTACGAGTGCTGAGCCTGGAACATTTGTTGAAGGTGAAAGTCAGGGAGATAATCCCAACTCTGCCAACCCTGCTTACCGGGGCTGGCATGCTGATATGCTGGTAGTACCAGTGAGGTTAGGGCAGTTTAAATTAGATGAATTGTTCTACTACAGAACAGAACCACAGTTTAACAAAAAACTTCAGTAACACAAAGCAATGAGGAAAGCAACTTTAAAATGGTGCAGTCATAATGCAGGAGCACATGAGGGCCTTTAACTGTCATGCCTGGTGTTTTTTGGTTATGCTTTGTCTTTTGATTTCTGTCCATGTGCCATGTTCCATGTTTGTCTTGTGTTTCCATGTATTATGTTCAAGGTTTTTGTCATGTCCTGTTTTATTTTGAAAGTGTCTCTTCCCCTGTGTGCCCTGTATTCATGTAGCTTTGCTTTTAGTTTTCCTGATTGCTTTCTCCCTCCTGATGTGTGTCACCTGTGTCTCGTTGTCTTGTCTATTTAGTCCTTGTCTTCCCAGTCACTGTTGTCAGAGCGTCTGTGTTTTTTCCTCCATGTCATGCCAGGATCTGCATTTTTTCCCCATGCCATGCCAGGACTGTTTTGTTGTTTTTGCCTTGCCTTGCCATGCCATGCCATGCCTAGTATCTTGCCACAGTAAGTGTGTTTTTTGAGTTTAGTTTTGTTTAATAAAAGACCATTGTTTTTGGACCTCCACCTTGCCTGCCAGCCTATTTGACTCTGCATCGGGGTTCAGTATTTTTCTGCGTCACCGACGCCGTCCAATCGCGACAGAACGCTCTGACCAAAATGAACCCCGCAGAGTCACCGTTTTGGGGCACCAGACTGGCAATCAGGCCCCCTCCCAGTCTGGGCCACCTCTGGACAAAGCATATGTTCCGCTTGAGGTCCAGGGGAGGCCTGCACCCAGCGACAGGCTCCCCACAGCCGGAGCAGACTCTGCGGACCAGGCCGCCTGCCGCCGCGGAGGTCAAAGTTCCTGTTCCTGCTCCGCGGACTAAGCCGCCGGCCGCCGCGGAGGTCAAAGTCCCTGTCCCTGCTCCACGGACCAAGCCGCCTGTCGCCGCGGAGGTCACAGTTCCTGTCCCTGCTCCGCGGACCAGGCCGCCTGCCGCCGCGGAGGTCTCCGTTCCTGTACCTGCTCCGCGGACCAGGCCGCCTGCCGCCGCAGAGGTCACAGTTCCTGTCCCTGCTCCGCGGACCAGGCCGCCTGCCGCCGCGGAGGTCTCCGTTCCTGTACCTGCTCCGCGGACCAGGCCGCCTGCCGCCGCGGAGGTCTCCGTTCCTGTACCTGCTCCGCGGACCAGGCCGCCTGCCGCCGCGGAGATCTTCGTTCCTGTCCCTGTTCCTGCTCCGCGGACCAGGCCGCCTGCCGCCGCGGAGATCTTCGTTCCTGTCCCTGTTCCTGCTCCGCGGACCAGGCCGCCTGCCGCCGCGGAGGTCACAGTTCCTGTCCCTGCTCCGCGGACCAGGCCGCCTGCCGCCGCGGAGGTCTTCGTTCCTGTCCCGGCCCCACGGACCAAGACACCCGCCGTCTCAGGACGCCATGTTTCAGCTGGTGGACCGCAGCCCACTGTTCCAGGTCTGGGTCCACCGGCACCCCAAGCTACGTCAGGACTCCATGCTTCAGCTGATGGACCGCAGCCCACTGTTCCAGGTCTGGGTCCATCGGCACTCCAAGCTATGCCAGGGCTCCATGCTTCAGCTGATGGACCGCAGCCCACTGTTCCAGGTCTGGGTCCATCGGCACTCCAAGCTATGCCAGGGCCCCATGCTTCAGCTGATGGAGCGCAGCCCACTGTTCCAGGTCTGGGTCTGTCTGCCTTCACGTCTCGTCTCATCAAGTCTCCACGTCGGGTCGCCAAGTCTCCACGTCTCGTCAGGTCACCACGTCTTGCCGCCAAGTCTCCACGTCTCGTCAGGTCACCACGTCATGCCGCCAAGTCTCCACGTCATGCCGCCGAGTCTCCACGTCAGGTCACCAAGTCTCCACGTCTCGTCAGGTCTCCGCGTCAGGTCGCCAAGTCTCCACGTCTCGTCAGGTCTCCACGTCAGGTCGCCAAGTCTCCACGTCTCGTCAGGTCACCACGTCATGCCGCCAAGTCTCCACGTCAGGTCACCAAGTCTCCACGTCTCGTCAGGTCTCCACGTCAGGTCACCAAGTCTCCACGTCTCGTCAGGTCTCCACGTCAGGTCACCAAGTCCCCACGTCTCGTCAGGTTTCCACGTCAGGTCACCAAGTCTCCACGTCTCGTCAGGTCTCCATGCCTCGTCGGGCCGCCACAGAGGCGGTTCTTTGTTCGGCCGTTGGCCCTGACCCAGCATTCAGGCAGACCGCCTGAGGCCTCGTGTTATGTCCTGGCCCAGCATTTGGGCAGGCCCCCTGACTCATCAAGCCCCACCTGGGTGTTGAACTGGGGCCGCCCGCCCGAGATTGCAGGTTGGGCCACTGCCCTACACCAGGGCTGAATCCCTGACTTTGTTTTTTACTTGTTTCATGCCTCTTTGGTTTTCCCCCCTTCCAGCCACCCAGCCTGTGTTAGACCTGTGTTTCTTTTTTGAAGGGACATCTGGGATCTGTCCCTTAAGGGGGGGGTTCTGTCATGCCTGGTGTTTTTTGGTTATGCTTTGTCTTTTGATTTCTGTCCATGTGCCATGTTCCATGTTTGTCTTGTGTTTCCATGTATTATGTTCAAGGTTTTTGTCATGTCCTGTTTTATTTTGAAAGTGTCTCTTCCCCTGTGTGCCCTGTATTCATGTAGCTTTGCTTTTAGTTTTCCTGATTGCTTTCTCCCTCCTGATGTGTGTCACCTGTGTCTCGTTGTCTTGTCTATTTAGTCCTTGTCTTCCCAGTCACTGTTGTCAGAGCGTCTGTGTTTTTTCCTCCATGTCATGCCAGGATCTGCATTTTTTCCCCATGCCATGCCAGGACTGTTTTGTTGTTTTTGCCTTGCCTTGCCATGCCATGCCATGCCTAGTATCTTGCCACAGTAAGTGTGTTTTTTGAGTTTAGTTTTGTTTAATAAAAGACCATTGTTTTTGGACCTCCACCTTGCCTGCCAGCCTATTTGACTCTGCATCGGGGTTCAGTATTTTTCTGCGTCACCGACGCCGTCCAATCGTGACATTAACAACATGAGTGTTTATTTGGGTCATTTAAGATATCATGATTACAGTGACGTATCCCTGTAAGAGACAAAGAGGGTGATAAAACCTACATTTTGTATCGCAGTTCCAATGATTCAACAATGTTGTCACTGCAGTCACAGCATGAATACATCATCACCCTAATGAAGCCCAACTGAAGTTTGACAGAGCAACTGCTCAAGGAAGTCACCAAGAGTGTGCTCAAGTGGCACCAAGTGGTTAACCTCATAACAAATACTCCACTGAGAGAAGTGACATGCCATTTGTTGACAGTGTGTCTGGTATTTCTCACAAGAGTGGGTTCCTACAGCCAAACATATTGTGTGTTCAGTAGACAGTATGGGCTTTTGCAAAATGCGCTACAGAGTGTTAAAACCTCAAATCGCTAACCATAATCGTACGATGAAGCGGATACACTCTTCAAAAAGTGAGTGCAGCTACTGCAAGTCTGCTTACACTACATCAGTGCACATTAGCAAGCAACAAACTGTGTCCAGTGAATAAGATAGTAAACATTAGACTGAGGACTTGGATCTAGATCGGATGTTGATCGGAACATCCCCACTTACTGGTATCACTATGTCAGTTTTACTGAACAGAGTGGAAAAGCTGGGACTTGCAGCCTTCTTGTATTTGGCAGAATTAACAAAACGTTTCCAAGAAAAAATATTAAGCTCCTGGGAAACTATCCATTAGCCTCAGGTAAAAGCCAAGCAAGTCATGTTAAGACAAGTTGAACAAAGCTCCATGTCTAGTTAACAGGATAACACTGAACCCAAACGGACTCATAAAAATATAATACTGAAACCTAACATTTTCTTTTTACAATAATATGAGACAAGTTGAGGAAGTGCCAAAATTCTGAGAGACAATTTTGACTCATGCTGAAAATACAAGATGTTACAAATTTTATTACCAACAGGATGTCCAGTGAGAGAACTAGGAACAAACTGCTACTTATCACCATGAGGAAGATACAAAGTACTGTTTATATTGCTGACGAGACCTGCAACACAGCCAACAGTTTGTGGATGCAAACACAAATTTGAACTCATCCAAAGCCTGGATGGGCGAGCTGCCAGTATAAAGATCACGATAACATCACCTACACTCCTCTGTGACTTGAAGCTCTGTGAGCCACTGCGCAAAGAAAGCACAGCACAGTAAAGAAGAGGCACGTACTGAAATAAATGTTGTAACTTGTAAGCCTTTAGTCATCAAATACGTCACCAGCAAGTCACAAGTTATGTTATGTTATTTTATTTTCCCCCGTGTCAAGTGAATTATAAATAATCAAATTTGTGATTCAAGTCCAGCTGACATCTACAGTTAATGACGACGACTTCAGCCCACACATGCAAACACAAGCTGTTGAAGATAACATGTTTAAAAAGCTTAGAGTGCTGAAATGAATAACCTATTGACAGAAAATTAATCAAATCCAGTTTTGATAACTGGTTCAGTTAAAATTTGCAGGTTACAGCTTTATATCTGTTCTCTTTCTCATTGTGTTATGATTATTGGAGCTTTTTGGCTGTTGGTCTGACTAAACCAGCAATTTAAAGGTGGCTTTAGACTCTGATACATACTCTGGTGATAACCATTTTACATTATTTTTAAATTGAATATAAATTCAAAGCTCATATCTTATTTAATGAATATACAGACATATGCAAAAAGAGGACATATATCTATGATATATTTATCATAGACAAGACATATAGAGACAGGCACACTTCTCAGAAATCCTGGCATAATTATCCAAATGGACAAGGTTCCAGTGTAGTCTATACAGAGGCCTTCACCATTTGGCTGTTGTTTGTTACTAAGAGCTGTTTACAGATGATGTAATAAGGACAGAGGGCATTAGAGCGGAGCTAAGCCAACTGGCCACTAAACATCTCAACACTCCATCTAATGGACTGGTTACAGTTTGAGGGATGAGACTAGACGGGACAAAAGAAAACTGAAAATAACCAGAAGCACACAGAAAACACTGAATGTTAATCAGAAGGGATAGACCAATTATAGGTCCATTATCAAGGCCAATACTCTTGGCTTCATGCTTCACACACATGCAGTGCCACTCATATCTGCTTTCATGTTTTGCCCATGTGCAACAGCTGGGCCCTGACAGAGAGAACTAAAGCATACGCTGTTGAAACGAGGGGAAAGATTGTCGGAAAGAAAATGCAAAAAAAAGCTTATATTAATGTAGAGGGGAAAGAATGCAGAACAAAACATGAAACCCATTTCTTACAAAAGGCCTTGCTGTTCCATCTACACGGCCACTGGGGGAAGGTGGAGGAACCTAACTAAGGAGGAATTGGGGAGGAGGTGGCTGAGGATGAAGAACAGCAAAGGCAGCGTGAGTATACACACATACAGGCAGACAGTTTACTCACTATGGAGGTGTAGGTTGCAAGGGTTCCAGGGTAGGTTTGTGTTGGTCACTGACATCCTATCTGTGTTGTGAATGTGTCAGAAAGAGCGGTGGGCACTCATTTCATCGCCAAACACTCCTAAAAAGACCAGCCAGTTTCCGTACTGTGTAATTGTGTCAAAGCCAACAGTGTAATTTCTACAGTAAACAGAAAATATGCCAGAAAACATGAATCGTGGGCTTTTCTAGAGAACTTAGAGGTCTATGCGTTACACCTCTTCCTGCAGCTGCAAAGCACAGAAGCAAACACACATGCTGCATACACCCAGGGTGAAGGAAGTCGCTCAACAGACACATCCTCCATCCTCCCCATCTATTGCTGGGTGCGCTCATTATCAATATATATTTTTTTCATTTATTTTACTGCAAATGTATTTCGGTTGCAAATATCATCTGTTATCTCTCCCTTTGATTGCTAATCATTGGAATAGGTAAAACATATCAATTACTTGAGAGGCCATGCTTATAGTACAGACAATTTTGTAGACAGGTGCAGTCAGCAACTATGTACAAAACTGAGGAGCTGTTCTGAATCAAACTATGCCCTGGCTTCACTCTGGAGGGATATCAGCTCAGAATAATGAATTGTGGAGCGTCATCCATTCTCTTGCCCTTATTTACAGTCTCAATTAAACAACAACTGAGGCTGAGATGGCCTAAAACTAAAACCAACTGTGATGGAGTCATTTCTGCTGAAAAGCAGTCAGCTAAGCAGAGGCAGCTGTATACCACCTCCACCCATGACAACAAGCAATCCAAATGCCACAGGATAGCACATGTGCAGCCCCGGCTCTTTACCTCAGCCCGGTATCAGCGAGTCTGTCTGGTTTACTTCATTTTTTTGTCTAAGACTGTTTGTGTTCTCGTAACCTCCATACATTTTGGATAATTTATTTAAATAAACCAGCAGAAAGCTTCTGAAATGTTGGACTTAAAAACTAAAGGCTGAACCAACAGATTATGCACTTGTGTGTGTTGCAGCACAGTATTGCTCTATTTCCACTGTCTCATTACAGCTGTGGCATGCTGAGGCATGACAGTATGCATTTTCATTCTGTACTCCAACGTAGATTCACAGCAGGCGATAACCACGCTGACGATACCGATATTTCGGTTCAAGCATGACGGTCGCTGCTCTCAATTCAACTGCTGTGCTACACTGATGGTCAGTCTGCCTGTCTATAGGAAACCACTGTGTTAAAAAAAAGCCTTGTTAGATCCTGCTGTCAGTAATTTGGTAGCTGCTGTCTAACCTAAGAATTTCTGTGGCTTGGAGTTGTAATTGCTGCTTCAAGATAGCATTAATGCAAGCCAAACATTAACTGCTGCTGCTGCTTCACATTAAAAGCCTAGAAACTACTAGAAAACTTTACTGCAAAGCAGCTACAGGAAGTAGAGCTTTATTTGTCACCAAGGTTAATGAACAGCTGCAATCTCTGTGGTAACCAAGCAAAATGTGTTTTTTTTCTGTGCTTTAGTCAGTTGTTTACACTTAATGTTACCGGAAAAAGATAAAAGCCACAGAAAACTGGTAAGCTGAATAAAGACCAAGTCTTCAACTTGGCATCGAGATATCATCTTTTACCCTTCTGTACTGTTGTATAGCAGACCATTCACGCTATGCCTGCGTCACGAGCTCCGACACGGTTGTGCACAGTCTGACACAGCACGGATGTCTCAACTATTGGCAAATTCAGCATATGTGTGTAGGATGCATGGTGCCTTATGTGTAAGCTGACGAACATGTTTGAACAGGATGCTGCTTTTGACTAACTGTGTAATGAAAAATCAGCCCACACTCTGTCAGTGGGCCTGAAAAACACACATCAAAGAGGAGGTGAGAGGGGAGGCGAACAAGACAAGGCCGATGAAGATAACGCGAGACAGAACAGGTTAAAAAAGAAAAAAATAGAAGAGAGATTATTAATATGTACTTTAGTGAGATTCTGAGAAGACATCTAGACAAATCCAAAAAATAAAGTAGAATGATGTTCAAAAAAACCCCAAATGAAAGCGCAGGAGAAAAAGAAAAAAAAAATGAATAAAAGACTGAAAGAGCAGAAGCAACAGAAGACAGGAGAGACTGGGAGATATATTTAGCAGCTCATTAGTCAGAGATGTCCTCTACTCAGCAGGCTGGTCCCTCAGATGAGGCCCTTTGGAAATCATTATGACTGCCTGCTGCTTCAGACAACCACACACATTTCATTGGAAAACAATTTACGAACTGCCACTCCTCTCCCCAGCCTTAATGTAGCTTTCAAAATAATCCTCAAGTTCTAGAAAGAGGCCCGAAAGCTTTGAACAACACAAAGTAACATTACATCCACTGCATTAGCTTGAACAACAACCAGTGAGAGCTTGGTTATAAATGCAGCTCCATATATCTGATCTCATTATGCATTAACAAATTTGACCGTTGGTTTGCCTGGTGCCACCACTTCCTGCTTCGACATTCATTAACCTCCTTTACTGTACAGCGCCTCTCCCCAGTGGAGAAATAAGATAGTGGTCAGCACACTGCGTGCACAAAAGTGCAACTGAACAATATCAGTTTTAAGAGAAGAAGCATCGGAAACACCCAAAATAGTAAATATAACATCGAAAAAACTTGGAAGGCAAAAAATGAAATGACATCCTTTGATTAGCTTAGTGTCAGCAGATGAAGTGGAAGCACTGCATAGATAACAACAACAACCCGGGCCATCTGGGATCTCAACCAAGTAATGGAACTGGCTGGTCAATTGGTTAAAGTCAATGAAATGGTCTTGTATTGCCTGTCTGCACTGCAGTGTTGGTCTCCATGGCTTTTTTTCTGGCGACATGTTTAAAGTTTCCCTTTAGGACTTGATTGGGTGGGAGAGCTGTTAAATGACACAAGGTGAGAGCAGAGAGTGACGGCTCAAGTGATAAACACACAGGTAATGATAGAGAAAGGCTGATGTATTCGACCAGACTGCCTCTAATGCAGTGCTTCTCAATTATTTTCTGTTGCGCCCCCCCCCCCAGCAAGTAGAAAACAATTCGCGCCCCCCCCCCCCCCCCGACTATAAATAATAGTAATAATAATATGTAATAATATTTAATAATATGTAATAATAGGATGCTAACAATTCTCGCTGGTTTACTGAAGTAGCATTCACAAAGCGGGATGATTGTTGGCAATATTCGGCACGTTTTGGCTGAAAAAACTCCAGCGGCTTATCAGCATGATTGGGATGTAATGTCTTCAAGTGGCGCCTTAATTTATTTGGCTTCATGCTGTCCGCTGCCAACATTTTTAGACAGTAAACACACCGGTCTTTCGTCTCCCACTGCTGTCACAGTGAAGCCAAGCGCTACATATGCTTCGTCATATTTCCTCGTCTTAGCTTTCGGGTGAGTTACTTTTGTCTCATTATCTTCGTCTCTCTCCGCCTTTCTTCTCATCCCTGTTAAAAATGTCTTCATGTTGTCTCTTAAGGGTTCGCTTACTGCACTTCATATCGCCTGCTCGGTGCAAAAAAGCCGCTACACCATAGAGCTAATACTCCCTGCGCACACTCTGACGATGAGAGCGCCACTGCCAACTACTGTAGTGGATGTGCAATTACACTTTATTCTAGTACGGCAAAAAAAGCATGTTCCCCAGGGTCACACGCGCCCCCCCTGGCATCGCACCGCGCCCCCCCAGGGGGGCGCGCCCCACTATTTGAGAAGCACTGCTCTAATGGGCTCTGGTCTCACCTGGCTAATGGCTGGAGCCCAAGAAAGATGGAGAGAGGGAGTGAGAGAGGGAAAGAGAGAGGAACAGAGACATCATAAAAAGAGGGCTGTGTTGTGCTCAATACTCTCTCACTCTCTCTCTCTCTCACACACACACACATGCACAGTGAGTTAGCAGTCCTAATTGCAGACTGGTGATCTAGTGGAGCAGCAGCTTGCTGTGGTTTGGCCTGTGCCCCCCCCCCCCCCCCAAAAAAAAGCCCTCTTTGTTCTCACATTTTAGAAAGGAGTCAGTAGCCAACGTATTGCTCGACTCCTGCCTGCCCCAAGACTGCCTCGCTAACAGGACTTCAGGGGACAATTCTGAACGGTTAATTGCACAGAACGCATTGTTCCCCCTGCTTCCCTTGGCCTGCACTGTTTGTAAACCGAGCTTATCTAGCTAACTTTCTGCAAGGGGAAACCAGCAGTATGCAGACAGACTCACACACTATGGGTATTTTTTTTTGAGCAGACACACACACAGTTTTGTTTGGCTTCAGAAACCAACAAGTTTCAAAGGCTACAGATGTTTGAAGACGCCAGATGTAGGGCATGGCTCATTCAGATATTTTCCTCTGTGGTCAGAGCAATGACGCTATGCTAGCCGCTAAAGTCTACTCTGCTATTAAAGAGAAAAAGGGAGTTGTCATGTCCTTTTTCCTTGAGCAACTTTCAAGAAAACATCCTCAAACATTCTGATGCAAGACCTGCCAAAAACAAAGGGATCTCTCAATGCAATAGGCCCTCATCAAGGGGACAAAAATGTATTGAACTCAAGCCAAGAATGGATAACAATCGATTGTCAAAAACAAACACAAATCTCAGAGGAACTAACAAAGGCAGCTCTCTGCTCCTTCTCTTGCTCTCCTCTCTTTTCACCTTGTTCTTTTCTTTACCCTGTGACTCCACTTTTCTTCCATACCCGAGGGAAAGACATTTCCCGTTCTCACACATGAACACACATAAATGTCACCACCACACAGAGCACACAACGGGCTTGTTTGTGGGAGACTTCTTGTCCTCGCTGGCACTTTCCTACCTCAACTTCAGAAGACAATTGGTTTTTAGAGGGCACCGTTCATCTATTTAAGTTGACCCACATGGATGATCCGAGTCGTGTTTCCTCCTGGCTTATAACACTGTTGGAGCATACAACACGGCACGTGATCACGTGAATAGATCCGTCCCATCTTTACTCTCTCCGTTCTGACTCACTGTCTAGGTCCACTTCCTCTGAAACAAACCCTAGAGGCTTAATGTAAGGAACTGATACCATTTTAAGAACTCAGCTCTATGCAGCAAACATTAGTAGAATGTCAGATAGACCCAAAGACAAGCGATAGTTGCAGTGTGCTCTGACAATCCTCCAGACTGATGTCATTTATCCTGTGCACACACAAAACCCGAGGTGCCGCTTTGTTGCCGTGTTTGTTTACTGGCACCCTGCCTGAATGCAGAGAATGCTTTGTTTTGCACGTTGCTACTTTTGGAAGAATGTCCTGAATCATAAACACAAATGTAATCATACACAGTAATCACAAACATAAATTTGAGGGAGCCATTTACATTAGCTCAGCAGATACCCCACTGGTAATCTTGTTTACACTGAACAGCTAAATGACAGATAAAAGACATGACTTGGACTGTGATTGGCTCTAAAAATACCTTAGCCCCAAAAGGCTTTGTGACTACTTCCTCACAGAGCGTATTAACAGATACAAGAAATTGTTGTCCTGACCTTTCCACAGAGAACATGACGCCACCAATGCAAGAGCTTAAAGAAGCAAAAATGGCAACACAGAGTACCTCAACCTTTTCTGCCTGTCATCCTGCCTCTCCATCTTATTTCTTATCATTTAAAGGCCATATTTCCCAAAAGAGTAATATCCACAAAAAGACCAAAAGTGAGACTAACTTCCATGGACCAAAAATAGAAGTTTGATGCTACACTGTACTGTATGCCAGTCTCTGGTGTTTGTGAACTTTGGCTCCAGTATGCAAATGTTGTAGAGTATATTTTTTAGCATGCATTTCTATTCATAGCCTACACTGCTATTTGTATGAGTGTGGAGCAAGCCTGTCAACAGTGATGAAATTTCATATTCATGAAAATTTCCAGAGCAATCTCCATCCCTGGAACACGTCAAGGGATTACCTATGTGAATTATGTATGGTGAGCCGCAGAGAGAGAGGGAGGCCAGTGAAGAGAGCAACTAATAACATGATGACTTGAGACCTTCAAAATGAGCACATCACCTTTATAAATATGTCCCATTATAGGTTTGACTTCCTATGTTCATGCTTTAAATGTTGCAATTAATTTCTTGGTTGTTGCACTGAAACTGCCATTATGTCTTCTTATGTTTACATATACCCCGTTTGTGCTGTTCGGATTTATATTCACATTTCTTGGCTGTATCCTCTTTGTTTTCAAAGAGGTTTGTCATCAGGGAACTGTTATCTTCTTTTCAACTTCAATATATGTTGCTCATGATGTTTGATTAAATAAATTAGGTTCATACATCAGTCCCTGACTTACAAAGTGCCATCATCATTAATGTGGTAGTGAAGAGGTTTATTTCAGTGCAGTTTGCCTGGTGTTGTGTGTTGGTGTGTCACTGGTGTTGTTAATATATTCTGGCTTGTATTCACAAAATGCAAGAGAGGAAATAAGAAGTGCTATGCACCTTTTAGAAGAACAAGAACTTCTGCACTGTGAGTCAGCATGAATACTGCCATGCACACTGTATCTAGAATTTTCCCATACATTTCAGAGAACTAAGTTAATTACAGCATAAAATAATGCCAGTAGGCAATACGACAACAAAAGAAACTGTATGGAAATTAAAAAGTTTGTTTGGGTGTGTTGTCAACGCAGTAACAAATCGCACTGTCTTTAAACAAGTGAGCTGAAAATAATCCTAGTGGTGGAGTCTAGAGAACTATCTGTCCTTTTCCATTAGTTGAATGGCAGTCTTAAAGGCGCAGGTGTATTGTGGGTACTGGAGAGAAATTCTTGGGGGTGTACTTATCTACTCCCTACATAATGTGTTAACAGTCATGAACATGGTCGATACAGGGTCTCCCCTTTGATAGTCTGACACAGACTTGTTAGGTGCGACCTTAAATATTATTTTATATGTATATGTGTGTATAGGTTTGCACACATACACACACACACAAACGTATGTATTTACACAAATACAACACACAGAACACGTGGGCCGCGGATTTGAGGACACATTTCCTCTGTGTTGGTATGTGTGTGAGTGTGCTGGACGTGGAACGTGAGTGTGATACCAGCCCCTTTGGGCTGTACATGAATCATGTGTATTACATAAGACACACACAGAGAGAGGGAGAGAGAGAGAAAGAGAGAGAGAGAGAGGATACAGCAGCACCCTCCTCCTGCCCATCCGCCCATCTCTCTCGATTCCCTCTTTTGCCTTTTCTCACACTCATACGCACATTCATTTATTTAAGACATTTAAGAAAGGAAATCAATTAATGCTTTAAAAACATCCAAGGGCCTTAAACCACCCCTCACACACATTCAATTATTCACACATACGCAGTCCGCCTCCTCTCTGTGGCAAGGACATCTGGCACATTTCACAAGCTGGCTATGTGAGGAGACAGAGAGAGAGCGAGAGTGTGTGTGTGTGTGTGTGTCCGTGTGTGGGCAGTGCGTGTGTCAAGGTAGTGTGTGTTTGTTTCGGGGGAGGGGACTGGAACATTGGAGGGCCAAAGTAAAAGGAAAGCTGGCATAAGTGAAGGGGTTCAGTGAGTACATGTCATCAGTATTGTATTCCTTTTGAAAAAACAAAGGACACAAGTTCTACAAGTCCAGTGCTACTTGATGAATATCTGTATTACCTATGTGTACTTCAAGTTCCAAGTGTGAACCAAATTTCACTTCACAACACAACAATCACTTCAACATGAAAACCTGATACTTCAAATTAAAAAGATAATAATCTGAGAACTCTGGTTGAAATACAAAAGCTGATCTGAAATAGAAAAGGTTGTGGAGTAATAACCAGAGCTGCTTTGATGTTCTAAAAGCTCTCAAAGGACATTAAATGTCACGGCTGATTAAAACCTTATGACACCAATGTGACCGCACACAACATTTCTCTCCATTTCACTCAATAGCAGAGGAAAACTGTTGTGACTCATTACAGCAGTGAATGGATTCACAGAGTGTGTGGGATTGAGCTCTCAGCTGCCGCTCGAAGGCAGAGCAACCTGACCAAGCCAAGGGTAGAGGAAGCCAATTTAATCTAACTGACCTGCAAGACAAGGGGGAAAATAACCTCAACCAATCCACAAGAGATGGAGGTTTAGTCGATGGGTCTCATAAGGGAGCAGAGACAAAGAAGAAAAGAAAAAAAGGTGTGGGTTTGTGTGTCTGCGTCTTACCTGATGCGTGACCATGAGGGAGCAGGGTGAAGAGGAGGAGAAGCGCGGAGGCAGCCAGTCTGTGGGCTAGAGAGGAAGAGATGAAGGTGGAGGAGGAAGAAGAAGAGCAGGAGGACAGGGCTCTCGTCTGAAACGCTACCATTCCATCGCACATCTTTTCCTCCGGCGACCAGCGAGAGTCCTCTACGGCTTAACCTGTCCAGGCAACATAGAGGGGAAGGGATAGAGAGGGAGGGGGAGGGAGGACACGGATTACTATCAACATTCAGCCAGGATTATGTAACCAAAAGCAACACAGAGAGACAGGAGGGAATAGAGTGAGAGAGCTATAACGACTGTGCAGGAGAGAGAGTGACAGAGAAAAGGCCTTCTCTGCATGTCATCAAGTTTCATTTGGTTTCTGATAATAACAACAGCATGAATGACTCTATACATCCTCTTCTCATCCTTTAGTTCCTTAAATGGTATCCTACTTTATCAGCCATCCCCAGACAGACAAACAACAACATTTTCAGCTCTCCTACGTAAGGTAATGTAGCAGCAGGAGACTTCCTCTGATCTCCCCTCGATCCCCACATTTAGTTCTGCAACAAGATCTAACTAAACAAACCAGCCACTACATTCTGCTGTAGATGATGTAACAGGGAAACAGATCCTTGCTGCTGATGAGGTAGCAGCATTAGGGCAAGAGAGGCTATAAATGTGTGTGTGTGTGTGTGTGTGTATTTGTTATTTGTTAAGTACTTATGCAGAGAATGAAAGAGTTATGATTAAAGTGAGTACAGTACTTTACAGCTGAATGATAAACAGATGCAATACAAGTGTCTGCTCAGCTGTGATGCTACGCTGCCATATGCTCCAGACTGCTACAATCAATAGAGTTTTAAAGATTAATTTTGTAAAAGTACATCAGGTGCAACTTTAAGTAAAATATCTCCCGTATCATTTAGCTGCTCCTGTGGGAAACACACTGCAAAAGCTGATGATACATGTAAAATATCTTTTAGAGCCAATCCTGTTAAACTACCATTACTAAATGCACAAAATGTTGATGCTCTGTTTGTTTGTACTAGTATATACTTTAAGCGGCATGTGTTGCAAGTGTCTGCCAAAACATCTAAAATGTAAATGTAAAATCAAACGCTGTGTCCCCAGAACAGCTGGATGACAGCAGGGAAAAGCAGGAGACGAGATAAAGAGTTACTGTGAGATACCTTAAAAGTGGAGGAAAGTGGGAGGAAAAAACACATCCATATGCATGCAGACAATAACATCTCCATCCTCTCATCACTAATCTCTCTCCACGAAACCAAAACATTTGTTAGTTGATTGGGGTGGGGGGTACAACAAGACTTACGTTGTCATTACATAAATGAGATGCAGGTGCACATAGTCTTGGTCGTGCTGCTACTCAAAGATTGGGATGAAGTAGCAGTAGTTGCGTTCTGTTAGGAACTAGCTTGCTAGCAGGCAGCATATTCTCAAGAGAGGGCAGAGGGCCCATTACGGCTACACAAGGATGCTGAGATAATAGCTACGGTAATGGCATGGCTTTGCTTAGAGAGCTGCAAATTTGATTGCAGATCTGCTGCATGGACGCTGGAAACGCCACAGATGCTAACAAACTACCATGATAAGGGAAGTAGCTGGAAACACACATTCATAGATGGTTGTCTCACTGTGTTTAGTGGGGGATCGCAAAACAACTTTATACAAGTGGATGTACAGGAGTTAAATAAAAAGGAACAGAACCTACAACCTACTAAAACTACATCCTCTTGAAATGCTGTAAATGAACTTCAGCATATTCTAGAAATGGTTAAGTTAATTTAAACTGGCAGAAATTTTCCAACACACATAGAGCACGACTCCCTGCTGCCTGCCACCTTTCTGATGTGAGGATGGAGAGGCATACCTGCATGCAGTGCAGAACAGTAGGAGAGAGTGACGTCAGTCACTTTTGGCAGAACAGTTTGGGTACTGCATTGAGCCAAAGGGCAGACAGTCAAAAACACATGCAGGGGACCTCTGCCAGCCATTTGATCCATAGACAATTTTTCATTGGTCTGTGTTGGGATGAAAGCACTGCTGCTAAGGCCTCAGTTACAGAGAGGTCCTCAGATGATGTTCTTGCCAGACGAACATTTTAGAAATATCAATGACAAACAAAAGTCAAAAGGCCAGACAAAAAAATAACATATTTGGTTCAATGGCGCTTCTTGGGATGTAAATAATCACTGGGCACGGCATTTATTACGCAGGACTGACCTCCGTAAAGAGCTGAGGGCAGAGTATTGACCAGCCAGTACGTTTGCAAAGTGAAAACTTAAGCAGAATTAGCTTAATTGCTTTCACACAAGAAGGTCTGAAAATCGAGAAAGTCATTATCACTGTGCTGTGGTATGCCACAAAATACAGCATTCAAAATTGCTAGAGCAAAATAGCTTGGTTTTAAAGTACATTTTGGGCAGAAAATTCAATGCACTGACTTTATGTTCATGCATTTAATTGATTACTAACATTGCAGGGAGTTTGACAGCTGCAAACAACAAAAATACTTCAAGATTGCATGTCATCTTTCTAACTTCCAATTGTGTGTTTCCTGTCAGAAACCGCCATAGATGATAAGCTTGACACATCACATTAAAGACTAGCAGCAGCTATTTTTAACTTCCAAGAGATTTAGTTTCTGTTTCCTGGAACAACATTTTGCATCAAACCAAATAAACAAACACTTCCTACCGGCAGCAGCATGTAGCCAGGTAACATTACCATATCCAAATCACAGATTAGGGCCTGTAATGACATTGTTGTGTATACAGTCAAACTATGCATGTTTGAATAGATATAAGTATCATTTCAAAGTCATTTCAAATGGCTGGCATTCAATCCTTTATCACAGTATGACTGCTCTGAGTTATGTTAGTGCCACTGCAACACATTAGTTGACTGAATAATGTACTATATCTTATTAAACTTGAAACACAAACAGAAACGCAAAAGAAAGGAATGCAAAAACGTGGCAGACTTGTGTTGTCCAAACACATGTAATGACACCAAACACATCAGTCCACACAGATGTTGCAAGAAAGGCAGACACTGCCTGACTTCATAACAAAGTAAAAAATAATCTAAATCTAAAAATAGTAATGCTATTTGTTAATTGTATAAGTCATGTTTCCGCTCACTGAACTAAGAAAGTAGATTTTTACAGCATAAGGGAACCACTTGGGAAAAAAAATGAAACTCTCCACTTCAGACACCAATGAGACAACCAGTCAGCCAGCCGGCTGCTACTGCAGTTTTTCAGCTGCCCGGGCTCCTGGAATGCATAGTGAGCCAAGGAGAGCGGGAGTGCAGGCATGTGTCCGGGAACAGAGAGCACTCAGTGTGCCAAAGAAACAGCCGGGAGGAGATTTCCACCCGATAGGCCCCAATGCTACTGCTGCTGGTAGACCCTGCCTGGGCTTGCGGAAGGAGCCCAGAGATGTGGCTCTGCATGGCAGCACAGAAAGGACCCTTTGTTATGAAGTATTATGGAGTGTTAAGCCCCAGAGTGCCAGAGCATCCCTCTGTACTGCCGCAAGGAAGCGGACAGAAACAGACAGAAAGATGGAAAAGAGAAAAAGAAAATAGGGATGGAGAAGCAAGATGAAACCACGGAGTACAAAGGGACATGTGCTAAAAATGAGAGAAACTATGTTATATTGACAATAGTGAAAGCTAGGGAAATCTGAGAGTGTGAATGAAGCTACAAACAGTGTTCTTACCTTTACTCACAAGATGTTTTCCCTAAGCTATGTTGACAAAAAGAAAACACCTCTGAATGCTGAACTGGGAGTTATCAAAAAAAAATCTCATTACTGCTACACAATGGAATTTAAATTGAGAACGATTAAAGCAGCACGTTGTATATGTGTTAGTTCCTCTGAGAAAGCCGGGGTAACTACAATGTGTGGAAACAAAACATGTCAATCTGAATAATGTAAATGACTGTGACACATTAACAAATTTACTATAATCAGTTTTGCAAATAAAAATATATTTAGGTTTGAATCAAACAAAGAAAAGAAAGCAGTGCCCAGTTAAATAAGCTACCTCTAAATATTTATGAAAACACTGGGTATTTATGAACACTGAAAATACTGTATCAGAAACTGACAAGTGAACTTAAGAACATCATAAAGTATTAGGAAATATTCAAAGCAGGCACACAGCTGCCATCAAAAATCTTACTGTTATTACTATTATCACCAACGGTAGGTTTTAAATCAATAGTGCCAGAATTCATTCAAAGCAGGGACAATTACTTTTGTTAAAAAGCAATACAGATATAATCTTGCACCTTAATAAATGTACTTTTACACAACACTGATGTGGAACATCACAGAACACAGTTAGTAAAGGAAAATCTATTGAGAAATTAATAATGGATCCAAAACTAAATCAGGATTGTGGGTTCTCAGCAAATTCCCGACACATCAAGCGGATTCATCACAATGATATGGTAAAATCTGTCTTAGGACAAATTTATAGTGTCTCCCAGAAGACACTGTCATATCATCCACCACAACTCTCACAACAACAACATGAGGTGGACCAAGATCTCAACAAAAACATTTCTCAGTCCTTTCTTATACAAAACAAACCAAGCTGTTTCCTTAAAAGGAACTTAGTTCTCGATATCTTCCATTCCCTGACTTACTAGGTCTCTCAAAATATTTGATCTTTGCTCACTGTTATGATCATAAGCGACACTTTGGACTCCCCTGCCCTTTGCTTCGCTGAGTATCTTACTCTACCCAGCTAACAGGAAACAAGTCAAACTTTTACTGGAACATCAGCGGGGGTGTTGGAAATTCCAGTGTTTGGAACATCTGAAAAGAGAGATCCTAAAAAACTCAATAATACATCCCTGCAACTGTCTGAAACGTGGTCATCTGCCTTCATAGCAGAGTCACACGCTTCAACACGTGCAACTGTACTGCGAGCCATTTAAACAAAAGGGTGGGCTACCAGGAATACACACACACACACACACACACACAGTCGAACAAAAACAAAGACAAACCCAAAGCAACCCCTCTCTAACAAAGTAACACAACGAAGCATACAGTTTCAAGCTAGCTCTTTGCTTAAGTCTGATTTATACGCCATAATAATTCAGATATTATGTACATGGCTTTTTTGTAACTGTGACACAGCTAACCGCTAGCGTTGTACTTATTACTGTTCACATTACCGAAATGTAACAATACAGTAACGCTGAGGCTATTAACTGTTGACTAGCCTGCGCTGCCTGGCCGGTTTTCTGTTTTATTGCACATTTAAGCACTTTGTCAAGCAAATGAATGTTAGCTAACAAAGACTTGTTGCCAAGTGAATACGGCAGACCTGTCATAAATATGTAGCTAGGTCACTTATCTTAACGATAAGGGCTGTCGCTGATCACGAGATCGTTACGTTAGTTGGCAAACAAAACTGACAACTGACTATCCTCAATGACAGAAAATTACTAAAGGTCGCTCTACAGTGGGCAACTTGTTTCATTTTTTTTATCAGGCTATGTAGTCAACAAATACAAACGGACGAAAAGAGAAAGACGGCGCAGGCGATCTCGTAGTGGCCTATCTGTGCTTAGCTTGCGAAAAAAAAAAACAGACAAGACTCACTGTTAACAGCGGCGAGCCCTCCTCTCGGTGCTTCACATTCGAGGCATTAACGGTCGTGAAAATGGATACAGCCAAACCAGAATGTGGCGAAATAATACAAAAATATAATGTTTTCGTCGTCTAGTTCCGTCACGTCTGCCCTCTTCCTTGCTCTCGGCTCGCCAGCTCTTTCTTCTAGGTGTGCGGAAACACTCGCTGTGAGAACTCTACCAGCTGCCTCGCTCTCGCGCGGTCTCCATGGCTACCTTGTTAAAAGGGCGGATCCTAATCTGTCAGCCAACCAGAAGACTCGATTTCAAAATAAAAGCACAGAATTTGGAGGTGAGACAAAAGAACCTACAAAAAGATAAGAAACACTAGAAATTCAGAGCGACAAACACAGCAAATGTCTTAGCCAAGTACCAAAATTTACATGTGTTATAATGTATTTACCATGGCACAGGATTCCCTGATAGAGATATACATTTATTATGTGGTTATCTGCAGATTTTGGCTGCTAAATGAATGGGCTGTAACAATGAATTAAAAAAAAAAAAGTGGATAAACGACCTTTGCACGGTGATCCTTTTGAGACAAACAGTATTAGGAAATATTACTTGTAAAGCGAGGCGTAAAATAATATCCATTTATTTTCTTACTATGTTTATACAGTTACCTACCTTAAGGTGACAGGATAGCTTTTTTTTTAATTTTGCTTATATGAAAAAAATCTTTGCTCTTTAAAACATTTTTCAAGATATTAATTTTTAATATTTGACATTAAAAATATGTAAATAAGAGAAAAATAATAAAAAGCTTTATTGTTATATCCCTGACAATGTCTGACATATTGTATGTAACATGTATTGTCTGGCAACCAATGGAAAATATTTGTCTTCCAGAACCTACAGCTATAACATCTAAGGGGTCCTTACTGTGATTGCAGTGTTTTTTGTTTTTCTTTTCAATTTCTGATAATTTACACAGTCTTGGTTGTTGCCTCTGCTTGGAGGTTTGATTAGATCCTCCGATATGGTTTTCTTTGTAGAGCACATCATCACAGTGTGCATATACATTAGAGATACACCTGGATGAGTAGATGTTAAACCCATCATATGATAAATAAATAAACATATTATCTACATGTGCTTAACATGGATATATTTCATTATACAATACACAGGATGGCACTGTATTTACACAATGTGATTGCAGCTAGAAGACAGAAAAGAGTAAGTGGGTGGTTTTTACTTTCATTCATCCAGATGGAAAAGAAGGTGAGATCTCTCAGTCATGCCATACTTCAACAGTGCAAAACATAATGTGTCACTGCAAAAAAACATCAAAAGAGGCAGTCACATATTATTGAAGTCCTGTCTTAGTCATATCGTGAACTATTTGCAAACATCTCTCTGAAGCTAGAGATCAGATACATTTAATTTCACAGGAAGGAGATAGACAATGTTTTTTAAACATATTGCAAGGTTTTACTGATAAGAATTTGAATGGCTCGTTGTATTTTGTCAAGTTATTATTGATATTTGCATGGTTATTTAATTAGTATGTTATAGTTTTATATGGTTTCCTTCTGCTTCTACATATTTCTTGCATTGTCCTTTAGTCTAAATAACCTGCTTCTGTATTTATGATGTTATTGCACTCAGCAAATAGTGCAAAGGTCCACCCCAGTCGTATGAATCGTTTCATGCAATGATTGTACCTCAGCAATGTCTGACGAGTTGCTCCTCTAAATCTCAAAATGCACACCAGGGTAAAAAGATGCCACAAAGCCTTGATGTCCAAAGACAGATCATGATTAGTTAATACCATAACATTCCATTTCATTGGCACAAGCTCTGCTGGTTTTTAGTTGTTGATTATACATAATTTGCAATTAAATTCAGTTTTTACGTTACTTTTTCCCTCCCTGGTCTGTTATCACATCCCACTCCTGTCTCAATTTCCTCCCTTTTCCTTTCTCTCTTCTTCCCACCTTGAAATCTTCTTGATCCCAGAGCTTCTGAAATCCTGGCACAGGCCAACCACTAGGGTAAGTAATATGATCAAACCCCTGCTAAACACCTTGACATGTCATTGAGTCGTGCAAAGAACTCTGGCAGGACATGCAATGGTTTACCATACTGCTAAAAAGCTTTTTGCCCATTAATATGAAAATAAAGGGCCATGCAGCAAGGTGGCCTCTCTTCTTGTCTTACTGTGTTCACAACAGCAATACCACGACATACTGCAAAAACCATAAACTGCGTTGCAGGAGTCACACAGGATGTTACTGCTGTACAGGAAGTGCGTCTTAACCTTTCGAACTTTCTCAAGTGTCTGTGCCAATGCTAACATCTAGCGGTGAATTCACCTTACTACATACATCAAGGTTCCCGGATCGACTACGCTCAAGTCAAATGTTAAACATACGGACCATTTCATTCCATAGGGGGAATGGGCCCCCTTGCATTCGCTGACGGACTATCATAAATTTCACTTTGCGTTTCAACTTTAATACATATATTCAACTGTGTATTTTGATTAGTTTAACAAAAGCGGGACAGGAAATAATCACTAGGGAAAGTTGATTCAAAACTACCTACACCCTCTTTTTAGGAAAAGTGGTCGCGCCCGTATTCTTCCCAGTTCGTACTCGCTGCCTCTGTCGTTTTCCGTTGTACATATCTTCATAGGTGCGTGTGTGTATTTTTTACATATATTCTGTATGGTGAGAGGTAAGATACGATTAGGTATTTTTGATAGGTATTCATAGTCTAAGTAGTCTCTAAGTGACTCTAAGTAGTCTACGGCTTGTTCGAAACAAAGGCGGTCACAAAAACTAAAACGACAATAAAGCTGAAATCTGCAAAGTGAACTTCTTTTTGCTAGCTAGTGTCAGTTTAGCTACGTCAAAAGGAAACATTCATTCACAATGTGGAGTTAGCATTTTAAGCTTAAAATTTATTAGCTTCTAAATCATCGTCGCTGGCTCTTCTTCCATCTGCTGAGCTCCTTTGCTTGACCTTTTACCCAGTTAGACATGTCCTCGAATGCACTTGTTTTCATGAACTGGAGACTCGCACGACCGTATAAATGACCGAGTCCCTGAATTGCTGTCCTTGTAGCTGCCCTTCTTTCTTTGCTTGCGTTATAAATAGCTGTGTGAAAAACGACTTTTAGTTTTACCTGCTGCTAAATGTCTGCGCAGGGCCCCATACACCCCTTTATCTGTTTTATGAAGAATAGATCAAGTTGTGACTGAACTGTTTTGTGCCAAAGTTTAATGGAATAGATTCAGACAAACATGAGGTATCAGAGACAGTCTGCCGAAGTTCTGTAAGGTAAAAGAAGTTCAATAAAGTTTGTTTTAAAGAAGTAAATCAATGAAGTATACAGGTGAAATGTAACTGTGCAATGCTTGTTCAAATATTCAGTTTAGAAGAAGTTTATTGAAAACGTTGAAAGAAAGTGAAAATCCATCCACACAACAAAGCTTGTCAGTAACGCCATTTTGACACTGATAGGTGAATCTAAATTAAGATAACATTAAATAAGGCTGAGACACATGGATGTGAATGTTTTCGAAGAGCAGTGACATTAATTTAATTCTTGATTTCCTTCACAGATGCAGGGACTACACAGCTGTACTAAATAAAGGTCTGAGCAAAGAGACATTCTTAACTGTTAGCACCTTGAAGAGCTGAATGGCTTACTCACAGATCCGCCTGAGAATTCTCCCCAGCGTTCGCTGTCTTTTTGATAAACCGGTGCAGATAAAAGTAGAGGGGCTTCCTCCACACAAACCAGTTGAACTAAGGTCCAAACATGTTGATGACAGAGGGGTGAATTTCAAGGCTTCTGCCCTGTACAAAGCAGATGAAATCGGCCAGGTGGATGTCTGCCGTGCACCTTCTCTGAGAGGAAGCTACACCGGGGTGGAGCCCATGGGTTTGTTTTGGGCCATGGCACCAGAGACTCCACACAGCAAATTAACGAAGAAGACTGTACTCAGTCCAACGCTGGTGGAGATAGAAGCAGTGAGTGGAGAGACCGGTGAGCTCTTGGCCTCTGAAACCAATGAACGAGGATTCATGACAGAGGGGATGAAAAGAATACCTGTGCAAGAGGGAAGAGTACGAGGAGTACTCTTTGTACCACCAGGTAAGTTGATGGGAGCTGAGAAAGATACATAGAAATGGGAGTGAAGCTGTTGCTGTGGTTAATTTTCCCTCTCTACTTTAATTTTATTATTTTCTCTAGGAAAGGGTCCATTCCCAGGAGTATTGGATCTGTACACATTTGGCGGGGGTCTTTCTGAGCCCAGAGCCAGCCTCCTGGCAAATAAAGGTTATGTTGTCCTGGCACTGGCCTATTATGGCTACAAGGATTTACCAAAAAACCCTAAAATGTTGGATTTGGAGTACTTTGAAGAGGCTGTAACATATCTGAAGAAACAGCCAGATGTGAGTATTGAAGATTAGAACGGTAAAGACAGTAACATTTATGATATTAGAATCTTTATTTTATCACCCCCCTTATGATTGCACTTGCACTTGCACTTATTGAGAACATTGTGAAACATTGATTTCATAACTTATAGTAGGAACATATCAAGAGATATACTGGAGCCCCATATGTACTTTTGTGTCAATGTTGCCATCTACTGGTTACTTTATGAGGCTTTTTACACAATTTTGTTAAGGTCCTTTGAAAATGAGGTAAATCAAAGGTAATTCTAGCATGGAAACGGTCACTTTTCTATTAGATGATATGGAAAGATAATTAATCTACATTCTCAAGTTTCAGCTTCTTATCGTTTCAATTAGCCGTTTTCATTGATCTCATCTCACAATAACCCGAATCTCTGGGTTTCGGACTGCTTGTTATGAAACAAGGCATTTGTGGATGTCACTTTTGGATGTAGAAATTTTTCTGTGGGCATTTTTGAGTATTTTTGACTGACTTTTTAAAGTGAAACCAGTCTCATCAACAGGTAATGAAATATAATCTTTAGTTGCAAGCCTTGTTTATTTAAGTTCTGCTTTCAGGTTGAAACGAGGGATGAATGATCAACTTTATATTTCATCGTGTCTTATGACATAGTACATGTTAACTGTGAAACCTGATTATTATCTCAATACTTCTTTGTACAGGTTAAGGGTCCTGGGATCGGCATCATATCAATCTCTCACAGTGGCGGTTTGGCTTTGTTGATGTCATCTTTCCTCTCTGGGATCTCAGCGACTGTTTGCATTAATGGCTGCAATGGAAATACTGTGATTCCCTTACGCTACAAAGACCTTGTCATACCTCCACTTTCCCCTGTTATGAAGAATATTAAAATGACAGCCTCTGGTCTTGCAGATATACGCGATGCTTTGCCCGACCCTTTGTTGGAAAAGAACAGGGCGTCAGTCATTCCAATTGAACGTGCCAGCTGCCAGTTCCTGTTTGCTGTTGCTGGAGATGATCGCAACTGGAACAGTGCTTTTTTTGCCAAGCAGGCTGCGGCAACACTGAGAAATCATGGCAAAGAGTCTTTCGAGGTGGTAACATACCCTAAAGCTGGACATTTTTTGGAAGTCCCTCACATGCCTTATTGTCCATCTGGGTTTCATGCAGCAGTAGGGTGTAACGTGGTGTTTGGTGGGGAGCCAAAAACCCACTGTGATGCTCAGCTGGACCTGTGGGAAAGAGTCCAGCAGTTCTTCAAGAGCCACTTGGACAGCAAGAGCACTTGTTAGCAAGCAAAGCGGCATGAAGTGGATCACATGTCCCAGAATGTCCCTGTCCTTAGCTATTCTTAGTCTTTAGTTTCTAATGAACGAAATTGTCAAAGGGTTATTAAATCACACTATATGAGCATTCTTCTGTTGAGGTGATCTCAGCATGCTTTTGCTACAGCTGGCATTTTTTTCCCCATAGGCTTCAGTGTGCCATGGATGGATAGTATGTAGTCAGATGTAATCTTTATTCGGAGCAAATATTTTACTGTGATAACATTGTTAATTCATTGATGTATTCCAGTAAGTTGAGGCATTGAGTGTGCACTAGAAAAAGACGCCGAAACCGCTATATTTACATGGAGTGAAGTCACTGATACTGTTTGTAATCACAGTTATGCTTTTCCTACAATGATAAAATATATTCATCACAGGCTCAAAAATGAAATATCTCAGAATGAGTAACAGGGCAGCTGAAACTGATCACTAATCATCAGGGTTAATTAAGTTCTGTATGTAATACTCCATGCATCAGTGTGAAATACAGTATTATCATTCCCAGTATTATTGATGAAAGATGTATTTTCTTTGCTGCATAATTTTTTGATGCCTTCTTGATTTGTGAATGCTGTCATACTGTGATGATGTTACCATATTGTGTCAACATTTTTGCAACTTTTTCCAAAACTCCAAGAAAAGTGGAATTAAAAATGACGTTCATGACGGTTCATTGCATTGAGGATTCTTATGTTATGCACATGATTTTTACATTCTCCTTAATAAAAATAGATACTAATTGTATCTTCATGTTGTTGTTTTAGCCTGTGCTTAACGCCTGCCGTATCACTGATTGTACAACTTTGACATTTATTAGCCTCCCAGAATAAACTTCATGTATGTGAATCAGCAGTAGTGCAAACGTTGGCATCTAGTGGCAGTTGAGCATTCCTGCGTTTATCTCTGATGTTTCTTCCACATGAATGTGAGGTGTGCTTTTTTCACATACAACGTAATGTGAGATAGACTGATAGGTACATAGATGGACAGATAGATAGATACTTTATTGATCCCACGGGAAATTCAAGCCTCAAGACTGGGAAGAGAACTTGACGATGATGAAAGGTTGTGAAACATGATAACTTGTAGCCAGCTGTTGGAATTTTACTTAAAGGGGATTTTATGAACAATATAGCCTGCATTAATATCAATCAATGATACTGAAGTAATAAATCTTTGGAATAAGTCACCCTCTCATTCCCACACCTTTACGTTTGAGCTGTTTCTTTACAATGGCTGCGTATGAGCATCTCCTTATCGGATGATCCCTCGCTGGCTTACAGAAAGGAGACTACAACAGATTCACTTTTACTAATTAAACAGCTAATTAAAACAGACAGGAAACCATGAAACACTGTTTTGTTTTACTCAGGCGCGTCCTCTCCTATTTTGGTATTTTCAGCAAAGCAGAGAGGAATGTCACAAGCTCCCGTGAGAGAACAGACCGAGATGGGACAACAGCAGGGTTGTTGAGGCTAAACATCATGTACAGTGATGGTAAGTTACCTTTGTATGCCTGACAACCTGCTTTAAGGGTGGACACAATGACAGACAGATACTGTTCCTCAATGGACAGAGTACAGCAGATTTTTGTTTGGGCGATGAGCATTATGGGAAGTTTGCCCATCTTTACTACCGATCAGTGTGTAAATTGCGCACACTCCCCTTCCTCCCCCTTCCTTCCCCTTGCTTGTCATTCACAAGATTCAGTGGAGTTTCTCGGTGCTGTAAGGAGAGGAGGGGCTCTCTCTCCCCTCTCCAGTCTTGCACCTCGCACTGAGAAATATTCAGTTGCAGACTCCCCACAGCAGTCAGTCTACCAATAAACAGCCTCTGACAGTGCGATTGGCAGCGGCAGCCAGAGTAACAGCCTGATAGACACAGTGGTGTTTTTTTCCCCCGGACGTTGAGAGGTGATCGTAGTGTTGTTCTCGGTGCTGCGAGCTTCTTTCCCCGGAATGGACACTTTGCAAGCCGGTGTGGTTTTAGATGCACTGGGTGTCAGAGAGTATCCATCCAACCAGGCTCACTGCGCACGGATTTCTGCTATGCATCCGCACTGGGAAATTATGGGGCATGCAGCCTCGTCTGGTCATTTCATGTGAATATTACACCATGTTTTTCCTAATTGGACAGATACATTTACTGACAAAACATCTTCTCGTTTGTGGCATCTGCGCGCATTGACCACCTCTGTCCGCCTTGCATCTTCATTGGTTTCACCGCATATGATTTTGTAGATTTTCTCTCTCCCCTTTTTTTTGCAACGCAGCAGCAGCAGCAGCATCCCTACAAGTGGCACAGCTGGTGATCAGAAATGCCTCTTCAATGCTGGCTGCTCACATCCCTCCAGCCTTCTTAAAAGCAAACAAACAAACAAACAAACATCAGGATCGCAGGCTGAACAGAAAATGGATAGTGGGAGCCGGGCTGCGACGATCGGAGCTGGTGCAGCCAATTTCACAGCAGCCCACCTCAGGCTGGATCTCCTGAACGCTTCGAGCCCGCCGACCCGGTGGGACAGCAGCCCACCTGCCGACGGGACCGGGCTGGATGAGCAGCAGCGCCTCATCCAGGAGCAAGTCTACCAGGACTTCACCACCACCATTCAGGTGTTCATCCTCATAAGTTCGCTCCTCGGTAAGTCACCGCAAACATATTGTGCATAGCCTAGGGTAAAATGAAATAAAATGAAACAAAATAGCCTGGAATCCAGCAAAATCCTTCAAAACCCCAACCCCCCTGAGCCTCAACAGTTTGGTTCCTAAATCTGGGTCAGTGAAGCCTGTGGAGACACCCTTTGTGTCAGAATAATTAAAACATCAGAGGAAATTTGCAACAACAAGCAAGTTTTCTAAAAGTAATCCAGTCATCAATGCCCAAAAGACTTTGGCTGAATAGGAAGCAGCAGCATCTGCTGTATCATAACCAACACAGAACTGGATTGTTTAACATTTTTGTCAGTCTTTCTGATCTCAGTGGCCCAGTGCCTGTATGTCTTACATCTACAGCACATGCTGTACATAAATGACTATTTTACATCTCCAAAACATCCTTTTTTAACCACATCCTACCTATGTTTTACCCCCTAAATCTCAAACATTGCAACACCAGCCAAGACGCCCCCTCTCCAATCTCTTTACATGTCAGTGTCTTCTCCAAAATATTTTGTGGGATATAAGTATTTTTTTTTTTCTATAGGATGATGAAGGGATGTGCTCATTTTACATGACTTTACCCACAACAGGCGGTAACAGTCAGACCCCCTTTGTTCAGGCTGTGCCCAGTCAGACTCGCTGAGCACAGCCTCCATATTTTCCTGTCAGTGAACTCCACCTTCTTCTGTTATTTTAAATTTTACAGGAAAGCCAACAAACATGTGCCATTTGGTCATTGTAAAAATATCCTGCAAGCTGGTGGCAGCCCTACTCACACTGTCCACAAGGATGCACGTCGGGGTTTACACTGAGTACAGAATCCTGGGTTTGCTCTGAGGTTTCTGCCTCCTAAAAGGGAGTTTCTCTTCACCACTGTCACCAAGTGCTTGCTCATGGGGGAATGTTGGGTGTCTCTGTTTTAAAGACTAAAGAGTTTGGTCTAGACGTGCTCTAGTGGTACAGTGTCATGAGATAACATTTGTTGTGAATTCGCGTTATGTAAATAAATTGAATGAAATTGAATTGAATAACCGGACGCTAAATTGTCTTGTTGGCTGTGTGTGAGTGTGTGTGTGTTAAGCAGAGTCACATGATTATGTTAATCAGTCAAACACAAAAGCAAAAAATTTAACAAAACTTGCTGAAAAAGCATTTCAGCAATTAAATTGTTAAGTAAGAAGAGCAATAAGTTACCATGCAAAACTTATATATTCCTGCTTGTGCCAGCAGAAGCACAGGCTGCTTCTCATGATGGAAGTGAGGAAGAATTGATGGGTTGCACCAGCACATCAGTCTCACACAGTCCTGGTTTTGACATGCCTTCCATCTTATTGGCAGTTAGACACACAATCCTCCTGTCTAATCTGAATGTGTTGTTTGTCACAAACGTGGTTGTGACAATTAACATCTGTCTCCTCGCTGCATGAAGCACACTCAGCCATGACTGCTGGGGCTGTTTGCAAAAGTACGGACTCGGAGGCTGCACAAATCGTTCAACGTGATGAAATATGGTGAAACTTGACACAAAAACTGGCAAAAAAAAAATGGCCAAATGAGTATTGCACTGACTTACTGATACCACCATCTGCTGTGCAATGTGGTGGGGTCAGGGAAACACGACATGAATGGCAGCATGGCTGAAAATGGCTGTTTATTGTGTACATGGCATGAAAAACACAATACAGCATTTTCCTTTGCAAACAACCTCATTTATATGAACCCAAAATAAGCAACAAATCCTCAGAATCAGAACCACTGTATGCAGAATTATAAAATGTCTGACCTTAGCGCCCCCTAGTGTTAGTATAAAAAAGACACTGTAACCAGCAGCATCACAGACAGACTGGATTTACAAATATATGCAAAATACACACAGAAATAATAGAAATAATTTGACCTGTATTGATGCAAAAATAGTCATAATGAGGTAAACTGAATGTGTGACTGTGAAGTGCATCAAATATCTGAATTTTACAAACAGTTACTATTCAAAAGCTCATTGCACGGCTGATTTGGAACTGTAGCTGCTTCATTATGCTTATACATACACACAGACAAAAACAAAAACAAAACAAAAAAAAAAATCAAAGTGATTTCATCAGTGAGTAATTCTCTACCTTACTATGAATACATAAATAACCCAGAGACTGAAACAATGAATAATAAAAGTGATGATGGTTCAGAGAGCTGTCTTTAAGGTGTCATTTTTCCACACCTGTTCACCTGTTCTTTATTCTCAAGCCACTTTTTACAATTTCAAAAAGGCTTTGTACGGTGATAAAATCCAGGATACGTCTGTTTTTGATATTCAGAGCCAGCACTTACAACCAAGTTCCATCATATGGGCACTTTGGTTGTCCTAATGGGGTGTGATTTAATTTCTTTCCGTCTCCAAAAGAAAGTCTGCGTGAGTGGCTGAAAAATGCCAGCAATTTTCTTCTGGAAATGTGCATAGCCAAAGTATGCGAGTTGTCAAACTCTTTGTTTGACATTTTTTATGAATAATAATAATAATAATCATGATAAATAATAATCTCTCCAGATCAACTAATGTATGATACATGAACACAAATTTATCACAGATTTGTGATATGATGATCCATTTGAATTAAGTTTCAATGTAAATCTGATTATTTTGCCACAGTGTGCACGATGCAAGCTAATATTATTGTAATCATGTCTGTGAGGAGTTACAGCATGTTCACTATCTGCGTATCTGGCTCTCATTTCCTTTGTTGGTCACCATTCATAAAGTCTTTCATTGAAACTCGAGTGATTATGACACCCCAGAGATGCAAGTAGGAAGGTGTTAGGCGTGCTAATGATGTTTCACACTTTTAACACCACATGCTACTATGTTTAGACTCCTGGATGAGACTTATTTCTGAAAGCCCTCAGTGATAACAGCAGCTTATTAAACCCATCCAGGTATGACACAACTTACTTTGGTACTCGTGAGGCTGACAAACCAAGCATTTTTGATCAACTGGGGCTTTTTTTATGTTGCTACCTGCAGTTGGACAGCCATTTGCTAAGTGAATAAAGCAATCATGTTTAGTGTTTGCCCTTTCTCCCCATTGGCTGCTGTGAGTACGGTTGCCAAGGTGTTCCTCAAGTGTCAGGTGAGTATTTCATGCACAGGAGACAAAGTGATTTTACAGATATTGACTAAAAAATAAATAAATAAGAGTGCTGGTGTTGTCTGCATGAACACACACACAAGAACATGTTATAATAATCATTGTTAAGTGATGCACTTTCTTCTTTAAAATCACCCCAAACCTTGCTGCTCCTGTCATCAGCCCTCCTTGCGATTTACAAACAAGGATTAAATACAGTAGATATTTGCCATGTCTGAAGTTCTGTTTCTTCTCGTGATGCCTTAAATGTCTAAAACAAACTGTAATGTTTGTCTGACTGTTACTTTGGTCCAGACTGAAAAATCTTAATACCTATTGGCTGTCATGATATTTTGCTCAAAAATTCATATCTTCTGAAGCTGCTAATCAGCCAACTCCAGGTTGACTCCTGTATTGTAATACCACTTTGTATGTCTACATGCAGTTGTTGTCAAGGCCGCTAGCAATGCTATAGAGTCTAGTGTTGTATCTTTTCCCAACCTTAACAAAGCATTTCAGTCGCCTTCCTCGAGCTAAACCTGAATCAGGTTTTTTACCGGAAATTGTTCGATATTAACCTTGTTGTCTCAACATTTTTGTGTTTTAACGATGACTACGGTCTATCTAGCCAAGTACTTTGGTTCTGTAACAGTCATTCAGTGTTGAAAGGGTACTAACAGACGATTTCATGCTAACAGTGGGAGTGCCAGATCAGAACTAATGACAGAACTAAAACACTAATGTGTTTTTATGTAAGGCAGAGGACCTATTATGTCAGTTAGAGGGAGGTGTTGCCTGCTTCTCATCCCTTTACTTCTCGTTGTTACTATTCTGCTCCATGTTGGCTGAGATCTCAGCTTATCATTGCTTCAATCATCAGCTACAGCAAAGAGAAGCTGTAACAACAGAATCTGTACATGTAGAAATCTGAATATCTTGGCTGCAAACATCCTGTTTGGTGTAAAGCTGCTTTATAAACACTTTTTTCCCCCTCTAATTCTGTTATCCGATGTGAGTCAGCTTCACAATGCAGAGGCTGATCAGTGATCACAGCGACATTAGGGTTTCCCCACACTGCTCGAGTGCTGCTCTGTAACACACTGTGTTACTGAAATTCTGCACAGTGAGGAAGGAACAGCAAAGCACACTGTGTTCCCCTGAAAGCAGCTTCTTCCAGCCCCATCTAAACCCTCCAGGACATATTTCGCCGACCTAATGCAGGGCAGTTGATTTTTATATCTAACGCTGCTGATTTGATATATGCAGCGCATGAGTGTTTGTTTTTCTCACACTTACTGTGGTGCATTTTTGAAGATTTACAGACATCGTGGCCTAAATAAGCCAAAAGAGTCTTCCTCACCAGAGAACATCTTGCTCTGTTTCTGACAACGAGAGCACAGCTAACACTTGGTGGATAATTACATCTGGAGAGGCTGCTGTCACACGTATCCCTGTGTGACCTGACATCAGTCAGTGCACCACGGGGAGACCAAAGTTCACCTTTTTAAACCTAATTAACTATCATTACTGTCTGATTGTGCCGAATTATAGGGAGGAACTTAACATGAAAATGCTACCGTTTTCCTGCTTTGCACCTGACTGTGTGCCTCACTCAGTTAATGTTGAAATGATTTCTTCATCCCGCAGACCTCTTTAGGATTTCTATCTGCAGTAATTCATGCTGCAGAGTTCTAAAAAACTGTCTTCATAAACCCAAAACAGACTAATCCTCTTCTTTTAAAAACATATTTATGCTGGATTTGGGAAAAGCTTTTCCATGGAGAGGTACCTGAAAGAGCTCTGTGCCAGGGGTACACACTGTTCCTCACCGTAAAAACAGCCGATATTTTAAAGGAACAGACTGTTCAAACCGAAATGGATTTTATATGAGAATGAGTTCAAGGCGTTTTCTGTTGAAAGAAGAAGCGGATCACCACATTTGGAAATATAAACCATGCCTAGTCATTTTTAGGCATTTCAGTGCAGAAATGTTAAATATTATGCCTTTAGGTGGTTAAAGCTTGGCTTCTTAGTAAAGGGTTGCTCCACGCATCCCTTTTAATCCTTAATTTATTCAATCATTAACAGTCTAGAGGTAGATAAGTCATTCATCCATTTGTGCTAACTCAAACAGATTTCACAAATCATCAGACTTCTTTCATACCAATGTGCAATTTGGAGTCTCTAGGCGACCCAACTATTTTCTTTCAGGACTGTGGGAGGAAAATGTATCGAGAGGAAACCTACCAAGCATGTGAAGGGGATACAGAAAGAATCAGGGATCCAACCTTTATTGGTAGTCTAGCTGCTAAGAAATTGCCTTCACACCAATGTTTGTCCATTGTTAAATTCAGTTGGACAGGTGACAACAATGGCATCACTATTTCTGAATATGTAGATTTTGGTCCTTTTACAAAAAAATTAATTAAATCCAGAGAATCAACCCCAAATTCTTTCTTTTATTGGTTCATATTAACATTTTCTTTTTGTTAGAAAGCTTCAGAATAAACAAAGAGCAAACAGCAGTCCGAGCTGTTCTGCCAAAATAAAAAAAGCACACAAAGATGCAACAAATGGCAAATTTTCTCATCAAGGTTTAGAAATCAGAAGACAAGCAGTGTGTTTGGCCTTCTTCTAAAGCTCTGCACCTCCCTCCTCCTCCCCACAGGAAATGCCACAGTGTTGTGGTGTACCTGCTGCACGAATGTCTTCAAATCTGTGACCAACCGCTTCATCAAGAACCTGGCGTGCTCAGGTATCTGCGCCGGCCTGCTGTGCGTTCCCTTCGATGTTGTGCTCGGTGCCAGCCCTCGCTGCTGCTGGTGGCTTCACACTCTAGTGCTCTGCAAGATCATCAAGTTCCTCCATAAACTCTTCTGCTCGGTCACCGTGCTCACGTTCAGTGCCATTGCACTTGACAGGTGAGTGCAGAAAACGTACACATAAAATAAAAATACCTACTGAGTTATCGACACTTGAAGTCGGAAGGGTTAATACATTTTCTTAGTCACAGGCAGCTGAGGCTTGCAAATGAAATTGAAATCCAGCTTTTACAAAACAGGTAAAAACCAAAAGAGCACTCTGTCCCTGAGGAAGACTAGAGTGATGTTTTGTTTTGTTTGCTCATCTCAGCTCTGCAGTAAGAGCCACTGACTTTTAAATATGTGTTCGTAAGAGTCCCTCTTACTTACTTACTTACAGGACTTGAGTAGTGCCACTTCAGAGAGCTGGATGATTTCAATTGATTCTCTGATCAGTTCATCAATACGCTGCTTGGCCGAGTCTGCAGGAGTAATTCCTCTCCTGAAAATGAAAACTTGAAATACAAACGAGCATGCTGCACGAGTGGAGCAACAATTGGGCTAAACTCTGGAAGACTGGTTCTGTTTTGGAGGGGAGAAAGTCTTCCTCAATCTCCATCTACACCCTGTGGTGCGGACGAGAGGTTGGGGGGATCGCGATCGATAAAGCATACGTATGTCATGCTGAGCAGCCTCCCTGCAGCGCTAAAAGCTGCAGCTAAAAGCAGCAGCTAAAAGCAGCCTGAGATGACTGCTGCTGCCCACATATGCTGTCTCACACACACACACACACACACACACACACACACACACACACACACACTCATACTCTTTTTAAAAGTGATGCGGATCATGCCCCTGTTGATCTGGAAGCAAGGTTTACCTCAAGCTTTCATTTTATTTCTAGCTCTCTCAGGAAATTTAAACATCACTTGACTTGTTAATTTTTCTGTCATTGCTAGAAGTTTTAATTAAAATTTCCTTTAATTAAAATCTACCCGTAATGCTGCTATTATTCCTTCTACCAGAGCAGTAACAAAGCATTTAGAAACACACAATGAAAAGAAATTCTTAGCCAGGAACCAAACTCTGTAAATTTTATTGAGTATTTTTTTTAAAAAATCATTAATATAACAATTTACATTTTCTGTAAAATGACTCTCCCTGGAAAACTGTCAAAACATTTAAGACCTTTTCTACACTGCCAGCTATCTAATTTGAGAATACTTGATGATATTTGATTTAAAAAATGTCAGATATGTTCTGTGGTACTGCGTGTTCACAGACAGACCTTCTTTGCATGTTGTCTCTGAACTGCTGTGCATACCCAATGTTTTCTGAAATAAGATCCCATGGGGGACACTGGCAGCAGAGGGACTTCGCCTCTCCAGAAGTTCACACACTTTGCTGTGCTTTATTGTGCTCGTCAGATGATTTCATTTCCCCAGTCGGGAAGTCATTCTTCTGACTTCGATGTGTTCATGAGCTCTTAAGTTGTAATGTGGAAAAAACAATGACGCTACCAAGAAAATTGTTTTTGTTTTATTTATGGCATTTAATGCCAATAAATAAGTTTCCTAACTAATCTACACGGACAGAAACAGTTACAACCTAAAGCCTGATACCAACCCAACCTAATAAAACATTTGAAAATAACACGCAGGACTTCAGCACAACCATAGTGAGTACAGCAGATCAAATTGAAGCTTGGCTTTCATTTACTTTTTATGATGATTGCAGTCAGATCTGACATTTTTGAAATCCCGACTGCTACATTATATTGCCTCCATAGCAACTAATACAGTCAGAATGCTATCAAAGCTATGAATTATTTATTCTCAAGGAGGGCAGTCGATGCTGTGTGGATCTACAGGCAGCCTGAGACTGCAGCATCCACACATACTGAAGAGGCAATCCAGGGAAATAAGCAAGTCCTTTGTGCGATTAGTTTTGCTTATTTTTAAGGCGCAACAATAGGATGAGGGACAATCTACACGCTCTGTAGACGATATGAGAAGATCTAGTTACGTGTCTGTGAGCGTGCATTAAAAAACACCCACACAATTTCAACTTTTGCATAAGGAAGAACGCTGCAGACACAGTATGTAGAGAGAAAATCCTTTCATCCTCTTCCAATAAAATTACGAGTCGCACGCTTTTAACCAGATGACAGGATTTTATGTTAAGCGCAATACCCATTTATGAAACATTTCCATTCTTTATAGAAAAATACCTAATAAAAAACGAGCCCCGAGTAATACAACAACGAATGTGTCACATGGCTGCAGGATAAATTTGGTTACTTTGTAAGTATTCTTACATAATGGGTGCATGAATTGTTGAATTTGAAAAAACCACTTGAAGGTCTACCTCAGTAATAGAGTCATACTTTGAGTTTTATTTAACTCACTTGAGTAACAATACACCCACTAAAAATGACGGAAATGTATTTTCAGAGCGAGATACTAAAGCTTCTGCTGCCTCTGTGGGTATTTTAGGTGTGTTCCCTTTTAATTTCCTTCTATTTATTTGTATTTTCTTGTAAATCATCTTAAGAGAGATTTGTGTAAGCCGCATCAGCGTGACTGTATTCAGGCAACCCTCCAGTCGGCCAAGGGGCCCTTTTAACAGCAGACACTTTGACTTGTCATAGGAGGAAAAAAGCACACTTGTTACTAATAACATTAATGAATGCAAAGTTCTATTCAAGTGTCCCATTAAGTCATGACAGTGTGACAACGAGCCAGCATGCACAGTACCAGGACCCTGAAACCGAAGCTGCTAAATGGAATTCAGACATCGTTAACACAATAATTGGGCTTCCATTACTTTGAAATGTCTTCAAAGACTTCATGCTGAAATGATTTGTGTTTTTGTGTTTAGGTATTACTCCGTGCTGTACCCGCTGGAGAGGAAGATCTCAGATGCAAGATCCCGAGATCTGGTCATCTACATCTGGGTCCATGCGGCAGTGGCGAGCCTCCCTGTGTTCGCTGTGACCAATGTGACGGATGTGTACGTCACCTCGTCCTGCTCAGATGACCACGCCCACTCCCTGGGCCACATGGTGTACGTGTTGATCTACAACGTCACCACGGTCATCCTTCCTCTTGCACTGGTCTTCCTCTTCATGCTGCTGATACGCAGAGCGCTCAGTGCCAGCCAGAAGAAGAAGGTGATAATTGCGGCCCTGCGGACTCCGCAGAACAGCATCTCCATCCCTTATGTGTCTCAGAGAGAGGCTGAGCTACACACCACTCTGCTGGCTGTGGTGCTGGCTTTCTCAGCCTGCAGCGCCCCCTATGGGGCCTTGGTGGTTTATCGCACCATTTTGGCAGACTCTAAAGAGCTACCCATCTCACTGTATCTGACAGCCCTCTGGCTACCCAAGGTGTCTCTGCTCACCAACCCACTTTTGTTTCTAACTGTTAATCGCTCAGCTCGTCACAGCTGGCTGGACCTGCTGGCAAGGATTCACAGACGTTACAGCCGTCGTAACGTGGTCAGCACCGGGGGTCTGGCCTCCTTAGGGGCAGAGGGTGTGATAGGGGAACCGGTGGGACTGGAGACGGCCGGCCGCTCTGGGAGTCAACTTCTGGAGATGTTTAACATCGGCCAGCAGCAGATCTTCAGGCCTTCTGAGGAAGAAGAGGAAGAAGAAGATGTAGAAAACGAGATCCCTTCTCAAGGATCAGGCAGCTGCTCTGGACCTAAAGAGAACCACAAGAATGGGTCAAGACTGGGGAGCCTCAGAGGTGAGGTGATGACCAAAAAGGAACCCCTTCCGGGCACAGGGGGAGGGCCGGTCATCACAAAGGATGGCCCTCCATCAGTTACAGCACCCAGGGCCTCTCCGGTCCACACATGTGCTTATGCCTCTTCATCTCAGGTGGCCCCAGCTACACCTACAGAAGCTGAGGACTCCACGCAGTTTGGTTTTGGACCCTTTGAACTGCCGCCTCAGTGGTTACCAGAGACTAGGAACAGCAAGAAGAGGCTGCTGCCTCCGCTGGGTAACACACCCGAGGAGCTGATCCAGACCAAACTGCCCAGGTCGCGGCCTGAGCGGAGAATCAGCAGGAACAACAAGGTCAGCACGATCCCCGCTGTGGATCCATGAACTGTTCCTGCTGGCCTCTGATCTGCAACACTGGGCATGAATTATTTACAGAGTAAGTCTCTTGGACTGACCAGCCCTTGGCAGGATATTGATGTGTCAAGCTGCTTGGTGACATGGTTTTTGGTTCATTTAAATAATTTCACCTTTCCTTTTTTTTATTTTCAGTTTTTCTCAGCAGTAGCCAGTATGCACTTTGTTGCTTAAAAGCCAGATGCCTGAGACACTGCAGCTTTCCTATTGGACGGAAATCATTTTGGTATCAGTATTACAATACAATACATAATAATCCAATAATATGTCTGCTCAGTCCAGCTCCACTTGGATGGACGCATGCAGTGGCTACATGACTGTGAAGGCAGATACTCCTTTTGACTCTCACTTTTCGATTAGAGCTGGCATCAGTAGTTAAATGATGACAATGCACGAAACAAATTATCCTGAGAGAGGCACTGTTATGGAATAATATATTTCCACAGCAAATAATGAAGGAAGGATATTGATCTTCCTAACAAAACAGTTTGTTAAATGGTTATGCTGTGATTGCACTCTGTAAATGAACACATCACACATCTCAGCGTCCTTTCACTTAACCCTTTGTGGGACTGTTTTTTGTAACCATGTTTGACAAAGCGTGTGTCAATATTTGGGATTGGCTCGTCCTTTTCTGGCCTTTTTTTCCTCTCAAGTCTCACTTTTGCAATATTTACATTTCTTCTGATATGGTAGATGTTGATGTCATTTGTACTTTAAATGTAAGTGGATTTGATTCAAAACAAAAAAATGCAGATGTACAGTATGCAAATACATGTTGTAAAAATGTCAAATTTTCAGAGTAACTGTTTAAACTGGAAAGTGCATCAAACATACAGAACAACAGCGGAAGAATATTACATGATTCTATTGATAAGAATATAGAAAGAAAAGCAATCATCCACGTCTGGGAACTTTTAGTCCCTTTTAGATCAATTTTATTGATTCCTCCCAGGTTTCTCAAAAATCAATTGCTCATTTAAATGACTGTAAAATGAATAAGAGCAGAAACATTTTTATGACATCAGAAGCTGTGTGGGAAGGTTTACGATGGTAAATTTCTCTCACTCTGACACTGTCTGCTGTGTCTTCTTTGTGCATAATTCAATAGTAGCAGCTTCGACTTGAGCTGAGGTAAACAGAGCCGGGCTGCACTTCAAATATTTGTCAAGCCGTAACTCCCTCTCTGCTATGTCCACAGAGAACCTGGATCTATGCTGCATCCTACCCTTTCTGTTATCAGGCAATAATGCCATGTTTGACTGGAAACAGTATCTATTGTTACAACTTAAACACTCTAAAGGGATGAGTTATATGTTTATTCCTATACGCCTGCTTTGGTAATGAGTACGTTAGGACAACCCTGAACGAATACTGAGCCCAAAATGCTGTTAGTGGTTCAAAGCATCACATGAGATGAATAATTCCTCTGTTGTGTGTTTAAGAACACTTTATCCTCGGCTCATATTTTCCAGCTGGTTTTATTGAAGGCTTTGTAAGACAACAATCTTGCAGCCATTAAGAGCTACAGTACAATGACAACAGTAATGCAGAGACCTGAGTTTAAAAATCTTTACACACTGATTTGCACCCTAGATGTGTCCTGGAAAAAAGACACGCATTTTAATCGCTTGTGATACTTCAAGCTTCAGAGTGACTCAGCATTTTGAATGTTAAAGGAGCTTACACCTTTTTTTTCTACTACTACACTTATAACCTCGCTGGACTTGTAGGGAGGCGGCCGAGGTGGATGACAGATTTACAAAGTCTGAACATAAAATCTTCACATGAAAACTTTTTGGTCTTTTTGTTCTTGTTGTTTTTGTCACCATCCTGAAGTGGACGGGGCTCAGTTGAAGAAAACGATGTCTTGTATTTACGTGCACCAATCAGAATTTAGCAACACAGTGAGGTGATAGTTTTTGCTTATTTGCTTATTTTGCCGGCAGTCAGATCAGATTGGCTTATCTTTCTATGTGTCACTCTTTTATGTGTTACAAATAATAACTGGTGTCCCCCCCCCTAAAATTTAACTAAACTTAACTTCTTATTCACTCAAGAACATTAAATATACTTTAAAGCAAACATCATACTGTTAACCAGAGAAATTTCAGAAAATGCACAGTATCTGCTCCATTTGCACACTCCACATGTTTGCCACTTTTATGATGATAACATAAGTACATAATAAATATATAAAACAATCTGGGTCCTTACACAACTACTGTAAATGTGTAGTGGAACTCCAGTGCAGTATGTACGTCTTTTTCTTTCCTCCAGTGACTCTTCAGAGAAAGCAGTGGATTTTGTTGTGTTTTCAAGGATTTTGTTTTTGTGACTGCTGGGGTTGTGACCGTCTAGACATGTTAATAAGAGATCAGAGGCTTACTGCCCACACAGAGGCTCTAATGTATTCTGTCAGCAGCACAACCGCTGGGTTTGGCCATCCAGCAGCATTTTACAGTAAAAGCCCCAATTCAGGTTGCCTAAAACCTCTCATTGGCTTTTTATTAACATCATCTCCTCATTTAATTCATTCACAAAAATAGAAGAGGAAATAACATTTGCAAACTTTTGAATTACAGCAAAATATAGCAGCTGCAGTCCAGATCGTCTGCGTATGTAATGGCAGAGTTTAATCTCCTTTGCGGTCTGTCTAAGAAGAAGCACATGAGGAGCTTTTGAGCTGAAGCAGGAGAACAAAGTCTCTCTTTGTTATCAGCTTTGGTTTATTGTAATCTAGCAGGAACTGTCGTCAGTGCATTAGTGATGTCGTCACTGGCTTCATCATTGTTGTTGATATTTTTCCCCAGTCTTGATCTTCATGGAAAATTATAATGTATTACTGGACCAGGCTAAGTCATTGGAGACCATCAGCTCAGTGGTGTTAGAGGAACAGGAGCAGTCATCGCACCACACACCAAAGGTGTACAATGGACATTCAGTGGACATGCACAGCAAGGGCCCACATTAAGGATCTACATGTTATTTTCAACAGAAAATGCACATTTATATTTGAATTGCTAAATTAAACAAAGATTAATGCATATTCAAATTCCTTTTTGGGGTCAATTCAGACTAAACTGTGGGAAAAGCAGCAACACTGGATTTGTTCATAATTGTTTTTTTGTTTTTTAATGCTAAAGCATTACATTACATTATGCAGATCCATCCAGTCCACATCTGAACTGGAATGACTTCACTCAGTGTGCTGATGTTTCTCATTTGAATTAGATGAGCGGCTCCTCTTGGCCATTTGGAGTCCAGTTTCGTGACAGCCTTCTCTGCATGTTTAACTAGTTTACATTAACAAATTCAGTTTCAAACTAATTTCCACTAACTTCATTCTTTCTTGGAACAGCACAGTCCAATCAGTAAAGATACAGGAAAGTCTTTTTATTTTTTTAATATTAATATTTTTGTTCAAATTGCCCATTAGGACAAATGGCACTCTAATGGTGAAGAGGAGCTCACAGTAATCACTAGTAAGAGACAGAACAGGTAAGTTGGTCCAAAGGGTCAGTTCATCTGATGTACAATAATTAAAAACAAAACAAAAAAACATTTTCCCACCTAACCTCACAAGCTCTTGCAGATGGATTTGGTTTTATTTGTCCAGGTTTTGGGTTATGCATCTTTCACTATTCCAACACAATGGATGTGAATGTAGTTTTGTTTGTGACGCTGAACCGCCCTGCAACAGCCCTGAAAATCCATGTAAGCTTTTTCTCATCATGTCTAAGTTATTTGTCAGTGCCTTTTAAAGTGTATGTGACAACTGAAAGACCCCACAAAACAATTATTCAGTGGTTAGTGTTTATTGATCTGACACGTCAGACACAAACAACCACTTCAGCCTTTGTCATTGCAGAGAACCAGAGGTCACGTGCCACAGGAAATGTGGCTGTGACCCTGTCCTACTAATCAGCTCCTGAGCTGGGCTGACAGAGGAACCCACGAACAAAACTCAGAGACTTCAGTCACATCAGTAATTGGCATGCAGAGACCCCGGCAGAGAACATTTAGATGACAATAGCCTTATTGCCTGAGCCCATGCTAAAAATGAAATTTTAACGAGCCTACACAGACCCAATCTTAACAAAGTGCATCCCGCAGCTTTAGGCCTTATTGTGCAATCTCGTCCACGTTTATTTAAACAAAGTGAAACACTGCGACCAGCTGAGGCTGCGGATGGCTGTAAGCTAACAGTGAATCATAACAAGCAACAGTGCAGTATTCAAATGCACAACAGTGGTGATAATTTAATGTGGTCTCTCTTCTTATGGAGGAGCTAAAGCTGATTTTCATTAGGGAAAATCAATCACAAAACAGTTGACAGAGCCATTATTGGCACCACAGATACATTAATTAACAGCAAGTCAACTTATTGGACTTACAAATAGATACAGCATGAAAGAGTTTTTAATTAACAACTTCATTTTTTTTTCCCACAGTAGCCAATGTAGCCATTACTTGTGATAACTGGGAGCAAAGACGGATTTAATTAGCATGGTTGCCAGGCAACAGGTAACCCAGATGCTTTGGAGCAGGTTCACATTGTTTCCTCTCGCTGCTGACTTCAAAGACGAGACTGAGGCCAGGACTAGTGTGAGGCTAAAGACGTGATACTGAGCGACTGTGGCAATGTGGCTCAGCGAAGGCTGGCTGTAGCAGATGGTAGCAAAATCCTTTCAATTCATTTTTCAAGATGACCCAAGCGGAGAGGAGAATTTCAAAGATGACATTTCATTCCATCCAGGTTGTCCTCGACATAGCTGAGCTCCTCTGAAAATCAGTGTGACATTTCGTCCGTTGCTTCAGTTCAGCTTCTTATATAACTTACCAATTCAATATACGAATTTAACAGTCTTATCCAAATGGTCAGCTGCTGCCTGGTTGGACAGCTGGAACATTAAACGGCTTTAAAAACATACCTGTCACCTAAATGATTAGTACAGTTACTGGTGCACTAGTATATGATATCCATAGTTAACATGCTCAGTTAAATTAATTTGCCCCATGTTATCAGGTGGGATAACGTGTGTTAAGTACAGCTGCTGAGATACAACACGGTTGGGGCTTGGAGCTGTCCAAGGTGCTGAACTGGGTGACTGCTGATAGATAGATAGATAGATAAATAGATAGAGAGCTAGAGAGATAGATAGATAGAGCACTTTTCTGTATATGTATAAAGGTGTAAGACCTCTGTCTGATTTCACACTTCTTGTTCTTGTTGTTGTTGTTGTTGTTGTTGTGGTCTATAGTAAGAGCACCAACCTGACAGGTGGAAGTTCGGTGGTTTGGTGCCAGAGGGCAGGCTCACGCTGCCTGACAGCCCGGAAAAGAAAACGCAGCTGTGGGTCACAGCTGTGTGATTATTGTATTTCTGCCCGAGTTTGAACGAGTTGAGCGATTAACAAAAAGGACAGGGAGAGATAAAATGACTTTTAAAATGATGAAATAATGTTGCAGTCACCAGGACGAAAAATATCAAACTGGTTTGCACGGTAACGTTAACTATCATGCCTGGTGAAGGTAACATTAACGTTAACACATTAAGCACTTGGTGGCACAAATGCTTAATGAGTCGAGAGTCAGCGCTTTCTGTAAGTTTAATTCATATGTTTGCAGCTCTTTCAAGCATGCGATGAGCTAATGAGCAATGAAAGGCATGCAAGTGTTTTTATACAGTTTCAGTTATTTGTCATGGTTACATATCATCCTCCCCTGGAGCAAGAGATATCAGGGTGGACTGGGGTCCTCCTGTCCTTAGACAAGACGAGAGGCTCCTGCAATCTGCCCTCGCTAACACATGAAGAACCTGCTACTTTGGAGCATTACACATTCATATGGTCCTGTGTGTGTGAGTGTGTGAGTGTCAGGTCATCTTGACTCTGGCTCTCAACCACATGACTTTCAGCAGTGTTTTTGACACAACAGACGCAACATTTTTTAATTTCATTTTTCTAAAGAGCTCTGACTTCAGGAGGAGAAAACCAAACAAATCATCAGCCTTAGCATTACTGTAGAAATGGCCTCGGAGCTCAGCTGGCACCTCTCTTCTGTAATGAGGTATGTAAAAAACACCGGTGCTGTGGAAGCATCGAGACTCGTGCATCTTCCCTGCAGAGATCCAGTTGTAAAAGTGTTTTTTGCAGGATCTTCATCGCAGCATTCAAACAGTGTTTTGTTCATCTTCCTGGTTTGATTTCCTGATGTCACGCTCACAGAGTTTCCTGCCTCATAGCTTGCAGTAAACATTAGATTTTTTTAAAAAAAGGTGTAGGAAAAGTATGTAAAAACACCTGATTAGGTAATATTGTTCAAACTAAACCATTTGTAGCTGTTTTTCTGTTTTGAAGAACACCATCGACCGTCAGTAAAGTGGTGAATGAGTGCGGGGAGGAGGACATGAGTGAGTGAGAGAGAGAGACAGATGGAAAGAAAGACGGTGAAGAGGAACAATTACCCATGCTGGTGCAAATATCCCCATGACAACCTCTACCCAGTTCTCAGAATAATGGTGATGATGGTGACAGAAGAAATAGACCAACCTCTTATATAATAATAATCTCTACTGTCAGATTGCAGAAGAAAAAATACATACAATTATATACTAGATTCTTCTTTCCTGGTAAAGTTCACCAACTTCTACCTCTTTTTTTATTTCTTAGTCTTTCAATGTCAACACTTCTGTTAATTTTGATATGCAAAGGGGAGGTTGGTCAAGTATTCTGTGGCTTGGGTATTCACAGCAGAGGGCTCAGTGCAGGACCCAACCTAAGCCGAGCCCGGAGTGTCGGAGATGGTTAAGCGACAGAACATCATCCCTCTGGGAGCCCCGGCGTTCGCCTGAGGGCGTCTCCTGCTCTGCAGGACTCACGCAGGGCTTGAGTCGGACGGTAATCCAACGACAGCCAAACGCATCCTGAAGACAGTGGGAGGTCTGGAGGTCTCACTGCCATGCAACAGCAAGCCTGCTTCAGGTGATGAATCCATCCATAAGGATGAACAGAATCAATAATCAATAGTGTCTCACGTTAGGTGAAAGAGAAAGTTGGTCTAAATCAATAACTGCAATGCGGTTCCTAGAGATCACTTTTCAATTAGCAGCAGTGGTGGAGATAATAATTAAAACAAACCAAAAATCATCATCATTTGTGTTTTGAAACGTTTCTCCTTATGTGTGTGATGCAACCTGCAGCTCGTGCAGTCTGATTCCAGCTCTGAGAGTTCCCAGCCTTGTTTGAGGCAACAAAACCAGGCATTTTAAGGCAAAACATGATCTTCTCCTCACCTTAAAGGAGTGTTTTTTGTGCCTCAGCCTAAACAGACCTTAAGCACAGAGTTGTCACAACATAAAACATAAAACTGAAACGTAAAGTCACAAGAGAGTTTCGACATAAAAATTGTGAAACTTGAGCACAATCCGGATTTTGCAGACACATAAAATGTATTTCATGACAATTGCGTCAGACAGAAAGTTTTCTCAAAGCTGCTGTAAAACAATATTTTTGTGATAACCACGGATGTACAAAAAAACCAACGAAGACAAAAAACAATAAAGAGTCAGAGACCAAGCACAGAAGGGTAAATACTGGACCAACATTTGCCAAGGGGCCAAAAACACGACTCGACAGATTAATGACCATGTTTCCTTATGTCTGCAACCGTTTGCTCACACAAGCACCATACGAACTTTATTACTGATAATGTCACTGTTGGGATCTCAGCTTGTCTCAGCTCCCCACACTTTGTCAAATATCAAGTTTTTCAGGGTAACTTTACATCTTCTCCATTTTCCAAAATTTAGTAAATCTTTATAAAAACGTGACTGTGACGTAATTCATGTTTTCATCATCTTAAACTGTTTTTGGATGTTCCTGACTATTTTGCACTGAGCATGTTGTTTCCACACATAAACGGCGTTTTCAGGATCAGCTGACTTTAAGTGTGGATGCAGTCTTCATGTTAAATACAATCCCACGCAATAGGACGGACATAAATAAAACATATCAGTTGCATTCATTTCAGTGTTTGTTTTACGACACTTCTGATTACCTTTTATTAGCATTAAGTGCTGCTCCCTTCAGCAAGAGGGCTGATTATCCATGTCATTCAGACAGGCACTGTGCCAGCCTCAAGAAGCACTGAGAGGTCAGAGCAAGCTTATAAACAAGCAAGCTTTTCAATGACATCACTGCATTTCACAGTCCGTATTTCATAGCTTCATTTGTGATTTAAAAGGCTCAACATTTTTATTTTCTCGTTATTCGCCAGCCGAGACCGCTGACATTTTGTCCTCAACATGACTGTAATTCTAATTCTGCCCAGAGCCCGTTTTCCTCATACATTTTTACCATACATGGCTCTGATCCGGTGTGACATTTTGTTTGCTAAATCTGTCTACTTGAACAGAAGCATTAGGTGACACGATTGGGGTTTTTTTTGTTTTTAAATTAAATTTACCTGACCTTTAGTTCAGCAACTTCCCTGTTACACAATACAGAGTAGACGTTTAAAAACATCAACCCTGTTGCAGTGAGTGATCCATTTAAAATAAAAAAAAAGTCTAAAATTAAGGTTTTAAATAAAAGTAAAGATTTTGAAATACAACAAAAAGAATCAATCAAATCAAATATAAACTCTTTTGTCTGGGGAATGTTGTAGGAGAGGCAGGTACACACAAAGCTGAAGTGAAAACATACTGAAACTCTGGATCTTCTGCCAATAGGGGGCAGTAGTGCCCCACAGGAAACCCGTTCTGACCTTTCAGTCATTTTCCTTTTACTAACAGCTGCATTCAGACACAAGGACATTTTTTGCAGACGGGAGAAACCACGTGTCACATTCGAATATTATATTATCAACATCAGTTATCAATAACCAGAGATCTGATTCAAGTGTGTAATATTACCAGGTCATGTTGCTGGAGTGAGAGACGTCTGGCTGTGATGACTCGTCATGATAACAGGCCATTGCATGCTCCGGGCACTTTCTCCATTCCTGACAATTAAACATATATTACAAAGCAGCTTCCTCGCACGAGACTGACACATTTTCATGTTTTTCATGTTTTTATGACAGCTACCCTCAAAGCTTCGGTGTTTTGGAGGATTTAAAACAGACTCGCATGTGGAATGGGAGCCACAGCAGCGTCGTGACAGACAGGCAGACTGACGGATGCCCATCGATCTCTTTTAACAGTCAGATGATGGCAGATAAACACAACCTAAAGGGCGTTTGATGGGTGTGTGTTAAACACAATGTGCACGTTCAACATCAAGTCAGCCATGAACCAAATATTCACAATGTCACATTAGGATACGGCGGCATGACATTATCAGCCGTTTGAAGCTCAGTGAACAGGTTGAAGGATCAGTTCATAAACAAGCGAAGTCAAAAGTAGGTCAAAGTGTGAACTTTACGGCGGATTTAAACAGGAATTTTTAAAACCCCAAATTACAGTCAGTGCATGTGTATCTTCAGGGCTTGCAACCCCAGAATCTCTAAGGTCAGTGGAAGATATGAAAGCTTTGGAAACAGTGTCTGCAACATCTGTAATGACAGCAGTCTGTGACATTACATGCCGGTTGAATGTAGGAATGCAAACACAGAGAGTAAACAGAGAAAAGTACTCCTTCCATTTGTTATTATAAAGCAGCAAGTAGTTCATGTAAATTGCGTGTGTCCTTGCAGAATGTTCTGAAGTCATTTATGTTGCACGTCGTTACTGCTGAGTCATTGTATTGTATTTTGCTTTCACTTCAGTAGTAAAAAAAAAAATCTGAATCTTAGAAAAAATATAACTCAGAAACAATTAAAGCAGTGTTCAAGAGACATTTGAGTCACGTTTTTACAGATGTTGCTCATTTTTCCATGGACATTGTTCATTCATCAGGTGGCTGTCATCAGACTTAAAGGAATAGTTCCACATTTTGGGAAATTCACTTATTTGCTTTCTTGCCAAGCATTAGATGAAAAGATCCATCTCTTTCTCATATTAACAAGGTAAATATGTAGCCTGAGCCAGGAGCTGGTTAGCTTAGCATAAGGACAAAAGGGAAACAGCTAGCCTGGCTCTGTCCAAAGGTAACAAACATCCTCAAAAGAGCAGTAGATAGATGGATGGATGGATAGATAGATAGATAGATAGATAGATAGATAGATAGATAGATAGATAGATAGATAGATAGATAGATAGATAGATAGATAGATAGATAGATAGATACTTTATCGATCCCGAGAGAAATTCAAGTATCCAGTAGCCCAATACAGCAGTGTAGGTTAGTCAAAAGTAAGCAAACAAACAACCAAGGCCTGTTAGTGGAAAAAATAGAAAAATAGACTAAACATACTAAATAAACTAAATAAACTAACAATAGAGTGCAGAGAAAGCAGGTCGACCAGATTGACTGTGAGTGTAAAACCAGAGACTAAAGAGCCACAGTGTAAACATATGTAAACACTCAATTATTCACACAATAATTGCAGAATCATGAGCCACAACAAATAAAATCTTATCATACATATTATTCACAAAATGCCAGTAAAAATATCCATGCAAACCTGAGCCATGTTGTCTAATACATTTAAAGCAGGTCTTTGTGCATGCAGTCACAGCCCGCCGTGTGCTGACTGCTTTGAATGTTTTCCATCAGCTGCTTTGCCGCAGTAGCCCACTGAAACACTGATTCTCTTCCCCTGTTAAGACCCCGGCTTTACACAGAGACGTATATTTATTCCATTCAAATCCGCTGGGACCAACTGAGACTGCACAGGCATCGGGCTCTCCGGCCTCAGTAAATTTCTCAGGTTTGTGGATGGGCTCAGCTTCAAAAAGGTTGTTGAAAATAGAGCTGCTGAAAGGAATTCATCATCTGAATTAAATTAGGATTTGCGGGCTTTGCTGGGTTTGGCAAGAATAATATGAAATGCCTGTCGCGATGTTTCATGGATTTTCAGAGTCATGAGATAAGAATCCCTGAAATAACTCAGTTCTGAATGGTTTGTAAGTTTATACGCACTCACAGCAGTCAGAGTGAAAGACTTTGGTTGGAGTTCTGACCCCATCTGCTGGATAAAACAGAGCGAAACACTTCATTTACATACCACAGTGAGTGGGTTTTGATGGGGAGTGACAAATGCATTGTGTTAGCTTTTCAAACTGTGCTTTCATCTTCATGCACCAAATGTTAGGATATCTGACACACAGGCTGATATGACAAAGTCTGGAGGCCAAATAAGATGAGAAGAAATATCACTGAATACAAGGTGACAAAAGGACAGATATGAAAGATGAAAATACATTTTTTTTGTCTGCTCTAGGACATGTGCTGGTGCAGAAGTTGCACGATGCTGATTTATGGCTTTGTTGCATGAGCCTGATGAAAGATTTACTAGCACTTTGGTTCTGAGGGAAGTCTGGGTTTAAGAAAATTTGTTATGCTGGATCACAGAGCAGAGTGGACATTTGCAACTAGCATGGAAAAGGGTCTCACCCTGGTGCCAGAAACACCCTCTGGGTGCCAACTGAACTTGTTTTTGGGAAGGGAGTCCCACAGAACAAGCGAAACGAAGACTTCTGACAAGCCTTTGGTTCAGCGGCAGAAACAACAAGCGAGTAACACACTTTCAAATACAGTTCAGATTTCCTTTCCTTTTTCTTTACACAAGCCTTTAGGATGCATGTATGTATGTGTGTGCATCTGTCTATTATTATGTAATAAAATCATCATTACCATTAAAATACCAGCCATTATAGCAAGATGTCTCTGACCAACAAAGGCAGAGAGAGCTGGGGTTGTTTTCACATAACTATGATATAATGTTGGAAGCTTTATTGAAACCTTATGGAGCCTGCAGAGCAATTTCAACAACAGGCAACACAGAAGGGCGTCCCAATTAAAAACGCTCGCTAATTCTCCTCTTCAGTGAGCAGCCTTTTGTATGGATGTTTGGAGGGTGTATTCCAGTTTTATGATTTCTCTCCTTCTCTCTACTACCACTCCTCCTTGTATTTCTTACTTTCTCTTTCTTTTACCCGTTTCTCCCGTCTTGGCTTCCAGATCTCGTCTCTTGTTCCTTTGGCCTCTTGTAATTTTAAGGGAGATTTTCTGGTTTACCAGCATTCTCCATTCCCCACAGTGGTTCAGGCTGTGTGTTCCTCCTGTTATTTCCATCCAGTCACCTCACTGCCACACAGTTTACTGTTTCTCTTATAAAAGCATGCACAATGGCTCTCAGATTCTCATTGTCGGGGCTGAGTGTTGCTCCCACCAAGGTGCAGTTTTATCAGCTTGAAAACTTGCATTTTGTGGCATGTTAAAATAAAGGTTGGTGGTGGGCACGATGTCACAGACTTGTTGCTGTTGGTATTAACACAGTAATGTAGAGAATTTGATCAATACTTCAAATTATATCAAAGTGTAACCGGCAGATGTCTGTGTTATTTGCCTATTTATGTTCTCAGTAGTATTTGATGCAGAAAAGTTTGAAGTTACACTCTTGTCATGCATTATACCTAAAAAGAAAACCCATGAAAATCTGTCTGGGATTATTATATGATTGCACCATTACTATTATGGTGACATAATTGTCTAAATGAGACAATCCACACACAAACTATGGTGTCTCTAAGTCTCTAAGAACCCACTGACATATATAAAGATGGACGACACACCTCCACTTCCTCCCACTGTACAAAAATGAAGCCAAAATATCCCAGATACAAGCGCTGCCATGGGATCAGGTTCCCACCCACTCATGCACCTGCCTGACCGTTCACCCCCTTGTTTATGACATCAGATAACTGATTAAAACCAAACTTATCAGAAAACATTTGAACATACAGAACTACCTAAAATGACAGAAACAAAGTTTGGGAAAAATTTAGTTGAAAATTTCGAGTTTTCAGTTTCCACATACAGTCAGTGATTGAACTCTTGAATGGCGAGGATGCATTGTTGTTTACCGCAGTGTCTTTATGCAACTACATGGGGACACCAAATTCATCACTTTCACACGTCCACGCGTTTGTGTAAACAATGTTTCCTGTTGTGGTGCACACGCAGAGAATCAGCTCTGCAGACCACCTCAGCTCTGTGGAACATTTTAGCACCTTTTAGCTTTCAGTTTTACTGCCTTGTACTTTACTGTTTCTCAGCTCAACAGACAGCTGTTTTTGAACGCTCAGGTAACGCCGCTGTGCACTACGTGTCCAGCCCCAAACAGCGGACAAAGTTTACAACTATTTGGTGAAAAATGGTGGAGCGTTTAGCAGCTAAAAGGGAGCTGGCAGAGATCAGTAAAGAGAGCTAATGTTGAATCCATTCACCAAACACAACTCAAAGTAAAGCAGATAGTGATTAACACCACAGTCGAGCTAGCTGTGTTGTACAAAGACATAAGTGAAGATCACCTGAGCCTCACGAGGTCCTGCCACAGGCTTTTCACCATTCAGTAATGACCAGGCTCAGTGTAGATTTGGAATTGATGAGTCATTAATGTCACAGCCAACACGTCAGTGAGTTATAACAAGTTTGGTTTTGATCAACAGAACCTTGTTTTGGAGCTTCTGTGGTTTAGGAAAATAGTTCACACAGTAGTTTTTCTGTGTCAAGACAGATCAAATAAAAGCATTTGTTGGATGAAGGATGAGCAGCTCATAAGTGTTTCCATCAATTGTTTATGTTTATGCATTTGGCTTAGCAGCCCTCACGTGAGGGGAACATTTTTTTGCCAAGCGAAGGTGATCTCAGCAAAGAAGATTTTTCTCATCTGTATGTTTTTCACAGTCACAGCCTTGTCTCATAACACTGCTGACTTGTGCCTGGGCACAGGGGGGGTGGAAACAAACGAAGGGCTTCCCATGTGAAAGTGGTTCTCTCGCGAATCTGCAAGAGCCCTCGTCCTAATTAGCAGGAATGAGTTACGGCTGGAAAAGCTGAGCTCAGGCGGGCAGGCAGGCAGGCAGGCAGGGTGAGACGGAGCAGCAGCAGCCATACTGTTGTGCAGCAACACTGGGACCATTGACCTGCCAGCTAGCAAGGCTCAGCTCCCTCCAGCTCTTGATCCAAAGCAGCAAGGTTCAGAGACCGACTGAGGACAGGGAGGTGAGACCTCAGCCGAGGCGCCTGACAGAACCTGGAAAACCTTGCATGGGAAAAATATAAGGTTGTGATGGCTGTGGACGGCAGCTTCTGTGAAAAAGATAAAAATCAGATGGGTTCAGCGCAGGGTCAAGTGTACCATGGGGATCTCCCAGCAAACCTTCCAGCAGTCAGCCCTGGAGCTGGAGTCTGGAGATGATGTAAGAGCCACAAGGCAACACAAAGACTCATTTGTGCCACTGTGCCACACGGTACCTCGCTGTGCCCTCCACCAGGCTTTCTGTGAGATTATGTTTCAGGAAAAATACCTCATAGCGCAGAAACCATTTCAATATGTATCTTCAAGGTCAGGGAGGGTTTTCCGTTCAGCCTTCAAAAACAGCAGACGAGGGTACATTATGTTGCAACCGCATCTTTAAGAGAGGTCAGGGACGTGCTGCTGGGATTGGTGTGGTCTCTGCATCTCTGACAAAAGACAAACCTGCCTGGTGAGCCTGTGTGCTTGAGCCAGCACTGAACCAACATCAATTTGCCAATATTTTAATTTTTGGCACCTCTACATTGAATCAGGCCAAAGTTGGACTGACGTTACTAATTTGGTTTGGTGCCCTTTAACACACGCACTGACATGCACCTCCCCAGCTACACATGAAACTGCCATGATTTTATGATTAAGTATAATTATTTTCACAACCAGATGAGATGTACAAGGACTGGAACAAAGCGGTGGATAGACCATCCATATTATTTGAACTAACATGCCTGTAAAGCTCTTTAGAAGAGGTTAAGAGACACTAGCCCTTAATGAAGAACTCACCTCTCAGGTTTTCTGAGTCTGAGCAGAGCAAGGTCTCCTTCTGAACGATCTTCTACTATAGCCACTCATCTGCTTAGAGGGGATGGGTGTGGCTTCATTTATCATCTCTCCTACTAAACACCCAATATAACTGATGCAGATGTGACAAATACATATAAACTATGTGGACAAAAGTAATGGGACACTCAACCATTTTGCCAAAAGGGAATTTAATGACATCACATTCTAAACACACAGACAGCTTTGCAGCTCTAACAGCTTCCACTCTTCTGAAGGCTTTCCACAACATGTTGGAGTGTTTCTGTGGGAATTTTAGGCCATTCATGCAGCAGAGCATTTGTGAGGTCAGACACTGATGTTGGACCAAAAGGCCTGGTTCACAATCTCTTTTCCAGTTCATCCCAAAGGTGTTGGATGGGGTTGAGGTCAGGACTCTGTGTGGACCAGTCAAGTTCTTCCACACCAAACTCATCCAGCCATGTCTTTATGGAGCTTTGCTTTGTGCACTGGGGCACAGTCATGCTGGAATAGAAAAGGGCCTTCAACAAACTGTTGCCACAAAGTTGGAAGCATATCATTGTCCAAAATGTCTTGGTAAGCTGAAGCATTAACATTTCTCTTCAGTGGAATTCAGGGGTGTAAAGCAACCCCTGAAAAACAGCCCCACACCGATACTTTTGTTTAAAAAAGATACTTTATAACATCAGATTAATGTTTTGGTTTTGTGCCCCTTTCATTGACTGAAAAATTAGTTGCTGCAAGTTTAAGCAGAGTTCCTTTTCTACAGTTGGTGGTGTGGCCTGAATGTGTACAGTACAGTACACACATTACAACACAGCAGATGGTTTAAGGGATTCTGTTTGCAGAGCTGCTTTGGGCAAAATTGTTGAAACCGTGATGAGTTGATTTCATCTGGATTCATTTACTAGAATATTTGATATACAAATTGTCACTACAGGTAGTTGTTGTTTGCATCGAGAACATTCATGGTTATATGTCTGGTCCTCTTTGACAGACACAGTTTGAAAAAAAAAATAATAATCTTTCTGAAGTAAAAGACAGTGAAGGAAAAGATGGTTCGTTAACCGCAATGGGCTCCAGCTGTGGTTAAAATCTTGATCTGATTAAGATAATTTGGGGGTATTTACATAACAATTCAGATCATCAAAGTATTGGTAAAGACTGAATACTCACACTCACACTGAATGTAAATATCCACTGTGATGCCCCGTAATTTGCCCAGGTGTTCTATTTAAAGACAAAACAAATGTAATAAAACAATAAAGGCACAACACTGAATCTTATTTTTCCATTGTGGTCATCATGTGACCAACCTTCAAAATTGAAAACATCTTGCAGCTCGTATTCTCTCATGTCCACGTTTTATTGCTTTTCCATTCATTTTCAGGAATGTCTGTTAATTTTGTGATTTTAATGCGTCACTCACATTCTTTTGTGGATTGGTAAAGGGCAGTGGATTTCGCGTTGGAAGCGGACAGCGACGTGTTTTTCCACGGCACGTGCAGGACGTCCAGGAAATGTCTGGCTGCAGCTGCAGTAACAACACGGCCCGGCCTGTGGCCCCTCCGCTCTGCAGGAGCCGGTGCAGGGCCACGAGTGTTTTCAAACCTGCCGAGACCTTCTCCACAGGTACATGCTGTGATGTTCAGCTTGCACGGTTGTCATTTCTGCTCTCGTTTCACAAACACATCACATAGGAGGGAAGTGGTACAGGATGTAGGCTGAGAGATGTCTGCGATGATCTGTCAAAAAATGAAAAAGAAACGTTCTGTCTGAATGTTTCCGCAGAGTAAATCCATGTCAGCTTTTCTGGGTTTATATTTGTAAAATACTGGTTACCCACGTTTTTCAAACAGGATTTAGTCTATCATAGCTCTTTTCACTCTAATATTCAAGATTCTGGCAGTGAACTGTGCTTTAAGATGAAAAAGCTCTTCATTAAAGCTTCACTGGACAATCAAGTAGCTGTAACAGCACAAAAATACCCAAAACTCATGTAAAATCATGAGAAAGAACTGCACTCCTGAAACATAACTACCTCGTCTTCTTTTTAGCTGAAAAAACGTAAGTATCATCATCTCTTTAATGAAACATCAGTCTCACATGTTGTTCATTTCTGGTTGTTTGTAGATATAAATACTGGTCATCAAATTCATAATAGTTTCATATTAGGAGATTCCATAGCATAATGAACTCTTAAAGCTAATTAGCTAGCATGAGGTGACTGACAGGGATGCCACACATTTCAACATGAGAGGAGAATTTTGGTTCCTGGTCAAATATTAGCTCAGACTGGAGGTCATTATATTCCAGCACATCAGCAGCTGAGTGAGACAGTCTCCCCCTTGAGATCCAGACAGCTGACCAAGGGGACTTTTCGGGAGGAGTTTGACCTCAGCCGTCAGTCAGGGAGCATCATCCACCAAAGTCTTTTCATCTGTGAGGGTTACCAGACGGCAGACAGGCGTTATTAGGCAGCTTGCCGAGTGACCCCGGGCGAGCATTCATCAGCTGGTGATTAGCGACATGCACCCTGTGGACTGTGAGCTGTAATGATGAGCAGTCGTCTCCTGGCGGATTAAATCAGTGACCTTTGACATCTGAAGAAAGACGGGGTTGTCCAAGCCTTTTCTCACACCTGATGTGGACTGGTGCTGCATGTAAGGAGGGAGGCGTGCGATGCTGAAAGCAAAACTGATTACTGAGAAATATTTTATCTTTTTAGATTTTATACTATATTTTGATTTATTTTCTTGTTTTCTGATTCTATTCTTTGCATGGCCAATCATCTCTTTCAAAACTGCAAACTGTTGCTGTGAATTTAAGATTTATCTTGTCTTACTAATGCATACAGTTTCAGGGTTGGATGTAAAGGTGGGTTTACCAAGATAGTTTGACATCACTTTGAAATAACTTTTAAGACACTTTAAATCAAGCCTGGATTTATTTTGTTCTTTAAGAAAATGTGAAATGATCTGAGACCCTGCCTGCCTCACAGTCAATCATTTGAGAAATACTGATCTTCTGTGCAATCAGGCAGCAGGCAGCTCACAAACGCATGTCTTCTTTGAGTTCCTGGGCAATAAGACTTACGACACGCAGCACAACATCAGGATTTCTTGAAGCAGTCCAGAGGAGCAGCCTCATGCCATTATCAGTTTTTCAGACGTCTTTGTCAATAAGCTCCTTACTTTGAGGGAGTTGGAACAGAGGTTAATCAGGAGGATTCATTCTCAGAGAGAATGAGCCAGAGCGGGGTATATAAGGCACACTGTATGTGTAAGTTATGATGCAACAAGCCAGTGAGACCACATTTGTAACTCCAGAGCCACCATGCGTTTGTAATCAAACCACCCTGCATGAGTGGAGTTCATTGTGTTACTCCTGGGATACGACAACGATTCCTGCTCCCTTTGGAAGGCACTGGTAAAGTCACTGATACTTTTAAAAATGAAAACTAAGACCAGCTGTAGACTTTTTTATGGCTTACCATGTCATCGTGACAAAGTAATAAAAATCAATCATTAAATAAAGAAATGCTGTAAGACAATAGTTGAGATGATTGGTAGCTCCGGAGGGATTGCTAACACGATCGTTTCTCTACTTGAAGGTCACATATCCCATAAACCCTCTCCTGTCAGGAAAAGTCTTGGTGTGCTGTGCCACCACCCTCTTGTTAAGGGCCACATCAAGCCAGGGGGCAAAATCTGTAAAATATGTGGAAAGACACTGAGACGACTGGCTGGCTGCTGGTTTTGGGTGGTGCGCGGCTACATTTACGCTTCTATTTTGAAAAGCTTGGCCGTGCCCAGATGGGAACTTCTCTGGCAAGGGAAAAGTAATGGATAGAGAAATGTAAAGGCGGAAATAATGATGGGTAGAGAGGAGGAAACCTGGCTGCCGTTAGCTGCGGCCTACAGTTTGTGTAGCTATCATGGCAGCATCAACCACAAGTGGACACAAAGTCATGATGAAATCAAGACGGCCTCGAGCACACAGGCAACTCAACTGCCCGACCTGAGCAATAACTCACGAAGGAGGCCCAGAAAAGTGAGAATCAGTGATTATATTTCTTTCAGTTTTACTTGGTTAACGTCTCCACTTCTCCAGTTTTATTGTTCCTTAATAAATCAAGGATTCAGCCATTCAGTTAACTGTTTACCGTATCAATTAGGCCCAACCACACTAAAACTGCTATAAAAATTACAAAAATAACACATAATTAATAAAACAGCTCAGAGAGCATCAACAACATATGTCAGTATTTCAGAAAGAGTAAAAGTTTCAACAGCATTTTATTTTGCCGGGATTATGACTCATGCAGCCACTGCATGAAGTTATAAATGGAGTAACATGTTTACAGCCGAGCGCCCTGTAAGCTGAAGATCAACTAGCACTTATTTCTCTAAACGAGAATTTTCTGACACTATTGCGCCCGTGTTGTCCAGCTTGAAAAAAGATTTCTTCTGTATTGCAGTTGAGCTTCATGAATCCAGCTGATGTGACGGATGTCTTTGCATATAAACTCACGCCGAGTGAAGCTCCAAAGTTCTGTTGCCTCGAGCATCACACTTAAAGAGAGACAAAGTCACGTGTCACAAACGTACACCAGGGTCACCTCCCCGTGATCACATCTTAACTTCTAAACTGCATCACTGAGCACTAGCTTTTGGGAATTCCCTATGAACAATTAAACGTTTATGTAAACCTTGTTGATGTTTTCCTCTCGCCGACTGCGTTCATACATGTGGTTATGAAGTCACAGTTACCCGCTGAGTGTGTGGGTTGTGTGGGGGAAGCCGAGACTTGGCAGCATCCAATTAACGGTTCTGGATCCAGCTGACCATAATGACGGGTCTGAAATTCAAATGCTCATGGAAACACAACAAACAAGAAGCTTGAGTACAATGTGACATTATTAAAATTAGATCACCTGATATTTCGTCACAGGCACGAGGTGCTCGTGGTTTCCCTTTGAGAGGTGTTAATTCATAGACTTCTGTGCTCTGTTCTGTGTAACAGTAAGTTCAACATCACCTGTTAACCTTTAACAGTGAATGATTCTGATGAAAGCTGGAACCGGAGTAGCTGAGAAGAAGCTGATCACTCCAGAGTTTGGATTTTACCAGCCAGCACAGCACTGATGTCTCTGTGATGACATACTGGTTTGATATAACCTTCATGGAAAATATTATTCATGGATAAAGCAGCTGATGTAATCATGAGCCAATTCAGAAAGAGGAAAAAATGAAATGTCCTTAAAACTTTACCTGTCTCTCAAAGGCAGAAAGTGGACACCTTTGTCTTAATATATTGTAATGCATAACGTTCGTGGTGAGCACAGAGCTGACCTGTCAGTCCGGAGAAGAAAAAGAAATGCAGTCTCAGCTCTGGTGGATCTAAGGATCGCATTCCTGGTCAAGTGCAAATTGAATTGCTGTTGAAAGGGCATTCAGAGCCAGCCGACAAAAATGAATTAATTTTCTCTGTCAGATTCTTGGAGGAGGGGGGTGAAGACAGCATCTGCTCCAAATCACTCGCCTATCAGAGGACGGTGTCTCGCTGATGTCCAATAAAAGCTCTGTTTAAGCCAAGGTAGAGTGAAGGTCACACCAGTGTCAGGCTGACACATCTGAAGTGTGTGTGTATGTGTGTGTGTGTACATTTCAGGTGCTCCGGGAGATTAGAAAAATCTGACTTTCCAGGCAAATAGATAGATAGATAGATTCCTGAGGGAAATTCAAGAAATACTGAAAATACAGCATTGCAGTGTGGTTGTTTTTCAGATATTTTATTTCTATTAAAAACTCATACTGGGACTTGATTTGGGTTCATATGAATCACATTAAGATATAGAGTTTCTTTGTTGTGTTGATGTTAAACATGCATCAGTGACTTTTTTGATTCTATCTCGTCTTGGTACGTGGAAACTCTTAGATTTAGTAAGACTCAAGTTGTAAAGCATATCTTGTTTCGTGCATACAGCTTTCACAACCTGCCAGCAGCGGCCCGAGGCACCGTGTGATCTGCAGATTGTTCTCATTCTTCCATTTAAAATGGTTATGCTTTACGAGAAGGTTAAAACAACAGAAAACAAGATAAAAATGTAGTTTGTTGTTTTTTTTTTGGTTATTGTTGTTTCGTCCACAGTGATTTAGATGTTACTTCCTGGCCTCTCTGCTTGTGAGGTCTGCCAAAATGAAATGAGAAAACACACCTGCTCAAAGTCTGATCATTCCTGTGCATTGATTATGTCTCAGCAAAGAAGCCGCATGAAATGCAATAACAACAAAGTGCCGCTTAGATTTATCTGTAGTTTAACACAATGTGACCACCTTAGCAGTTTGGAGCTGATGCTTTAATAATGCTTGATCTGTTTGTGTGTGTGCGTGAGTGTTCCTACGTCGGTGGGATCCACATCCTTATACCAACCTCTGGCCTCTAATCCACACTCTTGTAATCCGGCCAGCTGTGGTTTGGCTGACGGTCCGACAGGCAGACCTCCTCTTCCACTCGTTCCCTCATTCGCTCACATTCCCTCAGCCGCAGTCGTGACCCACACAGACAGCGAGGCCTGTTATTCACCACTCCTCACAGTGACTCCGCACTGTTGGTTATGATGTTTAACACTGAGCAGCAGAGCCCTCATTGGCTTTACAACCAACAGAGAGTTTATAAATACACCCAATATACATTTTAGAGACACAGAAATCAACCATCACACCAACAGGGACTTCAATGACATCACTTTCTAAACACACAGACAGCTTTGCAGCTCTAACAGCTTCCACTCTTCTGTGAAGGCTTTCCACAACATGCTGGAGGGTTTCTCTGGGAATTTTAGGCCATTCATGCAGCAGAGCATTTGTGAGGTCACACACTGATGTTGGACCAAAAGGTCTGGTTCACAATCTCTGTTCCAGTTCATCCCAAAGGTGTTGGATGGGGTTAAGGTCAGGACTCTGTGTGGACCAGTCAAGTTCCCTCTCACCAAACTCATCCAACCATGTCTTTATGGAGCTTTGCTTTGTGCACTGGGGCACAGTCATGCTGGAATAGAAAAGGGCCTTCAACAAACTGTTGGAAGCATCGCATTGTCCAAAATGTCTTGGTGTGCTGAAGCATTAAGATTTCTCTTCACTGGAAGTCAGGGGCCGAGCCCAATCACTGATAAACAGCCTCATACAACACCTGGATTCAATAATAAAGAGGTATGTCCCAATACTTTTGTCTATGTGGTGAATTTCAAGCTCTTTTTCACAGTTCTCCAGCACATTCCTGATAAGATAAAATATTTTAATTAATGACTAAAGACTAATGATTATTTTCATTACTGATTAGAGTGTCAGTTATTTACTCAAATTAGTCATTTAATCATTTTGTCTATAAAATGTTTGGAAACAGTTATTAAGGCCCATTTTTCCTTTCCCAGAGACCAAAGTGATCCAAAGTCCAAGTGTCCAAGATGCTCAGTTTACTGTCATATATGCCATAGTCATCACAACAAACTGTTTCACCTTTGTGCTTTAAAAATTATTCAATTGACTATCAACTATCAAGATAATTCAAGGTTGACAGATGAATAAATTAACTGACTAATTCGGCTCTAATTTTGAGAATGAAATACTCACAAGAACCAGGATGTGTTACATGTCTGTGTTTGAACTGTTTAATTATTTGGGATTTTCAGGAATCGGGAAATAAACCACAGAGCAATCAGCAGTGAAACAATCACAGTCACTGCTTACAGCCTGATCCCCAGTCACTCTCCAGCCTTGAGATCCAGTTCAGATGCCTGAATTAGAGACAAATATTTTCCTAATAAAGAAAAGGAAACTAGAGATCTGTTGGGAATGTCTGGTGTAGTTTGGGCTTTAAAATTAGGCTTTTTGGTCTTTTTTGAAGAAGAACTTGATATTCTCCCAACTGTTTAGGTACATTTGGTACTTTTTGTACCCAACCAATCAAGACTCTAAATCCAAAAATCTGCTGGTGCCATGTGAAGAGATTATTGAGCCCCTGGTGTTAGGGCTGCTGCTGCTGATTTTTTCCCACAATTAATTAATCATTAAGTCTGTAAAATGTCCAATGTAAAATTGCTCATCACAAACTGGCACCCTCAAATTGCTTCTTTTGCCCAACCAAAACACCAAAGACTCTTCATTCACTATCAAACCTGACAAAAAAGTGGCAAATCCTCCCGTTCAAGCAGATGGAACCAGCAGATGTTTGACACTTTTGCTTGAAAAATGGCTGAAATAATTAATCGATTAACAAAATTACGGGCATCTGTCAGTCTATTATTCGACCAACCAGCTCTATCTGGTATTGACTGTAGATCCAATCAGTTGCTTGTATAATATAAACAGTGTAGTGTAATCCTCTCTTCCAGATTTAAGTCCAAATGGTCTCTTTGCATAAGGTTTCTGTATTTATTTTCACTGAACACTTCGCCGCCGTCCTGCGAACACTTGTGTCGACAACTCGGACAGTCGCACTTGGTGATGGAAACCTGTAGAGTCAATAAAGGGAACACAAATCAGCCGGAGTGATAAAACATTTTTCAGTAGGTGGCACTAATCACATAAATTCCATGCCAATAGGGCATGAAGCTTGTCTGACGGAGGTGAGGAAAAAATTGTGAAAATGAACGAAAGCCCTGACTATTCCGCATTAAAAATGTGAATACATTTTGAGTCAGTTATTTATGAGGTGAAGCTGTAATTGTTTTCAAAATGATATCAGAATCCATCTGCTTTCACTATGAATTTGGCAGGATCCCTCGCTGTTTGTGTTTGTGTGGTCCTTTGTGAACACAGTTCGTGTGTGTCGCCGGCAGCCATGACACCATCGCGGATAACTGAGAGTCTTTCTGAACCGTTTGGTTTGGAGACTGTGACCCACATAGTGGTATGGGTCTCACCAGGAATCTGAACAGCATATGATTTCATGGAGACATCGTATGATAATGGCTGGTTGGTTTTTGTCCTAAATAGAAGTGGGGAGTGCATGACAACAACATCCGTGTCTGGTGTTGCTCACAAACTTTGTGGCTACGGAAACAGTCCCTTTATGAAGTGCCACAGCTGGACTGAGGTCAACTGAGAAATTTGACGTGTTAATCTGCTTTTTTTTTTTTTTTTTTTTTAAATTTATGCTGTCACTTTTTCCTTTTGATGTACATTTTTATGGACAGTCGGGGTGAGGATCGAGTTAGCGGTGTGAATTATATACCCTTGAATGGAGCGAATGGCTTTAAGACCAGTCAGCTTTACCAGCATTATGTCCCTCTGCTTTTGTAGAAGTTCATTTAATCTCTAAAGTACTTCTTCAACAAAAGGTTCCATTTTGTAATTCAAACTCAGGTGAAGTTGGATACACGTGGTCTCTTTCAAGCAAACTGCTGAAAGATTGTAATTTTTCTCAGGTGTGAGGACAGAATACAAAACAACCCCCCCAAAACCTGAAAGCTGACAGATGCTGACACCTGATAACCAGAGATGAGAGCAAACCTGGAGTCACGTAAGGTGAAATCTGCTCAGTTTTAAAAATGATCCGCTCACATGCTTAGGAAACCAAATCTGCACCCGATTAACAAGAGAAAGAACTGTGAAGCAGGAGGGGCAGCTTCTTAAAACGACAAACAGTGTCGTACAGAGTCTGACTGCCACCACTTTGAATCATCCCAGTTTCCTTTCTGAGAATTCACATTGTTTTTTTCCGTCACTCTGGTGAGACCGATGGCTCCAGATACCATAGTGACCATGAGCCTCGTGTTATTATGGAGAGGAAGCCAGTTAGAGGTGCAAATCAAATCAATTTAGAGCTGCAGCAAATTAAAAACACTCATTGCAGCTGGGAACAAAACATCCCATGCTTTCTGAATTTGTACAAAATGAACCAGAATCCAGCAATTTGTTGGATTGCTTTAGACTGCAGATTGTGTCATAAGTTTTCTAAAAAGTGTAACCTTTAGCCAAATGTTAAGCTGAATTTTAAGCCTTGTGATGGGATTTTTCTTACCGAGATGTCTCTTTGGAGTCGTAGTTAAATGTAGGGTTGGTAACGTAGGCCTATTTTAGAATCTTTTTCTTTGTTCTAGTTGTTGAAAATCTCTGAACAACCTGACAGCAATCAATAACTAAGTCTGGTGCTACAGGCCTGTAATAAGCCCATCGTTTGGTCCTAATGAAAGACCAGACAGCCTACCTACAAATGAAAACCGAAGCATTTCATCTCACTGGAATCATACATGTCAGAATAAAGATAATTTCCTTTTCAGTAAACAAAATAGTCTTTACAATACAGTATCAAATGAGTCTGGACAGCCATGAATGTAAACTGTAACCACACGGCGGTAATTCTGGTCTTTTTTAAGTTTTCTTTAAGTCTTCTTCTGTATATTAATTCATCATGTGCTCGTGGCTCACTGTGGTTCAAGCTTTTTCTCTTCTATTGATGTTTTCCACGCATTCTGAATTTTGTGGTGAGAAGATGCAACTGCACACATCTCCTCCTTTCCTTTCCTCCGTGTGCTGACTTTTTATTGTCAAAATTAGGTGATATATAACCTGCTGACAGAGCTGACTTCATGTTTTCACCAAAAACACAAATGCTTTAACATCTCCCGTGGAAGCGATGTCATCGCTGGAGCAGGCGCTCCGCTCGCTTCCTCCGCCTGCTAATCATTTCATTTTGTCCTGGTCTGCTTCAGCAGCAAAGAGGAAGCATGACGTTATGATTCAGCTTAGGCCAGGATCTTAAATATGGGACAGTTTTGACAGTCAAATGTGTGTTTGTCCTTGCGAGAAGTTGGCTGTGTGGTATTATTATTCAGTGTGATCTGGATGCTTTGGACAAACATGAGAAAGTGGGTTAAGAAGAGTTTTGTTGTCGAGCCAGAATTCGTCACTCTCTGGCAGATCCTTTTGTTATTCATTTAGATTTAAGAGAGCATACCGAGTACAGATACTATCCAAATGTTGATTGTCTTTGTCGCTGTTGACACATGATGTTTTCTGCCGGAGTGGAATCACTGTTTAAAAGTCCAAAAGTTTGGGTATAATTAATGCATAGTAGCAAATCTTTAGCTTAAGTTGATGTTCTAATTTCAGATTTGTACATATGTGTGATTTACATTAATGCCACCATTTGGATTTACGAAGCATCTGGTGTTACTGGGCTACGCAGCAGCTGTGCTAACAGCTGGTTGTGTCGGTGATGCTTTCCTTGCACAACTTTCGGAGATTGTCAGAAAAACAAAAGCCTGAATGCACTCGGACTCACACGTTGTTGCAGAGTGTGTTTGATTTGCTGGGCTGCTAAGCCACAGACGTTGATCTGACTCAAACTGGAATCAGTCACATCTGCTCTCACAGCTGAACACTTAATACTAATGGAGTTCAGAGGGATGAGATACTTTCTAGCATCGAGGCCACCCAAATTTTATCTAGGCCATGTAATTAGTTTAATTCTTTTGTTAGGAATGAAGCTGAAATTGCTCTAATTGTCCGTACGCCAAATAACTCATCATCATTTTTGTGCCTTTTTTAGATAGTATAGCTGAAGATTTTGATGTTTTGTGATGTTTAGGAAAGTGATTGAACAATCATCAGGTTACAGAAGGCTGTTAAGGGCAGAAAATGAATCTTTTCTCTTGATTAAAGCCTATTTTCCCCAACACTTGAAAGCACATCAGCTTGCTAAGAAAAACGGGACATTAAAACGCTGAGTGAAAAAACACAAGACTGGCATCTTTTTAGGCAGCGTTGCCAGTCATTGACTGCAGAGATGTGGTGTTAACGTGGCATACGCTCTGGAGAACAGTCTTCCCTCAGTCTGTCCAGCTTCCTGCATACATGCAACTCTTTGTGAGGCTGGCTGGCTGGCTGGCTGGCCAAGCAGGCTCCCTTGCTGCGTTTGTTTCCTTGTCTCGGTTTGCAGCCCTGAGGTGAGATCTCAGAGCAGCACCGAGGATCATACAAGGACAGACACATCTGGAAAGTCTAAGCCGGCTGCACTTGCCAGTCAGTGAGCTGGTGCTAATGAAAAACAGGACTCTGCCTACCGCTCGCACTGTTAGCATTAGTAAAGCCAATCATCTGTTCTTCTCAACTGACTTCCATACTCTCCAAGTCTGAGCACGTTTCAAAAACATTTAAATCTGTTTTCCACCTCCAGTATTTACAATATATCATTAAAACTTTACAGGCAACACAAACAAACTGTGGATCAAACTTTTTGTGGTTATGATGTCGAGACAGGAGGACAAAACTTGCAAGAGAATTATATGCCTGGACTAAAGGGTCTCCAAAAGTTATATTTTGCTTGCTTGATATTGTCTGCAAAATTGCTGCGTGCTAATGTTAGACATGCTGTGGCTAATGCAGCATGTTCTGTGTACACAGAGCTGCCCGGTATGAGAGATTGTTAGTGGTTTTAAGAGTGAGTAAATATACAAAGCTCTTTTTTTTTTCTCTCCCTTGAAACTTTAGCGACACCCCAGTCACATGGCTGTACATTTGTGAAGGCCCTCTGCAAGGCTATTTGAGACTGTGGAGTGTGTTTACTTAAGCCTTTGTAAACTGCATGATGTGTGGCTTTCTGTTCAAAGTGTGCCAGCATTCACTGCTCTGAAATCCACCGGTCATGAATATTTCCTAAGCACGTGACGACGCCCTTGCACATGACCAAAGACCACAAAGTTCAGCGCCAGAGGCATGGCCATGTCTTCACCGGGTATGCGGGGTCATTGCCCCCTTCCCCCCCTTTCCAAGCTGTCCGAGGCCTCCCTTCTTCTCCTCTCACCTCAGCCTCCTCTCACCCCATGTCCCTGGGCTGCAGGCTGGGAAAGGTGAGCAGGCGTGCCTGGAACACTGAATCCCATTCAAGAGGAGAAGGCCACAGGGCAAAAGGAGGAGTGAAAGATTTACACCATGTCCACATCTTTACTGTATGTCAAGATTTACAGCCATACCCAACGCAAAGCAGATTAAGAACTGAGAGCTCCCCAGCTTTTAACAGGACAGTCAGATGTTTACAAAGCAGCCTGGTATTTTTAAAGGGAAGTCAAATGAACAGCAGGCAGTTCCTCGAATTAGTCCCTATGGGAATTTATGATAGTGGAGATAATATACAACATCCTGCAAATTTTGGCAAGAAGGTGTGATTTTCGATACTCAAAACTAAACACAAACAGTCACAGAACCTGATACAGTCAGGCATCCATTTACAAGTCAGTTCCCACAAATTCCCTGAAAGTAAAAACCGAAATGGTCACTTTGAATTATAGTCACAGAATAGATGAAATGGTTTAGTTTAATGCCATGTTTCACACTGGCTCACATTCTGCTTTGTTACATTCATTTGCTCCTATTGTCAGAGCTGCTTTACTTTTTCACATCAATTTTTCCCCTCATCACCCACTGTGTTTCAGTCTCAGCTCCATCAGTGCAGAGAGGCTCTAACAAAAAACAAAGACCGTTCAACACGCAAACAATTCAGCTCAATTTATTTTCAATGATGGCGTGGACGTCACCCGAAAGCAAACCAAAACATGGCAAGCATCTCGTCTTAATGTCTGCTAGATTGTGAGGAGAGTAAAAGTCTCCAGCCTAAACAAAAGACTTTGAATGATAGGGTTTGTGTCAGCTGTTTAGGACTTGCAGAAACCAACACGGCCTGTTCTCAAGTTTCTGAAAGCCGTGTTTATGGTCTGCGCTTCTGTGTTTGCCCGACTTCTAAGAAAGATTAAACACATTTCAGCAGACAACTCGTTGTATCGCATTTGTTTAATTCAACAGCTCTGCATTAATCTGTCCTGTTAAAACTTCTGTTCTGGCTCACGTGCATGATGAAAACACGTGCTTTAGTTCACTGTGTCAGGATTTTCCCCTGAACATTACGATTACGTCTTTTATGTTTGCAAACTGTAGAATTTAATTATGGCCTTGAACTGAAAATGCTTAAAAGGGGCATTGTGGTGTATTTAAACCACGGCCCTGTGTTTACATATTTTGGTGTGTAAATGATTCATATATACCAGAAATTTGGAACTGGTCCAGTGGATCACCTCAGCCGGCAGCTGCGACGTGGCTTCAGTTTCTGCAACCAATTCCTTTCACTCCGACCGTCAAAGTTACGTCTTGTAACTTGCGTCGTCCTTGTTTTGCAAAAGCAGAGGCCTCCCTCTGAAATCTCGTGAGAGGTTGCACGAGAGTTTCCTCACCGAGATTGTTGAAATCGGCTAAATATTCAGTCAGGACTTTGGGAATAATTTATTGCATCCAGGAAAACTCTAAACTCTAGAAAGGTGCTTTTAGCCAACGATCGGAGTTTCCCAGAGGACTATGCTGCGGCCATTGTGGCTGTGTTGCAGTTTCCAACTCTTTTGCATGAACCATTTATATACCAAAATATGTAAATATAGAGCCCAGGTTTAAAAATATTTGAATTCTCCTTAAAAGAAAGAAAAACCTTTCAGTTTATTTTTTATAAGTCAGTGTAGATGTACATGTGCAGAATAGGCTCAGTAGCACCCCCCTGAAGCCTCATCAAAGAGTTTATGAATCATTAAATATGTCAAGCTTTCGAACCACCAACGTATTTCACCCAAAATTCTGGACTTTTTGCACATATGTTTGTGATCCGATTGTTTTCCCAAAAACAAAACACGCTGTTTGAATTTGTTGTCACCCAATGCTATCCCAGTGATGCAAGCTCCTATTTAAATTAAAGTCCTGACTGCTTATTTTATTCTCGCTCTCTTTTTCTCGTCAGTGATGAGTAATTGTAATTTACCAGTAATTATAATACTTCACTGTCTTATCATCTCTTACAAAAAACAATTCAGCATTGCCTTGGATGAGGAATTGTAATTTTCTGTCTGTTGCCTTATTCTGGTTTCCAGAACAAACTGAGAACATATCATTATTTTTGCCACCAAGGAAGCAAAGATGCGAAAGGATTTCCCAGAGTCCCTTCAGAGCTGAGCCCGACCGTTCACATCCCTTGCAGATAGGCATCGGAGATGTGCAGCTTATTAAGACTCTTGTAGAAAGTTGCAGTGTTGGTTCTACATGTCCGATTTCATTTGGGCATGTTGTTGAGGTGAGCACCCCTTCCTGAAGAGGAAGAAAAATAAGAACATCTTCCTTAATCTGTTCGAAACCTTCCTTGGTACCTTTTTTCCATTCTCATTTAGACCTTTTTAACATGAAAAAATTAGAGCTCTACGAAATGCCTTACTGGTGCCACAAAGACTGGGAAACTTGTAAACCTCCAGGCCAGGAGTGTATAGGAAAATATGCACTAAAAGAGGCTTTATAACAGACGAGAGGTGGATTGAACGAGGGCCAAACTGATGCAGGGAGGACACAGGGCCAGACACGAGGACTAAAGGAGTCAGGCGAGACACCATGTGCTACATGCACATCAGGTTGGGCTTTTGTAGCAGGCTTAATTTAAAAAAAAGAAGTGTTTTTCAAAGGAAAAATAACCTGACTAGTCGAATTAAACCTCACAAAGCAGAGTGAAAAAAAAACTTTTTGGTGCAAAAGTTAGTTAACTCACAGTTTGAAAGAGACAGAATAGGGTCTAAATAAGTTTTCTTTACCCTAACTTAAGAAGCTGCGCTGGTTTTCAGCTAAGGCCACACAATAGGCGCAACTTTGTTTAGGTTCAGTCTATTTAGGAAAACATGTTCAAAGTCTAGTACAAAAATAATAAATTCATCAATTTGTGACTCAGCATATGGCGATGTTCTACAAATACAATCAAAACCATTAAATGTCTTGAGTGAAAAAGTTGCAGCAAGTCTTTTATGTACACTGAGCACAAACAGCTGAAGAGCTTCCTATGTGGTGTCACTGCAGCACTTATTATTATGATTATCTTCACTTATTGTTTTGGTTGTGTTGATTCAACTAATGACTGCTAAATTCAACCCCCAGATGGCATTCCTTTGTTGTCGGGGCTTCAATCGGGTGAAAAATGACTGGATTATTCCAAGAATAAAATGTAAATTTGAAGCCACAAACTTGTATTTGCAGCATGTCTAGACTTTGGTAATGATAGGCTGTCACTTTCTAATGGGAATGGTGACTTTATCTGATTTTAACTTTGTTTTTTTGTCGTAGTTAAAGTGATATTTTAGGTTTGGCTCCAACCTGAAATAAAGGAAAGAGAATCGCTTTAATAGATCTATAACCCTGTTAAGACATAATGTAAAGTATTTATCATTTTATTATCCATATTGTCATGCATCCTACCACCAGACTTCATGCATTTTTCAGGCTAATATGCAGTAAATCATAGATGACAGCATTTTCTGCAGATTAATTGTCACAAATTAAAACATAACAACAGTTGTGCTAATTAAAACATCAGCCTGCATTGACCTACATAAGCAATGTCCTGGTCCAATCAGAGCTTAGTTTCTTTTAAATTGAATTTTAAATTTGGCACACAGACCCTTCAACATCAACACCAGAAAGAAAACACAAGTGTCACAAAAAACAGAAAAGTCCCACCACAAATCAACAAGAGACACAGCAGTATTAAAAATTAAATACATACATACATAAATTGTACAAGAATATGACAGAAAATAAACAAATAGCTCTCAAAGATGAAGCAATTGGCCACTGCCTTCCCAGGACAAGCATATCAGAGTCTGCAGAGAAAGACTGGCTTCCAGAGTGTCCAGAATTTGTCTGATTTATGAGGTGATAAATGACTTTCTCCAGTGGAGTTAAACCCAACATCTGATATGATATCCACCAACTGACCAGTGGAGCAGATGCCAAAGCAAGATACACTTTTTCACCAGCAATAAAAGGATTATTAACAAAGTTTTGCTGTTTGTATCAAGAAGGTTTTTAGCAGATAAATGAAAGGAGACACTGGAAACTGTATAACACACAGTAAACCTTCCTCCAAAATGTCTGGATGTGACCACATGACCAAAACAAGTGGATGAATGTACCATTGTGTGTTTTACATTTATGACAGTGGTTTGAAAAAGGTGTAAAATAAGTCCTTTGGAAAACTAAACTTTGGAAAGACCCCATTCCATCTTGATCCAGTCTGCAGAACTAACACCAGATCATGCTTCCACAACAACTTCAGGGAATCATGAGCTGCAGAATCAGAGCAGGAGAGCCCAAACCTTTGAGAGAGTTGGCCGAGACCACGGCATTTTCCAGTTCTTACAGTTTCAAGTTGTCCCTGTTCTTCCATCCACCCTGCCTCCTGCCTCCTGCCTCCTGCCTCCTGCCTCCTGCCTCCTGCCTCCTACCTCCTGCATATGTTTCTCTAAATTGGCCACTCAGAACCATTAGAGAGACCTCTCAGCTGAGATAACAAATGTTTTTCACTTAGCCCTTTTGTTCTTATTAGTGTGGGGTCCCATCAATGAAAAAAAATGCCTTTGTTGCATTGTTGTTTAGGCAACTCTACAGTTTAACAAGGCAGTTTGCTTTGAGGAAAACTGATTTGTTTAGAGCCTGGACCAGAACAAAATCTCCACCAACCAAACACAACATACCTCTTAGAGTTGAGCTGTGTCTTATTCTGCAGGCATTCCTTGACCTTCCTCATAAACTACACAGTTCAGACCTCCCTGAGCTTAGGCACTACAATACACTACAATACAGTGAATCCACAAGCAGTCCACAACAGACAGCAGCAGGGCTCCATCATCTTATTGTCTGGAGTTACACTCCAGAGATGTCGGCCTTTGTGGTCAACATTTTCTTTCCTGTTTCGCCTCCATGATAAGCTGACAGAGTCAACCTGACATAATTAGTTGTCTGGGGTTTGTTTGGGTTTTGAATTGCTGCTGTGGTGTAAATCAGCAAGGAGCTGGCGGCCAGTGAGACAGCTAGAAGCCACATTAAAGGGTAGGGGCGGCTCCTCTGCAGTCAGCCACATTCACTGCTCAGCCGCTTCCCATTGTTTTTCCTCCAGGACCTGGCAACCGCAGCAGCAGACTTGGACCTGGCAACTGCAGCCAACGTTTTTGGTCATATTTCTCCTCACAATTTGTCCCCTGTTACACTATGTAATGTTGGATTTGAGTTCTAGAGTGTCTTTTAATGTGTCAAGATTCAATTTAAGATTGCAGTGTAGGTCACATATCGCCTGTTGTTGGATATAAAATGGACATGCTTACATAAAGTTTACGATGCTGTGTGCATAGTGTCATACAAATATTTAAGTGGCAATGCCAGACAGTGTGAATAAAGTTCACATTCAATACAAAGAATAAATATAGCTCTTGTGCTCTTAAAATTATAGACAGGGAGCCGGGCTGTCTGAGTAGACCTACTTTTAGTTGGAGGGAAACTCTCGGCACGTGCAGGAACGGTTCACCTTACAGGTCAACAAGCCAAAGTGTTGGAAAGTTGTTGGAAACATGCTAAATAGAAACAAGGAAGAGAAACTGTGGCTGTCAGGACACCCCTCCTTCCCCAGTGAAGGTATTTTTACGATACTCCCAAGGCTATAATCGCGGTCGCTAAACTATGTCTTTGGGATTGTTGAATGGAAGTGTTTATCTGAACCCCAAGGAGAAGCGACAGGAATAGCCAAAGGCAGTATAACATGAAACAGCCCTCTGCTGGCCAGAGTGTAGCTGGAGTTAGACTTGGCTATTTTAGGTCAGGAACCTCTGTGTTAATTTTAGAGGCTTTCCAACTGGCCCCGTCTCTAATCAAAGGATCAAAACCGCTTTATTCTGAAAATGGGCAATTACAGTACCAACTACATAAAAATGGCATCAAAGACCTCAGCAGCTTAGTTTTCGCTGACTTGTTGATATAGTGGGATTTTCAGCACAGTTGCTTAGGTTTTTAGGGGAAACATGCTGACAAGATGTTTTTCATATTTAGTCAAGTGGCAAGGTTAACATTTCACTTTGCATGGCTTTAGAGGTTTTGGAATTTGCATTGATGTTATTTATTAGTATTTAATCTAAGCTGAGATCTGAATGTATTTTCTCTTTTGATTTTCAGTTTTACATGTTTAATGTACTCCATTCATTTAGGAAACAAAGTCACCGCATCGCAGCTGGTTTCAGTTGTGAGAGACATCCTCACAAACCTGCACATCTCATCTGCATACATCTCCATCTTGCAGACATAAGGCAGCACAGACAAATGCTTCAGGGCTTCTTCTTTGATGTGAAGTTCCTGTGTGTGTGTCTAAGGATTAGTTGTAGTGTTTTTAGTTTTAAAAGCTAAAAAGTCATTCAAATATTACAAATATTATTAGAAGTAGATTTTCCTCATGCAATGTGTGCTCAAATAGCTCAAAATATGACCACTTTAAGTGACCTGTGGTTGTTGACTGACTGAATCTGAAGGCTTTGAAAGCGTGAATTAATTAAGCAAAGAATATATTCTGTCTTCCTGTTGTGGCACTGCCCCGTAAATATGTCTTTCAGCCGTCAACATCGGCTCAAAGGATGTCAAAAGCCTGATTCATTAATCAAATTCGTTACCTTGTTTTGGTGTCCTGCAGAATTGCCATGTTTGAGTCCTCGTCTGGACTACATTGTGTTGTGATATTAGCTCACTCCAGCCTCCCCCTCTACGCTCAAACACAAACCATAGGGGTCCCCCATGAGAGGAGGTCAGCCCCGCCCTGAGAAGCACTAAGCTCGGTGACACGGCTGCCAAACAAAATCTCTGCGCTTCCCTAAGTCCTGGTTGCCAGGGGTGAACATCAGGAATGTTGCTGGGTGACAAAGGACGATTAGTGGCCTGATTTCTCCATATGCTGACATTTGTGAGTTTTCATGTGTTGTCTGAGAATTCTTGCCACTGAGGTTGGTTTGGATACCACAAAGGGTCCCGACGGTCTTCTTTCAGACACTGCACACAAAGGATGTTGTTGAAACGCTTGGGATTTTTGTCTCAATTTGAGAAATGAGAGAAAAACACATAGACAACACTATCAATTCCCTGTTTACAGTTATGTGACCTTTTACAAACTGTTTAACTTCTTTGCTGTCACCTTAACAAGTCGCTGCACACAGTATCATAAATTTAGTTCTGCATTGCCAACCTTCAGTGTCTCCTGCACCATTTTTCAATGAAGGTTGGTTGCCTTGTAAACTGGACTGTCTGGTTTCCACAGAGGCTGCTGCTGGACAGCATGATTTTCATTTCATTTGAAACATAACTTTTCGGGACAAGAAGCCTTTAAAGCAACAAGTCTTTGTTTCCGAGAAAACGGACAGGAAAAATGAACTTTCAGCACTGCTTTGTCCACTATTTAGGTTTTGGAATGATGGACCAGCACAACAATCAAGGAACCGGCAATACAACACGATGTATATGAACACAGACCAACAGCAAATCTTTCCTAGTAGACCTGGATGAAATGCAGTTGCATTACATAGACAAAAGTATTGGGACAAACCTCTTTATTATTGAATTCAGGTGTGGTATGGAGCTGTTTTTCAGGAGTTGGACATTTTGGACAATGCTAAGGACATGGTTGGATGAGTTTGGTGGGGAAGAACTTGACTGGCCCACACAGAGTCCTGACCTCAACCCCATCCAACACCTTTGGGATGAACTGGAACAGAGATTGTGAGCCAGGCCTTTTGGTCCAACATCAGTGTCTGATCTCACAAATGCTCTGCTGCATGAATGGGCAAAAATTCCCACAGAAACACTCCAACATGTTGTGGAAAGCCTTCACAGAAGAGTGGAAGCTGTTAGAGCTGCAAAGCTGTCTATATATGCTGGTGTAATGGTCACTTGTCCCAATACTTTTGTCTATATAGTGTAATTTTTGGGGTGTACACTTACTTTGAGTATAGCTTAATCTAAGCAGCTGTTTTGCTAAACATTTCTTATTTCAGTAGAACGTTTATATGTAGGAAATGCACATCAGGCTCTGAACAGCAGATGATTGCTTTATATAACAGGGCTAAAATGCCAACAAAGTTATGAAAATCTTTGCCCCAGAAGGCACTCCTGTTCCTTCCGCATAAGACATAAGGTCCTTGTTTAAAGGATAAATACTTGTACATTTTAAAATGACCCTTTGTTAAGAACAATAAATCTGTTTGCCTGCCCCGGGGACCCAATCTGATTTACTTGTGTTACCACAGTAGCTAATCGCATTGATCCCGGCGTTAATCTTCACCGTGTTTTGGGACTTCCTGGTAAAGGAAAGCAGACTGTAATTACCTCACTGAACCGTGAGTCTGCACAATGAAGCGATGTAAACCACTTTTGGTCAAGTCCTGCCTTGATCTGATCCTTTGATATGACATGTGCAAGTGGCAATGAGGTGTTTGCTTATTTGTTCTGCCAAAATGAGTGCAGCCTGAAACAAAGGCCTTAATCTGCCTACAAAGAGATTTTTTCCCCCCCAGACAAACTTAAACCTCCTCATTTCCTACGACAGATCAGACAGGCAGCATACCTGATTTTATGAGGTCCATTAGGACTATTGCCAATACAGAATCAAACTTTTGATACCAGTTTCTAATGATTTTTTTTCTGAAGCTCACAAAAAAGGATAAAACTTGTCAAAACTGAAGAGATGTTGTACAAAATTATCAGACAAGGCAATAATATTAACACATCAATTAATAATCCAGTTGGTAATTAAAATGAGTGTAAAAATCCAAACAAAGCTTTTTACTTTTCCCTTGATCTCCATCAGTTAATCAGATCAGTAAAATAAATATTTGTTTTACTATATGCGAAATCTCAAAAAAACATCTGATTACAGAAAAGTCTACAAACTTTGGCAGACTTTCTCAGTCGGTTTCTGGTCGTCGGCTAATCTGTGCTGTGGGCACACTGTTGTACCAAAACGGTATTCTGGTTTAATATCCAGCCCTGCTATTTACACAGATTTAAATATTAGTTAAAATATGTTCACGAGCCTCAGCTTTGAATGTCTAAGTGTTTTTGTATTTACACGTGTAAGACCAATCAGGTTAACCTTTGCCTGGGGGGGTCCGTGAATTCTTTTAGCACCCATTTACCACTTGGAACACCCTGGAGCTGTGGCACTCTACCCCCTTAATAGCCAAGTGGTTTGTGCCAGATCCGTAGCAGGCCTAGCAGGATCACATCTGGCCAGTGCTGCCACAGCCTGGTTATACTGGGCACGTCTGACATGCCTGCCTCTCTCTTTCTCTCTCTCTCTCATATTGGACTTTAATTGCATCCAGGCTGTCCAGAAGCCGACGGAGAGGGGTTTCCTCAGGCGCGTCCAGAGAGTCGGCCTGGCAGCAGGACTTCCATTAAACTCAACCTAATGTGAATGGCATAGCGAAAAACACAGATGCTGCGGCTATGTAGGCGCACGGCGAGGTTCCAGCCAGTGCAAAAAATAAATAAAATAAATATGATTTTCTGTGTGACTCCGATGCGAAGTAGAAAAGGTCGTCTTCAGGGGGAAATTTCTCTTTAACAGCTGTCAGTTCTGATCTTATTTTTCATTAAAAATGTAGCCTAACTATTGTTTGGTGAACCTGTTGAACTTCTCAGTGGAAACACATGCAGTATTCCTTTAATAGCTGATGCTTGCAAGTGCATCTTAACTACCTTCTCCTTTGTTTCCCGCTTTGTTTGCTCCTTTATTGATTTTTTCTTCCTCCCTGTCAATTTGTGCACCTTCATCCAACTGTTCTTTATTCTGTTTCTTCCAGCTGTATAGCACTTCTAGTTATCCACTAATTTCAGCTCTGCACTTCAGTCTATTTCTCTCCTTGTGCCTTCTTTTTGAACACCCAATTCCTCCTAATTCACCTAAAAACTTCATGACAATTAAGGACATCGCTGGCATCTGATTCCCGTCAGTGTGAAGATAAAAGACATCAACTTCAGTCATCTGCTGGAGGTGCATTGTCTCTGTCCAGTGAAGCACAAGAAATACGACAACAGAGCATGTCAGTGGAAGTGGAGATAAGTAGAAGCTGATGTAGCGTGGTGACCCCGCTCAGAGGGCAGCGTTGACTGACGCACGGTGGTGTCGTGCGCACACGGAAACATGTCACACAAGCAATATCTCTTTAACTCTTTCCAGGGGGCGTTAAAGGAAAATCTTTCTGGATTGTGAAAAAGCACCTGCAACAGGAATGTACACGTCACACCTTGCAGGTCGTCGTGTGTTTCTGAAGCTGCAGCTGAGCTGTGCATGTGTTGATGATGACCTGCATAGATAAAAGTAAAATAATTAGCGCTTGGCTCACTCAAAATGGCAACCTCTGTTCAGTACTTTTGAGAGCAAACACCATTCTGAGGTATAACGACTGAAATGCAACAAAACTTGTTGAGTCTTGAGCTTGCAAGTTGGCTGTGAGTTAACATTATTTTGACAAACTGCTATCCTGCAAACAATTGTGCAAATTCCAGGATCAAGAATTTTTCACTTTATCCTTATAACATTACATTTTCTCCCAGTTCTGAATACTAAATATCCTATATAACACTAAAGGTTTTACAGTAATGTGACTCTTAAAGTGATTTCAGTGTGAGCATGTTCAAACTGAAATGAACACGATCCAAAATTCAAAAGGAAGTAGCAGTCAGTCGACCTACTATCTCTCATGTTTGTCTGGAGATGGGGACCACACACACCTCCGACCGACAGCTGTTTTGTTTTTAACTTGTTCAAACCACTATCACGCTCATTTGTGGTCCACTGTAACCACCCCCTCCCCTCAACGCGGCCCGCTCAGCTCTGGACAAACCCTCTCACGAACAAACCAGCTACAGATTTAAATGGATCATTTCCACACTGATAATCACAAACCGAGATCTCTGCGGTAGATGAGATCTAATTCCTCTGCCTCGTTAAGCACGGAGACACATTTGAGCCTTATTTCTTTGGGCACATTTACAGACATGATGGTTACTCCAGGCTTAACCCTCATCAGACTGCACGCTTTAAATGGCTTCATTAGTGGTTATGCCAACTATCCGCCATATTTAAGCCCACTATGCCCCCTTCGGTCACTGTCTTTTAGGAAAGGCCTCACGCATACTTTGAGGTGATGGAAAAAATGAGAGCAATTCTTCGCCTTTTTGTGGTCAGCAGCCTAAAACTCTTTAATTCCTAAATTGCCATGCAGATAACACCATAAAAACATGGTTGCAAAGTGAGCAGAACGCTTTGAATGTTAAACGATGTAATTACAGGGGCTTTAGGGATAAAAATAGCAAATGTGTAAGTGGTCATAGTCATTGAAATAGATGCAGTAATATTATGCAAACACTTAAAAACACTTAAAACATTTAAAAAAACACTTAAAAATTCTGCAGTTTTATTGTGAGCCTTTTTTATTCCTGTAAACTCCATATTCTTTGTCAAAGGGTCTTCAGTTTTAAACCCCTTCTTTATGTCTTTGTATAAACACTTAGATGAGATATAAGATAAAGAAAAATAATTGTCTCTAGGTCTGCAATAATGATTATTTTAATCAGTTATTTTCTTCATTTTCATTGATCCATTCATCCATTCATAAATGGTAATATAAATTAGAATCAGTATTTCGTTGCATCTTAGCAAATGTGTTGATGTCTAGTGTTTGTTCAGGCTTTTAAAAGTAAAAGTAAGATTTCATCAGTGTGTAGAAAGTTTTCATGATGTTAGTGGTCTGCAGGAGAGTTTCATGCACAGCCAGTCTACTGTTTTGATAATCTGTCTGTGTAAGTCTGTGTCAAAGTCAGCTGTTACACCAAATATCACTTCTCTACCTGAGCTTAAATTTCAACAGTTACTCCACTCCTCACGTCTCCACATCGTACTTACCTGACCTCCGTCACGTTGCCATAAACTCTCAGAGCCTCCGTGTAATTATGAGGGGTGTCCCACTCCAGCAGATGGCAGCTGAAACAGTTTAGGGGCTCTTTAAAATGAAGGTCAAAGATTTTTTTTCCTGCTACTGAGCTGTTTGATGACACAAACACCAAAGTGTACAGTAGATGAAAGAAGCTGGTCAGGATTGTACCATTACAACCCATTGTATGTTTGTACTAATGCTACCCTGTCATTTTCAGAGTCTGCCAACCCGACGCTAGTGAATTAGGTCACAGTGTCTGTCGCCTGTGAATGGGAAGCAGCCAGTGTTTTGGATTTTGTAGCACAGGATCAGTGTTGCAGAGGTTTTTGACCACAATCTCGGATCGCATAAACTAAACAACAAAACTCTCACAAATAAGAAATCTCATGGTGCTATCATGTTCGATGGAGACGAGGTATGCTTTGACAGTGGTTGTATTTTACTGTCACGATCATTTATATTTCCCAAAGCCCTTGGCTGAATGGTTACATTTTGCGTCGGCACAGATGGTATGCCTTTATCCAGAAAAGTGATGGTTGAAGTCCACTGAAAGACCGAAACCCTGCAAGTTCACTGGCCACAGTGACGCTCCTGTGTAATTTCTGGAGCAATTAGTTTTACTTAGACATCCTATCAAGGGTTTGCAATGGGGCAGCGCTTCTTTCCACTGACAGGAGCGCTGCCTCATTGCAAACTGGTGACACACATCCAGGCTTGGTGATTTATAATGCTATGAATAACATTTATAGAATAGTCTCTTCAAATTGTCTTTATTTTTCAAAGCTAATGGCTGTGATCACTGAGGCTACAACAGTTTTATTAGCATCAGTATCCTTTCATGTCATGTCTCCAGTCCAGGGTTCAAAGTTAATGTTTTCTTTCATTTACCCAGTGGGTTAGAAATCTACTTGCCCAATGAGAATTTTTACTTGCTCCTGCACAATCTGTTTTGTTTATTGCACTTGCACTTCACCTCATAAAAAACTGTTTAGCCATTTTCTCACAAGCTTCCAATTGGTTCTGTGCATGCAACTCTGGACAAAGAGAAGGAAGCGAGATGGCTCATTTCTTTGGTGCGTCCATCATCAGCTAATGAAATGACATGAATGAATGAATGAAATGTATTTAGTTCTTTTTTTAACAATTGTCCAATCAGGAAAGCGATTTGCCAGAATTACTAAACAGAGGTAGCATTTCACTTGTTCCTTGTAAGCGGATAGTCCTTATTGTTGAACCCTGTGATTGGTAACATACGGTAATAATTGGAATTTTGAAATCGATGACAGAGGAATCATGTAATATATTGTGAGTAAAGTCTACAACCACCGGGACAAACATACATATTGGAAACATGGCACAGTTGGATGTTTCTGTGCACTGAAGCACAAAGATGGCAGACCACCACTGTGGACAGGATGACTATGAATGCGGTTACAACAGGATCATCAATACATTGCTTTTATGCAGCTTTAAGAGTGAATTGTGCTTTTGGTACCTCTGAAATGAGCCTCTGTCTGCTACATTATTTCTTTCATAGACCATGCACGGTTCACTTGACGGACGTCTTATAAGAGAGAACAGCATATTGTCTGCGCACCAATGTCTGGATACAGTACTGTATAAGGAGCCCACTGTTCTCGTAAGCTGCCGTGTTCCAAGCAGTTCCCCGAGGAATGTTAGTAATTAGCTCAGTGATCACAAGCTTTAGGAAATCTGCAGGAAAACAGACTTTATCGCTGTGTGAAAGTCTTCTGTCTGCACTAGTATGGCTTTATAAAGAGGCTGATATTAATATGACATTAAAGTTAGCGACATATTAGCAGGGTACAGTTTAGGGTTGGTCCAGTTTGAGAGTTTTACTAGAAAATCTGATAAAAGATTCAGTATTGAGGCTTAATATAAACTTGCTGCTAAAATGTGTCCAGAGTCTGCGGTAACCAGATCATAAAGTGGATATTAAGGCCACACACCCCTTTAAATATTCTATTTCTTATTAATTTAAGGCCTGCATAAGCTATTGGTGTTTCCCACTCTGTTTTGGGTTTCCTCAAATCAAAGTTGAAACAAAAGAAAACCAAGGTTTAAATATACTATGCATTCAGATGACGACGCCTGAAGTGGTTTGAGGCATTTAGCAGATGCTATTATTTACAGTGCAATATAAATTAAACACTGGGTGAGACAACATAGGAAACTCAGGAAGCTCACTCGGTTTCATTGCACAAATAAAAACACAGACTCAGCTCGGACCATATCTGTTTTTACTCAGTGCTGTTCCCATGAAAACTGTCCACCCACTGGTGCTCCAAAGGACCAGCTGAAGTTGGTGCTGATGTGCAGAACAGTAGGTGTTTGTTCCTACATGCAACAGCAGCCGGCAGATTTCTGTTAATTTTATTGGGGTTTAATGATATTAAACTGAATATCTTTGGAATATGTTCATATGCATATATCATTCTTTACGATGTTTGAAAACAGTAAGCAATAAAAAAGAAAAGCATGACAGGTGAGTGGAGATGATTAGATATGAACTGGTACTGAACTATACTGTTTGCTACTTGTATGTTCTTTCAAAAGGTAGGTCAAAATTTACCTTGATATTTGGACATTCCTCACATTCCCAATTATGTAAGCAGTTTACTTGTGCCATCACATATGGATTTACTCATCCAGACAATCCTTCATCTTCCATCTCTTTCATCTTAAGGTAGACAGAAACAGGAATGTGGGCTTGTGTCTTTAATAAAAATGTAAAATTCGACAACAGTTTTGATAGACAAGGCACCGAGAGATGTCTATCAACTCCCTTTGGGTGTCTCTGACAGACTTGAGTCACACTGTAGTCCTCCCTTGGAGCATCTCGAGGGGATTGTCTGTTTTTCTTTGTCACTGAGTGCTTGGCTTTGGTCCGCCTGGCGAAGGACTCACAATGCAGTTTCTCATTTTTGTTTTGACTGATTTGTGGTCCAAGCTTCTTTGATGCAAGGGCAGTTGTTTAGAGCGTGTAGTCCTCAAGGGATCGGCACAATGCTCAGCAGAACTTTCCTCTGGGTTTTGAGTCTCTCAAAAGAGTCTCAGGGCTTTTTCTGTATCTGTTTCTTTGTGTGAAGAGAGAGGACAGAAACGAGGCAGCTCTCAACAGCTACATGGCCCCAGCGTGCTGTATTTGTACTAGGACTCCCACTCACACTCAACAAACGACAAAAAGCAGTGATGAACAATATGTTTTTTTCCCCACAAAAGGCTGCAGTGTCAGATGAGACGAGGACTCTCACACTTTGTGCTTCAGCCACACAAATGTGACTGCAGTGACTCAGCGAGTGGGTGAATTCACACCAACACAAAATACCTCAAACCCTCTGTTGTGTGTGTGTGTGTGTGTGTGTGTGTCCATTATCAAGACAGCCCATCTGCCCTCAGTGCTGAGTGCTTCTCCAAGGTGTACAGTACAGCCAGGCAGGCTGGACGGAGAAAGGACTCCATTCTTCTACCCCTCCTGACTTGAGGCAAAAGTGCAGCACTACCTCGAGCTCTGGTTTCTGTGGTCCTTTTGTCTCACGCCACTGACAGAGGACACAAAATGGGTCTGGAGGGAACCCAACACCGCGCCCTCACATTTCTCACCACCCCTGTGGAAGCCACAGTCACAGGAAAGAAAAAAACACAAGCCGTTTCCATGAAAAGAAAAGCAGAAAAAGCAACTATTTTATCAGCATCTCTTTCACTACGCAACTCATTATGACTATGACAAATCGTCATCATTTATACCTATTTGACTTTTGTAACATCTCTCCATGACCTTTAAACAGGCATTTCCCGCTCACACTTGAAACTGTCCCAGGTGGGCTGCACAGTAAAGCAATGCCACTGACCCAGTAATGTGAGCAGAATTCCTTCCTGTTTAGGAGCTCCGCTCTGCCAGAACTGGACCTGAATATTACGAAGGCCAGTCACAGTCGAGGCTCGTAAGTGGAGCTTTTTGGTGAAGGAATGCTGCCCGTAAACACAGATTTGCCATTAGATATGTGTGGTACCAAATCTGACCTTCACTATCAAAGGGATGCGGCACCTGTGAGAGACGACAAGCCAGAAACTGAAAGGATTAGTGTGGGTTTGGATCTGCTTACTGTATGTGCATGTGTGACTGCACGCCTGTAACTGTACTTCCATCATAAAATATGACTAAAAAGTACTCTTGTTGTGATTTCTGCTTAATGCCTTAAGATTCAGATTCACATACAAGTCAGATAAAAAGCAAATCTATTTTTCATGGGTCTACATTACACACAGTAGATCAGTACGTGTCATGTGCTTAGTGGAAGTGTTTCCAAAGACATTTCAACCCAGGGCCGCTTTTACTGTGAAGTGACAGCCGCTGTGTTAAAGCAACAACTTGAGCTGTCTGGGTGTTAACTGAAGCGAAGTCTGAGGTGGTTCTGGGCAGCTGATGTGGATGGAAAAAAGCAAGTAAGCTCAGACAAATAAACGAACAAACAGACGAAATTCATATAGTCATTTTTATATTTATACAAATACAAATTCAGCACAGATAGTCCCCTGACTTGATGGCTCCATAAAGACTGTCTTAGTCTTCTGTGTTTTTCATTCTGTGATGCCCTCTGACATATTGGCACCCATTTGTCAGTTGGCCTCAATTAGTGGGAGGTTTGTTTTTTTTTTTACCCCTCTTTTCTCATCAACTTTCTCCATTTCCACCTGTCACACAGCCTGTCACAGGCCAATGGGAGGCTTTTGCAACCTGAGTGGAAACCTGGGATCTGGCCTGGCTCTGTGGCCCACGTTAACCACTTCTGTGTTAAGGCTGAGCTTTGAACTGAACCCAGAAGCGAATACAGTAACTGGATAATTAAGCTGGGGTTATTATCATGCAGTTTGTGGATGATAAGGCTGATGAAAGCACAGGGCAGACAGGAAGGGGAAACGACAGAGGATCACTGAGGCTGATGGCTGCAGACTTGAAGTGCTGCAGTTGAATAGAGGAATAGCAGAGCTGGCTCAGGTGATCAGGAAACAAAGGTGAGCATGAGGCACAAGGACTAAACACAGTACAAATCACACTCAGCAGCCAAGAGAGCAACTGCCTCTGAAAATGTGTAGCAATGTGGCAATGTAAAGAGGAAGAGCTGGAGTTCTCATACTGCGAGCTGATGAGTTGATTGTAGACAGGTGTGGAGATTAACCAGGAGCCAGGTGTCTGGAAGCCACGCCCACAACACACACACACAGGCCAAATTTTAATCTATTGTGAAATGTTTTAAAAGGGAGCCTTTCAAGCATGAGTTGGCATGTGCTGCATGTCCATGACTGTGATATGCCTGCCTTCACACAGACACATTTTTTTTTAAAAGGAAGCCATCTACAGAAACTTGACTGACAAATAATCTCAAGAAGTGACTTTAGTACACCTATTTCCACACAGTTCTGCAGAAATAAACCTCCAGTACAGCTAAAAGCAATGAAAATAGCTTAAATAACTGCCTCTGAAGTGGGTTACCGGGTTATTCCTGACTTTCATGATCTACTTAATATATAAGCCAGTGGGTTTCAGCCAAATTGCACCATCATAATATATGACAATTCAAATAACTCTCAACGAGTGCCATACATCTTCCTTGAGGCGACACATAAACGAAACACAAGTGTCTCTATCTCAACTGTTTACATCTCTGTCTCTCACGCAATGCCGGCCTGGAGGGAAGTTTAGTGTCTGTGTGGAAATCTGTCTTCCACAGCTTTCTCTAATATTTCACACCTCTGTGTGGAGAGTGGGGGTGGCTGATTTGTGGTCAGCAACACAGAGAATACTTGACTTCCTCTAGGTGGTCATTCAGGCCTGCCTGCGAGTGTTCAAACAGGAGACATCATGTCCATTTTCAGGGCAGACTCTGTGTCCTGGTGCTAACTTTGGAGCCGTCTGTGATCATGCCATGAGCTCTGATGCTCAGCACTGAGAAGCTGCTTATGAGCTTCCAATGTGAGCTAACAAATGCAAAGCAGTTCATTAAAACCACAGTATTAATAGGTTTAGCAATTAATATCTGTGCAGGATATACACACAGTGCCATAGTTAGTTAGCCCACCTTTATTGTTTTTCAACTTTTTTACTCTGGCAGTGGAAGTGGAAAAGCCACAGGATCATCAAAGTTGGCACTGAGAACCGTCAATATGTGAACAAAATAACAATAGTTATGGAGATATTTCAAATTAGGTTAATGTGTCAAACAGACTAATCGACTGCTGGTGTATCTAAAAATGCAACTGAAAGATTTTGCAAGATTTTAAAAAAGTGCCAGAAAAAGAAGAAAAGTTTCGGTATAGCTAAGGTTGAATTTTGATTTAATACATTCATGTTGAGGCGATCGGTTTGTTTTCCCCGTGAATGTACTGTATAATTGTTTGAATCCGATGTGTTCTGTACTTTAGTAGTGCTAATAAACCTTCGCAGCTGGTGCCCTGGATATTATGGTCATTAGAGTCTGTGAGCGTACAGTGACGTTAATGTGCAGCTGAGTCATACTGGTACTGATCGTAGAGGTATACCGTATGGGCACACACTGTCTTTGCTGTGGCAGGGATGCTGTGTGTTTGAAGCTGTAACTCGACACAAGTCCAAGGCCAGAAGGAATTACAGGCCATCGGATAAACAGAAGCTGTAGAGGAGTAGCAGGGCGTGCTCCCTTCAGGAAATTAAAAGCCATTGCCTCTTCCTTCAGTCTCCCTGTCCTCTCTCATCTGCTGCCAGTGCAGTTAATGCATAGCACACTAAAAGTGTCAGGGGTCTTTATTTTCTGCTGTTGTCTGCACAGGACATTCATCCTCATACTGTCAGTGTAATATATCCGCAAAAAAAAGTTTGCTGTAGTGCGTTGTCAAAACTTGTGGTCAGTAATTGTAGCAACAAATTGGGAACACATCTGCCTTATGTCATATCACTGACAAAAATACTTGTTTCATCAAAGGTCCCAAATTCCGGGAACCAAAAAGAAGAAAATCCCCCTTGTTTTCTTCAGAGTTTAGCAACTACCATTCTTTCAGAGAAGTTAGATTAAAACTTTTGCTGTTAACAGACATTAGGACATTCTCTTTTAATCCAATAGTGATAGGGAGCTGTAGAGGACTGCTGGTCTCCAATAACACCTCCCTGATCCACCACCACACTCTTAAGGTAATACAGATTTTGTTAACTGATATCCAAATACACCCCTCCAGCTATAATATTGCTTAGCCACTAACCCTACGAGCTAACAGGCAAGTGCAGTTTAATTTGAGAAGGGCAGTTAGCTCGGTGCCTCAAATCCCATCTTGCAGGAAAATGCATGTGTACGGATGTACAAGATATGTCATTTAGTGTTTTACAGGAAAAGAGAGGGATTTTATTTAAAGATGAGATACTCAAAAGACCATTCTGCATACAAGGCACAATTCAACAGTTTACACAGTAACTTAAAATAATGAAGATATGTTTTTTGATTTCATTGTGACTAATATGTCAAAGCGAGGCCAAATCATACCTGGAAACTTAGAAAACTTTTGAAAAAGAAAGCAAAGGCAGGGAAAAAGGTTAAGTGAGGAAAGAATTTTAGGTCACCTTTTTTCACACAGTGAGTTAAAGTAAAGAAAAAGATTCAGCACAGAGACAACGAATGCTCCTTAAAAGTTTGGATCCTTCTCCATGAAAACCCACACAGCTGCTCTTTTGTGTATACTTTCATGTTTTAACAATTTGAATAACATGCCGCACACGGAAAAGAGATTGTATCTCACTGTGGTTAACCTGGATAGAGGAAGACTTGTCGATTAAAGTCAAGAAGAGCATGTGCTTGGTATTTCCACAGTACCGAGCAAAAGCAGGCATTTGGCGTTCATCTCGAAGCAATAAAATATGGAGCAAGAGCGAATTTCATCCATAATGGAATTCCAGTTTTGCCAACGTGACCCTCTTTGGGTTGTTTTGGAACATTCATCTCCTTGCTATTCAAACACATGCTCTGCCTCACTTGTGGCCATGAAGAAGATGGAGGAAAAACAAACAGTAGTAATGCACAAAGAACACACGAAGCAGATGGAACAGTTTTCGAGACGCAAGTCAAAACCCCAAAAACATGTTGGTTATCAGATTCCAGTGCATGCTTCTCATACCAGACACTTGAAAATGATCAACAGCTTTTCACCTTATTGTTTTAAATTGTGAACTTGCGTTTCATGACCCGAGGAGGCATGCCAACATGAAAGCAAAGATTTACGACATCCTTAAACTGATGTTTGGGGACGGAGCTTTTTGCATATCGCTTTGTGGTGATAAGGGTTACCTTTTTCCATCAAAATAGTCACTAAATGTTTGAGTTCACCAGGTGCAGCCAGCCCAGGGGTCACAGGTCTTAGAACATCCCAGTCAGGAATACCATTTCTACTGCCCACAATCATTTTGTTGACTATGCTGTTCTCTGTGGAGAACTACTTTATGACGGCTTACAAAACGAAATCACTGAACAGTATTCAACGTGTTTTAGTATTTATGTCGCTGATATGTCAGTAAGTCTGACATAATCAAAATACCTTTATGTCACTGATGTTATAATTGTTGAAAACCTCATTAAACCATGTTTTTTGTTTTTTGTTTTTTTTAAAAAAAGGTATGTTCAGAAAGTCTTTAAGCAGTGGTCCTTAAGTGTGCCATTACCCTGAGCCTACTGACAGTGCTTCACAAGGAAGTATTTCTATCTCTACCCACATTTAGTCAATTAATTTTTTGCAGTGAAAAAAAATTGGTCGAAAAGGTACAACTCAACGTGAAACAAACAGGCTCTGAAAACTTAGCAAGGGAGGATATAACAAGTAGAACTGACCAGTATTAGATCCTTTGCCTCTTAGCTGCTACGAGACTGTGTCTCCTGGTTTCTACACATGGATGTTCCCAACATTCGACGCCTTCAAAATGCAACGATCTCTCATGACAACAAAGCAAGCGTGCATGGAACCACAAAACACAGCTGACCTAAGAAGTAACATAACCGCTGGACGTTATTAAAGTGATGATTTGAACAATTCTAGAGCTCTTTTTTCTCAGAAAGTACAGGTGTCATCAAGGTTTTATTTTGAACTCACTCTGTGTACCCAACTACTAGAAAATGCCTTGACTAAACCACGTACCAAACTTAGTCTTTATTCATCAAAAAAATATTATTTTATACTTATTTGAGTCTCAAATACTGTGTGCACAGGTGGTGCCTTAAAGCTCTTGAACTTACAGACATCCACCTTGGGTAAATGTGGCAGTATTCAGTGGGGGGTCCTCCATGTTAACATAACACTTCAACACCTCAATACACAGCAGCATGAAGCACAAAGGTGTTGAATGACAGACTGCAGGAGGAAAGAGGCCAGATCAAATGTAGCGTTTCAGGTTCAAAGTTTGAGGTTTGAGGCCACTTGTGGCAGCGGGTTCTGCAAATGGAGCTCGGTCTCTCCACTTCCCTGGGTGGAATACGGGAGCTAAATAAAGCCATTGTAACTCCAGGGAGGGTAGCCTTTGTTCTGTTCATCAGCACTTTACATCAGTCACTACACTTCAAGGCTCATGTATTATCCTTTTCCTGCAAAAGGTGCTTTTTGCAGACCCATTAAAGTTGCTGTAGGTAATTGGGTGGGTCTTTTTCAGCTTTGGTCTGTCATTATTTGAAGAGTGTGTGTGGCAAGTAATCACGGTCATGACGTGCAACCGGAAGGCTGCCAGTTTGAGGTCCTGTTGTTGTTGGGAAAATCTGAGTGGGCAACATGACACACGTTGTGTTTTTTCCATAAATATTCACTGTGCAGATGTCTAACAGCAATGTCTCGAAGTGTAATAAGATGCAGCAAGAATAATCAACTTCAGTGTGTGCAAAATGTCTTGCCTCCTTAAAACTGGGCCATTGGTTGAATAATTGACAAACTAATCATCTGTAACATCTATGACAATCTTTATTTACAGCCCCACAATATCTGAATTTGTGTGCTTTTCTTAATTTCCAGAATATGAGGAGGATTGACAAAATTCATGCAAAAAATAGTAGATCAAGTGAGGTTTCTTTAAAACCAGTGGGGATTCTCAGTGTCAGCACTCACATCCTGACATGCAGCCTAAAAAGGGGCAGAGAGTAAACATGCGGGTGTTTGTAGACAGCTGGCAGAGATGTGTGAGAACTGCAGCTGGTATTGAGATGTAAAGCCTTCACTGTTGCCACATTGTGATAATCCATAATAACTCATGCTGGGCTGTCATCATGAATAAGAATTAGCTTATAATTGACTTCCTGGATTTAAAAAGGCAAAAAGCTCCATAAATTTCTATTTGCTTCTCTCCATTTGAGTGCTACCGAGTAACAGTGAGTCATTCTGTGCTCGCTTCATAAAAGGTCTTACTGAACAGGTCAAAACACACTGTGTCTGGTAGGTTTTTCTTCACTGAAAAACACTGGCACACAGAAACCTGTGTTTTTCTTTTCTTTTTTAAGAGCAAGTGAAGAAAAGCTTGGTTTTGTGCATGAGCAGCGACGAAGCCACCATGGCTAAATAGACAAAGGGAGTCCCAGTATCTCAAGCATCATCAGAAAGTTTGTATTAGAAGGCACCACTGTGCAGGGCACACAGTTTGGCCACTGATTAGAGGCCTTCATATGTCCACTTGTTTCCTTGTATTCGAGACCTGACCTGGGACATGAGCTAGTATTAAGTTTACTTGTTTTGCTGTGGGTCTCAGGAAAGTGTCAGCTGTTAAGTATATGGCAGAATGACCATGCTGCTCATGCACAGTATGTAGTTCATGGCACAGCAAAGGCATAAGTAGTTTGCTTTCCTCATTGTTAAACAATCACCATTGCAGATGAAAAGCTGTCTCACGTGACTCAGGCATGGATGAAGTAATGTTCTCAAGTTTTCAAGTTTTCTTCACGCTACGTTTTGTTGATTTCCTTCCTCACTATCTGACCCTCCTGGGAGTTATAGAATCAGGTGAATGAAATGCACCATTACCATGATTAAATTAAGGACTTCACTGGGTTTGAACACATTTGGAAACATTTGGGATAATGTAAATACAAAACTCTACATATTACATCTTTATTTGGTGCCACATCAGGCGGTTGCCGGCTTTGGTGTTCTCTCTCTGCTTTGCATCCGTTTCGTTTGGCTGCATTTTTGATTGGGTCCTTGACTTTATTTGGATCAGCTATCTTTTAATGGAAATGTAGAAACATCAGTGCTCCCTGCTGCAGCTCTTTCATTTGCAAACTCATGATGTTCAAATTTTGTTGAGACTTTATATTGATGCACTACAGAGATGCATGTGGTCACAATTTGTACTCTTGCTGTGCTGTGTTCCTGCAATTTTGTCCACCGGTGGATTTGTCCCGAAGTTGGTCAGCCAATGTCAAGGTTTGTGTCGACCTAATATTTGCTGTCTACCTTCTGCAGAGGTCATCACAGATCAGGGATCAAGCTAAGGAGCGTCTGTGTCACATTCCTCATGTGGCTTTCATCAAAGAGGCAATGCAGGCTTCTCTGCAGAGAGAAAGGCCTGAAAGTACAACTCTGTTTGTGATTTTGGGGAACTGGGCAATCAACTTACCTTCAAGTACACTATATAGACAAAAGTATTGGGAACTCCAAAAAGGGACAAAATGACATTGCATTCTAAACACACAGACAGCTTTGCAGCTATAACAGCTTCCACTCTTCTGTGAAGGCTTTCCACAACATGTTGGAGTGTTTCTGTGGGAATTTGTGCCCATTCATGCAGTAGAGCATTTGTGAGGTCACACACTGATGTTGGACCAAAAGACCTGGCTCACAATCTCCGTTCCAGTTCATCCCAAAGGTGTTTGTGTGTTTGTCCCAGTGGTTGTAGTGTAGTGTAAGTGTTGAGCATTGGGGCTGCAGTACATCTAATCAAAGCTGGTTGTGTTTGTGATGCATTCTGATTGGAAGTCATCCCCTAGCATGTGTTTACTGTAAAAAAAAATGATGCATTTCTGCATCATTTAAATAAGTTCTAGAGCAAAAGTACAGACATGCATGAGAATTTTAAAAACTATTTATTGTCTTGAAGTATGTAACAAAATATTCGCTATGAATAAAAACAGCATTTTGCTTTGTACAACTAAGAAAATGTTTACAGACAAGCAAAACTAATTGTACAAAAATAATAGTAACAATGATACACAATGACAAAGAAGGTAAAAATGATAAAGAACAGAACATCCTCACGTCAGTGTGCAAACCGTTTATACAGATGGATTTGTGCCCTTTAGTAAGGCAGCAAATCCTGATAAATTATTTAAATAGCATTAATCTACACACACACACACACACATGCACGCACAAATCAACCTCTCACAAACAGCTAAGACAAAACAGAACAATAATTTATCTGCTAAAAACAGCACTGGACATAGATGATAAAGCAAAATTATTTATAAAAAAGAAATCTCCCATTTAACTGTCATTTTAACTGGGGGTAGATCATGGGATTAGGAGTTTGTTGTGTTTCTAGATATGAAATGTCTTACTATTTACAGCTCATGCTACAGTAGCACTAAGATGCCCATCATTTCAAAGGAATATGAAAAAGTACTTAGGTTGTGTTTGATCAAATTGTACAACAGCAATGAGGTAATATTTGTACATCAATGATTAAATCAAAGGCACACAAGTCACATACACTTCATGCTAAATAGCCCTATCTGAAGAACACCTAACTGACTTTGTACAACGGGAGATGATAGACTCTGACAAGAGCAAGCATCCTGCGTCTGACACCTGGCAGTACCTGATTTTGGGTCAGTTTTTATTATGATGATGGATTTTTTTGTTTTGTTTTGTTTTTACTTTTTCAAAGCGTTCAAATTTCCTTTGCTGCCTACATTGTAGGCGAGAGTCAATAAATTACACGTATTTACAAATTTCTAATTGAAATCCTCAAAACCTGAGGGAGACAGATCTCTTCATTGACCAAGCTTTTCATGTAAGATATGGGAAGTATTTGGGAGGCAATACTGGCTCTAGCAATTTTCTGTAAAATATAATCCTCATCTTTTTCTTACTGGTTTGATATGGGAAGGATGTCACTTCCATCTCACCCTGAGAGTTGTTTAGTTAACCAGACAACATAAACAAAGTATGTGATACTTGAAAGTTCAAAAGATACCTAACCTAAATTTAATTTTGTATTTCTCTTCTCCGTAGCTCTTCTTTACAAAGATTCTTAGGTAGATGCTTAAAAGCACTTTCTTGTCCCATTCATTGCCAGTCTTCCACATGCAGCACATGCATGAACACAAACTTCCACAGCATCATGTTCCCCTTATTTCTAACTCACTCCAACCATTTTCTGAAGTCATAAGTCTTCAACAACAAAGACTCCTAAAAATCTTTCTGCTGTCTTCATCCTTTTAGTCCTCAAGAGTTGTATCATTCAGAATCTACATCCTGGCAGATCTAGTGAAGCAAAGGGAATATTTCAACAGTTTTTTTTTCTTTGGGATGTCCATCCAGAAAGCAAGGTAGAAAGGCACACGGGCTGAAGAAGTGATATAGAAAGAGAGAGAGATGTAAAGACTTGGAAGTGCATAGTTGTCTATGGGGAGTCATTCCCGCACAGAGATGAATGAGGTCTTTCAGAGAGTGAGAAAGCAGGCAGAGCTGGGATAGAAAGATGCTTGTATCCCACTGGCAAAGCTAGAGGGTTTGTTTTTCTTTTTCCCCAGCTCTCCCTGCTCTCGTGGATGCTAAGGGTGGAGGAGAAGGGGCTCTCTGATCCTCAACCGGCAGTCAACAGGTTGGTGCTATGCCCAAACCAGCTTCAAGCTACCCTGAGGCCGACCACATGCCCTTCGCCCCGTCCGAGTGTGCGTGCCGCAGAAGAAAGAATTGCGGAGATAAATCGGTCCCTGGACTTTGCATCAGAATATATAAGTTCATACTTTATACAAAAAGGTGCATTCCTCAGAGCTCCCTGCGCCGTGCATTTAGGCATCTGTTCAAAGAAAGAGACATAATCGAAGGAGTTGTAAATGGGCACCTCAGGGACATTGATCACATTTTAGTTTTGACGTATTTGACGTGAGCTCTTACCTCTGCATTCATACTTTAGGTCTGAGAAGTATACCATCTCTTGTGAGAAAACAAAAAGACCTAGCCTGCCGCCTGCATATGTCTTGTCGTAGATGCTACCAGAGTCTGCCATGATCTTCTTGCCCTCGTATATCACAACTCTGTGGGAACAAAGAAAACATAAAAATTGGTCAAGTCAAAAGCTTGGGATTTCAACATCAGGTGCATGTGTAATGTACACCTCTATGCGGACCTAATAAGTCCTGTTCTCGGTCTGTGGATCAGATGCCATCTGTAGGCAGTAAAATCTTTCCATCCAACATTCTTGGGGTCATGCCAGAGAGTGCGGACCTAAAGCATGGGGGAATAAACAGCCATGAGTTTATGTTTTTACACAACCCTATATTAAAATCAATTTGGGTGATAGAACCTCTAGAAGTCCACCAAAAATCTTACCTGTCCTGCTGTATTCCCTGTGTGCCAGAGGGCGTTCCTTAGGTGCTCTCCTGGGCCAGTGGTGGAGTTGACCACTTTAATGGACAGACCAGAGTAGCCCTGGGCCTTGGTAGGTTTATTCGACCAGTAAGTCTGTGTAATCTGCTTCCACATCACAACATAGAACCTGGAACTGGACTGGTAGCCGAACACAAAGCCGACATAATCATCATCCCTCTCTGTGTTGATGAAGAAAGTCCCGCTGAAGTCCACTGAATTGAACTCGTGGTAACCTGAAGGAAGAGTTGGGGATCAGAATTTCAATGTGGAATTTCAATTGAATAATAACTTAATGATTCAATGTATGCTCTTTGGGTACAACTGGGTGCATTTTGTAGACGATCACAACACAATCTTTTTACATACCAACAGCGATGCCAGGGTCACAGTTGACAGTCTGAACCAACTCTTTGCCCTGATGGCGAACAACCCAGTTAGGATCAATCTGCGAGGTGCCTTTGGGGTCGAGAGGAACCATCTGGAATTTGCGAAAGTCTGTCTCACTGATGTCAAAGTTCTCTGGACACACGTCGTAGATATCAGGTACGTTGTCTTGGTCAAAGTCATCTTTGCAAGCATCTCCACGGCCGTCACCTGGAAAATATACATATTTTTTACATTTCTAGACGTGCCATGAGCTTGCAGCTTATCTCTAGAACTGTTAATGAAAACCAAATTTTAGTTTAAAACGTGGTCCATTTTGCTCACCATCAGAGTCCACTTGGTCAGGGTTGAAGGCCAGTCTGCAGTTGTCTTTGTCATCAGGAATGCCATCATTGTCGTCATCATGGTCACAAGCGTCTCCTTTGCCATCCTTGTCATGGTCAGCTTGGTTGGCATTGGGGATGTATGGGCAGTTGTCCAAGTTGTTCTGATGGCCGTCCTCATCGATGTCTTGGTTGCTGTCACACTTGTCTCCCACACGGTCATCATCTGAATCAACCTAAAATAGTATGATGGTTTGGGGTCAAGAGTTAATATATGGCAAAAGTGTTTGTGTGCTAACATAGGTGAATAGGTTTGATCAGGCTTATTTGTTTTTACTGCAATATTTCCTGCTACCATTGTTCAGTCATCTCTCCTCTCCTGCTTTCATTATTAACTTTCCCTAGGCTGAAATCACTCTACCTCTGTCAACCTGCCAAGTTCAATTTGTCCATGATCTGTCAGCAGGTTTCAGCTACTTAAAGTCAAACATCACTCCACAGGTCTGTTGCTCCTCCTACTCCAATTTGCTAGTTGAGCACCTCTAGTCTACAGTGAAGGCCGAAGCCATGCTATCCCTAGACACACCCTGCGGCATTAATAAAGAGTAGAAGTAAGGGGGATGAATGGATGGAGATACAGGGTTTGAGCTGGGAAGGAACAGGATTTGAGTAAACATGTAGAATCAACAATTCTGCTGTCAAAGATCTCAATAAGACCACAACCTTTGAAGAGGGCATTTCTGTGCAGTTTTTGTAGTCTTTGGAACAGCAAGTAACATTGCCGTTCCATGTCTGGACTTGTCAGTTTTGGCCCTTAATTGCAGCATACAATTCACTCTTTAAAGACCACATCAGAGTATATTCAGACTTCCCCCTCCTTTCCCCATCCTTTTCCTGAGTCCCGTTGTTCAACACATTCCTGTTTCTCAGTCTTGCATGGCACAGGTGGACTGAGCCGGCCCGAGGTGAGCAGACAGGGCATGCACACAGCCCAGGGCCAGCCCATTCTTCAGTAATATCCAGCCTGGGGCCTCCCTCACATTAGCTAGCTAACGTCAATGGGCCATTGAAAGGACCCCTAGCCCCCCACCACGCCTTATTGAACTGATGTGCCCTTGAGCTGTATACAGGATTTATTCTACCTTTACATGGCGTGATAAAGCTTCACAGACAGCTACACAGGGCTAACCACAGAGACTCTGTCTCAATTGAAAGACAGATATATGCTGAGCTATAGAGAAAGGCAGGGAGATGAATGTGGATTATTGTTGGTGGGTGAGGTGGAAGGAAATGAGGATGTGTGTGTGTCCACACACCTGATCAGGATTATGTTCCAGAGGGCAGTTGTCACACATGTCTCCCACTCCATCCAAGTCTGTATCCCTCTGGTCAACATTGTACACATAGGGGCAGTTGTCCTTCTCATTCAGTATGCCTGGGGAATGAATGAAAACATATAATGTGGAAAAACATTATTTAATATCAAACATTATTTCATGGATCATTTTTATTTAAGTTACCAATCCTCACCATCTCCATCAATGTCCACAGCGCAGGCATCTCCCTCCCCGTTGTTGTCTGTGTCCGTTTGGTCTGGGTTACTATTGTAGGGGCAGTTGTCACAGCGGTCACCCACATCATCACGGTCATAGTCATACTGCCTGGGGTTGTACACGAATGGACAGTTGTCCTGTTTTAAAAAGACAAAGACAAAGGAGAAGAGTTGAGGATAGGTTTTCAGGTGCAGTGCTTGACATTTGCCATCTGAGCCTGAGCTGATCTATTTGCAGGAAGAGAGTGATGTAGAAGATGAAAAGCTCCTTTATTTTTAGGTCTTGTCCCAAATCTTATGTTGGGATTAACAAACACACAGTGCTGTCCCTTCAGAGCAGTACCTCAGTGTTGGAATTTGAGGTTTTGGCTCAGGCTGAGGAGAAACATTTCCTTTCCTGCTGAGCCTCCCCTCCCCTCCCCTCCCCTTCCCTCCCCTCCCCCCCTCTCCACCTGCCCTTCTCTTATTAGAAAGCATGAATGATGAATGCAAAAATCACAATCACAGAACACACACACACTCCCTTGTCCACTGGCCATAGTGTCACTTACCCTATCATCAGGAATGCCATCATTGTCGTCATCATTGTCACAAGCATCCCCAATGCCATCCTTATCATAGTCTTCCTGCCCAGAGTTGGGAAGGTTGGGACAGTTGTCCTGCATAACAGACATAATAAGTGAATTAAAAGATTATACCAAACACTGATGCAGTTTGACTTTAACTTTACAGAAACTGTTATTTATTAAGGTAACTTTGCTTCACAGAACAGCCCTCTTTTTATCATAGCCTTGCTGGTTCACCACTGTGTACCTTTTTGCAGTGGTAGGTGGCATTCTCCACACAAACCAAGTCAGCATTGGGCCATCCATCCAGATCTGTGTCCTCTCCACAGATATGGCCGTTGCCAGCATAACCCGGCTTGCACTCGCATCGGAACATGGGATCGGCAAAGTGTCCGAGGTAGTTACAGCGAGCGTTTTTGTTGCAGTCATGGCTTCCATCAAGGCAGGGATTGCGGGGTGTGCACACCTGTAGAGAGAAGGAGGAATGAATAGTTTGAACAAACAGGTTGGCTGCGTATAGTCCACATTCATGACATTCTGTTCTTAGAAAAGACTGACATTCATTGCATCAAATGGCCATGGTCCTCAACCTGGAAACACAAGTGTACTTGTACCTTACACTAATAATTCCTGTTACCAGTATTTCTTTATCATATGTTTCATCAGCTGTCTCAGAGCCTTTACGTTTTGCTGTTCTCTGCTTGCCTGCACTGGATGGTACTCACCTGTTTCTTTGCAGCAGCCTGCTCCACACCTTTCCCAAACGGCTGGGATCCTGAGTAACGAGGAGGGCAGGGCAGACAGTTGTAGCCCGGATCTGTGTTCTCACAGCGGTGCACACCATTAAACTCAAAGCAAGCATCTGGGACCTCCTTGCACTGTTTCGGAGATAAAAAGAAAAACCATGAAACTGCAGACTCGGTAGACGTTCATATAATTATGTTTGTAGCTGACAAAATCATAACACAAGTTCTAAGGAATTTTTACCTCATCAACGTCTTTACATTTGATACCATTGCCAGTGTAGCCAGCTGGGCACTTTCCACACTTCCAGGAACCGTCAGGAAAACTGGTGCACTTGGCTCCAGCAAAGCAGGGGTTAGACAGACACCCATCTGAAAAGAGCAATGTTGGTTCATTACAAGACATCAACTACAAGATCAAAGTTATCTTTCAAATGTCCCACTCAGTAATGATCCCATTGTGAGGAAAGATCTCAGTGTGAAATATTATGATTAAATAATTAAAACTTACAATAGAGGAAGGTACTCAGGTACTATGATAAGTTAAAGAAAAACGCCTCACCGACTGGACAGGCTTTCTTGTTGCACATCTGGGTCTCTTTGGCATCACCAACACACTCTTTGCCACCGTATTTTGGTGTAGGGTCATTACACAGGCGTTTGCGAGTCTGGACACCACCTCCACAGGTGAGAGTGCAGGTGTCCCATGGTGACCAGGGTCCCCAGTTGCCATTGACTGAGGGAGACACAAGGAGACCATGATTAATTTCTATCCTTGATGTATGCAAAGCAGAAATGCGTTCAGGCAGTCGAAAGATGGTGGGACTCACTCGGGCAAGGAGACTTCTGACACTTCTCAGTTTGTCGGCCTTCTCCCTCACAGTCCTTGCCTCCAAGCTGAGGCGTGGGGGAGTTGCAGAGGCGGATACGGGTGATGACACCAGCGCCACAGGTGACAGAGCAGGATGACCAGGGTGACCAATGGCTCCAGTTGCCGTCCTGCTTGACTGAAGGCCACAAATAAATGTCAGAGGTCAGTAACCAGGAAGCAAATATTGGATCGTTGTGACACTCTATTATACATTATAGCACGTAGATGGTGGCAGGCTAGTGCATCTCAAAGTGATATCACATATAACTACATGTAAATCAAGCTGGCTGCTTAAGAAGATCCACTCATTCATTTGTGTTTGGTTGATGGGTGTCGTGTTAACTCACAGCGCTTGTCACACTCCTGAAGGTAGCAGTCGCGGGTCTGCACAGAGGTGCCCTCACAGTTGTTATTGATACGGTCGCAAGAGCGCCCACGCTGCTGGATGCCCCGCCCACATGACACGGAACAATGGGTCCATTCAGACCAGGGCGACCAGCCGTCCTCTGCATAGTCGCTCGCTGAGCAGGAGGGAGAGGGAGAGAATATGAGAGAGAGGGGAAGAGGGAGACAATAAAAGAGCTATTCCAGCGAGACAGCACCCCCTCACAAACACCCAAAGCCTAAATGAGGAGGGAAAGTTCTTAAAGCGAAGGGCTAATGGTGTGGATTTAGCTGGGACTTAAACAGAGAGAAGGCCCTCTGTTGAGAGGGAGGGCAGAGACTAACACACTGAGAGAAGCTGGAGAAATAGAAAGGGCCACTGTCCTCAGGATGTATAGGGATGCCCCACTGGCTTATGTTTTCCCAAAGAGGAAACAGATTTTACAAACATGGCCCTGGGTGTGTAATGAGTTCAACAAGTGGCTGAGGTCTGGATGAATTAGGTTTATTTAGGTTCTAGGGAAGCACTGCAGCCAAGTCTGCATAGGTATGAAGAACATGTCATTTGTCCTCATGTAGAAGATGGCTTCACTATGCAGCCAACCAATTTTCCATTACACTTTAACCAATTTGGCAAATTACAGCCATTTTAACTTGAAGATTCAAAGATGTTTTGGAGCACAAAGTGCCAGTGTTCCAAACACATAAGCACCCTTTCATTTCCTCGGATGTTATTCCAGTTAAATCATTTCTAAAATTAACATGCTTTCTCTTGAATAAATGCTTTTATATCAAAGCTGCGTCTGTTGGTTGGAACATTTACATTCAAGCTTACATGGGACATTTATACAGTAGACTATAGTGTAGGTTTACATGATTGTAATTACTGTGTACTTTCATATGTGATGCTAACAGTGAGTTGGGCATTAGAAAACAAAAATGCTTACGTGTTCCACAGCGTGGACAGCACTCCCCATCAGGAACAGTAGCATTGGCACAGGGGATCAGGGGACAGGAGATCTTGCGGCACACAGTAGCAGAATTCTGCAGAAGCACAGGGATCAAATGTATGGTAAAACATGTGTTCACATATAGGGATATCGCTCAAATGTTTTTCTTTCAAATTATGTCCAGGTGCTGGATTAAATCCCAAGTTCCAAATGGAGTTATTTAAATTAGTGTTGTGCGGTAATTTTTTGTCCAAGTCTCAGTCCAAACAACAGACTTGTTAAATTCTCTGCTCAACATCTGAGTTTTCTCAGATTTACCCTGCCAGAAAACCTAAAAAGCTGAATTCTGGCTGAGAACAGGAACCCCCGCAGACAACCACCTGCCCACTGGGTCAGGGGAGGGTGGGAATGAGACCAAGAACCTAATAATAGAAGTCCGTTTCACTGTGGAGCCGGACTGGGCACTGAGCTCCAAACAAGGAAAGCCGGCCTGCCAGCACAACCTGTGCGGGTGCGCTGTGAATGACTCAGGCATAACAACTGCCTCTAACTATGCGTGCTATTGTTCTCCCTCCCGGATCTGACCACTGACAGGGAAGAAAATGGGAAATAGGGACAGCTAGTAGAAGAAGAAATCAGGAAATAATGCAGGAATCCCTGCAAGTATTTTCCACGCAGAGTTCATCTTGTCTTTCCACTTGTCAGAGTCAAGGTCTTGTTTTTAATTATGGGCAATGCATCATTTGAAGTCTGGTCAAGTCCCGCTAGACCACATTCAAGTTGAACTTCTGACAGCAGACCTCTCATTACAACAGAAAAGGCTGTTGGCCTTCTGCCAGGCCTTCACACCACTAATTACTGACCAGATCAGGCGAGCAGTGGTGAGTGTGTGTGTGTGTGTGTTGTTACGTTTGTGTTTGCATGTGTGTGTGCAAGTTAAAACACGTCTGATCAAAGAGTGAATCACCTCACACGCGTGTTTAAGTGCCTGAGGTCTCACCTGACAAGTGCACTCGGTGCAGTCATCCACGGTCCACTCATCTGTGTTCTTGTGCACAATGCCGTTGTGGATGCAGACGCCGCTATGGATACCAATGCGGTTCTTAATCAGCTTGTTCTCATCCGTCTGTGGGCAGGTTGTAGGAGAAACGGGCAAAACAGAGATATCGTTTATTGATTATTTGGATCCCAATTTTTCTTTATCTTGGGAGAAAAAAACACTTTTACTGTGTGCTATGTTAAAATCAGAGTTATTCAAAATGCATAATGGTTCAACAGGCTCCTTTGTTTTCTTCTTCTCTCAGCTGAAGATAAAGCATCTGCCCAGAGTTATTTTGCTGGACAACTGTTCACAGGTGTTGATGGCAACCCAGAGACCAGACAAAACACAAACACACACAACCAGGCAGGCAGACAGGCAGGCAGACAGGCAGACAGGCAGACGGTCTCCTGCACTCTGCCACCAGACCATCTGGTGGGTTTCCTCCTTACCAGCTGGCGGAGTTCATTGGACAGCTCCTTGACCACCACTCCGAGGCCCTTCAGCTCCTTAAACATGCTGATGAGGTCCTCACAGGAGAAGCCACAGACCATCTGCAGGTCTTCACCAGAACAAAAATACATTAACTGGCAGTGAAGGTGAAAGAAAATCATCACTGTGAGGCTGATCCAGAGCCGTCAGTAAGTGTGCAGTGTTTACCTTTGGTCTTGTGTCCAGTGTATTCTGTTCTGATGGCTGAGGAGCCGTTGAGATTCTCCAGGATCATGGAGTCAGTTGTCATGGCTGAAAAAAAAAGAACAGCAATCAAATCACAAATCTACACACTCATATAGTTGGTTTATAAATGAGGAGTGATACTCTTCTTCAGATGTTGCACATCCCACACTGCTATAAAACATTATGAAAAGAGATAAATTAACGCTACGCAGCCCAGAGAACATACTGTGAAACCACAGTCCCTTTGGATATTTGTCAGCATTCCTGTGTGACAACAGCCTCACAGGGAGGGTTTTATGCACAAATCGGCAGGCAAATGAAGCATATGCGCATTTCTTTGATAAGGATTTGCCAGGACTTGGCAGCACACGAAGCAGATGAGTAAACGCGCAGGATATGTCATTACTCACAGCTTTGGCACCCTTTGTTGCGGAGGATGGCGTCCAGCGTTGTTCCAAACACAAACCGTACGTTTTGCAGCACCCCCTGCAAGCATCAAAGTTCAGTTTACGCTCTAGTGAATAAAACCGCTAATGATGGCATCGCACTACAGCATAAAATCCTGCAACACGTGTGTTTACGCATTAGGAGTATTTACATATTAAACACAAAAAATCTTCACATTAAAAAGAGACGTGGCTGAGTTGCCTCGGAGAAACAAACATGAATCGTAAGTTTAAAAGTAAATCTGCTGTCTGTAATGGCCCGTGCTCTCACCATGAACCTGTCTTTCACGGCTCCCTTGCCAATCCTGAGCCGCGCGCTGGCTGGAGTGTCGAGGGTCAGGATGCTCTGGATGGGCGCATCCAGCTCTGCGGTGTTCACCTCCTCGCATCCCGCGTACAGCAGCGCCCGGTCCTCCTGCACGAACAGCGTGATATTCTTCCAGTGGCCCGTGGCCAGATCCACATCTTCAATGGAAACCACCTGCTGCTTGTTCTCGGTGGAGAAAACTATGTCCAAGGTGTTCGCCTTGCCGTTGGAGACGATCTCAAACACGGGTCCGGAGCCGTCCTGCTTCTCCACGGTCAGGAGGCTTCCCCTGGTGCGTTTGAACTGCTTGAAGTTGAGCAGGAGGAGGAAGCCCCTCTCGGCGTGGATGGAATCGATCAGGTCCCTAAAGGCGATCTCGGGGACCGGGGGGATCAGGTCCGGGTTGAGGATCTTGTAGGCGGGGCTGTACGGGTCGTCTCCTTTCACCAGAGTGACCCCGTGGTTCTTCTTGGGGACTTGGACGAGTTCAAACAAGTCATAGACGCTATTGTCGTCCCGACTCTCTGCGGGTGAATAATAATAAGGGGTCAGCCTTTGTCTGGCAGCGCACTGGATTTCTGTTGTTTTCACTTTCAGTGCGCTACTGCTACTTTTTAAAACCAAGCCTGACTCTCATAATAAATCAAGTTTCCGGCCTGAAAAGTAATAATGTGAAAAGCCTCACAGGTTCAAGTTGAATCAGTTGAGCCAAACTCACCTGCGACTCTCGCACCCTCGCAGGTCCACAGCATCAGTAGCAAAAATATTCCTGTCAGCTTCATGGTCAAACACCAACCTGCTGCCTGCGACAAATCAGGACAAAAACACAACTATCTGACCATTTCTAACATTAAAATCAACAAAGTCAGCGTGCAACAGGTTGAAACATAAGAAGAAATTACAGCTGGTCGCAAATCAGTAATTAAAGTCAGGGCAGCTGCAGAAACAGTCACGTTTCGCAGAATATTTGTCACTCACCTTAACGAAAACAGCAGCTCAAACAACACAATAAAATCCCGCAAAATATGTAGAAATCCAGCAATAATCCTCAAGAGCGGATTTATGGCGAGTTATTTGGAAAGAAAAAAGTTCCAGGCTGAAAAGTTGGGAAATTAAAAAAAATCGTGCGTGTTTTTTTTTTATTTGTTTTTATTTTTCTTTTTCCTTGATTGAAAACTTGTCCCTGCTGATATCGACGGCTAAAAAACTCCCTTTTAAGCAGAGGGGGGACAAAGTGCTATTTAAATAGTTTGATGCCATTCCTAAGAAGTTGCCTCGTCCAATCACGGTGAGGGGAGAAAAAGGGACGAGCTTATCCTCTTAAACCTAGCAAAGGGAGAGAGAGGGAGGGAGAGAGAGAGAGAGGGAGGGTGAGAGAGGGAGAGAGAGAGAGGGAGGGAGAGAGAGAGAGAGAGGGAGGGAGAGAGAGGGAGAGAGAGAGAGAGAGGGAGGGAGAGAGAGAGAGAGAGAGAGAGAGAGAGAGAGAGAAGGAGAGGGAGAGAGAGAGGGAGACGCTCTCCACTGCGGGCTGCGGGACGAGGACTCCAGCTTCAGTGAGTTGCAGTCAGACTTTTAATGGACCAGTGTTTCCTCTCACAGCGTCCATCCATCCATCGGTCCACACACACATTTCCACCTCACAGACTCCCATAAGTACACAGCAAACTGCCGCAGAACTCCTTAGATGTTCCGGTGGTGCACTGTGCCTGTGGCCCATAATTCACAATTTACTTCAGGTCTTTACTTTTTCCAGTGCTCAGTATCAGCTTATTTCATTTGAACCAACCTTCATGTCTAAAATGTTCCCCTAATAGACACTATATCATCTCCGTATCTATGTTATTTAATTACTACTCCTCATTATTGCTTAGACTGTTTAGAAAAACTGCATTGTTTTCATGTCAAACAGGTTATTTTTCTGGTCTGAACCGTAATAAGCTTCAATGCTGAGTTTCTGTGTTAACGTCAGCTCGTTGCAGTTCCACCTCCAACCGCTAGAAGCCGACATGAGTTCACTGGAGAGGCGCCTCAGGCAGCTCGAGGTGGAGCTTGCAGCACACCTGAGGTGACATTCAGAATTTCACTGTTTTTGCACAAAAGAATAACTTAAAGAAGTCTGTGAAAACAGTGACAGTGGCGGGACATCCTGCAGAGCAAGCATCATTCCTTATTATTATGTGCCCTTGAGGAAGACACTCAGGTTCTGCCAAAGAAGAAGAAAAGATCGGAAAGTTGAGCAATTTCTGCCACTTTATTCACACTTTTTAATCAGACATTTGATAAGATGGTGACGTCTCACTCTTCACTCAATCTGACAGGACCATAATATTTCCCATTTAGAAAAACATACATATTAAGACTTAAAGAAGAAAGAGCAAGAAGTGCTTTAGATATGTGACATATCTGACCTCCTGGTACTGGTAAACAAATCCACCTTTGACAGGTAAGAAACCATATCTTTTGCCTTTCACTGACCAATAGAAATTCAAGCTCCTCTGCTGACACGTAGCAGCGTCATTTATCTGCTCGATGCACATGTCTTTATGTGTAACACGACAGGTTTTGGAGCTACGAGTTTCTCAGACATGTGTAGTGGTGGAGCTGAAAGCTGGGTCCTGGGGATGGGAGCTCTACCCCGAGGGGTCCTGAGGTCAGAGCTGAGCTGACTCCTCTGGTGCCTGTGAGTCTCTGCCTCTGATCAGGACCCTTGACGGAGACTGTAGGTAGCTTGTTTCATCCTGTGGAGGCTACACCGTCAGGGCCTCAAGGTGCCAGGACCGTTGGCTTGTCTACAGCACAATATGAGAATGAATAACCACAAAGCAAATGGACTCAGGTTTGAGTGATGCACGACCGGGGGAACTTGTTTAAGCTCATTTAAGACTTGTGTTAGTGGTTATTTTGTAAGCTCAGCCTGTGGAGTAGAAAGCACATGTGCAGAAAAATGAGTGTGCTGCTGTTTTTGGCAGGAGAAAATATAAATAACAGGATCAAGGGGAAATTTGTCTTAATGCACACATGCTGCCACACACATTCGCTGAGGACTGTTGGTGTGTAGACGTGAACATGTACAGCAAACAGGCATGTGTGCATGCAGCAGCAGCAGCCGCTTCTTCTTTACTCTTTTCAGTTTCTTTCCTGTTTTTACTACATGGCCTGAAGGGAAAAAGGGAGCAGAGAGGAAAGGAGAGGATAATCAAGGAAAGAGGGAGAGTTATGAGAAAATGAGAGGAGGAATGAGGAAAGAAGATGAGTAACAGAAAGAGAAGAAATAATAAAAAAAGAGGGAAAACACAAGGGAAGAAGAGGAAAGGAAAGGAGAGAAGAGGAGCAACCAGGAGAGGAGAGCAGAGGAGAAACAAAGCGAGGACAGTGAAGGAACAAAAGAGGTGGAGAGGAGAGATGGGGAGAATAGGGACAAGGAAAGAAGAGGAACAACGGGAAAGGAGAAGACTAATGGGGAGAGGACAGAAGAAATGAGGAAAGGAGGATCAAGGAAAGAAAAGGTGAATCGTGGAGACGACAGCAAAAGACAAGACAATGGAGATGAAAGAGATGACAGGAGAAAAGATGGAGCTGGGAGGCAAAGAAAGGAGAGTCAAATCAATGAGAGGACAGAGGAGAAACAGAACAGAGGAGAGAGAAAACAAACCGGGAACGTTGGAGTAGTGAGGAGAAGCGAAGGGAGGCGAGAGGCAAGTAAAAGAGAGGTGCAACAGGGAGAGAAAAGAATAAACACCAGCAGAGGAAACAGAGTGTATACACTTGCAGATGCATGTCATTTCACATCCCAGTCACCTAGTCAGTTCCAGGTGCAGGAAGCCAGTGAGGAACATTTTGCAACAGCTGACTAAACGTTCCTTAACACCCCGTCCTTCTGTCTGTCTTGTTGCTGAGCTTCAGGGTCATGGCAGGTCATGACCAGGTTTTGCTCGCAGGCTCCGGGCTGAATCAACATGTAGCATCAGAAAGCTGATGATTCAAGGGTTGGAAATGATAATCAGCCGTTAAAGTCGGATTTCCAGTCATTTGTTGGTCATGATGTACATGTGAAGAAGCGTCATATTTCTTTGTTAAAATGCAAATGAATTTGGCAAAGTTCACTTCATCCCCCCATAACCACATTTGGGTTGTCACACTTTTACCATCTGTGATTACAACGGGAAGGGAATGTAGCCTGCTAAAATTATTCCCACGCCCTTCTTGCAATAACTACTAAGAATATGACAGGGGGAATTTGCTCCTGTCGGCAGCTCATATTTACAGTAAATCCAGTATGGCTTGATCTCTGCATTTGCTCTTCTCTGCTCCGTCACCATCAGACAGCAGACTTTCTGTATCAGGGCAGAGAAAGCATTCAGAGCCAACAGGAAAACAGGGATAATTTCCGCTCTTTCTGTGTGGAGTAAAAGTACAGACTGTCCAGAAACTGTATCAGCGGAGGGGTAATTTATTTATCGAGCAAAAAAGCAAAAAAATGGTGAGGATTAGCATTTGATAATCAGCATTTGCTATCTTTGGATTTTTTCAATGTTTGTGTGTTGAAAAGCAAGTTGAAGTTGGTATTTGTGTGTGTGTTGTGTTTGTTGGTCCTGCTTCTTTTGCCACCCAGTCTCCATGGTAGAGAGGAGGTCGTGTGGCTCAGGTTCTACCTGTCTGCCTACACCTGAAGCTGTCACTTTACTTCAATTAGTCATCGAAATTTGCATTCACTGTGATTTTTTTGCTGGTCTACTCTGTATGCATGATGTTTATTTCATCTCCTGGGGTGTCAGAGAGTGTTTGCTCTAAAGGTTGTATAACCACCTCAGACAATCTGTGATTCCAAGCTTTACGAATTAAGTTGACTTGAATTAAATCATTTAATTGTTTAATGTGCAAATTATAACATACACGTGGCATAGATTTTATCATGCACCCGTGTCAGTAAGGGTCTGGACACGGTCCGAAAATTATGACTGGTAGAAGAAGACAAGCAGTGAGAAAATGCACCTTGGATAAAGTATACATTTTTTTTCTGAGATTTTATCCAAAAATGAACCAATGAATCAGAAAAACAGTCGGCAGGTAAACTGGTGAGGTGAGGTGTTATACTACCCATGCAGCTGAACACAGGTGCTGAAGTGTGTGTTTGTTGTTCAGATGGGTGAGACTCCTGCCTGGGGTCACACACTCCCATGGGAGATTAATGGTGTTATTGCTCCATTCATAACACCCAGACAGACAGACACACACACACACACACACACACACACACACACACACACACAGCACCAACCAACCCTCTGTGTCTTTACGGTAATTAAACAACACAAAGCACACAAAACACAGCACTTCAATGGCCATAATTATGCCTATCTACGTTCTCTTTAATGCAAAAAACTTGCTAAGCATTCCTAATGTGTGCCACTTTTATTAGAAAACCCTAAACATTTTTGGTTTATATTTCTGAACAATTAAGTGACTGTTCTGCACCTTCAGCCCATATGGGACAGAAGCAATCAGATCTGATGCATTCTCGAGCTCAAAATCAATTTTCCGGCAATGCAGACCCACAGATGAGCACCTGAGCAAATACCTAATGAAAAACTTGTAGGAGTGTTCACTCATGACATTACTGTGCCGGAGCCAGGACCATTAGCAGGGTCCTGCATGTGCACGGGAAAAGGCACTGGTTGCCACAGGCTCAGTCACTGTGTGATTTCTAAATATCTAATAGTGTCTAGGAATGTACATTTGATCCAGTTCCATCTCCAGCCCATTAGGAGGTCACGGCGTGCCAGCTTCTTTTCATGGGCTTCCATGGACAATGTAATTTGCATTCCAGAGCTCAGCGGGCTGGGGAAAAAAGACGTTTGGGTGTTCTGAATCATCTGATATAATTGCTGCTGAGAGCGTAACTGCCGATTCTATTTAATTCTACTGGGGTCTCCAGTGAAATGTTTTCCCCAAATTTGGCGAATTAATACAGAGGCCTGTCTTGACTATCAGCAAGTTGTTGCAGCTGTTAACCAGCTGTTTACTGCTAAAAAAAGAAGAAAAAAAAGATGCTCATAACAGTGGCCTGAATGGGCTGCTTGTCATGTTGATTCATCATACACTGAATTCATTAAATATTAGGATTGCATGCTCTTTTAATCAAGTGCAGTTATGTTGTGAACCCACGATCCTTATTTACTTCACTTGTAACTGAATTATTTCCCGTATTAAATCCATCTCTCAGGAGGAGATGCTGTTAAACAGGAGCAGACATTTTACAAGTCTGATTTTGAAACTTTAACAGAAAGTTTCTTAAAACTTTTTTGTCAGAGTTTGCTTTAGATACACACCATAGCCTGCCGATGGAGTAGGCAGGATAAATCTGAAGCCGGACCCTTCCTTTGTTTTGACCAAGCTAAGAGTCTACACTCGTGTCTTTGTGAGGCCGAGCTCAGCCACAGTCATGCTTTGAGCTAAATGCTGGCAGACTCGCCACAACAAAGCTAACGTTACAACTGATGTTTAACAGGCATAATGTTTACCTTAGTTTAGCCTGTTGGCATGCTAACATTGGCTAATTAGTACGAGACACAACATATAGGTGAGGTGGGAATGGTGAATGAATATTAAATGCACAGTATGTAATTTTCTGTCAAGCAGTACAAACAAAATACAGTACGTAGTTTGATCACATAGTGGAACAGCTTGGGATTATGGGAGCGGTTGTCTTCATTGTAAAGCAACCACCAAATTTACCTTCAGAACTCAGGCAAAAGCATTCGCAGACTACATAGTGTTTTAAAGTTTTATTCACGTTAGCCGCACTTGTTCACTTCACCCTCTGATGGCAATCAACTAAAATGCATCGTCTGTTGAAAGTAGGCCTTTTCTGGACTGAATCTAACACATTCAATGATCAGAACGATGCCATTAGATAATCGATAAATAAACATCTATGGTAAATTAGTTTATTGTTTTGATTTTCCCTGTACTTGTTGTCTGGGGAAAATTACATCCTTAGGCTTAGTGCTTGTGTATATAATGCATGCCCCACATCTCACTTCCAGACACACACACACACACGCACGTGTCATGTTCAGGATTGCAAAAAGTAAAAACAGCATTTTTGTTACTATAGACATAATTTTGGGGGAATTTCAAACAGTGGTTATCCTTTACGGCTCCACACACATTCCTCCAGCAAACAAACACAAACCGTGGTGACCCTGAGCAAAAGCAGCAATAAACAATTGTCAACCGGCCTTATTTGGAGATATAGAGAGGTCACCTGCCATGTCCACATTCCTGACATACCTCTTTAGCATACATAAATATCCTGGGAGCCTTCTTCCATGTGCGCTGCCTGTTAATCTGTCCAAGAGCTGGGCAGAAATCACTCTGATTGCCTCTCAGCTCACTCAACACAACGAGAGGCACTACAATAGACCTCCTTGTCCTGCGTCATCAGTGAAAGCAAATCTGAGCTCATCAGGGATGTTTTCACAAAGCTGACTCTGATGGACTGTCGCGTTCTGAAGCAGCGCGGTCACACGGCATCGGAACAGCTTTGAACCGTGTTTGTTCCTGCACAGTTTGGAGCGACATAAATGTTGCTACATCCCTGAAGCATAGAGAATTAAAAATAAAAAAAGGGAAAGAAAAGAAAAAGAAACGCAGTGTTGAAACATAGACACTTGGGGCATGGACAAAAGAGCGGATCGGGTCCAGACCTGCACACAGAAAATCAAGCAACACACAAATTAGAAGAGTGTCTCAGTTGCCAGCAGTTACGGGCAACGGGTGTGGATCAGGACCTGGCAGCAACATGCAAAGACAAAAAAAATATCCTGTTAGTGAGGGCTTGTTTGCTCATCGCTTGCAGGTACGGGCACTCCACACCTGGCGCTATTTACAATTTGCATAACACCTCAGTGGTTTTATAGTAAAATCTGTCGTATGCTCCTGTCCTACAGTGTGTACTGAACCTGAAGTGGTTGGCTCTTCTTTGTAAACTAAGATTATTATGGGGTCTTCAGACTAAAGTGCACATCATTTCTCAGCAAGCAGCTTGTCCAGTTCTTGTTCTGTCTTCAGTATGTTTGGCAACTTTGCTGTCACTCTCTGATTGTTCAATCCCATTTCTCTGAGCGCTTTTTAATGATCTTTTTTGAGGCTGAAAATCAGTGAAAGTCGTCTTTAACAAACTCATCTTGGACTGGCTAGATGACTCATAAGATTCTGTATCATAGATCTCAAGAACTCTCAATCATCGTCTTTGTGTTAATGTTGCTCTGAAGAGGTGATTTCTGATTAATTGATTTGTACCACACCAGATTTCCATAACTAACGCGGTTTCTTTACAACCTTTCATTTGACCCGTCTGTGACCTCCCTGAGGGTCACAACTACCAGGTTAAGAACCTCCAAGTGAGACATCTTTCAGCAACTATTTAGTGCATGAGTGAACAACTGACGGTTCAGTGAGCCCTCTTCCCACCTGCTCACCCGAGAGCCTCCTATTTTAAGACATTAAGGTTCCGGCAGTCAAATCCTACAAATCCTGGTATGCAAAAATGATAAAATGTATAATTTGTTTGCTGCCCAAAACTGTTCGTTCATTCATATGACTGTTTTTCTGATAGTTTGTTTGGTTTTAGGCACAAATATTAATCCCTGGAGGGAATCAAGAATTTCCCTCCAGGGATTAATAAAGGAATTCTGATTCTGATTCTGATTCTGAAAGAAATTCTTCTTTAAGGTGAGGGGAAGATTATAGTCTGGATTATTTGGTGGCATCTTGGTGGGAAAGGGGATGTGAAGCACACACTGATTGTGTATGTGTTGTGTAGTTGGTTTACTCCTTACTGACAAGGGTAATAATCCAGACCTTAATGTCTGTGTTAGTAAACACAGGTCATTCAAAGCATTTAAACAAGTTAACTTATGCTGCTATTAATGCTTGTGAGGACAGCCATTCAATGTCATTCTGACATTATAGTAACAATAAACTTAATTATATAGCGCTTTTCAAAACAGTTTAAAAAAAAAAGAAAAGAAAAGCTTGGTCATGTTTGGTCTTGAGGAAGTGAAGAGAGGCTGAAACAGAAGTGATACGAATATGATCTTGTCTTTTAGTATTTGTAGCCAAGCAGCTGTGTTTTGTTCTATCTGGAAGCATTAGACAGTTTTTGGCTTAACCCAGAATACAATGAATTACAATAATCTAACCAAGATGTTATAAAAACATGAATGACCTTCTTGAGATCAGGTCAAATGTGAAAAGACATGACATTTGAGACACTGTCATTGATCAAATCTGATGTTAATTATATCATAAAACCAATACAACATAAACTGTAATATGGTTCAGTTTCTGGGAATTCAACTGACCATCCAAGCCTGCCTGCTACCTACATAGTTTAATACAATTAAGTGCTTATAATTTATAATTAGATATATTACATCAAAATAATTTTTATAAGCAGTTAATGTATTGTTGTTTATTTTTCCATTTCCTATAAAACCATATAGTAAATTATTGAGGTTGGAGTGAGTGTTGAGTGATGAACATCAGTGTGCAAGTAGAGATCAAATCTAAATTTATTTAATTTGATCCCAAACAAGCATTATATGATCACAATATAATGAAATGCTGATGTCAAAATAGCCTTTAAGTCCCAATACCAGACAAATAATTTATGCCTCAGCTTTTATTTTGATAGTGTGTTTCTACTTTTTACAACATACGTGCAAGCTGTCACCCTCCATTCAATATCAAGATGTTGATGGCTGTAGGCAACATCCTGACTGTCATGTTACTTCATGTTATCAGCAGGACGTTAGAGGTTATGTGTACATGTTCTGCAGTCTATTGCCTTTCCTAAAGATTCGTGTGAGGCGGGTTTCTGATGCTGAGAACCTCTCAGCGTGTTTGGTCTCAGAGAGAGAAATCCTTTGTTTACTAAATCCGTCCCACAAAACAGATGTTCACATTCACCGACGTGTTTACTTAGAGCTTCCCCAATTGTAGTTTCATGCTTAGTATTTAAACTCTCCGGCTTTCTTAGCATTAAAACTGCGCTCGATATAGGCGACCTTTTCCTAAGTTGTTGTTTTTGTCCTGACGAGACTTATTCAGCCACAGAAAGGAAAAGCAGGGCTCTGTAAAGCCAGTTTTAAAGATTTTGACAGTCATTGGAAGCAGCTTGTTTTTTTTTCCACAACTGTAACTGCTATTGAAAATTAAACAAAAACTGTTAGGTTGGCTAGCACCCAGGCTTAAGATAAAAAGATTAATCTGTGGTCTCCCACAACATTTAGAGAAAACTGGACTGGATTATTTAATAGCTCATAAACTGAATGAAATGACCAAACTGTCTATTGATGGTGGTGGAGGGGACTCAATTTGTGGCAATGCCAGATGTAAAAATAAAAATAATCTCAACTAAAACTAAAACTACTGTTTTAAGTCCATTTTAAGCCACTGGGGAAAACATGAACAAAGAGACTTTATTTGAAGAGGGGGTGTCTTAGTCTGACATGACAGGCTTTGTTCATGTCAGGTTGTCATACAGCTGAAAAGCAGACCCATAAAGAGGTCCGGATACTTTTGTCTATATTGTGAATGTTAAATATAAACTGCAACTAATGTGTTATTTTTACAAAATAATCCTCACAAACTTGCTCTTTCTGAACCCTTCAACCACATCAGACATTCACTTACTCCTGGATTAGATAAGTTTGCAGTAACATCTTCATGTTTATGTTTATCATGGATCAATGTTTGTATTCAAAAAAAAAAAAAAAACCCTACAGGAAACATTAAACTAGTTGTGAACTTAACCACTCAAATACTTCAACAACAGTGGCGGAATGTCACAACAGTAACGTCTCTTAAAATTACGTATTCCGAGGAACAACTTCTTATTTTGGCAAAGTGTAGGATTTTCCTGTCATAATAGCCTAAATATTTTCAGGAAATGTTATAACTAAGTCTCTCATCTTGAGTCAGACATGATACAAACCAGGCTTGTATCGGCCGCCGTGTTGATGAGGTTGCCTAGCAGACGAGGACGAACTTCAGCGTAACACCGGGAGCTGTTTCAGAGTTATGACCCCGGAGAAAAGGGATGGGTTGAGATGTTGACATGTACACAGTCCACCCTTGTCTTCTCTCAAAGATTAGAAAACAGAGGTTGAGTTTGAAATTCCACAGATGAACTTTATTTGAAGGCCTAATTGATGACATTGTGTGTTTAGAAAATAATTCAGATTTGCTGACCTGAATGCTATGCTAGTCTGGTATGTTTGAGTGCGTAAAGCTGCTTTTAATAACGCTGCTTTGTAACGACCAAAAAAGGCACCGACTGTAAAGCTGAACTTTGCCACGGGATTTGTTTGTTAATCAATTTGCAGTTGACATGATTTTTCTAATCCCTCGTGTCCTTAAGCAAGCTAAGCTAAATATTTCTTATATTTCTTATCACAGCAAATCAAATACATTTTTATTTAGCTTGATGGTCAGCCAAAATAAGAAGTCTGACATTTCAACTCTTCTAAGCATTTTTAACATGTCATAGATGTTGTTATTCTGATTATGAGATAACTAAGAGATCTTTAACATTTTCCCTCTCTGGATGTCAAGAAGAAATCCTAACCTTTAAATGACCATGACTCTTGACATTAATATTCCCTGTCGAGCACGTGAGGGAACCTTGCAGAATCGTCCGATTTTAAGCTCCTTAACATATCGGGGTCACTGAGAACATGTCAGGCAAGTTGACATTTCACTTTCACCTTCTGCAACCCCTCCTGAGGATATGTTGTGACACCCAAATGAATGTTTCTCTTGACATTTTGTTTTTACATGTGCTCACCTGACCGTGAGGCCCTCATATGTGACAGCAGTACATGTTTTCAGGTCATGATGAGTCTTCAAAATTCTGTTCTTTTCTTTTTTAAGGCATTAAAACACTCTTTTTTTTTGGTTCTTGTCCAGTCTCTATGGTCAGTCAGCCTTGAAGCACAAACAACACCACCTGTCTGGGTTGTGTTCCCCGTCTTTCAGGCCTTCTTAACATTTCTGCAGGCAGGAGTCAACCTCCTCGAGGTCATGAGTTCAGTGTGTCAGACTCACAACCAGTAGAACCAGCAAAGGTTATTTCATGTCAGACTTGTTTTCCTGCACCACGACGAGAACACAGCTGCGTCTCTGGCTGCTGTCTCTTGCTGCTGTCCCTTGCTGCTGTCCCTTGCTGCTGTCCCTTGCTGCTGTCTCTTGCTGCTGTCTCTTGCTGCTGTCTCTTGCTGCTGTCTCTTGCTGCTGTCCCTTGCTGCTGTCCCTTGCTGCTGTCTCTAGCTGCTGTCTCTTGCTTCTGTCTCTTGCTGCTGTCCCTTGCTGCTGTCCCTTGCTTCTGTCTCTTGCTGCTGTCCCTTGCTGCTGTCCCTTGCTGCTGTCTCTTGCTTCTGTCTCTTGCTGCTGTCCCTTGCTTCTGTCCCTTGCTGCTGTCCCTTGCTGCTGTCCCTTGCTGCTGTCTCTTGCTGCTGTCCCTTGCTGCTGTCTCTTGCTGCTGTCTCTTGCTGCTGTCCCTTGCTGCTGTCTCTTGCTGCTGTCCCTTGCTGCTGTCCCTTGCTGCTGTCTCTTGCTGCTGTCTCCTGCTGCTGTCCCTTGCTGCTGTCTCTTGCTGCTGTCCCTTGCTGCTGTCTCTTGCTGTACACCCCGATAAGCCTGAAGGTCATGGATCTGTTACTCACACTGGACTCTCTGAATCTCATTTCATCTGCTCATCAGTATCTGTAGCTCCTTGTGTTTTGGAAGCAGCTGCTATTTTTGGTTTGTTAAACTTTTTTTTTAAATTTTACTTGTTTATTCACTTCTGTTATATCAAAATCTACATTCACTGTTATAAACTGTTTGGTTAGTGTTTCCTGGGGAAGAAACAAATCCCTCGCTGAGCGGGAAGCGATGCATCTTACATTTTTGTTTGTTTGCCACTTAGTTATCATGAGCAGTTTGTTCTTATAAACAACAGACACACAAGCTTCCTGTACGATATTCATATTCATCAATTACTTTTCATAATAACTAATTATTTACCATCGCGAGGCCCGAATGTAATAAAAATGAGATAATCAGATGCCATATAAAACACCATAAGTTACATCTGACCTCAGTAAGATTGTGGTTTATAAGACAAAGTGTTGTCAGTCAAGGGAAACACGCATTAAGCTACAACTGCTTCGTATGAATTGTTGTATGGCATTCCTGAGAAATGCAAATAGCAAATATGTCTGGGTGGAGTCGCTCTAATACACAACACACAAAACCCATCAGAAACTCATTAATCCCTGCTGGTATGGATGCGGTTTTTGTGCAACAAATTTTACAGCCTTTGGTATCGTGAGTTCCTTTTCTTCTGCTGATCTCTAATTAATTTTGAAAAGACAACGCTTCACCAAAATCTATTTGCTTTAACTGTATTTACTCTTTTGCTCATCCTTCTTCCTTGAAAGCATTTTGCATGTTCCGACTCGCTCTTGGAAACCACCCAGCAGAATGTCTGTGGCCCGACACTGCAGTCCTTTGTTAATTAATGTTTTTTTTACACACAGTAATAACTTCTGAAGAGAGAGTGCTACTGTTGCTACTTGGACTGATGGCTGCTGTGGTAGAAGAAACCAGCAGTGACCTCAGTGTCCTGTGACATGTTTCAGGTGTCTGGATTGGAGTTTCTGTTCGCTGATGTCGGTTTTGAACACAGCTTGATGTTTAAAACCTGATACATTTAGTAAATTTAAATTAGTGTTCTGTTGATTCAGACCCTGTGCTTAAACCAGTCTATATCACAGTGCCTCTCTCTCTATCTCTCTGTCTCACACACACACACACACACACACACACACACACACACACACACTGCTAAAGTACATCTGCATACTTTGAGGAATTTTAGTTTTCCATCATACCTTGACTCTGTTTTACTTGACAAACCTGAGGGTGCACCATGACATGCAATCCTAATGCGATGTCGATCAAAGCCCCCTGAATTGAATCAAACAGCACTGGGACAGACTTTGCAGTATCACCAAATATCACATAACTGCCCAGAGAGCCAACATAATATCACATCTTTATCAAAGTGGTGATTCGAATGTCATATCATAATTAAGGTAACTCTGACATAACGAACGCAGCACAGGTCTTGCTGTCACAGGGTAGATCAGCACAGTGCAGCATATTTGTATTCATAACTGTTGGGCAACAGCATGAATGATTTGTAAAGGAAACATTTCATTCTTTGGAGTAACTCATTATGTTTTTCACATACCAGATGACAAAAACGTTTGGCATCATCTCCATTTTGTACAACTCCACTGTTTATTTGACCTTTTTTTTTCGCTGAGTGACCTAAGAGCTTGACAAATCAACCTGTGCACCATCCTCTGCGGCCTCTGCGGCGTCCGACCAGCCCTCACCTTCTCCGCAGGGGTCCCCTGAGAAGTAGCTGCAAAACAATCACTCTTCATGGTGTTCTGGCCCGGGCCCCAGCAGCAGCAGAATCCTGAATGGAAATGTCTGCAGAGAGAGCTGATGGCCGTGCGTCTCTGCTGCTGGAGTCAGAGGGGTCATGTTTGTGTGGGTATCAACAGGATTTACGGCACAATAGCAGTCAAGGCTTCCTCTTTGATCCGGAGGGTGTGACACAGGGCGCATGTTGAATTTGTTTCTGCCAGACTCCCCGTTGCTTTTCGTCAAGCCTCCTTAACAGGGCAGGAAGTTATTTTTAGTAGGGCTCCAATTGAAAAGGTAATTTGGTGTTTATTATTTTTCATTATGGGAGGGGTCTGTCAAATGCAGCAAATGTATCACACTCATGAGCACCATAATCCTTAAAGCAGTTTCCTACTGGAAACAAATGAGTTTGAAATGTGCACTGGACTTGAAGCAGCAGGGATTTTAACCGTCTGTGAAATAAAGAGGCTGCTAAACCAATATATGTTAAAGAGTTACGCAACGTAAGGAAGACATTTTCCACTGGCAAGCAAAAACAATGTGTGGCTGCGTTGCTGTCGAGTCATCTGATTAAATGTTCCACGATAATATCAGGCTTTTGAAGGCTCTTGACGTGACCTGACTTGCAATAAGCATATTTGTGGATTCTGAACACTGATATGAAACTCAACAAATAATAATTAAAAAAATTCCCTACTCACATGAGAAACAAATCACAGATTTATTTGTTTGTGTGGTAAATTATTTCCACAGCATTCCCACCTAAAGGTTTCCAGTTTCTTTCCATCATTTTATGCTTTTGATTTGGGTTCTGTCAATTAAATAAGATTTATTAAGACCCTTTAGTAAAGTAAGACTTTCAAAGTGAATATCTTTGTCCCTGACATTAAGTCACTATGACATGTTTGGAAACATTGAAGGCTGAATTGTTCGCCACTTCGAGTACCATGTGAGATCTTCTAATCTGTGTTGTGTCATTTTTCTGTTTCTCCATGGAAATGTCAAAATAAACAAACTTTTAATCTCGCCCTGAGGAAAAACAATAGAGTCGGAATAGCTTGACCTTGCAGTGATACTGAGGCGGACTGAGTTGAAGCAGAGGCGGCTGATGGACTTTTGGCGGTGCTGACAATAGTAAGTCAATCACACATTTCTCACGCGATGACGTGAGTTGCTAAAAAAGTTTTGGCAACTCTGTAAATTACAACCACGAAATTCACCTTAAATTAGCAAGTGACTAAAATTCTAGAAGCACAAGCAAACTTCACTTTTCTTGTATTACTAAAATATTTATCATGTGACTTTATGACTACTGAGTTCCTTCTTTTACCCACTAGTAAAGCATGAGAGGTTTTATGGGGATGTTTCTTCTTCAGTTTCACCTCGGTAGATGAGGTAACCCTGATCTTTGATAGGGATGACTCCTCACATCAGAATCATATCGTCGTCATGTAACTTTGATAACATGTTCCGGGATGTACCAGCAGGGCAATGTGATATGACATGAGCCGAGATGTCTTCTGAATTCTCACTTTCATACTCTGTTATATGAACAGAGAAGGTCTGCACACACGGTGGTTGTCCTGGTCTAGATGTATGCCACTTAGCTGCACAAATCCCTTGTCAGTGGCCAATTCACTTGTCGTGGCAGCTCACAAGAACAGAAAAAGAGTGCAAAAGCAAAAAGTGTGCAAAATTATCATTATTATTTAGCCTTATGACCAACCGGCTAACATAAACCTGCAGGTTTACTAATGGTGTGAAGCAGAGATACTCAATGTGAGTCTTACACCTTAAGTCAGTGTACCTTCATGTCTGTCTTCATGCTTCCCCTCCCATCCCGCTGCGAAAAGCCGGTGGAACTGAATCCTAAAATCATAATTTCTGCAGGTGTTTCTGCTGTTTTGATACACCTGGGATAAAGCCCTTATCGCAGCTCCAGCTTCCTATCTCCTTTCCTGCATCAGTTAACATCAGTGTTTGTTTGGGGATGAAACTGTGTGTGGGGTGGGGGTTTGTGTTTGGCAGTGGGTCCCATCCTGATCTCTGTGAAAGTCTGTCATGGTCACGGCTAAGGAATGCTTATTGACTCAGAGGATAGGAAAACATGCTGAGATATGATTATTAACACAGTCCTGCGTATTATATCATGTTACACAGGCCCTGATGGAAAAGATAGCAAATCTTAAAACTTCATGCTTAAAAGTGTCTTGTTTTTCACCAGCATCTTTGGACAGATTAGGCTTACAGTCAGGTATAAAGGATTGAAATCGCACCTGTAGATAGACATCTGACTTCAGCTTTAAATTTCCCATTTTGCATCTGTTTTGCTTTGGTACTGGTACTGGTAGTCCCTTACAAAACATGCCCTGACACTGTCCACACACTTTCTTTATATATTAAAAGTCCACCCCAAGTGGGAAACAAAATTTCCCACCTTTCCGTTTGTGTGTTAATTTCTGTGAACAAATCTCCTCCTTGGACAAGTGTGACTTTCACACTGCTAAACACCACTCTATTAAACCTGGGTGGCCATCTACACAAGTCCAAAAGCAAAGTTTAATTAGCTCATGTAATCACTGAAAAGCCTATGTTTGTTATTCACAGGAAGCATGAGGTTCCATGTGTTTGTATTTAGTTAGCTACCATCTGCCCAACACATTCAACACATTCGGTTTTGTTGTGCTGTTACACTTTTAAAGGTATAATCCTTAAAATTGTCACTGTTTAAAACCATATGTTTTGTAGTTTTCATCGTTACTGTTAAGGTTATCTTGGAAATTGAATGGATTTTTAAATGAATTCATTTTCCTCTTGGTTGTTCTCATCCGTGTGCTCTCGTGTGATGAGACAGCATTCACTCTGCAAGAGCTGGTCGGGACCACGAGGCAAAAAGACAATATGGGTTCAATTTTTCCCCACTTCTTCCTTTATTGGTCCATCTAAAGAAAAACTGCGTGTGCTAACTGCCAGGTCATGTCCTCAGTCATAGGTCCAGTGCCATTTGGCTTAAAGACTGTCCTCCACCCTGTCCAGCATCTTGAATCAGCATCTCTTTTGCACCGCTTGGCTTTGAAGCACACACACACCAGCAATACCTTTACTGATAGGTACCTTATTGCATAACCGACACAGATGCGCCGCAGCTGTTCGGCTCGCTTTTGATGGTGATTCTGAGTTTTCCTCTGGCATCACTTGTTTGTACCTTTTCATTCAGCACTGAGGTTTTTTTTATTGAAGCACCTGGAGATACCAAAAGGCCTGCAGCACACAATGTCTAGTTTATCCAACACATTCCCTGAATAGATGGAAATCAGTTAAAAGGATGTTATTGGTCATTTGCTGTGGATTGTGTTGAAAATGTATCATCGTTACAAATTAACATGAAATCACTCATAGAATTTGACCTCAGAGTCAGTTCCACCACAAAATATTATTTTCCCATGGATAAGATTAGTCGGTCCATTGTGCAGTAAACTCATTTCAAATTAAGTGACTGAGGATGCCGTCAGCGCAGTTCAAAGAATCATAATGCATGGGACTCTGTTTATCATTACACAGCTTCAAAAGAAAATCTGCTCAAAGACATGAGCAATTCCCACAGATACTTCTATAAACATCAAGAATTGTCCTCAGCAGCATAAGCTTTGTGTCATTGGGGTTCGTACATCACTGTGACCAGATTTACTGCAATGCCTTCGGTCCTGTTATCGTATGTGCTGGTAAGCCTGTTTCTCTCAGACCTGCCATTTATGGACAAACCTGCCAGGTATGCAGAATATCTGTCACAGAGACGGATGCGTGTAAAGACTCAATATGGAGGAATGAGACACCACTGAATGACCTGTGAGGTCTGATGTCTGAGGAATGCTGGGTGTGATTAACTGTGAGTAGGTGCAGTAGGTGTGCATGGACTAGTTCTCTACACAGTGAAATGCAAATATTTGGGAAACTCCAGTGGTTTTTCACAGGAGAAATGATATCATAAAATGATATACCAGTTGTGTAACTGCGATCATAGAACAGGCAGAAAAAAAGAGAGGAAGATAGAGCAAAAGAGTGAAATTCAGAGTGCATGTGGCTCGCACATGTCTCCCAGCTCCAGCCTCCTGTTGCATGGATTTGCATACAGAGCAGTACATGAAAGATGCAGAAGCCCAGACAAACAAAGGACAGATGACCCATTAGATGCGTGAGGCTGCTGTTAGAGAAAGTCAGAGCAGAAATGAAACGCCACTTTGAACACCCAACTGGTGTTTACTAGAGGGGAGCAGGAATGTGAAGAATGTCTGCCATCTGAGTTTGCCCCTGAGTGAAAGGTGTTCATAAAATGTGTCCCAGGCAACCACCGAAACTGTCTTCATTTCAAAGGATGGATGCTGGGAATCCCCACTTTTCCATATCATTTTGAGGGTTTTTTTTCTTTTTTTTAAAAAAAATCCATTGCAAGTATGACATAGGAATGAAGAAGTCCTACACAGATAGTCTTAAACTGCTCTATTTGGAGCTTAAGTGCACTGCAGGCCACAAGCTGTTACCACTGAATGTAATGGATGTTTCTTATATGTAAAAGTCCTGCATTGCAAGTTTACCGTGGAAACAAATAATACTCATCTGTTTAAGTAAGCAAAGACTGTATCGATTCCACATTTTGCATTTGGGGTCTTGTCAAGCGTCCACTTTCCAGCCCTCAGCACGTTAAAACTTGGCTGAAACCTCCATAATTTGGCTGAGACACTTAGTGTCAAAAAACATGCGAAAGCATTGTTGAGAGATTATCACTGTGAAGGCTGTGTCAAGACTTGCAAAATGTACATGCAACAATCCACTGTGTCACCTTGGTCAGGTTGCTTTGTCTGCAGGGGATGGGATGTCTCCCAAGATGTTAAATTAAGCTCTTATGAAGATGAACTTAGTGAACCCAAACGCAGCCAGACTGTGCCTCATTCGTTCAGAGTCAAAAATACCTGCTGTTAGGAGCATATAATGGTGCTCCCAGATCCTCACCAAGACTCTGGAGTCCTTGCTTTCCAAAATAAGGTTGGCCTCATTCACTTGCTTTCATAGTTAGAAACTGACATGAATGGTTTGCATTAAAAGATGCCCTGAATGAAGTCAGAGTTATGGCTGGAATAATGACTCAGCGCAGAGATGCTGATGTGAGCAGAGCTTCAGCGCTCTGGTTTGGCTTAGTTTTAACAATAGTTCTCTGAGTGCAATGAACTGAAAGTACATTTTATTTCAATACTATGAGAAATTCAGTCAATTGTAACAATAATGTGACACATTTTCGTGTAAATAATCGTCCGTCTTCACAAAAGGTGAGCAGCGGCAGCAGTGGTTTTAAATTAACACAGCAAGAATTAACATAAACAGTGTCTGGCAAAAGAAGAGAGTCCCACCCACAGAAACTCACATCAGTCCAAGAAAGAAGACGTCACAGTACTGGACACACTGTTTGACCAAAACGTTGGCAGTAAGACAATAAAAGAGCGACAAGTTTTGTTTTTCATACTTGTGGGATAGAGGAACTAATTGTTTCAAGCAGTGGTTAAAGGAATGGATTTCAGAGTATTTTGCATATGGCATCGAGTCACATCCTTCCAATTCTGCTAAACTGAGAAAGAATTTTCTTTGAATGCAACTTCAGAGCAGAGCAGCACTTATCATTTAGGTTTCCACTGCTGATGAAAAGTGACTAATTCAAAATGCAGATGTCATTTGAATATGCACCTTGTTTTAAGTGGGTGAGATCCCCATAACATTCCTTTTTCTTTTCTTTTTTCTTTTTTTTAAGAAACGCTCCACGCACCCTGCCCATACAAGCACAGCGGTCACGTTGCCGGCCTTGTGACTAAGCGTTTTGCTCCACATTGAAGCTTATTTTGAGACATACAGTCAATTTAGCAGGAGTTGGAACGCAAATAGCTTTGTGCCCACTTCATTTAAATGACTTATGTTGGTTCTCAGGCTTGTCATATGTTTGGAATTGGATTCAATCCCTGAGAAAATTAGCTGAAGACGCACTCACAGTTGCTATGCAAAGTACTTTACTGACAGCAGCACTTTGGTGTGAGGAGGAGACGCGGAGACAGAGAGAGAGAAAAACAAGAATGGAAAAAGAGAAGAAGAAAACAGTCAGTGAAGGAAAGCTCACTCTTGATGACTCGTGTTTGTGCTATGCGTGACTGCTGTGAATGGAGCCTGGCAGACGGGATCAAAGATCAGTGGCCATCGTAAGACCAGAGCTTCAGTCCTGATATTACCTGCTGGGAATGACTCTCTCGCTCGTTTCCGGGGGAATTCTGAAGATTCCCGAGCTGATAAAGTGAAGAGGAGGGGCTGTATAAGCATTAGCGAATCCACAATTCCAGGCTGGAGTTTACATGCAGCGCCATCATCAACTGTTGTTTCTTTCATAGTTTTGTGTCATGTTGGTTGTAGCTATCAAACACACTGTATAGAAGAGTAAAATAAAAAGTATTGGGACACCTGACCATCACACCAACAGGGACTTTAATGACATGTCATTGTAAACACACAGACAGCTTTGCAGCTATAACAGCTTCCACTCTTCTGTGAAGGCTTTCCACAAGATTTTGAAATGTTTCTGTGGGAAGTTTTGCCCATTCATGCAGTAGAGCATTTGTGAGGTCAGACACTGATGTTGGACCAAAAGGCCTGACCCACAGTCTCTGTTCCAATTCATCCCAAAGGTGTTGGAAGCATAGCATTGTCCAAAATGTCTTGGTATGCTGAAGCATTAAGATTTCCCTTCACTGGAAGTCAGGAGCTGAGGCCAAATCCCCAAAAACATTCCCACACCACACCTGAATTCAATAATAAAGAGGTGTGTCCCAATTCTTTTGTCTATATAGTTTATGTCATAATGATTTTTTTTCTGCATTCCTGAGTTATTTTCCCACCTTAACTTGGACTTCAACCTCCTGGTACAGAAACCGAATGAATGTCAGAATATTTGAAATCCTGCGTTTCCTGTATTCTGTTGCAAAGAATTTTATGGTCTCTACGGTTCCAAATCTTCAAGTACACATGAATACAATGGCAACACAATGCAGCAGCCTCAGCTTGTCCTAGCTGCTGTTTGGTGAGTAGGGATGCAGCATCAGTTTGAGGATGAAAACTGATGATGGATGAGGGTCCCGCAACATTAACTTTGCAGATTCTTTTAGTCTCTCTTCATATCTCACAAATTGAACTGAACTATCAGATGGTCAGAGGCTGAACGGCACCAGAACAACCGTGTTATCTGATTTGGTACTGAAGCCTTATTTAATTTGGCGGGTTTAGGGTTTCAAATTTGTCTTGCATTTTTCTTGAGTTTTTCTTGCTCGTTTTTTTCTTTGACTTTCAGTATGTTGGGGATGATTGACTCACTGGAACCATAGCAGCTCTAAGCCACCTCCAAGTCTCAGATGAGACAACTGTGCGACTACAACTCATTTTGGAGAAATGAAACGTCGACTGCATACAGTGCTGCACACGTCGCCGTCTCTCAGACTCTCACCACTAATCACAGTGGAGGATCCCACTTTTGTAATTGTGTTTGCATTTAAATTACCGCTTGCGTGCCGCTACAGCATTGGATCATCATTTCTAACTCGCTCCAGAGAGCAGTGGGAAACCACAAGTTCTGAGGAAATGTAATATATAAATATATCAATTTGGGATTAAATATAAATATTTGGAAACGCCTTTCCCTTTCATTTTTCACCTAATTTTTGTATGGGGTACATCATTTTCCATTTAAAGATGACAGCCACAGCTTACCAACTGCAGTGAACGTCTGAGTCCGACCTCTTTTTGGTTGTATGGTTTGGAGTTTACTACCACACTGTGGCACAGTTGTTTCCATGAACAAGAGCTGAGATTTCTTTAAAGTCTTGCCTGTAGATACAAATCTCAGTCTGTTTAAGAGTATCATTGTACACTTAAATTGCTGTACAATGCTTCTTCACATTACAATAAACTTCATCTCTCCTTACTACAGGCCTCTTTTGTTTTGAACTGCCCTCAATCTCACTTCACAGCAGTGGCAGACTCCATCAGTTGAGGCTAATTAATATTAATATTGCAATGGTGTTTGGTTTATGCATGAAACTTTGGGTGTTGTTTATAATTAGTGCAATCACACTGCAGATGTTGAAAGCTGAAACTGATGGGGTTTGCTAAGGCATTAGAAAGGATTAAGTTGCAGTGATGATATTCAGTAAAATGCTGTTGAGCCTCAACCCTTTTGGTACTGTTCACTGTAGTAGTTTTGTTGTTGCTGTTGTTGTTTTGGGGCTTTTGTTGCCTGAGAAATAAATTATGCTCATATGTCCTGTGGACAGCATTTCAGTGTCATTCAGACTTGTCACAAGTCCGCCTCTCAAATGAGGTATTCACATTGTGCATGTCGCTCTTCTTTCATGTCTCTCTTTGTATTCTCTCCCTCCCTGACTCCATACCCGTCTCTCTCAGCTTTACTTTGTGCTGAACTGGCAGCATGTGTGACTTTTTCTCAGCAGATCAAAGCAGCAGTCGCCCAGTCAGAGGAAACATTGTTAATGTTGCTGATACCGTGCCATCGGCCTATTTGCAGCTTGCGCTCAATAACAGGAAGCCAGGAGAAATGAGTTCTCCCATAATTACGTCGGGCTTGTTTTTCCCCTTCCTCCCAGTATATTCTCTGGTTAAACTAGCACCAAGATCAAAGACTGGAATGTGGAATCTTGATCTTATATCAGAGGGGGCTTCCAGAGCACAGCAACAGTTTAATAAATCCTAATACCACTTCATAAGTGGGGCCTTCCACTCTGCTTACGGACTGTCAGACAGGGTTTGACTGCAAAACGTTTGACCAGTGTAGGTGCAACAGCAGGGCAAGTCAGAACAGGATGCACTGATAGATACACTGAGAAACAAATTTTGCTTTGAAACACAAGGTTTTTCCACATCTGATGCTGATACTGATGTTGCTATAGTTTTAGTACAAGGCTGCCCCTCTTAAGGGTTTTGCAATCTTTATATCTGATTTTAGACAATGACAGTTCACTTGGTAAACATGGAGCAAAGTCATTGGAATGATGTATTTGCCCCAGGGTAGACTCACCGTTGGTGTATCTCTTACCAGCAACCTTACGGGTATCATACAGTTGGAACATTTGCCTTTTGCAGAAAACAAACACAAATGGTCCAGCAGTCAAATTTGCACAAACTGAGAATATGCTGTAGGAGGGTCATGGACCAAACCAAGCATCATTTTGCATAAATCATTCAGACCTTCTTGTGAAGACTCTGAGTCTGGTGTTTTTCCAAGTTATTCTGCAGCTCTTACAGAGATGGTGGTGTACAACAGAATCGACACAACTATCATGTCATCAGAGTAAAAAAGCAGCAGTTTGGTCACATTTGCTCCCCAGGTACTTCACCATGACTACAACTTCTGTCAGTGTGGCATGTCTTGCGTGTGCCTTGAGTATCATTTGATGTGCACTATATGACACGATGTGGTGTAAAGCTACGCAGCTTGACATGCGGGTGATGCAGTTTGAAGAGCTGCCGCTGGACAGAAGTTATGTTGTAAACTCTGTCCTGTCGGAGATAACCAGGCTCAGCAGGATGGAGCAACATCCTGATGAGTGTTTCAGTTTCTTAGAACCTCTTGTTGTTTTAGTTTTGGCCAGTAAACATATTTGTTGGCAAACACTGCAGACATATCGAACACTGTAGACATAGTGGACACCAGATGGAAATAGTTTTATAGTGAGATTAATTAGGCCATGGAAATAAACTCACTGACCCCTGTGAGGGACTGTAATATTAAGCATGTACAAGGGACACTGGGCCAACAGTTGGTGTTCTGGACAATCAAATGAGCTGTGGAGCTACTGAGGAGTGACCGTTGCCTACTGGTGGGTTGGATCAGACATAACAGGAGGCTGCCAGTTGACCCAAATGTGTTAATCTCTCCCACTCATACCTCTTTTCTCACCTCTGATCAAGCTTGTATTGTGTTTTAGAGGGAGGTTGGGGACATGATGTCAGGGTGGGCCCTGTTCAAAACCTCCATCACAAAAACAGCTGCAAGGATGCCTGGCCAGAGAGTGTCATGGCTTGTCAAGGAAACAATCCAAAAACGTGGTGGTGGACTCTGGCTGTGAGGAAAACTGCCATGCAGAAGAAAAAAACTTGGTGAGCAGCGTTACAACAAGTAAGTCTGGGCTAAGGAAGAACATACTGGCAGGCCACAATTATACAGCTGTGGTGCTTGCAAAAATGAAGCTGACTTTAGATTGTGGACAAGGCTCAATGCAGAATATTGCCCAAGCTGCTCAGCAAATGGAGGAGCCAAACCCATTTGAAAATGATGTTCAGAATGTGGAAACTCTTAATTTTGGAAAGATGGGAAACATATTTTATTTGTTGCCTAAATTTTAACCATAAAAGTGAGGAATACAACTGTCATGGTCACATTTGTCCCCTGAGTAATTTCCTTTGTGTTTCCCAATGCTCCTCTGTTTCTGTATGTCTGTTTGTGAAGGTGGGGTCTCCATCCTTCACTCCTGCGCACCTGCCCTGCATCAGCCTCATAATTCAGCTGCGATCCCAGTGTTTTCCCCAGCCAATCAGCTGCTCTTGTTTCCTGAACTCCTTCCCCTCACCTGTGCCTCTCAACCCATCCCTCCACCTGTGCCTCGTTCCCTCGTCTGTTCAGTTTGTACTTCAGTCCAGTTTGAGTTCAGTCTTTGTCAAGTCATCTGCTTGGTTTGCCTGTTTCTGTTAAAAAACTGAGCTAGTTACTGAGTTTAAAAAGTTCATTTAAAAAGACTCAACTTCTTCACAATTAACAATTTCAACCTTGTTGCATACAAACATGATGTGAGCAAGGTGGTTAAGTTGTAGACACCTGGACAATGTGAAATAAGTGTGGGCAGCAGTCTGAAGTGTGTGTTTCTCTCTGGGGATGAAAAAGATTCAGTAGGAAAAAGACATATGGAAAACAAACAGATGTTGTATTGGCTATAAGCTGTTTTCCCACTGATTTCATTGTTAAAAGAACCACAGTCAAGTGCAGCAGTAACACAGAGAGAGACAAACACAACCTGAGCCCTCTGACTGTCGCATATTTAAACATCAGATTGATACTCAAGTTTTGTCTTTGTCATGTCTGCTCTCCGCTATGTGTGAGCCTTCCCACATCATTTGAGTCTTTTTTTCTAATGCTGATTACATAATGCAGGATGAGCGGCTCATTAGAGCCGTGATGACCGGTTTTTGAACGGGCGTCCAATCGGGCAGACAATTCACTTCAGACAGACCACAAAGTGAAACACGAGTTGAAAGAGAGGGCAAAGCCTCTGAGTCTGCTAACAGGAAGCTGACTGTTAAATGAAACATTTAACATTTTTAAAATGCTTTTCAGCTGATAACTTGGTCATCAATTAGAGCCTAATTGGTTTTTTTGATGTCAACTTCATCAGTTCTGACACCAGGATTCATGAATAATGTTAATTTTTCCTCTTCTTTGTATATTTAAAATAAAAGTTTCTGTTTTATCAAAAAAAACCCATTTTTGGCCATTTGTCAAGAATTTGTTGCTGATATCACACGTGTATTCATGAGTTTTCATCCAATTTTTATTAAAAAAATATATTTAGAAGAAAAACTACCATTTGCAGGATGCACACTCCATAGTTTAGCTGCTTTTGGTTTTATTTAACTTACTCGGACGCTGTTGCATCAGCAGGAGCTTTTAATGAATTCAGTCCAGTATCTCTAAAACATTTTCCGAGTCCTTTGTTTACTAGAAACCTTCATTCTGCCCCAAGAAAACAACTTTTGGGAGCACAAAACCATAAAATCTGTTTGAAAGTCTGTAGGAATTTATCTGTTCCTTAAAAAAATTAAAAATGTGTATTTGGTAAAAAACTAGAACAATACTGTTTATAGGCAAGACTATACTGTGTTTATTCTACTATATGCTATATTATGTTACCAGCCAGCTTAATATGCCTGCCTGAATACACTTACGTGTGCCTGTGCAGCACTTGTGTGTTTGTATGTTTATGCGTGTGTGTTTCCAGTGAAGGGTTATAGGAGCTACTGGAGGAAACTATTAACAGGTGCCACAGGCTCTACATGTGCTACAGACTGAGTACTTGACTTGACAGTGTGTGTGTGTGTGTGTGTGTGTGTGGATCAGTCTCATCTGTCTCAGGCCATGAGGAGTGTCTCTCATGGGTGCACTTGGTGTGTTGGCCCTTGAACAGAAGAGGAAAGCTGACAGACTGATCACTGCTGCATCTTCACCTCCTGACCTCCTAATGGCCTGAGAGGCTCTGCAGATTGCTCTGTGTGTGTGTGTGTGTGTGTGTGTGTGTGAGTGTGTGACCTTGGTCCCACAGGAGCGCATGCTGTTTTTATCAGCAGACACTGAACAGATCCTTAAGACCTCTCTCATATTGACAAAATGATAAAGTGGAATGTGATAAATCCTCTCTGGAAAATGTGACAAACCATTAATAAAAGCAGCAGCAGAGCTCAGGAGCTGCTCTTTGGTGCACAGTAAGTCTGAGTCAGTGAACATTTTACTGAGCTATTCTCAGGTTTTCCTCATGTGACAGATGATGGAAGTGAACAGATCTTTTGTCCCGGCACTTAACACATACAGGACTTCTCATCCATTGTGACTTAAAGGTTTCAAGGCAACATGACAAACGATCATGTTCATGTGTGGATGAGTAGAGCGAGATGTGACTGACATGTCGAGAACAGTTACTAAATGGGCCTTGAGGCAAGACTCGATCATGTTCACGTCAGTGTCGATGTACGTTCAATGTCTCCGGTATTCAAGTTTCTCACGAGTCAAGTCTCAAGTCACTCTGAGTCAAGTCTGTCAAGTCTGAGTCAAAAGTCTTATTTTGCGGCTTTGCAAAGACGTGATGTTTGTTCATTCAATTCTTTTATTTCAGACTGTTAGACTGCACAGATGTAGATTTTAAAGTGGAAACTTATTATAGTGTTATTTTTACCATAACACTGCTGAGTCCACCTTGTGCACTCTTGTACAAAGCTGCACTGGTCGTCTTATAACTCTTCATATCTTGGTCTGTCCATGTTTTACAAAGTTCTTAAATACCCGTATGTTTGTTTCCACGTCTCGTGGAGTTGTAATCATGAGCCCTGGAATGAGATCAGAGCCTCGATAATGAATTTATTTTTGCTCCCACGGCCACACACGCTTTTGATCCCACTAAGAGTTTTATGTAAGAATACAGTTTACCTTTGATTCAACTTTAATATTGTCATCAGACGGATTTTAATACCTTAAATCTGTGATTAAACACATTCACAAGTCTCAAAGGTGACATTGCTTCTCTTTGAAATCATTCACGCCTCCGTGCATCATTAAAGCACTTAATGGCCTATCCGAGCATTTAGCCGAGAGAGGGACAGGGAGGAGAATGGACCTGTTGTCCAGCTGACCGGCATGGGAGAGAGAACAGACAGAAATAAAGGAAAGCGAGGAGAAGTGAGAGCAGTGACGGGCGGTGAGAAGATCCACTGAGCTCCTTTTCTCTCAAATATGAGAACAGGGATTAGAAAGTGAATAGCGATTACCTCCACGTTGACCTGCCAGCCACTGTAATCAAGGTCAGCGTGAGTGATGCCATGATTGCCCAAAAGGAAGAGGCCAGTGACAGTAATCCTTGGGAAAATGTGGACCACAATGACAGGTTGTGCTTAGAGACGTCGGCAGCGACTCCATCACTTTTCAGAACGGAGGAAGAAACGGAGTCGATGTTGGAGAGGAGGGCAGATAAGCAGCGACTTCCTCTCTCTTTCAACAGTTTTAAACCTTTTTAGAGCCTTCAAAAGAGGCCACGAGCTCCTGTCAGCCACTATGAAGGAGAAAGAGAGCAAGAAATGGGGGAAAAAACTCACAAGTAACACAACATACAAAGGTCACTTCATTATAGTCTGCACCCCGGTGTAATATTATTATAATGGGATCAGGCCATGCAGTTGCTAATTCCTCTGACCACCCACATGATTAACTCATTACTGTTGTGGTAATGCCAAGCTGACCACCAGGCCCCTTTTCCGCTCAGAACAGACTTTGCAAAGCGTTCATCTCGAAATTCGATGAATACTTCCAGTAGAAGATTTTGGATGTCACCCCCCACTTGCTAACAAAATGACCATAATGCGATTGAGATGTGATGACCGTCCCCCAGCTCCCCCTCCAGCCCCGTATGTAGTCACTATACATAATAGGACTACGTACTTCACAAGTACATGCAGATTAGTTTTGCTGCGCCACTTTACGTTGTGAGCTGTAGCTTTAAATACAACCTTGACAGTCGGGCAAGTGAACTTTATCACACAATCATGTGGCAGCAGGGGAACTGTTGCATAACTGTTAGCATTAAAAGAATTAGAGTCTTTGTGGGGGGTCAAGTTATCAATTAACAAACCAACAGTGATACCCAGCCACCCACACGCTCATTCAAAGTCCCTGTACACCTCTCACCCTGGGAGTAGTGCAGGTCCACTGGCTCCTCTGTCATTCAGAGGCTTTCATAGGAAGATTATACGGGCCCAGCTTTTATGCTTGATGTCCAGTGGGTTCTGCAAAGAACACGGCTTTATTAAACGTTCCAAAAAGGGACATTGTTCTGCTGTAATCCAGCTTCAAGATAAAATCATAGGAAAGGAAGAGAACCCCCCAGACACATTATTATTTGGCCTGTCAATTTATTGTCTTAGATTCTTTATATAACTTCCTTTGAGGAAGAGTGACACAGCTGGCGAGACATTACAAGACAAACTTTATATCTTGTCTTATGTGGAAGTCAGCTGTAATCTCAGATCTTGAGACTGGAAGGGATGAGACTGGACCAGACTTCCAGATTCCTGCAATGAATGACAGAGAAAGAGGAACAAAGAAAAACCGAGGGCACCAGAGAGGGAGAGGGAGTGAAGTGTGTGTGTGTGTGTGTGTGTGTGTGTGTGTGTGTGTGTGTTTCTGTGGTTGCTCAGCCATTTTGTTCTGTTACTACGGGCATTAGTCCACCACAGCAGCCCCACAGTTTACAGTAGAATTTGACAGAAGACCAATATTTTTTATTTAGCGACTTCACTGTGTGGTCCAGAGTCTGGTAAAGCATTTAATTATGTGAAGAATCAAAGTAAAAATGGAACCAGTCAGACATGTGTTGACAATGTGATGCTCGTACATGTTTACAAAGAATTTAAATTCCCGACATTTTCTGTGATTTGTCATGGCTAAATCATCTGCGAGGTTCTTCACCACGTCAAAGGCAACAAACGACAAACAGTTTCTCTCTCATATAATATGAGGTTCTGAAAAAATCTTAAAGGAAAATTACAATAAAAGCATCCATGTGTCCTCAGCAGAAAACCCTGTGACAACAGGGCTCTTCTGTAAGGCCAGCAGTTATCCAGAACCACCAGTGGACTGAGGCCAGATAACCCAAAATGAGCCAACGTTAAACTTGCTATGTCATTCAGGTCCAATGAGGCGGCGCCCTCACAGCAGCTGATCACATTTCTTGCATGCTTCAGGGCTCCCAGGTGCTAGCTTGCATAAGACGAGCCACTGACACTGCCCGTTCACCAAACCCAATTATGCCTGGAATGGACTTTTTAATTAACTTGTACATTTTTTAAAGAAATCTCAGCTCCTCTGCCTCCCTCTATCTGCCGTTGTCTCAAATGCACGGTACTGCACGTGCAGGACTTCAAGAGGTTTTCACATTTCCATGCTGGCCTTTCTTTATGCTGTTTTTGTTTTGGATATTTTTTGTTAGTTTGGCCCCCCGATTTACCACTCATGCATGCACAGACTAGATCCCTTCATATAACTTTCTTTCCCCTTTTCAGCCTGATGCACATGACTTTTAAAGGAATGATGATGTTTTGAGGGTTCAGCTCTGACTGTATGCAGCTGTCTTCTGGATAGAAGATGCTGGTCCCACGACCTTTCAAATATTACTAAAAGTGGGACAAATGGGACCTTAAAAAGTTGTGAGACTTTGAAGTTTTTTAATCAGCAACGGAACAAATAATGCAATGACAAAGGGGTCGCTGTTCATGACAAATCCATAGAGAAATTCACCTGATTCCACGGTTCATCTCAGCACTATAGAGCATTTTAGCATCTTTCAGCTCATTGTTTTACTTTTACAGCCCCACCTGCTTTTACGGTTTGGTTTAATCTGACCATACTAATCAACTTTGGTGGGAAGTGGATTTCAGTTGCAGTTAAGGAACCATCAGGGAAGTGTTTCAGTGAGTTTGTTTTGTAGTCTTTGTGCACAGTTTTAATCTGCACCCAGTAACACCATCCTGCTGTTTCCTGTTAAAGGAGAAGGTCGTCTTCTCCTCCATGCATGAAAGCTGAGAAATGGTTCACCTGCAAGACAGTTATAAAAAGACCCTGAACCAGTCACGGCACACTACAGTAACCATAAATTTTAAGGTCCTCTGATTCCAAGGCAACATATCTTTATATGGCCTAAGTTAAGTATAAGAGATTGATGGCCCAGGTTCATGCAAATCAGTGCTTTTGTGAGACAGTTTTATGTGTCAGAGTGTCCTCTGGGCATCTTCACCTCTGCCCCTCAGTCTCAGTGAACCTCTTCTTACAGTCTTTTGGTTTTCAAGTGCACATAACATGGAGCTTGTTCACTGTGGTGGGTCCCACAGCAGAGACACGCTGTATTTATTGCTTAACTGCATACAGTTAGTTTCAAATTTATACATTTACACTCAAAGGTGCTGATTTAAAGCAACTTGAAACCATGCTTGGCTAGTTTCTTGTCATTTACTTGTAGTATCAAATATAAGTGGTGTTTTGAAACCCAGAACAGAAGCCCCTCGTGTCCAGCTGTGTGACTATTTTTACTTCCACTGAGAGGAAATGTCGGTGGTGGGTTAGAGCACCTGGATTAAACATATGTTGTCTCACTTTTGTTTGATTTATTACATTTGAAGATTTTGCTCCCATCGATTTTCCTCAGCTGACAAGCTGAATTACATAATATACAAAACAGCACAGGACCTGTGACCCTCCTCGCATGAGGAGCTGTTTGGTTTCCCTGAACTACTTCGATTCCAGTGGAAACATCCACACATCAAAGACTTTCTTTGCAAAACCAACAAAAATGTTAAAAAAATTTAGATTGACTTCAATAAAGGGGCTGTGGTGGACAAAGGTGGGTTTTGTGCGATGAAAATGGTCCATAAAGGCCCATTGAGGAGCAGAGGAGGGAAATAAATGTGAGCTGATTGAAGGAGGCGTGTTGTGACGGGACGGAGGATGTGTTTGGAACAGGAGCTCAGCTGTGAGATGGGTGTATGAAAGTGCTTGGCGTCCCAAGAGAAGTGTGACAGGAGACATAGCTATGCCAAAAATGTGTGTGTACATATGTGTGTGTCAGTGTGCGCACCACAGGTGTTTGTGTGTTTGCTATACGGCTCCATTTTATGCAAACAACCTCTCTGAAAACAAGAGCCAGGAAGAAATGATTGTGAGGTGTATTTTAAGAATGAGCATAATACAGTATGTTTATCACCAGAGTGTCAACATTTACAGCTCTTAACTACATAAACACATGGAGCGTGAGCAGACATGAGCATGAAAATACATTCTCTGATAGCTGACTGATGTTACTATATATCTAAGTCTGATTCCTGTCAGCCTGTGGCCTGATTCACCACAGACCAGAGAGTTTGACGCCACTCAAGAATCAGTAGCAGGAAATCAAGCTTTCCAACTGCTTTATTAGCTATGTGAGAGTATCTGTCATCCTCCTCCTGCTGCTCTCCGACGAGAAATAGGAGACGTCGAAGGTGAGCGGCTGCCCTCCATCATCTCAGACGGCTTAAGCCAAACTATACACTCCAAAACAGAAATCTGACCAAGTCCCACAACACTGGCAGGAAATTAATGACATTCCCACACCTAAGTGGCTGCCTTTAGCTCAAATTTGGAATTGATGCAGTTGGTCTAAGCCTTCACTCACTCCTTGGATGAAAATATTGTTTTACATTTATTTTACAATTTAATTAAATGCTGTATGATATTCTATAATAAAGAAGATGAATAAATGCAGAATGTTTTTCTTGTATGCGCGCCCAAACGAGATATGATCACATGCAGGTATTTAATGACATGGCAGCATGTGGTCTTGGAAACCGACCAAAGGAACCGCTGTGTACATAAAATGTGGATGGAACGGGAGGAAGAAAACCATGGCCGTGTTTGAGGTCAAGAGGTCGAGGCATGCAGAGGGCCAGCAGACAGAGCACGACCTTCTGGGGCGGGAAGAGAAAACATCTGACAGGAAACACAACTTGAAGGTGAAGACGGATCACGCCAGGAATAGCGCAGACGTTGTTCCGAAAGGCCAAAACGTGATCGGTGCTCAAAAGGCTATTTATCTTCATCTGTGAAACAGTTTACTGTTACATTTTTGCCATTGCAGAAGTCTTCCAAGCATATGGAGATGAACATCTTCTAACAACAAAACGGATTTTGGAAAGGATTTTCAAACTGCATAGCTCTGAGGATGTCAGTTTGTCTTTCTCTTGATTGGTCCATCACCCTCCAGAACAGAGACGCGCCGAAAGAGAGAAGGACTCTGCTCAACAGGCTCAAATGTTGCCCCCGAGTAACGTTTGTTTTTAACTTGTCTAGAACAATTTATCATTAGCATAACAAGCACTGCGTAACACATACCAGCTGTGGATAAAAGACAAGGACAACAAGTTCACTGCGAGCACAGCAGTGGAAGACGTCGCATTTCTACGACTTTGTCTTCCTCTTGTTCAACAATTGTCTGGTAAATTGCGCATTATGCAGTCTGGTAGGGGATCATATGATTTTGTCGTGCGTAGATTAACAGAATATGACTCATCATTTGCAATAATGAAAAACTCTCCCCCCATGGAAGCAAGGAATCAACAAGGTCATCAAATTGTTGTGGCGGCTGCCTTAATGTGGTAGAAGCTTGTCGATGTTAGCGCTACATGTTCCACGTGTGAGGATTTATGTGAAATTATTAAATGCAAACTACAGAAGAATGGTGCAAAATTGTTTCTCCTACAAACAAAGCCAGCAGCACAGCTTTATTGCTCACGCTATCTGCTTTGTCTCGAATTTACTGTAACCGAACGTACTTAGCTGTTACAACCTCCCATGACTCCCTGAGACACAGAACAAAAGTGTTTCTTGCCACATCAGAATTAGTTTCTCTGCCATACTTGTAGCTCTCTTTTTTAACAGCGGTTCATCACAGACAACAAAGGCAGCGAACAGAGCACACAGTAGGCTGAGGTTTGAGGTTTGCACGCAGCACAAAATGTGATTCATGGTGCGAAAAACAAAAACACCGGATGATTAAAACATTTTCTCCAAATAAACATCTGTTAACCAGACAAGTGCTGCGAGTTCCACTTAATCCACCGTGAAGTAGCTTGAAAAGATTATCTGGATCGGGAGGTCAAAGTGCTCCTGGATGTTTATTGCACAACAGTCTCTTCGGCCTGAATTACATCTCTGGTGGTTTAATAAAGTTAAAGGCATCTTGGGCTGATGTTTGTGTGAGGTGAAGTAAACAGGCCAGAGAGCAGAGCTGTCCAGCAAGCAAACCAGCTGTTAGAGCATTTAAATAAACCACCTGTAACTTTACTGTGCTATAAATGTATTCATAGTCCTTCATTTCACACCATATTGCACTTTACTGAAGGGCTTTCCTTTGCAGCCACTGCAGCAGAAATCCATCGCATCTTATAAAATCCTTTATGACAGTCGGTGTGCTCTTGCGTAATTGTCCAGCGGTGGAAACGACCCTGTCCACAGCTAGCCCCGCGTTCGCCTCACATGCCCCGTGGTTGGTACGAAGTTCAGGCTACAGACTCGAGGTTAAGTTAGTCTAGATTATATCTGCCAAAGAGGTCTCAGAAACACTGAGGAGCAGCATTTTTCAGTGGCAGGCCCACTGCAGATAAAGTTAATAACACCAGGCATAAAACAAATCACAGCAGCCCCCGATTAGGCTGCAGACGAAGAAATGTGATGGAATGTGTGCTTTTCAACACTCCCAGTGTGATTCCATCAAAACCAAAACAGCTACCAGTGTTGGAGCTGTTACTCAGCAGTGTTTAGTCTCTCTTGTTCTGTGTATGCAAGTTCATGGAGTTTTGTTTTGTTTTTTTCCAAAATCCGGTGATTAATTTAGATCTGAGGACTCTGTGAGGGGAACACGAAGGAATGATGAGACTTTCGAGAATCCTCACAAACACCACCGCAGACGTGCTTGAAGAAATAGTAGCAGCTGCTTAAAATAAATTTTTAATCTATTCAAATCTGTTAAAGGGTAATTCAGGTATTTTAACTTGGACCCTATATGATTCCTAGAAGCTAGACTGTTGGACTATACTGCAATGCCTGCAACACTGACCATCAAAGTTACGTCCACTCCACATTTTTGCACTCACGGGTTGAGATTGTCTGCCTGACAATCTCAGACTTGTCTGACAACTTTACTGAAATGATCCCTAAAGATGTAGATTTAGATCTTACACACCTATAGATCTGTAGATCTGTAGATCTTGTGTTCAGACAAATTTCCTTTGAGCAAACAGAGAGAGAGACGATAAATAACTTTCCTGTCTTTTAAATACTGTGAATCCAGAGTTTTATTTGAGTCTTAATTGGATTTAGTTGTGGAGATACAGTTAGAGAATGAAGAATCACAATTTTAAAATGTTTATTTCAACTCTAAATTTGAAAACACTTGCAAAAACAGCTCACTGGAGCTAAATGGTGGATGTAAAATGTTTTCTTGTCTCCACAGACAGAATGTCTCTTTTGTCTAAAAACCATTTCCTGTTGCAGCTTTGCCTGAAGGACACTTTGTGAAGTTTTCAAAAAGATTATCCAGGTTAAACTTAGCTGCACAGCACAGCACTGTTGGCTTTTATGCAAAACACACGCTCAGAAACAACAGCATTTTGTGGTCAAGGTCCACTCCACCTTGTACCAAAGCGCTGCTCTGACATTGACCCTTGTGTAACAGAATTATCGAAACGCTTGCTGCAACCGAAATGCACTTACAAATGAATTCATCACACGTTGTCACTCATCAGCTATAGAAATATTTTCTTAAATTCCTTCCTTTCACCTTATGTACCTTTAACAGTAAAAATTTCCATCCTCTGTTGTCCATATGAGCCTGTGCTGCCTGTATGCAGCCTCCTAAAGGTCAGCTTTAACTTTAAGTGATGCTGACCTGCTGAGTTTTCCACCAGTCTGACTGCAGGAGCATTGACGCCACAGTAGCCTTTTAGTATATTTTGGTTGTACATCCCCACAGAATCTGTTACATAAACCCACTTTTAAAGGCTGACAGAAGATTCCTCGCAGGACGTTTTTCTCTGTTAATTAATTGGCACATTTTTTTTTCACTCTCAGAGTTTCCAGAGGCATGAATTACTGTCATATAATTAGCTTTGTTATTGCACCATTAGGCAGCAGAGAATAAGTGTAGAAGGAAGGTGCTGCAGACACGTCAGCACCAATTTTAATGCTCTTCTGTGGAAAGCAGGCAGAAACAGGACCCAACAATAACTTTCTACAGCACAGGAATGCCAGTGATTGAGAAAATAGATAAAGACCGTTTTCACTTCTTAATGAATGTCATGCCTAACTGTGTGCACGTTATGTCATCCTCCCTGAGTAACCATGATCCCTGAACTTCAAACAAGACTTCCAAGTTGCGTAACTTTCGGCCTGTTTTTGGTTTTTTAAAAGCCACTTGTGCCATCTTATAACAACATTAACTTTCTGCTTTCATATCTGTCAGCATACTACAAGGCATTTCAAAACTGGACTGAAAATTGCCTAAATGCTGATGCTGGAGAACTGACTTACACATTCATTCATAATATAAACTGGGCCCGTAGTTTAAAAGCCTCTCCATGAGATGGATGGGTTTGTTCAGCATCTATAAGGAATAATCCAGTGCCAGAGGTAACAACTTAGCCAAGTCATCCTTTAAATACAGTGCATTTCATTCAGTTCTCAGCCAATAATTCAAAGGGTTTGAAGTGTTGTATAAATCAAGTGATTAAAACAAAGGTGTCCACATGCTACCATATGTGTGCATTTGCTAATAAACTCGCACAATAAACTATTACGTCAAAACAGAAAAAGAAATAAATAAATCTGTGGCGAGAAGGTGATTTTTATGTGATCTATCACAGTGTGTAAATGTTACATAACGAGGAATGGGATGGTGGTGTTACACTTTTGAGACTAGCCAGATGCCGTCTCATTTAGTTTTGGCAACACACTGGACTCATTGAAGGGGTATCCTGTCTACAGGGGCAACGTGTGTGTGTGTGTGTGTGTGTGTGTGTGTGTATTTTATATTTCCACAGAGCATCAAAGAAATCTCTCAAATCTACCAACTGAGTGCGCTTTGTAGTGTGGCTCTCTGTGATCTGTCCACCATGATGCAGTTTGCAGTTTCGACCTCTGCCGGTCCTGCATCATATCCAGTACAAGATACTGCATAGATTAATGATATAAATATTTTTCTTACTTTGCATTGTAAACCCCAATTAATCCTTATAATTTAAGATATAAGCATCAGTGAGTGACAGACAGGTCAGTGTCCACGTCTGTTTGGGTGTATGACCTGAGGCTGTGTTTTGTTCTTCTGACAACAAATCTGACCCGATTTCCATATTGAAAACATCATGTAAATACGCTGCACAGTAGTCTCAAAATGCTCTGCAACAACAACAACAACAACAACAACATTAACAAACAATAGGTATAAGTTCCAACAATGAGATGTGATCAGTGTGGGTAAAAAGAAGTCTAGTTAAAGTCTAGTAAAAAGTTATCTATTTGCTGAAGATGACATGAACAAAAATGTATTATGCATATTTGTATAACTTTATTTTATCTTCTCAATCCCATTGTTACGTTGGAATGTACATAAACAGGAACACCACAGAAAGATTGCGAGGCATACCAATGACAAGCACAAGGGAAATACTACAAGCTACTTCCTGTTAAATCCCACTGTTCCTTCATGACTGATCCGTAGTCTGCCAGATTCAAATGAGAAGCTTTCAAATCTTTTTGAAATCAGTGCTTCCCTTCCTTTTCAAAGTTATATCTCTGTAAAGCTTCTCGCTCCAAGACAGGCTCACATATGAGCGACTTTCCCTCCCACCGAGATGCCCTGCGCTTCGGGGTCTGGTGAATGAAGACCAGATGCTTGAGGGAACAGCAGGTACTGGACAACCTGAGGGTGGGGGACAGGATGTCCTCTCACAGCCCTCAGACAGACAACACTTCCTGAGCCGGTATGCTTCGCTCTGCTGTAGTCGAAGCTAAAATGTTAAACATTCATGTAAGAATTACTTTGGTATACACACACAGAATTATTAGCCAACTTTGCAGCTTTAGTTTTGTGTGTTGTTATGTCACTTCTGGAGTTTACTCAGCTGAAATGCAGCTGTTCAGATCTTTGAATGCTGATGGATTTCATGCATTTGAGATAAGATACTCTCAGATCTGCTGCTCATCTGCACAGATTTTTCTGTCTCGTTGTTACACAATTGCTTTCCTGCAGAGATTGCGAAAATGTTCCATTAAAACAGCAATGACTCTGCATAACCAAAGGCTACTGCAGTATGACTACATGCATTGCAATGTGTAAATTGAAACACCAATTTAAAGAAGAAAAAACTAAAAGGAAATCTCTTTTCTTCTTTTTAATCGTACTGTGTTTTCCACGGCCTGCTATGATAACCATGGGGGTTGTATGATCTGGACCCAGAAAAAATGGGGACAGTGACATCATTATTAGAACAGCCAAAAGGTTAATTCATTCACCATCCTGCAGCCTTAGTGTCAAACCAGAAGCCCGTTGAAAGCAAACCAATCTGACACGGTCCGAGGTCTCATCCTTTATGTAAAATAGAACTTGTTTTTCAGTGTGTTATACAAGGCTGTGATCTGGTACTGCGCTTTTTTTGTTCAAATTTGAAGTGCAGCTGTTTTACGAGCAGGAACAAGAATTTAGAAGGGTACCAGGAGAATTACATCAGTCTGATTGTTATACAACTCAAGAGTCTGGCACCAGCTTACAAGCTAGCTAATTAGCATCAGCTAAATAATGAGGAGTAACAAATGTGGACATCAAACTGTAATGTAAAATATCCTCCTGAGAAGCAAAACTTTTCTGACTCCATGACGAATCAACGGAGCTAGAAAATCAGAATCATTGCAGAAATGATAGTTAGAGACAGTTGAGAGTTAGTGGAGAAGATCATTATCACTCTCATGTCTGTCTGATAAATTAGAGGATGCATCTAACAGGTTGTTTTTTATTAGCATAAAGTCTGAAAACATTACATCTTGGACTATTTCCTGGCCAGGAGTCTTCTCATCAATCTTTTCAGACCCAGAATAACTGTTTCCACTCTTTATTGCTAAGCTAAACTAAACTAACCTGCTAACTAACTAACTAACCCTGCTATGACAACCTAATTTCCCCTCGGGGATGAATAAAGTCATCTATCTATCTATCTATATTTGCCATACATTTAGTGAGGGTAGAGGGTCATTTCCTCCTTATGCAACAAGTTAACAGCGTATTCCGACAACACGAAGTGGTCTGAAATGCACCACATTTAGAGTACAGCTGTGATTCAGAGTCTCAAGGAGATAACAAGTATGTGCCGTGACCATTAGAAAACCTACAAAACAAGTACGTGCCTGTTTAAAAACGGTCCTAGTCATTTCCGAAGTTGGATAATCAGTGGAAAAACATCTAGAAATGTTGGAATCATGTGCAGATATGGAAATGTTTCTCTAATGTTTACTGAACAACATCTGCGCTTGAGTCTTGCTAAGCTAAACTAAACTAACCTGCTGTTATCTTTAGTGATAAAGATAACAGCAGGTTATCTTCAGAGTCTTGTCATGTCTGAATCCTCTGCTTAGGGCAAATTAACAGAGATGAGATTTCAAGTCAGAACTGTTTGGGTACATAATTGGCAGCTCAGATTTCTCCTCTCATGACTTGAATTTTAAGAAGCCAGTATGTGTTGGGTTGAAGTTGAAATCCAATCATCTTAAATTCTACAATCACACCTAAGGGGAAGGCACAGAAGCTAAACTTAAATCATGCATCATAATGGGTTGCCATTTTCTCTGCTCCCTCTTTCTGCTCGATGACTGATGGGCGCAGTGCAGTTTGTGACGGCATGACGACGGCCGCAGTGTGCCAGCATAATGAGATGCATGGCGGTCCACACCCTCTGCCGTCCCCTGGTAGCTCATTAGTGATCCTTTTCCAATGACTGTCTGGCTTTATTGTAGGACATTTGATAATATAACTACACTGGATGTTTTAATGAAGCAAAGCACTGAGCCAAAGAGTGACATGATACGAAGAACAGCCAGGCCCACTTTCTCCTCCGGACGGCTGTAAATCAGATGAATGAGCGCTTGTTAGCACAGTTTTCACTTGTACAGATACATGTGAAAATATACACACAGAAACGTACACTAGCATATTTCCTTAATGTGGGAAAGTATTTTAATGACTGCTTTTATAAACCCAGGCCTATCTATATTTCTCTGGGAAAAGACTGTTGTTTATAATTTCAGTTTTGCTTAGGAAGGAAAGGCATTCGGTGACTCACAATTAATAAAATGCGTGTTGTGTTGCTTTCTGCCTTGTTGTGTGCAGTGCGTGCGATGGGATGTCCTCGAGCTGAGTGCTGTGGGGGCAGTCAGGCATGGCCAGTGACAGAAGAAGAGTGGGCCTCCAAATATTGACAGAGTTTTACGTCAGATTTTCTCAGGGTCAGACCTCACGAAACCTCAGTGCTCCTTTAAAAACTTAAAATAGCCTGAGACTGCATTCCTGCCTCACCCCTGAGACACACACTCCAGACATAACACTGTTTTGACTGTGCATTGAAAGGAAAGGACTGATAGCACCTTATCAGTGTTATGTTTTTCACCATGGGTGTACATGTTGCATGTCTTTGTAGCACAAATATTAACATCACTGGTTACTCTTTAACAATTTTAAAATAAGTTTTTTTCTTAGTCGTGTTAGGCTGCAATACTGGATATGTTTGTCACGAGAAGTCATGCTCATGTACTCTGATATGCTGCTGCTGTCATTTAATGTTACGTAATACAATTTACCAAAGGGGAAATCCTATTCACATTATGGGCTTGTGAGATTTTTTTACAGGCTTAAATATCTCCAACCTCACATCCAAAATTGCAGCTTGTAAACACAGCATTAATACCAGCAGTCTAAGGTATCACAGATATACTCCCTGATTTTATTGTAGAGCCTAATTGTGCTCCAAAATCCCCTGATTTTCCCACAGCTCATCATTAATGTTCAACATATCTCAGTGTAAAAACATCTAAATTTGCATTTTTACGTAAACTGCAATCAATTTTGCCAGTGAGATGTAAGAAGCAACTGTAGCTCATTAAGTTCATTAATGCGAAAAAATTTTTGCATGTAGCTTTAACGATTGTTTAATGACAGCTATTGAAAGCTGCACTTCTACAAACGTGGCAGAACAAAATGTACAACGGTGAACTAAATGTAATAGCAAAGTAGTAACTAAAGTAATTAAGTATTTTTTTTTCACCCCATTTGGGTCACATATCGCAGGGAGTTTTAAGTAAAGCTACCAGAAATATGTAAATATAAATCAGATTCATCAAAACATCATCAGAAACGGTTGCTTTTTTAAAATGAAATATTTTTATAAATAAAAATTTTAATTTAAGAAACTGTGGCTAGCAAGTGACATGACTACAATACTTGAGCCAGTCAACACAAAGTTTTGGTCACCAAAACCAATAACCTCAAAATAAACTTTGATATCCTTACAGTACAGTGCAAATTAACAAAACGTAAATCGGCAAAACTCGCTGTTAGCAGACTTGATGATTTATAATGTCACGTGACCACATCTTGGATCAGTCCCCATCAATGGTTACCGCTGAAACTGAAACCTCCCACTGTAGGATCTCTTCTGCAGCCTCTTAAATACGACTGCATGGTAAAAACTTACAAAGTAAAGCCAAAAGAAGGAGTCATTATGTTTAGTTCAGGTCACTAGTGACTGGATGGTGCTGGAATGGAAATGGAAATTGAACAAAAATAATGTTTTGTCTTGCCTATGAAGAATCAGGAAACAGCTGTAGGTGTGATGCATGCTTGAATTCTTCAACATTGTGTCACTGTGTTAGGTTGCTATCCACAATACAATAGTTTTTTTATTCTTGGCTGTGAGCACCTCATTATGTCTTATTGCTCTGAGCTAATCAAAACATTGCAACAAAGCATTGGACAAGTAGCAGCAAAAAATCATTAGTCAGAAAGATTAAACAGCCGCGTGGTGTCTGATAAATCCACGTCTGGGCTCAGCCAGTCACAGAACAAAGGTTCAGGCTTGTCAGATCATGTCCTTTGACAGCTTTGCTCTCTCCCAGGTGAAGTGGAACATAACAAATGTGTCCTTGGAATAGTTTTCACCCAAAAATCATTAGCACTTTCCCCCTTTTTTGCTTGTCTTAGGTTTCCTCTTGCTTTCGGCGTTCGTGAAGCTTGTCACACTATGATGTAGTCGGAGTTAAGACCAGTGAAGTATCTGTGCCTGTGGGGGTTAACATTTGCCAGATTTAATACATCCCTCCCTCCCAGCATCTGCCTGGTTAAAGGCTATAATGAAGGGTGAAGCAGCTGGGAGATAATCTCGAACACCATCTCTTTGCACGCTGTTTATCGCTCGAGGCATCACAGCTTGACTGTCATTGAACAAACTGTACAAATCTGCATCCAGTGAGGCATTTTGTGTGATTCCTGCTTTTACTTAGAAACTTTGCACATCACATTAGTGCAGCAGGAACACTTTCTACTCTCTCTGTATTTAAAAGCAAAGCAGCAAATGCTGGTGAAGCCTAATCTGTGATGTTTTGCTTATGGGAAGGGACGTTAAAAACAGAAATCCTAAATGAAGAACAGCAGCGGTTCAGGTTTCATTTCATCTCCCTGTAATGCCTCTGCTCTTTTTGAAAAGTTTGTCTTACCTTAACTGGGATGATGTGTATCCCAGACGAGGCTGCATGGTTCAGCTATTAACGCACTGAAGGAAAAGCTGTTGGCTAAATGACTGTGGACTCTTCAGAAAGCTTTGCATGTTGTTGTGGTCATGTTGCCATGTTTGAGTGCAGTCCTCTGTTGTTTTTGCATCACTTAACATACCAGGATCGTTCTTTTAAAATTGAACTTGAAATGAACTTTATTAGCTGCCTCGCCTGCTTCTCTGATGTTTTTGCAGTACTGATTATTAGATCAGTCATCATCCTACCTGTTGTTACTATCACCGAACACCTGTGTGCAGTGTTTTTATCAGTGTGGGAGGAAAATGTTCCCCCTGTAGAAGGTGCTAAGTGAAGTAAACAACCTTGCTCTCTTGAAAAGGATTCAAACTGCGAAGAACTGACAGCCAGTAGCCAGTAGTTCACTCCACAGATGATAAAAAACCTGAAGATAAGTTTTCCCCCGAAAGTCACGTTGATGGTTTTACGGCCATGTCATCTTTAGATTGATTGATCTTACGTCAGGACTGCGATTCGTACAAGTTGAAGGAGTCTGGTTCACTTTTATCACTAGAATGTCCTTGGCAGTCCTCTGACGTTTCCAGCATCTCACGGCGGAGGGCCGTGAATGAGCAGCTTTGAAAGCGAGCCAACAGAAGATGGAAAATACTGTTGCATAACTTACTGATTCTCCTTGACCCTTAAAAAGATTCAAAATTCCCATATTTCAAACACAAACACATCCTCCATTTTGCCTTATCTGTGTCTAGAGGCCAAATCTAGACTTCAGCTACAAAGACAGATGTCATGACTTCACCTCCCTGTTTTAAGGTTTTGTTTTGAGCCTGAACCACACGTGTACAGATCGTGCTGCTTCGTTTTATGTTTGACAGTAAAAAACTGCAAACCAACACCTGTTCATCTCTGCAGACACTTTTTGCTGACTACTGTCCAGAAAGCCTCTGAAATATTATGTGGTGCACCTGTGGACCTTTATATTAATCTTTTATACATTATATAGACAAAAGTATTGGGACACCTGACCACTACATCTACAGGGACTTTAATGGCATCACATTCTAAATACACAGACAGCTTTGCAGCTCTAACAGCTTCCACTCTTCTGGGAAGGCTTTCCACAACATGTTGGAGGGTTTCTGTGGCAATCACACAGTCTCCGTTCCAGTTCGTCCCAAAGGTGTTGGATGGGGTTGAGGTCAGGGCTCTGTGTGGGCCAGTCAAGTTCTTCCACACCAAACTCATCCAGCCATGTCTTTATGGAGCTTTGCTTTGTGCACTGGGGCACAGTCATGCTGGAATAGAAAAGGGCCTTCAACAAACTGTTGCCACAGAGTTGGAAGCATAGCATTGTCCAAAATGTCTTGGTATGCTGAAGCATTAAGATTTCCCTTCACTGGAAATCAGTGGCCGAGTCCAAACCCTAAAAAACAGCTGTATACCACACCTGGACCGATACTTTTGTCTACACAGTGTATCCATCCATATACTTATTTTTATTATTTTCTTTTTCTTTTTCATTTTTCTATCCCCTTTTTTTGGCACATTTTGAATTCTGGGTGGTGGGGGGGGTTATCTGTGTCTTGAATTTCTGCTTCACCCCACTGAGAGACTGATACTCATGGGAACAACAGAAGATCCCCAGCACATGAAAAGCGTCACAGCCCTGTGGCGATGCTCAGGCTGTCTGGCTCTGCCTTTGTCCCTCTGACTCACTGTCATCACATTCATCGAGCCCTTCCTGATCCACTGTCCCTCTCCAAGCTTCTGTCGAGAGCAGCGCATAACTAAGCCTTACTTGGGTTTGACCACATCTGGGATGTCGCCATTTGCCAAAGTGAGATGCATTGGAATCCAAGCACTGACTTCCAGCTAACTGTCCTCAAGGCCCTAACTCTACACAGGCCAATAAACAAACAACAAGATGATCAGCAGCTTCACAGATGTAGCCAAACCATGTCTCTTAAACTGAAACATGATGAAGGATATTCTGGAGCTTATGTTCTTTTAACACATCAGATTTCAAGCCGGTGCCCACAAAATCCAGAGGAAACACAAAGTGTCGACAGTGTATAATCCAGGACGTCATGGTTCATGGAAATCTAAGTAAAAATTTTGACGTTTCCCATAAATTTTCCAAACGGGCTCCTCGTATTCATGCGGGTCTCCTCCATCATCGCACCATTGTGTTTTGAAGTGGAACTAAACGCCGGCGGCTGAAGCTGCAGTGGAAAAGCAGTGATGCTGCTGCAGAAGAACAGTCTCCTTTCTGGTTACAATTAAGTGGTTTATAATCTGGCTGCTCCTCTGCTGGGTGTCTGGGTTTCTTCTTCTTTCCCTGCCATTCTTTCCTTCACCTCACAGACTTGTTTGTCAACTACACAGGTCTTTTCTAGGCTAAAGTCTCTTTTCTGCATGGGTACAATGGAGCACTTTTTCTAATAGAGGAAATGCTTGTGATAACATACAATTCATCACATTTTGTGATGCGAAAAGCAGTTGGACCGCATTGCTCAAATACTTAAGATTGTGAACTAATTTACATCCAGTGTAGTCCTGGAATGAATGAAACAGTCACTCTCTGCTGTTTGTCTGCTATTGAATTGCATTTGAAATGTTTTTGATGTCTTCGGTGATGTGTTTGCTTATTATAAATGAAACCCAGTGAGTCAGAGAGTCTCCTTTTCACTGTTGTTTTGGATGCTCTCTGACAGACAAGCTTCAGGCACACTAACCTGGCGTCGGCCATTTTACTGGCTGTTAGAAAGCGTCTGCCTCAAGCTGAAGCTGTGAAAGTGAGACGTTTAGAAGCAGAGACTGCATACAAAGTGAAAGGAAAACTGGAGGTGAGCTGACATGAATTACGCTTTATTTGGAGCAACGTCTGTCAAAACTAGTAGAAATTTTACCGATTTCAAAAATTCAACTTTTGAATTCCTGATAAGTTTTTAGTCCATGCTATAACACAAAGCACATTGATGGTGCTTACATTGTACATTGTTAGTTACTTAACAATGTTATTAATGTTGGTGTATACTGGCAGTTTGTGGCCAAAAGACAAGGGCTGCAAAGACTGTCCATCAGTCAAATTTGCACAAATAAAGTGAGCTGAACATTTGCTGCTCGTTGAAAAGGAACACATCTCAAAGTCACTCTCAGGTGTTTTACATCTTTCAAGTTATTCCAATGGTTTACGGTTTTTGCTTGTGGAAAAATGAAACAATCTTTGTGAAAAATGTTTGCAGAATGAATTGAACAGCAAACAGCTGGGATCAGTTTTGATTATCGCATGTAAACTTCCTCAGCAATTTTCACTTGTAGAGATGGAGATTAAACACTAAATCTCACCCATCAAAAATGTACTTCCGTGTTGATTTTCTGCTTTGAGTTACTACCTGCCAATCATAGTCTTATTCCAGCAGCAGGAAATGGGGTCATGTAGATGACCTGTTATCTTGATTGTACACTGGAGGAGTCTGACTTCCATGCATTTTTTCCATAGGCCACAGTTCAGTCATTTAGCACAGCAGGTCTGTCGTTTTGTCCTAACGGAAGCTCTCTTCCTTGATTGTGGCCAGAGTACAGAGAGCTTAGAGACTGATAAGACGTACTCGTTCACTATCAGATGCAGCCTAATTGCTCTGAGGTTATTATTGTGTCTGAGCCTTTGTCAATACTTGCCAGTGCTGATCTACTTGTGGTCAGTGATGTGATGTTGAACAGCAAGAGGACGTGATAGAAAATTAGTTCTCAAATTGTACATGCTCAAGGTCTTCTCACAGCCTTTAAAGAGAGCAGAGGTACATTTTTTTATGTCTAAACATCATAAAAATGGTCTCAGTCTGTCATTCTTTTACCTTAACATAATTTCCATGATTGTAGTATTTGTTCTTTACGATGTCCAAATCCACCTCGGCCCAGTTCTGTCACTTAAGATTAAAATGAGATGGAAAAACAATCCCCAAGGAAGCAAAGACACTGGGGCTCAAAAGTGGGTGAAATTCCCTTAAGCAGTCTAAAGTGTTGTTACATAATGGGCCTAATGCATCGCAGGAGCTGGACAAAATCGCTGTATTACTGCCCAGATTGGACAAGCATGCCTTTGATCAGGAGAGGCTGCCTCTGAGAAAAATAAAGCCTCCAGGGACAGTCAGCACTTTAAAGGATCTGCCTAAAGAATCACAAAAAACACTCAGGACTTCCTCGGCAGAGATCCCCAGTTATTACTAATCATTTTTATCACAGTACTTTGAGGCTGATTTAAACATTACAGTGCAATTTTCAATTACATAACAAGATTAAAGCCGTTAAGTGATCCAGCATTAAGAGCCGTGTAACCCAAATGTAGTCCGCTATTGTTCTAAAGCGATTTAGCCTCTGTGATCTGTGGAACCGTAAATAATTTCTTGACCTGGAAACCTAAAGAACCTAACCTAAAGAATGAAAGACCCTATGACACCCTTCTTATATTTCAGCTGAGCCTTTACATGTAGACAGTGTGTCAGTCTGTGCTGGTGGTCTGTTTGGTTCATTAAATCTCATTAAAACCACTTTGGCCACATTCATAAAAACCCTGAGTTATTAACTTTGTCATGGAACTTGGACTGGTGTAAAGTATTTCCATAATTCCTTAATTAATTGCTTTAAAGCTGCTTCTGCACAGAATAATTGAATAATTCCAGCATTAGTTTATACATTAAGACAATTTAAGCGAACTTGCCAATTCTGGACTTTTTTGTGGACTTTTACTGTGTCTCCTTATCCAATAAAACAGTGGAGTACGTGTGTGCTTACACGTGTTGCCGTGTGCGCGACTTATGCATCAAATTGGGCTTAATTCTTTCCACACTGGCTCCAAAATGTCAGGGTCGCCGCGGTCCGAGCGCTTCCCTGTCAGCGCTCCGATGGGGGCCGCAACAAGGTGTCCGTCTCCTTGTCACAAAGCAGACCTTGTAGAGGATGACGCGAGCCGTGCATGTGGAAACATGATCATCGTTCTGTGTTCAATTATTTTCAGGATGGCTCGCGCCAACAGCTAACATCTGTGAAAACCGTGAGACAGAAAAGCAGGGCTGCCAGACAGCTAGCAGGCTTTCCTGATACGTTATTGATCCTCCTTCGATGAGAAGGTCAAAGGTCAAAATCTGATCAGGGCAGCTGTAGCTTTAAAGTCCTGGTCATTAAAGCGGTTTGAATTTTGAATGTATACCACTCAGTCAGAACTCCTAATTTGTCAGATTACGTAAGAGCTTCTTCTATTTGTGTTTCTTTGTGTTCTTCCTTCTATGTAATGAGAATAAATAGAATACATGAAGACTGCTTCATAAAGAACAACAGACTTTATTCAAAAAGCACAGATCACAAAGATTTATGCGCTTTAAGACAGCTGTGCTTCTCCTGCTGTAAATGTCAAAATGTCTCTTGTGAAAACGGTCAGAAAAACGTCTGTTCTACTTCATTAGAACCTGGTCACCTTCAAAATGTTTTTACACACAAAATTAACTTAAATAAAATGATTCATTTAGTCATTTTAGGGGTTGTATATGGGAACTGTACTGCAGTGATTGTTTCTAATATTTTGTCCACTCCATCTCTGTTTAACCCCATGCACTTCAACAGCACAACATACAGCAAACAGTTGAATCAACACCTTCACGGATTTACTGCAGGTCTGCTGTAGTAAACGCACCCAACAAACTGACTACAGAGTTTGTAGTACTTGTATTTTCTTCCGTGATTTAATGCATATTATCTACTGCTTTTATACTGCACTTGCGTACAGTGCGTACATAAAACACATACAGGTCACGAGTTTGCAGATTGTACAATAAAATTGTTATCGTCTTGTCCATCCAACCAGTTTCCATAATACTTTAATTAGAAAATATAAATACAATTTTTTATCATTGTCACTTTGCGCAGTAATCGGATAATCAGTCACAGTTCTTTCCATTTCCTCTACCTCGAGCAGCAGCTTCCCCTTCTGTCCACACATCTTCTGTCATGTTGTACAGTATATGAATGAGGCTGAATAGGAAATGGAAGGTTTTTTAACCCTAGAACACTAACGTTAAAATTAGTAACACCATCACTAACGTTGGGTATATTTTACCCGATATAATATCTCGGATAAAATAGGGTTAAAAAACAAAATAAATTTTTTTCCCTCTTGGAAGCCTTTTTTTTCAGCTCTTGAGTTTGCTGGGATCATCCGCCTCTATTATTTTGTGTCTGAGTAGAGACGAGGCTAAGCAGGCCCCTGGAGCCACGACGGGCCCCTCTCGTTTTCACTTTGCTGCATAGAAAAAAGAGCGAGGTGGACACGTTACATAATTTTTTCCATAGGGAAGCTTATTTCTGGCAAATTTGCAGATCATCAGCTTTTTTTAACTTCTTTTTCTCAGTCCACTTCCCACTGCATCCAAAGGTTGGACGACGTTAATGTGATTTTCCTTGTTAAAGTTCTGGACCATTTGCTTCTAATTTGATGGTTTGTAGTACCTCCTGTTCCCACTCTCTGCAGCCTTCATGCTGTTTATGGTGTACGGTAACAGTCACTTTTCTCTGGACTGTGGGGGAAAACCCTGGAGAGGAAGGCGTGACATTATTGTTTAAAGAATGGAATTGCTTGTTTGTCTCTCAGGATGCAAAAACAAACTGCCAAACTTGTACCTGGATTGAGGCTGGCGAGATGTTTTGTCAAATAAAATTAAGCTGTGCCAAAACAGATTTATGGGTTTACTGTTACTGTGCCACTGCTGTAAATACCCCGAGGATGACATAACTCTGTTAAAAACACTTTACTACATCACTTATTAAGCCACGAGATCAAGAAATATTTTCATGCTGGGTTTTGTTTACACTCGCTAACAAAAATACAGCTGTCGTGTTGTGCAAATGTTCTTTGATAGATGCTGTAAACAGTGAGAGGAAAAGGAACAGCCTTACTTTAGTTCGAGACTCACGTACCATGTGCTGTTCAGCTTTTGTTTTCCCAAAGTGTTTGTTGTTCGGGCTGATCCCACGCGATGCGCCTGCACATCTGGTGTGTGCCACTGGTTCTCCTGCCTTTTGGTGGCTGTCGCACGACTGGAGCGTTTGCTTTACGACCAAACCAGCACACTTTGTAGTTCCGCCATTAAACTGTTATGAAGTGATAATGAGATGGTTAAATATTTTGAGATTGGGGTTAATTGCTGCCATAATTGCTGCTCTGATTTCCCCCATGTGTAGCATATATAAGGCACATAGAAGTGTTTGCTAACGTGTGGGTAGCCAGAAGTTGAGGCTGTGCAAACAGATAATGAATGACAATTGCAAATAGGAAAAGACTTTTCTGGTAATAGTAGAGTTATTGCTGTACATTACTGATGCATCCAGCAGCTGGTACATGTGTTGCACTGCAGTTGTGTCAGTACGACTACGTAAGAATGTGTTATCAACCTTTTATTAAACCGTTATATTATCTCTGACAATATTCTTTGTCATAAAGTACTTATGACATTTTTGTATTGATGACGTTGCAGTGGAGTGAGTTTTACTCAAGTAAAACTACCACATAGTACTGAAAGTATTGTATAGGACAAAAAACATACTTGGCTAAAAGCAAAGTGTAAGTTAGTTTAAAGTTGGGTGGGCGTTTATGTGAGGCCACTGTTAAATTAATAAATGAAACGTTTCATTTGGTTTCAGCACCAGTGGAACAACCTCGCACCACCAAGCCCTTACATCCAAGCTGATAATAAGCTCTGGTTTTGCACAGATTTTGCAGCCTGTGAGTTCCTCCACATAACCTCAGTACAATTAATCAGAAAAGAGTACAAACTTACTGTGTTCACCCGGTGGTGCATGAAATCACTGACTGATTAAGATGGATGCAGGTGAGGTACACTTATGCTAACCTCAATCCATCAAAATTACATCATCCATAATTTTACTATCATTATTTTTACTTATCTTTCTAAATGTAGGTTCGAAATAATAAATAGTACTAATAGTAATAGTAAATAAATAGTACCTAGTAGTAAGTAACAGTAATAGTAAGTAAAATTACTGATCTTAAAGAAATAATCAATAAAAGTACAAGCACACAAAAAAGTCCTTAATTACAGTAACATGGGCAACATGTAATCCGCTCCTTCCACCCCTGCTTGATGAGAAGTTCTGTGTTTAATCAGGATCCTGTTGCCTTTTATAATGAGGTGCAACAGTTGATGAATGTCACGGATGAAGACAAGAACATCTGAAGGATCGAGCAATGAGAAAAACCTCATTAACGCGGTGCTTCCACTCCTCCACAGCCCTGTCCTCCATCCATCCTCTCGTTTCTTCACGTCATCGCTTTCCATCTGGTAGATTCAGTCCTTTAGAAAATAGCCTCAGGTAAATATGAATGTGCCAGAAGAGGAGGCCTGCAAAGTCCGCTGAGTGAGGAGGAAAACAAAGGGCATGTGAAGGAACACCATAAATCCTCTTTTTGTTTAATGGATGTCTTTGGCTCGAGATCAAATTTGAATGAGGAGCATCTTTAAAAGGCTTTAGATTTATGGCGTAGAAGTTTTGCAGTGGTCAAATGGTAACTTCAGGCGTGATTTGCTGTTTTTCTTGTGTGGACATAAAACATACAGTATAGAGAAGACTGGCTGCTTTTTTCTGTCCAGCTGATATTTTATTCATTTACAGTGGAACAAACACTCACATTGTGATGAACTGCACCAAAAACCATCACCCAATCCAACATCATCAGCCTTTTTCAGCAAAAAGAAAAGGTTTGACCATCCAGATGCATGCTGGGACTCTAATGGGTACCTTCTGTGTGTGGATGAAACGCAGAGGGACATGCCAAAACAGGGGTACCCTGACACCCTGGGATGAGACCAGACTTGTTTCATAGTTTTTGGACAATAATGGAGCTCCGTGGCCCAGAGGAATAAGATCAGACTTTGGAAACACAGACTATACCTATCAGTAGGATCATTCGTTTTTGGTCTTTTAATAGGATCTGTTGATAATAAGAAAAATATATAATCACCAGAATAATCCTTAAAAGGCTGCACTGATTTCAGTGACACTGGCACCGATGCCCATGTTAGATATGACAACAGACAAGGCAGCAAGCTAATTACACATCAATGCAGTCCCTCAGCTTCCAAACTAAATCATTTTTCAGGTACCATTCAACCTCACCTTCTGAGAAAACACAGTATTCATTACTTCAAAACCCAGGCAAACACATCTATTTCCCCATGCTGAGATAATTGGCTGTGGGTTTGTACTGTGGAGCCCAAAGCAGGAAACTGCCACGCTGCTACCAGCATCTGACAGAGTTGGGATTGTTTGGCGTTGCAGTGGGTGGCCCAGGCGGGTCGCTGTGAGGCGAGTGGATGTGCGAGCTGAGCTCTAAAGCATGCGAGTGAATCAGAGACCTGCCAAACATCACAGGCAGGAGATAAGAGTGTGCATCCAGACAATCAGTGTGCACATGGTCAAAGAGAGAACTCAAACTTCTGTGTGGCAGAGTGTTTACATGCTGGGCCTGAAAATGTCCCTTAGACTGTGTTTTGCTTTTCATTTACCCAGTTAGATTTCAGATGGTTCTGGTATGGCAAGCGGTGACTTAGTTGTGGCTGTTCAGCTGAGGTTAGCAGCCACAACACACCAACATGATGCATGCATGAAGGGATTCAGTTACAGCTGTGCTAAATATGCGGCAGGCTCAATCAAAGCCAAGAAAATCTGAACTGCTTCAAGTTAGATGATGTTTCATGGTAGAATGCTGAGGAAAAGACAAGAGTTCAGGCAAGATTTTGACCAAATAGGACAGGAGTGTTGGACTGAAAAAAATGTTTTGAAGTAATACTGTAATACTGAAACTTTATCTTTTCATTATCAAATACATCCATAACCTTGAAAAGTTTGGAGCTTGGCTCATTAAAGAAATCTTATTAAGAAATCTCATTATTTCTGTAAGTCAACTTACATCAGTCCACTCTTTTCGCCATTTTTGTAGATATTTTTTCTGTGACTTTTTTCATGGATGTTAAGCATGAAGTCAAGCTTTTTTATGGAGGACCATTCCTAATCTCATCTACAGCGCTCTTATTGGTGGACTGTTTCACCACCGCAGAATCAGCCTTTAACCTGTGCAACACCTGCAACACAATCACACCCAAATGTAATCAGTTACTGGAATGAGTTCAAAGTCTTCAAACTCATGTTCACAGATTGATGCACCAAGTATTTGGTGGTCAAAAGATAAAGTTACACTTCATTTTTAATGCAAATTTCACGCTCAGCGGTATGACAATAGGAGTGAAATGTCTGAATTTGTTTCCTTTGCCATCTTTGTATTGCTGTTGCATACATGAACCCATTCTTGTCCCTGTTTTGACTGTCTGCAATTTGAAGCTCCATTGGTTTGCTGTCACAGTGCTGAAGCCAGTCCACCTCGTCGCCACATGACAGCGTGAAGGCCTGTCCGACAAGGTCACGCACAAGTTGGCAGGACCCTTAATGCGTTCTCCTGTTTGGTCCCGTTTCCACTCAGAGCGCTTGGCTTCCCCTCAGCGACAAGGCGATGGAAAGGTCCTCCCCGGCAAACTCGTGAGATCGTCAGCGTCTGTCGAAAGAGAGAGGAAACAAGTGCTGTTTCGTACGTCTTTGGCCTGAACGTGGCTCCACTCACTGTCAGGAGTATTTCCTCACTGCCTGTGATGAACTCAAGGAGGATCAGTCGTCGGGGTTTGTAGGAGGCCGTCTGACTGCTGCTACCAAACAGCTTTCCTCACCCAGAGAGGAGGAAGATCAAAGGCGCGAGAAGAAAGGAGGAGCAGACTTCTCTCCCACTTTCTGAGTAAATGCAGGGAGCTCTATCTCTCTGAAGGGGTGATTAGATTGTGCAGGACTCCGTCATCTGAGTAAACACAAGCAGCCATAGTGACCTGCATGGAATCTTCGACACAGACCAAATGTTTTTGTGAGACTGGAGCTGTTTTTCAGGTTGAGGTTTGAGGAAAGGGATTTTGTTGGCTTTGGACGCTACAGTTAAATGTCTAGTGTGTCAAAGTCAGGAGGATATAAGGGCCTCTTCCACGGAGTCCACCATGTTTCTACTGCAGCCCAGAATGGACAAAAGACACTGACTCTTTCACGTTTCCCCGGAAGACCTTTCATGACACGACAGTCACCAGCAGTCATGGCAGAAAGCTTTAGCTATTTCTGGCTCTTGATATGACCTGAAACGATGACAAAAAATTAAAGGCAACCTGTGGCAAATTTCAACCACTTAGAATCTGTGATGCAATGACAGCAAAAAGCACAGCAACGTGTCAACAAGCCAGAGAAAAAAGGTAGTAAACACGAATCATCCAACACCTTTAGGATGAACTGGAGCAGAGACTGTGAGCTCACAAATGCTCTACTGAATGAATGCGCACAAATTCCCACAGAAACACTCCAACATGTTGTGGAAAGCCTTCAGAAGAGTGGAAGCTGTCGTAGCAATTCAATTTCGCTGAGGGATTCATCCTAAAGGGATAAATAAAGTGAAGTCTAAGTCTAAGTCTAGCTGAAAAGCTGTCTGTGTATTTAGAATGCGATGTCATTAAAGTCCTTGCTGGTGAAATGGTCAGGTGTCCCAACACTTCTGTCTATATAGTGCACATGTGAGCATGTTAGCAAGCCAACGTTTTCCTCACATCTCAGCAGTGCCAAAGAACAACCACTAGCCTGGAGGTACATGTTATATTACCATACTGTGTGACTGTCTGAGCTGACTCATTATCTTTACATTCTGAGCAACATAAGATGCTTTGAAAAGAATCACTGAGTGAAGTCATTTAGTCCACTTTACATGGCTTAGTTTAATGGGTGTGAATAATTTGTGTGGGTGTTTATGTTTGTGTGGGTGTGTGTCTTTTAGTAAGATCCAAGACCATGATTAAGACCAGTTATTTAGCTCATTTAATAGGAAAAGCTGTGTGTGCGTGTATGTTTTTCTTTCTTACCCTTTGTCACAACAACAATCAATGTTTTACTGCTGCCAGAATGTAATTAACACAAAATACTGTTTCACTTGAAGTCACAACCGGGAAACAATTTGGCACCAAGCATCAAGAGCAGCCAAAACATTCATCTCACCCTCTTATGCTTGCATGAAACCCTCAGTCATCCAAACTTTATCTTCTGACAGTATGATTAGACATTTGACATGTGCGTGTGCTTAGTGGCACATTTCAGTGTGATACAGCATAAACAGGAAATGTTTGTCTCCTGCCACATGGAGATGATTGGAAGAGGAAGTTATCCTTCAAAAGCTGACAAGAGCTGCTTGCTGTCGGCGACAGTCGAGGTTTGGTCTACAAATGCTAAGTTTAATGCAAAATACTGTAGACAGGAATGCAATGCAACCAAAAGGCCACATCCAAAGTTTCTGCAAGAACCGAAGCCCCTTCATTTACTGTGGTTGCCTTTCTGCGCTCTGATACGTTAGTTTAAAACTATATTTATCACAAACACAATTATGTAAGAAGCAACAAACAAGTGAAGACAGGCAGTGGTTTGAGATCTGTGCTTATTGGGCCAATTATTCATGCAACTTTTTGTTTTGCTCCCATATAAAGGGAACAAGCCTCCTTGTGGACAATGTGGATCGGCTGACATACGGTAGGCAACTTAATATGTGACCACACATCCTAATCCTAATTCCAGTCTTTGTAGTGATGCTGTGGCAGCTAAGTAAAAAAGGTTTTCCTCGTAATTAAAACCTTAAAGCTTTAAAAGCTAAGAGCCTCAGCGTCTGTCAGCTCATTTTGGTTTTACAACCTGCATCTTTATCATCGTCGTTCACTCTCTTTGCTATGAACCAGAAAGTTTGCTCAGCAGTTTGTTGAGACAAAAAACAGAGCAAAAAGAAGAGTGAATGTTGGACTGGCTGAAGAAGCACAATGTTCCTCTATGTGAAGTGATCACCATGTCCTACTTTATAAGGTATTAATATGCCAGTGTTGGCTTTGCAACTTCTTGTGCCTTTCCCCCCGAAAAGTGAGTTTATTCCACCGATGACCCTGTCCACGTAATTCCCTCGCTGATTAGATAAACATAGAAACAAAAGTGTTTAAAAAAAACACACTCACAAATGAGAGCACCACGTTTTTGGTGTTACTGTGTGTGTTCATTAAATTCCGTTTGGGCTCCAGTAATTAAAATCATTAATTTAGCATTTAACAGTTTAATACTGTATGTGTTGTATGTGATCAGGTGTTATTTAAAAAGGCAAATGTTTAATAGAAAGCTTTTTATTTTTCTCTGAACTTTAAAAACAGACAAGATGACGTTATTTCTCCAAAGCACTTAGCTCGCTGGCTTTGCTTCTAATCATCTGATTGCTATTCACACCTTTGCCAGTTGTGAAACAAGCTTGGCCTGCATTTATCACACCGAGCTCATCTGTGGCTTTGCTTTTCGGATGACCTTGGCGTTCATCTCACATGAGGGCAGCTGCGCGTTTGGATGTTTTGTACGGAAAGTTCTCGCAATCGTCCTGCATTAGTGATTATACAACCTGGAGAAAACACTGCATTTTTTAATTTTCAATGTGGTACTGAATACTAATACGACTGTGTTTTTCAGTCCATGGTTAAGTTATACAAGTTACACTGAGTCAAAAGCCAAAGGGATCTTTTTCCAAGAGTTCTCATCTTATTGCATTACTTTTAAATTTTATTTTATGTGAGCTGGCCAGAAGTGGATTTATTTCCTCTTTTGCTGTCTGTCTTTTCATTCCATTTGCGTTTTTCAAAAGATATTAAGAGCGTCCGTCTGCGAAGCCAAGCTTCTGCTTCAAGATCCCAAAAGAAGGTATGACAAAACACATGCTGTGAAAATGCTTTTGAAAATTGTTGTTAAAATGGCTATAATCGTTTCCCACAACTCAGAGGTATTCAGTTGGTCAGCTACAGCAAATTCTGGGCTACTTGCTTGTGTTTTATCAGTTCAGCTCTTCTTCAAATTGCTCTGTTGTCAAATTAACTGTTGAAAATGCATTAAACCTTTACATTTAAGAAGGTTTACCAGCAAATTCTGTAGCATTGCTTAATAAGTGACAAATAATACATAATTTATCAAAAATCTTTGTGCAGTAATCAGATATCCCAAAAATAGAGCCCAGCTCATACAACAGCATGTCACTGTAGATTTATGTTGAATTCAGTATAATTTCTAAGTGAAGTATAATTATTCAAACTCCTTCACAACATCACACAAGAAAGAACTGGCAGGTTAAACTGACATTTTATTGTTCTTTTGTTAGTGACCACACTGAATGTAAGGAGGGAGGACTCGGCACAGGACGACAACCGGGCACGTGCAGAAGACATTAAGACGAACATCATCAAGTATTATGAAAGTAAGAAGCCACAGGAACCACAGGGTCTGAGTGAGGACTTTATGGACCAGCCTGTAAAATGTACCTGATGTGCCAAAGGCATTAGAGCAGACTGTAAGCCGATTTCATTTATTACGTATCCATCAGCAAAGCCGAGCTCCCGTTACACCAAAGCAAAGTGACTCTGATTTGTTCCCTTTACTTCACATCCAAAGTGGTATTTCATAAAACAGACGGTAGTGTTGTGTTCACAGACCAGAAAAGGCGATTCAGACTGCTAGCAGGCGGCAGTAGAATGTTTTTCCACTCCTTTCAAATACAGTTTGTCATCTTATAACCTCTCAGGTGTGAGATGATCTTGTCACACCTTCAGGATGCTCTGACCCACAGGTTGGAAACCTCAGCACTAACAGAATTACTTGTATTCAGCATTTTTTTCTGAATGGAAATCCCCCCTGATATTCTACCCCTGATGACTGGCAAAGGTGGAGGCTTTCTAAGGCCACAAGAAAGCAAGCAAACATAGTGTGTTTAAAACCCAGAGTGGGTGGTGAACAGACAGCTCAAAAGTCCACAGAAAATCTCGTCTAATCGTGAATGTGCTGAGACTCTTTGTGAGCTTTTGCTACGACACGTTTCAGTTTCATGTTATCGTGGCACCTCACTGAGATGAAGACCTGAAAAAAGAGGAACACACACACACACACACAGTGACCACTCATCTGTTTTAGATGAATCTCACGCTTATTTGGATCACTTCCCAGAATCGATTCAGCTAAAGTCATTTAACGCAATTTGCAAATTGGGGCTGCAATGCTTTCACAAATGGTTGTTGTTTTTAAATTGTAGATACATCTGTGAGTCTCACTGGGGAAACTTGTGCGTTCGTGCATGAGTCATAAGCTTGACAACCGTTTTGACAAGTGAGACTTGATGAGGAAAAGGGAAATCTCATGCTGTAAATTGCAGCTTAGGCTCCCAGTAGCAGGACCCCAGTTGCAGATTTCAAATGGTCATTGTTACACTTGATACCTGATAATCTCTTCTAAACTTTATAAATAAAGTTGAAAATTGGTAAAATGGTCCTTTAAGCGTCCCTTGTCGCAGTGTCTTTGTTTAAACGTTCCAGCTGTACCTACAAATCAAGCCTAGGAAAGGCTGATTGTGTGTAGTAATAAACAAAATGTAGGATCATATGTGGCTCTTGGCATTGGGGAAAGGTCCGGGTCCAGGCCCACTGACCTGGGAGTCCCTTCTGCGAGCTGCAAGCCAAACCAGCTCACGGCAGATCCCCCTGCCAGCACATCAGCAGCGATGGGGATCGAGGTTTCCATCAGGTTCTGTCTAAATGCTTTCAGATGAGAAGATCCCTGACGTAGGCAAGCTCGAGCAGATTCATGGCTCCCGAGGTCTTCCTCCTCCTAAGAGGTCACTTTCTTTATTTTGTGTCAGATTTTTAGGGGAGCATTCCCACCTGCTCTGAGTTCGCGGAGGTATTCTGTTGAGCCCTGTGTGAAATGAAGCTTTTGTTTGGGGGCCATCAGGACGGGGATAATGAAAGGATGAATATTCCGTGGTCCTCTTTACTCCGCAAATGAATCGTGTCTTGAATTTGTTATGACTTGTTGCTTTGTGTTTAGCATTCTGAGGAAAGAACATCTTGTGTCTCTTGAGCTTTTTGATAAAGTCCATCTTATAATAACTGTGATAGATTACAGAGAGGAGGAAGTGTGGTGAGAGGCTTGAGCAGATAATTTGTGTTTGTTGTGACTCAGCGTGAAGCTCAGACCATAACAAAGTATACAAATTGTCATTTTTGTATGGTAATTTCGTACATCTGTGATTACTGCTGAGGTGATAATTAATAATAATTGGCATCACCACCCGGGGTGCTCTAACTTCCAAACACAAGCAGCCTGTTCCAAAACAACACAGGGAGTGTGGAAGGCAGCCATGAGGATCACTGCCAGAGGAAACAATAGTCACTTTGTGGTTCTGGTTTAGTCTGGCCAGCCTTGCTGTGCTCCTACGGTCACCTCCTGCAGCTCCTGTCTGTGGGCATTCCTGGCATACTGCAAGCCTGAAACTGACTTGATAGAACATTGGGATTACACAAGAGTTCAGGCGATGGGCTTCTCATATTAGCACTGGATGTAACACACTTCTTGTGCTTGCATAAAGTTTTATAGACAGGTGCGTTGAATCATTAAATGTCTGGTGTCATGCTGGAAACTTTTTTGTTCTTATGCTGGGAACAGACTAAATCAGCTCGATAACAGCCCACAAAACAGATGGCGTCAGGAAACGAAAATCACAGGGGACGACAACTGACGCTGAATCTCAGAAAAGAAGGATGTTGTGCTGCCACCTCATCACACTCCAGCGTTATACTCATTGTATTGGACACATTGTTTGCTTACATTCTTGTTCCCAGAAGTCGGTCGCACACATCGTGAAAGACGGCGAGCTGTGATCGCTCTGGTGGTCTGTAACGTCCCTCTGTCCCAGTAAGATTTATGACTGTGTAACTGCCTCATCTGACACAGTGACTATCTTGACAGCAGAAACGGGCACAATTTGAAACCAAAATGTGTGTCAAAACAATGCTTTATGTCCCCACATCTGCCATACCATGAAATTACCCAACAGACACGTCGCAACCACAGCCGCTTGTTGGCCTTGAGCCTGAGCAAACAAGCAACGTGCCTGCCTTTGAGACCTTGTCTTTATGTTTCTGTGGTGAGGGAGGAAGCTCAGTGTTAAGAGGATCTGACTGACATCCACACTGTAATTACAGGGGTAATATCAGCCTGATACTGTCTATCAGGCTAACACACACTCACACACTGTTCAGCTTCTCTCTGTGTCTCAGCCAGCTGTGACATAATTGATGTCTTCCTCTCAGCACGGCCTGTCTGTTTGTCTGATGACACTGACACTGCTGTCATTCCTCAGCACAGATAACGAGATGCTCAGAAGAAAAAAACAAACAAAACCCTGCTGCCCATGAAAGGGAAGACTCAGCCGCCAATAAAAGGAGCTGTCCATTTTTTCCCATGGACGTCACTCAGCTGAGATGTCAATAGAAGCATTGATACCACTTTCTATTAAAACACTCTTTATTAAGGTTTTATAAATTAGATTTGAGTTACTAATGATGAAGGAAACTTTTAGAAACCTTCTTTTGAAAACAACTTCTGGGTTGCCAGGTTGTGGAACATGTGAATGGTGTTTTTAGCCTACAGCAGGACACTTAAGGGCCACCATCAGTTTAATGACTCAGTAAACAACTGCACTTTTTGAATTGGTTTAAAGTAAAAATCTTGCATCTTAGCAGAAATTGAACTGAACCTGCCAATACTATAAACATTGTGTTCAGCTGAATTTTATGATGATTATTGGATGTGAATAAACACATTAATCACAAGCAGGCTTCTTCTCTGGAAGCACATAATAATTACAAAATCCTGTAAACACTTTCTGAGGTCACTGGGTTTCTATTGATAAGTTAGTGCCTGAGCACGGCCGGGATTAGCAGTTCAACAGAAACAAGGAAACACGTGGTTACAGGTGAACACCCCACGCAGCGTTTGGCCTTCATGCTTCTGTTCCAGCAGGGGTTCACATTCCCGCGAGCTGATTCAGACACAAGAGCTGATAGCCTCCTTCACAGCCTCACGCCCAGCATTTTCCCTGTCAGACGGGAGTCAAACAGTGCTACGTCAAGCATGTAACCAGCTTAACTCTCGGAGAATGATTACACTGACGACTGTCTGGAGCTCTGATTCTACAGTTTTACCCTGATGTTTCTGTTTGTAATTCTGTAAAGCAAATCATTCATCCAAATAACAGCATCAAAACCTGCCCACTCGCATGCTTGGCTGAGGAGACACATTTGATGTGAAACCAAATCCAAAATAAATCTTTAAAAAAAACAAAAGGCTTTCTAATCCAGAAAATTGTTTTAGTAATTTTATTTTCTTGTAATATTCAGATGGTTGGACTGAGATTAAGAACTGAACCCAAATGAGCTGATTGTTTGTTTTCCTGGAATGGCATATTGAAGGTCCAGTGTGTAGAGCTTAGGGGATTTAGGGGCAGCAGTGTGATATAATATTCATAATTAAGTTGTCATTAGTGTATAATCACCAAGAATAGTTTGGTGTTTCTTAGCAGCCACCGTAGGGGAAGGTGACGGGAGTCGCTTTCTCTCGGCGGTAATCTGCGATCACAAGGCTGGATGCTGCAAAATCCAACATAGTAGACCTTTAATGTATTTCTGTGAAGAAGCACCGCATCATTCATAGCATCACATTACATCGAATTCAAATGAATCAGCTAAGACGTCACTTCAGGTCTCGTGAAAATTTAAATAAATGAAAATAATGACAGTGGTTGAATTTGCAGGCCTCTCTGCCTCTGCTGTAAGTTGCTGTAAATGAGAAACTAAACAGCAACTTTTCTTTAACTTTTCATCAAAAAATAAATAGATTTTTACATCCAGCAGCCTTCACTGGAAACAAATTGTATCTCTCAGGCCTTAAATCTGTATTGTTTACATTTGTGTTTACATCATCTCAGTCTTCATCCTCTCCACCTTTTGTCGGCTCAATATGTTTTGTATTTGCTCGGAAAAAGAAAAGCACTCCAAAGAACATGCTTGGAAAAGCCATGTGACTGCAGGTTCCTCCAGCACATGCAGATAAAACCTGCATGATTTAAAGCCCCACGAGCCTTCTCTCTGGCTGCCCGGAGGTCCATCAACTGCACATAAATTCCAGGAACCAGGAGTCTATATGAGCTTCATATTGTTTTTTTTATTAGCAGGGAAGCCTTTGACAGTCCTCTCAGACAGACCTCTGCTTTAGCAGATCCTCCACGCCATTTAAATCAGATAATAAAATGGTGGACTGATAGTGGGGACATGTGGCATGATTTTGATGACTGTCTGGGTGTAACTCTGACATGTGGTAGCATGTGTCACATCGCACTGACTGCCAGGCAAACATATAATAAATGTCTCTGAGATGAAACTGAGCTCATGAAGTAAACGCTTTCAGTATTTGGCCTACTTTTGGATTATGCCAGCGAGGTTTATGAGAAAGGCTCAAGTGAAACAAATTTAAAACTCATCAGCTGGACTATGGGAGAAGAAAGCAGGTCATTTTATTTGACGTGGACCATGCAAAACCACCAAACTTGTCAAATCGAATGCCAGCCTATTGACTTAATGGCAACGTTTGAGAGCATTTTATTGGGAATATTACTGAAGCAAAGCTCGATTTCTGTGGATTATTTCATATCTAACATCACCAGTTTCTGGCACTCAGAAATGCACCTCACCCCTGTTGAGTGATCCTTCAACTCATTTATAAATCAAAGTCAGTAGTTTTGGTCATAAAGGGACACTCTATGTAGTTTGAGCTTGCCTATACTCTTCCCCCGCCCAGTGCCTCTCTGACAGTCTTTTTCCTCTCACCTACAGTGCCGCCAGTGTTCTCCCCCCTTTGAAGCACTATTTTGATGAGGAACGGTGTTTTCCGCGTGTTAAACAGTTCAAAGCCAGGGTGGCGAGGGCGATCAAAGCAAGTTTGTGGGCAAAACGAGTCCCACTCCCTCCGATCTCTTTCCTCAGTCTCGTAAACCTGAGAGGAAGATGTTTTGGTCAGATGCTTGAGGCCTTTCTTTCTCCTTGTTTTTCAGTGGCTGTGGCCTGATCCAGCGTTGATGACACAATGGTGATGACACCTACTCGCCCCGCTGCTGTCTTTTGATTGTAAAGTCAGGGCTTTCCTGCGGAATCTGCCCGGGCAGGGATTTCTATCCTCGTCTTTGAACAAGCAGCAGGTTCCCATTAGGAAGACTTGAGCTTGGAGGCAGGAGGGGGGCCTTAACTTTATGAGGCCCACTCCTCATCCTATTGTTTTAAGATGAAGGCAAAGAGTAGCGGGGTATCATTTAGGAGACGCAGAGACAGAACAGATGCATGGAAATCTTTATGCCTAAAGATGTTTGAACCCTGACATGTGGAGGAAAGGGAACTGTGGGAAGAATTTATTACTCACAGAGAGATAGAGGTAGGATCTCCACACAGGAGCTTTTACACTCGAGGAGGATCTCATGAGTCCACACTTCATAAATTCTCCATGCAGATAAAGTATTCAAAGTTTGTGCATTTATCTCCAGGATATGTCTCTTTAAAACCTGAAGATACGCTTAGAGCATGCTCAAACAAGACTAAGAATAATATCTCCCCCAGTGTGCAAGCGCTGAGGTTGTCTATTTAGGTAAGGAGATTGATAGATTGATACCACTCGCATGTCTGTACTGTAAAAATGATGCTACTCACAGCAGCTGGTTAGCTATTCCTTCTCAGCTAACTTAGACAATCATGGACAAAACAGTCACAGACAATTGACTATGACTATCCAGATGATACACAAGAATACAGTTGAAGCTGAGAGATGATTCCTATGCTTGGACTGTTTCACAATTAGCATACACTAATTTAATAAATAATAATAATAAATAACTTTTATATAAAAAGCTCATCAGACCTGCCTTACGCTGCCTCTGACTGGCTAGTGTTTATTGCCTTCATTGGTTGGGTTAGTTAGGGTCATTCATAGAGAAGTAAGACTGGATAGGCTTAGAATAAGAAAGCAAAGTAAGTTGGGTAATGTCTTCGCCATCCTGGGAAATAAAAAATAACACAGGTTGACACATTGGACATGCAGGCAATTTTTCAACCACCGATGAACCCTTCTATATACAGCTTTTAAGTGAGCTAAACATCAACATTTTTGTGCCTGTACTGAAAGTCATTCATTCTGAAGCTCTACCAACTGTCTTCACGTGTCACCTTTGGCCCAGCTGATGAGATTAAAATGAAAGAAAGTCTGTTGGAAAACGTATCTTCCGTTAGCAGAATCCCTCAAGGACAGGCAAAAAAATGATCAGGACAGCCAGAGTCTCCTCACACGAACACACTTTTGAGCCTCAGCATAGATAGAGAGCTTATCCACCATTCCTCCCACAGCAGTAATTACCGTCAATAAGAAATTGATGAATAGACTCCAGATGTTCAATTAAACATTCCCAGCCTTCCCTTTATGTGTGATTCCCAAGCAGGATTTTGCCATTTTTGTAACCTCTAGTTGTCATTCCTGTTCACCATCTCCTCCCCACAGGGACCCTGCTGCTCTCGCTTAGTCATAACAGAGGATCAGATGATGCAGCATGAACTGACTGATAACACATGGAGCCTGAAATTCCTTGAAATTGGATGTTGTGATGAAATAAACACGTTGTCCCGTCACTGCTTTAGCGTCTTTCTACGCCTCGCATTTCTTTGCTGTCATGCGTCATGTCCTTTCCTGTGTGATTGTCTCTGACAGCTGAGTCCTTGTGAGACTTGTCCACTGAACAATAGGCATCTTGGGATGTTGCTGTTAAACACCATTGTGCTGTCAGCTGCAATATGTGAGGCTGTCATGAGAACAAGCACACTGAGGTTGTGGACCGTCTCACACTTACCGAGTTAGGATTATGTAGCTCAGCAGCTTCACCACTTTGGGCCTCCAAAACCTATTCAGATGAACCCGTTTAAGAAGGAAACAGCAAGTTTTTGGTTGACCTCGTGGACAGGAGATCCCATCCCAATTTACTGGTGATGACTTTAAATTTTTTGTATGATCAATTGTTCAAAACGCAAATATATTCAGCTCAGTTCACATAAAATGAAGGAAAGCAGCAAATCTTCATACTAAGCACCTGGAACCAGGTAGTGTTTGTTTGAAAATTAAATGATTTATCAGTTACTAAATACTCAACAAATCATTTAATGGAACCAGTCCACTGTGGAAGGGTTCGGTGCTGCTCTTTAAAGGGTCACAAGCCAAAAACTCTCCTGTACTTACACTTACAGTAGGCCAAGAAGGAAATGCGGCACTTGACAGAGAGCACTTGATGCCTCTTCTTTGCTGACTCATTCATCTGCAGCAATCCAAACAGTATATGTACACTTAAATTACTCTGAGTGAAATTTACTGGATCTGAAATGTGGCCTGTTTGTATTTAGCATGCCGTCGATAAGGACAGAACGATCATTGTGAGATGTGAAAACCCACTTTGCAGTCTCGACTGGAAATAGATGTTTACTTAAAACAGTTGCCGAAGGTTAACAAAATACTTTCCATGAGCTGCAGAGAGAGGGCCCTGTGCATCTGACTGAGAAGTGGATTTACCTGCCTGACATTCGGCCTGCGGAGGACAGACTTGATAGTGTGTGAATGAGGTTACTGCTGAATAACATCTCTCAGACATCTCCCTCTGGTCTTAGATTCCATTGAATAATGAGGCATTCATATAAATACCTGTGTAAATTAATTAACTCCAGGCAACTAGTAAAAATTAGCTTTTTGATTTCAAACAATTTCAGCAAAACAAAACCCACCAGAAAGGAATAAATCATCCACTTAATGCGGCCCTGAGGGGATGCATAGATTGTCCTGTTATGCAAGGAATAATCCACAAAGAGCCATGCAGTTACTGAAAAGTAATGCGTGGACATGGAGACCGAGAGATGGTTAGCCTCTACAGAGAACTTTATTTTGTAACAGCTGGGTTGACTCTTCCACATATGTGAGAGCAACCTGCCAGCAAACAAATATGAAGCAAATACCCTTTTATAAGGCAATACATTGATGTTCAACATTGTCAACCTTGAGCTTTTATTTATTGCTCAAAAGCCTGATGACAATATCCTCCAACAAATCAGAATCAAGAACTGCCCATGGTACACGCCACAACATCCTCCATATCACTTTCTCTTTTTCTCTTTGATATTTGTGCCCGAAATGACATTTGAAAAGCTTAACGCAGACAGTCATAAATCATACACGAAAAGCCAAAAACAAACAAAAACAAAGTGATGTAAGACATCGCCGTGTTATTTTAATTGGTGGCACCAAGTTGCAATTTAAAAAATCAGGGGAGAAGGAAACAATGAGTGGGATGGGAAAGCTAGAGTTCAGCATGAGATGGAAATGAAACGGAAGGGCCAAAAAGAAAATGATTAAGACAGAGAGAGGGCAGGAAGAGTCAAGAAACGATTTTTTTAATCCGTGAGAGAGCTGTGGTTTGGCAAAGTATTTCCACAGCTGATAAGTCAATCATGCTCTTTTCGCACTCGTGTTATGATACATCACTGTTGTTTCCCTGTCCAGGTACACTGAGTGTGCAGGGGTTTTTCTGTTGCAGCTAACCAAACTACAACCTCCCTCCCTGAAGTTTCTTTGGCCTCAGCATCGACCTGACGCCCACATCCAGCAGCAGTTCCTGTGCGCTCTGCCAGGAGTCTGCAGACATGTATTCCTAGGTGCTGTAGCTGTGGACCTCCAGCATGGGAATGAAAACCACTCTGTGTCAGGTTCGCCCCCCTCCAGTCCCAGAACTGGATCAGAACCTCTCTGTGGAGCCCTAAAGGTTGAGTTTACCTGTGGGAGGTCTTCCTGGGTGTTGGATCGACAGACACACTGAATTTCCATATGGATATGTGAGGTTGGACCTGCTTCCCGTGAGTGGTCTCACAAAGGTTCCCATTCACTGTTTTTGTTGAGCTCCACGTGAGGCTGAGCTGCAGTGAACCAGCCTCCCACCACAGACAGAACTATTTAACGAGATGTTTTACTCCTCCTGTCCCCTCCTCTTATCGTCCCCTGATACTCAAAACAAATTGGCTCGCACTCATCTGAAAGCAGTCCGTTTGCATTTTTATTGGCAGTCCATTACATTTAGAGTCCGCAGTTGTCTGCTGTATTTTCTCTCATTGTTTCTGTCTTCATCTCCTACCTCCCACAAAGGTCTTCTTTTCGAGGACGGCAGTCAATTCTCGGCTACTTTATATTTATTTCTTGTCACTGTGTAGGCGGCGGCTGGCTCTGCGGATAACTGATGTGGTTTGTATTTACAGCTGGAGCATGCTGAAGCTATTTGACTTGAATGGTTTTCCTTTCAGGAAAATCGATAATAGATGAAAATGCTATGACGCTGAGCGATCACACACAATCATCTGATCCTATATGGCCCTAAAAAGAACAAGTTACATTTAATATAATGTGTTTTTGTCTTTAAAGTAATTAAATCAATCCAACTTATTTGCAGAATAAATAAAACACAGAACCATATGTATGAATGTATGTTCTGTGCAAGAGAAGAAAGTTTTCTCATTTATGTAAGTTATGGGCGACATTTTGGTCCAAGTTTTACTGCGTAAGCTGCATCACTCAAACCCCAGTGGTTATTAATGAGTCACTGAAACATGCCACTGTCTGAGTTCTGGCTATGGTGCACCTTAGACAGTTTTTAACACCAATTTGTTACCATTGCATGCTGGGAAAATCATCTTTCATCTTGCAGTCTTGACCGAGCATGCAAGCATTTTTACGTTTACATTTCTTACATTTTTACTCAAACAGTGCGTTCTCGTTTAATCTATCAGCCATGCCCACTGCGTCTTGAGGGTGGCTTGAGGACTGGAGCCAATCACAGCTGATTGAGTAATCAAATCATCAAATTGACACTCTAGTGACTGTCTACAGCAGTAATATCTACGCTGTACATGGGATTCAAAATAAACTTGTAAGAAATGTTAATTAAGAAACATGTGGTGTAGTTCATTGAGGTGTTTTTAATACTTTTTGGACAATGCAGTTGAATAATATATCAGGCTCATAGGAGGATTAAGTTATTGTTGGTTTTTGTCTTTTGCCTTGGGAAGGGGAAATGGTGTCAATTTATCTGCTGTTTCCTTCACGTTTCACATTGAAGCTGCAGATTTATCACTGTAATTTCTTTCCAAACCATTTGATCTGAAATCCCTCCTCTGAAAGTGGGGCATCAAAACAGTCAGTTCAAAATGTTGGATACAACTTTCTGTCATGATGCCCTTCAACCTCCAGCAGGTTACGGATATTTGCTCTGAAACTGAAGAAAGCCTGGAAAATATGTTTTTAAATGCCATAAATCAGCTTGACCTCATAAAGTACTTGTTAAGTCATTGATATTGATCAACAACCCCATTAAACATTCACAGGAATATTAGTCATCTGGTGCTATGGGGCTGTGAAACCCATTTCTCCTTCAAATAATACACAGTATGACACAAAGGGCAGACTACTGAAAACGATCTGTATGGACTAAATAGCCATTCAGCTAGCAGTTTTAGTGATATTTATGAAATATATATCTTTTTTAGACATTTTGTTATTAATCTGCAAAAGTGAAGATTTACAGCTGAGAGACAAACTGAAAGAACTTAATGTAAGTTGGACTTTGCTAGATCAAATGAATCACAATCATCTTACGCTTGGATTTTGAAGTTGCTCTGATTAAGATGCATTGATGTGTAGAGGATGATTCTGGAAGGAGAGGCGGATTATTCTCTTGCAGTGCTAAATCTCTTTCTGTAGAACATTTTTCACCCGGCCAGGAGACTCTTATCCCTTTTTTCAGTCTGACAGACAGACTTTAAGTCACATACTCATAAAGACCTGATACACATTTGGTTATCAGTTGATACAGCAAATAAGAAACAAGACCTCCCATATTTAACCAGCAACTATTTTGTCTTGCTGGTTGAAATGGCTCCATTAGTTAGTTGATACATTCTTATTGTTTCTATCTGATGTGACTTAAACTGAAAATCTTTTAGAGCATGTGGAGAAATCCAGAGCTTCACCAGACCTGCTGGGCTTCATTATGGTCGGTTACCCCATGACTGCACAGTCAGTGTTGGGTGGAGATTCTGGTGGAGTCAATTCTCCTCATAAACTGAATGAATGATGTCCATCACTGAGCAGCACCTGGGCTTGAACATACAGTAGCCACCCCTGTGTCTTGCAGCGAGGGGACTACAGATCCGCTGTGGAGGGATGTTGACCCCAGTCGCCTCCACCTACTTCCCCTGATGGACAGTATGTCTCCTCTGCAGGTGTGCATCAGCCTCATAAAGAGATGTCTGTGTGCGTCATGTTTGCCCTCTGCCCGTTTCATCATTAAGGTATTGGAATGAGAAAAAAAAAGTGCTGTGGGGGGAAAAGCGACCTGCCTTCTAGGTTTACCAAGTTATGAAGCTGCTTTCATGAGTGAGGGGGGCCCCCGCTGCAGTTCCTGTCGAACACACGGCTGCCTGTTTACGAAGGGAGCGCTCGCGGTCTGCCCGTGCTGGCTTGTTGCCCCATGTCCAAGCGCTCACCCGCCCCGCTGCAACCCGTTACACATACCACTAACTGCACATTCCCTCTGTTTGTGTATCTCATACCTCCCCACAGCCCTACAATCCCTATAATTCTCCCTCATTCCCAATCTTTCGTCTGCCCTCACCCTCACCATGAATGTTTTTACACAGTGGGAAAATAAACCACCATATACCACCGCCCGGCACTCACATCTCCTACAGTAAAGAGTGTGATTCAGGGCATTAGGGCTGGAGAAGAGAGGGGAGGAAGAGCTCACAGCAGCTGACATGCGATTGTAAACTTGGCTGCCGTGGGACTGTTTACCTGGACATCCAGTGTCATACTTTCCTTGGGTGTTGCTGTTTCTCCCTCTTTAACCACAGAATGGTGCCTTTGTGAGTGGGAGTTCAGCACTTTCCTGGCTGCTCGGCTACTCTTTCAAGCAAATGCTTCATCATATCTCGGCACGAGAGGAATGGTTCTTTCCTGGGCCATGTGACAGTCTTCACCCTTTTCCTTATTTACTTAAAGCCTTAGGAAATGTGTTTTTAAATCATGCTAATCCACCTCATTTTTTGCCTGATGGTTTTGTGTGTTAAACTACGAGGAAGTGTGTTTCAATTGCCTTTACCTGCTCTGGTGTACATTTGTTTTGGCACCCACTGAGATGGGTGTTTCCCCTTACAAGACCAGCTTTCGTGTATTGCATAATGAAACGGAGTGAAAGTATAATCAGAAATGGGAAAAAGATTTATCGTTGCTCCAGTATTTTCCACACCATATTTGTTTAGTTGAAGTCTACGGTTCCAATGGGGCTTCAGTATTTTCGTCACAAGCCTTTGGCTGCACTACTCTTTGTGGTTCATCTTGGATCCATTCTCATCTGTGTTCTGTTTCCAGTTCTTGGATTGGCATTTACAAATGTAACATGTGAATGTATATTTAGCAGTGTTTTCCTTTTACGTGCATTTTCACCATGAAATCAAAACTGAAAAGCAAATATGCACTCTTTCTGCTTTGAGTTTGAGGTCACGAGGTGTCTGTAAAGCTGCTCTGTTGGGGGAGATTTAGTTTTGAAGTTTACTTTTTGAACTAGATATAGTACTACTCTGCAAAGAAAACAGGAAAGGTTGGAAAGGAAAGAACTTGAACATTTTCAGAGATTGGTGTGAACTGTGTACCCAAAACTTAATATGTGGGTCTAGTGAGGATGTCTAAATGTGTTTGTTCCTTATTCAGTGATTGATTTGTGACAAACAGGTAAAACTCCTCAAGCCTATTTATTGCTTAGTAAACCTCAAAACTGACATATCATCACCTTATGAAGATGACTACGTGATGTTCACCAGCTCTGACTGCAGTTTGGTGCTGTGCTGATAGTTTACTGTTAGTTTGATGGGAGTGATGAGAGAGAACCAAAACATTAAAGCTGCAGGTCATAAAGTCAAATCAATGAGCTGAAAGGCACTAAAATGCTCCATGTTAGGGGAACTGCAGACTTGGGTGATGATTAACTGACCATCATTGCTACGAAAGACAACTTTCATAATATCACAAGCATCTTTAAAAATACAGTGCAGCATTTTTATGTGAGTGTGACATCTTACATATTTCTTCTGGTTTAAGTTTTTCTCTGTAGTAAAACTCTGGTCATCAGCTTGGAAATTTATGGCATCCCTGATGTTCTGAGTAACAGAGAGAAACGTAAAGTTACTTAACAAGGAGATGCAACATACAGGAGCCACCTCGGCTGGTGGGAATCTTCTGTATGAATTGTTCAAGTTGTCGAGACCCTCTGATAGCTATCAAACCCTGACTTGGTCTGGGACCAGGTGCCTCAGGGTTGATGAGGCTTCAGGGGCCTTCAGGGGCACCAAATGTCCCTCAGACCAGGGCCAACATGGGTCAGTTTACCATTCGCGAGTACTACACACACAGGGCCCATCAGATAACATGTCCCAGGACATTCCTGAGTGGTGGGGCCCCCTCCTCCAGGGCCCGAGCAGAGATTCTGCCTGAGCCCTGGAGAAACGGCTCCTTCTGGAATGCTGGGATTTGATTGATCCATTGGGGGATCAGGCTAAACCTGCAGAGGCTAATCTGGACTCTGGTCTTACTCTCCAGAAACACAAGAAAGACTAATATTATGAGGGATTAATTGTTCTGCGTTGTCAGCAATACCACACTTAATAATGTTCTTGTTTGTCATAACCTCTTGTTAGAACATTTCTCTAACACTGAAATCAAAGGTTGATCACTGGTCAATCAAAGAGGACACTAATGTGCATTTTTTTGTGAATCTTCTCTTGACTGCAGCATTTTTCATTTGTTCATTCAACCATTCATCACTCTTTCTACTTGTTTCCTTTATGTTTATTCCAAACAAACAAACAAACAAACGCTGTTGCTATGGCTGGATATACAAACTGCATTACAAGGTCTACACTGAGTCCCACTGTAGGCCTTGTAATGCACATCTTCAGTCCACAAGTGCAAGGCTGCACTTGTGTGTGTGTGTGTGTGTGTGTGTGTGTGTGTGTGTGTGTGTGTACGTGTGTAGCACTTGCCTTGACCTCAGAAATTCTCCTGCTCTGCCAATCAATAACCTGTTTCACAACTGCACTTTAATTTAATATTTTCCTAATGATAATATAAACATTTAATGTAAATCTATAAAAGTCATTGCACTGTTGCACCACTCCTGAAAGAGGCCACGTTTTTACACCTTCTCCCTCTCTGTACCTTTGTCTTCACGCGTATTCACTTTCCTCGCTCTCACCCTGGTGTTTACAAGCTGACCAATGGGAGTCTTGGTTTTTGGTTGACCGGTCACATTGTAAAATAAACTTGGGCTGAGCCCTGGCTGCTAAAAAATAGACTGACACGTAACAACTCGGTGTGTTGAGGAGGAAACTCAACTGCTGTCTGGATAATGTGTGGAGTCCATGCAGTTTATGTTTCTGTGCTGTACGGAAAATCGAATTGTAAGTCAAAGTTTTTCCGATGCAATAAAGTACGTACATTTTACAACTTTGTAGATACATTAAGTAAAGCTGTTGCAATTTTGTGGCGTAAATGTAGAAATATAAGGAGGACGGGTCGCTGTGCTACCAACAGCCTGACCAGAAAGACCAGAAACACATTGAGCCGAGAACACACGGCTGCCTGTTTGCGAAGACAAGATCAGACAATATACATATACGAAGTTAATAAAAATTTAGAACAATAAATCCGCTCCATCCTGACATACTCGCCTGTTTCTTCTATGTTCTTTTAAGCAGTCACTGCTTATATGAACATCTTCTGTGTGCGAGAAGATTTAAGCAGCAGACACTGGAAATGTAAAATAACAAACAGAAAAGATTTCATGGGCTGGATATGATTACTGTTATATAAAGAGCAATAAAGAGTAAAGTTTCTCTGAAAATGTCACAGATTATTTCTGTAAATGTTGAGAGTCAGTGTCAGCTGCCAAAGACTCCACAACACATCAGTTTCCCTTCAGTCTTTCACTGTTCAGATGCAACACATTCCATGATAAAAGAACACTTGATGTCTGTGTTACTGGTACGTATTTGAATGTCTGTACAGAGACAGGACTCTTCCTCTGTCTGGATCACTGGCTTCATGCCATGTCTGCTGTCTGGCCTCTCCTTCTCCCGCGAGCCCAAGAGTTCACAGTCGGCTCAATCTCAAACATGACCATCAGTTCAGTCTGGTCACACAAACATCTCACACCTAATATAATCTTCATAAATATGTTTTCATTAGTGTGTAATCACCTGAAACTAAGAATTGTGGTAACATGAGCCTTTTATATCTACAGAAGGAGGAAGGCTTCTTCCATTGAGTCCAGCATGTTGCATTGCCATGTTTCTACAGTAGCCCAGAAGGCACAAACCAAACACTGGTTCTATGGAGGCTGAAGACTGACACTCACACTGAGTGTACCTTCTGTCTATCTCTCTGTGCTCCTTCTTTCTGATTTTGCCTTCACTATATTCTTTTTTTATCACTTTTTTCCTCTCCTCGCAGCTTTTTGCTGCAAAAAGAGGCCAGAGGGCTTTTAAAGCTCCCAGCAAACTCTTCAACCAATTTGTGTGAAGGCGACATGCTGGAAAATGCATTTCAGCCCAGCATGGATGTGTCCTTCAACAGCTGAAACCCCAAGGGAGTAAACGGCATGCAAATTGCTATTTTTTCCATCACATTTACTGGAAAATCCAGAATTACTGTAAGAAAGTGGATGAATGTAAATATTAGTGATACCAAAAGCAGTGACATCCACCTCCATGCCGCCACAAACTGGCCCCTGCATATCAGTGAAGCCACAAACTCCCAGAGGCTCTTTCTCTTTCTCTGTCCAGCACATGCCATGCTTAAAACAAAGTGGCACAAGCATCCAAATAGATCTCCGTCATTTACGCCGAGCTTGTGCTTGAACCCCGGGCAACAGATCTCGAGTTCCAGATGCCGAGTCTGTGGCTGAGGTCTGATCCTGATCAATGTGGAGCGTTAGCTTCAGCTAAGGTGTTTTCAGGATCCTGCTTTAAGAACAAATAACTATTCATGAACTTCCTGTCTTTCACAAATGGTAGACACATGAGAAATGATTATTTTCATTACTGTTAGTTGTGTAGTCTATATTTGAGAGGAAAAAAATCAGTTCAGAAAGCTAATAATCAAACTGTCTGCTTTGTCAAACCAATACACACAATACAAATGAACAAATGTTATTTGCTGTACTTTCTGTACTTTTTTTCCTCGATGACTAAAACGGCTGCTGAAGATGAATTTTCTGTGTACCGACTGGTAGATTAATTGTTTTAGCAGTACTAGTACTGGACATTTTCTGGTCAACTGGGTGAGGCCTGATGTGCGCTCGTGTTTTTTCCACAAAACTAAACAAACTTATAAACCAGCATAGTCAAAGCTGCTGGAAATTATTCCTGACAACATTAAATGCAATAAATTTCAAGAGGTTTTCAGCACCTTAAAAACACACTGCTTTGTGCATAACATTCAGGAGCTCTTAGCTGAGCCTTTTTAAAGGCTGCATTTTTAGACTCCAGCTGGTAGAAATCCTTTAATGCTGCACATAAGACTTGGTGAAAACCTGTCTGAGGTGGTTTATTTTCTCTGCCCACCAGTGAGTCCAAAATGCCTGTAGACATAAAGCCATCCTTTGTGTGTAAAGATGAACATACTTGCATAGGATAGGATTTTGTTAAATTGGACGTTATTTTAAGTCAAAGGAAGTGTTATCGTTCCAAAACCCAAAAAAAACCAATGAACACACATGCTTGTAATCTTTCAACATCATCTCACACTAACTTTAAACAGCCCAGCCCTGTGTAGTGAAACTGTGTGGTATGAGCTCATTCAGATCAGAATTGTCTCCCGTCCAAATGTACACCAAAATATCGTAGATTGTTTTCAGTATTTTAATCAAGAGTCTGGCCCTAAATGGGCAGCAACCCGGTCTGGTAGAGGCAGACTGGTAAGTCGTTATTAAAGAGTTCAGTTTCTCCACACCCTCACCCACTGCTGCTTCAGTGGACCTACGCCTGTCAAGCTTTGTGTTTCTGATGCGTAGCTTACTATAAAAGCTTTCATCCATTCTTCAGAATTAAACTATTCTCCAGCTCCATCCTTTATACCACGTGAACCCACAATCAGATGGCCCCGCTGGGCTGGCCATTCCCCGGAGCTGACAGCAGACCAGCCGCCGGACTACAGGAGGCGACTCTCAGAGATGTCAGAGAATTGCTGCTCCTGTCAATTAGACGGAATAGACATCACTTTGGTCTATTTTCAACGGCCAACTGTCGTATTGAGTCTCAAACTTTGATTTTTGTTTCTTTCCTCAGATCCCAAAGTGGATTTTATTAGTTTATTAGGACTCATTTATTAGCTCAACTGTCATTTCATGCAATGATCACTTTGATTTTTTTTTTTAATTCATATTGATATAGACCAGCAAAATCCTAATTTTGTAAGAAAGTTAAAACATTGAATGATATTAAGCTAATTAGATGTATTTTTTTTTAATTTATTTTAAAGCTGCATCGACTCTGCAGTTGAAATCTCTCACGTTCACTTCATAAATCAACGCAGAGGATTGAGGGAGCTGATGTTCTGTGTCTCCGAGTTCAGAGACACAGAAAGTGCCAAAAACATTGAGGCTGCCAAAATATTTGTTGGATGTCATCATAATCACTAATATTACCATTCATGTGCTGGATGGTAGAACGTTACTTTTAACAGACGCTGATATAATTTAAGAGCAAGTCCCTTCTCAGAATCCAACAGGGAAATGGGAAACTAGTTATGCATTGCTAGCAATTACTTTGATGCAAGATTTTCCACATCAATGCAAATGATACATAATAGGAAGGGATAGTGTAATATGAACACAGAGACTTTTTATACAAAACTGCAGGATGTCTTTGTGGATGACTGCAAAAGGAGAATACATATATTTTCTCCAGCACCTGGAATCTCTACAGTAAAAACTGAATCTTGACATCAAACGGCGTTTAAGAGAAGACAGAGCTCAGCATTCTCCTCAGGCCAAACACCCGTCTTTGCCAGTGACGTCTGGCCCTCATGCCTCAACGGCAGCTTTGTGCAGGAAATGTGCAGCAGCCTGTGCGTTGCAGGTAGGTGTTCCAGATCAGCCTCTGCTGTGACGTGTGATACTGTAGGACCTCCTGAGCTGTCTGTGAAAGGGCCTATGAACAAGCTGTGCAACCGTCGAACAGAAGCAGCTGCTTGCAGTGCTACACGCCAGCATCAGCTGACGCCAAGTCTCCGAGGGGGTCAGACAACTTTTTTTTGTTAGATGTGTGTAAAAGTGAAAGGAGTTAAGCTTTGACATGTTGCAGGCCTTTGTCCTGGCCATAGAGCTGCTGCCACGCAAACTAAGCTAACATCAACCTTCGGTTAAAAGACTTTGACCTCTCAGCGTTGTTTCCAAGCGAAATCATCCGCTAAGTGTTACCAGATGCTAATGAGTGTTGAATAACACAGGTTGTGGCCTCTTGCATGATGTAACCTCACGTTATATTAACCAATTAACATATGGGAGGCTGCTGAGTACTTAATGACAGTATTTATCATTTCAGTTGGTGTTATCACGAACCACAACACTACCTTCAATACAGCTACATCACATGGAAGCCAATGGGATGATTGTGTTTATGTTCTAGTTCCTGTTTGTGTGTTGCTCCTTCTGGGTCAGGGTGTTTATAGGCTGACTGCTGGTCACCTTCATGCCCACAGTCAGCTGTTGACATTTTTACATTTAAACAGAGTTAACGCAGAAACACAGATGCAACTAATGTTAAAGAGAGACAATATAAGTGACTGTAAATTCTAAATTTGATGTGACAATTTCTGGCATTAAATTTCATTTCGTAGTTGGATCCCTTCAAAAGAAGCAATGTGGACTCACAACCGCCCCAGCGTCTACTTATATACCACATTCACTAGATGTTACCCTAAACCATCAGCTTCTCAGGTTTCCATCATACCAAATGTGGGCCACGCTGATTAATGGCCAGGACTCAATTCAAAATTTCAGCAAACTGCTATATCATTCTGACCCAGTATGTTCCTTGGACAAAAGTGAATTTATTTTTACTGCAATTAGTGGAATTCAATCAGTGTTTTACCACTGCCAAAATGAGGAGGCCTGTTTCATTTGATTTGAGTCGGGTCAGATCAGACGATCACGTCCTTGTGGCGTGGCGCTGACCCAGTCTTTCACATCCTCTTCCTGCATTTGGCATGAAAAGCATATGAATTAGATTCTGTACTTGTGAGACTTCCTGTGTTCAGACCTGTGGATCATATCACTCTGTCATGTTTACTAACTGGTACTGGGCCAGGGCACATGTGTTTACGTACTGAAGCCCTAAAACACGCCCAGAGTCCATCCACTGCAAGAACCGATGCAAAGTCTAAATCATTTGATGTCTGAGTTTCTTAAGGTACTGGGTCAAAGTTTGCACCCAATCCTTTGTGTTATCTGACAATAATCAGCTGCAGATATTATTCTCTCATTATGGCGGCTGACGAAGCAGTGTAGCGAATGGCTGCAGTGTCTGTGCCTCCCGGATGCTACAGCAGCCTCTCCACTCCATACAGACACACTCAGTGAGTTGAACTTGCTCAAACCCTGCAACTGTTTGGCAAACATCCCTCTGCCTGCTGACAACCACAGGCTTGTCTCATAGCTCTCCCCCGCAGATCTCTCCTCCTTCTCCTCCTCCTCCCTCTAAATGTGTTGACTTTACCCACTTAGTTTGGGAAGGAGGAAAAGAGAGCAGTGGGCCAAGGGGCCTCCAGAGAGAGAGAGAGAGTCACGACCCAGCCAAAGGCCTCAGTGAGGCAGCCTGAAGGCCGGCCTCTGTTCCCTGAACCCTCACCCTGACAGGAGAGCCACTGAGAGACAGTTGACAGCAGAGGAGAAATGGAATTTAATGGAAAAATGTTCATCTAACTTGATGACAGGCACAAACCCTGTTAATGAGGAAGAGTTGCCTCTTATCTTGTTTTTTAAGCACTTTTTTTTAAAATATCAGTGACTAACAAGTCGTAATTTAATTCAACATGGATTCATTGCAGGACTATAGCAAATCCAGTCATGTTCACTACTCTAAAGGATAAAAACAATTTGAAGAAGACTTAGAAAAAGGATCTCCTGAATTGTTTGTCTCACTTGCCTCTCAGGGCTTCTGTTTCCTTGTCTTTTACAGAAATTGTGTTCAACAAAAGAAATCTTGCTTCTCAGTCAAGTGAAATTTCTTTGTACTTTCTCCACTCCTGTACCTGAGTCTGCCTGTTTAGTGGGGTAAGCACTGACTGTTTTCCCCCAGGCGAGCCAAAAATAACAGAAAAAAACACTGACATTAAACATTATAGATAACAGTAATTGAATATTAAAGACACTGTGTGTAGGTTTTGAAAATTCCTTACTGTGGTGCCACCCAGTGGTCATATCAAGGATAACACACATGCGTTGCTGCGATTTCAACAGTCCAGCCTCTCTTCTGACCATTAGAATGATTTGAAAGATGCCATAACCACATTAAATTCTATACATAATAACTTTAAATCATTGTTTTCTCAAATCTCCTTTACCCAACATTACTTTGTTAGATTTCCAAGCCTTCCGTTGTGTAGAGTCCAGTGTTTGGGGCTGTCATATTTGTTTTTCTGCTTTCTCCAATAGTCTCCAAGCTGACCACCTCCAAAGTCTGTTATCAGAGCTGCAGGGGTTGAGTGCACATGTGACAAGACACAATGGAGGAGTCTGTTTTCCTAAGGTGTAAATTAGGATAGTGAAGCGAGTGGTCTTTGGCGTGTCTGTATGTTGGCTACCAGCTGGATTTTCATTATGTTATTCGAGCTTATCCAGCAGCTTATTGCGCCCTGCTGTAAAGTCGTTGCCCTCGTCTTTTATCATGAACATAAACTGTAATGTTCACGTGAATGCACTCCACACACTGCTTTAACACAGTTTCTGCACACATCACAGCAAGGAGTGTGATCCTTTGCTAACCAGAGATGTTTACAATTTATCCGCACAGTCATATGTTAGATTTTACATAGTAGTGGCAGCTGTGGTGTCTTCACACAATGAGGTATGCAGTTTTTCCTTTTCTGTCTGAGCAGACAGAGGAAAGAGAAGAAGGAAGCCGCAGTACCGCAGCACTGACCACACTGTTTGTTGATGATTTCTGGCAAGTGGAGTCTGAAATATATCGGAAATCTCCAGAGACTGAGACAAAATGTAAAAAGAAAAAAAAAATTTCTTTTGGCCACTTTAAGAGTCTGCATGTTCTGCCTGTGCCTGCGTGGGTTTTCTCCTGGTACTCCGGCATCCTCCCACAATACCATAAACATGCACATTAGGTTAATTGGCTACTCTAAATTGCCCCTAGGTGTGAGTGTGAGAGTGTGCGATTGTCTGTCTTTGTGTGTCAGCCCTGCGATTGACTGGCGACCAGTCCAGGCTGTACCCCGCCTCTCGCCCGTAGTCAGCTGGGATAGGCTCCAGTTCCCCCGCGACCCTGACGGATAAGCGGTATAGAAAATGGATGGATGGATGGAAAATTACTCTGATGTAGAATTTCTCTCCTGCACTTTATTTATGTTCAAATGAAGCAGGAAAAGGTTCCACCTTTAGCCAAACATGAAGGTATTTTTGTGATGGGTTTTTTCCTCCTATTTCCTTCCCAAATTTCTTCTGTGCACATGTGAAAAATGAGTCCACCCTGACTGCATTAAATGCTTCATGTACAGCATAACACAGACATTTAATGACTATGTTGTGGAGTTATTTGACTTCACTGCGTTGGAGCAGGTGGAGGCCCCTCTCTGCATTGGGAAGGCCGTCTGCTGATGAAAGCACTGCATGAAACAGACACCAGGACCAGCCAGACACACTGTTATCAGTCCGCGTCTGCTTCATGGGTGAGACTGTCCTCGACCAAACAGGAAGTCTGTCAACACTCAGAAAGGAGGACGGAGCTGGAGAGGGGAGAAGATAAAGGAGCAATAAAACAGTGAGATGCGCTAAGAGAGGAATGCGTCTGTTGGTTTCATTCATAAGCCTTGATATATGAAAAATAGTGTGTGCTTGCAGTGTCTTTGTTTGTCTGTCACAGAGGCAGGTATGACAGGCCAGTTCTCCTCCTCCATCCTCAGCACAGCGCTGCTCTGTCAGAAGCCAAACCCTAAAAACCACAGCCTCATTAAAAGTTATGTAACAGCTCAACAGATGCTTACTGTGACAGTCCTTTTACCGAGCTCTACTGCTTCTCTAATCGACGCTGATGGACGTCCCTGGAACAACCTGATCACATGATCCCGTCAAGATGGAGCACATGTGGGGAATTCACCTAAAACCTGTTTACTTCAGCCTTCATGAGAACAAACCCGCACTCTGAGACTCTTAAATGCCAAGGGATTACAAAAGCTTTCATATATACCTGAAATAATTAACCAATGTCATGCCAAGTGATACCTGACACTGAGCAGCTGAGGTGTGTCCAGCCCTGCCTGTCACACTGAGGGAAATTAGCCCCTTAAGCATTGAACGGTAGCTGTAGAACTTAATTTGGGTTTACACAGTTGCAGATGTAACACAGTAATAGCAGATGCTGCCTGTATCTTCATTTAAATCCTGTGTAAATACAAAGTCAAAATAAACTTTAAGGTTGTTAAATATGAAGACACTGAAGACCAGGAAAGCTCTCTGATATCAGGATAGTTTCAACAGCTGTTTTAATAAAGCTGCGACCACCAAAGCCTAGAAGATACAGTCAATGTGGAAACTTCTGCTTCTTCCACGGAAACTCTTTCTGCAGGGGTAAAAGTTAATTTCACTTAAACTAGAAGGGGCCTCGCCACATTAGTATAAGACAAGCAGGGTTTATTGAGGACGTTTTGCGCCTGACTCGGACTACGAGGATGACCTGGCAAAGGCTGATCTCTTCTGTGAGGTTCTGCAGTTGCCCACCGAGTGCCCGTATGAGTGGAGCTTGTGACATGTGTGCATGTGCACTCCATGTGATTCTCCACTCCAAGCACAGGTGGATAAGTTTCACTCTTCCTGCACTCAGGTCTCTTCACAAGTCAAGGCGGAAAACCTTTGGGGTCAAGACCCCACAACTCCGGGACCAACCGCCAGAGGAGATCAAGCAGGCTAGTTCTGTTTTCTCGTTTAAACTTGTTCCTCACGAGCTGCTAATTTTTCTTTTCTATTTATTTTTAATGTGCTTTCTTTAATTCTTATCTCACTTGCTATTACTATTTAATTATAATTTTTATCAGGTCATTTCTCTTGGGTTTTTTTGTTTTCTCTTTTCAGCTTGAAAAAAGAAATATGCAGCCGGGCCGGGCCCCCCTGTTTCTGTGGCCCTGGAGCAGATCTGGTGGTGACGGGGGTATGTGAGGGAGTCTAGCCGGCTGAGCAGTCCACACAGAGAGGGGCATTGTATGAGCGGACTCACACAAATCAACACCACCCGACACCCTTTTGCTCCCCTCATACTGTACCTCAACGTCTGGCTTCTCTTCATTAGTCAAGATAACATTAATTCAATATTAAATAAACTTCGAAATGAGGCCTCGTTTGAAGCGTTTCGCCTTCTTCCTTCTCCGTTTTCCCTTCATACTTAACCCTGTCTCTTCAGTGAATCTCGCTGCATCCTGTCTTTAACTCTACCCTCTACATTCTCCTTGTATCCACTTCACTCTGAGTTTGTATTACTTAGCTCACCCTTCTCTTCCATTTAAATAAACAGCTGCTTCCTCAGACCACTGAGCCGACTGACACTATGGTTTGACTGTAACTGATCACTTTAATCGGTTTTGGAAAGATTTCCTTTCCTGTTTTGGAACACCTGAGCAATGAACAAGTGATCTGCAGCTCACGCAGACTTGGCAAGTGGAAGAAAACTGAACGCTTTACCTATTTGCTCATTTCCATCAGGTAGCCAACACTGAATTCGGACGGTTAAACTTTGATCCTTGGAAATTCAATCTTTAGGATTTATGCAGAACTTAACAACACTTGGGAGTCAGACTGAGAGTCTCGCCTGTAGATTTTATATACAGAAGCTCCACTGCCAGATGATGCAAGATGGCGATCGCCAGCCGGTGACAAAGACCGTCTGGCTGATCTCGACGGGATTACATCACGTTGCCTGGCAATCTGTGGACCAGCTTGTGATTCTCAGGGGAATCCAAGAGCAGCTATTTGAAATCTCATTACAAAGCTCTGAGCCATGAGTTTGAATGTCCTGATATTAGTAATTTAATTCAGTCAGTATGTTATCACATGAACTTGGCCGTCCCTGCCTGTTTTCCACAACAGCTGTTAGCTGAAACCCTGATGTCACTTGTGTCCGGAGGTATAAAAATGCAAAACTAAAACTCAACAGCTTTGACAGAAATCACACACATATGTGCAGGATAAGATGTTTTTGTTCCTCTCATTCCGATGCAAATGAAATATTTTCCAACCTGTCGACTGTTGTGAGCTTCTGGCAGATGTGATTGAAAGACGAGATGTTTATCAAGAACTATGAGTGACCTTTTTCATGCCATTGTTCATCTGATCAGTTTGTTTTTGCTGTCTCAAACATGCAAATAAACACATTGCTCTGATTTTGCTCTGCTTTATTGCACATTTTTCCCAAAAGAATTTTTGTCGAAGAAAGAAAGTGAAAATGATCAAAACCACATTTGATCTGGAAGGCAGGGGTCTTGGAGGCCGAAGAGGTTTATTCCAGTCTCAGCTGAATGTCTAACTATGAACAATAATTACTTCAGTGAAGTTGCATCAAGTGAGAAATTCCCTCACGAATCCAAGGAGCATTTCAGCCCAACATCTGAAATCACTCTGTAAGTCGGAAATGTTTGAGAGTTTACATAAACTAAATACATAAATCTATCATCTAATTGAGCTCATACATTAACTATGAATGCACTTACTATGCATAGAACCACTGATCTATATATTCATTCTTTCTGGGTGTTTCTGTCAGCAGTAAACATTGTGGCCTGACCACCGTCACTCAGCCCGGACAGCCACTGCTCTTATTGCCTCGTGAAAAAAATGGACTGTGAACATCTTCTGTAAACTATTGACTAGATGGGGTGAAAATATGCCCAATTTTTCACAGTATTCTCTTTCTCAGTTTTCTCTAGTGTGCCCCCAGACTGTTTGAGAGTGCTGCTGAAACAAGCTGTGGGATTCAGTGAGGTGGTATGCTGAGGCCCTCCCAGCACTCTCTCTGATGCCTTTTTCCCATTTGCATAAAACAATATTTGAATTTCAAATATCAAGTGAAGCGTATGAATGATGCATGCTAATTCAGCGTAAATGGCCTTTTTTTTGCAAAGCTATTAATTTATAACTGAACTCGGCTTTAGGAAATCGCATTAATTATTTCTGTTTAGTGGAAAGTTTATGTAATGTACCATATTGCAAAATAAAAATGACTGCTATAGAGTGTCAAGAAAAACATGAATATTGAGTGCAGATGGTACAAAAATAACATTTTCACCTGAGCAGAACAAGTTAACTTAATCTCAAAATGTAGAAACTATATTTTGGACTAATTTTTTAAAGCTGGAGGAATGAGGATGACTTTATTTCTCTGAGTAGGTTCCTGTATTGCCAAGGTCGATGATACAAAATATTCTGATAAACTGTGAGAGTCATCCTCAAGGTTGTTTTAACCATGCTTAATTCATGGTTCAATTAAAGTATGACAATATTGATTTGTCTGTTGGGGAATCGGTCCACTACTTTTGTTCAGAAAGAAATAGTTCAACAATTATTGGCTGGATTACCATGAAGTAAGTGTACAGACACTCACGGTACCCATAGGATTAATCCTCATGGCTTTGGCGATGGCTTTTTCTCTAGCGCCACCATGAGGTTGACACTTGTGGTTTTGAGTGAAATTTCTTGACAGCTATTAGATGCAGATGTTGTTGACCCCTCGGAATGATCCCTTGTTGATCCCTTCACTTTTCATAATTAATTAGCTAATTACCAAATATTAGCATGCTAACACACCAAACTAGGATGGTGAACATTAGCGATATTTCTAGCTAAATGTAAGCATGCCATATCGTTAATTTGAGCATAATGATGTTAGCATTCAGCTCAAAGCACTGCTGTGTCTCTAACATGACTGTAAATTGCTGTAGACTCTTATGTTTTCATTTCAAGTATTGGATCCTAATTTTTTAAAAAGAAATATGTTTCAAAGGCAGGAAACACTGATACATCAAAATAACGTCCTGATATTTGTGATATGCACACAGCAGTTTTTATAAGAATCCCTTACATTTGTCCATTAGGGAACTGTGTACTGATTTGAGAACTGTACAATGTACTGAGATGGACATTTACAAACTAAAAAATGAACTGATCAGTGCTCTCTAGTGAGCAAACTAAGTTTCTGTAACAGAATAATTTTTATGTGAAGACGCATGATTTAAAGATGCAAACAGTTCATGTTTGTCTCTTTGCACATGTTCTTCAACCAGAAAGGTCGACAAAGACAAAATAACTTAATTTCATTACATATTTTTTCAACTTATGAATGGATGCAGTCACTCTTGGGTTGCGCAAGCCTCTAAACAAGAATGTTTACAGAAGAAAACCCCTTTGAAAGCATCACGTCTCTCTGATGATCCAGGAGTGTTAAGTGACTCTTTTAATGAGCTGGTTGTGTAACTTTCACCAACGCAGGTTGAATCTCTGATGGAAGGTAAACAGCAAAAGCTAGCAAATAAGGCGAAGCTTTAAGTTGATTCAGGCGCAGACAGAGAAGATTAGACCTGCAGACAGAAAGAGATGAGATGTCTTCTCAAAAGGCCTGTTCACTGGCACAGGGGCCCAGACTCCTTCATGTGCTCCATATGAGGATCAGTCAATGTTTGGCTGATGAGGTAACATGCTACTTTTAAACAAACTCAACCAAATGTTGCCTCAGAGAGCTTTAAGTATATAATACTGTAAAAAGGGAAATTCCACTAAAACAGCCTTTGAGGGTTTCAGATAATTTTGTTAAAGTCAACAACAACAGACATTAAAGATGCTTTTTAATTTGAAGAGTCCAGGCAAGCAGATGGTTCTTCAACATCAACATTTTAATAAACATGCAGCAAAACTATTCGAATTATATCCTATTGGAGGAAACAGCAGCCTACGGATGATTTAGGCATTGTGTATTTCTTACATACGTGCTCGCATTTGTTTCTACAAGGATGTTTAATGTGGATTATGTTTAGTTGTATTCATTAATTCATTCAGTCTCCCTGTCACTGTGTTTTAAAGTGCCGCTCGAAGAAGTCCAGGATGATCCAAAGACATGACAGGGAATTCAGTATTAGTAAGTATTTAGACACAGACATCTTGTTGGTTTTGGTCTTTGAGCATGATTTATTGACCATAAGAAATTATGTAATAATGCCCACTTTATCAGTCAAAAAACCCATTAAAGGTCAGCACTGACTGCTGAAAAATGAGGCTGCAGCAATCTGTATTAATTTACACAGCAAACACACAGCTCTGATTCTGATGATGAGGGCATTCTGCTGAAAGAAGAGATTCATGGGCCATTCTTTACATCCTCCATCTTGAAGTAAAATATGTTCACTTCTTCACACATGGGAGTGGACCCACCCATGCTTTCTCCTTCTCCCCACACTTTAGTTGTCCTACATTCCTGCTGGCTCTGACTAATCGCTAAGCCTTTTGCTCTGTTGTTATTGCGAGAGTATCTCAGGTCATGAGACTTAAACACCGGCGTATTCTTGCCCTCTGGACCCCCCTGTTTGGTTCTCACCGTTAATGCAGTGAATTACCCCAAGCTATCCCAAGCATGAGAAAAATGGACCTTCATTTGTTGAAGGGCTGCAGTTCTTGCTCCATGGTTTCAAAGGCCGCCATTAAATAATACATCTTCTAAGTGTGATTAGTTACCAACATTTTGCAGTCTGTTGGAATACTTTATGTTTTGTTTTGAGGTTTTTTTTAATAATCAGGGTGTTGTTTTTTCCTAGGAAATCCACAGTTACTTGATCACCAAAGTTATTTGTGTGAAATATGTCATGTTACACTTGTATCAAGATGTTTTGGTCTCTTTAGCTACCAGCTAAGTTCAAGAGCTCATTTACGGCCTGCAAATTCCTCCCTGGGCAGTCATCCTTTCCTTTAAGTATATCCCTTAATAACAATAATTATAATTTTTTCTTAACTGTCCTAAGATTGACTGACAGTATGATTGTCCACACTGACATTTCCTTATTGTTGTGTCAGCCAGATGCTACAGACTTGCACGTGTAAAGAAAAACGCATGTACGTGCACATACAAGACTGCAGTTGTCACTCACAGACACTAAATCAAACAAGCTGCACAAGAACAACACTACAGCCCAACAGTCACTATCCCACTCATGAGGACCGCAGAGTTCTGCTGATAAGCTCTTAAAATACGGGGGGAACGGGCTCATATCGACTTATCGTGGCTCCAATCAGCGAGGCGGATCTCATGTTACTCTCGCTCCCATGGGTCTTTGGCTTGAAAACACACATGACTTAATCAGTGACATTCATGGGGCCGAGATCTTTGGAGTCAGGGGATCACATTACCCAGGTAAGGCCCAAAGGAATGTGGCATATACTGTACGTGTTATCAACTCATGACCAGAAGCCGATGAAAGGTCGACCTTTGTGGTGATTAAACATGATGTAAGTGACGACGGTGACGGTCTTGAGGCCACGTCATGCTGGAGATGCGAAGGTAGCGGATGGAGCCGCTGGCAGCTGAAGAGGTGTTGATTGCGAACACAAACTTTAAACTATCCCGCTTCAGGATGTCTGAATCAACATCCACACGTCAGTTTGTTCAGCGATTTGATCAGTCAGTCCTCCCGCATAGTTAGCTGGCTGCCTGGCTGCATGGATATAATGACAGAAAATGGCGACGTGTGGGTGAGATTAGCTCAGCAGTATCACTGTGAAAAACCTGAAGCACTTCCAACTATCTCTAAAACAGTTTCCAATCTTGACTGATTGGTTAGTGCGAAACAAAATAATGTCATCTGCAAACAAGAATTCAGCTGACTCTTGGTGGCAGTTTGCAATCTCTGAGTGCCCTTTCTACTCTGATCATGCAATGTTGTTGAACTGCTGAGTTTCATGTACACAGTTTTGTTTAAATTTAAAAGCATATCTAAAGCTGTACTGGTCAATCGCAGGGTGTGACTAAACATACAACAGAACATCATCCTCCTCAGGTCACCTCATACTTCAGGCATGTAAGAACTAAGCAATGTCTAAATTATCTTACTCTTCTTTGCAAGTCAATAATAATTTTAACGGTTTTGGAAATATATCCCTGACACACTTGGTGTAGGTCTGGTGCCCTTCTAGTTTCTTATGGGCTGTAGAACCTCTATTGACTCATTGTGCCAAAAGTTCTTTGGCAGCTTGTTGCGTTTTAGCTTAGACATTTCACCTCTAACGTCTACAGTAATTTCAGATCATTTCATTGATTCAGGGAGGAAGCAATTCCAGATGTGGCAGAGCCCCCAGCTGACAGAATCCTGAGATCAGCTCAATCACAACACATGGTATGACTTTAGATTCTTCCTCAAAATGTAAGAAATGACTTCCTAACAAATTAGATAAGGTCTAAGTAACATCAAGAATACCATTATCGTTTTTTTGTAATTGAGCTGTAGTATGTTAGCTTCTGCAGCTACTGGGCTAACAAAATGGAGGAACAGCGACATGACTGTCTGATGTCTGATCCTCCCAGATAAACTTGGTTTGTACTTACCAACTAAAGTGCCCCTTATCCTGATCCTAATGATTGAACAAAGAATTTAAAGTATTATCTCAAAAAATATTCTTGCTACAGTCTGAGATTTTAATTGGTTGAGGAAAACTGCACGACTGCAGGATTTGTGTTGCTGTAGTTTGGCAAATGTGAATGTGGGCTGGTTACTTATTCACAAACCAGTCAGGATCACCCACTTCTTCTAGTACACATACTGACAAACCTGCACATAGGTGGTCTGTTTTCCTCCTCGGGTTTCTGGTGCCGAGAGATTAACTTGTGTGACAGTTCAAAGGGTTGGATGTTTGTTATTCTACACCGGGTCACCAACAGTGTGAAAACACGTCCCAGTAACTGAAACATGACAGAGTCTTTAGCCATCCGGACTGGAGGTCTTTCCGATGGTTAATCAACATTGTGAAGCAATAGAAATCTGGCTTTTTACAAACAGGGAAGTTTAGCTTTCAGTTCCTCATCACCTGCTACCTCAATCTGCTATGTGAATAGGCCCTGTCAGATCAAAATTGTACATTTGTCGTATTTTGTGTAAGTCCAATGCCCACTGTGATATTGCTATTGATGCTGCAGCTGGTCATTGCCAGTTTTTTAAAAAAAAAAAAAAATAGTTTTGAGCAAAGGAAAATGATCACAACAGTTACGTCTGTTTGTAATCTGCGTTTTTGCTCTTTTTCCCTTTGAATGAGACCATTGAGTCAGTAAATTAATGGGGCACCTGGTCCTTTGACCAGAAGGACAGTGCAGCAGGATCAGGGTTTAAAGGAATAGCCAAGTGCTTTCACTACCTCAGCGTGGCTTTCTCTCAGCTGACCTTTCCACCCTGTGTGACAGGAGCTCGGCATGCTGCAGAAAACGTGATCAGCAACCGTTTTCTTTTTTCTTCTTCACGTGACCATGTGTTGATGTGCAGAGTGTTTTTCCAGCAGCAAAGAGAACCGCAGGCGGGTTTCTCACATCTGCTCGACATGTTGCTATGCGTTCGGTTCCAGTAGGAGGCTGGGCTGACCAGTAGCTGGTGGTGACGGTGCACAGAGGAGAACCTGTGTAATGTGCTGGCAACCTGATCAACTGGAGAGGACACGCTGTCAGCTCGCACATTTTCTATTTTTCATCCGCACATTCAACAGGCCTTGACACGCCATCCAACACAAGTAAAGATACAGTCTGTTCCTGAGGGTTTTGTGTGGCTCATTGACAGAGCTGTTTGGTTTTGCATGGGAAGTTGCCCCCTCAGCTGTTTATGCCCTTTATCCCTGCCTTTTGGTTCAAATGGTACTCAGATATTTTTTTGTTAAGTGGTCCGTGCTTCATGCTCTCTCCAGGTGTGTCCAATTACACCTCGTTGAAAATTGAAGGGTGAGTGACAGAACAGAGGAAATCTTGTTATTGTCCAGCTGTGGTGGTGCAGTGGTAAGAGAGGAGGAGGAGGAAGCTGGATGCTGGAATGTTTGTGGGTTGTCATCCATCAGACTAATTTGGAGTCTTTATTGACACACAGATAATATGCAGAGGGATACATTTAGTGCAGTGACAGTACATTTAATATTATTAAATAAAGACATTTCATTTTATTTGGATTGATGTCGTTTCAGTTATGCAGCTTAAATAAAACAAATACAAATTAAACAAGCACACAAGAAAATTGTGTAACATCACATCTTGAAGGTATAAAAGATTCCCCAGACCCCCAAACGACATTTTGAACCTCAGAATTTGATATATGTGCATGTTTTTCTTGGGATGTGATTTTCCTTCAGTTTGAAGAGTTGACAGACCGGTTGACAGACTGACAGGCCGGTACATCAGCTTCCCTTGGCTCTAGTTTGGACTTCACTGTTTTAAATACCCATGTAGTTTGAGACTAAACTCAGCCAAAGAGATTAGCGCCTACAGATGGCAGCTCCCTCCAGAGACCCGATGGAGCTGTCAGGCAAGGCACGTATACCACTAATGCGGAGGTATCCAGAAAGTAGCCAAACGGAAACTTTTTCCTTCTGCCTTGCAATGTTTTGTGAGGGAAAACACACACACACAACCCACACGTGGAGGGGTGTAGTGTTTCATGGAGGTGAGACCTCTGATGGTAGCAGGCTCTGCTTAAAATGTCTCAAGACATTCAAACGTGAATCTTCTTTATTACTCTTACATACCTCCCTTCACAGCAAATTATCCAGCTGTACATGACAGTGGACAACACATGTAATTCAGACTATTTTGTGTTTTGTTTACTTGGTTAGACACATATTGTAAAAACAATCTTTTGCCCACCTCAAATGTCTTGTTTGTCACCCAAACAACCAGCTGTATTAATTACCAAATACACTCAATATATGATCATAAAAATGAACAGAAACCAATTAATATTAATGCTAATGATACTTAACATTTTGTGTAAAAAAAAAATGTTTCTCTCCTAAGCTTGTTTTTTATTTTTATTGTAAATTGTCAGGTTTGAGTTTACCTTTGTGTATTAAAATACACTATATGGACAACCTGCAAAACCTGACGCTGCACCTTCCCTCTTCAGTCAATGATCTTCTTGCCACTTTCTCAGCAGTTTTGGGTACACTGTGCGCTGTAATTTCTATGGTTTGTTTAAAACTAGCCCCAGACCTAAACTTTTATAATTTAGTGTACTTTTCCTTTGACAGGTCTCTGACTCTTCCCATCCTCTGACTACTTCATACAGTTTTGTTTGTGTGTATATATATTCATGGTTGCATGCATGAATGAGTGCATAAATGAAGATCATCCAAAGCCACATTTAAAGAGGAAAAACTTTGACTGGCAAAGCAACAATAACCATCAGTGTCACATAGTCCCAACACCCTCTTCCTGTCCCAATTTTAAAATTAACAACTATTTAGAATAGTCAGTGGTGCAAATCAGTCTTTCAGAGGCCGCTAATGTTTATCCATCCGTCCATACAGTCATCCGTATATAACTCCGAAATACTGGCTTCATTTCTGCATGCTGGGAATGGGACAACTACCCTCCTGTGCGGGACCACTCTTGCATGTCTTCTTTGGCCTGTGGGTTAGGGCGTTGGGATACTGGGGTTACCAAAACAGGCAGCTGACAGGGAGTCATGAGTGAAGGGGTTAGGGTGGAGATTGCACATCTCTTGTCAGTCGATGTAGAAACTAAGGCAGCTGGTTCATCATCATGGAAAACAAGTTGTTTCTACAACTCACCTCTGCACGTGAGTAGAGATGGGTTGTATTCAGACAGGATTTCTAACCGTCTACAGACAGGAGACCTTTGCTGCTCCCAAATCTCAGTTCAGCTGGGAACCTCCTGAAGGGTGAAGTGTGAAGTCAGTGACAGAAGAGCCCCAGTAAACTTCATGTATTATTAAAGTTGAACCAAGAAGTTGGTCAATAAACTGTGATGTATGTTTACATGAGAGAATTGTAATTTTTGCTTTTGCTTCCTCTTTACAGTAAGTTTTAATATCATTGTAGTTCGTATAAAACCTGTGTGAGCGCCTGACTGTCTGTGTTTGTCATTTTGTTGGTCCTAATCTTAGTGATGATGCCGTGATCCAAAATCACAGCTAGCAATTTCGTGAGTGCAGTGCTTATGTAGCCATTAAAACCAATGAGCAATGTTATGAAAATAAAACCCAAAACGTGATAAAGTGGAATTTTTCTTTATATAAAGTGCATATGCAGTATGTCCTGCTAAACATAGCACCGTACCCAGCCACAGCCCGTAGCGCTGCTCAAAACAAGTGTCCAACCCAGGGTCAACCCACATTACAAATAGACCTGCCATTTCCAGACATTTCCGCCTGAGTGTGCAGCACATGGATGCATCTATTTCCTGTCAATTTCATGCTCTGTGCCATGAACAACCAAAGAACAGAACATTTCATTTCAAGCCAAGAAATACATTCAACAAATTCAATCTATAAATCTCTGGCTGAAAAAATATAAATATAAGGAGAACCTCAGTGCAGCCATATGTTCCATACATGTTAGGAAACGTGGTTTGCAGCCTTCAACGTGAGAGCACTTTATCATCATTTAGTCTGTGCGCATGCCGCAAAGTTACACAAGCGTATTTTTACTGGCCAGGCCTGAGTTTCACATCCTGAATTCAAACTGTTATTGTGACTAACGTGGGCATTTAATAACGTTAGAGTCCACAGTAGCTGAGCTCAAAATAAGAAGTATTATAAAGGAATAATAAGCAGACAAAGTGGAACAGTAGAGGAGGCTCTTAAAAATATGAAACGTGTGAATGTAAAAGAGGCTTGAATAACAGCCCAGGGTCAAAGGTCAAAAGTGAAGGGGACAGCTGAGATTCAGGGTTACTGGGTGAGAGTCAGCATGCCTGTGATGGCCTGACGGAGGTTAGGCTCTGAGTTATTGCTTGTCAGAAGCTGCTCTCATGTCGTGTTTTGATGTGTTTTTGATTGTCGTGCTGTGGTGTAATTGAATTACTGAAACCTCTGCTCTTTGCCCAGGTTGTAAATGGTAATGGTAGACATCCGCATCCTGCAGCACATTTCACACATGGTTGAGTGATGGCTCCTTATTCTCCAAAATTCTGAGAAGTACAAAATGTAGCCCTAAGTAGAATCACCGTATTTCTGTGCTTCATGCTCTGCTGCTCCACCCTCAAGTGGAAATTGTTAAAAGCATGTTTTTGAACATTTGTTCAACATTAACGTTGCTTTGCATTATCAGTCAGGATACTTAAACAGCGTTTTAAGTCTGTATTTCCAGTTGAACACGTGTTCTTAAACATGGATTCTGAATCCTCATGACCTCATCAGTGTGTACAGACTCTGCCTAACAAACTCTGTCAAGTTTGGCTTATGCCCAAAAAAGAAATTGTTCATACAACATGTTGTCGAGCCACACTGTAAATCAGAAGTGTTTTAGTTGTTCAGAACAGTCATAATCAAATGCAGATGAAAAGCCAACTACAACAGATGAGCAAGATGCAACATCATTTAAATATAGTGGTAATAGCACACATTTTCAGACTGCATCCATAGTGTTGCGCTGAGAGATTCTTGGACTCTTTTCTTGCATCTCAACATGCGTCATGGCACAGTGGGCGAGATTTCTGAGTCAGAAAGTTGTAGGCAAGGGGACTTTCCGAGGCCATTTGACCATCCAACGAGTAGTTTTGGTGTGCCCTTCAGGGCCTGTGTGAGAACAAACCACACCACCCTTTCCCTGCCTGCCTTGTCTTGTGAAGCAGTCAGCTTCTTCCTTCACTCTGTGTTACTTTCTCTGAGTAACTTTTGTGGCTTCTATCAGATAGAGACTTTGGCAGCCCTATGGCCATGTAAAAATCTTTGTGAGAATATCCAAGGTGGACTGAATGGTTGGATCTCACAACTGCTGGCAGCAAAGCCTTCTGTCTGGACGCCCTGCCAAAATGCCAAGAAGCTGCAGACACACACTGCCATCTAGTGTTGGAAGAGCCCTCAGAGGATGCATACCTTCAGCATCTGTTAGCTGTAAAGGGCCACCTACATGGAGATTCGTATGTTCTGACTCAGTACAAGCAAAAGGATCGTCTCCTCATCCAAACATTCCTCCCCAATGGACTAAAGGCTCAAATAAATCAGTACTTCAGCCTGAAAATGCAAACAAACTTGGCAGAGAACAGATCCAGACAGGCTGGATGACGAGTCGCTCGTACAGCATGAAATAAACATACGACCTGTGCTTTGCGGCCTTGCTGCAGATGTTTTGAAGTTGAGACACTCATTGTTTGGTTTCTCTGTGAATGATTATGGCTGCTGGTAGAAACCTTCAGCACACAGGTGACTGTGGTGGTGGAAAGAATATGCGAATCTATACAAAACACAGTTTGTTTTTAAGAAAATGTGAAATGAACTTGTTAAGACAAGGCAAACCCCAAATCTGACAACTTTTGATTGTGCCAACTTTTTTCTCCCAAAAAATATCTCCTCTTTGCCACGAGGAAACTAAACTGGGCCCACAGAATTAAGAAATGCCTAAGACGTGAGTGCTGCTGCTTCAGATGGGTGAGATAAAATCTGAATCTAGACAACTTCAGCTGAGTGATTCCCTCAAGTCCTTGATCGTTTGACAAAGTATGGGAACATTCCTACATTCTGCCGTACAGCTGATGCGGGTTAGACATAATTACTTCAGTAAAATTACATCAGTATGTCTCCTGCTGGTCCTCCCTTGTGCTGCCCCATGAGAGGAGCACAAACAGATCAAAGTATCTGGAGAGAAAACAGGCTTCAGCAGAGGCTCATCTGAAATCCCGTTGTATTGGTCGGAAGGGTTTATTAGACGTTTCCCCAGGGAACTTTACCTCAGGACTGATGAATCAAAACGCTCGCTTGGTTTAAAAAAATCCTCAAACCAAGATCATATGACAGGAATGTTCAAATTGCTGCCACCTCTCCCTTCCTGAGATCTTTGCCATCCCTTGGATTTAATTTGGTTTGCGGTCTGTGGACGAGGACTCCGGATCATTCACTGTGGCAGAACGCCGCACTGAGAACAGAGGTGCTGTGTGTGAAGCACCTCTCAAAACAGTCTTACATAATGTCAACACAATTACCCGCATTAAGCTCTAGTGACTACAAGTAAATTCAAGGGCAACAGGCCAGAGCGTTTTTCACTCCCTCATCTGTGGGCTTTTATGAAGGGGCAGGGGCATGGGGGAACAGGAAAAGACAGATTAGGGAGTAAAGTCTTAGCAAGTTCAGCAGGGTGTCCTCTCTCTCTCTCTCTCTCTCTCTCTCTCTCTCTCTCTCTCTCTCTCGGTAAAAGAAAATAACAGATTAGTTTTCTTGTTTGTTGTCGGCCCCAAGGGAAGGAGTTCAGTGCCTCTTGTTAATGGCTTCCGAGGTGCTTATGTTGACTTCAGATCTGGCCGAATAGAAAGGACTTTACATATTAGCAGATTAATTATTTCCTCATAAATCATGCAACATCATTACTTTGATTAATGAATGTCACTTTGGTAAATTAGTTCTTTGAACAAAATCGCATGTCTAAACGAAACTTCAGTAAATTTTATTCCAAAGATGGTATGTGTCATCATCTTAGGTAGCTCTCATCATGCTGATGTATGTTCAAGTGTTAATGTTTCTGGTCAGTTTGGTTTTTATTAGTTAACTGATGCTGTAAGAAGGGACGTAACATCGTGATTGACAGCTGAGCAGTACTAGCGACTGGGTGGTAATGGCTTGTTTAGCTCATCATTTTAAGCTGATTAAATTTTAGCTAATTGCTGCTCTGACTGGCTCAAAGCATTATTGAAATTAAGCATTCATCAGAACTGATTGCCTCCAAAATTTTCCATTTTCACACCTCTATAATGACTTTACATTGTTATCAAGTGTGTTGTATGCTAAAGAGTTAGCGAGAAGCACTGATTCTCATCTCCCAGAGAGCTGAATTTGTTCCATTTTGTCTATTTGATTATTTCACAGAATGACTGACAGTCAGTTTCATTCATGCTTCATTACACACAAAACGTTTTCAGCTATTTCACATCATGCTGCTTTTAGTAACTGCTGCATCCTGCTACAAGAGACTTAGCTTTCTTGAATATGACGAGAGTTTTTATCTCCAGCTTAAATTTTTAACACCCACAGGCTCTAACAAGCATTGTGTTTACTTTCTGTAGGAAACCTTGTCATACAAATCCTTCCTCGCTAATGTAATTCTCCTAATACTCTTAAGGACTTTGTGGGTGGTTGCTTTTGTCTGAGAAAATCTGATTTAGCGCTCCATGTTTATCTCCAGCTCATTTTTAAATATGTTAAGAAAAGCCCCTGGGGACTGCAATGAACACAGTCCTTCTCACATTGTTTCTGTGAGCTGATAATCTTGTCAAACACACTGCTTGATGTAAAATTTGTATTTGAATTAGTTTGTTAGTGTAGTTATCAGCAAAGAACTACATCAATGACAGTCAGTGTGAACTCTGTCATCTGATTTATTATATGCAGGCTAAATACATATGTAACATTTCTGTGTGTACTGTGTGCACATACATTATTAGTATTATTATTATTATTATTACTACCATTATATAGTGTTGCTGCTACCATTATACACTGTTATTTTACTATTATTTACTATCACACAAGTGTCCTTTAAGTGTGTTTTTAGTCTATTTTTCTACTTTTCTACTTCTACTGTATTTTTATTGTACTCAAATATACCAGACTGCTATGACAACCTAATTTTCCCTCGGGGATGAATAAAGTCATCTATCTATTTATCTTACCAGCATTGCTCTGTACAGTAGGACTGAGGCTGCCTTAAATTTTCTAGCTTTGCATTATTTCTTACAGCTTGGGCAGATGCATAAATAATCCATTTTGAATGAACTGTGACTAATGTTTGGAATGTGCAAATTAGATCTATTTTAGGTTGCCCTGGCGCTTCTACATAATATTTCTATTCTCTCCACTACACAAGACTTGACATTTTAACTTGCCTGAAGTTAAACTGAGAAACTGCGTGACTCAGTCAAAATAATTAAATTTGTGTCAATGTCTGAGCTAAAACATCTGTATATGCTAATTCGTTTCAAAGCAAAACGATGCGTTCTCTAAAGCCAAACATGTGCTCAGGACTCTGCCCTGCTGCTGTGTTATCGAGTCATCGCTGTGAAGTGTTCAAGAAGTGGACTCAATCATCATGAACAACAGCCAATCCATTTCTAATGCTGCGTTCATGTCATACGGGACAGATGTTAGAGATGGAACAGATTTGTTTTGTTTGTGATGTTTATGACTTGAGAGTTTGCATCATCGGTTTAATGAGTGTGGGGTGGATGAGGTGAAAGTTAAAATTACTGTGTATTGATAAAAAATGAAATGTGGGTTTAATCACTCTGAGCACCAGACTGTGGCTGATGAGAAATCTGAGATGATTTTTTTTTACTCATTTTATTAAGCATTGTTACTGTGACTTTTTGTAATTGGTCTCAAACATGTGAACACATTAAGTCTGAGGAAGTAACTCTGATGGTGTCATCAGTCTCAGCTTGAGACTTGAAAGGTTTAATGCACTTGAACTGGCTTCACTTTTCAGACCAGGAAGCATCAGTGTTTCAAACTGGAGGTTTGGCGTTGAAAAGACTTTACAAGGTTTTAGTGCGTACAGCCTCACCGAGCTGCTAGCAGCGCTGTCGACTCAGTCTTGCTGATCTGTGTCCGATCTGTATTGCTGCACTGTTAACCATCTGGATGTTTTGTAAAATAACGTCAGAAACAGTGTTGTTCCAAAAATACACTGCATTTGATGGTAAATGAGATTTAAATTCTTTAGACTGCCGCTGCATAATAAAATCTGCCAAAGATTTCCCGAAATCAAATTATCCTTCCATCAAACAACTGGAACATTTTGTTTGGATGTTGTTCATAGACACCAATAGCATGATGATTTGAATTTCTCTTACTTATGTTTATTTTCATTCATATATTCAAGAACTGGTGTATTTAGGCTGGTGCATGCAGCTGCTCTTTGCCTCTTGGACATGATAAACAGAAACAGCTGCCAGGTATTTTCATTTTGTGGCTGTCTGGGGGAAAGAGACAACCATGATTTTGAAAAAGGGTAATTGCAGGTAACTGCCAAAATAAAGGAACATTAAGGCTTTTAATGGGGTTTTGGACAAACATGAGCTCCTTCTCTGTGCTTTGGCGTAGATACAACAAGTTTCACAAATGCATTACAACAGTATGCTCTTTCGGAAATCCTGTTTTTCAGTGTTTTTCCTGCATGCTGTTTCCATCGCCACGAGAAGATGCTGATTTAAGCTGAGAAGTGGTGACAGCAGCAACCACAGTGAGTGATTCACAGGGTTTTCATTTTCATCCACCCTTTCAATGACCACTCAGTACAGACAATATCATCCCAAGGAGATTCCGCTTCCATCAGGATAGCAATGCCTCACCATAAGATGATGAAGCCAACCACTCAGTTGTTTTGTTTTATGGCATTTCCATCGCCCATTAAGAGTTCCAGTCTATCTAAGATGTGCCAGGAAATTTTTCTCCTTCGTAACTTAATAGCAGCCAAATCCACTCGCTCAGCCTGCTGCCTATTGTGAACGAGATGCTACAGGACAATGATGTGCAGCAGGCATCTGTGGTGACACACAATATTAACTCCTTAAAGCTCCTGATATAATAGTAGCATGAATTTTAACTGCCTGGAGTCTCCTCTGGTTGCCTGGCACTTAACACTGCCTAAAACCACAAATCGTAACTTCTACATTTTGTTGTTTTGTATGGATTAAACAAACAAGATCTAACATGTTGATTAGTGAGCTTGTTTTCCCTCCCCAGCTGTGAAGAAGGCAGATGTTTGTCTGTTTAATTTCATAGCTGAAACTACATTTCCAGTTAAGACCAGAAAACAATGCAGGCAAGACAACAGTGAGAAGTGAAAATTCCTGCCTGACTTGCTGTATATGCTTTGAAAGCAGATAAACCAGTTGAGAGAAGCTTGTAGACTGACAGCATAGTGTCTGTCATAGCTCTTGTCACATGTCAGTCTGTAGGACACCCAACAGTCAGTCTTTCTCCTCCTCTCCCTGCAATCAATTACTAATTAAAATAATAATGTCAGCTTCATAAATCAATGGATCTGTTGGTCAACACAATCCACTGCAAAAAATAAATGTAATAGACAGGATACGATGGTTCATTTTTGCTAAATTTGAGCAATATACCTGTATGTATTTCACTTGTAATAAATACACAAACAGCTGCGGGTAAATATGTTAAGACTATCAAAACATACACACACATACATGGTAACTGAGATAATGATCATAACATTTACTAAAAAGTCTTCAGAATTCCTTTATCATATTAATATTACTTCATTCCATCACTTAATGTGATATGTCACCACTGTATGAAACTTTATCTGGCTTTTTTTTCTGGCTCTCCTTTAATCACTTGATACAAAGAGTGACTGAGAAGCAAAAGTTTTCCAGTAATCCATTATTAGAGACGGTGGCCAAGTAGGTGTAGTTTGTCAGGAGTCAAAAAATTCGTAAATAGACCAGACTAAATATTTCCAAAACAAAATAAAGCCTAAATTATGGTGATTTCATACCTGCAAACAAAGAAACTCGACCACATTAGAAGTAAGGGGCTGAGACAGGAAAACAGTTTGTTGCTGATGCAATCCATTATGTAACTGCAGTTTCTGTTTCCTATTGTTTTTTTATGAACATTGCTTAGAGTACTGTATTGTGACCAAAGGACTGGATGATTCAATTGTGAGAGAGTCCAAAAAACATGAACGATCTGTATGGAAAAACTGTGCAACAGGTGTAAGGTTGGAAAGGCAGATAAAATCAGTTGTTAACGTAAACTCATGTAAATCATTCAAAGCTCATGATATATCCCATTCTATAATGCAGGACTCGCTAATGATATGAAAAACTAGTTTAGCAGCCTGGCACTTCTCCAACACTCCTGGACCTTTTCTTTCCTGCTGCTGCTCCTGTCTCATGACCTCTAAGGGAAGGTTGGTTCCCTCACAAGAAGACAAGAAGGTGGCTGCTATCTTGGTTAATCCTGTTATTGGACAACAACAAAAAGGAAAGAGAGAATTATGATGTTTTATCATTGGTTGAGAATAGACTTATTTTAAATATTATATATACAGTCTCACATTTACTTTCACATTTCAAAATAATATACATGGTTTATTCAATGTAAAGATGGCAGTGTTTACAAATTAAAATATTAATGGATGCCTAATAAAGTAGCAATATTTGTTATTGTTGTTATTGTGGCTGTTGCTGCTCTTCTTCTTCTTCTTCTTCTTCTTCTTCTTCTTCTTCTTCTTCTTCTTCTTCGAGAGTCCAGGATTCTGCATTACAAACTATTTGCCACTGGGTGGCGCCATGGCACGCCACAATTTAAATTTGTCTCGAAATGTCCAGCAGTCGTCGCTAAAACTCCAGCTTTTCCTTGAGAAAATCAATCCCACAATCCCTACACGCCGGCGGTGTATTCGTGTATTCATTTGAATGGTAAAACTGTGAAACGTTCGCGGACCTGCACAGTGAGGAGTTGCTTCTGAGTTTAACCAGTTTTTCACGGTTTGGATTTTGACGCCTGGGGGAGACCTCATGACACTTTACAAAATGTATCGGTTGGTATTTAACGTTACTGTGGAAATGTTGAAAGTATAGCTTGAATTACTTTTAATGAAGCCATATGTTCCCTGAGTTGGAAGGCTAACTAGCTAGCTCGCACTAGCGGCCCACATAAGGCTAGTTACTTTCAACGTCTCCGTGTATCCTTGATAGTTGAGCTGTAAGCTAGCAGTTAAAGCTAACGGTAGCTAGGAACAGCAGCTAACTTCTAGCTAAGGAACATAAGGAAATACTGCGTTGCTCTCCAAACATCGGCTGTCCTGTTAATGCAGAAAACATGCCACCTTAACTTTACTCAACATACAGTGACATTTATAGCTCGTTGCAGCTCACCTAGCTAGCGTTAATGTTTGTTTCGCAGCAGCCAACGCCTTTGTAGCGTTTTGCTTTGTTTGTCTCACATTAATATTAGCTTTTGGTTAATTTTTTTTAATTCACACTGCTTCATCTTGTACGGCATGCCTATATAGTAAGCCAAGTTGTAAATTGTTAGTCCACGAAAAGTGACAATGACTCTTGCGTCTCCTGAAAGAGATTTGCTAACAGTTGTTTTACGTTTGTTTGTCCAACACTGTCCCTTGTTTTGGCAGCTGGTAAGCATGAGCTGGTTAGCCTGTCTGGCAACGGGAAGTGTTTAACGTCAACCAGAATTAATCAAATGGCTTTCTACGATCCTGCCTGCACCTTTCTGCTGAAAAGAACATGAAGCAGGTAAGGTGATACCTAAGGAAATACCGTTGCTTATTGTGTAAATAATCGTGCAGTTGTCTCTTAACTCCTGGTGACTGTGGAGTAAAGTTCAGTGGTATTGTAGTAGTAGTAGAAATTGTAGTAGTGGCCTCATCCCTTATCCTTTTGTTTTAGGTGGATATTATAAATAAGGAAGAATTAGATAAAGAAAGGTGAGTCTCTGATTCTCATCTGTGGGTGTCATCTAAGTATGATCACTCACTCACTATCTGTGTCCCACAGATCATCCCCCTCAGTCACTGGATCATTAAGGCACCGTCCCATAACCATCATCACCTTGTCTGTAGCTTTGAATTTTATCGTTTTCCAACTTAGACAGCTATGCATCTGGTCTACGTCAACTTTCCTCTTGGCAGATTTCAAGTTCATTACGGAGTGCACAGCCCAGGCAAAGCGAAGCGATTGTCATCTTTCAAGAGGAAGGGTGGTCCAGTGGTGGAGGTGGGCGTAAAGCTGCACCGCAAAGCATCAGATGTAGGCCGTGCCCATGACCGCGGCATGGCCAACAAAGAAAATGAGCTGACGTGCTCCGATGATGTGCGGGGCAACGGCGGGCTCCCTGTGAACTTTGCAGAGGCCTCAAAGATGGCAGGGGCCAGCTCCAAGTACAGCGAATTTACTGAGGTGAGAGTCGAAGTCAGAACTAATGCTGTCATGGTAAAAACTCAGTTCTTTTAGTTATTGGGATAGAGCCTATTTGCAACACTGCTGCAGACCTATTTCCCTTTGTGCACTGTTTGTTCACACAGCTGTCAAAGGACCATGAAGCTATGACTCACGTCCTTTTTGGAAGGAATCTGCGATTAAAAGTAGCCCAAACGCTATGGCGAAAAAACGCCAGTGAGTTAGTGGCCTACCTAATAAGGTAAAAGGGTGGTGTCTAATGCTGTGTATTGCTAATTTGTCTTCATTCCTTAATCACGTAATATAATTCCTCTTTAATCATTTTATTAAATAATTTTATTTGCTTTCCCAGAATTCAAGACACAGGGGTGCTGCTTGACTGCTTACCTGTCTTAACAAACGAGTGAGTTCTTTCTTGGGTGTTTTGCATATTTGCTTTTCATTAATTCACCTGTAATGGCCGGGCTGCACATTATTGCAAACCTGCATTAAACATGTTCATGTAGCGTCATTGAAGCCAAAACTAATCATTTTCACTATTAATTACGATGTCTATTTTTCTTTCAATTAATCTGAGAATCTGTGAAATGTCAAAGTAGTGAACAATAATAATAATAAGTCTGTGCAGACATGGATGTAAACTGCAACTTGACTGGAGCACAGAAGCATAAAACAGTGAGGCAGTAATTCTAATTTTATCTTAGTTTTCATCCAGTGAATATCGGAGTGTGGGACTTAAATTAACAGTTAAGATAGTTTGAGCCCAGTATACACTTTATTTATTTTTCCCATGTTTGCCAGCATTGCAAATAATCAGTTCACTTTCTTTCCTTTGTTGTGTTTTCTTGCTTTCAGCCTCCAAAATGAAGCACCATGTTTGTCACTTGGCTGCTGCGTTGATCTTATGCCCCAAGTTAAAATGATTCTTGCCAGCAAATATGAAGAGTAAGTGTCACAGAGGAACCACCTAAATGTTTAATGATCTCTTCCTCTCTTTGACATTGTGTGCAGAAGTATTGAGTTGAAGGCCGTTTGAAGATGATTCTCCAAGAACTTCAGCGAGTCTGATGAATAATTAATAAAAAGAGATCCTGGAACCAGAATTTTGGATGACTGATTAAATGTCTTTGATTTAGCACTTGTCTCACGTGATCTTGGTGGCAATATTCATATAACTTGTCTGCTTGAACTTTTTTTCTTTCTTTTTTTTAATGGCAGACACATAATGGTGGGTTTACACTGGGTTCAGTCCGTCATCAGAAAATGGTGGCCAGAACTTTCCAAGAATGAGAAGAGACTGCGGGACAGTCGTTTAGAAGACAGGTGAGCAGCACACGCTTAAATAAAGCCTAAAACCTAATGGTCCCTCCTTGACAAGCAACTTCAAGAGTAGCTACAGATATTTTCAAACTTTGTCTCATTTTACAACTTTTCTATACAAATATTAACCATACAACCAATGCATAATATTCTAATTCTGTTTCCCTACCATATTTCTGTCATTGTTCAACATCCTCCACGAGTTGATTTTGCTTTTTTGTCCAGTAATTTGGCCCACGTCCACTTACCGAAACAAAGGTTGGGTTTTTTCAGTCCCTTTCACCAAAATGTTATCCTCTTTGAACATTGAAAAAGTTGTTTATCTTGACTGAACTATTCTGGTATCACAATGGGCATCCAAAAAAAAGGCAAAAAAAAGCACTGTGACTCATACAGTAGCGGATATTCATTAACTAAAGTATATATTTTTTTACAGGGTTTTGTAGTTAGAGCTGATTCTGTAGCACTGTTGACTTAACCGTGAACTTTAAATCAAAGCTTTCAAGAAATTAGTCCTACATATTTCTGACTGTTTCGTTTTGATCTTGTACTCAGCGGTAGAGGGGGTGTTTTGGGGTTTTTACAGTGACTGTGTGGTTCATATTTATTGCAGGAATATTGAAGTCATTAAGCAGCGACTGAAGGACTTATGGAAGGAAGGAGCCAGGTTATGTTTGGTTCCAGGATCTACAGGAGAACTGGCAAAGGTGAGGAGGATGCCTTTGCTATCATAGTACTTATCAAGGAATTTTATTGTGGTGTGGATAGCCATGGTCAAAGCCTCGTTTTCGGGTTGTCCATCTGAATTGGTGACGCTAATCTTAGGTGTCCACCTTGGAACTGTGCTGATTGTATAGCTCTCCTGTGCTGCCGTGTTGACGATGCGTGTGAAGCCTGCTCATGTTACATTTTGTAGCTTCTGTGCAGCAGCATTCAGGTTTGAAGCATTGTAGTCCACCACAAGCTTTCTGGCTTTGATGATATTGAGCTAAAGCTCTGTATCAGTCGCTATTTGAGTCTGGCAGTAATTCTATTTTTTCATGATGCAGTAGGTGTTAAAGGTTTGCCAAGATGTGGAGAGTAACAGGAAAAAGTACTGTCCTGTAACAGACAAAACTAAAATGAAGAAATTGCAGTAGAATTGAATCAACACTTACATGTGAATGTTTTATTAATATTGTGCCACAAACATACATACAGGTGCAGCTTCTGTTTTTTCACCATCTGTTGATTTTGGGTGGACACAGCCAACCACTCCCATTCTAAAAATAAATAAATAAATAAAATAAAAGCCTCCACATCCACTGTAAGCATTTGTAACATGAGTTGAGAGTCTGCATTTGGGTTGTGTTTTTTTTTTCTTTCTTTCTTCATCACACTTGCTTCGTGGTGGCATGGCCTCAAACCCCAGAAGAGCCATTTCATGAGAGGTTTTAAAAATAAATTCACTGACAGCTGTCATCATGCACTTTTTTATAGTGAGTATTTTACAAAGTAATCCAGTATGCTGTGATGTGTGCAACAGGAAAACCATGGCTATAGCAGAAATGTGTCTTTGAACGGTGACTTATTTGTTGTGTAAAATAACGATTATTAAAATGTATGCGGACTGTTTCACCAGCTGTGACAGCAACTAATGTGTTATCTCCACTTCATGTTGCAGGCCATTGAGGCCTGTCTATCACAGCTGCCCTGACGCTTGTCAGTGTAGCACTCTGAGGATGTGACCACTACTGCCGGATCATGGCTGTGTTTTGAACTGATAATGATGCCAGAGAAATGGACTGGTTCGTTCTGCCTCTTAAACTCAATCCTCTTACTGGGACTGAACCTGACAATTCAGACAACTCCCTCAGTTAGAGGTGGAGACTCTCAAAGGGAGCAGAGAGAGCCTTTCTACAGAAACAAAAAAACACAGCAAATGACTGCTTCACATTGAAGTGGACTGTCTTGTGAAGGGGCATATTTAGTGGACCTCCATGAGACTGGGTGTAACGTTGCTCTATGAAGTGCCAAGATCTTTGTCTGTCACCACACCACTCATTGCCATTGAATGCAAATGCACTTGTGGATGTAATGAATGCTCATGTTGTGATGTGTCGCGTCTGGGTTCACCGGCATCAGGAACTTGAATCTGCAACAGTCTTAAATTATTAGAGTTCCTTTTGTTTGTTTGTTTTTTTTGTTTTATTTTGCCTCCTCATATGACATTTGACTATACAGTGTAAAAACAAATGATTCTTTTAATCTTTTAAATAAATTTGCTAAAAATCATGTATTCTGTTATGTTCTTTTTATTACTTGTGTACACACAAAAGGTACAATAAGAATGAGCCGGTAAATCTGTTGGGGGGCTCAGACAGAATTGTTTAGTTATTAGGACACATTTTGGTATAGCAGATGAACATGTCTTTGCCATTGGTTTTCGAGCTCGCTGAATAACTCATCTAAGGTGGTCAAACAAGTTTTGCAACTTCTCCTGTTTGTAGTTGTACTTTTATTTTCATCAAAACTTTATTAATCGGAATAAATTTCCATTTTCTGTTTATCAAAACAATGAAAGTTGAACACGGGAAAATCGAAGGCAGAATCATTGAAGAAAATAGGACAAAACAGTAAAGTAGATAAAAAATGCAATAAAGCAAAGGCAGATTAAATTATTTTTCATTTGAAATGTTTTTAAAAGAAGTGCTGCTGTAATATGTAATTATGAGTTTGTAAAAAAAAAAGTTAACTAAAGAGTTAATTAAAGGAAACGTAAACACGTTGGGGAAATGCATTAGTCAAGTAAAAGAAATCCAGTTAAAATCACAACATTTGCAATAAACTTATTTTGTGGTGTTAACATTCAAAATACAGAAAGGTATTTTTAATTGACAAAGTGATGTAAACTTATGTTATAATGTTAATTTGCACAAAAAGGTAGTGAACATCAGGCATCAGCCAAGTGTAACTGTCATTTGTACAAATAAAGTTTTTTTGTAGTGACGTCATTTTCCGCAGAGACAGCTGATGTCTTCCGCTCCTTCTCCGAACTGCTCTTGAATACATGTTGACGTACATACTGTTAGACCTGGTTTTAGCTCGATAAAGGTAGACAGTATGTTGCACAGAGAAAGAATACCGCTCCTATGGCTTTTTATGCACGCTGCGCTCGTCGTGGCGTGGTGTTTCACTGATATGGAAACGGGGCCTGGCGCAGGTGTATCGACACAGCCGAACGGAGATCGGTTCAAAATCGAGGGAAGAGCAATTGTTCCGGGGATTAAAACACAAGACTGGGTCTCTTCGGCAAGAGTCCTGGTGGAAGGTGAAGAATACGTGGGATTCTTGAGGTATGGGACAGCCACAGTTATACCCGTTAGCTAGTTAGCTTTTTACCTAGGCTAGGTAGCATTAGCATAGCCAGCTAGCTTAAACGGTCGCCTGACTCGCAACTGCTAGTAACCACACGGCAGCTGCTGTTGGCAGATGGCAGGCCCAAACGATCTTCACTAAGTTACAGCTCAGTAGCTGTTGTTGTAGCTCATGCCAACCGGGACAACAGCGTTGGCATTTCGTTGTTTTCTACCTGTCACTCGGCGTTGTGGCTCATTTCATTATGAGTTCATCTAGGCCTTTTCTGTCATAGCAACGTTAGCTCCAACCAAAACAAACCTTGGCTGCTAGAGAGGGTGTCTGACATTGCAGTCTCATAATTACTCCTATATGAGTAGGAGTATATTTAAATCAATTTCCCAGCCATCACAAACAATCATTTTTAGGTGATTTCTGCTCATCTTTGCTAAGGCAAAGCCTCTACAGTTAACCAATTAAGATGAACAACGATGTTAACTTATTCAGTTAACTGAATAAGTTAAAATGGAGTTGTAGATGGTTCTAATAGTCACTCTGCTATCATTGAGATGAAAGGGTTGGACAAAGGACAGATTTCTCACTATAATTAAATTTTAATTAAATGATTGCTCCTGTAAACTGTCCATCAAGTTGAGTTAAAAACTCTGTCTTCCTGACAATAACATTCTTGATAAAGTCCTATTATATAACATTCTCTTGTTACAGAACTGATGGGAGTTTTGCTGTGAATGACGTCCCCTCAGGATCCTATGTTGTGGAAATTGTCAGTCCTAATTACAGATTTGAACCAGTGCGTGTAGATATCACATCAAAAGGCAAAATGAGGTAAGATATTACTGTTGGGGAGAAAACAAAAAATGCACATAAATGTTTCATGTTGTTTGTGTCAACTTTGTATGTCTATCAGTGTACTTTTTCGAGGGACCTCTGACCCACTATGGTTATTATGTCTAATTTTACAGGGCCCGTCTTGTGAACTACATCAAGACTTCAGAGGTTATTCGTCAACCATATCCACTTCAAATCAGGGCGAATGGCCCTCAGAGCTACTTCATGAAGAGAGAAACCTGGGGCTGGACCGACTTCCTCATGAACCCAATGGTAAAGAACGTAGATGATGCGCTGGACTTGCTGAATGTGTATGATGAGATGTCCAACTGGTCATATTAGTTTAGATTGATGTCATTTGGGCACGGAAATGCGGGGATGATAGACAGACATAGCCTTTGCGCTTTTGGCTCCCATGTTTAAATTAACTGTCTCTGTTCCTCTTGCAGGTTATGATGATGGTTCTGCCCCTGCTGATCATTGTTCTGCTCCCCAAGGTGGTCAACACCAATGACCCGGAGATGAGAAAGGTCAGGAATCCTTCATAACGTAAAGTGTCATTTCGGAAGTACTGTATGTACATCAGTTCATCTGGTAGTTTCTCTTAATTGGATACACTGTGATCGGTTTTATCGAAATTTATCAGTTGTCATTAGAGTTGTGATGTTTGTAATGATACAGTGTCTTGGCCCTATCTTTTGCAAGCACATCATATGTGTGAAAAAACGGTTTCGCATTTGATTTTTTTTTTTTTTTTATAAATCAGTGTTTTTTCAGTTTTTCCAGAGTATGTCCCTCACCAATTGTCCTTCTTCAACTGTTTTGTTATTACAGGAGATAGAGCAGTCCATGAACATGCTGAGTCCCAACCCTGAGCTTCCAGACGTCTCTGAGCTCGTGACCAAGTTCTTCTCGGGCTCCAAGGGCTCCAGCAAGGCAGGCGGCGGCAGCAAGGGCACCAGGCCAGCTGTCAAGAGGAGGTAGTACTGTACCTCCACTCAGTCTGCCTAATGAAGCTTGAGTTACACCATGGAAGCAAGGTTTTTAAGTGTCTTTTTTTTTTTTTCATCTGGGTCTATTGTACAGTTTTCTTTATTGATAGATGTTTTGAGCACATCTTGATTTCTAATATGCTAATATAAACTGAGAAAAAAAACAAGATTATTTTTTTTTCATACTGCACTGATATAAATTTCCTAATCCCTGCGGTAGCTGTTATCCTTAATTTGCTCTACACTTTGTACATCACGCTCTATTAGTCATCAAACTTTTCTGTGCTAACCCTCCAGTGAGCATTTTTCCGCTGCTGCTAATTCCACTACCTGAAAGAGAACATATATACAGAGATTTTCTTGTTTTTTCAATGTCAGTGATACGACTGTGAATGAAAATGAATTGAATTTTAAGACTGATAAATTCTTATTTAAAAGCCTAGATAAATAAATTGCAATGGTATATGGTATATAACGGCTGTGTTTTTATTTCAGACCATGTTGTTTGAGAGTGGACACCTCGATTATGAACCTTCTCATCTTTTGAATTATTGTGTGCCGTACTGTATGGCCAGAATTCACACACTATGATGTGATGTGCCTGAGGTGTAATGAATTAAAATGAGAGTTGCTGTTAGTTCAAAGGATGAGCAAGTTGTGTGGTTGCTCTCAAGATCATCAGAGTGTAACTGGCTACATTTAATAAATCGGACAGTAAAGTCCATATTAAAGTCATAATAAAATGTGTTTGTGGTCCTCAGTTCATAAGTCGCTCATAATTACTGATAAGATAGATATAATTATGAATAATTAATTTGCTCAGTAGTCATGGAGATAGATCTATTGACATGCCATCTTAGTAGATGTAAAGATTTTAGTGTAAAAAGTTAACACAGAAGTCCTAAAGGTGCTAGTGAGCTCACCTGAGCACAGATTAATTTCCATTACAACTGAGCAAACTCCATCCACTGATGAAGATTGTGTAATACAGTTTAAATGTCAGTAAAAAGCTGCCAAGTGGCTATTAACATGTGATTTGTTTTTTTTCATTTATTTTTTTCTTTTTTAATTACTATTTCAGAGCTTAAGAATGAACTTCAATGCTTTAAGGCCCTGGTGCCAAAATCCCAATGGTTACAAAATGATTAGGGATTAGAAACACAAAAATTGTTTCACTTGTTTAGGCCTCTAGGCCTTTGCTCCCATGTGCTGTGGCTGGTAAAGTTGGGTTCAGATGATGTTAACCATGTCAGTCTGAATACATCCATAGGCAAGAGTGAAGGGCACTGACACCAAAAACTGGTGGCAGAAATCAAACAAAAGATCTGCACACAGTAGCATCAGATTTAATTTGACAGATAAAGTTTTCAGCCTAAGAGATCCTCGTCAGGCACACTAAGGCCGTAGCCCCGTGGGAAGGCTGGGAACCACAGTTAAGGATAAGACTGGTGATTATCTATACTTTTCTTGCTCTGAACAAATCCTATAAGAAGACCAACAATGTGTTTGTCTGTCTGTCAATATTTCTCACTTTACCAGTTTGTCTGTGGCTGGGTTATAAATTTATACAAATTTATTAGAATTTTTTTTTTTTTTAAAGGCTAATTTACTAAAACAGCTGAGCAGCAATGCTACTCAAACATGGGAGAACTGTTGATTGGGGACTATTCTAGTGCAGATTTGGTCCACAGGTAGCAGCAGGATGTGTATGTGAGACTTTAAATAAACTACGTTCACTGTAATAAAGTGACGTGTCATTCAGTTGTCCATAGTATTTGGACAACACTGGAGGTTTGTGACGCAAATGAATAAATGACAAACTTTTGATTGTTACTAAGATCAATTTGTTGTTAGTTTTGGTCTTTTTGTGGTTTGACAATAAGCAAAATTTAGAATATCACTATATTTATGCTTGAATTTCCCTCGGGATCAATAAAGTATCTATCTATCTATCTATCTATCTATCTAATAACTGCATAGCATCAGGTTGTAAATATAGGACATCTGCACCAACCAGTGAGACACCTGATGACCTCTGGAAAATCTGTTCTGCAACAGTCATGTTACAGTCTCTAGGCAAAAGTATTCGTACGGGGTTGGGCTCAGCCCCTGACTTCCAGTGAAGGGAAATCTTAATGCTTCAGCATACCAAGACATTTTGGGCAATGCTATGCTTCCAACTCTGTGGCAGCAATTTGTTGAAGGCCCTTTTCTATTCCAGCATGACTGTGCCCCAGTGCACAAAGCAAAGCTCCATAAAGACATGGTTGGATGAGTTTGGTGTGGAAGAACTTGACTGGCCCACACAGAGCCCTGACCTCAACCCCATCAAACACCTTTGGGATGAACTGGAATGGAGATTTTGAGCCAGACCTTTTGGTCCAACATCAGTGTGTGACCTCACAAATGCTCTACTGCATGAATGGGCACAAATTCCCACAGAAACACTCCAACATGTTGTGGAAAGCCTTCACAGAAGAGTGGAAGCTGTTAGAGCTGCAAAACTGTTTATGTATTTAGAACATGATGGTCAGGTGTCTCAACTTTTTTGTCTATATAGTGTATTTGTGCACTTTATCCACGGCACATTAGTTTTATTATTGCATGACTGGAGTGGGTACTGATTTGGATCATATCTCAAAAAAATAAAATTAAATTAAAAATTACAAGTATGAAATCAAATCGAATTCAACACATTTGATTTTGAAACCATTCATGCCGACAAAGAGTGTAATTCAGCATTTGAGTTTGTATTTGAGTGTTCATATCAGTACACACAGACTCATTTCACAGAACTGCACACACAGACAAAGAGCACAGATTCATTTACAAAGCACTTTTGCCTCTGAGCATAACAAAAGGCACAGCATTTAGGGAGATAACATTTGACGTTCACTAAAAGACACAGAAGTGCAATAATTTACAACAGCATCACTCCAACCATTAGAGAGAAGTTGCTTCAAATATTGTATATCCTTGGTTTTCCTTTAAAGTAATATGAATAAAGACGGGAATAGAGGCTCCTTAAACGATCTTGTATATCTTGTTAGAACTGTGAAACTAATTTGCAGTTGTAAATGCACAGAAATTTAAAGATTAGCCCTTGAACACAAACCAAATCAAATATGGATTGCAAGAGCTAAGATAGAAAACGAAAGGAAACATTCACTAAACGCCGATATTCAGTACACTAAGCAGTTTACATTTACCATTTGTGAGGTGGATAATCAGTGAAATATGTTGTTGTACTATAAATTACCTTGAACTGTGTAAGCCTACATTTTTTTCCTGTATGTACAGTGCAAGTGAGCAATAGAATAAAGGTGGATTATATGAAGTTTAAAGGACAGGTTTAGAGTTTTTTCTCACACGCTCATGCAGTAGGTACATTATAGTACGCTGCTACTATTACTGTTATTATTCCTCTTTTGCACACTGGCTCTGTGACTCATTCACACCGTGACTCCAATGTAAAAGCCTGGGGACAAAATCGCCAGTAGGTGTTATTTTAGAAAGCAAAATTCAGTCAAAGCTGAGATGAGGCTTCAACAGTCTGAGTTCAAATCAAAATCTGGGTCCTGTGCTACCTACAATGTAGCCTGGAGCCCCAAGCAGAGAGGACAAGTGGTCTACAGAAGTCTGATAAGCTCACTTCTTTCAAACTTCACATCTCCAGACTTTCCTTTTCATTTTCACACTTGCAGTCTTCAGATCCCACCGACTTTGTGCAGCTCCCCCTGTGGGCCACATGAGGCTCTGAACAACTTTTTTCATATGGAGTAGTTATCCCCACCCACAAATAGACTTTGATGTGTAAAATAGATGGAGATTCCCTTAAAGACAGATTTAAAATCATCTGAACCGGTCCTTTAACTTTTAACCTTTTTTGAGAATGTGTAGCCGCCTTCATAAGTTTGTTTTCTGTAATAATCTGGAACAGCAGTTTAAGTGCTGCATCAGGCTGAGCTCAGTTTCCACCAATGTTTTGTACTTTAACACGAAAATCACATGCAGCACTTCATGCTGAAGATGACCACTGACTACAGTATATATATAAAAAAAATCCACAAGTGGGCAAAAGCGATAAGTCTGCTCTAATACTGCACTGCCACCTCAGGTTATTTTATTATTGACATTTTGGTTCTGTCCACACCAGTACAGCTTGTCTTCACCCCTCCTCCTCCTCCTCCACTGGCAGAGCAGAAGCATGCGGAAGGTCTTCTGAAAGGTCTTGTTGCAGAGGGCGTAGCACATGGGGTTGATGGTGCTGTTGACATAGCAGAGCCAGTAGCCCAGGTGCCACAGGGACGTGGGGATGCATTCGGCACAGAAAGTGGAGATGAGCACCATGATGTTGTATGGCGTCCATGTGAGGATGAATGCCAGGAGGATGGCACTTAGAGTCTGGGCTGCCTTTTTCTCCTTCACCAGCACATTCCTCTTTCTCTTGGTGATCTGGTTCTTCAGGACTGGGTCCATGGGTTTGGAAGTGGTTGAGGAGGACGGGGAGGCGTTTTTGGTAGGCTCCTCTGCTTCAGGCGGGTTGGGTTTTGCTATTGTGGGATTGCCATTTTTACCCTTTGAGCCAGGCTTGAACTTATAAGAAATGTGCTTTTTACTGTTCTTCTTTGGAGGAGTGGAAAAATACTCATCATCTGTATAATCAGTCACCTTTCCATTCTTACTACTTTGTCCAGCTTGCTCTTTAAAAGATCCCTGCGGAGTATCCATTGAAACATGATGGTCTTCCTCTTCAGATGAGGTGTAGCTGTTAAAAGATGTGATCTGATCTGCTTTCACCCATGCATCATCTGATCTAGTGGTAGTTTTAGTGGCATTACTTTGGTTTGATGAGGACCAGGAGGCTTGACTCTGGTCTCTCCTCTCCCTGGTGAAATGAAAGCAAGAATGAATGATAGTTTTCTGTGGTTTAGCCCCCTGTAGAACATTTTCTGTTGAGAGCCCTTGCAGTTCTGCCAGGTCTTTGGTTCGTTTCTGCGTCTCCTTGTAGATCCTACAGTAAAGGATGGTCATGACAGAGACAGGGATGTAGAAAGCAGCAATAGCTGTCCCAAATGTGATCACGGGCTCTGTTAAAAACTGGATCTGGCACTGGTCGGGGAGCACTTTTCGCTCTCCTACAAAGTACTGCCAGCACAGAATGGGTGGCGCCCAGAGGACAAAAGACACCAACCATGCAAGGCCTATCATGATGGCAGCTCTCTTTGGAGTTCTTTTAGCCCTGTATGTCAACGGCCTTGTAATGGAGAAATACCTGTCAAAGCTGATGACAAGTAAGTTCATAACTGAAGCATTGCTAGCTACGTAATCCACTGCTAGCCAGAGATCGCATGCAAGGTTTCCCAAGGACCAGTAACCCATCAGGATGTATGTGGTGTATAAGTTCATGGACAACACTCCAATGATGAGGTCAGCGAAAGCCAAACTCAGCAGGTAATAGTTGTTTACAGTCTTTAGCTGGCTGTTGACTTTGAAGGACAGCAACACCAGCACGTTACCAACAATAGTTATCAAGCTAACAATGGCCGACACTGTAGCGATGGCTATAGCCTCCCAGAGGCTGTGGGGAGCAGCCTGGACATGTGATGTGTTGGCAGAAGTGTTGTTTGAAAGATCGACGTCCATGGTGCTCTGTTATCTGTATCACCGTTGACAGGTCAGAGAGAAGTGGACTTTTGAGGCTCCATTAAGTGTTTTCCTGAAAGAAAAAGAAAAACATGTGAGACATTCTTTTTTTTGTCAAAGATGTAAAGCCTGTTGATGCATCCTCTCATTCTCAAGGGATCAAAAACATGCTGTCACATACAATACTGTTGTAGCAGTAGTAGTATTAAGTTCATTTAAATGCATTTAAGCCCTCAGTCAACAGGGGTGAAAGCTGCAACAAGCTGCTAATACAGTTTTGCTTTTTTGAAACGAATAGCTTATTTGCATTTTAGACGTGTGATATACTGTCTGTTAATATACCAATGCAAATCTGAATTATTTGGGATTTTTACATATTATTTGCAGAATTACAAAAAAAATCCTTAAAGCTATACTGAAATTTGACTCAATAAACCACGACATTTAAAATAATATAATAAGCATGAAAGTCACTAAAAACAAAACCATGTATTTTTAAACATTTGAACTTTTATTTTTGCACTTATGCCCTGCACGTTTATTTTAAAATGTATAAGTTATATTTTAATTTAAGTTATTCATATTTATTTATCTTTTTCCTCGTGGAACAGACCCTTGATGAATTACGATATGTATGTTGTATGCTTGTTTTCCAGTTAAGTAATTTTAAAATGTTATCGCTCATTTATGAAATGTAACATTTATTATTCACAGTGTGTCACAGTGTGACATGATTTTATTTTGGTCAAAAGCATTTTCGGAACCATCAAACGCCATTTTGTCGAGGGACACCATTGAATGTAACACTCAGTCAACTCTAGTGGTGTCACATGCTAAACTGTCCGGCCAGAGCTGACAGCAATGGAGAGTAGACCGACCAGAGGCAGAGGAGGCAGTTGGAAAAGAGGCGACCGGGGCGGAAACAACAGCGACAGTTTTGGTGGTGAACACCGGGGCAGGGGGCGAGGAGGCCATCACCGCGGTCGGGGCAAAAGAGACCACTACCGCGGTCGTGGACGTGGGGGATGCGTCCCTGCAGCGGAGCTCCATCACCGGGTGAGAGCATGGAAGATTGCCTCGCTTTAACAAACTCCTCTGAAAAAATACTTATTTTTAGTTGCGTCACTAATAAAATACATATTAAAAGTACATACAGTCCATGGACGATAATGTTAAACTTTTTAGGACTTGCTCTTCAACTCGGCTTAATTATTACTTATTAGCACCAATATCCGCTGCCGGAACCAAAGTACTCTGTAGGGGTTGACAGCGTTGTGAGAACTTTTACATATTTTTTGTGGAAACCAAGTAATCCGTCGTGAATAACTTCACTGCCAAGTTAGGCAAAGTTATGTGCTATGACGTCAGTACGTTTGCAGTTGTGTGACGTTTTCTCCATACAATACAGGACATTTAACAACAGTACCACACACACTGCTTGATTGTTGCTCATTAGACAAGTGGGTTTGTCCCAGCACGATCGCATCCACTCTTCTCTTCTGTACGTGCATAATGAACTTAATGCAATCCTGTGCATTTTTGTAGCATCATTGTCGTCAGAGCACTTGAAATGTCTTCCACAGCACTTTGATACTATCATCGCATGATCTGGGCCTTGGATATGACTCTAGAGAGTTCAGCTTAATTTCCACTGGGACGTTCTGTGAGTTGATGTTCCCCCCACGGTAACTACAGAATTAGAAGGGAAACAATAGGGGCTGTGTGATTGCAATCATACAAATCTCCTTTGGCACATAGGGGCTCCTTGATTGCAATCATGAAAATCTCATTTGGTGCATCCATAGCTACCATGGGGTCTTTGATGAGTATATTGTGCATTTCTGAGTTTTGTGAGAAAACTGGGCAAAACTAGACTTTGTTCTTCTGACACGTTTCCTGTGTCATATTTCCATGACAACATTAATAAAGGTTTGTGCAGCTACGTGACATCTATGACTCAGACAGTTTTAATGAGTTCAGTTTTGGCACGGACGTCTATTCTTTGTCATACAGTGTGGCTTGCCTTTTACCTTGACTCTTTTGTTAGGCTTAGTTACCAATCATGAATAAGAGCTATGTGTTAATGGCAACTTAACAAAATGCTCTTTGAATTATACTTTGTGGAGCACCATCAGTGAAAGGTTTTTTTTGTTTGTCTGTTTTTTGTCATAGCCCTTAGTGAAAATAAAACAAAGAACTCTTGAATTACTTATTCACACAGTCTAACAATTTTGTACATTGTGGCCTAAAAACAGCTGAATTATGCCAAAGTAATTCTTGAATATTTCCTTTCTTATCTTCATCGTACACAACCTGCTGTTCTTGAACTTTGATGGTGACCTCAATGAGAAGAAGGCAAAAGTGAAAAAGGTGTAAAAAAAAAACTAGTTTTCAATCATTGTAACAACTTTAAATAACTTCTTTTCAATCAACTGTCCAACATCAAAAGATATTAATTTTACAAGGATATAAACCAGAAAAACGAAGCAAATCTTCACTTTTGGAAGAAGTTGGAACCAGCAAATTCTGCTTGAAAAGTCAGTCAGATTTGATTATTGAAATAGTTGATGGGTAATTTCCAGGCCAACATCTTGTTTCAAATACAAAAGTGTCAAATGGTCTTCAGGCTTCAGTTTGATCACGTGATCAAACTGAAGCCTGAAGACCAAGCAGGCTTTGAACTTTCTCTCTCTTTTTTCATTCCTCACAAGACTTCCCGTGTATACAATGGAGTGTAAGTGTGCACCATCATCTCCATTTGTGCGAGTTGTCACATTTGTTTGAAGCACACTGAGACCTTAAAACTCCAGTGTTAGCACGTGACACATGAAAAGCACTCCTGGTATCACTTTAATGTAACTTGAATCACGCGTTCCTCATCGTGTTGTCTTTTGGGATCAGGATGAAGGGGACAACGCTCATGAGGACGATGACAGGACGGAGGTGTTCTCCAGGAGGAAACTGGAGTCAAACTGGGACCGTTACGAGGAGTCAGAGAAGCAGGAAGCAGATGATGACGTGCCCTCTCAGAGAGGAGCAGACTACCACGTCCTGCTGGAGTCGGCAGGTAAGGTCTGACCTCGATAAGATGGAGAAGGTGGAGTTTGTTCCCCCGGACTACACCTTCAGTGCTTGGTCAGCCTTCAGCAGGAGAGACAAGTCAGGCAATCTAAGCTTCTCCACAAATTTGAAATATTTCTGTAATACTTTGCTTTTCAGGCATTTCTTTCAAAGGGAGAATTATTTAATCGGGCACGATAATAATGATGATGACGTCCTGGTAGGACATTGACAAATAAATTGTTAGGCTGCTCTTTGACAATTTCTGATCATCACAAAGAGATGGAGGCAAATAAATGCTGGCTTGTTTTTACCAATAATGCTGAAAACGTCACTGGATTAAGGGAAAAGTACAAGGCAGTTTTGCTTTTCTGTTGAATTTTAATTTGTGTTTTTGCCTTTCTGGGATGAAGAGAGGGAAATTCACTGTGTGTCAATTGCTCCTCTGAGGTCAGTTGTACTTTTTTTGTGCGTGTATCCTCGTTAGTTGAAAAGGTGATGTGTGTTGTCTTAATCTTTAATTACTCTGTATGGAGACTGCTGTCAGATGGCTGCATAGAAGAGCCTTGTTTGTCTTTGTTTGCTAATTTAAGCCTCATTGGTCAGTGTTTGGGCCCCCCCTGGGCTCCCAACAGTCTCATCCCTGTTTCTGCTGGGATTTCTTTCCCCAGAGGAGCATGAGTGGGAGAGCTCAGTGCTGTCTTATTAGAGCAGAGTGAGACTTCTTCATATTCACGACTGATTCGTAGATAATAATTCCCCTGTGACACTGTCAGATTTAGCTCATTTAGCTCAACTTGGGTTAAGTAGCGCCGAGGTTCACACCCCCACATTTTATGAACAGTTTTTCCAACATTTTTATTTTTAAAGATGACACGCAGGAAGCAAACTCGGTCCCATTTTAGCAGAGTCCCAAGCGTTCAGTAATTTAGGCAAAGTAACTGATGTGTGTTTCATATTGCTGTGGCTGATGGCGTTCTAGCCGAAGAGGAACTCCTCATTTGATTTTGGTATGAGGAACAACACGTTTCATTGGCCTCTGTAGGTTGACGGGTACAGACCAGCAGTTTTCAAAATCTGATGCTGTGTGTGCAGGTTTCAACACAGCAGAAACGACTGTGTGTAAATGACAGAGGGGAGTCAGTTTGCCAGGGATAAGAACCACATCTGTGGTTATGCTATGTCAGATATTGTAATATTGTAAGTACAACGTGTAGAAAAAGTTAATATTAATCTTTGTTTTATCTCTGTATAGGAAATAATCTTGTTCTTAGTTGTAGAACTACAGTTCTCATAATTTGGAGTTAATGAGTCAGCTGTGGGCTACAGCTAATTTATTTGCCTGAATTTGTTACTATTTTGGCAAAAATACACCTTTAAAAGTATGCAGAATTAGCCATTCGCCTTCTCATTTGAGATGTATCCATGGATATGCAGACAAACATCTCTGATAAACATAACAAAACATAAAAATGAGACGACAGGCAGATGAAAGGATATTGGAGATAGTAATATCATGGGAAACTCTGGGTTCCACAGAATCTGTCTCAACTTTTGCAACTTCACGAGTTTAGCATGCGAAGATGTGATTTCTGCTGATCAGTCGGAGGAACCGTCTGTCATCGACATCCTGAGTTTATGTCAGTTTGTGTGAAATATGAAGCTTTTTATTTCCTTTTCTAAGGATCTAAACTAATTACGACTGCATAACAATCATTGTCATTGTCGATTATTCTGCCAGCTATTTTCTCAAGTAATTAATTAATTGCTAGTCTATGAAAGCACCGTGTGCTACCCGTCCTTCAGCAAACAGCAGCCAGAGGTAATGACTATCTGGTGAGCACTGAGGACCCTTTCATCAGATATTTCCCTCGGAAAGTCGAAGTGAATACTGCAGTCAGATTTATCGGGTCAGTCATAAGCACAGTCTGTTATTTAAAGGTTCAGTGTGTAGCATTTGTACATATACATGATGTACACGAGTCGGAAAGTGAGAAAGTCTGAGATCAGATTTTAATTGGCCACGGTGGTTGTTTGACAGTGAAGACAAGGAGCCTCACGATGTCACCCTACATACGTCTTTTGTCTCATTTTTATTGAGACACAGAGGCTACACACGGATGTGAAGAGTTAAACAGGCCATGTTTAGACCAAAGCTGTAAGTACTTTATGTTATTCAGCATCAAGTTTGATTGAAAGTTTAATGGGGTTTGAGCTAAATATTCATGAGATGACACTCAACAATCTGTGCAGGACTTTGACTTGCTGGTGGTTTTGGAGGAAGTCATGAGGCCATTTTTAACTCTGGATGAGTGTTTAAGCAGCTAACTGTTTTCATAGGCGTGCTGGGGTTGTTTTTTTTTCTTTCTTTCTTCCTCACGCCGTTAGAGAGTTAGAGTGTGCTGCAGCGGCGTGTCTCTCTTCTCTTGTAACGTAAATGCCAAAGGTGCTCCTGTGAGCTGTTTGACTCTCTCTGTGTTTTGCCCACATTGTCAGATTAGTCATGCCGTACACCAAGAGGCTGCCGCTCTCTAGAGGATACTTAATTGTATGTGGGAGGCGATGCTTTCAAGAGTCGTTTTTCTGGCCAATTAAGGTAGCCGTGAAATCAGGAATTGGCCGCAGAAATCTCCACTTTTTCCTCTCCGCTCAAGTTATTATAGAATACTTCTTATTGCGGAGATTATATCACCATGACTTTCTGTATCCAAGGTGTTCAAGTGTTGGCTGATTTTGTTTTGTTAGATTGGGCAGAATGTACAGGGCAGAAGTGCGTGCAGACGTTACGTATTTCAGGATAGAAATGGCCTAGAGCAGCAATTCTTTTGAGATTCGAAATCCCAGAGAAAAGAGTTCGAGAGCAGAGCTTTACCTGCAGTGTGTCGGAGGCGTTAGACGTGCGTTATATGATGAGATATTTTCACAGCATTTTAATCAAACAATTACAATGTTTTTCCAATACCACAAAGTTATTATCTAACTAAAAGCCTGTTAAAAGAAGAGACTTTATATCAGAAAATGTTGCCTCTGTCCGCTGACAGAGCTTGAGCACATGTGAACAACCTAAAACAAGACTGTATAAATACATCTGAGTGGGCGGGGGATTGTTTTGTTCCTGACATTAAGGGGCAGAAAGCATTGAAGTTTTGTTAAGGTGAGACCACGTAACTTTTGAAGGAAGATATTCGGAGCTGAATCCAGTAGTCAGTTAATGGATTGACAGAAAATCAGTCTGAAACAACGTTTTTCGAGGTAAAATGATATAAAAAAAAAAAAGTCAGATCCAACAAGAAATTCAGAAATGTTGAGGTGTACTGAAGGAAATTACGATGTGCATTTTTCACTTTCTTTCTGACAGTTCAGGGGTTTTTGGTGCTACAGTCTTACTTTCTTCACCCTCATCCGATATGGTAAAAGTTACCACACTGAATTATACTCCAATTCTCAGATTCCAACCGATGGCTTCGCTCTTGGAAGTAAGACTGAATGTGTAATACAAAAAAAAAAAAAAAAACAAACCCAAAAATAAAACAACTGTCATTATTAGTTCATCGTCCCGCCCAGGAGAGTGGAAATACACTCGTCAACACCTTTAACGCCAGCCTGCTTCAAGACCGAGTCACTGCCCTCATCTGTGGCTTTTTTTCTGCTATCAAGATGTGAAAAAAATGTGGAAAATTAGAGTGGAGATTTTCAGTCTAATGTGGCACAGAGAACATCTTCAAGTTCCCTTTTGATTGGCAAGAACTACTGTTGCTTCTCAAATCAGTGCCAGGCGCGACAGATGGAGGGAGGCAGTGATTTTCTGGCTCAACAGTAGGCCAGGAATAACTAAACACTAAAGTTCATCCAATAATCACGATTTCATGTTCAAAACCTTCGTTTGAAATTGTTAACATGTTATTGCACAGTCTAAACAGGACGTCTTTGAAGCGTTCGCATGATGTCACTGCACCGATCGAGAATCTGTCGATGAAGATCAGCTGGTATGAACAGCAGCCCCCCAATGGCTACTTACTGGATTTTAAGATGAAATTGTTTTGTCAGCTAAGCACATCTACTTAGGTAGTGTAGTTTGGTGTAATTTAAAAAGTACTTGTACTATACTTGGGTATTTCCATTTGATGCTACTAAATTTCAGAGGTGCAACTTGGGTTACTTTACCAGATTCAGATGGATGATTATGAATTATTACAGGATAAGATAAAACTTTGTTGATCCTGGAGGGGCAGGATTCACAATCTAACCAGCAGTGTATAAAGTTACTAAAACTTATAATCATGTCCCAATTACATTGTTATACATTATACTAAAAGGAGACATTCTGCGTAATGAATACTTTTCCTTTTGGTGCTTAAAGTATATTCTGTATTCTGATGCTAAAATTTTGACTTCTACTTTTCCTTCGCTGTGGTATTGTGAAACGATCCGAGTACTCCTTCCAACATTGGAACTATGATATATGATGTATTTTAACTGTGGTCCATACTCTTTTCATTCTTATATTCTACCTAACGTGCTCTAATGCAGAACTTGTCACTGCTGTTTATATAACCTCCATTTATATAACGTTTGACTATTTCTTCTGTTTAATGTATCCAGACGCGTTTGCTGCTGCACTGATTTGGTTTTCACACAAAGTGCACTAAAGTTTGACTTTTCCTTTGCGTGTATTACTTTGTTCATACAACACAAATGAATGCACCAAACTGAAATTGGCAATTGAGGGAATTAAAGCACAGTCCCTGTAAAAGCCCCCACCTTTTCTCTCAATGTGTCTTGCAACCTGTTTAAAGATATATAATGGAGCCTTTAGGCCACACAGTGGCTGACTTTCTATTTGCAAAAGCTGCATTGAAGGCTGCACTGTACTCAGTGTGATTAGGAAAAACAGAGCCTGACGGGGAAATTATGTAAACATACTGTTTGATTTGAATTGAAGGTCATGCTGATTTCTGTTGTTTTGTGGCCTCCTCGATGGTTATTATGTAGCCCCGCTGCTTGTCCAAACATCCCAAGTGCTTTTAAGCATTCATACGTGTTTTGATTGAATCTGATTACATTTTATATTGCATTCAAACCGAGGAGGCGAGGACGCAGCAGACCTTTCTCATGACGTCCAGACTGAGGTTAGTATTCAAGGATGAAACCTTGGCGCTTTTGATAGGTGAAATATTTCAGGGCAGCTCTTTTGGAAACCGCTTTTGTGCAGAAAGATTTTTGTCGCCTTGAAAATTTCAGTAGTCACAAAGCAGAGAAGCTTGTGTGGATCTGAACTGAAAACACATCAAGCTGCTATGAACCCTTAAGGAATTAATTGCTCTTCGACTGTTTTGTAACGTGAAGGTGATTTTATTTTGTCGGCTCTTGTCTCAGTCCTTGCATTGTTGGGGGTTGATTGTGCTGTTGCTATGGGCAATGCACACATGTTGCAGTTCTCTCGTTCTGTGTGCGTGCGTGCGTGTGTGTGTGTGTGTGTGTGTGTGTGTGTGTGTGTGTCCATGTGTATATGACTTGGGGGCATTGCAGGGCAGTTATTTACATCCTAGCGCGGTCATCTATCTGTACACATTAACACAAGGATCAATCCTTCCTCCCCCGCAGCCGTAGTTTACCAAGGACACTAATGGGCACCTATCAGGGCTCAATCATAATGAGACAAAAGGAAATCGTATTAGAGCTTCAGTGATTCAGCTAACTAGATTGACAAACACAAGGACGTTTTCTTAACTGAGATGAATAGCCCCAATCATCTCATTAATTTATATATTCCGGTGTCGTTATGGATACTTGATTAGCCATTGTACACTGGAGGAGACTGGCGTCAAAGCGGAGGAATGAGGTCTGGTCATGTACTGTCTGCTTGGCAAAAAATAGGAAACAAAGCATTACAGGTGCTTGGTTCGTTGCCCTGCAGTTGGTGATTATGATGAAGCCGGTGGAGGACGGTGTGAGGCCAAATAAAGCAGGATCATAGATACTTCACTGAGATCAGCCCACAGCACAGTCTACCCACTTTCATCCTTAAATACCTGCGCCGTTTTTTTCATCTTAGCCGAGCACACTTTTCCAGAGCCAAAGGTCGTGTCTTTGGATTACTGAAAACAACGATCCAAACCGCTAAAACGTTTCATTTAAAGCCTAAAATTACAGAGAAAAGCAGCAAATTTGTGCTTGAAAAATGACTTGAAGCAGCTGCTTGAGTATCAAAATTAGGGCTGCAGTCTCCAATATTCATTAAAGATGCTCCTCTTAGCTTTCCAAACCTGAAGCACAGATCCCAGCAACTTGATTTATCCCAGTTACTGTCCAAACCCAGTGATGTCCAGCTTACTAGAAAGCAGCAACAATTATCCAATTATTTTAGTGAAACTAAATTAATTGGCAGCTGTTTGATAATTGATTAATTAAGTGATTTTTCAAGGAAAAGTGGGAAACATTTTCTTCCTTCTCTATTGTGATAAATTGCTGCTTGGTCTTGGGTGGTTTTCACCGTTTTTCTATTATTTCATAGATCAATCGATTAATTAAAAAAAATACTCAGCCGGTGAATTGATAATTAAAGTAATAATCGGTTGCAGTAGGGGCAGAACACAGTTGATGTCAACATTTAACAAGCCAGAACAAGTGATTTTTTTTTTCTCTTGAAATTTACCTAAATAATTTGTCATTTAATAGTCACCTCTTAATTTCCTGGGTGCTAATCACTTACTGTTTCTTAATGTGCTGTAGTTCAGTTTGAAAACTTGTTTGGTCAAATCTCCACAGTGTTTTTGCCTCCAGGAACACAGTGGTACAAGTGTTGGGATGCCAGTCATGTGACTTGTCATCGCCATGGTTTTTAATGATACCTTAAATCAAATAATCTCACTCTTCATGCCTCCCACTTTTTCCTGAGTGAAAAATAAAACACACACACACACACACACACACACATACACATACACAGAGCCCTGTTACACACCCATAGCCAAACTTAACGAAAAATATTTTAAGCTTGAGGATCAATTTAATCATCTTTCCTGGGTGTCAGCAGCTGCTCTTTTACTTCCACGCTGTACGAATGTTTTGTAGAGCTCCGAGTCTGAACTATAAAAGCTCTGCTGACAACTGATGAACCCCAGCACTTGTTCCATGATTCATTTAATATAATAACTCAGGCTGCATTTACTATTCAGCAATAAAAAATTTAAAATGTTAGAAATTAGATGACTTTATTGAATAGTAAGTAGTTGACAGCTGCTCCTGTGAACGGTTTAATTTCCTGTACATCAAACAGAATACTCACCCTGTATGGCTCTGACAAAACACAATCCTTCAGCATTAAAGGGGCGTTTGGCAGGCCTTTGATGCAGTGTTCTTCCCCTCTATTCCCCTCTTCAGTCGGGCAGAGTTCTGTCGGTTCCTCCTGGCCGTGTCTTTCTCTGCTCTGTCTGTCTTCTGTCTGTTTCCCTCTCAAAGCGTTTGCTTGGCGTTTGCACCTTCCCTCGCTGGCTCGCTCTTCCCCTCCCCTGCTCCCTCTCGCTGACTTTTTTTCCTCTGTGCTCCTCTCTCCAACGAGGTGAAAAACACACTTGTCAAATACAGGTAGGTCATCACACCGTCTCTCATCCTCATCAGTTGCTAAGTATGAGGCGCTTTGATGCAATCAAGTTTTTTCAGCGTCGTCGTGCAGTGCCGTATAGCTCCTGAACGGCCACTTGTTCTGAGATGCTGAATGCAACAGCTGTTCAGTGTCAGTGTCCATGTGACAGAGCAGCTCAGACCTCAGACCTTTTTCACAGAAGGGTGAATTACAGGAAACGGCTGCTGGTCCTCAGCAGTGATAATCAAGAGAAGATCTCCAGATCAAAGCTTTTTCTCATGAGCTCAACATCTTTCGATCAACCGATGAAAGCAGCAAAAGTCGCAGCTTCTCACTCTTTCTCTTTCAAAGTTTGAGCACTTCTCCTCTTGCAGATTGATTGGAGTAAGAGCCTCCTGCATCCTCAAGACTGCACAGAGTGAATTTCTTTTCTCGTCTCCTACCAGGCTTGTGTTCGCTGCCTCTGACAAAGCCGCTCAGATGTGCGCTGCACTAACGTCCTCACCAACGTGCGAGTCAGCCGTGAGCCTCTGTTAGGAGAAAATTCCCACATGGCCGGAAGCCTCATTCTGTATCAGAGCTCTGAGCAACATGTGAGAGGAGGGAGGATGAGGTGAGGAGGTGGAGGAGGAGGATGAAGCAGAGGAGGGGGGGAGGAGCTGGAGGGAGGAGTCGATGTGGGTGTCAGCGGCAGTTCAGAAGAGGCCGAGTGTTTGCCTTTTGTGTCTGCAGTGCTTACAGCTGTATGTCTTCATCAGAGAGGAAGTGCAGTCAGACAACTGCAGGCACCTCAAACAGCCTCACGCGTCCTGCTTCGTGGTGATTCGGTCGTGCAATGTGTTTGACCGTACACCCCCTTTAAAGCAGGCTGAATGACTGGCAGGAGCAGTCGGTGGTGATTGGTCGAGTTTTGAAATCTTACCTGCCTCTGCTGGCCTCATAGTTGGTGCTTTTCAGTGTGTGCTTTCTGTTTATTTTTGTATGACCTTTCCCTGTTCAGATAAGCCTCTTGCTGTAGATGTAACCACAGAGAGACGGAGTAAAATCGGTTTTCATATGGTGAGTAAAAAATTTACTCGGTAGATGAAAATTGTAAATTGAAGTAATGTAGAGCAGACAGAAGGGCATTTGTGATACTAAGTTTACATAAAGTGTAAATAATCATCTGTTAGCAGTTTTGCAGTACAAAACAGTTCATAAACAAACCGTCTTGGCACAGTTCCCTTAGTTTTTTTGTTTTGTTGTTTTACAGTTGAAAAGTCTGCTTGTGTCTGGTGAACATTGTTTCTAAATGACCTCAAACTACATGCTTATTGTAACTTAACGACCGACGTAAAAACTGATGTCAGTGTATCTACAGTTAGCTAATATTGGATGATACATTGATCTGACTGATTTAGCAGTTTAGTTCTAAACAATAGTTGGGCTACAGCTTTTAGAGACTTAGCAACACCCCCTAAAATCAGAAGGGAAATGAAATTACACCATGAAATTAAATTATTATTACCTCAGTAAAAAAATATCTTATGTTAGTAAGATGTTGTTAATTCTCGGCATTAAACAGAAGCTCATGGATTCTGACTTATATATAAAATATTGAGCCACTAACACTTTTAAGTATTTATTTTCTAAAACAGGAAAGTTAAATTATGCTATATTTCATATACTGTTGTGACCATAAAAATAAAAGAGATGTGAATAACACTCCTGTTATTTAATTCCATCAGTGGTATGTACCAAGTGTTTCTTATCTGCAACTGCCACAGCTGCATTAATCCCACGTTTGGGTTATTTTATCTTTCTGTATCTCTGTCTGTCTGCATCTAAAGGAGTTCATTTATCAAACCTATCAAGAAGACCAAAATTGGGGTCTGTTAGAGCATCATAGAGTTGGTTCCACTAATTTGCTCAGCCCTGCTTTCACTTCTAAAATGTTTTCCTTATTTTCTGGAGCCAAATTGGGAGTGTGATACAGTTGAGGAGAAACATGAAAAAGATCAATAGCAAAAGATTGATCTGTTATTGACAAGAAGCTGGTCAAAGATAATAGCGCTTTAACAGCTCAGAGCGAAATCTCATCATGCTTTGATGCTCTCAGTGCTTTCGGGTTTTTGTTGCGCTCGATCCTGAAGTGCATCTCTTACCCTCTTGTCAATGGAGCCAAGCAAACATACTCCTTCAGGATGTGATTTGACAGCATTATGAAGCACAGCAGTTTAGAAAAAAGCTCATCTCTTTCCTGTTGTCACCAAGGAGAAGATATCGTTTTCAGACGTGCATTTTCTCACGTTGTTTCTTTGTCCAGCAGCAAGAGCTCTGCAGCGAAGACGACAGAGTTGTGTGTGAAGCGTTTGTAGAAGCCTGGTGTTTATTTAAATCCTCCAGCTGTGTGATGCTGCTGGGTTTATCCCATTAGGTTTTTGTGACTGAAAATGCAAACAGGTTGAGAAATGCATTACTTCCAATGCAATAGTTTTTAACAAACTTTGCTGGAAGTGTCAGCTAAGGATGATTTGTTCCTGAGAGCAGATTAACACTGTTTCGAGTATGGAGGACATCTGTTTTTGTGCATTTTTTTGGTTGCCCTTTCACTACAACATATTGGCTTTGGAGATTGTCATTGTTCACTTATAATGATGGTGGATTTAGTGACTGCTTCTTGTCATCTTCCTGCCCCATCAGCCTATGCCTCACTGAAACACGGCCATTTTTCTAGCTCCTTCAGAAATCGCATCTTGCTCGCGCGTCTTGAAAGGCCCACAGCTGTTTCACCCTCACCCTTTGTGGTTGAACTGGTGGAGTAGACTGGGTGCTCTGTGTTTCTTTGAAACGGCTTCTCTTTCATGTGAATATTTCATACGTGCTTCCCGCGGACCATTAAGCTGCAGGCAACTATTGACTATCAGGAGATTGAAATACAAAGGATATGAAGCATGTCTAATGTATCCCTCAGGGAGTTCGTGTAATGAGGCACACAGATATACAGTGATTACTGGATTTCCATAGATTGGTCATATCTACCTACTCAGTTGACCCCAGTGACACCAGCACTGTGTCACTGTGCTGTTAACCACCGCAGTTATTGTGGACTGAGGTTCCTTCAGGCTTAAATGATTGATGGGAGAACAATTCGGTGGCCATTAATTATGAGCTGTCTTTATTAGCAAATGAAGAACAAGATTTAAGATGTTACCAGGCTGTGGAATTTTCTTTGCATTTGGAATGTCATTTTATTGATTGTTTCATTTTAGTTTTTCACAAGGATGAAAAGAAAAAAGAGCAGTAGAAGTTATCATTAGGGTTGGGTTCAAGACTTGATACTTTTAAGGGTGCTATCTGAATTAAATTGGAACTAAGAAACACTGATTCACATTAAATCAATCTGTGCCAAATTTTGGTGCCTCATAGTGAATCTGCGTGAAAGAATGACTAATAGAAAGGGAGACTAAGACTACCTCATCCCTGCAAATGTGGTAACAATTTTTTTTTTTGGGCTACACACCATTCGCTGCAATATCTGGTATGGGAAATGTAAATTTGGCCAGGCCAACATGTCTGACATCAAGAATCACACAAAATATATCCAAAGGCTGTAGAATGTACTGTGTTTGATAGCCTGAAAGCATTAGCAGCTAGCTTTAGCTTTGGAGAATTTAATCCTCCATGAATGACGAAAATGCAAGTGAGCATCAACAACCTCTTCATTTAAGTAATTAGCTAGTTGGATAAGGTAGTTGTTGTTTTACTGTCTTGGATGAAGTTAGCTGAGCATTTTTCACTAACATTGGTATGAGCAGTGTGCTACATGAAATTTGACCTTTCCAAATTTTGAGAAGCTGTTAAAAACTCCCTCAAACCCTGTAACCACGATGTATTAGTGATATCTATTTTATTTTCTCACAATCTGTGCACAGCCTTTAAAGCTGTCTAAACACTGCTGTGCTACTGAGGATCAGTATTGATTTTTGCACACAGATGGTACATATTTGTGTCAGAGCTACATTGTCAAAGCTGAGCCAATTATTTAAAAGCAGTGCGGTTCAGAAAGAAAAATCAGATTACTCATTTAATGGTGTGATTCTTTGCCTCAATTAAAGATAATTGCTTTGTGTGGTTCACACCTCCCACACTGTTTTGCCTGTCTTGTGGTAAATAACAATAGTTGTGCTTATAATAATGGCACATAAAGCTTTCCACCAGATGCATTGCTTTGAGAAACCTTTGGTTGTCATCGTCCTCCTGCGTGAGCATTTTAGCATTCAATATCAAATCTTGCTGTTCATTAGCTTTGACCAGCCAAACGGAGCAGTAACCAGTTAAATGGTCTTTCTTCAAACAAATACCAAAACTGCAGTCTATCAGGGTGGAGTTTATGGACCCAAGGATGATACTCACCATTGTTTCCTCCCATATCACCACACTGGTTTCTGTCTGAATGAAGTCTTTCTAGTGTTTATGGCTGTGATGATTCTGAAACCAAGACTGAAGCTGTAATACCAACACCCACAGTCTTGAGTTGCTGTCCTGTCTTTATGAATCAGTACTCCCCTGCTAACATTTGAAAGTATTCCCTGAGAGTCTGCCTTTGAATGTGAATGTGACCTCACTCTGCAATAAATGAACACAAATCATTGAAAGCACCAGCTGAAATACAGTTGGAGTTGAATTTGGAGCGTTTGTGCATCACAGCACCTCATCCTGAGAGGAGAAAGGTCTTCAGATGGGAAGCCGCTAAAATCTATTGAACTCCAGTTTGTCATTTAGAATGGAGAATGGACCCCTTTTTGATAATTGCTGCTTACTTGGCCACTTATTCATTGAGGCAGACCTTTTGAACCTTCTATGGCAGCGCATTATCTGTGCTTGCTTTGTAGGTGTGTAGATGAACTTGTCAATAGCTCATGAATACACTGTTGCATCTAATGCTTCCATGAATCAAAATGAAATGGTTCCCCGCATCAATATTCAATAGATTTTCATCAATTGATGTCTTCTTTTCTTCAAATGTCATCTGCTTGGCGATTAGAGATTTATGTCAATATCATACAGGAGCAATGTATTTGTTTTGGGTTCTTGATCTTGTTTTCTGTAAACTGAAGCTTCTCTGTTCAGTTTTACAGGTTTTTCTCAACAAGTCATTTCCTGGGATTTGCAGTAATATCGGCAGGTCATCTGTATTGGCCAACAATAACTAAGTGAATTATTAAGTGAAAGTGATGCAAACCGTTGACTAAGAGATAATATTCTCATTTTCCCTGGTGAATGTGCACATTTTGAAAAGAATTACATGTCTGCATCTGCCAGAAGGCAATCACGACGGTAGGCATGATAATATTATTTACATTACAGCAGAGGTTTTATGTTCTCTGCAATTAGGTGGGAAAAATTTGTGCTTATCTCATTATCAGCAATGGCAATAACCTAAAATAATGTGGAAAAAAACATGCATGTCCGATACTGGAAAAAATCCAATATGTTAACGTATCATTAGTCATTTCGCTCATGTATGAAATGGGTTATCCACTACGGTCTAATGGTTGATTTTTTGTTCATTCACTACAAAGACTCTTGTGTTTTTGCAGCCACAAGCTCAATGAATGACCTAACAGACTGTATTTATCTTGTTCTCTAAGTGTGTCTTTATAGAGTACAGGTGGCAGTGTGTGTTTTGTGTCTTGGAGGCTGCAGCGCCATGATTCAGTCAGACTCAAGACAGTTATGTGTGTCTTCTGATGCATTTACTACAAGAACAGAGGAACTGTGGGTTTCTGGAGTGAATACATCACCTGGGGTGGCTGCTCTGGATATCTTGTTTGGATTGTAGAGCTGTGGTTTCTGTCACATTTCATCCACTCGTGTCTTCAAAGGATCAAAGTATTCATGCGTTCTGGTAGCTTGGCGCCTATTTAAAGTGACCCACAAGTCTTTTTCTAGCTGCCAGTGGGTGCTTTGTTTTTATCTTCCTGTAAACTTTGAGGCTTTTTTGTAAAGAGAGACAAAAAAAAACAAACAAAAAATGGTAATACCCCCATCAATTTCCTCTCAGTTTGTCAGTGGTATGGAAAGCATTTCCTCAGGTTTCTGTCATTTTTGTCCAATTTTCCTCTTATATATTACAAGGTGGCTAATGTCAGTTAGCTAAAGCAGCTAAGCAATTCAAACGTCCTGTACATTCCAGATGGATGCTGATGAATCTGTGTTTTCAAATCAGTTCAGTGCTGCCTGTTTGTTTCCCACTGCTGATCCTTTTTTAGCTTGGTGTTGATCAGTATTAACCGTTTAGTCACCTGCACAGCTAACCTAATAGCCGAGGCTGCTTGCATCTTTATAATGAGAGACCCAGATGTCCCTGCACTCTCAGACCAATGGTCATTTCATCCTCAGGGACCAGCGTGGGAGGCTACATGTCAGCTTAAAGCACACACTCATTTTTTCCTGATTTGCTTTCTGTCTTGTCAGGTTTGTCTTATGCCAAACAGCTGTTGTACCTTTTATCACAATATGTGGTTATTTTTAGCCATACTAGCAATGAGGCTCAAAACATGTTGGTCATCCACCACATCACTCCAGATTAAAACATCACATTACCGTTAAAGATCTACAGAGGATGAATCCTGATGACTTTAAGGATTTCCTGACTTTTACTCTAGTGCCTTTGTGGCAAAAATAATTAGTGAAATAAATTACAAACAACTGGATGAATGTTCCTCTCTTTTGCCTTCTTTAGTTCAAATTTTAAAACACCTGTGTGTGCCTCACAGTGGTGCTAGCATGGCTCTAGACTCTAAATTTTGTTGTTTGAGAAATTTAGTTGACGATCATCCAAATTGTTGTCGATTACTGTTTTATTGATTGACTACAGCCCAACTGATAGTTGATCCAGCTATTGTTAGACAGCAGGAACAGGACAGCTATTGTTCAGAAACATTGTTTCACTTAGAAACTAGCTTAAAAATAAAGCTAATAACTTCCTGTTAGCCTCAGCTGCACAGCTAACACACCACATACTCCTGTTAGCATAGTCAGATTAACAATGTGATGGTGCACATGCTAACATGTGCACCATCACATGTTAATCAGTTAAACAGCTGTTAATCTGACTATGCTAACAGGAGTATGTCAGATTAACAATGTGATGGTGCACATGTTAGTATGTGACCTTAACATTTATCACACAAGTTCATTATGCTGAAGTAGCATCAAGCCTCATAGAGTGGCTAGCTGGACTGTAGAGACTCTTTGTGTTGTTTTCCACAAGGATTGAACTAATGTTAAAAAGTGAAATGTCTCCTCTGCGTTAAGTGCACAAATATAAAATACAAAATGATTGATTGGCTAACTTTTCACTCCCTACAGCTCTACCTACAACTACCTACAGCACATCTACAGTAAGTCATCACTAGTGCAGGCAGTTGCCGTAGACGTTACATAAGGAGATTAATCAGGATGTGACAAGTGATTTTTAAGCTTCAAGTAAGAGCAGCCAAGTTTACACATCACTATTTATAACAGGGGCAGTTTCAGTGGAGCAAATTAGAGATTCAGTTGATTCAGAGGCACAATTAATGCAGCCAAAATGCAACCACATTACAGCTCATTAGCTTTGTTTATAAATGTGAGGAAACTGTCACTCTGTGTGTGTGTGTGTGTGTGTGTGTGTGTGTGTGTGTGTGTGTGTGTGTGTGTGTGGAGGGGCACTAAAAATGGTATGTTCATAGATTCCTATATTTGCTCGTGTGCTTTCACCTTTTGTCAGTATTCCTTTATACTCCCATGACAATGATTTTGGATTTACTCTTAGTTTCAAATTATTCTCTGCTCTGTCCAATGTATTTGAATTGACTATTACATTGACGTGGATTACAGTCGCATATCCCCTGTGTACGCTCCTCCAGCAGGATGATTAAGTACACCACATCTTTCTTTTTGACGCTATTGATCTCAGCCATTCTTGAATTCGTATAAAACATGAAATAACAACACCTATTGTTACCTAATGACATGTGGCAAAGAGCTTTGTTGGAAAATGAGACTGGGCGTCCATATCACCTGTTTGAATGTGATTGATTAGATCCCAGGTAGGCATCGCTTGAGCTGCAGCCTCTTACATCCAAACAAGATTAAAAAAAAAACATGCCTAATGAGAAGGAGGCCTCAAGTGGATTGGAGCTCTTCTGATATGACTTTGACACAAACACAGCCGCACACAATCATTAAAAGTTAAAAGTTAAGAGTAAATAGCCCCAGCCCTCTTTATTTTCTCGCCTGGTTTGCTCAAGACTTTAATTGCAATTAGCACAGACAGTGATTTATTGACGCGTAGTGGGTTTCAGCGGCGTGTTGCGTTAGGCTAATTGGTTTGGTTAAAAAGGCATGACGGGAGGGGGGAGGTGGGACTGTAGCTCTCAGAAGGAGGATCATCTCCATAGATTGCAAAACAAAAAGTTCCTCTGAACGGTCTCTCCCTGCGTGTTGCGAGTCTGTATCGATTTTCTTGTCTCCTTATTTCTTAATTCCTTCAATCTTTTCTTCCTCTGCCTTTTTCTATCATTTTCCATCCTGTTCCTCATCTTAGTGCAACCAAGCACCCATCAGACCGGCTTTGTCACAAAAGTAATAACACTCGATCGCTCTTCAGTTTTCTATGAGCCGCCTTCCTCCACCTCCTCTTATCAGGTGAGGACCTGCCACGACAGCCGGTTTAAGAGAGAAGTAACCACTCACCGATCGCAAGCCATTACTCTACTAGCAAATGGAGGAGGAAGGCAGCACGGGGAATGTGTGTATTCCTCTTTCAGCCAGATAAAATGTCAACATTTCACTGCAGGTGTTAGCGGAGACTGAGCAGCAGCAGCACTGTTGCTCCTCAAATATCCCTCCTGTTTCTGTTCAGCCAGTCAGCGCTCCCAAAAGGAGAGCCAGCTGAGGTTAAGCCCAGGCTGCAGACTCATAGAGCGAGCTGTGTACCAAAGGTGTGGCATCTGGGATGTTTGTAGTGTGTGTGACTCCTGTCTACACTGCAGCCAACAGGGCGACAGTGGCACGCTCTGGTAAACAGGATGAGCAGGTTTCTGCAGGACCACATGACGCAGGGTACTTCTAGGATTGTATTTGTATGTACCAAAATATTACCACCAATTAAAGACTTGGAGCCCCGTATTGGGCAGCACAGTCCATACGTAAGGTGTCTTAAAGCTGTCGTACTTGTTGGCTGATCCATGCTCTTATGAGAGACGAAGGCTGTAATTTCTGAAAGTTATGTTGTGCATTCAGGGTAAGATTTCAGAATTTTTTAAATGTTAATTACTACAAAGAGACACACATTGAGAGGCACAGTGAACGGTGAAAAATGCCTGTCACGCCACTAACCAAACGCCCAAGGTCGTCATCAATGTCTAAACAAAGCAAATATTTCATTAACAATAGGTTGGGACAAAAATCTTCACGAATGGCATTTGTATTTTGTGCCTACTTGTTCCAACTCTTGATTAAACTCGTGAGTCAGGAGTGAATATATTATTAAAACGAGAGATGTTTTCCAGCGTTCTCTCGTGCACCTTGTTATGTACACACAAACTTTGCACAGGCACCAAAACTTGGAAATTTGACCAGAATTTAAAGTGGAATTTAAAAGTTTCGGGAGGTTCAAACAAACCTTTGAGTCATGTTTCAGTGGAGCCAGAGGGGAACGTGGCCTGATTGGTCATGTTCAGTTTGACGCTCTTTTAGGATTGACTGAAAGATTGATTTCAGGGTCAGCTCGACCTTTTGGTTAAACAAACATGCAATGCTGTAAATTCTCATGTCAAAGATGCTTGTAACAGCAGCTGTTGGACATTTTTTCTTGGAGAAATGATGTTTCAGGTCTCATACTGAGGATGTGAGTTGTACTGTTGGCGGCATTAAAGCTGAGGCGAAGAATAAAAACATGTAGCAGCAGCAGTCCTGTCTTCCTGTTGTCAGCTCACACGCATCTCCCTGATCCTTCACCGTGTTTATACCACAGCCATACAGATCCAGCATGTCCTCTGCGACTCTGCGCTCGACCGTCTCACGGAGCAGGACGAGGGAGGTGGGGGTGAGGATGAACAGCGGTGGGGGTGAGAGCGAAGTGGAGTTGAGTGGAGCAGGAAGAGAGCGGAGTGGAACAGAAAGGCAGGCAGTGAGGCCAGCACACATCCCAAATATAAAAGATGAGAGCAGGACTCGGCATTAGCGAGCCATAGATAGCTCAGCGAAGCCGCGGTCGCAAGCAAAAAGCCACATTTGTTAATACAGGGGTTCAGCCAGCGAGATGTCAAGAGACAGGATACCACATTATACAGAAGTTACACAATGCCAGCCGAGCCACTTAGCACACAGCGTGAGTAATGCAGTGTTTATCCGCTGTGGAAAAACTCTGCAGGGTTTACCCTCCCGACTGACGCACTCAGACGATCATTTGAACTATGAATTGATCTTTAATCAGTTGCTCGAAGGAAGGTCAGGAGCTTTATTATATTTATCAGAGTAATTACAACCCAGATTCATGAAAAGTTAGGACGCTGTGTGAAATCCCTTTTGACACACACTCGGTTTAAAACAACACAAAGAGAACATTTTTGATGTTTTTTCCTCATCTATATCATTGATTTTTTGCAAGTTATGTGCTTATTGTGGATCTGATGCCAGGAGCAACAAAAGACTGGGAAGGTTGGGGTTGCTTTAAACAGGCAATATGGTATCATATGGTTGGGTATGAAAGAGGCATACTGGAAAGGCTCAGTCATGCAAAAGAAAGGGTGCTGTGAGGTCATATTCTGTGTAATAAGAAGTTAACTCGGCCACTGTGACATCACCCGCTTGTTTAGATGTTTTAAAGCCTCCAGTATGGCATCACAGCCTTCGCCTTCTCCTTTCTTCTAATGCCAGAAGTGATGAGGTGCTGGAGCTGAGGGCGATGCACGTCGCTACACCTCTGTCCTGATTGGAGCTGAGGGCGATGCACGTTGCTACACCTCTGTCCTGATTGGAGCTGAGGGCGATGCACGTTGCTACACCTCTGTCCTGATTGGAGCTGAGGGCGATGCACGTTGCTACACCTCTGTCCTGATTGGAGCTGAGGGCGATGCACGTTGCTACACCTCTGTCCTGATTGGAAATGACCGAGAAGCCATTTGTCGGTAGCTGACACGTTTTCTGCTGACGGACTAACGGGTTGGTAGTCTGGGCTCTTGCACCAGCCGGTGGACTTGGCATCCCAGTGTGATGCTGGGGGTCTTTTGTAAGCCCACATACCAGCAGCGCACTTTGATTCAGAACCGCCTGTTTTTCTCACAGCTCGGTGACACATCTGAAGCTGCGAGCTTAACTGCGCACTTTAAACAGTGTCAGCCCAGACCAGAGAGGGGAATTAAGCCTCAGAGATGTGTTTGGATGAGCAGGAATGAAGAGTGTGCTTCGCTCCATCCTTCATTTCTCTTCATTCCCTTCTCCTTCTTCACACACACACACACACACACACCCCTCCTCCTCCTCCAGTCCACTCTCTTCTTTCTCTGTGTGTCTCCTGGAGGTTTGACAGAAGTTTCTCTCATCCTCACTGGCAGCTGTTGCCATGGTTGTGTCGGTGCCTCCGAACTACCTGGGATGGTATTTCCATGGACACAGATCAGGATGGCACTGGGCTCTGAGGTGTAGGAGGGAGGCAGTTCACTGGTGTCAGCAGTTCTGTGTGTTGGAGACGCACTGATGGAGACAGAGCAGGAGGAGGAGGAGGAGGTGGAGGAGGAGGAAGAAGACGAGGATTAGGGTCTGGGAGGATATTAAACAGAGTGGAGCAGCAGCCGGAAAAAAAACACGAGAGTGAGGGATATTTCACTGTAGCCACTGTTGAAGGGCGATTTCTCTTCCATCATATCCATCAAACCTCAGTGTTTCCCGGGGTTTTACCCGCACCTCACCCTGTTTAAATATTCCTAAATATTAAATGTTCCTTTGAGTCTCCTGTATTTTGAACCTGTAAAACAAAAAGTTGGCCGCCGACTCTATTTGATGTGTTTGCTACAGTAAAGCCTGGCAGAACGATTAGGAGTTTGTTCAAGTGTATCTGACGAAACGTGAGGAGGCTTAGCTGTGGTTAACGAAGAGCAACGTCAGTCGAGTCAGTCAAGGTTTTGGAAAATATCCGTTCATTTCATTCATTTATTTATTTCTGTATTTATTCTTGCATGTTCACACTTACATACATTTGTTCAGTGGTGGAAGAAGTACTCAGGCCGTTTGCTTTAACAAAAATAGTAATAGCGCAGTGTAAAAATATTCAGCAAAAGTCATCTAAAGCATTTAAAATTTTACTCACCTAAAAATACAAAAGTGCATGAAAATATATTTAAAGTGCCAGAAGTAGAAGTACTCATTTTGTAGAAAAGTCCAGTTATTGGATTACTGTTGCCTTCAGGTGTACAACACTTCAGTATTGCAGCTGGTAAATGCAGTTTATAATATAAATTTTAAATTCTAATTAATTAGTGGGGCAGGTTGGGAATCAGTAAAGTTTCCTTGATATAATTACATGATAATTTATTTCTTGATTATATTTTGTGTTGCTTTCTGAATCTTTATTAATCATTATTTAAAGTTATTCAATAAATGTAGTAAAAAGCACAATATTTCAGGGAAACCGAGCCGTAGTGGAGTAAACTTTTGAAGTAACAAAGTGGAAATACTCAATTAAAGTGTAAGTCAGACAGAACTTTTGTTGCATGTTTTTTCACGTGTCTCTATGTGCTCTTTCCTGTTCTCCGTCATATAATGCACGGATGTTGACGGTATTTTGCCGTCAAACAGGAATCTGATTTTTACCGCCGCTTCCTTAATGCAGGAACCAGTTAACCCCGTCGGTGCTGCTCTGATATTTTAAAGTACTCCGTGTACCCTTGTCTAAACGTAAGGGGCATGTGGACGGTGGCGGGGTGACGGAAAATATCCGAAATCCTGGTGTTAACAGGTTACGTCCTCGCTGCAGGTTTACCTTTTAACTCAGCGCTCAGTTTGGCGAACAACAACAACAACAACAACAGCAACAAAGCAATGGGAACGAAGCGCCGCACCCTGGGGGACGTGGCTCACTAAATCCTGAAGCTCTTCCATTAGCGCTGGAGTGGCTGGAATAACATTTGAATGACATGATTACACAGGTTTTCCTGCACTTCGTGATGAATCACACATTATGGCCTAAATGAGAAAGTGACTCTTTAATGCATCATTCTGTGGTTCCATTAGAGCCCAGGAAGCACCGGAACGTTTTAGACACTACATCCACTTTTAAATGAAATGATCATAAATAATAACTGGAACAAAATATAAAATATTTATAGCTGTCATTCGCTTCACTGTTGTTTCCTTTCTGATCTGCCAGCATACAGGAGATGCCACGCGGCAGCCAGTGACAGATTATATACAAGTCAGGTTCTACTCTTCATAAAGTGATATTTTCCTGAAAGTATGTCGTGGCTCGATAAAAGCTCGTTTTCCCACCAAAAAGACGTATTCTTGAGATCACAGTACTTCATTATATGACAAACAGTCTCAATTAGGGCCAAACCAGGTCACATTTCTGCTCTCAGGCGTTTACTTTGCATCTGTATTTATTTATTTTGTTTTTATTTATTGGTCTGTTTTGATCTATGACGGTCGACTTGTATTTTTCTTAGCCTTTTCTTCGTTTGTGTCTTTGTCTGTTTTGTTTCTTGTGCTGCTGTACAACTTAACTTACTCCCTTGTGTTCGTTTGTGCATGAACTCCTAGCTAAGCCCCGTCCCTCCAATGCAGCATCTGCCTGCTCCAACCAGCTTCCAATATTCCTAATTGTGTTAAAAGTGAATAAAAACCTACCTGGCTTTATAGGAACAGTGTCGACTAATGTGTGCAAAAATTCTTTGTGAATAACTCCGTTAAAATCTAGAGTCCAGTGTGAGTAAACAAATATCGGCTAATTAAAGCTTTAGACGTGAAGTGGCATGTTTAAGTTTACTTTCCGGCGTCAGCATGTTAGTCGAAGTGGATCACGTCCACCTGATTGGGGTTTTCTTCATTTTGTCGCTGATTAATGGTTCTCTGGTTTCTTATTTAGACTCAGAGTATCGTTAACAAATGGGGCTTGACGTGCCCAAGACAACTCCAGCCTTGTGAACTGAATTCAAGATTCAGATTTCACATCCACCACATCCAGGTTTTATACTCCCAGGTTGGTTCCGGCGAGGATCAGTCGATCTTACAGATACCCCGACATCATCCGCCCCCTCAGCCGTCACATAAAGCTGACATTCCCATTCCCTTCTCTTATCCGTCTGCCTCGCAGTCATTGTCACCTCGATAATGCTTCTATTCATAAATCATCTTTTCTCTGCCTGTTTGACAGCAGGGGTCTCGGCCCACAGACAAAAAATAAAAGCCCCTCCCGCAGCTTCTCCTTCTTGACCCCTGTCACTTCCCGTAAGCCCAAGCAATCAAGGACAACTGCAGATGGTGCTGAGCGTCCCGCCTGGAGGGCAGGGAGGGCTGCGACAGGCTGTCAGGTCTCCCTCTGAGCGTCCATCTGCGGGTGACACCCTGACCGCCGTCTGCTGCGTTTGTGTCCCCACACCTTCAGGAAGTCACAGCGTTCAGCGTCACCGTGCTTTCATTTAAACACAAATTCTGTACCTGCTGCACACCTTGCTGATTTTGTTTTTCTTTTAACAATATTTCCCAAAGCTTCAGGCTGCAAACTCTTCAGTTTTTATACTGCGTTTAAGCCAAATGCACTAGACAGAATCATATGAGCCTGTAAGAGGCTGCACGTGCATTTTTTTTTCTTTTGCATTATTGCCTTCGTTTGACAGCCGATCGTGGACATTTTGTGTGTCTGCAGCCACGAGGACACTCGCAAAAAATAATTTAACGGGCAGTTCCAGGTTTAGGTTTAAAATTCAGAGATATTTCTGAGGCACAGATGTTGCAGAGAGGCTGTTATTGCTAAGGTGTTGATGTTATTCAGTTTACTTAATCGCTTCATTGTTTTGAGTTCAGACCAGTCTCTCCAGAAGTCCATTTCAGGCGTGTTTGCTGCCATCACTTACGTGCAACTCCAGTCAAATGCAAAATATAAATAAAGAATAAAGAAAGCAGCCTAACTGCCTGCATCATTAGCATCCGAGTCCGTTCTTCCTTGTGCGTTTGAACAAAGATGAACGCTTCATCTATTATTCCACCCAAAATCACACGCTCCTGTTAGGTGCTGCTGAGTGTTTCTATTAGTGGTGCTTCACACCTGACACTGTGCATCTTTTGCTGAGTGCTTGCATTGGATGTTTTGACTGAGCTCTCCTCATACATCACTGTTTTAACTGAACACGGTTCTCATTTCGTGTCCGTTTCCTTCCTCCGCCTGCTGACTGTGTGGCACTGCTGTGACTCGTCCTCTGCGCCTTTGTAGTTACAAGAGCCCTCAGCCATTTTATGTTTTGGAAGCAAAGTGGCGTCACGTGCTCGCCCTGCTTTAGCTCTCGCACTGATCAACAGTTTACACAAAGCCATCGACGGCGTTCCAGAGAAACACTGCTTCAGCGTTTCAGACATTTTAGGTGTGAAGGCCTCTCGCCTGCCTTACAGAGGCTCTGCAGCTGGTTCAGTCACACACAGCCTGGAGTTGTCTTTGTCCTCAAAACCAATAAGTCTCGTTTTGACTAAGAACACAGCAGCAGTCGTGTGTCAAACTCTGCTTCTGTGTGTCTTTTCTCAGGGGATTCGTTCACTCAATTCCGGTTTTCGGAAGAGAAGAACTGGGAGGCGGACTCGTTTGCAGCCGGTCAGGTAAATCTATATCCTACACCATCTGCAGCGCTCTGCGTCGTTCCTCTGTTTTGCATGGATTTAACTCCCCTTTGTGAATTATAGATCCCTGAAACAGACCTTAACATCTAGATTGAAAATGCAAAGCAGAAAGAGCTTAGTGTAGCATTGGGCCCGTTCACACCTACCTGATCCAAACTAAGAAAACAGGTGGTCTCGGACCGCATCAAACTCACTATGAAAACATTTTTTAGTTACCTCAGTACAGGTACTGATATGTGCTCATGTCATGATCCACCTGCTGACTATTTGCACTGTTTACCTCACCTACTTGCACTATACTTCCACTCTGTACTACCTCACTTTTGTACTACCTGCAGAACCATATTTATTTTACTTATCTTATTTTATTTTGTTTTACCTAATTCTATTTTATTTTATTCTACTATTATATGTTACTCACTCTTACGTTCTATGTATGCACCGATCACCAAGACAAATTCCTAGTAATGTGAAATGACCTCTTCACTTACATGCCAGTAAAGACGATTCTGATTCTGATAACAAAACAAACACACTGAGCCACAGGTTTCAGACGACTGTCAATCAGGACCTTTCACCCCCTTTTTTACAGGATTGAATAACTAATTTAAACCAAACCTTTGAGAAAAATAAACACTTGAACATACATCATACTTAAAATGATAGAAATCATGTTTGGGAAAAATGTATTTGATGTGAGTTTTTGGTTTGGTCTGCGTCCCCTTGGCTAACGTGGAGGTGAAGGGCTTATGGCCTGTACTGAAGGCAGCCACCAGGGGGCGATTGATCTGTTTTGGCTTCACTTCTGGGTCTCTCTCATATTATCCAGCTTCACATACAAGACTGAAAAATTCATTAGCTACTTGACTTTACTTTAAAGGGTGGATACTTCTAAAGCATAAAGCATAAGCATAAATATATTTGTAAATTTTGCTTTTACTCACTGGCAAAAAAAAGAACATATACTGAATGCAAATATGTGGCGTTTGCTGATTAACTTTCCTGTTTCCTGTCTAGATGTCTGCAGTATTTGTCGACCTCCCGGCGCTCGCAGAGACCCTCAAACAAGTGCCTCTCCATCAGAGACTCAACCTGGAGGCCGAGCTGGTTCAAGTAGGCTGTTTGGCTGCATTTGTTACACATTTTTATAGTAGGAGTAGTAGTTTTGGACTGTAGTTGCACGTGTTCAGTGTTTCTCACCGAATATCCTGCGGCAGGTCTCGACACCAGTAGAGCTGCCTGCTAGTATGACCGTCACACCTAAAGAGGAGACGCCCAACACATCCTCATTCACTCCTCCGTCTGCCGCTTTTAAAGCCCTCAGCACCAACCAGAAAGTCGCTGTGGCTGCCAACCCAGTGTTGACCTCGGAGTCACAGGTCTCTTCGAGCACTGCAGAGTCTCTGCCAATGGCTGACGATGATGATGATGGTGATGATGATGAAGAGCTGGACCAGCTGCTCAGTTTAGAGAAACCAGTTATGGGTGTTTCAGGACACCATTCTGTCAGTATTACAGACGAGGAGAGTGTGGTTTCAGAGAAAGGTGAGTGCACTCGTGCTTTGTTTCAGAGATCAGGTCATTCTAGTGGATTGATACCTCATATGTGTACAGTAAACTTGAAGCTACAGCTAACAGCTGATTAGTTTAGCTTAGCATAAAGACTGGAAACGAGGGGACAATGCTAGCCCGACTCTGGCTTTCTAAGACAAGCTTTAGAAGAGCTGGTGGGGTGTATTTTGTTAACGTTGGAGAGAGCCAGGCTAGCATCTTCCTGTATTTAGTAAGCTAAGCTAAGCTAGCCAGCTGCTGTAGCTTTATGCAACTCTCAACTCTCCACCAGAGAGAATAAGCACATTTCCCAAAATGTCAAACTTTTGCTTTAAAGGCACCAAAATCATCTGGAATTGAACCTAAAAAGTAGAAAACAATCTAACATTTGTGAACACATTAGTCTTCAAACACTGGCCATTTTCTTCAGCGCTAAAAAAAAATTCAGAAATTCTATGATGCTTGGAGTCATTTTCCTCTCTATCGTGTGTTCTTTTAATCTGCAGAGTGCGAGGAAGTGAAGGAGGTGATGGAAGAGAAGATGGAGGAGGTGAAAGACAAAGATGTCACACCTCCCAAGTCTGCATCCGTCAGGAAGGAAGTGACAGAGGAGGACCTGGAGGACTGGCTCGACAGCATGATCTCCTGACCGGAAAGACTTGGATAAAGACAGAAGAGGTGCATTACAGAAACTGGACTTTGGTTTTATTTTCTCCACTTCATCTGCCGTCCTTTAAAAATCACACCGCAGCTTGAAAGCATTCGTCCTGAAACCCGGGTATTTAAGTTTACACTATGGACAGACGTCCTTTAACAGACGTTAAAGGACTCGATGGTTGGATTTTGTCCTCCACTTTTTTTTTTTTTTTTTGCTTAAGAAAAAATGGCAGCCAAGTTCGTCGTCCGTCCATCTGTCCTTATGGGGCTGACTGAGAGACTCTATGTTTAGAGGCAGAGACGGGATGTCATGATGTTCCCTCTGCTCTTCATGTTTCAGATGTAATTCTCTGCTCCTCCTCGCCTGTGAAAGTTATTCCCCAGAGGAGCGTGGTGAGTAACTGTGGTCAGAGAGATCCGAGCTGCCGAAGAGACGGACAACACGTTTGGTTTATTGCGTCAGTTGCTTTATTCATTTCCTCCCCCTCGTCAAAAGAAATGCGGTTTACCAAAGCTACTACATACATACAAATGGCCATTCAATAGCAGTTAACCAATGTGTCGTCAATAAATCCTTGAACCAAAGTCATGTTTTTTTTCTTCTTTCTTCATTTTGTCGTGGGACTCTTCTACTGTGGAAAGAAGTGCAGGCGGGCAGGACACCACAGCTTTTAGAAAGAAAACCAAACTAAGTAACATTTACACAAGGATCATCTAGATTTTATACAACAAATGTTTTCTCTTTTGTTTTTTGTTTTTTTGATGTTGTCAAAAGCCACAAAACTATCTTGAGCTAAAACTGCTTGTAACTAATCCCGAACTAGAACGCACTGCTTGTGTCAGGAGGAACAAAAAAAAGGATTAATTTTTTTTTCTTGCATAGTTTCTCATAAGGCACGTCGGCACTTGATACGAGTCATCTCTCGTCTTGAAAGAACCGTCTTCTGTGACTCTTCATTTCATTTGACAGATGTGAAAGGCAGATCAGGTCTCGCTCATGTCGAACCGGATCAACAGTAGCAGCACAAATCCATTCAGTTGGTTTGGTAACGAGTGACGCTAACATCCTGGCATTAATCTAGAAATTGTGCATATTCGGACATTCAGTCGTCAAGCTGTAACCCTCCACGTGTATCAAATGTCTACACACAACAAATTGTGCAACAGGTCGGGGTTAAGCAAGTGAAAAGGCAATGTGAATCACAATCAACAGAAGAATTTGCATAAAAGGCGTCGTGGCAAGTGACTATTTTCGTTAACAAGGAAGAGGACTTGGATGCACAAACCCGAAATGTCCAATCGTCAGTCGCTCGTCTTAACATCGTTTTCTTGCAATTATACTTCGTCTATCTGAATTTAAAATGAATGATTTCTTTGACTTTTTTTTTAAAAATTTTCTTCAACACTATGGCAGCAGAGAAAGTCCAGCGAGCGTTCAGGCTCTGTTAACAGGGTCAAGTCAAGTTCGGTCTCTTTCAGATGGAAGGAAAGTAGCGAGGGGCGTTTGGGGCGCCAGGCGAGGCTGCCCTCTCTAACCCAGCTGGTCCTCGTATTGCTTACGGAAGCAGTCTCCAGTCGGGAAGAAGTCCCAGCATCGCTCCTGGTACAGCTTCCACACGAAGGACTCCTGGAGGGCAAAGAAAAGCAGAAATGTGTTGATGTGGAGCAGTTTAGAAAGATTTAGATGAGATGAAGGGTCACTACACCCATTCTACGCTTTAAAATCAGTTTACTCGTCACGGCGAGGGTTTCTAAGCCTCCTCACTCATGTCTTCTGGATGCGCAGGTGAGAAAAAACTAGTCATGTGTACATTTGTGCTTTCTGTTTACAAACCCAAGCGCGCAGATTGGTAAACTAAAAGATTAACTGTTTACAACATCAAAGCAGAAAACTGATACTTTTTTCCCTATGAGCAACCTAATTTGGTTTTCTTTGCAGCCCACAGGAGTTACTTTATTTTCCCCTTTGCTAAATCTGGAACATAAGAACAGTGCATGAACATCAAATAAAAACAACTTTAGGCTCAGGTACATGACAATAACAAGTTAATTTAAAAAAAAAAGAAAAAGTCAAAGTGAACCCACGCATTGCTTCTTCCTCCTGCTACGCTGCACTTATGCAACATAACAAGTGGGTTGAAATGTTGCACAAGTAAAACCTGCTGAAGTTTCTTTAACCTTCCTTCCTTCCTCAGGTGTCTTGAGATTGATCAGACATGAGGTACAAGACAAACCGCGTCTCAGTGAAGAAAATGTTGAAGAGAAGCGATCTGAAGGCAAAACAAAGGCTTCGAAGCCCTCGTCACGTACCTGACCCGTGTGCTCAGTCTCGTCCTTGTTGATCAGGTACATCAGGAAGAACCTGCACACAGGAGAGAGTATGGGTGTCATCAGAAACAATCGTCGGCGATGAAAACATTTTCGGATTGTCGGTGCACTCACAGGTAGTTGGCCAGGTTGTGCTCTTGTAAGGTGTGGGTTTCAAACCCGTGAGGCGTCCGGTCGAAGTAGTCGTTCCCAATGCCGCAGATGAAGCATTTGGTCTGAAGGAGGAGCGAGAGGGAACGTATGTTTAGGTCACTGGTCATTTGGCCCGAAGCAACAGGAACACAGAGACATTGTTCACACCACCTGAGGTGGACCAAACAGGTCTCGTGTCAAAGCACCTTTAGTATCAGTATTTTCCTCCACATTTACGTATCAGCATAAGGAAAAGAGTCTCACCTCCATGTCCTCCTTCACCTGCTCCTGCTGGTCTCTCAGCTCACCAAAGGCATCAATGATCAAACCTGAAGGAGGGTGAAACAGTTGGTCAGAGCACCGAGTATGATTTATAACACACCTGTCAGGCTGATATGAATATATGACAAGGCGGGTGGAAAAGGCAATAAATGGACAACGATTTTCTGTTTCAATTTGTGCTTTAGGAGGCAGAATGCGGACACGGATGTGTTGCAGAAGGTAAACGGCATGAAAGAGTAGAGGCAGTGTACCCTGAATGATGGCCAGCAGGATGACAATGACGAAGAAGAAGAAGGTGATGTCAAACAGGATGCGGTAGAGCTCATAGGGGTCTCCAGCTGGGTCCTCCAACTCGTCTCCAATACCACCTCCAGCTCTCACACCCACGTACATGTGGAACATATAGCACTGCCAAGAGGGAAAAGGGAAATCAACTTAGACCGTCACACGTTTTTGGCTGCGGTGACGAGCAGAATCAAAGGCGCCTGTAGCTTGTTATGCGGCAGTTAGAGCTGGGAACCAAAAGCTGACATTTTCTTTTTGTCCTTTATTTCAGACATGAGAAATAAGTGAAGTTCACTTTGTGGCAGACGGTTCAACGTGCAGCTCGAAACACGGTGTCATGTACTGCCTGAAGACAAAAAGCTTCAGAGTTTCCAGAAGTCTAATAAAAGCAGTAAGTTGTTTGAAAATCATTCATTTTCAGACTTTCAGTCATGTACAAACTTTCACCAATGGAAAAAAAAAAAAAAAAAATCACAAAGCTCACAAATGAAAAATACTTGCAGTATTCACCTGCATTCATACATAACCTGATGAAGGTCATTCTGCTAAAACATTCCAGTCAACCATTCAAAATAAAAGCCATAGGAATCTTTTTCAACTCCACACAGCATGTTTTACTTAAGCAAAAGGAAGCTATTTTCTGTTTTCAGAAACTGGAAGTGGACGTACCGTCATCATGTCGTCGCACTTCATGTCGGGCTCGTCTTCGTCCTCGCTCTTATTGTAGAACTTCCTGAAGAAGTTGAAGGCCACCACAGTGTAGAGATAGACGACGACAGCCAGCAGACCCACAGTCAGCACAAGCTACAAGGAGAGACATTTGCTTACAATACGGTACCTGCATGCATTTTAACATTTTATTTGACCTACATTTATTCAAAGGGACAATTTTAGCTGCGAGTTGAGGGGGCAGCAACACAAATGTCTTCATCTTGTGGGTAATACTTCTAGACTTCTAGCTTTTGTCTGAGCTGCAGCAACATTTTCCAGGCCTCTGAGCTGAACCACGGATTTCATGGCGACTCTAAAGTTGGGACGTTAGAAATAAATCACTTTTGTGTGATATGGTGGATGAAAGTTGCTTCACCTGTGTATCACCTTTAAATCTACTTTTTCCACTGAAAACAACACACACATGCAGTAACAACTGAAATCCCCATTAACATCTGCCCTCCAGAAGCCTGGAAAAAGGAAAAGCTGCTTTGGCATACAAGTTTAGTGTGAAGTGATTTATGGTGGTCTTATTTGTACTCTGGCTCCCTCTGGTGGTCCAACATCTCACCTGCTTGCCATTGTGAGTGACTGAAGACAGGATAGTACGAAGAGTCTTGAAGCCCATGGCGATGTCCAGCAGATGAGCAGCAAAGAAGAAGTTGTTGAAGTGTCCAAAAATGGACATGGTGGTGTACCAGATCAGATACAGGAAGTTCTGTAGGAAAAGAAAGGCTGCTTATTACTGACAAATGCAAAAATACTCCACGGGTTTCTGTTTCCCTATAGCTTGTATGAAATTTTAATGGATAGTTTGCCACACTATTGTGACATATGTACATTTTACATTTTTATATAAATCACAGAAGAGCTGTGTTGAACCACACTTGTCCACAGTAACCAGCTTCAGTAAAGGCTAATGCTTCTTTCCTAGTAGAGCTGATGCGACTGAGGCTAATATAGGAAATAGGAATATGAACACAAAGTACCTTTAGTACACATTAAAGAAGTTTTAGTACACATCAAATAAACCTACATTGTCAGTCAAAACCACTCCCAGTTTCCAGATGTGGTACTTTGTATCAATGGAGCTCAGCCTGTCAATGGAAAAAAAAAAAAAATAAATAAAAAAGATGAATCACAGAAGTGGTGTTGCTGTATAACTGGCATGCAAGCACAAAATATGCTTATTATTGGTAAGATGTGGAGATACTGGATTGTATGTGTTATGGAGTGACCTTAACTAACCTCAATCCATCGAACAACGACAGTCAAACTCTAACTTAAAATCCTTTTGAGTGCAATTTTCACAAAGGTGGGTTGTGCAATTCTGGAAAAATTCCATTTTCAGTTGTCGATAGGAACGTTTGTCAGTGCCAATAAGGCAATAATTACTTTAGCTAGTGCTAAAAAAAACACTCTGTGAACACTATTTTATCCTGTACTTGGTTTGGAATAAAAACACCTCACCAACTAAAACCTAAAAATCATGTGTAAAAGTGTCCTCCTACGCAGACACCCAGTGGAATATAAATGCCCGGATGCATATTGGAGTATATTTGATCCTGAGAGAGGAAAGAGAAGCTGAGGGTTGAGTTTTCACCAGGAGACGAGGGAAGCCTCCTTCTCTACAGTCTCCACTGTGGGGTCAAAGTCCAGAGCGCTCTTATCCAGGCCTAAGAGCTCAGCGATGCGTTCAGCTCCGTACAGGTCGCCATATTTGTTGATCACCTACACATTAGAGAGGGAGAACAGCAGAGATCAGCTCGGTCACTTAACATCAAACTGTGAGCACCAAGAGGGACGTTTGAGACAGTGGTTTTTCATATATATGGTGCACTCACATAATATGTGGTTTTCTCATATAAATTCTAGTGTCTCCCCAGCAAAATGAAGCAGAGTTAAAGTTTACTATAGTTTATGTTTATCACATGATACTATTACCCTCACATGACATGTAATCAACTAAACAACTGGAAACCAGCTATGAAAACGTTCAACAACCTCTGACTGAGGAACTGGATACAGGAACAGGAACGGATACAATATTCCTACATATTTAGTTATACCTACGAAATCAGGCTTTTTAGTCAGCTTTGAGGGATCCGAATAACACAAGTTCATCATTTCAGGTCAAATTTATAATAGTCTACAGATAGCAACTGATCAGACTCACCTTGCGCTTGATAAACTTGTCCCAGTAGTTGCTGGGGAAAGACCTGCAATGGAAAAGTACACTTATGACTCAGCTCGGCTGTAGTAAAGCAATTAGTAGATAAAATGCATCTATTAAAGAAGCTTTAATAAAAAGGTCCACCCACATATTCTCATGAAATCCTGTGGCAAACACTGGCTGCTAATGAAGCTTCACATAATGCCAGTTTTCATTACTGGTGCTTCAATTTTTCTCCTTCTGTTTGAATAAGGTATTCAGTATACAGTAATATAATAGCGCAAGCTTTAGTGTGTTCAAAAATGAAATATTTTGGTGCAAACTGGTACACCTCATTTAAGTAAAGCTTTAACTGAATAACTGTTGACTCCATAAAATGTTGGAAATCACAATTTCACAAAGCCAAAACCCACAAAAGATTCAGTTGAAAATGACATGAGAAGAATAAAAAGTTGCAACTCCTCACACCGAAGAAGGTGGAACCTGTAAGTGTTTCAGCAAGGTGTAAGGCTGACGACATATTCGTCAAAGAAAGATATTTTTATAAAACTGCTAAGTATTAGAAGAAGCAGGGTGAGGTGTTTTACTGTCGGTTCACCAGACAAAGTGTTATGTACGATAATCTGGGATGGTTGGAAAGTCTCATTTTCTTCACAATGACAGGTTGTTTAATTATCCACCTTAATCGTTAAAACACTCCAGATTCCAGTGACTCACGGGGTGTTGATGACGAGTCGATCCCACTGGCCCTTGATGTCATCATCGGACGGCTGTTCAGTGATGTAGAGACCATCGAATTCAAGCTTTCTGGCAATCTCTTTCTCTCTCTTGAACACCACCAAAGGAACCTGGAGGTAAAGTATTAAGTAGGGTGACAACAAAAAAATTTTACTTACACAACAGTGTCGTCTGCAAAGAAGTTATTAACGGCTAACTGAGGACATTCTGAATGTACCGACCTTCAGACAGTAGTAGCCGACCAAACAGAGGAGTGAGATGACAGTGTGGAATACAGCCAAGAAACGCAGGGCTGGTAACATGTAGCCGGTGCTCTCCTGCAGGACAAACTCATCCATGTCAAAGAGTGTGTCTTCATCGTCCTCCTCCTCGTCTCCCCAGCGGTTTTCATCGTCTGTTTCTTCATCACTTTCACCAGTGACCTAAAGAGCACAGAGTGGATACCACACTTAATACATGAAACAAAGCATTGAAGGAACAGAATTTTAAGAATCACTGCCACAATCTGAGGCATGCAACTGCTAATATTTGAAACTGCAGAAGGAAGTGCACAATACTCAGAATTTCTTACATTTTCTTACTACATTTAAATCATAACTTTACTTGAGTTACCTTGTAGAAGAGAAGAATGAAGTTGATGGCAAAACACACAAACAGAGCCAGGAAACGCAGGTTGTAGAAGTTCCGAGCCAGGTAGTTCTGTAGGGAAAATGATTGACTAACTGAATAACTGAAGACCAACTTCTGACTGATTCGCAACTGTCTGTCCACATACCGCAAACAATCTATAGAACACGTGATTCGTGATCAAATAAAAAATATTAAAGAAAAAGACAGTGAAAATATTTAAAAAGAAGGCATATGTGTTGTGAGGGCTCACCAGCGTCTTGGTCAGGTAGACGTCCAGAAGAGCGAAGATACTCGACATGATGGCAGGTGCCGCCTCTTTAGGCTGACTCGATCTGGTCTTAGGCTTCTCCTCCATCACTGGCTCCTTAGCCTCCTCCTCCTTGGGCTTATCCTCCTTCTCCTGGTTCTCTGTGCTGTATTCAAAGCAGTTCATTTTATTGTGTGTGATGATATTTAATTTTCCTCTCACTTAATTTTACTCACTCTGCTTTCTCTGGTTCACTCTCGGGTGTTTCAACAGGCTTGGCAGCAGCTTTCTGCGAGGGAGGAAATATATTTTCATGAGCTGAGAGACTAAATGGAAGTGATAATTAAAACCAGATATCTAGAGTGTTTAAAACTGTTACCCATACAGATGAAGTTATTCAATTTTGAATGCGAACCTTCTTGTGATCAGTAGTGGAGGTCTCTCCGCTCAACTCAGAAACATCACCCAGGCCCGGCTCCACATGTTTTCCTCCTTCCTTCTTGGGCACCATCAGCATCTCTAACATCATGTCGACCTCTGCTATGTCGCCTGCTGGCGTCATGGCTATATCCAAGCTTCCTGATGACTCTATTGCCTCCACTTTCTCCCCTTCAATCACATCTCCATGGATACCAAACTGGGTTGGGTCAGGCATGTTTCCGAGGATGTCTGTCACCTTCATGTTCTTGGCTCCCTCAACCAGGCCACCGCCAAACATAGAGGACCAAATGACATGGAAAAACCCAAATATGAGGCCATAGATGCCCTTAAAGAAGCCGGTGAAGAGCATCCAGAAGAAAGAGAAGAAACCTGTGATAACTTCCCTGATGCTCAGCTTCCTGAATTTCTTGAACTGCTTGCGTAAGTTTTTAACAGACAAGATCTGGCGGACGTTGGCGATCTCCTTCTTTACGGAGCGGCAGGCGGTGGTGAAGGCTGAGGCAGACTCCAGGGCACTTTCTTCTTCTCCAGCAAGTTCATCCAGGATACTGTGCCCATCTTCCTCTTCCTCCTCCTCAGGTTGTTCAACCACATCTGGCTCAGAGATCTGTGAGGCCAGCTGCATTTCAAAAATGGTGTCCTCGCAGAAATTCACAAACATTTCCATCTTCTCGCTCTCTCCGCCCTCGTTCACCACGTCAAAGATGAACTGACGCTTTGACTCTTTGACCTGCGGCTTCTCCCACTGCTCACGGCTCGACTCGCTAATCTCAAAATACACCCTCTCAATCCGCTTTGCGCTGCCCATGATTTCAATACGTCCCAGATAAGGCTCGAAGTAGCTCAGCACACTCTCCGCCAGGTCTAAGAAGGTGGCAAGTCTGGAGTCGTGTGGCATGTGTTCAGACAGGTTGGTCAGCAGCACTGCCACGTTAAAGCCGATATCTTTGGCCGGCTCATGGAATCGCTCCACAAACTCCTTGTAATTGAACATGTCATTCTCGTCGGCCTCTGCACACGAGAGCAGGAATTCAATCTCAGACTGGCTGTACTGCTTCTGGCTCTCCATTGACTTCTGGAACTCCTTCTTTGAAATAATGCCTTTACATTCAGGATCATACTCCTTGAAGTTGTCAGAGGTTGTCAGGTCCTTCAGTTTGAGGAACATATCGAAGAACTTCAGGATCATTTCCACATTGTTAGAAGACTCCACCAGAGTGTCAACCATCTGCTTTCCAATTGTTCCGTTCACCACGTTACCTAGTGATGGAGCACATGCATTTAAGTGACCACTGTGTCAACACATTTGTGCTGCAAATATTTTGACACGTCTGTTCTTTGACACTGACCGACAGCTTCGGGCTCTTACCCTCTAGAAGAGACAGCATCATGACAACCATGTCCTTCTGTAAATCCATCAGCTCTTTCAGCAGCTCGATCTGACTGGCGTCCTACATGGAGATTAGTGTCTTTTGGTAAAAGCTTTACAAGAACACAGAGTTGTGTGGCCTACAAAAGTCTTTTACTACAAAATCATCATTAAATAGGTGCTTAAGGTTCTGTAAAATGCAACAAATGATCAGCCTACTATGGTTTTACGTGCCGTAATGCTCTCTGTTTTAGAAGCTGAACCTTTTTATAGTGTAGAAGAAGATGCTTTAAAATTACATGAATTGCAAGTTTTATTGTACCTGAGACAGCTTCATTTGCATGTTGGCAAATACATGCAAGAAGCCCACGACTGCATCCCACAATCTGCTGTGAGCTAAACTCTGCTGGTTTCCTATACATGGGCCCTGAAGGAGAGAGATGATGGGCTCAGCAGGGAAAAAAACATTATTAACTATCTGATCTGCTAATTTGAGTCTTCAAATTGCTGATTTTATCAGCTTCTTACCTGAATATACTCAGTCAGTGAGTTGAATATCTGCTTGGCAACAGATAAAGCTTTGGAGAAGTTGACTTTTCCAGTCTCATCAATGACATCCTTGCCCGAGTAGTACCAGTAGAAGTCACTAATGGATTCCTAAAGAGCAGGATCAGATTAGTAAACAATTAAGATGGTAGCGCGTGAGTATCTTCTGTGGTTCTACTATTTGTGCTTTACAGACCTGAAGACGGAGCAGATAGTCCACAGTGCTGATAATGATGTTGACCGTGGTTGTGTTTCCAGTTTGGGTTCTCAGGAAGTTCTGGAAATCTGACAGAAGGAAACATTTTCTCATCCTTATCATCATCCATGTTTTTATCTCCTCTTATGGATCACTGTGCCCTTACAGAGCAGTGAACAAACAACTTGTTCATTAAAGGGAAGCACTGATTCATAGGCCAAACATTAATATTGCAGGTCGTATGGCAGGTTAAAAAGGATTTTGAAGCAGCAACTTAAAAAATATATATATTTTTCATGTGAAATAAGGTTATACTGAAAGTTGTTTTATGCGTTTTTAAACATCAGTATCAGCCCAGCATTTCACAATCAGTTCATCCCTAATACAAACAAAACCATGCTTCATTTATCACTGAAAATATACGAATAATCCTCACCTCCATTATGGCCCTCGCACAGAAGTTGCAAAAAGCGAAACAGATCTTTAGTAAACTCATCATTCTGTAGCACCTTGGAACCTTGGGAGAAAAGACATGCTGGTGACTACAACTGTGGCCCTACAGGGTAATTTTAGTCTTCATTTACACAACAGAAAGAGGACTAATAATACGTGAAACTCCCCTCAGAAGCAGTCAATATGAGGCAAGCAGGACAGGTTTCATGTTCCAAACATTTCTGAAGTCCAGGACCTTTAGATTGCAGGTTCAAAACTGAATCCAAAGCGCTTTTTTGTAAAAATGCTCTTACAATAAACAACAATGAAACACTAGGACATTTCCATAAGCTGGAGGAAGCCTCATAACTTTCACATGCAGGCCGCGACTGGGCCTGATAAAGGGTTGTCATTTCAGGAAAAAAAAACAGCTGACAGAAGTGGTTACCTAATTAGCTCTAAAAATCAACCAGATAATCCATTCAACAGAGTTAAACAAAATGAGCAGAAATACATCTCTGTGAACAGATAAAACCATGTGAAAGTTAGACATCTGTATGGAAACCAGCTTTGTGAAATAGGCCCAAATCCAAAGCAAGACAAAGCTTTGCTTAGGCTGTGGAAGAGTCCACAAACCTTTTAGTCAAACCCTTGGGAGGTGGCACTGATAGCCTTACAACAACAAACTGGAGCATCAGTAATTGGATTTGCATTAGTAAATGTTATCATGAAAGGAATGGGAACAAATAACACACAAAAGGACAGGCAATGGTTTCTGAAGATCCACTTTCTGTGTACACTCTAACAGTCTGCATGCACAATGTGTCCCTACAGATGTCTGGGGGGTGGGAGAGGCTGGGTACCAAATAAAGCAGGGAGTGTGGAACACAGATATGGAAGAGACATTCGGGATGGAAGCACAGCCATATCAGGATGATCTAAATTTGCTATTTACCCCGCTGAGTGTGGACTGCCATCGATGGGTTTTTAAAATGACAGGAAGGAGACAAACAATACACGAAGACATAAGCAAAAAGAGAGGACATTGAGTTACAATACGAAGAGATATGAATACATCGGCTACGAGTGAAAAACGAAATCATGCAGTTAAAAAGTATAGTTTTAGACGGGGGAAATCATAGGCCTGGGTTGTGTCTGTGTTGCATCTAACAAGATGAGCACCAAATAAGAATTCAGTCATGGTGAAAAATTCATAACAGTAACGGAGACACGAGTAGTAACAGTGACTTGTTAAAACACAGAACTCGGTGGAAATGTTTTAGCAGAGGACTGAATGATGAAAAGACGGACATAGTTTGATGTGAAAAGCGCCAAGTGCAGAGTGTTTGTGTTGGAGATCTGGACCACGTCCTCTAAGACAAATTATGTACTGTTAACAGCCACTCACTGCTCTAAAATTTATGGGAGAATACAGTACACATCCATCTCAATATCATCACAAAGTTTAACAGAGAGTGGATTTCTACTAAATTCCAAGCTACATATCAACAGCCCCATAATACATTTAAAACTCACCTGCTTTTTTTTGCTAGTGAAAAAGAAGACAGAGACACCACACTGATGACTGTAGTGAATTAATCAAAATTCACATTGATAACAATGTAATTTTGATTGTTTCACCTGCACGGGCTATACACCAAATAAGAAAATAGGAACTGCCATATTTCAGCAGCTTTGAATAGGCTCTTAGTTTTGTGAAATGAAAAGAATCTTTAATTGTTTTGTAATCAACAGATGCTTCAACAGTGGGGATCGATTGAACTTCAAGGGAAGACTGAGGCAAAGTGCGATGCTTGGAAGACTAAGGAAGGGAAAAACGGGTAGAATATCAAACATCCCATCTAATAAGACATCTCTTCACTTACTTGAACCTTCCTCTGTCACCATGCCAAGTCCTTCTGCTTTGTTCTGCCTCTCAAATGCATTCAAGTCCAGGACACTAAGTAAAAAATAAAAGAATAAAAGAAAGAAAGAAAAAAAACCCTCAAAAATCTGCATAGCAGTTTCTCTTTGTAGTACAGATGATATATCAGTACCTGCAAGACTGCATCAGTCCTGAGAGGCTCTTGAAAAAGCCTGCATCTCTTTTTTCTTTCAGGTAATCAAGCATTTTCTGGGATGAGACAGAAGAAAGACATTAAACATCCTACCGTCCAAATCAAATGTTACTCTGCGTTTCTGCATGGATAAATCCTGACAGATGGACAGAACGATAGAGGAAACGGGAAACATGGATGAAGTTGTGTTGCAGTTGACTATTTGAGCCGTATAATCTGACCTGCTGAACTTGCACGTTGCCTCCGTTCAGGATGGAGATTCCCAGCTTGAGGGTGCAGGTCACCATGGGGCCCAGGCGACCTGATGATAAAGGAACAAGGTGGGATAAAAAGAGGACAAAAACAGGTTTGATTGGTTCCAGCAAAATTGTAAAGTATTCAACACTGACCCTCAGAACTCTGCTGTCATCAACGAAACCCCTCTGATATACATTTAGACCTCATGTAGAGACAATCCACCACATCTTAGTGGGAGGGAATTCTGATACACAGAGGTTATCAAATTATATATAAAAAAATAATAAAACGTCTTTATGTAGCTGTGGTCCAAGAAGAACCTTCATGTCTGTGGCTGAACTGTTACATAAAGGGCCACTATTGGTCTGCAAGCGAGGAGAGGCTGCACAATAATAATCCTTTAAACTGTCTGCAAAATGTGCAGCTGAGACGCGATCAGTTCATCATCACCTTTACTGGCGCTGATCATCTGCAGCACCATCTCAGCGGCCCCGCGGGCGTGCAGCCTCGCCTGCTGATAAAGGATCTTCTGCTTTTCCATCTCTTTTTCCTGGCGAGCAACACACACACACACACACACACACAGTCATCATCAACACACATTTTACTGTACCTGTTCTTAACTTTTTTACAGATATGATATATAACGTTTTGATAAACAATGAGTTACTGTCAAAAGGGACATTATTTTAAATTATTATTTTTTGTTGAGGGGATCTCTGCCTGCGAGCATACCTCAAAAGTCTTTTCTTTCCCTTCCTCCTCTTCTTCCTCCTCATCCTCTGCACAACTCTGAAGACGCGCAGGTTGAATTTCAAAGGTCAGTTTTCATGTGATTAACACGTGTTTTACTTGTGAATATTTATGAATAAAATAAAATTTAAGGCTGCTACCTTTGCCATCATGTCTGCATATGCAATATACAAAGGATCTTCTTCCAAGTGACTGGAAAGGAATCACATCAAAGTAAAATCACAATTTATCATTATGTGTGAGCAAGTCAACTAGCATCAAAAATATGTTTTATACTAGATGTAACAAAGAGGACACGTAATTCTCAGTGTGAAACATAATCAATATACTAAATCAAACGGTTTTATTTCTATAGTGTATATATTTCTGTCAATGGAGATACATGAGATACAATTTAATGAGGGAATATTTACCGCAAATAAACCAACAGTGTCAGATACCTCGTCTCCTAACTAACTAGAAATGTGCAATATGAAAAAATTCCAAATGCATGCAAACTCTGATCCATCATTTAACTCTCTCACCTTCTCTCTGTCAGAGCGTTGTGGCTGAAGTGAAGAATAAGCTGGTGGAGAGGGTCTGGCTGGATCTCAGCCACCTCCTCTTCCTCTTCTTCCACAATTTTCATCGGGGTTTTCTGCAGGAGTCCACAGGCGTAACCTGTTAGCTCTGCCCAAGTCTCACGTGATCACTGATCAGCCCTCTTATAAAACATCATGCCACCACAGCTTCAATTCACCAATTCACAATTCATGTATATTCACAAACTCACTGACAAGTGTGCCCATTCACACATTTGTGAAAAACACTGAAATGAGTAACGTTCAACTAGCACTGGCATGCAGATGAGCTTTTGTCATGTCCTGATGATCCGTGAGGAGGACAGGACATGGAGAGTTAAGAGTGGATGATGAACAGCACTGGAACCAGTTTCCAAATACATGCATGTTACAACAAACGGATCGAAGCAATAAGCCATTTGGTGATATGACTCTGAACATGAAGAATGATCCTGACAGAACAGGAACGCGACAAAGAAGGACTAACAAAACTAGACAAATCTCCAAGAGTCCAAACTAAACTGACAGATTTGTAGAATAAAAAAAGTAATCTTCCCCAACAAGAACAATGAATAATCCGATTTTTGAATTGTATCTCAGGCTGTACTTTAATCTTATTCAATGGCACATTTTTAGTGTCTTGATGAATTTGCTGCACACCTGCATACAGAAATTTAATATGGAATGTGATCTTCACATGACTATGCGAGCATGCCACTGACGTCACGGCCACAGGACGTACTGTAACGTCACCTTCACACTCACACTACAGACTTACAGAGTACAGCGAAAAGACAACTGATGGGTTGGATCCAGATCTGACAGCCAAACAGCTAGTGACTCCTAGAGAAAGGCCCTCCTTACCACTGCTGTCAGAAAGGCATAGCCTGCTTTTCTAGCGCTGTGAGTGCCGGAGCTGGCCCTGTGTCTCCTGAGCTGGTCATGCATCCTCTGACCCCTTATGGATCTCTGTTTGAAGGGTTTTGCACGCCTACAGCGGGGGCCCCTGGGCGCTTTGCGCGAGGTCCCCACCCGGGCGCGCTCCCAAGGCTCGACGGGCGCGGAGCTAAAGAAGCATTCGGCAGACAGGACTGGCAGAGGGGTGCCAACGCAGGGCACACGGGGCAAGGGCAAGGCGAGCCCAGTACTTACTGCCAGATCCTGAACTAGCTTCTCCTCAAAGGAGTACTCCTCTGCCTCTATCCAAAGTCTCTGATAGGCCGGGATGAAGAAGTTGATAGCGCGATGCCTGGGGAAGGGGGAGGTGAGGGGAGGTGGGAAGGAATGGAGGGGAGTGGGGAGGGAGGTACAGTGGCATTAGGGCGGGTTCTGGTGAGTTTTTGGAGGAGACAGGAAGGAGAGATGTAGGGGGAGGAAGGGGTTACAGGAAGTGCATTTCAGGCAGGGTGGTGATTGGTCAATGTGGGACCCACTGGCTCTTCTGACTGGTCACGTTTGGTCTCTAAAATAACTGCAGTTACTTCCATCAGGTTGTAAACATAATTAGAAGAGCATGCACACTTTGGGAGAGATGCAGTTTTCCAACAAATTGTGGATTTGCCACAACAACTTCTTGGCTTGCAATTATTAGATTTCCATCACATATTTTCTTTAACAAAGATGCACAGATGTGTTGTAAAACTGCACAACCTTTGGTAAAATGTCAAAAAAAGTACTTAAATCATCATAAGAACAGTAAGCAAAAAGGCATGAAACCAAGCATACTTCCAGGTAGCCAACTAATGAAAGTCAAAATTGTATTCAATAGATTTCTTTCTGTCTGTCTTCTTTCTTTTCTTCATTCCTCCCTTCAGCGCACACCTGGAATGAGACAAAGGCCTGCAGCTCGCAGTGTGTTTCCACTTTCCAAATAAGTTTGTTTCAGTCATTTCTTGGGTTCATTCTAGCTGACCAATCAGAATCAACAGTGCAGAAACAACTGATTGCTGGGCAGAGATCGGTCCACAGCCTGGTGGATGAAAGGGGAGGGAGTTGAACAGATGAAGCATTCGCCCCGTAGTTTCACTTTACCGTCAGCAGGGAGAACAGGCGGTCAAAGCTGGAGGCTTTGAACGCCCTTTCCAGCCAAACCTCCCGATAGCCATTCAGGAAGTAATTATTATTTTTGTATCTGAGAGAGGATGAGGTAGTGTTATGCAAGAAAACAACACAGAGGAGAGAATGTCATTAGGGAGGTGAAGAGGGGTTTACATGGGCACACAATTTAGAGAAGGAAAAAAGAAAGCCCCAATCCCTCGACTACTTGGTGACTGCTTGTTATGTACGGTTAGACTGAGACAAAGCAATGTCTTGATTGTTTTTCTGTTATCATTTTTTTAATATTCCATGTCAATATTCAATTATTGACATTTTAAATCAGTTCCACAAGTGCGACAGCAGTAAGAGAGACTCACCTGGGTAGATTGTAGAGTGGAGCCATGCGGAAACAAGCCACCACAGCACGCTTACGTTGTTTGGACAGCAGCTTCTGCCACACACACTTCTTATTTCTCAGAGGCTGCTCCACCTGAGGGACGAGGAAAAGACAAATGCAAAGTAAAGAATGGCTGACTAATTACAATAAAGACAATGTGTGTGGCATTTACTCTGAATAAAGCCTTGTAGATTGAGGTAAATGACTAAACTTGGCACCGGATTATGTGAAGCCCTTACTGTATCTCATAAACAACTCCCATATTTAAAAAAAAAAAAATGCTGATCTACTATTATGTCTAAAGAGAAACAGAAATATATTTTATTTTTTACTTTTTACACTTATTCTTTAGACTTAACTGAAGAACCATGTGTTTTTACCTGCTCCAGGTGGAAGACTGCAGCAGAGATGCTCTGCACTCGGTCCACTGTGTGTTCTGGGTTTGCGGGTTCCTCAGTCTTCACCACCACGTCCTTGTACAGGTTCAACTGCCACTGGACTGCTGGGTCATCAGACTACAATACAATAACAATGAAATCAACAAATAAACAGCAGCATCACACTAAACAGTAGTGACACGTCAATATTAAGCTATACAGAACACCATCTTACCTTGTCCTGGAGATGGAGATTCTGACGCAGGTGGTCCTTCACTTCATCATCTGTGTCTTTCTATGAAAAGAAAAATTGTATTGTGGTGTTAATACAGTACTGCTTTATATCAAAAGTAAACAGTCTTGGTGCTAAATGTATATAAAGCCATCACTATGGACTGCATCTGAAAACTATCAGTAGTAATAATTCTCTAAATAGTGTTTGTCTAGAAGGGGTTTAGTTTGCATCATTCTCTTTAAATCTTTCTGGGTGAAGCAGACCATACAGACTCAAAGTTACTTAAGTCTCAAGAGGCACCACTCTGCCTTACAATATGCAGTACATGCATCTTTGAGAGATACTGCATAAAAAAGTGACCCTACAGAATCTGCATCTGCATTTAGTACTTTGTATTTATGTGTCATAAAAATCTTTGTACCAGCTCCTGTTTTTGTCAGCTTACCAGACTGTAGCGTATCTTGGCAAGGGAGATGAGCTCCTGGTCTCCCGGGGTGCACATGTTGAGGCCGATGGGCAGCATCTTCTTCAGCGCAGCTACGATCAGAGAGGTCTGGATGGAGTAATACTCGCCTCGACGCCGCTTATGTTTCCTCTCCTGGTCCCCCCCTGACTACAGACAGAAAAAGACATGAGCTCAGTGGGTTTAAGGTGCTCAAAACTTGTACCAACTTTACAAACTGACTGTTTTTCAAGTCATCAACATCAAACATTTGCTCTCCTCCTGTCCACAGGTGCTGCTTTTGTTTTGTTGTGGTGTTTATGTAATTGATCTGAACGTCTAAATCAACCAAAAAAAATGTTTTTTTTCCCTGCACAGTACAAACAGACCTAAACTCAGTTTGGTTTGATCCAGACCGAGACCACCTCTTTTGTTTGATTAATGTATGGCTGTTAGGTCCAAACTGTGGTGTTTCTTAAATCAAATGAAAAATTCTAAAATCCTGAATGCTGTGTTTGAGCTTTGCATCAGATTGATGCTTTTAAGTTACGTATGTTTTTTAATTTTCACCAGGCAACTTTCAAGAGTTTCTATTTTTTTAAATTAACGTAATATTTCAGCTATAGCGTGCAAATCAAATTCAGCCACCAAATCTGACATCCCAAAAAAGTGTGTTTCCTCTTCAAACCACTAATATGAATCACAGACTCAGGATCCAAAATGCTTCAACATAAATCAGTTAAAAAATAGAGTCCACAGGATTAACAGCTCAAGAGCTTCTCTCCGCTTTGAGTGATCGTGTCAAAACAACAAAAGAAAGCAAATAAATACATGAAGTGCTGACAGCATTCAGATATACGACCCGACTTCACTACGACTAATATCCACATGAAATGTCATATGTCGTAAAGTCTTGGCGTAGAGGTGAATTTAAGAGGTGTGAACTCATACAGATGATTTGTGGAACGTCTCACGTCTACATATTCAGCATATGCAGCACATGTCGGGATCTATTTTTTTTTTAAAAAAAAAACAAAACACAGGAAAAGTGCTTACAAAGGCCTTTCCATTCCTTAGCAAAGAAATACAGCAGCAATTCCTGCCAGGGCAAGAAGTGTGGCGGTGCTTTTCCAATGTGCTGACATGGTGAAGGGAGGAGCAGGAGATAAGTCCAAATTAAACCCAGAGAGAACTAAGATGTACTCTGCTCCCTCTCCTGGGCTCGTTTCAACAGGACAGATGTCTCACAGGATGAAGAGGTCCATCTTCAAAAAGTCCTGTGAGTCCACTTTACCAAAGTCAATGTACAGTAACATTTCAAATCTAAAGGGGTTCAAACTATTATTAATTCAATTCAGTTTATTTATATAGCGCCAATTCACAACAAAAGTTATCTCATGATACTTAGAACAAGTCTAGACCAATCTTTTTAATTAAATTGTAACATAGAGAACCCAACAATCCAACAACAAATTATTATTATTACTATTACTGTCTGAACACACAAACCATTAGACCAGTATGAAATGTTGATTGATGCGGGTGGAAAGAAATTGCCCAGTGACTGTTTCATTTAACTGATTATTTAAAGTGTAATTCTGGGCTTTTTCTATTTCCTTTTTCATCAACTAATCCCACAAAACCAGTCAGTCAGTCTTTCAATGCACTTGTGTTGTGTTACTCAGTCCAAAAGCCATTAGATGCAAAGATTTAAAGATGGCTCACAGATATAAATTATTCCAGCAAAGGCACCGTAGATTTTAGCAAATGTTACTAAAACAAGAGCAAATGATGACCTTTTCACCACAAATCAATACACATTTAGTGCTCTGGTGAGTATGTATAGCAGAAATGAACTTCAGTGTCCATAATCAACATACTAAAAAAAACATGTTACACAGACTTACCCTTTAATGTACTAAACTGATCATCTTATTAGCAGCATCTAAAATTTGATTCACCATATTAAATGATAATATCCACTACATTTACCTTGGACATCTTCGTCTTTCCCTCTCCAGTCAGGAAGCCCAGATTGTTGATCTCATTCTGAACCACAAAGTTTTGCTCCTCACGCTTGAAGTTCTGGTTTCAGAGGACAAAAAAAAGAAAAAAAGAAGTTAATTGAGGAAAACATCCTCCTGACCAGCATCCATATAGTCATACTGAAACTTACATGGGATTTACACCAGAGGATGAAAATCTCAGCCACCATCCTGAAGAGCTCAGTGGAGTCTGCATCTGGCTCCTTCAGCCACCTGGACCTGGAATGAACCACGACATGAACCAGGGACATTTTCTACATTAGGTCATCTTACATCTGTGCACAACATGACAATATCATAATTCAATTAATGAAAAATATAGTTGGATAGTGCTCAGGGATTACAGAAACATATGGGGAAAAGCTGAACAAACACCAATATTTATAAATTAACATTTTTTTTTTCTTTTTTAACATTATATTGTACCTGTTGTTGTCCACATAACGAATGAGCATGGGGTAGAAGGCGTAAAGGTCCCTGCAGAGCACAGCAAACTCATCCAGGATGAGCAGTTCGGCCTCCTGGTTGTCACCTTTGCTGTCAGCCTTCAGCAGCTCCTCTTCAGCCACAACCTGAGTTCGCAGCACATCAACAACTCATCTCCAGCAATCACTTCATTAGTAGGAATGTCCTCACACACAACCCCTTCCAAGTCAACTCTAATGGCCTCCTCCCTGCTGTCAGTAGGTGACAGAGGTTTTTCAGCTCTCAGTGAATGAGTATTCTTGGAAAATCTCCAATGAATACTGACATCTGAATACATACACTACAGGCACAGCAGCTTATAATGGCGTCTGCAAAAAATGATATGTCTAGTATATTCTAAGCTCTCACCTTCACTGTCTTCTTCCTCAGTTTGTCCAGTGTGGGCAAGAAGTGGGTTCTCAGCAGATCTGCTCCGGCCTTACAGATGATTGGCTGAGAGTAGACTGGAGACAGAGACAAAGGACAATATATTCTGGACATGTGCAACTGAGAATCTGATGCTGTCAAAAGTACGACAGTTGTGTACTTTAAGTTTCAAGAGCACAGAAATCAAAATCGGTCTTCTGTCCCTAAAGATTATTGGCTCTGGTGTCAACTGTCACAACTATCAAGCTATATTTAGTACTTAGTTTTAGGACAATGACAAGCTTTTAGGTTAAAACAGCAATTGTTTTTTCCCGAATTCTCACTGAGGAATGTGCACTGAAAATGCAAATGTTCTAAAAAAAAAATTGATGTTATTGTATTAATATTAGGTTCCCACATGGGTCTCCTCATTTAAAATAAACTTCACTTTTTTATTAGTATGCTGAAATTTGACCTTAAATTTAACTCTGCCCTTGTTAATATTTTTCAAAAGAGAAGGAGAATGAGGAGGGCAGTTTCAACCCCATTTTTGAGCATAATCGGTACAGCATCTAATAAAATGTAAATCTACATTCCTGTAAAGCAGTTTGGAATATTCTCTGATATCACTTGACAACCCTTAAGAAACATTTCAAGCTTGGAAAAAACTAACCAGTACGAAATCTTGTTAAAATCTGTTCTTCCTCTCACTGCTTTGAGCCTGGAACTCACCCGCAATCCTCTTCATCCAGGGTGCATCATCGATGCCCAGGTTGTTGTTGAGGATCTTGAGGATGTTTCCCAGGATGATGCTGAGGTGTTCAGAAGTCACCATAGTGCAGGTCTGGGCACCAAGAGGCGAGTTCTCTGGACCTTTCTCCCACCAGTAGGACAGATAGTTACACAGCATGGGAAGGATGACCTCAATGACCTGCAGGAGACAGACTGAAGATGAACTATCTGGATGACTGAAGAAGCAGGAACGGAACAATGTGTCGTGTTTGGGGCCATTAGTGATATTATAAGTCCAAGAATATTAATATATTAAGTTAATGCTTTGAGTAATAATTGAGGTCACACAAAATATGCAGCAGCAGCTGTAGCAGATGCTGAAATATCCTGACTTTTAGTCTTCTCTATAAACACTGGAACTCAGTGGGAGACAAGTAGTGGCCATGTTGTTGCTGGACCAAACGCTTCAAAAATGCAGCTGTGTGTGCACATTCAAATATCCCATGAGCCCTTCAGACCTGTGGCATGTCACTGTAGCGAGCCCCGGACTCTGAGACATCGTTCACATCTTTCAGCAGTCTGTCAAGGCGAGGCATCTCAGGACACATTTCTTCCACTGTGTCAGGCATACTGAGGACTGAAAGGGAAAAATATGAAGACAACATTTTAAACAATGTGAATTTCTTAAACTCCAAATTATACACAAAGCAATGTAAGAAGGCGGCAAATGAAAGGGATAAGGATCAAAATTAAAAGCAGGATCAGGTGGACGCTCACTGGCTCTCTCTCGGGGGGTCTTGGTGTTGAAGACAGAGAGCGGGTTGTGGGCGTTCAGGTCAGGCTCCAGGAATGCCACAGGCATGGCCCCCACCAAAGTCGCCAGACTCTCCCCAAGCGCTGGAAGATGCCTGCAGATCAACGTGGCAAATCATGCAGTGTAATACAAGAGACGAAATAGTAATCAAATGAAAACTTGGTCACAGCATGGCTTCAAAGGCTTTGTTTTTCGGTTTGGAAAGAGTTAGTACAGTTAGTTAGTAACCTTCACAGAGCACCACAAGAAATCAGCATCGATTCAGACCAAGATAGCCAAGGCTGTGGTCAAATTTCTTCACAGGTTATCTTACGACTTGAATCAGATTTCAATGTGTGAAACTGTCTTTCCACTGGCGTTTTAGGAGGGCTGACTGGTGTGTGACAGCCACATGGGAACAGTGCGGTTTTAACAAAGGACGTTTTACAGCACGTCCCCTCCCACTGGGCCACGAAATCTTTTTTTCTCTTAATATATTTTCAGAAAATATGATCATTATTCTGTCTGACCAATGTCCAAACAACTGCCTTCATTTGGTAACACATACTGTGTCATAGCAACTGTGTCACAGTAGATTTTTCAGTAGGAGTACATGAGGTGGTACAGATCATCCCACAATCATAAACACAGATTTTATTAGAAAGCTTAGCAGTCATGTCCTAATTAACAGTGACAAGCATAATGTAGTTTATGAATTGCTGTTTCACAGCTGCTTAAAACTAAAACTCAAAATCACAGAAAGTACAGCAAGCATTCAGCAAGAATTCTTAAACTTATTGATCAAATATACAGTGAGCATGAAGCCAGTTTAGATCCTTTTGCATGGTTTAAGAAAAGTCACCTCTCAACAAAGACGTTCTTTCCTGTTCCCAGAGAGTAAAAACAGGTCAAGATTCGGTAGCAGGAAAGCTGCACATCATCCACTGAAAGGAACAAAAAACATCATCAAGCACACATCTACTTTTAACCAACAGCCAATTTGTAATTGATAGGAGGAGAAAAGACAGATTAAAAATGAATAACTTCTATTTAAACCGGTGGGAATGTTTCTTCCGTGGAAATGTAGGAACTGTGTGCATAATGGGCATGTGAATACTGGACGTCTACACAAAGTCAGTTGACTCTTTTGCATTCCAACTTGTGAATATGTAATGGACTTGGAGTGGCCTTAATTTAACACCCCATCCCTTGTGTTTTCTTGCATTTCGTTCTATTCTATTTTATTTGCCACTAGACAGAAAACACAGGGGATGATGGGTATGGAAGCACAAACTCACACAGCAAGTCCACTCCGAACTCAAGTGTCTTGATGTGCTCAAACAGGGCAGAGAGGATAGGCAGCAGTGCCACAGTCACATAGTTGATGCTCTGGCTGACGCTCTTCATCTGGGCACGAGACTGCATGAACTTCCCCAGTTTCAGCATCTCCAGCAGCTTCTCCAGGTCCTCCGAGGCGTTCTCAAAGAAAGCCCGGAACCCGGCTTTGACCAGCTCTGAACCGGACTTCATCACTGTTCTGAGAGAGAGGTGGGAACACAAGGCCTAATGTGAGTGCACAACATAAAATTTCTACCTGAGGGATTACTGGTGCACATACAGATGACAATCTGTGCTTACCTGGTGTCAAGTGAGTGAGTGAGGATGTGCAGGCAGCTCACCATCACTGCAGAGTCACTTCCTGTAAAAGAGACATTTACTGTAGATGTGGAAAAGGAGTCAAAGCAAAGAGGCACAGGAGCAGACAGACAGAGGCAATGCCAACCTTACCAAAGAGAGAAATCCTGTGTCTGACAAGAGCTGCCAGCTTACAGAACAGGCTGGAAAAGAAAGACAGTAAGAGCAGAATTGAACAAAAAGTTCCAGAGAGAACAAAGAAGAGCTGAGAAAAGCAAAGTAAGCAAGAAAATAAGAAGACATCTGTGAAAGAGAAAAATTCTGCAATCTTGCCAGAGATAAAATGATGAGTGTACTAATGGCAAAGAACCTCTGAACAGCAAAAAAACATCTATAGGAAAAGTACCTGGTGACCATCTCCTTCTCTTTGTTGGAGGCACAGCCACAGCTGCTCAGGCTCTTGCTGGGTGTGGACAGGAAGTAGAGACAGTGGTTCCTAAACCACTGGTCTATCAGAGGAAGCAACACCTGAAGGGAAGAAATGCACCTATGGAACTAAAACCTCAACAGTGTTCAGAAAAGCCGTCAATATGTCAGTGGTTCATTTTCAAGAAGTGTAAGCAGGTTTCCAGACCTTGGCAAAGAACTTGATTTCCTGGTCATGAGGTGATTTGTCCGTCTTCCCACTGGTGGCCATTGCCTCTGAATTAATAGCAAAAATGAGTGGCCAAGTGATGGAAGGGTGTTGAATCAATGTAAGACACCATTTAGTGCTCAGACGTGCCTGTGTTCAAAGTGCCACACACTCACCGAGATGAGCGATGAACTCTTGGGCAGAGTCGATGTACTTCAGCAGCCTTTTGAGGAACTTGTAGGCGAAACGTTTCTCCATGGATGACGAGTCCTGCTCCAAGTCCTTCAGACCTCTGTCAGACGAAAGGACCGTGGATGATAATAAAAGACTTTTCCCATCACATTAGCAAGAGCAAAGTAAATAAAGTGGGTTGGGAGGAGGTTTTAACCTTGTGATGACATAGCCACTGATCTGCAGAAACCTGAAGAGCTCCAGGGCCTTCTCTCTGTCTCTGTACTTCTCTTTAGCTGTCAGGGTATCATAGGGAACCAGAAGTGGGTGGGTCCCTCCTCCTGATAGGTCCAGTCAAATTCAACAATCATTTCAAATCCATTTTACATGATCCACTGGTCAAAATTACTGCAGCTCAAATAATTCACTCTCCAAGGATGAAGTGAAGGGCATGAATTCGTTTCTAATCTAAACATTTACACACCTTTGCTAATGAGTTCACTCTTCTTCTTCTTGGCCCAGATGTTGTGGTAATTTTCTGCGACCACCTCCACCATGCCCTGCAGATGAAGTAAAAATGCGAATGCCACCAAATCTGACAGACAGTGAATACTATAACCAGTCATTATGACAAATATTATTATGGTGAGGATTACTAAAAGTCAGATGAAAACAAACCTGTAACTCTCTCGACAGGGTGACATTGTGCAAGTCCATTGGAGCAGGACTGAATCCATTGACCTACAAAGTGACAAAATGGACAATAAAAGCACAGAACCATATTTGAATATTAAAAACAATATATCATTCCAAATTATTCAACAATATTTCCATTTAAATTAATCCACCTTTTGACTAATTTCTCTCTCTAAGCTTTTAGATTGCGAAAGTGAGTCTAATCCCAATGTGACTTCCTGGTTGATAAAGAAAGGTGAAATAAATAAATAAATAATACATCTGCAGTTCTAAACCTTTAGGTTGTTCTCTCCTGGTAAACTTTTCTAGAACTAAATGACATGATATGAGCTTCATGGTATATTTATTTCACAAATGTATGACGGGTGCTGATACTGTTAGACAAACATGCAACAAACACACTTGAAGAAAGAAAATGTGAAGAAAAGTTATTTAAAAGCAGTTTTAACTCTGGCTGACTTAAAACTGCAGCAGCTACTTCTCAGTCCCAGGCAACTTTAATATCAAGAGAAGAAGAAATTGAATTTCTATGATGAATGAGGCAAGACGTTATAGTGATATCATTATCGATATAATCCATCAGCTTTGTTTGTATGTGGTAGTGATCTTCCTGTGTAATCTTTTGATGGGGTCCCACTACAAATTATGTCTCCTTAACACAGCTGAGAACAATAAACAATTTTCTTGTAAACTGGTGATAGAAAGTATTATCACGGCAATTATCAGGGTGTTTTACCTGAGACTCAGAGGTCTTGCGTTGTTTTTCGCTCTCTCGTTGTTGGAACATGGCTTCTCCCTCCTTGGTCCTCTCAATGTTCCAGTTCATAGCCAGCATGCTCTTCAGGGACTCCCTCACTGGCCAGCGGTATGTTTCTCTCTCCTACATACAAAACACAAACATACAGTATACTTGGGATACAGTAACTTCTGATACAAAACTGTTTTATCATCCAACATCTGTACAAATCACACACACGCATATGATTTGGAAATCAACTTTTTTTATAGGATGTTCCTCTCTTGGTTCTTCTCCTACAAATGCAAAGAAAATGTTTCTCTCATTTTAAAAAAATTCTATGAAACACAATTGGCAGTCAGAGAACCCTCACTACAGGCTGTGGACCAGTGTTCTTACCTTCTCACTCAACGCTTTGTAAGGCTTCAGCAGTGGATGAGATTTGGCCTGCTCATCCAAACTGTCTCCATGTTTCCAGCCTGCTGACAGCTGCAAAAACAGTTTATTTTATGCAATGTGTGCATATTGCATTTCAGGTACACAAATTCATTAGTATAAATATATACTAAATATACTCTGAATACTTGCAGGCCAACCACAATGTAGAACAAAATTCAAAATAAGATTTTTAATCACAGTTTGCACTGAGCCTTCCACATTCGTCTATGGCATAAATTTAACGTCAGAATGAGGGACAACAACACTGAAACCACATGGACAGGGACTGACCTTCTCTGAGGCCCACTTGTCATGGGAATGCTCTGCATATTTGTTGGCAATGTACTCAAGTTTTTCAGGAAGGGAGATACTGGAAAGTGGAGATAATGTTTAAATGTTTGTGGTTATTAAAGTTTTACTTGTATACTTTAAACTTTGATTTGAAGACAAGCACAAGGAAAACACACAGATTTGAATTAAATGACAGTTTTAGGAGTTAGATTACTCATCAGGTCAATCTTCAGACCACTTACTTGGCAGTGTTGATGGGCTTAGGATCAAAGTTGCCCTGTGCATCTACTGATGTCTGTTTCTCCAGTGTTGCTCCAAGACTGGAATCCACAAAATCAGGAGGCAGGGCTCCAGCGATGGCACACAAGCACGACTTGGCCATTTTGAAAAGTTCAGCATCATACTTCTGCAGGAGAGACATACACAGTGGAAGGAACTGGATTTCTCATCAAGCAAAGTCAAAAAAAAAATTTAAGAAAAGGAGGCAAGATGAAAACTAGAGAGCTGGAAAAGTCTGCAGTAAGCATTGGACGGTCACAAACTGATAAATAATTCATCTGCTCTGTTTTTGCAGAAGCTACAGAGCTCAGAAGCACCTCATTAAACCTTCACTTGATGACAAAAAGCTTTTCTCTTATGAGAGCCACACTTGGGTACTGAAAACTCAGCAGTAAACAGGGAGAGCTTTATGAGAGCTCACACCATGATACCACTAAACATTCTGTTATGCAACAGAGATGGATTTAAGGAAAATACTGCCTGGTCTCACGACAATTCTGATCTATCTCATAGATAGAAAATGAGGTATCACAGCTTTCCAAAATCATAAATCATCTCTTTGTCCAAATAAATACTGTCGACGTATCTTAATGAATATTTTATACAACATGGTTTCGGGTGGTACCTTGTGAGAAAGGGAGTCAAAGATACCCCAGAAGAGCTTCTTAGTGAGGAGCAGTTCCTCCTCGGAGGCTGTGCCAAAGCTACCCATACCAGAGGGCAGGCAGTAGTACTTCCAGTTCTGCTCATAGTGGTTGGTCAGAAGCTATAGATAAGAGATACAAAAAAATCAAAATACCTGTGCACAGCAATGACTAGAGAGTTAAGTTTTCACTGTTTCATAGCATAAAATCAACATTAAGCTGTATTATGTAGGGTAAAACATACACTGCCTAATGTCCCCTGATCTTTAAGAAAAGTTTAGGGGAGGAAACAGTCGCATGTCTGGATGCTGAGCACGTGAGGACCATAAATGGGTTGTGAAACATGAGATGCCTCTGACTGCTTGATATAATCGTCTCATAACTCATTCAACTAATAAATCAAGCACGGCAGTGAGAAGCAAAGTCCAGTATCTCACCCGGAGAGGTATCTTGCAGTATTCAGTGAGCATGGGAACGTCAAACACCAGCCGTCTGAGCAGCTGCTGCATCATGGAGGGACGCAGATGTCTGTGAAACACGAAAATATGAAAATTACATGATTCAAAGATAAAAATACAGGACCAGTGTATGGAGAGTTCCTAGATATATGTTTGATGAGAAAGTAACTACTACTGCAGATTCAATATAAGATATATTCACTAAACTAATCCAACATAATTTTCTTATGTACAATGAAACCAGACTGAGCACTTAAATAGCAATACTCCAAAAAATAAATGTGCACTCAAGTCCACTGCAAAACAATCTGTAAAGTGACCTTAAGTATGAGCCAGACGCACACTGTGTGCATCAAGCTGTGAGGCTTCAGGGTCAAACTCAGTCAAAGACATCCAAAAGGGCTGCCAAAATTATCTGTTTAAAGTCCTTAAATACCAGTGCCATCATTCATAAGTAGACTGTGAATGAAAGACAATGTTACTGGTGATAAATCTGATGCCAGTGCATCTGAACTGATAATATGTCATTAAAATACAACAATAGTACAAGTCTTTGTTGCACTCAAGTGGGACAAACAGATACTGATAAGTCCCGAGACAAGCCACTTGTCAGTATCATTGCCTCTGGAAATCTCTAGCTCCACATTAATATTTTCGCTCAGTTGAGCCTGAACGATGCTCAACAGGTCTTACTTGCAGATAGCCAGCAGGCACTCCTCGATGGCGTCCCTTTGGGCTTTGGTGAGCGAGCGGCCTTTGGACAGCCGGTAGATGGTCTGCAGCGTGGAGTCAATCAGCTGTGCATAGTGCTCTGTGCCGGCAAAGAGCGCAGCACAGCGGGTCAGCAGGGGCAGCAGGGCTGAACCGATGTACCTGTTCATGGCCAACGCCGTCTCGGTGGTGCTCAACACCTCCTGTAGGACAGAGAACAATTCAGGTACCTGAGGGATGGACAGGCACAATACAGTCTCCACATGCCAAGATTAACAGACAATGGGAATACGGGCTCCTTCAGCAGTAAAAAAAACATAAAAAGTTTAATGGATTGGAAAAAAGAGCTTATAGGAAAGTGAAGCAGAAAGAAGTTAATTTTCCCTGATGTCACAGTTAGGACTCGGTTTAATCATTCAAACAGGTTTGAGAACAGCACAGACTGAATAGAAATAGACTTGTAAAAAATTCTGCATGCTTTTCTTACATGTAAATTTGACTTTCTGTGGTTGATAGGTGGTGGTTGTGGTGATGCAAAATAGCACAATATTATAACACATCTCACTGTGCTTTTATATCATATTACACTACGACTTATAGTATATAACACTACACACAATCTTACTACATTAGGTTAACAGAATATTCTGTATTATATTGCACAACTGTGAAAGATAATCTGGTTTTAAACCGGTTCAGATGACATTTTATGTGAAAGTGGAAACATTCCCAGTGGCTCAGCGGTGATTCACACACAGCTGCAGGAGGGAGCAGAAGTTCTGAGTTCAGCAGATGTTTAATGTTTCTAACCTGATGATTTTATGTTAATGTTTGTCTCAACTTGAAGGCAGTCATGACAAGGTTTTGTTCTGATTGGAGTGCTGAGCAGTCAGTATTCATGTTTGCGGAGATATCTGTCCCTGTCACACATCTAATGAGCAAACTGTAAATCCAAACTTAACTGCGTGCGATGAAATGGTTAATGACAGAAATATCATTTCAGTTGGACAGGAACAGGGACAGAGAAGATGATAAACAGCAGCTGGCAATTTTATCTTTATACACCAAAAAGACTAAAATGTTCTCTTTTAATAAACAGGAACACAAATGTTTCGGTAGGTCGTGAGTAACAAACAATTTGAAGGTGAAAGCTTGTGAGGAATATATGGTGAAAGTCATTTGGGTTTTCAGTCACTCACCGTGTCTAGAGACGCCGAGGATCGGAGGTCAGGCAGGAAGCCCACCTCCAGCATATGAAGCAGGAAGGCCTGGTCCTCAATGCCATACACTCGCTCCAGGAAGAGCACCATGGGGGCCTTATGGTCCGGACAGAAGCACGCCGACATGTCCGGCTCTGTCACCGTGCCATCTGAAGGTTGAACGCATTTTACGTGAAAAAAAGTTTCAGGTTCATGTGGATATTTTATCAAAACACTACTTGTTATTTCTATTTCATCTGCTACCTTTTCTAGTATTCCAGAGACACAGAAGATTAACAGTAAGTATGAGTGTCACGGTTGTATTTAAAGTAAAAGTAATTACAGGCATGAGGAAACTCATTAAAAAAGCAAAATCTTGTGAGTTCAGTGATTTAGGACAGAATTTCTTATTAAAAAAAGGACACAAAGAAAAATTGGATATGAAATTAATTTTCTCATGGGTGTGCTACTGAGGATTCTTTTTTAAACTGCACTACAGACACTTTGTAGGAACAAATTTCCTCCACAACAGAAAGACAGAGACCAAAGTGAGCAGATTTTCACTCCTGAATGAGGCCTGGCTGGTATGCCACAGTCATTTAAATGATATACTTCCAGCTGGCAGAGCTGAGATGATTTTTAAAGTGCAGAGATATAAAATTATTTTCGGCACCTTGATCTGGCAGCCTGACTTGCTGTACGTACCAGCCAAGTCAACATTTTCTCAGATTTCTGGGCAGTCAAGTAATGTGGGATGTTAGTTCCACAAGCAACACAGGAAATGTGATTTTGATATACTGGAGCTTGTGTTTGTTTATACAATTTATATTAAAATGCTTGTTGAGTGCTGTGTGAGAGACCAGTTTCGGCCTTTAATCCAGTCCAAAGACTGCTTTTCTGTATCACTTCTTTGTTTCTGTTTCTGCACTCGGTTCAGCCTCATTTATTTGCGTTCATCTGTTGCTTGTCAACATCACCACCTGCATGCATGACTTCAAGAAGCAAACCAACCAAACAACAGCCAACAAGAACAACAGACCTTTATTAACCACAGGCATTTTGAGGGGGATGCTGATGATGCCCACCAGGTCCACAGTGGGAACCAGAGAGCGCAAGATGGCCCGGATACGCAGTGCCTCACCTTTACCAGCATTGATAAGCTGTAAGAGACAGGAAATATTAACCTTGGGTCACTGCAGCTTATGTACAGGATCTTGATAAAACAAAAGTACATGCGTATGTTGAAAAAGTAGTATAAGTATTTAGTGGAACTATGACAGCAAAATTTCATGAGAATAGAAACCTGAAAAAGAAACCTGGTTCATTGACATTATGTTTACTTACAACAGAGTCTGAGCAAATACTAAACCGATACCAGAAGACACTGAAGTCATGAAATTTCAATTTCTACTCATTTTGATTGTCATTTACAAATCTGATGATATTCTAAAGCCCTCCACACTGTAAGTGGCTACTACTCGGGGTGTTCTTCCTCAGCTCAGGTTGCTGGGGGCAGCCTCACGTGCATCTCTGGAGCGCAGCGTCCCAGCAGGTCAATAAGAGCCGAGTAGAAGGACATGATGGCGTTGCCCATGTGGATGACTTCTCCTTCTTCCTCGCCCAACCTGAAACACACACCACTCAGTCACTGCGGCAGCCTATTATGGACTACTGCAAATCTCCCTGCTACTAGGAAAAGCAGGAACCATAAGCTTGCAGGTTCGACAATGTAGTTTGGGAGAAAAATGGGCACCAAGAGGAGCAATAAATGTGTGGAAATTTCTAACAATGTTTTGGCACATTTCGTGATCACCTTACCGACCACTATGTTATACATATTAATTCTGACCCACTTCCCAGTCCCTCTCCTCACTTCATGCAATAATAACCTTCCCCATTAAAACGCAGCCAGTGAATTACAGCCTCTGCATACTGATGTGAGCTGGCCGGCAACAACACTTTCTACAAACTGGCAACAGCCTTCGTTATGTCGCTGTGAACTTTTAAAACCATATTAGATAAATTACTATTCAAAAAAGAGGATTTTTTAAATGTGTTAAAACATCTGTGGAAGGGAACACAAGTCTTACCTAACCTGATACAATAACAAGTATGCTGCACAGCGATTAAACAAAAAGAATCTACGACAATTTTCTTATTTTGGACCTTTCAATAAAGCAATATTTATCAGATTTATCAAGTTTATCAAGTTCATACTGACATGGCATTATTAACTAACAATAAAGGTGGTTTAGCAGAGTTCAGTAACACACAGGCACTCTAATTAAAACTAACAATTCACCACAAAGACACAGATAATGAGAGACTGATTTCAAGTCACTCAGTGCGTTTTTAGTGCATCACATTGATCTAAAGAGGAGACTGGAGTGGATTCCTACCCAGTAGAGACTCCCTCAGTGGTCTTGGGTAGGTCCAAGGCAGGATCTTCTGAGATCTTAATGGCCTCTTTCATGGCAGCCAGCAGACCCTGGCCTCCCTCTCCCCTCAGGGCAGGGCCAAAACACTCTGGACGTCTGATCAGAAGCTTCACCACCACATTGGCATTTTCCTCCACACTCTCACCTGGTATACAAACACAGCAGGGCTATGGACAAGTGACAATTGAAATGATCCCCAAAGTACAGGTCAGAGTCAGCTAGAGGGCAGAAATCCTGAAAGTTGTGTTTTTTGCCATCCTAAAGGGTTGACTCATTTTTTGTCCAGCTGTTGACTGCTGTCAAAACATGCACCGGCATAGTGACATTACATTTGAACTCAGTATGAAAGCTGACATACCATTGCAGAAGACGGCGAACCTCAAGAAGGACAGGTAACGCTCTCCCTCTATGGGGTTCCAGCCCAGGTCTGGGTAACCCTTAGCAAGCAGCATAGCACAACTCTGAAGACCACAGCCTGCCAAGTATGTCACCACCTACACGCACACACACACATTTCTGTTTCACTCCTGGGTATTACAATGGCACACTCTGTCTTTTTGGATGTCAGTGACAGTGACAGCTAGAAAGCTTTTGCTGAGCTTGCTCGTTCAAATGGCACAAAACTGTCCTTCATTTTTTTCTGAGATAACCTTGATTTGGTAGTATGAAGTTTCTCTTTTCATCTGACTGACCCTCACTCTAAAGTTTAAATTAGACATCATCTCAGAAGTTAATACTGTAAAAGAATCTGCAGATGGTTTTGCACATGAGAATGTTTCAGTACTTAAAATATTCTTCTTTATTTGAAAATGTGACACCTATAAATGATACCAAGACTAATTTTGTCTTGCGTTCCACACTACATATGAATATTGTTGATATGTTTCAATTCACTGAACATGTACAAATCTAAATGCACTCTTAATACAAATGTATCTGGTTCTCTCATCTCAGCATATTATATTTCATTTCATTTAAATTCACAATTTTCCAGTGCCTGAAACAGCATTTAAGGTAAGGAGTAAACAACCACTGGCTGCACTGCTTTATGGCATAGCCATGTTGTGCCCAGCTAAAATAAGCTTTCTGTATTCATTTCTATCCACACTTGCAATTACAGCAAATTTCAGCCTCAATCTTTAGCTGCAGTTAAACAGGTTTTCACTAGTGTACTGAAGTAAGAAACCTTCTCCAGATCAGGCTCCTCCAGGGCCAGAGCCAAGCCATTGTTGTCCATCACTGAAGATGCTGCGACATCAAGTGGAGTGGAGCCTCGCATAGCTTCAGAGGCTACACACACACACACACACACACACACACACACACACACACACACACAAATACAGAGTCAGACACAGTGTTACCAGCAAAATAAAACTTTACATTTGCTCTGTACTAAACAACAGGGGGCAGTCTGTCTACATGTGTTTTTGTGAAGGTCTCTCTTTCCTCTCTTGCAGTTCAGAGGAGCAGGTAGTGTTAAAGTGTTTCAAATCAACATCTGACCTTCAGTCACTCCCTGCCTATACTGAGCCCAGTATCTGAAAATTAAAAAATATGTATAACTGTACACACTGTAACATGACAATTTAGATTAAAAAATATAGTAATATAATTATAACTATGTCTTTCAAGTAGGTAAACTAGCCCTGAAAAGAACAAACATTTAGCCACAGAAAACACAACATCTCCCAAGCATCTCACAATGACTTATGTGGTTTATGAGTAAGCAAATATCAAATGCTCCATGTTAGACATAACAAACTGGTGTGTTTGCATTCATCTGTCCTCTCCACACCAAGTGAACCTCTCCTCTTTCACAGGCTTTAGTTTACAAAAGGAGCAGCAGCCAGAGCCCAGTGACTCATCAGTCCTGCCCTGCATGCCTAAATAACCCTCGTCCCTCATTCTCCTGCCTCCCTCTCCCTGCCATTCATCTCTCATATCAGCTTCTCAACCCTGCCATAATGTGGACGCTAAGTTTGTGTCACACTTCCATTAGCTGAAAAACTCCTCCAGAAACTGGCACCTCATGGTTTCAGTTGACATTCTGCATCATTTTGGAAACAGCAAGTGTCCAATTTTTCCTCTCTTACAGTGAGGTAAACACTCAAAGAAATTCAAAATGTCAAGGAATCCCATTAACTCTCGATATTTCTCTTTTCCTGTATACTTTCTCATTTTCTCTCACCATCACCGCCTGATTGTCTTTTTAATGTACATTTAAAACCTCTGTGTTCTTCTCATATACACTAACTGCAAGAGCAAATGCTGCAAGGCAAATGTCAGTAGGTAAATACAAAAGCAGACAATCACGTTTTATGACGTCTACCAGAACTTACCCAGCCCGACACTGCTGTTCTCCAGCAGGTAGCTCAGGTGGTCAAACATGGCTTTCTGATTCTGGCGGCTAATGCGACAGAAGTAGCACAAGAAACGACAACAGCTGGCCACCATCTTGGGGAAAGCGATCTCCTGTGGACAACAATGACATATGCAATGGGTTACATTTTATAGGCACAAATACTGTATGTAGACAATTTTTCCCAGTATTTTACATATTGATCTGAGTAAGTTTTGTAAGTTTCTCCATGCAGTTTATTTTGTTGACAACTGCTGTGCAGTCATCCTTTGGAGCGTTTGGCTGCAGTCACTTCTGTGAGTATTTTAAAAGGATATTCATCCTGTGTCATGATTTTATCTGGGACTTTTCCAGGTATAATGTGAAAATTCTTGAATTCTTGTGAAAAATATTTCTATTCCAAATGGTTAGCCATTTTTTTGGCAACGCTGCTTCAAGCATTCATCCTGTCCTCGATAACCTCACCAGATAAAATTAATTTTTGTGACAAAATATAGTAGTATGTTCTTCCAACATAACCTTCTCTAGGTCCTCAAGTTGGCAGCTTCAGCCTGGCTTTCTCATATACGATTCCAATAACCTTCAGATATGTCCAGACCTGATTCTTTCTCCCATTTCTGTTTGATGCAGACAGTAGCTCAGATTTTGTGACCTCAGGTTTTAATGTGGAATGCTTAAATATTCTCCAAAATACACTTCATGAGCCAAGCTGACATTGTTTGGACAAGACAAGAAAACATCTTTGAAGCAGATATTGAATATTTCCCCAAAGAAGCTGCTGGAGCAGTTCAGGGAGATTTTAATCTATTTGATACATCAGGAGGATGCAGAGTCTTGTATGTTTTGGATAAAAGCTTCAAGTGTCAATCAATAAAATTTATTTTCTTTTCCAAACACAACAACTGCCCTCTTGCATATAATGTCATTACATCTGTGTCATCTCATTTTTCTAAGTACTGGTATGGGTTCAGTCGAAGCATTAATCTAGGAGTAGGAAGTCATTTCTGTCCACGCCAGAGATTAAAGTAAATTACCTCCAGCAGTTTACACTGCCTAAATATGCACAAGCACAGAACATCACACACATCATCAGACACTTTGCCCTGACTGTCAAACTTTCAATCATGCCAAAAGTTTCCACTTCTAACAGCAGATTTATTATGGATTTGACAGCTTAAGCTTGTGTTTAAGCCCAGTGAAAGGTTACCAAGCACTAATGCAGATGTGTGATAATGTAGTGCATGATTGGGAACATACATTTTATTAAATTCTGAGTTAAAAAGATAACAACCAATTTTTCACTCTTTATTTGACAGAATAATCATATTATGCCTTATTCATACATCACATGATTGTTGTTCTTAGTTTTATGGGCAAAGATGTGACAAGTAACTCTACTCCTCCACTAAATCACGCTTCGACATTCGATGCACTGACTTAAACAACATGTGAGATTATCAAGGAGTAAATATTGCAAACCTGATGAACACTTACAAGCTGTGGTGCTGCCACTTTATATGGCCAGAGTAAGTGAAGGGCACGTATCGAGTGGCAGTAAACTGGTCTGGAATTTATGTCTGAGACTGCGTGATCAGACTGCCAGAGTCAGATGTGAAGGCCTGAATGTTTCCCTGAGGTCTTTATGTCTGAGGTTCAATTCATGCTTGGCACTGACTGTGACATTAAATCACAACCATCTCTTCCAGCTACTGTCAGCACTGCCCAAAAAGGACAGGTTTGAAAGGCATCCTTCTCACGACCTCCGAGGCCTAGTTTACCCCGCTGCCCTCTCCATTACCCTTGTGGTTTTTCTGGGTATTACGTTGTTGAGCTTGGCTTACTTCACCTTCTTAGGATTAAATTTGTTTTCCTAAGATCATTATACAACATATTAACAATAAAAAGCCTCCTCTGTCAAGGGTTTTTTTTTTATCTCAGGTATACGAGACCAAAATGCCTGTGATAAATTTCAAACTGATTTGTTGAAATTGATAAACTGATTAATTGTTCAGTGAAGGTCAGTATTACACACTCTGCACTGTTATTTTTGGAACGATTAGATTTTACTAACTTGGTAGTAAGAACTTTATGGCTCATGGTGCAGAAATATAAAGTGGAACAAGTTTCTTCTGTTCAAAATGCAGAGGGCTTTTCTTGTAAACAAACAAAAGGAATGCTTATCTGTGTTTCACTTATTACCTTTAAGAGTACATATTCTTAAAAGGTTTTCTAGTTCCACAATTAAGCTGAGAAAAGAGGTAGGTACATTTTTATCTATTTTAAAACAGAATATTTTGAAAGGGGGGGCGTCAAAGGGAGGGCCAACATGCTGACGCTTGAAAAGATTAAACTGTTTATATAAATCTGCAGTGAGGAACTCCGTCCCCCCCTTCTGGTAGTGACAGTAAGGACACAATCACTGTCACTGCAGTCGCTTCCTCCCTTCGATTACCTTTCTAAAACACATCACATGCGTACTGTGAAACACAACGAGATTTATCTGACAGTCGTGTGAACTCACTTGAACTTGAGTGTGAAGTACATTCATGTAAAAGTTCCATACTGCTGGTTTATTCTAAGTCAGCGTGGATGGGAAGACACAGAGCTCTACAAACTCAATGTGCTGATGATGAAAAATCTTATCTAAGATGGCTTGTCAACTATTTACTTACAATTTGATAGCACTGTGTTGTACAAACCTAACCTAACAACTAAAACAGGAAGTCCTGGTGAGTTTGACAACGTCACGATGTGGCCACATCTTCGTACCTGTGACTTGTCTCCTCCAAGCACATTGACCATCACCTCCATGACAGTCTCGTGCATGCCCAGCACCCTCATTAGGTTGGGATGTTGGTAGAAAACCTTGTTGTTCATGATATCACTGTGACACAAGAAAATGATTTGTGAAGGTTGTAATGCATCGTTCATCCCAGCTTCTTAAGGCAATAATGCAGAACAACAAATTTTCTTACCCGAGCCCATCAATCATCAGTTTCTCTTCCTCCTTGCCCATGCGCACAGACAGCAGAGACCTGATCTGACCCAGGGACGCCAACAGGTTAATAGCATCCTGCACAGAGGCAGCACTGATCGTGTAGGATTTCTTCATGGCCCGAAGCAGCTCCCCGATGCCGTCATACTGCCTCCTTAGAAGGCTGAACATCACCCTGACCAGCTCTGGGTCCTGGATGTGAGACTCCTGAGCCCAGCTGGTTATGGTCTGGGAGATGAGCTCCTTCAGGTTTGCTGGAGGATGGACATTTCAATATCCATACAGTGAATAATGGTATAGGGCTAGTAAAGATAACATAATCAATCAGAACAATAATAATCAATCAATCTAGCCAATTTAATACTAATACACCCTCGTTCAGCTCTTTTTTTGCTTTCTACCAATTCCAGAGAAAAAAAATCTTGCTCTTTAGCAACTGAATGTGCCACTATGTGTATATTATATCCTAATAATGAATGTTTGAAAAGCACAGATACACACTCACATGAAGAAACAAAGACACACATGCTGTATATGGCAAAACACCATTTCAGAGGACTATAAGAGAAAATAGCTTTTAGATTCACACTAGCTGATTTATACTTACCTAGCAATACAAAATCCATCACTACCATGTATGAATATAAAATGCTGAGGACAGCTCTGCTTCAGCCCTCATCATGTCATGCACCAGCAATATCATTTTACACCGTCGAACAATGGCGCACAAGCACACATACTCCTGCACTGCCCTGGCAACACTAAAAACTAAAAATACACTCATCACTGAGCAAACTTCAACTCTAAAATGTTTGAATTAGAAGATAATGATTGTTTATTTTAAGAAAACTCCCCGCAACCTCTTTCCTCCAGCAGTAGGATGGAGGTTAGGCTATAACTGACTTTTGCTTGTTCCCAAAACTTTAGTCTCCAGAGAGAATACCTTGGACAAAATGCCCGAGTCTGTTTCAGAGGACTGTTGAGAAAACAACGGTAGTCTCTGTTCCCCAGGCACCTCAAAAAGGTTTTTCATTAAAGGAAAAAAAAGAATAACTTGGGTCTACCTCATGCATTTAATCCACATTTATAGACTTGAGCAGAAAATACAAAACAGATATAAAAAAAAATAGATGAAAATTAAACTGTAGGTCTCCTCATCTTACAGACAAACAACAACAAAACAGACTACATGTACAGAGGAACTCAGTGACCTGTAGTGATAAATGGTAGATGCTGCAGCTTTACTCTGCACCTCTCCAAACGATAACATTATCATTCCAAAGCTATCGCTGAACTTAGAGTGTTTAAGTCAAACAGTACAACATCTGTAGCAAACAAAGGGTCAGCTTCAAGCAGAATCCTAATGAGATGAGACAGAGACAGCTGCCCTGAAGGTGAACGCCTTGCCGATGCACATCTGCTCTGCATTGTCTCAAACTGCAGCTCACACGGGAGTCATCACAAACACAAAAAACTACATTGCCTGCATGCTAATCTGCTAATGACCACAGATAGTCTGGATGCTGTCATTTATTAAAAAAAGTTTCATAGCTGCCTCAAAATGAGTTTTCAGCACAGTTTGTCAGTTAACACCCCAATAGAGGTGCAGTGACTGGTTTACCATGCAAGACTGAAATTCATCACTGACAAAACAATCCTGTTTTTAAACTGATTAGTATCATAAATTCTATCAAGATGCAGTCATGGGGTATTTGAAGCAGATGTGGACTGATGCTGCACTGAATAACCAAAGGCTCATTTACAAGCACTAGTGTTCCATAATCAACTGGAAATTGGTACCTCACACATGAGGCTCCTCCGCTGACAGTGAACAATTCTGAGGATGCATTGACAGTTAACTGCACGACGAATACACAATAATGATTTTAATCCCAAAACCCCAAATTTACAGATTACACATGAAGATGACATCAACATACAAAGATGGTACAATAAACTGGAGCAATTTGTTTCTCACCCAGCATTGAACACACCTAATTCAACACAATCTTAATATGATGTAGACAAGGTAATGCAGGCCTATCACAGTCACCTAGAATCACATCATCCTTCCACTTATGAAGCTTTTCAATAATGCAGGGTAGGTGAAGGAGGCTGGAGCAATGCATTAAAATTCATAGCAGTGGCTGTCCATTAGTCGTCTGTTATTTGAAGCAGAACATAACCATGCTTTTGGCAAAGGGCAGCAGAACAGAATACTGAAAACACCAATTCCAGCTTGAAGCAAAGTAGTAGCCTGACAGTGTCTTACGTTCTGTATCTTTTATGATGGATGAGTCTGTATCCATTTCAAGGTTTTTCATTACCACATTTCTTAACACTTCAGAGGTTAACTGGTCTCTGCATCTGATCCTTTTTTGAGATTTTGTTCCCATTTATTATGAACTCCTTCATCTCTAAAGATTACCACTGCATCTGAATTAATTACAATTTCTGGTGTTCAGAGACTTAGTACACTTTCAGGTTACCAGGCCTTTTCCTCTTTTGCTGTTCAAAGTTACTTACTGGGGGCAGCCTGTTCCTTCTCTGTTGGTTCTTCCTCCGTCTTCTGAGGCGGACCTTTGATTTTATAGAGTAAAGCGAGCAGCCGGCCTTTTATCGAAGTGTCCTGTTCTTCCTCTTCCTCCTCCATGGGAATTCCTGCAGAAGGAAATACATTTCGTTAAGAAGCAGTTTGCATCAAAGGATTAAATGTGCAGTGGTATTCCCCTTCAAGTGCAAACATGTTAAAAGGGGCTAAAGTACCAGTGTGTGAAGGCACCATTTACATATGTTGATATGATGTTTTATTATTTCTGACACGAGAGCTGCACAAGGTTTTCAGAAGAAGATACCCTGACTGAGTTTTGAACAAAGTATGAACTATTAGGAACCCCAATCAACAATATTTATAAAAGAACTGAGAAAGCAGTTGAATTCTACCACAGTGCAGTCGCAGTTCTTCATGGAAGGCGTTGAGCTCGTCCTGGATCTCCTCGGGACAGGGGCAGTCCTCCCCTGCACTGAAATTCAACAGGATGTTGATCTGCAGGGAACAGACAAACAGCACAACGAGGTCAGAAGAGCTGAGAAATCTTTCGAAAAATCATTTTAGAGAGCGGGAGAGATGAGAAGAGAGGGAAGGAGGGAGAGATCAGCAAACAAGCATATGAAAGAATAGCATGCAGAGAGGATAGGGCCATAATTATTCTGAGTCAAGAGCAGAATTAATGAAGAATTAAATAGCTTGAATGATAAATCATCCTAAAAAAGCTATAAATCTGCTGTGTTTGCAGTGTGTCACAGGCTATAAAACAGACTAAATATACATGAGCTGCTTCCCCGGGCTGAGCAAATGCAGAGTCCAGTTTAGGCTATTCTGATTTCTATTTCAGGCAGCGCTTTTTAATAAACCATGGGAGGAACACACAGCGATGTTGGAGAATGTGCCTACACCTGCTGCTGACCACTACATTAACTTTTCAAGGATCAGAGTGTAGCTGTGGGGCTGTGTTCTGCAAAGTTTTGCAGCTCAGAGAAAATGCAATTAAACATTCTGAAAGGACAAAGCATGGCAGTCCTGCAGGTCTAAACTTCTGGCTCACTGCTGCTGTGCTGTATGTAAGAACTCTCAGCTTTCTGCGATCCGACCACAAACAGAAAAGAAAATGACTGCTTTCTGGCTACTGGGCAGGAAGAATAATGGCGTAGCTCTCACTCCCTCTCTACTCTTGCCCCGAGACACAGTGAAAGACAAACCGATGTTAAATGGGTCTACTCATTAGCTACAAAGATCTGAGCCGCTGGCATTTCAGTGCACTGACAAAGTTATTACAAACTGGACCGAAAAACACCTGAAGGATGTGGTGTAAGGGACAACACAAGATTCATAAAGACGCTTTAGCTCGTGTTATAGTGAGGCAGACAGCAGCTAGAGACAACTCGTGATCACAGAGAAGAGTCACGTGAACAGTTTTAGAAAAAAGAAGAAAACCTATCATGAGATAAAAATAATACAGCTGGACTGATACATCCACTGAGTTTAGTTTACAAAAATCATTAAGATTCAATTCCAGTTATGAAGCTATGAGGAGAACCCATTTACCAGAATAACAACTAATGTGGATGCAAATAAACAATTACACAGTCCAATCTGCCATCAGACTGACCATTGCCCTGGTGGCAACGAAGCCTGAGTGTGACCCCTCAAAAGTTGAAAAGGGCCAATCGCTTCAACATCTGCTGTGAGAGTGAAGAAACTCTCAGGGGGATATTTTGGTCTGAGAGGTTTGGACAGCGTACACTGCTGTGTATGCTTCTATGATTTAGGTTAACAAAAATTTATGCTGGTCGAACAGGTGTTTTTTTCCCCATCAGGTTTGACTTTGTGTTTTTATTGTTTTTGTTTGTGTACTGATACTCTTTCTTTTAACAACCTCAGCTTAACCTTCAAACAATTTCAGGGTTCATCTTGAACTTAGTGGATTGCTGCTTTTTCTACAGTTCTTCAGAATGCATCCTGAGCTGTAAACTTACATGAAATTTAAAAAAAAATTGATATACTATCAATAGGATAATAAAAATTGCCCCTCTGGGACTAGCAACAATTGTCTACGTGTAAATGCCAGCCGTTTAACTCTCAATGCACAATTAACTCACTCCAAGTTCAATTTAGCCTCATATATGGCACAATCCACCCTCTGGGAATACCAGCAGAAAATAAAGTTTAGAACAGCCAAAAGTTAAAGGCACTCAGAGAACTACAAACACTCAGGTCATTGATTTTTTTTTTCCACCCAAAGGCTCGTGATAATTTCAGGGGTTTTGTTCCAATGTAACACCTCCAACTACTTTGAACACAAATCACATCTCAAGCAGAATGTGAACAATTTCTCATGTGCTGCTTGTTCCGCTGTGATATTGTACCTGCTCGTGTGGGGGTGACCGAAACTCTTTGGTCTTCTTGGCGGTGACGGCAGCGGACATGTTGAGTGCTAGCATCAGCTCATTGTAGCGGAACTTCTGGTTGAACTGCAGCTTGGATACGAAGCTGTCAGAGAAGGAGACGATGGCCTCGATGCGGTGCTTCAGCTCACAATCACAGAAGTAGTGCAGCAGCTCACACATCTGACAAGAAGAGAAACCCATTCAAAGTCAGCATCAACAGCAATCTAGAGAAGGTTTTCCTTTCTCTCTGATGGTTGTCATTCATGAACAAGGTAATTCTCATTTGTTACACAAAGAGAGCCTTCATATATTAATACTATTTCCAAGAGACTATCTGCATCCGCTATAATTCAAAGATTAATTTTGTGTTTCTTAAGTGTGTGTGTGTTAACCATATTGTGGTGGAATTTGTGCCATTGATACTAATATCAGTATTCAACCACTGCCTTCCATTGCACTCGTGCAGTCCTTTCTCAGTAAGACATAAATCATAAAAGCTCCAAATTACTGACAAATGAGGATTTAGTGTATCAAATAGGATGAAGGCAAATAAGGGTGAAATTAAAATTTAAAAAGCTCGGCATGTAAATTAATGGACTTAGTTTTATGAAATCTCAAATTTAATCACTGAAATGTGCGTGGTTTTATGATCACCTGGTGTTTGACGGGCTCAGGCAGTGACTTCTCCAGCAGACCTTTAACCAGAGGTTTACTCTCCTTTGTCTCCTCCTCTCCCGCCTCCACAGCTTTCTCCTCATTCTTGCTGACCTCCTCCTTCTCCCCCGTCATGGCCACTTCATCCCCTTTTACCTCGTCACCCTCCTTGGCCTCTCCGAACACGTTTGGGTCGATCAGGAGGAGAATCAGTCTCACCTCCTCACTGGTTAGGACTCCCATGATCAAGAGCGTTCCAATCAGCTTGAGGATAGGGACGAACTGGTACTGCACGCTGCCACCTACCGGGTCTCGGATGTGTACGCCTCCGCCCTGCACGGCCTCAGTGAGCATACTGATGGCTTTCTCTTTCAGGATGCCCAGAGGGATCTGAGGGCTGTGGAGGTACTGGTGGCGCTTTGTGTTGATGATGCCGACGGGGGAGAAGTTGACTCGAGGTTTGAGAGAAGTGCTCAGGCCCACGCCAGGCAGCGAGTGCCGTTTAGATTCATCAGGGAACAGCTTGATGGAGCGAGTCTCGTCCGTCACAGGGATGATGAACTCGTTGTTCATCATTAGGCGAGCCTCCTTTGCTGTCTCAAGATGGATGCTGGCAAAGAGAAAAAGAATCTGTTCAATAATTACCCACATCTGGAGGCACTGGCCATTAAACTTATCAGGAAATAACATACGAAGTCTAGGTTTAAAAATATCTTTCCCTAAGGTATAAATGTGAAACTACTAAGATTTCTCCACACTCAAAGCACAAAATTACCATATATCTGTGGGAGGTGACGGGGTTGCTTATCAATACCAATGACTCAGTAATTACCCGACCCCGACTAGCTGCTCAGAGGCTGCGATCTTGAACTCTTTGTGGCCAACAGTCAGACTTTAGAAACAAAACTTCTCACCCACAGAGATGTTAAAACCCTCCACTGAAAATTGAATTTTCAGTGATAACAGACATAAGCATGATGAATAGCAGGTGAGTTTCATAATGGGTGATTTATCCCAATTGTCTGTGTGGTTGAGTTGAGATTTTATTGATGTTGTGTGCAGAAAAGACAGAAATACACTGGATGTGTGCAGACAATGCAAATACGACACAGGCATTATTAAGATTTATTATGACAAATTTACTTTGTGGTCTTGAAAGCTGCTCCATCACTGTAAAGTTAATGGTGCTGGAGTTGATGTTGTAATAAGTTATCATTCATTCGTGGATCATCATTAGTTAAATCTGAACCCTGCAGCATCATAAACTCCCATCATGTACCAGTGACAGTAACATTTCTTATATTTCTCAGTACAATCTATCTATCTATTCTTCCACATATCAAAAATACAATTTACTAAACTGCTGGAAGGCAAAGATAAAATAATTCAGAAAGAAAATCTACAATTATGATAACGAAGTAATCAGCTGATTAAATTACATATATAAACCCAACAGCAACCACCACACCTGATGAGGACATTGTAGAAGCCCTCTCTTAGCATGCCAGAGAGGTACTGGTTGTCAATGGTGTAGAGGAGCTGCGACTGGTCCAAGTGGCTGCAGAGGGCGTGAGCAACGCGGGTGTTTCCAAGGGCACAGAGGGCACAGTACAGCTTCAGTGTGTGGTAGTGGAATTTTCTCAGGTCTTCATGCTCAGATAACTCCAGGATGTCCAAACACCTGAGGAGACACGGGGTTATTCACACTGCAGGAGTACTCAGTAGCAAAATACACATATAAATGGGTTTGTTGACCTTAAGAGATGTTACCAAACCAGTAAACAGTTTTGGATGAAAGCACGATTTTTCCAACATCGTGAAAGTTCCTTGACCCTTGAATTTATTTCACTTAAAGATGAGGTGAGCAATTCTGGAGAAATATGACTGTTGAGTCTGACATCAAATTTTGTTTTTGTTGTAGTTTTGTCTTAGCCAGCAAAATCATTAGTAATCTTAATATTGCCAATACTTGTACTAACAACTCTAATTTGTGTGAGACAGAAGCTATTAATGTCTTACTTATGGTGCTGCATAAAGTGATTATCAGGGTATTTAATTAACTGTTTCTTATTAGTAGAATGCATGGGATGTCCTAATCACCTGTTAATTAAAACAGCAACAATGCATCCGTCATGACTCTCATATGGGCTGAGCTCTGGTAGAAATAAGCTCATAATTAGAACTGAACCGGTCATGTACTACAGGTGAAGGTGTCTACAGTATATAGCTGTAAGAGTACACCACTGTCTACATCACATCCTTGTGCAGACCTGTTCTCCTCTGGTATATGAACGGCCATCATCTGCAGCGGTTCGAGACACTGAACCACCCAGCCGTGCCTCTCGCTGACCCGGGCAGTCTCCACGTTGAGGAAAGTGTTTGGCATGCGGCTCCACAGCACAGCCACGATGGTCTGCACATCCAATCGTGGTGGACACTGCGGCACTGGGTTCCTGTGCTCGCTCTTAAATATGGCAGACGAGAGCGGCATCGCATCCTGGGAGCAGAGGGAGAAGACAGAAAGCAAGATAAAGGATAATATTCATAGAGCATAACAATTCTAACTCATGGATGTGCAACGTGCAGTTTTTTTGGTTCAATATTACACATACTTGAATAAACATTTTAATTCTAAAAACACTAAAACAGATTTAAATATCTGGAGCTTGAGGGGTTCTTCAGAAAATAATAATAGAGATTAATAATTAAAGAATCCCCATGCAAAATTGCCCTACATGTCATGGGGATATATTGATTACTGTAAATGAGGTTAGGTGTAATATGGTACTAGTTAGTGAGCAAGATCAAATGTATTTAACACTTTCTACTATTACACATCACATCACGTTCAAGCTGATCTGAGAAGAGACGAACCTTGAACTTTACAAATTCAAACTGGAAGAGGTTTGAGCTGGTGGGACGTACAAACACAGCTGGGAACAACTTGGTATTTGGCTCCACCTGAAAATAAACAAAGTTAGTCATCAACATCATAGATAGGATGTCAACAATGCGTCAAAAAAACAAAACAAAAGGGCTGAAATACTGCATGATGGAGATTAACTGCGAGACCTGATCTGAATTAAACCCTTAGTGGAATCTAACACCATGGATAATTCTTGTCGTGCTCTGCTATTGTCTATTCGCTTGGCAAATTAAACAAAAGTCAGAAGGCTTTGAACCTCTAAGATCGTGGATTAGCTGGTGTTATAAACGAGCTAAATGAGCGTCAGTTGGTGTATCGATGACAGACATCAGACACAAAAGGTAAATACAAAGAGAGATGAATAACACAGCTCTGAAGGAAAAGAAGCTTTTCATCAAGTTAAAAGCCTCCCAATTCCCTCAGAAAGCCTCCCCCTTTAAAAAATGCCAATTCACAACTAAATCAAGGAGTGGAAAAAAAGAGACCGAAAAACAGCAGACAATAACAGAGATAAAGACAAGAACAAGACATGGGTGATAAAAGCTTCACAAGGAATCATTTCCATGTCTACTCAGGTATTCAGTATGATGCATTAAAAACCTGAGATCAGCATGGCTAGACAAGGATTACTGAGCAGATGTCTGTCTTTGTCAAGACTCTGGTACAGAAAACAGATGAGAATTCGGCTGTGTAATTTACCAACTGCCTGTCTGCAGCTCTAATTTACTGCAGTGCAAATTTGCTTACGTTACCTGAAGGGAAGATAGAAGGGAGTATCTACCGAGTGCATGTAGGCAATACAAATATGTCTGAGAGCTATCATCCCACAGATTTATTACATTTATTTAACACTCAAAGGTTCTTTATCTCTGAATGTAATGGTGATGCAGCTGAGTGCTGCAGAGGAATATACCCGAAATATATTTACCACAGGAGGAAATATAACGACATGCACATACTGAAGTTTATGAGGCAGGCTGTCCTTGGGCGTTTGTCCTCTGCGCCCCACCACTCTGCTATTATTCTTATTTACCTGATATGTTGTGGACAGCTCCTTGCCGTTGGCAGTGAAAGAGACAAGGCCAGTGGCTAGGTCAATCAGACAGCCGATCTCCAGGTCAGAGTTGGAGCGGCTGGAGGAAGACGGGCCGACTGCGTCTGCTCCACACACCATGTAGCAGTTACTCCTCTGCACGCTGCGGCAACACAAGCAAATAAATGAGCTTGGCATGCACAACTTCAACGTGAACACCTGCAGGGCAACAAAGACGACTGTAAAAAAAATGAAGAGCTAGTACATGACATATTTTTATTACATGACACAGTCTTTGCTGTCTCTGTCCGCATTCACATTCATTCTGTCTCACACAAAAGCCCTCTTGTGTGTCTGTTATGCCAAAACAAAGAAGATACTGTAAGCAAACAGAAGTATCAACAGGAAATGAATTCTCCAAAACATGTTTCACACAGTGTCCTCTATGCAGATTCACACTGTGGCTCTTAAACAATACCTACTTTCCCTAAATTACTGCACATCTTTGACATTCCCTGATACAGTCTGACGTCCTCAGAGCACCCAGCAAATCTGCTGACTCTTCCTGCCTACATTACATCTCTCGATGTTTCAAGATACCTTCCAGGTATTTAAAAAAAAAAAAAAAAAAAAAAGCGCAGAGCTTGCCTCTCATGGACGCGGCCCCTCTCATCTCCTAGGGTGACGGTGACTGTCCTCGTCTTGCTGAGGCTGAAGTTCTTGCTATAGTAATGATAGTCCGGTGAGACCCAGCCCACCCACACTGACGCAGGGTCCTGTCCGGCAAACACTCTCACTGAGTGGTAGTACTACCACAAAAAAAAAAAAACACAGCACAATAGGTTAGTGAACAGAGAGCATAGTAATAGCTTTTATATGCAGTGTGTACCTTTAAAAATGTGGGTTTATTTACAGTTGTGATGCTTCCATAGTCAACAGTGCCATCTTCTTTTGGACGATGGCTGCAGGGAAAACACACAACTTCAGGTCGGAAAATTCCCATCTTTATTTTTTTGTACTGCAGTTGGCAGGCAGAACAAATAAGGGCATATTTAAACAAAACTATCAATCTGTTTAAATCATATCACAACGATGCTGTCCACTGCTGTTCCAGTGTCTGACCTGAGTTTCAGCGATTCGTCCAGTAACTTGTCTGCAGAGTAGAACTCCACGGGCACGCTCAGTCTACAGTACAGCATGTCATTGTTACTGTTCTGTGTGCCAAATGTCTTGTGGGCGACCTTGAGGCAGGGAGGGCTGTCTACTGTTCCGTCGATTCTCGTCACCTGAGGAGTTAAGAGTCAAAATCTGATGGAGGAACTCAATATGCAACATCAATGTCCCCATCAACACCACCAGCACTGTTCATAATAGCTGCATTAGTAGACATAAAGCAAGCTAGAAACTAGGTGAATACCTGCAGCCATTAACACAAGAGAGAAAACCTGCAGCCATTAACACAAGAAAGAAAACCAACAACAATAACAAGGATAATGAAAATGCTTACCTCGATATGCATGTGGTCTTGTGGTACGTTGACAAAGGTGGGAAGGCGCTTGCTGAACCACATGGTGATCTCTCTGTTCATGTTAACAGCAAAAGGCTCAAAGCCTTCTTGGAGACCACACATGGTGTAGTACTTAAAAGTGCTGGCGTCCTTTCCCAGGTTCATACGTCCAATCTGAGACATGCCTAGACTGCACACAGGGATGAAACCTGGAGGACGGTTAAGGAACACTGGTGAGTTTTCCAGTTGGTGTTTTCTTAAGTGTGAAATATCATCCAGTCATGTCATCCCTTGTTGCAATGTGAGCCAGTCCTCCCTGAGCAAAGTTGAAGAATCTTTCTTTGCAGATTTAATTAAAAAGTAACTCAAAAGTTTCTCTTCCACTAATGATGTGATCGGTCTCAGTGCCCTCAAGAGCCACATTTAATTAAACTGGTGAGTTTATAACCCTGGCAAAAAATAATAAAAATCTCTGGACATCCAAAATTAGCAATGTGTTATTTATGAATAAAAATAATGAAGCTTATTTTTAACACACAAACATTCAGATTTTACTAAAACGTGAATCTTCTTCTTTGCCTTGAAAAATTCGTATCAGTATACAGACACATAAGTAGGCAGTCTATACAGTCTTTACAGCAGAAAGCGCCACTCTGTCTGGTCCTGAATGATGGTTCATTTGCAGAGCTAATGCCACTATGGACTTCATTAAACTGCAATATCATTTGCATTTTCTCCTGTTTCTGGCTTTTGTTTCCCTCATGTTAACTGCCAAACAAATCTATTCCTACCTCTAGAGATACTGTGATGGAAACGCACACAGAATAAATGAATAAATTAACATTAAAGCCAAAAGAGCCCTCACCATCCTCTGTCTCAAAGTCAGTGAAGCAAAGCTCAGAGCCTTTGTTGGTGATCAGGAGCTCTCCGTTCAGGGTGAAAATCATGGATTTGTCCTCCATGTTGATCATGCAACCAACCACGTCGCCCTTTTTCCATGGATGTCCAAAGTAGCGGCTGCCTGCATGCATACGTCGACCCTTAGGAAGGAAGACAAGGCTTGAAGATTTTGTAGAATGTATAATATGGTCACAGCAATGAAACTGTTGTGATAAAACAGTGAAATCAATAATTGGTCATTTTTTAAATGCTCTAACAAAGAAATGTTCCACAAGAAAGCAAAACATTGATAGATCTTGGTGAAGAAAATGAATTTCCTCCCATATTATAATGGTTCATAATTAATATTGCACAGCCCACAAAATTTCAAATGAAATCAAAACTGTATTGGTGTTCTTTAAAACTGTAGGATAACTTGTTGCCAGGCCAGTTTTCTTTCCTTCTAGCACTTGTACACCTGTAAGGTGGTAAGGATGGTGAAATTATGCCTGCTGCTGAAGTAAAATAGGTCAGTATATCCTAACAAAGCTAGTTTACCCTGTATCCATCGAAGACGAAGGCTTGGTCATCCACTCCCAGCTCCACATCAGGCCTGCAGCCTGGTCTGGCCCAGCCAACCCTCATGTCACCTCCAGTCAGTGCCTCAAACTCAAAGTACCATTTTCCCGTCTTCAACGCGTATGTCTGCTCCACACGGAAGAGGCGGATGGTCTCGATGCTCTCGTCAACAGCCACATGGGCACCTAGTGTTGGGGACATAGATGAGAAATTGATGCTTGATAACTTGACAGGTTCGTTAAATAACAACTGACACCAACACAATATGAAACAAATTTTAGGCAACGTTTTTGAGTATTATTATCAAATTTAATGCATTAGTTCCAAATAAAATGTTTATTGAACTACAGCTGTGTTTGTAGGTGATGAACCTTTATGCTCTGCCCTGCAACAATCTGCCTCTAAGTTTCAAACTTAACCAAAAAAAAAATTTAACAAGGAGTTATAAAGGGATTTGCATAGCAGGTGTGCAGGCAACATGTTCTCACCTTCCTGGTCTGGGGGGTCGATGTCATATCCATAACCAACCATGGTCCTGATGGCCTCTCTCAAACTGTCTCTGTTAGATTTCTTAGTGCGTTCGTCCAATAAAGCGTACGGCACCAGGCGAGGATTACGCCTGCTCTTCAAGTCCTGATGCAAGCCAGAAAAAAGACCCCAATACGATGAAGGGAATATGCAAGCAGAATAAAGACAAGCATATAATACAAATAATATAAAACAACTTAGGTTAACAATGCAGCTTTTATTTTTAGCACTGTTACTATTCGAAGAAGAGTGAGCAGAAATGTCTGATAAAATACCTCATTTATTATTAACTATACTTCAGCTTAAACACCAGACAAGTGTACTACAAGTTCCTTTCTAAATGGAAAGAATAATGACTTTTACCTGCTGGATGCCGTAGGTCCATCCTTGTTTAATTCTGTCTTTGGCCCACACATTATGTGCATTCTCGGCCAGTTTATCAACTAGAACCTCCTGACCCGCAGTCAGTTTCACGTCAGAGAGGTCCAGTGGCGCAGGCTTATAACCGTTGGACATCACGTAGCTGCAAAATAAACAAAAAAAGTACTTCATTACACAGTACTTATTAATATCCTGTTCCCATTTGTGTTCCTACCCAAACCTGGCACAACTATATCCAATTACTTTTTTCCCATCCTTAGTAATAAATGATGGCTTGAACAAAAGACAAGGGAAAAACATATCAGAATATTTAAAAAATAATTAAATATAACCAATACAAAGTGAATAATAAAAATGTCAAAACAGTATGTGTTACCATTTTCAAAGAAACATCTTAAGTCAAACAAAAAGTTCTGAAATTATGTAAAATTTGACAAACCATATAATTAACCTTTATTTTTACAGGAGGAAGAGTAAAATCAAAGTAAGCAACAACGTCTTTGTTATCAGAGTAAACAGTTTTTCCAAAACTTCGGCAACAGCAGCAACAGAACAGGCATATTAATGACTCGTTCTTCTTTCTTACAAAAATGTACAACTCAGTGCCAGTAAATCTTTCAGTCATATTGTTAGAAGGATATCTCTCAACATCTAGATGACTTCGACAGAGTCTTTGTTACATAACACAGTGTAAAATGCATTGGATTTTTTTGCTCCGCGACATTCATGATACAGAACCTGTGATAAGAGAAAACTTACTCTTTGGGAAGTTTGATTTTCTTCAGATCATCCTCAGCATGAACATTGACTTGAGCAACATGGCACCCAAGAGCCAACAAGGTCCTGAGGATGAAAGAGAAATTTAAATCAGAAAGAGGTACAACGACCACAGCTGACACTCAAGCCCCATTACACTTTGTTGGATGATTAGATTATATTTCAGTCTTACACCAGCAGAATCCATTGAGAGACTGCTACGCTTTTAACACAGTTCATTAGACATTTAGAAATCTCAGTAGACAGCTGGGGGTCACAAACAATATGTAATTGACCAATTACATACCCGACTGAAGTTTGCTACAACAGGAGATCACTTTAATGAGCAAAGCCAAATGTTTTTACAGTGAGATGACTCAGTAGTTGGCTCAAATATGCCTTGGAAACAGGATTTCTTAAAATCAATACTGGAATTCACTCAGGAGATGCAAGTCATTACAAGCACTGCTTTAATATGACCCTTAAACTGCTCTCACACAGCATTCATCAGGGAGCAGAGGCATTTCCACAAAGAGGTAATTGGCTTATTTAGCAAACTGCCCAGTCTTACTTTAGTGTTTCACTGGACATCTGCAAATTGTAGTTCCTTTCAGTTTCAGGCAGCTTGGCGAAATCCACGAGGCAAGGGTGTTGCCTCTTGTTGTCATCACGAATCTAGGAAGAAAGCAGTCAGGTGTCATTACTGTGAGTTTCATGTTACAGCAACTATGGATTCTGTTTCTTTCTGTTTCTTTTGATCTATGAGCCTGCCTTTCCATAACTGCAACAACACCCCAAAGGAAAACATGATTAAGTATGGCTCAGTACCCAGAAAAAAACAAAAAGAAAAACAAAAAACTGGAAACCACTGCAGTCAGATTTATCTGCAGTTGACGTTGGCAGATACATTTTTGTTTGTTTTCCATTTGGACTAATTAAGCCTCAGGTGCTGATTTTTTAATGAAGCAGAGTTAAGCCTGAATCAGCTCAGAGATGAGGTCCAGATGAGGTCGTTGAGAGAAATTTACTCTCAATAAGACTCTGCCAGTGGCTTGTTCTCTGATAATCTTCTGCTGACAAATGTTAAATAGACCTGAGGTGTGCAAAATGTATGAGCAATATAGTGATCAGTACAGTAAGGCGAATATCCAATGAAGCTATATCCAGCTTTATCACCATCCTGCCTGCCAAGTGCCTCCTTGTCCAAAGAGGCTTCTGTCTTGGATTCAGTGCAAAGTCACTTTGAGCTCATAGAAGCTTGTTACAGCAGAATTAAATAGCCAGTGGCTGTTTGGACCTAAATGTTGTCCTTAATAAACTGTAAGACTTGGGTTACCTCCCTTAATGCAGTTTTTTTCCCAGTCTTAATTAATGTGGATGTCATACTCCCAAAAGGTGAGACACTCATTAAGTTTGTTAAACAGCTGCTGTGGCGCCGACCTCAGAGGGAAATGATTCTGTGATAAGCAGAACTGTACAAAACAGGCAGCGTGTGAGATTAGACTTCTAACAGGCTGCTCTGCAGCAAACATGAAGCCTGACTAACACTAAAATGGTAAAAGAAAGATCGAGAAAAAAACTGTGGAGGTGTTAACTGCAAACTGCAGTTACCCACTTCACCCTAAACTACACGTTTGAGCATCAAGCCGAAAAATAATCAGGTTCAGATCTGATCAGAACAAACCAGAATGTAAGAGCTACATATGTCACCACTGCTGGTAATCTGTAGTCCTTTTTAGTATCTTTAGGAGTAAAAGGATACTGTTTAAAAAGGAAACTATCAGGGGTTTTATTTTAAAATATATATATCTAAACTAAAGGTGAAAATGGCATTTACGAGATTTTTAACATTAAAATAAAATGTAGAAGAAATACTCAGGTTACACTAATAATTTCTTTCTATTTTCTCCTTAAATGAATGCATGTTAATTCCCCTAACTAAAGATGTTTTCAATTGTCAGCAAAACCAAAATGTAATCTAAGAAGTTAATGTTAATTTGTAAGGTTTGACTCTTTCTCCGGCACAGGGCATCCTGGTTTTAGGTAGTCGCTTGTACTGAGAGGCCTGTATCAGTAAACTGCTGTCATGTACCTCAAAAGTACCGAGACATTAGTGTTAATGGCCCATTAACATGCATTTGTCCCGGCTGTTTTTGTGTGTGGAATGCAATGAAGGATAGCACCTTTACCTTGCCATAGGTCCAGCCGAGTTCGATCTTGTTCATCCCCCACAGCTCGTGGATGTTCTCTGCCAGCTTGTCCCGAACGTTGTCCAGGTGAGGTGGAAGGACAATCTGCAGAGAGAGTAGGAGAACAGATGGTGCAGTCAGATGATAAGAAAATGCCAGTGGGCCAACAAATGAAAACTGGTCTCATCTTTTTTCTCCTGATCACACAGTTGTTACATTCCTGGGGATTCTAGAAATATTCTCATTATTTTGCCTTTGTAACACTGAGGCAGGAAATGTGCATTTACTTAGTGTTTCATGGCCACTGCAGAACTGAATATTACATAACAGGTGTGACTCCAGCCCCTCCCGAGACCCTGACGGATAAGCGGTATAGGAAATGGATGGATGGTAATTTGCATACGAAATATTCATTTATTCTCTCTGCTGTAGCTTGAAGCTACTGATGTTAACAGCAACACTGGTCTGATCGCTCTGTCCTCACCTGGCTGGTGTCAACAGGAGTGGGGATGAAGGAGGCCTGAGAGAGGAACTGGGTGGTTCCCAGCAGGTCACGGACCCCCTCATGGTCCCTCTTGTACTCCTTCACAGGCTCTATGTGCATCTTCTCTTTGGGCAACAGAGCCTCGTAGCATGGAGAGTAACCAGCAGGCGGTAGGAACTTGAAATCTCCGTGGCGCCCACCCAACAGGAAGCGGACCCTGAAATTACAGGTTACGTAACGTTGTTTGAAGTTATGTAATAATATTCTGATTCGGAACTTCACTGTGGGTATTCAAAGTTTCTGCAAACCTGCAATTTTTTACTCACACACACTTCAGGAAAGCACTGCAAACCTCTGCCATTGCCTGATACCAGGGCTGCAGCAAAGCCACCCAAAGGCCAGGATTATCTACCTTTTCATAAATATTTCTGCTAAAGATTAATTTCATACCTAGTAACTCCTCGTATCAATATAACTGGAGTAAAGACGATTGCAGCTTTTGAGGAAAGACATCAGTATTGATTTTTCTTTGGGTGTTATTTGGGACAAACGTTTAAACTGCATCACTGCTTTATATATAAAGCGGTCGTAGCCTGGGAAGCTGTAACTGCTTCTCAAAAAATAAAAACAAGCACCTCTGCCGTGATGGCTTCTTCATCTCATTTCTTTGTTATAAATACAGATCCTTACTTGACACCTGCAGAAAAGCTGACGACGGGGAAGAAGAATCCCTCTGTGTTGAAGTCCTCAAACATGCCCTGGACAGGCTGCCCGTTGATCCTGAAGGACATGCTGGGAGCGCCCAAATCCAGACAGCAGCTGACCACATCGTCTGAGTTCAGCAGGTGCTGGTTAATGGAGGCCACGGCCCTAGGGATTCGGCCTAGACAACACCGGGCAGAGACAGAGAGGGAGGATGGATGGCTGTTAGGGTTGCAAAGTCATTGCAAAAGTAGGGCAGGATGATGGGCGAGGAGAAGGAAGGGGAGCAGAGTAGTGGAGAGATGGGTGATGAGTGCTTTAAAATGGAAGTCATGAAATGGATGAGAGGGAGTGATGGGTGTTTTAGTCGAGTTGAAAGGGAAGAGAGGTGAAATAGGTGTTGTGCTTTTAGGATGAGAAGTTAGAAGTGGGGGCATTCAAATGACTTAGTCCTAAAGCTCCAAGTCGACAAAAGGGTTTGTGCAAACTAATGACTGGTTATATCCCGAGAACATACCTGCATCTGCAAACAGCTGGCCTTCAGCTATGCTTTGCACAGTGCAAACTTGAAGATGTAAAGCATGCATAATAAAGGCCTTATTAAAGGTCTAAGGGAGAGGTTGTGCAGAGGAGGTTTATATCACTGTCACTGCTGACTTGAAATTACTTCACTACAAAGGTGCAAACTAGTAGAGAAAGATCTGGCAAGTTATATTTAATAAAGTAGGTAAAACTGATCTATGCCCAAAGTAACAACACACTCTTAATAATTTAAATGTATTTGCTCAGCTAATATGCTTAATTAACAGAGTGCAGGTGTGGTTTGATCAGAACTGATAGAGAGCAGTGGTAACAGAAGCACACAAACCCACAAACGTTGCATCACATTTTGATTCAAAGACTAGGCAGTAGTGTTGGTCTTATATGGGGGTCTTGTAAGATTCCCACCTGACCAGAGATGAAGTCCGTCAAAGCTGTACGAGTACAGGTCATCCCCGACGCCGTTGCCACCCCATCCTTCTCCTCCACCGGGGTATGGAGCGTAGCCTTTAGTGTTGGCCCAGCCCACCCTGAGGTGGGTCGGCTCTCCGGTTACAAAGTGGTCCACCTGGTCAATCACCAGCTCAAAATACCACTTTTTATACTGGGCCGAACCTTCAGCTACCCCCAGGAAGACGTTCGGCCTCATACTGGAGGTGATAAGAAAGGAAGAATCTTCTTTGATACAAGGGTGATTAATAGTCCAATAGCAGTTAATCTGAGAATAAAACTCGAATTAAAACACATTCTGCTGAAAAAAGCCACATTTTCTGATGTAACATCAAGTTTCCTCAGATCAACCCATCCAGAACGTCACCTGGCAGCTGGTAGAATATTTTGAAACAGTAAGACAGAAGCATCAATGTTAAAATTTAGCCAGCTATGACGACGACTGAAGAAACTTTAAACCCATAAAGACTTACTCCCAAGTTGGTGAACAGAACCATTAAGAAGCGTTTCTCTTTCTTACCTCTGAACATCATTGACCAGTCGAGTCTGAAGCAGCAGGTCCCTCTCGGGAAGCAGGTTGTCACAGATCAGATTCTGATTGGCTCGCACTGCCACCCCATTACAAACACAGAGGGAACACAGGACATCCAGAATCTAAAAGAAAGAAAAGAGGAAAAAATAGAAAATCTATCATTTTTATTGCCCTCTTTTGTTTTATAAATATGTTGAACGAATGAGTAAATGAAGTGCATCCACAAACTCAAACAATGAAAATCCATGACTTATTTCTCAATTAAATTGTTTTGCTCATTCAGAAGCTTGTAGCATAGCACACTGCATAAAAGACCGTTAAATGTCACTCATGATCAACAGCTGTTGTTTACGAGCATGCCCTTTCATGCCTGGTGCAATTTACAGGGTAAATAGTAAGACACTGAGGCATTTGAACACTGCACGTAAAACATTTGGTTGGAATGTCATAAAACACAAGTATGTTGCCATGACAAAGATACCAGAACAATGTTTAGACTTCTCACTTGTTAGCTTTTGTTTAACAGTGACTGAGGCTTGTGAACAGCGATTGAGGCTTGTGAAAACACAATTACAATTAACATTGTAAATTACTACCAGTAGAGGCAGCAGAGTTTTGCCTCAAGTCTTCATCCATTCAACAATTTGTTTTTCAAATGAGTTATGAACTTGACAGCCTCGTTGCCTGATAGCATTTCAGTATTTTTAGTTTTGTCAGTACAGACAGTATTAGACTGGGTCAAAATATTGACTCCTGTTTAAGATTCAAAGAAGCCTGCCAATCACCCTAAAACACTCTTAGCTAATATTTAAGTTACTGTGGGGTCTTTGTACCCACCTTATGGTTGCGTCCATGCTTGTAGAGCAGAGAGATTATGGATTTAATGTGAGCCCGCTGTATGATGTTCAGAGCCTCTGGACTTTCTACCAAGATACAGTGGAGGACTTCCAGGATCCCTGAGAGGTCAGACAAATCATTTGTCATTATCAAAACAAATGTATATAAACCAGACTACATCTTTGCATCACCTAAGTAATTTTTTCTGACACTGATTGTTCTCTTATCAAGGTTTGGAGCTTTTTCTGTTTTTGAAAAATATATTTCCCATAATACCTGATGAAGACTCCAGTCTTTCCAGCTTGCTGACCAACCAGTCCAACTTGCGGGAAAACTGAGTACAGTTGGTCCTGTTTCCACGAATCAGTGCGGCTGAACAAAGGACAAAGTTCTTACAAAGTTTAATAAAAGGCATGAATAAACTGAATAACTTCAAGGTATAAAATTTGATCCAAGCAGCTGACCGATTGTCTGACTGAACAAAGTCTGACTTTCAAAGAAAAAATGGCGGACTGACATCTTCAGTCCACAGGTAGGGATTAAAATTCATTAAATCCCAGAAACCACCTGACACACAATATTATGAAGTCTTTCTGGTGGAAAATGCATGGGAAATATTTTTAAAGCAAAAAACAGGCACTCTATGGCTTCTCAAGGGCTGAGGTGTGTTCCCTTGTGCCCTTTGTCTGCTACCGTGGTGACATTAAGAAGTCTCCTTATTACTTTACTGTCTCATTTTTCACCATTAGGATTCAGGGACACTGGACTGATAATGTCTGTGAAACAATTTAACAGCACTTTGTGCCAGAGGAATACTGATGGGTGTCTAATCTCTTTTAATTCTGCCTTTACGGGAAAGCTAATGTTCAATACGAGCACCACACCATGAGGTAAGGGCGAGGATGTTCACTGTGTATGATGTGAATGTGAAATTAAAAGTTGGAAATAGAGAGGAGGAACCTGAGGCTACACAGACTACAGACTTATAATAGGTACATTAGCACAGACTTCTAATTATATATACTATTAATAGATACAGATAGCAACCATTATTGAACAGGAAAGACTGAGCTTTTAGCAGTAATAATATTGAAAGGTTTCCAGTTAAGAGAAATAAATGTGAAAGTTTGTCAGTCCCATCTCATTAAGAAAAACAACACTGTGCTCATTTAATGACCAAATTGTTTTTTTTGTCACATTTGCAAATGAAATAAAACATGTTAAGAGCCTCTTCTTCTACTTTCTTTTGACAGCATGCAGCCTAGACAGCATAAGACATGGACATTCTGCAAAGTCTCCTGCAGGTTTCTGAAGGGCCACTGAATCTCAGTTTGGCGGGTCTACAAACGCCTTCTTGGCAGTGCCTGACTCCTAAGCTCCAAGCTACACAAGTTCACAAGTTGATGCTTGGCATGCAGGAATTTTATTTTATGTTTTTTGATAATTAACCACAAGTACAACACTTGTTGTTGATGTCCACCAACATCCTTGGGGGTAACCGCTCTGTGGACAAGGCTGGAGTGAACTCAGAGGAATGTATTTGTACGCGTTGAGCGTGTGTCTAATGTGCGTACGTGGGAGTTCATGCTGTGGAGGTGATGATGAATATAAGGCCAGTCAAGGTGAGCAGAGGGGAAGCTGTTGAAGGGAAAGCTCCAATGACAGCAAAACAAACTACCCAATAAAAAGTTGTCCAAGTTTCAGGGTCATAGCTTTAGCATTCACGACTCAATACTGGCCCCGAGTGAGCAGAATAATGCCAGCCCCTGTGATGGCTGGCATTTTGTTAATGACACTATCGTTTTATCAAATATGGGGCTGAATGCTTCGTAATGTGCCAACACTGATCTCAGAAAAGGATGTGACCTAAATGGAAGGCAGGGCAGATGGTGAAAGAATAATTCAAGAGATGCTCTGTCTTTGCTTCTCTCTGCACTCTCTTGTCACAAATAATTACATATAAATGTCATGTAAAGCTGACAGGAAAACAGACAAGATAAGAAGTGGGGACTATGAGGTGAAAAGGAGAGGAAGAGGAAGACACAGGGAGAAGATTAATACTGCATGTCTGCCCAGGGTCAACAGCTGACAGTGTTGACAGAAGATGTGGATATTTCCTATGATCCATCACTCGGGCTCGCTTACCCAAGAGTTCATAGAGGAGGTTGAGAATGTCCTTCCACGCTGCGCCTGCCTCCTCGCCTGCCACCTCTCCAAAGTGGGCAGCGCTGTTGTACAGGTTCATCCGGTCAATGCATTTGGACAGGAGGGTCAGCATGCCCTAAGAAAAAGGCCATGAAAAGGACTCTACAATTGCACACAAGATACTAGATAGCCATAACTTATTTCTTTTATTTAGCTAGGTAGAAATTGCAATTAGAAATTCTCTTTCAGTTTAACACCAGGGCTTACGTTTGCACTCCGACCATTGGGTGTACGTCATTCCCCATCTCTAACATCCACAATTACATCCACATCACCATTACACCTTTGCATTAAAAGAGCAAAGCAACCGCCCAAAATAGTGTATTCATTTATTTTCTATCAAACAAAGCCATATAGACTAAAAATGGTCACATGTTGATACATCTTAACTGGGGCTGTTCCAGCGGGTGAGTGAAGCATCTTTTGGTTTATCAAGCACTTAAATTATCCACACATAACAGCTTTCGGTTCACTGTGACGTTAAAGCTCGCAAAACGCCCACCCTCACCTCCTCTTTGAAGAGGTCTTGGCGTTTGATGAGTGAACGTAGAAGACATTGTTTCTCCTCGTGCTCCAGTTCTGAATCAGGCTGCTTGAAGTACTCGATCAGGTCATTCAGCGTCTGCAGCACCTCTTCAACATACCCAGCCACCTCTGTGGACCCACCCTCTGCAATTCTGTCCAAAGCCCTGAGGGAAGAAAGACAGGCAAGGCCAAGCTGTAAAATCTGAAATAAACACAGCAAAAACTAACACTGTGCTAGTGTTTTGTTATGTTGTATAAGAGTGTCAGTGAAGACAGTTAAAAAGTGTTTGCGAATAACTCCTTGTCGTTACTTGATGAAGTTAGTGAAGAGGAATGTGGTGTTGCGGATGATGCGAGCAGCCCGAGACTCCTCATGCTGACAGCGCTGCAGGATAAGCCCATCGTCCATGTGGCCCTCAGAATGAAGGCAGGCCTAAACCATGACAGACACGCATACAATTATTACAACAGGTCCCATTAAAGGCCCATGACCCCTAAGAGGGCATGGGATCACACGGTAAATGACTGAAAATGGATCTGTGTAAGATTAGATTTTGTTACAAACAGATGGATGATAAAGTGTGTACAACATCAACAGCTATTAGAGTTAGTGAAAGAAGCATAAATACACATTCACAGTCCTATCTTAAAATTGCTGTCTGTTTATTATCAGACATAACTTCACTGTGATAGCAGATATTGATCCAGAAGCTATACAAAAAGCCATTTAAGTTTGTAATGGAGAATCTCCTTCAGCTAATGAGTTTACACCACATCAGCTCAGTGAAATCTGACGCACTGTAATCAAACTGCATAAAGGGAGGAGGCGATGAGGGTGGGGAGTCTAAGTGTAGACTGACCATCACCTCCAACATATCAGGTGCATTGGCAAGCTGCCAGGTCTGGAGGGACTGCCTGGCGCCAGCACAAGCTGGCGTTTGATGTCCCTGGAGGCATGCCCACCGATGAGCAGCGTTCATTTGCCACCCTAATCCCCCACGTCTCACCCAAAACTAACTGTCACCCTCCACATGGCCCATTATCACATTTAAATGGGTTGCTACTTCAAGTGTGCAAGACGGGTGGGTGTCAGGGGAGAGGTGCTGTGTATCCAGGGTAGACAGCGATGACAATGACAAGTAGAGTGGACAATGAATAGTTGCCTGGGTGCAGTAGCGGTTTAAATAGCCACATAAACCACTGGTGGGATTTGCTACTGTGAACATGGCCTCTGTGAAGTTGGAGACAAGGTATGGCAAGCAGTCAGGATCTTACTGTAAACACAGAGGTAGACAGATGCCAGACACGATTTGGCTCACTATGCAACAGTGCAATGATTGATTTATAATTATGCAATATGCAATGATGCCAGTTGGTTCTGATTAGACTGAAACATGATCCTGAAGGGCTAATATGTTCCAAATGCGACAAATAATTGGAAATTGTTGGAATAAATGCCAGTGCTGCAAAGAAATAAGAAAAAAATAATTACCCACCTTGTGAGTTTAAGAAAAATCTTTAACTTATTCTGTCAGCTTTTCATTACAATTTGCTTGAAACCATAAAGTTATACAATATAAAGAACTGACTCTGATATATTAACACTGATATGATCATTTTGGCACAGTGCAATGACACCAAAAGTTGTGAAAACACCAATGTGGGATTATGACATAAACCTGGTTCCTACTGCTGCTTGTAACTACACATATACATGTTTCATTAACCATCTTCCATCTAAAATGACATTGCTTATGTTGGCTAATTTCTTTCTGATGTATATGAGAATAACTGAGTATTTCAGTGTTTCAGAGTTCAATAATTAAGTGAAGTTATTAAATAATTCATCATAAAATGACCTCTGGAATGACTCAGTAAAATGGAAGTTATGGAAGAAAAGTTTTATCCTATTTACCCTTCTTTTCAGCGGTCCTAGACGAGACGATTTGGCATCAGGCGCCAGGTACGACAGCCAGAGTCCTGTCGCCACATGCATGATGAAGCAGACAGAGTCTCCATATTTGATCTCTGGCACTCCCATGCCATCAATGTCCCTCTTTGGGCCCAAGTCGCTTTTTTCCTGTTGCATTGACATTGAGAGGCAGGTACCCACATTACCAAGCACACATAGAGAGAAAACAGCACACACACGCGCACACACACACACCACACACAGGCATTGAAATATGACAAACCAAGATATATTGGGATTAGATGGTAATCAGAAAGGAGGGTTGAGGAGAATGTATTCATTGGCCTGCCAGGATGTTGCTGCTGGCCTCATTAGCTCTGCTACATTTCTGGCTCAGCAGAGATGGAGCGATGCAGCTGATTGCAGTCGACAGCACGTAGTGGGGAACATATTAATGCCAATGTTCGACATGGCAAAGCATTGACCTTTTCTGATACAGGAGCCGACTGGCACTAGGTTGTGTGTACAATGGGTGGAGGGAGAAGAGGTTAGACTTTCCATGTATGTTTATTCTTTGAAAGAAGCATGAATCCCCAATAATCCCAAAAAGCCTGTGGGTCCTGCAGGAATAGTCATTACTGAGGGCAATTACTCTGTGTTGTCAGTAGTGGGATGGGTTTGAAAATTAAAGCCTGCAAAGTGGACAGCACTCCAGGGGGATTTCATACAGTACCAATTGGAGATAAAAGGATATCTACAGGGACACAATGGTACTTTGTGAAGGTGACTCACGGCACTGTGCTGTTCCTGTGGTTGCAGCCATATCAAAACAGGATAATATAGCAGAATAACTTATGCAACAAACACATACTCTGAGCTACATTTCAACAGGTGAGGAAGATTCAACACAGAAATGCACATATCAAGGCATTACTCTATTGTACTGAGGCCTACAGTATGCCTTCCTACTTATAATGGAAGACTGGTTGAGATAGAGGGTCAAATGATAACTTTAAAAAGATGAGGAATCAAAATGAAAATGGTACAGCAAGAAATAAAACTGCAAACAGTGAGACAATTGCACTCCTGCATTAATTTGTTCATCTGCACTGCACAATGTAAACAACATATGCAAGCATTGCTGAACAACATCACTAAAATACCTGCTTTCGATTTAAATTTAAAGTAAACCACAAACTCCTTTCTCTACGTTATTTTGGGCTGCAAGACTATTTTGGTGAACATGCGATCAAAACAAAAGCACTTAAGAGTGCTCCAAAAGAGAGAGCATTCCCAACAAGTGTGGGATAAAAGGGTAGTTGACTGAGGGATAGAAAAAAGCAAAGGCAAATGAAAGAATAAAAAGGAGAAACCTAGAAAATGTCTTAAACATTACATGACATGAGTGTTTGTTCCAGCATTTATAGTTGTGTCCACTCAGCAGCTGTGAAAAGGTCAATTTGTTGTTGCGAGCTCATTAAGAGCTTACAGACCCATCTTGAGAGTCTTTGATGAAGAAGTGAGGGGAAGATATTTTGAGTCCTTGTTTAATGAAGTAAACTGACTGAGAACATTGATTTACATCAACATCCAGGCTAGCCTACAGCCAATGTAACTGCTTTTCTCAAGGGCCACATCAGAGCTAGTTGCAAAAATAGAAGAAATAAATTATACTTGTATAGGCTCAGTGAGCACTGACCTTAGAGGGCCTGAAGCAGAAGGCAGTGGCTGTAGTGTCGCACTTCCTCCTGTCCTGCAGTACCAGTCCGCGGTCCTCAGTCAGGGCCAGGTAATGGCCAGTGGAGAGGTGGCGTAGTCGGAAGGACTGACCCCAGCGAATGTGGCTACTACTCCAACTAAACAGAAAGAGTACTGGTGTCACTAATTATGGGTTGGAAAAAAATAGAAAAGAAAAGTATTGCCTTGGTAGGCCTATCTGTACTGGGACTATATAAGATATCTATTTTGTAAAAATTGAACAATACCCATGCCCATTCTGATTACTTTAATTCATGACTAAAAATAAGACAGTTTCTCTGAACTTTCAAAGTCATGACTGCTGCCTTTATGAATGAGTGAAAAAAATGCCAGTGACATATTTATTTACATGTGCTTTACAAATTAAAGTAACACATACTATGCTGTTTCACTCAGAATTTCAGATAAATCACCAAATTAAAATAATCTGGAAACGTTTAAAAATCTGCAAGTGGAATAAAAATGAGGGACAACTGAGAAACAGATAAAGTTCAACTTTCTCACTGTCAGCGGAGTTTAACTTTCTCTATATGGATAATGCGGTGTGGAAAGTATGGTTCAAAATTCCTCCCTAAGCCGAGATGGAGAACATGTGCTTTAATAGATGCACCTGCGCCATTTCAAAGTGTACAGACTCTGACAGGAAGTCCCAGTGAGTGCTGGCAGACATGACCGGAGGGAAATTGCGTGGGTGGCCAGTCAAAGAAAGGAAAGACGAGGGAGGGTGATAGACAGAGAAAGAGAAGTAGATTAAAAGGGATGGTAGACAGAACTTTACCTGTCGAAGGACTACGCCAAATAATTGGTCGTGACAGTTCAGAGTAGAGGGAAGCGAAGTTTATATATAACCTACAGTACAGCAGCTGTGACATTTGTATACAAAGCTCCAATTGTCTCTATTCTTCATGAAGAGATTCTGCTCAGACAGCTCTTCTATGCATTTCTGAGAGAAATTTATGTCTGGGTTTATGTTATTTACTTTTCTGAGTTTATTTTATTCTCTGTGTGTGTTTGGGTCTGATCTCACCTGATCCTGAGAGGCTCCAGTCTCCAAAGTGAGCGGGCCTTTGACGCTCCTTTACCCGCCTCATAGTTGACTATCCTGCAAGCACAAAGAAACAGTTGGAGACTTTTATCGTTTCAGAGTCTTCCCAGTTACCGTGGGAATAAAATAACCTGAAGAGTTTCTGCTCCTGCTGCAGCTCTGGCACAGGGAACAGCATTAATGTTGACTAAGTCTCGCTACTCAAGTATTTGGACTGGACATTGTTCCAAAGACAATGGATATACACTGATTTTTTTCAATTCTGCATTTGTAATGCTGAGACTATCTGCATGCTACCAATGAAAATCATGTAACGTACCACAATTTTATTTTATTTTTCGGTGTGCTACAAGAAACACTTAAAGAGAAACACACAGAACACAAAACACTTGACAGAATATCCCATTAATTATTGAAGAAAGGTTTTTAGAGCTTTATGGTTTTCTTAAGCTGCATAAGAGCACAGTTTCTTCATTTCATACTGTTAAAGTCTTATTCTGCTGGCAAAGAAGCACTCTGGTCAAGCACCACTTCAGGCCTCAGCAGGTTTCAAAATATTGACCAACTGGTCATTAGATAATTTGGACATAACAGTTGAATTACTGAGCTAATTATTTACTAACCTTTGCTCCTCCTCACTCTTGTCTGCTCCTGGGATGGTCAAGCTCTCATCATGACCATGACAAAGACGCATCACGTGTCCACCAATCAAATACCCTAATAATATCAGAAACAACATTGTTTTACAAGAAAATCAAGCAAAAATCATCTTTATTATGGACCAAGATTATTATACACAAAGGAGTCATACTTTGCTATGAAACGAGTAGAATAAAAAAAAAATGTGTTTAAGCAACTTCGGATGAAATTGGATGATTGACTGGATGATCGTTATTTGATTCTCTGCTGGGATCATGAACTTGCCTACAGCCATGTTGCCTGAGGAGCAGGTAGGTTGGATGTTCCACAGGGTCTGCATGAAGGAGGCATCCACCTGGGTGCTGCCATTAGAGATAGAGAGATGCTGCAAGAGAGAAGCAGGTAACACACGGCTTTAGACAAATAAAGTAGGCAGCAAGAATGAAGCACAAGCAAACAGTGAGATTCAGCAATACTGCACAGAGGAGGGAGATGTCCTAGTGTCTAGACTGAAAAGAATAAAACAACTTTGTGTGCTTCCTCTGGAGCTGCCAAACAGTGTTATAAAGCTGTAGGCTAAAGAGGACTGATGCACCAATGTTTCTGAATACAGCAATGTCCAGACAATAAAACAACAATTCCCTCCAGCACAAAAACTTGGAGCATTTCCCTATAGGATTCAGAGGCAAGTAAAAACTCGAAATGATAAGCAACACCCCCTCAGCTACACGTAAATGTGGTTCATCTTGTTCCACCTCACTGAACTCCCCTGAATCATTGCTGGGCCACATATAAGAATCCATTTAGGGTTTTTATTAGTCTGTCTTGGCATTTCAAAAGTGTCTACTATACCACACATTTCAGTGTAATCTACTTGTATGATTTCCATATAATATGAAATGATGGAGTACTGAGCATAAAAATATTGCAAACCAGTGCGTGGTTTACAACTGTATTAAGTAAGACTAATGCAACATGGAATGCAATAGGTTGGAACTGACTATTGACTATAGCCTATAAGCAGCCACTGTACAGCCATATGACTATATAACTAATAACCAGGCAGCAGAGCCAAAGCTCAGTTTTAAATTTTTTTCCTTCATTTTGTATTTTTTACAATTTCTCACTTATAGTATGGTCATACTATCTGCAATCTAGCCTCTTAAACATGTTCTCAAAGAGCAACAGACTGATGCATTTGACTAAAGTTTTCTCCCAATTTTCTCCATGGCCCTGGACTCCTCTGGCAGGTCTGAGGTTCACCCTCTACAGTCTCATCAAATCCTGTGGGGAAACACTGTAATATTATAATATTGTTATATTCAGCCTAAAGGGACACAAAGCAACAATCACCTATGTCCTAAAAAAGACTGCGTCACAACGTCTATGCTTGTTCACAGTAACAGATTATTGATTGCTTTCTGCCTGAATTTCTGATGTGTTTCTGTCAGACCGAATCAGGTGATGATTTCCCATTGGAAGAGACAAGTCTGGCTCTTCGCCAGTTCTGCTTTAATTGCACATATTCCTTCCCGAAGGGCCAGAGTAGCCACTAGAAGCCAGCAATGCTCACTCTCCCATGCGTGGCACGTCCCTATCCCTCCTATTTTTCCACTTCTTTCTCTGCCTCTATCTCTCCCTATCCCACTTGTCTCTCTTTACCTTGTAAGTTAATTGAGGTCGGGTGTTTTTCTATGCACAGGAGAGACACTCTAAGCTCATAAGTTAGATGGATGCCTTCCCAAAAAATATTTTTTAAAAAGAATCTGTACAGGAGGGCTTTACAAGTAATCAGATTTCCATTACAGATAGCAGTGTAAAGTTTTAAAGGTTTCCCCTTGAAGTGCCTTGTCACTCTGAAGTTGGCTGGAGTGAGACAGGTATCAGAGCTATCCGGCAGCTATGAAACTTTCCGAAGTGCCTTTCTGAGAAAGCCAGTGAACCAAAGCAGATAACTCCAGCTATGTGGGGCGCATAATACCTCTAAACTCGTACAAGTTTAGAGTCAGACAAGTCTGTTCTGACATGAAAACACTTGGCAGAGAAATAAGAAAAACAATAGCAAAGAAAATCTGAATGAAGTGAGATCTGACAAGCAAGTCAGACAAAGTAAAATAAGAGCTGATACGGGAGGCATCAGAAACAGGAAACTGTATCTGATGTATCCAGACTGCCTGAAAAATGCTAAATATTCACAAGAGAAAAGTCTCTTAACTGCAAAAGAGAAATGGAGTGGATGCCTGCTGATTTACTGAGAACAGTTTGAGCTGCAATTAGCCCATCATCTTTAAAAACTGCATCGTCTTTCTACTGTGTGATGGTGTGTTTAAGATGTTTCTCTGTTGACAAAACACAGTCTCCTACTTTTTGAAAAAAAGAACTCTTTTGTTAATGGCTTATAAGTCAAAGTGCTAACTGACCATAACATCTTAATCTGAACTGTGTACAGCAAGCTGATAAATCACACATTGGAATAGCAAGCTAGAGATCAAAGATAGTAGTGTGTGCAGTGCAGTTTGTATACATGATTTATTTAGCTTTATGATTAACAATAGGGCTTTTCTCCTCTCCTGCTTGGTGTATTTGTTAACCTGGGTAGCAAATCACTGCTACAATTGCAGGAGTAAATCAAGTTTTCCTTAACCAATTGGGCTTTATTCTATTAAAAAAAATTGTACATATATTTTCCAACAACATGTATCACAGCCTTTGTTCTAAATCCACACATCTTGTTTTCCAGTGGCACCAACAAAGAACTCATTTTCCTCTCTGTTACACGTCAGTTTGAAAGAATCTATTGCAAAGAGGAGATGCTGGACCTACCAGGTATCTCTCTGTCGACACACTGACAAGGATCAGGTCGTCTCCGATGCGGACTTTCTCTCCCTCAGATCTCTGCTTGGATGCAGGGTGGATGGTCCACCAACAGGACTCTCCTATTGACAGAAATACACAAAAACACCATTAATATATTGATGATAAAGTAAAATACACACATGTATTAAGGTTGGGCTATTGTCCAGCACAGTCATACATGTGTCATTTCAGACAATCCTGATTCCTCTCTGTTGAAAAAAAGACTGGGTGCGCTAAAAGCATAAAAAAGGATGTGATCTAAGGAGGACTGTAACAGCAGCTGAAGAATCATTTACACTTGATAAAAGGCCTTAACAAATTTCAGTAGCTCATATGTCAAATGTAGCGTAGACCACAGTTACTACTACTTCTGCCATGGTTACTGATTCAAGATGTCAAGGTTAGGTTGACCTGAAATGGCTTCTCGGGAGGACTGGACTCAATTAAAACCAGTAAAAAGCCACATGAACGATCAAAGCGCCTGTTAGTCATACTGTACCTATTGAATCTTCTTGTAGTCCAACATCAAACGACAGCTTGTCTGTCAGAGATCTTGATGTCTTCAAACAGGTCAGGTACTGGTGAGTGAAAAATTAGTTAAGGAAGCAGCAGGAAATACTAAGAAAAACCGATAGTGGAAATCAGCTCTTGGCTCAAATGTTCAATAAAAATATGACAAATTATTTATTTATATGCTGTATATTTAATGCTAAAATGATGAGTCCATTATTTGTTTAGATAACTAAGAATATAATCAATTGGCAACAATCTGGTTGTTAAGTTATTGTTTGAGTTAAAAAATACCAAATATTCAGACTCTTAAATGTAAAGATGTTCAGCTTTTATTTATTCATCAAATTCCATTGTTGGTACTCACCATATTACTGAAGGAGTGACGAAGGAGAATGGCGTGACCGTAGAGCAGGGTCCGGTGTCCACCCCCTTGACCGGCCTGCCAGAAAATACAAAGGTAATAAATAATCATCATGTCATTATACAGCACCCTTCTGGACCCTGTCAAGCTTGACATATCGCATCCATATAGCCTAAGTTAGTAACCTCTAGCTCAGATATCAAGTTGAGATTTTCCTCTGCTTTCGACCCTGAGTGGGTAAACTGCAGGGGATTGAAATGGTAACTTCAACTTCGGACGCCCATTCCAAATGCAAGCAGGAAACAGTCCAAAACAGAGAAAGGGAAACACACAAAACTACACACACAATCAAACAAACCCACAAACATAACCATGTCCACACTCATTTGACAGCTTGCCCATTCTTGTGACAAACAAGAATAATTATGATACACAGTAGCACGATGGCTGAGGAAATGTGAAAAAAAAAAATAGTTGAGCAAAAAAAGAACAGATATGATTTCTTCACCACCACTGAAATGAATGAAAAAGATTCTTACTTACCCTTTTAATCAACCTCTAGCGGCAGAAGAGAAAAAGAAAAGGGACCATAAGAGCTAATATCTAAATGATGTCTGAACAGTTTTGATGTGGTTTTAGCATTATGAGTTGGATTAAAAACTACGAATCCAGAACAGGTCTACAGCCGCAATGAGTCAGTTCACTTTCAAATCAATTGATTTTTATGAAATGATTTTTCATTAGAGGATTCTAACAAATTTACAAATTGTTACAAATAGTTAACATTAAGGGACAATTTAGCCCAGTGGTCAGATACTTATTTCTGGTGCCCAATTCTCATTGTCGCAATGGAAGTTTCTATTATTAGGGCTATGAACAGACACACTATTCTCACTTGCAGTTAATTTAGAGTTTCCAGTCTACCGGGTTTGGCTATCTTTTATGGGGACAAACAATATTTAAACTCTTTATAGAAACAGGACTGGGACTGTGTTAACCGGTGTGACGCACATTGCGGTGTTTACCCAACAGGCAATATAAGGAGGCTATCCTCTTTCTTGTCCAGTTGTCAGCGTTAATTTGCGTGTTTGCCTGTGGGGTCACATTTAAACTGACCTAAAAGGACCTCCCAATGCTCCCCTGAATACAACCTCAAACTAATTCTCTTTTGGCTAACAAGTTTCTCCCAGGTGGCTTGTATAAGACGGACGAAAAAGGAAAGAGTTCGATCAGAAGAAAAATGGGAAGAGTATCCAGCAACAGCTGGGAGTAAGGGAGGGGTACAGAGAGAGGGGTAGAGGGAGCCAGCCAGTATTTCAGGCCTGCTGTCATGCTGACACATCACTGCCAGGAACTGTGACCTTTGCTTTGGTGTCACCCCCTTAAGTTGTAACCTAGTGTATCCTAAACAGTGTTCTACTGTGAGTGCAGCTGAGTTAGAAACAAAGACAGGGACATTTGTGTGTGTGCATGCATGGATGCCTGGATGCCTGTATACCAAGTTGTGTTTAAAATGAATATTGCAAGTTTTTTTCCTAAGTTTAACTGGCTCCCAGGTCAACATCTTGCACCAGGTCAGAGCTAGTTAGGAACAATAATTCTTTATATCGTGGTAGATGGCATGGCAGGTCACAGCCAGAAAACACTTAGCAGATACTCAACTAATATTTACATAACAGCAAGTCAATAAGATACACCATTTAACCCTTATGAACGCATGGCATGTTTCTGAATCGCTTTGCTTTTAGGCATGTGGAGCAAAAAATTGAGAAAACAAAACCATAACAAGTAGGTTATTGTAAACCTCTCAGCAACAAGTAATGAGAATTCAGTGATGGCTGAACCCAACTCTCTTGCCAGTTTATGTAAGCTACCGCTACAGTTACTTTAAAATGGGTGCAACGCTGCCTGATAAACTTTGTATTCACTGTCCCATTGGCATCATTGAGGAAAGCTAACGTTAGACGATGAAATTAAAATTACCTCTCTACAATATGCAGTGTAATTCAACAGCCCCACGAACAGCCTCAAAAATCATCATAGAGTTGAAACAACCATCTTTCCACAAGAAAAGGCATTATAATAAATCTGGGCTATATTTCGGGGATATTTAAATTAGCTTAATAACTGATGCAACAAAGCTAACTTCCGCTCCAGTAGTTGACGTTAGATGAGCTACGACGTTAATTATGCGACAGCCATTTTTATTTATTTATTTATTTTTTCTTTTTATGGGTTGAAGTTTAACTGGAAAAAGTCACGTTTATCTTGTACGCACCTGAACTCGCTGCCCTTCGTTAAGTACAGAGAAGAGAATCTTCAACGGATGTTAGCATCGAACATTTAATGCTAACATAATTCTCGTTCAGGTTAAGTACTAGCAGCATTAGCTCATTTTTAGCAACATGCATGTGTGACCTCATTACGCCATACGTGCTTTGGTCATCTGTACTGATCCCTGTCACCAGTTATAGGATTTTTTTTAGCCTGCCTGCTTTATAATCGTAAGAATACATCTTCAGTCGCTGTTCGTTTGTAGGCTATCCGAGTATTTCCACTAACTGTGCCATGTCAAAGTAACCTCATCAGGTGTGACTCACTTTCCCTCCGCACTACCAGCCGGAAGAAGAGGGCTACTTGTATGTTTTACTCAGGTCTAAGCGAAAATAGCAACAGCATATTTATACGCTGCTACAAGTAAAACCCGAGAGATCTTACTTAAGAAACCTATAAGTATAGAAGTTTTAACATCAATATACATTGGCATCAAAAGTAAACGTACAGGAAATAATGCTGCTGTGTTAATATAATTATTAATAATTATTTGCATTACCAATTAAATTTGTTATTATTTTAATTCCTGTAAAGTGTGTGTGTCTGCTAATTTGTGACTGGTGACTATCATGAAAAAGATAAAGAAAAGAGATAAAGATAAAATTTTAATTCATTATCTATGTAACTGATTTATTTTCTGTTGATTACTTTAGAAGCAGCTTAATGGCCCAGTGCAAAATGCAAACTGATTAAAACAGATGGAATTAAATAGGGCTTTAGCAAAGAGAAGCATAAGAATTAAATAGTGGCCGCCTTTTCTTTGCTAAAGCCCAACCGAGCCATTACACCAAACTATGATCAAGTAATAGCTAAATGTTCACCTCATATCAGTAGCTTATCTTCAACATAACACCCAATGCTTTCCATTTACTTCATAAATATGTACACCATGATGTGTAATACATATATATGACATTTGAGAGGAATAAAAACAGAAACACCATCCAAAGGTGGATGATGTAAAAATAAAAAGTGTAGTGCTTTTGTGGTATATGAAGAAAAGATAAATAACCCTTGAGTCATCTGCGACAGCTTTGCTCAACAGTAGTGCATGTGGACACTCTGAAACCAAAACTGATTTCAGGACATTTCCTCGTGTCAATACCCTCAAAATTAATCGATGTTAGAGAGACCAAACCAAGAGAAAACAGAGCAACACACCCGAAACCACAAAGTGAGTTTTCTGCCATCATATGGGTTTTCAGATCCTTAAAATACATTTGACGAGCAACATTTAATGATAAGAGCACAAACATTTTAAGCTGTACATTAAAGCTTGAATCCTATTGCATTAAAACCCCAAAAAAGGATAACGAGAACGAGATGCTCACTTGAAAGTGGGTGCACAAGTAGTCTTCAGAGGCGAGGTTAAACATTTGACTCATATGCACAAGGTGACGGCACCAGTAGATGTCTATTTCAAGATTGCCATAGTTTAAAGCTCAGATGCATCTGTGACAAGTTCATTGATTGTTTTCAGACTGTCTGGGAAAGAGTGTTATGTGTTAAAATGGGAATGTTATGTTGAAATGAAAGCTTAATTTACTGTCCAGCGAGAGTTTACACAGAAGTAAATGTGTTTTTTAATGTCTATTTGCACAATATGTGGTGAGGTGGAAAAACTGGAATGTGTTGCATTTAGCTCCCCCTTACACTGCAGCACCTGCCATGGACTTTTAAACTAAATGTTGTACACTCTATAAAGGCCGCTTTTATGGCAATCAAGAAATGGACGTCACTTCAAGTGAAAGTGCCGAAAGTTCAGCCTTTTTGTTTGTTAGTCCGTCATGCACACTGACAACATGATGGATGAAAGAACCGATGGACCTACCCATTTTTCATGGTCAGCACTCTAGTAACACACAAATACAAATAAAAAGAATTTGTCACTGGGGTGTATGGCAGTTAATTATACAAATCTGAGAGCAGCAATAGAGAGAAATTGGGGCCTTGCAGTGAAAAGGAAGACGAGAGTGATTTATTAGCCTTGCTATCAGAGAGTTTGTATTCTGGCCAGCATCATGTTGTCTGTCTTGCCAAACAAGGCCAGCCAACAATGTTGCACTGTTGAGCACAAAACAAATCTGCTACCCAGGCTAATAACAATGCAGGCTTGAATCACCAGTGGAGAGGACCCAAGCTGTATAAAATAAATAAATAAATAAATAAATAAGACACCAGTCTGTGCAGGAAGGCTATGTTGTGCATGGAAGTACGCTGGTAGCCGGAGACATCCAGCACAACACAGTCTGGGCTATCTTGCATTAGTATTGTGGCATTTTGTACTCGATTCACCTTGCAAATAGCAGCGTAATACTGTGTGAAGTCGTCAGGTTTCTCTAGTTGCTGCAGCAACACAATGATTCATGCTACTGTGTCATCTCTGCTCCTAGATACCAGTGGTCTATTAACTACTGACTAATATTAATGATCATACTCGGACCCATCAAGAGTGCTTTCAAAAATCAACACAGACCACATGCATCTAATGGAAGCAGTGATGGGGGGGGAAACACCACCACTAACAATTTCTTGTATGTAGTGGCTTATGTGTGTACATTTAATGCCAGGATCTATTTGAGAATTCAGCGCTGTTTTCTCTCAGTTTTTCCCCAGAACATATTAAGAGATATGGGCTCAACATTTTGTCCAAACAGGGGTGATGCCCTCCCTTTCCTTCTCTTGACTGCCCTCTCTGGATCTACTGCTGGGTGATGAGATTAAATGACACATGTAATGACTCCATTAGAGCACAACACCATGAGTGAATATGAGCATCCGACAGGGGTTCACAGACCACGCGCAGCCCACTGGAGTGGCTTCGTTGCTGTCGATGACACCCTCCTGTGGCACTACACAGGGTCTGCCCAATCAAGGCTTACTTACCTGCTCTAATAACCATGCCAAGTGAGCTGGAGCTGAGCTGGGGAGGAAGGGAGCTCACTGTTTAGCGTAAATCAAGAGAGTGGAGTTTGAGGTGAAAGGAGGCTGTGGATGCAGCAGAGAACTCACAGATAATTTCCCTCCTTTCTTTGACCCCCGACAGCCTTTCGTTATCAGAGCCTTCTGATCTCTTTTTGCAAAACGTGGAGTGTGTAACAGATGATGAAAAGAGACAGCTTCTATTCAGAAATCATCCGTTCTTGCCGTTAAAGTAGTTTAGAGTATCACTAGGTATGCTGTCTGCTTGCTGTTGGGATTTGATCCAACCTACTCATTGATTTTTAACATTCACTTATCAAAGTCAAAATTTACAGATGAAATGATGCATTAGATCTGGTGTCCTTATTCAATATTGTGCCTAAATGGAGCCTGTTTCTGGTTAGTCAGTTCTTAGATTCACAGGCATTGTTATGGGTAAAGGTTGATCAGTTACTTTTGTTACTTTTTTAAAATATTTGAACTTTTAATGGACTTTCCAAGACTTAAAAATGCTCAGTAGTGGGACAAAAACCTACATTCAACTGCGAAAGACCATACCTTTCAAAACAGAAAACACACAGAGGAGAATCAACTGATGGTGCAAAGCATTTTATTAGTTTTTTTCTCACAGAGAAAAAAAAAATCTTTTTGTTGTTCAGGTTTCTTTGTGTGCTGATATTATACACTCTTTTCTAGTTATGTTTATTTGGTTTGTAACATTAAAGTACCCAAAAATCACTTTTAGTAAAGAGTATCTTTGTAATGTGGCAAGTCGATATTTTGGGCACGCACCTCCACAAAGTGGTGCTATATTTGGTTCCCAATCTGACATTTATTCTGTAAAAGGTTCTATTTCTATAAAACGTTTGAATGCATCATTTTGGAAACAACAGCAAAAGCATCCTGGCTGGACTTGGCCTTGATTGGTTGGCCTTAAAAAATGCCTGAAGCGTTTCCAATCAGGCCATTTTCAAGTATTTGAACTGAGAGGCCTCCACTAAATTCAGTCCATTTCTATTTCCAATAGTGTGACTACTACTACTAGTAATTCTTTTCAAGTTCACTAATATCCCTTTAGCTAAAAAATTATGTGACATCGAAAACAGTTAACATTAATCTGTCACAGGCAGAATCTGTCTCAGGCTTCAGTAGATATGAAAAGCGATATGATGAAAATGGAGTATGGGACATCTAATCGAAACCTATCATGTAAAGAAAACATTAAAGGGCATTTTGTGCTGCTAGATCGCAGATTGATTTGTGTGCATGCGTGTGAAGGAGGAGGGAAGTACTCACCCCTTCGCTGTTCTGCCCAGTGTTAGCCAGCATCTCCTGCAGGGCCCGCACTGACAGGGACTGCTCCAGCACAAAGTTACAAATGCATAGGTCTGGAGGAACATACTGCAGGACGGAAGGAGAGAAAAACAAGGAGGTAAGGAGGGAAAGAGATTAGAAAGGAGAGGAGAAAGAAAGAGGTGATGACAAGGTGTTTTTTGAGCTCCTCTCCTGACTACAAAAACTGTGTGCCAGGAGTTTATTTGTTGAGTGTGTTTATGGCTCTTTAATATTTCCTGGAAGACCTTCTCCACTCAACCTTCCTGATCTGAGCTCTGTTTTTTGACATGACAGTGACAGACAGTGAGACAATCCCACAATTTTAGAGGCAGGTCCCAGCTGGGGCCCATTTTTGCCGCAGTAAATATATATTTAGACATTTTTGGATAGAGCAACAAACTTGAACTGAAATCAGGCAGATTTTTCTGATTCACCAAGTCAATCAACACACGAGCTGAAAGTGTGGACAATTAAACATTGCCTCAAATTTGGTCTTTACTCTATAGTACATTTGCTGGAATCTGTCATCTCAATTTAATTCTGGTGACAGTAATGCTACAAATTCCTTCCATTCATTGATGTGCCTTAAAGAAATGGTGTGGTAAGGAGGATACTTTCCTAAATATATTATGAAAACAGCAGTAACTGCTGGCTAAATGACTTGCGGGTCCTCGTCTGAGACAAGAGACCAGCTGAAGGGATTGGTGCTCATAAATAATTCTGATGACTTGTAACTTCTTTTTCTGCCATCCGGGTGTGTTGTTAACGAGTCGCTGGGGATCACATGGAGGGGGGCTGTCAAAAGGTATGAACCCCACAGCTGCAATGACCAATAATTAGTCTGGCTAGGCTTTATTCCACAGCACATATGGTGGTTTGGCTCTCTTCAGTAACAGACTTCTGATCTGATTTTCACTCTCAGTAAACTCAGTTTAATCTCAGTTTGTCTTTAAACTTTCAGTGCGTGGCTGACAGGAGTCAACAAATTCAGTAACATGATGATCATAAATAAGTCACTGATCAGAGACTGTAAACAGCAATGGGGTGTGTGTTACTGAGATGGGGGGCAAAAAAAAGACAGTTGAAGTTCTTTCAAAGAGCCATTGCGAAGAGAGAACACTGAAGCATTACAAAATGCTGGTAAATTACTGCCATCTCAAAAGCACTTCACAGGCAGAGCTGTGGACCCGTTCACATCTGCTTGTCATATTATGAAAAATTAATTTACTTTGTTATGTGCTAGATGGCAGTGTTGATTAACATTACACTGCTGGCCTGATGTGTAAACAACAATACGTATATATACAAATTAGCCATAGCCCAATGACTCCCACACCCCCATATCAGGATGTGCGCCTGAATTGATATCTTTGAATGATCCCAATATTTTTATATTATCTATTTCATAACACTGTGAACACAGCTTCACATAACATGCACCACCCATCTCTCCTCGACACAGATGAGGACATGGAATAATTTAAGGTGTTGGTAGCCTGCCCTGACTCAGTAACACAATCAGCGGACCCTTGACCTCTGCAGTGAAGTGAGAAATGTGAGCAGAGGGGAGGGCTGCTGGGTGATAATGAGAACCGTGCTGCTCAGTAACTCACCACAAATCTGCAACCAATAGCCTAAACACAAATGTTGTCCAATATTCACCATTTAATTGCTTTCACGCTCAGTTAAGACGTTTTCAGTGACAAATGATCCAAGAGATACCATGGATAAAGAGATTCACAAAAGTCCCCAGATTTTGATATCTCGCCAAAAACTTCCAGAGAGGGTCAGCTGAATACTTACTTTGCCTAAGAGAGGACACAACATGACATGATGCAGCTACACCTGTGGTGTCATACGACCTCCTTCGGTGATAATTCTCGACCTGCTGCAGACCTTACACTTCTTATGAATTATTCACCATCAATTTTCCAATTATCATACTTCTTCAAGGGTTGGGCAGACATACTGAATGTTCTCCCCTGTCTGGAAATAGAAAAAGACTATTACAGGTCACAATGACCTTTGGAAAGTCTTTTCCATACTCTACAGGGAGCTTGCTTCAACACAGTAACATAAGACATTTAAATTAGTAAAATGATCCTTCAGAAGATCTAACAGTATTATTTGACAGCATATAGAGTATTACATCATATGTAAGTTATTCTGAAGAGATCACGTAGAGTGAAATAAAATTATTCCTTCTTCTCAAGGTCGTCTATTGTAAGTCCCACATTCACCATCCTGAAAATGCTCTCTGCTGGTGCAATAAATGTGTATCAATCCATCACTGAAAAACACTCCCCAACAAATTCACCATCACTACCATCATGAACAGTCAGAAGTACAGTGCCCAGCCATTTTAGGGGATTATGGCTGTTTTTTTAAAGAAGATCTCTGAAGGATTAAAAGGTCTTCTTCAGCAGCTCGGGGAAGTTAGAAAGTATTGAGAAAATAAACTTTTTAATTTTCAAACACTTTTTGAAGTACAATCAAAACAAAACAATTATGATATGATATGATTGATATGATAACAAGGGCATTAGCAAATACTTCTGTATGTACTGTATATGTGTATCAAGTTATTTGTTTTTATATAAACATGAGTGGCTTTGAAATGAACTTAAAGGAAGAGAATTTAATTATACCATGGTGTTTTTCCTTCTGAAAAGTCTAATTTATTAACGAATGAAGACATGGTACTACATCATGGTAGTACATACGTGGAACCGCATCATATTAAAAGACTGCCACAGAACTCATTTATTCTACCTTTCTTATTTATGTCTGCCAGCAGCAGGCTGCCAGGCTTCATTAGAGTCAAGGAAATGAAGTGTCAACACCTGAGATCAGCCAGAAGCAGACAGCCCCTCCCCTCGTGCCCAACCACAGCCGTCACCCTCGACACTCAGCCACTTTTCACACCCAGGGAGGCCTGAAGCATTGTCACCAGTACGAAGGTGAGAGGAGAGAGGTGTTTGTGATAGGCTGCTTAGAGCTCTGCATAGGAACAGAAACAAGCCCTCACGTCCCCGATTTTTATTCTTTTACTGCTCAGAGATCCATTTAAATCAGGCTTTACTTGATTTGCACAGCTCATAAAAATATACTTACATAGCTGGCAGTGAAGAGATTTTTTGTTTTACATTTGTCATCATGTGATTATCACTCTGACACATAAAGTGCTAAGCCAGAAATAAAATTGTGTAACATCATCAGTATAGATACACTATGTGGACAAAAGAATTGGGACACTTCACAATTACACCAACTGTGACTTTGATACACAGACAGCTTTGCAGCTATAACAGCGTCCACTCTTCTAGGAAGGCTTTTCACAAGATTTTATTGTGTTTCTGCGGGAATTTTTGTCAATTCATGCACTGGGGCACAGTCAAGCTGGAATAGAAAAGGGCCTTCAACAAACTGTTGCCACAAAGTTGGAAGCATAGCATTGTCCAAAATGTCTTGGTATGCTGAAGCATTGAGATTTCCCACTGGAAGTCAGGGGCCGAGCCCAAACCCTGAAAAACAGCCCCATATCACACCTGGATTCAATAATAAAGAGCTGTGTCCCAGTACTTTTATCTACATAGTGTATATTAGCTGCATTGTCTATTCCACATACAGCATGTCTGCATTACTGGCCGACTTGCTCTCTCCATTGTTCATGTCGTTTCCATGTTGTGACAAATGATGCACAGAATGATATACAGCAATTATATTCCCATTAAGAAGCGTATTCTCCAGAGCCAACATGATCTGCTTCATTTCAACAAGTCTTTTTGAAGTCCACACAGAACAGCTTGTCAAAAAGAATAATGAGACGGGTAACAGAGTACTGACAGCTCTGTGTTGTTGCTACAACACCACAGGCAGCAAAATGCAAATTTTCAGTACAGAGTCACAATGCGAAACTTCACTCCAAAAAACAGAAGAAGTCAAAACTATCCTCTATTTGTTGTTGCTGTTGTTGTTTGCAGCCAGGCCCCATGGCAAACCACTGCGATGCACCAGTGCAGAGGAGAGGGGATGTTTTTCCTCCAAGCCACCCATTCACCCATTCTGAGATTGTTTTATCTCAGTATCTCTGCTCAGGGCCTGAGCAGAATGTGTCTTTTCTAATCCATCCCTGTTATTTGACATGAAAAGCTCATCTCAATGGGAGCAGTCAGGATTCAGGGAAAGAAATCTCAAGTGTTTCTTTATTTACACTTCAGCAAAAGAAATGGCCAAGGATATGAAACTGGACTGCAGACTATTTTTGGATGCAACATTATTTTCTGCATCTATTTAACTATGCAGGAGAGGCATTTTTTCAAAGGAAGGTTTTAATTGTTAACGGATCCGGTTAGTGGAAGATGTAATTAATTTTTTGAGAGGGAAAGCAAACATGACAAGAAAACAAAAAAGAAATACTAATACAGCACCAACGTTTTCTCTTGTCACAGTTCATCAGAATTAACATCGTCCTCCAGATTAAGAATGCACATGTACTGATTATTTAGATTAAACAATGAACGAGAATGTGTCGAGCTTTCATAAAATTAAATGTCTAAATATTCATAATATATATTCACCGCTTATCCGTCAGGGCATGAATATTCATATCTGGGCCAGTTTAAGGTGAATAAGGTGAATGTAAAGATAAATGGTTGAGCTAATTAGGCACATGCAAATAGTAATAATAGTCATAATAGTTAGCTAAAAGTAACAGATAAAAGGAGTACTGTATAGACTTGTATACTACAAGGTTCTACAAAAATGCCCGGTACAATTTGACACTATATAAATAAACTGAATTGGTTGAAATAACTCTGGTATCACCTACTTACGTACGTAACTTAACTGCAGTAGTAACCTTAGATTTAAAAAGTGCTAAATAACATCCATATTAAAATAAGTGCAAATGAACACATGCATGTTGAGTGGCGTCAAAGAAGGAATAACCCTGGAGGTGAGAAAATATGTTGGGAATCACTGCATGACCTCCCAATGACTTTCTGCCATTTCTTCATAATATCCCGACCTGCCTTAGATTTTAAATTCAAACAAAGCTGTGTGCCATCCTCACCTTAGCTTCAGATGTGGGCTCCAGGTAACACAGACGGTTTCCGAGTCCCTCGGCGGCCAGGCAGAACTTGCGATGCTCCTTCTGGATGGTGGCCACACATTGGAGCACCACCTCATCATCCTGCCAGAGGAGAGAGGAGCGTTAAGCCAAAAATGTGTGAGAGTGACCTATCCAGAATAAACAAGACCAGACAAGAAGAGAATAATATTATAATGGCGCAGTTTTGTCACCTCTCGTGCCACTTGGAATCAAAATATCCTCTGTTTGAGGTTTTTAAACTGACACGCAACTTTCACGGCTGCCAGTGAAACCTAGTATTAATTAACTTAGTTTTAACAATACAAAAAAAATATTTTCCATTTATATTTGTAATGTTTGGGTAAAGTAAAGCAAGACACAAAGTTACAACATAACCATACAGAAATGACACCAGACGTTAAGGACACCAGTTTTAAAGGTAACAAAGGGAAATACCTGATCAAATTACAACAAACAAGCATTTCAGGAGCAGAGAAGAAAATAACAAAAAATTAGTGGCAACAGCAAAGCAGCTTTGAGCAATATCATTTCTAAACATTTTACACAGCCTTTGGTATCTCTGTAGGAGAAAGGAAAACCTCGATTCAATCAGGTCCACCAATAAATGAACATCTGTATCTGTGAGGGTCGAGAAGGTCGGGCTCTGTTTGGCAACACACACAGATATTGATTTGTTTGTGTACTGCATGTGTGTGTGTGCGCGCACGCGTGTATGTGCGCGTGCATGCGTGTCTCCTGCCAGCTCACGTCCCACACTAATCTGAGCTGATGGTTGCCATGGTTCTGGCTCCCACCTCCTTCACAGCAGTATTAATTCAATAGATTTAGATACAGGCTGCACAGCAACCACAGACTCAGGAGGCAAGATAGCAGACCCTGACAATATTTCAAACAATGGCACTCTGGACCCAAAACTGGAAAACATAGCGCGATGACAAAGTAAAAGTGGTTCCTGTGTAATGAAAATCATTTCAGAAGGTGTTGTAGTTTTTCTATGCGCCCCATTTTATTACACCATTAGATGTTTTTCTGCATCAGAAAGCCTTCACTGCTATCTCCTGTATGCAACAAAAATAAGAAAATCGTATTTGTAATTTGTAATTTCACACTGCTGTACAGATGGAAATGAAATGTGAATGGGACAACAAGGTGTCAAGCCAAATCCAGTTTTCTGGGAATCAGATCAGGTTTGTTTGCTCTTGAAGCAGATGTAAAAGTTTTCAGAGACATCACAGGAGGCCTGAAGTTAATCTCTTTGTTTCATATTTAGCGTGAGCTGTTTCATCATGTGTTGGCGTTTCACCACAAATTAGCTCCTCTGGCTTTCTGGTTTATATATGTGGGAGGTGTTCACAATCAAAAAAAAAAGAAAAGGTACTGACTGGACTGTTTTCTCCCTTAACGGTAACACAGTGGAAGAGCTGTTGTGAAATCTTCTTCTAGAACAAATCACTAAGGGTAAAATATGATAAATTCAACCAACTCAGATTAAAGATGAAGTCATTTTTGTTTCAGAGATGTGATAAATATTATCCCATGCACAGAAACATAGTCTAAAGAGAAAAACGTGACTGAAATTGATAAATAAACTAATTGTGGTCAAAAGCCATGTAGTGATTTAAACAGCAGGTAATTAACACAGAAGCTAATTAGAGCAGATCCAACAGAAAGGCAAAGCATCGGACTCTTTGGGATTGACCAACAGCCATATTGAAGATATACTTTGATCATTTATATTGCAGGGCAATAAAAATGTATCTTCAAGCACAGTAGACTTAAATGTCACGGTGAAGTGAATGAGGGCCCGAGCTGGCACAGAAGCCCACACCAGCAACATTTTAAAAACCCCCTCAACTTGACTTTGGGCCTCAGGGAGATGATTACTGATAGCAGAAAGCATCAGTGTTGGCTCGCTGCTATAGCTTTCCGAGTAGTTGTGTGATGGAGGAAACGCAGCTTGTTGTTTCAAGCCACAGACGGGGAAATTCAATATGGCCACGGGATGACCAAAGACTTTTCACCTCTTTAAAACCGAGTAAATGCGCCTCTATTTTTTCAACTGTTTGAAATTCTGGTGGCCTGATGAAACCAGCAGGGCCTGGCACTATTACTGCATCTATGTGTGTGTATGTAGCATGTCTTTTTTAAGGATTGTGAAAGTGCCAACCGGTGAGTTTTAGTGCCAAATTGTGGAAAAGTGTGGAAAATCCTTGAGAGCAGCAATTAGCTCCAGCACTAAAATGCTCAGCTGAAAGCCAGGCAGTGATACATATTCATCCATACTTGAATTTGACAACCACACGGAAAAGGCTCAGATGCACTAAAATTGATTTTTGCTCACCCTAACAGTGCAGCTTCAGAACCAAAAGTGGTCAGAGGTTGCACTGGGATCAAAACTCTACATAGACTGGATGCCATCCAGTCATCTGAGCAGTGTGAGGCAATGGGAGGAAGCGCAGAATGGATGATAATGCCAACAAACATCGTTATAAATAAATACAACCTCAAGAGACTCAGCGTATGAGACGGTTTGATGTCAAGAATTGATATATAGTGGCATTCTTTTGTAAAAAGAAAACAATCACTATGATCTGATCTCAGGAACTAAGGAAAAAGCTAGATCTTCCCACAGCCAAGACATTTTGTCTCTTACTGCACCCTTGACTTGATCCCAAGCCAGAGAATCTAGTGAATCCGAGGCAAAGTGATCCTTGTAGCAGCAGTGTGACCATCTGCTAGACAGCTAAAGAGCAGCATCAGTACTATGTATAGGGCTCTGGCCTGCAGCAGGAGGAGGCAACTGAGGGGTTGGGTGGAGAGTGGGAACTTGACCCTGCCCTCACCCCACCCGTCTACACTGCCCCTCGATATCCCTCTGGATCCTGCAGGTCCGACACTTCCCCCCTTTAGCAAACAAAAGAGTGTTTGTCGCTCTGGTTAGAGTTTCAGTTGAATGACCACCGACACTGCTGAATGTGTCTACACTCTTCAACAGACCCTCGGAGTTTCCTGCTCTTCTCTTGCTTTCTCTTTTTCCTTCCTTCACTTGGTTCACTAAGCAGCCAGCTTCTGCGTGCCTTAAAAGACAGCGACAGGTGTGTGTGTGTGTGTGTGTGTGTGCAGTGTGTGTGCAGTGTGCGGCCCAATGCATCCACCAACAGAAACTTGAGAGCTACAGATGCTCCAGTGTGCCAAATAAACTCACACAGCTTGCCCGGCGCTGCCACCAATGTGAACTTGAGAAAAGGTGAATCTGTTCGATCCCTCAGCGCTGCTATTTTGACACACATGCTTTGCACATGCTCAGTGGGGCTCAACAGGCAGACTTTGAGTAGGTTAAAAAAAAAAAAAAAGGCGGATGAAGGATTGAAAACTGAAGGGAATTAAGAAACTTCCAGCACGTTCGCCTCCTTGTTCACACTGTCTCAGCGTGTAGTCACTCTAAATTGCTCTGGCCGCTCCGGCGTCGTGTTTCTCATAAATGTCAGACAGGGTGCTAAGTACAGGTTGAGCTACGTGTTTCAGTGTAGCTTAGCTATCAACATGAGACCATAGTGGATACAGTGTAGATGTGTGAGAACTACAACCTGATAAGCCAGATAAGGGCTGACGTTGGTGCCTCTCTGAGCACTTTTCTCCAGAAATCTTAGCTGCTAATTTTAACATACATGAACTTTCACAAACTATGAAATGAACTTTTCGATGCCAGGCTGTGAAAGCATCACAGCTAACACAGATCTACAGAATCTCTGCACTCGCAAGTGATCAGTCAACCACAAGCACCTGACTATAAATAATTAAGTTATTATTCACAATGTTCCAACCTTCTGTTCAATTTTTAAAACCTCATAGAGTCATAGGAAATGGGAGAATAGTGACAGGGTGAAAAAATGATTAAAAACAGTGTCGAATCTGACAAGGTGCAGTGGCAGTGAAAAATAGATCAGAAACAGACGAGTGTGTAAACAAGAGAAAAGGCAGAAAGATGGAAAGGAAGACTCACATTTTAGCTCTACAGTCACAATATCTCCGGCCAGAGTATTTGTTGTTCATGTCCAAGCTGGTTTGACCCCAATTCATCACTGTCAGCTATACAGTTCAGACAACCCAAACAGAAACAGTGATGAATCAGATCTCTGGTTATATAGCAATGTATTCGACTCAGGTTCGACTACAGCAATCAGGTTCGACTCCCGCCTGTGCCTACTTTGCTGCGAGTCTTCCCCTCTCTCTGCCCCCCCATTTCCTGTCATATCTTCAGCTGTCATAGCCAAAAAGAAAAAAAAATCTCTCTATCTATCTCTCTCTCTCTGAGGTTAAACAAATAACTAAATAACTAAAGTCTGGGGCAAGTGCAAGCCTTTGTCAGTGTCATAATTAGTATTTATTCTAGTTGTCTCAATTGTTGTTTAGTAAAGCAGGCTTCAGTAAATATCGTAAATGAATAAATGTCCTGTAGACCTTATAAAATGCACATTTCTGGGCACAAAAAGTAATAACCATCTGTATATGTGCGGGCCGTGGAATAAAAGGCATTCAATATCTAAAAAAAATAAAAGCCTACAGTAATTAAAATCAGTGTTGGCAAGCTGGAAATCCTCCTCTCCTCCCCTGTTACCATCCTGGACTCTGAATAAATGTAGGAACTGTATTGTCATGCAAAAGACAGACAGACAGACAGACAGACAGACAGACAGACATATGTCCCCTCACCTCAAAGTTCAGACTTCCACATGAGCCCACAGCACCCCAGTGTTAGTTTCCAGTCATTTTCTCTCTCATCTTTTATCCAGACAGTCATTCAGTTCCTAGCTAGAAACAAGTTGTTAATTGTAGTTGACAACACTCACAAAACATTATACCTTCAGTATCTTCTATCTTCAGTACTCTTCTCTGTGACCTCAGGAGGTACACACAGTCATTTGTCCCTGAAGATGAATTTAAACATTATGCCATCACTAAACACATGCACATGCGTGAAGGTGTGTAGGTGCAAGTGTGTGTGTGCATGTCTGAGACAACATCATGAGTCAAAATGAATTATGCTCCGCCTATCTGGGCTCTAACAAAATGATATAAAATTCTGCAGTCAAGCAAGTTGTGCCCCATAGCGCACTGCCATGGATCACAGATTTCAAGATTTATATGGTGTTCTTATAACAGATTGGATTTTCTTGGCTTAGTTTGTGTGCATATTGCTTTAGAGCAGCTTCGAATAATAGAGCCCCCCCATGTGGGCAAGGCCAAAGTGTCCAACCCAAGCAAAAGCACTGAGAACTGGGGAGCCTCTGGTCAGGGACGAAGCTGGACCCTCTCTTAAGTCCGTCATCCTATCTGATGAGACAGAGCGGACAGAGGCACATGTGTGTGTGTGTGTGTGTGTGTGTGTGTGTGGCTGTGAGGTGAAAAACAGACTGAAACAGAAGTGAATAAAACAGGTGAAGTGAGGACATCCCCCTGAAGCCAACTTTCTTTCCTCCCTCTAATCTCTCAGCTCCCTGACCCAGGCCGACAGTCGTTCTGTCCTGCATCCTGTCAGTTCCTTGTGTGCAAAACCTGATGCAAACATAAGATGATTTCAGTTGTAATCCGGCAAAAGCCCCAGAATACAGCAACGTGATAAGGCAAGCATCCTCTCATCGAAATAGATTTCACAAAGGTCAGATTTTCTTTCCTCAGACAGACGATGGGTCAATAGAGTATGTGACACAAGATAAATTCAGTGAGCATTTAAGTGTTTCACAATACATCAGAAGCTGTCTGTGACAAGGTAAATCTCTCTCTGTACAAGCAAGCTGGAAATGGTTTCCAAATCCATCAAGCTATAAGATGTCCTCTCTAGACTGCAGCTGACATGGCTGGATGCACACTGCAAACAGAAAATGGCGTTTCTGGGATTTTGGTGGGCTTATTGGAAAACTAAACACCAGTGACTTATTAGCAAAATGACAAATACAAGTCATATTTTCCTGAGGTGAAATATCCTTTCAGTTCTGTCTTGTCAGATAATAATTGAAATAGGATCAGCAATTCAAACAATGGATTATTTGTTAGTGACAATCATTAAAAATTGGATTTGGAAGTGAATGAATGCAGCAGGGCTCTTCAGTGACTATACTATAAGGTTTCCTGAATAAAAGCTTTAGTGCTCAGCAAACTCAAAGCCTCTGAAAGAACTTGGCTTCAAATCTTAACTGTAACTGGCTACGCAATGAAAACAATGGGACAATATGAAAGGGGTCCATCAACTCTCAAACCACATATTACGAGCCATGTATTACCCTCAAAAGCTGGCGGAGACCAAAAACAGATGTAAAAGAGAGCAAATATTGGACTTTCATTTTGCCAGTGAGAGGAAACCCAACTCAAATTGAAAGATAATGTTGTTTGTTAATTTCTGGATGTGTAAATAAGAAACTGTTTGCTAAGAAGTTCAACACATAAATTAAACATTCATGATTAAATGTTTAACTGTTAGAATTTATTAAAGCTGGGGTTGGTAACTTCAAAGAAATCAGCAAGAGTAAGCTAGATTTTGAAAGTAAACAACTGAAAAAAATCCAAGCCCATCCTTTCAGGTCCCTCCAAAACCCAAACCACATGAATGCACACTGCCAACATACTGCTAATTGTGGTCAACGTGCTAAGGCTTCCTGCCGCAAAGCTTATGTGGTTATCGTGAAACACCATTTCGGTCAGTTTTAGACACAAAAATCTACCTGGTCAGGTACAGGAAAATATTGGTGACGTGCACTTGGTTTCACACACACATGTAAACTCTGGTGAATTATTAAAAGCTACAACCAATACTAAATGGTCTTCAGAAGAAAACCATTAAGAGAGCAGAGCTGACAGCAAACTGAACCGTGCTGGCATTAAATGAAAATGAATTGAGAGACCCAAGGGAGACTCAAAACGTTAAGAGGCTCACTGTCTGCACCTTTTTCTGTCCTTGGTTGATTAATGAAGGTAATTATTTGGGTTGAAAGTCCACTCACGCTGCTGCTGCTGCTGCTGCTCCTACTGGGATTCACTGCTGACGCTGCTTGGACGTCCACAGAAACAAACTGCACAATTGCTCCCTATGAAACTCAAATGTCAATACCAAGTTAAATTCATTTGTATTTTGGATTCTGGTATAAACTTGACGTGCACAGCCTGAAAAGATTGCATTTAGAGTCAGTGATTCAAGGGATTGATTTTAACTGTTAACCGGCAAAATAATTCCCAGGGCCAAAAAGAAAAATATGGAATATTGTTAAAATTTCCAGCTGAGAGATTATTTCAAAGAGATTTTTAACACACCGATTTGAGTATTTTAGGAATGAAGACTTACATAAGGTCTGCAGGTGAAGACAAACCTGAGACCACAAGAGCCTTGTCTCACCACTTTCATAATTTATGGCTGTTGAGTTAGCTTTACAACATCAGTTCAAGGTTGAAGACAGAATAATGCCCTCTTTTTGGAAAACAAAGGAATGACCTTTTCTCCCTGGCAGCTGAATTAAAGCTTCCCTCTTCTAATTCATTTTGAACTTATATTAGGCTAATATAAATTCCTCAGTATGTATTCAGAAATTCTTAATCTTCATACAGTTCATATATTTTGATGCAACTCCAAAAGAAGCTGAACCCACGCAAAATATCTTAAAACAAGTATCAGTTAATTATCAATTAGTCTGCTGTTTAACTAAACATGGCCACTTCACTCATACCAATCTCATCTCATTTACAAAATCAAAGTATGAAGGCGAGTTAGTGACATAAGGTCCTGCCACCTTCACATCCAGGTTGTGTAAATGATGGGGGATGGCAGCAGGCTCGCTGTCCTTCAGTCCTGATGACTGGAGAGAGTCGGAGCTGCCAAAGAACACACTGCTGCTTTGCCACTGCATCCTGCTCAATCATTACAAAGGAAATCCTTCTCATTCAGTTTAGATCAAGCTGAGGGAGGTTCGCATGAGGCCGAGGGACAAATCTGCCTGTCTCTCATGCCCTCTTTCAACAAGAGGCAAACTTTGCAAGGGCACCTACTAGTGTAGTGTAGTAAATGCTGCTGTACTGGAGTCACTTCATGGCTTACAGATGGTATGGATTTTTTTTTTCTTTTTCCAAAAAGAAATCATGTTTCCTTAATGATCCTTGACATCAGTTATGCCAGACTCTGTCTCCATATACTGTGATATGATCAAAAGCCCAGGAACAACCAGACCAATGAAATAGACCTAAAGGTGAGACTGTTCAGCTCAACATCATACAATGTGAAAAACAGTAACAGGTTTCACGTACATGTGCATGACTTGTCCGGGTTTTTCCAACTTGGTGACATACTTCATTAAACAAACACTGGTTGCAAAAAATAACCTAACATTTGCGGGAAGAAACTGAAGTAATTTCTAAACAAACACGTTGCATTAGAAACTATTTCAACTTATTTGAAGATTTTTTAGCCGCAGCAGTTAATATTAAGACAGATCTGGCAATCCTATTTATTTTCACTGACAGTGGACACTGACACTCCACTCCTGTCACATCTTGACAACTCTTCAGCAGATTACATAAGCTTACACTCTTCATCCTTTGGCACTGGTTTCCAAGATCTATAATATGTTTTCATTGAACTGTCTGAACACTAATTCTCAACCATTCAATGACAGATTACCCCCAAAATGCAACCCCAATCTTCCCTGGACATCTCTGTGCATTAATTAGTGGAGGTAATGTATGTGATTAACAATGATGTCTTCTGTTAAAACTTGAAGTAATAAACCAGTAACCAGAAACGCACCAGAAATCTTCCAAGTTGAGCACATTAATTTGTACATTTGTAGGTTCGGGGACTCTGGCTCTTACTTTGACATAGTAAGCTTTATGGCTGTGTGGTATCAAGCATTTAATATCTAAATGCTACTTTATCCCTATAAAAAATGGTGTTAAAGTGTCACTGGTTTTGTGCCGCCCTGACTCAAGCACTGTCCCTGGTGTAGTTTCATGCCAGGGGAGCAGAGCTGTATGTGCTGTGGAAGCATCATCTTTAAAAAGGCTAAATTTAAACCCCCAGAGTCCTTGCCTTGGTATGCAGTAGGCTTCTAGACCAACATAAACTCCAAATAAGCCCAGAGGAGCTGCTCGTAGACTGCAAGCCTCGATAACCTGGTTTTAAAGGTGTAACGCAGTAGCTCACCTGGACAGCTAAGTTTAATTCAAGCTTATACTCTATTGACATCTAACCTCAAAAACGAAAAATATACCTCAGTTGACCTTTAGCTAAACCCCATTTAGCAGCTGTAGCTAATCTTCTCGCACAGCACACGTACACAGTTGACAATGATAGACTGGAAATTTTACTTGAAGAAATTCTCAGTAATTTTATAAATAATGAGACTTACTTTCAGACGGAGGTAAACAAAAGCCATCTTGTTTCTATCTCTCAGCTCTCTCTGGTTCATTTTATCAGCTGCAAGCTAGCTAGCTACATAAGCTAACTTAAGCTTATATGATACAAACAAACAACATAAGGAAAGGCTTAATCCTACTCTTTATATAGAAATAAATGTCATCACCATATGGAAAACCTGACTACTTCTCAAATTACAAAAAACAAATAAAGCTATATTAAATGAAAGTAGCATCTGTGTAGTAGCGTGTAGCACCATTACTCACTCAGCCGAGTTAATCAAGACTTTCAAAAATGAAATCCAAAGCCTTACAGACCTCGAATGCCTGGTTGCCAAGCTATGATTGGAGCAGTCATTTTTAGCATATAGAAAAATGACAGTTTCCATTGAAACATGACAGTCACCTGGTTGACAGGTATTCCCCTGACAGTGTACTCGAGTGTCATCACAATGCAGAAGCAAGTAAATATTTCTTCTTTCAGTATTGCCTCACATAGCAGCACAATCAATAAGCAACGTTACAGCAAATAAAACGGGTGACTGCACATCATTATCTGATGACACAGCAATTATCACAAAGTGTTCTTGCAGTTAGCACACAGAGCAAATAATTTGCAGATCTTGCATAACTTAAACCTGAAACAATGCTGTTTGAATCTCCAGCATCCTGTGCAGCACAAGCCACAGGATCATTTTCTGAAGATAAACTCAGAGATAAATACTGTTTTGTTATCCTTTGCACGCAGGCACTGAACAATGACAACAACAACATTCCTGTCACTTTAATTCAGAATTTAATATCTGGGGTTAATGAGCTGTTCTAATCACTGAGCTGAGAATTCCAATAGGCTTTTTACCAGTAATTTAAAGTTTTGTTTGCCCCTATCAGGACTGAAGGAAAGCTTCTGTGTAGCTCTATAAAATTATAAGGGATCGCTGCCTTCAACCTGCAGGGGGAGGCGTAACATCTTCCTCCTCTCGGTCACTTTTCATTGGCGTTTCATTTGACAGAGAAGCTCTGCTCGCTGCCAGCTTTCCCAACGTTACACATCAACAGCAAGGTGAGACTGGTTCCAAGCTGAAACTGGATCACAATGTCTGGGCCTCTGTCACCACCTGACAGTCGTGTGCAGCAACGGGGTACACCTTTGACCATTTAATTTTATACTTTTAATGAAAGTCTTGACTTGGAAAAAAAGAGAGGAATCCCACAAATTCAACCATACTTTGTTCCCGAACCAAAATGAAAACAAGCCAACAGATCCTGACAAAACTGAATCCCCCACCCAGACAAAAGACATACCAGTTGTACATGGGTTTATAACATGATATTCCATGGACTGTAACATAATGTTCAAATTTCATTTCTTATTTTTAGGGCTTCCTGTGAGTGTACGTTTCTCCCACCAGCGAGGTTTGATAACAAGGGTCTGTGGAGCTGAGGGGAAGCCCCCTCCTCTCAAATCGCTGTTGTCATCAGATAACCAGGATGCCATTGTGACAGTAGAATCTGAGAAGCATGGTTCAGCATATCACTGGAACTGTTAAGTACGGGGTCCCGCCTGCCCCTAAAAACAAACCAAGCCTTCAGGGGATTATGTATAGATTAACAATACTGTATATCAACATCTCATAGGGCTTCAGACATGCCAAATGGATATCAGTTGAAAACCCAAACTATGACACTTAACTGAATGTTAATTAAAAGGACCATAACGCCTTAGTTTTACTTAGTAAGTAGTAAATGGCCTGACAAAATAACCTTGATGATATCATCTGGGTTATTTTAAATTCTTTAAGACAATACCTTCATTACAAGACAGGTGTGTGTGGAGTGAAAACTGTGGCCGTTTTCCAGGCAAGGCCATCTAATGAGGGCAGCTATGAAGTTGCATTATGGGAAATGAAGGATCCAGGGCTTTAGGGGTGTGACTCAGTCAAAAGTAGGGATGCCTTATCCTATGCTGATCAAACGCTGCCCAGCTTTGTAGAAGAGATAGTTTAAATTACTGGAGTACCAGTATGGCTTTTTGTCAACTTTCAGGCAGCCACTGGTTTGCATTTATTTCTGTGCCACCTAAAAATCTCGTAGCACACTGTGTAACCTGTAATCCATCACAGGTAACAGGTGTTTGTTGACATTTTTGGTCAACAGCATAAGTCTGCAGTCCATGTCCCCACTGCAGCAACGCAGCTTCATATAAACTGTGATGAAGTACACAACCGAAGTAAACAACAAGGTCCAAGTGTGAACTATTAAGGCTTCTTTTTCATATATTGTACAGAAATGAGTAGATGCCTGAGTAAAATACTTCAAATCTGTAGTGATTTGTAAGGGAATAAGCGATTAGTAGTAAATGGGTTACTACATGCAAAACCACTTGTACATTCCTGGTAAACTAAATTTTCTATTTGTACAAAGTCTAGGCAAACTCTACGACAAGAAAGTTGTTTTTATAAACCCACAGTGAGTGAAAGTTGGTCCCCAGAGAATTGCAGGGGTCATAGGCAATGTTCAAGCTTTCAATTACAGCAGAAACTGCATCAGCTACAGGATATCTGAGCAGTCAAACCAAAGGGTGTTTCCACAGATGCACCTCTCCATGCGCAGAATTATGTGCAGAGTAGAAGCCAGCAAAAATAATCACTAGACTAAAACCTTTCACGTTAAAAAAATAAATAAATAGATAAAATTCTTAGTGAGAAACAGGTGCCATGAAACCAGGTAGACATCCTCTGTTGAGCACGTCGTTGCCGTGCTTTTCATTCAACACCTGGGTCACAAAGCTTCATGAGGCCAGAGAAGAATACGTGCGCCAAAGATATTCCCACCACACCAACATACAAGCTGTCATATCATTTACAAGGCGAAGTGTTGTGCACAACCACACGGAGCAGGGACGCGGAGCGCAATCTGCGTCAAACAACTAAAATAGTCATTGCAGAGGGTGGCTTGCGTGTGAGCACAACTTCACTGAAACTCTTATCCCCGAGGAGGAGAAGTGAAGCAAACAGCAGGGGCTCATTATTTAAAACTGGTTTGAGATGACAGGTTTAATGCTTCGGGCACAAGGCGATCCCGATCAAGAGAGCGACGAAAGGGGGGAAACGAGAGGGGGCGATGTGCTATGAAAGACAGCGTGAAGTCGTTTTTGCCCTTGCACCAGCAGACGGGAGTCTCATTGAGATTCCCCACATCAAGAGTCCTGCCGACAGGTGCGCCGTGGCCGCGAGGTGCAGCGTGCAACCTGCGGCAACTTCCAAAAATCATCACTCATGCACAAGCAAAGGCAAAATTAATCAGCAGCAGCAGCAGCAACAGCCCCCCTCCACCTCCCCGCCATCAAACTTCCACAATAATCCAACTTGGATCCGTAATTGACGCGCTGTCTGCTTGCCTGCGAAAGCGTTAATTGGCGACAGGAAACTGAGGTGCACGCTACGGATCGGCTCAGCTCGCATCGCACCCATGAAATTATCGTTACTTACAGTTCTCAAGAACTGGATCTCATCTTCCCCTTCTCCGCCCTCAGCCATGGCTGTGAAGGAGCCTGCTCAGACTCTGGAAGCCACCACTGACTGCCGGCAGAAACGCGATGCTGTGCCTCTCAAGCCGATATTAGCATAGAGCTCATCCACAGCCATATAGGGAGCCGAGCCCCCCCCCCCTTCTCCTCCTCCTCCTCCTCCTCCTCTCCCACCTACCTACCCCCTCATCCACCCATCCTCCTCCTCCTCCTCACCCCTGCTTCCCCCCCTCCTTCCCTGCGCCCCGACGCCACCAGCAGCAGCAGCAGTGCGGACCAGCAGACAACGGAGACGGGCCATCAGAGGGCGAGCTCCCGGCGGTGCAGATGCTGCTGCTGGCAGCTGTCGCTCCGCTGATGATGATGATGATGATGATGATGATGCTCAGAGGCTACAATACTTTTAAAATGTCTTTTCCCACCTGAGTCAGTAAGTCTCCCTGTCTCCCAGACATTGACGCATGGCGGTCAGAGGGCAGACCTGAATAGCAAAGTTATGAATGGATATGTCTGTCTGTTTGCCACCACACCTCACTCTCCCCTCACCCTCTCTCCCCCATTCTCACACTCTGACACTTCACACTTGCAATATAATTTTAGCTTAGCTTTGTTTTTAAGTCTTAGAAGGTTTAAGTACATTTACTCAAGCAACAAGTACAAATTTGAGATAGCCTTGTACTTGTACTTTACATATTTTATTTTACTAGTTCCATTTTACATCCACTTTGTAGGCTAGGATTTAACTTACTGTATGGACAAAAGTATGGGGACACCTGAACATTATAGCAACAGAGATTTTAATAAGATCACATTCTAAATACACAGACAGCTATGCAGCTGTAACAGTTTTGCTTCTTCTGGGGGTTTCTGCAGTAGATCATCTGTGAGGTCAGACACTGATGTTGGACCAAAAGGCCTGGCTCACAATCTCCGTTCCAGTTCATCCCAAAGGTGTTGGATGGGGTTGAGGTCAGGGCTCTGTGTGGGCCAGTCAAGTTCTTCCACACCAAACGCATCCAACCATGTCTTTATGGAGCTTTGCTTTGTGCACTGGGGCACAGTCATGCTGGAATAGAAAAGGGCCTTCAACAAACTGTTGCCACAAAGTTGGAAGCATAGCATTGTCCAAAATGTCTTGGTATGCTGAAGCATTGAGATTTCCCTTCACTGGAAGTCAGGGACCGAGCCCAAGCCCTGATAAACAGCCCTGTATACCACACCTGGATTCAATAATAAAGAGTTGTGTCCCAATACTTTTGTGTCTATATGTTAAACTACCCCAAAACACATAAAGTATTTCAATTTAGCTCCTCTTCAACAAAGTACAACAGCAAAATACTGATTAAGCATGATTGCATCAGTGGTGATAATCCACCAGTAAAACACAAGTAAACTTTTTACTTGTAATGGAGAATTTTTACAGAGCAGTATTTTTAGTTTTACTGAGGTCAAGGATCCCAATACTTCTTCCACCCCTGATGCAGAGGCAGAGTTTGGTTTGTTGATTGTTTGCTGCTTATTAAGCACATACCTACTTACTGTCTTGCTTAAGTGCATATTTCCTGATCCATATTTGCCCACATGCTGCTTTTATCCTTACTTGTTTCCCATCTTGCTTATTTACTGACATGCTTGCTTTGTTTATTCATTTCACAGAAAGCAGAATAACATGAGCTTAGATTCCTGCATTTTTTTAGAGATATTTTTTAGGTTTAAGTTGATTTTGATGGTTCTCGGTTATTCCAAATTTCTGCAGGTTGTTTTGTGTAAGCAACAAGCACTGCCGATTAAGAATCCTTTTTTTTAAAAAGGAGACCTGGTCAAGGTGGCATCCATACAAAACCACAACATATTAAAATGCATCACACACAACATGAAATAGAAAAATCTGCAGTAAAACAGAAGAACAACTGCAGTGATGCCCTTAAATTCATCAGTGGAATTAAATTTGTCTCGTTGCTGAGAAACGCATACATCTCCTGCCCACTCTGACTGATTATTTTAGCTTGATTTAAAAATTTTATTGGTAAGGTATACATTTTTTTTCCTCCTTTGACTGAATTATAAGCACATTTTAGGTGAGTTTCCTTTTTTAGAGTTCAAAAAGTTCTAGGAATGAAATATTTAATTCACTGAAACTTATCAGTGCAGATTACAGACAAAAAAAAATCCAATTAATAATCTTTGAATGATGAAAATTAGTCTCTTATGACTGCAGATGTTGTCCTACATCATCTAGATAATCACGTTTAATTTTTATACTGTTGAAGTCATTTTCTATACAGTGCAAAGCCTAATTACACATTGGTCCGGTCTCCATATGTCCACTTCATATGGTCTCATTCGCTGAAAAACCTGCTCCGGCTCATGTTTCCTGTCAAACCATCACTGACATCTAGTGGTCATCTGGTGAACTTCCAGTCAAACTGTATTTAATTTACATTCTGAAGGCCGTTGCAGTATTTATTTTATGAGTGCCTCGACAGTTTTTAAAAACTCTAAGAAACCAATGAAACCTTAAGATGTGGTGTTTCTGCATTTACAAAGATCTATTAGACAGAGAACAAATCGTTGTTGTTCCTCTGTTTTGTAACATTAACTTTTCAATAAATCAAATTTGCTGTTCACTTAAGTGCCTTTCATTTGGGCTGTCCTTTTTGTAAAATCAAGAATCAGGAATTTTTGAGTAACCCATGCATACTGCAACCCTCCATCTTCTTTTTTGACACTATAAAGACGCCGCTGCTGTGGTTTCAGTGACTTAAACAGCTGTTTGTTTTCCTTAAACTTCTGTAATCCATCGAAGGCAGCTGGGCAGAGAGTCAGATTAGCTGGTTGCCCGCTCTGACCAGTGTGCAGCTCAGCATGGCATACAGCTGACCTAAATAGAGTCCATGGTCAGTAAACGGCAGGAGGGCAGATGTGACTTGCGTGTTTCAGGTTAAAACAGAGATTATGCATGAACCCATGACCTTAAACTCACAAGGATCAGCATTGTTGCTCCAGGTTTACCTCAAACCAAACGGGCGATCACTTTTTGAATTATAATCACCCAACAACAATCTTAATTAATTAAAATATGCTATTAAACTAATAAGATTATATTAGAATAACTTCAATATAGAGTTGAGAGGGGATTTTCTGTTGTGTAATCACTTTTACTTTTGATACTGTTATTACGCCTTGCTGTTAATGCTTGTGTATTTCGAATACAGAACTGAGTAATTTTACACTTGTGTCTGTCATAATACTTGACAAAAGACACACAGAAATGCAAGAAGAAAAATCCTCACAAATAATACTGCTTTACAGCCACATTTTAACCGAACACATAAAATCTATTTCTTAAGAAACCGAAGACTAAAAAAAAACAAAAACAAAAAAAACATAAGACAAAAACATTTTGTGTTTATTCAGGTACACGTCGATGTCAAGAGGATTGGATTAATTAGCGGGAAATCCTCGCTGAGCCTATACCGTCTGTTTATGTTGTCCACCCTAAACCTGACAGTCCGCAGCACAGTCGCTAAACTGGCTAGCCAATAGGATTCATTCGAATTCTCCGGAGCTACGCTGATTGGGTGAAACTTGTGCGTCTCACTGCAGTGGGCGGGCCGTTGTCATCTGCCGCGTGAGTGACCCTTCAGCCAGTCAGAGGAGCAACCTGCTGCTACATGGAGCAGGGAGACGGTAACGTGTAAGTAAATATGTGTCACTGTTACTGCTGTTTATTGTAAATAGAAATTAGCATGTGTCGACAGATAGCTAAGATAATCATATGAAATTAAAATTGCAAAAGTTAAAAATACAAGTTTGTTGAGTTTGATCTTTTATGCATGGAGTTTAAGGGTCAGGAGGGTCAGAAACAGTTTATCGTGTTTTCACTGAATTGATTTTTCTGTAAAATTACCTTTAAGTTACATAACTAGAAATCAGTGTCAAAGAATTTGTTTTGCTTGCAAGTTATTTTTGCACCAACCTGTAGGGTTCATGTGTTTGTGATGCCTGAGTGGAGGGCCGTGGTGGAAGAAGTACCCTGAAGTAGCAATACTACACTGTAGAAATACTTGGTTATAATTTAAACTCATGTATTCACAGCTCACTAATGCTGCAGTTGGTAAAAGTGATGCTACTTCCAGCAACTTTACACTCAGGCTTAATCTATTATAAAACATTATGATGTATTAGTTAGTTATATGTTGTATTATTAAAATTGTTAATTTGAAATAAATGTAATGCAGTGAAAAGTACAATATATGACTCCAAATTGTAGAATAGAAGCATAAAGTAGCATAAAATGGAAATACTCAGGTTAAATACCTCAAATGTTTATTTAAGTATAGTTTTTGAGAAAATGTAGTGAGATTCGTTCCACCACTGGGGTCGGACAGCAACTCACGATTTTCTCTATCATCATGTCGTGAATGAAATAAGAAAAAAGTGTATTGCAATTTCCCAAACCCCAAGATTTACATCACTTGTTTTGACCATCGTTGAAGCTAAAACAAGTCTTTGGCATTTTTGTTTAAAATGCAAATAGTTGACTATGTCAGCATGTGTCATCGTTTGTGTCTTTTTTGTAGTCACCCTTCAGGATTTTACTGTTATGTACCCATATTGTTTTTATAAGACAAGATAGTCTTTATTGTCACTGCACAGTCACTGACACAATGATGAAATGATGTTTGGTCCATCCTTACACCCTGAAGTCTCATTCTTCTTTTCTTGTATGTTTTTTTTATAGATATGGTTGGAATTACAATTAAATTTAAACTTCAAGTTTACACATAAAAACAAGGGTGAATTAAACTTTTTATCTTTCTATGTCAGGATTCATGCGGTTGTCCAGATGAGACCGAGAAGTCAGCATCTAACCTCTCCAAAGTATCCATTCACCCTGTAAAAAATTATCTGTGGTAGTCAAATAATATCATGGAGAACACTCACAAAACCTTTCGCCTCTACATCCCCATCAGTGAGAGGGGCTGTGTGAGCCCATCCCTCTCCCACTACAGGGGGCCAGCTTCCCCCTTTAAAGCCCCTCTGAAGACACAACGAGGATTAACTTCTTACTGTAAGCAGAAGGAAGGTACAGCTGGAACAGTGAAGCAGGGTCAAGGAGACAAATTCGGCCTTGGAGACCTCAAAGCAACCCTCAAAGCATTGGATGATGTTTTTGAGATACACTGGCTGACAGAGTTGTTACCGTTGTGTTTGGAGTGCCAGGCTTTCATGAACATGGGCAACCAACAGAGCATGGTGATTAAGTCGAACCGTCATGATCATGCTGAGCGTCGAGATACTTTACCGAAATCCCCAAGATTTCAGATCCCTCGGAAGAAAAGGAGAAGATTGGAAGACGCCTTTCAACAAAACCTCAAGATGACACCCGGGACTCAACAGAGGCCTTTGAAGGGGAAAAGGCTTACAAAGTGCCAGAAAACAAGCTCCCCTACCTTTGGGGAATGGGACTTGGAGGAAGTGAGGTCCATCGCCTGCACTCCTGCAGCCAGGAGAACGAGAGTTTTGGGAAGTCCACAGGAGCCAAAGTCATCATTGAGAATGAAGCTGCCTGATGCTTCTTCTGCAAATTTTCTTTTGAGCAAAAAGGGCATTTCCTCTTCGAGAAATGATTTATCTTTAAAGGAAGAATGTGCTCTCACTGACTCAGACACAGATCTCTCTGAATATGACAATGATATGTACTCTGTGTGTACCTCCCCTACTAGCCTGGAGGTGATTAGGAAGACAGAAGAAAAAAACAGGAACACAGAAAAAGCCCAGATCACCCAAGAAGAGAGAGATATAGATCAGGAGAAGAAGGCAGAGGAGAAGTCTGCTCTATGGATGTACAAGGAAACGGGAAAGAAGGCTGCAGCACAGCGAGTGATGGGCAAGATCGAGGAGGTGGAAGGCATCATACATCGGGTGAGTCTCACCAGTTCGGACTGGATCGGAGAAGGCAGCGACGGAAGGGATGAAGGTCAGTTTGTCTTGGATCGCTGTGCTGGTGAGGAGGAACACAGGTGCCGAACTGAAATGGGTTTCCAGTTGAAGACCCAGAACAAGGAGTGCAATGAAGACAAGCCTCTGCTCATTGAGGAGTTTCACGCTCTGGGTGAAGCCCTGAGCCAGAGCTTGCGTCAGGTCCTCAAGATGGAGACAGCGAAAACACAGTGGGAACCCTTCGCAGAGGCCGGGAAGACGTCTGATAAGCCAAACCTCGTAGGACCAACAAGAAGGCCTCTGAATCTCTCATCACATTCTTCTTACTACTTCACCTCTGATATGCCAAATGACTCTTCATCACCCTCTCTGTCAACAGGTGGAGAAATCTCCCCTGTGCCCTCGCTGTCTCTATCTGCAATCCTGGATGTTTCTCAGAGAACATCCAGCAGCTTTGAAGGCATGTCTCCCATCTTGTCGCCTCTATTCACCTCCAGCCAGCACTCTCTGCCTCTTAGCCTCACTGACCAGCATGAAAACGACACCTATGAGAACCACGCAGGGTGGGTAAGCTCAGCTGAAGATAATTTATTCCCTCGACAGGCTGGAGGCTGTGGAAGTGCCAACACAGTCTTGGGACGGGCAGGGAATGACCTGAAGACTTTGGCTCAGGTGAACCTCCAGCTGAATGAACAGAATCAGATGCAGACACCAAGATGCACCAGTGAAACAGAGGGCAGTCAAGATTATCTACTGTCTTCAGGTAATAATGCTAACTATGTTACAACAGCAAATAATATGTATGCAGTTCAGAGTACTTAAGCCTGACAAAAGCTTTTTCAAGTTTTTTTTAACTGCTGTTTCCAAAGTCAAGACTAAACTTTGAACCTCAGCTTTTAAACCAACATGGACGAGAAGGTCCTTAAAAGTCATCAAAAACTTTATGACAACTGGGAAAAGTCTGTTTGCGGATGAAGATTATGCAATGTGACTGACAGCTCCAGAGCACCCACTAAATGGTCCTTGTGGTAAATTTTGTACACATTTTCCGGAGTATGATCTTTATATATCAATATTGTGACATTGCGTTCAACCATACAGTCCAGCCACACTGACCTGAATCAAACAAATCAATTTTGTCTCCTGAAACCTTTTAAATGCCAGAGTAGATACCATACCTGAGTGTTGATACTGATACAAAACCAATACACTGACAGTACTTCACTCTGAAGAACATAAACCTGCTTTCATACAACCCTCCTCCCTTTTTCTTAGATGGTAAATGTTGCATGGACACAAACTAAACAAGAACTCAAACAAAATAAATAAAATACAGTGCAAAATAATGATATCATTTAGAGAGTTTTGTGAACCAAGAAGGAATGAGTGAATCTGCAGTAGTTTTTGGTACTTGGAGGTTTTTGATTCTTTGGATGAATTTTGCTCAGTAGCCAAAAGATGTCAATACACAGTCCTACTTGAAAGCAGATTCTTTTCTTGAAGGACTCTACAGCAAAAATATAAAGAACGTTTGGTGTTACAGATTTTCAGCTGTAGTGAGTTAAAAATACTGTGTAGGACTGAACAGTTTTTACTAGTATGGAGAATATTATGATGTATTTCAAAGGTTTTATAACATAGCTGCATCCTGTAGCTCCATCTTTTGTCGTACGTGTTTCATTATGTGCTTCCCAGTGGATTAAGGAGGACTTTCAGCTGTGGTTCAGGGTGAGGAGGGATGTGTGTGCATAACGGCATGACATTGAGGGTTCGTGGTTGGTTAGTGAAGTGAACAGAAGAGGAAGAACAGACGGTTTTAAAGGTGGCACATGCTGAGTCCTGACTGTCAGATTTACACATTGATTAAGTTGGTGATGTCTGGTCTCATCCGCATGCACACACACACACACACACACACACACACACACACACACACACACACAGACTTTCTCTCTCATCATGGCTGCTGGAACAGGCTTGAAGGACGTGTGGTAGTCTGGAAATAATGACCACTTGCTGGTTTGACATACCACCGTGTCTCTGTGTGTGCGTCTGTGATCGCTCAGGCATGAAGTATGACTGAGCACCTGATGTGGATACTCTCATCCACCTCATAGTGCTGCATTAGCACTGATCTGAGGCAGCCTGAGTTTCTCTTTACAGAACAGTGTCTGTATGTCTGTGTGTGTGTGTCTGTATGTGTGTGTGTGTGTGTCTGTGTGTGTGTGTGTGTGAGTGTGTGGGGAGTGGAGGCTACAGAATCAGATGGAGGCTTGTGATGAGAACATTTAATCAGTTAAATGGAAATAACAGGTTGCACGCTATGTGTCTGTGTGTACTGCAGTTGCACATATCTTGCCATTCCACTTATTTTATGCCACTTATGGCTCAACATATGGAAATTTAGTTGCCATGGCGATATCTGTGTGTCTGTCTTTGTATATAAACACTGCACAAATTCAATAATTCACGAGGAATGCGGATGCAAAGCAGGTTTCCCCTATTAATGTGAACTTTAAATTTCTCAGGGGCATCCCACTATTTACAAAGGTACCAAATATGACAGGCTTGGAATTTGAGGAAAATTGTACAAAATGATGCACATTGTATTATTTCTTTTAGATAAAATGGTGCAGTTTTGTATTGGAATAGCTAATTTAAACATGTAGCTACAGTGAAGAGTTGGGAGATGATATCAATATAGTGAATATATACAGACAGTGTAAGAAAGAACAAGACTGTATTAGACTTAAAGAAGGGAAATAGAAAGAGGAGACCACATGTTATGGAAATGCAACTCAGTTATGTATTGAAATTATTACTTGAGTCTGTTAGGCAGTCTGATCTGTATAGTGTGAAGTCTTTTCAGAAAAATGAAGTCCCCACCAGGCTGTGCAGCAGGACGCCTGGCTGTCGAAATTGGATTAATGGTCTGAGCTTTGTGAAACACAGAACATCTTTGGAGGATGATGATTAGGGTGAGAGGACGATAGACAATGCACAGCCTTCTGAGGGTCAAACTGAGGGCCGATAACACATTTCCATAAGCTGTTTGATCTGGCTTTGAGAACGCTTGTGTGTCCGCTGAAAGTTGCACAGCTGGAATCATTGTTGGCGCTCTTATCTGAAATGATACTGAGGAGATTTACTGTAAAATAGCTTGATCTCTTTACCAAAGCATAGAGTGAGGAGTGTGTGACCATCTGGGAAATGAACAGGGAAAATCTGGCTGCAGCAAGTTAAAGAAACCACAGTCCTTTTTTCAAGGTCGAGCTGCCTTTGCCCACATCTGGCATTAGACTGATGTTTTTATCCAAACTGCCTTACAGGACCGTTCGTGCATGCAGTACATTTTTAGCGTGAGGGCAGTGGGAATTGAACCCCTAATTCCAACAGTGCTGGAGCCACTCTCAAATCCCACATCCTAATAGGGTAAACAGATACATGCCTACGTACATATGAATCCAAATGGGTTAATAATTAACTTAACAAAGTTGCCACAAAAACACAATCGTCAAACATCTCCAGTCTGTACTTTAATAGTTTTTCAATTTAGCTCAGTTGGTCAGGGGTCAGCAGCTATCAGCTTCACAGCAACAACCATCAATCATCTGCCGCTCATGTAATATACAGTTGGAATACAATATAGTACTGTATAGTAAAGCATAATAAATAGACTGCTTGAGAAATTTGAGAACCATTTATACCAATCACTGTAAAACATCTGCTGTAAAGTGGGGAGAGATGCAGCAGACTCATCCAAAAAGAAACTCATCAGGTTTTTTTTGCTCTCAGTAATTCTGTTATGCATTGCTTTGTTCAGTCAGAGATCACTTTTGTGCACAAAGCATCACAAAACACACACAAACACACACACACATTTCAAAGGGACGACAGCAGGTGTCCACTGATTATGACACAAGGCTGTGGGCTTGTTTTTACTGCAGAGGACAATAAAGTAATCGTCAGCCACAAGTGACAACAAGTGGAAAGTAAAGCAGTTTAACGAACGGCTGAATAAACTAGAAGAATGGCACCCAATAAGGTGCTTTGTCTTATTTTTAAAATGCAAAACTTAAGAGAGAAAGGTTCTGCAATTCATTTTTCTCTGAAGTTCTGCCTTGTGTCCTCATGGGGACACTGTAGCTCACAGGGTTTACTGTTCACTTCTGTCTTTTAAAGATCTCTGCATGGGTTAATTTGGCAGGCAGTTTGTTTAAGGGGGGATGCTTTCAGTATTATGTGTGTATCAGGGTAGCAGACTGATATCTAACCGTAGTAAGACTTTTCCGCAGAGGCTGGCACTGCAGTGTTCATATTTAGTTTATGTGTCTTTTTCAGTATGTGTTCCTGTTTAATATCTGACATGCTTAATGTAAAGTTGCCCAAATCAGAACTTTGCATGTGCTTTTTTTATCTCCTGATGCTGTCATTAAAGATCTGTGTGAGAAGAAAATTGAAAATGATTCTGCTCTAACTATGATGTGACTTTCTTCTCTTCAGAAGAAGCTCTGCAGAGGCAGGAGAAGATCTGGCAGCAGGAGGTGGAGGAGTCGCTTTCCTTCTGCATGAAGCTGTCTCATCCCTCCAGACCGAAACACATTGACTTCCTGCGCATCACAGCTCCTGAAGATGACATCGCTGATACGCCGACGACCACACCCCTCCCACCAGAGTTTCGGGTCAGTTTCTTGACAGGGTGACAGTGTTTCATACTGCTTTGACTTGGAGTATTGAAGTGCCGTGACATAAATATGTGCATTGTTTTTCATTGGAGTAAAGTTCAGCTGATCAATAGACTTTTAGCCTGCAATAAGGACATAATCACTGAAATTAGCTGCTGTAGTATTAGTGCTGATCTCAGTGACAAGTTGCAGATTATTGGTTCAGGATGGTGTGCCAATTCCTGTTTACAATTCCTAACCTGCTGCAGGGACACAAGATCGTTCTCAGCAACTCCTTTGCATTGTGCTTTCAGGCTAATGTCAATGAAAATGTCTCTTAAAAGCTTTGTAATGAGCACAAATATTCACTCTCTAAAACTGAATAATGCTGCATCATCATGATACTGACATACAAGTTCACACTCCGCTGGAGTTTGGCCTCTCTGGTTCTGATGGCTCACAGGTCCAACAACCAGCCTCACATATGTGACAAAGAGCTCGTTGTGATGACATAACAGAAGGGATTTAAAGCAGCTCTGTAAGTGCATTGTTTAAGCAAAGGTATCTGCATTAGCATGAAACTATAGTTTAAAGCTCTTAAGCTCTGCCTCTCCCCCTCTGTTTACATGGGGAGGTGTTGTCCTGGACTCAAACTTTAGAATCTAAAGTTTAGATGAATTATATATTTGACCATTTTTAAGAGTTTTGTATTTCCATTAAGTGAACATGGTGCTTGAGAAATATAAAATCCGGTTTATAAGGATTTAAGTGTTTTAAAAGGAGCAGAAGAAGAATAAAACTGACCTCACCAGATCTTAAGTTTGGAGGTTATTTGTCTATTTAACTGTAAATGTTAGTGTGTGTGTGTGTGTGCGTGTGTGTGTGTGTGTGTGTGTGAGAGAGAGAGAGAGAGAGAGAGAGAGAACGTGCAAGCGTGCAATGCTCTGATTCTAACGCTGTTTTATAGGATTATCTGGATCCATTCCTATTACATAAACACAACTCACATAAAGGCCACAGTGTTCCTCCCTGAGAATGCAAAAGCACTTTATAAGCATTCATATGATTAAGGTGCCTCTAACAGTGCAGGGCATGTCTCTGAATACCTAAACTGTCAGAGAAAGTCACGCAGTAAAAGTGTTATCTCTGATGTGATCTGCTGCTTACCTGCTGCTGGCTGTGATAACTTAACTTAAAGGCAAACAAGGGTGGAACGTGAGAACGAAGAATAACTCAAGCACGAAGAACCTCCTTCACTCTTTCTTATTTATTTAAACTCTATTTATTAAAAGTCTCACTTTCTCTCTTTGCCCATTAAGTTTCCGACTGTGGACGTTTTTAGTGTATTAAGTGATCTTTTCTGCCTTCAGTGACTTCCCTCTTGCCACCCTTTTGCTTTGTGATAATTTATATTTTTGATGTCATTGGATGAGAAGTCTCTGTCTTTAATTTTATTTATTTTATTGCCTAATATTTCATTCTTTTGTATTGATACTGTGTGTGTCATCAGCCTGGCTGTGACAAAATTTGTATTCTTGTTTATTTATTTATTTATACACAAAACAGTGTTTTGTGTATAAATAAAAGTGAAAATAAAATAAATAAAATAAATAAAACTGATCTGAGAAAACTTCTCTCATAGTGCATGTAAGATTTAATGTGAGCTGATTAACAGTACAGTGTAGGTGGGGTTAGACCCACTAATCTGCTCAGACCAGCCTGCTGTTGTTCAGTACCTGCAGGGGAGCTGAGAGACCTCCCTGTCACGGTGGATTTACAGGCCAAACGTTTAACAAGTGATCCCTGGCAGTCCCATTGCCCTCCTTCAGCTCTGGGTGTGGTGTCCCTCCATCTGTTGTGGGTGGCTTCCTTTGCCTTACGGCTCACGGATCTGTCAGGGTGTGTTGTCAGAAACGGTGGCTAAAGTCACCATCTGCTTCCAATTACACTATGACCATCTGTAGGACGGCGTCCAAGATGCAGCTCGGTAAACTACTGCAGCGAGTACAGAGGAGCCAGAGGGAAAACGAGGCAGAACTTGGAAGCTAAAGCCAGGACTGGGATCTGATTTTAACTGTGGTTGAGCTGAGTCACTGTAGCCGGCAGAGCCGTGGAGCCGGCCTTTGCTTTTCCATTACTCTGTGGATTTTCCTCCTGTTATTCATTTGTCTGAGTGACTAACAGCCGCTTTCAGTTTTGGGCCGGAAAGTTTAGTTTCCTGGTAAGACATGAAGGAACTGTTCTAGCAGAAAAAGGATTAATCTATTTCTTTTCAACAAACTGGAGCAAAAACAGGTCGGATTTCCACAAGTGGTGATATGACTTTATTGACTTTAAACATTTCTTACATTTATTTAATGACAGTAAGTGGAAGTTGCATGGTCCTGGATTCTGCATGCCATACAAATGCCTGAACACCAATTACACCTTCTTAGACTGCGTTTTTCTGCTGTAAGACAGCGCGATGTTGCGCTTAAGTCTCAGATACAAACAGTTTAAATGGTAACCACAATGCTGACACTGTGGGAAAAGTTTTTCAAGAACTTCTAGCTCCCTCTATCCTGGAAAACTTCACCACTTTCTTTCTGAGCAACACACACTCCCAGCAAATGGAGGAGCAAAAAGCCATCCTAAAATTTTTCAGGACCCTCTCAGAGGAGCACAATGAAGACCCAACTGCAGGAGACAGCGAGCTGAGCTTTAATCTAAAGAAAAACAGAGATATGACTTTTGAAGAGAACAGTAGAGACTCCTTATCATATGTTATATTGCCTCGCGAAGCAGAGAAGATCACCTCTAACTCATGTATAAGGACAGAAGCAGGAAATGACTCAGACATGACAGAGGAGGAGAGGAATAATATCAACCTAACAAAGCAGCACAAAAACGCTGTAAATGCCGAAGATGGCTCGGCGGACTTTGCAACAAATCAAGAGCAGAATAAGTCGCCAGATGAGCATTGTGGTAAAGTTAACGGATGCAGTAACGAGGGCTGTCAAACGTCACTCGACGCTTGTGTCTTGACGGAAGCAGGATGTCAACACATTTCAGCTGACTGCACGAATACAGACTGCAATTGTGTCAAGCAGGATGACACCGGTGAAGCCAACCAGAGAATCAGAGAAGATTACAAGAGTGCTCACCAGCAGGCAGATGTCGTCAGTACTCACTATTCGGATGTGGGTTTTGACCCTGAGGAACCTATGAAAGTGGCTCAGATTGGACCTGGAGTTGAGGAGAAGCTTGAACCAATAGTAGCACGAACACTGGAGCAAACCGGTGGACCTCCCTTCTTTAAAAATGACAACGAAGAGGAGAGGACGGATGCAGAGGAGCCTGGCAAAGAAGATGAAAGAGATATATGTCCGGACCTTTCTACCCAAACTCATCGTCCTTCCAGCCATAAAGACACATCACCAAATATTATCATAACATCTGCAACCATAGCCAATAACCCTCCAGCTGGATCCACCTTCACCAGAGCCACCTTCTCCCCAAGCTCCCCCACGGACAAGCTGATCCAGCTCCCGGCCCTGTTCAGCGGCCTGAGGGTCCTGAGGAAAGGGGTGGTTGGTCCCGAACACGACACCGTGGCCCAGATCAGACCTTCATCTCAAGGAGCAAGACGGGACATTTTCCCTGAGAAGCAAGAGGATGCTAAGGTCCAGGGCAGCTTCCTGGAGCAGATCTCTCAGTTCCTGAGCCGGGAAAAGAGAGGGGATGAGAAAGAGGAGAAGGAGGAAATGGAGGCTGGAGGAGACCAGGATGTCACCAGAGAGAAGAACGAGCGTGAAGAAAGTGAGGAGGGCGAGCAGAGGGAACTAGAAACAGAGGGGGATGCAGAGGTTTCGTTGGAGTCCACGAAACCTTCTGTGTCCAGTGCAGAGGCAGCATTCGATGCCTTCAAAGCTTTTTTCACCCCAAAGCCTTTGAAGAAGGACCCAGCAGAGAAGGTGGACCTGGAGGCAGTGAGGAAGAAGATCAGGGCAGATAAAGATGCACTGAGGGCACTTTTTGAGAAATCCTCCAATAAGACGCCAGAGAAGAAAGACTCACCAGATGGCCAAGTAGGAACCACGTGATTCAACATCGAGCATCAAACATAACGTCATGACTTGTTCTTTGTGGAAAACAAGTTGTAGCAGAGCCGTTATATCAATACTGACCTGTCTGTAAAGATGTACGAGTCCTGTTGAGGACTGATTCTGTTTCAAATCTGTTGTCAAACTCTGTTTCTTGTCCTTTTAGTCAGAAGCGTCCATCCCAGGAGAGGGAGAAGAAAAAACTCCTGGTCGTCTACAAGCCGTCTGGCCACCGCTCAAGGAGGAGAAACTTGGACTGAAGTATACAGAAGCTGGTACTGACACATTTACACACATTCATGTTTTGTCTCAGTTATATTAACCCTTGTGACGTTTTTTCCACCCTCACTGTTTTTCCACAGACCCATCTTCTATATGTATAGAAATGCTAATAATAATAATAATAACTGAAAAACTTATGTTGTCTCTTTTCTTTTAACCTTAATGAAGTATAATATGTAGGAAAGTATTTAAGTGACAACTCTTCGATTTAATACAAAGTGAGCTTGCACATATGAAGGTGCCGAAGTACTATTATTATTATTATTATTATTATTATTATTATTATTATTTTAACTCAGAGCAAGGAAATGCTTCATCTTTTATAGATTATATATGATATCTATGAACAATGATATGTTCCCTTTTTGTCAAAAATGTCATTCACAGACTCAGACAGGCAGAATATGTTACCTTATGTAGTGATATTACTCTTGTTTGGGGTTAATTAGACCTCAGATATACAGAGAGTGTCAACATCAGTCATGACATATGAAAATCCACTGTATTCCTCCCTGTTTTACAGCCGGAGTCCAAACTCCATTTCACAAAAAGTGTGAAAAGTGATGTAGTGTCAGCCTGATTAAACAAAGAGTGTGGCAGTTAAAGAAAACTAAAATGGAAATTGTGCTCAGGGACTCGATTATCTCCAGATGAAAATAAAAATCCACACCAAGTCATTATGTTAAACACTATGTGCTGGATATTCATGATGAAGCAGCAGAGAGAGAGAGAGTGAGTGTTTTCTCTGTGTTGTCATATGGTGGATGTAATATCAAGCTCCACTGCTTCGGTAAACACAGCTCCACCCTGTGTGCATGTGTGTGTGTGTGTGTGTGTGTGTGTGTGTGTCCACAGAAAACTAGACTGTGAGACTCCAGCACCTTCAGTGTGTGAAAGGATTTATAAGATTGCTCCATCAGAAAAACATTTGTCTTATGGAAGAGTTCAGGCCTTAGAAGGTACAAAAAAACTCAACAGAGCACCAGTCAGGCTCCAGACGAGCTTCCAAACGAGGTCTCTAAAAACCCCTTCCCCTCTCATCACTTGCTCCACAACACAAACCACTAATTGTGAGCCATGTTTTCCTCTTGTTGTGTCTGAACTGTGAACTGTGCTTTTATTTTAACTTGTATCAAGCCATATGTGGTGCTAGCAAATTTGTCATAAGTCAGTCAGTCTTACATGTAACAAATATATATGTACATATGTAACAAAGTCTTACAAACACATAGCTAGATGTGGACATTGAACAAAGCTTTTTTTAAAGATACAAAATTCCTCCTGCTTCCTTTGGTATTTCTGTGGATGAAAATAATCTACATCTGTTTATCAGTGAGACTTTTAAAGGTTGTTTGATCAGGGATTAAGCTGTGATCCTGGTGTACACACCCTCTTTCCTGAAAATACACCTCCTGTAAATACTGTCAGGAAGGTGACTGTAAACACGCTGACCATTCGATAAGTTCATTTGAGGCTCTACTGCCGTCATCTGGCAATTTTTTTATATTTTTTCTGATCAAATCTTGTCCTCAACAAATACATTATATTTTCAAATACCCTTCAGAATCCCACAGTGGTGAAACAAGAATTTGATTTGTTATGCGACATTAATCACAAATTCCTGTGGTTGTTGTAAGTCTTCAGCTCGTACTCAGCCACATCATTAATATACATGGAAATAAAAGTGCTCTCAGGCACCGCAGCTGTAATGATGAACATTTTCCGTGGTACAAGAAAGAACAATGAGCTGTAAAAATGCCCCTTCTCATTGTTTTTCTGCTCTGTTTCCTCTCAGAGCACCAGGCTGCTCTCCTGCAGCTGAAGAGGGAATGCAAAGAGGAGCTGGAGAAGTTACAGGTCAGCGTGAAAGGCGTTCAGCTGTGGTGTGCAGCCCGGTGTGCCAAGTCTATGTGCCTGTAACTTGCTTAGCTTAGCTTAGCTTAGCTTAGCGTAAAGTGTGAAAACGGGGGGGACAGCGAGCCTGGTCTGTCCAGAGTCCACCGAACCAAAATGTGATGTTTCACACCTCAGTTTATGTGCAAATTAAACACATTAGATATAACAATTTAATTAGTGAGCTTCAAAGGTGCTGATAGGTTAAGGCAAGCCTCTCCACTCACTTTATGCTTAGCTAACATAAGATGACGTAGCTTCATGTTAGCAGGATCAATCTTCTCATCCAGCTCACTACAAGAAAATAAATCCATGTATTTCTTAAAATGCTGTACTCTTGGAGCACTACTGTCATTGCCATGGAAGTAAAGTCTAACTCCTTTTATGAAATATCACTCAAGATTTGCAGTTTGTTTAACAAAAACAGATGCTTTGTTATTTAACTTGTCTGCTATATTAAGACACAACAAGCACAAGGTGTTGTTTGTCTAACTGATGTCACTTTCAGGAGGACTATGGTCAGGAACTGTCCAGACTGAGGGTGGAAAACAAGGACAATGTCACCTGTCTGGAAGTCGCTCTGGCCGAGCTGGAGGCCAAACTCTCCCAGTTTGGAAGCCACCGCCCTGGGGAAGTCAAAGATGTCGCCGTATCAACAGGGGACGACTTTGTACGCAAATCCTTCCGCACAGTCTGCATCCAGACAGACCGAGAGACTTTTGTTAAGACTCCAGAGGATGGAGAAGATACGGGGAAGGGCTACACATGCCTTCAGCAGCAGAAGGTGACCCCCAAAAAGCTCGACCTGGCCTCTATCAGCCTCAGCCTGGCCGGTCAGAGGGATGATACTTCGTCTTCCTCTTCATCACATGACCGTCCTCCTCCTGGAGCCACGCTGCCTCACTCAGGACAACCAGACGATCCTTCTCAGACAACATTACCAACCAAAACAGACAACCTGCCTCCTCCCCCTCCACCTCCGCCAAGTTTGTCAGCAACTCAAAACCACATGAAGCCTTCAAATGGCCCTCCACCACCTCCTCCGCCTCCACCTCCTCCTCCTCCATCCGCACCAGGTTTAGCTCCCCTTCCGCCTCCGCCTCCTCCAGGTGGAGTTTTCATGGTTGATAAACCTCCCAGGAAACCGGCAGTGGAGCCATCACAACCCATGAAGCCTCTTTACTGGACCAGAATCCAGATCCAGGACAACAAGTAAGTTCACAGCCGAGAACCATCATTTATTATAACACAACAGAACCAAAATCAAACACTTGCTTTCATGTCATTTGATTTTATACGAAAGAATAAATTTCAGATTAAAAGCACGTTATGATATGATACATAACATAAAATATAGAAATTACCTCAATTAAATTAAAATGAACCCCAACAAAATTTTATTTCTATGAAAATATGAATGATGAAATGCAGATTAAGAGGGATAATAATGGGTGTAGTTTTGTTAAACTGCCTTTACTGGCTTGATGCCTATTTCAGCCCAGATTGACGCTTTTGTTTAATTGCTCTTGGAGTGGAATAAATTAAAATATCATGTTTCTCTCTCCCTCAGTAACAGCACGCTATGGAACGTTTTAGAGGAACCCAAACTAATTAATGCCAGTGTGTTTGAGGATCTCTTTGCCAAAACCACCACACAGACCAAGAGGAAGCCGCTGTCTGAGGCATACGAGAAGAAAGCCAAAGCCAGGAAGGTATCACGCAAAATTAACTGGAACATCATGGAAGACATGCTTCAGTTTTTGCAATGTGTCTTTTGTCCACTAGAGGGGGTCGATACCATTGGATTTGCAAATGCCATATTATTCTATAAACTTGTCAGAAGAGTGACATATAAATCCAGATTAATTTATACAACACTCCATAAATAAATCCAACTCATTATTGTGTAAAAATTTGTTAAAAAATGAAAAGCTTTTTGAAAGACAGAGAGACCAAAGATTGTAAATTCACCTGACAAATTTGAAATTTAACTCACAGGTGTGATTTATTTCCTCTCTTTTAAAAAAAAGTGAATTTCTCCAATGTTTTGCGTCTGTTCAGTTGTTTTTTACTCCTGAGTCCTGAAATTCTGATGGGCTCCAATTCCTCTCCTGGAGGTCACTTGTGTTTGCTGCATTAGCAAGCAGTTAGGATTCTCTGTGTTAGTTACACTGCAGAGCACCTTGCACTCAAAGGCACAGACCATGAGAAGGAAAATGACATAAAATGCATTTAGGCAAAAAGAAGGTATTTGTCCAAACAAAGCTTACTGTGACTGATCAGTAAAGCTTCCATTTAATCAGCTCCTGACAACTCTGGTCACAAATGTAAGGACTATGCATTGCAGTGTAGCATGATCACAAGGCCTTTTTTTCTCCATCTTGTCACAGTAATGGTTTGTCCTGGTAAGGTGGTCATGGTAACTGCATGCATGTGTGTGTGTGTGTGTGTGTGTGTGTCAGCTCATTAAGCTGCTGGACGGGAAGCGCTCTCAGGCTGTGGGCATCCTCATATCGAGCCTCCACCTGGAGATGAAAGATATACAACAAGGTGAGTGATGGAGTGTGTCATTCATTCAGTTGTGTTGCTAAGAAACAGCTTCCTAACCATGACGAGAAGTTGCTTTGAATGTGTGGTCGGTTGTATTCGTGTTGTATTTATGTAGGATTTGGTCAGAATTAAAAATAACTTGCACGTGCAGCAGTCACATGAATCTGAAAAGGAATTAATACCAACTTTTCACCATAGCGCCCCCAGTTAATGTTTTATAGTTTATTGTTTTATAATGTATATTTTCTAGCCGTACTGACAGTGGACCACTCTGTGGTGGACATGGAGACCATTGAAGCACTGTATGAAAATGTAGGTATTACAGCACACCTTACAGCTGTTTAAATACAAGTGCAACTGTACAATTATGAGCCCCTGATTTATATTTTATTGTCAGAGAGCACAGCCGGAGGAACTGGAGAGAATCAAGAAACACTACGAGACGTCAGAGGAAGAGGAAGTCAAACTGCTGGACAAACCCGAACAGTAAATGATTGTTTGTGTGTGTGTGTGTGTGTGTGTGTGGCTGCTTTTAAGTGCTGTGTTTAACCTCTGTCAGTTGTTCTAACAGGTATGGACAACATCATCATGTTTTGTCCTCTTGCTGTCAATGTGGCTCTGATCCAGGTTCCTGTATGAGCTGTCTCAGATCCCAGACTTTGCAGACAGAGCTCGCTGCATCATCTTCCGGTCGGCCTTCATCGACGGGATCGCGTCCATCCAACGCAAGCTCAGCACAGTCTCCCGTGTCTGTGAGGTACTAAAAAAATGTTAATTGAGATGTTTTATATTGGATCAAATGTGTCAGATTTTTTAAAATGCACTTTCTTTTCATTACAGTGATTATACTTCAGCACATGTTCTTTACAGTTCCCATTTGGATATGAGTGATGTTTACCTTGTTCTGGTTCAAGGCTCTGCTGGAGAGCGATGGTGTGAGGAGAGTGGTGGGACTGGTGCTGGCTCTGGGGAACCACATGAACGGAGGCAGCAGGGTCAGAGGTCAGGCCGACGGCTTCGGCCTGGAGATTCTGCCTAAACTGAAGGACGTGAAGAGCAGGGTAAGACCTTGATGCTTGTAGGAAGACTGTAGTGGCTCCCTCAGAGGCAGCTTCATCCCTCAAACCTTCAGAACTTCCATACGGTACACGCAGATTTCTTAGGGATGGAGTATTGGAAAGACTTTGAAATACACTATTTAACAATGCACCAGCACCACTTTCAATAATACGTTACAGCCTCCATCGATCACTGACTGGTCTTTTTCACTTTTCACTTTTCACTTTTTTGATGTGTTGCCTCCATTTCTTCTCAGGACAATCGTATCAGTCTGGTTGACTTCGTGGTGTCATACTACCTGCACAATGTGGATAAGGTACGAGTATCTCACATTTAACCCACATGTATTTGTTTGCTGATGTGTTTGTATTATTTTCCTGTGAGTATCTGAGCATGGTTGGTATTTCTCAATTCACGCAGGAAAAACATTCTTTTAAAAACCACAGGGCTGGAGCACATTTACTGATTTGTTCAAATGAGACCAATGTTTCCGCACTGCTGTGTCTTCACCAGAGTTGAAATGGACGGACATAAGGCAAACATACAGTATAAAGTCATACAGTATGTGTAGTGCATGACTGAGCAGGATTTGAACAGATTTCATATCTACTGGATAATGGGGAGTCATAGTCAGACAGTGAGCTCTGCAGAGTGGAGCCTTTTGGTCTCACTTAAAAACCGAATTTGTCCTGTCTCATCCAATTGATTGCACTTGATGGATGCCGTACTTGTGCTCTTTAAGACATATCTGTTTTCATCAGCACTTGGGAAATGGCAGCTCCCGCTGTTGGATCCATTATCCAATAGATGTGAAATCCTGTTCAACTTAGAAATCAATTATTCCCTGACAATTGTACACCTGTTCTTCTTTTGACTGTGTATGTATGTGACATATGGTTTAGTCCATTTGGAGTCTGATGAAGACACAGTGCTGCTGAAAGTAATACTTCTTTCAATATATTTCTCAGTCCCTGATTTAGCAGTGATGTTTTGTTTTGATTGAATTCCACCAGAACGCTGGCACAGACAAGAGCGTGTTCCCCCTTCCTGAACCCCAGGACGTGTTCTTGGCATCGCAGGTCAAGTTCGATGACCTCAACAGAGACCTGAGACAGCTTGGACGAGATCTTACAAGTATGTGATATCATTATTGCGACCGTTATCCGTTCCAACACCTTCTATCTAAATGCTTACAAACTCTTCTCCCCCTCTTGATTGCACATGTTTTCCAAAAACATTAGCCGCACTCTGGGCAGTCAGGCAGTGAGCTTTAGCATCCATGTTGACTAGGGAGACTGGATTAGTCTCCTTGTGGTCATTTTGTTGTTTTATGTTTTTGTTTGAAAACCTCAGGCAGCCTATGTAACTCTATCACTCTGATTTTTAGAGGTTCACAGACCAAACCTCAGCCCATGTCTGGCATCATTTTTCTCACACAGCCCTCCCCATCCCCACATCTCACCGCCCTGGTTTCCCATCACTGGCCCCAGCCACTGAGTAACTGTTTATACTTAGGGCTAAAGGCCTGCTTCTTTGACCAGTTAGCTAAAGCCCCAGAACAAAAGATTTCCTCTCGTCTTTCTTATCCTTCTAGCCTGTTCCCTTGTCTTTCTAAGTGTGCCCATATGACGCCGTACTGGATGCCAGCCAGTTGAACCAGACAAGCCGTGCTGAGGACAACGCTTACTCTTACATGTGTACGATTTTGAGTCAGTGCATTGTTGTATCCCTATGTACACATGTGTTTTTGCCTGCACTGTGTGTGCGTGTGTTCAGAGACTAGTGGGAGTCTTGCTGCTGATACTGGCCTGGCGCCTTTCAGATGCAGCTTCTAATCCTCCCGCCCATCAGATCTCCCATCGTTGTGCCTTTGTACCCCTGTCGCCAGTGCAGGGAGACCATAGCTTTCCACTTATGTAATCTCCAGACCTCCAGTATCTGTAGTGTATCTGCACGGGCTTCTGCAGAGATGCACGGATCCTTAAACTGCTCGGCTGTATCACCTGGGCTCCAGTGTGGCCCCCAGATGTGTGCCACAGATAGCTTTCTTTACCTCTCAACACAGCTTTGTCTTATCAGCCCGTCTACCCAAACCGCCGTGCAATCTGGATCGCCTGTCGCAGGTTCTTTTTGTTCTCCCCGTTTGAACCGCCCTCATCCCTGTGTTTTCTGTATGGTTGGTATGAAATGTTTCCCAACACAGTTAAAGGGTGATTAGTTTCTCTTAAGTCATCCATGCTGACTGTTGTGGGAAATGGGATCCAAAGATTTTGTTATATTGGTGTATTTACTGTAATAAGTTAGAAAACACACTTTCTGTTTGTTCTGCTCTCGCTCAGCGTTAGAAAATACATTTAAAAGTTCACCAGCAGTGTATTTTTTCTGAAGCTCTGCCGATAACCAACAGGCTCTCTATAATTGAGAGACCTCGCTAAAAATATTTGTAACAGGACTAATGAAGGATTTCTGATGCAGATAACCGCCTTACCGTTCATGACACATTTGAGAGAAAAAGCTGTAAAAGCTAATGACAATACTAAACTGAATGCACTGAAAATAACACACATGTGCTGTGCTCATGCCAGACCGCAAAGCCTCGCTGGTATCATTTGTAAACAATCTGCTCCTGAGGTAAAGACGTAAAAGGACTCCAAACTTTATGAAAAGGTCCTGTTTTCAAATAAAAGCTGAGAACTTTAGGAGTCATGAACTCCAACACACTCCTTATCCACTTGTGTGATGATTTTCTCTGCCTTAATGAAATGCATCTCCTAGCACAGAAGGGAAGGATTTTCAGGAATTTAAATGGATTTAATGGAATGTTTTAGGGGTTATTCTATGCCAAGAATTTGAAATAAATTTGGTCCTCTCTTAACTTAACTTCTAGTGCCAACATCTGGTCAACGTTTTTTTCCTCTTATTTATTTTTTTCTTTACTTTATTGATAATAATTTGAAAAGGTTAGCATGCTAACATGCTAAAATGAGATGGTGAACAAACCATTTTAAACATTTTACCTGCGTAACATCATGAAATTCGCCTTGTCATTGCAAGCTTGTTGACTTTAGCTTGTAAGAATGGCTGTAGGCTGCTTCTCTTGTTTGTGCTTTGAGTGAATCAACCTTTTAGAAACTGCTTTGCAGACTTTATTGACTCTGTAATCTTCAATTGAATCTATAATCTTCTTTTCATGATCACAGATTGATTAAGTGTTTCTTTCTGAAAGGTGGGTCGACTTATTATCTAAACGTTAAAGTCTCTGTGAGAAAGCATTTAACCCTGACCATGAAACCAAGTCACTGCCTCAGTTCAGTTAGTGTGATTTCACTCTCACGTCTGAAATCCCTACGCTCTTCATCAGCTGGCTCTGTTTATGTGAAGGTCCCCTAACCCTCTCCTGACTGAAATAAATAAGCAAACCTCTGTCGAACACAAAAAGCCAGGACAAAAGAAAGAAAGGCTCGACACACAATGCAGAGAGAGAGATACCCGCCTCCACAGTTTACACAAATCCCGAATGAAAACAGTATTCTTTTGTAATCTTATCTGGGAGATGTTGATCGAGCGTCGGGCGGGGGGGCAGGGGCTCGGCTCCTTCTGCAGCCTCTATTATGACTGGCTCTGCAGACTGGCTCCTCTGATCCACTGATTGGACACAGAGCAACGTGGAGACACAGGCTGGCGGAGGAAGAGAGAGAGGGAGTTTGCAGTCGCCATCTCTGGGTGAATCTCAGCAAGTGATATCTAAAGAGGAAGCGGCGCCGATAACCTCCTGCTCGGGCACAGGTGGAGTTAGTTTAACCCAGGGCTCAAAGAACATGATGGCTCGAGGAGTGTGCAGTTTAAAGGGTCACTCCGCTGATTTTACACATCACGTTCAGTCATGAGGAGGACTAAACAGCTGTGTTATGTCTTCAGTGGCTCTGGAGGGGAGGAACAGCAACCCCAATGATGTCATAGTGATGTCATCAGGGTTATCAGCTCAGGCTGGGGAGACCATAAATTTACTATGGAAAGCCCATGTTGCAAACTGAAACTGTGGAGTGTAGAGAAGCGGGTGCTCACCGGGCACCAGACACTAATGAGATGCATTATGGGAAATGTAGCATCCAGTGTCTGTAGCCATGTTAGTGGCTCTGTGGATGGGGATGTTGGTCTTTTGGTCAGTCAGGACACCACTTTAGTCCACGCTAAAATGTCTGAACAGCCACTGGATGGATTGCAATGAAGTTTTACACAGGCATTCTTGATCCCCAGAAGATGATTCTTACTTGCCTTTGTGTTTCACTGACCTTTCCTCTCGCTCCACTATGACACTGTGGTACAAATATTTAACTGTGAATTTTAAAAACTTTGTTCAAAATTCTCCCAGTGCTTTGTATACCGTTTATTACCAAGTTTCCTTGACAAATTTATGAGACATGAGAAGAAAGGATTAACTATTCTTTATAATTATTTTGTTTTTCTCCACAGGATGTGAGAAAGATGTACAGAAGGTCTGCTCTGATTCGCCTGAAGAACACCTGCAGCCGTTTAAGGACAAAATGGAGGCTTTTGTTCTCAGTGGTGAGTGGTTTTAGTCATATGCTGTGCAGCTGCAAACCTGAGAGTTACTTTTGGCAAGCCTGTACAAATACAGTATGTCAACAATGACACATGACTATTGGTTGAAGGCTTTCAGACTTTCATGACTTTAAAGTAGCACAATTTTGTTTGCTGTGATCCAAAACAGTGAATTTCTCTCCGAGGCAGCACTTGGTAGTACAAGTTTCAAGTTGGGATGACTGAGTTTAAATGCAGTTCAAACTCCTCAGGAATGATCATGTAATAGCCCAGTCTACTTCCCCGAACTGTGCGACTTTCTGTCTGAGTCTGCTCCATCTAAACGTTGCTATTGTCTTCATTGGCTTCTTCCTGTGACTGGCCTGAATATCTTTGTATCTTTGTCCCTATTTTTATTTCACAGAGTGTCTTTGGTAACTGGGTGTGTGTTTGTGTGTGTTTGAGGGAGATAGGATGAATTCAGAGTAAAGGCTAGACACTCAGATAGGGATCAGACAGATTTGGCAGTGACTGGGGGACTCCTACCTGAGACACAGAGACACACAGGCACTGGGAATTATTCATCCAGCCAACTGAGGCATTCAGTGTTGTAAGATTTTTATATTAACCCACGTCAAGATAAGAGCTGCTGCATTAGAGAAGAGCATCCATCCCTGGTATTTAAATGGCATAGATGCACCATCAAATAGCTAAATGTTTGAGTGTGCTACAACCAGGAAACATTGTACTATAATATTAATTAATATTGTTACTTTTGCTGTGACTGTTTAATATATAATCTGTTTTTTGGAAAGTCTGCATACAGCTGAACTCTTTCCTTTGTTGGTTTCTTTTCAGCACGAAAAGAACACGCAGAGGCTTCCTATCAATTGATGACTGTACAAAAAAGGTTGGGCAATTAAGTCATGCCATCATTTTGTGTGCATCACACTTGATTTTGATTTGACAAGCAAAAGCAGGTGGCATCTGTGAATGAGTATGGCTGTCAGTTTCAACATTCATTTTAATGTTGGGATGGAGAGGGGTGTTGTATTGATATTTTTATATATGTCCTGCATATTTTTATCACACTTTGTCACATGAAAATGGCACATCAAATACAAGAGCCTGCATGGTTTTTACTGAAAGAAAGTGTGAAACTGTGACAACAATATTGGATAAAAATTATATAATCCACTAATAGACATTACCAATCAGAAAAAGATGAGATAAACAAGAGTTAAACGTAGCACAGTAGTAGCAAACTAACTCTAATGGACTGGCTGTCAAATTAGTGACATTGTCCCTCATAGAAAGTATGTCACATTATATTAATCCAGTGAATACATAAGCTAACTCTAAAATAATAAAAGAACATGAGATAACAGTCAGTCAGATGACAGTTAGATTGTTGTGTTAGCATTAGCCTCTGATAGCGAGCGTAAGTGCTAGCTGTAGTAAAATAAATACCCAATGATTACTGTCCAACATTTGGGACATACATAAAATATACTGTCAAGCTTGTTTGTTTGTTTGTTTGTTTGTTTGTTTATTAATCCTTTCTTTTTTAAAATATTTGCTGCTCAGTTTTCAGGCCCTGGCTCTGTACTTTGGGCTAAAGCCCAAAGCAGGGGAGCAGGAAGTGACTACTGGCTACTTCTTCATGCTCTGGTTTGAGTTTTGTGCCGACTTCAAGGTCAGGTGGAAGAGGGAGAACAAGAACATCTCCAAAGAGAGGTATCAGAGAGCCCAGTTCATCTGCATCTCTAAAACCACCACCACTGTTGGCAAAATGTAAACATTTCATTAAGTCCAGATAAAAAGGATTCAGATTCAGAATTCCAGCAATCAACATGTCACAAGTGATTAGTTGCCAGAAATGTGCAGATTGATCCGGCCAGGTTCTCTCAACAAATGTGGTTTTAAATATTCAACAGTAACCAAAGTTCAGTCAGTAGTGACAGACAGGGACACACACCCGAACTCATGTTATTTTCTGTTTTCATTAAACTAAACTTATTTTATTGATTCATGTGAAATTCTAGAAAGGTTGACAGAAAAAAATATCAGGACTTAATATAATATCAGACCTCTGAGCCCATGAACTTGACACTTTGTTTTTGCAGATTGAAAGAGGCTCAGCTGTCAGTTAAGAGGATCACAGGAGAGAAGAAAGTGGAGACCAGAAAGATCAACCCCAACAGCCTGGTATGGTGTGATTTAGTGTAGTACAGCTGCAGTACTTTAGAGGCAAAGAGATTTTCCTGTGTGGGTAAAACACACCAGCAGACATTTCCTGAACCAGATCCTGGACATGCAATGCAGATGAATACATGCAAATTCAAAACACACAAAAATATGCAAGTTTTCTGCTTTGATTGAAGTAGTTTTCTGCAGTGTTGTCAGCTCTGTTTTTATTGTGCCCCTAACAGAAAGAGCGACTGCGCCAGAAAGAAGCCAACATGTCTTCACCTTAAGAAACTCAGGAGGTATAAAAATACACAACCATCCTAACTAAGCCGGATCAGACTGGATGTGGTATAAAGCCAGGATTTCTTGATTTTTGCTTTTTTTGTCTGTTGTTCTGACATGTTCATGGAGTACTTGCATTCATCAACTAACTACTTTATGAAATAATTTTGCTTCCTGTAAATGTATTTAAATTTAAAAGACTAAAGAAATCTTATGTGCAATATGTGGACATCAGAGATAGCTTAAACTGTAGAAATTCTCATATCGCCATTACATTTTTTGCATTAATTCTGACATGTTAAGTCTAATCTTTTCAGTATGTTCCCACAAATAAAAATCTCTGATCATAAAATCTCATTGCTTGGAAACTGTTTTATTTACAAGCAACTTTACAATACATGATATACATATTATACACCATCATAAAATGAAGTGGCATTTAGCAGTGCAGGTTCTGAAAAATTCTCTAAATCATGAAAGTCATCAGCTTTACATCCCACACAGTGGAAATAATACAACCATCCAAGTTTCTGAGTCCTTTAGCACTTTCTCCAGCTGCATATCCATTAGCCTGTATGTCTGCAACAAATATGACATTATAAATTGTTAACAAACCAGCCTGCCTTAAGCTTAAACATGTCCTCAATGGCTCCTATGGTCAGTTCACTCAACTAAACCCTGAACTAAACAAATCCTCCAAATCTGTGGACGCTCATAAAAACTGCCTTTGTGGAAGCAGTGACTGATAATTTACATGAAAGCGGGACAGTGTGATACATCACTAAATGCAGGTTAACCGAGGGAACTTGGCACCTGACTCAATCACTCATGTATATTGTCAGTCAAACGAAATTAGTGTCAAATTCCCTCCATCACAATGACAAAAAAGGCTCAGTTAAGTTCCTCATTTTCCCGCTTTTAGATGTGTCCTTTAAGTAAAATAAGTTTCCCGGGTTTTTTTTTTTAAATATATATTTTTGCAAAGCTGCACCTTCCCCCCAGCTATGGAGGATATAATCGTCCCGGATGTATTAGTTTGCGTCTAATCCGTACCAATTGTTGTACAGCGGCACTGCTTTACGCGCTGGATCCGTTTCTTCCTGGTGCTGGGTGTTTGACCCGGACAGAAGAGGGTGTAAGTTACGGTGCTGAAGGTTTTGGGTTTGCAGGCGGAGCAGGACTGAAAGACGTCTCCGTCCTGGTAATTATGCCTCGGGATGTAGAAGGAGTTGCACTGTCCGTAGCAAAACCGGTTAATGATGATGCGGCTCAGGCAGCCCTCCTCGTGGATGGTCTGCTTGAGCGGCTGCGTCTTGCACCAGTCCAGCCGCAGGTACCGACGCTCCGTGACGTGCAGCGCCTCCTGACTGGACTCCAGCACTTCGTCGGTTGACATTACAGATCCAGCACCCCGAGAAATGAGTCCACCGATGGGTGGTTGTAGGCATCTTTCCGACTCGTTTGGGTTGTACTTGTTTGGGTGCGGGAAAGCGCCCTGAAAGGTGTCGGCATCTGTACTCCACAGCGGGTTGAGCAGCATAGTTAGAACCAGAGCAGAGATCAGCACTGATGGTGTCTTCATCGCTGAAGCTGAAAGAGAAAAAGACACAAAGTCGATTTTGAATGGAGAGAAGTTTGCGCAGTTTTCCTTTGGTTTTTACGCGCAGCTTTTACGCGCGCTCTACGCGACAAACGCGCGATAGTTTAGGGGATCATTTTAACAAACAAAATCAGCAATTACTAGGTAGAGTTACCTGTTGTTTATTCAAGCTCCTCACAAGAAAACTCGATCCAGTCAGACAGTTTACAGCATGCGTTTCTCCTCCAGGCCCTTCCTCCTCTGTAGTGGCTTTATAAATGACATACTGAGGGCTTTTCTAAACGGTCTTGAGCTTCAGAGCTTCAGCAGAACACGCCCACCCCTGCCAGAACCCTGATCCTCATTTTATCTGTTTGAAAGGGAAAATAACTATCCAAGTCCAAACTCTGTCAATGCAGATAAAACGTTTATTTGGTTTAACAGAAGAAAAGCATAACACAAGCATTTTTGTCGAGATGAAGCTGCCTGTAGAGACTAACGTTACTGCGGTATGGTGATGTGAGTAGACACTAATCAGAATAAGATTTCTTTTCTTTACATGACAAAGCTACAACAAGTTATGATTAACATGATCTGTATTCAATCTATGCTTCAAGATACAGACGTGATTATATCGAGACATTAAAAAATTATACTTCAGAAACTTCAGAGTGAGTAAAACTGTACATGAATAATGATAATAATAATATTAACTGTCTGAGTGAACATTCCTCCAAATCAACATATCTTTATACAACCTGTCATTATAATACAGTTGTAGATAAACCTCACAATGCCAGCCAGGTTTTTAAATTTTAAATGGTTAAATCTCAGGTGTTGTTACTGTTCTACATGCTTTAAAACTGTTGCTGTAACTGTGAATCACTTTTTCCCCCTATAACTGGACCAGTCTACAAGTCCATACGTAAAAATAAGAGCACCAGGTGTAAGACATGCTTAATTAGTGAATAACATCTGGGCCAATTAATATGTTTGCAATAAAAGTTTTGAAAAAGCATGAATGATTTTCATCTTCTCTCTACATACGGTTTCTTATTTTAATCAAAATGCTTAAACATGTGGGTGCAGGAGTTTAGGTTGTGGATTTGCTGGCAGCAGGGACTGTCGGTGCCTCTTCCTCGTCTTCCTCAGAGGAGAAGCGAGGAACAGATTTTTTGGCGACCACATTGTCGAGCCTCTGGCCCATTAAATACGGGTTGACACCCTGCAGGGGGGCAGACAAAAATATTACCAGAAGTACAGTCAAAGACTTCATATCTGAATGAAAAATATGAGGCGAGTTTGTCCCCCCCAAATAATCCAAAGTGACTTTTCTTCTTCCCATCTAAATCAGTGAGTTTGAGAGTACATTTATCACTCCCCTCGGGGGTACATTTCAGTGCTGGTGATGTGGTTTTTCAGACATAATGCTACAAAGGAGGAGGAAAAAGACAACAAACACTATACCCTCTTTCTTCTTTTTGGTCCTCCCTTCAGTTTCTGGTACAAAAGCTCCTTGTTCTGAAGGGAAAAGCAGAAAAAAAAAACAGTTTTATATCACGTACCCATTGCGTTACTGCTGGCCCTCTTTGGCCTTAAATTACAGCCAACAAATTGCCTGAATGCCTTTCCAGGGAATAAAAACAGCCAAAGGGGTGATTTCTCCCGGCCAGGCCAACTACAAAGTTTTGTTTGATTTTTAAAATTGCAAAAGTCTTGTCTTCATTTTGTATTTGTGCTGTCGCCAGCATGGGAAACCATATCTGTCATATGCCAGGCTGCTTGTTCCCGACATGCAGAGAGGAAAAGATGAGGATTTCTCTTCTAGAACTGGAACAAATTCTTATCATAGTGCTACACCTCAGCACCAGTTGCTATTGATATTAATATTCTGATAATTGATCATTTAAACGGCTGGTGGTTAAAGGGTGAAGATTTGCTGCTTTTCTCTGTTTTGTGACAAAGTAATGGGAACATGTTTGGGTTTTGGACTGTCGTTCTGACAAAACAATCTACTCGAAGCTCTGTGAACTTGGACGAACATGGGCAATTTTTACCATTTGATTGATGTGTGATAAAACAAATAATGAGTTCCAGCCCTACTGTGCACTCACCCACTTCGCCAGGGCTGGGTAGTCATGCTCCGGGTCAAATAGGTGCTGGTGTTTCTGAAACTCTCTGCTGAACTCGGCTGTGTCTGGAGCGTTTTCCAAACAGCCGTCTGCTGCTGTGAACGTGGTGAGAGGCACACAGAGAGGAGGAAGAGCACAATGCACCGCCTTAAAGACCGACCCATTGAATTCAGCAAAAAGTGGCTGATCCGATAAATAACATCTGCCTTGATTTTCATACTGAGACATTAGCATGTTAATAAATAATGTGCTTAGAACCAGTTTCTACCGGTCTTTCCCAGCGGACAGGGGTTTGGAGGGTCTGGGTACCCGTGGTCATCACTGAAGTCTTTGGGGACGTTGTCGCCTGTCAGCTCGGCCACAATGTTGGGGATGTTGCCAAAGGGGCCGAGGTGCTGCAGGCCTTCGTGAGCACCACCTTGTGGATGAAAATAAGAACTACAGTCAACTACAGTCTTCACCATACAAGCACAGGCACAGGTGAAGTATTTATTTACATTTAACGTCAAATCTGAATATTCTCCATCTGACAACAGAATTGTTTAACCAAAATTGATAGCCAATTAACTGTTTGTCTTTAGCGAACAATTTTGTGGTTTCAGGTGTCAAACTTGAGGATCGGATGTTTTTCTTTGTCAAGTATGGCAGTAAATCGAATAGCTCTGACTTTTGGACTGTCAGTCGGATTAAACAAGCACTTTGAAGATGTCAGCTTTGGCTCAGTGTAACTGCAATGTGTATTGTTCACTATTTTTCCTGACATTCAGACAAAACTATGTATGGGCCGAGAAATAAATGCTGATTAACTGATAAAGACATATAAAATATCAAAAACCTGACCTGAACTGTGCCAGGATCACATTGGGTGTAGATTTAACATAACATATGATAACATGCACTTTGCAGAGGATTTCTTCTTCTTCTTGGTTTCACCCGTTTCATCTCTTAACATGTAAGACTTTAAAGCACTGAGAAATGCACCCAACACACCCTGAATGCTCTGAGGTCCGACAATGTTGGTGGCCTGATGTGCGGGATACTCCACCCTGGGACGCGCAATGCCCAGCTGCTCCATGACGCCGTGCAGGAGCCGCTGGATGTCGGCCTCAGACACCTGGTCCGCCGTGCGCGGGCTGCGGGCCGGAGCCCGGCCGAGCTGCAGGCACAGGAGGAGGCCGAGCAACGATAACCGCACAGCCGGGCCCATTTCTGCCATCTGCAGGGAGAATAAACACAACAGACTTAAAGATGAACAGGCGTGTAATCATGTGCAAACACAGCTGCGTGTTCCTGTTAGACACACGGCAGGCTAACTGGGTAAAATAAATAAATAATAATAATAATAATAATAATAATAATAAAAAGCGTCCATAATATGAAAGTAGCGATTTCAAAGGATGTTCTTATGTCATAGAAACAATAACACAGGCCTACATTGTCTGTAAATGGAGCAAAGCCTTCGTGTGCCACTCACTCTGTAAACACACACAAGGCCAACGTAAACAGTCTATAAATAGACTCAATGATACGCCACAGACACAGAAAAAGCGCCATCATTTGTATTAAAATCTGTTCAGCTTAATTTACTTGATTAACAAATGATTTTATCGCTAAAAACCATCACAAACCTTCCTATAAACGGGTTTTCGCTGTGTTTTTCTTACCGTGTCGCGCTGATGGTGGCACCTGCCTGCTGCGCGAGACCCCTGTTAAATTCGTCACAATAATAAAAAAATGTATTTCCGGTTTTCAAAGTAAAATTTAAAAGAAGCCTTCCAATCCCTCCAAATACGATACAAAGACGTTTCAGAATCAGTTCCTCGTACAATTTCGCCGCAATTCACTCTGATTTAAGTTAGTCTAGCATAAACTCAGATTTTAGTGCTTCGTTGTTATCCTAAAAAATGCTATAAACGTATAGTTTTTTTCTCCTGCTTTATTTTGAAGGGAAAAACACTTAATTTCCTTTCTCATCCGAACTGTCCATTATGCAACCTCGCAGGATCCGATCCGCCCCACTTCACTGTTCAGATGCAGTTGCTAAGATACCAGTATCCTCCCTTCTCATTGGCTGTTGCGCTGTTGGCCCACGACAGCACTGCACGAGACAGGCGTAATGAGCTGGTCAGGGCATCGTCATGTGTTACTACTCAACACTTTCAAACAAAATGTTCAAAACTAAAATAAAATAAATGTATTTTGCTCATAAGAATTAAGAATCACTTTATTGACAGTATATATATTTTACATATACACATTGAATTTGTCTTCTGCATTTGACCCATCCTTAGTTGAACACACACATGCAACACCCAGCAAATTGCATGCAGTGAAACACACAGGAGCAGTGGGCAGCATCAAGCGCCCGGGGAGCATAAGTGCCTTGCTCAAGGGCACATCAGCCAGCTAATGGGGAGGTGGGGGGGGGGCATTTTTCACATCAATCACTCCACCACATCCAACCCTCCGATCACAAGCCACTTCTCCTATGCTCTGAAAGAGCCTCACCTTCTCACAACTACTTAACTTTTAGAAGTTTGTGTAACAAGTGCAGGTAAAAGATACACAAGGAAAAGCAGTGAAAAAAAGAGATTTATTCACTTAATATAAAAACATGGTGACTACTTAACACATACAACAATCGCGCTATGAAATAAATAGACAAATACATAAATTCACTAAAACATAGCATCAAGATGCAATTTAAGTTACCCGATTTAAAATAAAACTAAACTGCTCTAAATACAACAAGGTCCATCAGAGATTATAAACTAAAATATGTTGCAACAACATGAGGCAACCCACATGACAGTTCCTTAATATTAAACACTTCATAGTGAAGTGCGTCTTCTCCAAGGTGTGAACTGCAGTTTCCCAACACCTGTGAGCACAGGAGAGCTGCCTTCATCCCCGGCGAGTCTCGGGAAATGACCCAGTCGCAGATCTCTTAAGACAAGGAAAGGGATAAACGAAGGAAAGGAAGGAAAGGTCAGATTACGTGTATTAGACTTTTTTAAGTGACTCCATGATTGTTCAGAGAGCTTTGGTATGATGCCACGTTACTGCCGGTTCTCACAGGAAGCAGAGCTAGATTAGCTGGTTCTACACTCTATGGTTATCATCTGAAACAGATTATGCTTTTATGATTTACCTTTTTAGTCCCTCACGTGGAGTCCTGCATGTCTCATTGCCAGCAGGTCTCAGACTGTCCAATAAAGCGGCTGCAGGTCTGAAACTTTGGTCTGCAAACAATTTAAACATCATCACATTCTGTACAAATTTGCCTCAATTCCAGCCTGCTCCTTTCTCATTGTGTTTACCTGCACAGGGCATGCAAGTCCTGAACAGCTGGACGCTGGGGAAAGTCTCAAGCCCGATGCTTCTCCTGAGTGTTTTTCTGTCCCCTGAGGTGGACCCTTGCTCCGGCTCCAGGACTGTGGGCTCGACCTTTGATCTCCCTTGAATGAAGGGCACCGTCTTCACAGACTGCCTCACTTCAGGCATTTAAGAAAATGAAATTTAGGAGCACACAGGAGACTTTGACACACTGCCAGTTTTTTTTAAGCAAGACCAATATTTTTCAGATGTATTTTCTTACCTTTGAAACTGTGTCTTCGTTTATGTCCTCTCTTTGAGTCTTTCAGAAGATGGAAATTCATCAGAAATTCCATGCTGTCCATGACAGCTTTTGGAATCACACCTAACAAATATGATGAAGTTCTGAACGTTGCAGACATAATGCACTTAATTAAAATGATCAAGTCGAGACAAGGGGATTGGTTGATTACCGAATAAGTGAGGATTTTCAATGAAGGTGCGAAGGACAAGAACTCTGAGTTCAAGTCGTCCTTCGGACATCTCTGTCTTGTTGGGTGGTGGTAAAAGACATGGAACAAAGACGGTGGCGAGATTAGAGCTGGTCATCAGGTTTTCGCTGCATCTGACGCCATCACATAGAATAAAAAGGAAAAACACATGCAATAAAATCATTAATGTGTCACTTGAAACTGTGTGAAATCCTGTCTGAAAAACATAGTTAAAATGTAAAAAGAGCAAAATAAACAAAGTAAATAGCTTGTTACACTACATTTTAAATTTCCCCACATTAGTATCAAACCTCTGGGAGACTTTGGAGAGGAAGCTGAACAGATAATGTAGACAGGAGGAGTTTCTGGCCGGTAGCAAGCAGGACAGCAGCTGGAGGGCTGAAGTCCTGTCCTCCAGGTTGGACAGCGCCTGGGCTTTGAGCAGAGCTGCATGCAGCTCGGAGGGAAACAAAGGCTCTGGAAGCTCCCTGCAGAACTGCTTGATGAGAGTTGCCACGTCGTAGGGGAGGGCTGTGGATAGACAGCCCTCTTCACGATTCAGTTTGGTCTGAATCAGACACAGCAAGCGCAAAATGAGAAAAAATTAAAATAAAAATTCACATCACACGCACTACTGGTTGCGTGCAGCATCACAGAACTTGTTCATGCACAGAAGCTGAACTGCTGTTTGCTCAAACCATCAGGTGGTGCCATTACTCAAAGTGGAAATTGCGTTAATGAAATCCACAAAGGTCAAGGTCCTACCCTGAGGGTCTTAATGCGAGGAAGAGAGCCTGGCTTTCTGAACAGGCCTACAGTCCCAACACGCTCCAGAAGATTTGAACAAGTGTCCACCAAAAAGCTGAGACACAACATGTTGAAAGAACAGGATTAATCACTGAGCTGTTGCTCTGGGCAAATATCACAAACTCCCACTCACCAGGGCACCAGTCCAAACTCAGGTATGTATCGCCTGGGTAAATTCTCCAGAGGAACACCGAAGATCTTTGCAGGCCCGATGAACAGTCTGTCCTTCTTCTTCTCAAGGCTCCTCACAGTTATCCCATGAAGAACTTGAAGGTGAAACCGGATGACGTTACTGTCTGTAACCTTCATGATTTAAATATCAGTGAGAAATGTGAGAAACTACACAGCTCAACAGCCTCTAACTGTGCGACACCGTAACCTCACCATGTCACTCACTGGTGAACGAAGGAGGCTGGCTTTATCACGCTCATCCATATCACCTGTGCCACAGGTGACAAGGAAGTGAAGGAAAAGTGCTGTGTTCAGGGCACATGGTGAACGTGGTAGATATGAGCTTTTAATTTGAAAATAACTTTCTCTTCACAACCTTCAGCAACTACAGAAAGTCACTTTATTTTTCATATATACCTTTGTTAGTTGGGAAATTAAAGGATGTCTAATGTGGTCTAAAGGTAGAAAAGTAGCTAAATCTTAAGGCCTCCAATTCCCATGATTTACTGTATTATTTAATTACAGTAGAGTGAGGATTTCTGGTGCATTTTTCTTGAAGGTTAATGGAAAAGAGAAAGAATTCTTACAGGGTCAAAACTCATAGAATGAAATTGATGTTGATACTACAAATGAGTCTTTAAACCATTTTAATTTCTGCACTTGAACTCATGATATTCTAAATCTATCAACGATTAAAGGAACTCATGGTTATCAAACTGCCACCAAAGGACGTGCGTTGCATCAACAGACATCTTATAATATGCTCATGGAAATGCTCACTGCCTGCATAATGAGACTCCAGCACTGCACACTGTTACTGTTAAAAGCAACTATTTTTATTACAACAGCACATGTATATACAGCAAAAGGCACAGTAGAAATACAGATATGGAAGGAGAGCTGGTGCAGTTGGTGTGGGGTTTTTTGGTGATGGTCGGAGATTTAGAAGCATTTCCTGTGGACGATGGAGGGGCCAGCCTCATCGTACTCCTGCTTGCTGATCCACATCTGCTGGAAGGTGGACAGGGAGGCCAGGATGGAGCCGCCGATCCAGACGGAGTATTTCCTCTCAGGGGGAGCGATGATCTGCAGGGAGGGACAGAGGTACGAGTTGGTATGAGAAAATTTTTTCCAACATGCTGTACTTTGGCACTTCCTGTTTCAACCAATTAATGCTGATCAGTAATGGCTCACCTTGATTTTCATGGTGCTGGGGGCCAGGGCGGTGATCTCCTTCTGCATACGGTCAGCAATACCAGGGTACATGGTGGTACCGCCGGACAGCACATTGTTGGCGTACAGGTCCTTACGGATATCAATGTCGCACTTCATGATGCTGTTGTATGCAGTCTCATGGATACCAGCAGACTCCATACCTGGGCAGGTGAGAAGAGACAGGTGAGTGTTTGTATGGCTGACAGTGAATGTGTGCTAATACAAAAATAATTACAGAAATATTATGAAAGGCAATAGCAATGATTTTATTCATACAGTAGCTTTTGAAAACAAAGATGCAAAGTACTTTTTACTTTTTACTGACAGTTATGACAAAATCCATCAGTTGAGAGAACCATAAAACAGAAATTGTAGAACTTTATTATTATATTAGCAAACTTTATATTATCATAGTAAATTTGTAACAGCAGTAACTCAAATTTGCTGCCTTACTACAAGTAAATTAAGATATAATAAATTCACGCGCAGTAAACACAGTATAATGTAGTGATAAGCAGATATGAAGATAATTAATTAAAAGTATTTTTTCCTTTTGGCCACTAGATGGGGTAAACTCACACGAACTGTTTTCAAAGCGTTAAAAACGACATATGCACAACGTGCGGCGTTCACGCACACTGTCAGCACTCACCGATGAAGGAAGGCTGGAACAGGGTCTCGGGGCAGCGGAAACGCTCGTTACCGATGGTGATCACCTGACCGTCGGGCAGCTCGTAGCTCTTCTCCAGGGAGGAAGAGGATGCGGCGGTGGCCATCTCGTTTTCGAAGTCCAGAGCGACGTAGCACAGCTTCTCCTTGATGTCTCTCACGATCTCACGCTCAGCTGGAGGGAGGGATTGTCCAAGTTTAGCAGACCGGTCTCACATGGTGATAATAACACTCTACACATATTTTCTGTAAGCATTTTTTTACAAACAGGCTTCTAAAATAATAAAAGTTCTTTCTCTGGTCAATGGAAATCTGATATGACCAGCAGCTTCCGGTGGCTAATGTTAGCTAACTTTAGTTCAATATTTGTAAGTGCCGGAAGTGGAAGTAAATGGGGCGTCGCCAATTACTTATTGACTCTATTCATGCAGTGGGATTATGAAACATGTAAAGCAATTCCTTGAAAAATGAAAAGTAGAATTCATGAGAAAGAAAGTCCACCTTTTTTCAATTTAATGGACTATTTCCATGACCAGTAGCTTACAAACTGACGTTAGCAAACTGATGTTAGCTTGATTTTGCTAACAGACATGTCAGTTTATTGACATTATGACTGTTCTAGTGGCTATGTTCATGTTATTTTCCTGGCATTTATCATTATCATAATCAGCGGTGGAACATATCTGAGTATATTTATTCAGTTATAGTACTTAAGTTCAGTTTTGAGGTGTTTGTGCCTGAAGTTTTACCTCAGTACACCGCACACTTTTGGGCACTTCTTACCAGTGGTAACAAAGGAGTAGCCACGCTCAGTCAGGATCTTCATCAAGTAGTCAGTCAGGTCGCGACCGGCCAGATCCAGACGCATGATGGCGTGGGGCAGAGCGTAACCCTCATAGATGGGCACGTTGTGGGTCACACCATCACCAGAGTCCAGCACAATACCTGTTCAGAAAAAGCAGCAGTTTGTCAGAAGATACAAAGCTTGCATGTTTATCGGTCAACCGTGTTTTCAAGGAGTTTGAAGTCCCTGGTTGAGACTCACCAGTGGTACGACCAGAAGCGTACAGGGAGAGCACAGCCTGAATAGCCACATACATGGCAGGGACGTTGAAAGTCTCAAACATGATCTGGGTCATCTTCTCCCTGTTGGCCTTGGGGTTGAGGGGGGCCTCAGTCAGCAGGGTGGGGTGCTCCTCTGGGGCTACACGGAGCTCATTGTAGAAGGTGTGGTGCCAGATCTGTGAAGCAGGGAAAGGGACAAATATGTCAAGGACTTGATTTCATTTAGTTGATGTAAAATAACTCAGAGCTAGGCTCCAAAATTCAGATTTTTCTTTTTCTTCGTGTCTTAAAATCTCACCTTCTCCATGTCGTCCCAGTTAGTGATGATACCATGCTCGATGGGGTACTTCAGAGTCAGGATACCCCTCTTGCTCTGGGCCTCATCTCCCACATAGCTGTCCTTCTGACCCATACCCACCATCACTCCCTGAGAACGAAATAAGGACGACTCAGAATCTCAGGAAAAACACAGACAGCCTGTGATAAAGCCACAAAAATGTAATCTATCAGAAACTTTCTGGCCCTTTCAGTTTCCCCACCTGGTGACGGGGGCGTCCAACAATGGATGGGAAGACAGCACGGGGAGCGTCATCACCGGCAAACCCAGCCTTGACCAGGCCAGAGCCGTTGTCGCACACCAGGGCGGTGGTCTCGTCGTCGTCACACATGTTTGGTCTTCTTTGGGCTGGCCTTCTGTATGAGGCACAAGATGGAAACATTGGTTTGTGGTGGTCACAGTAATGTTTTGTTTTGTCTGGCTCAAGAGCATCTTTTTAACAGTTTCTGCATCAAAACAGTGTACATTTATTGCTTTCTTCAAGGTTCTTAATAAAGTTTCTTTTGTACTTTTTAAAGTAACCTACCACATTTATCGTGTTTAAATACATATTACCGGTATTTGATGACTAATTTTGCACAAAAAAAATAAAACATTCAGTACCGAGGAAAATGTGGCACAATGCACAGTATGAAGTCACCTCAGTGCTCTAATCTCTTTTGAGTCTCACAGCTGCCTGAAAAGCCAAAACAGGACATGGCTCGACCCCCTTCATACACTCTCACAGGTCTATTTTCAGCCTCGGGACCCTTGTCTCCCAAGTCCACCACCCCACCCCCTCTCTTCTGTATCTCATCGTTAAGCCAGAGCCAGTTAACAGCTGAGGCGGTGTGTCTTTTGACAAGTGGCACTTGGACGTCTGGGTCTATCGTCAGCTGTCGCCACATAGTGGCCTCCTCTGTTTGGAGCTGAACCATGTGCTTAGATCCTTACAGGATGTCTGGACACAGTCTGCATCCCAAGTGGCAGCATCCTGTCCTTCATAGAGGTTTTGAGTCAGCATTTGTGAGTTCAGTGTGTCTACTGTAGCCATTTATGAAATGTTTTCATGGAAATCAGCCTCAGTACTGTGGATGAAGTGGTGAAGAAGGCATCATACAGACAGCTTTATCGAAGCTCAAAAAACACGAGCTAATCATGAAGTTGCCACCAAAAGTACCTGGGAATTCATCATGTATCCCTTCTGTCCTTCCTGAGGTTGACAAGACTGACTTAATTTTTTTAAACTTTTGTAGGCATATTTATTAATTTGATTAAGTTAAAGTTAGTTTCTGATTGTTTTTTTTATATATATGTAGTGTTGTTTATATTTATTTGCATTAGGTATTTTGTTAGGTAATTGGGCTTATAACGGGACCGGGTAAACTAATTTTGTTCCACCTCATGTTTCTACATGTGTGAAATGACAATAAAGCTCCTTGAATCCTTAAATCCTTGAATCCTAGTTCAACATTACCAGTACCTCACCTGTGTACAATTAAACTTGGTCTTGTCGTTTCAAGGTAATACAACTTGCTTAAAATAATTTTCCTGGGGTTTTAGAAGCGCTTCGCCCTGCATTTAAATAAATTTATTCTGAAATGTTACTTTCATTACTTTTTAAACTTAAATCTTTTGATTTTTCATTCAACCAAAGTCTAAATGAAATTAAACATCTCTTTGTGAAGATTGTTTTAGCCAAAATAGGCAGACTAAATTATCTAAAAAAAATCTCAATATTTATTAAACTGAAAACTTTAAGAGTTAGAGATTCATGCCTGTACTTCACCACAAGCGTCCCATTTCTGCATCCTTAACAAACATCCTAATGTCTTTCCAAGTGCAGCTCACTGTGTCTGAATCTTTCATATTTTGCAACACCATCTGAGCTCTAATCACCATCTTCAAGCTGTAAAATAAAATAAATCCATGTTGTGGCAGCAACAACATCTGCTCATCCTCCCTGATCCCTAAGGTCCAAAAACCAACAGCCGAAAGGCAAGAAGACTGCAAAGGGACTCACCAAGTTGTAATCACAAGACTGGAGTTTCCACCGGGACAAAGCACGACAGTCCGAGGGGGTCCTTAAATATGTCTCAGCATCCTAAGGCTGGTGGGCTGGTGGGCGGGCTCAGGGGTTCACACAAGCCCAAATTAAGTGCTGCTCGGCAAAATGCTTCAGTAAAGTAGATCCTGTGTCAGGGACACCACCAAACTGGAGAGATGTCGCCTTGGTGATTAAAGGCAACGAACAGAAGTACTTTTCATACAGAGAGAAGTATGGTTGATGAGGATTTGTGCCTGGATGATAGTGACTTTGATATTAATTTAAGTGTGACCAAGGAGCTGTAAAATATCCTCAAATTGTGATGTGCAAACATTTGACAAATATAAATGGGTTGTACATTAGAATTCTATATCTTGATTGTATTTAAGGTGTCAAGTTATTGTTATATGTTCATGGTTTGTTAGGTGTCACACTAGTTGGGTGGATTTGTTAGGATTTAACGTATGCACTTAAACGTTGATGTGACCTTCAGAGTGAGACACACAGAATCCCACTCAAATGCAATATTATCAACTTGAGAAGCTCAGATTCCTGCCTTTTACAGAGCAGCATCTTTCTGCCACTCATACTTTTTGGAGTTGGCTTCCAGGTCCCAAAGGATGTGTTAATATGACTAAGCTCAAACAGGGCACTGGGGATGTGGGTGATTGGAGGGGGTGATGGTAATCTGAGATCTTGTCTGAGCAATCTGGTTAAGGAGCCGTCTAAGGCGACCTGCCTGTGACAGTTTGCCAGTGTCGTGGCATGCGCGAGGAGGGAGGGAGGCCAAAAACATGCCAGACAGCTGAGAGGCAATATTGCAAAGGGGAGGGCAGGGTGGTGGGAGGTAACTGAGACCAGGACCCGGACCTCCAGCAGACGACAGATCCCTGGGATGGCCTCTGCAGGCAGCGACGAACTGCGTTCTGAGCTCTGATTGGCTCCAGTGTCTCCTTTTAGGGAAATGGAGTTTAACAGGTGCCACTGGCTGCATGATGCCACACACTGCGGCGAGAGTTCAGGCTCCTTATTCGTCACCTCACAGTGCCCCCACAGTGCCTATGTCCTCCTGTCAGGCTACTGTGAGAGCAATAAGAATGTAAATACCCCCCCACCCCCCCACCCAGACACACACACACCATCAACACTTTTAAATATTCCATTTGTAGCCATATGCTGTAATGTGCCTCAGAGAGAGAGAGATGCTACTAACCTACTTGTCAATTTCTATTCCAAGCTTTTACATAACACAGCCTTGACTTAGTTTTACATCTTTGGATGAGTTTTCTGATGAATCACCACTGCCTCCAAAGGGTTTTATGCCTTTTAAAAAGGGTTATGTAAAAATCAGATGACTCAGAGATCAAATATTCTGATGTTCAGTTTACTTTCCCATGAGATGATGAAAAGTGCGGAGAACAACACAGAGCAAAACAAGATTGTTAGAGTAAGTAATTTAAACACAAGATTTGCATGCGTCTGGGTACTTTTGACATTACCTCGAAATTTGGACAATGAACCCAACGAAACAAATAACACTAAGAAAAGTATGATTGAGTATGACTCCAGTAAAGAACATGTGACAATCCGGTATTCACATTTGAAGTACTGCACATCAGTCATGTGTGGTCACATCTTAACTCAGTGCAGCATCAGTCAGTGGTGGAAGATGGTTTCAGATTGTTTCCCGAAGTAAAAGAAGCAATACCACACTATAAAAACAATCCATCATTAAAAGCACAAAGGTGTCAGCAAAGATCTACTTAAAGTATCTAAATAAAAGTATTTGGCTGCTGTCAGTGTTCTCATAATAAGATGTATTATTATGTATTATTAACTATTCATGTAGGGAGATGTTTTTTGTTCACCAAGAGGAAAACGGCTGCACATTGTTGAGCAGAAAAGTAGGAGCCAGAGACATCACATTAGTTTTTGGATGAAACCGGCGCTGTGTTTTGTCAACAGCTCCCCTCAAGTCAACTGAGCGCTTTTTGGCAGAGTCCTATCTTTATCACCAGGCCTTTATCAGGATAAAGTAGATTGGTCTTAAATGGGTCATGGTTTTGAGGGACATTCGTCCTTATAAGGGCATTTAGGAAGCACACGGTTTGTCTGTCCTGACAGCTGCCCCCTCTGCACTTCACCCCCTCAGCCCCTCCAGCACACACATGCACACACTTCAGCAGCTGTTAGCAACAATTGCTTCGGTCCTGCTCAGACAGCGGTTTGTTTAGCATTGGCGATACAATGTGAAGGTACATATATGTGCTGAAATGGCAAAAGAAACAGTAAAGGGAAATTATGGGGTATTTTGGGTCAAATTCTTTGCAGAGACAGAATATCTGCTGCTGAAAGACCCTAAAATGCGTTCTTTTGTTAAAAAGGTTGGAAATTATTAGATTCCCAGTGGCATCAAGTTGATTATTTTCAGCTGGACTACAACACAGCAAAGGTGCCCAGTTTCCTACAATTTTCATGCTACAGATGAATGTATTATTTGTATTTTCACCATTTTCAAGTCGAGCAAAAATGTATTTAAAGCTTGTTTTTTCTCCTTTTTTGTTTACATTAAGTTAACCAGTTGTCTGCCTACTTGTCTGATTACCGTGTTTAGGATGTTTTGCATGCTTCTGATTATAATTTGTCAGCGCAAACTTCAGGCAGCCGCTGGCAATGAACGTGCAACGCTGTGCTTGGCACCAATCGCCGTTATCGTAATGTGCCACATGCCTGCTGTATAACAGCTCGCCATTGTTTGCTGCTCACTGGTTGACATGTTAATCAGTACAATCACATCAGCAGTTATTTTAGCTACTGTAAATAATTCTACATAAGTTGGAGAAAGGACATATGAGAAATGTGACAGTAAAAAGGTGTTCCTGTTCCATGAATTTATAAATGTTATCATCACCTAAAAGTATACATTTTACAGCAAATGAAGTAATGGAGAAACTATTTAAAACTACATAATCACTGGCGTATTTCATTTAATACAATATATCACTGATAAACTATTGGCTGATGATGTTGATCAATTTTATGAGTCTGGAATGATTCCTCCTGTTTCTTTTCTCACCGTATATGCTGGCTACAGTTATTTTAAAGTCCCCATTAAAAAACTGAAATGTTCAAAGGAAATTCCCACGTTTTAAACACACCTCTCAGCCTTCCATGATATCGCAGGAGTTACAGTTCTTGTTGGCTGAGAGGTTTTGCTATACATGGGCAGAAACAACCCATCATCTATGAAGCAGGTGCCCTCAGTATCAATGTACTATGAATGTGTGACAGGGTGTGTTTTACTGAGTGCTGAGACCTGTGTAGTGCAGACACCATCAAGCACTGCCAGCAGTTTCTCAGATAATGTCAGCTCTATAAATATATGGGGTGCTTTGAAAGTTTCCATGTCAGTGCTCCATTGTCCTGTACAATGAGCAGATCTGCAGGCTCACAGGTGTGTGTTGTTTTTGTGCTTGTTTAAGGGGGTGTAAGTTACAGGGAGAACTGCTTGGGGGTGTTTAAATGGCGGCCCCTTAGAGAGCACCATTAGAGGAGTACCACAGTAATACCATGTTAGAATGATACAATACGTTAAGTAAATTAAGTTTGATTAAGTTCCTATATCATAGGACTAAGTGGTCATATCCTGCTCAAACCTAATGTAAATCTACAGAATGCAGTTGTAACCGTGAAATACACTTTTTACACTTTCTCTTGGAATAGTGTTTTATCAACGACAACATGGCAAAATTGAAACCTTATGGGTTCATATCAGTGCAACAAGGGCATGAAAAATCTAAAAATACCCTGTGTGGCATAATTGGGCAACTGAAATGTTACAAATGCGCAGTTTGTATCAGGGTTATCTACACATCAAACATTCAGTTCCTACTGGGATTAACGGGGTGCTGTATAAATGAATAAAGTAAACAATTAAGTTATTAAGTTGGATGAATAATTATCATCATAAAGAGAATTGAGGTTTTGTTCTATTTTGTGAAGACTTAATACTTTTAAAATCTGACTGCTTTAAATCCAACAAAATATGAAATAAATAAAGGCTTTAGCATAAATTTGATCCTGGCAATGTGGTGAACATGAAGTACGTGAAGTTACCCGTACGTGCACCTTACGCATCTCACCGAAGCATTTCATTGGCTGAGCCGTAGCAACCGCAATGAGTCCATAGCGACGATAAGGAACAATTTCCTTCTCCCACAACGCAACACAACAGACATCCACACGAATTTAGACCATACTAACATTTAACATTTAAAACTTTAAAAAGTCAGTTACCAGTATTACCAACATTAAAGCTCAAAGTATCGCGCAGCCCGCCTTTTTAATATGGGGGACAAAAAACAACAAATCCGTCCCAAACGGATTTTTATTAACGACGTCGACAGTTATTCCTCCAAACACATCGCTAAGGTAATTACATAAGTAGCCAAATAATGTCGTATCGTTAGTTAAAATTGTCGTTGTCTACGTCACAGTTATTTTTTCTGACCTAACCTGAACAGTTTCTGTCGACATGCGCCGCCGCCGGTGAGGACTCTGATGAAGGCGGCGCGCAGGAGACGTTGGCTTCTCCTCGAGCCGGACCTTCTTTTCACATTGTGGGAACTTTGTCTGCATCCGCCAGAGATGGAAAAGAGAGCTTTCTACTTGAGCAGTATAAGGTGAGTTTGTTGACAAATACATACAGGAAGTGGTGGAAAGTAAATGAATGCGTACTCGAGCACTTGCTCTTAATCATTTCTCTCCATTTCATTTCGTGCATCATTAATAATAATCCTATGATAATTATAAGATTCTATTAAGGAGTCATTCTGCATGTTGATGTCTGCTTTTTAAAATGTTAAGTACATTTTGTTGGTAATATTTCCACACTTTGCTTTGCTGCCTCTACTTGCTACCGATGCAGACAAGCACTCTAACAACTTTATGTCAGTCATGTATACTTCTGGACAATGCGAATCACAGCGTAACTGTGATGTATAATCTCTTTTGGTAGTCACCAACTCGAGATGAGCTTCTTGAGCACCTGCTGGAGTGTGATGTTGTAGTGTACAACATCTCAGATTGTGCTTCACAACAGCAGGTCGAAGAAGCAACATGGACAATCACAGGTATGGAGTAAGTAAGGCTTGATGTTCGGTGGACCTAAACATCTCAGCCTACTGTGGTTTCCTTTATCGTCATTGTATTTTTCCCTTCTTATATGACAAGCCCTCCATGCTGAGATGGAGAACTTCAAGTCCCAGAAAATGTTCATCTTAGTCTCAACTGTGATGACCTGGGCCATGACCAAGCCGCAGAACCCGGTGAGCTTTTTGTCAAACCTTGGACCTGTTCTGTGAATAAAACACGGCCAATGTGATTATGATTTCTCTTTTCAGGAAGAACCAGATGTTCTGCTGACAGAGGAGGAGTTCAGAAGAAGACGACCACATCCCAGTTTCAAAACCCACAATAATCTGGAGAAGCTTGTGCTCAAATTGGGTAGAGGTGTAAGTACGCTTAGTCATCGCCATTATTGAATAGTCGATAGCAAAACATGACCAGGGAAATGAATCTAGCTGTAAAAAAGACATAGACTGGCAAAATGCAGGTAAAGCTCATAGATTCTCTTTGATCTCCGAATCTTACAGAAAAAGTCCAAACTTACTGGCTATGTTGTAGCTTCTGGTCTTCAGTATGGAAAAGGAGAGAACCTCTTTCACTACTTTTTCAAGGTAAATACTGATGTGATAAGTGATAACATTGTTCTCTGTGTTTGTGTGAACTAAATGCCTAATTTGCAATGTCATCTTTTGTGAAATGTTTTTTGTATTTTTCAACAGGTGTCTTGGTTGATGCAGTTTCCAAAAGTTCCTCTGTTTGGACAGGGCACAAATTACATCCCCATGATCCATGTATATGACCTTGGAGGGTGATTTTAATTTACTGTACTTCTTCATATATATCCTGTATTATTTTAGATAATTATTGCGGGGCTGAACTGTGTTCCTTTTTCAGTGTGCTCCAAAACGTCATTGAACTCAAGCCGAAGTCAAAGTACATTCTTGCTGTCGATGACTCCAAGAACACTTTGGAGGATATCGTAAAGGTAACTGTAACCGATACAGTGGACAACAAAGTCATGGTAAAACAATATAATTAAGGTGTTCTTGAGACCCAAGATTGATTCCAATCCAGCTGGGGATCTCTGGTGCATTCATTGTGAACTTTCTAGTGTAAGCTGTAAAGATAAAATGATAAAATTCTTTTGACTCTTCACTCTTTAGGTGGTAAGTGATACACTTGGGTCAGGACAAATAAACAAAGTACCAGAAGAGGAAGCCATCACCATGAAGGCTTTTAAGGTACAGCAGGTCATTTCCCCCCCCTTGTTTTAAATGAATTATTATCTAGTCTGAATTATTGCTCCATATGCATTCTTTCAGTATCCAGTGAATAACAGTTAAAAGTTTCTCCCGTAGTGAGAATCCACACTTCACTCAAAAGTACCATATTTTAAAATTTGAACACCCCACAAAGCTTAAGTATGTAATATTATAGTATATTCTACCAACAAATATTAAATATACTGTGTCGACATTTCAGCCTGAAGAATTGCGCTACTTAGGCATCAACCTCCGCCTGGATCCTTTTATCATAAAAAACTCCTTCAGTCTCCGCTGGACGTCTGAGGCTGGAATGGTTGAAAACATAGAGAGTATTGTGGAAGAATACAAAGACACCTGGCAGCTACTTGTGAGTGTTCAAGTGCTCCTAACAGTACAACTTTCACCAGACAAAAGCTATGATTTCCAGTTTATCCCCTTTCTGTCCTTAGCCCATCAGAATCTGCCTGGTTGGACCTCCAGCGGTGGGTAAAACCACAGTTGCAGAGATGCTCTGCAGTCATTACCAGATACACCACATCAAGATCAAAGACATCATTGATGAAAAGATCACACAACTGGTGAGTTGCATTTACAGAAACATTTTTCTCTCAGTGTTGTCATGTGGAAAAAGTACTAACTTAGAGCGGAAGTTCTTGTTTGCAATTTGAGACACTTGTTCAGTTTTCATGTTTCTTTCCATATTCTGCAGAGGGAGATACTGAATGAAGGGGACCAGGAATATGCCAGTGAAGAGTTAGTGGCTGCTGCACAGAAACAACTTGAAACTCTTAACAAAAGCATGGAAATGAATGCCGGTCAGTTGTAGAACCGCAGCCATACATACAAACTGTCTTCTCCGCAGGCTCGGAGAGCTGAAAGTAGACTTTTTTTGGTTCATGAATGTCATTTTAAAAGCAATCTCTGGATTTCTTCAAAACTGTGTTCTAAAACTGTTGATCACAGTGCCATTAGATGAAAAGGAACAAGAGACATAATTACTCCATAACTTGTTTGAAGAAGGCAGTCAGAGACAGGATTGATGTTGAATCACTTTGATGGGAGGAAAAAAATATGTTGACCAGTTTTTTTGTTTTCACTTCAGCAACACAATCTGTGTCAGAAGTTATGGTCATTTTTACCATCATTTGAGACTTTTTGTGTTTGGTAAAACTTTATTTATCTTAGAGAGAAACTGTTGTGAAGCAGATGCAGTAAAAATAGAAAAGAGTGCAAATATAAAATATCAGTGTGTGCATATCTGTAGTTTGATTTTTTAGTTCCTCACTTTAGGTTTAAATGACTGTGTTGGTCCATTAGGTCGGCTGGCTGATCATCTGCTTTTTGACATTTTGAAAGTAAAGCTGAATTCACAGCCATGTAGGAACCAAGGGTTTGTTCTTGATGGCTTCCCAAAGACTTATGAGCAAGCAAAGCTGATATTCTGTGGTAAGTTTGATCCATTTATTTAACTAGCATCTAATGTTTGTCAATGTTGATTACACTAATAAGAATGTGGTGTTTATATCATCCAGATGAGGACACGGAGAACCAGGATTTGGTGTCCAAAAAACCTGCATGCAACAAGAAGATCACTCCAGGTTTTTCATGTATTTTTACTTTTATTACTGCAAATGTATAAAAAAAAACGGCTGAAGCTTTTCCTTATTCTACCTACTTTTGTATGTTTTGCAGAGCATGTTTTTGCCCTAAATGCAACAGATGATTTTCTGATGACGAGAGTGCAGGAACTTCCTCAGAGTGTGGCAGAAGAAATGCGCTACACCCAGGAGGAATTTGTCCCTCGCCTGACGAGATACAGACAACTCAGTACTGCAGAGGAAACGCTGCAGGACTACTTCGATGAGCTTGAGATTCACCCAGAACAAGTCGGTACGGTCAAAGCCACAGAGCTCATGTCAGACCACAAACAAGAAAGAAGGATCGTTGCAGAATGCATAAATGACAATCTGGATGCGGTTGTCACGTCTTTACCGTAAACAGCTCAAAGGTTCACAAATGAACAGAGGAAATTATTATTTTTGACAGGTCAGCTTTTAATACATTAAACAAATGGGATAAAACATGTTAATGAGTGAGCTTTAGACATGCCAGTGGACACATTTTGTTACTTAGACACAGCCAAGGCCAACTGTTTTCAGTACATTTGCTAAGCTAAGATAAGCTAACCAGGTGCTGAGTCCACCTACAGTTTTTAATCTCAAATCTCACTAACTGACCAACTGGTCCTTTAATGCAGAGGATGAACATGTTGGTCTTAACGTTGCCTTCAGTCTTTCCTCCTTCCACCATCTGAAATATGAAGAAAGACAGCATTTTTTTTTGTCTCATTGTGTACGATTAAACAACCCAGCAGTTTTCTTATCAGTGTGACCTCATATCATCCGGTATGATATTCAGAAGAGAGGCTTGTAGAATATCCTCTTCCCAATGATTCTGGTTCTGTACCGTGAAGTATGACTTGTTCCTCTCCAGAGGTCACTGCAGGTGATCCAGAGTACACAGATGTTTTGAGGAAGATCACTGAGATGGTGGGGATTCCCAAGAACTATGGCCTGAGTCCAGAGGAGCAGGAGGAGGAGGACCGAAAGAAAGAAGAGGCGAGGAAGCAGAAATTGGCTGCAGAGGCTGCTGAGAAGAAACGCAGGAATGAAGCTGCGTTGGCTGCGATGGCTGCTCAGTATGAGGAGTGGGTGAGCTGAGAATGGAAGTCACATTTAGGTTAAGAACAGTGGGCCATACCAGCATGTAGAGAGGACGCATTAAAAAAAAGAGGAGCCAAAAGAAAGAATTCAGACTTTACTTTCTATTGAACACGGTAAATAACTGATAAATACTAACATGCAATTCAATTATGTTATTATTTATTAGCAGAGGAATTTGTCTGAGCTGAACAGACAGGAGAACGAGCTGCTGGAGGCTCGTTCTCTTCCCCTGAGGAACTACCTGATGAAGCATGTGATTCCCTCCCTCACTGAGGCCATGTTGGACTGCTGCAAGATCAAACCAGAGGACCCTGTCGACTTTTTGGTATTCACACAGCAGACCTTCTGTAACGGAACGCGAGTGCCTTTGACCAACATGAGTCGAGTGATAAAGCTGTTCTGCTTTGTTTTTGCAGGCTGAACATCTGCTGCAGAACAACCAGCAAGAAAAACAAGCAGTCTAATCAGGAAGTGTTACAATGTGTGTTATTTGTTTACAGCATTTGAGGCAGTGTTTGTTCTACAGTCATAAACATAATCAAAAGATGATCACAGGCTCATAATAAATAAATAAATGAACTTGTTTGAAGGTTGTCTGATGCTATCATTCAAACAGCTGATCTGTCTGAACTGGCAGAGATTTGAATGTCACAGATTTCAGTCATAAAACCACCAACGTGTACCTGCTGAGTTGTGCCTGAAGCAGAGACAACACACGTTTAGATAACACATTCACTTAAAGGTCTAGTGGCATCTAATGTGAACACTTTGTTTAAAGTCAGTGTTTGGTTTGTTTGTTCTGTTCTACCACACAAACTATGAATACTGTAGTTCATTTCTGCACTTAAATCATACACGCTGGACCTTTTAAGTTATTTCTTTTCAAAACACAAACAAAATACTGACATTTTACTGCAGTGCAATTTGAGTTGCAGCACTTACATGTACACCCTCTGGTTGATTGTACTTTCAGTAAATAAGCCACACTTTATAAAGGGTTTATTAATTGTAGATAGTAAATTAATAAGATTTTCTAGATCATGTGCAAGTCACTGATAAGAGTGTTTTTTTGGGTTGGTGACTCGTCACTAGAGATCAAATGCTGCAGTGAAGAGCCTACTGTGTGAAATTAAGAGCTAAAAGGAAAGCACATTTATTAAGAGTGACTTAATATGTCAAACAAACAGGAGTGTGAGAATCTCAGCTAGCTACCAGCGTGGAAAATAAAGCATCGCAGTGTGGATATGAAGGCCAAACAAGGTCTGGCTTTCACCAAGTAAAATTTAGTGTGTGCATTAAAGTGATTGTTACAGAAAAAATATTATAATCTTATAGAAAAATTCTATGTTTAAAGTATCTGAAAGTGCCAACACTAAAGCTGTGCATTAACTTAATACACACAAAATATATCGTAGGTACATTGTGATATGTTAGAAATCTATTTTTATAACACTCTTCAAACACTAAAGCTACACTTTCAATGTGGGAAACGTACTAATTCTCAGCTCCTTGTTTGTTAGAGACGTTTATGGTCCATACAGGTTTCCACTCATGACGGATCCGTCCTCTTTGAGACTCCATCTGGTCTGTGACTCAGATCCCACTGTGTTGGAGAGTCAGCACTTACTGGAAGGAGCAAACTGACTCTGGACTTAATCCAGCAAAGATGTTAACAAAGGAATCTTCAGAGGGACTTTTTATTTTGTGCAAAAGATCTTAGTTAGACAGTCGAGTCAGTTTTCAAACTAATCCATTATTTTTTTAAAAAATCACTTTATTCCTTGTATATTTCTTGTGTATTATGCAAATCATTTAACTTTGAATTAGGCTGTAGACTGTGCATGCCCTTCTTCAGAAAGTGAAATCTGCTCTTTCAACACTAGAGGGAGCAGACATCTCGTCTAGAAACTTCACAGAGGCCTTAAGAAGGACATGAGCACTTGGATTTGAGTATTTGAGCGTCTGTTCAAGTGTTTAAATTTTTTCTTAATCCCATCTAAAAACAAGAGAGCTCTCATCCTGTAAGATGCATTGAAATCCCAGTGTCTTGCCTTTCTGCGCTCTCAGTAAATCAGTCTGTTGTGAAACGCATCACTGAAAATGAATGTGGGGCTCCAGTTGTTGTGGATATTAAAGTCCAGTGTGTGTCTGGAGTTTGCTTTGTAGTTTGTTTGTGACTAGCAGCTTATTAGAAGCTGTTCGCAGGCTTGGTTGTATGGAAAACAAATCAAAAACGCTTCCTGTCTCACAGGCACTTTATGTACAATGTCTCACCACAATAAACGACAAGAATAGTATTTTCCAGGCCATTAAAGCTGCAGAACTATATAACTGTTTGTGTAGCTGTGGAAATGAGGGTATATCCATATACTTCTTCTCACTGTGATAACACAGGAGGTCTCTGTAACTGAATCTCTTGTTCCTGTTCTAATCACTGGAGGTCAGATTGGATGTCTGCTGTCCTCCTCCTCCTCTCCAACATCTCTCTCTTCATCACTGCAGGTATCCCTTCCCAACTCTCTCTTGCTGCTTCAGCTGCCACAGCAGCACTTGCTGAAACCTGGAAATATTAAAATGGCATTAAACTTGCATTCTTTCTAATGGCCAGTAGAGGGCAACTCCACTGGTTTCAAAAAGAAGTCAGGCGGCATGTAGGCATAACAGAAACCCAGGCTACTCATCCTCTGATTTGTTACCTCAGTAAACACTGTCCTCATGAGCTTATTGTCTCACTTATGAGTTTTCAAGTCTTTTTCAATACAGGCTGATGTTGGTGTTGTAATATTCTCCCATTTAAACTGAAATAGATAATGTAGGAGGGTGTTGCTGCATTCTGACCGAAGATTCTGATTCTGTATTGCAGATTTTCAAACTAAATGTGTCCCAGTTCATATGCACTGGAAAAAGTGGACGCCCACAGTAAAATGATGTCTGTATGGCAAGTCTTCAAATGTCCCGACAACTACAGCAGCTGGCTGAACAGATCAGCACACCTGAAAAGAGACGGGTGGAGAAGGTCAGTGCCACATGCTCGCAAGCACTTCTATCAAGCACAAATCAACTGAAAGGAAAAGGAAGTATATTTAAATTAACTCATCTTGTGTCATTCTATTTATTCTATTTTTTCCTTTACTCAACAGTGACACTGAAAAGGCGGACAGGCAATATGGGAGAGAGGGAGGTATGATAGTTGCATCCATGTGGCAGGAACCATTCAGCTTCACAACTTTAAGACAAAACATATCAGGTAAAAACAAAATCTACTGTGTTGTTTTTCAAAGCTGGGAATGACAACAAGCTGGCAGTCGGACAAGGCAAACAAAAAGGCAAAACAGGAAGAAATCCAGAGAGTTAGTTCTGTAGATGGTTTGGCAGGGAACAACTGCACATGGTAAATATACTGCAGAGCTGATGAGGGAAATTGGAGCAGGTGTGCAGGGGGCTGTGGAGGTTAGGTGATGGCAAAAGGTTGTAATACACCGAAGGACAGAAAAGGAATAGCAGGAAGTAAAATACTGCCAAGAGACCCTGTAATTTGCTAGTGGGCAAAGGGTCACCTCAATCAGCTACCATGAAAGTGTTGGCAGCGACCCCGGGAGAGGCAGAATAAACAGCGACTTCCTCGGCAGGGAGCAGGACCAGCTCTGCCACGGACATTCAATTCAGTTTTTACGGAAAGTCCGGCCAAACGGCCACAGTTCCCGTATTTCATGTTTCCAGTATTCAGATGTGTCGTTGAGCTTTTTACTGGGACAAGTCGGGCCGGCCAGCCCCTTCCTCGTTCTCAGTATTTTATTGCTGTACGAGAGGATATTATTTTGCCTATTAAGAGTTTTTCCCCCACTACACTGGAGCAAGTTAGAAGTTAGACTTCCACACCGGTAGAAACACTGACGAGGTCTAACAGTCTACAGTCTGGTGGTTGTGACGGATGACTTTTGTGATTTAACTTTTTTGTACACTTATTCCACTCACTCCACATTTTGTTGCTTGTCTGTGTCTGACAGGTTCAGCTTTTAAGTGCAGTATCACCCTAAAGTAGAACACTAATATCCTAAAGGAGTAAACTTCACCCCATCTGGTGTCCCAAAAAGGTTAACGGAAATGCTGAGAATCTGGTGTAAATCTGTGAAGCTTTATTTGCTCTCAGGTCTGTTTGGGGAAAACATGAATCATCATCCCAGACTGGCTGTCTCTGTTATACTGAAACTCCTCACCTGCTCCAAACACCCCTACAGAGGGCTCTGCTGTACTAATACTCATGTAAATACTGCCAACTGTTAGTGCTAGTGCTTTACCTCACCAGTTTGTTGGATGCACTTATTGGAGTTATCTTGGATAATAAAATGGTGAAGTGGGTTTTTTTTCCACACACACGCAGCATGCAGTGAAACACACAGGAGCAGTGGGCTGCATCAAGTGCCCGGGGAGAATATTGGGAGTTAAGTGCCTTGCTCAAGGGCACATCAGCCAGCTAATGGGGGGTGGGGACATTATCAAATTTCTCAAATTTTTCCTGCGAACCAGCGACCTTCTGATCACAAGCCGCTTCTCCAACTTCTAAAAATGGGTTTAATGGGTATGCATGTCTGATCCACAGAGCTTTTGCATATCACAAATAATGACTTTTTTTGTGAAAATCTATCAGCTTGATGTAAATAAATGAATAATGAATTAATGCTTACATCAGCTTAAATAAAACTTTTATTTCAAGGACGTTCCTATTCCTAAATTACTTAGAACTTACAAAATTTCTTCCAGGCAACTTGTAGGAAATTGTTAGAAAATACTCAAAAATTACAGACATGTAAAATAAAGTGTTGCCTAATTACAAATCCACACACATCAGTCATAAATCTCAGACAGAAAAGACGTGAGGGTAACTGATTAACTTTGATTTGATAACGAAATGTGCTTGATCACATTATGACTCACTGACATCAATGGGATGAACTCCGTCCACTAAATCCATAAATAAACAGTGGAGAAAAAAAATTCAGCATCTCGCCTCTAAAAGCCCACAGCCAGAGGTCACAGCCTGGCCGTTCTCCAATGGAAAACCTTCAATCCAGGATGCCGGTAATCATGTATTAGTGAGGACTTTCACTTGAATAAGTGAGGAAGAAAGGTCTCATTCTGTGGCGCAGGGCGTCGACTCGACCCGTGGAAATATCATCTTCTTTCCTTCACCTTTTACGACTGCCGGTTTTACTTAATTCATATTTATTTTGAGCAGCTTTTCTTTTGATTGCTTCTTAATGTTAAGTCCTCTTTTTCCCTCTGCAGGCCCTGCATACAGAAATAAAAATGTGTTGAACACCGGTAGCTCATTGTGAGGCTATTCTGTCAATGTGTGTGTTTGTGTGTGTGTGTGTGTGTGTGTGTGTGTGTGTGTGAGTGAGGTCTGTGGTGGTCTCAGTTAGCCATGTTGTTTTATCTGCTAGGCTTCCAGTCACAATAACCTCTACCACCCTTGTAGTGTTCTCTCACTCACACGCTTTTGCTCTCTCTCCCTCACACACACACACACACACACACACACACACACACACACACACACACACACACACACCCATGCACTCACATACGTATAAACACAAGATGGAAATAGCATCTACCACCCCTGTGGTGGTCACCCTAACATCTGCTGGTGGTTGAAAATGCCAGAGGAGGACCACACAGACACACACACACACACACACACACCGTGCCAAGAGGTATGTGGACAGAGATGTGCAGTGAACTATCTCAGTTTCTCACTGTGATAGCACACACACACACACACACACAAATCACGAGTTGTCCCGCATCACACTTCAAGAAAGAAATGATTCATCCTAACCCCATGTGTCAGCCATATTGACTGACCTCACACCCGAGCACGCTGTCTCACACACACACACACACACACACACACACACACACACACACACACACACACACACACACACACCAAAAGTGGTTTGATCCAGAACATTTCTGCAAAGGACTCTTCAATGCACACCTTTTCTTAAAGGTGACAAATTACAGTTTGTTGGGGTGATTTTTTTCTTTCTCGTTATCTTTATTTGTACTCTTTATTCTCCCCCTTCCCTCATTTTCTTTCTCTCTTTAGTTCCCAGGATCTCCTGTTTTCCTCTCCTTCCTCAGAAGCTAATGATTTCTTTAATGTCTTCTTAAAGAAGTGTGGCGACAAGGCCAAAGTGACCTGCTTGTATGACTGTAGACTCTTTGTTCTGTTTAAGGTTTTGGGGCATTTTTTTATAACTTTATTAGCTGTTGGAGATATAAAAAATGCTGTAGCGAGCTGACAGAGGGGTGTGGGTAGGAGGGCCGGCTGGGTCACATCCCCGGCCAGACAGGAAGCAGTAACATTTCAATTACATAGTCAGCATCCCAAACCACTGGGCCATAAGGACATCCCACACAAATATCAGCAGTGGGAGCAACAGGAGTTCAAGTCAAACAAGCACAAAAACATTGCAAATCCTTTCTGCTGATATACTGATATCAAATTATCTTCTTCTGTCAAAGAACCTCCTCATCACTGAAAGCCTGCTGTCATTCAGTTGGCTTTTGGCTTTTTCAACACGCACACACACCAAAAACTCTGCTTGGTAATTTAAGAGGCCTCATAGAGAGGTAGCATCTCACCTTTTTTGAGAAAAGTATGACTTTATATTTGATATATTTGATAAACTCACCTGTGACCGAAGGTGATATGACAGATGTTTATTCATAAAGCCAGTGAACACGCTCAGTGATGTCAGCTGATGACAGTGTCGACAACAAACACTGTCAGCGTGTTGATGAAATAATATAATATATATATATATATCTTCAATACTGCTTGCTTGCCTTAAAAAAAAAAAATTGCTTTAAGGCTCATATCGTCTCTCCCTCCGAGTGTCATGTAGTCAGTAACAGCATTAACTAAGCTGTGATGAAGTGTTTGCCACAGATGTGCAGTTTACCACTTTAGCAAGCTGTTAAACACAGCTCAGTGAGACTGCATGTGTGTGTTTGCTTTTGTTGGATAATGAAAGCTGACATGGCAGCCTAGAGAGAGAGAGAGAGAGAGAGAGAGAGAAAGTGTGTGTGTGTGTGCGTGCGCGTGTCCTTTCATGCAGACATGCTTCGCAGTGCATGCCGACCAGTCACCCATGACGGGTCCAAAAGGTCGACCCTCGTTTGTTTCAAACATCCTGCAGGGTAACATGTCGTGTCTGTGTGTTGCTGCTGAAGATGTGGTTTTACCAATTTTCCAGAGGATGTTGTCTACATAAAGACAGTTACTGTGATACGTTGTAAACAACCCGGGGCATTAAATGCGTTATGGAACATCCTGTGACGTGACAATCCATAACAACAACAACAAAAAGTGTCTTTGAATTCTTTAGCTGCTGTGGGAGGGAAGTTTCAGGTGAGAAACAAACAAAATGTGGAAGCAAACTTTCTGGGTTAACCGTGTTTGCAGGTCTTGGAGAGAACACTGTTTGCTTCTTGTTCATCTCTCCAGCTGATGCTGATAGTCCAGATTCCAGAGCACTGTGGGCACTGGCTGGGTCAGAGGACATGTAGCCGCAGTGCCACTGCGCTGTTGCGTGCTCTGCAGAGAACATCATCCTCTTAAAAATCGCTTTCATTCCACGTGTAATTTCTCTGCAGTGGCTCTGCTATATCAGTGCCATTTGAATTATTTTTGTTCTGAAGTTTATGATCGGATGACAGATATATTAAGAACGTGCAGCTAACACATACCAGGTGATGTTCTGCAGTCAGATTACTGTTTGTTATGCACATGCACTCCTGCTGTTCAGTCTGGCAGCCGCTTGTGTTTGCGTGACTTCCTCGACATGCGTGACTTTTGCGTAGCATGTTTATGATTTTCTGGTTGTTTACGGTAAGAGTGCAAAGGGATGTTGGGCGTTAAACAGCTCCCACCTCCCCATTTACTCCACTCACTGACAAATTAAATGCAGCACTTTGATGTGAATGTGGTAAACGAATGAGACAATGATGGGGGTGTTGAAAAAAGTTTGCATTAAAACCACATTTAACAGTAATCTCTCGTTTCCTCTTGCAAACTTGAAGTTGCCACATCTCTTGAACACCTAACAGTGATAAGCAGAACAGCACAAAAGACCACATTTTTTATTTTCTAATGTGATGATGGATTGATGTTCCAGAACGGGAAATCTGAGCTCTCTCTGCTTCTGTATGTCTGTGGCTCTTCTTTGTGTGTACCTCTGACATGATAGGTATGACACTTGATCTCTCATTTAGCACATCTTCTCGACAGCGTAATAAAGCCTGTGTGGGTCAGGCAGAGTCCAAAAACGTTGGCCAACATTTCCTTTAATCCTCTTGGAGCATCAGTCAGTGCTGAGGAAGTGTCAGCAGTCCTACTCGTGACTTCTCACCAGGCTCTAAGCTCTCTCGATCAATCACAGCTACAAATATCTGAATGGTTTCCAAATGCTAATGTGAGCCAGGTCTGCCGAGGCCTGGCCTGAAGGAGGAGAGGTTCCTCTGAGTCTCTAAGAGGAATGTTTGGATGGCGTAGATTGCGATCTGCGATGCAACGCTGAAAGAATTATGTGTAGAGAAAGGCTAAGTGTGGGTTACAATTAGCCTTTTAGCACACTAGACTGTCAGCGGAAATCCATCTTCCTGGAGAGTAAAAGGGTCTTCTGGATGTGAATACTTTGAGCTCTTAAGAATTTAGGGGACTTAGGCCTAACTGCCCAGAAAACCATTTCCAAATGCCATGGAACTGACTCCGTTCAGAGGACAATCTTCTGTCTTTTTTGTGTTCTCTTTACATGAGTGAACGAGTGTGTGTCGTGTAGGCGAGTGATTGCGTGTGCGTGTTTTTCAGGCGGTGACATAATAAACATCCCATAATTATGTCTGATTGCCTCTGGGACCCCCTGCCTCAGTTGTAAAGCTGCTATCGGCTCACATTTACAGCCATAATCGACTCCCCATGGAAATAATTATCCTTGTTGACATGGAGTTGTTTACATGAAACGACTCTTGTTTGTAACATTGACTGAAGTGCTGTGTTTGTAATGCTATTATGATGCCGGTGGAGGAATGTAATTAAGCGCATTTACTCGAGTAATGTACTTAAGTACTACTTAAAGGTACTTATGCTTTATAATTTACATTTTACGCAACTTTATACTTCTACTCCACCACATCTCAGAGGCAGCTGTTGTACGTTTTACTCCTCTACATTCAGTGTGACAGAATGAGTCACTGGGTCGTTTCAGTTTTTTATATCCTTGCTGTCCAGTGAAGACGATGCTTCTCAAAAACTGGTGATATTGAAAGTGTTCCTTTATGGGTTGAAGAAAATTCCTAAGCTAAATTAACCGTTTAAAACCCTCTTAGGATGGCAGGCTTACTGCGTGAGTAATTCTTTTTTGAATACAAGTCATCTGGCTGCAGTATTTTCAGTGTGGTATTAGTACTTTTAGTTCTTTCACCTCTGGATCCTGCACCTTCTCTCGGCGGTTTGTATGAACAACGATAACAGCACCCAACAAACATCACATGTGGTTCCCCTCCACTCAAGTTAAATCATAAATGTAAATGTAAAAGTAAGTGTCAAAATGCAGATCTTCCACAAGGAAAAGCCCACAGTCTCAAACGTCAGTGAAAAGCTCTCACTTCATATTAGAGTAATGGAGTGGTCCTGATTCCACATTGCTTTTCTAGGTGAAATTTATATAAAACCCGTCAGATTAGAAAGTCTTAATAAAGAGCAGTAATTGATTGTGCATGCAGTTCAAGGTGTCCTGACAAAGTTTTACTGGAATCTCTTTTCTCTTTAACCATTAAAAGGCTTTTCACTTTTCCTTTATTCCCCACATGTGCAAATGAAACCCAGAAAACCAAGTAACCTTAGGCGTGTGTGTGTGTCTCGGCTAATGTTTATGTTTGGTGTGTGTAGGAAGGGCAGAATTACAGTATGAAGAAACACAGATGGGGCCTGATTGCATAACACAGAGGAGAGGTTATTTAAATTTGTAATGGCCAAGTCCGGCAAGGCTGCTGTGCTGAATCAACGAGGCGCTGCTTCCCTTGAAACGAAACAGAGAGGAAGAGGAGTGGAGGGAACGAGCAGAGAGTAAAGCAGCACTTTCCATTCGGAGCAGCTGGACTTGTGTTATTGTACACACAGGGAGGGAGGTGAAGAGAGGATTTTATAACGCAGCTCCTCCCAAAAACACTGGATGAGGGTTAACCAAGGGTCTGACTGTGTGTCTGAACAGGGCCATGGCTCTCCAAAGATGCACACTGCAGTGTGTTTTAGCTACGGTTTAGACAGGGAGTCAAAAGTGATATCACACGTTATTAGGTGATCGTATGCAGATGAGCTTACACTGGAAAACTGATTATTATTTGTTTCTTGGTCTTTTAATTCAGTTGTAGTCACTTTATTTCCATTGTCTTTCAGTATACCTTGTGTGATTTCTCTGATTTTGCCTCTTCCTTCATGTTTTGGCTCATTTTAGATAATCCTGATGGACAGGACAGCATATTTACTAAAACTTGAGAAGAGCATCAGAGCTGTTGATCTACGGGAGGTACATGGATGAGCTTGGTGTCCATGTTCTCATAAATTAACAGGCAACAGTGTAATGTTCCCTGTTAATTTATTTATTTAATTTTAGTGTAATTTTCTTTGATATTTTGAATGGTAACAGATCCTTTTTTATTGGATTGTTTTGGCCACTAGGGGGCAGCGCAGGAGGCTAAGAAATAAACACAAAATTTGCTTGCTTTAACTTGATGAACTTAATGTAAGTTGCCTGTTTGCACAACCAGCAGATATGCTTTTTCTTTCTGGTCACATGATGAATTCAAGTCCAATGTTCTGGCTCCTTTTAGCTCTGTTTTGATTTCCACAAACTCCTGAAAGGATATCTGGCACCTCTGGCACCTAAAGGCTCTGGTCTTTTCACCAGCTTGTCACTTACTTTGTCTGTATATCATACAGCCTTTTTCTGAGTGCTCTTCTGCTTAAAACAGCTGCCTGCCGCTACACTACAAGTTGTCAAACAGATGTTAAACTGTGCATCTTAAAGCCAAAACAGTAAGTTGAAAGATGCTAAAATGCCCTTAGAGGAACAAGAGTCAGGTGACAATTATGTAATTATGTAAGTAAGTGAGTTTGTCACTGACAGCAACAGCGTTCACATTACACAAAGATTTGATCCATTGCTGATGTAAAACTATTGATTAATGCAAACTAATTTTATCAGCTCACACTGTTGGATGAAAAGCCTCTGCTTTTTAAGCTTTAGGCATATTGTCATTTGTGATGGCACTGAATACAATGACAGTTATGAAAACAAACATAATGAAGGAATGTTTTTGTTGATGAAATGTGACATGAGATGGCGACATACAATTGTATTGTTTCTACTTGTACAACTGGGGAAACCCTGGGGTGTGGTAAAGCTTTACAAAATTGCTTTTGACCTTTCGTTGATGAGTGTCAGAATTTGCCAAATGTCCAAAGCATTTGGTTACTTGGATGAGGAACTTTTACAAATAATGGCAAAGTTAAGAAGAAACATGTTTTTATTTCATTATCGAAATGACTGATTTTTAATGATGAGAAATTGTCGTGTCTCCATAACCGTCTGCCTTGTGGGTCCTGCAAGAATCATACACCATTTGAGCTGTTTTACGAAGAAAATAAAAGAAATTGGAGAAGACAAACCAAGCCACAGCAAGACCACCATCATGTTGCTACTAAATTGGAATGACAGTATCCTGGATCCCAAGCTTAAGCAATGTCTGTTACATTAAAACTGATTGTCTGGCAAAGCTGGGGAACAAAGAATGGGTCCTAAACAAAACATCTTTGACAATTTGGTCCATACATAAACTTGTTTGAGGAAATGTTGAAACTGGACATGAGTTTTTCAAAGTGAAGACGTTGGCTGTTGGACTGTTTATGGTGATATCTGTGGAAAAAATTACAAAACAAAACTAAAATAGCTATTTTATTTGGATTTATAGGTCGACTGCAAATGTCTTATGCAGTGTTCATGCTTCTCAGGCATAACTCATTGTGATTTCTTGTCAGGCTTCAGTAACTGGGACAAAGCATTTTATTGGAATTAACTTCAATAAAATAAGCATTTCAAAATGGAACCAGTTCATACGACAGTTTCTGGTGCCAATGTGGGACACGCTGCATCAATGTGCCGAAAATAAAATGAAGGAAAACAAATCAGTCTATGCTCTTCAGCCGCTGACTGCAGACTAATCTTCCTCATTTGGCTGCAGCTTTGCTCCAACCTCCAGACACATGGTTATAATAATACAAGATCTCATTTCTTTCCTCTGCTGCCATGCAAAAAACCAAACATATAATAGTTTATTCTAGTCTTTGTGTTAAATGTTAGATTACTTATTGAAATAACTTGTCTTGAGGAAGCTGTTTTGTAGGCGAGTCATTTTTCCTCTAGTGGAGGAAAACAGTCTTACATAGCAGATTAGGAGCTAGGCTGGAGCTCAGTGTAAACAGGAGTGTGACATGAAAACTGCAAGTCTGTATTTTCATGTGAGATTTTTTTGCACATTTATGTTGGTTTTGCTTCTAATAGCTCTCCATCATACCGACACGATCTTTCCACCTAGATGTGTACTTACACATGTGTGTTCCATATATGTGGAAGGCTGCGTAAAACACACAATCTGGCAAAAGCAAACAGATCTGACCAGCACAGCAGGGGGCCTTCCCACAACAGAGGTTTCAGATGTTGTGCGGCAGCAGGCCAGGAAACACTGGGGCTTCTTGCTGCTGCTGCACTTCACAATTCAGTGACAGTGAAAATCTGTGGTTTAAATAAACTTTTAGACCCAGTTTACACTTCATGGATCGTGGACCTTTCGTAGAGGAGAGCTCTACGAACTCAGGAAAAGCCAAATGTAAATGCATCCAAGAAGCATTTCAGATGGATTCTAGTCATGATGTTGAAAAGGTGTAAATCAGCCATTCTGCGCCACTGGATGGTTTAAGGGACTGATACCCTTCTCATGTCTGTGCATTATGGAGCTGGATGTAGAAGGGGGTTAATCTAGTTTAGCTTTAATTCAGACTGGAAGTTGGTTAAGCCTGGACGCAAAGGGACCTGGCTTTCTCCAGAATACATTTTTAACCAGAACTAGGCTAACCTGTATCCCCCCCGCCTCCAGTTATCGTACGTCATCATGTTAGCCTTGGAAGCACAGTGAACAAGCAAAATGTATTTAAAACAAGCAAACTGATCTGCCTTCCTGTGTGAACATGTAAACTCAGCAGGGACAAACGCAGGGATCAGACTGCTCCTCCGTTGCCTGTTGTGACTCTGCAGACACTCAGAGAGGCTTCGGCCCTCCCGCCCTCCTTGCTGCTTCCAGTGCCAACAGAAAAAGTGCTGCAAGCTGGATGACTCAGTGGTTCAAAAGGTCCGTCCAGGTACTTTTCCTCAAGTCAGTGTCTTGAAACTATGGTGAGGGAACAGTAACACCAGTGTGCACCTGCACCCTCAGACCACAGTCTCCTTTGGACGCAGACCCACACAAGCACAGTTTCTTTTCTTTTGTGCAATTTGTGCAATTCAATCACAGGTCCATATAATCTATTTATTTTCAGAGTTACTTGCTGACTCATGGCACACACTGCAGCAGGTGTGATCCCCACACACACACACAGAATACTGGTTAACTGAGCCAGAGTGAAAGGCCGAGTGTGCTTTTACAGCTGTCTACGTAATGAGCTCTTTGGGGATCTGTCAAGTCAACAGTTAGCTAACGTCTCAAATTGTGTGTATGTGCATATGCATATGTGTAAGTGTGTGTGTGCTCGAGCAGGTTGGGTAATGTCTCTCTTTGCCACCTTGCAGATTTAATGTCATAATGACATGAAATTACACAACCTGACCTGGGAATCAAAATGACAGAAAGTCGAGCACAAACATGAAATTTAGAGGGTAAATATAGTGAACATTTATTTTATGTTCACTTTTCAGTGAGGGGATTGGCATATTTTAATCTTTAAAAAGAGAAAAGTTGGGAAAATATTTGATGTTGATAAGAAAGTTTGCATAGTAATGAGTAGTGCAAACACCACAGAGGTGAAGGGTTAAGTTACCAGATCCTGTTGATCTTAACCCTTTCTTTTTAATTGCATGAAAAGACACTCACATAATCAATAACAAAACTGCATTGTGTTCCTTTAGGATGATGCTTAGGATGTCACCCATTGAGAGTTTTAGGACTGACAACACTGTTAATCCTGAGTGTGAAAATTCATTCTTGAATTTACACTAAAGTCCATTTACAACCGTTCTGTGAATCACAGTGGACTGAATTTGTTCTGACATGCATAAAATGCTGCATGAAAAAGTAACTCAGGAGTGCCTTGGTAATAGTGCATGACTGCAGCATAGCTTAATTCCAGCTGGTAGCCTTTGTGCCCATAAACAATTTTTAAAAATGTCTGTCTCTGTCATTAATTACCAGTGTAATGAAACAAAAATATTAGCTGTGGATAGCAAGACTCAACAGCCATGTTAGCAGCTCTGTGAGGCTAAATGCTAATGCTAGCATGACTGCATGCTCACAGTGACAATCAGAACAGTCACCATCTTGGTTTAGTCTGCTAGCATGCTATCATTTGCTGCTAAACACAAAGTTGGCACACATTTGAGACTGTTGCAAATTTCATTAATTTTGCAAAGAGTATTGTACAAAGACAACGTTTTGATCAAGTGTTTGTTAAGTTAAAAGTAGAGGGATAATCAAGGTTGTTGCCACGATTTTTACGATTAAACCCAAAGTGAATGTGAATGTCTGTACCAAACTTCATGATGCAGTAGGCTCGCTGTCAAGACTCAAACCCACAAATGTGAGCATCAAATTGGCACTAGAGAAAAAGTTAGGGGATCAGTAATCGCAAGGATTCATCATCTGGGGAACATGAATATCTGCACCAAATTACATGACAGTCCAATCAAATATTTCAGTGAGGACCAAAGTGGCAGACTGAAAGACTTGAATCAGTATGGCAGTTAGTATCACAATAAAACCATTCAGGTATACTCAGCAATAGACAGCGTCCTTGTTTAAACAAAGAACCTTCTGCAGTGACATTATATGTGTACACCATGTGCAGGCATGACATCAGCCCACTGAGTCAGCACAAAGCGCTGGTCCTGTGGGGTGAGTTAGGCAACAAACCATTACCTCCTCACAGCACATCACAGCTACTCAATCCACTTCGCAGCCAATCAACCCTGAAGTGTTCATGTGGAAAGATGGAGAGATGTGTTACTTCCCGGTCATTAATGACTCTCAGAGAAAACAAACAGCAGGCAAATTATGTAGTATGAGCTTTCAGCTAGTTGCTAAGCCCACAGGGTGAGAAAATTACACATATATGAATTGGTGAAACGTATTCCACCTGGGAAAGTCGGACCTGGCGGAGGCTCCAGAAAGCACATCTGGGCCAGGCGTTTATGCTGGCTTGGGCTGGTGTTTTTCACCACAGCTATGGCCTTCTCTTACAATTCTTACTTCAATTCATTTGACACAGCAAAAGGCTGCTCTCTTACTCTCTGTGTTGAAGATTAGAGATGTTTTAACTTAATCCTCTCCTGTAGTTTCACAGAATTATACATTTGGGTTAATGATACCTTCTGAGAACCCACCAAATAAACTCAAATCACAATTATAAGAAAACAATGCTGCTTTTCTGGGTGCCCACAAAGATGACACTATGTTTTCCATCTTGATGAGCATTTGGGGGGTTTTTTTCTCTAGGATTTGAGATGGTGAGCTTCCATGATAAGTCAAAAAACAATAATTCATCTCCTCCTGAATCCCCCTCCATTGACCTCTGGAAATTTTACATTTCTTAAACAAGTACAGTGCATCCAGAAAGTATTCACACCAATTTGCGTTTTGCACATTTTGTTATGTTACAGTCTCATTCCAAAATGGGTTAAATTAATTTTTTCCCCTCAGAATTCTTCACAAAATACCCCATAATGACAAAGCGAAACAAGTTTGATTGATTTTTTTTTTAATTTATTAAAAATAAAAAAACAAAGATATAACACGTGCATAAGTATTCACACCCTGTGATCAATACTTTGTTGAAGGCCCTTTGGCAGCAATTACAGCCTCAAGTCTTTTTGAGTGTGATCCTATGAGCTTGACACACTTTTTGGGCAGTTTCTCCCACTCTCTAATGCAGAACCTCTCAAGCTCAGCATGATGCTACCCCCACCATGCTTCACAGTAGGAATGGTATTGGTCAGGTGATGAGCAGTGCCTGGTTTTCTCAAGACATGACGCTTGTCAGGAAGGCTTTCATATGCATTTTACTGACTGTCAACTGTGAGGGCTTATATAGAATCATGCCCAATCAACTGAATTTACCACAGGTGGACTCAACTCAAGTTGTAGAAACCTCTGAAGGACGATCAATGGAAACAGGATGCACCTGAGCTCAATTTTGAGTGTCATGGCAAAGGGTGTGAACACTTATGTACATGTTACATTTTTTTGTTTTTCATTTTTAATAAATTTGCAAAACATTCAATCAAACTTGTTTCACTTTGTCATTATGAAGTATTTTGTGTAGAATTTTGAGGGAGAAATTTAATTTAATCCATTTTGGAATGAGACTGTAACATAACAAAATGTGGAAAAAGCAAAGTGGTGTGAATACTTTCTGGATGCACTGTGTGTGTGTGTGTGTGTGTGTGTGTGTGTGTGTGTGTGTGTGTAAGTGTGTGATTCCTGCCAATTTAAACAGGCCATGGTTACCCTGCCCCTTTTCCCATATTACTCAAGTGAACCTCAGTTTGATTGGACTGAAACATGAATCACTGTTGCTGTAACTGATGTGAAGCTGTGGATGGTGCTGAGACTGGAAAAGCCACTTTGAAAAGGTGAAAAGGTTAAATATTGGAACATGATTCTTGAGCTTTTAGACAAAGTTCTGTTACACAAATCTTTTGGTAAAATACTGGATAGTTTGATCAGTTATTGAAATAAAATCTTCTGAGAAGAAACTGATAACAAATCACAGAGGGTTGCAAGCAAAAAAGGTTTGAGGACCACTGATTTAACATTTAGAAACATGTTGTATAAGCTTATCATTTATTTTGTATCTAAAACCTTACACTGAAAAGTAACTACAGCTATCAGATAAGGAGCACCTAAAAAATATACTTAAAGTTAAATGTATACATTGTTATTCACTCTCCAGCACTGGAAATGTGCTTATATCACTGCATAATGTGGGCAGAAGAATCATACTGACCAAATAATATTTCCTCAATTGCTAGTCATTTGCTATATATGTGGTGTTTTAGTGAATTTATAGTCCAACACTCCCTCTTTGTGGCTAGATGTAGTGAACTCTGTAATACTGTGCCCTGCAAATTTGTCCTTCAATGATTTGGCAACAGTCCTGGTGATTTATGGCTCCACATGTGTGTCTAGTTTAGATTTGCGGGAATCTGTAGGAGGTCACTCCATAGAAGAGAGCGCTAACAAAATGGTGCTGGTCAGATTTAGGGATGTCCGAAGTTGTATCTCAAACATACTTTCCTGCTTCATGGATTAGAAAGAGCACCAGTTTTACCCTTTTGCTTCAGGTTTCTGAAACGAAAACAGCATGTGATTTAGAGCAAATGTTCCCTGCTCATAACTGGGAGTCACAGGGACTGCAGGAATAAGGGATTTGGCAGGATTCTTAAAGGAAGTTTTTGTTGGAGATCAGGTTCCTGACATCCCACAAGGCCTGTCATGTTCCAGCTCTGAGAAAGAGTGGGGACTGCTGTGAAAATATCACTCAGCAGGAGATCAGGGTTTGTCGCCACAGCTGACTCCAGTGAGGTTCAGATATTCAGGCAGATTTCAGATATTATTATTTGCTGATTGTTGATAAATCACACTCACATCAAAATACTCTCAAAAGTATATGATTATAGGGGTATTATTTAGACTTATGTCTGGACAACTGTACATTACGCTAAATTCTACAATAATTTGCTAAATGTGCCTATGTTGAAACAAAAGAGTAAATCTAGACAATCAAATATCTTTGAGTCAGTGGCAGCAAACCTCAAAAATCTAATGGGAGGGGTCGACATGTGTTTTGAATTAATGACCGCTCCCTTTTCTTCACAGGGCAACAATAGTACTTTGCTTTGAAAGAACAGTAGGAAACTGACAAGAATGAGACTGTAAAAAAAAAACAAAAAAAGCTTTATTGAAGTTCAATGCAAGCCAGTCGCATTTCATTACAACACAACAAAATAGTACGCTTCCCTTTTCGTAAAACTTGTAAAACCAAAACTTTTTTGTCTGAGATATAAAGGATTACTTATGTGTGTATCATAAGACAAAAAACTCTCTTGTAAGTCATCACTCTGCTATCAAATGTACAAACTGTGGCAAGATTTTTTTTTTCAGTTTACAGTTTTGATTGTTCAATTGTTCAACATTTGGCAAAATAGACTTTTTGAATTCTTTCCAAGACTTAGATGAAAAGAGTTACATGACTCTCATGACTGTGCATAAGGCACAGAGTTGGAACCTGAAGAGATTAGCTTAGTTTAGCAGAAAAACTAGCGGTAAAAGGTAATGGGGAACCTGGCAATCTCAATGTTAAAAAACACGCTTCCCTGCAGTACCTCAAAGTATTGCTGTTTACCTTGTTGTATCTTATTTTTAATCCAATACTGATTGTTGTTAGTTAGTGAGCTTTGAAAAGAGTGGGGCTAGTCACCCCCTGGCTCCAGCTCCTGTCCACAAACATGAAAGTCATATCAATCTTCTCATCAATCTCTTGAAAAGAAAGCAAACAAATGTATTTCCCAAAATGCTTTCGCAACCATGTCGACAGGAGTCAGCAAGAGTTATTTCTTCCTTTTTCTTTGTCCAGCAATAACAATAGAAGCTAAATTTGGAAGCAAATTCAAACAAAGGTGTGGAACAGTGGAAATTCAAATGCTGGGTATTCTGCAGTTTTACTGCTTCAAACACAGTTCTGCATAGTTGAAAAGTCTTCAGAGTACCCGCTCTGAAACGCCAAAAGAGAAATAAACAGATTTTTTACACTTTAAAAACCAAAGAAAAGGGATGTGTCAATGTGTAAAACAAAATCATCAACTTTCTGTGCCCTTATGCAACCCCAATTTCAGAAAAGTTAGGATGCTGTGTAAAACATAAATAAAAGCAGATGACAATGACTTGCAATTATTTTCTACTTGTATTCAATAGGAAAAAGTACAAAGACAAGTAATTTAAATTCAAAAGGTAACCTTTATTGTGAATATTATATACACTTGATCTGAATTTAAATTAAGCAACACATTCCAAAAAAGTTAAGGCAATGGCACCATTTGTTATGTCACCTTTTAACAACACTCAATGTGTGGAAACTGAAGACATTAATTGTTGAAGTTTTGAAAGTGAAATATTTTCCTATTCTTGCTTCATATACACCAAATGGTCTTGTGTCTCTGATCTCGTAGATCTCTTTGGACCTCATAATGCTCCTCACATTTTCAATGGCAGACAGTCAAGTACCCATGCTCCTCTACTGCAAAGTCACACTGTTGTATCTGTCGTGTTCCTGAGCCCATGTGGTACCCTTTATATAGTCATGTGAGGGATCTTGGTTTTTGGCCTTACCCCTTACATGCAGAGATTTCTCTGGATTCTCTGAATGTTTTAATGATATTATGAATCGTAGCCAGTGGAACCCCTAAATTCCTTGTAATTGTTCCAAACAGATGTTTTTTTTAGCGTTCCACAGCTTTCTCCTTTTTTATGTTGCTTCTGTCCCAACTAGTTCAAAATGTGTTGCAGGCATCAAATTCAGAATGAGTGTATATAATTGCTAAAAAAAAACCAATAGCACTAATGAGTTTGAATATTAAATATATTATCTTTGTAGGTCATAAAGGATTTGCAAATCATTGCATTCTGTTTTCATTAGGTTTTACACAGCCTCTCAACTATTTTGAAATCGAGGTTGTAGGAATGCATGAGAATGTAAACCCTTGAGTAGTGGGAAATGGGAAAACACCGCTGCTGCAGTCCAAATCTGTGGTTAAAAGCCCTCCTATTTATTATGCCCCATGAGGTTTTGGTGGCTTGACAACAACCTCAAACATATTCTTTAATTTTAGTGCATTCAACAAGGCAAGACTTAATATTCACTAAAAGATGCATTTTTTGTATTCTTAATAACCTCTTGATCTAAGACAAGTTTTAAATTCTGGTAAAATCTTAGACTGTGTCATTCGTTGCTTGATTTGGGTATTCTTTTGCTTTGGTGCTGCTCATTAGAAGTAGCTCTGAGACCCATGTGTTGCATAGAGGCAGTTTTCTTCAACATATCTCCATACAAAAGTCCAGGTCTGTCCAAACACATTTCATTTTTGGCCTCAGGTACTGTTCTGTCTCATTACTCAGAGTACACAGAGTTTTGTATTTTTTACACCTTCCTCTTGGTTCATTTCATGTGGCCATGTTGTATTGTCAGGGGAATGCCTCCTTTGAGCCCCATCTCGAAATAGACTTGTTGCATTTGTCTTGCATAATCCCATAGAAATGGATTATTGCATCTTCAGTCACAATGGATGAGATCCCTTCAGTTCCTTTCAGACAAATCACCTCTGAGTCAATGTCTTCGTTCCTTTTTCTACTGTCTCTTGGATCCAGTAGCGGGTGTCACGGTCCGCTGCTGAGTGTTGATTCGGTCATGGGGGTACGAGAAGCCTGGTGGTCCAGGGGTTCCTGGTGGTCCAGGTGGTCCTTGTGGCCCTGGTTTTCCCCTTGGTCCTGGTGGCCCAATGATGCCTGGTAGTCCTGACTGACCCTGGATCCCTGGAGGCCCGGCAGGTCCAGAGACACCTTCCGTTCCAGAGATGCCCATGTCACCTTTCTGGCCCTTCTCACCACTCGGCCCAGGAGAACCAAAAGACCCTTTGGCTCCTTTGAGTCCTAATGGCCCTTTGTTGCCTTTGGGGCCTGTTAGACCTGGTTCCCCTTTAAGCCCAACTGAGCCCTTCTCTCCGGCCAATCCTTGGATTCCTGCAAGGCCTCTATCACCTTTTTTCCCAGTCAGTCCCACAGGTCCTTTTGAGCCGGTCTCACCACGGTTCCCTTTGGGCCCTGGTGGTCCTGGAGCACCTGTTAAAAAAGGATAGTAATATGGATTTAAAACAAAGGTACACGTATTTGTTCTACTTTGGACATATGACAACAAAATGTACCTTTTACTATAGTGAAGTTCTTTATGAGCTGGGTATGATGAACATCCACAAGCTTCATCTCCTCCATCACCATGGACAGGTTCCTGACATCCATACCCAGTCGCACATTCAGCAACATGTTTTGTTGTCTGAGTGTGTCGGCCAAATGGAGGAGTAACAAAACTGTGTTGTTGAGGTTCTGCACAAGACAGCAGAGGATGATATGAGAATAAAGATAAAGAAGAATGATAAGGGGAAGGAGGAAACAGGTAAGGGCATTACAAACCAGCTTAGCAAACCTTTAAAAGCACAGTATGAAAATCCTGCGATGTCAAGTTGCTCATACAGTTTGATGATGTAGTGAAGTAGTGTCAGATCATGAGAATTGTTGTATTCACTGATAAACAACAACCACTGCAGATGGAAATCTGTCTGACTTGACTCATATTCTAAAGCTTGATACATGTTATGTTTAGTCACATTCACCGACTTCCTCCCTCACTTTGACTCCCCGGAAGTTACAGTGACGGTAGGGCAAATGAAACATATTGCTACCTTTAACAAAATTACTATCATTGATCTGGAACCACTGTCAATAATATCAAGGAGAAGTGCTTTAGCTTTCATGAGTGCTCAAATCAGATGTGTTTGCTAGCCATAGTTTGCAATTTTGTCCTGAAATATGAAAACTTCAAGTTATCAGAATCAAAAAATATTTAAGGAACATAAAAAAGATGACTGTAAGGTAAGAGGTGTGTCTAATATTTGATGTAGATGTTGATAAATGTGGTTCACTGACAGACAGTAGAGGTCCTTCTATGGTGAGGTATTTTTTAAAAATATAACATCTTATTGTGCAGGACTTCAACTCTAATTTGCATTTACATACTTAAGCAAGAAGAAAGAAATTCCTCTGTGGTTGCTACCTGTAGATCTTCTGTGTGTCTGCCCATGCGGCTCTGGCAGGACGAGCTCTCGATGTTGATGTACTTGTACATGCTCTGGACGTGGCTAACGGTGGCGTTGATGCTGGAGGAGATTGTATCAATCTCCATGGAGATGGAGTTCAGACGACCATCCAGTGCAGAGAAACGCTCACCTGTCCGGTTCTCATAGTACCTAAAGAGAACATTTCTGGACTGATAACACTCTTTCTGTGTATAAGTGTCGAGTGTGTATCATCAATTGATCATGTTGAGAGGACATCTGTACACAATGTTAATGAGACAAAACATCTGATCCTCAAAAAAGTTCTCTTTAGGGTTATATGGTTTATTTTACTCCGTTTAAGGTGAGTAATTAGGCATGTAGATCAGACATTTCATCTCCAAGGAATAGACTGAAATCAATAACATATCCTCCCATGTGTAGTAGTTCACGTGTGTTACATGTGTTACCTGGAATGGTAGTGAAGGTCATGCATATTCTCCTCATGTTCATCCATGAAAGATGTCACATTGTCAAGCTGCATTTGCAGGTTCATCACCTGGAAAAAATACAGACATACAGTATGTTGAACTTCTTTGCTTGTGAGGGCCCTCATTGACATTGTCATGGTTCTGGTCCAAGGTTCCAAACAAGCTGAGTCCATACTAAGTGGTGGAATGAGAGTACTGACTGATATAGCGGTTCTGTTTTATATTTTTGTTTTTGCAGAGTACTTTAACCTCAGTCTAAAAAATTTGCTAGCAGCAATGTAAAAAACACAAACACACATACCTGTTGGGTGAGGTCGTAGTACACCTCGTTGGACATGGCGATTCTCTGGTGATCTGCCACAATGTTGTTTTGAAGGAAACGCATGTTTTGGGTTGTGCTGCTCACGTTGCTTTTGATGGCACTCAGAACTCGGCTGTAGTTTTGCCAGTCGCTGGTCAACTTCTGGAGGACCAGAGTCTCCTCATCTGCTTTTCTCTGCAAAGCATCTATCCACATGGTACTGGAGAACAGAGGAAAAGACAGAAGTGGATCAAACATCAGGCTGTTTTCATTCATCATTTTGTATTTGGCCATCAGTCTCTTCCTTCTTTTCAATCACCTGAGTGCCACCGTCATGTTCACTTGCTGTGCCGTAGCTTTGATGCGATACTGATCCTCCGTCAGAGTCTTCATTTTCTCTTCAGTTTCCTCAATCACGTCCTTCCAGCCGTCCACTCGATCCAGGTACCTCTCCAGCGACTGGTTGAGAAGTTTGATTGACATGAGGTGGTTTTGCATGTCGCGTGCCAAACGGGTACTGGTGGCCTTCACTGTGGCCTGGGACTGGGAGACCTGGTCCAGGACCTGGAGGGCGACAGGGATCAAAGGGGCCAAGTTTGTGATCAGAACTGAATGGAGTCGTGGGCTGTACCCAGTTAAAGAAAGCTCAGATCTGAGAATTTGGTGCTTCCCTCTGCTTTATAGCTTTCCATTAAAATGACTTTGGGATCTGGTCTACTGGTTAACCAAGACAAGCGACTTGAAGACATCGCATTACCTGCTCCTGTCCCAGTAACATTCTCTGGATGTCTTCAAACTCTCTCTTCAGCCTGCTGATCTCCTTGCTGTACAGAGTCACATCCAGACAGCCTGAACAGTTAGAGGTGGAGCTCAGATCTGAAGGATGAAAGAGGGTGAAAAAAGACAGTAAACGAAAAGAAAAAGAAAGAGAGACAGAGAAGCAGGTCACCAGTTGAACAGCTCAACAGCAGACTGTTAGTAATTCCAGCTACTTTACCATCTATTCCCTGCTGAACCCTGGAGATCTTCTTGTGATAAGTGGACTCCTCCTCAGACAGACTTTCAACCCTTCTGAACACTGGAGACAAAGCCAGAAATGTTGAAGGGTTATGACTTGACAAGTGCAAGTGCATTGCATACTGCTGATAGCCACGTCACAGTTTTGTTTTTGTGAATGTCGGTGGGAGTCAATGGGGAAATAAACCATTAGCTTTAACCACGGGTGCCTGAACATCGAGTACAAGTAGAAGTAAAAGTCAGGGATAGTAAATAACCACGGGATACAGATACAGAAATGATACAGAAACAATCAACACCAGCAGTGTTAAAAGGACATGGGAAGTATTTAAAGGAGTAAAAACAGGAAGTTGTCATTTAAGCCTCGACAACAAAACACTTAAAGTTTTCACTAGCTAATAAATTGAACCAAAACACTGACGAATGATGGTTCAGCCAGCTGGCCGAGTCCTGCTCTCCCAACATATTTCCCAAGAGAGCAATAGTTATTTAGTGAGTCCGGGTTTCTGTGTGTTCAAGTGTAAATTTGGGAGTGTAAGTGTGCATGAGGTGTGTTTGCAGACTTTCTCAGCATCCTAAGTCCTGACTCGGGGGACTAATGCAGGTCTGCCCCATAGTGCGTTTGCTTATATAAATGCTTCCACATGCACATACCACCTGTTCTGTCGTATTAGCTGCTGTGACACTGATGCTGGACGAGGCTCAGGGTTTCGCCTGAATCCAGCAATGCATCAGCAATCTTACAAGACGTAAAAAATATAAATATATTTTCATAAAACACTCTTAAAGAATTTTCATATATCCGCCCCTGCAGATTTCTACGCAGATTTCATTACAAGCACCACATGGTGGTTTTTACATGAAGCAAAGAGCTGAACAAATGTGTCACTCCATTACACATTTGGTACTTAAGTGATTTTTTTCTGAAAAATGTATTTTTCAGAAAACAGATGTCCGGCAAGGAAAAATCAAAGGTTGCCAATTTCTGTTTTCCTTGTGCACAAGCACAGTTGGGACGTGGAGCCAAGTGAAACATCCTTTCTGTTTATACTCAAGTTTTTAGGGCTTTAGTGTTGTACAGCTGTGCTGGAAGTTGAAACAAACATAAACTCATTTTTTTCTTGTTTCTGTGTAAAAGCATTAAAAAAGAGAGCTGTTATTCTGTTTATACGTGTGTTCGCACATGTTTAGGTACAATGGATGTTTGTAAATGTTTTGTCTTTGGATGCTTCATATAAAATGTGGACATTTACAAAGTGATAATTATATTTCTCTGTATAATATTAATCTTGCATACAGGATGCTGAAATTCAAACAAGCTAAAACAAAAGCTGTCTGTATGTAATCTAACTATTGAGCTTAGTTTACCGCATATCTTAAAATTTGGCAAATTCTTGTAAATTTGACTTCTGGTTGAGGCAAAGCAGAAGGACAGGATGAAGAACTGGGAGGTTACAGCAAGTCTACATGCTTCCAGCATCTGTACAAGTAAAATGAAATTCCCGTTTGCAGTTCACAGCAGACCAAAACTTAATTTTATCATGTTTCTGTACACCTGAATACAAGCGTGTATGAGTGTTGTGGGATTTGACATCACTACACCTCACTCTCCCTCTGAGCTCAGAGATCCCTGACCAGTGGTAAAAGAAGAAGATTTATGGCTTTCAAACCCAATAAAATGTGACGTTAATGTGAAAAGCATCTGCTGGTGCTGAGCAGCTGTCAGGTAAAACATGGCATGCAGGACCCAAGACCACATTCATTTGATTTATGGGAGCTAAATGGACTGTGTTTTATTAAGACACACACAGAGATTGAAAGGCAGACTCTGATTGTATCCCATGATAAACCTACTTCTCACTCTTAATGCACAGTGTCAGAAATAATCAGCGGAATTGCCTAATTAATCACAAGGCTGTCGAGAACAACCTTTTCCACCTCTGGCAGGCATCCAGCCTCAGGGATTAACGTCTAGGGGAGGAAGAGAATCGAATCTGGGGTATTTGTGGTGCTAATCTGAGACTTTTATTTAACAGGATTCACTGATTGGTACTTGATTATAAAATAAAAGTCAAACTGAGCTCACCAAGTGATGCCAGCACTGCCACAGTAATGACGAGGAAGGCAACAAAGCCATAGAGGACTTTGACAGCCAGCTGGAGAGACTGACTCTGCTGGCACCGCATGCATCCGCCTCTGCTGCGACCTGGAAGAACACATGATGTGCACATCAATGAATTTCTGTGAATGAACAACTGAATAAAAGCAAAACAGTCACAAATCAGACCCGTGCCTACATTCCTTAGGGATGCAGGATCAGATGATCATGTGTTCTGTTTTATAATTCACAGTTCTGAAGGCAGCTGAGTAAAAAGGGCAGATGTACCAACATGTAAAAGGAGTAGCACTCTGGATGGTAAAGTCAAGCATCAATACAAAACCTGTGTGAGAGACTTTGTGTGGGGTCCTCACCTCTAAATGAAGGCACTTCCTCTTCTCCACTGAAATCCTCCTCTAAAACAAACAAAAAAACCCCCAAACAATTAAAAAAATCCAAACGTGAAAATGTAAAAACATGTTACACTTCTGATCACATAACAAACACGTCATGGGATATATAAAAGCTATCATGTCATTTCCACTAGTTTAAGTTGAAAGTCCATTTTTTCATCTAACTCTCGAGGAGAAAGCTAATAAATTTCCAAAAAAAATCACGTTCCTTACCTTTGAATAGCTGGTTCTCGTATCCACCGTAGTTGTCTGCCAAAAAAATAAAATAAAAAGATAGACAGGAAAAGAGAGACACAAAAGAGACATTTAAAAAACAAAGCCTAGTGAAACATGTTTTTATTACTGTCATTACCGTCATAAATCATACAAAACAGCTGCCTCACAATCCCCCACAGCCTCCCCAACTCTCTGTATTATGTTCAGTACGCCATCTCAGATGCACAATAAAAAGGAAGGTTTCTGCTCTCCCCAAATGTTTTCTCTGGGCTGTTGCTCACTCAGGAGAAAGCAGCCCCGTGGTAGCTGAAACAATGAGAACAGTTGTCGGTTTTGTGTGCTGATTCTGGTGGGGGTATTGTGTGTGCACAGGTGTCCGAGGAGGCTGTCATCACACTCTGGAAAGGACCGATGGAAAAGACAGAATATGACCGGGAGACCCAATAAACCAAACAAGTCCGGTTTATTTTTAAAGTCCCAGAACACATACAAGGTCGTGTTTTCATAACTGTATGTAAAAGCAACACATCATCAACAGGACACCACCCAAACTGGTGCCCAACCCCACACTTTAGGCGATGCAGGTGTGGTACTTGATGTTTAGGAGCTGCCGGGAGGCTGTTTTCTGAAGGGAGAGAGCTGGGAAATATATATGTACTCCTACACAGAGGGACAAAACGTTTGGCAGGTTGCTGACTAGTTGAAGAGTGACAGTTGGACACTCTGCCAAGGTGCCAGGTTGATATTGCCAAAGGAGTCGGCCATAAATGTCAGCCCGAGTTGCCAGACTGGGGAAACATTGCTGTGTAATGTAATGTCCGCAGTCACACGTGTTTCGACAACACATCTGAAAGCGTGTGAGATAATTTAAAGGAATATTTCAAGAAAAATCTAAGGTGCGAGTATCAAATATTCACCAGCTTTGTATTTGAGATCTGAACTGTGTTTTATTTTGTAAGAGAAAAATTGGTGTAACTGTAAACGTGGATTTACTGGTTTACAGTTTACTTTGAGTTGTAAGAAGATCTTTAAGGTTTCTGTTTTCTGAAACCAAATTGTCTGTTGTGGATCAATCTCTGTGGTTAACCACATAATCAGCTCAACATGGAGACACGTTGATCCTCTCATTGGGAAGAGGAGAATCAGTTGTACACATCTGATGAAGACCCAAGGGTCAAAAACATCATCTGTCCTAAATAAGGCATTTTTAACAGATGCCATCTTTATAATTACTCATGTTTTGAGCCCTTGTACACCAGACTGCTTTAGTGCAAACATTTTATCTAAATGTTCATAATGAATTCACTGAGAGAGGAGGCAAATCACAGTCTGCACACTGCATTACTGGATTAGAGGTGGATTTAATGTTAGGTCTTCCACAAATGAAGTTACTGTTTAACTTTGGCCCACACCAAATTGCACTTTGCAAACCTTCTGCAAATGCCAGGATGAGGTGAATGTTTATGTCAGTCAGTGGTGGAACAGCTGAGGTCAGGTCTGGGTGGATGACGTAATGATGGAGAGGAGGAGAGAGGGGGAACAGGAGGCGAGGTGAAAGAACTAAAAGACTAGAATAAAGAAAGGATTAAAGATGCAAAATAAGACAAAGAACTGCATGTCCACGCTGAATATTTTGTGGATGAAGTTTCAAAAAACTTCAGCTGCTGAAAGAGCAATCGTGACATCCGACGCTGATGTCAATCGCTGAACTGTTTGTTGAAATGAAAACATCTTACAGTAGTTCAAGGGAGGGTCGACCTTAGGAAATTCTTCCAGGATTAGACTGACTAATGTCTCTGTAGGCTGACAGGGTTCAGCGACGACGCCTGGAAACTAAACGATAAAACAGACTGTTTTTTTATTCCTAAACTGCCTTTTTCAGACACATGGCACATAGCATTGTTTGTCACATGTGACTGTTACTAAATGCTGTATGCGATCGGCTACTTGTAGCAAAGGTTTAGTTAGGTTTAGCAGATCTGCTTGGGTAAAGTTCAGGAGCACAACTGATAATTTTCTTGAGGACCAGTTTTTCAGTTTTCATGTCTCAACTCTTCTAAATCTTGTTTCAGAGACTTTCTCACTCTGATTAAAATACATTTCTGGGAAAAAAAAAAAAAATTCTTGTCTTTTTTTTTTGTTTGTTTTTACTTTTGTGGTCAGCTTCAGATGTTTGAATGTCAGCACATTATTTGCCACTGGATGTTGAAATTCCAAACAATCAGAATCAGTATCCACCCTCAAATATCTGCTTGCTCTTTGGGCATGTCTCCCTTCCCTCACCTCCTTCCTTTACTCTTTCTCTCTCCTCGTGTTTTCCCTGCACTCTGTGGAAATAAAAACCTGTACGTGTGTCTTGTTAGCGAGGAAGTCGACCCATCCAACACACACAGGGCAGAACCGAGCTGATCCGACAGCAGCACAGCACAGCACAGCACAGTCCACCCAATTCTCGCCTAAAAATGGCAAATCACTGACTCCTTTTCCATAGTCTGTTCATGGCAGGAACGTTGCACCAATGTTCTTATACACACACACGTTGTTTAAGCCGGCAGCAAATGCAGCAAAATCAACGTGTAATGAGTGTAGTCCGCCACCAGGGGATTTAAAAAGCAGCATGCAGTAGTTAGCAGCTAAAAGCAACCAAACTATTTCTTTTCTGATGGCACAAACACGTGGCCATCTGCCATCTGCATCATGTGGCATATGAAGTGCAGCAGGGCTGTCATGATATGAGATTTTCACTACATGATTAACTTAGCTAAAATATCAATGATAACAGTGTTATTGGGATCTCTATAGAAAATATGGGGGCAAAAGATCAGTCAAATTTGTCATGTCCGGGAAACGTTGTTAAGTTATCAGTTTTGTCTTGTGATTTCCTGTTTTATTTTGTCTCTACTTCCTGTCTGTGTCTATTGTCGTCAGCTTTGCTTTTTCCCTTTGTCTATTTTCCCTCCTTTACCTGTCTCCGCCCTGATGGTTTCCACCTGTGTCCTTACCTTGTGTCTGTGTCTATATGGTCCTCGTCTCGCTTTGTCCTGTGCCAGTTTGTCTTGTCCCTTGTGTCAGGTAACCAGCGTCATCTCCACGCCATTGTCACTGTCAGGTCTTGTTATTTTGTTCTAGTGATTTTCTGTTCGTTTTCTTAGCCACGCTTCAGGCTACTGAGTTTTTGCTTCTTAGTTTCGTTTTTTTTCTCTTTGAAGAGTGATTTTCAGTTTTGTACTTTTGTGAATAAAAACTTTATAAACTTATTTTGAAACTTTTGGTCCATAGTTCGGTCCTGACAAAATTAATGTTTCACATCCCTTTCCTAAGTGCAGGAAGAAGATGTCTGATTGCATAACTTTACAAAATGCACAAAAAGAATAATTGCACTGATAAAAGATCAACAATCTTAACTTCTCCGCTGATATTAGCATGTGTATTATTAACATGATATTGATATTTTATTATTTATCGTCAGTATACACTCATACACTTGTATCTGATTATCTGAAGTTTTAGGTGAGTCATACTTCATTAACAAGCTCAGTATTTACTCCCACTCCCTCACAAACCTCTCATGTCTTTGCTTTTCCGTAACTGAGTGGGAGCAGATGATTCAACACCAACAAAAGCTCAGCACAAATGGTTTGGATCTGAGCTCTTCTTTCCTAAACATACTGCATTAAAGGGAGAAAAATGTGTTTGAAATAACTGCTGAAAAGTGGAAGAACAGAGTGAAAGAAAACCTTTACTTTGGGTGATTTTATTCTAACAACACTATGGCTATTACAAAATAAAATGCACTTCATCTGTAACAATATCACAAATAATTACACCAAGGTCAGCTTTGTCAGTGGCAAACTGTAATAAAACTGCTCTGCGAGATTAAAAATGGATTATTTGCAGTAAAGTCTTCTGCAAAATAGATAAACAAAAAAAGTTTTCCTTCTTGTTTTTCCGGATTGTGCGTCAAACTGAAAATGGAAGTTTATTTGCAGTTTGAATATACACAGAGTCTGACAAGTGTGCACATGTGTTGTGGCAAGGAGTAAAGATGCTGCTAGGATGTGTATTTGTAGGCGAGGCACCAAACAACGTGCTAAGAAAATCCAACAAAACTAACATATGGCCAATGTGAATGTCAGTTACAGAACTACACAAAAGGTTATGGGCGAGTCAAAGCAGGACCAGAAGTTAAACTTTATGAAGAACAGAAGAAAAAAAATCGAATCACTTGGAGCCACTCAGTTCTCCCTCCTCAGTTCGCTTTCACCATCAGACCTTTCGTGTTTGTGAAAGCATTGCCAGGCCTGTACTTGAGTCAGCTAACCATCAGCGCCACTTCATGTTTGTGGTTCCTCTGTGGTGGTTCTGGACTTTCCAAAACCCTTACCCCCCCACACACACCCCCCAGCACTTTAATTTTGCCAGGGGATTGCGCAAAATGTTGTCTTTGGTGACCTGTAATGATTTCACATGCAAATATGCCACCTACACATCAAGAGATTCAACATGCCCTGCTTGTCAGTGTTCCTTTCATTGATTCATTAAAGATAATTTGACCAGAAAATCCCCCTCAAGAGCCTCAGCAAAACCCAGATTTAAATGAAACCAGCAGTCACAAGCCGGGTCCTGCTCCAGATCAGAGTGGAGGTCTTGACCACCGCTCATAAAGCCAAATGAGTCCCTTTCCAAAGCTCTGTTGACATCTAAGCCATTTTGGTGCCCTCTGGCTGGAATGTGCAATCTCTCCTTGCAAAACTATAAACGCCTGGAATGTGTTGCTGTGGACTGCGAGGCCGAAGTAACAGACGAGCCATTACAAGAGAATGTTCTTTTATTGTGGTTTCAGCAGTGAAAGAGGAGATTTTCAGAGCCACAATCCCATAAACACATCGCTTTTTCTCAGGGCTAAACTGTTTTGGACAGCCAGGCTGAGACACCGAGACAAGCGGGGTTAGCTGTGCAGAGCTTCTAGGTTAAAGAAGACAGTTAACTTCAAATTACAGCTTGGTCTAATAACTAACTAACTAAATGACCAAATGGTGCCAGTAAAGCTCCACTTTCAGTCCAAAATCAAAATGCTTTGACTGTGAAGTTATAGTAATATAGTAAAGTTTTTGTACGTTGCCTTCTCTTCCCCTTCATTCTTTCCTTCTCCTTTGTCTAATTTACACCTGTCTGCCATCCTCCCCCTCTGTCCTCTCTCCTCGGCTCCGCGGACCCCCACCCCCTCTTCCTCTCGAGCCCTTTTAGGAATGTATGAGGCAGCATGTTGTGTTGTGGTCGGGCAGGGCTGGACCCACTCTCAGCATATCTGCAAACCACATTAACAGACCTCTTGTGCTGTTTGGCTGAGAAGAGTACTGTAACTGTTCTTGGAGTTAATTTGCTGTGTTGTCTCATGGTTCAGGGATGCTTCCCCTCCTCGAAGCTCGGTGGGAGCAACAACGTGACCTACCTGAGTTGGAGGTCGATTTGATTTCCGTTTGATTCTTTCTCTTGTCACAGTTTCTCACAGTGATCAGTGCCGTTACTGCCTGGACTTGTGGACGCTACTTTCATCTTCATCTTCTTCCTCCTCGTAGCTTTCCCTCTCTCTGTGGGTGCTCCAGGAAGCGAGTTCCTCTGTTCTTCTGCTTCTGTGACCATATCATCCTCATCGCTGTCCTCACTTTAATGCCCACAGCTGCTGACATCGCGATCAAAGCGGTCACTGTCTGCAAACGTATCCCAACACCTGAAGCTTTTGCAGCTACGCTCCTCATCCTCATCCTCATCGTTCTCAAGTCTGCCGCCTGGATTCACCAAGCAGTGGGTCTTCTTGTGTCAGTATGCTGGTTGACTCCCACATCGGCCTCTGCATCTGGACCGACAACCTCAACATTAAGCTCATTAATGTTATAATTGAAACCCTTACTCCCTTACTGTGCAGCCATTTTGTTCCTCTGTGGGAAGATTTGGGACTTTGAGTGCTGGGTACCTGAGCATGAAGGCTCAAGCCACAGCTGTGGCTCGCTATCTAATTAACCAGACATTAGCTTCTTGAGTTAGTTGCTGAATGTTGGCTTTTTAATGGTTGAAGGTGTTTTAAAACCAGAACCCTGGAAAAGGCAGTGAAATTATGATTTGATGGCCAAAAGGTGTCTTCTCTGAAAGGCTTAAACCGCACGTCTGGGGCGAACAGTCAGCATCCCCACAGTAATGCTTCCATATTTAACACTGCAAGAGAAATGCCTCAGGAACGTTGGCTTGATTTGCTGGATTGTAAACTAACCAGTATTTGCAGCTGCTGAGCTACGATTAGATTTTTGCTATTGTGGTTCAGCAAGTGGTCAATTCCAAAAAAATCCAAGGAAACTAACTCCTCCAAGTCTTAAAAGGAACGTCAACACACAGGGAAATGTACCTTTAGATTCCAATTAACAACAATAATAAACGCAGGAAAAAACTTCATCACAAGCCAATTGCTTTTGGTAATGAATATATCAACACTTCTTAACATCTTTTCAAGCTGCTGCCTCACATGTGGGATTCCTGCCTGCTCTCGCTCCGTTAACCTCCCGTTCCCACTGTATCCTCCCATCTCTGTCAGCCTTTCACTTCTCATGCCGTACGTCTGGGAGTCGTGTGTGAGCCTCTGCCCTCCTCAAAGCCAGAGGCAGCTCCCCTTTCATGTCATGTTGTGAGAAAAGCTCAAATTCAGATGTTATGTTTTCATTCTGCCTCTATTAAAAGGGATATTAAGTCAATCTGCGGCAGATTGGCAGAGAGAACATTTTATGTTTTATGAAACGAGGCTGTGGTGTGCACACACACACACACACACACACACACACACACACACACACACACATAGAGATTTAAAGCTGACTGATCAAAGTCTCACATCCAAGAACAACAAACCGGCACTTTCTCAGGATCCATACTGCCAAGTTTCACAGCAGATGAGAAGCATATGTGGTCGCTGGTGCCCTGTGCAGGTGCCTGCCTGCGTGCCACAATGACAGATACTGTTCCTGTTGGCACTCTGAAGTACTTTTCACACTGGCAAATACACTCAGTCATTGGTGAAAGTAAAGTTTGTCTGTGCGATGAGGGGTCAGGAAGGTATAGCATAAACATTTGCAGAAGTAACGCAGAAGAAAGCAAAGAAATGACTCTACCTTTCATGATTCCTCGCTGAAGGATCCTCGTCTGTTTTGCTGATCTTCAAATTGATGATATTGCAGTCCTCTTCACCTTTTTCTTTCCTCCACAAAGCAAGTGTCCAGTAACAATGAAAATAGTCAGCAAGTTGCCATTGAACTCACTTTCCAGTTTTCCAGTGAAAGAAGTCCCACAGTGTCTTATTTCCACAGATTTGAAAATTGGTGAGCGACAAATGTTTCAGGACTCAGGCACATTGAATGTTACTCCATACCGACAACCTGTGCAAGTGCAAAACTGTCTGATTTTTAGATTATGGGAAATATACTTGCAAGTCTATTAAAGCAAAAGGAAAGTCGTCAAAGCTCCCCTAAAGTTTTAAACATGTTTTTGCCTGCAGCTTCCTGGCATCATCCCTCTGCCATCTAGAGCCTGAGGAAAGTGAACCTCCTCTGACAGAAACCATGTGCAACTTCAGAGAGGGAGGGATGACAAGAAAGAAGAAGGATGGTATGAAAGGCAGAGACAGAGAGAGAAAGAGAGGGAGAGAGAGAGAGAGAGATGGGAGGGGAACAAAGAAACTGGAACATGAGGGAGGGACTGGAAGAGGGACAGGGTGAAAAAAACGAGGGAGGGAGGGAGGGAGGGAGGGTCAGTGTGTTTTGTTGAAAGTCAGTTTTGTGGCTGGGGCTAATTGCTAGCAAATGTTTGAATGCTGTGGAGCGAGCACCTTGAATATCTGTGGCCTCGGCCTGTGAGACAGGAAAACGGTTCCCGTGAACACACACCTACGCACTCACACACATGTCAAAGGTATAATCTGGCAACAGCTTACTGTCTTCTCAGCTTGTTCCAGCTAACCTCGGGTACCGGCAGGTGTATTTCTCTTATGGGCACACACACACTCACACACACTCACACATCCGGCCATCCTGCTGACGAGGCACCTCCAGTGGCTGTCTGGCATTGTGGATTTTCAGTGCTTTTATTTTCTCTCATGTTCTCACTGTGACACTTTAATATAATTACTTACTGCTGAATAAGAAAATGGGTGTATATTACGGCTCCTGGTGGGTTATATTCATTCTCCTCTGCAAACAAAACTCAGCCGCTGTGTCTTTTTCCCAAAGCTATAAAATGTTTATCTGGCAGGTCAAATCTTTACAACGCCGTGCAGCCAAGCATTTCTTAATCCCACAGGACATTATTTTATATTCTCGTGGAGATGCAATAATATATTTCAATTTGACGAGATGGTGCAGCCATAAAAAGCATGAAGTCCTGCTGAGTACTTCACTCAGTGTAAACATCGTAGTGTGAATGAAGAGTGCGTTTTATTGTAATGACTGTCCAAACTTCATTCAGCCACTGGAGCAGTTTGCTCCCAACACTAATCCATCAAAGACACATTGAAATCATGATACCCAAACTCATTTTTCCTTTTTGGCTTGCAGTTTATGCCTCCTACGTTTATAAATGGCTTGACTGACTTTTTGGCCTCACTGGCTGTGAAAAATGTGTTTGGCTCCTTCAGTAACAACTGAATATTTGAAGTATTATTTGAGAGTAAATGAAACATTAATAAAGAATCAGGACCTCTTAACCCCCATCCTTAAACTGGAAGGGGATACAAATCAGCCAAGGTGATTTGTTTCATAGCCTGGCATGACCACGTTGTGCCCACAAAACCTCTGCTGCATCATGCGAACACAACAAAGGTATTTGCAGTCACTAAATTGTTGATGTCATGGTCAACCAGCCAGCAAAATCTATGTAAACAGACTCTCTCCAGCACCAAATACCCTGAAGGACATTCTTATCACGACGTTTCAGTGCAGCCAAGTGGTTTTGGCATTAGATCATCACCACAGAGTGAATGATGCCCTACTGCAGATTATTTCTCCATCGCTAAACGGCTTTGAAGCCACATCCTTCTCTCTTTTCCTTTACAAGTTGCTTTGACTGTGGATGCTACAGTTTTTAAAAATGAGGATTTAATGACCAACGTCTTCGATCACAGAGTCACCAGCCTCTGATGAGAATGTGGAGTTTCTTAATCAGCTCAGTTCATGCACATTCCAGCACACTTGTGCTCTCTCAGAGGAGCACAATTCCTCCTAAATTGATACCAGAATCATCCAAATGTTTGAAGTTCACTGGAGGCCTGTCAGCCACGGGTCGTTCAGCACCACCAGTGGGACCAGTTAAGCCACGTGATGATCATGTTTGGTGTTAGAAGAGCTCGCTCTCTCCTTGCATGTTGAGGCCTGGCTGCAGACCTTACACGGTTTCGACTCACCAGTTTAACACTGAAGCTGCTTGGCACATGACGCACACTGACGAAGTGGTGCAGAACATGCTAATAATAAGCTTCGTCACACTGGATCTGCTGTTGGTAAACTGTCAGCTGGCTCCCCCTGTGCACTGTTGGCCTGTGTGATGCTAAGATCTAACTTAAGTGAGGTGCTGCCATGAAGCATTTCTAAACACACACAAGTTATTGTCAGACAAGTACCTGCAGGTCACTACTGGTTGGTAACTTTATCTTTTAGTCAGTGCTACTGTTAGATTCAGACCTTTACTGTAGATTCAAGTCAATGCAGTAACTTTTTTGACCACTTATAGGCAGCAGAAACAAGCTGCAAATAAAATAAAATGTAATAAATGAGCGGAACATTTTTGTCAAGTATTTATAAAAAGAAAAGAAAAGAAAAGAAACAAAACAAGGATAAATGTTTTGTGTGTGTGTGCAAGATGCGCCTGGATTTGCAGCCAGCTTTTGAAGGCTTTCCCTAAAAAGCTCTTAAAACAGCTGTTGTTATGCTAATGTTTCTTAAAATTAAGACAACATTTCCCCCCCATAAAGTCTGTTTTTTCTTCTTCTAAAGAGGATGCTGTTTCACTGCTGAAGTATTTTCTCTTTGGACCATGTAGGAAATGCTTTTGTTTCTGTCTCTTTGTCACTCATTTAATTCTGTTTTGCTGTCAGAAACTCGAGAGGACTTTGTTCGACTTTGTTCCTGCTCCACATACAGACTGATCATCTGCCCAGCAGATTTCCTGCCTGCAGTGTGGGCTGTAAAATCATGTGTGATAGTTACTGAGATGTGCAATGATGCAATTAAAAAGTTACCGTGAACTTAATTGGTTGAAGTTTACATCAATACCAACACTAGAAGAACCTGTCTTAATAACTCAGTGAGGGTCAGTAAACGGTGACGTGCAGAACTGTTAATCAGAAAACTGCTGGTGCCTGCAGCCACATTGCATCAGTAACTCATAGCAGTAACTAATTTGTCAAAATGAGTGAAACTATGTAGCATCTTTTAATTATTTTTGTATTGCATGATGACCAGGATTTTTCATTCTGAGATTGCAAGTGAACCGAAGAGTTCAGTTCAGGCTATAAATCAGTGTAAATCAGCATCAAGGGCAAACACTGCAAGATCCTCAAAAGAATCCTGAGAATCTTCTGCACCGGCGCCTCACAGCAACTGTGATGACACACATCTTGGTCTGATTCGCAGTGCATTTTAGAGTAACGAAGTCTCCAGAAGCAGTGACAGCATGGAAGGACAATTTAAAATGAACATCTGGCTCTGAGTGCAGGATAAAATCTGATCGGTTTCACTCCATCCCACATGATCGCTAAGATTTAAATACTGTCACATTTCCAGTCCCGTGTTGTGTGTGGATAGAAACTTTGCTTAACAGAGTAAATCAACTAAAGCTGTTGTCATGCCAGCAGCCACTGTTAAGAACCTATTTACTTGTAAACAGTAGAAATATCCAACTCATGGTAAACAATTGAAAACACGAAGTGAAATACTGTGTGTAACCAGTGTTGGGAGGTTTAGGACATAAGGAGAACTTAATGTATAAGAATGGAGGTTCTGCCACCTAGTGTCAGTTTTTGAGATTGCAAAAAGTATGATACACTATAAAGACAAAAGTATTGGAGCACCTGACCATTACATTGTATTCTAAATACATAGACATTAATATGAAGTTCATGCAGTAGAACATTTGTGAGGTCACACACTGATGTTGGACCAAAAGGCCTGGCTCGCAATCTCCGTTCCAGTTCATCCCAAAGGTGTTGGATGGGGTTGAGGTCAGGACTCTGTGTGGGCCAGTCAAGTTCTTCCACACCAAACTCATCCAACCATGTCTTTATGGAGCTTTGCTTTGTGCACTGGGGCTCAGTCATGCTGGAATAGAAAAGGGCCTTCAACAAACTGTTGCCACAAAGTTGGAAGCATAGCATTGTCCAAAATGTCTTGGTGTGCTGAAGCATTAAGATTTCCCTTCACTGGAAGTCAGGGGCCGAGTCCAAACCCTAAAAAACAGCCCCATATCGGAATACTTTTGTCTATATGGTGTATATAACAACAAACTCCACAGGTTTTGCTATGGGTGCAGTGCAAACATTTACTGAACCATTAGGCAGCAGCTCGCAACCCTGCAGAGAGACGAGTGTTGCTGACACAGAAGTAAGGAATTTGTGCTCGAGTGTATGAACGTGTGTGAGTGAATTACTGGAACATCCATCCCCCCTGAGATGGTACAGTCCTGTGTGTGTGTGTGTGTGTGTGTGTGTGTGTGTGTGTGTGTGTGTGTGCGTCCATCTTTGAACCCTGCTGTGCTCCTCCTTTTCCTGCTTTAGATTCCCAAAAGCCTCCTCACACTTGCGGAAAGTTGCAGCACATGTTAGCACAGGCTGATTTCAGTCACGACGGTCCAAAGGTTAGACGCCGGTGACCCCTGAGCTGTTTAGACACGGTCCAAAGAGTGTGAGAAGGAATAAATACCGGATTTAAATTCCCAAATTTGCAAATGCACAGTTTTTAATGAGATTTTATGACCCCGTCCTCCTCCTCCTGTGACTCCCACACCCTTCAGTCCACGCTGCTCTGTAAGAATAGAGCCTTTTTTAAAGAAATGTGATTAGTTGAAATGGTGCTTTTATTGCTGTGACATGCAAAAACATACCTTTGCTGAAAAACCAGAGAGAGAACTGCATTTAATAACACATATAGTAAAAGTATGTCTAAATAAAATACATGAAAGTATGATTAAGCTGTTATACGCAATGCAAGTTTGATTAATCACTGAAATTAAAATATTTTTATTTTGTATTTTTGTTTTTGTTTTTGTTTTTGTATTTTGTTACATTTGGCCTGGGATTATATTGTTTGTTGTATTTGATTATTATGATTATTATTATGTTTGATTGTTTTACTGTGTTTTTGTAATTTTTCTGTTTTTTTTATTATTGGCAGAGGGTATATGTACATATATAGGAATACCGAATATTTTAGTAGTGAAGCATATAATATGGTTTGGTAAAATGCAGATAAACACATGGAAAGTGTCATTATTGGTGAGTCACGCTCAGGATGAATCAAATGTTTGTCTTTCTGCTCAGCAGCTCTGAGGGCCGCTGCCAATAAATTACAAAACTTCTGGAAAAGTCCTTTCAAGAGCGTTAAGTCTGGTAGACAGAGACAGGAAAATGCATTTGGATTTCACAATAAAGGCCATTGAAGCTCCTTTTTTTGGTAAAATCAGCTGAGTACAGGATTTCACTGTTTTCGTAAAAATATGATTGATTATCTAAGAAATGAATTACGTACTGACTGTGATTATTGTGGTTTCCACACTTGATTTCCTTGTCACTTGCAGAAAGCACTTAGATGCTGCCTGTTTGGGGAGCTGCAAAGAAATATTTGGTTTATGGGAAATCCTTCACAAATTCCTTGTATGATACGAGACAAGCTTAATGTTAATGATGTGTAATATAAACAAGATAACAGCAATCCCCAAGAAACCCTCCATCACAGGATGGACGGGTTGGCTGCGGGACTGTCGCCCTCACATCTGCGGTTGTGGGCCCACCTGAAGGACACCACAGGTCCTGTATGGATCCCTGTATGGAGCAAACAGGTCAGGATGAGGATGAGGTCGCCACCTTCTGTTTGTAGACTCTGTGTTCATCCTTCTACAAATCTGCCTCCCAGCCCAAGTTGCCAGACTCCACCTGCCGGTAGATCCCAGTCCAGATCCAAGTTATTTTTCCAAAAATGTTTAACCATTCTTCTGATAACTTTAACTTAATGGCATTCAAGATTTTTTGTTACCACGAGGAAAAACACTCATGTGTCCTCCCCAGCAGTTTTTTTTTTTGGTCCAATGAGGATTTATTTTGAAGTGCGATACCGGAAGTAGTTTTTCGTGTCGCCGCAGCATGACAGTAGCGGCACGCTCGCTCAGTGCATCACATGTCTGCACCGTCCGCGCTATCCGCTGGTATAAAAACGAGCAGCAGTGAGACCTGAGCAGCTTCAGACGGTCTGGAGGCTCAGGAAGCAAACGGAGGTGAGTCACACGGGCTTTTATTTTTGTTACGTAATGTGAGAGTCCGCAGCTCGTTGATGCTCTGAGGAAAATCTCTCTCTCTGTTATCCAAACTGTGTTGTTAATGATAAATCAGAAGAGAGAAGAGTGGCTGCAGTGTTTGGGTTCAGCTCATGAAATGTCAGACTGTAAACGTTTTTAATTGGAATATTTTATTATTTTTGTATGATTTGGGTCCCTGCAGTTGTTTTTCTCCATGCAGAAATGATGACTTCATGACTGAGTGGGTGGCTGCTGTTTGTATTGCTTACTCATGGGTGTGACCTCCATCTTTGGATCAAAACAACTGGATTAGGCCAGATGATGTCATGGCGTGGTTGGTTCACATTAACGCACTTTAGGCTACAGACTCAACCAATGCAAACCACTAAATAACAGAATAAACATGCAGAATGAAGGAACAGGGGATCATATCTATCATATCCATATATTATAATACTTCAACTTTAGATATGATGAAGAACAAAGTTTCCAAAATGTTCATATTTCTTCTTACTAATTTATTAAAGTTTAAAGTAGTTTAAAGTGACCCTCATTTCTCCTCAACCATATGACAAGTGAGTCCTTCAGGTGCCGAAATCCCCACACAGATGAAATGAGGCCACATGTGCCAGTGTCCCATTTGTTGTAAATGGAGCCCAGGTGATCCAGATTAGTTCGTTGTTCTTTATTATTCTGGCATCAGTGGCATCAGCCTGTGTAGCCGTCTGACAGAGCGAATGAGACGGAAACAGATGGAGAAGCATCAGCAGGTGCAGCAGTTAGCAGCTGACATGCTTAATAAGAAGAAGAAGAATATATTAGAGTATGAGAGCCATTATAGGCTAATCTGAATATTATTTTCACGATTTAGTGAAATGTCAGGTGTTAATGTAAAATGTTCCCCTGAGGCTGAGGGAACGTCTTCGAGTTGCCAGCCGTCCCAAACCCAAAGATGTTCAATTTATGTCATAAAACTCGAAGAAAACACAAGAAGTGGCATCAGCGAAGGCCTGATGTTTGTGATCGGGAGCGACTGAAATGATAAATCGCTTATCAAAGTCCGTGCAGATTAATTTAATCATCAAACTGTTTCAGCATCATATTAAAACTGCTATGAAACAAAGATACTGTGTGGACATGGATAAAAAAATTGCAATGATGAACAGTATAATAGTAGTATTGAGTAGTGATATGGGTAATATTATGCAAAGTAAAATTTGTACTTCACTTCATGAAGCTGAAACTGAACTTTCTGGAAGGCCTTACAGGCAACATCTGGACTGGTGGACGGTTAGTCGGTTTGCATTCCTCCAGTTGTGCAACCAGGATCCCTGCAGCTCGGCCACTCAGCCCAGTTTATTTAATTAACTTTCTCCTTTTCCTCTTTACTTACTTAACTTTTGCTCCATCTCTCTCTTTTTTTTAGCTGTCATTTTGCTCACACTTTCCTCCCTCTGCACGTCAACACTTACTCATTTTTAGCTTTTATAAATGTTTTCTTGTCGTTACAAAAGGGCCGTCAGTCCCTGTTTACAAACCTTCCGGTAACTGGCGTGCTGTAATTAAGCGAGCGCTTTATCGTCTCATGAATACTGACCTGGTTGTGCAAGCGGCTGCAGTTTGCAGCAGCATGAACACGTGAACTCCTGTTGAGAGGAGAAAGTGGGACATTTTTCTTTAGTCTCCAGGTGGGTCTCCAGTCCTGCTGGCTTTGGAACGCTTGGTGACATTTGTTTCAGTTTTTCACAGCACCGAGATTCAGCAGCATAAGAACAGACACGACAAAGTCTTCATCAGACATTGTGCTGAATAATAGTGGCTACTAGCTTAATACTCTCCTATAGAAGCCCAAATGTGAGGCTGAATTTTGGGAAAATATGTGCTAAAATGAACAAAGAATATTTCAGCTTGATGGGATACAAAGTGGAGAAATCATATAACATCAAATAACAAATGTATGTAAAAGTTCTAAATCATTTAATGTTGATAGGACAGCTTTGTACAAAATATTGTGCAAAAACAACCTGCTGTGCTTACTGCTTGTTTCCATAGGAACAGGAGATGGTGAGCAAGCACAAACAATACAGAGCAGCAGATGAACACTTTCAAGTCTGAGAAACAAGTCACACAAGATATTTTTTGTTTTCATAATATGAATGCTTAATGAGAAGGGTGTAGCTCACAGGGACGGACATCAGCAGCTTTACACGCCGTTTTAACGTCTTCCAGCTCATGGCTTTTTGTTTTCCAGCCTCTGATAAACCCGCTGTGTGTTGACAGCCCCGCCCCAAACAACTGGCAAAGTTAGCTACTAGCCAGTGAAAACATAGTGGAGCATTTAGCAGCTAAAGAGGCTGATATTTCCATCAGCAGTTGGTGGAGACCAAAAACAGAGCTAAAAAGAGAGCATAGTGGCCAAAGCATCAGTTACTGCACTTTTCACTTGTGCCCCAATAAAATAAATAAATAAATAAAAAAGCGACGTCCACAGAACGGATGAGAAGACCTTGGATGTCCAGCTCTGACGTCAACACAATCCAACCCCTTTGGGTTTAACTGAAACACAGAATGCAAGTCAGGCATCGTAATCCAACATCAAAGTGGAGGCTGTTTGAGCAGCAGATTTATGCTCACAGGGTCCATATGCTTGGTTAGGCTGTCCACATACGTTTTTGTTCAAAGAGTTGAATGTAAAGTGCTAATCATTAGCTTTGACCCGTCCTCTTTCTCACGGCCGTGCAACTTTTTCTTGTACGTTAGAATAATGACTTTTCTGTGCTCGATAGTGGCAGACTGGTGCATTTAGGTCTCTGTGCTGTGGATTAAGGGAGGATCATGACTGCGAAACCAGATTCACAGAGAGAAATGTATACTGCCTGCAGAAAGAGGGCTGCACAGAGAGAAGAGAAGGCCAGTGCATGTGTCTGATGACTTGATGATCCTTCTGTCTTTTATCTTGTGGGTGTGTGTCAAGAGGAAGAGAAGAAAACCTGAGCAGCAACAGTCACTCTCTGCTGAAGCTGTCATTGTTGAATATATGGGCAGCTGACCAAGCACACGTCAGGGAAAGAAATGGGTAAACACAGAAAGGGCCTGCTGTTCTCTTTATATAATACTTTTGGAAGGCAAAGTCACAGGGAAACACTGATCTGAGGTCAGTTTGGCCGCAGTGTCCTTGGCTTGGTGAAAATGGAAAAACGATCCATTCAGCAGGCATCAGTTTGAATGATTTATTAGTATTGATCTGTGCAGGTATTTTTATGTTATGCTGTGTAATGGAGGACATCTGCTGAGCAAGCCTGGTGATTTTCTACTGCGTAGGTCTTTTTTTGTACAGCTTATGTCGCCCCCTAGTGGACATGAAGGGAAATTAAAACAACATGGGAACGCAGTGAGCAGGAGTTTTGTCTGAACTTGTGTATTTATTTATTTTTTTATTCTAGTTTTTGTTTTTGTTCATCATTACCTGCTGGCCCTGTGAGAGTCAGAGAGGATGTTAATGATGATGATGATGATGAAGAAGAAGAAGGGGTCTCTGGCTGTGATGGCCCTCCTTCTGGCCTCAGTCAACTGCATCCTCCTTCCATCAAAAGAAGATCTTAACCGTAAGTTAAGAAATCTTAATCTTCAGTTCACCCAAATTATTTAAAAACTCTTTTCATATTAGTGTGTGCTTTCATTTCACTGTTGCTGTGAACAAATGCTATAAATAACAACAAAATATCTAACAGCCTGGTCAAATGAAACTAATTACTAGCACATTTGCAAAATTAAAGACCCTTAAGTGTTTTTATCCATTCATGTTTCAGTGAAAATGCTTAAAATCAAAACGATGGATTTCTCTCTTTTTCCAGAGATCTCCGTCGAGGGGGAGAAGTATCTGGATAAACAGATTGAAAATGCCATTAATGGAGTGAAGGAGATGAAGAGTGTGATGCAGAAATCTTCAGAGGACCACAAGACGCTTCTGGATGCCCTGGAGAAGACCAAGGAGCAGAAAGAGGTGCTCTGATAAAACTTCTTCCAGTCTGATAATCAGCACTGATGCCAGGATGACACAGCGCTTCTCTGTGCTGAGAAGTGGATTAACAAGCCTTTTTCATACTCAGGTGTTCACATATGATCCACCGGAAAACAAAAGCGCTTATTTTTACCCCAGCTGATGTGTTAACTGATTGTAGAAGAAGTAAAATGTCTCATTTGGAAAAGCAGAAGGACATTTTTTTGATATTATGTTTTATGTATCTTTCACTTAAATGTGTCCCAACAGCACAGAGAATAACAAAATAGCACGGCAGCTTGTTTTTTGTCCTCTTTTTTTAATTTCTTTTTCATTTCAGTCTTTTTCAACATTTCCAACATACAACAACAGGAAAACTGAATTAAGGCTATCTGCAGTCAAATTAAAGCAAAATATATTTAATTATCTTTTGATCCTTTTGCGCCAACCTGCAGAATTTCAAAATTTAAACACTGTTTCACTGACGTTTGACTGATAAGGAAACGATGCTGCCACGACGGGTACGTCATAGGGCTCCAAGCTTAACCACAGCTTGCCTCACGAGATCTGGGTATCACTGCAGGAGGCGATTCGTACGGCTCAGGAGATGGAGGCCAAGCTGGAGGAGGAGGAGGAGGTCTGCAATGAGACCATGAAGGCCCTGTGGGAGGAGTGTAAACCCTGTCTCAAGAACACCTGCATTAAATACTACTCCCGAACATGCAGCAGTGGATCTGGACTGGTGGGACGCCAGGTTAGACAATCACATGTGCACACAAAGTATACTCACACTGTATGAGAGACACATGAGGCTGATTACAATCCAGATATTTTAGCCAGTCAGTGCCGTGATTTATTAAGTATTGGTGCAGTTTCATTGATCACATCAGTATTGCTGGTTCTTTGTGTTAACCTAAAGTGACTTTAATGGAACTTTTCTTTTAACACAAGTACGCACAAACGTGTTAGTTAGGATCAGGGAGTAGATTTACTCAACCGAGGTGACACATACTTCATTAAAGGATAAAAATAAGCGTTTCTGTGTCCCCTCTTGTCAAGCATAAAATGCTTTTGAAAAACAGCAAGTACCTTCCAGTGAGACAAGCATTAACTTAATGGCACTTAATCCAACAAATACTCCTAAACATCCTGGCCACGCTGATCCAGCGCCAGCCCTCGGGTTCCTATTAGAACTTCCTCACCATCTCGGGAAGCTGTCACACACGTTTGAGGTTTGCTTTCAAATTTGAAAGTCCCCCCTTGTGCTTCCAGCTGGAGAGCATGCTGAACAGAACGTCTCCCTTCTCCATCTGGATCAACGGGGAGAAGATCGACGACCTGGAGCAGGAGGGACAGCGACAGAGCAGAGAATTCAAGGACCTGAATGAAAAATACACAGTGATGGCCGACGGTGTGGACAGCATATTTTTGGACAGTATGAAGGTACTGCAGACTTCACTTGAATACATTCATACAGTACATGTGAGGGATTGATGGGTCCTGCTAAGGCTGTGCAAAGTTCAGGTATACACAGTCAAGCCGTCTCATTTCTTCCGAGATCTCTTTTTCCAACAAGACCCCAGAATGGATCAGATGAGTGCATGTAACGTGAAAAGTAGTGATCACCTGACTCTGCAGGTCCCCCTCAGGTGGAGACCAAAAACAGAGCTAAAAGGAGTGAATGAATATAGGACTTGCGTTGGCCAGGTGACCAATCTATGATGTGCAAATCTTCAAGCACAACCACCACTTACGTCTGGATTATATTTCCCAATCTGTCAGGATTCTGTCAAAATAACATACCCTCAATTTGTGATATCAAATACCTAGACTGAAATAATATTATGAAGATGGCAGCTTGTCAAAAATAATATTCAAAAGAAATTTTACTTGAATTTGTAGACAGAAAGAAATAGCACAATTTACAGCATGATGTGTGTGCATTTACATTTCTATAGCCACACCTCAGCTTGTGGTTAAAAAAATAAAAAAACAAAACAAAATGGCCGAAAAAAGAAAGTAATTTAACTGAACTACATTTCGTAACTGCAAGATTTACATTGGAAGAGAAGCTGTGGAGCTTTATAGATGAATCACAATCAAATGTTGATTTTATGGTTAAAATATTAACCTGAATAGGTAAAGGTGCTGTGGATGCAACAGCCCTCAGTTCCCACTGTTGCTGCAGAACAAAGAGGTCATCAGGTACATCATCATCATCATCATCATCATCATCATCACCATCAGCTCTGTCCTTGTTCTCACTGTTTCTCAGGCCGCCGATCAAGTGCACTACGATCGTCCAGCATTCTTCCCTCGCAGCTGGGCGCCATTGTTCATTCGTCAGAGCAGAAGCATTCGCTCTCTGTTCCACAACCCTTTCCCCAGCTTCCAGAGTCTGTTCTCCCCGATGACGGGCATGAGCAGGAACTTCTTCAGCTCCATGGGCTCCATGATGGACGTCGACTCAGACACGCCTCCTAACGAGGGTATGTTTTCTCTCCTCGCTCTTCGCTCTGTACTCAGAAAGATTTTGTAGGGATCGCAGGAAGCTTTGAAACAAGCAAGCGATTTTGCGGGTGGATGAGTTTGCAGTGTGAGATTCAGACAGCGAAGGTGCATGTGAAAAAGGTTGTTTAACACTGCGTGCTCATGTCTGGTCGCAGACGGCAGCGTGAACGAGGACGTGATCATCACCAAACCTTTTGGCGACGGCAGGATGACCTGCAGAGAGATTCGCCGCAACTCGGCCGGCTGCCTGAAGTTCCGCGACGAGTGTCAGAAATGCAAAGAGATCCAGCATATTGGTAATATAAGCCTCTGAGTATTTTTTATTTTATGATGAAAACATAAACATGGATACAAGAAAGCAGAGATGATGAGGATGATGTGGTTAGAAAGTTTGTAAGTATGTATAAATGTGTAAGCAAAAGGAAACAAATAATGAGCAACAATGAGGGAAATACGGTAAATAAAAATGAAATATCAGTTACATCCTTAACAGTTAAATGAAATATGTAATTCATCCTAAAGCAACTAACTGTTCAAAATGCTGAGTGGATGTCACGAGATCCAGATGTGTCCTCCTCTCAGATCCTCCCACAGGAAACCAGCAGGATCTGAGTGATGATCCCGAGATGTTTTTGTCAGAGCAACACAATTGGGATTTATGCTAATTCTGGAAACAGGAAGGGCAGTCATTTAATTATGCAATCCGCTCCTTTGTGTTGGCGATCTTTTTGTTCCTCTGCCACGAACAGAAAGTAGATCATCTACATGTGAAACAACGAGACCTTTAGAAAATACAAAGACGTTCCGATTGGTTTCACACTCAAAGGCTTGGCATGAACGCTACCTGAAATCTCTCTTTAGATTTTAGATAATAATACGCATCTGCCACACTTTGTGTCCCCTCAGCAAAAAGAAGCTAGCATGTGATAAATGGATTTTGAAGAGAGTGTGTTTTCTGCATCTCCTTCGCAGACTGCTCCGGGAGGAAACCTCTGGAGAGCCAACTGAAGGATGAGCTGGAGGAGGCGCTGGCCGTGGCCGAGCGTTTCACCCAGCAGTACAACAGCCTCCTGAGGAGGTTCGAGGAGCAGATGTTCAACACCTCCTCCATCCTGGACCTGCTCAACAGGCAGTTTGGCTGGGTGTCGGCTCTGGCGAATGACACCAACAGCAGAGACAACATCTTCCGGGTTCAGACGGTATGTGGACCTGCTCGCTGTTCTGCTCAGTTTATTTGTTAAATTTATTGCCTTCAACTTCCTGTGTGAGTCAGAAGTGCATGGAAGGGAGTATATGTTCATCTTATTACTTCCCTTATATTCATTATGGATCATCATTGAAGCCAAAATGTCTTACTTGTGTCACCTTTTTTAGCTGTGATCTGCTTTTATCTCAGTTGTGTAGTCAGTGATGAAACCAAAATATACGTTTCTAATGAGCATGTGCAGAAAAGGATGAAGAAATGTCCTTTCTGAGGATCTGTGGATTGTGACAAGTTTGAAAAATATGAGAACATGAACTCTGTGCAAGTCAACTTTCAAGATAAACCTTTTAAATTAATTTCTTTTCTTGTATCTTTCACAGTTTATATCATTTTTGTGAAAAGTGTTTCAAGTGCGTTTTGGAGGCGTCTTGTTGTGACAGTTTGGTTTTTTTTTTTTTACTTACAGCTTTTCCTTTAATTGATGATGAAAAAAAAATCAGCATTAACCTTTGCTTTTACCTCAACAGCCACGTTAGGAGCTGGATTTTAGATTGAGCAATAATTCAACTGAATTCAGCATCAGTTGTTGCCTGTATGGAAACAACTGGAGTTGGCTGGATGGATGAAACCTTCCCTGTCCCTGCAGGTGTTCTGCAGGAACGCTGAGGACAATCCAGCCGGGGAGGAGAAGCAGCCCGAAAAGACCGACGTGTCTGTGCAGCTCTTCGACTCTTCAGCCATGAACTTCACGGTGCCGGGCAACATCCCCTGGACCCACCCCAAGTTCTCAGAGGTGGTGGCTCAGGCGGCTCTGGACCGCTACAAGGAGACCAGCGTGTGAGTGTTGGTCAGGCCTACAAGCATGAGAAATAACAACCAAAAGCTCGAGGAACAGTTTCACACGTATTCTCTTTCTTATGAAGCTACAGCCACCAGCTGGCTAGCTTAGCTTAGCATAGAGACTGGAAACAGAGGGGGACACGCTCGCTAGTCTGGCTAATGCTAACAAAGTCAGAGTCGCTGCTCAACAGGTTATATACGCTTTGCTGATTTGCCTCGAGGTTACCTACCTTTATTTTTTAAGCAGATTTGCTGTACTGTACTTAAGTTCTCTTGTACAAATTTGTGCGTACTGGTTCTTTACTTGAGTGTTGTCATTTTGAGGGACTTTCAAGCCATTAACATCTCATCTGCTGTACAGCAATAGACTCAATTACATCTCTGTTTCTGATTTAGAGACTTTACTCTACTTTGCAGATTCTAAGGCAGGATTTTGACATGTAGTGAAGCAGCTCTCCCCTGCACTACTTTAATTTAAGTGATTTATTTGAGTACTTGAAAGCTAATTTTGGATCAGGAATCTCAGTCGTCAAAATTTAATAGAAGACCCATAAAAATATAACCTGAACTGAAAACCTCTGATCTCCTTCTCTTTGTTTTTCCAGCATGGTCAAATAAAGTTGGATTTGCAGCCCCACCTGTCAGCAGACGAGATAAATGTTCTTCATGAAAACACACCTGGAAAAACCCCCGAAGCCAACCCACTGACTCTGATGTAAATCTAGATGAAGTCCTGCTTTTGCCAACGACAAAGTTTAACCTCAGAGATTTGTATTGTTACGTTAGAGCTCTTTGTCCTGCTGTAAGAGAACATACTCGGTAGATAAGAGGCCAACTCAATGTGATTCAAGCCAGAACTGATGTAACGCACTCTGAAACGGTTTCTTTTCTGCATTCAGCTTTCTAACACAGCAAGATTAAACTAATCTCCTCCACAACAGTTCAATAAAACAAAGATTTGAAGGAAACTTCAGTTCAGAGGAGGTTTCAGTGATTCGGATGACCTGAAGTACCCCTCTGCAGATCTCTGATAGCTTTCATCTGAGTTGGTTGAAGTGGTGTACTTGCTGGAGTTAAAACTCACTGAGTGGAGAGATTAAAAGTTGGGAAAGTGAAAATACTAGAGGAGTTGATTATGTTCAGGATTTCTGTGAGGTCAGTCTGTACAGCAGCCTAGCAATAAAGCGTCTAGAGATCTATTAAAACCTGCTCAAATCCATTCAGTGTCTCTCGTCTTTTCTGCTGACAGCTTTTCTGGATTTATGCTCCAAATGGTGGTGGTTTTATGAAATTAAGTTAGAAATTAATTCATAGTCCTCCACTTTAAGTCCAGTTCCATGTCAGGAATACTCATCAAAGTCTTTGTGGATTAGAAATATCTTCAAACATTTAAGAGCTGCGCAGGATTCTTAAGTTGGTGTCTTAGGTACAGAAGTGCTGTACTTAAGACACAGAAGGACCGACTGCAGTATTTAGCATTCAAATCCCTTGACTTCCTGCCCACTTTATTGTAAGATGGAGCCGTGACAGAAAATGGATTTCATTTACCTTTAAAGCCATCAATCTGCAATAACGACAAAGCGAGAACATGCTTTTAAATGTGCTGGTTTCAGCCATCAGTTTGCATCTTCATCATCTGCTCTCGTCATTGTGGCACTGAAGTCCCTGACGTGGGTCGGTTTTTGTTTCAGTTTTAGCTGGTTGCTATGATTTCATCCGGAATCCTGCTTTTTTTACATCACAAATACATTTGATGCTCTTCTTTTCACTGTTAGCTGCAACTGGAGATTTTCAAGACCACACACACACACACGTAATTACCTTAAAAACACCACACAGGCTTCATCAGAGCTGTGGAGACGTGGGAAAACAAAAATGCCACATCACCTTTTTTTTTTTTTCTTTCCCCAGCAGTCAGTAAAGAGAGCAGCATTTAAAATATTGTGCCGTTTTTATTTTTGTGTAAAAATCACACAGCTGCTAGTTGACTCTGCAGAGATACAGTACATCCATGCAGTTAAACATCTAGGATCCCACAGCCAAGAGAGAAGGAATTAAATAGAATATTCTTTCGCTGTTAGTCAGCAATTAATGCAAATTTACATATGAGTCCAAAATGTGTATCATATACAATATACATAACACAGATCTGGGAGCACAGCATTCAAAATCCCCATCAAAGACTTTGTTAACGACTGATTGCTTCTGCCTGCCTGGATTGCCTCTTGGGTTTAGGGAGCTATTGTGCTAGCAAACATGAATCAATCCCACAAGAAGGTGTTCAATAGGGTTTTAAATGGTAATAGTTCCAGGTCTGGAAACAATATAACACACTCACACACACTCGCTCACTCACTCACACACACCAAGTACATCATCGTCCTCAACAGCAGAAAAAAGAAGGCGAGCCTTGATACAACAAGGAGGAGAGATCAGTCAGCCGCCGTGGAAACCTGAACGCCAGTCGAGGGGAGTAAGGCTTTAGAAGAAGACGGACTCTCTGCAAACGCACAGGAAGCTCCAGGGACAAACGTTCACACACGTATTAACAAAATAAAAAGAAAAGAACTAAACAAGACAAGATCTTTTAGGGTACCAGCACAAAAACCTTACTGTATGCAAGTTGTGCTGAAGAAATAAAACTCTGAGTGGTTCATTACTTTTTTTCTTCTTCTTCGTAAAGCATCTTTTGTTTTGTTTTGTTTTTTTAAATACACACAAAAGACAAGAACAACATGCAGGTTAAAAGAAAGCAAAGCGGGACACAACAAATAAAACAAAAAGGGGTTCAAAGTGCAGTTGGGTCATTCAGGTCTCCAGCTGTGCTGACTGGTCTCCATGTGTAGTCCTGTTTAAGCTCCATCTACAACCCGCAAACGGTCGCATCTTGCAGACTTAGGGTGAAAGTGCCCTGATAAAACACTGATCTGGAGGTTACTCCCCTCTGGAGCCGTCGGCGGGGGAAGCGGACTGCTCGTCAGTACCAGAAAGAAAAGGAAAAAAGAAAAAGAAAGAGGCAAAAACGAACCACAAACACACAGTAAATGGTGGGGTTTTTTGGAAGATCTAAGATACAAAAATCAAAGTACACTGCTCACACAGTTGCTACTATCATAGTACAAACAGCTAAGTATAGTTGGCTTGTGAAGATGTATCGCCTGTACTTGCATAGTGCTGACTGCCCGATTGAAAAACGAAAAAAAATCAACTCTCATCTGCACCATCAGTTTGGATCTGCGCACATGTGTTCACTGACCGGGGAAAAAAAACAACGACGAAAAACTCAAACTTCCCGATCAGCAACACAATTCTTCATAAAAGCCGCCCCCTGCAGTCAAGCAGCTGGAATAGCTTCAAACCCCTTCAAGTGAATGTCTGTTTTGAATAAAAGCTTTGAAATTAAACATAGGAAATAACTGCAGCGACCAAGAGAAAGAAAGGAGGAAAGAAAGCTGAAATGTTGATACGCAGCTGTGCTGGAAAAATCTCGAGTCACCTGGAGGAACTGGGGTGGGGGGGTGTGTGGGGGAGGGGGTGCATTGAGATGAGAGAGCAGAGTGACTGTTCAGTCATTTGGCATTAAGTTAAACCATTCAGTCATGTCATTCCCCAAACACTGTAACATGAAGAAAGAAGACAAAGCACATTCATTCATTCACTGAATCGTGACATCCTCCCTCCCAAACACACACACACAGATGCAGACTTCAAGGGGCATCGAGAGGAGGGAGGTGGGCTGAATTCACGTCACAGGATGAAAAAAGAAAAAAAAAACCTTCACCATGGTTATTTAGCCATTAGAGGCCTCGCACAAACACAAAAACACACACACACACAAAGTCCTGAAAGTTCTGTCCGACCGACCACACCAAACTCCAGTCAAAAGAATGTCAATTTTACGGTCCTCGACTTTGTCATTGTAGTATTTCGCTTCGAGCTATTTATTGACATGTTTTTGGAAAATGGTGTCACTGATGATAGACTGTCACTGATGATATTTGAAGCAGAAAAGCTTTTAGTTTTCGATATTTGCTGTGTTGATCTGATCACAGTGGAAAATGAGTTTTGCTATTAAGTGAGGAGATAAAAAAAGAACAGTCGGAAATTTTGGGAAATACACTCATAGTTTTCTTTCTTAGAGTTGGGAAGTAATTTCAGCATATAACTTCCCCTCAAACCACAAACAGTTTTTTTTCCTTTTATTCAATTACTAATTTTACGCTAAGCTAACTGCAGTCTTAACCCAGCTGATTAGACTGATAACAATCTTCTTATCTAAGAAGGAAAGCAAAGGTGCTCATTTCCACCAAAATACTCAACTGTTTATTTAAATTCACCTGATTTTTAATAGGAGTTTGGTGTAACTGAGTCTGCATCCCACAAGAGCATAAACATGTTAGTGCTAGCATCAATAAGTCACTTAAAAGGAGCACAAATACACACACACACACGACAAACACACTCTGCCTTTCTTCTTCAGTCATTCAGAGAGTAAAGTAATCGGACACCAGCAGTTTGTCTTCAGACCACACGCTCCTAACCGTTTCTCAGTCTGCTGCCGTCCTCACGTTCTCCTCTCGTTAGAGAAAAATCGAAAAGTGCCAGTTTGTAAAATCGCCCCCACGCACTCCTGTCACCTCCTCCTCTTCGCAGGGCTTCGCACTCACGTCCTTCCAGTTTTTCATTATTAAGTGTGTGATTGAGCATTAGAGTTTTAACGGAGCTTCCAGGGAAAGCTGAGATGGTGGAAGGAAGGAGGGAGGGAGGAAGTGATGGAAGGGGAGTCACAGAGGGCCAAAGCCTTGCTTCGGATGAATCACCGCCGAGTCTGCATCCTCACGCTGGTTAAAGATGAGAGAAAGGTCTGAGCTGCTCCAGCTGGACTTCCAGGGATATCCTCTCCTCAAGCAGGTCCTGGAAAATAACAAATTATGACTATCTTTTGTTGCCAGAGGGCAAGGAGTCAGGAAGAAAGCATATCAGTGCACATCCTGCATACCTTCAGCTGCTGCTGCAGCTCACTGTTAAGTCGTGCCAACACTGTGTTTGTCTCCTTGTTTCTTCTGATAGAAGCTTGAATCGCCTTTTTGTCCTTTCCTACTGACCTGAAGACAAACAAATACACACAGTTTTCACAAAAACGTGACACATACTGAAATAACAAGTCTTTCTAACCAACCAAGTCTTCTACCTGGGGATGGAGGGCTGAGTGGCCAGGACGGCAGCTATGACGTTTGATTTCTGTGGACCGTGTTGCTCGTCCTCCGGTCGGAGCTCATCTTCAGACTTCAGCCTTCGGCGCACAGGTTTTGGAGGAGGGGCAAGCGGACCAGACGAGCCCTTGACCTGATGGGAAACAAAAAACAGGAGAAAATCATCAGAAACATCATTTTACTCAGTGGCTCAGCTGCGAAAAGCCCCTGCCTTTATGTGGTTTCTACAAGTTCAGAGTTAATGAATGTCAAACATTACGGAGAGAAAATTAATCCAAAACCTCTATACAGTCACTTATACATGCAATAAAATGTTCTGATTTAAGTATTAGATCATCTTTCAGTTAAAGTTTGAGAGTAATCTTCAGAAGGTGTTGACTTACAGAGTTGACAGTAGCGGAGGATCTCTCATCCGCTTGGCCATCACTCTTGACTGTCCTCAAAGGGCCGGCCCCCTCTGACGGCTTGTCCGCCTGGACACCAACGGAAAAGAAAAAGACAAAAACAGGTTTAAAAACACGATGGGTCAAAGTCTGAACTCCAGAGTTATGGATCTTGATTCATACTGAAACATAATTACAGAACTGTAAAGTCTCCACCCATTTTACATGGACATAAAAAAAAAAATCAGACACACACACAGACAGACTGCAGGTAACAACCCACCTGTCCAGGCTCACTGTGAATATCAACCTCAGGCAGGCTGGATGGCTGTTCAGACGCAGCGAAAGCCTGAAACTGGCTGAAGTCTGCGAAATTGGGCTGCTGGGGAATCTGTTGGGGGGAGGTGGCGGTGAGCACCGCGCCGCCTCCTGGTGCGCCCTCCGCTTCTGCACGATGCCCGGTGTGTGGTGCTGAAGTCTAGACAGAGGGGAGAGTTGGGTGAGGACCCTCACGTTGTCACGGTCACATCTGATGACCTCCACGATCTGTTAAGAAGTGCGTGTCTTTCTGTCCGTCTTACCTGTGTGGGCAGCGGTCGAGGTGGCACAGCAGGCGCGTAAGCTATCGTGGAAGGCTGCGGTTGTCCTGGTGCGGACGTGGCGGCGAAGGTGCGGTTCATGTCGAGAGATGACGAGCGAGAGTGCGAGGGGTGGGGCCGGGGTGGCGGCGGAGGCGGGGCTACCACCTTCAGGGCCTCGGGAGACGTCCCCGACTGAGACCTGAACACAAACATTCATGCACAGGATACAGATTTTTACTGCTTATGGTGCAATTTACCAGAGCAGAAGAGAAAAGCTGGTCACAGGTTAAAAAGTCCACCTCAGATGATCAACAACAGCTAATACTCGAGACAAACAACTTTAACGAAACTGCATCACATGACAGGAAACTGACCTTTGTCTGGTGATTGGCTCCTGGTCTGAGGTGAAGGAGTCTGAACTGCTGTAACCATCACCTTCATGGCAGACAAACAACAACAGCCCATTAAGTCTGACGAACCTTCTGACTAAAAAATGTCTACAACACCAAGTTAGAGAAACAGAAACGTATCAGACACAGTTTGTCAAAGTTTGTCAGTACAGAATAGTTACCACAATAAACCAAGAACATCTTCAGCTTGCCAGAGTCGCTCCTCAAGGCTAGTGACTCAACCACTGCCAACATAACACACCCAACACACCCAGCAGCTGCTTCTCACCTACAGTGTTGGCGGCTACAAACTTCATGGAGGCAGGTAATTTGACTTCTTCAGACAGTTCGGGAGGTTTGGCCAGCAGTGGACTGGTGGGGTGGTTGTGATCTAGAGGTTTGAGAAATAAAGTGAACAGAAACGACCAATTAGCAGACTTATGACTAATTTCATTCCAAACTCTATCTTCAGGTGGAGCTTCAGAAACTACTAATAAGCTTGACCACAAAACATCTCATTTTGATTACGTTTATCAACATGTTTTCTGTGTACTCCTAACAAACGACAGACTCTGAGATTGTCATTACCCCTCCTGCAGCAACAGACCGTTCTTATATCTCTGTGTGCTGCTGAGGCCTCTAACACATTCATAAGTGACTTAAAGCTCATAGCGTCAATTAGCGATGGAAAAGGAGCTGAGGTTGTCTCACCGCTGCCAGTCCTCTTCAGCTCCATCTCCTGCATGTGGATCTTACTGGGCGTCATCCGAATGGGGACTGGGTGGACGATGGCCGTGTCCTAAAGGACAGACAAAGGGACGGGAGGTGAGACAGGCAGATTTGCGAAGAGGAGAGAGACACGTTCTCACAGAGGGAGACGTGTTTGTAGCCCACAGCATGTTATTCTCAGTTTAGTCTGTCAGGTCTTGCCTCCATCTGTCAGTTGGCTTGGTTTGATCCAAAACAGCTCTGCCTTGTGTAGCAAACGCAAACAAAGCAAAGGCTCAACTTTATCGCTCCATTTTCACAATTTTCTGCTCTTATTATTTCAAGAGAGAATTTGTATGATAGCAAAAAAATATTTTGCAGTTCTTTTGTTCTGAATATTCGAAATATAGCATGTCGATGCAAGAGGAAACATCTTTTAACTCTGTCAGCAAGACCACAGCAGACAACAGCACTGAATTTCACTGAGTACATTTACTCTGTACAAGTACCAAAGTATAAATTTGAAGTATTTATAATTTACTTGATTACATTTTACTCTACTTTATATTTCTACTCCACTTTAGTTATTTGTTTAGTTTCTTTATACCTTATTTTTCACTATGATTTTAAATGTGATGAGCATATAAAACATGACGCATTGTTACAGACTGAACTAACAAACATAACATTTAAATTATATCCAATTTGACCAACTACGGCAATAATAAAAATAATAATAATGATAATGTTATGTAGTATATTAACAACACAAGAGCCTTTTCTCTGCATTCAGAAAACATTCTTCTGTCACATGCTCAGGTTCTGCTCAATGACTTTCCTCCCAAAGTTTCAGAGCACTCAAAAGCAATCTAAAAAAAAAAAAAGAAAAAAAAAGAAAGATGCAGACTCTTCCTATAAAGCAAACGTGTCTAGTCAATACTGCACTTTCTGCATAATTGATTGTCCAGAGCTATTCGTGAGCCAATTATTGCTGCAAGGAAACAAAATTCTGGCTGAAGGACAAAACAATGAATTCACAAAAGACAATTCAACAGTAAATGACAAAGCATCACACACTTTTACGCAAAGTACAAGCGTACTTACAGCATTGACCATATAAGTAAAAACATATCTGTTACAATCTGCAAATGCACTAGTGATTGGTGGATGTCACTGTAGGAAAACAAAAGGTGATGTCCAACAGAAGCTAAGCCAGCCAAATCACAACCAACACTGACCACCGCTGATGCAGCAGACTGCACTTTGACAGAGCATCATGCAGAAAGAGAGAGAGACAGACAGACAGACAGAGAGAGAGAGAGAGACAGAAAAAGACAGAATGCAGAGAGATCCAGAGAGGGTTAATATCCGTCCATTAATGGTGAAACCATGCATACTAAGTGATTGACTTACAGGGTCAGCTGGTGCAATGTTAGAGTCAAATTGGGTCAGAGTTTGTGAGCTGGAGGAGCGCTCGCTAAACGTCTCCCACTGCTGCAGGAGACAGACAGACAGTGAGAAAAAACATGTCAGTCAGCCAGTGCAGTGACTTCACACATTTACATCATCAGCCTGGGCCTCTACCGTGACACGACATCACCAGTCGCCGGCAGACGCCGTGGCGATGCGACATCATCGGCGGGCACGCAAACAAAAACAGATGTCGCTGACTTTGGTACACAACAGCAAGCTACCACCACAGTCCAAGAAATGAGAGGAGAGGGGCTGAATTATCAGTAATTATGTTTGGTAATGAACGCGATGAAGAGGCAATCAAATCATGATGGATGGATAAAGAAAAAAGCAGTTTTATCTAATTCACCCTGAGCAATTATTTGTGATGACACAAATGCAAACACGGCAAACGCAAACAAACATGTTTGTGTGAAAACAGAACTGCTATTCATGTGTGCTGTGTGAATGCTGGAACCTCGTTGCTCTGGTTCATCTCTGGCCAGGCCTGGTTGAGTGAAGGCATGGAGGGAGATTTACTGGGGGTGACCTCCACCGGCGAGCCCGAGTATCCGACGTCAGCAGTCGGCTCCGGGACCTCTGAACAGGGAACATGCGACAGGCGTTAGCCAGGTTCTTTAACACCAAGCAAAAGCTCAAATAATAGGGGTCCAATGGTAAACCGAACGCAATAAAAATAAATCTGAGAAATACAATATTCACAAGTCTTACAGCTTATTTCATCAGAACGTTGCTTTAAAGTTTTTCACTCAGTCAAACAAACCTGAGACTGACTGTATGGATTATTGCCACTTCATACTACTTGACATTATTCTGCTCAGGTCACCTATCAAAGTTTAGGGTTTAAACACCAGATTCGGCACATAGGCGATAAAGAAGATTTCAATTTTCTGTGATCAGGTCGGTAATATGGTGCAGTACAACCTGCTGAGCAGCTGTGACATTAAAAAGGCGGAAGAAATGTAAAGTAGCTCCATGCCCAAATGAATACGACTACCGCTATTCGGGTTTAGCGCACTGAAGTGTGGTTGTCCACCCTACGGAATTTATGAGGCTCGAGGTTGGGAAGCTAGGAGAGGGAATGACAGGGAGAGAGAGAGAGAGGGAGGCTGCGTACCTGCTGAGTCATCCAGGTCAATCAGCTTTGGCATCAAGCTCTCGGGCAGCTTCTCAGGGAGGTCGTAGCCGTTCTTCCTAGCCACGACCAGGTGGAAGGCAGCGCAGAACTCATCCAGGGTCAGCGCTCCGTCTTTATCGAAGTCTGACAGCTCCCTTCAGACACACATTAGACATCAGAGCCGTGAGTCAGCATCCTGACTAAACGTGTCACAATGACAGCAGGGAGCTTTTTCGAAATGGATCAGCTGCCTATCAGTCCGACTTTATCTTCCCCACATCATTCAAACCGTTCGGTCTGCTCTCGCTAGTTGCTTCAGATGCTCACGTGGGCATCAGTTTGTAGCAAAAGATCAGTGGACACACAGAGGCTTAAGAGCTGAATACAGCATAAAGTGATGAATGCAGTCAAGTGAAGAGTCCTGCTAAAATCAGGGCTTGCTCCTACTTAAACAAGCTTGTAAGACTGGCAGAACAATCAGACAAATGGCTTTTGATATACAATAATTAACTGATCAATGACCTGGAAAAATGACGTGGCAGGGCGTCAGACTGGGGTCTGACGCCCTGAGGCGCTGAGACACTTTCTTTCCAGTGAATCATTTAAGTGATTTATCAAACAGAAACCTAAAATTTTGCTTTCTACAGCTTTTCACCATTCAGAAAATGCTGATTTTCCGTGCTTATCTTTTCATATGATGGTCAGAAGTATTAGTAGCTGTTATGGTTCAACGTGCTGCACTGAAGACAAACAAACACACCAGAGGTGATGACAGGCAGAATAGTGACGACTCACCAAATGTGTGACAACTCTAAGATTGGTAGTTTTGATTTGGTGAAGAACTCTTTTGCGGCTGAACCTGGAGGAAACACACAGCAGGTGATTAAATGAATCCACATTTTATGCAGTTCTTATTTTGGACGTGCATGACTGCATTTTCCTACCAGGTATGAAGCCGGTGAGGTCTGGCTGGATCGTTTTGAATTGGTTAATATAATACTGTCTCTGCTCATCCGTGATCTTCCACGGATCGTCATAGCCGCTGGACTGCCGCTGGATCTCATTGGTTGTTGCTGCTGAGGCCACTGTTCGTATCGTTGTGCTTTCCTATGGGAAGCCACATGGGTCACATAGCAGCACTGGTTAAAAGGCATACAGGACTAAGCAGAGCAGGATAGATTAAAACTTCTTATCTATTTTAACACACTTTCTTCAGTGGCTATGTGTACTGTATGGGTGTTTCTGGCCACAGTTTGATCTGTCAACACACGAAGTTGATATAAAGTCTCATGAATATGATACAAATGTGTCAGAGCACAAGATTTCACTTTTATCATATCAAACGTGTCGTTTATTCTGGGCATTTAGACTACTGGGACAGAGAGATGCCCGTCGTCAGATCTCACCTTCAAATGACAACATCACTGAAAACCTGCATGGCGCCTGCAACAAGACACTTGGTACAGAGGCCTTTGCAGTTTTCTGTTTTGCCTGACAAATGCTACACAAGTTGCTTGAGTATTAGTCATGCACCGCTGGCAGATAAAGCACTGATATGAAATGCTGGCTCATGTTGGAGGCCAAGCTGTGATAAGTAAGATATCTTGTGTTTTGTGCTTTGCAGTGTCTGATGGCTCCTTTTCCTCTGAGAAAAGATGATAATGATGTTTTACCATCATTACCAACACTCTCTCACAATACTGCACGCGGTCTTGTAACTTGCTAATCTATACTGATGAATTACTGCATCATCTCTTTGGGTGTTCTGATGGTGCACGTGTGTGCTTCAACAATAAGTAAGTTCATTTTTGCTTTGTCACCACAGACATCATTTCTGCTGTGTAATTAGTGGATGGTGTTTGTGTTTGACAGCACTAAACCTTTTTCTCGTTACATTTTATTAAAAACAAATCCCAAACATATTTTAGAGTCACAGCAGATCAAAAGTTATAACGATGCATTTGTGTCTTAATTAGGAAATGAGAATGGGTTTGGTTGCCAACTGAATAATTCAGAGCAGCAAAGATATAATTGTAGTTTATCAGGCAGGAAGAGTCACCACTTGAAGTGAGACGCTGACAGAAGCGTAGCACTGCCCTACCTGGACTGAAGAGGGATGCATTGCTGGGAGCGTGCTGGATGGCGGGGTGTCTGCTGTGAAACTGACCCAACTTTCCTGACCTGGAGGAGGCGGCGAGTGGGACGACCACATTCCCTCCCCGGGCACTGGACCTGGTGGGAGGAAGAGAGTAAAGCACACAGTGACATCCAATAATGCACAAATAAACATGATGCAAGTGTCATTAGGAAAGGATCAGGGCTGCAACTTATGATTACTTTCTTGATAAATCAGGTCGCTGTTTTGTCCATATAATGTCGGAAAATAGTGAGCAATGCCAGTTAAAGCTTTCCACAAAGACCCATTTCTGGGGGTTGTTTACTTGATCATCAGCTCAAAACTCCAACATGTTCAGTTAACCATCAAATACAATAAAGAGGGTATCAAATGCTGTCATATGAAAAGCTGGAATCAGGATTCAATTAATTTTCACACCTCTAGAAAGAATTATTTTCCTACTATTGTTTTTTGTAATATTTCCAGTACATTTTGTGCTGCTAAAGGCACATCATGGATCACATGATGTCTTCTTTGTTCCCCTAATGACTAACGGCTCTAACTGTCATTCTCAGCAAAAGTCATTTATGTCCGAGCTGCAACACAACAGGAAGTAGCACAAACACAAGCAGTGGTAGTTCTGTGCTGACTCATTCTGACCTCACAAGCAAACAAATAAACTCACAACAAGTATCGACTTTTCTGCCAATTGTGTTGCATTTTCATTATGGGTGCTGTTATCAACATCAGAAATTACATTTACTCTTTACAACTTCTGAAAACACTCCACTCTCAAGAAAACGGTGAAACAATAATTCACCTTGTGGCGTCCTTATAGTGACTTCAATCTGGGGCCGCAAGCAACAATTACGTACAGAATTAGTTAACCCGTTGGCTATTTTCAATTAAAGAAACTGTGAAAAATGTCCAAATGTTGTGTTTTGTCTAACAGTGATAATTATATGAAAACAGAGACTGGGCAAACTGAAACCACAGAATTTTGGCACTTTTGTCTTAAAAAAAAATTGACTCAAAAAGATTGACTAACTGTCAACCAATTAACATACAAACTGTTGCAGCTCCACTTTGACTCAAGCTGCTAGCATGTCAGCTGAATCACGACAGTGGACGATACCTGCTTGTGGCTCTCTGAACTGCGTCCACACAGCTCCGGTTGCAGCCACCACCGGCTGTCTGTCTGCGTTTCCTCCGCTGTGCTGCCGCTTGTGTTTCCTCCAAGAGTGAGGGGAGGTGGGGGGAGACTGGTGAGGGGAGACCACCGGGGACGTTGGCTCGGGCTGGCAAAGCATATAAATGCAATCAAATACATGAAATATGCAATCAATCAAATACATGAAATATGAATGCGGATTTAAAAAAAAAACAAAAACAAAACCCAACATTTAGTAAACAACTGCAGATTTAATGACAATGAACGTCTCGAGACATGCAGTTTTAAAATGTTAATTTGACAATGAAGATACAGAAGTTCGTAGAAGTGAGCAAGAGTATTATTATGGTTTGACGTTATGGGTATTAACTTTCAGATCCCATCTCAAACACTGCAAGATTTCTATCTTGAACGCGCCACATCTGAGCCAGGCCAATAAAAACGACTTCAAGGCTTTTTATCTGCACATCACAGATATGGCGTGTTCAAGCAACCAGTAGATGAACATTTCACAACACACGTAACCAGATCCGAATCGAGGAGGAAGAGGTCTGCATAACTGACAGGCAAGACACCGCTGCTTTCAGCAAGGCAAAGTCAGCAGCAGAAAACTTCAGAGAGGGTTTTGAGCTAGAAATACTCAAACATGCACGGGAAAAACAAAGCAAAACACAGTAACCACATCAGTATTCCAGTGGTATTATATATTTAGTAACTGCTGGGTTCAGCTATAGGCGGAAATAAAACGTGTACCATGTTCAAGTCCAGTTATTGCAGCAACAATTTCAGGAAAAGGCAAATTGTTTTTTAACCATAACACATACCCTTATTTACTGTCCATGCAGACATAAACGGATTTTTACATCAGAGGATCGGTAATCATGAGAAAAAGAGCAAATCAATATGAAGGTATAAGGCATTAAAAAGTCCAAAGCGTATTTAAATAAGTGTCTTTTACTCACCTGAGGCTCTATGCTGGGTGCCAGGGGCTGGATGACCTCGTGGACAGGAAGTGAAGTGGATGATGGGGGACCTTTCTTGTTCTGGAGACCCCTGCCTGGTGGTCTGGGTATGACTGCGGTGGCAGAGGCAGGGTACAACCCCTGGCTGTCCGTGTCCTGGTACAGCACCGCGTGCCTCGCCTCCGCCTCATTCTTCCCCACCACGAACCTGGGCAGCGGCAGGTCTTTGACTGGCGAGACAGGAATTCACTCACAGGATTAGAGGACAGATTTTGTTTCATATTGATTTTCAGGACAAAAATCACACCCCATTGCACTAACATTGTCAGACATCATCAGTCTGTCATGTTTAGTGGATTTCATGAATTATTTTTGGCAGATGACTGCACTTTTTTTGGTGTAGCCACATTCCACCATCCTGCCTCATGTGCTTCTACTTCAGTTACTGACTTCCTACATCATGCTTAGAGAGGGAGCATGAACTTGTTGTGAACAGCTGTGGTTTGCAGGTGTCTGTGGAAAGACTATCTTAGAAGATCTATCTTAGCTCATAACTGAATCAACGCTATACTCACATCCTATATGTAAAGTGTTTTCTGAACGCTCTCTATTCACTTCTCAAGACTCTCAAATGTTCTGAAACAGTTTCAGCAATAACTTTCTATTCAATGTCTCAGCAACTGATGTGACTTCAGGCTTTCTAACAACACAAAGCAACCCAATACTCTTCTGAAACAGCTTTATCTTTAAGGGGGAACAGTTCAAACATCCCCAAACATACTAAGCATCATTTTGTGCATTATGTTCATTTTGCTATGAGGAAGTAGGGTCTTTAAAAAAAAAAAAAATCAAATTATGAAATCATTTCAGCAACTTCGTGTTGCAATATTTCAGGCACAAACAAGTAACTTCATGCTGCCTGTGACTTTATTATCATGTTTTTAGAGAGGAGTCACGCCAAAGACAAACAGAAAAATGCAATTTTGCAGTTGAACCCTCAAGGACTTACAAAACAAACTCCATTTAGTTAAGATAAATACAAAGAAGCGGCTCTTATTGTCAAGCACCTGATAACACAAACACTGGGCTGCTGCCATCAACAGCGCAAAATGACTGGAAAAACATGTATTAGATCATTTCTGGGAACATTACATTTTTTTCTAAAGTGACCAACATTCTTTCCCTCACACCCATAATGAGCAATTTGGGCTTCAGCGTCCTGCTCAAGGACACTTCTGACATGAGGAGAGAAGAAGGCGGAGACAGCGCCGCCGTCTCTGTGATTAACGGCCGACCCTGTCTACCAACTGATTACGATGGACTGTGATTGATTTATTTGAACTGACATCCGCGTCCGTCAACATTTTAAGCATCTAACACACAGTTAGGTAACACAGGCTGCATTCTCCAAGACTTTTAACTAGAAGTCTTTACTGCTTACTGTTCCATGACCTCCTAAAGTTTATTAAACTATAATTTATAAGATAAAATCAAGATTTTGGCCACAGTGGACACACAAAAAGCTTTCAGTTAAACAGAGAAGTCCTGTGTCTGAGAACCTGGCACGTTTTATATGATGCTACTGAGAGGGAATCGGGGTTCAGAATGGTGGACTCACCCGAGTTGAGGCTCTCCACCCTCAGGGGCAGACCCGACTGGGCAATGGCAATGAGCTTCAGAGCGATGTAGAACTGGCTCCGCCCGAAGTGACCCAGCCGAGTGGCACCACATAGCTCTGTGATCTAAACCCACGTCCAAGGACAAGGAGGAACAGTTAACAACTCTGCATGCATCTGAAACACTGATATTAACCATTATAGAGAGAAAAGTTCAACATGGTTAAAATTAGTAGCAAAATATAACATACATACATATATATGTGTGTGTGTGTGTAAACACTTGAAGTGAAAATAACCCCCCAGCATTTCAAGTGGCATTATTATTATTGGTGCGGCTGTCACAAAGACAAGATCGTGTTCAGTTTTCCTCAGAGTAGCAACTACCAACAGCACGGGACAAAAGCGTGACTTTATTCACTCATTCAGTCTATTATGGAGACATGAAAGCAGAATGAAATGGTGCCAGACTGCGAGCCTGACTGGATAACCACTCCAGTACAGGGAGGCAGAGAAAATTTTACAGTTAAATCAATCAAGGGAACCAACCTAAACACAAATGGCTTCATTATTATACAGCCATCATACAGTGACATCAGTGTTTGCTTCATGAAATATTAAAGAATAGAACTTGTCTACTGCCAGTTCAAGTTCTCCAAAGACTTACTGACTGAATGTAATGCCATTTACCTGTTTCAAGTCACAGAAATGAGTCACAAGCAAGTCTAATTTACTCTGTTCATTGGCAGATGTTCAGCTGCTAAGCTTGACTATCACATATTTTGTTGTATTCAACATCATGCTGAGCAGGCTTTGTCCAAAATGGTAGACTGGGCAGCCTGACAAGAAACTGCTAAAGTTTAAAATGTCCACAGAAAAATGGGTGGAACAAAAAAAAAAAATCACACCATTTTAGGGGAGAGTGTATAATGCACAGTGTGGTTACATGATTAACATGTGGACCAGAGAGTTGAACTTCAAAACATTAAGATGACTCCTCAAGTATGAGTTCTTCAGCGCTGAGAGCCAAAACACCGACATCCCGCCACAGCTGACTGATCCCTTTCTTGCTGACAAAGGACTTATTCTGAGGAGCACCAGTGACTTTCCTCAGCCTGTTACAACATGGCACTGGAGCGCTATGTGTCTCCTAGGCTGCTAAAGTTTACATTTTGAAAGCAGAGGATTACAACACAGCCTAATTCTTCCACCACACAGCTCCTCTTGTTGACCTTGAAAAGGATTCAGACTCACAAACTGCAAATATTAGCCTGCTGAGAGACCTGGAGTCACTGAAATGGGCTGCGGCAGTTTAACTGGCTGCTCATAACTCATAGTTTACAGGCAGAACAGGGACTGTCTGGATGGCTTCACGGTCGATGTGACCATCACATGAATACTATAACCTGACACGAAGCAATTGTATCTGTGGGTTAATACATATTTACAGGGTGTGTGTATAGGCTGGACTGTAATGTTGAAAAATAAATCATTCCCCATGTTGATGAGACAGTTTAAACTAGGTGCCAACTTCTGTAAATCACGTTGACACTGTGACATTGGGTCTGCATTTCCACCGTCAGCTCAGCCGAAACGACAGATTTTAATGGAGTGAGAAGACAGAAAATAGTGTGCAGTAATCTGAGGGAGAGCGCTGATGAGGGCATGATTTGCTACAACGTTGTGTACATAAAGCGCTGTTTAACACATGCCTACAAAAAGATACTTTGAGAGCATACATACCAAAGTCTGCTATGTGTATAAGATATTAATTTGAGCAAAATTTCCCAGCTAAGGTTGACTGCATGTCCACTCTCTTTAGCTAAGGCTAACATTAGCCAGAAGAAGGTGTGTCTCTAATGCTGCGCAGCATTGCTAACCATCAAGGCTAACTATTGCATTACTGGATGACAGCTCAGCTCTGACAGCCCGAGAAGTTTATACAAGAACAACCGACATGGCTACGTTTCGGGACCAGCTTCACAGTACGATGATAACACTTTAAGAACTGGCACTCGCTAACGCCTAGCTTACCTGCAGGACAACTTCGCTGGGTAGCTGGGCCGCCCGGAAAAGGTCAAGAACTCTCCCATTGGAAGCCACTTTTTTGGTGTTGTCCGTGTCGCAGTAAACGAACAAATCCGAGTAATATTTCTGCTCGATATCACTCAATGTTAGACTTTCCATCGTAGTACCAATCTGACCTCAAAACCAGACTAGTTGGCTGTTGATTAGCCCTTAGCCAATGGCTGGGGCAGGATGCAAAAAACGGGCGAGACTTCAGTATCCCAACTTAGCTAGCGTTACTGCACTAGCTAACGTTGGGGTTAGCAATAATAATGTTCACACCGCGCTTTGTGGACTTGCTGTAGTCTGATCCCGCTCTCTATAAAAATCCGTAATATTATCCGCTGACTAAAAGAGGTGATCACCATTCAAAAAATGGAAATGTGAATGCTTTCATACAGTTAACCACTTAGTTAACTTGTTGGGCCAGCCAAGCCAAGTATCCAACAGCTGGCTAGTGGTACAGCGAGCTAACAGCTACCTTGAATCAAAGTCAGTGGCTCTAACGTTAAGCTAACTAGCAAGTCGCAAAGTGCGTCCACCTTTTCAGTCTGGGCATCTACCCCGTCAGTCTCATGTAAAAGCGCTCCTTCACCCTTTAATCAGTTGTAGAATTGTGTTTCTGCGTTTCGCGAGAAACAAATTCCTCTGCGGGGCCGTTAGAAGTAAAGTTTCATGGTCTTTGGGTTCCTTCCTCTAGTAATCTTAGCCGCCATTCCTACCGTGAGTGTCAAGTCAGTCAGAGTTCAAGTACAACTTCCGGCAGATTTCTTCAAATTAAAACACCCGCTGAAGTGCATGTCAACATCTTGAAGTTGCGATTTTACCCCTATTCGAGGCCAAGTTTTTCAATCAATTTTCATAGACTCTCTTCCTGTAAGGCTTGGCGTGAGTGTAACTGCAATGAAGGCTGGATTGGCAAAGCCAGAAAGTGCCTTGGGGCCCTAACCATGCCCCACACTCATAAATAAAATTAGTCCGCAGTAATTTGATTATATGAGAATGTCATATAGAACTGGAGCTGCTCTCTGTCTGCCTGTCTTATTCGTGGCTGATGCATTTCAATTGTCTTGCTTAGAATCCTACTTAAAGAAACAGTATGGGCTAGCCCAAGGTTATGGTCTGAATATCTGTTTGTCCTAATATATGAAACATCTTGTGTTGTTCTTTCGTGTGGCATATCCCTAAATAAACTCAAACTGTTTCAAGTCAAAGCTGGGGCCATGGAGTAAACCAGCAAAGAAAATGCAGGAATTTTAAGAGCAAAATAATCACCCATGCATAAATCAAATACAATAATAAATGAAGACAAACAGAATTAAACTACAGCACATGGTTTTAAACACACATTACTGAAACGGCCACTGAGAGAACCCAAAACATTTTTCTTACTGGATAACCTTCTGGCATATATCCAGTCTAAGTCCTAAAAGAAAAGAAAAGTTAGACCTTTGTTTTGAAGAAAAACTCTATAAACCTCCGGTCTAATCTATAGCTGTTTTTATGGTTAGCTTGATGTCTAGCGACGTCACTGGGCTACGGTCCGAGTCAGAGCGAGCTCGCTTGGCCTGCAAGGACCCGGATAGGTGATTTCAAAATAAAAGCCTCAATGCTACTGCTACTGTAAGACAGAGACCAGACGATTCACTGCAGTTAGACTACAGCCCATAAAAAGATGTTAAGAATTTGAGACTGTTCAGTGTTTCTTACAATTGTTGTTTAGGACTGCTGCGCTAAGTAACGTTGTGCTGGACACAAGTGCACAATCCGTATTGTATTCCATTCCGCTGTATTCAGTAATAAATAAATAGTGTATTGTGTCATAGTTAAATGTATAGCCTTAATAGTCGTTTGATTAAAACATATTCATTTAGCATATAGGCCTAGACACAAAGCGGAAATAAAGAAGGTCTTCTGACAAGAGGACCTTCTTCCAACCTTGGCCAATAAAGCAGCGCCCATCTTAATGATGCTACATTATACTATGCACAAGACAGGTGGCAAACAGCAAGCCCCAAGCTTCTAAGCCCTTTCTGTTTATTGTTTTACCCCATTTAACACAGTGAGGTAAGACACAAAAATCTTAACAATGTGATAGCATTGTGCTAAGTGCCCTGCAATGTGTAATGGTCAGTGATGCCATGGAGGTAAGGGTAAGGCAGGGATGGAAATGTTCTGTGTGAAGGAAATTTGTTTATTAAGCTGGTTAATTTTATAAGCTCAGTTCTTAAGGCCTAATAACAACAGCTATTTTTATTTAATCGTTGAATGTGAGCTCTTTGCCCTTTGCAAAACTGTTTAACTGACTGTGAGTTGGAGGAGAAAAGGTAACTTGTATGTGGAAGCAGACAGCAGACACAGGAGATCCCTCTTCCACGCCATATATGGAGAATGGACCGTGAAAGTATCTAATTGTGTCACGGTGAAGTCAGATGCGCTTTTATGGTGCCTTAAAGTGTTATGGGAAATTTGACTTTACGTGGAAGAACCCATAAAAACAATGCAACATATTACTAATTCTGTGTCTTATGTCTCTCTTTTCCTTCTCTTCTTTAATAGTTGCACACCTACCTATGATTTTTTAAAATAAATCAAAACTTGTGTGCAATTTCATGAATCCCTCAGTTGTATGGTTTTATACACCTTGGTAAAAATAAATGTTTCCAAGTTTCCGAGGATACAGTGAACGCAGCAACATTATCCACTGGAGCCGGTTCAACAGTAAGTGCTGTTTCATCTAATCAAAATCTATAACAAATTAAAGCTTAATCTGTATGTGCATGGTTTCTATTGAAGCTGTGTTTGTGTTAATTCTTGTTGAGTCGTTTTTCCACCACATTTTTCATCCGTGGAGCAGTCTGGAACTCCTCGCTTCTCTCTCTCTCAGGAGGAAAACCATTTGGTTTAACACTAGAAGCTAACGTTACCGGCGAGCTCGTGTTTGCTGCTTATTGGAGTATTTTCCATTATACCTGAAGTAATATAAAACATGTCCGACCTTTGAACATTAATCCGCACTCAGGAGTGACTGCACATCATTGAAACAGAGGAAATGTGAAACGTATTTGTGCTTTACGATGGTTAGCTTGGAGTGCTAATCTCCCATTTCCGCATTGATGATAGTACGCCCTGTTCGTGCTGCAGCTTGTAACTTTGAGACGAATGCTTCACAGTCTGTCTCCTCTGTAATGGATTATTTATGCCAGGATGTTTGTGTATATTTGGTGAATGAAACTTGCACTTTTATCGAGTTAACGGCCACAACAGGCGCTTTCCTTTAGGAGAGTGAATCTCAGTCCTAAATTGCGTTTACAAAACTGGCAAAATTAGGATTGCCCTGCTGATATTCAAATAAGATCAAGAGGAAGGATGTAAGTTAAGTTTTTTTTTCTGACGAACTTCCCTCTTGTCAAAATTTCGGCACAGTTTATAACCAGGCAGCACTTAATTTCAATAAACCTTTTTAAATAATTTTCACTATCACCATTGTTCCAAGGAGCCCATGATGTCAGTAAGGAAAATTGAAAAAGATTCCCAAATAAATTGATTAGTGGGTTAACCATATGCCGAATTGAGAGACAGACTCAGTACACAACATCATAATTTTATTAGGCCATTTACTTTTACCCAGAAGTAACAGAACCGAACCGAACATGAAAATCACCCACTTTTGAACCGAGTTTGGCTAGGTGGTCTCTCCCTGCGAGATACTGGCATGTATAGGGTATAATTGCTCCCTTCCTACACACTGTACGCTATGCTTAAAAAAGCAGAATTTACGCTGATTTTCTATTAATTTTTGTTCTTTCTAGCAACAATGGATGTCTCTCATGAAATAAATTTGCTGGTGCAGGAGATTCAGCGACTCGGGAGTAAAAGTGAGTCCATGCTATGTTTGTGTGTTGGATGATGATGATGATGATGATCTTCAGGCAGAGCTGAATAGTTCTGAAGTCTGTTCATGACCTAAGTTTTAATAGACCACAAACACGCTCATGTGATGTTGATGAGTAGTTCTAGCTTATCACTTGTAATACTGGAAACATAAATAAACTACCAGGTCACGGTGTCTCAAGGAAATTGAGCCTCCCTTCCCAAGGCCTTGAATGTAGCAGCGATTAGACATTGATGAGTCGTTGTTTTCCCTTCTATCTCTGATGCCAATACTGCATTCATGGTCATATTGGTAATCCCAGATAACTACGATATCTCAAACTTGACCAAAATTACACCATGGTAATAATAATCTACAAAAAGTGATATGCGTTTGTTTAGTTATTTCTCAAGGTAAAATGCTCAGATGTCTGTGTTACAGTTGGCACAAAGAGTCAGGACAAAGTCATCCATTTCTACAAGAAGTTTAACCTTACAATCCTGAATTTGTATTTGACATTAACTGTAGTCTGCACTGTCTCATTTCAGATGCTGACGGTCAAACCAGCGTGAAGTTTGGGGTCTTGTTTAATGACGACCGTTGTGCCAACATCTTCGAGGCGTTGGTGGGGACCCTGAAGGCAGCCAAGAAGAAGAAGGTGGTCACCTTCCAGGGCGAGTTGCTTCTCCAGGGTGTCCATGATAACGTTGATGTTATCCTGCTCCAAGAATGAGGACAAAGTTTGGACCAGATGGGCTTCTCCTGACTGTGGGTCATACTGAGTCCTTTCAAATACTGAGCTTTCGCAGCATACTGGCTTTTCACTGAGCTTCTGTTTTCATGTCCCTTCATTCATGTGTGAGGCTCAGTATTTTAATGACCAGATAGATTAGATCAAACAGTGTACTTACAGACTCTACTGGCTTGTCTGCTTAATATTTCATCTGATTTCACTGTCAAGCAGAATCACAAAAATGTATTTGAGAAGATTTTCGGTTTTCAGGGGCTGAATAAAAGCCACATTCATAGTTTCAGATGACAAGGAAAAGTTCTGCCTTTCTCGGGCGCTGCTGTTTTATCAACCACGGGTCTGACAAGTCATTTTTATACACTTTTAAGACTATAAACGCACAAATCAGGACTGTAATAATTTGCGCACAGCATTCATTTGGGTAATTTTTGTTAAATTCTGGGTAGAAATTACTGTGTAGGATAACCATCACAACCGTACGCCTCTCTTGATGGTGTGAGTGTCATGATAAAGGACGCACAAAAAAAGATTCTGACTTGATTTAGCGACTTTTCATTTTTAATTCGAGCACTCTGATCTTGACAAACTGTTTGAAATAGACACTTGTTTTTAAAGCTGTGCTAGGAAAATTCTCCCTTTATCAGCCTCAGATGGCAATGGGACAAAAACATCATGTAATATGATGAAGTATTTTCCGATTTAATCTAGTGCAGCTTTAGGACAAACGGGTAGTGAGCATCCGTCAACATTGTCACCAGAATGGCAGTGCAATTAATTGTTTACGTGAGCCATTTATACTACCTCTAGTGGACTTTGTAAAAAGATGTTATTAGACCTGTGCTTCTGGAAAACAACTCCTTCATAGAAAGTACAAGACAAGTGCTTTTCAGGAAAGACTTTTGCACCTTTTTGTACTCACTGAAATCTGCTAAAGTAGTTTTTATTCCACCTTTTTATAAGGGGTCAATAATGAACTTTCCTCTCCTAAATGAACTCCAAAACTTGCCTTTCGGATGGCGAATGTATTTCTTGTGCAATTTTTATTAGTGTATAATGACAGTGATTGGTGCCAAATGCAAAAGATGAATTTGTAATGTTTCTCAGGACCAAATCGACACAACCAAAATATGTTTAATAATTGTCCTGTGGCTTAAATTAGGTGTCTTACTTGCGACACAAGGTGTGCATTTATAGTTTTATTAGTTTGTCATTTTTATTTTTACCACTCTTTGTTCCGTACTGTAGGTCAGATGATTCTTGCAGATCAGGTGTGAACAATTGGTTTCTCAAAACTCATCACTGGGTGACTCACTGTGTCTGTTTTCAGCAAAAGTCCTTTTAGTAATCTGATTTGCTGAAATGTTAACACCAAGCCCTCCCGCCCTCCCCCATTCTGTTTTTTCCATGTAACAAAAACATATCAGGTTATTTTTATTTATTTCATTTCAAAATGTCCTTTTTCTCAAGTTATCATTTTATTTTAGAGTGTCACAAAGAAAAAACAACTATGTGGCGAAAACAGCTATGTGATTGGCTGTTAACTCATTAGGACCAAAGCAACAGCCAATCACGTAACTGTCTCTTGTCACTGTTTTATGCAAGCTTTGTAATGAAACGTGGCATTGATGGGTCACTGGGAAAAATGTGTAATGAAATAAAACAGTTTAGGGCGAAAAGAGACACTTTGAAATAAAAATAAACTGTTATCGTGAAAAGTGGCAGAATCGGTTAATGTTTCATAATCATTAGCTGCATTTGCAAAATATTGGATTATTTAAAAATTTAATCACTTGTCATGTTTTGTCTTCTTTATTCATACAATTTATTCCACAATATTTTTTTTTCATTAATTTCATTTTGGTAATGTTTTGTCTTTTGGGATACACACCAGAATGACTGAATATCATTTTCGGCCTGAATGTAAGATCTACTGTTGTGCTCATCTGTATCATATCTTCTCATTGCACTTTGGTCCCGTCACCATCCACACATCACACAATTAACACGCCATATCTGCAAGTTTTACACGACCCATTTCACTTTCACTGCTGTATCAACATAGCTGAGATTTCAGAGATATGAGATCAGGTGTTGGCTGTTTAACTTGAATTCATTTTTTTTTCTAAATCTTAAGACCATCCACTTGCTTTGTGGTTGTGCTTTAAGCAGCACTGTTGGTTGAATGTGCAGAAAGAGCTTAATCTGTATTCTAATTATGAATGAAATTGAAGTGTGGCCAAGAAAAGTCAGTCATGTGAAATGTAATTGTTAGAATACAAACAATAGGGGAAGGAGAATTTGGAAAAGTGATGGAAATAATGGAGAAAAGGTAGCGTGAGAAAGAAACGTGCTGCTTGCGTCACTGTCATTTCGAATTATCCTGCTGTTTCAGTGAGTTTCAGATTGCCTCCTGAACACAAATGCAAACCAAGTCAACATTTAGCAAGAGTAGACAAATCAGAGATCAGAGCAGTGCCAATGCCTTGAGCCATTTCTGTGGCCTAGTGGGTTGCCTGTATGATGTGTTCAAATGCGTCATTTTTGTCTTTTGTACTGGTAACAACACATTCCTGAATGAACAGAGGTTTCTGTTACTGTGGGACACACTCCGAGGAATAAAATCTTTACACTTGAAGCCTTGAAGCTGCTCTGCTGTGTCTTTTGTTAATGGACAGAAATGCATTCAGCTTGTGTTGCTTTAATATGTCTTTTAATTGGTTCTGGTTGACATTTAATTTCTACAATTCTGATATGAATGGAGCTGATTTTTGGTTGTAAAAGAAACTATTACTCAGCTACTTTGGAATCAAGTCATGTGTTTGATTTACACTGATATTTAAGAGTTGCTATTGTGTGCTATTGTGCTATTGTGTGTTTGGACCCAAGGAGATAACATGAAACTAAATCGTGGATCGTGGATCGTGGATCAGCGGTTAGGGTGTCGGACCCGTAACCGGTGGATCGCTGGTTCGATTCCCCGTCCCGGTGTCCATGGCTGAGGTACCCTTGAGCAAGGTACCTAACCCCCACTGCTCCCCGGGCGCTGCACGCGGTCGCCCACTGCCCCGGGTTTGCTGTGTGTGTGTGCACGTCACTTGGGTGGGTTAAATGCAGAGAACAAATTTCGTTGGAGTGAGTTCCCTCCAATGACAAGATATGTCACTTTCCTTTCCTTTCCTTTCCTAAATGAAATATTACTGAAATGGATGTTGCTTGGTGTGTGGGATGTTAAGTCAGATTGTAGAGCAACTGCTGTTTTGTAAAAGTCATCTTAAAACTCATCCGATTTTTTTTTTTTTTCACCAAACATCTCAGGAAAAAGATGTTGTTTTCTTTGACAGACTTACTATTTACTTACTATAGTAAAAATACTTGTTTGAATTCAAATACCACTGATCATTATACATGTACTTAGATTTACATACACCCTGCTGCGGTGCTGCAAAGCCCCAGTCACTTCACAGGGATTTCTGACCCAGCCTGATAAAATATCTCCTGTTATTAACCTCTAAATAAGACAGTGATGCCTTCACGTAAGTATGTACTTCATCTTCTTACCAACTTCTTACCAAGCGACCGTCTGCTGATGCATTCCAGTACCGTGGGAATATCTGGCACAAATATTCCAGGTTAAATTTGTTCTGATTTAATTAGGTTTTACTTTTCTATATGTTAATTAACAGCCAAGTGTTTTCTGTCTCTATGTACATGATTTATAATAGAACTTATGACAAAATGGAAAGAGTGAAAATAAGTTTGGAGAATCAGTGTTTTTTGTTTTTGCTTCAGTAGTAATTAATTGATTAATATTATAATAGATAATTTGCATTGTAATCAGTGATGAAAAAGAGACTATATTATCCTTGAGATAGATGTACTATAATTAGGTATTTTCTATTACTTTACACATTTACCCCACTACATTTGTATTCCTTTGCTTCACTACATATATCTGACAGTTGTAGTTACTGGTTAATATTCTGATCCATTCATATGCATTAAGCTACCCCACAGTATATAAAATCAACCCCACATTTACGAGCTGCAACCTGAAAATTATGTGTGCGGGTTCACGCATTTGTTAATTTGAATCCATTGACAGGATATTATTCTGAAATGGGCCATTCTGCATTCTAAGTATTTTTACTTTTAGCACTTTAAGCATATTTTGATGCCAGTACTTTTGAATGGGTATCTTTTATCCTTTACTTCTTCTTCTGGTTTGAATGTTAACACTTCTGTAATACTTGTTTATGGTAAATGATAACATACGCATTTGAAGAGGTAAAATCCGAGCTGTCTCACAGGCCTTGAACGCGGCATAATTCGTTGACAGCCAATGCGGGGGGCGGGTCCTGTGACGTCAGGGGGTGGAAGAAAACAGCGGAGCAGGAATCAAAACAAGCGACGGACACGCCTTCGTTCTTAAAGGTTATAGCAGCTTATTCCTCCTTATAACTGGTGCTGACAAGAGCTGCACAAAACCCTGCCTGTCGTCCACGAGGACCCCAAAAACAACAACACAAAGAGAAAACAATGCAAAAACACTGCAGAAATGGAGTCCACAGAAATGTCAGACAGCGTTGACAGCAGCCGTTGATAGAGGTCGAAAATAACACTGACATCTGAATCCTGTAAAATGCCCAACCAGAAGAACAACAAGGGAAAGAAAAGCAAACGCACTAACAGTAGCGGAGATGAGCAGGAAAATGGAGCCTGTGCGGCCGCAACAGGAGGCGCGGCCGCGTCGGCTGCACCCAGAAACGAGCGCTCAAGTGGTAAGAGAGGAAACAGATGTACAGATGTAGAAGTTAGTGATGCTGCCTTCCTGCCAGGGGAAGCTCTGTCTTGTCTGTGCGGTTGTGACTTACGTGCACTGCGACGTTTCAAATGGCAATCTTCCCCTCTCCACTTCTTTCCACGGTGCACCAAATTTCGGTTTAAAAACCTATCAATTTAAGGGTTCTTTCATTATCCGCAAATGTAGGCTACAATGGTCGATCACGACTTGAGGCCTTTTATGAGTAGAGTGGATTTTTTGGCCGTCAAGTGGATATGTGAACCAGCAAGTAGCTAGTAAGGAACTGCACTGGAAACCCCGGGTTTGTGCAATTGCTCTACACTAATTTTGAGAGGCCGCTGTGGTTTGTATGAGTACAAGCAGATCGTGGAAACAGCAGGCGAAAAAGTTGGAATATTGTTGAAACGGGTGTTGTTTGGTTTATCAGATGTTAGCTGAATTGCATAGCGTTTGTTGCAGTTTAGCAAACAGTCTTTAGTCTTGTTTTAACACGACTGAGTTGCACCCGATAAGCAGTAAATCATAAAATTGTCATAATTATGAATGGATGCTGGCGCCTCGAGCTCCTTTCGGGGCAAGCATTAAGTCATGAAAATAATGTTCCTCGGGGTCAGCTGTAGACTAAATGAGTCTTACGCACCATGCAACGCTACTTTGAGTGTTATTACACCCACGTTAGTGGCCGATGGCTGTTGTGTTTGGTGTGGAGCCTACTATGCAGGCCTCAGCTGTCTTTTCCCGGCGCGCACTTTGTCCACACAGTTTTTGGTTGTGGCCTTCCTCAAGGGTAATACTGACACCTCACCGCTTGTCTGCGCACTCAAGTTCAACTTCATCCCATACAGACGGCCGGACAGAAGTTATCCAGCCTGCAAACACCTCAGACTCAAACATTTTCAGGTTTCTCCACTTTAGATGCTGGTGGTGCAGTACATCCTGATAAATAATGTCGACTTGTTATACACTATTTATTTATTGTTCAAAACAGTGTTTTAGGTATTTCCCAGCTTCTCAACTATGCTCATGTTCTGCTTCTCTTTTTTTAAAATGATAGCAAAATGAAATATTTTTCATTTTATTTAGTTTTGTCTCAATTGGTGAGACAAAACAAGCAATTTTAGTATGACGCAACAGGATATTGACCAGGACTGAATTGATTAATCAATAATATAATCACCACATAAATTTACATTTAGTGCCCTACGTTAACTGAACGTATATTTCTCTTCCAGGTCAGTACTTTAAATAAAGTGTATTGTCAACCGAGAGAATATCCTTATGGACCTCTTGTTTATTCCTGGGGGTTTGCGTTTAAAATTCATTGAAAAATTCATTCAAGCTGAACTAGAACCGAGAGTAGCACTTATTCACTAAAATGATGCATGGTGCTAAAAATGTTTGGGAAAGTATATTTTTTTCTACAGTGTTTTGAAGTTTGAGAGGAAAAAGAAGCACTGATGGTGTACCGGAAAAGGAGGGAGGAAACTATCCCCCTACACAAACCCACAATGTATTATCATGAGTTGCTTTTTGTAGCGACTGTGTGCCCACATTTGCTTGATTCACATCCAGACTTGACGATTGGCAGGGCTTGAATAGAGCGGCTCACAGGCTCGGGTGGCCTAGTTGAATTTCATAAAGCGATGGCGAGGAGGAAGCGGGGACGCTGAAATCTCTCTTTTAACATTTTCACCTCTTGTTGTGTCGTTGGTGTGTGTTGATGATGATCTTGCTAAGGTAACTTAAGGAGGAGGTTGTTGTTTAATGTCACAGCTTTCCAGTTAAATCAGTGCTGGTTAGAGATCATTATTACTCCGCTATCTGATTAGTCAGTCAACAGAAAATCAACTGTCAGTATTTTTAATAATCATTTTAAGAGCTGCAACTTTTACCAGTCCATCACAAGATCATTTTCTAAGTTAATTGATGAATTGTCACAATTCCCCAGAGCCAAAGATGGTGTCTTCAGATATCTTGTTTTGTTCAGCCAGTACTACAGATAAATTCACTACGTTTGGTGATTTCAGCTTCCTAAAAGCGAGAATATTCTGCATCTTTTTGTCTTATTTTATGGTAAATTGACACTTTGAGTCAAATGAGGAGTTTGAAGGTGCTGCTACACCAGATGATTCGTTGATGAATGAATGAAAATAGTCATTAGTTGCTGACTGTGAATCAGTAATATGTTACATACAAGTGAATGAATGTGTCCTCTCTCATCCTCTCTCCTCCCTCCTCTGTCTTAACCCTTTCAGAGGGCCAGTGTGCGACCCCTCTGGGCTGCAGCTTGGGCCGTCCCATCGACCTGGAGAAGGACGACTACCAGCGGGTACTCTGCAACAACGAGCTCTGCCCTTATGGCAACTGGATGCATCTGCAGTGTTTCTACGAGTGGGAGAGCTCCATACTTGTCCAGTTCAACTGTATCGGCCGTGCGAGGTCCTGGAATGAGAAGCAGTGCCGGCAGAACATGTGGACCAAGAAGGGCTACGACCTGGCCTTCAGGTTCTGCTCCTGCCGCTGCGGCCAGGGCCACCTAAAGAAAGACACCGACTGGTATCAGGTGAAACGTATGCAGGACGAGCGCAAGAAGAAGCCGTCTGAGAGGAGCATGGGCAGGAATGGGGCCGGTGGAGGGGCAGGAGGGTCGGGGGATGGGCCTTTGGAGGAGCCCAAGAAAAGCAAGCAACCAGGAGGAGCAGTAGGAGGAGGTAAGCTATCCCACAGAGCCTCTAGTCAGGAGTTACCTCGGAGACACTCAGTGGACCGTCAGAACTCTTCAGAGAGAGCAGCAGCAGCGGCAGCAGCAGCACACGCAGCAGGAGGACCTTTTTGTCTGGGGCCTCCTCAAAAGTCTCCCTGCGTCTCCCCGGGACAGTCTCCTCCAACTGGTTTCCCTTTTTCCCCCACTGCTGTGCTCGGATCAGGAGGCGGAGGATTGCGAGGTTCCCGTCCACTGGGAGAGTTCCTCAAATCAGCCGTCCACATGGACCCACAGAGGAAACACCTTCTGGGCGGGGGGGCTCTCAGTCGTGGCGGTGGTTGCTCGATGGGAGCCTCCACCGGCGGAGCTCATCTCGACCCCGGATCTGTTTTTCCCCTGCCGCTGTCCTTCGCCCTCCCACTCCACCATCGGCTTACCTCTAACAGCGTGGGTGACGGCACCCACTCGCACCCAGTACAGTTCCTGAGGAGGCTGGACCTCTCAGAGCTCCTCACCCACATCCCCCGACATAAACTCAACACCTACCATGTCCGCATGGAGGATGACGCTCAGGCAGGCCAGGGAGAAGAGCTGCGCAGGTACACTGTTTTATATTCTTATCTGGTTCAGCTCAAAAACATGAGTTCCTTTCGGTTTTAAATGCAAGTTAACTTAAGAAAGTGCAGTGACTAGCTGATGAATATAGTGGAGCATTCAGCAGCTAAAGAAGTCAGATGGATCCTTTCTCTTTTGACTGGAGATCAAAAACAGAGAGAAAATCTTGGACTTAATTTGTCTGGAGGATAAGAAGGACTCAGTGATATATGTATTAGCTGGAAGTGTAAGTAGGCAACAACAGCGACATAAAAACTATAAATACAAAACACACATTTTCATGCATAAATGTAGCCTGTGAATTGACGTTTACTCGGCATCAGTGAGCTGTGGTCTTAATCACATCACTAGTGTCAGCTTGAAAAGAAGGCAAACTGAGAAATCTGTCGGATAAAGAAAAAACATGTCACATCTGACAGCTCATCGTGTTTCAAAGATGTCGTCCATAAACTGAATCTGTCGATGTTGTATCATAGGTTTATCCTGTCAGCCCTCAGTGCGAGCCAGAGAAATGTGGTCAACTGTGCGCTGTGCCACAGAGCGCTGCCCGTGTTTGAACAGTTTCCTCTGGTGGACGGGACTCTGTTTCTCAGCCCTTCACGCCATGACGAGATTGAGTATGACGTCCCCTGCCACCTTCAAGGTCAGACCTGGCCACAAGACACCTGAGATCTTTGCACAAATATGCATATGGAGTTAACGTAGCTCAAAATTATGCAAATACTTTGTACATTTGATTCACAAATCTGGAAAATATTTTAGAAAGCTACTGTGAAATAGACTTGTCAGCAGTACAACCGCTTGCTGTTGTCCTGTTGTAACGCTGTGAAAACGTGGTTAAAAATTAATGTTTCAAAAGGTAGTAAAGGCAAGCCTTCTGAGTGTCAGACAAAGAAATATCTTTTCGAAGATATTATTCACAAATCTTCTCTCAAAAGAAAGGATTTTTATCAGCCGTGCTAGCAGTGGATCTAGCGCCACCATCTGCTCAAAATTTGAATTTGTCCAGTGCTTTTATTTGCAAAACAGCTAGACTTTGTGTTTAGTGCTAAAATGTTAGCACACCGACATGCTAAACTAATTAGCATGGTAACATTATGTCTGATAAACATCAGCATGAGCATGCTAGCATGCCGATGTTAGCATTCAGCCTGAAACACCACTGTGCTAACACATGAAGAAGTACGCTGCAATGGATCTCCAGGACATCAGCTGCCGGGATCGCTATTAATCAAGGGGAAAAAACACCACATAACCAGTCATAACATGAAATGTAGTCTTTAGCATGTTATTTTCTTTTAGCTGTGGGGTTTTTCCTTTCTGTATAAACAAATTGTGGCTGCTTAATCCGTTACGAAGCCTGTACTGTGTATACAGACTTCAAAGGTTTTCTGCTGGCTTCTGCACAGTCCAACATGAATGTGAATTAGCACCGCGGCAGCATGAAGCTTCTTTGATGTGCTAGCCCACGAGCTTTGATATGTATGATCCTTGATGCGCATCAGTATGAAATGATTAATGATCCAGTTTTTCATGCATGTGTGTCAATGTTGGTGCAGGAGAAATGAGGAAATCGTGACAAACGGTTAAGAATTTTATTTCATTTTACAGCAGAAGTTCACCGAAAACACACTACAGCACCATAATTCTGACTCTTCTGAACTGATATTTCGCACAGTGCATGTGGTACGAATGCATTCATGTTTGCTATGGGTTGGATAGCAAACTGCAATGTACTTCCATAACTTCACTTTGATGAGGCGTAAAGCTCTGTTAGGCTGACACAGACAAAAAACATGTACTTGCCGTAAAATTACATGCAACCGCTCTCCAAGCATTGCTGTTTTTGCACACTGAGTGTCATTTACACAGAACTGGGAAAGTTTCTTTGTGGTGCTTGCCAGGATGCTCTATTAGGAAATGAAACCACACGAGTTCCTTGCATTATAGAAATCACCCACTTTTGTTTGTAGATAAGTTCTTGACTGTCCCGTAGCTGAGTCAGCCAGGCTGTTCTGGTCCATATGCTGCATTACAGAATGTTATTTTATTTTGCTTGTATTGCAGAAGCACAATAACGGGGAAAGAAAGTAATCAGGAGTTTATTATCTAGTGTTGTTCTTTTTTTTGGGCTGATTAGCACAATGACAAACTGACTTCTTATTTAGTACATTTAATCCCAAACTCTGTTTCTTGATTTCCAACAGGCAGGTTAATGCACCTCTACGCCATCTGTGTGGACTGTTTAGAAGGCGTCCACAAGATTGTGTGCATCAAGTGCAAGTCACGCTGGGACGGGAGCTGGCACCAGCTGGGCACCATGTACACCTACGATATACTGGCTGCTTCGCCGTGTTGCCAGGTAGGAATGTTGATTAAGAATAGATCACATGGCTACGTTTAAGTGAGCACGAGCTCTGCAGTTCGCCTCAGCTCTGTGGAATATTTTAGGGTCTTTCAGCCCATTGTTTTGGTTTTCTGGCCGGCAAAATTTTCAGTGTCACTGTTGTCATTGACCCCAAAAAGTAACCTGCTGCACACCACCTGTCGAGCAGCAAAAAGTAGAGTTAGAAGCTAAAGGGACTTCCCTCAGGAGATGGTGGAGAGCACAGCACACTGTGATGTGCAGTTTAAAGCTCAGAAGAAGTTACGAACTTGCATGCTCAGTCATCGCACAGCTTTAGTTCAGCCTCCTGTTTTAACCGACCTGTATCCTGTGTGTGTGTGTGTGTCCCCTCAGGCTCGTCTCAACTGTAAACACTGCGGGAAGCCCGTGGTAGACGTTCGAGTCGGGATGCAGTATTTCTCTGAGTACAGCAACGTCCAGCAGTGCCCTCACTGTGGCAACCTGGACTATCACTTTGTTAAACCTTTCTCCTCCTATAAAGTACTCGAGGCTTATTGACAAATGCTGTTCATGCATGCTAGTTAAAGCTGCTTTTGTTCCAGTGATTTTTTTAACATATAGGAAAGATTTTATTATTATTTTTTGGGCCTTAAGGTGGTTTTATGTTTAAAGTTCTCTCTCTCTTTTAATTTTTTTTTCTTTTTAAAATAATAATAAAAAAACTGTTTAAAAGTTAGTTTTAAAGAAAACAGTTCCAAGACAGTATCTCTGCTGTTTAGAGAAAGGTGTTAACAGAGTGTTGACCTGACACTTTGCTCAAACAAACACATTTATCTGTGACAAGTGAATGTAACTGTATGCCAAATTTGTTTTTATTTTTTACCAACAACATAAAGATGAATCTCGAATAAATCAAAGGAAGATATATGTGCGTTGGTTTAATATGTTCATCCCAACCCAGCTTTTTCCCCCTACACTTTCCACAGCATTGTTGACCAGTCAGATTCCTGATTATCATCATCCTTTGGCTGGTTTAAAATGGTCACAGGTAGGCGGACAACAAGCAGGAGGACGTTCACAGTAAATTGCCAGGGTCATCAGTGTATGTGTGTGGAAAAAAAAAAAACAAAGCTGCGTGTTCATCACATTTTTACATGGAAGGAACCAGAAACCATTTAAGCGCACAACATCTGGTCCAACCGGATTTCGTGAACAGAATGGATGTTGTGCTATCAGTCACCAGATCGACGGACATTTTTAGACGTTGCTCTCCATCACCTTCACCAAACACCACAAGACAGAAGGTCTTTTCAAACACTGGCTTTCATTATTCAAATAGAGCTCCATGTACAGAGAGAATCTGTAACGAGAACAGAATACAATAAAGGTCCCCTGCCAGACGCAAACCAGGAAGCACTTAGTGGTCGCTGTCAGAGGATTTTACTTTCACAGGCTCCCTAACGACTCATACTGAGTTTTATTTGACGAGTGTTGCGAAATTTAGACAAACAAAATAGAGCCTGACTGAAAGTTTCTGATATCCTCATATTAGCTGATATAAACACAGCTTTTGTAATGAACCCTCCAATGTGGTTCAAACACGTGTGACAAAGATACTGTATGAAGACAGGATATTTAACAAAAACCATTATTAGTGTCCACAATGACATCAGGACACTGAAACTATAAACTCCACTGGGAATTTAATATTTATGAATTACCCCAAGGATCTTTGTTTGCATTAAATCAGCATGACTTTGACAATATTAACGCTGATTAGGATTTGTCTCCTGTAGGTCGGTGACAGGTGTTTTCGAATACAGTTGCATTAGAACTGACGACAGCTGAAGTCAAACTGAAGTCTCATTTGAGGCCCAATTCACACGTACATTCATGCATTCATTCATTCAAAAAAAGTCTTCACCGGTGTAGCTCTGGACTTGGCACACAAAGATGAACCTTTCACAGGACTAATGACGGGTCTGCTGGATGCATCATTATTACACACCCAGCACACAAGCAGAGCTTAACTACGGAATTAACAACAAACTATTTCATTCCAGCGCAGACTTTTTTTTTGTGTGAAAATGTTTTATTGCAGATCACTGCTGTACAGGCCCTTCTGTCGTATCCGTGTTGCTAACAGTTTCTTTCGGAGAGGCTTTCGAGCTGGAGTCTGCCGGCCGCGAAGCTGCGGCGTCATTCTTCGCCTTTTGTGACAGTTCCTTTGCTGAAGGTGGTCTGAGGATGCACATGGCTGCTTTACCGTCACGTATGCATTGTGGTTTGCTAACAAACCCCACCATCACCCCCATTTGTTGTATCATCTGCTCCAGTGTTTTGTCCTGTGGAAAAAAAAAAGCCGTAAATGTCGAAGATTTGAAGCGAATTTTCAGGGAATGTGCGTACTAGTCAGTATCGTCTATCGTCTATCGGTCGTCTTCCCTGCAGTGGAAGACATAAACAACAGAAAGCACAGAGCGGACAACACGATTTCATTCTAGAAGTATAGCAATTTATATTTTTGTAGTAATACAAATATTCAAAAAAACATCGATTTTATTCCGCTGACATTGTATAAGTCGAACAAGAGCTGATATGTGTTGAATTCTTGTGTCCATGTCTGCCACGTATCCAGAAATATTCTGCTGTTCTTCACACTCACAGCCTCGGTTATACTGGTGAAACTTCTGGATGTTAGACGCACAGGTGGCCCAGAAGTGAAGGTGCTGAATCTAATGAAAAGGCTCAAAATGTGAGCGTTCTTCCTCACCAGGTTGACTGCAGGTGCCCTGCGTCCTGATCGCAGAGTAATTCTGACATGGTGCTTCTTCTCCAGCCAGCTCTCCACTTGTTTCAGTTTGACGCTGACGTCATGAGTTGTGATGCCAGAATGAAAGGTGAGCTCTTTCACCTGCACAGGAGCTACAGAGAGAATCAAAGTCAGTCCCAGTTAATATTATGAGTTTCACACAGTGTGGGCATGACGTTTTAATAAACATACTGACTATCAGAAATGATTTAGTTAATGCTAATAACTTTGGGTTAAATGTGATTTCAGAAGGCATATGTGTACAGTCAACAGAACAAGAGAGGTGAGGTTTTAATAAACGCACATCCCATGAGACTGTTTACAATGCGGATCAGGTTTGTTGTGTGAAAAAGTATGGTCTGCAAATTGTTAACAGTTTGAACAGTATGTACATTTATTGACCAATGGAAAAATTAGGTTCCTCATTATTCACAAAGACTAATTGTTCAGGGTTGTGATGTACATTTTCTAAAGCCGGCATCCCTCACCGTTTTAACTTGGAAACCTTTGAATACAAAAGAAAGTCAACATGTTTCTATGAACTACAAGCCTTTCAAGTGATTTTTACTTGAATGTGAATATTTTTAAAGCCCCAAAATTCCTGGTAGTTAACAACTAAAAAGAAAAGATATGAGAAAAGTTTTTGAGTGGAGCAGAAACGTGGTCTTTCTTCCTAACTTTTAATCATCTTGTGACCCAAAGGAGGAAACCTGACCCTAAATTTGGAACCACTGCATTAAGCTAAGGGTTGAAGTATGTCCCTGCCAGGACACCACACACCTGCTTTTGTTTTCTGTTTCTCGCGCAGTTTCAGCTGCTCTTCATGGATCTGTTTGCCGCTCAGCAGCTGGTAGACAGGAGGATCCTTCTTCTTATTGAGCAGCACCAGTTTGAGGCCACTCTTTTCCATGATTCTGATCGCATCCCCACGGTGCATTTTGCCCAGGTCCTCGCCAGTGTCACTTATCAAATGTATGTGAACGTGCGGGATGTGACGGCCAACGGAGCTGATTGTGTCAGGAGCTTGGAAATCCTGCTTTTTTCCCTTTGTTACAGGGGTCTGTTCTGCATCACCTACAGCAGTGGAGAAGGGGGAACATCTCCACGAGGTAGCAATGACATTATGTCTTTCGCTGCATGTGGCAAATCTTGATGCTGGTGTCCAGTAGCCAGGGCTGCCACCACACACAGCTCTCACCGTACGCCTCAGCATCCACCTCACGCAACCTCCAGACATGTCCTGGATATGAAGAAAGGGAACAGTTGAGCTGCCAGATGTGATCATATGCAACCGCATCCATCAGAGGGTGGTCATAAATTGAGAACAATCTGAGTTTAATATTTTACTGTCCTCTTTATCACAGTATGAGAGCTACTCCTGGACCTGACAGATGAGAGTAGATTACATTACATATTCAACATACAAGGTGTTGAGCTAAGACAGCCTTTATTAGTCCCACAGTTTGACGCAGCTTTGTTTCTGTTAAATACATACCATCAATGTATGAGAGTGTTGTGCGTTTACTTTAAGTTTGTATCTAATATAATGTGTTTTGTAAGGCTGGGCTCCTTTGACCGTATGACACTCGAGTAAAAAATATTCATTCAGTCATTCATTTCCTCTCTGACTGGTGGGCATACCTGACATCCCAAAAATATTCAGTGGATGTTCAGTTAAATTTCGCCTTGGCATCATTTTATGACTGCAACTTGTGAAATCATTTCCCATTTTGTTCAGCGACCTGGCCGGACTCCGTCAAAATCTCTGCTAATTAAAGTCAGCCTCGCTCTACCGTCACTGAACACACCACACACATGACAAAAAAGACATTTGCCAAACCGTCACAGTTTGTCTGTAGCACTCGGGACACACCATACTTGCTTCATTATTAAATTTTAGACGTTTTACGAATTTTTAGTTCACGTGTTAATCTAAAAAGCGTGTTTAGTTGGAACACTCGGCGTGGTAAAAAAAAAATATATATCTGATGGAAAGTTTACCAGTAACGTTATGACCAGCAAATGCAGTGAATGCATCGTGTTGAAATGGGTGTGGAGGTAACGTCTCAACAGAAACACAACACAAGCGGTCCAGGTAAGAGATAAAACACGATTATGTCTGCAGTAATAACATTTGTCTAACGTGTCTTCCGTTGTTGTGCTGTTGTTGTTGTTGTACTCACTGCAGATCAGTGTTTATTCATGCCCTCCTTTGCAGGGTGACTGTTGTGTCTTCTTCCGCCAATATTTCTTCTTTCTTCTAATTTGGGTGAGAATAAATTCAACAAAACTGCGACGCTGCCCTCTACCGGCCGCGACCCATAGAAGCATACTAAATGTTCTCACCTGAGCCGAGTTATCTTGCATAAAGTTTTTCTTTTACTCGCATAAGTATTGAAGTGTTTGTCCATCAGATTTATGTGTGTTTATCTTAATACAGTTAGCTGGTGGTTTAATTAAGTTCACAGCATCGAAATTATATTTCAAAAACCATCCAGCAATGTGTCTTATTTACAAATCAGTAGGCTATGTGGTCAAAAAAGTATTCAGATCCTCTATTTTACTCATTGACTTGGAACAATGTAAACAAGCTAAGAATAGCTAGAGAATGTGATAAATAAACAACTGTACATAAGGTACAGTTGTTTATACATAAGGTACAGTTGTTTATTTACAAACACAATATTAGCATTCATTTGGAGTCATCAGTGTTTACCAAATTTGTCGTTTTGCTGCAGGGCAGTGAGTTGATCAAAGTTTTTCACTTAAAACAGGTCAAAGTGAACCAAACAAGTGATGTTGTGGATCATAAAACCAAAACGGTTTGCTGAAACAAAAGATGCTAAAACAGTATGCAGAGCTAAGAGGAGCTACAGAGCATTTATTCAGCTTTAATGACCCACTTACAGAGAGAGGATGGGTGGCAACGATGGTCTCTAACCCTCAGTAAGAAGCTACTTGAGACTAGTAGAACGGTTTCAAATTACTTTTGTGACGGGTTCCAAACAAATATCTGGTATTTCAAAATTAATTTATAAAAGCTAGAATTTAAGTGACCCCATATCAGCTGTTTCTGCTGTAAAATGAAACATTTGAGCAGACTGCAAAAAAAAGAGAGAAAGAAATCACTTATAAATTGAGTGTATCTGATGTAAATACAACAAACCATTCAAAAACTATGGGAAATTAAAATTTATAAAACACTGTCATTTTCTAATTCTTTCTTATGCTTTGTGCTATAAATAGTTCAACATCTAGATCTTATCAGCTAAGACCACCAGAACAATTTCAACAGTAAAGAGAAATGGACATTGTCCAGCTTCAGCTCTGCTGGATATTGTGGAAACATAATGTGGAGAGAAACCAGCAAAAAAACAAACTTAAACTAAGCGTTTTTTCAGATATGTTGATGTCATTTTATGTCTTTTGATTTTTCAACCACAAACACATTACATAGACCTTTCTAAAACTGGGATATGATGGGAAAACATAACAAAATGTGCTCTTCCAGCTTTCCATCTTCAATTATTCAATGATTACCATACAATTAATATAATTCAAAATTATTTTACACTTCAACACATGATTTCAGAGTAGCTTAACCACACTCAGTTGTGAACTCCAAGAGATTCAAAAGCTGAGATGGCAATAACTGCTACTTAGCCATAGCTAGTAAGTCAATTTAGTCAAAGCTAGCAGTGGATTTGGCTCTGATGCTTTAGCAGCGAAGTTTTTATGTGACAACATAAATGTCATCTACTTGTAGCTACTTTTAGTAAGTGTGTCCAATACTCAATGAAAGTTTATGTTCCTCAATAATCTACTATTTACTCGACTACATTTACTGGTATTTGACAATTTCATTCAGGCTACTCTATAGATTTAGGTACAGAACGTAAATAATGGCTTATTTTGGATTAAGCTACTAATATAAAATAGTTGGAAGTAGCTGGTAGTTGGTACTTTTACCAGCTGTGCATTTGAGATGCTTACCCAATATTGCATCGCTGGTCACATTGGATTGTAACACTGGATTTAATTAGTGCATATCATATAATATACAGTATATTATTCTGAAATGGGCCCTTCTGCATAAAGAATACTTCTATTTTTGCTATTTTAAGCATATGTTGATGCCAATACTTTTTTACTTTTACCTAAGTAAGATTTTACATGCTTGACTTTAACTTGCAACTTGCAGTATTTTTTACATATTGTTATTTTTACTTCAGTTAAAGATATGAGCACATCTGATCACCACTGACCATTTGTCTTTTTTGTCTTGAACATTGTGTATTGTTGCAGAGCCAACTGATTGTCACATTTGATTTCATTATTTTACTGAAATTGTTGCAAGTCTAAATATGTGAATACTAACTTATTTTGTGGCCCAGTCAATATTTTAACATTTGTTTAGTGTTTAGTTACAGTTGCTAGGCCATGATGACTTCTGGAACAATCCACTTCCAAATGCAATTAAAACTGACAAATAATTCTGTGCAAATAAAGGTCAAATTAAAACTCTAATATTTGTTTTTTGCATTTGTTTAATGTGAGAAAATTCTATAAACAAAGCAATTAGTAGATATGATCCTTGTCAGAAAATTTGAAACTTTTGAAGATGTTCTTTTAAAAATTATCCTCATCCTTCACCCCTGAATTTATATTTACGCATATATTCTGTCGCATTATCAGTGGATGGTCATCTGAGCGTAATGTCAATTGGGTTCTTTCCATAGGAGTGGCACAAGGATTCACGTGTTGTGACATTTTCAGGAACTGTAAATTTGCAAAACAAAATTTCTGCAGTGGGCAGCTATGCAAAGTTAGTCTGCCAGGGTATTCAACTTGCCAAAAGCTTCACATGCACTTCAATTCAGATACATGCTAGTCTCTTAAAAAGTACAAGTACTTTGGAATAATATTTGTTTTTCATCTACTGCAGCGGTGACTGCATCACACGTCCTGACTGAGACTTAAAGCCATCAACAGAACATGAACTGGAAGATTTGGGGTTTGTTTGTGGGCCTCCTGTGGATTTGTAAGTAGACACAACCTCCAAATACTAAAGCCTAACAAGAAGCTTAGCATCTGAACTTCAAACAAGTGCCTGGATATCATATTGTTTTATTTTCTGCAAGAATGACATTTTTAGCAAAGATATAGAGAAATGGAAATGTCTTAAGATCTTTAATATGGTTTTGCTAGGGTTATTAAATGTGTAAAAAAATATTATGTTATGAGTATGGCATTTTTGTATTACTTGTCACTTGATTTGTTTATGGTATTTTAGCCCCTGGAGAAAGCAAATGTCCCAAAAAAGATGAACATGACATACTCAAAGGATGTTTGAAACAGAAAAGCACTGCTTTTCTTGTTCCTGATAAGTTCAATGAAGTCATCACTCACAGCTGTCAGGGTGAGTCAAAACTGTGATAAACATAGGAACTGTGTCTGGAAACACTTTTGACCGCAGATGTTCTTCAGCAACACGACAGCAGATCATTAACCTGCCTCTCTCTCAGTGCATGCTGGTATAACACCCTACTGAGCCACCAGTCTAGACTTGAATGACAGGCCATGTTCCTTGTGTATCACTTGCACTAGTGTAAATGGCTGTGAATTTATTAATTTAGATACTGCATTTTGTTGGGGGGTAATTCTGCTTTTGTGAAACATTGTGTAAAAGTATCCATAGGATGTAACACAATAATCAAGTCAATAAAAAGACTGCACTCTTCACCTCTCAGCAGAAAATGGTTGCATATTATTTCTGCGGATAAACAGAACAGAACAACAGTTGGAGAAATGGTGGCCACAAATAGAGATGGAGAAACTGCTGCAACTTTCAAAGTGGCACATAAGCAAGGAATTGAAGTTGTGCGTCCTGCAAGGAATTCAGTGCGACGCCACAATATGTAACATCACAGGTGATAATACCCAACCACAGAATGAAACTATTTTCACTTTTATTATTTATTATCCAGGTGAAAATTTGGAAAATGTGTGTGTGTGCTTGATTTGGGTCAGCAGGGGTTTTAGATATGTAAAAGAGTATTAAAGATACAGACATAAAAGCTGATCATTTTGTTTTCATTCATATATTTACAATCCAGATTCAGTGTGTCACAGCAAAATAGGTAAGACCATCTCTTTTACAGTTCAGTCTGTGAAAATTAACTGATAAAATAACAAGCTAATTAAATAAAATAACTTTAATGTAACACTTGGGAATTTGCAGTGACAGCTCAGCTCTGTTTCAAAAATACTAGATTACAATTTAGAAATCTATCATTCACATTTTACTACCCACTCTGTCCCACTTTGCTTATAGTTCTTCTTTACTGTGGATGGGAACTAAATTCAGTTTTTCCTTAATAGGATCTTGCTCGGTTACATGTTTTTTAACAAAAAAAATATGTAAACAATCTACTTACAATGACCACGTCTGCAACAACATGGGTGAGTTCCATTCAGACGAGCAAAAATGTGGAAATGTTGCTTCTAGTCATCCAAACTTCTGTCGTTTCTGTCTTTTTTTTTCGCTTATAGCTATGAGTATTGCACCCTGTGGACACTGGCTTTACGTGGCACAAGCTGTTGCTATATTTTACTTAAGGAGAGGTTTGTTCTGGTGACTGGAAGTCTAATGAGATTTCCCTTCCTTTCAGGTCTACAGGTCAAGGACAAGTACATCATCAATATGACGGGAGAAAACAAAGTCTGTATTAACTGTGATGATCCAGTGAAAACGCCTGGCTATGAACTTAATCATAGTGATCTGGCACATTTTAATGTGACAGTAGACTTTGAAGGAGGAGAAGTCAACCCTTCCAAAGCTGCGTAAGATGGGTTTAATTAACTTATAAAATAAATAGTTATAATAGTCGGAGAATATGTATGTTAGATGAGTGTTTTTGTACATGAGCCCTAAGATATAAATGAAATTAACTTTCTTTCCAAGAGTGAGACAATAAGATTTATATCTCTGTTTGAGCTAGAGCAAGAATTTGATTAGCTTAGTTTTGCAGGAAGATTGGAAGAAGGGGGAAACAGCTAGTGCTGTTCCGTCCAAAGTTTAAGAATCTCTTCTTTCATCAACCTGAGAGGTACAATTAGGCAATTAAACAGTGCCAGGCTAGCTGTTTCCCCCTACCAGAGCCTTTTAAAGAGAAGAGCCTGAGCATGGAGGTGGTTAGCTTAGCTTAGCTCAAAGGCAACAAGTGAGAGAATATCCTTATAGGACTCATAGTGTTTATATTCTCTTATAACATCATGCAAATACCACTCTTATGTCTCTGTGTACTGATTACACATTTCACTTCCTTAATAAAGCATGAATGTTCTTCCCTCTGTCAACAGTGAAGTCATGAGCAAAATGTCCGACCTTGCCGCTTCCATCAATGTGTCTTCAGCGGTACTGACTCTGGGAGAAGGAGTCACGGGTCTCTTAGTGAGAGAAACAGAGCCTGAGGACGTAAATGAAGTCTCCTTTGCTTATATGTCTGCAAATTCCAGCATGAATGTGGGTACATTACTTTTATTTGACCTTCATACATGTGCCATATCAACAGAATAAGTGTTCAGTTCTCATTACAGACTTCAGAACAATGATATGCTTTTGGATGTGACTCTCTTTGGGAACCACCTTTTTGTTCATCATTTGGGGAAATACTCTTAATCTTGCTTTCTTTCCAAGAGTAAGCTGAAAGAAGCATTATATTACATTATTAGGCCCATGGATCTAGAGTCATGACGCGTTAAGCTTCGCGGAGGATGAGAGTGGAGGGTATAACAGTCAAAACTCTGCTATGTTTGTTTAATGTGTACACAAACAAATACTGAGGTATACGATACAGATGACACCATAACAACAGAGCTTATTTGACGCCAACACAGTCACATGGTCATTATGGAACCAAAACTACTTGGTTAGGAGAAAAACATAATGGTTTCATATAAAACATTATGAATGAAACCATTAAATACATTTCTTTCAGGTTTAATACTGCACTGCACATGATATAACACACTTGTTATGCTCTTCCCTGCAGATTATAGAAAACAAAGATTTTTTGGATTCATTTACAAGATCTGTCACAGTGCCAAAAGAAGCGTTTGAAAAATCCATCAGTTTGAACATTAGTGTACCATTTGCAGCTGTTTTCCGATTCCTGAATATGGCCAAGGTGAGAAAAAATATCTCTTTCACCTTTAATGATATGTTAGATACACCTTTGATCATATTAGTCCAATTTTTTCCATTTCTTAAGGATGAGAGGAACAGCTCTGTTTTAGGTAATGAGGTTTTAGCTGTTGAAATGGGAGCCACTATCTCCAATCTCACAGACCAAATATCCATCAATTTTCGAAATATGAAATACGTAAGTAGAACAAAAAGATGCGTCATCAAATCTGTATTATTTGTATTTCTTGGTTTTTAATGCAGTTCTACTATTTTGTTTACAGGAGGGAATTCCATCTTGTCAGTCATGGAACGGTGAAGGTATTTTTGCAAGTTGATGTTGTATGAGAATGTGTTGAAGATATTGCTTGAAAAAAATTGCAAGATAAAATTTTGAATAGGCCTATATCTACTCATATGAGTGATGATTTCTGTCTATTATTTATTTGTAATTTGATGTGTTACATGCAAAATAATGCTGCTGTGTACATGGTAAATGATCACACAAGACATTTTGACATGTCTCTGCAGGAAAAGAACAGCAGTAAGTAATAAATATTAATAATGTTTGATTTTGCACTGTGTACCGTAACAGCTGGAAAGTCATTTTGTGAGTGAACAAATAGAATCTGTCACATTACAGTTTTGGCAGTTATAACCAAGCTTTGCAGGTCAGTCTGCACTGACTGTGTCTATCACTGTTTCTATCAGTGTTTTAATTTTCATTTACATCTGGATTTGATAGTATGGTATTTGATGGAAAACAGAGTTAGAATTTAATTTCGAGCCAATCCGAATTTCATTACTCCCATCAGGAGTACCCACCAGCTATCCAGCTAAATTCCGGCTGACAGTGAAGTAAATTGGATTGAGCCTGACAGGCTGGAGAATTGATGCTTGAGTCTTTCCGTCATTTCTCACTCATATGCGTTGATGAAAGCTCCATTTTCATCTCTGTACTGTTTGCATGTTATTGTCTTTTAGGAAAGCAACCAAACTGGACCAATGATGGATGTCTGACAAAAAGCAATGGAGAGAACATTACATGCCAGTGTTCCCATTTGACATTTTTTGCTATCTTATTGGTACTTTTTACTTATTTTGTAATATTTTTCATGATATCCATTGCCAACAGAATACAAATATTTGGACTTCCCTCCGTGTAACCACCATGGTTGATTGCACTGTGTAATGTAGCTATCTCATTTCACAGCTTGTTAATGAACCCAACCTGATTACCAATGCCAGGCCATGTGACAAAAACAACTTCATTTTTGCTCTTTGCAGACTCCTCTAAATCAAACCATTTCTAGTTCTGACCTGAACAACCTCACCATTATCACCCAAGTTGGCTGTGGATTGTCCATGTTCTTCCTCAGCATTGTCTTCTTCATGCACTTCCTCATGAGGTAAGGGCAACAGAACCTTTGTCTCACCAGTTAGGCTCCCCAAAAAACTTCTATGAAAATAAAATTACTGTTATTTTCCAAAATGACATGCTTCTGTTGCAAAGAAAATATTTGAGAATTACTAATTAATATATTTACCAAGTTATTTTTGCTGGCCTAAAATTAGTTAAAAAAAAAATAAATAAACAATGACAAAGAATGCAGAAACATTAAGGTTATATCAGACAGGTAAATGTAGAATAAGAAATCATCTCGGGGCAATAGCTATGCTGTTCCACGGTGGTTGATGTGGTGAAAGTTTATGCAAATACATACTTTCCATAATAGCAGAACACTGTGGTTGGTGTAATGTTGCAACATTTTCAGTAAGGAAATGAGGCTGTTACAATAGTAGCTTCATTGTGGGAGTACATGGGAATAACTGTTATATGTACCAAATAAATGCCTTATGAAAATAATAATGTTAAATATGTTCTTTTTTTCTTCTTTTCTTCTTTTGATTTTCTTCTATGTTCACAGCTACATTTTAAAGCTGCTGTTGCAGTAAACACTATTTAGAGACCAAAGAAGAAGATGAATAAATACACATAGGCTTATGCGGATAAATATTACTTACATAACTCAAATTTTGAATCTTGTTAGTCACGGTTTGCATTATATATCTTTTCTAAACATAACATGACTTCTCTGTTCATCTCTCCTCACAGGAAGACCAAGGCCAGTAAAGCCACTGGGATTCTCATCCAACTGGTGTGCGCCATGTTCTTGCTCAACTTCACTTTCCTGATCAACAACTTTGTGGCGAAACTGGAGAGCTCTACGGGCTGTAAGATCATGGCAGCTGTCATGCACTACTTCTTGCTGGCCACGTTCAATTGGTTTTCCGTACAGGCCTTCCACATCTGCCTGCAGCTGTACAAGGGCGGCAAAGTTGTAATCCATCACTACCTGCTCAAAGTCTCCATCACCAGCTGGGGTGAGCACAGATCATTATTCTCTTTTCTCTCCTGATCTCAGACTTGACATTTGCAGTTTTCTTGGTTTTCCTTTTCCATTTCCAGCTCTACCAGGTATAGCCGGGATTTCCTTGCTCGCCATCGGAAAATATGGTAAACAAGTCATCTCCACCAGTGACACTGAGGAAACTGTGACCATGTGAGTTGGTAAATAATATTGAAATATCTGGATTATATATTTCACTATCATACCAATGCTTCTATTAATTGACTGGCATATTTTTCTGTCACAAGGTGCTGGATAACAGACAGCACCGTCCACTACATTGTCAACATAGGTTACTACACATTGGTTTTCCTCTTCACCTTCACTACCTTCATCATCATATTGTCCTGGCTCTTCTGTCTGAAGAGAACCAACACAAGCAACACACAAATTAGCACAAGTGGTAAAGGCATTGTAACCATCCTGGGACTGTGTTGCATGCTGGGTATCACATGGGGTTTTGCTTTCTTCAGCCATGGTACCTTCCAGACCCCCGCCTACTACATCTTTACAGTCCTCAATTCTTTCCAAGGTATCCACATCTGCGATCAGCCTGGATTTGATTAGCAGTTCTAAATGATAATGTTTCAGCATATTACTTTGGAAATCCTTAAAGTATGTTTTTACCACTTTACTCACAGGATAAATATGTTTTATTTTAGATTCACAACAGATGATTAGACTAATGAACCATCACACCAAATCTGTTCCACACTTAATGGCCTACACCTTTACTGTTGCGGTTAACTCTTACATCTTTCATTAGCGTGACTTCCAGCAGGCAGTAACCTGCACCAAGCAGCACGTAGGCAAAATTAAAAAGACTGATATTTCCATTAAGAGTTGGTGGACATGAAGAAAGCTAAAGGGTGTATTGAATATTGGTCTTAATTCAATACATATCCAACTCCAAATGAATGCAGATGTTGTTCCACGTCAGCTCAACATGTAAATGGGCCATTGTTTGCTTAGATGATAATATGTAAATTTTGTGTATGCAGTTTGTTCCATTACATCCAACTGGTAAAAAAGAAAAATCTTCTACCCAAAGCTAATATGACACCATAGCAGTTACTTTTAAGGGTTATGACAAGATTTACATTTGTTTGATGATTAAAGGGTCAGTTCCACCAAATCACCAAAAACATATTGTCAAAGTGGAGCCATCTGTCTGTAAGATTTTCTAGTTTTCATGAGAACAAGTTTTGCGATAAGTAAGAGAAACACATGAGGTATTTTGAGATGATTTGAGTGCTCGGTACATTTAAAATTTACCTGACTCTCGTTCTCGTTGTCCTCCACTTTTTTTACACCCCACCAATCACAGCTCCATGACATCCTCAGATTTCACTTATTTGACTATATTTAACTCAAATCAGACTACTGTACATTCACATTAGAACTTTTGCTAAAACATAGAGTAGCAGCATATTTGAAAAGTGGATGAACAATGTGCTACTTGAGGCATGAGTGCAAAGTAGAGATAAAATTAAAATATAGATATATTACACACGCATTTCAATTTGTCCTTATGAGTACCCATCTTTCTTTGTCCGATAGGTTTCTTCCTGTTCATCTACTACTACAACGTCAAAGGACAAAATGGTCATAAAAACTTCACCACCACCACCAGCAGCACCACCACTATTGATACCAACCTGGACAGCTGCAACAACCCCTACATCAATCTGCCAGGCAAAAAATAAACTCTTAGGATGGGATAAAGCGATAGTAGGAGTACTAGCAACAAAATCTACGTCAAGCGCCAAAAGCAAAAGTGTTCGTTACGCAGAACTGTCCATTTCAGAATAACACATTTATTACCACTGGATTATAATAAGGAATTCATCAGAAATCAGAATTAGATTATTTATATTTTTATTAATAATTTGAGTCTGCAGTGTAACTAATGTTGAAAAATACACGAAGAGGAGTTAAAAAAAAAACAAAAAACAAAAAAACAAAAATGGCTTCCAAAATGTAGTGGACGGGATAAGTCACATCAAAACATCAGTACAAGTAGCTCAAATTTGTACAACCTTCAAAAAAACTGGTACGTTATGTCAAACATAAGTAAAACAAGAACATTTTCTAATCCTTTTAGGGCATATATTGTCTTTGTACCGTTTAATGTTTTACTTTGTTAACTTGATTTTTGTAAATGTGTTTATTCTGAACTTGCTGCCAGCAACAAGTCAAAGGACAAGGGCCACAAACGACTGGGATACTTGTAGACCACTCAAAAACACCTGTATAGAAAATTGCACAGGTAAACAGAATCATTGTTAACAGGTGATAGTAGCATCACTGGCACTGGAATTCTTGAAAGCAAAGACACGATTCTGTAAATTACATTTTAAAACTGTTGTCAGTAAACACGATTTGTTTGCAGTTGGTTGCATTAGGTTTTTAGTCACACTTCACACAGCATCCAAACTTCTTCAGAATTGGTGGAAGAATTATGTTTGCAGTGATCGCCAACCTGTGTACAAAATGTATTCAGTTGAGGATATACTCCTAAAAATAAAATTTCTACTCAAACAGGATATAGGTAATTGTAAGCGAGCTGGCTAAAATATTGTACTCGTTAGACCCATAAGAACTCACTGTGTTGTTTTGACTGTTTGAAAGTGGAGGTGAGACGAAGATCATGAGGAAATAAAAATCCTTTATTCGGTTAATATTAAAACACACATCATGCATCGATATACGTCTTTCCCCCACATTTTTAAATAATTTTAATATGGGAAATTATTATACAATTTTACAACAAGAGAGCTTCTGCTTCTTGGAGGGCTTTTTCCATTTCTGCAGCCTCCAGGGAAAAGTCCTCCCTTTCTTGTATCATATGTTCTCGTGCTTTGGCGAGTTCTGTCATTGTTGTCTGGATTTCCTGTATGTGTGTAAAATGAGGGACTTTTAAAAATACACTTTAACCATCAGTTAAATCAGCTATGACAGAAAGCAAAGTTAAGCTGGTCAGTTAAATTTAATTTAAAAAAAACTGACTCACCTCTAACCGGGCTCGTTGCTGTGATGCAATGTCTCCAAACGCTTTCAGTTCATGCAGCAGGTCTGTGGAGACACTCTGACATAGAGACAATGAAAACTGTTAACTAGATGGTCCTGCCTGTGAAAACCTAAAATGTGTAACCCTTTAATGTGTAGGATACAAGTAGAGTGCAGATTTGATTTATTTTGAAACAGGTAACTTTTTTTCTCAATTTTCTTGAGCAAATTAATACATATATCTTTTCTACTGTAATTTCCAATTTATTTGTGTCAGTTTGATTCAAATTCACTTTGACATACAATATAGTAAACTGAAATAAAAATATATATAACCATGACTTCTTTTCTTTGATCTTCATTTTGTTGTGCAGCTTCTCCAACCCTTTCTCCTAAAACTAAGAATCAGAGAGATGAAAAGAGAGAGAAGAATATTATTATTTTTTAATCAAGCAACGAGAGAAATGAGGCTCACATTAAGGCACTTTGAAAACAGGGATAAACATTCACCTGGGTCTATTTTGGCTGCGACTAGGAGTACATGACAGTCTTTCAGGTTTTTCTGTAACCCCACATTCTCCTTTTCAAGGTCGCTGAATTGTAGCTCCAACTCAGCTACTCTTTGCTGCAATATAACAAGGATTTTAGCAAAGCAACACAGATTCCAATGGCATATTGAAAACATAAATAAACAAATACTGTACAACTGCAGCTGACAGACAAGTGACATGCAATTAGTAGGAGCAGCCTGAAAGATGTTACAGTTTACAGTTATGTTGCAGTCCAACAAATACTTTATTTAAATTGCTTTCTGCACCTGTGTGTCTGTGAGGTTTTTCTGCAGCTCCTCATTTGTAGCCAGCAAATGTTGATTTTGCTCCTTGAGCTCTACCTGTTGCCCATACCTGGTGGAGACTCTATGGAAAGGTGCAACACAAAGTTGTGGGCAAATAATCAGAATCAGAATTTCTTTATTTATCACCGATGTTCATCCTGTGTTGTGTGAATGTTTAAGATGTGCAATATAATGCATGACTTACCCCTTGTGAACCTTAGGAGCAGCATTTTTCCTGGAACACAAAAGTGAAAAAACATTGAGGCAAACATTAGTTATCTGTCAGTTATCAGAGGTTTGTGATGCTTTACACCACAAAGATGTCAAGGAGAGGAAAGGAAAAGATCTGACACTAGTGTGTACAGGTTTCTCTGGATGGAAAACTCACTCACTTTACATTGTATTTCATTCTAAGTTTTGACTCCCATTTCTTCCATTGATCCCTTTGCCATTCTGAGGAAACATTTAAGACTACTTTGCATTGAATTTTGTCATAGAGGACTGGTGTGGAGTGGGGTATTGCTCATCTTTATCAGCCTATTGAGTGCAACACCACTAGTAGCTGGATTTGTTTTCCCACTGTTGGTGGTGTTGCACTCAGTAAGCTGATAAAGATGAAGATGATTTTTCCTATCCCACTATTTACTGAATCATAGTTTCTTACCTTGGCAAGTTTTCTTTTTGACATTTAAGGACACCATCTGACTTTTGGGCAGCATTTGCTGTTACAGCTGCTGTGTCTTTGGGTTCAGGTTTATGACCGGTTTTCTTCGTTTCTGCAGGTACCTGCACACCTGAAAAACACATAAGATCAGACATAAGATTCGTTCGGCTTCAACAAATGAACATACACATTAAAGTACCACTATAAAAGTGCAATAAAAAAATAATTATGCCCACCTCTTGGGATTTTGGAGAACATTGGTCTATTTGCGAAGAATACAAAGCCAGTGATGGCAAAGACACCTGTGTGAAGAAATAATGAAATTAACCACGTTTAGTTCACTAAATCTTTACTGAACCAGCTGTTTAACTGTTATTTAACTAAGCAGGCTTCTTTGCAGTCTGCTTTTATGTATTCTATACAATAAATAGCAAAACTAATGGCGGAGCGTAAATTTGACAGATTTTGAATGGAGTCTGGTTCGATTTCCAACGATGTATACAACAAGCGTCTAGTTAGCTTAGCTTAAGTTAAGCGTTCAACATGACCGAAACACAATAATATCTGTGACATGGTTTAATAACGAGTCATCAAGACCTACCTTTCTGGATAAATTCAATATGAGATTTATCAACAGTCAAAGCTGAGACCCATCCACAAATTCAAAAACATCCCGCCCTCTTGGGCAATTCCGGTTTGTTTACGTTATTTCCTGTATACGTAAAAACTTTTCGCTATTTCTCGTTCTCAGACGATTTGTATTTATTGATTAATTCGAGTGTTCTGTATATTTGTATGGATTATCTTTCGTTGAGTTTAATACAGGAACAAAAACAACCAAAGTAATCGATAAAGACAAAATCCAAAGCCTAGAGCGCATTGCGCATGTGTGGAGGCGGCTAAATTCAAAACTCAAACGTTAGCATCGAGGCTCGTTGACGTGAGCTGCAGTTTTCAGGTTCGCATATCGAACCGGCCAAATATAAGCGACATGAAAGCAATTTTAAGTTAATTTACCAGGAATAACACAACCGTATCCTTTGTAAAACGCGTGGGGTTAACTCCTAACAACAATAAGGTATGCACTGAAATGTTTTCTTTTTTTGGTGTTCCGTTTTTTCTTCATACTGTAGCACCCGGACACGAGCTTTTGAGCTAAATAAGTTATGAAAAAAAGAAATAAGTCACCGTTTTCTTTCTTGCTATCGAAGTCAGTAACTGGCAGTGTGTTTTGTATTTGACTGGAGTGATTTCGGGTAAACTGCTTCTATGGCGGAATATGTAGCGTTTGTTGTCAATTGGAAAATCCATTTCCAGCTAGCGTTGCCCCTATTAACGTTTCCAAGTGTTAGCGTTACCGAGCATATGTTGCATGAACAAATTAAAACCGTGAGCTGTACAACAGAAGCGCATTCACCCTCGGCTCATCCATTATCATCATGCCATATTTCCCCGGTGTCATAGAGGCAGCATACCTTCTTAACAGAGGCTGAGTGACGGGTACACTTTGTATGTTTATCGTCTATGTTCATGCTGTGATGGTAATTTTATTTTCCACATGTATTACTTAAGCAAGTTTATGTTTTCTGATGAACAGTTGCATTCAACCTGCTGCACCGTTGGGTACCTGACCTTAAGTTTCATCTTCAGAAGCTCTGGTTTACTTTATCGATCATTGTTTTCCTTTGTCCACAGTTGAAAATGGAGCCTCTGGATCCTGCCAAGAATGAGTGAGTGAAAATTATTTTATCTAGAGGAAGCAGCCATGTGCAGCTTTACAACATGAGCTTGTGATATGACTGTATTCACATTTTATATACTTATAAGCATCCCACTTGCACATACATCAGAGCTTAATACTGTGTTTCATGTTCTCTGCTACAGTGAAAGCAGTGGATTCTCCAAGCGCCGCATTTCTTCGGTCAGTGCTGCCAATAATTTTATGGAGGAATCATGATACTTTTTAATTGTCATGTGAACACATCATTAGCCTGAACTGTGTTGTCTTTTTCATTTTCAGATTTTGAAAGCACCACGAAAGTCAACCAGATTCCCTGATCCAGAGCAACAGGAAAATGTGGTAAATAAATTGCTTGATTTAAGATTTTTTGCCCGACTTTGTTTTATAAGTAAAACTGAGGATTTTCATCCTGATTAAAAAGACGCTTCAACCATAATAAATTTTTCAGCGTTAATTCCCACCCTAAAAAGAATAAAACTGAGTTTCAATAACTTTGTTTATGCGTATATATTATTGTTTATTTCACTAAGGTGGAGTGTGCCAAGCCAGCAGAAAAGAGGAATTCAAGAAGAGTCAGTTTTGCGCCTGCCAACAATGTTCTCCTGTTCTCAAGGTGAGACATTAGGGAAAAAAAGTCCAGGTTCAATTTTCCACTCACGTATTTCAACCTAATCAGTAATTTATATTTTTACAGCGATGTAAAAAATGCCTCTCCTGCCCGGAGTCCTTTACAAGATTTAATGACAAGTAAGTATGTAATTTACATATGAGTATGTGATTTCTTTTTATTCAAAGCACCTTTGTAATATTAGTCCTGTACTCTCTTTTACAGCATCAGCAGCCACACAGAATAGGTAAGGAGACATCAGTCCTAATCTCAACCCAGTCAGCTGTATTTCAGGTGATAATCTTAGACTCAAAGTCTCACACAACTGGTAGATTGTTTGCCTTAAAATGTTGTGCTTTCTATCAACAGGGTTCAGGTGGCACACACCGAAGATGGGATTCAACAAATTACAGGTGGGGGTGTTGAGTTTTTAACTTTTACCATGTATGCCTATCAGCTGTTGCAAAGTAAGATGACTTTTGCTAAGTTCAGCTCTTTAAATCTAGGAATGGAAACCTTATTGAATGCTCCTCTACATGCTTCTCAACAAAGGGATAAGGTGAGCTTGAAGTCACTCCGCTGTTTTGCTTAGTTGTCTTACCAAATGGTGCAATTGCTTTGTTATAATTATCTTTATGATATTGTAATGCTTTGTATTAATGTTCAGCAGAGGTTTTCGTGTAAAACCTGATACTTAGAGACTGTCCATTAAAATGAATCTACTCATCTTCACCAGGTCAACTTTGATACTGGGAATGACTTTGGGGAGAAAACAGTGATGTTTTCCACAGATGATGCATTCATGGACATGACCCACTGTCAAACTATAAACATCGCCAATGATGCACAACTCCTTCCAGACATATCCCATCAAAACTATGCCGTTTTTCCCAGCAGCAGAGACAAAACGGTCATGTTCACTGCAGATGAAGGATCCATGGATATGACCCTAAGTCATACTGTGAACCTAACAAGTGGATCAGTGTCACTGCCCACCTGCAGAAGCACAGGTCTAAATGCAGAGACGAGGAACATATCCTCATCAGTGCCTTGCTTGGATCCTGAATTTGAAAATTTCCTTGCAAGTATCTTTAAACCAAGTCACCCTGGTGTTAATCCTGTGATCACCAGTGTGACACTTCCTGCTGGAGCATCCTCTGAAGAAACAAGCAGCTCACAGGCCCAGCATAAAACACAAACGGATTATGTTGATAAAGAAAATCAGGCTCCCACCTCTGTTTCAGCTGCGATGGAGAAGTCGCTAAACGCATCAAGGAAGACGAGATCTTATGGAAGTGTCCTCTGTCAAAAGGATGATGTAAGCATGGATATGACTGTAGCTCACACAGGCCGCATTCAAGGCTTCACTGATGATGACGGTCCCTGTCAGGGACAAGAAGTGCACTCCCACCCTAACAGCAGGGTGTCACAGACAACAGAGAAGACAAAACAGCAGCAGAGCAGTAAAATGCTGGCATCATTCAACCCTAAAGGTATTGGATCTTCTATCAACTCACCAGTTTATCAATGAGCCAAGTGTTTCATCATCAATGTTTTTCTTGCTTTGACTTAATACGTGGCATCTTGTGTGGGTTCTGGTATTATTTCACAGCTTACGTTTGAACACAGTTTAAATAGCATATCTTTCAATTTCCAAATTTAGATATGACATCCTCGACGAATTCTGCTCTACATGCTTCTCATCAGAGACACAAGGTGAGTTTTATAATTAGTTCATTTTGCCGTTAGAAATATTTTCCGGTTTTAAGTGTGAAACTAATGACTGTGCTGACAGTACAACATGCTTGGGAAAATGCTCAGTTTAGTTGCCGTTACCATCAGTCAGTATAGTGTTTCCAGTGACTATGGGATAACGTATTGTCTTCTCTCCTCCAGGTCAGCCTTGATACTAAAGATGAATGCAGAGAGAAAACAATAATGTTCACTGCAGGTGATGAGTTCATGGACATGACTCAGAGTCATACAGTAAACATTTCCAGTGGTTCATTAGCTCCTCCAAACCAAAACCGTACTTGTGGGAAAAGGGACAATGCTTCATCTCTAGAGGAGAGAAAACGTGAGACTTGTGGTCTGCCCAGTTCATCAGCAAGTGGTTTGGATCCAGGATTTCAAAACTTTCTTGCAAGTCTCTCTAAAACAAGCGTCCCCAATGCTAACGCTGTGCCTCCTGGCGCAGCTTCCTCTAAGGAAACTGTCGACACATACACCTCCCTGACCCAGCTTAAAACTGATGCTGGTGAAGAAAATCAGTCACGAAATGCAGCCGTGAGCCCTGGAGGCTCATTTAATGGAGGTGCAGTCTGTTCTGAAAGTGATGTGAGCATGGATATGACTGAAGCTCAGACAGGCCGCATCACAGGGCCCAGTGGCTCAGATGATCCTTGTCAGTTTCTTTTTCCCATACGAGACATGAAGAGGACAGAGATCACCTCAGGACAAGCACCGGGATCATCCAATAGTGCCGGTATGAAACGCATAAATCTTTCTTTTTTACTCAAATGTCTAAATAATTTTGAGTGTGAGGAACCAAAAATGACACCTTGGGACAGTGATGAAAGTGAGAAAGGGAACCAACAGTTGACATTTAACATTTGAATAAAAAAATATTTTGGTGATGTAAATAAGTTGCATATATTTTATAACGTGTCCAGGATTAAAAACATTAATTTCAGTCATTCATTTCCCATCTCCACATTAGACATGGAAGCCTCACTGAAGCCAGTCTTAAAGACAAAGATCCTCCAAAGGTCATCAGGACATCAGGTGAGTTTAAAAATTCACGTGTTTTCCTTTAAAGCTTCTCTATATATAACAATCACTGTCACCAGATATCACACCTGAGCACCAGCATCTCAAGCAAGAACAAATTCATTCAACAAATTCATTCAGTCAGTAAAGAAAGAAAGCGGCATCTGAACACACCGTTTAAGAATCAAGATCCTGTTATTCCATAGCCTTTTTCTAGCTTGAAATGTTTTCGAAAGCACATTTTAGCATGCTGTTTGCTGCAATATGGGAACGTTTGTAAGCTGGCCTTCATGTTGAAAAGGGACGTAGAGAGGACAGGCAGCTACCAAAACAAACAACGGAGAAGTGTTTAAAATTAGCTTAAATTTCTAGAGCTGTATTTGTTCTGTGCTGTTGTGTGTGTCTGACTCTATGTGTGTGTTTCTTTAAATGAATGATAGCATGCTTTCATTTTATGGTAATACAATGAAGTATATTATATAGTATTCCAATAATTAAGTAGCAATGCTAAATAAAAAATTGTCATATTAAGATTGTTTTGTTTTGGTAGGGTTTAATATTGATGTTTAAGTGCTGTTTTTTTTCCCTCCGCAGGTCAAATTTGATGCTGAAGACGCCTGCAGTGAGAAAACAGTGAGGTTTTCTGCAGATGACGCATGTATGGACGTGACGCAAAGTCACACTGTGAACATTGCAGCTGATTTCCCCACACAAGACGTGTCCCCTCAGAATAATCGTTTGAAGAAAGCAGCGATGGCTTCACAGCAGCAGCGCAGTGAAGCTTTGAGGTCATCTGACCGCAAAGGTATGAAAGCCAAACTTTTCACAGTGGAACTTTTAACAAAGGCAGAACAAGTGTAATATCTGAACCAAAGGACATTATTAAGTTGTTATGAGTTGTGGTTTTAAAACCCCAGTTCAGTGTTTTGTTTCAGTATGTCGAACATAAAAACATAGAGTGTCTCATTTCAGATGAATAATTTTTTAAATGTTGGAACTTTGGTCAGGTAGCTGTTTTTGTTGGATCTCTACTCTTACTTCCTGTCTCCATGTTTAGGTATGGAAACCTCATTGACTGCTTCTTCAAAGGTTCTTCTTCAAAGACATCAGGTGAGTGTAAACCTCAGCTTAATTTGATCTTTTACACATTTGTTTTATGAATGAATCACATCTTTAAACCAACATTAAAGCTGCATTCAGAGAATAATTAATAAACCGCTCAGCTCTGTACTGTCAAGCTGCATTAGTATTTGTTTTTTTGGGGTTTTTTTTTGGGAACTGAAGCAGCTAATCAAGATGAACACATCTGCATATTAACAGCTTATAAAGACTTTATGGCAACCATGTTTGCAAACAATTTCCTGCTTATGAATAAACTGTGTTCGTCTCGTCTTCATATTCAGACCGTATCTGCTCTGACCACTCGTTAATGTGACAGCTGGGAACAGCTATAATCACTTTTGATGACACGGTAGCACTTAATGATGATGCTGACTCAGCCTCATATAAAAGCTGACACATTTTATGACTGTCTCCCTCAGGTTAAGTTTGATGCTGAAGACGACTGCAGAGAGAAAACAGTGAGATTCACCGCTGACGAAGCCTGTATGGATGTGACACAAAGTCACACCGTAAACATTGTCAGTGATTTAGAAATGCATTTACACCAAAATATGGACTTTCTGCCTTCTTGTGGAGAAAAAACTGTGAGGTTCACTGCAAGTGATGCAGCCATGGAAGTGACACAAAGCCACACCGTAAACATCGCCACTGGTTTCGACCCACAGTCACACCACAAAGTGGGCTTTTTACCTGGTGGTGGAGAGAAGACGGTGAGGTTCACTGCAGATGATGCAGCCATGGATGTGACCCGAAGTCACACTGTGAACATTGCAGCTGATTTCGACCCACAGTCACACCACAAGGTGGACTTTTTACCTGGTGGTGGAGAGAAGACAGTGAGATTCAGTGCAAATGATGCAGCCATGGATGTAACACAAAGTCACACTGTGAACATTGTCAGTGATTCAGTGACAGAATCCGTTCTTCCACACCGAGATTCTAACATTTTATCCTTCCGCGAAAACATGGATTTTCCTCCACCCGTGAAGAAGAGAGAAAATGAGTCATGTTTTCCGCTTAGAAGCCGACCTTCATCAGCACACACTTTACATACAGGATTTAAAAACTCCCTCTGTAGAACAAGTGGCCCCTGGGCTAATCCTGTGATCACCACAGCGGCTCCTGCTGCAGTTTCCTCTCATGAAACTGCAAGCACAAATGGCTCTCTGGACCAGCCTAAAATGCAGAAACCCGATGTTGATACTGAAAAGGAAGCTCCAGATTGTGTTTCAGCTGTTGTGGAGAATCCAGTAAATAAAACCGTGGCAGACAGTCCAGAGGGTGATGTAAGAATGGATATGACTGAAACTCAAACAAACCACATTTTGGGACAAAGTTGTACAGATGAACCACCTCATTGCCCTTCTTCTACAGAGGACTTCTATCTCAAATCTGACCCTTTGACTAAAACAGAGATGACCTCACAACCGAGCAGTGGAGCACTGGGATCATCCAACCCTGAAGTGACGGAAATCACAAAACACACAGATTATTTTGATTCAAATGAGACTGACAACAGGATGGAATCTGAATCAAGAAATCCATCATTTTCACCCGGTGCTGTTGATGCAGCACCTTCACGGAAATCCAGGCGAATGAGTTTAGCCGACATTCATTCAAAAATCAGGCGTCTGAGCCACATGATAAATACAGCCCCTGATACAATTGCCGTTGGCAGCTGCGCAGACCCTGCGCCTCCGCTGGAACACGACATGGACCAAAATTCAAAAGACAAAACCAAATCTCTACCTGCAAGGGAGCCTGAACTCGAAATGGCTTTAGTAAACACTGAAGAAAGTACACAGGAAAGTACTCCGTGCCCTATAGAAGGAGAACCCTTTACTGCTACCACAACTCCTTTCACCTTGGAGACTAAACATCTTCTGTCAAGGCTCTCAGTGGGGGCCTTTAAGCCGAAACTCCCACCAAGAAGCAAACCTGATGATCCAAAGAAGGTGACATTGGAGGGAGAACATACGAAGACAATCACGGTCAATGTCACAAATCAGCTGAGCAACTTTGAAGATGATGTGAGCGATATTTACGATGAAGAGCTCGCTAGCTGTGAAGATGTATCTGAAATGCTGGACCCAAGGAGTCTCCAGAAAGCCACTGAAAAAGGAAGTCCTCTAAAGGATAATGTATTTGAAGAGGACCTCATCAGTGCTGTCCATGGAAAAAAGAGGCATTTGCCAGTAGATGAGAGTAATATGGAGGATGAGAAGAGAATGAAAGCGTCCATCGAGACAGATGCTCACTCTGAAATGGTAAGTCAAATTAGTGCTCTTAGTTCTCAAATTGTGGTTGAGGTCTTTAACTGCAAACTGCTTAACTTCCGATCTTCCTTATTTGATTAGAATATTTATCATATTTTAATAAGAAATGTCCCTCTTTCCTCATGTGCCCCTGTTTCCACAGCATCGATCCCATTCATATGAAAACATAGCCACATCCTACTTCTGTTCACTAATTATTCACAGTTGTAGCCATTGCCATTTTCTGATTGTGATCAAGTTGAATTGAATCATGTTGAAACTCAACACTTCTTGTGACACAAAGGACGTAATCTGGCCCAGGAGTGCTCAAATATTTTCCTCTGTGGGGCTTAAACTGAAAGTCAATGGTGGGCCGCAGGCCAAAAGCAAACACCTTTTGTATCGTATCGTAATGGATTGGATTGTTAAGAAGCAAAGTACTACGAGCTCCCATCTTCTTTAACTGACTGACTTGTGCAAAGTGTCTCTGCCCACCGTGCTCAGAATATGAAAAATAATTAGTAATTAGGGATCATGCACATTTAAAGAACCGTTCTGCCTCATGAAAATTAAACGGCATAAACAGTGATTCACTGTTTTATATACTTTTAAAATTAGAAAATCAAATCTTACGGCAGGCCTGCCCTGATTCTGGCCTGTGTTTGATTAATCTGAAACCTCTGTAGGAAGTGTTGTGTTTAATTCAATCTGGCTTAAACTCTCTTGGTCAAACAGCAAATTAGATGTGATTGGCTCTAATTAGTGAAGACTTGTCATGATTTTTTTTTGTTAAAATGTGTTTTTAAAGAAATTTTTCATCTGTTTTTCCATTTTCTCAGGGATCACAGTCTCCTCTGGTGGGGGGTGACAGCAACATGACCACAGCTCCCTGCATGACGACGCAGACCACAGATGAATCCAACAGCAGTCACACAGCCAGCATCAGATGCGAAGCTACGTTTGAATCGAGTGGGTTGTCATGGTTTCACATAGCGTAGTTTGCTGTCGCTGAGGTCCTTATTTTGCGATATTTTCCTGACGTCCGGTATGTTCTGAATTAATTATTATTTTTATTTTTTCAGCTTTCAAACAAAGCCTGTTCGAGTCTCAACTCGAAGACTACGCCAGTGACATGCAGAGGGTACAGTTTTTGCATATTTTATAAACATATCTTTGAAATATTCATGTTTGTCTGCTGCACCAGATGCCAAAACAAATTCCTCGTAGGTGGAACCTACCTGGCAATAAAAGTTTTTCTGATTCTGATTCTGATATTTCATGTTGCCTTCAATGTTTTGAATACAGAAATTCGATGATGGCACCATTACAGTGCTGGAGTTCTTTAAAATCTTCAACATAGACTTTGTTATCCATAATCCTCGGCAAAGCGTCCTTCCAGAACGAGTAGGTCGATCTTCAGATATGTTATGGTGATACATCATAAACAGCAGCCAAATGCAGTGACCTGATTTCATATGTTGTTTTTGCAGCTTTTGTCAGACACAGATCGCACACCGATGGATTTGCTGAAAGACAAGCATATCAACCGTCTGAAACAGATGGTATATGAGACAAACGTCCTGAACCTCACAGAAAAAGTGGAGCGGTATGTGTGCTCACAATTTCATAGCACATTTATGACTACAATGAAAGGAAACATATATTAGTTTTTGTCGCATTTAACCGTCTTTCCTTATGATTCTTCTTCCATTAAAGTTATTCATGCCTCATTTTAGGTTTAAACCTGAGTACCCATAAATCTTAATAAAACGTCCACTTTTAGTTAGTTAAGATTTGAAGTAATCCTTTGTTGAAAGCTTTTTACATTTGCATATTTTGTTTGGGAGTGTTTCAGAAATTGCAGAATAAGATCTGAAGTGTCATCGGCAGCCATTGAGAGAAGGAGCTTAAAGAAGAGTTGTCTCTGAAAGCTGAGACATTACAGCTGAAGCTGAACATGGCTCTGCTTTGTCCTCTTCTTAGGTTGAAGGAGCGAATGTGGGATCTAGACAAACCACTGAAGACGGTCAATAGACCTTTGTGGGAAGAAATAAGGAATTCTTCGGAGAAAGAGGTGTTAAAGAAGAACTTTGTTTTTTGCAGTTTGCTTTCCTCCTTGCTGCCGTGATGGCTTTGGTCACGTGACGTGTTAACAGTGTGGGCTGTGCGAACTCCATAAGGACACTACAAAAATCTCTTTTTCTGACACATGATTATTGACTTGCGTTGTAATAATCATTTTATAGCAATGCATGTGAATAATTTTTTGCGTTTAGTTGATGCTCTTTGCTGTGGGTGCAGATCTAGCAGCAGGAAGAGCGTCAGTCGTGCATGTGATCTTATTTCTAACCCTCCCTGCATTTGTTTGAATTCACAGCTCAAATCTTTTGGCGCAAAACTAAAGGAGAGAAATAACTTGTTCAGAAAGACCAGCAAAGTTCAGTCACATGAAATGAAGGAGGTGTTGTACTCACACCTTGTGCAGGCTAATCTGGTAAGAGCTTTCATGCAGAAATACTCAGTCACAGCATTAGGGATCTTTTGAGAGCGTGGGAGGTTATTGACATTTTTCATCTTTGCAGGAGGAGCAGCAGAAGTTGAGAGGAACGATTGAGGAGGCAGATGAGATGATAAAAAGTTTGGATGACTGTATTCGTCAGTTAGAAACAGGTATGGCTGCTGTGGAAAATATGACTCCTGGCTGTCCAGTTTATAATGACACAGTCTGTGTTAAAAAAAAAAAACAAAACAAAACAGTAAATTAAAAATTGAGTAACGATTTAGCAGATTGCCAAAAAACACCTGCAACAGCTTTTTCCTTTTTCCTTCCTTCAGAACTCGCTGCAGTTAAAGAAAAAGGCTTCAAAGGCAAACCAAGCCTGAAATCATGTCAGGAAGGTAACTCGTAATGCAGCTTCATTGTTGTATTTATTTATGTGCTTGAGTTGAATGAGTTACTGAATTTCTACTTTTTTTTTTCTTAAAGAAATGAAGAAAATCACTGAGGCTTTGGCAGATAATGACCAGTAAGCTGAAGAGTATTGATAGTTATTTTTTCATAATTAGGTGTTTTGAAGATTTCTGAAGATGAAATGGCTTCTTTTTGTTTCTTATTCCTTTCTTTGTTCCTGCCGCAGACAAATATCTGAACTGGAGATGCAGAAGGTGCAAACTTCAAAGAAACTGAACAGGCTGAAAGCTGAGACGAGGAACCTCGAGAGCCATGTCACCACACTGCAAATGTCAGTTTCTAGTTTTGAGTCTCGCTTCCAAAACAATGCAGGACTTCATTTACAAAAAAAAGCTGCTCCCCCTCACCTGTCAGGACATGATGCTCCTTTTCGTGTCTTATCAGCAGTCTTGACAATCAATAGCTTCTGCACACAAAGATATTAACCGTTTTGTACGTTTGTAATGTCAGGGTGAATGAATGGAAGTTTGGTGAGAACAGAGACAACTGCACAGTCTACACTTTTCTCCATGAGACCTTCCATCTGCAGTTGGTGTTCGAAAAACCCGATGGTAAGATTTTCTCAATGATGAATAAGCAGCCAGCAGAATTTAGGCCTCTACATGGTAGGCACCTTTCTAGTAGTAGTTCTTTCTTTTTTAAATTAAGATGTACATCCACTTGTACATGCAAATAAAGTTAAAAAATGTCACACTGTCAGAACCTGCAACCTCGCAACTAAAACCATTATTTACCAGCCAAAGTATGCACAGAGTTATAGTCTGTAGTAGGCAGACGTGTGGTTTTGACGAGATTGAGTTGTGTTTTTGAAGTTCTTTTCTAACTTCATTTTTTAAATGGTAACATTTTCCTTTTTCATTGCATTTGAAGGAGCTGATGCCAACAATCAGGCTGAGAGGAAAATATCACACATCGCATTCAAACATCAACTAGATGGTGAGAAGAAAATAACCTACAAAAAGCAGTCTGTCATAAGTGTTTTTCCTTTAAAGCAGATTGTGTTTCAGAGTTCAAGTCTTGTTTCGCGTCAGACTCACTCGTCATTGGCTGCTCCCTGCTATTTGTAATTTGTAAAAAGAACTAGTTTACATTCTGTTTTCAAACTAGAGGAGAAGTCTCAGGGCCACGCCTGCCTTGTTCATAAGCTGCTCTCTCAGTACATCGAGGGCGAAGCTGCCTGGGTGGAGAAGTATCCAACAAGCAGACACGTTCCAAAGGTATGTGTGAATGAACATCTCTTTTGTTAATGTTGTTGTTTATGGTCAGGCTTGTTAAAGTTTATGTCAGCAGTCCCAGTCCAGATGCTGAAAAACCAAATTAATACATTTCACTCCGTTGTACCGGAGCTTTCAGTCGGGGGGTATTGTGTCTCCTGTTGTATGCAGCTGCTCCACGACGTGGGCCTGGTGGTGAGCCGCTGTCGTCTGCTGGGGGAGGAGTTGCGCCTGCTGAAAATGCGGGGAGGTCTAAGGCTGGATGTTCTCGACATCAGCTGTGTGGACACCAAGTGAGAACTCCTCATTTATGAATCAGTATGAGGATTCAAAGCCACGATAATATCGGGCACATCTTGAGTTAAAGAGCAAAGATAATGTTCACCTTTTCACCAAATGTGACAAAGCTGACTGGAAAAAGACCACTTGTTTCTTTAAGAAAGTAGCTGCCATATATAAAATTGTTTCTTCCCCCCTCCTCCTTCCTCCTTCCTCTAGTGTGCACATTGTCTTCAGCAGTCTCAAGAAATTTTCCAAGTTTGAGGTGATCTTCTCCGTCAGCCTGACAAGCCACTTCTGCAGCCTTCAAGTGCAGAGTTTCAAAAACATCATCGGAAGCACAACGTAAGTTCGACTCAGCTATTAAGATAAGCGAGCTTTCTTTTTGTTTATTTAGTTTTTATTGACAAAACATTGGACACTTTCTTGTTCCAGAAAAACTTACAAACATTGAGATATTTTCATGTGTTTGCAGGATCCAGCAGATTGAAGAGATTGTGGCATCGTTCAGTCCAGGCAAGAACCTGTTGACAAAGATTGTCAAAAAGATTCATGAAGATCTGCTCTGCTGAGACAGGAGTTTCGGTTCGCAATGTTCATAATCATACTCTTATATATAAATAAATGTTGTAAAATGAAAAACTTACTTTTTGAAAATAAAATGTAGAGTGTACGTCTCCAGCCTGTTTTCTTCAATAGTGATTTTATGTCATCATAATGCACCTGTAAATTATTTGTAATGTTATTAAATCTCCTTTAGTGTTCCAATGTTTAGATGTCCAGACTTCTCAGAAAAATGTTGTGAGGTTTGTTCTTGGATGATGTAAAGCAGAATACATGGCCAGTTTGAGGTTATTCAGGTCGTGCTTACTTGTGTTACGTCTGTCATCTTACGAGACGATTTGGTTTTTAACTTGTGAAATATTAAATTGAGTTGTCTTTCACCGGCCTGGAGAGCAGACGGTGCAGTGATTTCTGTGCAGCTTCCAGAGTCGCCTCCAGGTGGTGAACATGAACTGACTTTCCAGTTCGTTTTTGTTTTTTCTTTGTTTCTTTGTAAAGAGGCCCCCTGATGCACATTAGGAGGATCCTGTGTATGAAACAAGTCGTCACGTTCTGTTGGAGCTTTGTGTGAACATATGTAAATATATTTCATTGTGTTTTGTTCAGAATGGTATTACCATCTTTTTTTATTTCTTGAGGGGGGAAAATAAATTTGTACTTCAGTCATTAGAGAACAAAAGTTGTAAAATAAATGATCTGAACCCTGATTAAAGATAAGTCAAGTGTGAAATGTGGTTTTGTGACATTATATTTCCATTACAATACCTGCAAATTATGCTTCAAAATGTGCCTCCTGAGTCAGCTGCTGTGGCTGCTGTACCGTGGTTAGGCTTTAGAGGGCGCTGCGGGTCTGCAATATATCCAGTGTATTCCACTGCTGAGTGAAACATTTCTTTTTGTGTAAACACGCCATAGATTCAATCTTGAATCTTGGGACCCTCTGAGGGGTTCAGACCTTGAAGTTATGAACCACTGGATGCAGGAGTATTAATCTCACATTCAACAAGGACCAGAAAGCCGAACGAACCTCAGCATCAAGCAAAGACATCTGCGTAGCCCCTCTTTGTTGTTTTGAGTGGACGTAAACCCGGAGTCAGTATTTAACTGCGGATCTTGCTGCTGTTCAAGTCAAACATGCCAGCAGCCGAAACATGACTGACGTGGACAGTGTCCAGAGGTCATCTGAAAGGTCAAACAGCTAGAGACAAGCCTCCGAGAGGGTGGTGTGGAAGGGGGGATGGGGGCAACTGTCCACTCCTGAAGCCCCAACGTCAAAGGTCAAAGTGGACTTTCCAAAGCTTCACCCTTGAGTGAGCCGTCAGGGGAGGTGAGTTCCTCCCTCCCTCCCCCAGAAACAACGGCTGCTGTCAAAGCAGATCGAGGACACACAGGGTGTCCACGCAGGGGTGAAGTCTGGCTGAAACAGCATTTGGGTCTCCTGACCTCAGCCTGGGGGTCAACTCAATTTCATTTCAATCGATTCACTGAAGGATTTTTCATTATTCACCCATGTGAAACTGAATCATTCATTGGATCATAATACAACTGAACAAATAGGTAATAGTTTTTTGTTTACTCCAGTTGAATGAATTCGTTTCGATTTAAGTGATTTTCTGTCTCATTTTCTGTTGCGATTGAATCTCCATATCTTGTCTCTTTGCAAATAGCTCAGTTATGTGTGGTTGAATCGCTGACTTTCCCATTTTTTGAAACACAGAAAAACTGCATTCTAATGCAAACTGAAAATAATAATAAATGAGGACATAATTTCATGAATATGGTTTTTTAACTGTTTGATCTCTTTTGCTAGTTCTCTGTGCAGGGAGGTTTCATGTCGAGTGCACATTAAAAAACACAAATGTAGCTTACTTACACAGCCTTGCCAGCGTAAGATTCATATTTGTTGTGTTGAGGTTGAACGTTGATCAAATGTTGACTGAATGTTGATTGAAAAACAGCTATGACCTCAGTCATATCATCATTTTATGAAGTTAAATGGCTGCGTGTGAATCAGATAAACATGTCGATCTTTTCTGGATTGGAAAATTGGATCCAAAATTGTCAAAACACAAATTCACAAACAGAAACTTTTACAACAAAAAGACATGATGAAACAGACAATAAAATGCATCCAGGGATATTAAATATACGCTTGTGCATTTTGTATTTAGTTTAGCTTTGTATTTAATCATGAATTCCCCAGAAACATAAAGATAATTTCCACTTGACATTAAATGCATCATCACATGTGAGAGGTGCGTTCACACACCTCTCTGAGGGACAAATCTAAGTCTTCACGGGGATTTAGATGAAGGTAGATGGTGACATGTTGTCAAGAATCCAAATGTCTAATTCTGTAAAGAAGAACATTTGGCCTCAAGCAGCCTGGTTCAAATCTGTTTATCCAGTGATCCAGGAGCAGTATTTCACCCTAATAACCCCATCAGTGTCCTCCACTGACATCAGCAAGGAGGAAGGTTTAAGGTGGATGAATTGGTTTTGCAAGATGGAAATGTGGTTTGTCAAAACATGACCATCTGCTAGACACGCTGGTGCTTTAGCTGAGAAAGAAAGAAAAGGAAGTGAAGGTCACAGGCACTTTTTTCCCTTTGGGACTATTTTCCATTTCTCATTCTAGAAATAAAATTGTGCAAAATTTCAGGATTTTGAACCAGAATGTTCTGATTATATTTATTACACTATAAGAGAACACGATCAGCATATGGTCCCAAGATGTTCAATGTAGGCCTATTGTTCATTACAGGATTAATATTCAGCCACAACATGGATAATAAACTTTTTTAACTTTTAATATTTGATAGAGACCTAAAATGGTTTTGATTCAGCTGTCACATTATCATTCCATATAAATATAAAATGGAGACTCCCAAAGCTGCAGTCTATATTCACTGTTGTTTGGCCTTATGGTGTCTGCATTACTGGCCAGACCTCTATCACTAAAAATACATTTTTATTGAATTAATTACCAGCTGGATGAATGAGGTGAAACAGAGAAGAACAAAAGACCACAAAAATAGTGCCAATGCTCCACAGTGTGGTTAGTCAAAAATAAAATGCTTGTTTGTGAGTTTGTTGAACCTCAGAGTTGACAGTAATTGGGTTAAGGTTATGTGCATCTGAATCAACAGAAGCTCATCAGTCCAGTTTCACGCACAGTCGCTGTTTAAAACATTCACCAGAGAGCTCATTTCCAGAAAGCCAACAATCACTGCTGTAACTACGATGACAGACTGCTAACACCTCCACTTTGCCGTAATTCGCCTCCATTGTTCTTCCCTTCCTCTGGCCTCGGTGGCCATGTTTGCTCATAGAAAAACTCAGCCACGTCTTATCATAATTATCTCGCTGTGCTACTGGAGTCCAGCTGCGACAGCTTCACTCATACAGTCAGAAAAAGATAAAGGCAGTCCAGTTTAAACAAAGTGTTCGGTTTTTCAGCAGGCCCAGAGGAAACGCTTGTGCTCAAGCCAAAACACAATGGATTTATTCTCAAGGCATTACCGTACATTCACAGCACATATCACTGACTCAAAGAAACATGGCCTAAGAATAAGCACAATAAAACACCATAAACCGTCTCAAACTGAAAAGGTTCTGCAAGAAAGGTTTGCTCACTTCTAATGTTTCTCCATGTCGCCATTCTACTGTGATACAACAGTGATGGTGACTTTCAAATTCATTAAATGTTGCTAATGAGACGTGTGCACATTTGTTTGACCTCAAATGTCACCGTTCAATGCCACCGTCTTGCACTTATGTTCACGAGTCCCCCCCACCCCCCCACCACCACTTCCCACTCACAGCCGTCCTGCACTATTGTTAAGCCATGTTGTTAGGGGGCATTAGAGGGCATCTTAATTGGTCCTTCCAGGCAGGTAATTAGCTCTGATGGCATGTGCTCCCGTGGAGATGCGAATGACGGGGCCACAGCCATGTCCCACCCCTCACCCCAACAACAACAACAACAACACACACACACACACACAAGTGAAGATCTATGTAACCCGAGGAGTTGCCACATTCTCTGGTCATTCTTGGGAAAAGACAATAGTGAGTCTGTCTTGTTAAAATAGGCTCCCTCTCAGCAGGGGGACAGAGGAGGCGCAGCAGCTGTCCCATAGTATCAAGCTTCAGGGAACCTCCCAGCAGACACAGAAATCATCCAGTCCAGAGATTAGTTTTAAACTTTTGCAGGGACATATTTTACATCTCTTCAGCACTGAAATGCAAAAGAAGTAGTTGTTAAAATCTTCCCTTAATCTCTGTGGTTTGTTATTGAGGGATGGTGTTAATGCATCCAAAGTGTGTTGACAGAGACACTACACATTAAATACACTGAATTACAGTCTATAATGAGAGTTTACATGAAGGCATTAAGACTTTGTGCTCATGTGATTAAACTGGATCTGCAGTGGATGTGAGTGTGGTACAGTGTGTCACATATCCTCTTTATAAGACTTCCATGTCTGGAGGTGCATAAAATTTAATTATTATTAATTATTATTGCCTCAGCATCATAAATTAATTTCTCCTCAATGTCTCCCAGAGGCCTGGTCCGCCATTGGCTAAAGCCTTCAACATATCTTCCATTTGAGTTAGACTAAATTCAAACCCTGTGCCACAGATCTTCGGCTGAATGCAATTTCAGGTCCATTCGTATCCATGGAAGACAAACAAGCACCAGGAGCCCCAGCTAACAGGCAGCTTTGTGGGCGAGTTGCCTGTTTTTCTGGTGAAATAATGACAACAAAACAGGAATCCTGACCCTGTTCAGAGGAACACGTCCTGGGGCACGCAAGCAGCAAGGGAATGGAACAATAATAGCTTTTCCTAAAAATATAAGGGCCTGACAGAGGAGAGTTTCCATTACAATAGCACTGAGAGCTGGACCATGCAGAGGAGGGCGGGCATAGGCTATTGTCCAACGTAGATCTTATTCTTTTATTTAAGGCTCTCGCTGGAAGAGAAGTGTTAATGCCACACCTAATGATGCTGTATTTTAAGCAATATTTCAATGCAAATGCTTAAATATTAATGGTGTGTGGCACGCACCCACACAATCAACCATAATCCTGTCACCATCATGTCTTACTGTCTTCACCTCGGATCCTCCGTCAGCTCCTCACACACCTCGAACACACAACACACAGATGTCCTTTTGACACAAGGTGCTATTTTGAAATCCAAGCTCAAAGTGGGAGGATGTAGGAGCGTCTCCAGGACAATACGAGTGGCGGCTGAGCGTCCAGACTCCTGGACGGGTGGATACCGGCCATCTTGACCCACACCCTGAGCCCGCTAACAGAGGTACAGCAGCCACCTTGGCTAAGTGCATTCCCTGAGCCGCTGGCCCAAACAGCTGCTTGACCCTGGCTGATAAGCTATGCTATGGAAAGAACAGTCCACAGTTTCAACAACAACAACAAACATCTGGGCTTCTATGGTTCGTGATGTGAGCCATAAAGGTTTTTAAAGCCCAAAAAAGCCAATTTATCTTCAAGTTGACCTTCTACCACGAATTTTATATCAACCAGTATCATCATTATTAATATCAACATTATAACACATTTACACAACACTGAATGGGTCTGTGGTCCATTGTCTCTATGAATGTATTCCTCTAAAGGAAACACACAAACAAAGGGAATCTCCGTAACATCAAACTTCACTAAAGCTAAGTTTCAAAATAAAAGTAATCATGATCAAAATGTTTGATTAGAGTTTATCAACGTCACATATAAATTAGGTTGCTGCTGACAATTTGATTTGTTTGATGAATATTAATCCAACTGTGCCTTCTTCATGCAATTCAGAGTATTTGGAGGACAGACTAAGATTGTTAAATATTAAAATCAAACAGTTTTAACATATCATAAATGCTAACTAATAACTAAGAGAGTATACCATATGTGATTGATGGCATACCTAAAATATTCAATGGTAAAATAACTGAAGTTATGATTTAATGGAACACAAAAGAGCAGAAAAATGAAAGTGACGAGGACATAATTTGATGAGTGTCAGCCTCATGAAAAAACAAAACAGGACTGATGACGCAGACAGACATGAAGAGAAGCTTCGCTGGCTTCAGGAGGCTCCAGGTTTGACATTGAGCTAAGCCCAGCCAAGTCTGGCCTGCGTCAGACGTTTGCGGACCGTAATTGGTCGTGACTGTGAGGACCGTGTTTGTGGAAGGATGGGATTAACACGTTACGGGTGCCCCAGGACCAGACTGAGGAGCTGATAAGATTTTCAGAGCCCCCCCCCCCTCCTTCTTTTGTAGGTCATGTTCAAATGAGGCCCTGGAGAGGATACAGTGTAAGGGGGAACAAAAAGGACAGTGAATTTTACATTTCTGCTGATGACAACGTTCAGATGCATTCACAAAGAAGTGATGTGGCACCCGTACAGATGCTGTTTACAATATGTGGACAATGAACCTCAGTCATTTTGCAAGCAGTAACACAATGTAAATGTTGCTTTATATCGTCCTGTCCCACAAAGTAGGATGCACTTAAATGCACCATTTGCATTACGCGAAGATGTAGACATGTCAGATGTTCTTTATCAACACCAACACGTAACCTTGTGGGATGTTCATCGTCATTTAAAGGAGTGTTTTGTCAAATTGTGTTTTAGTTTTCTTTCTTTCTTTCTTGTACTTCTTATGTTTCCACTTTCCAAAAGGAAGTGTCCTTCAGACTGAATCACTGCTTGTTTCTATTTATATCCTCATGATGTACATACAAGCATAGTATGCATAAGTATTTTTCTGCAAATGTTATTGGACAGTATAAACTAACTACTTGTTTTTGGGGAAGACTTTAGTATGTTGACATTCATTAAATGGTTAATATAAGGATTATCCTCTCTTTTTTTTGCAAATATAATTGTTTATTAAAGTATATATCAACATCTTTTATTAACCCAAAAGTGGATGTTTGTGTACCAACACACAAGGAATTAAAATAAAGTAAAGTATGCGTCTTCATTGGAAATGTTAGAAATGACAAATGTAAAATGTCTGCTTTCAACTACATTACAGTTTGTTATAAACCGTTTCATAAAGCTTAACACTGCTTATAAAATTAAAGTTACCAGTGAGGTTTTTGTGAGGCTGACAGAGAAGAAGTTTGAAGTTTGACAGCTGTCTCGTGTAAACAAACCGCTGATGAAAGCAACGAATGAAGACACGTCCCCAGTTTGAATAAGTGCTAATTCAAACATGAAAATGGCATTTCCTCCTCAGGAAGAAAATCTTTTGTTGGCACAGCATATCAGCTGCCTTCACAGACCCATAACACTGAGTGGTGACCAATACTTTTTTGACACCAGAGAACACTCGTGTATACATATTTATTTTTACTTCTTTATGGCTTGGTCTTATTTCGTCCCTTCTTTCTCCTGCCACATTTTTCTGAGTGGGGCAGCAAATCAGAGCAGGGTGACTCCTGTACAATGCTTCAGCTCGGCGGTCCCCTTCGCCTTATCGTGCCCTGCAGCTGGGCTGGATCGGGCAGTTTAAATGGGACGTGCCCAGAGGAGAGACGCCGGTTCCTCTTTTGGGTCCGCACATTGTTTGGTCTAGGCCTGTATTTATTTAGATGTAAATCAGTTTGCAAAGAGTGTTACGTCCTGTCCTTGTGTAGTGGGCGGCGGACTGGGGCTCATTTGCTGGAGGAAGTCAGCCCTGTCGAGATTGGAGCTCTGCAGATTGTTTTCCATTATAAGGCTGTTATTGATGTGAGGGGGTGACATCATGCAGCCTCACCCTTAAAGGCAGGGCCGGTGAGAAAGAGCTCCCACACCCATCTCTTATTCATTACTCAGCACGGGCGAACATGCTGGACTTCTCATCACGTTTCAACTAATATGAAGCTGTACTGGACATTTAAAGGTGCAATCCGAAGCGTCGTTCCCCCTACACTTGAAATCACAACACAGGATCAGAACATGTTGTCAGTTGTAAAATTGACTGAGCGGCTTTTTTTTAGTGATTCAGTAATTACATCTGACACCTGATTTCCTATGCAATAACTAAAGTGTAAAAATGACAGGCAATCCGTCCCCACCAGGAAGTAGTCTGGCACAAAACCCCCTGTGAAACCATAAATCTTCATCTTCTCCTCATGCTGATAAGAGAGAAATGAGAGCGATATCAATCATTTTTTTATCTAAATCTTGACAAGAAAGTAAAAGGAATTCCCAAAATGTTGAACTATTGCTTTAATGTTTTCTGAACCTGCTGAGGTTTTCATGGTTAAACTTTCTTCCATTCTTGACCACTTTGTTCATTCTTCAACTTGTCTTGCGATTGATAATAATTTTGAAGCAGCATAGTAAGCACTAAATGTGCCCTAGGATGTAAAAAAAAGAACAGTAAACATGCTGACCTTGATGAATAATACACTCGTCCTTTGGGCCACTTAGTAACAGTTACGTCACCTTTATTTGACCCGTCACTGGTGGTTCCCCTGAGCCAGTCGGCGTTATGTTTCAAAACACAAAAACACAATGTTGAGATGCAGCATCAGTCTGTTGTCTTTGTCTCCATTTCATGTCATCATCTCTTCCTGCATTTATGCGTTTAGAGCATTTTTGTGACTGCAGACTTTCTCATGTTTCAAGATAATCTGCTGCTGCATGTGGATTACAACTACGGGTCTTGTTGTTCAAAATAAATACTGTACACACATAAACTACGGCAGTGGTTAGTACCTGTTAGTCTGTGTGGCTCTAAATCACCTGAAGGTGTCAATGTGAGTGTGAATGCTTATCTGTGTACATGTGCCAGCCCTCTAACGGACTGGAGGTCCATGGTGTGCCCAGCCTTTCCCACAGTGTGAGTCTGGCTCAGAATAAGCAGGTAAAAATTATGCAAGGATTGAACTCTGACAGACACCAGAGGCTGCCGTCAATATTATACCCTGTTTTATTGTAGGCTATTTTTTATGTTTTATGTCTTGGTCGCACATTTTAATTTAATTTTATATGTACACGATTTGATGTAAAGCTCTTTGGGCTATGAATGGCTCTGTCATATTTACAAAAATATGCTTACATCTAGCAAGGGGTGAGTTAGTTAAGATCAGGGATTTAAAGCGTGTTGGGGGAATTTATTTATTTTTTGAATAAAAATGTTGCTTCAGAGGAAGTTTCTTTTTATGCTAGAAAACAATAATTCCCTTTCAGTTACAATAAATCCTTGAATCGACGTCCATACAACAAATGATCTGTCCTCTATTCCTAATACTGTTCCTCTCCACTCTCACGCCATACAGTCATTGTGCCATCAGTTCAGTCTCATGTCCTCTCACGGCTTCCGTAGGCATTCCTTCGCTGTCAGTTAGTTGTGCGGTGACAGGCAACCATCGGTGAGCCACCAATCCTGCTCTAAGTGTACACTATGGAAGAGATAAATAACATTGAAGTCGTTCCGTGCACAGAGTCCGACTATCTGAAACCGCTCAGGGTGCACTATAACCAGGTGAGTTATTTACGGCTAATAACCGGTGACAGAGGATGCTGAATGCTGTAGGCTAGCCCAACCCTCCCCCCTCATTCAGTTTGCGGATAGCAAAACATGAAGGCTAAATTGACCTTAAACGCAGACGATGGCCGCAACAATTGGCTCCTCTTTAAACACAGTGACAAAGACGCCGTATTCGTTATGTTTTCACAGACGGTAGTTCATGTCCAACACCGTAGCCTCTGTGCTGGGCATGAACCAGTGACAGCTAGACGCTAGCATGCTAACGTTAGCCTGCTGAAGAGGTTTTTTTCTTTTTTTTCTTTTTGGTTTAGCATCACGTTAACGTTAGCACATGTCTCACATTAGTATAAGGAGGTGTAGCTCGCTGGTTGTAGCAGTGCTGCGTGACAAGGAAGGAGGGTTTCTTTCAGGATAGCATGTCAGGTGAGACTTGTTGATCTCAGCTGTCAAATTGACTCCCATGTGAATGCAGTCTCGGTGTCTGTGGGTCAAAGCTCTTGACAGTTAAATTGCCCGTTTATCTGTGGAACATCCTTCACTGTTCAAGTCCTACGAGAATTTAAATTTAAAGCTGCTCTAAATATCTGCTTTACCACAGAGCAATGACAGGTCCTCCATGCAACGTGTCCTCCATACAAGACAAGACAACTTTATTTGTATAGCCCATTTTTACAAGCAGTTTGTCTCAAAGGGCTTTACATAACATCATAGCAACATCCTCTGCCCTTCGACCCTCACATCGACTAAGGAAAAACTCCCAGAAAAACCTTTAACGAGGAAAAAGTGGGAGAAACCTCTGGGTGAGAAACACCCCGAGGCATCTTGTTCTCGACAGTTGTAGTCATTTATATTATATAAAGGTGCAGATTTAGCAAGTCTCTTTTTTCTTGTTCTTAACAGATGATGTTAACAGATGACAAACTTATTACATTTGTTTGGTCATTCTTCACTTTGGTTCTTTCTTCAAACATGATGCATATCCGATCCTGTGCCATTTTTGGTCTAAATTAAGCTTCATACTATTTTTTATGAGTTATATGATATGTTTTTTTTTTTTGTTGATCTCTTTAAGATGGTCTTATATAGAGTCTGGTGCTGACACTGACCCTCTTGAGCAGCGTGGGTATGATGCAACAGACCCACTTTATATATTTACTCTTTTACTCAAGGTCACAACATCTGGCCTCATGTTACCCTAATGAAAAATGATTTCAGTAAGTTCCATGAGGTGAGCTCCCTGAAAAGGTTTTAGTTGAGTGCATCCCTGTTTGCGTTTTCCTTCATTTATATCAGATTTGTATGAGTTGGATATCCACAGACATGTGACATAGCATATGTGGGTTTATGCACCTGTGGTTGGAGTTAATTTTGTATATGTGGGCTAATTGACTAATTTATCTCGGTCAACCCTTAGAAATCAGGCATGACAGCTAAATACTCAAGAGTAAAAGTGACGTGGAGACCTTATATTCTTTTGCTGTGCCTCTTGCATAGATTCAGCAGTCCTGTAGACGTATGTGGCACATCCATACCGCCCTATACTGTCAGTCTATTCTGTAGGGTATGGTCTCCATCCATCCATTTTTAGCTGCCTATCCAGCTCGCCATGGCAAACAGGGCAGGCAGCGCTGATTGTCTGTGACATCTCATCAACTGTACATGTTAACTCAGGAGTTCAAAACCTGTCAAATTTCAACGCTGTTAGCTGCATACAGGAACATGAGAATGTGATCCTGAAGCATGACTTGAAATTGTTGTTGCTATGCTGGATTTATCTGTTTTATAGGTTCATCTTTAGAAATATTATTATTTTTATTCCTCACGAGGTCTTCCTGCTTAAAGAAAACAAAGTGGGATGACTGTGTGTCCTGATGGTCTCCAGCAAAGTGAGAAATGCTTCCTCACCCAAACATAGGCTGCAGTCCAGGACGAATTTATTTTTAGGTTTCAAAATATTTGTGCAATTTCTCTGTTCCTGGCTACTGTTGTGTGGAATCTGGATAGTGACAGTGGTGCATAATTAGTAGTATGATAAAATTCATAATACATGGACGTCTGCGTTACTCACAGTTACACTATAGATGACGCGATGGTGTCATTTAACCTTGTCTTAATGATGGAGTACAGTTCATGTCATTAGCACATGCAATATAAAGACTGTTTTATTCAGTTTCAGGTGGTAAGACTTTTTAAATTGTTTTTGTAGTGTGTTTTGTAAAGAAACTGCGACTGGTGTACAGCTATGATCTGAAAGGACTGTTTTATTGTGTTGCTTTCAATTTAATCAGAAAACTCAAGTGCTGAGGCACTCATGTGGAGGGGAGCTCAGCGAGGAGTTTTTCCATTTGGGGTTCACACCTGTGACGGCAGAGTGGGGGTCGGGTGGAGGTGGGGGTTAAGCTTGTCAAGAGAATGGCAGAACGGCTAAGACAGCAGATGGACAACAAAGGAGATGATGGTGGACGCCCTCTCCGTCCTGTCCTCCCTTTCATCCTCGTCAGCTCTCCTGTGCAGCTCGGGAGGGGCTGTTCAGGGACTCCTCACAAAGGCTTTTCAGTCACACCGGCGGAGCATCTCTACCCCAAACCTTTTATGTTCATCAGTACATCTGCAGCTTAGCCACTGGTCACTAACCGCAGCCTATTCACATACGCAGAAACACACTCTGAAAGTAGATAATGTCATGCATAAGAGGCTCTCTTCGTTATTAGTGTTTACTGGTGTTTTGTCTCGTCTCCCTCGCTTCTCTCTACAAAGCAGGTGATTGTCCCTCGTTGACTCCGGGAAACCCCTCTTATCTCTGTTGCCTCGTGCTTGTGTTGAATCACGGTTTGCTACTTAGAGCGGGATAATTACCTTCCATTTATTCATTATACTGATTTGAATTATTCATCTGCAGTTATTTATCTTGTACAGCTTACAGGCCCGGTGGCCCCGGTTGTTCTTCAATGAATGTGAACTCCATTATGATCTTCAAACACACATTTTCTCACATGAGCAGTTATTTATAGATTTGAGCTTGAATAATTACATTAAAATGGTCCTAATGTGTTTGATTAGAAACAATTGTCACTACTAGAGGACTAACAAAATTAGTTTACTCTGGTTTCACATGGTGAGTATTTTTGTCTAAAGTAATTTATAACAATGAAACAAAAACTGAATAGTTAACACCTGTTTTCTGACTATCCTTCAGTCGTGAATTTCCAGCTGTGGTTTCTGCTGTTGGAGCCATTTGTGAACCAGAGTTAGTATGAAGATAATGCCACTCCCAGTGACCTTGTTAAATTAAACGTATTAGGAGGCACAGGCTGAAATCAATACCAACCTTCGTCATTGTTCACATTGTCTTCATTATTATAAGAAGAAACAGCCGTGATTTAACGTGTAATAAATGCACACAGGCTCCAGTTTCCATCATACGTGTTTTCTTCCAGGTACAAAACATTGAGGTCTCCGGAGAGTCAAACCGTTCGTGCTGGGAAGTCTGCCAATGGGCTGATCGTGTTTCTTTTGAAATTGAGTGAACTCCTAGCAATATTTTAACTGATCATTTCAAGTCAAAAGTACTCATATAGGCACTTGGTATCAGCGAGTGCCCAAATGTAAATACTTGTCCTCAACGAGATAAAAGTAGTGTTGGTGCATTTCTAGTTAGAACAGCAGTAGGCTGCGGTCAGGGGGGACACGGACGCGTAAACTGCCTTGACTCGAGGTGTACGAGCTGTTTGTGGATTTCGGACCAATGCAGTCGCACTGGTGTGTACTTGACACTGGATTTGGGACTCATGGCTACAGGAACCTCTCACCGTGTTGTTTCGCAGTCGCCGATGTGTAATTTCATCTTCACTGCTCCATCAGTTCATGCAGCTGCAGATTCTTTTGTCAAGCGTCATTTTTAAACTCTGATGATCATTAGTTTGCTTGTAGTCATGTGTGTGTGTGATAGCTCTGCTGCCTTTTGTTGAGGCTGGTGAGAAGACTGAAGTGAAACCCCCACCCCCACCCCCCATCCCCAAAAAACAGAAAAAAAAATGGAGAGCCCATGTTGAGATTCAAAGAGTGCTATTGTAGTAGAGGACGATAGTTGATTTTTTTTTCTTTCTGCTGCAGCTGGCGGCTTTATAGTGTAGTCAGCACAGTAGGTGCGTGTGTGTGTGTGTGTGTGTGTGTGTGCGTGAGATGGTTGTTAGACTTTAAGCACCTAAAAGATCAAGACCATACATCCCTCCCTACAATGGCCATTCACACAGGAGGCCGTCACTTCTGATGCCCAAAGCCAGAGGGACCACATTAATTTCAAGGTCCTGTGCAGCCTGTTCCTGCTTCCCTTCCTCTCTCTCTCTCTCTCTCTCTCTCTCTGTCTGTCTGTCTCTCTCTCTCTCTCTCCATCGATGTCTCTCTCTTTCTCTCTCCCCATGTGCTAATCTCTCTGTCGTAATCCATGTCGGCCATGATTCTCGGTCTCCCCTGGGCCATTCAAGCTGTCCCGGCCCCCCTTCTCTCAGCAAGTGGCCTGAGTAATGAGGGGAACCCCACCATCTGTGTGTGGTGACAGGAGTGTGTGTGTGTGTGTGTGTGTGTGTGAGTGATGCATTCGTGCCGAATAGTTTTACAGTATGCACTTGAAATGTCATCTTTTTGGTGTTTGATCCGTGTAATCAGTCATTGTCAAATTAATTGAGATGTTTTCTTTCTCTATGATTACTGTAAACACACTGTTGCGTAATTAAAATGGCTGTTTCTCTTAGTCTCTATCTGATATTGCTGGTGTTGCTGGTGTTTGTGTTTTTCAAAATTAAGGCCACATTTCCTTAGTCCCGCAACTCCCTGTTTGAAAGATGTTCAGACTTGCTTTCCCTCCCTGGAATCACTGTGAAGGATTTTATTTTCTCTTTTGCTTGTCTCAATAGAAAGATCTCCTTGGAAGTGATTTTTATCGTTTTTCACACTTTTTATTATCTGCTGTTTCCAACAAAATCTCTTTTTTCCATCCACACCATATTTGGCTTTTTGCGGTCCAAAGAATGAATCATTTTGAAAAGGGTGGATAAATATGAAAGTGCCAGTCTTTATGTAAGTGTGGACGAGGAAACCGAAGCTTTGTCCATACACTCAGACTGTGCTGAAGTCATTAGAGAGGACAGACGACATTTGCTGGTTACAGCTTCTTAAATGTAAGGATTAGCAGCGTTTCTTCAGCAGTTATGAGAGTCTTTGGGTTTTGGACTGTGATTCAGACAAAGAAGCTTTCTGAGGACGTTTTGTTGTTTTGCTTTTTTTGGGGGGGTCACAAATTTTGGACATTTAAATGCGAAAATAATTAATATTAATAAAATATAGAAATAGATCTTAGTTTATACATGACATTTAAAATAATAAAGCAGATTAAAGCCAAATGATGAGCAGTTGTGCATTATAGTCATGTGATTTCTCTTTAGCTTTTAGCTTCCTCACTGTCTTACAAGTAGTTTGATGGGATAATAATATTGTTTTGGTCTACATTCAGCTGACTGGTCCAGGATGTGTTAGCTTGAGGCCGGACATTAGTGTAGGTGATTGGCTTCTATCAGAACCCAATAAAAGCATTTTGCACTTTAAAGTTGTCTTACATGTTGCCCATTAATGGTAACCACTGGTGAACCCACATCCAGGTCCACCTGGTTTTCTTCAGTCGGTCCAGTCGGCTTTTGAATGAATTATGGGAGCTCTGAATTGGTTCTTGATAGTTTTTTTTATAGATGATCGCCTCTAACTTTTAATTGCAAATGCAGTACATTTTTTATCTGAACATGACTGCCGTGTTGGTTGTACTTTATCCTCCAAAAGCACCCTTTATTTACTAAATATTTTATAAAATAACCACTTGAAAAATATCATGAAGAGAATGGAATATCCCAAAAATCCTACATGACTATATGATTATATGTTCTCAAAGTGTATCCTGTTATTGTACTGTAAGTATCCTGGTTACTGTGGTTTCACATAGGTTTTATATTTGTGGTTTTGAAGCAGGACCTCACTAGTGTACATTGATGTTAATAAGCTGCGTTTACGCATTCAAATGTCCCACATTTTACCTGTAAAAGGTTCATTGACAGGAAAAATGCTTTGTCTCATACATTATTCAGTAAGCGTTCTTTACCAGGCATCAAGGCACGAGAAGTGCGTCTCCACCTCAGTCACGACAGGTGATTTATCACACACACACACACACACACACGCCTTCACACTGCTTTTGTCTACATCAAGGAAAAGTGAGCGAAGCACGGCTAGCTTGGCCTCAAGGAGGAATGAAGGCGTGTAACACACTCTGTCGACATGACAGGTTTTTTTGAGAGTAATTACACTCAGAGGCTGACTGCAGGTCAGGCAGTGCAACTTTCACTCACCCAATGCCTGACAGAGAGAAAGGATGAATGGCAACTTTTGTCTTTAGGCCTTACTCACTCAGTGTATATAAGTTGTTAGACAGTCTAAATGCAACATGTTGTGTCTCTTGTGCATCATGCTGTACCTATTTTCATATAATAGACGAAGGCAAGCAGCAGATTGTCAGATTGGAGACCAGTGAATATTTTGTCAGTCTGCTGTTTGTTTCCACACTGTCTGAGCTTGTTGTAGCAATGCATTGATAAATCAAAATCCAAATAATTTTTTAAGATTTAAAAAAGCTTAAAAAAATAAAATTAAAAATATCTATGTTTATTCATTATCCGTAACCCAGTGGTGTCACAGCATGTGCACACCCGAAATCTCAAAAGGGTTTGTTCACAGCTCAGTATTCAAATGTACATACTGTAAGCCCCCCAACACAACTGCTGTTACAGTATATAAAGGCGTTACCATAGCAAGACCATAAGTACACTTACCCAAACTTCGGTTTCATGCTCTCATTTCACACCACAACATGATAGTTAATGATGCATGAACAGCATTATGCTAGCTTGGCTTCACACTGAGGCCCTGTGGCTGTGGCCTGTTAGGTCATGTACTGCTCGTTTGACCGTTTTTGATGACCGTTTATGAGCGTCTTTTTTTCTGTAGCCAAACTTTATTGTATTTGAAGCTGATGATGAAGATGGAGTTGCTTGTAAGTCTGTTTTCTCAGGAAAAAAATCTGAAATAAACTCTATAGTTTGAAATTTAGTTAATTTACTAATTCCCACTTTTTGTTTAGTGTCTTTCAGGGAGAAATTTATTTAACTTCAGCTATTTTAGAGGCTATGGTGTTGCTCTTAATTGCTCTATGTGTGAGTTTTTTCCCTTTTTGGATATGAATCTTACAGTTCCACATTGCAGTTTTAAGTACATCTCTGGCACAGCAGCACAGCCTAACTCAAATCCTGTTGCCACAGCGGTAGCTTTATTGTGTCTGATTTTATCAGTGCAATTAGCTTGCCATTTCACCTCCTCCCATTTCTTGGGTGGTACAGAAGCTGCCACACTTGCACTCGAGAAGGCAGATCTATTGTAGCTGAAATAAGGCTGTTCTAGTAAAGCTGTCGTCCCTGCATCTGAAAGAGCTTGTGGGTGGAGAGGAGGTGTAGCCTAAATTTGAATCAAGGCCATATTTCCTCAGGCATAGAAAATGTAGGCCAACTTTACCATATTTATACAGCATGTAACGTGGAGAGAACAGTATATGCTGAGTTTATGTTTCACTTTAATTCACACGTCTCTGCTGATTTTTAGTTTGTAGGAAGTGACACTGAAACAGGAGTAATTTGTCAGCTGCCAGACTCACCCTGCGTTATACTCAGTTTTTAGCTCTTCTCTACCATGGTGCACAGTTGATTAAAAAATTGTGAAAAAACAACAAAACAAAAAACGAAGTTCAGGTGATGGACCAGTGAGTGCTGGGTCATACTAATGAGGGCAGTAAGGCAGCTCAGCCAGCGTGTTGCCCTGGAAGGAGATCCCTATGCTGTTGACATTGATAACCATTACAAACGTTTCCCTTTTTTGTGTTTGCTGTTGGTTGTCATGTTGTTAACTGCTTTCCTGCCTGTACAACATCCATTGCATGTCTGCCCGTCCTGGGTGAGGGATCCCTCCTGCTCACCCTGACGTTTCTCCCAATTTTTCCCTGTTAAAGGTTTTTCAAATAAAGTTGTCATGTCTTGTCTATCAGGATGTTTACCTTATTGTTCCTTACTGTAAAGCGATAACGACAACAATCAGACAATGTGTGTGTGTGTCAGTGCCCATTCTGCCGATTTCTTTTGTGCTGGTCACAAACCTGCCTCGCCATTTTGATTGTAATGCCACCGGTGGAAATTTACTGAAGGAGTGTTCAGCTGCACATCCTGTTGATGTGATGATGAGACCTCAGGGCATATAAACACAAAGTTATGACAAGTTCAGTCGCAAAACTTCAATAACTGCATGTTCTAGAACTTAGTCATCAGGATTCTCTCCAGGCAACTCAATCTGGTTTGTAAAGGTCCTTTTTTTGTCTCTGCTGTGTAGACTGTGCACCCTTTTCTGACTCAGGCTACATAAGAAACAGTCGCTGTGTTAGACTCCCAGTCACACACAGTTGTCCACGGGTGTTAGTAAAAAAAAAACCAAAAAAACGATAAATATTAAGATGTGCGTGCACAACAGAGTGCATAATAAGACATTTTGCATCAAGCACTTTCGGACAAAATGGCCTGTTATAGTTGATGGCGGTGCTGGATTTACCACAGTTTCAAATATTATTTCACGTAATTATTATAACAATTAAATTTGCATTTTTCTTTGACATGCTTTTTGCTGAACTGCAGCTAATGAAGTTGTCAATGTCATGTTTGGCGCAGGCTCAGGACTCCTCGTTTTGCGTCTGCAGATGTTTAAGTCGGGTGTGCCCTGTGATGTTATTTTAACCTGCCCTAGCAAGCATCTGTTGTGGGGCTGCTGATTGCTTCTACAGTAATCATATATTAAAATAAATCAGAGGTGATCTGACATTCTGCCATACCAGTTACACACAGCAAAGGGAGTGAGATGTTGTGGTTAACTGATCACTTTTGTACCCACTTCTACTCAGTTGTCAAGCCACACTGTTTGAGGCTTAAAGAGTTGCTATTATTATGTTTACTTAATACTGTTTATTTTATTTATTCACAGAATGGCACAAAGAAATCCTGGGACTTCATGCGAACTCATGACAGGTAAAACACATTTCATTCTCTACTGTCGGATGGAATCAGGGCCTCTGTCCACTTGTTCTTTGTGTGCACACACGATCACTCACACACACACACACGCATAATGTGAATGTCAAGCCCATTTTTCAGAAAGGCCTAACATGTAAAACCGGCTCAGATTGGATAGGGAACGCTAGTGTGGCCTAAAACAGAGTAGAGTTTGGTTTGCATAGCCAGGACTTCTTTGCTAAAGAGTCTCTGCCAGCAGGAAAAAAAACTGCTCATTTACATGTTAGTAGACATTTTTTCAATCTGAAGACCTTGTTTCTTAAGTATCTGGATCTAATGTAATGAATACTGGATTTGGACCAGTCTTGACCTTTAGCAGCTCTGTAATTCTGTAAACCTTGTATCTGCTTTCCATCCTTTGCTTTATTACATGCAAGATATTTTTTTCATTTAACTGTTTCACAAATTTCAAGAGAATTAGAGCAGTTCTAAACGCATGCAAAAACATGAGGTAATTCTGATAAGCGACGATTGTTTATGCTTGTTTTGAGCTTGTCCTTTCACATGCAGCCACTAGCATCTCTCCCTCATGGTATTTTTTTCCACCAGTCAAACCAAAACAGACCTTGTTTTGGCACCCTGTTATTCTACTTTGCAATGGCTATAAATGTCTGAGCTTCATGGGGGGCACTGTAAGGGAAATATCACACATTTGTGTCAAAACTCCAATTCCTTCTCCCTGTTTTGCCCAGGGTATCGTAATGCCCTGAGGTAAGTCTTGGGCCATTTAACCCTTCTTTCCTCCACTCCTGACCAAAGAGAAGGGTCCCGGTGAAAAATAGTACCACTGGGGCCAAAGCCTAAAACCTTAAACCTGTACTGCTGAAAGAAAATACCCCATGGGAACATCTAGCTCTCCCCAGGTGGAAATTCTGCCAAAGTGTTATTCCCCCTTTTGCGTGTATTGAATAGACTCTGGGTTGTTTTGCATTTTTGTTTAAGTGCGCATAACATTTTCCTCTCAGCAGGACACTTGTTGTCACATGTCAGGTGCGCAACACAGAAATGTGCGTCTTGAAATGCTTAAGAGGACAAGTTTCTCATTAGCTCCTTTTTTTGAACATTTTGAAACTGATTCTTTCTGCAGTCAAGACTCTGTATGGTTAAACACAGTGATCAGGTCAGTTTGAATTTAGAACTGACAGGCCGAACTGATTTCCTATGCTTTGGTGGTTCTTGTTGGTCACTCAGTGGTCATTCAGAAGGTTTTAGTCCTTCCATCCATCCATTCATCCTCCTCCCAAGGCTCCTCCCTGGGATTCTAAGGCATCTGCAGATCAGATGAGATATTTAATCTCTCTAGAATATTTTTGGGTTTGATGTGCCCATAATACCTTCCTTAAGGTATCCTGATCATAAGCTTAAACCAGTTTTACCCCAAGTTAAATACTTAGAGATTCATTTTGGACACTTAAACACACAGTCCAACTTATTCAGTCACCAGGTCATGGCCACACGTGAAGGCTGGAAAAGTAGACTGGAATGGCACATCAGGCCACCCACTGCTCATTTCCACCACAGGCGCCGTGGTCTTCAAGACCCTCTGCTGTAAACTGGAGGTCACAGCTCAGTGAAGCCAACAGATCTGGATCACTCGCAGACAGCAGAGATGCAAAATTGAAGCCTCCACAGTGGATGCTGACCACTTTTTGGCTGCTCTCTGAGATGCTCGATTGGTCAAAAAGCAAAACACCCGCCAAAGATTTTCTTCAGTGGCTGCCATGAGCATGAGGAGTGAAGATGGACACTGACATACATCGTGTCCAAGTCTATAAAACACATGAAGGCTGGGTTGGCAGATTCCCATTGCTTTGTTATTTTGACACCTGTGTGTTTATGGGAGTGTTTGTGTACTGGTGCTTCTTTATTACTGGAAGTGATTTTTAATGACTGCGAGTATTTTTAGTTCAAGAAATTTAAGAGACCGCAAGCAACAGAAAGATGAAGTCATTTGCTCTTGCTGTAGTCTTGCTCATGTGTCTTTTTTTTTACTTCCTTGCCTTTGAAGAGCTTGTTTATGCCTGATTATTTACGTTCCCCCAGCCAGTTACACATGGAGGGTACACTTCTGGGATTAATTTGAATCAGTTTGTAAACACACATGATTCAATAAGTTTATCTGTCTTTAAGTTTGTTAAATTAAAGGAAGATTCAAAACAAATGTCCAGCTTTTAATTATTATCTATGTAAAGAATGAACTAAAACTAAGTAGAACAAAGTAAAAAAGCACTTTAAGAAGGTGCATACAAATACACCTCATTTAACAGAGGTTTAAATAGCTAAAGAAAATTTGTCTCATAAGTTGTTGGTTGTGTCTGATGTCATAGCTTCAGTTCTGGTATTGGAAGATGGATTTTATATGATTTTTTTTACCCATTTTTTTTTTCTTTTTCCAATATCCACAGATGATAATATCTTGATACTATAAGCTCTGCAGCACAACCATTAGTCACCTTAGTCCTGCTCCTCATATGTCAGCCATAACCCAGTTTTACCGCTGTCCAGCCAGGATCCCCACAGAGGAAGCTTAACGGTGCATGAAAAGTCCTGAGTGTCCGTTTAGCCTGCTTTTTGGTTCTTTTTTTCAGTGGGGAGCTGTAGAGACAACAGTAATGGTTTGGAACAGCACTACAAGACCCAGATCTGCCTCAGGGGACAGCTTCCATGCCTCAGGCCTTTGTGTCCCACTTTTAAACCAAATCTACCGTATTATCCATACTTGTGCATTTCAGATGTGATATTCCCCTGCAGCTGTAGGCTGTAGGCACATACCAGTAAAGGTTTTTCATTTCTGATGTGACATTAGACTGTCACTTTATCTGTCTATATTGCAAATAGAAATTAAATCAGCATTAGCCCAGGCGCTATTGCGAAAAACAAGCTGTAATACTAGTGTCCTGGTTCCTCCTCAACATGGGAAAGACAGGGCAGGGCTTCCTGCTGCCTCTAACACATCCGCTTTCCCAACACAGACCCCCAGGCTCCAAGTCTCCACTGGTAGCAACAGTCACACTTGGTGGTGGAGCATATCTCACTGACCTCCCTTTGGGGATGGGTGATCTGACACATTTTCTCAATTTTGAAGTGCCTCGTTAGAGTATAGGCTTGAAATATCAGTCATTTCATCAGTCCTGATAATGGGGCCAATGTAATGCGCAAAGATGACTGTTGGCAGGTCCGGTCAAGTGGTTAAATAGCGCAAAGGCAATTTTTGTGGTTTGGAGGGTGAAGGTTGGTCTTCATAAAAATGTCTGGTGGATGTGGATTAAAAAACACAGGTACATCAAGTGGTGATACAGAGACCACTTCAGTTTGGTTTCCTGCATGCTCTACGTTCAATGTACAGTCAGCTATTCTGGCTGTCTGCAGCAAATAAGCACAAGCTTGTGTGAGTGTGAGACAAAGCTTTACTTTGTTTTCTGTGAACACAAGCCCAATTTGAATTGTGGCAAAGGAAAGAGATAGTTGCTTGCTGAGTGTCATTGCCACTTTGCGTTGGTAATGCAGAGTGTCAGCAGTCTTTGGGAATTGTTTTTAAACACAGATAATATTTGACAAGATTTTTTTTTTACTTGTTTGGAACTTTGAAATTGTCCAGGACTTGTTGGTAACTTTTTTTTCTAATGGAAACATAGCTGTGCCTCTGCCTAGTTTACTCAAAAGGTAAACTAGCCAGGATATGGTAATCTGATTGGATGAGAGCTCAGTCATTTACTGGTCAAACTGTCATAATGATTACGTTCCTTATCATTGTAATCCAGTGACCCCCTGGCTGCCACTCGCCTCTTTTTGGTAATTGGTAGTTTCTAAAGCTGATCCAACCATCGGTGCCTGCTCTCTCAGAGATTACCAGACCAGTGACAAAAAGGTTGTCTTATTTTAATTACACTTGTCCTTTTCTTCTTTTTTCTCTCTCTTTTCTCTTTAGTGTATCAGTGCTGATCTTCAACACCACCTCACACTGTTTTGTCCTTGTCAAGCAGTTCCGTCCAGGTGAGTCTTCACCATACAGAGCATGAGACTAATCGTACAGTGGAATCCAGTTATTTAATACTTCTTGTCACCAAACTGGATCTAGATTGTTATGTATCCTGTGGGCACTTTCACTTAAAAAAAAGCAGTACATTACAATCCCTGTTTATTCAATGGGATCTTAGTAACAATGCAGCCTCATAAATAGACCACAAGAGGCCCCGTTACAATGCAGTCTAACCTCTTTTGTTAGAAGTCGCCAGGGACCGCTCCACACTGCAGTGGGCTAAATTCAAGGAAGTCTGGGCATTGATATATTTATTTCCTCTTTTCTCTCATTGCTGTTAAGAAAAAAAAAAGTTTGTTATCTGAAAGAAATCAGAGTTTGTCTGCAACCTTGAATGACATTTGTTTTTAAACAGGGAGTGTACCGTATACTGGTCAGCTTATTTGTATTGAACAATAATGTTTAGAAATATGTTGGTGGGTACAGTACCAATTAAAAAAAATCAGTATATTCGGGGTTTCAACCAGGAATTTAATTAGCATAGGTGGTTAAGTACTGCACTTGATAGACATGTCATTTAATCTGATGATAAGCAGAGGCACTCTTTGTTTCACGTACAGCTGGACACCTCAGTAAATCACACTTTGATGTGCTTAACATCTGAATTTCCCAATTGAAGCAAAGGTGTCAGATTCAGCATATTACCTGTACAGGGTCAACATCCATCCTGTGGCTGCAGCTAGCAGCTGATTTCATTTGTGATTCATTTGTTATTAGTGTTCAGTTTAACCGATTAATGATTGATTAAGTCTCTAAACTATCAGAAAATAGCAAAAATCACATCACAATTTTAAGTAGTCTACCGCTCCTCGCCTTCCGATAACTTTATCTTTTCAGCAGTCAAAAACTCCAAATTATTGATTGATATAAATCAAAGAAAAGCTGCAAATCCTCACACCTGAGCATCTGAAATCAGAGCGTGTTTGGCATTTTATTTTTAAATTTTGTAAAAGATTCATTCTCTTGACTGTCTCATTGGTTAATGGATCCGATGTTGTGCACTGTATTGACCTTCACAGTTATACTATGAAGTACATGGTGGTAATTCAGTGGATATAAAAATACATGCAACTGTACTGTATTCATACTGGCCAAACTTATATTTTCTCCATACTAAGTTTATCACAGTCACAGTTAATTTTCTCTCTGCTCCACCAACAGCTGTATACATGTGTGAGTGGGAGAGGACCAAGACGCGGGCCCCTCAGTCTGCTGAAAAAACTGAGGAGGGCGCCGCCGAAGCCACTGCCCCAGAGTCTCAGGAGGGTCAGTCGGCCTCAGAGGGGGAGAGCACCACTCAGTGGCCCCCGGCTTCAGCGGGGGTCACCTACGAGCTGTGCGCCGGGCTGGTGGACAAACCTGACCTCTCCCTGGAGGAGATTGCCCGGCAGGAGGTGCTGGAGGAGTGTGGCTACGATGTGCCTGCCTCCAAACTGAAGAGGATCACCTCTTACAGGTCAGCTTATGGCATGTTTGTGTGCACTGAACCTGCAGGAAATATCTTTAAGTTAAGAAATACAGAGTTTTATGACTCTGCTTTTCATTTACTTGTGAATATCTGCTATAGTCACTCCTACTGGGCTTCTTGTCCCTGAACTATTAATTTCCTGTTGTCCTATTTTGTATTTCTGAACCTCCCTGAGCTATGTTCACTCAGAAATAACCCACATTTGCAGCTTTGTTTCTTTAGTTTGACTAATCTTTCTAAAATTCACTTCCAGGTAGAGTTAAAAACATTGTTAAAACGTGTCTGTTGACTGCTATGCTTAGGATGTTATCGGTGTCGGTTGGTATCGTTGGTATTGGTTTACATTTGGCTCTCTGAAAGTTCACATAATCTCTTCCACCCTAAAGGAAAGGGTGCATTTTCGTGAATCCAGTTTAAAAATGACTTTGGTGGGAATATGTTTAGATTCAAAACTGTAACCTGAAGTTTATGTCAGAGAGAATTTTACAGGAAGTCTTTTAATGATGAGAAACCACGAGAGCTGAGGTTATGTAAGTGAGCTGGAAAGAAGCGTCAGGGGAACCATCTATCTTTGTCAACATATTATTAGCTCACTATAACTTGACACAGAAGTTGAAAGTTCCAGGAAAAGAACAGTCCCACATTAAACAGCAGCACCTGGACAGCTCTCATAAGTGTGCTTTTGATTTGACTTGAACGCCTCCTCTAGTTTTGTTGGTGTTGTCTATGGCCATTGTTATGTGTGGGCTGCTTCCATTAGATACATAGGTGTCATCTTAACCCGCATGACCCCTATGAGGGTGTATTTGGCAGAAGAACACTGTGGTTAAATCCTGTGCTTATTAGTAGGCAACCTGGTGTCAGTTGGGTTTAAATTGAAAAGATGAAGAAGAATTTACTCAAAAATACTGTACGTTTCTTTTTACCAGCATGGTTTTTGAGTACTGACTGAAATCAGTGCATTAGCACATGAAAAGTTATTTAATGGCCACTTTCTCTTATTGGTCAATTAAAAGGGCAGATTTTACATGTCAGAATCAGTTTATTAGACAAATGGCATCCTAGACAGCTTGAGAGTTTTATGATGTCTTCTGTGGCTCTGGAGGAGCTTTGGAAAAAGAAAACTACTCAAGTGTCCTCAGGTGAGTGTCTCAGGCAGGTCCTGGAGAATACAGATTTCTAACAAAGGCTGTGATACAAACAAAGGACTATTGGGATGGGAAACCATCTGTCTTAACCAGGCATGTAAGATCTAAAAAAAAATGACCCTAACGGGTTTTTTCAGAGCTTGAACCATAATAGGGACCAAAAGTCACGTCACGCAAGTGTCCATTTTGAGAGTTAAGATATTGTTTTAGCATCAGCGATTCTGTCGTCATAGTAGACCCAGTATTATAGAAGTTTTCTCAATACTGGGTCAAGCTCAAAGAATAATTGCTAATATGGATATAAATTTATTGTTTCTGTCTCTTGTTCCCGCCCCCACAGGTCAGGCGTAGGTGTAACAGGCTCCAAGCAGACCATGTTTTACGCCGAGGTGTCTGACGACAACTGCGTGAGTGCAGGCGGAGGTGAGCCACGGGAGGGAGAGCTTATCGAGGTGGTCAAAGTCCCACTGCACGAGGCCATGACGTTTGCCTACAACGAGCGTATACCCAAAACCATGGGCGTCATTTTTAGTTTTATCTGGTTCCATAATAACATGTCTCCCAAGTACAAGATCTCCACCAACGTGTAACTAGTACTAACCAGTCCTCTTTATACCATTTATTCCAAACTAAATCAAACACTGGCCCAGCACATCCACTCTTCCCCTCATGGCTCATCATCCTGTATTGCCTTTTTGCTTATTGGTACATGATGAAAGGTGGGCCCCTTGTCTCTTTACCAACAGTTTTGTCCTGTTTACCTTTTGAATTATATTTGGTCTTAATATGTTTCCTGAAAACAAATTTGCCATAGCTGGTTGTCACTGGCAATTTTGTCTGTTGTTGATGTTTTTGTTTTGTTTTGTTCACTAATTGTGCCATCTGTTATAAATGGCTGCATATCACTGATTTCATTTGCCTGCCCTTGATTAAAGGAATACTCCACTGCTTTTAGTGTAGGTTGTTGAATGTTATCTGCATTTATAAAAACAAAGGAATATTATAAATACACCTGGCTGAGAAAGAGCCATTTACCACCAGCTTCTACAACACCCAGCATTCACTTTAAACATTGTTTTATAATCAGCTATGTGGTTAGCCTCAGTTTGCTAACATTATAGCATGCTAATATTTGCATTGAAGGTCATGGAGACATTTCTACATGTCTGACAAAGTCTGCCAGAGGATTTTTTGCGTCTCACAATGCAGTAAATATGAACAGTGGCTACATTTTTCCACTGGTTTTCTGGTTATTCTACTGATTATCATCTTATCCAATAAAGACACAGAGATACTGTAAAAACAACTAAAACAAAACAGTGGAGTATTCCTTTAAGCCATGATCCAGTAATGCAAAAACTATGCTAGTCAATGGTGGGGCCTTGGAACGATGGAGGTGTTCAGATGTGTTTTAACCACCACTTGTTCAAGCATGCCTCAATTAAATTCTCTGACCCACAGCCTTTAAGCAATACTTATCACAGTACCCCGGGCTAAACCATCACAAACATCTCTCACTCTGTTAGAAGATCTTCATGAAGCCAGACCAGTCGACATATTAGCAGACTTTTCATTCAACAAACAAAGTGGAAAATGTGAGTTAGATATTATTTCACTTCACAGGAAAAAGCATTTCAGTTTTAAGCGTATCGATGTTCTCAAGCACAATCCTACAGTAGGTCACTGTTTGTACATGAGTAATGTGAAACTTGTTTGACTCGGAGAGGAGTTTTAATGTAGTTTTACTTTAGGAATTTTTCTTCTTTTTTTTTTTTTTGTTGCATATTTTTTTTTATCGTAGCTAGACAGACTTTAAAAACAATACAGAAGACACTGTATAAAGGCTCAAAGCTCTAGAGAGTTCATGTAATACCTGACATGTCAAAGGGACACCCTAAAATAAAAAATTCGTATTTTTTTAATCTGTCCATTGGGATTAGCTTGGTGTGAGTCACCGAGTTTCGCTACTGGCTGTAGAGCTATTACCCTCCTCTCCAGTATAATGGAACAGCAATGTCATGACCCGTTTACTCAGGATAATCCACAGATGTTTTTGTGAACATCATGTAGGAACTATTTTCTTTCTAACAAGTTGTATCACAGCGCAGAAGAAAACCTATGGATGTGACAGGGCTGAATGTAAACATTAATGGCACCCTCGTCAGCTGAGCTGGAACACTAGCTAGCCTAGTTAGCTTAGTTATCAAGCCTCTCGTCCATTAGTAGACGCACTTTTCCTCCTGTCCACTGATACATAAAGGAAATAGTTCCTACATGAAAGTGCTCACAACACAGTCTGTGGATTGTTGAAGTTGCTGTTGAGTTTTTCAATGCTTTTTTTTGGGTTTTTTTGGCAAATTGAGCACCACAAGCGAAGTGCCATCGAGTTCCTTTACATTAGAGAGAAGGCAGACAATCTTTACAGCCAATATCACCAAAACTAACCAACTTGCACCAAATAATCTGGCTAGATAAACGGCATTACAAGTAAGATAAAAAATATGTATTTTTGATTTTGTGGTCAACTGTCCCTTTAAAATTACCTTTTGAATACATGGCTGTAGGTTAAGAGGCATATTTTAATGGACTTAAACCATCTAAAAGATCATTTGATCATAATTCATTTTGGAGGTTCTCTGTAGAAAATCTTAGATGGTCATTAACACAAAAAATCTAATCTCACAAAGTGAATCTCAACAACAGTTTGCCAAAATCTCAGGTCCAAACATTGAAACTGTTGGTCATATTCAGGGTGGATCTCTGAATGTGATGACAACCAGCATTTTATTATTAAATATTATATTTCAAAATCAGCTTAAAGGCAACAAATTTCGTACTATTTTTACTATATGTTAGTATTTTTCCTCATTCAAAAAGGGCTGGATTTATTTAATAATATGGGAGAAAGGAAGAAATCCCCCCACCTTAATTTTGTTACAAATATGCAAGTTCTGAAGCAAAGATAATATTGTTTTTAGAAAATTACGACTCACTCACAACAGATAACACATCTCATCGTACTTTAAGAGAACTGCTGCAGTGAGAGTTCAACACTCTCTGATGCACCTACAGAATTTATTAACTTTATAGGAGAGGTATTATTTTTTAAGAGTTTTAAGTGCAAAATTAATAACACCTTTAACATATTGAGGTGTTAAACTCATGAATCTGTCTTCTTAAACAAGAACAAATTCTAGTCCCCATAATACATCTTAGTGTTGATGCATTCCTCTGCACTCTGGTGTGAAAATAAAGAAATACTCCAGGTGAATATGAGCATCATTCCAGGATTTACTGTGGTTCTTGCAGGCTTCATGCAGAGGAATAACTGACAATCAAATGTCAACATTTATCTTATTACACCCATAAAACCTTGTGTTTTTTGGTCTTTTTTCCTCTAATCAGTTTTCGTAGAAGTGGACCCAGCATCATTTTCAGTCATCTCAGTGCAGTTATCTGGTCTCGCTTGAGCTCTAAGTGCATCATTCTTATCTGCACAAACAAACAAAGTCAAGACAATTTGAATCAGCTAAACTGAATATGTTTGGTTTCACACACTGAGTCAAATGTTCTGGGAGTGCTTTCCACCCAGACTGTGTTGGAATATATGCAGAACCTTTAAGCCATATATTTATCACCCCCTACATCCCATCATTGAGCTTCTTTGTCCTTCTGTCTGTCAAAGATATTCCCTTGAAGTAGGATTGTATAGTTTGCTGGAACTGCTTGAATTAATTTTATTTTGTTGATTTTCTTTGAAAAAGAAAGATGATTCTAATTTGCTAGATTGAATTATATTCTCTCAAAGATTCTCTCAAAGATTCTGTCCAACACTAAATCGTGTTGTTGGTATCAAGTGTAAATGCGGATGTACAACTACAAACACAAAGAAGCTACAGGATGTGGAAAGCACTTTTGGAAAACCACAAAATGGCCACTGGACAGCTTGTTGGTGTTATGTCTTTGTTCCTTGAGGCATGTAGAGCAAATGAGCAACACAAACAGGGCTTTCAAACAACATATTTTCAAGTACACTTCACATTACATTCACCAGCTTCCACTAAATCTTGAAATGTTTTTTGGCCTTCAGAAAGTTGTTTGTTTGACACCTTCTCCTCACCAGATCAGTGTCTGTCGTGTTTTCTCCACCTTCTTCCATGTGACAATCATTTATTGAGTTTTTAGTTGAATAAAGTCTAAGTGGATCTCAACATGTGTTGAGAGACGTTTAATGGAAAACCTCACAGAAAGATTCCCAAAGGTGCTTGCAGTTTTCCATTGTCTTTGTTCTTGTCTAGTGTGAGATGAACCCAGCATATGAAGTAATGAAGATGGTCTCTTTTTGACTTGGAATGACTCATTAGAAAATTTTCTGTAGCCCGCATCTTAAAGTGGTTAGCCATAATCATTACAAAGTTGATAGAGCAAATAATATGCTGTATATTTAAAACACATTTCAGTTTGCTGATATGATACCAGTTGCTTCTGACTTGGCTTGATGTAAAATGTGACGAAGCCATTTTAACTTGTAAGGCCAGTCTGTAACTTAATGAGCCTGTCAAATGTGGAAAACCGCTGTGTGACTTCTCTTTTTGCTGAAATGATTTTTCTTTTTTAGGAAAGTTATAGAAGAAACATGCAACAGGCTTGTCACTGTGGGCAACATCAGCCAGCAAGCCAACGCCCATACATAATTCTCCCTCTGGGTATTATCTTGAGAGTTTAGTGCATTTAGTGAGCTTTACCGAGAACATGAGGCTGCTTTAATGATGGAAGCATTGATAACTGAAGTGACATTACGAAAACAGATAGCAGCTGCAAGTGAGAGAGATCAACTTAATGTCTCTGATGATGTGTTTTTCAGCTTCAGAATTCGCTTGCCAAAACAAACACAAACGCTTCAGGTTCAGCTGGTTCAGCCAGCATCTCTATAGTCAGTTCAGTATATGACAGATATTACGTGAGGCCTGTAATTTATCTCTGTTCAGCCTGTCAAAGTCAAACCTCACAAGTTCTCAGACCTGCATTCTATTTTATACTCAGTCATTTTTTAATTGCTTTTATAAGCTTTTCAGATGTACCAGCTGTTTTTTAATCTTATTCTGTTCTAGTCTTATATATATTATTGAGTTTTTCTCTGTTAATCCTTTAATTTGAGTTTATAGCCAGTGCACTCTCAAAGGGTTGACTTCATTTTAAAGGAAGACATGTAAAAATTAGTTTCACTGGTGATTTGAAGGAAAACATTCACACTTTACAAACTTTATGCTTATTTGCTTTTTATTAGATGGGAATTAGCTGGGAAGATTGACACCACTTTGATATCTGTGCAGTAAATATAAATATTAGCTTAGTGTGGACTTACAGTAAAACTGGGAGAAAAGGAGACCAAAATCTACCTATTACCACCACCAGAGCTACAGTGGCTTGCGAAACTATTTGGCCCCCTTGAACTTTGTGACCTTTTTCCACATTTCAGGCTTCAAACATAAAGATATAAAACTGTAATTTCTTGTGAAGAAACAACAACAAGTGGGACACAATCATGAAGTGGAACACACTTTATTGGATATTTTAAACTTTTTTAACAAATAAAAAAACGAAAAATTGGGCGTGCAAAATTATTCAGCCCCTTTACTTTCAGTGCAGCAAACTCTGTCCAGAAGTTCAGTGAGGATCTCTGAATGACTCAATGTTGACCTAAATGACTAACGATGATAAATGGAATCCACCTGTGTGTAATCAAGTCTCTGTATAAATGCACCTGCACTGTGATAGTCTCAGAGGTCTGTTTAAAGCGCAGAGAGCATCATGAAGAACAAGGAACACACCAGGCAGGTCTGAGATACTGTTGTGGAGAAGTTTAAAGCTGGATTTGGATGCAAAAAGATTTCCCAAGCTTTAAACATCCCAAGGAGCACTGTGCAAGCAATAATATTGAAATGGAAGGAGTATCAGACCACTGCAAATCTACCAAGATCTGGCCGTCCCCCTAAACTTTCAGCTCATACAAGGAGAAGACTGATCAGAGATGCAGCCAAGAGGCCCATGATCACTCTGGATGAACTGCAGAGGTCTACAGCTGAGGTGGGAGAATCTGTCCATAGGACAACAATCAGTCGTATACTGCAGAAATCTGGCCTTTATGGAAGAGTGGCAAGAAGGAAGCCATTTCTTAAAGATATCCATAAAAAGTGTCGTTTAAAGTTTGCCACAAGCCACCTGGGAGACACACCAAACATGTGGAAGAAGGTGCTCTGGTCAGATGAGACCAAAATCGAACTTTTTGGCAACAATGCAAGACGTTATGTTTGGCGTAAAAGCAGCACAGCTCATCACCCTCAACACACCATCCCCACTGTCAAACATGGTGGTGGCAGCATCATGGTTTGGGCCTGCTTTTCTTCAGCAGGGACAGGGAAGATGGTTAAAATTGATGGGAAGATGGATGGAGCCAAATACAGGACCATTCTGGAAGAAAACCTGATGGAGTCCGCAAAAGACCTGAGACTGGGACGGAGATTTGTCTTCCAACAAGACAATGATCCAAAACATAAAGCAAAAGCTACAATGGAATGGTTCACCAAAAAACATATCAAGGTGTTAGAATGGCCAAGTCAAAGTCCAGACCTCAATCCAATTGAGAATCTGTGGAAAGAACTGAAAACTGCTGTTCACAAACGCTCTCCATCCAACCTCACTGAGCTCGAGCTGTTTTGCAAGGAGGAATGGGCAAAAATATCAGTTTCTCGATGTGCAAAACTGATAGAGACATACCCCAAGCGACTTGCAGCTGTAATCGCAGCAAAAGGTGGCGCTACAAAGTATTAACTCAATGGGGCTGAATGATTTTGCACGCCCAATTTTTCATTTTTTATTTGTTAAAAAAGTTAAAAATATCCAATAAATTTTGTTCCACTTCATGATTGTGTCCCACTTGTTGTTGTTTCTTCACAAAAAATTACAGTTTTATATCTTTATGTTTGAAGCCTGAAATGTGGAAAAAGGTCACAAAGTTCAAGGGGGCCAAATAGTTTCGCAAGCCACTGTACATATTAAGTTGAACCTTGTTTATTTTAATCAGAATCAGTAGAAAATCTGTGTAAAGAGTCACTATTTGCCAGACTGTTTCTGTTACAGTAAGTACCTTAATTCTGCTGTGGTTGAAATGTTTCCTCTACACTTTTTTTGTTTTTATGGATTAAACAAGCTGGATACAACCTGTTAATTAGTGAGCTTTGGCTGTTAGCTGTTATGTTCAATTAGCGGAGCGGTTTCTTTCTGTTTTCAGTCTTGTGCTAAGCTAACTTCTGTCAGCTGTAGCCTTGTATTTGCTGTACATTTTAGAGAGTGGTGTCTGTCTTCCTACCTAACTCTGGGAATGAAAAAACTAAAACTATTCCTTTAAGTCTCCCACTGCGACAAGCCTAGCCTTCCCCTCTATGACAAAAGTAAATGCACTTTTGACAGCCCAGAGCAAGGTTTCAGACTGTGCCACTGGTAAGCCATATGCTACTTCTATTAAATATAACAAATATTTGAGATAAGTTAATGGTTGTATAATTCACTCTTGCCTATGCTGGATATGAACCATTAGCCCAGCATTGGACATTTCTACCTCCATCACTCAGGCACATAAAATATTTTGTGTCCGGTTGCTTGCTTCTAAGATGCTGACATATCAGATTCTCAGCAACATGTCAGAAATGTCAAAACTCAAAGGTTCTCTGTGACAGAATACTCAATATTTATTGGTACCAGACTTTTATAGATGTACCCCCATGGCTATGCTGTAGTTGCTTCTTCAGCTGTGATTGTTTTTCGTTTTCTCCTGTTAATCATTCGTGCACTGTTTGACAGTTTCTTGCTGTATTCACAATGATCATGAGCTGAGCAACAGTCTATCATGAACATGTTTTAAAGGTGCTATGTGTAGTATTCTCTCATTAAAGCTGTATTACTGTTAAATTATATCTTGGACCATGGATGTGACAGTTCAAACGTTACCTGTGATCTACTCAATATTAAATTCTTTTGTGAAGCATGCAGTGATTCTTGATTTGCTCACAAGTCCTGGAAAGGGACTTTTGCTTCTTTATTGGCAGTCTAGTAGCTGAATATTCAGAAGCAAAAGGGGGAAGATAATCAGAATTGCTGCTGTTAAGAAGTTTATAATGTGTAGCACATATGTTATTCTATTAGGTAGTGAACTATTAAGTGAAAATCCTACACATAATACCTTTAAGTGCAAGAAGTATTGGTAACGACAAAGAAATTTGTCCAATTGTGATTTTTTTTTCTGGTGTCTTACACTGAATTTGTGTTTTTCAAAAAATATTTTATGAAAAAAAAGTACAGACTCGAACATTGCCGTTTTACGATTTTATCATGTATTCTATACTTTATCAAAAGTGTATACTCATTGTGAACAGTGTTTTCAGTAATGTTTCAATTTTGTTTATTTATTACCTAAATGTTAAAGTACTTAACTTTTAAAATATGACACTTGGTACAAGCATACAGTATATATTTAAATATGATACTTTGCATGTGCACTAACTGTGTTGGATTAAACTGCATTAAGTTGAAATAAAATGGGTTTGATGCCCAAAATGTCTCTTTTTTTGTTCTGTAATTATTTAGTATTTATTCTGAGTGTTTGTACTAGAAATTCATTTTGTAACAGTAGAGTTTTATTGAAATGCAATGATTGCTTTATGAAGTCATGTTACGAGTGGCAACCTGACTTCCATTTCTACTGTTAAAGTAATAGTTCAACATTTGGGTTATGTGATTATTAGCTTGCTTTCTTTCTGAGAGTTAGATGAGAAGGTTGATACAACTTTCATGTCTGTGCATGAAGAATGGAGCTGGAGCCCAGAGGCTTTAGCTTAGCTTAGCATAAAGACTGAAATCAGAGGGAAACAACTAGCCTAGCTCTCTTTCAACTTCAAATATCCACCTTTCTGCACCTCCAAACCTCACTAATTAATCAATAAAGAAACATAAAAATGGTCTTGTCATCACAATGAAGCTGTGGGCAGGTAGATTAACGAGCATCTATGAGATGTGTTGTTGGAACAGGTTCAATCTAGGGAGGAATCGGACTTGGCTCTGACCCATTGAGGCATGGACACAGGACCTCCTGGGTGTGTCCTGTGGCATCTGGCACCAGGATGTATTCGACAAATACTTTGAGTCCTGTCGGTTGCGAGGTGGGGCCTCCTTGGATTGGACTTGTTCCGACGTATCGCATAGATGCTTGATTGGATTGGGATCTGGAGGATTTGGATTTGAGGTTGACGCCTTGAGCTTCATGTTCATCTGGCCCTTCCCGGGCAGTTTTTGCAGTGTTGCAGGGTGTGTTGCCCTGCTGGTGTGTTATCATGAGGGTGTGTACTTAGTCTGCCGGAGTGTTTTGATGAGTGGTATGCATCAAAGAACAGTTTTTCACTTCAGCTCTAAAGCATTAAATTGGGTTGTGTTTCCTAAAAATGGGAGCATCCAAATTCGACAACTTTAATTCCCCCAATTTAGTGTTTATATAGAGAACATTTAATAATTGGTTCACAACACACCATAACATTGTATAGTGTATAATCCATCAATGTTTGTAGATAGCTTAATAATGTTAAATAAAAGGACTTAATGTGTTTTTATGTCAGCATGATGTGGTGAAACATACTTGACTTCCAGAGGAAACTAAAAGAACAGTGATCAGCAAGTATTCTGTGATTAACATGAAATCCCCAGCACTTCCCTGCTGCTTACGTGAATCTGTCAGCAGCCTTTATGCAGCCCAGTCATATATATCATCTGTCTTGAACAAATGCATCCTGATCAGACAAAACGAGATGAGGATCAGGAAATGGGATGACACGTTTACACAACGAACCCCTATAATTTCTGCAGATCCGATCTTGATGGGTATTTCCCAGGAATGAAAGCAGTTTCATTTAGCTCAAGAGATAATACAAGCTATTGTACTGAGACGATGATTTTATCTAAGATTCAGCAGAGGTGTGTATGTGCCCGAGACAGGGAAACAGGAAGAACATTTTCTTTCTTGTAGAGTCATCCTTTTCAAAACGTTCAACAATCTGCTTATTAACCAGCTGTTTAACAGTCTCAGCTTTATTTATCGCCAAATCGTGTCCACCAAACCCTGACTATTTCTAGATCACTTTCACTTTCTGTTTTTTCTTTTTTTTCCAAGTATCACACATCTGATGCTCTCATAAAAGCATGTTGCTTGGGAACAAAATGGCAACATGTCACACTTGCACACTTCTATTTTAGTATCAAAACACGATTCTCAGGTAATGCCAGTCTTGCAGTGAAGAAGTACACTACAGAAGCACATGACTAGGTAACTAGGACAGGTTTTTATTTCATTTTCCTGTAAAGCTTTCAGCATTAATGATGTTAAGAGAGATGTTAAGTGTTTGACCTCTTCTACTATATCCTCAGCTGACTTCTGCTTTTCTTCTGGGTGGTTCTAAAATACGAGGATTGGCTTATTGCTGTGAACACTTGCCAAGGAATGTTAAGTTGTACATCTACACAAATAGTAGGTTCTGTTTCCATTATCAGACTAGTTTTTCAGTGTTTTAACTTTACAGTCAATTAGCCTTGCTATCAAATGTGGATGGCTCATGTCACTTTCAGGCCTTAAGTGTTCTATATTCTGGTGAATACATTTGTTAATTTCTGAGCGTTAGATGAGAAGATCAATACAATTCTCATGTCTAATACAGTGAAAGAGTCATGTTGTTTAGCTTGCCATAAGGAGCGGAGGTAGATGGAAACAGCCAGCCTTAGTTTGTCCTAAGTTCACAAACACACCAACAAGGACCTGGAAAGCTCACTAGTTAACATCATAACATAGCATCATCTACTGTATCAATGTGCACACAAATCTAACAAATCTTTGTGCTGTGATAATTTCACGACACCCAGCACTTCCATGCAGCATCTTTGCTACATTTTAGCAACCTAATTTTGCCGACCAAACTTCTGTATTTCTGTGCTCAGCTGTGCCTTGCCAAAAGAAAAGGCTGCAGTATATGCTTGGACCACAAAATGTTCGTTAGTGAGCCTTTCAAGTGCTGGCATGTGTATTTCTTAGCTTTAGAGAGAGACGTGCTAGCTGCTATCAGTTTTCAAGCTAAGATAGACTGAAGCCCCCTGGCTCCAATTGCATACAATATACAAAACGGAGAATAGTATTCATTTTCTCATATAGCCTTAGGAAAGAAAACTAATGAGTGTCGTTCTGAAAATGGCAAACTAATGTTTACAGTTCATTACACAATGAAGGAAAAGAGAATCTTGTACATGAGTCAAAAAATGAAAGATGACCACTGATCTTAGATATATCCCTGTGTGCATGAACAACTACACTGTAAATACACTTTCCTCACCACCACCCCTCCATCTGTAAAAGGGTGGTGGGGAGGGGTGGATGGATGGGTGCTTATATTGCGTCCCTGTTGCTTTCATGTTGTAACTGGACACATGGGATGACTCTGTTCTCCAGAGACCATCTGGTTGTGTGTGTGTGTTACCACAGCAGATGGATTACCACCCCTCTCCCCTGAATGCAGTCCATTCACAGGTGGGAGCTAAAACCTGCCCTTTGAGGGAAAGACAAGATCCACCACAGAAGTTAGAAGACGCACTGTTGTGCACATCACCAGCCTGATTCCAGCACAACCCTGACCCACTCTCCATCTGTATGCAAATGAGATCTTACACATATGGGAAGTCTTGTGAACCTGTCTTCCTTGACATATCTACTGTATGTCTTTTGTAGTCATTAATAGTGTTCAGAGATGAAAGGTGTAAAATGTTCATATCGCAATTATAGTGAGTGAAAGCATCGTGGTTAAAAGAAGAACTGATCTACAAGTTTGATGTTAAAAACCACAAACAACGCATATTTTTGGCCTAAATATTAAAATAATAACCAGTCGAAAAATGTTCACTGCAGTGTGTGCATCTGCAAAAAGCAGTTGGAGTTGGGGAAATATTGTGGATTAGTTTAGGTTATGGTAACTTCTTTATGGTTTCATAGTTAAGGTTAGGGAACGATCTTGATCATGACTAAACAAATCCAAGATTGACTTTCAGTAGGAAACTAACAATTAATTAGTGGACTACTTTGTAGAGGACCAATTGCCATAAATATTAGCAAATATAATTGAGTCTCCTGATCAGATCAAGTAATCCCTTCTTTCTTATCTACTTTTTCTCCAAACCGGCTCTTGAAATAACAACAAGATCAGCTGCTCTTCTGCCCTCGACTCTTGAGCAGTTCGATCATAACCTTGGATTAATATAGCATTGTGCTGAGTCTGATTCAAACTGATAAACAATCCTCAATAGGAACCAGGTGAGCGCAACCTGTTTCTGTTTAAAAGCGCTAATATCAAGGTGGTCAGAAAGGTTTTGCATCATTCAGAGTCCACATGCAGCATCTGCTAGGCCTTATCAGTGACATATATTTACGAGGTCCTGGGCCATGCACGCTAGGATGGATTGGAGGGTTTAGAGCAACTCACCCATTAGGTATCTCCATATGTGAAAGGAGTAAAATGAGAAAGTCTGATCTGTCACGTTAACACTGACTAGAAAAGAAATCTGAACAACATACCGCATATCCTCTTTAATCACATCCTTTAATCAGTGATTTACATTCGAACAGGCAGCTTTAAGGTAATCTGAATGTCATACCTCATCATGGTGATATCAGAGCAGAGGAAGCAACAGAACGGTTCAAAGGGTTTTAGGATCCATCCCTCGCAGTATTTTCTCGTCTTCTTTCAATTTTGGAAATAACTGCAGAGTTTTTAGCAGCAGAATAGAAACATAACTCAGTATTTAGTGTTGCCCAGAACATCACAGGAAATACATAAAATTAAAAGGCGACCCGGATGTGCAACTGTTCTTTTTATTGTCGTGTCAGGTATCTAAGGGTCAAATCGGGACTGCCATTGCAACATCAGCTCCAAAGCATAAACAGGAAAAACAAGACATACAGTATAAAGTTTCATCAACTTGCCTAGCGGGTTGCCATTGTAACTGTGGATTTCCCATTGTCATTCATCTTCAAAAATATGCATGTGTGTGTGCGTTTCCAGTTGGTTTGGAAATGTCACTTTCTCCCTCTGAACAGCAACATATCACACAGACTAGCATGTGCTGTATGAAATCTGAGCCCTCCGCATGAGAAAACACAAATGCATGCGGTTCTATCAGCGGAGCAGAACATGAGGGTACGACAGAGGTGCACTTCAGTGTCAGGGCTGACTATATACATGTGCTGCATATATATATGTCTCATCTTATAGCAGTGGAAATGCCCTTTCCACACACTTGGTAGCTCTGTCACGCATGGTAAAAGAAACCTGAGTAACTAGCTGAAACACCGTGGCTTCATTTGATGTCCGGAGTCTAATTTCAACTGATAAACCTATTCCAATTATCCTAATTAATAAACCACTGTGTTATCTTAGAGTATTTGTGGAAGAAGGCAGGTGAAATCTTAATGCATGTGAAAAATGTCAACTGTCGAGGTGGTATGTTTGATATAGAAAGTAAAGTATGCGATATGCTTGGCGTTTGAGTGGTTTAAGTCATGGAAACAGTTGACATTGCTAGCTATCATTAGGGTGATCAAAATAGGTGAAATCTGAGGGTGGTTACACAGCTAGCTTGCTACCTCAGCTGCACCCATGCTAGTCAGGCAGAGATTACAGCTACCTGACATTTATTATTTTCAGCTTTAAAAGTTACGAAGAGTACAGCGATATAGAAGAAGAAGAAGAAGAATCAGCTTTATTTACCTAGGAGCTAGGTAGCTTAAGGAGTTAGCTACCTAATTGCTTTTAAACTGTAAATCTTTGGTTTCTCATATTGAAGTTTATAACCACTTTATTTTGCTGTCACACAGCCCTGACTGCATCACATGGAAAAATCTCCTTTGTGCTGGCACTTCACTTCCTTCACTGCGCTATTGTACTCGTCAGCATTTGCATAACGGCCAAATAGTGCTGTGGGATTCGTGTAGTAATATACCACAAAATCTGCATTCCTCTGCCAGCCTTGGTACAGTGCTTACAGTAGTTTCCTCATTCTTTCTACAACTGGTAAACACAACTAAATCTTTATCTACAACACATTTTGAATGTGTTTGTGAATGTATGCTTTTATCTGCACTACTGACATCTGATATTTTGTTAAAATTGCGGAAGGCAGATAACGGTGACGTCCTTGATTCAACTCCAGCCATCAATTTTCTTTCTTTCTTTCTCCATGATCCCTTTCACTCTTCACTGTCACTAAATAAATAAAGATAGAAAATGCCAAAAACACAGGCAGCTGGAATAAACCAATAAACTACAGTAAACTCAAGTAAAAAGATATTGCAATATCTGATGTCAAGTCTGATAGATAGGTTAGGGGGAAGTGCAATAACTTTGTTTTGTTTGTTTCTTTTAGCCTTTCTGGAATTTCATATGCAGAGCATTCTGTTATAAAAGCTTCTCCTAAAACACTAAATAATTAAGATAAAACAAAATACATGATTTTAAGTAGAGGTGGGAAGTTTGGCACCTGTCCAACCACATAAAGATGATAGATTTAATGCACACTTTTGTTCTACACCAATCCCAATAGGAATTAGAAGACATTTGCTTTTTTGTGTTGTTTTAGCTTTTATTGCCTCTCAAAATTAGCTTGAAAGCAATTGAATTATGGTTGTCATTTTCATACCTATAGGCTATACCTTTTCCGATTTATATTCCTCAGACGATTTCAAACTTCAAAAAATGACAGAACAGTATTATTATTACAGTATTTTGCATTGTCATTGTCATCAGATATTTCTGTTGGACCTTTGCACTGAATAATTTCCTTTCACCATTGCCAGTTAAAGGTTTCTGTAGTTCAAGCAGAAGGGTGGATGCTGCAGGAAACAGGTTCGGTCAATGATGGTGAACCAAAGAGCTCACAAGCAGAGGTCATTAATTATTCAAAGCCACTTTTACAAGACATATGTGTTTGAATTAATTCACAAGGGAAATAAACTGCTATTAAACAGTACTGTTTATGTATGGTCCATGAGGACTGATCTCCAAGAGATCATTTCATCTGTCTGCAGTGTAGAAAACCTGCACATTCACATTGTCTTCACGAAATATTTAGAATTCAGTAATCATTAGAAAAAGATACTACAGATACCACAATTAAAACCCTGAAGACCTCAGCAACATTTTAGTGAGACAGCCATTAGAGCTTGATAAAAACAGCATGTCTCAACCTTGACCCATGCTGCCAACATCAACGCCCCCCCCAACACACCCACACACCATCCCGAACAGCACCAGACGCACACACACTGAGTCCCCAAAAGATGCTTAAAGATAAAAGAGAATCGACCCGTCAGCCGTATGTACAGAGACTGGAGATCTGAAAGGAGAAAAGCCATGAAAAATGGATGAGAGAAGAAATCCACTTCACCTCCCCCCCTGGAGGCTGGCAAACCCCCCACAGTGCTCCTGCTCATAATCCCTTCTTCTCCTGCACACACACTCCTCTCTCTGTGCCTCACACATGTACGAGGTGTATGCAAACAGGAAGACAAGGTGGGCACACACAAACCGAGGCCCTTTGGTAGGTAGAGATGCTATATTTCAGCACTATGTTGGATTAAATTAGCCTTTGAGGATATTACGTTAGTCATTGCGAATGTGATGAAATGAAGCTTCATAAAAGAGTCTAAAATCCAAAATCCTAATCTTTTGTTGTTATTTTGCATATATGCTTGTGTTGCTTAGCTTTGTAAATAGTTTTTTTTTTTTTGTAGATCCATTTTTTATGTAAACCCAAAGTGTATCCAGGCTCCTCTGGTACATCACTGGGGCTTAAAGAGATGCTTAACAAATGTGATTAGTCACGGTTTCAATGGCAAGGCTCATATTAGTGAATCATTAAGGCCTAAAAGCTTTTACAGAGGCATTTCCACTTTGTCATGAAAACAGTCCTGGAGCAAGCACTGCATGTTTTTTAATTTAATGGGCATATATAGGTCCAGTGCACAAAGAAACTGTTTTCAGACAGACAGAAGTGACTAACTGTGCTAACATCTGAGACTGTACTTTTAGCAGCACAGCATAGTGTGATAACATGATAACATTTACTGATTTTTACTTTACTACATAAAAAGTACAACTAAGGCTGATGGGGATATCTTTAGTTTTTCAAGTATTTCACCATACACCAAAGTATTGGGTAAGATCAGTTTCAGCCAGCTGATGGTGCTACATGAAACACTAGGCTCACTAAAGTTATTGCAATTCATCCTGAAGGTGGACATGAGTGTCTGTACAAACTTTAGTAGTCGTCCGTAGGTGTTAAATTATTTCAGTGTGGACCAAAGTGGTGGCTGACCCCCCAAGAGCCACGCTGCTAGCATATCTAAAACCACAAAACTGATTAAACACTACAGAAGATGCACACTCAAAAAACCCCACACATACAACACACTGTTCCTTCACCTCCTCAGGCCCTTTGCTAGGTGTGATCCAACTTAAGGCACTCACATACTTGTGACAGCGTGTGAAATGTTCCAGTCAAAGCGGCTGCAGCTGCTCGGTCTATCGGCAGCCTCCTTTAAGGCCTATCTGACGAGCTGGCAGTTGCCTGATGAGAAGGAGACAGAGACATGGATGGTAGAGGTGGAGGAGGGTGGGGGTTGCTGTCACTTACACTTTGATTGGCAGCTTCTCTCTCTTGTTTTTCTTGTTGGAAATGAAAGGCGGTGACTTCAGTGGTAGCATGATGCATGTAACTTACACCTGAGCTGCAAGACGTCCTCTTTACATTGACTGTAAAAGCTTTATTCATAGAAAACAACAACATACACGATCATACTGTTTTCCATTGTAATAGTTAGGCACAGGTCATATTAGTTTTGTGATGCAGCTTATGTCTTTTGGTTATGATGGTAAAGGACTGCGCTCCCCTTGGATGTGGCGAGAGTTCATTTAAAGATGCGTCAAGCAAAATAAAGTCCATGAAGAACAAAAATGCCTTGGAGAGGTTCAGATGTGAATAGTAAGAAAAATACAAGTGATCTTCAGCCAATTTACCACAAATAGTAAGTGCTTGAGATTTATCTTAACCGTTATTGAGGATATTTTTGGTTCTCTGCAAACAAACTTTAACCTTGCTTGAGACAGGCGTCCACCATGATTTATTTTTGTCACATCAAATAATGTAACTACTTTTCACCTCAGTCTGCAGCCATTACTGCATTGCCACAAATGTTGCTGCAACTTTAATAACAAGAAAAGCACAAATGATGGTCATCTTGATGGATTACATAACTTCATTGAACTTAAACTATGTGCATACTGATTCTCCTGCCTTGTGGAAAGGAGAGGAAGTTGTTCTCATCTTGGATGGAGGAAAAGAAAGATAAAGAAATGTTTTGGGAACTGATTATCTCTTATTTAAAAAGAAGCTACAGATGCAGGAATGGTCCTTATAATAGGGACCAACGCCCCTTTCCTAAAACAGTACAGGTATGCATACTAGTGTGAATGTTCACATCTGTGTATGTACAGTGAGTATTTGTATGTAGTGTTTGTATCAGTAGCATGTATTTGCAAGTACAGTGTTGGGGGGAAGGGGGGAAGGGAAAAGGACCAAAGGGATTTGTTGCTGTGGTACCTGTAATTTACCTGAGTATTTTTATTTCATGTTACTTGATAATATTACTGCACTATATTTTGGAGGCCAATACTTATATTTTACATTCGACAGCATTAGTTACTTTGACAATTCAGATTATTAATACAAAACCAACAAATAAAATACTGATAAAACTACCCAGCAGTGTATTAAGTTGTTCAAATTATCTCTACCTTTACCACCTGCAACATTAGTGATGCTTGTACTTGAATGCATCACAAAAGATCATGCAGCAAAATATAAAATTCTTGTGTCTTTTTGCTTAAGCTTTTGAATGCAAGACTTTTACTTGTGACAGAGTACTTTGTCCACCACTGATGAAAAAACTGATAATACACCAGAGGAGAAAGAATATCACAGTGCGTCCAATATCTAAAAAGATTATGAGAACTCAAGAACATGAACACCAGAAACGTTTGACATTGTACACTATTATTATTATTATATGTCTGTTTTAACAGTTTTTCCTTCATATTGAGAGTCTTCCTACGAGAGAATCAGGTTAAGTGGTGACCGATGCAGACAGTAGAGGGCGCTCTAAGCTGCTGCAATGTATGAGGTTGAACTGAGGAGAGCACCTTGCTAAGTCTGGTCTTGTTACTGGAGAAGTCATGTGTTTTAAGGGCAGGTTACTTTCAGCAGGCTTTACTACTGCAGAAACAAAGGAGTGGAAACATCTTCTTTGTCGAAATAAACTGATATTTATCATAAATGAGTACAATAAATAAATATTCTTTTTAGGCATCACTGGAATTAAAAAGCAATTAGATTATAAAGGAAAATATCAAGGAAATCAATTAAAAATAAAGCACCACAAAAGAGGAGGCATTCAGAACTGGTATTAACTTTTAATATCATGTAAACTATAATCACATCATCATAACCAAATCGCATTAGTCCGCTTTGCCTTTTATAAATATATTCTATTTGCAGAACTAATTTTTTTAAGCCTCTGGTGACCAATTATATTTTGATGGTTTTAGTGGCATTATATTGGAAACCAAACAAAATCAGTCAAATATGTCCCAAATAAAGACAGTCCTTCATTAGAATTAATAGCCCTGCTCATCATAATGTCTTTGCGGGCGCGTTTAATTAAAGTAAACCCCTGCTTTGTTCGCATGCTGTAATGAAGCTGAATACAAACCCCCAGTATAATTCAAGTTTTGGGAGGAGGAAGAAGAAGAGGAGGAGGTGGAGGAGGAGGAGGTGGAGAAGGAGGGTTGGTGGGGGTTATTATACTATTGTCCGCCCCTTAATCCGGTTGGCTCAGAGACTGCCCGCAGGCCAATTTGTAAGTGGTTTGCGGAGCTGCCAATCAAAGCAGACATCCTCTCCTCAGGCTGTGGCTACGAAACATCTCAGTTGCTGTGTGGAGAGATTTGACGGAGGGACACTCCTGTACATGGACCATCACTGCGCTGCAATCCGCCGCCTGCTCACACACACACACGCACACACACACACACACAGACGCATGTAATGCCTCGGTAAAATCTGGACAGAACGCGCTGGAGAAAGCACGCATGTGATTATTTTATTTTTGCATGTCAGGAGAGGAGGAACTAGACGCCGGGTTCGCGGCTGTTTGTCTTCTCTTATCGCTTCTCACCCCGTATGTCACTCTAATTAATCGGAGGCATGTGGAATCGCACCAGGATTAGGAATTGCTTCCCAATAGTGTGCCTGCTGTTGACGTTATGGACGGAGGTAAGAAGGCTCTTGTTTTATTCAAGAAAACAAATATTTTATTCTGCTCCACACAAATAAAATAAATGTTCTGAATTACCAATGTCAAAAGTTGGTGGGCGTGGGCAGATGTATTTGCTCTCCGGCATTGCATATTCGCATCACGTTAATCGATAATTGAATTACGTAGCCGTCAGTTGTGGAGCATGTGATCATGTCACCATGACAAGATTGAAGTCTGAGGAACTGATACGGGCTACTCTCCATTTTGGTTACAATGCTGAGAGCCCCGTGCGTTTCTTTTTTGGGTGGGTGGGGGGTGAATTAGGCCCTGAACCAAGAAGTTGTAAGTTGCATTGCATCAATTGGCTGCTGCATCGGCTAATTTGCTCCCGTCTCATATTGTCTAAAAGCCCAGAGGCCAGTAAACTGTAGGCTGTTCACGTGCTCCATTCATGGTGAAACAAATTATTTTGGAACATCCACCCAATCCGCATGAGCTTCACAATGATTTTAACTGAGATTCAGACGCTGCGTGGCCACTTCGTCTCCTTTTTACGCACCAGTTTGAGCAACCCCAATCCATGCTCCAGCCTGTTAATACAGGCCTATATATAATTTTGTTCTTTTTTAAAATGTTGTTTCTAGGTGTCCCAGTCAACCGGCTATTTCGAGCTGCAGTTGATCTCCGTGGAGAATATGAACGGCGAGTTGGCGGACGGGGAGTGCTGCGACGGCTCCAGGAGCTCCCAGGACCAGCGCTGCACTCGAGATGAGTGCGACACTTACTTCAAGATCTGCCTGAAGGAGTACCAGATGGAGGTCACAACCACCGGCACCTGCACGTTCGGGGCTGGATCTACACAAGTTCTCGGTGGAAATATGTTTTCTATTAAAAGCGCGAAGAACAACCAGAATAAAGTCGACGATGCTGGCAAGATATTGATCCCCTTCCAGTTTGCCTGGCCGGTGAGTGTGACTGATTTCTTGCTCCAATTAAGGCCACAAGAGTGTTTCTTGACACCTTCTTAGGTGGAGAGAGCATAACACAGAACCCCCTTAAGAATTTTGGCAATTTAATGTCCATTTTTTGATCGATGCGTACACAAGCCTGAGGAAGCACTTCATAAAAGCATCCAGGAATGGTTTGGAGCCTCTCTTCAGTTCTGCACACACCCAGTACATTAGAGCAGCACTGATTTGGATACTTGCTTCTTGTTTCTTCTTTGCAAACAAGGGATGCAAGTAAGGATCAGTTAATCTGCTGATTATGTTATTAATTGATGAGAAAACATCATCAAATGCCACCAACTCTGTTGTTTCATCCAGATTAGGTTTAATAGCATGGAAGGCTAAGAAAAGTGGAATATTGTGCCATTTGAGAAGATGGAACAAAAAATAATCAAAGCAGTCGCTGATTCATTTTCTTATTGATTACATGACTAACGTTGCAGTTCTAATTGCAAGCATCTTCCTGTGCCGAAAACGCTTCAGCTTTGTAGTGGAAACGCTTGAAAAAAAGAAGTTGAAATCTTATCCAAACAAACTGCACCTTAATGGACCACACTGATGTCAAATTTACTGTAAATGATTAACGATTTGGTCAGGGTTGAGGGTCACATGTATCTGCCATTGCAGGGAAGCTGGGCCTCATTAAGTGGGGGGTTCTTAGCAGCCTCCTGTCCTTATGAGAATTGACACACATCACAGCTAAACGATTGCATGCTTCACGAGGATCCGATTGCAGCTACAGTGGCTGGCGGTGTCATCTGGGTCATCTTTTGATGACTTTTGAAGTTGCCCTGATATATACGAGGTTTGGCTTTGTTCCAATCCACCAGCTTGCACCTGCCAAGGCCATGATGGGGTAATTAGACTGGGGGAAACGCTTTGATATGTCGACCCTGGAAGGGAACTCTGTGACTTCTCTTCATAACATGATAATTTGCTGATTCATACGGGTGTTCAGGGCAATTTCATCAAGTGGAATTTGGTTTTTTTTTTGTTTCTTTTGCTTCTGGTCCATGTTACTTTGTATGCTGGAGAGTGGGTATGGATATGTGTTCATGTATTGCTTTTAGGTGCCGTACAGCACATTTTTTTGTTTGTGTTTTGCGTCTCTACAGAATAAACTCTTCCATTAAATACCTTTTACGTTTTTGCAAGGCCAAATTTTCACAGGAGTCTGGTGTGAAGTACGAGAACGGCACGTACTGTGTTTGGAGGTGTTGGATGGATGCTCCAATTAACTCTGTATTATAATGATGAATGAGTGACATTATGTGTGGAGAATGAAGTATGTGTTCTGATGAAGTGAGGGATGCCCCCAGGCAGCAGTTTGGTGTGTACTGCTGGCTGGTTTTGACACCTCTCCGCCCTCTCTCTCTCTCTCTCTCTCTCTCTCTCTCTCTCTCTCTCTGCACCCCACAGCTTCCTCTCCTGCTGTGGGGTGCCAGGTGGCCCCTCCAGGGCAGTTGAGCTCGACTGACTGCAGATGAGTGATAGCTGATGGATTAGACACACAATTAAGGTGTGCATGCAGTTGTTAACAAAAAAAAAAAAAAAAACAACATCCTTTTGTTTTTATCAAGTTTGAGTAAACATTTTGTTCATTGTTTTGGATGACGCAATGCAGTATTTTTGGAATTCAACCTACCGATATGTTGCAACGTGTTTTAATTCACATTTTTTAGTGTCGTGATGGTGCTGAAGTAGGCTGTAATGCAAATGGAATTTTGCTGTCTTTTGAAGTAGAGCTTAAATGATTAGCTGATGGAGAACATGTAATCTGGAATCATTTTGACAACTGATTAATCATTATATGTAATTTTTGAAGATGTCATGCTGGGCTTCAGCAACTTTTCATTGTAGGAACCAAAGTTTTCCACCATTTTCTGACTCAATCAGTTCGTCAAGAAAATTATCTGATAAGCATTATTTGCAGCTTTAGATTAGATGATTCAACAGATTAAACATTTAAAGCAAAGTGGCAAAAACCACACTAGATATGTTGGGAATATTGTCAGTATTTTTTGATTATCTTTTTCTATGGAAGTTAACTGAATGTTTTTTGTCGTAGTTGCAACAAAACAAAACATTTTTTCCCAAATAACCAAATTGATTAATTGAAAAATTTATTGGTCCATGCTCGGTTGCAGGCAGGTATATTTTGAAGAAAACCTTGAGCTGCTCTTTGATTGAGCAGTAAAGGATTTTCAGATGATAACTAAATGTAGTTATCTATGTAACGAGCAGCTCTGTGTGGTTGTGCTGTTCTCCTGAAAGCTTCACATGTTTTGCAGTCTTTTGTGTTGAAGGTGTCACATGTTTTATCCAGGTTGTGTCTTTGTGTATTCAGTGATTTCAGGGTTTCCCACAGCTGTTTATAGCAAAGGTGGTCCACCTTTAGTGAATAGACAGCCCCCTTTGCTGACTTTTTTAAGCTTCAGGGGAAAATGTCAAAGGTGTGATTTCTCTATCTCAGTAAAGGCCATATATTGAGAGAGGCTGGTTGTGTTAGGGGCAACAGATAACACCTGGATTAACCACTTCTTTGGGGCAAAGCCTGGGTTTGTCTTAAAGATATATGTATAAAATAATGCCACACATCTAGCATTCATCATCACACTTGTAGTCTCTTATTTGTCTCATTGACTGACACCTCGAGGCCGAGGTGAAGAGGGCTATTCTGGTGTGTTGTCTTTCTGTTAAGTGGCCTGAGCTGATAACGGTGCGCTATTGCAGTGCCAGATGTCACAACAAGCCTGCGGGGTCACTTGCAGCGTCGTTGTTGCTTTCCTCGCTGAAGAAACAAAGATGCAGTGTACTATTGACTGTGTCATCTGGCCAACTGCCCATTTTAGGCCCCATAGAAACCAATGAGGGCTGGGCTCTCCTGTCATTCTGAACCCAGCATCTGATACAATCTGATAATCAGCAAATTATTTCACTTAAGGTTCTAAATTCTGAAATATTAAATCTGTTTTAGTGCCTCAAATGTCAGCGTGAACAGATTAAAGCTGCAAGGGTTGCCTTTTTCCTGATCTGGGCTAGAAGAATATGTTGGTAAAAATATAGTTTTTAATGAGTGCACAGACTTTTAATATTGTAATGTGTTTTGATTGATTGATGCAGTTATGTTGAACAGTGATTTTCAAATTGACCTTGAAAATCCTGAGTTATGACAATACACTTTGAGGCTGAATTGGCCAATTGAGCCAATTCTCAAAGAGCACTTTTCATTCTGCAGTGCACTCGAGCTAAAAATCATCATGCATTTCTGGGAAAGGCTTCTTCTTCTTCTTCCTCCTCTGTAAAGACACTGTGGCGAAGCCATCATGGCCTCTTCTTTTCTCGGCCCAGTTATCATCACACTAGTGTGATACAATTGCTAATGGCTGATTTTACTCAGATTGCATGATGCTTATCCATTCTTTGGAAGTCTTCCAGTGACTGTCCAGCTCTGGCTTGTGTTGCCAGCATGCCAGTAAAGAGACGGACTATTGGTGCCTACACTCAGTCTTTGCCTACAGGTTTGAATTCACAGTGAATGCACACTCTGTTTTCTCCTTGTATGGGCCTTTGGTGTCACTGTTACTGTAATGAACTTTAGAAGCTAAGAGAATTTGTTATGCAGTTAACAAAGTTAACAAAATTCTTTGTGAATCAGCCGTACTACTGAGGAAATGACATTAGTTTTTAGCATTAGCTAAAAAAAACCTACTATCCCATCTGAAGGTCCCAAATTACATTTTGTATGTATCTTGTTGGTTCAGTCTCTACATAAACAGAAATATACAAATACTAAGTTGTGGTTTTAGAAGGAAGTAATTTATGTAACTGATAAACAGCAGTCCTGTTGGCAAGGAAGTTAGCAGCATCACTGATGAGACTGCCATCAGTTTGTTCATCACAAGTAGTGACAGCACATAACTTCCTCCAAAACCATTGCTGTTTTTAAATTTCTGTTTGTGTAGCTATGGATTAAATGAACAAGATAAAGTGCTAGTTAGCACATTTAGGCTAAGCTATCCTAATCACCTTCAGGCTCCGGCTCCATAGCTAACGGACAAAAGATGGGACTGGTGTAAGTCTTCTTATCTAACTCTTAAAACAGAAAGAATATTAGCATGTTTCATCCAAAAAACATTCTCCTTTAAGAAACCGCTTTCATGTCAGTAGTCTGTGTGCCATCCTGCGCCTCTGTGAAATTAACACTAACGCGGTCCAGCAGTCAGCTGACCAAGATAAGGCCTCGATTGGGCCTGATTGAGTTTCCATTTTGTTGTGCTGCGTGAGCACTTTAGCAGAGCAGGGGAGGGAGAGAGACACGACTTGCTTCCATTTGATCACTAATGAAATTGCCGGTGAAATTGCTCTCTGCCCCCCCCCCCCAGCTACATCAGCCGGACGTCCGTTTGATGTGAGCCTGCCTGTAACTGTATCTGCTCTGACCTCGGATATGTATCAGACCTCCCTTGGCTAGTAAATAGATGCATGTAGGTAGACCTGTAGCTGATCTGCAACAGCTACTGACCTCATCAGGAAGCTGTAGCTGTTGAGTTAGAATTTCTCATTTAGTGGACCGTGCAGACCATCCATATTCCTGTAAAAATAACACCCAGCCTCCGGACTGCATCTGCGACCGAGGGATAAAGTGTATGTACCAAGTCGGTTTGTTTGGTCTGCTGCAGATGCGTCAGCCTCAAGAGTCTCATCTCAAAAGTGGGAGCTGTTGCACGATCTAATTCACATTTAAACAACGTGTTTATCTGCACAGACCTGCTGAAGGTTGTTTTTCTTGGAGCAAACCCAAACTATTTGAATGGTATTGGCTTGCTGCTCTGGCCATGTGTGCGTCAAATCTGCAGTGTTGCTGTCATACTTCTTCTTTTGTGCTACTGCAAAACATTGTTCTGCGCGTCTTTCCTTTTGTAGTACAAGTAAGTCAAGTATTTGTACTTAACTTCCTTGAAAGTTAACTTGTAAGTCAAGATCAGACTTTACTCCACTTCTACAAGCTACCCCTGAAGGCAACAAGTGTTTATAGCTTTTCCGAAAGGCCGAAAGCGTGACCCCATGACCTCCTCCTGACTGTGTCGCGCTGCCTCCCTGATCTCTGTGTCTCAACATAGTGAAGGCTATGAACAATACAATAATGCAGCACAGCCTGCACACCTGGCATATTGCTGTGTGAAGTGGGTGTGATTTTGTGTTTTGGAAAGCAACAAAAACTGTTGGATGCAGCCTTCGTTTCTGACATTGGAAGTATGTGGGTTGGCTTTGTGACAATCGATCAACACTTACCCAGTTAAGTCACGTTGATAAAATCTTGTGAAACTGGACTTTTTGGCTTGTTGGTCTCAAAAAGGTCATGTAAACAACGAGATCTTGGTTTCTTATAAATTGTTTGGATGTCCAAAATAGTTGGGGGGGGGGGGGGGGGGGGGGGGGGTTGTTTTTTTTTTAAAAGAAAAAAGTCTCATTAATTTCATTAATTTGAGAAGATTCCAGTTGACTTACATTTTGTCAGTTGAATCTGTGCACTTATTGTACACAGCCATGCAGACGTAACAGTATAGCACATTTTGAACTTTACAAGCCAAATTTCCAAAAGACCTGAAAACTAACTGATGGACGCGGTTAATGGAGAAGGGCGAGAGAAATAGCAGGCTGCATGACTCCAGTCTGTTGGCTGTTCTGACGCACCAGTTAGGGCAGTCAGTGAAGTTGCCTAAACCGCTTCTGAACCAGGCGGTGCTGCAGCCTCCTTCACTGCAGTCCACTGTGACTGGCACTTCAGCCGTGCACTGGGATTTCATAGGCCAGCTATTAGCAGGATGCACACTTTCACTTTCTCTGGCTGTGTGGACATCTGATGTTTCTTATCACAGGTTGGTACTGATTGGCAGATGAAGAATAAAAAGAAATGAAATGAATAGTCTAATCTTTGTATCAAGCGGCCAAATCTGATTCAACCGAGTCGCACACAGCTCTAGAAAAATGACTAGGACACACACAGTAGTGCTCAGTGTTAGTAAGAAGTAGCCCAGAGGCCTCAGTAGCGGCTCACATCCAGATACTTTGACTGTGTACATGTGCTGTATGACTTCGCCTCCCCCTCCCTCCTCTGTGAGACCACAGTTAGCCATGTTTTGGATGCATACGCACTAGCAGAACCAAAGGCTAAGCAGGCTGCCATGGTTAGCCACACCTGATGCGGAGCTTGTCTGAGCTGTTGCTAGGAGACAGCTACATAGGCCTCTAGTAAACAATTATGTTTCCTTTCAGCAGCTCCCTCCCCCCATCCTTCCTGTTCTCGTCCCAGGGCTGCTGCCACTTACATGAGTCTCACCTGTGAGTCAACTCAGCTCTGTATTGATTGTGCAGTTAGCAGGTCGGGCAGAAATGACATTTAAGACCTTGTTGTTGTTTTTTTTTCTACAAGGTGGTGCTTAGGCTCTGGATTTCAAGGCTGTATTTACACATGCACAGATGCATGCGCGGGCTTATTTGTAACAGTAGACAAAAAAAAGTAGCATAAAGCAAAAGTAACATATGTGAGTATTCAATAATATTGTTTACACAAGGGTTTAAAGTTCAGATCAGACAAGAAGTAACAAGTAAGTTTTCCTTTTCTGTATGCTGGATGTCATGGAGCCACAGTATAGAACAAGCTGCTGAGAAGAAGTATTTTTTGGTTGCTAATGGTCTGTTTACCATGAGGGAATTCATATTTCTGACTTGTCTTAAACTGGATGATTTAAACAATCAGCACTGAAGTCCTGCCTGACTCAAATGCATTTGATTTAAACAATTAATGATCTTTTGTTTTGCCCCCACAAGTTTTCTTTTTAAATTGAATGTTGTGAATGTTGTGCTCTTTCTTGCAAGCATCAATAATTAAGGAGCTTAAAACCGTAAGCTTGTTCTTTTTCGCCAAAGTGTGTCATCTGTCACTTTTCTTCCCTCTGTTTCACCTCCACCAGTGACTTCTAATTCCTTGCCCTCAGGTTTTTTCCTCTTCCCAGCCACGCCTTCACGCTCAGACACTGCACATTTTGTGCCTTAAAATTCTTACGTACTGTCGCCTGCCGTCAGAGCTTACGAGTCTGACAGACATCTGTGTTGTTGCCTTGCCCATCAACAGAGATGCAGTGTAGTATTGACTGTGTGATCTGGACAGCTGCCCTGTGGAAACCCGTGTGCTGAACTCCATCTGACCATCTGACTCCAACTACATTCTTAATATTAAATGGATCTGTGTTATGATGCCGGGGAGGAGGCAGCAGGGATTTCCTCTGAGGACACTTTGTTTTGTTCATTCTGTGATTTCAAACAAGGTACACCTTGTACTTTTAGAGTCCTTCGATTATTATGTAGTTTTCCTCCTCAGTGCCACAGGGAGATGGTTATGTTTTCTAACTTGTGCTGTGCCCATTAATGTTAATTAATATACCGACGAGTTTGAGCAAGAATCTGGCAGATTTGTTTGGAATCAGTCGTTTTATCATTAATTCTCAGCCTAATTTAAATCCATTTTAACTCTTGACTTTATTGAGATGATTTTGACTTTCTGTGATGCTGCATGTATTTGCTGTTTCAGTGAGTTTCTACTAATTTTGGATGTAGTTCTGTCTGTGCCAGAACACTCCAGTTTTCCCTCTGGTCCTGTCCCCCTTACCTAGTTAACTTGTGGAGCTGCCAGTCTAAACTTTATCCAGAAGTCTTTTTATATCAACAGCTGTCCAAAGTTTAGCTGTAGCTTTCAGCTTACCAGTCTGTCTTAATGACTCGACAGTAGTGATGGTGATGCTTCCGGTCAAATTACAACAAGGTGATTGTTAAATTCTAGTGGTGCCATCGTATCTCAGTGAAGTTGAAGGTGCTTAAGAGCAGCATGCATGAGCTGCATCCTGTGGTCACAGGGTATGGAAATACTCATTTTTCTTGTTGAGGTTTGGTGCCTCACAGCAGCCCACAGGTTAAGCAAACCACTGCACTGTGAATGGTGCGTCATGTCATGCCGCCTCATTACCTTTGAAACCAACATTCAAATTAGTTATGGGCTTTTGCGGAAATGGAAAAGCATTGCACCTCAACGGGATCATGAGGACTTGATCTAAATGAAGACGCGAGGTTTTACTAATTTTTTGGCTATAATGTATAATGTAGAGGGTTGACGGTGACGGCCGCTTTCAAACATGATGAGAAAAACAACACGAAGCTGCGTGTGATCTTGCCACGAGTCCTTTTGTTGTGATGGTGCTGGTATTCCTGTGGGGGCCTTCATAAGCATGCAGGCCTGAGTCACGTCTTGTGGGTCCGAACTCATGACACGTCTGCTGCATCCGATGCCAAAATGATGTCTTTGTGTTTTTGAAACAGACAGATGCTGTACCTATAACTGTACTTATTGACTTGTTAACGTCAATAAATCATCACAGCATCGGTTGTGACAGTAATATTGACTCCGGCCATCTGTTAACAATGCTGAGAAGGCTGGAGGTCTTTACGATATAATTTCAGTTCCTCAACCTGCAATCATCCGTGGGAAGTCTGCCAACGTCTTTACAGCACAACAAAAAATTGCTTGCCTGTTCAATTTGCAAGCGGTGCACAGTTTATAAGACTTTTACTATTTTAATTTGAGGTTCATGTTATCTAGTGAAAAAAAAAAAATCCTAGAAGAGGGAGGGAAGGCAGGCAAGTTTGTTTTTGTTGTTTTGTTTCTTTATGTGGGACCGCATTAGTTGCTTAATCACCAGTTATTTGCCTTTGGGTCTAAAAAGACTTAAAAACACAATCACAATTAAAAATAAAATGTACACCACCAGCCCAATTAAACAACAGCAATGACAAAACAACACACCACATCTACAGTTAAACTATTCCTCACATCCCTCTGAATCCTTGGTTTTATTGTATGAGGAAAAATAAGCTTCAGCCTCCAGTAAACAGATCAGAGGATTGCGTGACGCGGGCCGCTCAGGTGCTGCTGTCAGCACGTGTTGCACAGCTATGAGGTGCACAACAGATGTGAGGTGTGTCGCGTACAGGTGTGTGTTTCCCTGGTCTCTCTGCATTGATTTGACTCTTTGAATACGCTGCACATGCGTGTGGCTGTGGCCCACTGCGTCTCTGCCTCTTGTTAAATGAACAGTGTGCAGGTGCTGCAGGCTCCTTGTGGGGGTAATTAAAGCATGTCATTACACGGGCAGTTAAATTGTCACTGTACTGTTGAACCTGTTTGAAATGATAATGGCGCTCAGCTGGAGGCGGGGCTGTATTGCTCTCCAGTCAGGCGCCCTGTTGCTCTGGATCACGAATTAGCCTGTTAATGTTTCCGAAGCTGTTAGACTTCTTAAGGCAAATTAACAGCTGAGAAATATCTCCAAGAATTCAGCCAATGCAGTTTGAAACCTTAAGGCGGTTTGTCACGTGTTTCCTGTCAGATGTGACGATGAAGACATGAGTCTGATCAGCTTTATGGACCTCCAACATTTTTACTGACCTCGATATCGCCTGTTGATCATTTATTGTGTGGTTTGATTTTATTTATGTATTATTTATTTAGTACATTTCAAGTTTTAATTCTAGTGTCTGAATATTCTTAAGACATAAAAGTCCATTGCTGTGAAAGGGTGTACTTTCATTGCTATGCTATATGTATCAGTGGCATAAAATGGTCTTAAAATGACCATAAAATCATTTGTTGGAGTTATTTCTGGGACAATGTAGTGCTCAACAAAAGTACTTTTCATGATGGGGCTACGGATGAGAATAAAAACCACAGTGTTTTAGTGCAAGAGCAACCTGTTTTTGATTAAGGCATGAAACGCATTAACATTTCAAATCATGCACAGTTTAAAACGCGAATTAATCCTGCTTCCGTTTTGGCACATCGCTAACCACCATGCAGCCTTCTGTTTGTAAGTGTTTAACAGTGAATTGCTAGATGTCTACTCCATCATATCTGTGGTTTGCATGTGAAGCCATTTAGCTGTCCTATGCAAATGTGCATGCGTCGGTGTTTGTTTTACGTGTTGCATAGTCTTGGATCATGCTGGTTAATTAGCACCAGGAGGGGAGGGGTTTGTTGTATTGGAAGTGCATGGGTAATGACCCTGTTGGCATAGTAGCAGCATGCTCAATGGGCCGTGCGTGTGTGTGCACAGCCGGCATGCACCAGCCAGCCAAATGCCTTGCCTTCAGTGTGACATCTCTTGGCACACCACTCTGGCAAGCGACTTGTGTGCAGAACTCACAGCCCCCCACCTCTCTACCCAGCAGAGATATGACTGCTATACAGTCTGCAACCTGCTTTCCAAACCACACGTAGTGGTTGTAGTGTAAATGAATATTGTGTTGTAACTCCTGGAGTGTTTCTTGTCTTTCTTGTGGGGTTTCATTCAAAGTAACCACCAAAGAAACTGATATTGATACGGGTTTGCTTGCTTAGTTTTTTCAAGACGAAGAGGTAAAAGTTGGCAATCTTTTATGGTTTTTTGATTGAGGTTTGATGCTCTGGAATTCACTGCTGTAAATGAGATGAGGTTTACTTTAGCGCATGCAGTATTGATCTGTCATCTGTCATAGGGAGCTGGATGTTTGTTACTCTTTTGTCTGGCACAAGTGGAAGTAGATTTTTGGTCAGGTCTTATTAAGAATCAGGACTAAATGTCTTTTTGTGTTTTGCATTTTAATTGTTTGATTCTAGATGTACAAGATTGTTGATCTCCAGTTTTGTCTACCTGGGGAATCCTGGGGCAAGCAAAGTACAGAAATGTTAAGTACGGATGTCAGAAAGGGTAAAAAATCTTCCAACTTGTATTCTCTGCCTGCCAATATTATCGCCACATTTGCAAGGATTTTGCCACTGGAGGTCTTTGATCCTTGCCTCTGAACAGATTGAGGAGCTAGACCGAGACAGATTTGCCTTTGAGCTCACCCTCCAAGCAGCAGTGATGGGAAGCTCACATTTACTTTTTCGACTTTTCACTCTTGATTGGAAGAAGCTGCGCCCCCGACCTCCACACAAACCCACACAAGCTCCTCTTGTGTTGTGCTCTCAGAGGGTGTCTAGACTTTGTGACATCCAGCCTGCTCGGTTTCTTGCCTTAATGACCCTAAGGCTCATTAGGACTTAATGGTCGCCGAGTATTTCATTTGCAGTTAGTTCTAACTGATGAACTCAAGACAGCTGATTAACATAATTCTGTGGGACCATCTTTCATTCTCTTATTCCTCATACTGAGACGGCTGTTATCCGTTATAGTGCCCATTAACACTGACAGAGTGCCACTGTTATTCATCCATATTTTTACAAGGATCCGTGTCCGAAGAAAGTAGAAGATGCCTCACATACCATTGTTTCCACTGTCCTTCCCACTCAGCAGAGATGGCGCAGCTCGTTGCCCTTGCTGGAATAGCGTAGACTCAGCCCTAGTAAAACCAAAAGCTGGGATTGACATCACAGATTAATGAAGATTACATGCAGCGATTACTGGCCACGGGATGAATCGTGATGACCTCATGTCCCATCAGAAGGCAATAAATCAGGAGATGTCAGTGGACCTCCCTGCAGAGGAGCTGGGAACAGGGCAGGTGGACGTTCAGGTCACCCCTCATTGACAGAACAGAAACAGAAATAACTCAAGGTGTTACAGAGGGTGTTTTTACAGGAAGCACAAACGTGAATTTCACACTTTTGTTGTGTGAAAGGCCTCATAAAACAGCTCCAAGGATTAATTCTCGAAGCTCAATCAGCATTTCTGTTGCCGACTTTCCCCAAGCATTGAGTCAATCAAACCTCACGTCCACAATGCAGACGCACCCCTCCATTGATACTGAATTGTTGGCAGACTGGGATCTTGCATGGGATTACACACCAGGCCTGGATCTCACATTCTTAGTATTCTTCGAATGCAAACACTCACATCGCCCCTCATGCAAAGGGCTGACCCCTCTTTTGAAAAAGAAGCGTGCAGATCCCATGCTTAGTGACCCCAACCTGCCCCGGCTTCCACTTCCCATTGCCACCTCTCTCTATTCCTGGTCCCTTTTTATTTCAATGGCCACCTTCCTATCACTCAACTGCCCGTTGTCTGGCGTGGGAACCTACACCTGTGGCTCTCCCCGGATATCACCACGACATCCTGTGCCTTCACCAAAATGGCCTTTTATGATGACCCAGATGACTCTACCTGAATTCAGTGAAACGATGAAGGTTTGGCTCATTTTGTGCCATATGACGCAAAGGTGGCACTTGAGTGTTACATCACTTTGGGCAAATGCAGATTCTCTGAGTACACGACACACAAACATCCAAAAAAAATTTTTTCACCATGCATGCCCCCCTTCTTGACTTGAAAACTAGGATTTCTCTGAGTAAATCCTCTAATCCATTAGGGGAAGGGCTGGGTAGGGTTTTGGAGATTTGACTGACAGAGGATTCTTCATGGTCTCGGATGAAGTATTTCATGCATTCAAATGTAGCTGACGTGTGCTTTGAGTTGTGGAAAAGGGCAGGTTAATGAAATTAGTATATTTTCTGTGTTGTAATACAGTTGGATGTAAGATTAGGACTCATGCTAGAACCGCTGGCAGGTTTTTTTTTTTCTTTTTGACTTTGCCTATGCAACTGTCCTGCCCAGGCTCAGGAGCACACATGCTGACACTAATTGTCCTCGTGCTGACTGTGTCTCTTCATGGACAATGGTTTTGATTGGCGTGGGGGTGAGTTATGGTGTTGGGACAAGGGTCTTTGTTCAGTAGCCTTTCCCCCTTCCCTCCCCCACTTCTCCCCTTTATCCCCCTGCCCATCCATCTATCTTGTTCCAACCATTTGGGCAGCTGTCACTTAATCCAGCTAATCGCAGACTGGTTTGGTCTGTGGGAAACCAGACTAGTCCATGGCTTTGCTCGACCACAGCATACACTTAGTCAGGGAACTGTTTACACAAACATATAGGCATGCAAGTGAGTCTAGATTTTAAGTAAACCCAAAAGGTGATGGTCACAATATGTGCACCTGTTCTTTGATCTTTATTTGCACCTCATAACAAGGTCTGTCTGCACCACTTGTGCAGTCTCACAATACAGACAGCCATCATCGCAGGATCTCCTGCCGCTGATGCTTGCATTGCTACTCATAGTTCCTCTTGTATGCACTGGCATATGCACACACCCACCCTCATGCTCAGACTGGGACAGCTAGCCCACCCTCTTGTGGTAGGGGGAGGGGGAATGGGTGGAAAGGTCAGAAGCCGAGCTACATGTCGTGGGATGATCCACGTTCATGTCAAATAATCCATCTTTGAGGCCGCATCTGTTGTGCGTCTGAGGTTGGACGGGTTGGCAGAGCTTCCGGCAACAGCAGCACAAGCATCAACTTTTTCCAAAACTCCCAGATTCACATTTTGCCAAAAGCCCCAGATTGACTCTGTCCATGCTCTTTTCCTTTCCAACTACCTCCCTTGCTGCTGCGTGGTTTTGGCCTCTGGTGTTTTATCGGTAGCTACAGTCTTACACAGCTGTACCCCCTGTGTTCAAACTGTGACCGAAGCCCTTTAGCTCACCCCTGTCCCTTCATCTTCCATCCCCTTCTCTTGTCACCCATGGTCTTCCACAATAACACTCCCCTCCCCTTCCTCCCGCCACCACCCACAGCCAGACAAGCCTACTTAATCCCACAGCCCAGCAGCAACCAGCCTACCAGCTTGTTGGTCCCCCAGATCAACAACACAGACTGACACACACACACATTTTCCAATCCCTGTTCTTGTGATTTCTCTTTGCCGCTTCATTGGAGCAACCACAAGTGTCCTCAAATACTTGCCTTGTGCTTTTTTTTTTTTTTTTGTACCACCCCCAAAGGCCAACATCCTATCAATGACATTACAGTAGAGGTCACAGCAGTCACACTGTGGATACTACAACTGTTCCTGGTGGTGACGTAATGAGTGTTATTTAGGTCAGCTGGTTGCCTAGCAGTGTGCCCTGCAGCGCACCAGCTATATTAACCCTGTGATGCTGGTTAGCTTGAACAGTTTATGTACATGTTTGCTCATATTTGCTCAAACAAGTGTCAGCTGTGCAGGCTGCGCAGGTTTTATGCCACATCATTGCACAGAATTTCATGTTTTACATGCTTTTTGAGAACAATCCCTCTATAACCACATCAGGTATCAGTTAACGTGTTCCCAAATGGACAGAATGTAATGGTAACATTCAAATTCTTCTTATATTGCAAAATAAAGAAGAATTGTTGTATGTCAGTCATGGTGAAGTGCTATAAGATTGTGAATCCCTGGTAAAAGGCTGTAACTTCTAATGATTTATTAAACTTTTTTTGTTTTTAATTAATCATTAAAACTCAGGAAACTTTGGAAAAACAGCCATTGCATTTTACCAGAGTTTGTGATGAAACCTTCAACCAACAGTCCAAAATCATACACATCTAATTAAAAACGATACACAGCAGAAAATAATCAGCAAAACCTTTGAGAATCTGGAAAAGATGTTTACCTTAAAACATAGAACCTTGTTTTTGTTTAATTGATTAATCATTTCAGCACAGGGTACAACACTAAATGCATCCCTGCTGGTACGCTGTTCAACTAAAGCATAACTTGCTGTAAAACAAGATAATCCCCTTAGCTGCTGATTTACCTCACTGTCTGACAACCAAGGACAAAGCTAGGCAGATTTTGTCTCACACAGCTAATATTGGCAAAGTGACCTTCATAATGGACATCATACCTGCCGAGGCTTTATTTTTCCTGAAAACATCCTGGAAGACCACCTGCCTTTCTTAACATTTCTTATTTTGTTTTATGTGTTGAATAAGGAGAGCTGAAACTGATTTAAGATTAGAAGAGACAGGGCAGAAAAGGGTCCAGCTGTGTTTCAAGGTCTATTCAGGACTGAGAACCACAATCTGCTGTAGCCAACTATAACATCTTGTCAGGCTGTTCCTGCATTGTTACTGCATCAGATTTACCCAGCTGCTAATGGGCATTGGTTTGATTAATAGATAGACGTCAAAGGTTCATCTTAGGAAAGAGGAAGGAAGTCTGATAGGAAGTCCGATAGGACGCACTCAGATCCTTTGCTTAAGTGAAAGTACTTATAAAATACTGTTAAAAGTAAGCTGCAGTCCACAGGTCTCGAGATGTCTCCTGGCTGTCACTGACAGTCCAAAGTTGCATGGGATTAATATGTGTTATGATGACAGCCTTGCCACACCCTGTATTTATTCTAGTCTTAAAAACATTATTTGTTAATGATGGTTTAGTTTTCCTGTTTTATGCATGGGAGGGAAAAAAATTCTAGATTTTATTTATTTCCTTTTTTTGCCAGATCAGCCAGTCTCAAAACTAGCTCACAAATCCCAAAAAATCTGTTCAGTCACAGTAACTGACTCATTTAAACTGCTGTAAAACAAGAAAACAAGCTGACCGAGAGAGCAGCTTCGTGCTGGTGAGGAGCAAAGGTTACCTGTTATCCATGCTGATACCTTTTCACTTAACTTGCCCCTTCACCATGACTATGTTAGTGAATCTGAGACCTTTTCCTCACATGAACTCCATGACACATCTCAGTGCTGTGGCCTCCATGTCTTTGTTGCCAGGATTTTCTGTGTCACAGCTGCAGAGCTTCACTGGTGGGGGAGCTGGGGCACCGGTGCAGGTTCATACAGTCACTTTGCACACTGAGCCAGAGGGAAGCTGGCACAGCCCTGGCAGTCGGCTGGTCCCTTGTGTTCCTCCCTCGCCTCGTCTCGGTGCTACAGCTTCTCTTGGCTTCTTCTTAACGTTTCTTGCTCTTTTATCTTTGAATCACTGGGTTTCATTGGCAGTGTAACTCAAGCGCTCCTCCAGAGCCAAGTTGCATGTGAGACTGCAGGAGCACAAAAATCAATTTTTGCGTCATATGTTTGTGTGTGTAGAGGAGTTGTATGACTGACTAAAATGATCTTCCACGTTATTTTGTCTGTATTATGAACTCATTATCAGTAATGTTTACTTCTCAGCGATCTGGGAACAATACAACAAAAGCCCTTTGTTGTATTGTTCCTTTTTTGTAGCTGAGAGTAGACAAAGCATCATGTAGTCATCAGCAGGGATTATTTGAGATGTGGCAAATTTACAGAAAATGTCTGCCAAATTACATTTTTACATTCTGGGGATGCTTTTGCCTTGTAAATTGTACACGGTGTATTGTTTTACATGTGGGCGGGTAAATTCAATTTCAGTAGCCGTTTCATGCTCAAGTCACATTAAATGGAGTTGTTTGAATGTGAGTAAGCTTTGAGTAGTTGCAGTACTCGTATTATACCCTGCATTGGCTCTTTGGGCAACTTGAGACACAATTTACAGAAATTATTTTTTGAGGCTGTTTTTCCTCATGCTGTGGAAAAGTTTGGCTAAGCTAAGCTAAGTAGCAACATTTCTCTGCAGCACCATATGGACACAGCTGTTCATCCAACCCCACCTGTTATGGCTAAAGTGTCTCTGATGCTGCAGACTACTGTTGGCCAAATGAAATCAGCCAGTGGACAGCAGTCTGATTGTTCATTTCGACTGAGAGGTGCTATTTTGTCCAAACTTCACCTGACTTATTTCTTTATTCTTCCTTTCCCTCCAGCGGACGTACACGTTGATCGTCGAGGCCTGGGACTGGGACAACACCACCACACGCACCAGTAAGCCTGAACTTCACACACACATCTCAGTGCTGTGACTGTACTGTCGTTTGCTTTCAGTTGGAAGCGATCACTCGATTCATTGATTACTCAGTCAAGAGAAAATTTTAATCGATGACAGTTTTTTCTTTTATGTTTTTCATTTTTCCAGCAGACATGCCAGAAATTCATTGATTGCTGCTTCTGAGTATGTGCTGCTTCTCTTGATTTTAGTAAACTGAATATCTTTGGGTTTTTAACTCTTTGTCAGATATTAAGTTAAAGATAAAATTAACACCATGAGTGTTCCCGGTCACATCTTTAAATCCAGTTTGGTGTATTCATGTTTCACGTTATGAATGAAAGCCTCATTGAATTTCTGCTTCAATGCATGTCGCACTTTTGTCTGTGGGCTCCCCGACCACGACGCTTCATATAGAATACAAGCTGGTGGCTCGTCTGTGCAGTGCTGGCTCTGGCGGTCAGTTCTGACCAGCTGTATCCTGTTTTCCTTTGGTTGTGTCCGCTGGGTGGACTCCTGTACAGCCCCCTTTTTCCCGTCTGAGCAGTAGCCCAGTCTGGGAGGAAGAGGACCCATTGAGGACTATAATGTCTGTATGTGTGGATGTCTCTTTGATCTGTGGGGACAGTGGCAGTCTCTAACACATTTCTCTCCATGCAAACATGCACAGGAATGCATATTATATATCCACTGTCCTCTCCAGTCTAAACTTCATTCATATGAGGTCATTACATCCTGTTTTGTCCATAACATCAGACGTACTTCCACTCACGAATGCAGACAATGGAGAAGAAATAGATTTTGACATCACAGGGCTGTGATTAGACTGATTAGACTGTGTAGTCTGTTTCAGCATGTGGGCCTCCAGTGATTGTGTACATTTACGGTAATTAGTTTTGATGTTTCTGATGGATGTAAGGCCTAAATGTTGCTTGAGAGAAATGGTCCAATTGATTTTCTGCCAGTTAGCCGCACTCAAGCCTCAGCCAAATTGCTTTGAAGTCGACAAATAGAAGAATTTCCTATGTAAGGATACAAGGCATAAGAAGCACATTTTTCGCACTTTGATTTCACAGATAAGAGCAAGGTGTCTTTTTTTATTTTATGCCAAAATGTAGAAGTAATGTGATGAAACAGAAGCTGAGGCACGTTTGATTCATTCATTCTGGATTGCGCTTGAATGGCGCACTGAGGCTGCCATGAGGTCACAGACATCAGCTGACTTCAACCTTAATGTCACGGGTTCAAGAAACACAACGTCTGGAACAAATGCTCCTTTCAGCTTGTGTGGAAGATCACAAGCTAGTCTGCTTCCAGCTGCAAACCTCTGTAAGATCACCGTGAGTTGCAGTGGGTGGTTGGAGCCTTTGCGTGGCAGGTGGAGCAGGCAGGTCACACTCGTTACGTTAAGTTTTTGTTCACTTCTTGCTCAGATAAATTGTTTTTTAGGCATATCCACACATTTGTAAAACCGCGTTTATCTGTGCAGACTTTTAAAGGCCCATTTTTATTAAAAGCACTAGAACTTTTGATCGTTTTAAACATGTGATATCAAAAATAAATCGATACTTTCAACAAGCTTATTTTCCACAAAACAATCTCACATTTATAAAAGCCAACTGTACCACAGAGTCAAGCTGTCATTTAGTCATCACTATCAGAGATGCCGCGATCCAATTTTTAGGGAAAACGTTGATCTTGTTGAATTTTTAATCATAATAGCCCTGATGAGTTCTTTGTTCTTTGCTTAAATGATGCAGCTGGTCTTTGACTGGGAATCTGAACTGGCAGATACTAAGACTCTGAATCAGAAGTGGCACCTGGAGAGGAAAACGTCAGCTTTGAGATATTCAGGGTGTTCAAGGGTGGGGTTATGGTGGTGTTTTGATTAACGTGGGAACAACCGAAGCTTTTAAGCTTTCACAACAGTCCTACATGACAGCATGTATCTGTGAGACACTGGATCTCGTTCTTCGACCTGAGTCAGCACACCAGGGTCATGTCTGGCCCTACGTAAGAGCCCGGCAGTGTGTTGGTCTGTCACTGAGATTCCTCTGCTCCAGCGTCATGTCCTCTCTTCCCTTCCCCCTGTGTCCTCAGGAAAGGCAGCCGGCTGTTTTCCTTGTGTTTATCGAGCAGGAAGTGGAGTGGACTGCGTGGCCAGGCTCAGTGTTTAGACACCGAGGTAGCAGAGCCCGGCTTGGGCCCGGAGCCCATTGTTCTCTATCTGGCAACTACCGGGAGTTATTTCTGTTATTGTTGCTTAATTCTGTCTGACATTGTGTCAGTCCCCAGCAGAGGAAGATGTGTGTGTGTGTGTGTGTGCGTGTGTGTGTGTGTTCCCTGTTTGCTCACTTCAAAATGTCTATGGTGCATTGCAGCCCAGAGCCATGGAGGAAATCACAGAGCCTTTATTTCCATAGAGATTGTCCGCCTGTTTCGATCCCACTGTGATAAAGATTGCTTTCTTTCTGGCGCTGCAGCGAGCCACACACATTCAAACGGATTTAATGCGAGTGTTGGTGCGCTAAAGGCTAAATGGTAGCAACCTCCTAACATGACAATGCACGCACTGGGAGCTCAGAGGAACTGATGATGTGTGCCTTCACTAGAAAATGGATCAATTTGCAGACAATGAATTTCAATGGGATGCTTAAAATTCAGTGGGTACTTGACACATACACACACAAACACACACACGCACACAATGTGATATCAAAGCGTCTGTCTGCCTTCACTGCTTTATCTTGTGGGGCAGTGACTTAACACCAGAATAAAGGCCATTCCACATCATTGTCTGATGTCAGTGTTTGACGTAACAGTTTGTATCTGCTTACTAAATGCAGTGGTTCTGTTTGACTGTGTTCAACCTTCGGGGCGTGTTGCTTTCCCTTTAAATGTTAACCTGTAGTGTCCTTGAGCCCATTGCAGTTTCCTTTTGAAGGTGTTAAGCCGAGATCCAGATTTGGGTTTAATTCATCCTCTGATGAACAAACAAATTCTGGACACCAGGGGGCAGCGGAAACACATTGTGAACACAGCATTGACATATTCTCACCTTTTTAAAATTATGTTGAGCGTATTAGCTAAAGTTGCTTTTTTTACACATGCAGCAGTCATGGAGTAGCATTTAGTTTCATGTGGAGCCTTCTTTTACGACAGCCGGGGACCTTTTTTTTAGTTCTGCTTTGGTCTCTACCAGCTTCAGAGGAAAATATCTGGCTCTTGACCAAGCAGCTGAACAATTAACAACAAGGCTGAGAGGAGCTGCAGATACGAGTACAAGTTATCATCGTATCGAGTATGGAGATTTCTAAGTGCATAATTTAAATGTTCCTCCTCGTGTTTTTGAGGCCGAGTCCATGGCGTATTTCCATCTTGACACGTCTGGTTTGTCTTCATCTGGATTTTGTTTCAGGTGAGGTGGAGCTGCTGATCGAACGCAGCGTTCACACCGGTATGATCAACCCCGGTGACCCTTGGAAGACCATCAAGCACGACGGGCCGGTGGCTCGGCTCATCTACCGCATCCGAGTGCGGTGCGACGAGAACTACTATAGCAGCAAGTGCAATAAGCTGTGTGTACCTCGTGACGACTACTTTGGCCACTATCGCTGCGAGCCTTCAGGGGCCCAGGTGTGCCTGGATGGCTGGATGGGTCCAGACTGCAGGACAGGTGAGCTGCCAACGTTTCGTAAAATGGTACACACTTCAAATATGGCAGTCTTGTTCCTATCGCAAAGTTTTTCTTTGGATAATTGTCATTTATAAAGCCAAACTTTTTTCAAACGTTTCTTCTCAAATGGGAAGATTCTCCGCTTTTCAGTTTGTTTTTTTGTTTGTTTGTTTTTTGTTAGGCAATTAATTGAACCATCAATTAGCTGATCAGTAGTGGCAGTTCAGTTCCGTTTTGTTTTTGTTTTTTTTTAACTATGCAATGTGCAAATTGCTCAGATTATTTATGTTTATTTGTTTGTTTATTGTTATCTGATGCACAGCACTTATTTGACTCAGCCAAGTGCTTTTTGTACATATGGAGATGTTAACATTAACTTGAGAACGCAAAATAGCAAGTAAAGGCAATGTGACTTCATTTCAAAGCAAATCCAAAGTCATTATCCAAATCCTGTTTTAAAATCCTGGTGGATTTGCACAGTTCAGTGCCTGCTTGCATTGAAATGTAGCAGCATTGGGGTTGTGCTTGTGGGTGGTGGGGCCTCCATAAATCACCCAACTGACCTTAGAAGACGGAGGGTGAAAAGAGGAGGGGAGAGGAGAGGGGTTGGGTTGTTTTTAAGAGGGGGTAGTGTTGTACATGAAGGCTATAAAGTTGTCCCTTCCTCGCCCCCCTTCAACCCCAGTCAGGGTGCCATGAATTCTCACGTCTTGTTGCACTTGTTAGAGCGATGGCAAACAAACGAGCTTCTCCTCCTCCCACCTTTCCGTCTCGCTGCCTCCTTTTTCATGCCCGACTTCTCTCTGGTCCTCTTCTTTAAAGAATAATCACTTTTTATGGGAAGAAATGTAATGATACATGTGTACCCAAGGAATTTAAATAACACCTTTTAAGTTGCTTCTCTCTGTATTCTTTTTCCTCAGCGATTTGCAAGCAAGGCTGCAACCTGTTACATGGCAGCTGCTCTGTCCCAGGGGAATGCAAGTAAGATTAGCATGACTATCTGGTTCTTTTATATACAGCGATGCGACCTTTAAGACATTTTTCTTCCAGGATCTTACATTCTTTTGATGCTATTATTCAGGCCAAGATTACATTTTCTTTATGTTTCTTTCTGTTTGAATCTGTCATATTGCACATGTACTTGAAAAGTACTTTTTCTGTAACAACTGAGAAAGCAGCTGCAGTAGTGTTAGACTTCAAAATTAGGCTAGTAGTCAAGCTAAATGTGGGTAAGACAAAAGTGATGGCTATAAGATGCTAGAAAGAAGCACCTGTGGGCATCTCCACCTCGGTTCAGAAGAAAAGGGCAACACCCTGCCTGCTGCCTTGTATTTTTAGCCACCTAAAATGCTCCACAGAATACCAAGCGTCTCATCGGCTCTCTGCGCCTCGGACCGAAGAAAGGGAGCTGTCGGTGTGTGAATCTGACCACTGAAAACGTGCAGGGAATTGTCATATCCCTCGCCATCCGCATTGCAGTCCTCCTTGAAGGGCAGGGGGCAGGAAAGGAAATGAATATCCCACTGTGTTTTGTACGTTTCCCAAAGTGGAAATGACAATTAGATAAAGTGACTAGGAATCCGCCACCCCCCCCCGCCCCCAGGTCCACATTTCCAGGATGTGCAACATCCTGTCGTCATTTTTAACCCCCCACCCCCCCAACCAATGGCCAGATGAAAAGAGACACTTGCCTCACATTATTAGGAAAAAGGGATTGGCTCTGAGCCGAGGAATAACTGGGATTGACCGGTTTTAGGAAACTGATTCACGTTTTTTGTGTCTGCAAGGATCAGCAGGCTGCATCCTTATTCAGGTTAGCAGACAGACAACAGGGGGAAGCACCGTATTCGTATGAAATGTCAAGTCTCAGTCAACAGGATAAGCGGCATGAAAAGAAGAGCAGCCGTAAAGGATCTTCCTGCAGCGGCATGAATTTAATGAAGCCTCAGGTCATAGAATGCTGGCATTAAATCCCATGCCGTCTCCTTTCATTCCTTTTATTTCATCAGTTTTATTGGCCTTGCCCCGTTTGCCACAGGCTTTCATGAAGCACAAAAGCCTGGTACGTGCCTGTTGTTACGCTGCTGCATTGAGACTTTTTTATTAGCACGCGTTAGACTTGTTCTAACAAATTTGTTAAAGGCTTGCCGTATCCCAAGAATCACTTAGGTAAGCAATTTAACTCATTTTCCACCACTCTGAACATTTTGCTTTGACATTCCAACATGTTGGAATCCAGCGTCACGCCTACACCTACAACAAGGGATTTAAGAGTAATCGTGATATCAACATGGCCAAGAATTAAAGCACAGAATGAGCTCTTTTGATACCTTCAAGCTTAAAAGGCACAAAGCAAGTCTCCTGGCAAAAGTTCTGTTAGTGTTGTTGCTGTACTGCTGTCAGACCCTCTGAAGCTAATCATATACGGTGGAAGAAGCATGCCAAGTATTCCCCGATGCCCCTTCACCCCCCCCGCCACTCCAGCCTGAGAATGGCAGAGATTTCTAAAGGCCTCGTCTCTCAGAGAGACAGCGGTGCCGGGTCTCAAAATAGCAGTCAATTGACAAGACAGCTGGCTCGACGACACCACAGCCTCGGAATAGCCGAGCGCTGTCAAGAAGCTGCAGGCGTCTGCACACATACACTGTGTATACACACACACACACACAGTCGTCTCCAGCCACTTGCTCTCAGATCCACCGTGCCACCCTCATAGCCCTCAGCCCCAGACTTCAACCCAAGCACGGGAGCCACTGGAAGTATTCTTAACCCCTCCTGCCCTGGAATGTCACCTTCCACCAAGATTAGTTGGCTGGAGGCCGTGGGATAGGTTGACACAAGAGCAGATACAGTATTAGGTGTGTTTCCACTGTGGGGAAGGTTGCATCCGAGTGCTCACTTCAGCCACGAGCAGATTCTCTTTGGCCCTTTTCACCTTTAGCAGCTCAGTGCTTTGAAGCCTGAATCCTGGCCCCCCTTCAGAAATCATTTCCAAGACCCTCCCACAGACTTCCTCATATGTGTTGTTTCCTATTATTTATAATAATGCATGAAACAGCATCACTGATGGGTTCGGTTTTGTGGCAGCTACTCACTGGACTTCAAAAACCAGGAAAATCGGCTCTCAGAAAACAGGAAACTTATTGGATTGCCAGACATTTGTTTCATATTCCACTGATGAACTCAGAGAGTTGCAAATCGTGCTTTTTTTAAGTCTGATTTGACTTCATTTCTCTTGGCTCCGTCAGCAGGAGGAGGAAGTTGAGTATAAAATCAACACAACCTGAAAAAGATCACTCTGAATATAATAATAAACTTATTATTCGTGTTTTTGAATTACCTGAAAGTAAAGCTGTTGGATAAATTGCGGGGTTTTTCAAAACTGAAGATGAGGATGTGACCAGTTACAAATAATAAGAAAACAATATTGAAAAACAGTGAGCTTCAATAGGAAAACTAATGCTGCCTCGATCATTTCATTTACCCTCATCTGGATGTTGGCCTTTCAGAGAATTATTGTGTAAGAGGAAGTTCTAAGAAATAAACATAGCCAATGAAAGAAGAGATTCTTCAGGGGTGGGAAATGATTTATGGTCATGTTTTGTTATCTGTCACTTGACAGGTGTAGCTACGGCTGGCAGGGCCAATTCTGTGATGAATGTTTGCTTTATCCTGGATGCGTCCACGGGACCTGCAACACCCCCTGGCAGTGCATCTGCGAGAGGAACTGGGGCGGCCTGCTATGCGATAAAGGTATGTCTTTTCTTGTTTTATTTCATTACCTCCCACACAAGACGCTGCTCTCACCCTGCACGAACCCCCAAGCTGCAGTTTCCTTTGTTTGATGTGTAACAAGTGAGCAAGAAATGCAACATGAATGCCTATTGAAGAAGCAACATACACTATATAGACAAACGTACTGGACCACCTGACCATCACACCATCAGCGACTTTAATGATGTCTCATTGTAAGCACACAGGCAGCTTTGCAGCTCTAACAGCTTCCACTCTTCTGTGAAGGCTTTCCACAACATGTTGGAGTGTTTCTGTGGGAATTTGTGCCCATTCATGCAGTAGAGCATTTGTGAGGTCACACACTGATGTTGGACCAAAAGGCCTGGCTCACAATCTCCGTTCCAGTTCATCCCAAAGGTGTTGGATGGAGTTGAGGTCAGGACTCTGTGTGGGCCAGTCAAGTTCTTCCACACCAAACTCATCCAACCATGTCTTTAGCGTTGTCCAAAATGTTTTGGTGTGCTGAAGCATTAAGATTTCCCTTCACTGCAAGTAAGGGGCCGAGCTCCTAAAGAGGTCTGGATACTTTTGTCTAGGTAATATCTCACCATGTGGACACGGACATCAATTGGAATTGGGGCATATTTAAATTCAGATTTTCCACCTGTGAAGCAGTGAGGACGTTTTCATTTTAAAAAGTTTATAATTTCATTGTGTGCTATCACTTAATCGAGTCGATTTATCAACAGGCATTAGTCTTTGAATTTGAGGCTCAAGTGCTTAAGTGATAGCAAATTGATATCTTTGAGTTTTAGGGCCGTTTGATTGAAGGAATATTAGATCGATCAAAGAATTTCATAAGAGTCGGTTACAGAAAAAGAAAATGTTGATGAGATGATTGGTTCCTTTCTGTTGATTTTTATATCTAGTTTCTTGCGGTCGTCATCAGAGTCATCGGGTCTGAATTCTCTTTTCTGTGACTGGAAAGCAGCAGCTGGATAGTTTTACTGTGTGAGAGATCTGAGCGGCAGCAGGGACACTCGATCCCCCTCCATCCCTTCGTCACTGAAGGCTCTGGGGACGAGAATGCGTCCTAAGATCCCCGGTGGAGACAGATCCCTGCTCTTTTATTTACTAGCCTTTAGGGTCACCTGGCGTTTTATCCGGAGGGTGTTTAGTTCGATGCGGAAAATGCACGTCAAATGTAATGTACAACTCGAGAATTGACGGCACCAAATGTTTATATTTATATTTTCAACTCCTTATGTATGCATAATGGTCATGGATGGAAAGAAATAATAGTGTGAATTTTCCTCAGCTGATCTTCTGGAAATCTGGCTAAACACTTACGCCACTTTTGAATGGAAACCTGAAAAGCATCCGAATTTTTGATCCAGCATTTCACTTTACTGCACAGCCAGCGTGGTAACTGGGCTCAGTATTGCATACAGACAAGCTACAATGTAAGAATTAATAGGTTGGCAAAGAAGGCTGAATATTTGTTATCACGATGCATGAGATACAGGGGTGTTTAGAGTTATGGTCCAAAAATGCTCCTGAACAAACAAGGTACTTCCTGGAGTCCACTTGGAGGACGTATGGCATAATTTGCTGTAGTGTAAAGGACACGTGGACAAAAGTAAGCATACACCCTCTGACGCTGAAATCTAATTGGGAAAGTTGCTCTACAATGGGTGGACTGCTAAGCGCTGAATTGATCTCTTGGTGTCCCTAAATGTGCGTCTTCCTCCAGATCTGAATTACTGCGGTCGCCACCATCCTTGTGTCAACGGAGGAACCTGCATGAACACAGAACCAGACGAGTACTACTGCGCCTGTCCACAGGGATACTCCGGCAAGAACTGTCACATCGGTGAGAACACGCACTTTTGGTTCAGTAATGTACAATATTTCCTCAGAAGTGATTGTAAACTGACTATATTTGAGTTCTGCACTGTTGCTTGAATAGAACCAGTGCTTTGAGGACATCCTCTTGAACTCTGAGAAACTGTGAAGCTATTTTTTTTCACAGATTCTTGACATTTTGTACATCGGACAGTTAATTAATTATTGATAGTAAAATCGGCAGATAACATTTTGTGTTAGCACCGTGATCACGTGTAGAATAACAGCAATGGATGGAACTTAAACAACAGTAAATTATACGAAAACATACCAGCTTAACAATATATGCAGCACTGGCAAAGGATGCCATATATGAGGGCATGGATTGAATCTGATGTTCTTTTGTTTGACCGCATCCCCCTCCTCCCTTCCATCAGCCGAACACGCCTGTGTTTCCAGTCCTTGCGCCAACGGTGGTACATGCTATGAGCTTCCCACGGGCTTCGAGTGCCAGTGTCCACCGGGCTGGGAGGGTCCGACATGTGCCAACAGTGAGTCTCTACACAACGTTTAATCATCCTCACATCCGATCCGATCTTCCTCTCTTCGGTCAACATTACAGTTCTTCCCCTCTTCTCTATTGAACTTCTTTTTGTGATATGATAGGCCCTCTTAACACTTCAGCACCAAAGCCCTCATCATCTTAACACTTTGTTCAAATGTTGCATGCAGTTAGAAGTAAGAGGAGGGTGAGCTGAAACGTTTTCTTTCTCAGATTTGGACAAGTGTGCCTCCGGTCCGTGTGCTCACGGTGGAACCTGTATCGACCTGGAGGATGGCTTCAAGTGTGTGTGCCCTCCACAGTGGGAGGGAAAGACCTGCCAGATAGGTGAGATTTTCACTAAGCACACCTGCACACACTTTGTATTTGTACCTATCATCGTATGATGTTTGCAAAAAAAAAAAAAAAAAAGGACTTCCTTGTGTTCAGGATTTCTGTTTTTCTTGGCAAACGACTCTTCATTCCCATTGGGAGATGTTTGTTCCTTTGCCTAATACAAATAAATGGCCTCTGCGACACACGCGCAGCAGCTCAGGATAACTTTTGTTTTTGGATTAAAATTGGCAACCAGCAACCTGAGCCCCATGGCCAGAGTACAAGCTGTCAATATCCTGGACAAGATGGCAGCTGCGTAGCTTTATTTATTTATTTATTTTGTCAATGACTTCCTGAGCTACGAGTGTGTCTATATCTGGCTGTTTGTTTGTGGCTGGTGGTGGCGGCATTCGTTTCTATAACGCTGCTGTCCCGAGAAGCGGACGTGACCGACGTGATGCCAGGAAATGGATTACGACCCGTAAACATAGTTGTAGTGTGTGTGTGTGTGTGTGTGTGTGTGTGTGTGTGTGTGGAGGTGGGGTGGGTGTGAGGGGGTAGGAAAAAGATCCCAAGAGTACAGTGTCATCTTACCAGCTTAGATCTCAGCTTACAGGTGGCCATTGGCCTCCTGTCTTACCTGGCAGTTGTGAGTGTGTGTGTGGAGTTTTGGGTTTCAGAGAGAAGACAGGTGTGTGTGTGTGAGTGAGCACAACAGGACTCCCTACAGACTGCCCCCCCCCCCCCCCCCCCCCCACACACGCACACACACACAAACCTTCCTTTTGAATATTTGAGCAGCGGTGCTTTTGTTTATTGGAACACTTTTGATGTCTTGGGAGGAGGTGAACGTTTGCGGATGAAACTGTGCTGCCGTCTGCGCTCATTTCATCTGTGCTGTACAGACGAACATCGTTATGTGTCGGCGCTGGTCTCTCTTGAGGCTTGTCTGTGAAATGTTATAAAAGCCATCATGGTGAGGTTTTGCACAATGGGGCCTGACAACAAAAATATATATATTTTTTATGATATTTCACAATGTGCTCTTATATGATAATAAGGGGAATGACAACAAAGGACACCAGAATCCAGACATTGAGGTTGGTTGTCACGTGATATTTTTGTTAAGATGCAGACACGTCAGTCACAAATGCAAATGCTCTGAGTTCAGCCTCTTGAATGTTTCTGTAGTCTGCTTTTTGAGTTTTGGATTCGAGATGTCACCATTTTTTTATTATTACTTTTTTGACATTTATATAGATTAAGTAGTTAAGTAGTTAATTATTAAGTAGTAGTTTAAAACTGAATTCGTTTTTTTTTTTTATTATTCATTCTGTGTTTGACACACAAAGAGACAAGCGTGAAAAACGTTAACAAAATTTAAGCAACAGAGGCTCAGGTGTCCTGAATTGTACTGCCCAGAACACATCAAGCTCCAAACTAAATCCTACACTTCCTGAATGAGTAAACTTACTGTGTGAAATCAGTGTAGTGGCCCTTTAAATTCTTTAAATTCAAAAATTGTTGCAAAAATTTGGTTTTAACTACGGTTTGTGCTCAAACATTGGCTACCTCATTTGATTCTGCAGTATCTTTGGTGGCAGTTTGTCATTTTCGTGTTAGCTGGGCTTCAGAGGTTGGATTTCTGATTTCTGTTTTTCTTCTTTGTCCCGACTTTGGTTTGTCTCAATGATGGACTCCGTCTTCTTCTGCATCCTGCCTTTACAGATGCAAATGAGTGTGCAGGAAATCCCTGTGTGAACGCTCGCTCTTGCAAAAATTTGATTGGCGGCTATCACTGCGTCTGTTTTCGGGGATGGTCCGGACAAAACTGTGACCTCAGTCAGTATTTCTTCCTTGAACTCCTAAATTTCTGTCCTTCCCTTGACATCCTCATCTTCTGGCTACTCTTAAAACGCCTCCCCTCACTTCCTGGACACGCAGCAATGGTGTTAGTTTAGCTTCACTGACTTTTCCCACATGTGGTAACCCGTTTCTTCCTGGTCTTTGCAAACTGAGGCTCCAGCTCTGCCATCATGACTGAACTTGCATGCTGACTGATTGAGTGCATGCCCAGTTACAATCCACACAAGGTCTATCAGTCACTCTTTTGACTTCATTAGTTATTTCTTTTCCAGACTTTAAATTAATCTGTACACATCTCACAGTGTAATTTGCATGTGGTAGTACATCACGTACTGCTGATTGTTCTTCATAACATTTAAATGCTTCTTTTTCCTCTTCAGACATCAAAGACTGCCACGGCCAGTGCCAGAACGGAGCAACATGCAAGGTATGCGTGTGTTCGTTTGAATCTATATTCCACTTCACCCAGCGCTTTGCAAGACGTTTTCAATGGACTTTTCATTTCTCTTTTCTGCAGGAGGGCCCGAGGGGTTACCACTGCCAGTGTCCTCCAGGTTTTGTTGGCACTCACTGTGAAATCCAGAGGAATAAGTGTGCCAGCCAGCCATGCCAGAATGGCGGCCAGTGTCACGCAGTGTTGGACGGCTTCGTGTGTCAGTGCCCACCAGAGTTTGCAGGACTGCTGTGTGAGGTGAGCGAGTGTCAGGTTCCACAGGTCACAGGCTGTAAGCTTTTTCATACTGCCTTTGGATTTACATAGTGACGCATTCAATTCCTGAGCGAATTTAGACTTTTTAAGGCACAAAGTGTAACAAAAATTGTCGGAGAATAAATATATTTTAGTAATAGAGGTCTTCAAACCAAAACTTTGTGGTGAGTATCGTGAGATTTGTGATTTCTTCTCATTTTAGAGTTAATTATCCTAAACCTCTCTTACGTGTTTTGTTTGAGGTTTGCTCATATGAGGCTTCCATTAATCGGTTGGATTCTTAACTGGACAAATGCAACTTCAGTTGCTCATTTAAACCTAACAAATGCCACCTGATCATGAGTTAGAGCTGTGATGATTCACACCTACACGCAAACCACTGAGCTTCAAACCACTGCCAGAAATGAGCAGATGAAAATATACACTTTGCATAGAAAGTAGTCACATTATTTTGAAAATCTCTGCTCCGTGCACAAAGGACTGGGCCTTCTGTTTTAATTTTATTGTTACACATGAGCGACCTTGCTGCAGCCTTTTTATATTCGAAGTGTGTGTTTGAAACTAATGTAGGTTAGCAGTGAAGAAACTGACACTTCACTGCGTCTCTTGGGGCCTGAATGGAGGACATTGCTGGTCAGGAGCCAGTCCTGTTTTAGCATCTCTACTATAAATATGAGCCTCGCTGAATGAGGTGACGCTGGATTTCTGCCCACATACTACAGAGCTCTGATGCCTGCTATGGCACGGTGTACATTCCTGTCCTGCAGTGCCAACACTACAACGCCTCCAGCGTCATATTTCTCCGATTAGTGTTTCCTCACAAGTCCATGAAGGTTTGGTTGTGTAATGGTGTTTTCAGAAGAAATAAGGACAACTTGAATCCCAGTGGAAACGAGACACATTTACTTTTTTAGTAGGTGACATGCTTGTCTGGATCATGCAATTAATTTATTTGGGGAGGCAACCCATAAAAGATCTGGTTTGTAGATTTAGCCATGCTGGCAGCATGCCTCTGTGGATGGCAGGGTGGGTCGGATGGTTGTTGGGTCAACAACTTTGGTTCAGACTGAGATATCTCAACATCTATTGGATGGAGTGCCATGAAACTTAGTACAGATATTCATGTGTGTTTCCCAAGATCACCTTAGATCTTCAGATCAGTCTTTAAATGCTCAGAAGAACAGGCAATGTGAACATCTGTGATTCCATGACAACTGGGTAGTTTTGTGATCTGTCCAACAGAACAGCTACTAAATGAACTTTACTGTCAAAACTACAATAAAGAAGCTCCAATGTGCATTTTATTGTTTAAATGGGCAGTAAAATTTGAAGGCCCATTTATTGATTTACACTTAATAATTTATTTTGTTTTGATATTGCTGCAGACAGGTAACATTACAATCACCAAAAGTTGGTTTCAGTGCAGAAAGTATTTTTTATGGTTGACGTTGCCGTATGGTTTAAAGATGGATTCGGTGGTTGCTATTTGTGCTGTTTGCATACCTGAAAGTCTCATTCCCAGGTTGACAAATAGCCAACAACCCAAAAAATGTAAAAGCGTAAAAGCCAAAGAAAACAGTCAGACAGCAGGGTCTCGGCAGGTACAGACCACCGCGTGCTTGCAGTGGATCAGAAGTGGTGATTGAGAGTTTATTGATTGTTGTTGTATTAGTCTATACATTGTTTTTTAGGAAAATCCTGCATAGTATCCCTGCAAATAACCTGTCTGCTGCTGAAAAATGTCTTATGTGCCGTGAACAGCGAAAACAGTTACATTAATGTGCAGACGATTTATGGTGGCTCTTGCCCTCAGACATGACCACACACATGCAAACAGTAAAGAAAAAAAATGTATCTGGCCCTGACACTTAGGGTAAAATAAACTGTGTGACCACAGACTTCACCCACCGTGTTGTTCTTCTCTAACTCGCTTGTTCAGCGCCTTAAATGGCAAAGGGGTGAAACCCAGAGTTTATGCACAGTAGGCCTCTGTTTACATAAACTGAGAGATTTTCACTCCAACCTCTGTATTACAGCATGTGGAAATGGCAAAAGATGTCACCGTGGCGTCTAGTCGGGTTCTTTCTGTGTCACTGTGGTATGACAGATGATTTATCTTTACTATATTCACTGGGGCTCTGCTCGATGTTGGACCAGAGTCAACATTTGCCCTCATAATGGGCTCTTTCTCTTGGCTGCTCACTTTCTCGCTCTCCCTCTTCTGCCAGGCTTCTGTCTCAGAATAATCTTGGAAGATTAAGCAGGGCAGAGATGTAAAACCAAAAGCGTGGATTCCCTTGATGAGCTTAGGGAAAGTTTCTGAGGCTTACTTTGCTCGTCTGCTTACTTTTGATTTGTTCTGTGCAGCAGCGCCGGCTTGAGCCGAGCTAAGCCGCTCACCTACGCAAGACTTTAGGTTTTGTTTTCTCAGTCACCCATTTGGCATCACTTGTTTTAACAATCACCAAATAGCCACTTTTGAAAGGTGATGATGTTTCCTAAGTTGAGTCAGTATGACAGCATCGGTCTACAAATTACAGACGCGAGCTTGTCTCCAAAGATCAGCTCAGATCGCTTGATTGCGTGGAAACCTTCTCATCTCTCACAAGTGCTATCCTTTGTGTCCCTTTGTGCCCTTTGGCAAAACACTGAACCTCCATCTGATCCAGGTGGAGGTGCTCACTGGCAGCAGAGGGCTGGCATGGTGGTGCCAGCTGTGAAACGTTTTAAATGTCAAATTAGAAATTCAACTGCTTTCAGTGGCTAAATGAGAAGGCTTACTTTGCTGTCAAAACCTACATTCATAGGCTTTTTGTCGACGTTTTTGTAGGCGGTGCAACAAGCCGTGGATAAAGCGGTCACATAAAGCACCTTCAGTTGTTTTGGCTAATCAAAAAACACACATTTACTCATCCATTACGCACAAAGAAACGCTGGAACACTGGTTTCTGGCCACCTGGCAAATCTAACTCAAATATTTACCATCATATCAGATTTGTTTCAATCTCCAACTCCGGACAGAAATATCTTTCTTTGCAGCAGTTAAATACTCCTTTATGTTTGCCAGCGTGTTGCTGGCTTTGTCTGTCTGCACGTTTGGTGCTGGGCAGGTAGGTTATTACAGCTTTTGATCTGTAAATATTGACTCTGTTGTAATTGCGATGTTTTCCTCTCGCCTTTCTTTCCTCAGATCTCTAGCTGGTCTCCCTCAGATGCCTGTGATCCAAACCCGTGTGAGAACGAGGCCAAGTGCTACAGCATGGACCAGGACTTCTACTGCGCGTGTCCTGAAGGCTACGAGGGAAAGACTTGTGAACAACTCAAAGAAAACTGCCAAACCACACCGTGTCAAGGTGACTGACGTCAGCTGCGTTGATGAAACAGTCGTGAGCAAACCAGTATGTCAAAAGAAAAGTAGTGAATTTGAACTGTGTTTTGTTTTGTTTTTTTCTTGCAGCCATTGACAGTTGCACTGTTGCCATAGCAACCAACGACTCGGCCGGAGTGCGGCACATCTCCTCCAACGTGTGTGGCTCACGAGGACGCTGCATCAGCCAGCCAGCGGGAAACTTCACCTGTGTGTGTGATCCGGGTTTCAGTGGCATCTACTGTCACGAGAGTACGTAGAGACGGAGGAATGATGGGCCTGTCTGTCAAATCTTACCAAAAAGCTTCAAAATCTGTCTTCTCAGTGTACTCCTGCTCAGTGTGTGTTGTCTTTCTAACTTTCACACTTTCTCAGATATTAATGACTGCATCAACAACCCCTGTGGAAACGGAGGGACCTGCATCGATGGAGTGAACTCCTTTCAGTGCTTCTGTCCCGACGGCTGGGAGGGTCGACTCTGTGACCTCAGTGAGTTCCTCCCCTCCAGCATAATTCACTTATCCGTCTTTTCAACCAGTCTGTTCAGCGTTTTAACCAAAAAGTCGTGCCTGGAGTAGAGCTTCTGCTCACACTAAATAGAAGACGGTTTTAATAAATCGTCTGAATCTTCCTCAGATGTCAACGAGTGCAAACACAACCCGTGTAAGAATGGCGGACGCTGTGTCGACCTGGTGAACGACTTCTACTGCGAGTGTGCCGACAATTGGAAGGGCAAGACCTGCCATTCCCGTGAGTTATGCCGACTCTGTGTTAATGTGTGTGTTTATGTTCGGAGCTCGCCGTGGCCCCAGCTCCACCATGCTACAGATCTTTGTATGTTTTGACAGCTGAAATGTTTACTCGGGGTTGACACTGGGCGTATGTTGGTCATGGAAGAGTTGGCCGATCTTAGTGATGTTATGAACAGTCATATGAAGATCGCGTGACCACGGCGTTTCTTTGTAATCCCGGCCAGGTGAAAGCCAGTGTGACGCAACCACTTGCAGCAATGGAGGCACCTGCTACGACCACGGGGATGTCTTCCGCTGTGCCTGCCCACCTGGATGGGGAGGAAACACGTGCAACACAGGTGAGATTGAAGGAAGATGAGGATTAATAGTGTCTCAGATATTTGGTTTCATTCATTCATTTAGGAGAAAGCATTTTATTTTGAGATCAGTCCCCTTTGCATCCTCTCTAAGTCAACACAAAAGTTTGCTGTTGAAGGGTCAATATTTTTGACCTGCAGCAACCTGTAATGCTGCTCAATCCCATCTGGGCTTTTTGATATTTTCCTGTGACTAGTTTTCATAATGTAGTGAGATAGATATGGAACTGTGTTGGAAGAGGCTCAGACTGGACAGTTTCTCCAGCTGGCTGAAACAGCCATCAATGAGCTCAATACCAGAGCTATTTGGCTCACTGAACCTATTTGAGTCTGACGTGAGCTGCATTTTAGAGGTCGAGGTTAAGGCTAATTAAGGACGGTGGATGAAAAAATGTATTAAAAACCAGAATAATACAAATTGTTATTTAAAACATACTATACAGTCAAAGTCTGGCTATTAAGTCAATTCATATGAAGGGCTTTTCACCAGTATTCATGGTACCATAAGTCAGAATGGTTAAAAACTCTGTATTTAGTAGGTTACACCGACTGTCATACAATTCCTACCTCTAAGCCCAAATTCAGATAATATCAGCAACTCTTTACCAGCCGTATATTAATCACTTCAAGGTGTTTTCGCAATATTACAGATTACATTATTTTAATTGGAGTCAAAACTTCAGGTTAGATAAGGTCAGGAGAAAGTTATAGTTACATGTTTTCTCCGTGTTTGATTTCCTTCACAAGTACGCCGTGTCAGTGTTTATGCCATTTCTGTCAGTTGATTAACAATCTAGTGCACCTCTGTGACCAATACCTTCTCTCTTCAAACAGCCAAGAACAGCACATGTGCCTCCAGTCCTTGTTCCAATGGTGGAACCTGTGTGGGAGGAGGAGACACCTTCACCTGCATCTGCAAAGAGGGCTGGGAAGGCCCCACCTGCGGACAGAGTTAGTTTCTCTATGTTGCTTTACTTTGGGTTGTGATGCAATTATGCTGCCACTGCAGTGTAGTTGTGATAAAACAGAAATTTGAATGAAATGAAATTACACAATTATGGCGCTCTAACAGCCTTTTTCTTTTTCTCTCATCAACAGATATTAATGACTGCAACCCTCATCCATGGTACGTACCATTTCCTACCCCACACGCTCCGGTGGCGTATCCAGGCCTTCCAAACAGCACCACCTCCGCACCCCCTTTTTGTCCCTGTCCACCCTCATCTCCACACATCACACAGACCTTGCAAGCTGGAGGGGGTGAAGGGCCACTAAAAGCAGTGGAAGTTGTCCTTAAATCAAGCCTCAAAGGGGGCATCTCTCAGAGGAGGGGGACTGGATATTGAATAGGACAGAGAAAGGTGGGGAGAAAGGTTTTGGGGAGGGGTGGGGTGGGGGTCCATTCTTCCCCTGCGACCTGGAGGGGGATCTGGGCTTTGAGGAGGAATGGAAGAGAGGCATGATGAGGGGAGGGGAGGGGCTGGACACAGCAATTAGCATCTGAAAGGTGGAGGCTTGTATTGATGAGTTGAATTGAGCCTTGTGACACCCCACCATCACCACCACCACATACACACACACATAAACTAAGTGCTTTGTTGCAGCTGGAAGTGATGTGGCTGTCGTACAACCTCATCTAATCGTTTTTCTATTTCTTTCCTCTCTCAGTTACAATGGTGGCATCTGTGTGGATGGAGTCAACTGGTTTCGGTGCGAGTGCGCTCCTGGTTTCGCCGGACCAGACTGCCGAATCAGTGAGTAATGACCGTGTTGTGCTAAATACGATAACATACACAGTGTAAATATCAAAAAAATGCCCATTAAAACATTTGGAAATAAAATCCTGATTCCTTAAGATCCATAGCAATGTAGTATGATTTAGAAGATTTAGAAGATGGTTGAGAGGAAAGGCCGAAAGGAAGAAACAGGAGCACAAGGAGGAGATGGACACATTAACACCTAAATGTAAGACCAGGACACCGCCCTCTTCCCTTTTTCTCAGTCCTTTAACGCCTCAGGGGTCAGAGGTCGTCCCTCCTCCATACTCTCACAGTCACACAAAGACACACGGAAGACAAATTACCCAGTGACCCTGAAATTCTTTTTCTCCGTTCCTTTGTTTCGGCTGGATAGCGTTCACCTTTTCTGTCAAGCTTGAATTTGAGATTTCTCATCCAGACTGTGTTCACATGGGATGTGGATGACAATGGCCAGGGTTCCAATCATTTTGGTGGGAAGGCACGTTTGATATGTGTGACTCGAAGAGCTACTCAAAACACTGGCAGTTTGTGGGTTAAACTTGCACAAGTGACTAATTTATGAAATTATGTGTGGTGATTTGAACCGCGCAGGTCATGGGTTTTGTCCATTAACTGACTTTGTGATTTATTTTGATCAAAAGTTTTGGCTTCTGTTTCCCTCCAAGGGACCGCAATATGAATCTGAAGCGTAATGAGATGATTGACACTGTTGGTAATATGACTTCTGGCTTAATCATAATCATTAAAAATAATCATATGGGACGATCTGAGAAGGAATCAGGTACGAGCAAACTGTCTTATATCACTGACTTTAAGAGAGTACAGATTTGGGAAGTCCAAAACAGTTGAAGCACCGTTGGCATGTTACAGATTTCCAACTAGCCCTGCTGGTAGTTTCTACATCAGAGAGCTTCTGCAGTCACATGACATGCTGTGCTACTCTCTGTTGTCACTGGGCCTTTACTTGTCTTGTAAAGGGTCATAAGCCAAAAAAAGTTGTGATCCAGAGTCAAGCTGTTGCTGTTCTTCCCTTTGCAGACATAAATGAGTGCCAGTCTTCACCCTGTGCTTACGGTGCCACCTGTGTGGACGAGATCAACGGTTTCCGCTGCATCTGTCCGCTTGGTAGGACAGGAACCCGATGCCAAGAGTGTAAATACGTCTCTATTCAAATTTTAATCACAATTTTAATTACAATCATCATTAATTCACTCCAACTTGAGGTTTATGGGCTCTTGTTATTGCTGAATTTTACCTACAGTGAGGTCACTCATTACTTCAGACTCCCTTCTGCAGAAGATCAGCATGTCTCTTTCTCTTTGTTTGTATGTAGTCATAGGTATTGGGAAGCCTTGCCACTATGCTGGGCTGCAGTTTCCCCACAACAGCCGCTGGGAGGAAGAGTGTAACAGCTGCCATTGCATCAATGGCAAAGTGGACTGTACGAAGGTAAGACAACCCAACTCAACCCCAAAACAGTGCCAGCTGATATCTACTGATAGAAAGCATAGCTGTGACAAAAGTCTGAAAGATCTAAGACAAAAAAAATAAGCTACGATTAGTTGGTCATGTGTAAGTTAATTTCCTTTTTTGTGCTTTTTTTTGGTATTTCATTACATGTATAAATGAAGCTAAAATGTCATTAATAAATTACAATATAAATCAATTAATTGGGAAAAACATCTAATAGATGACTAGATAATGAAAATGATAGTTGCAGCCCTAAATGATAGCTTACATTTGCTGGTTGTCATGAGGCAACCTGCAGGCTAATACCAGTCTAAATGTTTAAGAATTACAATGTAGACGTAGATGCCGTGCTACGCTAAATACGCTGACCTTGCAACACCAGGTGCTGTGTGGTCGTCGTCCCTGCCGGCTCCAGCCATCAGGCCGGGACCGGAGACAGCAGTCTTGCCCGGCTGGACAAGAGTGTCTGGAGCACAGCTACCTCACATGCTTTTCTCCCCCTTGCCATGAGTGGGGCGTTTGTTCCATGGCTGGACCCTCACCTCCACAAGTAACCACCAAGTGCCAGCCAAATAGCGGGCACTTGGACAACAGCTGTGGCCGCATAACACTTGTTTTCAACAGAGACAAAGTACCACGGGTGAGTTGTCTCTTCACATAAAGTTTCTTGTTTGCAGCCGTGCAGTTTTTGGCTTTTGGTTTTGGTTTTGTTGCTAATGTGTGTGTGTGTGTGCGCACATATGCAGGGAACAACAGTGGAGAACATCTGCTCTGAGCTCAGGTATCTTCCTGACACCCGAAGGCTGGCAAAAGACCATGCCCTCCTCCTGCTCTGTGACCTCTCTCATTCAAATCAGGACGCTGTAGATGTGGCTATAGTAAGTGAATGATCCAAACTTTATTTGAATTTGTATGTTCTATACTTGGCTCATAGTATCCACTGTGCTCTTGCTGTGAACAGTATTATTGAAACATTATTACAATGTTAGCTCAGGTTAGCTCTTATATCCAGTTTGCTGGGTTTGACCAGCCACTCTTCGGTTCCCGAGCCGAATTCCCCGCAGACTGAGCTACTGCTGCAAGCCCAAGTGAAATTAAAAGGAATTCCTTGAGATGATTAATACACTTAGATGATCGATAATCTCTCACATGTTTGATACAGTATATTTCAGATGTTGGGAAACAATTTAATGCCTTTTCCCAGCTGCTGTGTCTCACTTCCTCCCTGTTCTCTGGTTTGGTTCTCAGTCTTTCCAACCTGAGGATCTAACAGACCACAGTCTGATCCATGAGGCAGCCAGCGCCATTGTGGGCACCTTGTCCAAGCGGCACAACAGCACCATCATGCTGGCAGTCATTGAGGTCAAAGTGGAAACACAGATCATGACCTCCTCAGTGGGTGAGTGATCACTAACAAACGTGTCCCATGAAAGTTTGTTATGGGCCCGATTCAGTGACTTGTCAGTGACTTGTAACTACTTGCACTGATTTCTCCATCACTTGTCCTTCATGGCCAACAGACTACTTGGTGCCTCTGCTGTGTGTGGTCTTCTGCTTGCTCTGCCTCTTCTGCATCATCGTATGTATTTGGTGGACACGCAAACGGAGAAAAGAGCGCGAGAGGAACATACGGTCGGCGGCCGATGACAGCGTTAACAACCAGTGGGAGCCTCTTCGGCTCGTCGTGGGACGTCAGCAGCAGCAGCAGCTGAAAGAGAGCAACAGGGAGGCTGAGCAGGAACGCAAAAAGCTCATGGGCCCCTCCTATCGGACGTGTGAGGGGGAGGAAGAGGAGGAGGGGGAGGAAGAAACGGAAGGCGAGCTTGAGCTCGAGGAGGAGGAGTGTGGTGGAGCAGAGGCGGGAAAGCAGCCAGTTAGTAAGTACTGTAAGACTGCAGTGCAGTCCGGCGGAGGAGTGATCTGTACCACGCACAGCTCCAGTTCACCCCTCAAAGCGCCCCACCGGACCCCAGGCTACAGCCCCAAAGACAACCGCTGGAAAAATGTCAGCGCCGCCTTGACTGGTCAGAAAGACCTCAGAGACCATTGTGTATAAGAAATTTAAACAAAGGACTCGCAGTGTGGAAGCGAGAGAAGCTGCAAGGCAGCGACTATTCTTATTTTTGGAAGAAGAGGCTTTGTGTTTCAATAAGCCGTTCTTTGCTTTGTGTATTCATGTTTTTGTCACTGTCACCTGAAAAGATTTTTGATTCAGGAGGCTCGAGCACAGTGAACATCCTTTTTTGCTTCTGTTCACTTTTTTTTTTTAATTATGTACAAAAGGAGCTGAAATGTAACAGTTATTCAGAAGGCAAAAGAAGCTCTCACCAATTTTTGTTTGTGGAATTATACCTTTAAAGAAACGACGAATCATGGAAAAGGAGAAAAAATAAACAATCTGTATAAAGTTCTTTTTGTTTGTTTACAAATGGTTATGATCTTGTTAAATTGTCTGCAGGTTCCTGTTCATTGTCTGTGTGTGGGGGCGCAGATACACATTAAAGGGACAGTAAAGGAAGAGTTTTGAGGGAAATGGACTCTTGCAGCCACAGTGAAGGAGAAAAAGCCTCCCTTTGCTCGCTCTCTTTCCGGCTTTGCCCACCAATCCACCTGTGGCCATCATGCGCAAGCCTTACCAAAACACTTGGCCTGGAGGGGAGAGTGGGACAGAAATCCCAGTGCCTACTATGTGGCCTTCCATTTTTTTCTCCTGTCTCTCAGTTGTCTCGGCTGAAAGCTCCGTTTGAGGATTTTTTGCAGTATTTGAGTTGGTAGCAAGTGCCTTTCTAAGAGCTGCGTCAAGGCTCCGAGTCGCGCTGCCCAGTTTGACCTCCTTGTTCTCAAATCTCAAAGGGATGTAAGTGTACATTTAAAGAGTTCAGTTTCACAGCAACGCCATTCAAGGTATTTGATCAAAACAGAAATTAATACTCTGTATATATATATATGTAGATACTAAAGGAGTCGCTGTGTATATTTGAAATAAGTAACTTAAAGACAAGTCACACATTTTTATTATTATTATTATTGTTATTGTTATTATTATGATTATTTTTATTTTTTTTTACAATGCCATTCCTTTTATTTATGCCAGTTCAAATAGGCACGTTTTATAACACTTCATATTCTGAGTCCCGCAGTTGAGAATCTTTACAATGAGGTACCACCTATGAAGGAATTTCTGAAGGGTTTATATATGGTTTGTCCCGACGATGCATTTTTTTTCTTTTGTGATTGTCACATGTGTGGTTATGGCTTTGACTTTATTGCTTTTTAGTTTGTAATTCAACCTCCAGATGACCTATTTGCAAAGCTATCTGCTGTCCAGCATTACTAGATCTGTTCTCAATCTTTGATTTTCTACTTTGGATGTAAATAATTTTTTTTTCTTTTTTTTGCACTTAATTTCCTATTTGAAGATTTGAAGAAAACCTGTGTTGGTATTCGGAAGATGTAATTAATAATTGGTATTTCATAACTGTGTAACACAACCGACAACATCTCTGACATGGTCGGACTGTAGCCGATCAGGCAGAAAATGGCTTCCGTTCTGCTCTTTCCATACAGAAACATCTAAGAAAGTTGCTGCTCTGACTGCTTCCTCAGTCAGTGAACGTGACCTTTGACATCACAAATAGGGGCAGGGCCAGAACTGTGATTTTCTTGATTTTTCTGCCTGTTGAAAGCTGAGCAGAGGTTTTCTTCTACATTATTTGACCCAGTTTTTACTACCCATTTGACTTTCTTTCTCGTTTGTAACTTGCTTTCTATTAGAGGTATCACGGATTGTGGTTGTTTAACCAGGATTTGCTTATTTTGGTGAGCGGCGTTGCAAAACTGCCAACATTATAGCCTTAAACAGTTCTCAAACCATTTCTAAACCCATCACAAACCCTTTTGTTTCAGGTGCCTTAATGTAATGAGTAATGTGTTATTTGTGTAATCAGTGGTCATCTTTTTATGTTGTGGGTTTGTTTTCATTATTAAGGAAAGTAACTCTTTAAAACATTGTGTGGTGTATAGCGGCGTGTTTTATTCGCCTGAGTAAAGTGCTCTCCTTGTCTCACTTTGCTATCGCGGGGATTCCTGGAATAAAACCCTTGACGGAGGATTTATAAAGAAAAAAAGAAAAAGCAACAGCAGTCCACCGTGGCACTTCTGAGTGTCATGAATGTGGGTGTTAGTTGGTCAAACGTGGGAATCATGCATTAGCTTCATGTTTGGTTTAAAGGCTTTAATGAAGGGAACAAATTTGCAGATGTTTTTGCTACCATCCCGATGTGTTTTAGGTTACCGACTCAGTTCAAAGTTACCCCTTTTTCATACCATGTCACTGTCTCAGAATGCCATCTTATTTTCTGTAAATGGGACACAGCAAAATAAAGAATTAAAGATGCATCACTGCTGGTGTTAAAAGCTGTATATGCATATTCTATACATTTTATTCTACAAGGGACATGATTTTATACAAAGTGAAAAGGTTTCCTTTATCTGAGAGGATGTCCGATTGTCCTAACTAATCGTCCCAGTTATTTATTAAAGCAGTTTTGACACATCTTGATCATGCTTGTAATATTTGGTTCGCAGTACACAACATTGAGAAAACACTATCACGACAGAAATGTTACTGTCCAGTAAGCATCAGCTGGATCGTGGTGTGGTGGTGGACCTCCATGCACCAAAATAAAAAAAAAAAAATTAAAGCTGCAGCAATCAGTGTGTTTGCACTAGTAACTGATCAAATGACTGTAACATGTCATGAAACTTGTTTCGAGCAGCACCAGGTAGACATTTTCAGGTTAAAAGATACCATAAACACTATAGTACCTCTCCGACACCAACCAGCAGGCAGTCAGGCAACTTTATCTGCCAACTTTGATGCTAGCATCAGTAGTAACTAGCATTTAACAAGTTGAAGAGTCATATTTCCTTCAGGACAGAGATAAAGGAAGAGGTTACTGGACTTGAATGAGTCAGGGGATGTACACAGGTGAGCTGCCAAGTAAATTTAGTTCTGCTCAATTGCAAATGTGTTATGTTGGTCAAAAAACCTGAAGATGAACTCTCAGCCTCTGTTGGAATAACAGTCATCTGAAAACCTGCAGTCCTTGCCCTTGCCCTCTTCTGTGAGGGCCGAGAACGGCCTGGATCGATCGATTCAATAACCTCACCAGGCTCCCCGCCATCCTGCCATCACTCTCACTTCCACCGCACCAATAGAACCTCATCTCCTGTTCTGGGCCGATCCAGGCTCCGCCAATGGGAGGCTGGCGTGATCATCCTGGCCACATAAAGATGTGAATGTTTCATGAGTAACGTTATGAAGCCGGGCGGAGTGGTGGTGGGGTGGGACACTTTTCCTCCTGAATCCCAGGGGTGCCCCTGGCTGGCGCTAATAGGACCTTCCCTCGTCAGAAAGGCCGGACGGATCACCTTACACAGCTTTGTGGAAGTGGTGGAGTCATATGGGGAGATGGGAAGGGAGTTGATAATGCATATGGACATATTAATCCACAGATGACTCTAAATTCACTTTAAGAGTGGTTTACTGTAGTCCTCGATAACACAGTTGATATTAGGTATCAGAATATATTGTGGGTTTTTTTCTGGAGAAGTACTTCATGTCTGAATTTCTCTTTTTCTTCTCTCTTGGTGCTTGCATCTATATTTGTATAATATCATGTAGGTGCAAACTCTCACGTAGGATCTGGCTATTATTCGGATCAGGGGCTGACCTCATTTTAGCACATAACTTTCTCCATTTAACAACAATGAAGCGACTTTGTGATATGTGAATATTTTACTTATATGGAGGTGGATGTTCCCCTTGCATTCATGTTTTCCTGTGGTTGCTCTAGTTTCCGTATTTATATTGTTCAAAATAACAGCTCTGCGATCTGTATCTGCACAGTGTAGGGCAGACTCCACCACCCTCTGTTTGGATAAGGAAAAACTTATTTGGTTTGACTTGAATTTAATCTCTTGTTGCTGTTAACGCTATCATTAATGTAGTATCAAGTAAACATTTTGGTTCCTTGTTGCTTTTTAATCCGTCTGGGTATAACCAAGAAGCTATTTATGTATTGCCATTGCTTCACACAAGGTAAATATGTGATGTGGTGCCAACTTGCCTTTGTGAGTGTGTGTCTGCATCAGTAACCCCCCTGCCCACCCAATGATCCCAGACTCTATCAGTAAACTGACACCAGATTCCAAAAGTGGCTCCTTTTAACAGCCAAGGACATCTCAGTGTGCAGCATTTGTAAACACGTAGTACTACTACACCGAGCTCAAAAAAAGGCCAAAAGCATTCGCAAGCAGAGAAAACAGGCGAAATTTACTTTTCTGTGTTAAGGCAGAGTCAGTTTAAGTTTATGTTACATGCCTGTACACAAAGGCAGGCTGCAGAAGGCCGACCAACTGTGAGACGGTACTTTGTGTGCTCCTGCTCCCTGTCACTACATTTGTTGATGCGGGTCTTTGAGACCATCTGACAGTGGAAGCAGCTGGGTGACAGGATTTTAGGCTAAGCCCTCCGTCCTTTTAAAACACACACACACACACACACACACACATACAGTTACAAACATGGTTCTTATGGGACATCAAGCTGGCACGTGTTGGTGGACAGCGGGCTGCAGCTGGCACTGTGGGCTGACCGAGGCGGGGAAACAAGCCACAGTGAGTCTGTGTGTGCTGGCTGGCAGTGCAGGTCTGCCTTGCCACTGCAGTAACTCTCCAACATACCCACTGCACCAAGACGTGTGGGGCATCAGTTTGGCAGAAGGAGGGCGGAGGAAATGCAAGCGGGATTCCAGTGGCACGGCAGCTTTTCTGGGACATCTGTTCGGTGTGTGTGCATGCACATGTGTCTGAATAAACAAACGTGTTGAGAGGAAACTTTAATGATTTGTAAGGGTAAACATGGCGGTTACATGAAGAGAAGAATATCTGAACTTTAATTAAAATAAAGGCCAGAGAGCCCCTTATGATAATCAGTTATGATAATCAAAGATTTAAACTAGAAACATATTTTACTGATTGCTGCAGGTTATGTGAAAAATCATGTTTAATGGAAAAATGTGACAAGAGGGCAGCTAATTATAACATCTAATTAGAACTTATATTATTAATCTGCATATTATTTCCATTATTGATCATTTCCTCAGTGGAGCTGTTAATCACTTCACGTATAAATAGTCAGCAAACAATTCCAGTTTCTCACAGTCTGTGGAGGTGTTTTTAAATGACAAACAGTCCTAAAGATATTCAACTTTCTATAAAACCGAATGCCATTTGTGTTTAAACATATTTTGAACCATGGTTTTTATGGTAATTATACCAAAGGATCCCATTTAATCTGACAGGGATGTATTGATGTCAGCCTTATTGGACAGGTTTGTTTTGCCTCCCTGCTGTAACAGAGGCAGATCACAGCCAAGGGAAGTCATTCAAAACACACATGTTGGATTTTGCAGGGCAAAAGGAAAAGTCAAAGGTCAGAGGAGGGTAAGCAAACTGTGAATTTGCACTACTTCCCTGCCTCAGCTAAGAGCCCTTGTCCACTCTCTTGTGACACATGCACACATAGAGTATCCATGCAGTAGCGTGATGCCAGCGCATGTGAACTTATTAGAGAGAATCTGGCCTTTAGCAGCTGGTGGGAAACGCAAATCATGTGTGTAACCTGACTATATATAACACACACACATATAGCCTGTTGTTTACATGAACAGACAGATCAAAAGATGGCGTGCTAGACACTGTGCTTTTTTGAGATTTCATCATGTGGTTTTTTTTCCTTAGGTTTGCCACCACATATTCCGTACATGTCTGTTTATCCATGCTCAAGTGACAGTGTGCAGTGCACCATTACACCCTGTACAGTGATATGCAAGGTCAGTTTGCACCTTTTCCAGCCTGAGTGACATCTGGGAATGTAAAACATGCTTAGGAGTTACTAAAGTTACAGTGTGTATGCAACAAGAAAATTAAAAGCTACTGAATATGCGCCAAGTGATGGACATTCTCTGTGTTTTCAGCCAATAAAAACGCTGGCACCAAACATTTGTGTTTCTGGCAAATGAAAACTGAAAAGTTGCAATCTGAAAAGTAACTAGTAACTCAAGCTGTAGTGGAGTAAAACATACAATATTTACCTTAAAATTGTAGTGAATTAGAAGTGTAAGTTGCATAAAATAGAAATACTAAAGTACAAGTACCATACATAGTATTTAAGTATAGCAACTGAGTTCATATGGTTCACATACGGCTGTAACCATATAACTTTGCTGTTTAACCAACACACCATTTTAAAAATGGCGGTCTATGTAAAATGCCATGGCCCCGCCCACTCTGCAGGTGTGCTTTGCTAACTTTGCTGTGATATTACTAAACACTCGCTGCTTATGTTTAAATAATGTCAGCAGTTTTAACTCAAACTAGCCTGCCAGCAGTCTGATTGCAGCACGGTTTTGTTTAGAATATAATAGTGTTTCTACTCATCACTAGCTAGCTTACTCTGCTCTTTCTGCTGCCAAGTCTTCTCTAAGGATTTAACAAGCTACTTTCTGCTAAAGTGTGGAGGATCTTTGTTTTACTGTCCACCAAGTGTAAGTACCCACTGCTTGTGCTAACATGCATATTGTAAGTCAGTGTTTTGGTTGTGTTCAGTTTTGTTGGTAACATCAGTGAGTTAGCTTGTAATCTAACAATGCAGTTGAGTTGACTTTTCTTGACTTGTTCTCTGGCATTTCTGCTTGTTTCTCATGAGGGCTCATTTCACCAGTTTCATTGGTTGTGGGAAGCGTTTGCATTTGTACTGTAAAATAAGTTGCAATGCAATGTTGAAAGTACTCAAGTAGGTTGCAGGTACCTGCACCCCATAACTTTATAGTATGTAAATGTTCTTACTACCTTTCCAACATTGATGGACCCCTGGTTTTCAACACTGTATGTTTGCTTTGGGAATTTAAGTTCATCAAAATTAAAACACATCGCATAACTCTCGTCTAATACACCATAGCAACAGCCCAACTTGACTGTTTCATATGTTTTTCTGGTTTTGAAAAACAGTTCAAACCCAATTCATCAGCACATGGAATCTGCTCAATATTCATGAAATTGTAGATGTTGTTGCCAAGTTTGAGCATCAATGCTTCCATCGGTACTTAACAAACTGTGTGTACCGATGAAGAACAAGTGGATCGGGAGGAGAACATCCATAGCAGTGTGAATTTTGGCATAGGATAAATTTTTGAAATGGAAAAGTACAAGTACTCTGCATAGAAAGAGAACTGTCTATTGTACATTTAAGCCATTTAGTGAATATTTTCATCCTGTCACGCCTACTGTGTGACTCAACCTTGACTCACTTTGTCCATAATGACTAAGGAAATAATGAATGAGAGATTTTGCAATATCGCACATTCCTTGGTTGGTTTGGGCATGTCACAGAAATATGTTGCCTTGGGCCTCATCAAATATGCTTGAGCCAATGTGTTTGAGAAATAATGGCAAAGAGAAAGTGATTTGGCACATGAATCACACTTAAACTCTACTGTAGCTCTGATCCACACCCCAAACAGTTCTCAACCCGAACCTTGATTTCACAAAACTGAGGAAATGAAATATAATGTTTTCCACCTTTCTTCACATTTAAATTGTTTATTGCAGGCACTGAGTTCACCAGAATTCGTGTTTTAGCGAACAGCAGCATGTAGGGGCTTGATGACATTGTTGAACAACCTTACTGCGTACTCTTTGATGTGCACTTAAGCAGCACAGAGTCAATAGTGAAATTATGGCTTCAGCTAATGCCTGTTTTCAGTATCATTCATTCATAGTGTAAAATGTATACTAATCTGCAGTTGAGTTGCATTGTGGGTAATGTAGGCAGCAGGTGCCAGGATTTGAATTAGGGAAATAAAATACAAATTGACTGTTCTTTAAAACGCTTTGTTCACGTTTGATCAAGATGATAAACAGGAAATTAATTGGTACTTTTAACTAAGATAAGCTGGTTGCAGCTTCTCAAGTCTGAAAATCTGAAGTTTTTTCTGTGTCATAAGTGAATATCTTTGGGTTTTAGACTGTTAGTCAGACAGAACAAGACATTTGAAGAAGTCACCTTGGATATTATAGCAGACATTCACAATCACCAGTGACCATAAGATAAGACAACAATTTTGGAAACTAAACTGAAACCAGAAAAATCTTATGGTCCGGTTCTCCAAAAGCAGCGAGCTGCTGATTAATGTTGAAATGTTTCCCCTCTCTGTGCAGACGGAAGGGGGTGAATGTGTCAGAAAAATCAATTAATCAGAAACCCATTCAATACTTCAATCAATTTTCTCAACTTGACACTTGACAGACACGACCTTAGATAGCTGATCAGAGGTCAACTCCATCTGTACTCAATCAATTCAGTTACAATGCCTGAATGAAAGGTCAATTGAAAGTTACAGGGGGGATTCCACATAAACATAATTGATTACCTTCTTTAAGACTGATGATCCTTTTTGCTCATTAACACCATGTGGAATCCAAGTCACATTTAGTTGCAACTATTGTCACTCATTCATTTAAGGAGCCGCTAGATAAACTAAGTTATTAATGTCTGAGTTTTTGTGTTAGTAGGAATCAGATTGTGGAGAAAATCTCAAAATCAAGGTTGTATGAGGTCACGCTGTGACTCAGCATTGGCACCGAGCGACCAGGGCACAGCTGGGAATGGCGAGTGGACGGATGTGTCGTTTTGGCAAGGTGCCTGATGTGACAGCTGACTTAATAAGGAAGGCCTTTTTATCCTGCAGACAACATGTGGCTGATGCTGCAGACAGGGGGTTTCTCCACTGCTGGGACCAGGGGGGAGGGGAAACGTGACCTGCTGCAGACCCACCTTCCCTCAATTATCATTACAGCTGATTGTTCCGCTCTATAGCTCATTATGTCAGGGTTACTTGATATATTGTGCTCAGGAAGGTAGCGGAAGTAAAGTCCGCCCAACTAACCCTTCATTCAGCTTGTATGTTTTGCTCTGCCTTTCTGCATGGCCAGAACCTGTGACTCTTAAGCAAGGTCTGACAAAATTTCCTCATTCAGGAGGATTCACCTCAGCTTTCCATCATTATGAGGTCTTCAGACACACACGCACAAGTCAAGTGAGTTATCCACCCCGCCCCTCCATCTCCCATCTGTCTGACTGACTTCCTGTTCCCATCTACCCAGAGAGCTCAGCCACTGGAGACACTGAGAGAAGGAAAACATACTTTGTTTTCTTCAACATAAAAGACAGACAACACTGTCACAGTGGGGCTGTGTGTGGCTACCTTGTTTGATAGGGGAATTGGATCTAGACTTGAGAGGGGATTGTAATGCGGTTAAAGGCATCATGAAAAGCCAGCTGTAACAGGATTTCATCCTCTGTGGAGCCCCTGCTGACTGCTGCCGTGAGGCCAGTCATTAGGGAAAACCTGTATATATGTGTGTGTGTGTGTGTGTGTGTGTGTGAGAGAGAGAGAGAGAGTTTGTCTGCCTCTGTGCCAACGCTCTACGTAGGAGGTTATACATTCTTCAGAGCCTGAGTTGGTGAATCTGTCACGCATCAATGACACATTTTACCTTGCTGAGCGTTAAACATGTTGGAACAGTGCAGAGAAAACCAAGGACACAGTGCCATTAAGTCAGAAACATAACGTAACGCAGATAATAGATATGATACTTTTGATATATGCTGTATAGTCAAAAGTATTTGGACACCTGCAGTTCGTCTTTCTATGGAGCCCTACCGAAACGTGTTTTGCTACGTACAGGAGAGTGTTTGTGTACCATGGTGACTGTACATGCATGTTCGCTGGAGGACATTTTTAATAGCCTCTTGCCAAGGTCAGCTCCTTCACGTGTTATGTGTGGAATGAGTGGAGGCCTTCGCTTGCAGTGCCTTCAGCCGACTCCAGAGAGTCGCGCTCATTGTGTGGCGGCCGAGGGGGAACAAAGACATTTCCACTGGAGGAACTTTGGGTTCCTGTCGATAAGGAGGGCAGCGTTGCGAGCCCGGGCCGTGTTTATATGCTTGTGTACAGTGGGGGATCTAGAGGCTTGCACTTTCCAGACAACAAGTGGTGGTTGTATAAATAGTCGCACTTGGAGAAACATCAAAGGGTGGGGGGGAGAAAAGTCCACCCAATGATCAAGAATCTCAGCGTGATTTAAGTGTGTGTGTGTGTCTACTGGGGTTTCGGGTTTTGACCGAGACACATTTTCAAACAATACCTGAACTGGAATCAAACATTTAAACCATTTAAAACAGAGAAAATGTCATTGTCGTGTCAGTGTGACGGACCAGGAGCAGGTGGTTTTTTCGAAGACAAGGTGCTTTAGGGTGTTTTTTTGCTCTTGACTTGCTGCAGTAATGATCTGACATGTACATTAAACCTTCATTTATTCCTAATTTACATCCATCATTGGTGAAAAATAATCAGGTGGCAGAAATGTTCAGAAACGTTTAAAGGTTCGTTCACCGACCTCCTTCCTCACTCTGACTCGGTGACTAAATGAAACTCGACATAACCTTGAGTAAAATTACAGATTCCTCTGGATTTGAACATTGTTGGAGGCTTTTGCAATAATGTAACTGTACAATTAAATATATAACAAAGAGTCAAGGGCAGTTTAAAGATACTCTTAAATTACTTTTTAATCCTTTCTGCATCCAGAAAACCATCAGTTCCTAATCAAAAGGACTGTTTGTGCCCACTGGAAGTATGGACAGCTTCGTCACCACAGAACAACAACATCTGGACAAAGTGACCACCAACCCGTCTACTGTCAGACGCGCTGACATCGAGCTGACAAATCCTCAGGGGAGGAGGAGTGATTCAGTGGTTGTTCACACATCCAGGCATGCAGGTGTGTTTCATTTGTCCCGCCCCAGTAGACGTCATGCGTTCAGCCTTGTCCAGAATCTACAGATGAGAGGCAGAAAGCTGTTGTTGATCCAGCTAAATTCACTCACACATTCTTTACAAAAATGCTTCTGTATGATTGGGTTAGGATCTGGGTTTAAACACTGAGGCTCTCTGGGCTCTGTTGCCCTCCACAGGCTGATTTCTGTACAGTTTCAAAACCGCGACTCTTCTTTCCTTCCAGTTTCACTCACAGCAATGGCTACGTGTCGTCTGTGTTTGTCCATCAGATGATTGTCCCAGGCACAGGACATTTTTAGCTGAGCTGACTGGCAGTGACATCTGGACAACTTCTGGATCTGTCCACAAAGCTGCAGATGTCTCAGATAGGTTAAATACATTTGCGCTGCATTGCTCATATAACAGACAGTCTTCTGGTTATTCTCCTGTTTAAACAGTGTTTTAGCTAGTTGTGGCTGTCAATTTAAAGAATGTAATCTGTGTCCAAAATCATTCACAGGTTGTAACCTTTTATGTTTGCTTCACAGCCCTGCCTCTGATTTCATATGTTATTTATTTTGATGCCCAAAATTGTCTTTGAGTCATTTTAGAACGTAATATTTCTTTGCACAAAAAACCTGAAACGTTTTGTCAGGCTTTGTGCCGGAGGAAAAACATTTTTAGACTCCTGACCTCTTCAACTGAGCTTCATCTCTGTGACGTCTTTGCCCTTGGATTGTTTGTTGGTGAAGTCTGTGGTCCTGTAACTCTTTAAAAAGCTTTGTTCTCTTGTGGTAAGTTTCCAGTTTGTTCCCACGTGACTGAAGGAATAAGTCTTAGGAACCACTGTATGATCTGATGCCTTTAATAAGCCGCATTTCCTCTGCCTCCTGGATCTGCTGGTGTTCTTGTGTGACAACATTAGCTCTGTTGAGACCCACCATGTTGTATCCAAGCCCTCTGGTGACATTCACACACTGTCTGCTGCCTTTCCTGCCCACTTATCAGCAGCTAATTGCCAGTAATGTTGAGGAGACAAGGTTGCATCTGAATTTGTTCACTCACTTATCCTGGTGAACAAGCTTTCATGTCCCGTTTTCCCACGGTTGTGCCTATGGGACTTTCCAAACTGTGCAGACAGTTCAGGTTGGGACATTCTCAGCTAAGCCATAGTAGCATCGACCTCACAAGCACTGAAAATCAATGATTATGATTTGGAAGATTTGGCTCATGTTGTAGATGCTGCAAGAGATGTTTGTGTTCCCTCTGACAGATAAGCAGTTTTAAAGTTTTGCTCAAAAGTCACATAATTAAACCAGGAGTTAATAACTTTTAGTAGGTCAAGTTCATGACCTTGTGACAAAACACGATGTGACGGTTTACTCATTTACTTTATTTTATCAATGAAATGAAGTGTCACTGAATATGCAGTCCCAGAGCCACACCTGAATAGGATGGAGATTTGTTTCTGTCTTGATGCTTCAGTGCATAAGGACAACACCTGAAACATAAAATAGTTTTTAATTTCTATCCATATTGGTGTGAAAATAGCCTCATAAACCTTCCAGCATCAGTTGCTGGGGACAAATTGGAGCAATAAATATTGACTGACGTGATATTTGGTCAGTGTGATCACAGATGTTGCATTATGTAGTAAGGCTTATGCAAGAATAATAATCAAGCAGATGAACCGACCATCAAAGTAATAAATATCTACACAAGCACAAGAGACCTTGGGACCTCACTTGGGACAGCAGCAGCTCTGCACTGTCCAGTCAAATGCAGCAGATATCAATATTGGTGTCAGTCATATATATATATATATATATATATATATATATATATATATATATATATATATATATATTTCTTTGATCTGCGTAATGTTCCAGTTATTATTTTACAACATAAGTGAACCAACCTAAAACTAAGCTCTGATCTGAAACGTGTGCCATGCGTTCATTTTGTTGTTTGGTCCTTATGATAGAGCTCAAAAAGCAGGTTGTGAGGGTGACGCGATGGACGGGACTTCACTGACACCAAAGCCGCGTCTAACACCTGATAAGGAGCTTGAGCGCGGCACAGACATTGGCGGGCGGGGAGTCAAAGATACTCTGCGACGGCACATTTGAGATGAGGGCTGAGAGTGCTGAGAGGTGAGAGGCATGTGTGGAAAGGGGAAAGGCTGATGTCTACACATTGGGCCTATCAGAAGTTTCCTGTTTGTGTGTGTGTGTGCGTGTGTGTGTGTGTGTGTGTGTGTGTGTGTTAAGCATCTGTGAGAGACTGTGCGTTCAAATTCACTACAAAACGTAACATAAGCTGACTGGTGTTCAAGTCTTTGTTAGCCTTCTTTTTCAGCATTTAAATGTTTGAATTAGTGATCATTATTTAGATCAAGCTAATAGGTTTACATGTAAAGAAGACATACTGCAAATAGACACAGATGCATGTAAAATTACACCAAGCCCAGCGCTCTGTGCTGAGACCACAGTAGCTTCCGCAGTAAATCCTGAGCTGAAGGTTTAATACTCCTTCCTTCAGTGGCTGTTTTGACCCTCGCTTATTGATTTTCTCCACAGAAGGAGTCAATGCAGAGATGAGCTCCACCACTGCAGCAAAGAGGGTCAGTAAGTTTACAGCCAGAGGAGGGAGGGAAGGATTTCCACTACACACACACACACACACACACACACACACGCACACGCACACACACACACACACAAAGGTGGCAGGAAAGAAGGTTTCTCTCTCATGGGGAGTTGGTTTATTTTTAAACTGTGACCTGGGATACCGTTTTAGAATATGATAATATCTGTGATTTGGGATGCAGTGAAGACATGCGTTGTTATCTCTTCTTGATAAATACAAGCTTTTGGATTCTCACATGCAGATGGAAAAAAAAACGTACAGTAAAGTAAGTAATATCTTTGCATTTTGTGGAATTGTACGCATTCACACAACAGTCCATGACACAAAACTACAAGACCACCCTAGATGGTTTTAAAGAGATAACAGTGGGAAGGAGCTGATGAAGGTGTGATGTAATTGTTTGATTTAAACAGATGCAAACAGTCATTATATTTGGTATCTTAGGAGTAAAAATAGTTTTCATCATATGGCTGCTATTGCCTGTTGATTGAGCAGTTTTTAAAATAAAATGTAGACGTTGTGCTTCATTCACCCTATCAGACTTGCTACCTTTATGTCGGGTTCAGGCCACAACATATTTTTGGTCACATCATAATTTCTTCATAAATTCTGTGTTCATTTGCACAACACTCCCATCGTATCCCTCAGCATTACTGGCAGGCAGCTTGTTTGTGATTACTACTCAGGAAGCGGAGCAGTTCGTTCATTCATCACAGGGTTGGCCAGTTAATTGTTGGCACCCAGTGATGGCATCTAATGAGGTACGTTTACACGAGTGCGGCACTGCACGATGCAGTTTTGAGGTATTTGCATATACTTCTACTCCGGTACATTTTGCAGGCAGAATACACTGTGGTATTAGTACTGTTTACTGTTACTTCAGTAAAAGCTCTGAATACACTGAAGTATCATGAAGCCAGACGATGCACACCATGCGCACTGATTCTTGAATCACAACCTTGCCTTGACTGACTGACTGACAGACAGACAGACAGACATGACACTGATGTGAGGATGCAGGGCGCTGTCAGCATACAGCCATGGTACTGATGGAAGTGTGAAGCGTGTAAAACGGAGTGGACAGGGACATGATGTTAACTCCACATGCTTACACTGACCTCTGCTGTTGTAAAGCGGTCCATGCGGCTCCCCTCAGCGCGGGGTTTTCGTCGTCACGAGTGGAAGACCACAGCTGTGCTACACTTTGACCCGACAGAAACTTCAAACATCAAACGTTTTGAAAAGGGATCAAGCAAAGACAACTGAAAAAGAGAAACGGAGGACAATTGGTCAAACTGCTCTTCAGTATGTTGCTTGTCTGCTTCTTTAAAACGTTTCATTTTAATTCATTTGGGTGATGTAAGTTAACTAAGAATATCCGCTGAAGTAATGAGGTTTACTTGATTATTTCCCTTTCCTGCTACTTAACAGATTACATCTACTCTGTATGAAATATCACCCCACTTGTTATGATATCAGTTAATAAAATATGACAGAATATTACGGATTGTAATGCAGTATTTAAACTGCTGAAATGTGCCTATCAAAAGTACTGATCATAGTACTGTATGACAATATACCCGTTAAGTTCTTTTACTTGTGATACTCGAAGTACATTTCGCTCATAATACCTCAGTGCTTAAATATAATTTTGAATGCAAGACTTTTGCATGTATTGGAGTATTTTGACAATGTGGTATTTGAAAACAATCATAAATAAAATTTCATAAGTTTCTATTGAAAAAACAACAACAATGTGATGTAGACAGAATTAGTAGAGGTAGGTGTGTGTGTGTGTGTGTATGTGTGTGTGTGGAGCCACATAGCTGTTTAATCATTACCAGTGTCCCCATGCAAAAGCACAACAAACTGCCTAATTAATGGAGCGTCCAACATTCCTGGCTTTTATCCCGGGACACAAAGGAAACCTTTTTGTGGCTCAGCAATAAATCAGTGGCTGCACTCAGTCAGTGTCACTTCAGCACAATATAGCAGTGATGTTACTGTAGCGGCCGCCGCCACGGTGGCGACTCAACAGTCACACGTTTCTGACCTCTTTGCTGCTTTTCAGGTATTGTTGCACTAACCGTGAAAATCGAGAATGAAGGCAGGTTAACTGTTAACCAGCAGCGACCTCAGCCAGCCAATCGCTACACAGCTGGAAGGTTTTGTCTCCTCATCTCACAGTCATGTGGAGGGATTTACCTCGCTTTGCTAGATTTATTTTTATAATGGGATGTATTTCATTTCTTTAATTACTTTGACCTCCTCATACTTGATATAAAAGTGGAGCAGGCGTGTGAGCCACTCTGACGAAGGAAAAACTAAATTAGGTTTTGCTTAACGTGTGCACCTGCAGTTTAAGCCTCAGAGGGCTGCAAAGTGCATTCGGGCACACACATGCACTCACAGCAGGCTGATCTTTGTGCCAAACGTGTTGTCCCACTGAGGGCAGCTTGTAATTGGAAAGCGTGGATGGTAAAAGCAGCTGGTGTATTTATAAGTCAAGTGCTGAAACCTAAAGGATTTCTGTCAGTGGATCCAAACCAAGTTGGTATTGTTGTAATGTTTACATACAGACTTTGGCTCTGGCTCACATCGAACAGCCATTTGTTGAAATACTTTGATTATTTTGGTTGTCATCCTCCGATTTCAGCTTCTCCAGTGGGATTTGTTGCTTTCTTTTGTTTTAAACTATGGTAAGCTGGATATCTCAGGTTTTTGGACTGATGGTTGGCTGTGGGAAATTATAATGAGCATTTTTCACTACTTTATGTCACAGACAAAGTGATTAGCCCAAGTTTACTGCAGCTAAAGTTATCTGAGCCACTTGTCAAACACTATTCACTGTTTGCTGACATTATTGAACTCAACCAAACAAAACCAAGAGATTATTTAAGGAGAAAAATAATCAGAAGTTGCAGACAAGCTCAGATGAATTATTATTACTACTACAACTAGTACTACTACTACTGCTAATAATAATAATTGTTAGAATTATCTAAGAGCCAGTGAACCAAAATAAATAAATAAAAACAACAAAAAAACAAAAACAATCCAAAGCACCATGAAAGGGGGCCTGTGATTAAGATTAAATTGATCATTTTTGAATTTTATTGGTGGTTGCTGATTGTATGTTGCGGAAACAGGATATCTTAGATTAAAATGATGCGTCTCTAAATGAGAAGACTGTTGATGCAGAGAGCAGGAGCTGATGAGGAAAGCTTCCAGAGAGGAGGAGGAGTGTGGTGACAGAGAGCAATCACTTCCATCAGCCTCATTAGTTAATTATATTGTCAGGGATCCCATTAGTGGTTTTACACTTCACTGAACTCCTCCCTTTGTATCAGCATCGTGTGTGTGTGTGTGTGTGCGTGTGTGTGTGTGTGTGTGTGTGTGTGTGTGTGCGCTGAAACATTGTTTTTAATTGAGGTAAGATAATAAAAAAAACATAACATCCACTGTTTGTACCACATGTACATATATTTATATCTTGTTTTTCTTTTTGTAAATACTTTATTTATTATTATTATTATTTTTTATTTTGTATTTTGTATGGTGCACAGGAGAGAGAAAAATCCGGAGTCAAATTCCTTGTATGGTCACACGTACTTGGCAAATAAAGCTGATTCTGATTCTGAAATGCTTCGTCATCGCTTCGATTGTTGCAGATGTCTTGTAGGAAAAATCTTGAAGATGAGGTTCAAGCATCATTTTATTTGAAAGCTGAACTACATGCATGTAGTTCAGAGTTCGCTTAATTATTCATCAGTTTTTCATTTTCTGTGGACCCATACTCATATGTTCCCTTAAACTGTGCTTAAATCACTGAGAGTTCTTTATTAACAGGAGGCCAAGAGTTTAGAGCTGGTGTGGCAGCAGTTTCCTGTCTTCAGGAAGTTTGTGCTCCCACCGATTGTCTTCTCAGTCAGTCGATGCAGTTTATAGCTTATGATAGTGGATCACAGTGTAATCATCAGACGATGTAAAATACTCGGGAACGAGACTTCATCATTTTAATTGCAGTGCAAGTGAGCAGCCCGACCACTAGGGGGCGCTGCCATTCTACATGAAAACATTTAAATTCATGGACCAACATTTGTTATTGAGCTTGCTTCAACAAGTTAATAGCAGCTGAAAATCAAATTTAGTGCAGCTTTAAGTGATAAAAAATGAAATCTTTGGCGAGCAAATATTAGTCCTGCACAGAATTATGGTTGAAAATGAGGCTGATGAGAGTTGTTGAGAAGTTGCATGCCATAGAAACCAAAACAATGAGTGAAAAGAAGTTAAAAGCTGAGAGAAAAGCTGTGGGAACCGCAGAATCGGGGGAGTGTTCCATTTGGATTTGTCCCTATACAAGCAATATCTTTGACATACCAGAATGTGCAGCTCCCCTCGGCTTTATGGAGATTTATAGTGTGTTTCAGCTCATTGTTTAGCTGCTCCGTGTGTAGCTTTATTGTTTGGCTCTCATAGCATTGCTATTTTCAGCAACAAAGCTGTAACAACCCGCCTCACACTACATGCTAATGCCAAACAGAAGACAGACTCTGTTAACATTTAGCTGGTGAAGACAGCAGAGCATTTAGCAACCAAGGGGCCAGATACTCTCCCCAGGAGCGCAAATATGATATACTGATATGAATATAATGTCCAATATTCATCAATAGCATATGATGAATTGTGGGTGTACATTGAGCAGGAGGCCAGAAACATGACACTAAACAAATGATAATGTTGCTCTGTAACTGCTGGATGCTTAAATAAGAAACTGTTCACTAGCAAGTTTGGTCTAACAGGTGGTGATATATCAGTGTTGAGATCGCAGCCTGTTTCTGCTGCCCCCAGGTGGCCACGGAGGGAAGTCCAGGGATATAAGAGTCCCAGAAAGCAGAGTGGCCTCCTCCCATCCTAGTCTTTAATTTTTTTCACATGAATAGAATGAAAAGTTTTATGGATGTTTTCGTCTCCGCCTAACTCAAAGCCCATTTCTGTCCTTAAAGGTCCGTGCTTTAAAAAGAAGGCTAATCAAAACCACTCACCTTGAGTCTCACTCCCACTCGGTAATATTTGAGTCTTTTGCAAGTTGAAACTAGACCAGACCATAAAATGGCTTTCAGCTTTGCTACGAGGAAATGCAATCGCATTGATTTGATGGATTCTCAGGGTGGCTTTATTGTCGGCATTACTGGTTGAACAGCATGGTTCTGTAATGAGATGTATCGTCTAACTCTTACTGAGGTCTTTCATTTGAGTCGTAACGAATAGGATGAACAGATGTAGCTTTGCTGGAAAGGAGATGAGCTGGATTTTGGCCTTATTTTCCACAAGCAAAGGGGAAAAAAGTGCTCCGAGATGAACATCAAAGAACATCAGTGAACGTCAAACCAGAATTCCGTGCGTGGCCTCCATTTTTTAAAAAGCCCAAAAAACATCTTCCTAAATTCAAAGTTGAAAAACGGTGTGGGCTTTGGGGTTGCTAGCTGTATATATATATCTTTTTTTTTTTATCCCAGATGGTTTTAATTGCTTTTCAGAAGAGCAGCATTACTCCCACATCACAAAGTGTACTGAGACAGAATGCCAGGCACGGCGCTCTCCAGCAATAAATAACCTCTTCAGCCTGTTACAGGAAACCAGCGCGCACACACACACAGCCTTTCCCTTTGCTTCACACACACACGCACACACACACCAGCAATGTCTCATACACTCGTCAGCCTTTTTTCCTGTCAGCCTCTCGCTCACCTTTCTTCCTTTGTTATTAGGTTGTTGTTTGTTTGTTGTTGTTGTTGTTTGTCATTGGGTCCGGTCGCTCACGCCGCTCCACGTTGCTGTCAGAAGAAAGTTAGTCTAACTGTGTGTTCTTTTGTTTGTGTGTTTTTGGGACATTCATCCCATTCTCACATGTGCTGTTTTTAATGACAGCAGTATTAACCTAAACACAACATGTTTTATCAAGTAAAGATTTGGGGCTGTTTAATGATATCACGGATGCAGCTGTAGCTACTGTTAGCTACTGTTACTGTCTAAGCTCTGCTATTTTTAATTTTCTATTTTACTTCAGTTATGTCAGTTGATTATGGTCTTTTTTCATCTTTTGTCTCATGTAAACCCCTTTGAATTGCCGTCTTTTGCTGACAGGTGCTATGCAGACACATAAAAAAACTGAGCTGCTCCTTTAATATTTTCATTGACTCTACCTGTGATGTATTTTGCTTTGACCACAGCAGCGCTTCACTATAAAGTAAAATCTTATTTTGTTTTTCTTTCTTGACTCCTGTGATCAAATTCAAACCAGTTTCTGTGTCCTTTCAGTCTGCAGTTTGCAGCAGCCTGCAGATGTACTCTTATTTTTATTTCCTCCTTCACTACTTTCTGCGCTGACTCATGCAGGTCCTTCGGTGTGGACGCTCTGATGCTCTCCGCTGTGCACATCTTACTGCAATCAACTCTGCCTCTTAACTACACATCATAATGCAGCAAAGATTACTTGTTTATTAGCTGTAATACTCTTAATCAAATAGACCTAAAACAATAAAATCGGTTTTAAAGAAAGACTTCTGGCCATGGGGATAAAACCAGCTCAATAACGTACAGCCAAGATGCAGAGAATAAATGAGAAGAAACTAAAGAATGCATAAAAATCTTTAATAAAAGTTTTGAGAGGTGATTTAAAAGGTGAAAAACTTGATCATCCTCAACCTTCAGTCGAGACAGCCTGAGAAGCCCAGACTGAAGATCCAGGATTAATAAGCCCTGCACTCAGTCAAAGGTTTAGAAAGATCATTTATTCATGAAACTCTCTAGCATGTACTCAGCCAGGGCAGATGTGACCCCTTAACTCTAATTTTGCTCACAGGGGAACTATTACATATACCATTATAGAAGTAAACATCGCAGAAGTGAAGGTGAGATGGACAAAAAGCCTTTACAGTCCCTTCTCCGCCTGTATCTAAAGCCATCAGTGCAAAGCCAGCTGAACCCATCTGTGCCCTGACTCGTCCCTGCGACGATTAAATTACAACAGATGAACAATTCCCACACTGGTCGGCGTGTGAAAGCAGCTACCCACAATGCAAAGTGGCGCCCTCTGTGTCACCTCGTGTGCCAGGTTGCCACAATAAGAGCAACAACTTCCCACTCTCACTTCTACAAAGCTGCCAGTCATGTGACGCCTGCCATGTCCCATGTCTGCAGAGGTCAACGTGAACCTCTGACCTTGGCAAGACCCTTCTGGTCTGGAGGTCAGGCAGTTTTGATTCCTTGTTTTGATGCTCAGTGTTGGGTAAACAGTGGTTTGTTTATGAACTGTTAAAGACAGATTATTTTGAAGAGATGCTGTTAGTTCATTTTGCATTGAGCTTGGCACCTGGGATATTTGGGTTCATATGACCTGAAATGTAATAATGGACCAGTCTTTGGATTTTTGGCAGGTTTTTGTGTGGTATTAAGCTATGATGCAGCTTATGGAGCCATAAACAAATGTAGGCAGCAGTAAAATTGAGGGCAGCTCTTCGGGGTTATGAATATTGAAGCTTGTGTGTTCCTCTTACTGATGGATCCATCTCTCCCGACTTCTCCTTTCTCTATGCCAGCTGTTTCCGCACTAAAATCACTGTCTTCTAAAAGAGGTTGCCCTCCCAACATCGTATATCCCCGTGCACATGCACTCTGTGTTTATAATATAAGTGGCCATGTCAGCAGTGCACCATGCTTTGCTTATGATGTAAGCAGTACCAGTGAAAGGAACAATCCCTGATCAAAAGTTTGTCTCCATCATCAAGATTCAAAACACAACTTGGAGCCATGGCAGGTTTCCAATCAAAATGGCAGCGAAGACAGTAAAAACTGTGATTGATGTATTTCTTATTGTGCCTAACTTTAGTGTATCGTCTGTCTGCAGATACTCAAGTTCAAGACGAGATTAAACCTTTCTTTGCATGTCAGTTTTTTACCAAGGCCAAAAATGTGGTCTGCAACCAGTCAGTTAAGCCTCGTTTTTAACCTGAAACACCCTTGGCGAGCAGAAACAAGATTCCAAGCTGAGGTAGTTGTTGATCGCTTTTGGCCGGTTACGAGGAATGAAGAGTGTATGGTCAGACACTGTCTAGGAGAGGCTGTACATTGTCCTTGATGCACTGAGATCCAGTATTACAAGTCACAAAAAGTCATATGTCTGTGAAATACACTATATGGACAAAAGTACCTCTTTATAATGGAATTCAGGTGAGCCATGGGGCTGTTTTTCAGGGTTTGGTCTCGGTCCCTGACTTCCAGTGAAGGGAAATCTTAAAGCTTCAGCACACCAAGACATTTTGGACAATGCTATGCTTCCAACTTTGTGGCAACAGTTTGTTGAAGGCCCTTTTCTATTCCAGCATGACTGTGCCCCAGTGCACAAAGCAAAGCTCCATAAAGACATGGTTGGATGAGTTTGGTGTGGAAGAACTTGACTGGCCCACACAGAGCCCTGACCTCAACCCCATCCAACACCTTTAGGATGAACTGGAACGGAGACTGTGAGCCAGGCCTTTTGGTCCAACATCAGTGTGTGACCTCACAAATGCTCTACTGCATGAATGGGCACAAATTCCCACAGAAACACTCCAACATGTTGTGGAAAGCCTTCACAGAAGAGTGGAAGCTGTTAGAGCTGCAAAGCTGTCTGTGTGTTTACAATGAGATGTCATTAAAGTCCTTGTTGGTGTGATGGTCAGGTGTCCAAGTACTTTTGTCCATATAGTATGTGTCAGGTTAAATATACCAGAATTTTCCTTTAACCATGTTTGCAGTCAGCTCCTAAATGAGTAGTAATTTTAATGTAAACCACTCTCGTTCCCCGACCTAACAGGGTTATTTTCAGCCTAACGCCGACTGTCAGTAGGCTAACATGAAGCAAACAGTGTTCTGTTTTGTTGACCCATCCAGCCACTCAGACCTCCCCCCTCTGTTACGCCTCACCTTCTCTCACCCAATGAGAGAAAACCCAGCTGGAAACGAGCACCCCCAAAGACGCTAACTGCTCTACTGTTATGTGGCAACAAACTGAGGCTTTCCTCTCAGACCAGTGGGTCGAGTGAGGTTAGTTCTTAAACCACTGACTTGGCAAATATGAAAAAGCAGATATTTACAAAATTCAGTTAAGTTGATGAGGTAAAACAAATTTATTGTGTGTTGAGTATAAGTATATAATATACCCTATACCCTATAATATACCCTGAGATCCACTAACCCCAATACTGCCCCGTCACAGGGGTGAGGGACAATCAGAAAAACTCCAGAAACATCATTTCTGCCCGTGCGCCACAGCAGTGAAGAGGCGAGGTGATGAAACCGCTCGGTCCACATCTCCAGTAATGTTCATTCGTTATGTGCCGTCATTACAACTGAGGGTTAAAAGCTCAATTTTAAGGGCAAATTGCTCTTCGGCTCCCCACAAACCAAATGTCAGAAAGACGGGACAAGAGAGTCAAATCTTCTGGCATAATGTGCACCTCGCAACCTGCGGTGCACTCATGGAGGTTTGGTCAAAATGTGAAGACTGTAGTCCATTATCAGGCAAAGTCAAATGAGCTTTTCAAGCACCGAGGGGCTGCGCAGGCGCAACAATGTAATCACCAAAATTGGATTTTAAGAGGTGAGAAATGAGTGCATCATAATTCTGAATGATTATCTCACCAGGTGTGGCAGTGGTCCGTGAGCTTTTTTTTCTCCTCCTTCAATGGAAATTGCAAGAAAAGAAGAAGAAGAAAAAAGCTTTGCCAGACTCACATATTCTGTCTTTGTGCCCCTTTGGTGGGCAACTGTAGAGGAAGAATTGAAGTTGGGGAAAGTATTCATGGTACTAGAGCTAATAAATAGTGCATTGTGTTCTGTATTACTTCTCTAATTGCACCAGAGACCAATCTTGCTTTTTCATTTTGTTTTGTTTTTTTTGTTTTTTTTCTTGGAACATTGGATCCGAGCTGCAGCACTGATGATCATGCTGATGTACGTCATTGTGGCATCACAGCTTGCAGGGGCCTGGTGCACTGACTACAGAAGCAGAGAGAATCAATAAAAAGCAGGGCACCTGTGCTCAGTTCCTGATGGTACTCGTGAACAAAAATCAGCAGAGTGCAGGCCCATTTACAGTAAATAATACCACAGCAGATTTCATGCTTGTTAAAGGTACCCTGCAGAGGTTTTGGCCGCTAGTAGCGCTCATTATTGCTTGTACAACTAGCTCCGTGTTCTATTGTGTGTGTGTGTGTTTGTGTGTGTGTGAGCGTGTAGGCAGCGTGACACACATCTCGCTTTCCTCTGTCTTATGCAACTGCGAACAAAATATCTTCAGGCTTTGGACTGCTGGTCAGACATAACAATCATAACAATCATCAAATTATGATGTACATTTTGTGTTATTTACATGTGTTTTATATTCTAAAAAATATATTTAGTATCTTAATTGACAAAAGCATAAATTAATTTATAATACAAATAATCAGTAATACATTATTTGCACCTCTGTTTACTCGATTGTTGTTTTGCCTTTGCCTTTGCCTTCGTGAAAATATTTGAGGCATCCTTTGTTTCCCACAACACTTTGCAGCCTGTTTGCTGCCTTAGCAGTTTCCTCACTGGATTCTTTGCTAATGAGCTCAGAGGAAAAGGGAAGTCAGACTGAGCTGGTCCAAACCTCTGTAAGGCCCAGCACTGTCACTGGAGGACAAAAACACGAGCACACGCACGCATGATTTAGATTTGATTAAGATTATAACAACAAGGCGATCACACGTCATTATGTCTGCCTTATATTTCTCATAATAATCGCCCAAAAAGTGGACGCCAGCCTCTCAGAAACAACAATTAAGAGCTCAGGAGAGTGTTTACTTCACCGTGTGTGATATGAGGAAAGGACGTGCTGTGCTGTCTTATTTTGCAGCTGCAGTAAATTCATTTATCCAAGAAGCTGATTACAATAAAAGCAAAGCAGTAATTATAATAAATATATGTTGTGATCATGAATCAATAAATGTCATGTTATGGGCTTTTGAAGGGCTGTCTCAGTATATGTTTTGTTTTTTGTTTTTTGGGGTTTTTTTTAGATTAAAATAATTAATAATACATTAATTTGTCAAGTTCTGTTTGATAGTTTCCAGTTTAGAGAGAAGAGACGGAGGGGGGATGAAAGGTGGCCCTGGACTTCCTGTTGTCTTTATAAGATTTGTGATGCTGTAAACTTTGTTAGCAAACAACAAATCATAGTTTAGATTAGGGAAACAACGACTGACTGATGTTTACTCTTTGTTTGTCAGTTATGTAATAGTGACAGTCTGCAGCTAAGTGAAATACTAACATGGAAAAATATTTTGCATGTCTAACATTTAAATTCATCATTTATGTGCTTGTGTCTGACCTTAACTGAGTGGAAACATTTAAACTAAGTAAACAGACTAAAATCTAATTACGATTTTGAGTCACTGGTGCTGGGCGGCGAGACGCCAACCAGGAAGGTGTGGTTTTTATCTGACGTCGCTGGATCACTTTCAGCGGACCAGCTTCAAGTTCACATAGTATTATAAAAGACGGAACTAAGAGGTGATTGTCTTCAAAATAAAAGCATTACATTAACGTAAAAACAACTAAAAATCTCGTACCAGTGGTTGGGACTTGGTTGTTCTTGACCTTTGAGGCTCTTAGTGAAACATTTCTCTAAATCTTTTTTTTTTTTTTTTTTTAACAATTCTTGTAAAACTTTGCAAAACATGTTGTTTTTTTAGACCTGTTGAAGTTTTGGCTAATTTGGTTAACTGTACTTTACTTTTCCATTTTATATTTTTTATACTTCAACAACAGCTACATTTTGGAGGCGACTGTTGTACTTTTTACTTTAATGGTTAATATGATTTTGAATGAGTGTTTTTACTCGGTGGTATTACTTTTTAGGTAAAAGATCTGAGTACTTCTTCCATAACGGATGATTTTGTTTTTTGTTTCTTTTTTTTTTTTTTTTTACAGCCAGGGTAGGACCCCAGAGACGGTCACGAGAGGATTTTATTTTGAAGGTCCTGTCCGGATGTTGTATATCTCACTCTTCCTGGCTTGACAGCATTTCCCTAAACGCAGCTGGTCGTCTGGCTCCGTGTTGAAAGTGAGAGCCGAGTCTCATGTGAACGCCGTCTGACTTCTGGGTGAACTTACTCAGTGTTTGGTCTCTCTGAGGCTCGTTACGGCTCCAGATTAAATAAATGAAAATCAGTTTATTTTACACATCAACACCAACACAGGACTTCACACTGAGACAACTTTGTCTGTAGCGGGTGTTCCTGGAACTAGAGGTAAGAACATTTCCAAGTTTTAAAAATAGCACACAAACTTATTAATGTTTGCAGTGAAGCAGGCGACGTGTGTGAAGGCGTTAGGCTCAAGTCCCGGCTGCAACACTCATTTATTATCAGATACTGAGGCTACATGCAACAAGTGGAAGGCCTGCAACTGCGTGCGTCAAACACGAGACATTCAACAAACTGCGTACTTCAGCTGGTTAACAAGAAACCATCACCAAGATGGTTTTAATTCTGTTATCCTGTCTGGATCGGCGTTACAGCTTCTGGCTGAAGTTGTGTCTGCAAACGGGCCGATGGATCATGTTGGATGTGTTGGACTCGTGCAGATGAAACTGTTTGTCGTGGATGTGCGTCACCACAGGTGTAACCTCAAAGGTCTTTTGCGCATCTTTAGGTGCATCCAGAAACACGTTGGGATATAAATCAGTGGGACTCAAGGCCCTGATTGTGTCTCCTTGTGGGTCTCCAAAGTGGTTTAAAGAAGCAGGTTTTTAAATTTAAACAAGTCTCATGTGAATACTTCAAAAAGTACTTATCACTTGTGTAAACAAGCGGCCACTGTCAGCCAGCTGCTTTGGCACAGACAGTATGAATTTACATTTCCCTTGTTTGAACTGTGCACATGTTTTATTTACTTTACAGGAAATACAGAGTCTTAAAATAATACACGCTTTTCATTCAGCTTTTTGTCCTGCTGTGAGTCATTTTGTACAATTGCATCACTGGTTTGAAGGCTGCCTTCATTGTGAATGTAAAATGTAAACTTTGCTGGAGTCTCAATGAACTGAGTGCTTTTAGGAGGCAAAAATGTATGAGGAAAATGAAAGAGATTTCACTCTCAGATCTGCGGCTGTTCTACATCCAAACCTTTCCCCAAAAAGACTTGTTGAATGTGAAGAAATTATAGGCTGAGCTCAGTTAATTTCAGCTTTTTCCTCAGTTATCTCAGCCAATTTTGTCAAAGTGTCCTCTGTTACCGTTCTGTTGTAGCAGCTTCAGTTTCAAGGGTTCGAGGCTGACATTGTGACGGTGTCAGAGAAGTGGACCCAAATTAACTGAAAGAGTTGTGGCTTGGGTTAAAACAGCCTTTCACACAAGTAGTTTTCCTGGACTGCTGTGGACTGTGTTGGTGTTCCCGGTGGACACGTAGATGGGTGTGAAATATCACGCAGCCTTTTATATTTAATGTTAACATTTCATTTTTCTTTTCCAAAACAATTTGAGAATTTGAGCTCATAAATTCCTCGGCGTCGACTTGAGGGCGCAAACAATTCAGTGAGACTTTTCCACATTCCCTGGCACTGACCACCACTCACATCCCCGCTCAGACGCCCTTACTGTATATAGTAAAGTGCGGCTTCGTTCTGCAGGGCTGTTTCACATCCGTTTCCGCCTCGTTTTAGGGAGGCAGTGCGATTTTTAGTTTGGGAACACGACGTGGCCTTGAGCTCTCGTGTGAAAGGCATGCACTTCTGGCTAATGACCAGGAACAGCTCGGTCATTTCACATTTTACTGAATTTGGCTTTGACCTTGGGGTCTAATTTTTGGCGGGGATGGATGCTTCATGCGCGTGCGTGTGTGTCTGTTTGAATAACGAAGTTCCCTCATTTCTTAGCTGTCCTGAATAAAACCAGAAACACTGTGGCTACTACTGTAAAGACCAAAATCAGATTTTTTTAAACGTTTTAATGATACAAAAAAATAAATTTTAGCCATATTATAAATGTCTAATTCAAAAAAATGACTGCATTCCTTCTAGTTATGGCCAGCTTGTGAGATAGCGTTAGCCGTTGAAAAATCTGTTTTGACTCTTGAACGTCTTAGTTATTGAGTTTAACCACATAATAAAACAGTAGCTAGATATTATTATAATGGAGGGAAAAACATAGTGGAGCCAAAAAGTGACACCAGATCATTCATGGAGAGGAAAAGCCAAAAGATAACTAACTAGCGTAACTTTGCTCAGTAGCACCGTCGCCTCAGCCTCTAGTTCAACATTTGGTGCAGTATCTACACAAAACCGCTAAATCTGTTACACAGTCTGGCTCCCAAAACTGCAACGTTTTTGTCTTATTCATGTTTCTGCTCTCTGCCTTTGATGTACGAGAGCAACTAGTTTACACGAGTTAGAGCACAAAGTAAAGTGCAGCAAGCACAGCAGCTAATGGGTTTGCTGTGGCCTGCACGGCTCAACGTTGCACCTTTAAAACCGAATCTCTAAAAATAAATCAAGGTTTACTGTCCATGTCTCGGCGCTTGTTGTTGTGTGAGCAGGTTTTAGTGGTGGCAGGATGAGCCGCGTTGTGGAGGAACCGGGAGGTTTTCTCTCAGGGTGAGCTTGCCAGCTGACAGTGAGGAGCTTTGAAGGTAAGGTCAAAGCTTCAAAGGAGACAAAATCTCATCCACATCTGCTTTTGCTCCCACGTGGTAATTAAAGAAGCAAAATCTTGCCATCTTTTCCCGTAAAGTGACTCGTTTGTTTGAGGAGTCGGGTCACTGGCTACAGACACGAGGTCACTGGAAACGCAGTGAAACCGGACTGCTCGCTTTGCTCAAACAGGATGGTGTGTTTTCAGCATCATCCGTCTTTCTCCGTGATTTAAGCAGAAACCGATGAGCTGGAAAGCAAAGTAATTTGAACTTTCAAACGTACAATAGCTCAGACTCTTTAGTCTGCTGGCATTTCATCAGGATGGGTCAATTGATAAACCCCGTAGAAGATGGAGGTGACGCCATCCTTCCTGCTGCCAAAACACCCCCACTAATATGAGCTGAAGATGGATAATCTGTCAAACCAAATATCACTGAAAAACCAAAATATTTGGCAAACCAAAGGGAGAGAAATGCATTTCTGTATCACTGAGTCGATAATCATGATTGAAAACATTGGGAGGCTGAATAACAATAGTTTTGGACCTTTGGGTGAACGCTGATCACACCACTCACAAAATGCGTAAGTTCATTTAAAATCTCTTAAAATGTATGTTTCTGGCCAATTGGGTGCAGTTCACGGAGCCGTAAACACAACAGTGACACATTATGACCTTTAAACGCTTGATATGGAGGATTTGATGTTGCGTTCGTGTCCACCTTCTTTTAGCCACGATCGGCTTCTCTTTAAGTCCTGAATGCTCCACTGTCTCCACCTACTAATCTGATTGTCAGATTCGTTGTGTTTCAAGACACACTGTGGAATTTTGAAACCTTAAAAACAAAATTTAAAACCCTAAGCTGTTCATTTGAATTCCTAAATTGGATTTTTTCACGTCACACCTGACTCATGATTGATGGTGTGGTTTTCCTTCTCTCCCTCGATAATGACTTTCTCTTCCCTAGAAAAACACCAGAGTTTGTAGGGACTCACTAACGTTGCTTGTCTTAATTTTTTTCAAACAGGATGAAATATGTTTGTTTGTGGTTTTGTTTGCTTCATTTAACCCTCGTCCTTCCTTCCTCCGTCAACATAAAACAAACATTGCGCATCCTTCTTTCAAACGACCATAATGTGTCCACATCTCTTCAGTGAAGCGAAAGCTGCAATTGAAAATACGTTTCTTTTATTTGTTTGTAAAGGATCAGTGGTTGTCATGGTGTTTTGCTCGTGGTACAGAAATACACAGTTATATACTGCTCAAATAGCTGTGAGGTTGTGATGATAAAAGTAACAGCTGTTTGCACAGCTGTAAGGATGATTTCTCCTGTTACATCTAAATTTGATATCATAAAAATGAAAATTCACTTTGGCGCTTTCTACCGTATCCAGAATAATAAATGGCCTCTTGTACTCTTTTCAGATTTGTGAGTTTAATTACTGCCAGTTCTCAACACAGTTCATTTTACGCTTGCAGCACTAAACTCCTACGGATTATAGAGTTTTGTTGGCGAGCCAAACTGCAGCTTCTCTTGGCCATTTGGCAAGATCAATGGGCCTTTTTCCTTCAGGATAAATAATGACTTCCAGAATTGAGTTTTGTGCCAGAAATTTGGAGACAGTGTGTACCAACACTTTGACTGAAGACAGACTCCTGCCACCCAGGAATGATTAACTCTGCTGGATTTGCTGTATCAGATGTCGTAAGAGTAAACTAACTTGTCCTTAGACTGTACGGTGTGTGTGTGTGTGTGTGTGTGTGTGTGTGTGTGTGCTGTATTTATTGATCCACTGTTTCTGTCTGCAGTACATTATACACCCTGGCTTCCTGTTTCCTGCTGTCATTTTGCAGACACTGAACTCCTCTAAAAGAAGTGAAATTCCACCTTGCAGTGAAAATTTTTCCAGTTTGAAGCCTGGAATTTCACATTTAACAGCTCTGGTTCTCATAACATGCTGGGGTCTTGCATGTCTGAGTTATGACCATAATCAGTTTTGATCCCTATTACGAGCCTAAAGTATACTAAAGAATAATCATTTGAAAATTTGAGAGGGAAAAAAAAGCATTTTGACATTTTATTTTTGACCATTTTATTGTTCCCATTGCCAGATGCTGCCTTTTTATAACTAATTAAGAAAAATGAAAGTTGTTTTTTGCATGAGGATTGCAGATATTCAATTTTAAAATCTAATGCATAAGCATTTTTGAAAATTTCTTGAGGGTCTAAATCTGCAGTCACAGTTTTGACATTTAAGCCAATTTTGCAAGTAAATTTGCCAAATTACATAACATCGAGATCAGTAATTTATTCTGTCAGGTCTGGCAGCTCACCACCCGTACACGAGTAATGCAGCTGGTGCTTTTCTCTTCACCCTCCAGGTGGAAAAGTTGGCACCACGTCTGCCTCCACATGCTGCCGCTTAACGAGACTCATGGCTGGACTGAGACTGAGCGCTGAACGGCTTCCCTGCTCTGGGCTGTCCTCCGGGTTACATCACATCAGCTGTCTCTCTGCTTGTCGGGTTGATCACGTGATCCATCGCAGCTCATTTCACCGTGGGCAGAGTTAAGTTGAGCTCGTGAGCGACATCAGACTACGCTGGCCCTTGTAGGTGGCTCTGCTGTTCTTCTGTTTTGGAGCCGGTGGTCGTAGATAATGACATTACCCCAGTGAACTTAACATCAAGGTTAAAAATGACTTCATCCCGGGCTCATATTCTTTGTAAATGATGCGGTCTGTCTACTGGTACTGATAGCATCTGTAGTTGCGATGGCCGTTGCCTCCTCTCCAGAGAAGGATCAGCCCCTCCTCCAGCTCCAGAAGGTGGACTCCAGTCGAGTTGGCTGTCGTGTCCTCTCCCCAATCCTAAGCTCCTCCCTGGAATCAAGCCAGCCCATCTGCATCCCGTCCCCTTACACCGACCTCGGCCACGAGTTCACCACCATACCTTTCTACAGTCCAACTATCTTCAGCTATGCCAGTCCTGGCATTTCAGACTGCCCCGCTGTCCATCAGTCACTAAGCCCTTCTTTATTCTGGCCCAGCCATGGCCACGTAGGGCCCTCCATACCCCCCCACCACCCCCAGACTCGGCCTCAGCACGGACAGCCGATCCAGAGTCCATGGGTGGAGCTGTCGCCGCTGGACCATGTGTCAGCAAGCAGGTAGGATGGTGCATCACTTCCTGTTGGTAGAGAGGCTGTAATTATTTTTAATTATGAGTTGAACTTTATTAATATTATTTTTTTTTCAATTGAATACTGAAAAATTTCCCAGAGCTCAAGGTCTTTGAAGTGCTTGTTTTGTCTAACAGGCCAAAACGCCCAAAATATTAATTGACATTTACATAGAAAGGCAACAATTGATTACATTTGACATGCAGAAAATGTGATAAAATGAAAATGTGATAAATATCTGTTGACTGACTTGCTAATTATTCAAGCAATCTTTCAAGCCTCATTTCACAGTTTCATTTCTGTTGAAATTGTTAAATATCTACATGAAATCATTCTCCCCGTCTTTCCACATCTTCTCCTGTCTTGTTTAATCATCACCTGCAGTAAACTGAAATAATGTTCGGTTAACTTACTGATGTGTTAATGATTTATAAAAATGGAACATGCAGTACACTTAATTAAACCAATCTGCATTCTGCACACACTTTTATCCTGGATAATGATGACTCAGACTTGTCTGTTAGTAAGAGTGCGAGGAGACGCTCTCAGGAAAGCGAGGAAGGCATGATGTCATCCGGCGGGAAATCGGACCTCCACTACTGTGCTGTGTGTCACGACTACGCCTCAGGCTACCACTATGGCGTCTGGTCATGTGAGGGGTGTAAGGCCTTCTTCAAGAGGAGCATCCAAAGTGAGACCCAAAGACGGACACAATCACACAAATGTTGTCAATAGTTTGGTCACCTTCTTAGAGACTTTAGTGATTTCCCGACATTTCATCCAGTGCTTGCTGCAGGTCAGAATATTAAATATTAAATTTTACGATGGCTCCTACTGACTAAAGCAGTTCTCTGATTTTCTTTTCCTTTGGTGCTACCATGGGGTTGACCTTTGACCTTTTCAGTGAGATTTATCCTCAACTTATAGATGGATTGCCGTGAAATTTAGTGCAAATGTTAATGCCACCCTCACGATAATAACTGCAATAACTTTGTTAATCGCTTACCTTTAACTTTAGCGTCATCATGAGTTCAGCATTTCGATTTTATGACTAAATACCTGCAGAACTGCTAAAACTCCAGTTAACTTAAGCAGAACTTTGTATTTAGTGCCAATTAGTGAACGATAGCATGCTAACATGCTAAAGGAAGATGGTGAACATGATGGACAGCATACCTAAACATCAGGGAGTGACTGTGAGACCATTAGCACCTCTTTGTAAGTGGCGGCCTCACAGAGCTGCTAGTGCAGCTGCCAAATTTTAGTCCCATTAAAAATCTCAAACTGGGATGCAAGAAGCTTTATAAATGCACACACATCAGGCATTTGCATAACTCTCACCAAACACTGGATTTTACCTTATAATCCATATTCATGAGAGCCAACAAGATTGAATTACATCTCATTCTCTTTGTTTCAGCAGGAAAAAATGACTACATCTGCCCAGCAACCAATCAGTGCACTATAGACAAAAACCGCCGTAAGAGCTGCCAGGCGTGTCGCCTACGCAAGTGCTATGAAGTTGGCATGACCAAGTGTGGTTAGTTTGTTTGTTTTCTTGTATTTGAGGTTTTGTATTTTCTTTTCAGCTGGCAAAAAAAAGTTCTAAATTTAGTGTTCGTTGCCTACTCAACAGCAGTTAGCCGCTTGCTAGTGGACATAGTGGAGCATTTGACCGCTAAAGCTAAAATATGAAAATCAGCAAAAAAAAAAAAAAAATTGTCTTTGTTATATGTGTTTAGCAAAATAAGCCCTTTTTCATTTTCTTTATCTCAGGTATGCGAAAGGAGCGTGGAAACTACAGGAACCCCCAGATGAGGCGAGTGACCCGTCTGTCCTCACAGGCCAGAACCAACAGACCGAGCGTGTTGACCGCACCAGCAGTGAGTTCGTTAAACGCGCCCCACCGGCCCGAGCTGACCTCAGAGCAGCTCATTGAGCGAATAATGGAGGCCGAGCCGCCGGAGACCTACCTCATGAAGGACATGAGGAGGCCGCTGACTGAAGCAAACATCATGATGTCGCTCACCAACCTGGCTGATAAGGAGCTGGTTCACATGATCAGCTGGGCCAAGAAGATTCCAGGTGTGTGCGTCCAGATGTACAGGAATACTTCAAAATAAAATTATAGTTTGTGTCTGAATACACTTTTGTTCAAAGTGTATTCTAACCACATAAGTGCAAGAGTTTGATATCATTCCATGTTATTTATGTTATGTTATGTTATGTTATGTTATTCTTGACACCTTTTATTGTGCTACAATCAACTTTTTACAAGAGGAGTTTGAATAATGCAGGCTACTCCTCATCACTCACTAACTAATTTCCTGCTGTTGTGTCCTCGCTAAGGGGTGATTAGCTTAGCTGGTCTGGCAAAAGGGCTAGAAGCAAGTAGAAACAACTAGTGTAGCTCTAGCATGTTCTGTGTTAGCTTAATCCGTACACAGTGACTTCCTGGAGGCTTCGGGATGCATTCTGGGACTTGTAGTTTATGGTTAGTTTGGACACTGTACTTGTCGTAACAGATTTGTCCTGCTGGCCTTGAGTTTGACGTATGTACATTAAAGGAACAAGAAGTGTAATATTAAGTACTAACTTTTAAAGTCTATTTTTGACTTTTAGACAGAGCTGGTTAGCTGTTTCCTCCTGCTTCCACTAATAAATGCTAAGCTAGGCTAATCGTCTCATAGCTCAGGCTCCATACTTTATGCACAGGCATAAACGTGGTATCAGTCTTTTCATGTACCTCACAGCATGAAAGTGACTAAGAGTATTTCCCAATTCCAGACTGTTTTGTTACCACTTTTGTATTAATTATTACAGAGTTCAGGTTTTGACTGACATCACATGAAGACTGTCGCAGTATAGGAATCCATAATTCTCCAAGAATCTTTTATCCTGCAAAAATTATGTTGTTTGTTGTTATTACGCACAATTTGGATCAACACAAGCATACGACTCTAGTTTTGTCTGTCTTTGAGTCCAGAAATAATACACAGTAATTGAAGTCTTTTATGCTCATGGAAACCAAAATGCATGAGGAGAGATGAAAAAGACAAACCACAGTCAAAGGTAAATAGCCAAACACGACTTGTTCTTGAGCATCAATAAAAACTACCTTAATGATACACAGAATGACATGTGGACATTTTTATGCCTCTCATCTTTTCAAACATTGCTGCAGAGCTGCTCAGTCAGCTGAGCAGCTCTGTTAATGACTGGCCTGACACAGCAATTATCCCTGCTTTATTTAGCATGTGAGTCCCGCGCAGCTCGAGTTGCAGTGTGTTTTTGCAATTGGAGGTGGACAAGTGTTTCTGTTTATTAGACACGCTGCTTCTCTGCACGATATGAAAGTTTCAAACACATGGGAGTCCCGTCCAGATATGACACAGAAAGCTCTAACCTCACCCTAAAGTGGCATGTTTTAGGGTCCTTGACAGGCAGAGTCACTTATTACCCAGCTGAAATCAGATAATCAGGCTGTACTTGACAGTGTATACATGATCCCAAAAAAATTAACTCTGCTGTTACCAAATTTGAGGCCCAATGCAAGACATTGTGAATAAATGTTTAAATTAGGGCTGCGATTAAGTCCTCACATTCAAGATGCTGATGCTTGTTCATATATGCATAATAAATCACCTAAATTATTTATCATTTATAAAAATCATTGGGCACTTATGGTCATTTATTGCCATGAACCTGAAGATAGTTCATCCTTTTTGCTCAACTGAAAACAGTACAAAGACGACCAACTTCAGCATTTTTTGTGAGCACATGCTTATTCTGAATTTGATGCCGGCAACAGGTTTTGACCAATTTGAGCAACAAAAGGAGGACTAGGAGAGTTGTGAAAAGCTCTAAAACACCTGTTTGGAACATTCCACAGGTACACAGGTTCACTGGTTAGGCTCAGTAATTCACAAGCAAGAACGGGGCAAGGTCCAGCACTTTGTAAAACACGACTGTACAAAGTATATTACCACATGGGCACACTTTGTAAAACTCTTGTCGTAAACACAGTTCTTTCACAGATGATTGCATTCTGTTTTTCTTCACGTTTTGCACAGTTTTGTTCTGGTTTCGAGGTTGTGCATCCTGTCTGTCTGTTCCCCAGGGTTTATAGAGCTGAGTCTCTTGGACCAGGTGCACCTGTTGGAGTGCTGCTGGCTGGAGGTGCTGATGATCGGTCTGATGTGGAGGTCACAGGAACATCCAGGGAAACTTATCTTCTCCCCCGACCTCAGCCTGAGCAGGTACCGTGGCACCCACAGTTTAGGAGTGTTTTCATGCCTGTATTTACATCCTGTACTTACCTTTGTGAAGTGGTGGGGTCCACCATTCCCACGGTGGATTCAGACTTTCTAGGGATACACAGGAAACTCTGCATGTTTTCCAGGGTCACTGTTCTATTTCTGACAAAAAGGGAGTGTTTGCTGTCGTATTAATGCAGTCTGCCTTAACCTGAGAGACACAAGCTGATCTGTGCGAGTTCAAAATGGCGTCTTCTCTGCAGACTGTCACAGAGAAACTGAGAAGCTCTGCAGCACTGATGACTTCTGCACCCACGTTTGGTTGCTCTCTGCTGGTACTCAGCTGCTTCAAAAAGTTTCCTTACATTGTGCAAAACAAAATTTCCTTTGTGGTGGCCTTTATAATCATACTGAATCTTGGTGAAAGTGCAGCAGTGCATGCTGCAATTCACGAATCATGGAAAAATGAATCTTCCTGTAGCAGATCAAGTGTTCAGATAATTGACACCAAAGTGAACACATACTCCTGTGCAAAAAGGTCCAGAATTTTTTTAGGAAATGGTAGTTAAAGTATCAAAAGTAAAACTACTTATCAAGCAGAACTGATTATGGATATATTATTGTATTTTTGGATTATTATTATTGATGCATCAACATCTAATTATTACTCAAGGCTGGTGCGGGTAGTAGGAACTTCATGTACTTCTGGGTAGCTTATTGTTTAAAATGCATCACATGTTACAAGCTTATCATGTTTTAATATGAAAGCACCTGCAATTCAAATAGTAGTGGAAAACAGATGACTTTATTTCCCACTGAAGTGTAGTAGAGTAGAAGTATGAAGTAGCGCAAAATGGAAAATATGGTAAATCTGATAGTAAGGGAGGAACAAGCACCTGAGAATTGTGCTTAGCTGCAGTACTTGATCCTTTATAATAATGTACTGTTACAATGCAGTCCAAACAGAATTCTTTCCAAATGACTTCTGCCCAGTTCGGTGAAGTGAGAATTGAAAGCGATGGCTGACAGACATCTTTCTGTGTCTGTGTCTTTGCACTGCAGAGAGGAGGGAAGCTGCGTCCAGGGCTTCGTGGAGATCTTTGATATGCTGATAGCTGCCACGTCCAGAGTGAGAGAGCTCAAACTCCAGAGGGAGGAGTACGTCTGTCTCAAGGCCATGATCCTCCTAAACTCCAGTGAGTGAGCGCATGTGTGTGTGTGTGTGTGTGTGTGAGTGAGAGAGAGAATGACAGTCGGGTGGTTTAAACGAGATGGTGTCTCAGCATGTAGTGTTATCCTTTGTGTGAGTCTGCACATGGTTGGCAAGGGGACCAGCCATATAACTTCCTAATGGGAACACTGTGTATAATTTGGGTTTGTGCTCAGAATAACAGGCAGTACCTGTGTGAAGATGAACAGGGCCATGGCCTCTCTGGTGAGCAGCTACATGGGGGAGTAATTAATGGTTCACCAATGTTTCTGTTTGCCTCCACTGATTCCTTCTCTCTGGACATTTAGCAGCAAGAAAGAGCTTTTTTAACTTTTCACTCCCAGAATGTAAAAAGCTTGGACATGTTCAGATATGGCAAATTACCTGCTGAGACCCTGATGTCCTTTGGAGTGAAAATGCTTTTTAAAGAGAGAACTAAAATTTTTTTTCTCTACATGCACAGTAGTTTACACAAACATGGCTTTATTTTACCTCTAAGTTCTTTACTTGTAGAAACAATATTTACACAGAATTTGCTTTGAAATAACTGAGAAACATAGCATCTTATCAACACGGCCAGAGATGAGACTAAACAAAAGCTTCAACCGCCTTTCTCATCTGAGCATGAATTACCTGTTTGTCACCTGTGTGTGTTACCAGACATGTGCCTCAGCTCCTCAGAGGGCAGCGAGGAGCTGCAGAGTCGCTCCAAGCTGCTGCGTCTTCTGGATGCTATAACAGACGCTCTGGTGTGGGCCATCGCCAAAACCGGCCTCACCTTCCGCCAGCAGTACACCCGCCTCGCGCACCTGCTCATGCTGCTCTCACACATCCGCCATGTGAGGTAAAAGGAGCCCCATGTTGGGCCAGTGATGCTTGCTTATCAAATGTTCCGATATCACGCTTAATTGATGTATTGTGGGTATTTTTTTTGCCTTGGTTTTCTTCTAAAATGTGCAGTAACAAGGGCATGGACCACCTCCACTGCATGAAAATGAAGAACATGGTGCCTCTGTATGACCTGTTGCTGGAGATGCTGGACGCCCACATCATGCACAGCTCCCGTCTGCCTCGCCGCCCCCCTCAGCAGGAGTCCGAGGACCGGAGGGAGGCTCCTGCTCGGCCACGCGGCTCCGATAGCGGCCCGTCAAACACCTGGACTCCCAGCGGCACTGGAGGCGGAGGTGAACCCCAGTAGTCGGATCAGAATTCAAATGCAGTGAAGTTTCATAGCTTTGCACAAAACTAGCTCACGAGACTGACGAGTGTTTTACAGGGACGACCTCCAGAGCGCTGAACTCTGAACGCTCTGTGTGAAACACACTGTGCACTAATTGTGGAGAACGTTTCAAATGTTCGTTCTGCAGACAGACCAGACTTGCAGTATTCATTGCCTTGCCACCACGTTGAACAGCCAGGGTGGAACAGGAACACGAAGACGTTGTTCTCATCATTTGTTCAGTAGCACCAGTACTTACTTTAAATTTTCATGTAATCATATGAGTTAGTGAACCACTTGTATGTGCTAAGGCAAGACAGTATTTCAGTGGTCACAGGTAGCACTCTGGGCTTAGGCTGACTGCGAGATGTAAGCAGAGATAATAAACTGATATGGACTTAGGCAATATGTTAAGTGACGTATAGGAGGAGGTAACAGAGGGTTATACAGCTTCTATAGAGATCTAACTATTCCTTTGGTGTTTTGGGGTGTACACTGGAGTTTTATATCAACAAAATTAATTCAGTGGCCTAAACCTACCTTGTAATATTTGATAAAGTCTAATATTATCTGTCTGTCCTAGTTTTTCTATCTTAAAGGAATAGTCTGACATTTTGGCAAAATACTCCTTTTCACTCCCTTTCTCAAAGTTGGATGAGAAGATCAGTAAAAGCCTTGTAGCTGTAGCCACATAGTTTAGCTAAAAGGGTGGAAACAGGTGGGACACAGCAAGCCTGGTCTTGTCTGTCACGACATCAAAAGCTCACTAATCAACATGATCTTGTTCGTTTACTGTAAGTTGTACAAAAATCACAATGTGACAATTTGACGCGTTATCGTAGGTATTAAACATGCTAAATGTAATGTAAATTAGTGAGCTTTTGAGCTGCTGGTAACCAGGTGTTATGCTAAGCTAAGTGGCTGCTGAGTGCTGATTTGTCTCTGATCTGTCGCCTGTGATCACCACCAGCTGTCGGTAATTGAAAAATCAGGGCCAAATTCATGTAGTGTAGACTGGGTATAACTCTGGATAAGAAAAGCGAACAATTTATTTCCTAAAATGTTTGACAAAAGCAATAGCTTGGGGCTAGGCCTGCTAAAAACATGCAATACCACTGTTTTATGTTGGTTAAAATTACATTCGGAGACCCATTTATTGTATATTACGGACAGAAAAAAAAGATTGCAAAAGCAACTGAGAACTGAAAGCTAGCAGAACAGAAACTGCATTGGAAGTAATGTAGGAACTGTAGTCAACAACTCTCAAAACAGGAAACTGATGAGCTTTTTCAGTGGTGTTTCCGGTCAGAAACTAACCCAGAAATGAATTCTGTTGAGGCAGCTAATTTGTAGTTTTTGTTGGGTCACAGCAGGCCTCCTGGCAACCACTAGAGGGCGCTTTTCTCCATGCACTAGCACAACTTCTCCAGATTACCTAATTATCACTGTACATTGTTGGCTTTACTGTCAAAGACGTTGAAATTGTTTCCTGTGAAGAATCATAACTGCTATTGCTCTTAAGACATAATTACACCCATACCTGTTAAACTTTGCTTGAAGAAAGCCATTTTTGTATCTTGCAACTCGCTGCAGTAGCTGTTGTGTGCACAGTCGCGATGCAGCTTCGACGATCAGGATCACCAAAAGAGGGGTGCATAATATGAAAATATGCAGACTTTGTTAACCACACCCCAGGAACTCTTTATCGCCATACATGTTAACGTGTACCGTCACTGTGTGCATGCACTTGAACTGTAACTAATGTTCTCTGAAAAGATTGCCGTAACGTGCCTGTTTAATACCTGGTGAGCGCTTTTAGTTAATTATCTCTGAATCCACTTTTCAAATCATCCAGGACAGACGCGGCAACTGTGGACCTCCAGTGTCCAAAAACAAGACATTTCGCAGTGTGTTTTTCATGTGTTTTTGTCGTTCTTGCACTCAGCCGCTCTCTCTGGTTTACAACATGAAATAAAGCAACAACATTGTACAGATAATTCAGTAAGGTTCTTTTGCTCTGCTTCTGACTGCTCCAGCAAAAGGTAGCAAGTGGTCTTTGACTTAGAGTTTTACCTACTGTCTTTTAGGTCAAGAATGAACTTTAAGTCTCATGAGTGCTCTTAACTTTTTGAGCAGATTTTTTGGTTAACTCAATTCTTTTTGATACATGTGCTACAGGGTTTGGCTCTGAATGGTTGGACATTTAAAGACCGTAAGCAGCGGGAAACAGCTAACCTGAATCTCTCTCCAAGGTTTGAAAATCAGCCTGCTGCTGATGTGCAAACTGTTTGTGGTTTTAGACTTAGTTATGCTAAGCTAATTAGCTCCAGGCTCTGGATCTGTGTTTCATGTGCAGTCGCAAAAGCTGGCTTTGCAAAAGATTCAAATAAACTCATTCTTATAAAATTAGGGATTTTATAGCTCTGCTTTATAGCTTTTAGAGCTCTGTTTGGTGTATTGATCGTCAAAGTGAAAAAACTCTGATATATTACATTTTTTTTTTTTCCATCATTGGGCAAAACGAAACACGCTTTGAGTCAATAGAATTAAAACAATCAGTGTTTACTACCATAAAATACACAGCATAAATCCACTGCTTGTTGTTATAAATAAGCATTGTATTATTAGATTCTGTACAAACACGTCATCCTGCTAAACCCGCAGTGTTTCCGCTGTTCGCTGGGAGGCATGGAAACGTCTGCTCACAATCGACTCAAGACAAACGGCAAGCGTCCAAAAAAATACGCGTATAAAACTCTGGGCCTTACAAAGATTACATTCAAATTTAACCAGTGTCTTCTGCTGTAAAAAATAAAGTTTTTTTTAAGAGTTCAGTCTAAAAACAGATCAGACATTATTTTTGTTTGCATTTGTTACACAAAATGAAATGTCGGCAGCGCACACAAAATAACATACAGTGTACAGTTAGGTCTGTGGCACGAGTGATATCTGAATATAAACATGCAAATGACAAAGGAAGACATTTCTTAATAAAACCTCTATGATACTGTGTTCAGATGGTGTGTTAAGGCCATCGTATTAAACTGACTTCCTCACCTCATTTGGTTTTCACCTCTCGGTTCTAAAAAGTGGCAGAAGGTTATTTAAAGTCTACTGTATGACTCGTTAAGCAGACGGACTGCTGTGACTGCTTACTTGGACGGTTTCAAGATGTTTGCATTATTGAACTAAAAATATTTAGCTTTTTTTTTCTTTCCATTTACATGTGGGGTTTTTCCTGATTGAAATGCAGTCCAATGGGTGGTTTAGTTCGTGGAATAAATACAAGCTGTTCTAAAATATGTAAAATAGACACTTAAATACACTTCCTGCAGTTTTAAGCTTTTTTTTTTTTAGAAGATTTAGATTTAGAAATCAATTTCATTCATCAGTTTAACTTATCAATTTTAAATTTTAGACAGTTTGTTCCTTCAACAAAAAAACCCCCAAATGCCTTTTTTCTATATATAAAAAACAACAACGTACATTTCTCTCAGGTGGGCGGCGGCCCGTTGGTGTAGCGTAACATGGGGTAGAAGGAGCGGGCGAAGTTGTTGGCCCCGGTGCAGCCGGGGTCGCTCTCTGAGAGGGGAATCAGGCAGGGCAGGAGCAGGAGGAACAGGAGGAGGAGGTGCAGAGGGAAGGCGGCGCGAAGGACCCGGTAGAAGAGCGACCGCGGCGGCGATGACTCCCTCTCTCTGCTCGACACACACACACACACACACACGCTTAGTTTACAGCGGGAACACGTAAAGTTTACATGCTATTAAGTGATGTCAGCAAAGTGAACGCTCTCTTCTGTAAGAAATCAAACTTTTCGCAGCAGAACTGAATAGTACAATAAAATAACGATGTCCTTCTGCATACCTTCGTGTAGAGGAACCTTTCTTTGAATTTGTGGCCTCCTGCGACGCATCTGCAGACGCGCTTTGGTGTTCGACCTCTGATCCAGATTCACAATCCTGAATTAAAGACAATGAAATGTTATTATTTCAGCATATGTACATGTACATAACTAGGAACCCAGATTACTATTTCTTTGTGCCTGCCAAAAAAATAAAAAACAATTAAATCAGCTAAACATACAGTATGTAGTTTCTGCCACTAGGAGGAACGGAAGTAGTGTGGGGAGTTTTTGTCTTCATACCCACTGCACAGATAAGTTAACATTTTAAAGTTTTATTCACATTACATTTAGTCACATTCATGTACTTCCTTCCTCATTCTCTCCTGGAAGTTATAGCGACGGGCGAAAAAATAAAGTGAATTGTAAGCCATTTTGATGTGAAACTGCGACATGTCTTTAAATTAAATGTAGTCACTTTTTATAACAAACTTGAGAATTTAAAATACCTAAGTTACCTGAGTTACAATATCATGACAGCCTGTCATGACATGACTTCATGGTTTAAAGTCTTACCAGGCGCTGCTGCAGACTGCCGAGGTCGTGGCCCACCTGCCTCAGCAGCAGTTTCAGTTTGCTGCCGGTCACGTGGAGCTTCTCCCGGGCCTCGTCGCTCTCCCCGGCCTCCTCCTCCGCAGGCTGGAGCTGAGACCACAGAGCCTGGAGGGAGGCCTGCTGGGTCTGCCTGGCCTGCAGCTCCTCCTGCAGATCCTGCAAACCACAAGCATTAGAGATGGTGTCGGTGGGTCCTTGCAGGAAAGTGAATACTTGGCATGATGTGATTATGTCCGCGTACTGTGAGCGTTTTGCGGTGCTGTTGCAGGGCTCTGACAGGTGTGTCTGGGTCACTGATGTCCACTGCGTAGCGCCTGCTCTCTGCGTGGGCCAGCCACAGCAGCAGAGAATGGAGGGTTTCATGAAACTCCTGCATGGAGGAGAAAGAGTATTGATGATCTAACAGAACAGGACAAACCCTACTTGTGAAGTGAAAGTTCATCCCGTCTTTGAAAACACCACAGGCCTTGAGGGTGCATGAACAGGCTCTAATGACTACTTGGTTTTCCTTCTCACCTGGCAGCGCATCAGCGTCTTCCTCAGACTCACGTCATGCTGCTGGAGGCCCGTGCACACTCGACTCCAGTCTCGGTTCATACCTGCCAGCCTCTCCTGCAGTTCTGGAGCTTCCTGAGCTCGCAGGTTGACAGCGAGCATGACGGACTTGTAGCGTGTAAACATCTTCTGCATGTCCTGAAAAGAAAAATCTCTGAGTATAAACACTAAGTGCTCATCACCAGATCTGTTCTGCCTGTCCTGAAAATTCACCTTCAGTTCTTTGGCTCTGGCTGCCATGTCCTCGATACTGGCTGCCGGGTCGGGCTGCTGGAGGCACTCTAGGGCCGGGATCACATTTTCTAACCAGGAAGTGATGTTGTCAAGGTCGGACGTGAGCTGCTGTGGCTCCTGAGGGCCGGCGTGCTGGTCGCTGCTGGACTGAGCCCGGAGCAGCTCCCAGCGTTCAATGACACCTGAGAAAGCACAAACGGTTACAGATGGTGGGTTCAGTTTGTGGTTTTGGTAGCCGTGTGTCCTGTGGATGCGTGTAAAATATAAACCCCAAACTGCTCCTTTAAAGCTGGAATCAGTAACCTCAGGTATGGCAAACTTTAGCCATGATGTCAGGTGCACTAAAACATACAACTTATTTACTACAAATTATATTACCTCACATCAACCACTTGGCAAATCGTACTGCTGTGATTTATATTTTTTTAAATGAATTTTACTACTCTTTCAGGCAGCCATTATTTTCTGTTCTTTCAAACTGATTACTAATCTGCACATTTATTGCCTGCCTCGCTCTTGCAGTTTGATGTGGCCAATTATGTTGGTCTGTCACCTGTCTGTTTGTCTGCGGCTGTCAGTCCCATCAGGCCGAGCTCCTCCGGTTGCTCTTCATCATCCAGGATCAGCGAGACTCGTTTAATGTCCTCGATGCTGCCGCTGCACTCGGACATGAGACGCAACTGGGGACACAACAGTCACACTTTGTATGAAGCGACTGCTCGTGTTTTGTTCAAATTTCCTTTCAGAGATCAGCGGTTTTAACTGGAGCACACTGGGGTAATGTGTTTGAAACGTACGTAGCTGTGCTTTAGAGGCGTGCTGGTGAGGGTGGGCGGAGCCTCTGCGTGACCTTCCGAGTCCAGTTGGGGGGATTGTGTTTCTGCGCCTGCCTGCGATCGCCATCTTGGAGACTCGTGTGCTGCCACAGACCTGCTTGAAACTGAAACACAAGCACAAAAGGAGTTAAACCACATTAAAAGCTCTAATCCAAAACGCCCTTTGGCAGCTTTGGCAAAGTCCCTTTAATCTAACAGTATCTCCTACCAATTCTACTTCTAATTTGACTCTGCTTTAGTTCTGAATGTTCCCCGCTGGGAGTTTTTTTGGTTTTACATTTTGCTGACTCATGTTTAATTTTAGCACCCCGTTTCGATGATTAAAATCAACAGGATCAAATTATAACTTGCTCACACTGGAAGAACATTTTTTTGTGTTCAGTGATTAGAATACAAAAACTTCACTGAAGAAAAATGAATGCTAACCAGAACCTGCATTAAGAAAGCCAAGAGGCCGTCCACGTGTAAAACTGGAAACCAGTTCACACCAGTCCTTGAACAGTTACAGGACTTTCTACTCTTATTATTGTTCCATGCAATAAAACGATAATTCAGATTCCCCTCAAAAGCAGACGGATGGTGTAACATTCAGTGAAGGCAGCTGATCATCTCAAAGAGAAGGTCTTATTCATTTTGGGCTATTATAAATCTGTCAAGAAGGATGAAGTCCCTGACTCATGTGCCATGAGGTTGGATAAAATGATGAGAAAACTCTGGAAGAAAAAGTGAGGAAGATAAGACAGGCTGTTGGAATAGGATGAAGGCCATGAAGGAAAGGGATAAAAACTTACTTTACTGAGGAAAGACACAGGTAAAGAAACTTTTAAATTATGCTGAAAGATTAATGAAAAAGACGTGTGCTCACAAAAGCTGACTTTAAAAAGTGAAAGTAAGCAATTTATGCAGCCACGGCTTAAGTTTCTGTTTTGCAGGTCAACACAAGACCGGCAAACAAATAAAACGAAATCTCTCTGAGATTTTTTACCTTTAATTACATCCCACCCATAAGCCAGCCAGCATACCACAATGTGTGTAAAATGCAGAAAAGCTGCTCAAAAAAAGTGTCAGAGAAAGAAAAGAGTGGAAAGCATTTCCACTGGCACTAAAGGATTTTCCAAACCAGACATACATGAAGTATCAGAGCAGCAGCATCAGCATGTCAGCAATAAGATAGCAGTGATGTGTGAGCTGCTGGAAACTTAATTCACCACAGAGAGCTGTGAGTGGATTTGTTAAGTCAAAGGCCTCCTCACTGAGTGCCTGCCCAGTGAGGAGGCGTCGACAAACTCCTCCCGGTTCTCACTCGGCTTCACCTCTGGGAGGAGAGACGTGTCGGACTAGATGGTGTGTGGATATTTATGAGTGTGTGTGTGAATCTGATGTAACTAACATTTTTTTTTTTTTTTTTTTTTTTTTAGCTTTAACGTATGAAATCCTGTTAATTAAGATGTTTATCACGTTCATTTTGGCACAGCTTCCACAAACTGAATAAATCCTTTCCCAGTAAGCCAGGAACATATTTTTTTAGGGACAAACTTTACTTGCTGGTTTAAAGTTCGTGTAAAGGTTCCTTAAATGTGAACATGGCATCCCGGTTTTATTACCCTGTCACATTTAAGAAATGTTGCTGTAGCACAAAACTATATGATACTGTGGATCTACCTGACAGTGCACTGAAGTAAGTTCTCTCCTCCTCATCTTCTTCCTCCCGCTCCTCCTCCTCATCATCGTCCTCATGTGACGATGATCCTCCTACGTCTCCGGTGTGGTCCCACTCCAGTGGCAGAGAGTCCACGCTGACAGGTGTCTCCCGCCCCGAACGCTCCAGTGGAGAGGCCAGCAGGTGGGTGGGTGTGGCCGGGAGGCTGCCGTGGCTCCGCCCCAGCCACCGCCGGCCAATCAGCTCCAAGCTTGACTCCAAGGAAAAGGCAGTATCAGAGAGCTCCGGTTCCTCTTTGACCACCTGCGGAAAAGAGATGATATGCATTCAGCCAGATGAATTTCTGTTCTATTCATCCCAAAATACTGCTGCAAAAGTTTTTGGCAAACTCTGATCACATCACTGCCAGTCTTCACTCTTCATGCAGTGGCTCCCTGAGATTTTGCTGATAACTTTGAAGGGCTTTGCATGATCAGACTCCTAGTTACACAAGATCCTTGTTCTGGGTGGTCCTGGCTGTTGCACCTCCTGCCTGAGCATCTTAGGGGTCCATTTCACAGAATTTGCATCTTTTAAAAACTCACTTTTATTGAAGAGCACATTTCTTCTTCTTTCTCCTTATTGTTTATATTGAGGTCTATTTTTTGTTTCTGGTTACTACATCACCATATTTTATCGCTTACTTAGCTTATTCAACTGTTATGCACTTTGTAACTCTGTTTCCAGTGCAGTCAAACAGGGGTGAAAGTGTACTGTGAGGTCTTTTTCCCTGATTTAATGTAATGTTTATTTGATAGGGGCAGATACATTACAGAGAGTTTCACAACAATTATTCAAAACAATGTGTCACAGCATTTCTAGCTGCTGTTGCTTTCCAGTAGAAAAAGGCAGATTTGGTTGTTTGACAAAATATCTTAAATTTATGAAAGGGAGAATGAGTGTATGTGGTCCAGCTCACCGGGGGCTGGCTGAGGCGCTGGTGGAAACGGACCAGTCTGCCGAAAACCTCCTGGCAGTAGGAATGCAGCTCCTCTAGGTCGTTCTCTATCTGTGCTGCATCCTGTGGTGAACTCTTCTGGATCAGACCCTCTCCAAACACAATCAGGCCGTCAATACGCTCTGTGTTCAGGGTGATCTCCTTCTGGAAACTCTGCAGGAAGACGGTTGAATGAGCACAGACTGAGGTAGGAAAACGCTTGGATGTTGAAAACCGAAAGGAACCAAACACAACTCTTAAGAGGTGTTTTGTTCAGAAAAATGAGGGTTTTTTTTCCCCCACACACAGTGATCATGATTTACAGATTGTCTGTAGTGCTGTCGCCATACAACAAGTATCTGTGTGTGTGCGTCTGCGTGTCCTCACGTTGAGCTGTTGTATCTTGTGATGGACGTCGCTCTCTGAAAAGTGTTCGACGTTGGTGAGCTGCAGGTCGAGCTCGGTCAGCCACACCAGCATGCTCTCCCTGGTGCTGTCAAACTCCTCCCTCTGGCTGGTGAAGTACTGCAAGAACGGTGAAGAAAAAGGTGATAGCTATTAATCATTCTGCTCTCAGCTGATTCGAATATAAATCTGAGATGTTTTTAAGAGCAGTGCAGCATCAGGCTCTTCGTCCTCCACTCTACCTTGAGTCGGCGGAGGATTGCGGCCACTCTGCGGTGCAGTGTGTCCCAGCGCCGGTTGCCTTCGTGCACCATGGCTTTGAGCTGGCTGGCTCGGTCAGTCCGGTTCTCTCTGGCCAGGCGGCGGTACTGATTATTGACCAGCTCCAGCTGAGTCAGCCGCTCAAGAACCTGCCTGTGGAAACCCTGAATAAAACAAAGGAGGATGAGATGGAAAATTTCTCTGCTAAACTGTGTACAGTTTATTATTTAGTAGCCAATTAATTAGTCAGACAGTTAATCATTTAAGTATTTCAACCCTTGGAAACTGCACATGCGTATTTGCTTGCTGTTGAAATAAAAACAAAAACAGAAGAGTTGTACCAAAAACTATTTCTTTGTCTAATTTAAAAGACACTTCAAAGAACATTGTGGAAGAAAAAGATATCAGTGACAATGACTGATCATAAAGTTTGGCAGCTTTTGTTGTTCGATAAGTCATTCATATATTCAGTCAAGATAAATTTAATGCCAACGATGAGAATAATTAACTTTGAGAAGCAAACTAGAGCACAGCTAACCCAAGTCTGTTCCGCCTGCAGACCTCAAAACTGACCTCGAACTTCTTGAGCTCCTCCTTGGCGACAGTATAAAGGACGTCTGCAGAGTTGGGGTTGGCAGCGGTGCGCTCGGCCATCTTCAGCCAATCCTCAAAGCGGGAGTAGTCATCGAGGAACTTGCACCAGAGCCTCCACGTCTCCTCGATCCTGCAGGGAGGATCTTACTGGAGTTACTGGTTTGCTGTGGAGGTTTCTCTGTGACACTGATGAAGGCTTTCGGGACCCACAAGATTTTTTTTAAATTTTTTTAACATGTGTGGCTGGGATCTTAAAAATAATCCTCTGAGAAATGTAAAGCATGATGATGTTTAATACCAATTGTAACTGATTAATTGGACTAGGTTCACTACGGTGAATGTACAAAACTTGTGTTTAATAATAATCACAATATACATACTGCAGTAATATCAGTAGTAAAAGTAACAAACCAAAAACCCAAAGAACTTAAATTCTCAAAATGTTCATCTTCAAAAGTTGCATGCATGTAAGGATTAGACTATGCACTGATCTGACTGATCTCCATGTGTTGAGGTCAGGTGAAGTGCGAGGACACCTTAAAGTATGTGTGTGTGTGTGTGTGTGTATGTTTTTCAGTTCCTACCTGAGCCTCCTGTCCAGAGCCAAGGCACAGATGGTCCTCCAGCGCTGGTCCAAGCTGCGGCTGGTCTCCTGCAGGGAGTCGCTCTCGGCTTCAGTGCCGCCAGCAGCATCCTCGTCCCGCAGCAAAACGTCGCACAGACTGAGTACTGACGCTACGCCCTCCGTGTGCTGCTCGATGTCCCTCTGCAGCTCCTGGACGCAAACAAAGAGAGACATCGTGACTGTCCATAACAGCAAAACCATGTGTTAAACATCAGTCCAGCGTCAGGGGAGAGGACAAAAGGGTCTCGCTGCATGAGAGCACCACTCCCAAAATTAAACAAAAGACAGATATGAATTATTAATCACGAAGAGAGACAAAGAGTGAGTGGGAGTAACAGAACTGGAAAGATTTAAAATAAGTGAGCAGAGATAGAAAACTAAAACCTAACGATACAAACGATAATACTGCAAAGATGAATGAAAGAACTGAGGCGACCTCAGACACTTAACCTTAAACTAGACCGTCTCAACGATAACAAGCAGCGTGTATCTGGACTCTGCGTACCTGCTGCTCAGCCAGCCTCCTCTGGATCTCCTGGTGGTGACAGACGCTGTAGGTGATGGGCCTGGACAGCTCGGCCTCGATGCGAGAAAGCCATGAGCGCAGGTTACTCATGTTCTTATCCAGCTGCTGCACCGTCACCAGAGTCTCCTTCAGCTTCTTCACCCTAAATACACAATTTCACATTTAGTCGTTCATACTGAAGCGGGCAGTCGATCCATCTTTGTGTCATTACATATTTCCATACTTATATTATTTGTGGAGGTCAGGAAATAATTGAAAGAACCAGTGATCCTTTGTGATGTTTATTCTTTTAAACACAAGGTAAATTTAAAAAAAAAAGACAACAATATCAGGAAAGCTAGTAGAAGATTTTTTTGGACATGACAGCTGACAAATAGAGAATGTGAAGGCAGAAATAGAAGTAAGAAAAGAAAGACACAAAAACGAAGAAACCAAAGATAAAGGCATAAGAAGAACAGAAAAGATACAAAGAAAAGAGAAACAATGACAGACAAACAGAAAGAAAGAAAGAGAAAAATTAAAGACAGAAAGACTAAGAGAGAAAGGAAGAAAGAAAAAGAAAGAGAAGGAAGTCAGAATGAGATAAAGTTGAGCTATCATAGGTATCGTACTCTAGAAGTGTCAGTCACCATGGCAACTGACCTCCCTTTGCTCACACACACACACAGACTGGTGTCATGGCAACACTGGGGACAATACAAGCTCTCCTCTGAGCCTTAAAAGCCTGAAGTGTGCCCCATTTGGGAGCTAGAGTTAATTTTTTTTCCCCATTTGATCCTTCCTCTCCTGTCAAAGTCCAGCATGGCCTATTGGGGCTGAGACGGAGAAAATAACAAGCGCATAAAGCAGCTGTGAGTGGAAATGGGAGGCTGAAGAACGCATTAAAGGGTCCTAACAACTGGGAGGACTATAGCTAAGATGAGTGCGCGCATGTTTGAGAGCCTTTTTAGATCTGTTCTTATGAGATCCATTTTGAATCGGAGACTTTCAGAGTTTGGGTATTTGTTATTTTGTATGGTTCTTACTTCTTCAAGAGGAGTTTAAGTTTAAGTTCATGGTCATGTTTATAGTTAGCAATGAGTATTTATTTTTCTTTTTTTTAACATTTAAAAGTTTGGGCTTCTTTTGTTAAACAAATTCGGCTGTGAGTGCACAGCTGTGCTAATGGCTCTGAGGCTGTTCTCGGGCCCAGTGGTGAGCTAAACGCTAACATCAGTATGCTAACAGGCTTACAGTGACAATCAAGATGCTGATGTTTAGCAGGTGATATTTACCAGATTGAAAATCTTAGTTTAGCCTGGTGGCTAACACTTGCTAATTAGTTTTAAATGTAATTAGGTTTGTAGGTCTTTGGTCATAAACCAACATTCTGCAGAACAGATGTACAGTATTTATTCTACACAGTAAAGTGACAGAAAAGTAATCTTTTGGTCTTGGAGCTGTGGTATCATAAAGGCACTATCCACAAGTTTTAAACAATACAAAGATACTGCTGTATTACTACAGCAGCTTGTGTTAAGACAAAAAAAAAATGCACTAAGATAAAATGGATTAATTAAATAAAAAAACGGTATATTATTGGTAATTGTACAAAAAACTCAGGTCTTGGATAAACACCAGTAAGTAAAAAAAATTAACTGTTTCCAAGCTTTAGTCAAAGTTCAGTAATAATGTACAGTACATGCAGTCAGTGAATGTTTGTGTGTGTAGTTTATGTGGCTTCATGTTTATGTCTGTGTAATGAAGACATAATAGAGTCGGTGTAAATTCTGTCCAGAAAAAGCTCTTCCCCCTCAGCACCAACAGCCATCCTGGTCAACTAAATTGTCTCTTTTCCTCTTTCACTCCCTCTCCACCTCTGACAGCCTAACAAAGACCAGCAGCCTCATGCGGAGGCCCAACAAAGACACAAAACTCGGGCAGGGGTCCCTGATGAGGAAGAGGACAAGAGCAGAATGGATGGAGGGAAAAAAAGAGCTGGAGGATAAGGGAGGATATATGGTTGGAGGATGAATTTAACAAAGTACATCTGACCACGGGAGGGCTCAAAGTTACTCAGAGACTAAACTCCAACTGACATTTACTTTTGTCACTGTAACTGTAAAGTATGAGGACTGTGAAGTCTTTACTGTACATGTGCTTTTTAAAATTATTTTTTGCAAAAATCTATCGCTTTTAAGTGCTTTGACTCTGAGTAATCGAGATGGCTACATACATTACAAAATACAGATTTTATGTGACTTCGTGTGCCTACTTGACTACTGCACTGCATCAAAAGTGGTGACCTAAAGACCCAAAGGCTTTTAACAGCTTGGTGTTAATGCACCCAACTCTACATAAATTCTCATCTACATAAAAGGTTCATCAACATCTGTTTCCAGCGTCAGCATGCAACGATTTCCAGTAAAATAAGGTGTAGATAAACACACTTTAAGCTCCCACACCCAACTGTGAAAAAGACAAAGTTAGCAGTTAGCTTCTGAGGAAAGTCCAACATCTTCCAGGGAAAGAAAGCTCAAATCAGAACTAAAAGCAAAGTTAAAAAAAAGACTTTCCAGCAGGCTGATGATGTCGCTCTGCCTCTGCTGGATGTGTAACACATTATGTTAAGCTGTGCTTCCTGACTTCCTTCCTCACCCTCTGACTCTCACCTGAAGGTTACAGTGAAAGGCAACAAAATGAAAAGGCCGTCACTTTGCATAAAATTAGGGATTTCTCTGTTGTTCAACTTTTGTTGGAAACATTTGCGATAGTGTAAGGACACAACTCAACACAATATATTACTACGGTCTAGTCATTTTTAGACATTTTAATGCTTAGAAGCTACACCTTACATCTGTCATGTCTCACAGTAATCTCAGCCTCTTGATTAAATATTCAAACAGAAATTGTAGTTCACTTATTCCCTACAATCTGCAAGGGTGACTGCAGAATGCTATTCCATCAAGAGGTACATGATAATACATCTTGCCTGAATGGGATCAAGCCCCCTGAATCTTTGAGGGGACCCCACTTTGAGAATCAGCGACTGATGGATTTATGCATGCAGAAATGCCGGGCCCCTCACATCATCCCGCTCTGACACTAAGTAATAAAAAAAACCCCAAAAACCCCCCAAAAAACGGGTGAGGGGGGTCAGTGTGGACATGGGGACATATGGTACTGTCTGAGACTTAAGCACAGCTTTTTCATGGTGGTGGTGAGGGGTAGGTTGGTTGTGGAGGTTTAGAAGTCTGCATCTTCAGCTCCTGAACTGCACTCTCCATCTGTTTGAGTGGGGTGGAGGTGGGGTGGGGGTTAACCAGGAGGCTTAACCTACAGTCTGTACATGAGAAGCCATGTATTCCTGACAGCTGCAGAGCATGACAAACACAACAGCAGGTGGATGGATTCACATTACAGCTATTGTTTAATTATAGGCTGCCAGTTAAATCTATTCACCTCTTAATGATGCTCTTTAATGTAGAGTGGCTTCGCTGTGAAAGGTGCTTGTGCAGAAGGCTAATGACGGCATGAAATTTAGCGTGCGTTACTCAAACACACACACACACAAAGAGAGCTACTCAAACTTTGATTTTTAATCTAAAAACCTTCTTAATATTTGCATTTGAAAGTGCTCAACGCACTATTCAACAGCTTCCCTTTTAATTGATACAAACACACACACACACACACGTAAGTGGGCACCTGAATCAAACTTCACGCAGCTGCGGCTGCTCTCACCTGGCTTCGATGTGGTGAAAGAGGTTGTGCCAGCGCTGGTTGACCTCCAGCAGAGAGCCGTGGACCTGCGTCTGCTTGGCCTCGTCACTGGCCAGCAGCAGCTGCTCCCCCAGCTGCTTCAGGTGGCTCTTATTCTCACTAAACAAATTGATTTCCTCCATACAATCCTGGGGATACACGACATGACATCTCTTTATAAGAAAAAGCATTTAATTTAAACTCTTTTATAAATCCAGCTGGAATAAAAAATATGAACACCCAATTATGAACTGTAGCATAAGTGAACTGTATGCTTTGTTCTCACGTTTACCGTTACATCCGATCTGTGATCAAAAGGATGAGAAGTAAGCTCCACAGTTTTAATAGTGTGTCTATGACAGACCTAAGCAACAGCCTCAACACCAAGTGCTGCCTTCAGAGATCAAAATAATTAAAATGGACTATATCAAGTGCCTCTACTTTTCTCGTCTCATCTGACTGCTCTCCTTGACTAAACGAGCAAGCTTCACGATGAGACAGGGAGATACAAAAGGCCTTCAGCCACTGAAAGGACAACTGCTGTGTATGAACAAAGGACGTGCAGTCATCCCATTCCAGGCCACCATCTGTTATAAATAGCATAATGCATGTTGCTCATGTGGGAATATTAAACTGCAGTGGTGAGCATTCAAAATCATGGATTCACTGTGGGCTCTACAGAATGTGTTACTTAAGAGGAAGTCCAGTATGAGTGTTTTATAATGTGCTTACAGGATCAACAGCACCTCTAGGTCTTATCCAGCAGTCATATCAGAAGTAAGAGAAGTAAAACGTCCTCAAACTCAAAAACACTCTCATCACAAAGGTTTCCGAGATCGCCTCTAATCAGACAGAGCCCTAATGTGCGTCTGTTTTAGAGTCCTGTCACATGACGTCGGTATGAAAAGATGTGTTCTCCCACATGTTCGGATGCAAAGGCATTAATGTGGCTCAGATCTCGCACCTTCTTCAGTTTTTCCACCATTTCCTCTATGCTCAGATCACCGCTGTGGCACACTTTGTTCTCCATCTGAGTCAGCCAATCACAGAACTGCTTGTTCTTGTCGTTGAAGATGGTCCAGGCATTGAGGCGGTCTGCGATCTCCTGCCTGCGCAAGGATACCTGGGAGGAGTCAAAGGTGACAGAAATGGCATTTAACAACTTTGCACACTTTTAAGTCACGGGAATAAATGTCAAACTCGGTGTTCAGACGTCACCATTTTATGATTTGAGACTGAGCATCCAGGTGTATTTATATGGTCAAAAACTGCCTCATGTTCAATTCAAGAGCCATAAAAACACTTCATTTTAGAGAAACGAAAACATTTTATTGTACTGGTGGGACACCTGTGGTGCCAGCTTAACTTCTGTTAGAATAAGTTGTGCATGACCGACAGCATTAAGGTATCAGACAAGTATTTGATTAATATTAGAACTCGCATCTTTTGATGCTACTATCATGCTAGCAGCTGACTTATAGTTATAGCTTTTAAACAAACCATGAAAATGACAATATTAACGGCAGCAAAACAAATGATGACGAGCCACTTTTGGTGTCATATTTATAACTTGCCGGGAAAAGCGATGCATGAAAAGGTCATAACTGTTTTAAATGCCGTGTTGGGTCGGTGCCTTGGATTTTGACAAACGTCGCTCCAGTCTGAAACAGGGTTACTGGTCATGACACAGTCCGGTATGCATCCGGGAAGCTGTGACCTAATTCTACAACACAACAGTGCATTTTGTAGATTTGAGTATAGGGATGCTTAACCTGATAAATTACTGAAGAAACGTTCAGGCTTTCATAATGTGTAATGTAAGAAAGTACAGCTTAGTTCAACAGACTGCATGGTACAGAAGTGAATAAAAAAACAGTGAAACCAGCATGTTTTCTTTCATTATACTGAAGCACTTAATCTCTCTCTATCAGAGTCAGTAATCAAGCGAACTGAGAGCAATCCCCAAGGGACTTTGGCTGTTTGATAAAATTAACGAGGTCCATTTTCCTAATGACAGCTTAATGCCATGAAAACACTGCATTACATAGCTGAGGAGGGGGCTGATGATCTTTTTGAGGTTAAAGGGCTTAGCCAGCCCACAGGGCATGTTTAAAACAGCTATATTTTACTGTTCGGTGGCATTTATTTGATTTCAATGAGCCCTGCTTTGTTTTTAATGTACTGATGTTGCTGGACCTTTTGGGCTCGGGAGAATTTAGGACGCATTGTGTGCTCCTGTCACCCCATGAGGACTTTGCGCTGCCCCTGGAACAATAGAGCCTGTGCCTCGAATCCCTTTAGGCCAGTCAGGCCATCTGCTCATCAGACCCATTCCAGTGGCTTCCCCCACCTACAACCTGTTAACCATGCAGAGGAAACTCGGATCCAGGCCCCCTGGACATGTCAGGAGTTAAAAGGGATGAAAAATCTTGTGTGATTTAACAGCTGAGATTAGTCCTTTTTTTCCCAAATAAGATCTCTCCATATTTTCATCACAATTATAAAATTATAATTATAAATTATAATTGTAAATTGTAATTTATAATTACAATTATAAATTATCGTATTGCTGAAGAATATATATGTTAAAAATGGATATGATTGTACATTTGATGTTCTGAAACACTCTGACTGGTTGGTCTTTCGTAGAAGATACCTAAAGGCTTTCAGGAAATTACAGGTTTTATGTTTCAGGTTTGTTTTCGGACAAACCTAAGAAGAACTGAGTAGTTGAGCTCAGCAGCTAGTATGGTTGTACAGATAACAAAAGAGAACAAAAATCAACAGAAAAAATAATGACTGGACAAACTGGCTGCTGTTGCTGCATTTGTGAATCCCAGCAGCTCCTGCCAAAACAAGAGCAGGTGGAGGGCAGCCGGCCTGACTGAGGACCCAATTAGCATGCAACGGCAAATTATGCCACAAATCCTAATAACTGACAAAAATGTCCTGAGCATGTCATAACTGTTGGTTTCTCTAGAACAAGAGTGCATTTGTGTTTAAGCCAAAAGACTTAACTGTAGGAATGTGTGCCTGTGTGTGTGTGTGTGTATACAGCAGAGTTACTTTCACCATTAATGCAGTTACAGCATAAGCAGCCTGTTCCATGTTGAGAGTTGAGTCATGTGGTTGTTCAGGAAGCACAGCGACTCTGAGTCAGGAGCTAATAACTATAACTATAAATAATAACTACAGAAGAGCTTACCTCTTTATTAAATTATCAAATTTAATTATTTTAACTTTGAAACACTTTAAAATTTTTCACACTAATAAATTAAGGTGACCTGTGAGAAACAAAGTTGCCAAAGTACTAACAAGAAGTTGTTTTTTTTTTTTTAATTTTTCCCTCCATGAACCTGCACATGGTGGCTCTTTTCTTAAACAAATGAGTGTGAGTGTGTGAGTGTGCATGTGCGTGTGTGTGTTCAGCCCCAGCGGTGCAGAGGCTTTGTGCTGCTGGTCACCGCCAAAACACCACTGGTAGCAACTTTTCCCTCCTTCTCTCAGCTAAGTCATTATTCTCCACCTGCAGCAGCTACACCTCTCACTTCCTCTGGTTCAGTTAAATGTCTCTCTCTCTCTCTCTCAGTTCTCACCTTCATACAAAGCTCTTCCCATTGACCATGGAGTTGTTCCAGCTGCTGCTCCAGCAGAGCCGAGTCACCGGCCGTGACATACTGGGACAGGTCCGTCTTCATAGTGGCCAAGCCCCTCAATCCACTGGCCAAATGCTGCAGAGAGAGCTCCGTCTCCTGCATGACACACACAAACGTACAGATAGTTTAACACCCGGTCAGACAGCCATGTACGAGCTGCGAGCTCACGCTTCCCTAACTCTTTCTCGCTCCGACTGTCCAGATTAAAGGGCTGTGGATGGGACAGGGGGAGGGTAGAAGGGGTGGAAAAGGGGGAGGGGAGTGAAAGCATGGGGGTATTGAATAAGGGAAAAGGGAGGGGGGGACTCAGAGGCTCTCTGCTGCAATGGGGGGCAGCCACTGTGGGAGCTGAGGGGTGGGGGAACTTTTAGAGCTGCTGACCTTCCAACAGATTCATGCAGCTGATTTATTGGGACTCGTGTGTAAAGTTTATTTTTTTAATACCAGACACATTCTGCAGTGATAACTCATTTTCAGAATGATGATAAAACCTTTATTTTCTTCCTTTGAGATTTTCCTCCGCAAATGTTCATCTGCAAAATCATGGATGAACACTCACAAATAATTTGGGCTTTTAGCGGCAATTTTTGAGACTTCTGCTGAATATTTTTTTTCTACTCTATTCATACAAAGTGTTTTCACAGACTGTCTCCTCGGATGTGATGAATCCTTGCATTAATGCACAGGATTTTTTTACTTTTCCTGTTCAATTATGTTTGTCTGTTTCCACACATAAGGTAAGCTCTAAAACATGAACTATGTCTTCTCCAAAATCTTCTTCACACGACCAAAAACCAAATTATTTGGTGGGGAAATCTTTTATTTTTCATTCATCAAAAAAGAGGAGACATTTTTATCTTGCCTGGATTTGCAATAACCCATAATTCCCAGAGAAATATTACGGACATGACCTCAGTGTCATCAGCCGTAGCCACGACCCCGTCAGCCACTGGCAGAACTGTAGGTACTGTGGGCAGTTTTGTGTAGACTGAATGTGTACAAAAGTCATTCCATTATGAATAAGTGGCGGTACAAATATTTGGGGGTTGTGATTTATTTTATTCCAGCTGTCGTGATTACCTGAACGAGTTTCTCGTCTTCGGGGTCCCGCGTTCTTTCAGGTGGCAGCTGTTTTAGCTTTGTTTTCAGCTCCCTCAGCTCTGACATGATGCTGGTGATCCTGTCCTGACACTGAGACCATTTCTGAACAGCCAGCATAACACACAGAAAGGACATCTCAGTTTAACAAATATCTGCATGTACATTACGTCTGAAATGAAGGCCTGGCCTGCAGGCAGATGAAACGGAGACAACTCAAAAGTACATGCCATATTATAAAGATTTATCATACAATTTATTATGACTTTGGCTTTGTTGCCTTTGGAATAAAGGTGTCTCCTAAAAATGTGTTTGTGTGTATGTCAAGAATGGTCATAAACTCACATTAAATGGAACAAACTCGCAGTACGAAACGTTTCTGAGCATAACATGATGACAAAGTTGCTGTCAGATTTACTTTGTGCATTAACGCTACTCTCTGTGTCTCATTGACATGTTGCTCAGAGGGATTTCCCCTCCCCTGGGTGGATCCTGTTCAGCTTAAAGGGGTTAACACAACTTTCCCTTGACCTTGCAGGGCATGGGCACCAAAACATTCAAATGCTGAAACACAGCTCATGAAGCTGGGAAGCCCTTTTGTAACTGATACAGCAGTGACAAGAGCTTGGAGTCAAACCAGTTAACTTTAATATCAGTAGTGTCTTCTAAAGTGTTAACCGATCATTCATTGTGTAACTCTTTCCACTCTTTGTATGTTGCCTGTATTACGCTTCATTCTTACAGTATTCTGTTAGATTACAGGTATGGCCATGCTTTGATCTGTGGCAACCAGCTGTCTCTGGAGGTGGATCATGGACAGATTTGAGCTTCTGTTTGATCCCTCTTGGCTGGAGGTCTGTGGCAGGGCAACACACCAGCTCCTGTATGTGAGCGCGCGTGTGTTGGGGAAGGATCAGGTCCTGAATATGGGTCATGTAAAGCTGCCACCTCCTGCTCCCTTGTTAATACCGTACACATGCTCCTCTTTTGGATTTAGAGCTGCACTCCGCTACGCTACGCTAACACTGCAAGATCATATCTGCAAGTTTCACTGAATTTTTCGGCCTGCTGAGGACATCTAATTTGTTTTCATCCACATCTGCAGCAGAGTTGTGTTAAAATATATAATTAGCCATTAGCCACTAGCAAGTAAGCTAACTAAGTAAAGGAAAGTGACTTCATGGGCATTTTAGGTGATCAGTAAGTTCCCTTGGCTGTGGTGACAAGTGAGTGTGGAGTGTGGAGATATCCCTGTCAGAATACCATGTTTAGTATTTCCATTAAAAGGCTTGTTGCAAAAAAAAAAAAAAATCTAATGTAAGATTTAACATAACAAATGAAAACAAGACATAAAGGTGTTGGTGTTTAATGGAAAGAGGACTGTCACCTGAACAGTGGTGCTGACCAGGCCTCGTCTCCTCTCCAGCAGTGAGCAGGTTCGCTCCCAGGACTCCTGCACAGCCAGAAGCTCTGACTGCAGTCGGCTCTGACACTCCGACTCCGTCATGGTTTCACATAAATGTCTGCCAGCCTTCAGTGTCTGGACATATACGGTGGAGTGGACACCCAGAGCATCTTCGACACACTTGGAGAGACGCAGAGCTTGTTGTTCAGCATTTTGTTCAGTTTAATTACACACAAATTTACGATTTAACCAATATGAAATAAGTTGTTTTTGTTCAGATAAGTGACATCTGTAAACACTAACCTGGTGGTCATCTGTGCAGTTCCGCAGCTGACGCAGTGCACACAGAGCGGGTCCAGCAGGGGGCAGCAGTGGGTCAACGTCCCTCAGCAGCTTCCACAAAAGCTTCAAGCCACGACGGTAGACTCTCCACTGGCCCAGCTCCTCTTTAATCCAGCGCCTGTGTTGGCGAACCAGAGCCACAGAGCTGAACCACCTCTCCCTCATGCGGGTCGCTTGTGTCACCAGCTCAAATCTGCTGCAAGAAGAGACAAACAAAAACTGTTGGCAGACATGTTGACACCCAACCACAAATTATTAATTCAATAGAAAATTGAGAATGAGTGGGAAAAAAAAGATACTAACAGGGGCATTAGGTTTTGGGAAATGTAATTAGGCATAATACACTTACGCTTGTTAACAAAAAACAGCACAAAGTGAAAAATTACAATCTGGTCCTGTCACAGTTTGTCAATCAGTGTAAAAGCCTTGGGCAGCAATCTAAGCAAGAGTGAGAGAAGAAACTTTCCATGTTTTCTAAAAGCTGCAAAAAAAAAAGAAAAAAAAAGAAAAAAAAAGCATCATGAAAAGAGACATTTGCTGTAACTTTTCCAGTGCAGGAAACACCTGCACACACTCTGCACTTTGTTGTGTGTCAGCATTCACCAAATATGTGTGACTCTTACAAGCTAAGAGCCTAAGAGCGGAGTGCAACCAAAAACATGAAATCTAATAATTTTATCTGGTCTGCGAGGAATACAAGACTACAAATCAACACGCTCTGATAACTCGGCTTACTACCACAGTTTTTCGGTGGCTTGACCCCCTCACTGAACCAAATATTTTTTAAAATACTGGTGCCAGGAAGATATCTGCCACTGTCAATCCAAATACTCAAAGGTAGTTAATGAGTGAAACATTTATCACTTCAAAAGTGGTAGATTTTTGTCAGCTGTCATGGTTACATGGTTGTTTTTAACCATTTTGCCTGGTTGCTGAACCTAATTTAGAGAGTTTAAACCCTGACAACAAGGTTGTAAACAGGGAGGGAATTCAGCCAAAATCCCAGCTGAAGGAGTTACTCCATTTGTTGAGACTGTGATGCACGAAGAATAATAGCCCTCATTTTGACTTAGTTTTTGTCTGCATTGCTTATGTTAACGTAAATACTCTGAAAACAGCACAAAGCTGTGAGTGTAACAAAGGGCGGCCTGTAAGTAGCTGGTAAAGCTGTGGGGCTTCGCGGTATTTAAGTTCCTTCAATGCAACAATAAATGATTTATCCAGGGCTTCCTGTGCAATCATAAACTATTTGAACGTCTATTATAGGCACCAATTTGGTGCCAATATGGCACAAAACACTTGCTGTTCAAATGAATTAGAATAACTAATCAAACCGAGGAGTCCGCTGAGCTGAACATACTCTTGAAACTATTTTGTAGTTTTGAAATAAAAACTGTTACTCTCTCGTCTTCCAAGGCTTTTTCCATCACTTACCTTTTCTCTTCGTTTTCTTTTTCCACAGACTCGACTGTCTGACAGAGAAGACTCTGCAGAAGCTGGTGTCCAGTAATTATTTTAGTCTCAAGCCTCTGTGTGAGTGTGAAGCAACAACAGAAAAGAGTGTGAGATTCACATCATATTTTTCATTTGAGCCATTGCACAGCAGGAACACTCACATGAGTTTAAGGCGGACGACTTGCTTCAAAACACAATTTAAAACAAGCCTCCTTCTCTCTGCCATAATCACAGTGTTATATTAAACAAGTCCCGATGAGGTCGTAATTCAGCTACCTCATGTCAATTTAACCAATTATTTCTTTGTCAACATGATTCTGACACTACCTATTCTAAAACATAGGTAGAGTGTGGATGAGCTGTTGATCAGACTAATCTGCAGATGACAGGGAGGGTAAGACTTTATTAACAAACAGTTCGGCAGTAGTGAGAAAAGCCGGCGACTTCACACAACTTAACTTTGATTTTAGGGACACTTAAAGCATTGATGAGTGGCAAATTGAGTGATTTGTCATTTCTGTGTCCCTAATTCCAACAAGTGAACAAGTGAAGTCCTAAAGCAATTCAGACACCGGACCCTGCAAATGTCTCTGAAATGTAGTGATGATAAATGTGCTACATGTGTCGTACTTGATGAACTGTCAACATCTCTCGGAGCCCGGAGTAACTGGGAGGTTTATTAGATGTCGACTCCTCAAGCGTCTTCTGGAGAGACATCAAGTTCTCACATTTCTCCTGAAAGCTCTGAGAGCACAGATGCTCAGCCTGAAGCTCCCTGGACAAAGAAAAAAAAAGGACAATTAACTGGAAACTTTGCTCAAAACACACTCATCCACTGTATTTTTCTATCAGAAAATTAGGCATAAACTGTTATTGTAATAAACAGTTTAAAATGGATCTCTGCACTATTCAAACATCGACAGCAGGAAAACACACAACACAGAAGCACAGTCTGTGGGTTTTAATTTGTGCATCTTTTCAAGCTCTGCCTCACCTGTTCATATCAGATATGTGAGTCATGATTTCAACCCACTGCCTGCGGAGCATGCGCACTCTCTCGCTCTCGTGGTTGTTAAGGGTCACATTGCCACTCATCTCCATGACGTCAACCAGTGACGCAAACAGGCTGTTGAGCCCCGACAGATCCTGTAAACACATCCAAGAAATACAACAAAATACGGCACATTTTCAGTCCATGCAGTTCTCGCATGATCAAACAGAAACAAACACCAAACCCACGTAAGAACCATGTTGACTGGACGTTCCGAGCCTTGTTATTGACAAAAAATATCGACAGGACAACATACTGAAAGTTTAGATAGCTGGATTGCGTCACTCTTATAACTGTTCCTCATCTTACTTCTATTCGGGACATGCTCCAAGATTCAGACTACATCTCCTATAATCTGAAGGTTTTGAGGGATGTAAACAGGAAGTATTATGCTGCTATGGAGTCAATGAGTTAGCCGTGAGCTGCAACACAAGCCCTGCTTTTTAGCCTAGAATTGTATATTTTATTTGTGTATATTTTGGCCAATAAAAGCATTATTATTAGTATTAAAATTAGTTATTAGAAATCCCTGTCTGAAATGGAATCTGACCAACCTTCAGAGAGTCTGTGTCATTTAAGCCAGCCTTAAGTTGCCTCTGAATGTCCTGTGTCTGCATTTCAAGGGCCTTCAGTTGAGCATGAAATAAATTTTCTTCCTCCAAATCTTCCTGCACACAGAAAGAAATGAGCTGTTGGTATCAACCTGCATCTGTGAAATATGACCATTCAGTTTTAGTTTCCTGTAAAACTGGTTAAGGTAATCTGGTCTCTCAGTCACTACTATTAAAAAAATTAAGCCCATATTTTGACTGTTTTCTTCACCTGAAGACTTTTATTTTTTCCTGACATCAACTGGCTCACCACCAGGGTGTCGCGTGACAGCAATCTGGTCTCTGATTGGATCAAATTTGCAGCCATGGGTTCTAGACGTCCAATAAGAGGCTTGGAAGCTTCAAGAACGTCTCCCACGCTGCTTTGCAAATCTTCAGCAGCATCCTGCAACTGCTGCTAATGAGCGAGGGTAAAAACAGCCAGTTAGAGGGAAGAATGAGAAGATAAGGAAAACAATATAGAAATGCTTTTTTTCCCCCTCTTTAAATCCACGTACTGACATTGAAATTAATCAAATTACTTGTACAAACTGCTAACCATCATCTTGAAACCAAAATTTGAAGATCATAACATCGCAGCTGCTTTTTTCCCTCTATGAAATCATATTTTGTGTGCCTAGTAAAAGCACCCTGTACTCACCACCAGCTGTGTGTCCTGTTGAGGTGAGGATCTCGTCACCTCCTCCCACTGATGCCACAGTTTTTCCAGGTGAAGGGAACACCGGTCAGACAGGTGAGTGTACTGCTGCCAGAGGGAAAGTGTCTCTCTAGTCTTCATGTGCTCGTCATTTAGCTCCTGCAACACGTCCTTCCGCCTGACATCAACACAATACAAAAGTCCATTATAACTATACATGTAATATGTGGGTGCAGACAGTAAAGCTACCTGATTAAACTGTAGTACACAAATCTTCATGAATCTTTGAAACAGCCCACAATAACTGGCCTTTAAGATTATGTTTTCACTATTTTTGAACTATGGAGAAAAATGGGTCAAAATAAAAGATTATTAATGGTAGATTGTATATATACATGAAAACATATTTATATTTTATTGCTATTATCTGAATACCATGTATTTCCAAAAAAATTATCATGAGCTGAGCAAACAGCCTTGTTTTCAGATTAGCAACAATTCATTTTCTTAGTATAAAAAGAACACTTAATCCACTTGCTTACTTATAAAAAAAAAACCTTTTGAGACATTTTTTCCCCCAGACTTCAGTGATTTGTCTTCTTTAAATTTGAATTTGATCCAGTGCGTCTGTTTTGTTCATTTCAAGCCACTGACCGTTTTCGCTCTTCTTCCAGCTGATCATCCAGAGCCTGAGCTGTTCCACGATGAAGAGTCTTCACGAGACTCTGATAGGATTTGTCCACAGACGCCCATAGCTCTTCCCCTTTCCCGACCTGCTCCTGGAGTAGCTGTGGACGACAAACACCTTTTACATTTTCGCTTCAGTGGAGCATTTGCTTTCCCAAAACCTGAGTATGTGAGCACTGAGGGCTTGACGTCCCTTCAGGTTCACACCTTCACTGAATCTGTCAAAACTAGACGGAAAAGACTTTAACTTTATACACTTACAGAAGGCTGTTCGGGGGCAACCTGATGGGCTTTTCTACATTGTACATTGTGGATTAAAAGCTGCAAATTGCTGTCACAATCACTATGATAAAACAGAACGTGTTTATTTATTCGTATGGTTGTAAAGCCGTTTATGTGCACGTGTATGACACACGACAGTCGGTGCTTAAACTCACCTGAAGGAGGTCCATGTACCCGTCTGCCTGCTTTAGAGAGAGCAGAGGCTGATGCTGCAGAGAACAGCGCACCCTAGTGGTGTGCAGAGAAACCTCACTCAGAGCTCTCTCGAAACATCCCCACTCCTCCACAGTCTGCTGTAGAGCTGCTCTCAGAGCTGCCATCTGCAAGTTATGACAAAGGAAGATATGATGTTTGGTGATGCAGCATCCTTGACATGAAGGAGCATTTACTTCAAAAAATATAGGACTGTATTGTTACTTTAATAGCAAGATGTATACTGGCAAAATATCCTGCAGGTATCCCTGGTAGGTCATTGGATCTTGTTTCATGCCCACAATGCAAAAATAATAACATTGTGCATTCTGCCAAATCACAAGTAACTTACTATCAATGAGTACTACACTTAAGTAACATTTGTAGCTTGTGCTTGGCGTGGAGAACCATAATTCTAACCAATGGCACACTAAGTATCTGCTGTTGCATTTATGGTTTTGGACTATTTCAGGTGAGGGTATTGTGTTTTGGCTGATTTTAGCTGTACACATCCAGCTCCATCATTACTAATAAAAACAGGTATCTGACTACCTTTTATGTTTCACATGTCCTACAGGCTAATGTATCAGCAAAAAGTTTCCATGGCTGTCACATAAGCAAAGTGCCTATTATACATCCAGCAGGGTGTTATAATATTCGCTCTCCTTTAAGCTTTAAGTTTTGGTAATTTGGTTATACATCATTCACATAAAAATATAAAAGCATGGAGAAATTTTCACAATTTAAAAATCAAGGAGTTTGTAGTTCTGAAAAGTTATCCTGGTAAATAACTTTAATTTAGTTTCCTCTGACACTAATTTTTCCATGCTTCTGAATGTCACAGCAGATTTATTTTTACCTGCTGACTAAGATCCCCACAAGCATGACAAACACTCTCTGCCTGGGCAGAGAAAGCGGTATCACTGGGGTGATTCTCTGCCTTTTCCACATGCACTCTTGTGGCTTTCAGCTCCTGCAGAGCTGCAGCCACCTCCCTCACTCTGCCCACATCAGCCTGGAAGAAAAACAAAGCAGTCTCAGATCACAGGACAGCAGTGAGAGAGAGAGAGTTCAAACTGCCATCTGCTTACGTCCCACTCCTGTACCTCCAACTCCAGCAGAGTCTTATGAGCCAGAGCCTGACTTGTGGGCTGTTTCTTCTGTTTCAGCTGCTTTTTCTGCTGTTCTATCCAGCCACAAAGTCGCTGTAACCGCCTCTCTCTGTCTGCACAAGTGTGATGCATCTGTTCAGCTTCACGAATCTGTGGGGACAAGGCCAAACAGCATTTGATTCATGAGTTCAAATAAAAGTCATAAATGAAAAGTTGCAAGATTTTTTTTACTACTGTTGGCATAAATTCAATGTTTACAGCTTGATTAATGGCTCCAGTGATTGTATAAACCATTACTTAGTTAGCTCAACATGCTTTCAATAAAAGCATTAGACCAGAAAACAAAGAGAAGGTCACAGCTGGATCATTTAACTTCTGACTGTACAGGTTGTGGTGTTTTATCGTACACTGGTTGCTGCAGAACACACCTGGCTCTCCAGCTCTCCCTGAAGGTGCAGCCACTGCAGTTTCAGGGCACCAAGTTTTTCTGCAAACAGAATACGATCGTAACGGAGAGCCTGGATGTCCACCTCCACCACCCGAGGGACAGACTGGCACAGGAAATCGAGGAGGAGATGCCCGTTTACCAGGCCTGCCTTTAACTCCTGAGAAAAAGAAACATTTGATACACAGAAATGAGTATCAGCACCCAGAAAAAGCTTTCTAAATGAATCTTTTGAGTGCTATTAAAAAAGTCAACTACCTCAGATGTTATAAAGACACATTTGTCATGCTACTGAATTTCATTTTTTATTTGAGGTGTGGGACCAGAAACATTTAAACTCTCATAAGTGTTTGTCTTACAAGAATTTTAAATAAATGAAAAACATTCAAGTCAAAATTTGACGAGTTATTCCCAAAGAAATAAAATAAAATTATGTCGTCCTTTTAAGGATGGACAAACATGAATATGAAGAAAATTTCTCTAGATTTGGCTGATAGGCAAAGCACTAACATTGAAATATATGTACCTGGTAGTGCTGCAGGATTTCAGTGATTTGAGCAGCATCTTTGGCCTTGAGGACTCTTTCTTTCTCTTGGCTCAGGCGAGTCTCCTGCTTCTTCAGCCAGTCCTCCAGGTCAGACAGCAGCGTCGCCGGTGGCCATGCTGCCAGCAGCTGCTAATGCCGCAAGAGATGAGAGAAGAAAGTGACATTTAAAGGGGCAGTAAGTGATTCTGGAGAGGGATAGTTAAGTGTTCAGTCTCATTCCCAGGTCGTCAGGTATGATGCTTAAAGTATTGGTGTTTTTACAACCTCCAGAATCGCCACCAACCCAAAGTGTTGGTACGGGACGACCTGGGAATGAGATTCAGGCCCTGCAGTCTGGGGTGTACGCCGCCTCTCTCCTATTGTCAGCTGGGGTAGGTTCCAGCCCCCCAGTGACCCTGACGGATAAAGCAGGTTTAGAAAATGTTTGGATGGAAAGACATTCAACAATCTTTCTCCACATGCAGCCTGCCTGGTTATCAAAGCAAAGAGCACAGCAAATAGTTTTTCCTGTCTATATCAATGTTCACAATCTAGTATATTTCATCAACTAATACCTGAACCCTTCATTTCTAGCTTTTTTGCTTTTTAATTTTGGTTATTCAGCATGAGAGTCCAACACTACATGTCAGTTCTTCTACAGAATGACCTTCATGCCTGTCCAAATTATTTAGTCTTCGGTGGATAAGATATCTTCATCCTCTTCTGAGGTGACAGCCAAATTGTAGTACATTAAAAGGAATCTTCTGTAAGACAAACCTGGTGTAATTTTTATAATGTAGAATACCTGGTTCCATTCACTGGTGATAAATAGTGAAGAAAAATTAAAAACTGTCCTTCACCTCCTTTTTAAGTCCTCCAAAATTCCCGGTCGTCAATCACCCCAAAGCTGATTTCAGCACGGTTCACACTCCCCTTCAGGAGGAGGGGATTTCTCAGTGTCTAATTATTTTTGAAAACCACCAGTACTTCAATGGAATTTGGACCATCAGATGAAAAACACTAACGATTAAAGTTTATGGGGCACTTGGTATAGCATTTGGAAAAACCGAGACATTCTGCAATAAAGGATGGAGATCATCGTGACCACTGAATCATTTACCGAAAATTATACTGCAGTGCATCTGCTCATTTTACAACTTCCTCTATTTGAGACATTTTTTCCAGAACATGGTGGAAATTCTTTGTGAATACCGTACCTGCAGCAGCCGGTCTTGTGTCTTGGACAGGTCAGAGGTCACCTGGCTCCAGCTGACCTCCAGCTGGACCAGCTGAGCTCTGAGCTCCGCACAGTCAGCTTCCCTCAGGTGAAGCAGCTGAGCGGCTTCCCTGCATGCTGACGCCCTCTTCACTGACATGGCTTCAGCCTCCATGGAGAAGTCCTTCAGGAAGTGGATAGAACCAGTGTCAGACCACATGTCTACCGTGTGTGACTGATGCATTTTAAACTGCTGTCCGAGTTTCACAACAAACTTCAGAAATGTGAATATTTTTTAGGACAAATACAATTAAAAACTGAAACTTTAAAATGGCTTATTACAAAAACTCATATGTCTATATTTGTTGTTATTGTCATGTTTTGAAGTGCATCATGACCTTTTATGATACATAAACGTATTGAGCAGATGTAAAAGTCTTACCAGCAGCTTGATCAGATGCTTGTGAATACACTCTTGGTTCAGGTCAGAGATAATGGACAGGTTTGACCAAGTCTCAAGGTGTTTGCTGGCACCAGTCAGCCATTCGCTGACCGAGACAAAGTCAGTCTGGAATCTGTGGGGAGGATGAGGGAAAAACAGATCATTCTTCCAGTGGAGCTGAACATGACTGCTCCTTGACAAAGACTGAGTGTTTTTCAGTTGGCACGTCTGCTTCAACCATATTTACTGACCCAAAGCCCAAAGAATATCTCTGAATATAACTACAACATAATTTGGTATCTCAAAAAAAGTCTTTTGCAATTTCACACTGATTAATTTGAGTGTTTCTCCTTCTTTCAATATGCCTCACTGCTACAAAATTGTACTCAGTATGCTCACAAAGTTATCATTATTCATAATTTTCCACTTTAGCCTCTCTTATTCTCCAAAATGGTAAGAAAAATGGAAACTAGAATATATCACAGTAATAATAATAATTCATCTACCAAAAAAAAAGTCACTGACACGGTTGCTCCATTTGTCAAATTTCTCAGGCTCATAATTAACACTGCCAATCCTACACTGATATATAATAAACTCTTCTACTGTAAAGAGGACAATAACCTATGATTTCTTTTTTCTTTATCATGAGTTGGTATTTTTGAGGCTGTCCCACCTGACCCGACGGTCCTGGATGTCTCTGCAGCGCTGACTCTCCTGCTGTGTCCGCCTGTAGATGCTCCGCCACCGCAGCTCCAGAGCGCCTCCTGCATGACTGACTGTGGTAGCAAACTCTGGTTCGGTCTGCAGCACCTTCCCCTGATCCAGAATCAGTCCTAAAGCAGCTCTGCCCTCATCCAGCTGGACTAATGTTTGCTGAGTCAAAAGGAGAAACATCAGTGCTTATGAGTTTACATCAAGCTCCATAAGATTTCACTTCACAAGCAAATTCCACGCCAACAATGGATATAAAATGTCATCACTTCATCATTTTATCCTATTAGACATTTGTGTGAAATTTTGTTATGATTACCTTATGTTAAATTAATTCAGAATGTTTGTGTGTGGTTTACCTGGCAGGCATCTAGTCTGTGCTGTGCTAATTTCTCATCATCTTCCTCTGACTCCCTACTGCTGAGGAAGGCTTCAGCGTCATCCAGGAGCCTGCCAAGTCGACCACAATTATCCTCCCACCGGGTCCAGTCCTGCAGTCGGTCCAAACATAAACCCACTCATCAGTTTTAACACTTGATGTGTCAGCACAAACACCCAATGCAAGAAATTATTCCATAAGAAAACTTTTTCTTGTGTATGAGTTCCTATTGCCCTCAGCAAATGTGCACTACAAACCTGAATCCTCCTTTGAGAAGCCACTTCCTGTTCCAGCGCCTGTTGCAGCAAAGCTTTGGCTCTGACTTCCAGCTGTACCCGCTCATCCTCTTGACACTCGGGTACTTCTGGCTCACGTTGGAACAGATCTTGCACAAATGCCAACTGAGACCTGAGCACCTGCAGGAGCTTCTGGATCACCAAGAGACCCAAAGTGAGGTGGAATAATCGCAAAGAGGGACTCAGTAATGCAATACAAGTGAAAACAGACACTAAGTGTGAAATCTTTACAGATAGATAAACATTTTATTTATCCCCAGGGGCAAATTCACATGTCGCAGCATGAATGAATGAATGAATACACAAAGATTAATGCAAAACTCTGATCATTAGTTGTTTTACCACTGGACTTCTCAAGAGGCTTCTACACACTCTTGGGAAAGTCTTAAATCTAGTCTTTGCATCATGTTGAAGAACTTGCTGAAAGCACAGTGAGATACCTTACGTCTGCAGAGAGCAGCTTGAAGTTGGCTGCAGCTGTGAACCGGGCTCATCTGCCCTTCTGTTATGCGTTCTTCACCCAGTTCCAGGAGGCGAGTTATCCCCTGAAGCAAAGACCGGGAAGCTTGCTGTAGCTCGGCTTTTTTCCCCGGACTCTCCTTCAGATGTCTGCCCAGCACACACTGCTGAGAGATGCAGGAACAGCACAAAGTTTAACAGAAATATTATTAACTTTTGAAAGACAGATCCTGCTTTAATATTAATCCATGATTGCGCCTGGTAAATTTCTTTTTTATGCCAAGAGTGTAGTACAAATATTTTAATCAGTCTTGCTATTTGTTTCTTAAGTCATTTATTTGTTTTTCTTAATAAAATGAAATTTTAGTCATTATTAATGGCACCCACATCAGTTCAAACTGGTGTTTTCCGTGTGTCATTAAACTCAGAAAACTTATTACAGCACTTTGACAACAGCTCTCCAATTAGGCCTTTCTTGTAATGTGGTATTGATGTTATGGGGGTTAATTAGAATGGCATCGATTTAACAGGCATTTTATACCAGGGTACAAACATACACACCAAACACACACACACATGCAAAGCTGCAAAGTACTGGTTACCTCCAAACTGGGAGCCTCCTTTAAACTGGGGAACATCTCACTTTGTCCCATTTCAAACTCGTCCAAAATACACAGCTGGCTGGAGGAGAGCACCTGTTTGAGAACAGTAGCGGATTAGAAACGTAGATTTTTAAAACAATTAAATTCTAGAACAATAAAAATAATAAATCACTTTCAGAGCCACAAAGCCAAATTTCAGGCTACAAATTTCTTTTTCCTTTTTTGGTAATTGTTAATTATCACTAAAGGCTGTGAGAAATTATTTAACTTACTCCTGCAGTATATTTAACTCTACGACTGATTTGTATTTCAAACCTGATGTTCGTGCGTGCTGCCCAGATGTTCAGTGAGCTGACTGTGGGATGAGGTGAAAACCTGCTGGACCGTGTGAAGACAGTCCTGAAGGGAAGTCAACGAGCTGAGAGCTTCTGGTTCAGGTGCAGGTGCAGGTCTGGTCTCTGACTGCACTCTGCTCAACAGCTCAGCCAGAGTCAGCATCTCAGTCGATACACACTACAGAGGAATTCAGTCAGAAACAAAAAGGAATAAAAGCAAAAGAAAGGAAATGCACCCTTCTTGTTTGAGGTAGAAAAATCTAATCTTTTATCAGTCTGCCTGCGTCTGTATTTTTAAAGACATAATAAGCAGCAATGGACAGATGCTATTCTTGTAACACACTATATATCAATTCTGGAGAAAGACAGTTGACTGTTAAGTCTTATCAGGTCATCGAATCAGCAAAAAACCTATAATGTCTGTATGTCTGTGCATGTTTATTTTAGGAAGTTGCTGCCTTTAAAGACAACAGTTTTTACAGAACACAAAGCAAACTGTGCAGTTATGTTGCTTGTACTGTATATGTTCTAGACAGCCACCTCCTGCTGTAGCAGCCTCAGCTGGTCGTCATCTTCACCACGAGGAGTCAACAGGAGGTCCGTTAAAGCGTCCAGGCAGAGGAGGACCCTCCGCACAGCCTTGTACAGCTGCTCATTCACACCTGGACGCGAACCATCTGCAGAGCTCACCTGGGAAACAACCAAACGCTCAGCGATCACTATGAAGTCATTTTGACAAGTAACACGCACAAAGGTTAAAATACACATACTATTTGTCTCAGCGCGATGATGGACTCATGTGTTCGCTGGAGAACAGCAGATGCAGACCCGGTTGGTATCAGGGCCCTTGCTGGAACCTAAACAAAAGCAGAAACTAGTAGTTTCACAGTGCAAATAGTTCAAACCCTTCAAAATTCATATTTCATAATTCATAATTCGATAATTATTCAATATCACTGTAGATTTTTTTTTAATGTTTTAACTATTGTTCAGTAATATTGACAAATGGAAGGAGCACACACAAAATCTCCTCCACTGCCAGTACTAAAGTACCTGCTTACTAAAGGTTGACTCCATTGTTGCCAGGGAAACTGATGTGATGGTGGGGATGGTAGTCTAGCATCCACTTCTTACAAACATTTTGCTTCTATCTACTGTGGTTCATTCTGCTCCATTTATCCACACCATGCCTCCTCCAAAGGCCAACTTCTTCTTAAAACAAAACAGAAACAATCTCACAGTTTTTCTGTATTTTCCCACCTTTTCTTGTGTCCTTCCATCCTCTGAGCTGATCAGGGTTTGATGCTCTTCTTTGACTTTTTTCAGGGTTATCAATTTTTGGGAGATCTGGTTATGAAGTCGGCTCCACTTCAGCTGCTCCTCCTCATCTGCTTCATGTCCAGTCAAACTACCAAAGTGGACACACACAATACACCTGAGTCTAAGGCTGCACGATATCAGGAAAACCTGCGATATGGATTACACATTTCAATATTGCAAAGGCGACATGATTCGCTATATATACACAAATGTTGGCGTTTAGTTTAAATGTACTTCTGCTTTGGGTCTGCTCTGTTGACAGGTGAAGAGTGAATGAACACTGCGCAATAAAATGAAAAGGGTTATTTACATTCTAGCAAACCAGTTTTATTGGGAAAAAAGTGCATCTGACTTAAACGACAAATGTGACCGAGGAATAACACCAGTTCTCTTTCATAATATTTCGTTTAATGTCTCACCAGACAACCCATAGTGAGACATCTCACTCATATTACTCAGAGAACCGGGTTTATGGAAACAACCTAAAGTTTTGTGCATTAGCAGTTCATTAAACGAAATGACTCATTAGCTCGTCAGTTCTCAACTTGACTCAGCTCACCTTTCACCGTCTTCCGACACGTATCGTACATTTTTGTAATGGCGACGGCCTCCTTTATTTCTTTGTAGCGCTTAAATGTTTTTTCACAAGGTGTAACGCTTGTAAAACTCTGAGGAGAGGATGTCTGTTGGTCTGGTTTGCTGCTACTGATCCTCACGTTAACTTTTTTCCAAGTGGCTAACGCTAGCTTTTTGAACTCCTCCGTCTAATTCTACTCAATTCAAAAAACTTTATTAGTCCCCGGGGGGGGCAATTAAAGTAAACGCGTTGAACGTGAAATAATCGCAGTTCAAGGACTCTGTTGCACATGTTAACGTCGATGAAGATAAATTTTGGATATATCGTGCAGCCCTACCTGAGCCTATGTGAGCATGCTAGGTGCTTGTGAGTTACTCTTCAGTTCCTGTGACTGGTGCGCGCTCTTTTACCTTTCCGGCACCTCAGAGGAGCTCTGGGCTTGTTGGGATTCTTCCACCACATTACTCTGATTGGTGCTGACTTGATTTTGCTCCTTCAACACATTAGCAGTAACCTGGACATTGAAGTAATCACATTAGACAGTCATGTTAATTTAACTCTAGATGTATTCTTCTTTTTTGTTTTATAAAAAGATGAACATTTGGGGATTGACATCTCTTCTCAGACACTTACCAGTTCTTGACAGGAAGCTGAAGACATCTCTTCATCTTCCTCCTTTATAGACCCCTCTGATGATCTTGAGGCAGTGAACTGAGTAACGGGTCTTGCAGGAATCTCTCTTGGTTCTTCTGCTGCCTGACAGGACTCTGTATGAGGGTCAGGGATGAGGGCTTCACGCGCTGATGATCTATGTTGGTCCAACTTGTCTTCAGGTGCAGTGATGAGTGACTCAGTTGTCACATTTTCAGGACTAAATGCTTCAGCGTCGGATTCCTTTGTTTTTAATCCAGTTTGATCATTACCTGATCCAGACTCTTTCGTATCAAGCCTATAGTTCACAGGTAAAAGTCCATTTTCGACATTGCTTGAGGTTGTCTCCACTTCAGAGGAAAACTGTCTGCTCTCCAGCTCCTGAAAGATCATTAAGATAAATTGATGTGCTACTGAAAATTATCGGTCTCTATCAGTGAATGGACACAAAGAGCAGACTTATCTTTGAAAATATAAAAAGTACATCGCAATTTGTCATCATCATTGAGGATCAAGGAGCTTTTATTGTCATACCAGCTCACATTCACATCCTCATCAAAGAAGATCAATCGCAGAAATGAAAAAATCATTTACCTTAACTTGAAGCTTAATTTCAGCTGCATCCTCACTTTGTGCCTCTGAAGAGCTGACCGTCTCCTCTGGATCCTAACACATGAAGTGTGTAAACATACAAATGCAAATGGGATCCATACACAGACACACACACACATAAACATTCTCAGTGTGTGTGTGTGTGTGTGAGTGAGTGAGAGAGAAAGGACACAGATTTCTGAGGGGCAACATATTTCAAGCAGCTGTTTCTGACAGGACAGCCTGCCCAGTGCAGCCTCATGCAAACATGCAAAGGACCAAGAAGCAAAATTAAAGCTGAAAATTATGAAGGTAAGCAACGTATAAATCAAGGAGGGAAATACGAGTAGAAAGAACATTTTTTCTTTGATGTATTAATTTGTCAGGATGCTTTAAATTCAGAGATCTTTATTGATAAATCCTTAATGAGAGCAGTTTTTTAAACAACTGTTTGGAATGAAACCTGAAATGAAAGGAGGCACCCAGAAACATGCTCTCCTGAGCTGTGATGATTTAGATGAGATTTACCTCTGGAATACTGCATGTTAGTGTGTCAGAGGATGACGAGTGACAACTCTCGTTCTCCTCATCCTCCTCTTCCTCTGAATTAGACACCTCAAAAGCCTCCTGCTTTTAGTAGTAAGGGTGAATGACATGATCAGAACTGCGATTACAGAAAAATGGAACAACAAATTGTCTCTCTACTTCCTCAGTTATCTTAAACACAAGTTTTTGTTAAAAGGCCAAGCAGTATCAGTGAGGAGAAGCGATTTTTCTTCAGGATGCACACCACCATGACTCCATTAGTCACCCGCTCAGTTGTGCTGTACTTACAACCTCTCATGACAACAAGTACTTCTAACGAGGTAATTTCACGGGTTACAAACGATATAATGCAACCAGAAAAAGGCTCGACTAATGGAGTCTAATGGAGAAATGCATGTTGATTAAGTGAAAACAGATTTGCTCAAAAGAATTGTTCATTTTTGGGGGGGAAGATTCATAACAAAAATAAACAGATTACTTATTGCCTTAACCAGAAAACATTTTTTTAAAATGCGCTATCTTCAATTAATATATAGCCCAAAAGCTGTGCAACACATACAATATGCTGTGTGCCAATTACTGGGAATGTACTGCAGGACAATAGAATAATCCCCCAACAAAAACCCTTCAAATCAGTTTCAAGAATTTTGTTTGCATCTGCCTCACAGTAGAATACAGTAGAATAGATGTTGATTGTTTCGCTCACAAAGCCTGACTTCTATGAAGAATTCACCAGTTTTACTCGAAATTATTTATTCAACTACACCTTTCCGAATTTTTTTGATTATTATTACCTGGACAAAGTGTCTTTGTGGAGATCTGTCTAGCTGCTGCATTTCCTGTATGATGCCAGAATCATCACTCATCTTCTTCTATGCGAATCAAAGAGATAAGAGGATGTGAAAAGTCACAACGACTGACAAAAGCATCAAAGGCTGCAGAACCTTTTTTTTTTTTTTCATGCTGTACCTCCAGCTGTGTGGCTTGTTGCTGTGTGAGTTGTTCCAGCTCCTCAAGTTGCTGCAGCAGCAGTCTGGCTCTGGAGAAGACCAGCAGGCCCTCCTCCGATCCCTGAGGGAGGTGAAGTTCTCCTTTGCATCTCGCCGTCTCCTCCAGTGTCCTACGCATCGACTGCACGTTCGCCAGAATCACCTTCAGTTTGAAACAGAAAAACTGGTTAAACTGTAAATTTGACATTTTTGTCCTAAAATGACTCACTCTGAGGTCTGATCCACATACCAGCTGGCTGTCACATAAAACCACACACACACACACACACACATAAATATATGAAATCCATGTATTTTATAGATTGTACTTTTGATTTATATGCCTTATTTTTTCAGGACGACCTCAAAAAAGACAGCTTGCGCTCAACGGTGCAAAACGCAGCACAAATAATACATTTAAGCTACATTCCAAATACAATGTTGTTGTTAAATAATATAAACAATAATTTTATAGGTTTGACTGCCACATGGAGAACGTTTGAAAGCAGGTTCCATCACATTTTGCTGATGAGAACTTTTTTAATTTTCATCTGTGGCAAACCATCATTATGTAACTCATTTCACACACACCCAAACTAAAAAATGTCGATTTACTCCCTAAAGAAAACAGATGAGAGGCCAAGACATCCTGACTTTTAGTGACAAGCATCGTCAGGCTGCAAAAATGCTGGTTCCTACAGTTTTCAGCTATGTTCACGGGTTAAACAGAATTCCTTTTTAGATGCTTAAATTAAATGTTAACAACGAGATCAGTGCTTTATTTTGGAAGATGCAGAGAACAAAGTTGTGAGATGCCATATTATGTTTAAAAAAGAACTGTGTGATTTCTAATGAGTCTTTCCTCTGGATTTAGACAAATCTACACATAGTAAATGCGGACCCTTCCTGCCACATAACTAAAGCTGCTCTTCTAATCCATGTTCTTAAAATCCTTTTAACCAGAAATGTTTCAGATTTTTACTATTATGCTACTGTTTACATGTTATATGTGTGCCTTCTTATCAAGAGTATTCAGGTGCACTGTATCACCTGTCGGTTGTGATGGTGCTCTGTCAGAGTTGTGTTTGAGTTGTCCATGGAGGATAAAATCACTCTGATCTTTGGGACATTTTTCTCTATTGTCTTCAGTTCTGCTTCCATTGCCTCCACAACCTATAGTGAAGATTACCAGAAACTTTTTCAGTGACAAGAGTTTTCACAGGTGACGTGCAAGAATATGACCCCTCATAGATGCGTCTTGCTGATCAAAAGCTACACATTTTAAAGATGCTACTGATTGCATTTCACTTGATTTTATATAGAAATATATCAAATTTTGGATTCAATTTTAGCTATAGGGACTTTTTGTTGCATGCTCTCTCTCATGTTTCCATGTGATCGACACTGGGAAATCCTGGGTTTAAACTGTTACCTCAACCCCCCGGAGCAGCTGCTCCAGCGGCTCAAGGATCTTGCATTGCATTTTGTGGACATGCTGGTCATTCTGTTCCAGTCTCTCCTCCTGGGTGCTCATGTCACACACAGCAGAAATCTCATCCAGGACTGGCCTGAAGTCCTGAAGGGTGTGTATGATCCTCTCAGAGTCGTCCAGCACCAGCTATGGTTTAAAATGGATATAAAATGAAAATCTTCAGTAACACGAAATGTGTGAAAATGCTTATAGATACTGTGTTCACTGTGCAGTAGGAAATAAAGAGAAACATTAAAGAAAAGGAGTGCAATGTGGGTGCCAGACACATACATGAATGAAATTAATGACTAAAACTTAAAGAAAGCAAAATTAAATGGAATGAAACAGAGGAATATAAGGAAAAACACAATATATAACACATCAAGGAATGTGAAATTAGTCAACATGAGTCTTTAAAAACTTCAGAAGTTGCATTTGTTTGCTTGTTACTTGCTAACTGACCTGCAGGGACTTTGCGTGATTCTGGAGGCTTCTGGCTGTTGTGAAGCTGCAGGGAGCACTGAGCCACGACTGGGCCTCATCCAACCAGCAGGTTGTGCTGTACATGATGCCTTCAAACTCCTGAAGACAGGAGGGGATCTGACAAAAAAGTACAGAAAATATGTGGAAGAAGAATTTAAGCTTTCTAACCAGATTTTTAGATTTTTAGAAGCCACTTTCCTCATTGATGTACCCGTGATGTCACGCATTTTCAAGAACCACAACATTTAATCCATCGTTTCTGCTCCATGGTGTTACAGTACAGAAGAATGTAAACAGATCATAAAGTAAATGTGAAACAAAGCCTGCCTGACCTTGCTGAGGAAGGCGGTGCGTTGCTCAGCCATCTGCGCTACGTTTTGGTAGAGCTGCAGTGGTTGGGTGAGTCCGTCCATGAGCAGGTGGGCTTGATCTGGATGATCCTCCGCGGCATCCTGCACCTCATTCTCCAGGAGCATCAAGCGTGTGTGCCAAGTGTCCAGCTCATCCCACACATGCTGGAGAGCAAACAACATGTACCACCCATACCCAACATACACAGTGACAATCCTGGATTGTTATCAGCTCTTTGTTCTACTTGTTATTTAGACACTGAGAATCTGCATTATGTGTGTCATTACATGTTCAGCAGTCACATTTTTGCTGTAGTTTCTCATCACCTAGCTACCTTCTTCTTATGGACTACATACATTTAAAAAATACTTAATATCGCTGATAGAGGCTCCTGTTATTGACCGGCAGCTGCGTACAAACATCAGATTTAAGCTCAGTTACTCTAACTGTTCAAATTCAATGAGATGTGCATAAAAAATTGTATATTTGTATATTTCATCAATTGGCAAAGAGTGATTCAAAAGACAAATGAAGGTTTAAAAAAGGAAACTTTCAACTTGTGCATACTGGCAGATTTATGTAATACACACATAAAGACAGACAAGCAGACATAAAGTGACACAAACCTTGAGTAGACTTTGCACTTCACTGACTGTGGGGCTCCTTTTCTCCAGCAAAGCTCTGACTTTCTCCAGTCCAGATGCCAACTCCACCACTTTACTATCCAGCTTCCGAATTGGGTTGCTCTTCTCCATGAGCTGTAGAATGAACACACACACACACAGTTTTAGTGGGAGATAAGTCATGTGACACTGAAGTTGGATTCAGTCCTGTTTTCAGTTACCTTAACCTCTTCCCTTTGCAGAGACAGCTGAACCTCTTGTAACCTTCTGCTGATCTCAGCTGGTATCTCAGCATACCGGCTCTGCACACCATCCATGATATGCTTTAGCTTGGCCTTCTGGCAGGACAAATCCTTTTTAAGCTCCTGTCAGTGTTGAAATGGAATATATAATACATAAACATAAACATTAACACAGGAGAAATGAAAGACTTAGAGACTGTTAACCAATTAAAGGCTGAAGATAATCTTGCAATAAGTCCTGCACAAGTTTAATATGCCCTGTCTTTAATAGAGAAAGGTGACTGGCAGTTTACTGTTGACACTGATGCCGATTTGAAAATACCACTTGCTGTCTTTAATCCAATTTTTAAAATTAGATGTGGTCTAACAAAAACAAGCCCATGAACATAATTTATATTTCTCGTTAGCTCTGAGGGGGTTCTAATTAGATCCTGATGTTATCAAAGGAGCCTGACCTGTTGTTTGCATAGATTTGGACAGGCCTCCAGCGAAGGAAGAATGTTGAAAATGTGCTGCTCCACCTCTTCTATCTCCTCTTGGACATGCTGTCTCTCTTTCTCCTCTGCCCGGGCTGCAGCTACCACCTGGAGATTCCTCTCTTTCAAGCTGTGGAGGACAGTATTTTCTCAGCACCTCTGACATTAATGAGTAATCACTTTCTTCATGTTAATAAAACGAATATAAAACTCACCTTCTGACATTCTCTTGGATCTTCACTAGTGTTTTGCCAAAAGGTCCAGGGCTGACAGGATCCTGAGAACTAGATAAGCTCAAGGCGTGCTCCAGTCGATGCTCCAGGGAGGCTAAGGCTTGCTGTTCCTGCTCCAGCCCAACCTGGTGCATCTCAGCCTGAGCCAGAAGCTCCTGGGGTTCCTCCAATGTAAAACTCACGGCAGAAGAGTCAGGAACATCAGCCTGAAGGCTGGCCAAATAGCTGCAACACTGCTCCATCTGAAGAAAATATAATAATAACAATAATATAGAAAAATAATTTAAAAAAATAACTTTTTTCATTTGCATGTATTTATTTGTTGTCGTAAAAGATTTGGTTGTCAGTTAAACTCACACTTGCAGTGATGTCCTTCCATTCCTCTCCCCTCTGTTGTGTGTGTGCCATCAGGAGGCCAACGCCACGTCGTAACGATACCCAGCGCCTCCAGAAGCCACCCAGCTCACCATCCTTTCCCACACCGCAGCCCTGCATCGGACATCCACCTCTCAGTTCTTCTATCCTACCAGCAAGACTGCGAAGACCCTCCATCAGAAGCTTTATGAAGTGATGAAAGACAAGAATTTAAGTTTGAATCAGGCAGTATATCTTCTACATAAAATAACTGTCAACATTTATGACATGCAAGGTCCAAGTAGATCCAGCATATGTAGACACATGCATGCCTACACATTTGCTAATTACCAGGAAAATAATGCCACATCAAACCTACCTTGGCCCGTTTTTCTTGAGCAAGACATTTGTCATAAGAGGTCACTTGTTCTGCAGCACTTTCTGAAAGCTTGTTTTCCAGCCCAGAGAGATTTTGCCGTATGTCTTCATGACACTCTCTGTGGCTTTGTTGTCTTATTTCACACCTGTGATGTGTTGTGACAGAAATAATCACAACAACCTGTTATCTATAAAGCCATATAGAAGTTAACGTAAGTGAGGTAAAAACAGCTAGTACCTCTGCAAAGACTCCAGTCTGAGCTGGGCTTGGGCTTCCAGTATGGCTCTTCCCACCAACAGCTGACTGAGGATGGTGATGTGAAGCTGCTCAGTCTTTGGGCGGGACAGGCAGGATTGTTGGGGCAGCAGTTCTGTAAGGTGGCTGATATGTGCCTGAAATCCATCTTCAAGAGTTTCTAGAGCCTGCTGAGTCTGTCTCTGTTCCTCAGTACAGTCCAAAAACCCTCCAGGAGCTGATAAGAAGGTTGCTTCAGCATTATGAAGGAAGCATATCGCTCCCTGAGCAGCCCACTCATAATCTTTCAAGGATTCTCTGGCCTGGGATAAACTCTCCTGTTGAATACATGTTATAAGATCAAGCATAGTTTAGAGAAACAAAATTATTAATTTTAAAGTTAAATATTCTCAAAAGTATGGAGGATTAACCTTGAACATTTAAGCTTACCATCTGCAAATGGCACTCTTGCTTGGTTGCATCCTTAATCGAGTAAAGTTCCTTGTAGTCGTTAAGATTAATTTTTTCTTTCCATCCCAGACCTTCCAACATCCTCATCCCAGACTCCATGTTTCTCCAAATAACCCAATACCTTTGCAGTGCAATATCTACAGCTCTTTCATCTGGATTGGCTGGTTCGGCTCTGTCTAGCTCCACTCTTGTCCTTTTGAAAAACTCCATTAAAGCAGGAAGTTCAGAGGAAAAACGTAGACCTAGCAGAAGCTTGGGCTCTAGTTTTTTGATGTCATCTGTGACAGAATGCTCCCAGGAGACTAAAGTTTCCACAGTATGACGAATCATCTGCCTCTCTGAATCAAGCTCTGAGGGGTCCAGCTCCTGAGCTATGGCCTCCAATTGGTCTGCTGCTTCTTGACACTGTGTCTTAACCAAAGGAAGTTCAACCAGGAGTGTTTGACATATCCTGAATCTCTCCCCAACACTGATTGTTTTGTCTTTGGCACGCTGGATTTGCTCTTTGGCAATGTCCCTAGATTCCTCCATTTGTCTCCTCAAGTGCAGATATTTGTCTTGCTCAAAGGCAGTGACACTAAGAGCTTTGCACTGGTCTTGCAGTTCCCCAATGGCACTCAACAGGGAGCTTCGCTTGGTCTCCTGACAGTGCTGAAGCTCTTGTATTTCACACTGATGCTCCATTAGCATGTGCTTGAAATGTTCAATTGTTGAAATGTTTTCCTGCGTCAAAGGAAACCTTTCCTTCACCAAATCAGAGGAAATTTGCTGTAAACTAGTCTGGATGGTTGACAGCTCCTTATCTGAAGAGGTTCTCTCATAAATCAGCTCCTCTAATTCCCAGCTGGTTGCTTTCTCATGAGCTAGCAATCCATCTAATTCTGTCCAAAGGCCTGACAGTCTGTTGACAAGGTAGCGGCTCTCTCCTGGACTCAGATCTATGGCTATTTCCCTGCAACTTTCTGACATTGTTTCCACCAGTTTCAGTTGGCTCTCTATCTCTGCTGCTGCTAATTTGTGACTTTTCAGCTCGCTCTCCAGCTTTCTGATGTCAGCTTTTGAAACACTGTCAACATGGACACAGGGGTCTCTTTTAGCATGCGTTTCTGCTAGCCAAGCATCCATGCTAGCAAGCTGGCTTAATAGTTTCTCCCTCTCCTGCAGATTTTTCTTCATGGTGTCAACAACGTGATCGAAACTGTCAGCAATGGGCTGGTACAGGACTTCTATTGTCTTCAGTACTTGGTCATTTTCCTCCTTTTCCACATCAGAGGATCCATCTCTCATCTGCTCAACTTTTACTTGCATCTTTGACCTTCGAGACCAAAAGTCAGCCTGAAATTTCTTCATTTTAGCAATCTGAATACGAGCCTCTTCTGGGAAAAGAGCTAACTTTTGCCCAAGTGTAATGTGGTTTTCTGCCTGCTTGGCCCATATGATCAAGTCATGCAATTGCTTGTTAGCCTTAGAAGAAGAAATGCCATGTCTGTATGTGGAAGTGTCAAGTTTGCTCTTGGTGACATTTAGCAAGGGCCCCAGCTCCTGAAGACTATGTCTGATATCATCCCTTTCTTTCTGACCAAGAGAGAAATGAACAAGAGCATCTGACTGGGACTGTAACTGCAAATAAAGCTGGTGGTACAGTTTTAGGTCTGTGGCGAGGCAAACAAGTTCGAAGGCACTTTTGCTGTCATGACTTTGAAAGCTGGATTTCTGAACAGCTTCAAGCTTGTCTTTGAGCTGTTTGGCCTCTTTCATTAGAAGAGAAAATTGACAGGTGGAGCTTGAAGCGTGCTGCAGAGCCCTTTTCACACTTCCCTCTAAAAGCCTCCATTCCTCCTGGACGTCTCCAAGGTGGGCAAGGAGAGCGCCTGAACTTTCAGCATCACTCAAATGGACTGACAATTGGCCACTTAAATGGAGGAGCTCTTCCATCATGTCTTTTTTCTGTGCCATAGTTTGCAGCAGGGCATGCAGCTTGTCAGCTTGAAGAGCACTGCTTCCCAAAGTATTTCTGACAAAGGCCACAACAAAAATATGAATGTATAGCATCACAGGTTCACAAACAAATTATGCTAGCTAGTTCAAAGGATTACTTACAGGCTCATTTTTTCCTTCTCAGCAGCTAGAAACTCCAGGAAATCTCGGATGATCCTCATCTGTTTGTGATACCGTTTGACCTGATCCAGCTGTGCAGCTTTGACCTGCACTGTGGCAGAGGCATCCAGCAGTGCAGCACTCAGCTGTCCTTCAACCCTTTTCAAGGCATCTGGGTTGGAAATCCTCGTGGCACTCATGCTTTTCATTGAAGCCACTTGCTCCTGCACACAACACTTGTATTCCTACAGTAGAGAGAACAGAAAGACATCGGCCAAAAAGGGAACAGATCACATTTTAAAGATAGAGGTTTAGATTTTATTTAACTTAAAAAAGTCAGCCAGTTTCTCCGGAATGAAGAGCTTTCGAAGATGTAGTTGGTGAAAAGAAGATTTGCCATGATAAAGTAAAAGGTGTAAACAAAAGTACATACCTCTGCCTCCTGCAGTTGTTTGGCCATTGCGGTGATGTCAAGTTGTGCTGGTTGGTATCGACATGCCAGAACCTTTTGGACAGTTCGTACCAATCGAATCTCCAATTCACCAGGAGAGGATTTCAGGTACCAATTTAAATCAATGTGTGGTGTCCGCTATAACATAATAAACAAAATAAATATAAGGTTAAACTACTATGGAAAAAAAATTGTTACAGTGTTGTATGTTAGTTAATCTGCTCGTTGTTTTCATGATTAATGGTTCAGTCATCACTCAAAGCTGATGAACACTGACTGATTGAGGGAATTTTTGGGATTATTAATGATAATAATCCATAAAAGCAGTACAAACATGGTAAAATTAGAGCTTACTGTGCTCCCATCTCTGAACTCATAGTCGTAGAAGGACGTGTGTCGCTTTCTTTCAAGCTTAGTTTTTGAGTGTGAGCTTTGAGTGTTCTGCTTTTTCAAGGTTATTCGTGTTGCCATAATGAAAAGTCCATCCAAAAAGGAAAAAAAACATCAAATTTGACTGTGCGAGTCACAGACTGTGAGTAATTAGACCCTCTAATGACCCTGCAGGAAGTCATTGTATCTCATAGATTCTTCCTGTGGGCCTTCCTGTCAGCAGCATCATGGAAATACACAAACATCAATCAAAACATTCCAACTCTTATCTATTCACTGTTCATTGCAATTACATTTGACCTCTTGTCATTTTTGGACACTTGAAGCTATGCAGATATATTCAAAATCATATATTGAAATGCTTAAATAATGATTTTCATTTCTATATCCAGAAAACACATCAAAACCATAAATGGTGAATTTATAACCTCTTTACTTCAGTTCCTTCAAGCAGCTCAAAATTTAACCTTCTGTAAATGCATTCTAAAGTTCAGACTTATACAAGTTTATTAACTCATACGGCAACATGTTTTGCGACATAGAAAGCCTACAGTAGAGCCAAGAGGTGCTGCAAGCTGTTGAATTGAATTAAACTAGTTGATACTCACGTTTATTATGTTACTTCTTTCCACCAAGCTCTGGATCTCAGACAAAATATCCTGCATGCTGCACTTGTGTTTGTAAGCCTCTGGAGATGCACCTGTGGTCATCTCGGCCTGCAGATCCAGCGCTGTCCTCACAGGCTCCATGTTCTCTTGGATCTGTGGATCCATGCACAGAAGACAGGGGTGGTGTCACATTTTAGCCCTCTTCTTCCCCGTGTTTGTCCACAGATGATAACAGAGCTTCCTGTTCATTCCCTGCTCCACACTGGTAAATATTACTATGTTGACAGCGACCTGGCGAGTCAGTACAGTTGACACAAGAATGTGCCTGAGTAGGAAGCAGTCACCCCCGAGGGAGAAGGACGTCTATTCATCTGCAAAGTGCTGACTGCCTTGCTTCTTTAAAGAAATAATTGATCTGTTATAACTTGGTTTGACAGGGAAACACAAAAACACGACACAACTGCCAGATTACACACAGGGGGAGGCGGCTTTTGAAATGTTTTGGACATGATCAAGGTGTGCCTTTCACTGCAGGTAGAGAGGTTGGAGCATTCGAAAGTGTGCAGCAGGTTTCTGATTCGCTGTAGGGAAAAAATGTACAAGGAAGAAACTGGAATGAGTGAACACATACTTGTCATGTCATTTTTAACATTTTTTATGTCTTTATTTATTGCAACTGTCCTCTGACACATGATTCTCCGAAAACTGAAAATTGTTTTAGGGTGAGAAAGCAAATCACTAGTTTACAAATACTTTGGTATTACAAAGAACATTTTGGGACACTCAGCATTGATCCTTGGAAACAAATATTAGCCACTGAAAGAGGGAAGGTGCTGTTACTGTTCACAGTAATGACAGGTTGTCTAGTGAGAAAATTCCTCAAGTCCTTTGAGGACAGTGGTTTGTACTGTCCAACAACACATCTAAACACTGAAAAGCTCTACATCAAAACAACGTGGTAGTTAGTTCAAACATCACAGGCATCAGTCTGGTTTTAAATGGTCTCCTAAAAATGCCAGAGAAAAGGATTAAGATGTTGCTGGCAAGTACGTGTACTGTTTCAGCAGATATTGACTGGGCAGACAACAATAATTATAGTATCATGTAAAGTAGTAACGGGTGAACAACGGTGCTCCCTTTGTTTATCTGGATGTGAGTGGAGCCCTCAGTGTCTGCAGATAAATACTTCTGCCTCATCATCCTTATTTTTACTTTTCTGCTTTCATACCTCATGTCTTGGAAGTTACTGCAGGCTGAGTCTGTGGAGCTCTTTTCTGCACTAGTGTAATTAATCCTTTTTTTTAGTTAAATTATCCTTGCTATGACTGAGGGTCTAATGTTGGAGTAAATTAGTCAGGCTTTAGGCAATGAACAAGTCAACATGGATTTCATTCTTCTGTCATAAGAAAAAGCATATATATATATATATATATATATATTTTTTTTTTTCTACTGGATGAATAATGCTTCACAAAAAGGTGAAAGCCAAAACTTTATGACTGGACTTTTGCAAATGTTCAGGCATTCAAATGCCAAATCGTGGGATGACACAAGACACAAAAAATATGTTTCAGCTAAATTTAGAATTTAATTTAGCATGAAATAACACTTACAAAATGTCAGCAACACCTAAGATTCAGTGAACACACACTGAAGATAGGAGCAGAATGAGCGGTTTGTAAATGTCAAAGAAGACCCTGTTTGAATTAAGTGCTATTTAGGAAAACAAGGACTGTAGACTTAGCTGGAACATAAGTTCATTCAAAAGTTTAAACTTTTTAGGCTCTAAAGATTTTAATAGCTAGAGACTGAGCAATCGGCATTGCTGATCTGAAACTATTATCATGTTACAGAACAGGATCTTTTAATGGACATCCTGGTAGACTGGAGGTCAGTGTCATTTATTTCATCATCTGGCTGATCATTAACCAAACTGCATCGTATTGGAGGCTGTCGACACTCAGTGGCTGATATCTGATTTAAAAAAAATTAAAATAACAGCTTCAGAATCATTTGGATGGTACACTAACTTGTAATAGGGTGAATGGTGTCTCCGTCTCAGTCACCCTGCACTACTGTTTCACCTGTTTCTGCACTCTGAAACTTGGGTAACTGAGCAGAAGCACAGTGTGTAATGTTTTATGGCACCACATCGCACATACCACCAACTACCTCTGTTGTTGGTGAAAGTGGATCATATTTTCTCTGATGTCTGCTCTGCCTCAGCACTCAGTGAGTTAACCAATAAACAGATAACTTAACTTGCGAGTTGTTAAGAGTTGCGAGTCTCTCACCAAAGAGGAGCCGTGTCACCCAGCATGTCACACTAACAATCAGGCTAACTATCATTAAAATAATATTTCCAAACCCGGTGAGGTCACAAGATAAATTTTGAGGGTTATTAACAGGATGCAGGATTTTGGACATCGTTAGGCCTTGTAAAATTATTCAGATAGAATGAATGAAGTGTTACCTGTCCTTGTGTCACCTTTGTGTCCTCCAGCGATACAGGTACCTGCAGTTCACTTTCCTCATTCGGCAGTGTAGCTTTGCGGCGTCTTTCTGGCCCCTTAAAAAGTTTGGACTTCGTGTGTTCAGAGTCACTTGCACCTTCTGTGTTTTCTCGCTCTGCCATTACCAGATTTCCTGTACCTGTGCTCTGTGCAGTGTCAGCAACCCTCAGCTTTTTATTGTCTCCAGCAGGCATTCGTGTTTCAGTTGAGGCATCTCCTTCCTGAGTGCATAAGAGTGAGCTCATTGTTTGCTCTTCAGTGTGACAGAAATCTGTCATCTCCTCTTGTTTGGCATGCGGACATGTTGTTTCTGCTGCATGTGCTCCATTGAGCTGACGCTCAGCAACACTGCCATATGATTTGGAGGAATTCGACACGTCACTGCAAATCAATTCACTCTCTTTGCGTAATAATTTGGCACTTGTGGATTTTACCTCCTCCAGTTCGATATTTACTAACGCCAGGGGGGCTTCTGGCAATGAGTCTGTGACTTGAGATGTGTTTAATGCACTCTTTAAACAATGGATTTTCAAGTCTGTTTCACCTGAGTCAGGGCCCATGAGTCCAGATGGCTTCTCAGAAGATCTTATACTTGAAACTTTCATGAGCTTTGCATCACAAAGCTCTGCCTCCCGTGAAGAACTGAGTGTATCTGGGCCATCGCTGTCATTTTTCTGCATGTCCTGTGGCCTCATGTCTGACACTATTGTAAACATTGTTTTTGGGGTTACGCTACAGAGTTTCTCTTGTTCTTGAGTGTCAGTAACTGCTTTAAATGCATCTGATCTTGCTGTTAGAAGTCCAGACGCATTTTCAAAAGTACAAAGTGGAAAGTTGTCCGGGTTTTTCACTGAGGATCCAAACAGGGATGTGGCACAGTGTGCTGAACTGATTTCTTTGTTATTTTCTGTGCTGACAGCTGACAGCTTTGGGTTCTGGGTTGGTGCAGTGACTTCCTGCAATGATTCGGTGCGTTCTTGCTGAGCTATTAAACTCTGAGTAGAACGCGAGTCTGACATTAAAGGCTCTGTGGTACTTCCAGAAAGTGACCGGCGCTTGCTCCTTAAGGGACTGATATCAGTGTTCGGTGTGTCAATTTCATCTTTCGGACCAATGCAAGTATTCAAGTTAATTTTTGATGGAGAAGCTGATGTTAACTGTTGTGGTTCTTGTTGGGTTTTTGATGTAAAATCATTAGGTATTTCTGGACATGGGAATTGATGAGGGAAAAGGGAATCTTCTTTGTCTCTTTCCAAAGCCCCACTGGTTTTAATTTTATCATCATTCTGATCACTTTCAGAGTTTTCCTTGATGTCTGTTGCAGAAAGGGTTGGAAAGGCAGGAGGACACCTGGCTGGAGCTTCATCAGATGAAGCTAAACATGGAGCATCAGTTTCATTTCCAGATTCTTCAACAACTTTGTCCATTTCCTCTTCACAATGACCCTGAGCAGCCTGTAAAACCAATTAAATTAAAAAAAAATATTAACCACAAAATCCTTATTCCATTGAACTGCACAAGTCTGTGACTGAGGAGAAACTCACCTGGTATTTAAATAAGGTTTCAAGTGCAGAAGTGCTTTCACTGAGAGCATCTGAAGCACTTCCCTGCAGCTCCTTTGACACTTTTGTACCCAGACAGTTTAGAAGAAAATCTTGTTCTGAGAGCATATCATGAAGCTCTTGTTGACACCACAGACCCTCATCCAGAGCTGCCTATGAGATATATATATGTATATATAAAACATTTTCATAGTAAAGCTTTATTTCAGAAGTATTCAAAGTTTTGTGAGATCAGGCTTATTGTTGTGCCCCGTTGTCATGGCGGCACAATGGCACTGACACTGAAATTTGCTTTGCCGGTCTGTCTTGATTGTGGTGCAGCTCTGTCAGGAGGTACTTGCACAGCAGGGCTTGCTAACATGCTAACGATGATGATGATATCAACATGCAGATTCTCAGTAGAAGGTATCAGGTTTACAGTTGCTGCCATTTTAGTTTAGTGCATTAGTTAGTTGGTAGTTGCTAATATTTGGTGGGAATACCATTTCTTTTACAGGTATATGGTCATAAACACAAGTATAGGAAAATCTGAAATTTGGGGCTCATTTAAGTGCTAAATGAAAATTTAAAGTCTTCTGAGGACCATGAATGTCTATAGAGAATGTCATGGGACATTAAGACATCTCACTTAAAATAACAAATGTCATGGTGGTCAAATCATTTCATTGTGACCTGCAAATAGTGCTAGATAATCATTACAGCTACTCTTCCATTATCTTCTATACGTCTGTACAATTAGTTGAGACAATAGTTAGATATACAGGCCGAAAATGCACATCACTTTGCATTTCACCATTAATAAACAAGTGCTATATTATTTAACAGTCATCGGTGTAATTACTGTGCATGAACAAACAAAAGACAGTCACTAAGAAGACTGACTAAACAGGAATAGCACTGCTGCTGTTTAGCTTTCAGAGTTTCTGGCAGTGGTAGATGGTTAAGACTGGTGTAAAAATGAGTCACAACATGTTCATGTTCTTTAGCAATACCACAGATCTTCCCTGTGAGGACTGTTATTTTCACTACATACCACTCAGAAGAGAATGTATTCTCCTGAAAGCATTATTCAATAACAGAAGATGAACCTGTGGCATTTTGAGAGCTGATGAGCAAGAGACATAAACGTTCTGCTGGGTATAAAAATCTTGGGTTTTTGTCCTAAGCAAGACAGCACAAGTTAATAGTCTTGGTATTAACACAAAGTGAAGGCCCCATTGGGATTAGATTGGGGCTTTTTGCATTCGTGGGAGTTACTCAGTGTCTTCAAATTATTTTCCACAAGTTTGAGGCAACAGACAACAGAATCAAGGGCTGGTTCAAATCAGACATACAACATATCAAAAAATTAAGTAAGACAGATGATAACAGCAATTCACTGTGTGTTTTTTAAGAGGATGTGAATATTTATTAATACTCTGGTTTCAATAAAGGAATTGATAGACAAATGTCAGGACACATTAGTGTGTTTTACCTGGTTGGGTGATAATGGTTCAGTCTGCACCGTTTGGCTCCAAAGCTGCAGCTGACTGATGGCCTTTTTCACCCTGTTAGCAGTGTTTTCAGCACACTCTTGCTTCTTTTGCAGAAAAATTGACCTGAGGCTACAGCGAATACACAAGAAAGAGAAAACTGAATGAGTCTTGTGTTCAAATATATATTGAGCAGTACCATCCCTTCCCTCCAGCCCCTTTTACTGGCATAAACCCTTTATCTCTTGTGCCATAGGCCTAGAAACCTTAAACTAGGACTCTCTTCTCTTCTTGATTTTGGCATAAAAGAATTTGATTTTGAGCAGCATGCATGTCCATGTACCTCCAAGAAGAGCCATTGCGGAATAAAGTCTTTGTGACTTCTTCACAAAGACTTTATTCCGCATGAAAGATCCACAATGCTGATACTTACTCACTAAACTTATACCAGTAACTAACATTAATGTGGTAATGACCAACTGGTTTCAAAAATGCTGCAACTAGAGCCTTTGTCTAAGTTAAACATATCTATGAATCCTGTGACAACACATTTCAATGATCATTCTGAGGAATGCAATATTTCTGTTTTAAAATAAAAATGAGGTAAAGTACCTGTCAAGTTCTTTAGAAACTGCATCAACAGGCAAAATGAGAGCTGCAGGAGGTGTTTCTTGTGCGATGCTCGACTCTCCAGTCTTCTGCAGGTCGTGAACTCTTTCAGACAACTCTGTCAGCCTGGTATCGCAATCCTGAGAAAGAGATAAATGTAGAGTTTGCTTGAGATCGATGTGTTAACAAGAGGGAAAATCTGTGAACTTTATTCTTTTATTCAGGGATGGAGCAACATATTGTAGCATCTTTTAACAATACCTGTAGCGTATGCCACTCTTGTTTCAGCTGGCTGATATCAGGCAACACCTCACGGTTCTCAAACAGGTTTCCAGCCATGTCTTTTAGCACTGTCTGCAGACATGAGACCTCTTCCTTCACTCGCTGAACTGCCTGGTTTCTGTTTTCTGTGAGCAGTGCCAGATTTGTTCTGATGCTACTGTCTAGCGCCCTCTGGTGGTTCTGGAGGTTGTCGACTTGCTGAGAGAGGCTGGTTTGGGCCTCTGCTGACAAACTGGCTGTGATAGAGTTCTTGAGTGTTGCAATTTGTAAACTTACTGTAACTTCTTGCAGGAAAGCCTGAAAATTGGAGAGATTGACAGATAAACATCCTCTGTGCTCTCATAAATAGAAATACAATATAGGTGGCCTAATGTCAGGAAATTCTCCATTTCCTTCATAAAAATGGCTGCTTTTCGTGGTTTTAATGACAGAAGGAAATGTGAATTGAAAAACGTACATGATTCACTGAGTCAGTTTACTCTGTGACCTCACCTCCAGAGCTTGTACATCAGTGGTCAGTTGAGCTGAGCTTTCTGTGTGGGCTTGACAGGCTGACAGTCTTTCCTGCAGGGATGTCAATTTACGGTGGCAGTCCTGCAGTAACTGGCCAAAATGTTCCTCATTACACACACCTTCCTCGAGGCGGGAACATGCACCCTGTAGACATTTCAGGCACACCAAGCCACAGTCAGACAGCTTATCATTTCAGATACATTGTGATTATAGTGGTTCAGTATACTCATAAGATAAAAAATCTTTTTTATTTTAATAATTTTGCCATCTTGTAGAATGTGCACTCAGGTGATCAGCTCAGATGTTACAGACTAAATAAGACTGGAGTATATGCTCCATACACCTGTTGTGTCTAAAGGTTTGTTGCAGGATATAATTTGTCTGATAGACAGAGACACTGAGCATGCTTTCTTACTTGAGCACTGTGAAGTCTCTACGAGACTCAGGTTACCGAGGTTTTCACCAAGTGGAGAACTAACAACTTGTTTCAGATCTCCAACACAGGACTGAGTAGAGTGAAATACCTGGATGTCCCTGCCCAGATAGCTCTGCTTCCCCACAGAGTCATGCAGTAATTTGGTTTGAAAGTCGTCGTATCGTTTCAGCAGTTTGCTGCTCTCTTCCACAAGTGCACACTGCTGAAGTGGGCTACTTTGTAAAGATGACACAAGCTGATCGAGGGCTTCTCTCCTCACCCTGCAGGTGAAAAATGATGCTTTTACTCAAATGCGCACTGGAGGGGCCCACAGGATGTACTAACATGTTAAATTAGTAGAGACGGGACAAAAACCTGCCACAACTTGCAGTTTATAAGGAAAAACTGCATAAAAACCCCCCAAATAACAAATTCAGACGTGCTGTACATTATTAAAGGCTTTAACAGTAACAGTGGGCTACAGACCTTATCTCTGCAAATAATGTTTTATCATGGTTACATGATTGTATTTTAGTTGAATCTTCATAAACGTTTTAAGCCCTTTGTGTTCTTGATTAAACTGAATTCTACAGATTTTAGTTACTGCGTTCCATAAATTTCCGGGTCTAACTGAACCCAAGGCTCTGATAACTTTTCAAAAATAATGAAATCAGAAGTCATAAAACAGTTGACCTCTGCTGAAGCGCTTCCTCTTGCAGGAGACGAAGATCCTCCTCCTTGGCTGCTTTTTCCTCAGCAGTTTGCAGCCACTGCTCCAAGTGCTCGCTCTCCCTTTGCAGCCTTTAACACACAGGTATGCAGTGTGAATGAAGGCCTGACACAGACATGCATCCAAACATCACAGAAAAATACACTGCTGATTAAAGCAACATCATAGTGAGAAAGATTACAAAACAGACTTCAGAAAACAAGCTGAACTTGTTGTTGCTGCCTCCATAGTTTGAACTGTATGAATCGATTGTATTACATACAGTATCAAAAAACTTACTGTCAGCAAACAGTCAGCCAACAGACCACCACTGTTGTCCAAAGAAATGGCTGTTACCTGTCGAGTGCCTGGATGTTCCTCTCAGTCTTTTCTTCCACCTCAGAGAAGAGCTGATGGATGTTTCTGACTTTATCTTGCAGCTGAATGCCGTCCACAGACAGACTCTGTAGGCTGGCTGGACTCGCTATGGAGGCCATAACACCCAGATCCCGCAGCAGACTCTCCACCTGCTCATCCTGGCCCTGGAGCTCAAAAAGGAGATACTGTAAAGGAAAATAAGCTACTGTAAGTGATTAGCATTTCAAAGCTGTCAGTCTAATGAGATCACCTCAAACATTTACCTGAACGATAACTTTGTTGTCATACTTTAAATTGTAAAATCAGAAGTTTCTGAACACACATTGCAGTTCACTACCACTGGAGAGCAGAAGTGTCACAAATTTCCAGACTTGCCATATAGTGGGATTAAAATACTGCAATTCAACATTTCTCATTATAGAAATCCTCTCCAAACAAACAAGCAAACACACTTAGGATGACACCCCAACCGCTGAAGACCACAAGGTTTAAATTGGTAGGTAGGGTCCAGGTCAATGCTAGCAGCAGTTTCCATCTGACTCTGCTGTAGACAGGGCCAAAAGCTTCTGTGTGTTTCACTAGAATAATGTGTGCTATCCTTTTCTATTTCCTCTGGTGTTGGTGAAATAAACTGGTTGGTCTGCAATAACTACTAAGTTTCCTGTACTTAAAACACAGATGCTAATTTGTTTTCTCAACAAAAATCACTGGCACATTCAAAAGTTCAGACTCTTGCTGTGTAAGAAATTGAAGCACTGACCTTAAGTTTTACAAGGACCGTTGCAACATCTGGAGCAGTGAGAGAGATGAGAGAGTCCTGAATCTTCTGCAGGGAGTTAAAACATTCAGCCATTTTTGCAGTAATTTGTCCCTGAGCAGCTACCATCTGCCTGTATACATCCTCCGCTTCAGCAACAACCTCCTTCAGTTGCTCTACCTTCTTCCTCATCTGAGTCTCCACCACCTCGACGAGAAAAAAAAAGGTAAGTCAAGAGAGGCTGTAAAAGTAATAGGGTTATACAAGTTGAAAAACAAAGTTATACCAGTATACAAGTTGAACTAGACTGAAGTTTAAAAAAACTAAAACTATATTTCTAAACTCTGACCATCCAACTTGCTTTATTTCAGCTTGAAACACCCAAACCCTAAAAAGAAAAAAAAATCACACGCTGTACCTGCAGCTCCAAAGGGGGCTCTGTGCTTTGAAGCAGCGACTGAATCTCATTGGCTCTCCGGTGGAAACGCTCCATATTCTCCTCTTGGGCTGCAATCTCCTTCTGGAGAGAGTTAGAGGATATTATGATTGCTTAAGGTAGAAATCTGGTGAACATTCCTATAAGACAGGTCTGTACCTGAATGAAACACGGTGGTTTTACCTGCAAGGTCCTGATGTCTTCCTCTGTCTGAAAGGATGGAGCCTGAGCAAACACTGCGAGCTTATTGGCCGTCCAGCTCTCCACCTCAGCTCCCAGCTGGAGGACCCCATCCCACAGAGTGAGGCCAAGGTGTAGGTTTTCAATATGGGTATCTGTTCTTTCTGATATCTGCAAAAAAATTTGAGTTGCAGTGGATGCTAGCACTCATTTTACAATACACAAACCAACCCAACATAAGACTTTAGATATCTGCAATAATAATTATTCTACTTGAATAACAGCATATAAAAGAGATACAAAATACCCTCCAAATACAAGAATCTGCAAGAAAACATGAAAAATAACATGTTGTATTTGCTCAGATACAAGTAAATAAAAAAAGTCATCAATGGCGAGTTGAAATTTTACTGAACTCACATCCAGCCAGCGGTCCATGAGAGCATCGGCTTCATCCTCAAATGGGATGACGGTGCATTCTGGGATTTGTCGTAGATGAGTGTGAAGCTGCCTGCACACACTGCGGACCTCCTCTACACCATCACCGAGGCCATTCAGCTCTGCTTTTGTTTCCTGAACCTGAGAAACCACACACACACACACACACACACACACAAAGCATTTAAAGCAAACTCAAACAAACTGCAAGTGTCATAATGAAAAACCAGAGCCAAGTATTCATCAGAAAAACTCAAAATATTTATTTCTGTTTTATGTTGTAATGCTTCATCATCTTAATTAAAATGTATGATATACCTTAGTGTGCAGTCTGTGCAGGTTGTCTTTCCCCATGTAAGAGACTTGTTCACTGATGGCGCTTTCTGCCCTCTGCAGCGTCACACTCAGCTCACCTCGAACACTCTGAAACCTCTTCAGCAGCTCCGTTAGGACATCACACCTCTCCAGCCTGCATGTGATCCACATCAAAAAGCACACACACTCAAAGTATAATAACTCAAAGTAGTGAATCACGAAGGCGTGAAATTGCTCTCTTTTACCGTTCACTTATAGCTTTTGTCGCTTCCTTCCACACATCCCCCACCGCTCTGGTTTGACTCACATCAGTGAGCCCTGATCGAGATGCATCTTGTATGTACTGCAGCTCACCCAGGTGGCCAGCAAGACGACATTCCAGGGCAGTCAAGGATCGTGTCCTGCAGCAGACGACACAATCGTTAGTTTACTGAGTCAACTGCGGACAGGGGGAACATAAGAGAGGTGTGAATGGAAATTATATGTAAGTTGTGAAAAGGTAATCTATTTTGGCCTGGAATACCAGTCAGGAAATGGCTGCACAATAAAATAACACGTGATTGGACTGTATTGGAATGGATTCCATTTTGACTTTGATGTGCAGCAATAAAAAAACGTGGCAACTTGGCTGTACTATTCTGTAACTTTAAGGATCCTATAGCTGCAATGAAGTGCCGCAACAAGCAGATTCAGAAACATGTATGAGATGTCATGTTTTGTGTCATGTCATGAATCATAGGGTTTATATATATCATACAATCACAGTAAAATATCTAAAATCAGCTTACATAATGCTGGCCTGATTTAGTAAACAACCATCTCTCAGGTATCCCAGCCAGGGTACAACAAACACTAATGATCTGATGATTTGTTTCTAGACCCAGATCAGTGTTGTACCTCTGCTGCAGAGCAGGCAGGGTTGGCTCCTGTAACCCCAGGTGCTCAGCTGCTCCCTTTATCTCCTCCAGCATGCCTAACAAGGCATCCCTCCTCTGGACCAAACTCTCCTTCTCTTCTCCCTCTTTCTTCAACTGGCTGCTGCTTCTTCCTATCTGGCCCTTGACATCTAAGAGATCCTCTTCAGTCTTCCATGTTTGAGTCTTGTGCTGTTCCTCTCTTTGTGTCTTTGTATCATTTTCCCCTTCCAGCCTACACTTTTTGGCCTCCATCCCTGGCTCCTCTTCCATCCAGCTTGGAGTGGGTTGCTCCTGCTCCTGTGGTGAATCAGTCCCGGTCTTTATCTGACGTACCTCCAAAGGATTCAGGTCTTCATTGCCCTGGATTTGCTCCTTTCCCATTGGAAGTAGTTTCACTTTTCTCTCTCTTTTCCTGATCCTCATCAGCTCTTTCCCCACATCCGCAGCTTGCTGGGACAATGATGTAACCACATCCTGACATGTTGCTGTTGCACCATCCATGGTTAGAGTAATCCCCACTGCCTTTAAAAAGCTGTCAGCACGATCAGATTGTTCCGCAACAGTATGCAACTTCTGCTGCATCACTGCCTGCCAAGAGTGTCTCTCCTGCTCCCAGTCTGTCTCATTCTGCTGTCCACTGGGGTTCTGGTTTGCCAGCAGCATTGGCATCCCAGCTTTGACTTCCCTCACAGTGGCCAGGAAGTGATCCAGGGCCTGGGCAGCTGACTGAACCTTGTCCAGCTGCTGTCTGAGCTGCTCGAGATGATGGACACTGTTGTGGAGAGCCAGGCTGAGGGGTGGAGGGGATGTGGCGTCTGGCCCTTGTCTTTCCTCTTCAGTGCCTCGTCCTAATATCTTCCTCATTTCAGACTGCAGTCTGTTGTCCATCTCCTGGATAACGCAAACACACATTTATGCTAATATTATGTGTATTTCCCTATTGGAATTGAAGTGATAATTGTTTTGAAGAGCTACACTTGTACCTTTAAATCAGATACCAGTCTAGGATGAGCCAAGGTGAAGCATGAGATGTCTACAGACTCTCTGAGGATCCGATCCAGTTTTTCTGTTATCAACGTCATCTGGTCATTTGCAGAATGCACCAGGTCTGCAGTATTCTCTACAGATGTCATCCTGGCCCAGACCAAAGTAAAAGCAACTTTACTTGTTAGTTACTCTGTATAGTATTAAAATATGCAGAAATGTAAGAAAAAAAATCCAAACAAACACATTAACCCAAACCTTTCTAACACTTCCTGTTCAGAGAAGTCCTCTTCCTGTGATGGAGGGGCTGTCTCTGTGATGATGGCCCACTCCGCCTCCAGCTTGGCCTCCACAGTGCTGCCCCTGACAACCGCCTGGGAGATGAGAGAGTCACATAGTAACAGCCCAGCGAAGAAAAGGGGAAGAAGATGGAGCGGCGGGCCGATCCAATTACTGAGGATTAGTGCCCTGCAGCTGGTGCTGTGTCTTGTACAGGTCAGTAACAGCCAATGAAACTGCTGAGTTCTTTTCTGACCAGGAAGGCCACTTAAAATGCAATGTACACAGTATATGAGATTCACTAAGGGTAATTAACATAACCACGATACACAGCCTTATATTACTTTGTGCAACAGGTTGCATGATAGATTTTACACGGCAAAATCCGTCTCATAAAACATTCAAAGCTGCACAGCAAAATGTTTAGATAAAGAGAACATGAAAAAGTGTGTAAGTAATACCTGTATTTGGGTTTGGGTTTGCTGACTGCTCTCTGTGATGTGCAGTAGATGAGCTTTTAGCAGCTGCTCCTTGGCTCGAAGTGAGGACTTTAGATTTTTCCCCGAACCACAGCCTCTGCGTTGTGTCCCATCATCCTGTCTCTCGACTGGGACATCAGCAACACTGCTCACAGGTGAGAGGTCTTGTTGTGGGCTTTCCACTCTTTGTTCCTGCGGGAGGTTGTTGCTCTGCTGAGTGCTGACCGACACGCCAGTCGCTCTCTGCGGGGTGTTTCTCGGGAGCTGCCGTCCCCTGCTGAGTTAAGAAATGTTCATCAGTGGGAGGTCGACTCCAGTCAGTTAGACCCACTCAGAAACCTCATTAAAATTAATAGACTTCAAGGATTACAGACTGACAGTTGTTAATTAATAAGCTGTCTGCCTCAATTAAACAATGCAATTTAAATTCAATTCACTGCTTATAGATCCTATAAATTAAAAGCTGATTTACAAATCCAAATGAGACGAGTGTGAAAAAAGACACAGCTCTTATCATTTCCTTCATAAATATGATTGTGTTTGACATGATGAACATGATTGTAATATATTACACCTGAAGATTATGTCTCCTTGTAGTATTTTCTTACCAGTCAGACAGGAGCACTGTGTCACTGGGTTGTATTTCCAGTACTTCATCTGACTCCCTCAGCTGGTCTGTTGCCAGGCAGGAGGATTTTCTCGGTGTTAGCGTTTCACACAGCTCTTGGAGCGATTCAGCGCATTCCTCAACAGATGCAGCTCCATCCATAACAGCCTGTGAGCAATGAGAAACTTCTAAGAAACTGAAATCAGGTCATTTACCAGAGTTGCACGCTTTTCAAACAAAACAACATAACTAGATGTTAATGCAAATGTTACAGAGTTATGCAAATACCTGTTGCTGCTGCACAGAGACAAGGTCAGTCTGGTCAGTTGCTTCATGTGGAGTGTTAGTTTGCATCTCACATTGAACAACAGACAAAGACTGTTTTCCCTCTCTCATCTTAGACCATAAGATGGGAACAAAGGCGGCTATTTCTTTGCGTATATCCTGAATTTGACACAAACAAGCAGAAACTTACATTTTTAATATGAAGCTGAAGGCAATCAGAAAAATACTGAATTAAATGGGCTCTCCACTGATGAAATGTGTGCTGCTGTGTTACAGGCGGGGTTATTCAAAAAGCAAGATATTCACAAAGACATTTTGGGAAAGCATGTTAATTAGCTTTCTTCCTGAGCGGCAGATGAGAAAATCAACACTACTTTCATTTCTGTCCATTTAATAGCTACAGCTAAACTAAACAGCTTAACATGATGACAGGAAATTTTCATTTTTTACACTTTGTTTTGTACTGATTGAATGATCCGGATATGATGTCTTCATAGGTGAACTTTAGAGGTGCTTTGGACAAAGCCTGGCTGGCTGTTTCCCACTATTTTCAGTCTTTATGCTAAGCTAACTCTCTCCTTAGTTTAATTTGAAGGGTGAGACATAAGAATAATATCAATCTTCAACAGCTCTTATCAATATTAATCAATTTTACAATTGTTGAGGTGTTATTGTCTTAAAATTGATGAGAAAACAATAAAATCTGGTAAATACACCTGTATTGTACAATTAAAGCCTTTAGATTGCCTTTAAAATTAAATTAAACCTTCCTTTACGACAGAAGTCATTCAGCCCTTGCTAGTGACATAACAGTCCTCTGTGTCCCCATCATACCTCCCACTGCTTTCTGACTGAGTCAGAGAGAAGCATTAATTCCTGCAGTTGGGCTCCAGTACAAAAGGCCCCCAAACCCTCCACTGCACCCAGGAACTCCTCAAGGATGACAGGCTGCAGAATCTTTAAAGCTCTCTGCACAGAAAGACATAAGCTGGGCAAACATACACATACAGAACTGGCAGCTGTGCAAAGCAAAACACCGCAGACCTTTAAAGAATGTGTCCCAACTAAAATTACATTTTGAGTTTTAAGGGTATGGATGTTTCAGGATCAAAAGGATTTGTTCTCCTTTAAGCAACTGATAAGCAATAAGTTGGATTGTCATTCTTGTTCTTCATCATTTAATATTCAGAACTGTACCTGTTTCCTTTTGGCTTGTGACTCTGAAATCTCTCTGCCACCAAACAACTTGATGGCTTGCTGGATGCGTCCTTGCAGACGAAACCTGGCTTTCTCCAGTCTGCTCCTTGCCATTGATTCTGCTTTTGAATGAACTTCGCTGCGGACCATCACTGGAGGCATTGGAGATCTTTTGTTACTCTGTAGAGTGCTCGAATGCCCTCTTATTCTGGATTTTGACATGTGAGTTTGTGAGGAGGTTGAGTTTTCCTTTTCCTCTGGAACGAGACTTGTTAACTGTTGAGACAGAACTGGATTTTCTGGACACTTTGGTCCAACAGGACCCTGGATCACAGTAGTAAGAAGTTGATCATTTTGACTCAGACTTGAAACTTGTGCATGGGATTTGGAAAATGACTGTTGCTGGATCACAGGCTCAAATTCTCCTACAGTTTGAGCAAGTGCAGAGTGAACATGAGGGACTGGTTCCTCCAAAGTCTGAGGCAACATCTGGATTTGGACAGAGGGTGTGACAACTGCTGGTTCATCCTGTGAGCTCATGTGCTGGTTTTTATGCCAAGCCCGGAGATCTTTTGTCCTTTGCTGAGGTGTCTCAGGTGGACTCTCAGGTGAAGCCTGATTTGGGACTTGACTCTGCAGGATAACATTCCCAACCTGGTCAACATGTTTGGTTCTGGCCACAACAAATAACCCTGCCTCAGGGTGCTCCTGTGTCCGACGGGCTGTTTCCACATGTTGTAGAAACTCAAGGGAGCTAAACATTCCAAGAATGTCCTGAAGAAATAAAACACATATAAATCACATAGTGTCATACAAATACGAACTGCTGAGAACTGAATAAGGTTATTTTCAGTGATGTAACTGACCTGGCAGTGAGAGACTGCCACCGAGATCCTGTCCTTCAAGCTACAGGTACTGAGGTGCTGCAGAGGAGAGCTTTTCTGCACTCGTGCCACAAGGTCCTGCAGATCCTGTCCCTCAGTTGCAACCTGGCTCTCCAGCTGCAAGCCTCGGGAGACCAGTGCCTTGAAAGGATTACACAGCCTATATTTTGTTATCTGTACAGTAATATTTACTTTAAATATTAAACCAAACTCATTTATGCTTTATGCGTGATCTAAAGTCACACCAAATGCAGTATTGAGTGGCCCACTGACTTTGGACCAAGTCACTCAGACTGAGCACTATTTCAGTGTACGTTCATACTTCACGGAATGTTAGGATACGTGTTAGCGAAATCACCTTTTCATTATTTCATCTGGCTAACAGATAGTCTGTGCACACATCACAACTTGTGCAATATCTGGCATCATAATCATCTGGAAGGTCATGGAAAAGGTTCTCACGCTGTTAGAGCAACAATCCCATTTAAAAGCATGGGAAACTCCGTTCTAAAGCACAACAACAACAGCTCATAAGATCAAACATGGAAACAAAAGAGAGTGAAAAAAATACACAAGTCATACACATTATTAGTAACATTTCTGGGCCTGTTTCACCAAACTTGTAACCAGCAAGCAATTTGAAATATGACATAATTTATCTTGACAATTTTGATATATTTCATAAATCAAAACAAACACTACACTTAGGATTTATGATTGGCCATACAAAAGATCTGCATGACTCTAATATTTATCTCCAAAGTGACAATCATGTATAAACCGGAACGCTGTTATCATTTGTAATCTGCATGTTTATAATGTTCTCTAATTATTGTTGTGAAAGGGCTCTGGGATCATGTGGGATGACTTTAACATAAAAACCAAAAATAATGCCTAATTAAAAGGTGCACAAAGTTTTAGTTTGCTGACTTTGGCTGTAGATTCCACCCCAGAGCGTCCTCTGTGCCTTCCCTCCTTTAGGTGCTGGTGACAGTCCAGGGCCTCTGTGCTCCAGTGGTCCAGCTCAGCCAGACGGCCCTCCAGCCTGGACGCAGCCCTCTGCAGCTCTCCACAGGCCCTCTCTGCCTCAGCAAGCATCTGTTGTACAAGCAGTTAGAATCCTTATTCTGTCACTCTACAACACAGTATTAAATATCAACAACAAACACATGAAAATTGCGACAATTTCTAGTCTCATAAAATCTGGACATCACTGGAGTCGTGGTCACCTGTGCAGGGGGATTTATGCCTGTTGAAATGCATCACAATTAGTTTTTGCAGCAGAGTACCTGTGGGAGAGTTTGCTGGAGGTTCTCTATGTGGCTTGTTTGAAAGTCTGGCAATGAACTGAGTGATGAAAAGGCCACACTGGCCATCTTTTTACTCAGTAGCTGAGAAAAAGAAAGTAAGAGAGTAAAAAAGAAGTTCAGGCATGGAAGGATATTAAAATTATATCTATGGTTTGCTGCTGATTTTTATCTGCCTATGCATCCATTCAGTTGTGAGTTTGCCTACCTGTAGTTTCTGTCTGTTAGCCTTCAGCGGGACTGAGGCCACCTCCAGCGGCTGCCTCAGCAGCGAGCTTGTCTCTTGGGTCAGTGAATGCACCATTTGAAGACAGAGGGGACTGACACTGGGTTCTGATGACACTTCCTAAGGAAGACATGCTTCGTGGCCTTAACAACTTTTACTGATGTGTGTATGTCCCATTATACCTTCATGTAAAGTCTGTGCATACTTACAAACATTGTCCTCTTCATGCATTCAGCCCAATGCATGTTGACCTTGCTGAGCTCCTCGACCAGAGCGAGACTTGTGGAACACTCTGTCACTTCAATGAGAAAGTTCCCCACCTCGTTCAACTTTGCCTGACATGACATCCACTCACTCATATCCTACAACAACCAAAACCAAGAACAACAAAATTAAGGTGAATCCAAGGCTTTACTTCTGTAGCATCAATTTGTGATTTACTGCAAGCAGATATATGGTAACTTAAAATATTCCACAGTCATTATTGCAGCGTTAAAACACTTGACATTGAGAGGAATCTTTCCGAGATCAAATTACCTGCGTCCCAGCAGCAGGAGAATGGGTGTGTGAATGTGTCATCTGTGCCAACCATGTCTGCAGAGACGTGAAGCAGCTGTGGTAAGTCTCCCACGCAGACACCACTCTCTCCATAGTCCCTCTGATAGCCATCACAGCCTGTGTGACCAGTTCAGTTTCACTTTCTGCTTCCTTCACCTGACGAGTAACACGCTGAGAATGTTCACCTTGGGAGAGAAGAGGGAAGTCAAGACTTGGCTTTAAAAATATATATACAGTATATATATATATGATAACTTTTTTCATCTATAAAGATCAAGCTAGGATTTTGTCCCTGATACAGAACTCTTATCACAGACACTCAGTTAGCTCGTACCTAACGCCGCCTTGCTGGTATGAGCCCTTGCCTTCTCCTTTAGGATTTGGAGAGCATCCATCAAAATCAAAAGCAGGCACTGGCGCTCCACTGTTTCCTAGCAGACAGCGAACCAAGAAAAGTCATCACTTTCGCTGTATTTTTCAGTTAGCACACTCACAAGATTGAAAGAATATTAACATTTTTATTCCCAGAATCCTTGTGTGAGTCATTCATTGTTTTCTCACAATAACGCTCGTCACATTTTTGGAACTGGAGTAAAGAGATTTTATGTCCTGCTCTTTCAGATACTTACATGCCAGTCCTGCAGAAGCACAAGTACTGTCTCCCGGGATCTATAGGGAGCTTTCCAGCTCTGAACTTTAGCATTGATGTGGCCCAAGAGATCTCGCACAGTGTAACGAGATTCCTGGTATTCCAACTTGATCCCTTGATACTTGGCAGTGACTCGAATGTTGGTTAAACTGTTTTCAAGTAGAGGAGGTGTTTAGGCATTGTTTTATTAAAATCAAACTGTAGGCAACTTGAGATTACTGACTTTAAATGGCCATTTGAGAATATCCCTTTAAATAAAATTTTACAATGAAAGTAGTTGAATAATAATTGTCATGTACCGTCTTTTCATCTCGTCGAACTTTTCAAGGGGCACAACCGCGTTCCCTGATTCATCCATGTTGCGGTAGGTATCAAGGATATGAACGTGATGGCTCATCTCCTTAATTAAAGTCTGAAATGAACAACAATGTGTATCAATCCTTAAAATATTGTTATGATGCCGCCTCACAGCTTCAAAATAAAAGTAACCTTTAGTGTGTCTTGTTGAGCTCTTGCTTGTTTCGCAGCATCTAAGTGACCTTCCTCTTCCCCTCCCTCTTCTGTTAGCACTTCCTCTGCACGGTGCAGCCACGCAACAACTGAGTCCAGAGGAGGTGGAAGACTCGAGTCCAGGTCTGCTGAACATCTCTGCAGCTGAGGAACGACACACACACATACACAACCTGGTATAAGCACAAAACCTGGTCTCTTATTCACCTGGAGAGAGACAAAGGAAGTGGATGAGCAGGTGACTTTTTCCAGGTTAAAAGCAATCTCAGGAGCAAGCACCCTCACAAATGTGCAAAGGGTCACTAAAATCTTTCTGAGAGTTGAGAATGCGACCCTGCTGCTTATTATCCACAATGGATTTCTTCACCTCCTCTTCCAGACGATCCCACGCCGTCCTGAGAGCGCACTGCTCTTGGCTCAGCTCAGGGCGGCGCCTTATGGCAGAAAGGAGGGTCATCACTGGTCTCCGTTGCTCGGTGAAGGAATCATTGAGGTTCCGAAACACCTGATGAACCAAACATGGTGAGAACTTCTAACGGCTATTCAACAAGTTTTCTTCTCCCAGCTCTTGTGATTTGCTTTACCTGATATTTTTCTGCAAAGCTTGATTTCTCTGTCGCCTTCCATGACTCTGACAGCTCCTGGTAGGCTCGCTGCAGCCAGCAAGTCACCTCTAGTGCTCGCTCACTTGGAGAGACCTACATTTTAAAAAGTCAAACCATCAGCAAATACGTTTCTGTGTTAACCAATGTGGACAACAGTGGGCCTATAACAGTATATGTCATACTCATACAGACCCAACAGTTAATGTAAAAAAAAAAATCCTAAACCTCGATTACATACAGCTGAATTTTTGTCAATAAAATCTGCACCATTCACACAGTAAAAGAAAATCTGATTTTAAAAGGCCTTTTTTTTGACTGATGTGCAGCTACCTGACGTAAGGGTGACACAGCAGCTGCTGGAGTGAGGTGAGCAGGCAAGTTCACAGGTGAGAGACAAGAGGGTTGGGCCAGAGGAAACAGCTGATCCAGAAGAGAAGACAAGAAGAGGAAGTGGAAAGAGAAGAGTAAGGGGGAAATAATTAAGACCCCTCAGTTTCATGCAGAAGATTGTGGGTTCAAACAGGGAAGGGAAGCAGCGGGGGCACAAACAGCCGTGCTATTACTCTTGACTGAGAGCACAGCTGCGAGTCCTGCAGTACAAGTTTGATTTCCTACCTGCAGATGGTCGTCAGGTGCTGGCATGTCATTGGAGTACTGTAGAAACTGGGCCACATAAGTGATAATGGACTTCTCATCAGGGTCTTTTACATCAACATCTGAAGTGCAGGTGAATACACAAGAAGACTTTATAAACATGAAAAATAATACCTCTTCTGATTAGTTAAAAAAGTAATATTCATTGAAAATCCTTTAATAAAAAAAATGACTTTGACTTTGACTTTGACTTTGACTAATACCCAAAACATTTTATTAAAAATATCTCATCAAAATAGTCAAATCCACAGTAAATATCTGATTAACAATTTGAAAGGCTCCTTGTTATTTGAAAATACTGTGAAACATTATTTGGGACTACTCAGCAATACTGCAGTAATGAGACTCACCCTGAGGCTCCAGCAGGCGGGGGATGTGGAGTTCCCTCTCAGCCAGGTAAAATGCCTCCTCCAGGTTCTCCTGGTTGCTTCTGGACCGGACCAGTGAGAGATCCACCAGTTGAGGTCTGAGAGAGCACAGGATGGCCAAGAAGACCTCCCCACTTCTCCAGCTCGACTTAAAGTCCCTCATACTGATAGAGCAACCAACCCTACAGAGAGAGAAAGACAGGTGGAGCACAGCCAGCCATGATCTGAGCCAATCATGTCAGTCCTCGTCAAAACTTCAGTCATCGCTTTGACTCATTTATGCCAACCAGCACTTTAGCTTATCCATATATTTTGCAAGTCTTTGAATTTTAGGATGACAAAACATGATTAGGAAGAAAGTCATGCAAACATGACAAAGAAAGGAGTAGGCCTGGCCTTTATTTAAGGGTTCATATATGGTAGATAACCCACCTTTGGCACTGCTCCCTGACCCACATGAGCAGGGCCTTCTTGGCAGACACTCGGAAGCGTCTGTGGAGAGGTGACGTTCGGCCTGCAGGGACCGGACTAGCCGGGACCGGGCTGCCAGACCAAGAGTCCAGGCTAACCAGAGAGTCAAGGGAGGAATGACAAGAGCTGAAGGAGAGAGTGCTGGCCAGCTCCTCAATCTAAAACAAAGATCCGTACAGACTTCATTATCAGTGGAGGCTTTAAGTATTTTTAATACTAATTTTACATCATAAAATGCTGCTGCTTTAGTTTCTTCTTTTGTTTCCCCTCCTACTTCCCTTTCTCAAACGCAGAAGCAGGCTAACATGTGGCAGCATTATTCTACCATGAGTACTCACATGACAGTGCAGGATGATGGTCCATATGAGTCCAAGAACGATGGAGGGCCGTCCATCTATGATATCTGAGATGTTTATGTTCACCAGTTTGATCTGCGCCAACCCAGCACAATGTTAGTAAAACAAACTGCAAATTCAGATGTCTTTTCTTTTCTCTACTTGTAGAAAACTTACAGATTTTTTCTTGAGAAAGTTCAGTGCTGTCTCAATGTTGGCCCTCTGCTGGAAAACCCCACGGCCCCTTTGTCTTTTCTGTGGACACAAATTACAACATCACCTCCTGTTGTTGTTATTTTGGCTTTTCATTAATCACAGATCTCTGCGAGGAATTTGGAATCACGATGGAGTAACTCACCAGAGGTTGGCCACTCATCACCTCCAGCAGGTCGAGCAGCTGTGACCCATCTCTGAGGTCCGAGAAGAGGTCTGACACAAAGGAGGGAGGGCATCTCTGTAACAGTGCACACAGTTCAGTCTCACTGATTTATCTGTCCAGCTGCACAGTACATCGACATGAAGGAGTGGCTGAGCTCAGGTGATGGTCTGCCATTAATTTCACCTGTTTGTTTGTTGAATTAGACAGAAATGACCCTGGGTCACTGTGTAGTATCTGATGTGAAATTTGCTGTGTCATTTTACACAAAATGGGAAGTTTTTCAGGGTTTCCTTGTGTCATGTGGTAAAAGTAAAAGGCTTGTGGAAAAATAACTTCTCAAATGTTTGAGTTTGAGTTCAACAGGAAGTAAAAGTGCTTATGGGAAGTGTGATATTCTTTGTGGGAAACAGTAAAATCAACATTTATTTTTACCATGATATGATTTTTTATTATTATTTTTTTTTTTTGCCAATCCAAAACTGAACTGAAACTGTGGAGGATTCATTCAAAGGTTGCTGGGTCAAAGCTTTCGGCACAGTCTCTCCTGCAGGGGGCTGTCAGACTGGTGCAACAGATGGCAGGTTATGAACCAGTGGTTTTAATATGCAGTCATATGGACATGAGGTTATGAAGAGGTGGCCGGACTCAGATTACGTGCTGTTCCGCTTCACCAAAGAACTATTTATATTCCAGGCCAAAGTCCCAAGCAGCTCAAGGTCTCCGTCCAGCGATATCCATGGTGAGCTGCTTCACTGCACCTCACTGACTGAACAATGAGTCAGCAGGTCTACAGCTCGCTCCATATCACTTGCAGCCCTACCACACCATGACATCATGTCGTTCCTCAACACTCCCTTGGCAGACTTGTCCAAAACAATTTTTTTTCAAATGCTGAAGCTCACGCTTGTCCAAATGTTGCATATTGACAGGCAGTCAAACAAGACATCAAATCAGCCCTTTGGATCGAGTTTTGCTTGAGACATCTGCCAAATTAAAGGGAGGGTTTGGAATATACAGAAGACAATTTTTATTGAACCTCATGTAAAAATGAAAGGCCAACAGGTAGAATATTTCAAATATTAGGAACAGTAAAGCAAGGCAGTACACGCGAAAGAGTTTCTTTCTTACATGTAACCTCTAGTGGTGCTTACCAAGACCTGCAACCCTGTGCGAATTTTCTAATCAGTCATTCACTGCATAACCACTCCAGCCTCTAGAAGATATGTCCTGACAGCTGAACGTAAACTTCTGTGTGTGGGTATCTTTGATAAAGCACCAGGTCTTTATTTTGCCAAAATATCAGCAGTTTTTTACCACACACAGTAGAAATACTGCTTTGAGAAGCATAGAAGAGATACGCAGTTTCTTGTTCTTCAAATGCAACAAATGTTCATTCACGCATTAGTGTGACATAACAACATACCTTGGCCAGTTGAGCATTTATCCAGTTGGTGAATGTCCTTTTCTGAATCTGTTCATGCTCCACTGATGAGGACACAGACAAAAACAAATATAGTCTGTATACATTCAGAGCAAGAGCCACTAAAATGATGTCTGGCATCAATGCAGTTATGAAGTACTGGATACTAAAACCAGTGATTTGGATTACAGCCTGTAACATAATAAACACAACAATATGAGTCATTCGTTGTGGATGTTGGAGGTTTGTGCTTGCTGGCAGCAGCAGAAAGGTTCAGACAGTAAGTAATTAGTAAACTGAATCCTTGGATTGTCTCAGTCCCTTTAACATGGCAGTCTACACACTTGTCAAATACATCATGATAAATTCTTCAAAAGAAAACCTGACTTTCTCTGACATTCCTTGTCTGGAATATGCTGCTGTACAGTCAGTAATAATCCAGAAATGACACAACAGCACTGGGAGCCCTGATCTGAGCAGGCCATAAGTTACTCACCAACATCAGAAGACTGAAGGACTTCTCGACCCTCCATGTTTACAACTAACAGTCAACAAATCCATGTATAATGAGAAAAGAGGTCTCTTTAAACATCACAAGTGTCTTGTCTAATGCCAGATGACCCACAGTGGCAGGTTTCCTCTTTAAGCTAACGTAAGGCTACTTGCTGAGATCTGGCTACAAGACGGGATGGCTTCCAAGACAGCGACAGACATAGATACTGACGCTCTAACACACACACACACACACACTCGAGTCAGGAGTCAGGAGTCAGGAGATTTTGATCATACTTGGTTCTTGTCAGATATGAGACCAGATCCTAAGCTTCTGTTGTCAAAACATGAAGCTTTTACTATATATAACATTATTCCATACTATATTATGGAAGTGACAGGTAAGAGATCCACAGCTGACTGAGTGAGTCTGCTGTTTGTTTAAGAGCCTGCCAAGACAGGAAACCTTTGAGCATATTTAAACACTCGACTCCACCCAGTTCACCTGGCATGGCCAATACAAACAGGTTTTAACATATTAATAGTAACTTCCTGCTTCCAACAAACATAATGCCAGATTTAATTTGTGAGTATGCATATAGCGAATTTTATTATCTATCTTATAGTATGAGCTTTAGTTAAGTTATCATGTGCATTACTTCTGTGATCAAGCAATTTATTTTGGTGTACTTTCAAATCTGTTTTATTTGATATTTCCTGATGCAAGTAAAGTACAATCTTTATTTTCAAAAAAACAAACATATCCAGGACTGGACACTGATGAAACCACAGCCACATTACATAAAAACACACCTTCTAATAGCATCACATTGTGCACATCTTGACATCAGAGTGCATATTTTCAGCTCACATAAAACATAGTAAGTTTTATTTTCTGATATCTTTTATTTAAAAGTTTACAAGTCATGATTCTGCTCATACTGAGAAATTCCCAACTGCAGCGTGTAAACTGTGATGTTTCAAGTGCTCTCCTTCTATGTAATGTAGAGAAATCGTCAGTGTTTGGTGTTGTGAACCTCCTAGCACCTCAACTCTCACCAAACATCATCAAGACAACATTTAATGTAACTGTCTCATTTCTAGATACTGAACTCGCTGCTGACTGCTAACCTGCCTTTAAAAATTCATGCTGTTCATCACACGTCACAACACCTACAGGAATAGACTGACCTTGGAGGAGCATGTGCACGTTGTCGATATCCAATGGAATGCCTCCATCGTCTTCCTCTGCTCCACCTGAAGCCATGTAGTCTCAAAACCGGAGTGTGAGATCTACCTCACAAAAGTGCAGGGGACATGGATTAGTATAAAGCACAACCACAACTGAAATCAACAGTGGAATAAAGAAAGAAAGTTTCTTTTCCAAAACATTTAAGTTAGCTGCCTCTGCTGTCTGATAAGTCATGTTACAGTAAAAACACACCCTTCCACACCCTTGCATTACGCACACACATATGCAAGTAGACACATGCAAACACTTGAACAAAGAGCTCAAAGTGGAGGAATAACTGCGCTGTATGGAAAAAGCAAGTCCCACACTGCAATAATGTAGACAGACAAAAATAGGTGGCCTGGTCACAGATCTTCAGCATACCTGTGGCAGAGCTTTAATGTCTGACAACAGCTAGTGCAGCAGACTGCATTAAAATGAAGAATCCCGTAGAGTGTGGTCAGTAAATGTCCTCAGCTGTGTCCTTTCATATTGGTTATCGCTATGTTAGTTCCCTTCAAAGAAGCCTTGGCCTTTATAGGTACTCATAAATGAAACAAGGTGCCTCTTGCCTATTGGACGTGATTCCAAAAAAAAAAAAAAGAAAGAAAAAAGACTGGAAAGTCCCTCCCACATTCACTGCAGACCTGAATCACTCCTGCCGGCTCACATACAAACTAAGTATCCTTTAGCTAAAGAGTAAACCATCACAAAACCCAGAGTCCCAGCTTTGGTTACAAAAGCAACCCATTGTCGCTGAACACAACAAGAAGAATGTAACAGCTGAGAAACAAGAATACTGGGAAAGACTTTCAGTTTGATCATTAATGTGGAACTGTTTCACTTTCCTTTCAGGAGTCACCCAAACTTGTGACTTTTCAATATTCATTATTTAATTAAAGTGTTTGGGTTTTGCTTTCTCAGTCAGTTTCATGTTGAGTTACTGCAATCTTTCGATGCTTTTCAGTTAGATTCTCTTGGTGCTTCAGCTCAGAGGGATACGTATAACTGAGCTGAGACAGAAGTAGGAGCCAAAATAAACTTTTTTTACCTTACTTTTTTGTTTCACCTGAAGAGAAAATATGGTACACAAGCTGTAAAGTGTGTTACACAATGCCACTGTTACCCTTGAAAGCAGTGCCAGTGTTATATTTGTTGTTTCACTATGGAGAGCGGGCAGATCTGGTGGACAGTCTGTGTCCCACGTACCCATGTAGCAGCTGTGCCCTAACCTCAAAGTCCCTTCTGTTATGGTTGTGGCACAGGCACTAAAAGGCAAAAGGGGACATAAGGCAACCGAATTGTTCCTTTGGAAAGTCTAAAACTGTGTCAATATGTGATAAGAGTGTGATTGAAAGCGACAGTGGGACAGGAGCTTTTCTACAATAAATTTTCACTGACAGATAAATATTGCAACTTCAGTGACATAGGCTATTTGAAATTACAAAAAACAAAAATAATTCTGAGATTTATAAATGATGACGTATGTCATCGCATACTTTCCAGACTTCATATAAAATAGTATTTATGGCTAGGTCCTCCAGGTGGAGCCAAAACATAGCTGCACAGGTATCAAAATAAGTATTCATGTACTTCCATTTGGTGGCGCTACATACCAAAATATGAATGAATACTACACAATTAAACGTAGAAGAAGACGTTTCCCCTCACGACTTTGACGTTTAGCAGTAGCGGCTCTCTTGACCTTCCCTTCACAGCGTGACAAACAAAAAGGTAACACAAGCCTTTGCACTTATTTAATAACAGCAGAAAATACGTTGTTAGCTCGCGCGGGCAATTAAAAACGAAGCTAACACGACCAGCTACTACGTTTGTGTGGTATATTTGCAGGTGTACTCACTCAGCTATCTAGCTAGCTTCTTGCTAAGGCTAGTTAGCGTTCTTTCCTAATTGTACAGCAGAGAAGGAACTAATACGCTAGTCGGGAGCCATTCATTGATTAAAGTAGATGCCCGGTAAAGTCAGATGAACGCAATATCGATATCGTCTAAATGTCTGCACGTACACGTTCTCTTCCTCCGTCTGAGTGACTTGCGAACATTTATTGTTAAACGCTGACTTTGGTAGAATCGAGGTTGTAATGTTAGCAGTAACGTTAGCATTAGCCAACGACGTTACATTACAATTACATCAAGGTGAGTTATTGAATATGTCAAGTGAAATGCGATGACTCTTATCCCTCTGAGAGTAAATGTTCAGCGAATCAGTGAAATGTTGCTATTTTAACTCATATTTCAGTTCTTCCCTGTGGCCAAAGTCGTTAGCTAGGCCTGACAGAGCTGACGGTGACAGCAGCACTCTGAGACCAGCTACTTTACTAAGTTAATTAAGTTAATTTCATGTTGAGTAACAACACTGCCTGACTGAAAGAACCATTTTCTTAGACTTGGCGTTGTTGTAGGCTTTCTTAATATAGATATTACATGGCACTGGCTAGGTGTTCTGATTTTCAAGACAGTCATGCCTTTGTTGAAATAAACTGTTGCATTGACCAAGTGCATGAACACTGTTTTGAGACCATGTTGTTGCTGTCTCTCACAGATGGCTGGGCGCATGTTTGCAAGCTGGTGGAGCAAGATGAACCCATACTACACAAAGGCATACCAGGAGATGTGGGTTGGCCTTGGCATCATGACCGTCGTGTACTATAAACTTTCCTTTGGGGGTAAGTTCAAGACTTTCTGCTTTGTTTTATATGTTGAAAACGTAGCTGTACCATGTAATATAAATTGAATGTGGAGTAATAACACAAAATACTGTGATCATCCGTGATATAAATTAGGCTGAATAAATGTGAGTACAAACAGTTGCAGCTGTAGTTACTTGGATGTAATTTAAAAGCACAGTGTCTCAGTGATTTGGGTTGATGTGACTAATACTGGTGTCTGTTTCTTTTTATTCCAGGCAAGAAGGCAGTGAAGGACAGTAAGTAACATTTTGTTAATGCATACTATACAAAGAGGGGTTGGGCAATGATTAACATCAGCCGATATAAGTTTGTCTACCAACAGATTTTGCACTGCTATTCATACCATTGCTAGACATCTTTCTAATGACCCCTGATCTCTGAGGGTATTAAGCCATTGTGTGCAAGCCAATGTTGCAAATCAATGAGCAGAACTGATTTATGGCAAAATTAGAATTCAACTAATTTATCTGTCATTTGAATTATATGATTATATGTAACAGTCCGTTTTGGCATGTCTGCAGTATGCTTGTGCCTGTATGTATGCCTGTGATTTAAAAGTGTGAAGAGAGCAAACATTATTACCAGAGGCACCAAGGTTTTGAGGTAATTGAGATACATTGTCCACAATCTACTGTGTCATGTCAATATAGGTTAAAGTAATAAACTAGTAAAGTAAACTTAATTTTAAACACAGGTTCGAGAGTGGTTATGTAATCCATCTCATGTCATCACAAGCCAAGTGGAATGAGCTTGCAGTAGCGGCGAACATGAGATATGCTGGAGGGGGGAAAAAAAAGTCAAAGTATCAGATTGTGAGATGTTGTGCAACTACATGTGTTTTCCTCTCACTGACAGATGCCTAATGCAGACAGAACTTGCAGATGTTTTGGGGGGGGCAGAAAACTGATATATTATTCATAATCTTCATTAGTCTGTAATCACCTGAAAGTAAGATTCTTCTTTGGAATGAGTCTTTCATATCTATCATGTTGCACCGCCATGCTTCCATAGTGGCACAGAATGGACAAACGAAATGGTGGTTCCCAAGAGGGTTTTATTTTTTTGTTCTTTTTTGGGGGGTTTTTTTCTTTGTGAGTTTTTAGCAGCCACTGTAGGGGAGGGTGAGATGAAGGATATTTAGGTGTTAGCAACCTCTCTGCTAAATCCCACACACTGGATCTTTAAATGTGTCTTCTTCTGTGGTCCTCTCTTTTTGCAGAGCCAGCCCATTGAGTATTCCTCCATGCTGACCGCCTTTCCACCTGCTGTGAAATAATGCCATCGTCTCAGTCCGCAAGACCAGCTTCATAATATAATTTTTGTTAATATGGAACGAATAAAGTTGCTATCCAACATGTTTGTCATTTCATCGTTGTCCTTTCTTACTTGTGTCTTATTGTGGCTTTACATGAAGTAATGCCACATGAGATTTCTTGATCCATAAAGCTGTTGACAAAATGTTGTAAATAAAAAAGAAAAAAAACAGGCCAAAAATGGTGCATATACATAAATGTTTTATATTTTAGTAAGAATATTGCATGTGTTTCTACATTGTCAGGGATGCCTCCTGGTTTAGAATTATGATTTATACTTATATCTTATAGTCAATACAGTTTGGATTGGGGACTTTTAAACACTAGCTGAGTTGATTTTTAATACAAATAATGAGAGTTCAAAAGCTCCTGATGTTGTCATGCTCAGTGGTATATCAGCTGTTTAAGGCAGAAGTAAACAATGATAAATAACTAAATCCATTCTAATCGGCTGTTTAAAGCTCTTTGGTTGGTTCAGCCCAGACTATATGGTCTTTTTGACATTTATCCTATTTTACTTCAGTGTTTGTCATATCCAGAATGAATGAGCTATTAATAGCTAATGAATCACAGTTTGGATTTACATTTAAACTAACTGAACATCCAGAATAAACCATAAACACAAGCATATTTGGTGTTCAGTGAGTGTAGACACACTCCACACTATTCTTTTTACATTAGATAATTTGAATAGTACACTCCAATTTTCAGTGGTGTACTTAACATCAGTTATATTGTTACAAACTGCTCGCTCTGGGCTGTGGCACAGAGAACTGTAGCATCACAACTGATGTGCTGGTGAAAGTCAATGACAAATGAATCAGTTTCTGTTTACAGTATGGTTCATTGAACGGAGAGTGGGTCGACCAGAGTCTTGCCTGGGGCCAGAAGTTTAATGCTGGGTGAAGAGATGGATAAACTGATTCCACTTCTGCCACATCACTTCTATGCACGGTAGTGATTGGCCTGATATGAACAGTGTCAATACTTCAGTTGTGTTATGTCTATTATTATAGCAAAGCAATTGTTTTAACAATGGTTTGAAATCAATATGTCAATTCTAGTTTCTGAACATGTAGAAAAGTTGTCTTGTTTCAGCATAGTTAGAAACCACATAGCAGATAAAGTCTTTTAGACAACCGGATCTCTGTGGCTTCCCATTAGTTGTGTTAAAACTAAACTGTTGGGGTCAGCAACAGGTTTAGGTGCCTCCAAACATATCTAACATATTTTTAGTACTCTACCACAACTAGAAACCTCTACAACTCTGTCTGTTGGTGACGTCAACTGTCCTTTGTGGAGTCGCTCTCTTCGAACTGAGATGAACCAATTGCTTTTGACAGGAGGGATGAAATGCTGGTCTGGTGTGTAGGCGTTTAGGAATTTGTTCTAACATTATCCTGCGTCATTAAAAAAAAATGTCTGAGGGAGCTGTCTTGGCTATATCCCCCATAGAAAATGTTTTGCCTATAATTTAGATTTTCTTTATGAAAGCTAAAAAAACAAAACAAAATGTGCTTAAATGATCACAGAAAATAATGCCTTTAGGTACTGTATATGAGTACAGACAGCCCAGTCCAATTCACTGTTATGATGTTTTTGTTGATACATTAAGCTCTAAGTAGCAGCTTAATGTTGTTTGCCAAAGTCGGGTTAATATTAACCACAGCACTCTGTTGGTAGTTTGATCCAGTGGTTCTTTAACTTTTCTGGTCTTGAGGAGGTGAAAGTTTACAACAGTATACAAAATACTGAATTTGTGTAGCAGAAGTACGTTTTCTCTTCCATCCTGTCATGTAAATTACCTTACAACCCTCAAGCTCAGTTTTTGAACTCATGGACGAGTCCCATTCCCCAGGTTGGGAACCACTGCAATGAATCATTTTGGCTCATTATTGGTTTTGTGCAAGGAATCAATAGCTGTGACATTAACATAATGCAGCAATTAAATGCATTAATTTCCTTTAAAAGGCAGCAAATCTGCACCAAAGTCCTGCACCTTAAAAATGTGTTTTTGACTATATTATTTGAGTAAAAGTATTTGATACCTTTCATCTCGAAACTGCCAAATTCTGTATTTGCTGGGCTCATGAAAACAATGGGATCTTAAAATAATCCTACACAGAAGGCCAAAAAAAGGGTTGCGAAATCCTAAAAGCCTAAAAAGTCCCTGCATCTATCCAGGCAGGGTGTAGGTGGCTACACACCTCAGATTATTATGAAGTGGTGTCATAAAAGATGGCTAAAAACACGAAGACATGGGACGGGCAATCAAAAAGCAAGCATGGGAAGGCAGGTGGCAGCCTCTTTGACAGCTCTGTTCGCTGTTTGAGCTCCATTTAAACGCGAAACTCTACAGCAACAAAGTTTGACTGAGTTTGCCTGTGCTGGTGGTGTAGCCTCAGCGTGGGGGTGGTGGAGAAATCCTGAACGACACACAGGGAGAAAGAGAGAAGGGCTCGCGCTCCCTCCCACCGCTCGTGCGCACCGACTGTGACTGCGCTCCCTCTTTTCCCACATTCAAACATGGCGAAACTCTTGGACATTATACCATCACCATCACCCTCCCCCGCTTCATCGCCTTCAACACCGCTAACACCACCGTCGTTACCTTCGCTGTCATCATCACCATTATCTGCGGTACCGTGATGACCCGGGAGGATGGAGAAGTTGTCGGCGAGCCTGTCGGAGATCACTTGGAGCCCGTTGGCGCTGCCGTTGGACGCGGTGGTCAGCAAGTTCCGTCTGCCCACTCTGGTCCGCTTGGCCCACGGTAAGAGACAACTTTCACCGGGTGTCTCGACCTCCAGCAAGTCCGTTTAAACTTTTCGCACTGTTGTGTTCTTTTGACACCTGCTAGCTTAACTGAAACGTTCCTCCGTCGTCTCCTGTCACCAGAGTTAAGATAGCCTAACAGTATTGATGAAAAATAACAATAAATACATGTTTCCTGTCAGGTTACGAAAAAAAAGTAAAACTTTCATCGAGGAAAGTGTGCTTGTGCGAGGTTTTGTGAGTATAACGACGCCGGGACGTAAGAAGGAGTGTAAAAATTTACTAAGAGCATTTTAATGGTGTCAAAATTGACAGGGAAAAGCGCGGCTTCCGGTCAAAACTTTCATAATAAACCCTTAACTTTGTCACGGTCTGATTTTATAAAGAGGAAGAAAATTGTGTTGAATTAAGCTTTAACATAATAGAATAAATAAATGTAATCAATTATCAGTAGTTTAGAGAGTAACCTCGACAACTGATAATTCCTGAAAGGCCATTCATTAAACTGTCCACGCTGTTATCATGTTTACCAACCAGAGAGACTAGTGATCTTAAATACCCACTGACACTTGGACATTAGAGACTATAACTGTTTTATGGGCTTGTATTATAGTATAATTATGTATTATTATATGCTAAATTACTTTAACAGATTAATTAGATAACAAGCCTCTGGCTCCGAGTGAACCCTTTCTTTACGGGACAGACAGCAGAAATTGCTTTAATCAAAGATGTAAATGTATGATGTCTCAGATGTGCTTTAGAGTAGTAGCACCACTTTTTAATTGTGGCAGACACATTGCGGTACAGCGTATTATACAGTCATCAAATGAAGGTTCTTCTAAAATGAACCATTGGTCAAAATTCAAAAAAGACAGATTTGCTTTATTGGATTAGATAACATGCTGTATATCATTGGTCTTATTTGACAAAACATTGCTGAAGCCACTGTACTTTTATGGGAACAAAGTATGGAATAGATCAACGAGTTGTAGTGACTGGCACAGCTGCTCTTATTTTGAAACCAACATCGCCGTATTTCCGTTATCTTTTTAATGAAATCTAGCTAACTTGATCCCGCTGCAGCATGTATTCTCGGACACCGACTTATCTGGTTCACACCAACACACACTAGCATAAGGGACTCATTATGTAACATTTGTTTTCGGTTGTCTGGTTATGTGTTTTAGCTTTTGCCGCCGTCAATATGATAGTCAGATCCACCAGATTTGGTGTCTTTACTCTGGGAACGGTCGATGGGTGTCATGGCCAAAGTTGTTCCAGTCCAGCGAGGCCCGGAAAGCCACAAAGTGTCTGTTGTGTTGCTGAAGTACTGCTCAATTCTTTTCATATGTAAATGCTGTAATCTGTCGGTGAATGTGGTGCATACTAACGAGCAGTGACGAGGAGGAAAACCTCCAACTTTACTTCGTGGACTTTAAGGCGCGCACCCGAGTCGTGTCATGGTCCCCGAAAATTACGCACCTTATTTCTGGCTGCGCGCGTGTGGATCGTACTGACAGACGGGCACCCGTAGGTGTTTATTAACCGCGCTGCAGTCACCCCACGGACGCCTGTTTGTTTGCACAGTCAGCCAACCCAGATGGTGGTTAGTTATTTACAACAGGCCGTGATGTCAGCGTTTCATGCAAAAGCTTTCTCTTCCTTCATTTCATATTAACAGCAAACAACAACAGTGTGTCACCTCTTGAGAGAGACTGGTTAATGTGATCCCACACTATTATTACCTGCATAATACTTAAAAAACATATTCAAAACCACAGCACTTTAAAATGTGCCATTCTACATTATTTTTTATGTTCTTCTGTGTGGTATTGCAGGTTGTACTTATATATTCCCATTTACCAAGAAATTTCACACCTCACTGTGTGAAATAAATCCTACGGAGGAAAACCAAACCAATTTATAGTGTAAGCTTTTGATCAATCGGGCATTTGACTCCCTTTCACTGACCTCGTTTTTTACATTCAGCACCATTTTGTCTGATGGCATGAGCAACTTCTGTGATACACATCTCGATGACCACCAGGGATAGTTTGTCTTTTTGGGTGAACTGTCGTGCCATAAGACCTTTGACATGTCCACTGATCTGAGACATACAGATATTAGAGTTGAGTATCAAGCCTAATTTCCTCTGCTGATAATTATCCTTTCAGGGGATCCTTTATATTTCTGCAGTCTGTCATCATCTTTCCCGTGTTTGTATTCAGCCCATCCATCAGTATGATCGTTAGCCCAAAAGGTTTGGTAGTAACAGCTATCCATCAGCAACGAGAGCAAAAAGATGTGCATCCATGTGATCTGTGTGTGTCTATGAGCGTGAGCGGTGTGTGTATGTGTGTGTGTGTGTTTTGTGATTGAATTGTACTGCTGTGCTTTCAGCAGAAATCAATGCTGTTGTGCGACATGATGGCTCTAGTGAAAGCTGTGTGTGAGTGTGTGTGTATGGGGGCTGTGTAATAGTGGGTTGCCAGTTGCATAGCGGGGTCCTGATGAATAGGTTAGGGGTGGTGAACCGTCATTGATGGTGGTAATTACGGACACAGAATCCTGAGTGTGTGTGTGTGTGTGTGTGTGTGTGTGTGTTGGGGGGTGAGTGTTTAAGTGTTTTCTCTTGCTGAGCTTCTTATTGTGACCTTAGAAATTAAAAACTTGTTGTCGATTTTTTGACGGCACACTATGTGTTCATTCTGAATCCATTTCTATGTGTTGATTTGTGTGTGTGTGTGTGTGTGTTCCAGGTGAATGTGTGGAAGGTCTGTCAGAGGAGGATGTTGTGCTGTTACACTCCTGTCGGCAGTGGACCACAGTGACTGCCCACAGCTTGGAGGAGGGACACTACGTCATTGGACCCAAGATAGACATTCCTCTGCAGTACCAGGGTAAGCACGCACACACACACACACACACGCACGCACGCACGCACGCACACACACACTGCATTTCTACAGTAGTTTGCACAAACTGTCTTAAAAGTCAGTTAAAATGTTGTCTTTGCTATAAAAATACAAAATTTCCCCTAAAATGTCCATTTTGGATCAGGGCTCTCAAGGACAAGATTTTCCACTTGATCTATTTTTGTTGCGGGAAAAACTTTTTCCAAAATACATTTGGTCATCAAGCTCTAAAGATAAACTCTTAAGCCAGATGACAGGAAGTTAAAGTTGAATACTTTATTCCTACTAGAACCAAGTTGATAAGAACTTGTCTTAGTCCAGTTCAGATAAAACAGCGGAACCATCTCTTATTCGTTGGTATCGTGAAACTGGCAGATAACATTCAAAAGCTAAGACCTTTTCAAGTCCAACATAACACAGAATCAAAATATTAGCTCCCAGAATCAAGAAAGATTTCTTTAGGGAGAAGGTGAACGAGTTTCTCACAGTCGTCCTAGTCTGTTCAGTTGTTTGTTAAGTTCAGACCCCACTAGGGATGACTGGAACCTTTCTTGGTAGATTTACTTCCTCTCAAAAGGCGTGCATGTCAGACAGTAGAAATTCCCCTGCCGTTTATCTTCTTTAAGCTTTTATCTTGAGCCAGTCAGTACAAACTCATGCTGCACCGTCAGACTTTGTTCCAGCCTACAGAAAAATCAGGAGATCCTAAAGTTTCCAATGAGAAGACAGTGCAGAGTAAGATTTCGACCACCTTAAAGCTACTTAAAGTGAACAAAAGGGGGAAACTGTACTTGAAAGGGTTAATAAATTAACTCCAATACAGTAGACACACAAACTGTGAAAACTGCATGGAATCATAAAAATCAGATAGTTAAGACTGAATTTAATAAGCATTTTCTCCTAAACATGCTGTAATGATTGTACAAAACGTCAAACCCTAACGGACAAAAAACGCTCACTACAGCCCGCATTTACTCGACCAACCAGCTGCTGTAGATGTGACCCTCCCTGACTCCTCCTGTCCGCTGACCTGTCGTCTTCCTGCTGAATGAGTCCAGTCATCATGACCTCACCGGAGCTCAGTCTCCACAATCCCATTGACTGCCTGATCGGTCACATCATTCGCTGTGTAACTGGATCCTAATGCCTCCTCTTCGTTGTTTCCTTCACTGATGGACTGCTGATGTCACCTCGCACTACTGCCGCCTCTCAGGCTCATTTTCCAAAGAATGAAGGAACACTTGGGTGGGAGGGGTGTGTGTGTGTGTGTGTGTGTGTGTGTGTGTGTTGAGATCATTGTCCTTTTAAACATTTCAGCATTTCGCATCGGAAGCCTGTGACCGCCAACGCTGGCAACATTAGCAGCGCAGAGTCCAAGTACTCTCAGAAAAGAGTTCTAACAAATTAATGTAACACGGATGTACTGAGTAAACAGGAGCTGTTTTGGTTTTACTATAGTAGGAGGATTAATTAATTTTGTTAAGTGCTGTCTTAGTCTTACGGCAGCAGAGGTGATAGGATACGATTTATAGCCTCCTGTATGGGTTTGACGTGTCTGTTGCTAGACCCCGCAGCATTACATCAACCCAACGCTTCTGTTGATATCCATTTTAACAATGAATTCTGGCAGCCAAGAAATAAAAAGCCAGCCAGCAAAGCCAATTTAAATATATGCATACTTTCAGGACTAACTTCTGTGTCTCTTTAAATCTGACAGGTGAGCTGTTGTTGAATCAGAGGCCATCGCCAGTGATGAACTAATGTCTGTGTGATGACTTCATACAGGAAGTCTAAATAAGCTTAGGAGGAGAGCAATATAGGTTTCCCCCCCTGGGGCTGGACAACAGGATGCTCCCTCCTTCTCATCCCCTCTCTCTCTCTCTCTCTGTCTGGATCCTCCTCTGTCCGTCAGTGAGAGGCAAGGATGACTGAAGGAGGGTGGAGGACAGAAAAGCTGAATGAATTGGTTTCAGCGAAACAAGTGGCGCCACAGCCACCCGTGTAATGTGGAACTAGCTGCCAAAAGCCTGGTGTGTGTGTGTGTGTGTGTGTGTGTGGAGGGGGGGGGGGTTTAAAAAGCCTCAGAGTGATTCTGTTTTTATTTCTTAGGACAGCGTTTTCTCACAGAGGAATTGCAGCTTGTTAATATGTTGTTACGTCTCAGTGTTGTTGGTTTCCCCTCTAGCTGAGTTTCCTGAATAATGGAGCTGTGGTTTTGTTTGGCATAGTGGTAAACCTGATTAAATTCAAACTCATCCTCAGTCTGTCACATTTTTTTTTTTTGTAAAGGGGGGGTAGTGGGTTGTGTTGACAAGTAGCACTTGCTGGTGGTGCTTGGTGGGTGGAAGCTCAGTTTGAATTGGAAGGTGGGGGGTGGAGGAAAAAGATGGAGGGGGAGAAAAGGAGGGAGGTGCTGGCGAGGAGGATGTTGGAGTTTGGTATTCCGCTCTGCCTCGCAGACACAAAAACTTTCTCATCTCTCATTCCCTCACTCGCACAAACACTTTGACTCTGCGGGAAAGAGCAGAGATCCTTCGAGGGTTATAGCAGTTAAATGCAATTCAGTTGACTTGGAAATAACAGCAAAGGATAATGTGATTTTAACGAGGCTGATTTTTTGTGTGTTCCTGGAAAGGTTCTGTTCAAAAAGTGGAACTAACCGAAAACATTTGAAGAACACGGAAACACAAACACATTTAGCCGACTGGAGCGCACGAGTGTGAAACGCTTACAGACGGAGGAGGGGATGAGCTGGGGAAAGAAAGAGTGAAAGAGAGAGAGAGTGTGTGTGTGTGTGTGTGTGTGCGTGTGCGAGTGTATGTGTGAGTGTCTCCATGGTGATGTGTCTCTGCTCTGCGTGAGAATGGGGTTCCTTTATTGGTTGCCATGCCAACCCTGTCTCCTGTTGATTGGCCAGGAGCTGGTGCCAGGTCACAGGTCACGGAGGTGTCTTTGTATTCTTCTCCTCCAAACTGTGTCCACTGGGGACGTGTGTGTGTGTGTGTGTGTGTGTGTGTGTGTGTTTTTGCAGTCAGACTGTGGGGAGGCAAAAAGTAAAAAGAAAGACAGAACAAAAACAGCTCTTCCTCTTTCCGTTTGTTTCTTTTACTCCTCTTCTTCGCCTCACTTTTCCCCTCTTTACTTCATCCTCTTTTTTCCTGTGGGTTCCCCCCTACTTCATTCTTCTTCTGTGCTTTCCTTCACTTTCTTTCCCACCTTACTTCCTCTTCCTGCTTCCATCATTGTGCCTCCCTACTCGAACCTCCTTCATCCTCCTCATCTGTTGTCCTGCCTCCATCTTCTCCGTAGGGAAGTTCAAGTTGTTGGATGAAGACCGAGACGTCAGGGATCCGGTCCAGTATTTTTCCAGTGTGGAGGAAGTTGCTGGAGTCTTCCCTGACCGGGTCTTCGTCATGGAGACGATCACTTTTAGCGTCAAGGTTTGTGTTTGTTACAGACACACATATGCTTCTTTACCATGTCGGCTTTTTTATTGTATTGCTGCATTGCATTTTGTCTGCCTTCCTGAGCTGTTTCATAGCTTTTGAGTAACTTATCTAACTTAAAGCTTCTGCCCCACACATCCATACGTGCGTGTGCTGCAGGTGGTTTCAGGGGAGTTCAGTGAGGACAGTGAGCCCTACAGCTTCACCCTGCAGGCTGGAGATGAGCTGTCACTCATGGGGAAGGCGGAGCTTCTCTGTGCCACACCCTCTAAGGAAAAGACGGGACTGAGCGCGCTCCTTAGACGCCTGGGAAAGACTCCTAGAAGTAAGTAAGGCCACACTGTTGGGTTAAATGTTACTGGGAGTTCTATTTGTGTGGCTTTTCATGCGTATGAGAATTAGGAAAAAGGAATCAGTGAAATCCTATCAATACTGTCAATACTGTGTGGGATGAGAAATTCATTCCTCCATTCCAGCCTACATGCAAGTCGTTTTTCAGGGCCGACTGAGTGCAAGTGTTATTAAACAGAAGATGAATGTAAATCTTAAATCAGCTTTCTATCTCCACCTCCTCAGGCAAAACTCCCTGCCTGGTCTGTATGAACCATCGCACCAATCAGAGCGTCAGCCTGCCCTTCGGCTGCCGTGGACGCTTTTGCACACGCTCCCCTCTGGAGCAAGGCATGCTGGGAGGGGAGCACACTGTGCGCAGCATCATCGAGAGGGTTCGCCTCCCTGTCAATGTGTCTGTGCCTTCGCGACCACCGCGAAACCTCTACGACCGCCACGCGGTCCGAGAGGGCCACCGATACAAGCTGCTCAACATCGTCAGCAAGACGGTGGTGCTCTGCTTGGTGCTCCGCCGACAGGAAGTCTCCCCCTCCCACTTCCTGCTGTTACGATGCATGCCCCGGTTCAACGTGGCCGAGGCCTCTGTCCACACGGCGGCGTTGGAGAGCCTCCTACTGCGACATGCTTTCGACCCAGATGCCTACTCTCGTGCTGTTAGAGAAACCCGGCCAGAGCTGGAGTGTATGACGGAGGAGTGCGTGAGCCCGCGGCGCTCTCGCATGTGTGTGTCGGGTCAGGACTCCTTGGCACCAGCACTGCAGCGCCTCTCCATGTGCGGGTATGGGGGTGGGGTTTCGGACAGCCTATCGCAGCGCTGCAGGGACTCTCTTGGGGAGCGGCTGGGTGAGGGACCAGGTGAGGAGCGGGAGTACGTGACTCCTGAGTGGACTGAGGCCGAAATGAGGACCAGTGAGGAAATCCCTTATGAGGAACTCTGGACCAATCAGAATGCAGAGGGCTTAGGGAAGGAACCAAACCTCATCTCCTTCCATTCGTCTTCCTCATTGGACGGTTCTCTTGGTACCGTGTTGACAAGGGTGTCTACCCCACCACCTGTACCTCCAAAATCTGATGCTGTGAGTTTCTATCTTTGCCTCGTGTCCGTCTTGTTGCCCTTCAGTCTCTCGTCCTTCTTTTCTGTCCACAGCAGCATCCTGTTGTTAAAAGTCAGGATGCTTGGTTTGAATTATTCATATATTACAGCTTTTAAACCTCACTGACCACATTTACACACACGCACACACACACATGCGCATGCACACTGATTTCCTGGAAAGGCTGTCATACACTCACGTCACATGCATACATATGTCAACACCAAGGATGCAGGTGCATGTGTTCTGTATGTTGGAAAACAATAATGTGGCCACAAAGCAACAGCCAAACCAGATTGAAATAATTCATCGTAATACTTTTGCTCCTGTGGGTTTTGTTTCAGCACTGCACTTGATGCACATGACATGACGTTTTACTTTCTCTAGGTGGCACTATGTTTTTATCTGCTTGTGCCAGCTCATCCAACATTTGTTCAGGGTGGGGCAGTGCCTTCTATTCTTCATGGGTATGTGTAACTAGAGTTTAGGTTCACAGTGGCTTTCATTATAAATAAATGTGTTGATGTTTCTAATATAAAAAGTGAAAATGGCCGATCACATGTTCCCTGGAGACCAAGGTGGCATTTTTTAAATCACTTTTTCTGAACAGCATCAGATCAAAATGAAAAATATTCAATTTCATATAATTTATCAGTCATATAAAACAGGGAAAAGTAGCACAGACTACAGTAGCTTTGCTCCTATCTCCTATCTGTATTTTAAGCTATAAACAGGTACCTGGATAGCTTTTCTTATAGAGGCAAGGCACTTACAACTCAGTCTAGACTACTTGAATGAATTGGATTTGAAAATAGCTTTCATGGTGTCCATCCTCTCCTTCTTCTATTGATTGAAAATGACCCGGACCTTCTTTTCCACTACCTACTGAGTAAGAAGAGCAAGAATGTAAGCTGCACAAGGGGAAGCTTTCATAAACAACATGTGCTTGTAACATTAATGTAACCCTTGGTGATAGAAAGAGGCACCTGTTATTAAACATATGGGGAAGGTTGTGGAATATTCCTTTAACATTGCTAAAGTGGAATGTGTGATATGCGATGTGTGACTGAAGTTTGTTTGTCAGATTGTTGTGGCTTCTTTTTAACCTTTTCGATCTATTTATTCACCATTAGTGTTCACATGTTAGTGTTTGCAGTGTGTGTGTGTGTGTGTGTGTGTGTGTGTGTGAGGGGAATATTATCACGCTTGTTTTGCTAAAGTAACTTGAAGTGATGGAAGCTAGCAGCAGTGCAGAAAGGGTGTGTGGGTGTTGATGTCTGCTATGCAGCTGGATTATACCCTGCCTCACACAGCATTCTTCATTCCCTGATATTTAGCCTGCCAAGACACTGTGTGTGTGTGTGTGTGTGTGTGAGAGAGAGAGGAGGCTGCCACTGTGTATGAGGGAGTTTGTTTGAGGTTTAAAGGTCACCAAGTTTGACATTTACTGAGCACAAGCCAGCACACACACACACACACACACAAATCCTCCTGACGAGTCAAGTTTGAGGAGTTAACTTTTTTTTGCTGTTGTAGCTCTCATTTTTCTCTGTGTGTGTGTGTGTGTGTGCTTGTGTGTAGGTGAGAGAGGAGTGTCGCTACTTGATCGCTCCTCCGGTTCCCCCTCGCTGCTCTAAAGGAGGCTCCATCTCCAGTCCGGCCCCCAGTCCTCCGGTCCCACCTCGCTTCCCCAAAACCTCCTCCTCCCCGAGACCCAACCTTTCCTTCTACTCCTCTGGACTTCAGGACAGGTATACTGTGAATGTTGAGTTTTCACTCAAAATGGAGGCATCCAACACATGTCACATTTATTTGGACCTACTAGTGTAGTCACTGAGAGGACTGTCAGCCTTTTCTGGTGCTGTCAGCGTTTTGCTTTGGATGTGCTTCATGGTACAACCAGGAAGATGATCTCTCTACTAGATCGAGATCTTTTTTTATTACACTGGCACGTTCTTGTCAAGACCTCCACAATGCAGCCTCATCACTGACAGTTTGGTTGAGCATTTGGGTGTGTTATGCTGGCAGTAGTTAATGTAGCCTTGAGCCTCTAATCTGGTAAACTCACTTCTTTCTCACGTCTTTCCATGCCTTCGGGTTTAGATTTCGTGCAGCTCAAAATATTTTACACAACTTTGCTTACGTTTGCAGTGGAGCTCACATGTGCTATATGCATTAATTTGTGGATTAAAATGACACTAAATCTGAAGTAAAGTTTATCCACTACCTTGCATATGGCAATTGAGAAGACAGTCTTAACAAACCCTGGTTTATTAGCTGCTCATTAGCACCTCAGACTTCAAGCCAGCTGGGACAACAAATTCCTTAAAGGTCTGGAGTGTGGTATTTGGCGCCATCTAGTGTCGTAGTTGCAGATCACAACCAACTGAACACTGATCGTCTTGCCCATGGATGGCTAATCACTGAATAAATGACTTGTTGATATGGGAATATGATAAGAAAAATGTGTTAATTTGTGTATGATTTCATATTAAATGTCTTGATATTTTGAGCCATGCTGACTGCTGTCACTTTCTCCTGCTCTGTTCCAGCTGCTCGCCTTCTCCAAATGCTTCCCTCTACTGTTACCCGTGTTCCTGGGCAGATTGCCCGGCCCCTAACCCTGCCAGTCCTGAGCCAGTCTCTGCCATCCCCGCAAACAGCACAGCCAATCCTCAGCCAGCACAGGCCACCTGGGCAGAGCCGTGGGTAGACTCCTTCACCTGCTCCGGACCCCGTCTGAGGCCGCCACCTCCACAGAGTCGATTTGCTCCCTTTGGGGCGCTGAACCCTTTCAACCGCCAGTCACCCTGTCCCTCGCCTGAGCCCGCTGCCAATCCCCCAACAGAGTCCTCCAGGGGTGCCGAGGGCGGTGGGACGTCCACAGGGGTCACTGAAGGAATGTCCTCGCCCCCTGACCCCACCTGGCGGCCTCCTGCTGACCTGTCTGTGCTGTCATTGGAGGAAGTGTCGGCCTGCCTGCGTTTCATCGGCCTATCGGAGGCAGCGGTGGCCGTGTTTCAGAGGGAGCGAATCGACGGCAGCCTCCTGGTGCAGCTGACTGAGGACATCCTGTCACATGACTTCCACCTGAGCCGACTCCATGTCACCAAGATCACACAGTTCATACAGGGCTGGAGGCCCAAGATCTAACACACACACACATGCACACACACACACTGTCCTGATAATGTGCCTGTTGGCTGCTGAGCCCTCCTGAATGTGCCTTCCACTGTGACCAACCGGCCGCTGAGCCTGAATGACTCAAGCTGAGACTTTGCTAAAGGAAACCGCGTCACCTTGTGGTCAAACTATAGAACTGACACTTGACTGACTGCATATTTCCTGTGTGAATCCCAGACTGGGACTAGTTTACTAACAAATGACTACGACAGAGAGCTACATGATGAAAGAGCCCTTTTTCAGTTTGTCTGTGAGGCAGATAGCCAACCACAACACATCTTCGTGCTTCGAGACAGCTAAAGTTGGTCCCACGGAAAATCTGATTTAAGAGGAAAACATGCCTTCATTTTACATAAAAAATATTTTTGGCAAATGAACAGAATTTCTGCAGTTTTTACATATTGCATACAGGACAGTAAAAGGTTAGTGCTAAAATAAAGGGATTTACATCCTTATAAGGTCGACCAGCAGGACATGTAACAACACCACAGCCTTCTGCATCTGTCTCTGTCTCTCTAGACTAGGCTGAATAAAAAAAAGGAAAATGCAGAAAGTCTGAAAGTCATAAGCACCATTTGAGTAATTACTGAGTTTCAGGTACTGATCAGTCATCCACTGAACCATCTCTGAACATACAGTATTCTGTATGACAGTTTGTATGGCAATTTTGTGCTTTTTGTTAACATTTCCTTTAAGGGAAACACAAGATGTGCTTTGGTCTGTAGTGGGATACACAGATGTGTTGTCATTTATGATCTTCCTCAGAATAGAGTTCTCAAAATGTACCTCAGAACACATAATCAGCATGTGCTGGATTAGCCATGCGTAATAATAAGGGAAGTTAGCACTAAGTAAAATGTTGACAAACAGCAGCTATTTGTTCTCACTTCATTACACACCACCAGACAGAAAACGCACACACTGTCACACTGATGACTGCCTGAAAGTAACCCGTCCCGTAAAAACAAAACACACAGTAAACTCCACTGAAAATTTAAGGAAAGGAGGCCCATAAAGCAACTATATATATTTATCTACAGTTAAATAAACACCTCTAAACTAACCCTAACTAAGCAATCCTGAATTATTTAAATGGGAACAAAATGTGGCTGAAAATACAGAAATTTAAAACCTGAGCAACAAAATGACCTGAGTGATTAAAAATGTTGTACCAGACCGAATCCAGACATCAGCAGGTGGAGGGATGGAATGAGTTCTACACATACATCCAGCTTTAACAGGGATACAAACCGTTTGTTCAGACAGGACCTTGTGACAGTGAATGTTACATAACCTGGGACTGTAGCCTCAGCTACAAACAAGGGTTATTTTAAAGGGGCAAAATCATCCAAGTTAGCCAGATAACTGTGAACATTTATGTTGTAGTAAATGTCTGTGATTCTTTTGCTGCCATACAAGCTGCTGCTCTCTCGTCACGTCTGAAATAATCCTCGTTAAATTCCGCAACATTCCAAAAACTGGACAGGTTGCAGCTGGCTCAAAGGCCGCTGACTGATGGCATGTTTTCCCAAAATGTTTCTCACGACATCTCTTTCTCTGTGATCCTGTAACTACAAGGCCACTGCAAGAAGAGTGATGAAGAAATAAATAAGAGAATATGGAATAAATAGAAATGTAATGAAAATCAAGCTATTTGCTTTTTTTTTTATCTTGTGGATGTGTAGAGCTCCAGACGGGAGATTGTGAGATTTACTTGTTATTGCACTGAAAGAAAATAAAACAGCTCCTAGTTGCAGCCACAGCAGCAGAGAAGTATAAATATACATCTTAAGTATGTAAGTCTGAATAAATGTATCTTATTCCAGGTACACAGCTCAAGCATTTCACTGCACTGGTTGTAGTATAGAAGGAATTAAACATGATGTGTAGAGTTTTACATTTTGAACTAAACCAGGCAGTTACAAGATGAACCACAAGCTTAAGACTGATTCATAGACGGATATGAAAAAGATACAACATGGCGACCAGTGTCACTGGGAATTGGCCAAAGCTTGTGTGTAGTATTGGAGCGAAATGGACTCACTGGACAGCCATGAGATTAAGGAACTATCAGTGAAATACAGAATAAAAAAAGAAAAAGAAAGAAAACTACAGTGTATTCCTTCAGCAGACCAACTTATCTTGCCAAGTCACATCCCGTTGTCAAAGCTCTTCTCAACTGAGGTCCTCTTCTCCATAAAAAGACATACAGCTTAACAAGTTTTTAAGTCTCTCTCCCCTTTGGATCAGTTGTGAAACTTCTTGCTGGGGTCTTTGGCCTTGTCCAGTAGGAGCTGGCAAGGTGTGAACGGGTCTCCATAAACATCCTCGAATCGCCTCATGATGCTCACGAGGCGCTCTGCACCGAAGGTGTCGACATACCTGAATGGACCTGAATGGACAGCCCAGAGAAAGCTGCAATTTTAGAAGACTCGTGGATTGAATTTTGATTTGAATGATCAGTGACAACCAACTCTCGAGCAGCAAAAAAAGCTGCCCTTCAAATGTATGCCTCTGGTTCATGATGGGTGTGTGTGTGTGTGTTTAAATATAAGACTTACCACCATGGCAGGGAGGGAAGCCCACTCCAAACACAGCTCCGATGTCTCCCTCTACTGGGTTTCTTATTATTCCCTCCTGAAGACACAGAACCGCCTCATTGACAAAGCGAGATAATATCCGGAGACGGAGGTCAGAGCCTGAGGAACTGCAACAAACACACACGATTGTGTTTAGAGAGAAAGTTCGGCGCGAGGAGTAGATCTGACCGGGACATGTTGTCTTACACTGCAGGAGGAGCTGTCACTTTGTATTTCCTTAGGATTTCATCAACTTCAGGATTCACAGTCTTGTCTTTCTTTCCTTTTCCATAGATATAGAAGCCTTTCCCAGATTTACGACCTGTGATAGTAAACACATATCAGACTCACTGAGTGCCAGGGCTTGGCAAGAGGGTCGTGTGCTGAGCTGAACCTTTTAATTACACATTAGTGGTATGGATTAATACATAAGAAATTAAAAACCATAGTTTATCATCAAAGTTTTACCCTTAAAGCCTCTCTCCAGAAGGGTCTTGAGTATATCCATGTTTCCTCCCTCAGAACGAGAACCGTGGGCCTTGGTAATAGCCTACATGGATGCACACACACCAACAGCAGTGTAAAGCATCATACTGGTAACTCACGAAACAAATCTCTTTCTTAAAATGATCCTTGATAAGACACAATACACAGCTCCTTACACCGTGTGGGTTGCATTCAGGGGCAGACCATGAGAATACAACTACACAACTTGAATACATCTTGCAGTAGCCAATAGCCAGACAACAATACCTGTGACACATGTGCTATGACATCAATACCAATTTCATCGACCAACGTCGACGCGCCGAAGGGAAAGCCAATGCTTTCTACCAGCGTGTCCATTTCCTTTATCCTCACACCTTCCTGTGAAACAAAACGGGGGTCACTTTGAAGTCAGTTGGACACATGTGGAGAAAATCTTTAGAAAAATCAAATCCACAAGTGGTGTGTTTTAGCTGTAGAGAGCTGGCAGGAGCAAGACCCGTATTCTGTCACTTGTGGATACATTAGAGCATGTATTTGCCTCGGAGAGCACACTTTTCCAAGATGCTGCATAATCTCATGCTGTTCAAACCCCAAACAATGCACATCCATCCCACTAACTTTACGTGTTCCAAAATTTAAAATGTTAGAGGCGTCAGAGTGTTGTGGTGCATAAGTTTGCTTACCTGAAATATTCTTATAGCCTCTGAAAACATGAAAAACAAGCAGCGAGTGGTGTAAAAACCCACCCCATCCTGTGGTTCAGGCACATGAAGACAAACACAACAAAACATTAACACAACAATACGCTGTGAGATGGAAACAAAATGTTGCTTTAAGCACCCTTTACAAAGCTGCTCTCACCCTGACAACGATGACGGTCTTGCCCTGTTTGAGGCCCACGCTGACAGCAGAGGCCAAGGTGTCTTCAGATGTCTTATCTGTGGTGACGATCTCCAGCAATCGCATCTTGTCCACCGGGGAGAAATAGTGCATGCCAATCACCTGCATGTGCACGCACACGCGCACACACACGGTTTAGTCAGCAAAGTGGTTTTTTAATAAGCTAAGTTGACACTTGCTTGCATGGTGGAAATGGAACATTTTGCACGCTGCACAGTACAAGATATTTTTGCAGCTTGAGTGATGAATGCAAATGTGTGGAGTGGGTATGCCTGACCTTTTCAGGGCGCTTGCTGGCAGCAGCGATGTCCTTGATGGGCAAACATGAAGTGTTGGAGACAAAAATGCAGTGGGGAGGTGTTACCTGTGGATGAAGAGAGAAGGTAAATACCCTCCAACATAAATTTAATTTACCAGGACATGAATTCAAGTGAATTTGGTGGTGGCTGAGGAGGGTACTACATGATTTGTCTGTCCAAAACTCCCAAACTGAAAGATTTCCAAGAGAAGCTCCAGAGCCTGAGATCATACTCACCGCCTCCACCTCTTTGAGGACTTTGTGTTTAAGGTCAATGTCCTCGAACACGGCCTCTATCACCATGTCTGCAGACTCGAAACCAGAGTAGTCACACTGAACCGAGAGATTGGATAGTGTGACGTCACGCTCCATTGAGGTCAAGGCTCCCTTCTTCACCTTAGTGTTGAGGCTGCAAACAAACACGGGACTTTTTAAAAATAAAACCTTGAAGAGAATCCCATTTTGTTTCTTTTTGAGCTGTTGTGTGAAAGCCACTTGCTGTTAGCGTGGGCATCTTACCTGTTATAGACCTTTTCATGTCCACTGCTGATGCTCTCCATTGTCGTGTCCTTTAGGATGGTGGTCAGGCCTTTCTCTATTGATGCCTGGGCTATTCCAGTACCCATCAGCCCTGCACCCAGTATCGCCAGCCTCCTGACACACAAAACACGTTGTGCAGGTGTCTTAATAAAGCAAACGTTTGGGATGTTCTCAACAATATGCCACTCCTGTCTACAGCTACCTACTTTACTTCCTTCTCTGGGCTCCCAAAGTGGTTCTTCTTACAAAACACCTGACCATGATGAAGGCCAATCAGAGCTTTGGACTCTGAAGTCACTGCCAGTCTCCCAAAGTTCTGTGTAAGAAGCAAAAATAGACTTAACTTAGCAGATGCAAGCAAGTCTCGGGATCACGGTTATGGACTAAATTACTAGTAAGTGTCCAGTCACTGTTTTTTACTACAAAATGTTTTACACCTCTTAGGAGACGAAAACAACAGTAATTCACTGATGTCAAGTTATATTTTTCTATGTTTCCCAAACTCACCTCAGCTTCAGTCCGATAACCTGCCTCTCTGCCCTTCTCCTCTCCCGTTTGGACACACTGCACAGTCAAACGCAAACCAGAGAGTAACACATGAGCAACATCATGTGGAAATGTGTTGCTCTCTTCCTGTGCCTCCCATTCCCGATCTCCATACCTCAATGATTTTGAGAGGAGCAGGGTAGAGGCCTCTCGTCTCTTTCTGGGCCTTCTCTCTGACGGCCTTGTAGATCTGCTTCCTCACTGGACCGAGGTCCATTACTGTGTCCCGCAGCTCTGCACAGACAGACACATGACTTGAGCTTGTCACAGACATGTAGTGTCAGTGCATGTTGATAGTGATTCAACAAGATATGCTTTTTTTTTGTTAATATTTTGGGAAGGTGGCACAATTAAAAATACGCCGAATTGGCTATGAGCAGTTCCTGTTTGCAGTTTACACAGGGATTCATAGGAACTATTAATGAATTACTTTTTAAGGCTGAAGAAAACTTAAAAACATGATGATTTTCAGGCAAGTTGTGGAATTCTAGAGTATCTTGTTTTTCTGGGCGGTTTTGCGATCATTCATTTATTTATTCTGCAGAAAAGTTAAGTCACACTGAATGAAAATATGTTTATCATGTTGTGTGTTGGATATGACATGTTTGAAAAACTACTGCAGTATACAGCAAATATACAGTATGTCTACTGTGCAAATAGTGTTGTTATTACATACTTCATCCAGCAGAGGGCAGTGTCAAGTTCCTGTTGTGTGCATACTTTAGCTTGGTCACAATTAATTAACAATGCACTTAAGAGATCCTTACAGAAAATAATTATTAGCCAGTGAATCATCATTAAGCACTCAAATACTGAAATTTGCCTATAAAATCCAGTATAGGTCACAGTCTAGTACGGTGAGCAAAAGTTGAACCTCCGCTGGTCAGATTTCTGTCCCCTGTCTTCTTGTGGTATCTGTGGTAGGATATCACCTCCAAACAGATGATTTACTGACCGAATGCACATTACTGTTGGTCACACTGATCACTGAACATCTTTGCACCACTTCGAGTGAGTCATGAGGTCCAGCAAGATTGAGTATGAAGCAAGCTTCACTTACTCTGCATGAGCTTCTTCTCTTTCGTCAGGAGAACCTCCTTGTTGGCGATTCCCTTGGCCACGCCCACTGCGACTTCCTCAAGGTATTCAATGGTCCTCTCCTCTGCAGGTTTCAGACCAGGACCTGAAGTAAACAAACACAAGAGTTGAATGCCCTCCCACCCACTCCTCGAGGAGCAAACCACAGATGATCGCAGCAGGAAAACGACACTGTCTTTCTGATGAAACCCAGCAAATGCCACACGTAGAACATACCCAGAGGGTGCACAAGCTGCTGCACTAGCCCCATCTTCTTGGCTTTATCTGCCCTGATGCTCCTGCCTGTCAGCATCATGTCAAACGCTCCAGCGAGACCCACCTACACACACACACACAAACAACAAGTGGGTTGCAGATATCGAGAGTGAGAAGATATCCCCCCAACGTGAGGGTCTTGACCTTAATATACTCTAGTGTAACTCTGTAGCCACTAGCGCAAGACTGTGACTGTGCTTTCATGCCATTAAGTGAATATCTGATTAATATGAGAGTGGGTATGTATACCATTTTAGGCAGTCTCTGAGTGCCGCCTGCTCCGGGCAGCAGTCCCAGCATGACCTCTGGTGTCCCCAGGACTGTTTTTCTGCTTTTTGTGGCGATTCGGTACTGGCAGGCCAAAGCAAGCTACAGAGAAGACACAAAATAGTCAAATTTTAGTTCACGTAATCAGTATTTTTCACACCTAATCTGGCTTGTCCTGCCTCACACACACGGTCTCACCTCGAGTCCTCCCCCTAGGCAGTGGCCATGGATGGCAGCGACAAAAGGGATGGGAGACTTTTCAATCTTCTCAAAAATCTTCTGACCTTCCCGAGAGAGACGGGTGGCCTCCTCACTGCTCGTACAGGACTGGATCATACTGCCGGTGAACACATAAACATTGTTTAATCACTCGCTCAACACTTATGACTGAACGTGTTACGAGCGACCACACACACGCAAGCATTTGAAATCCCTGTTCGAGCTCTAATAAGCGTACTTGATATCTGCCCCGGCGATGAAGCAGCCAGGCTTGCTGGAGATGAAGACGGCACTTTTCACAGCTCTGTTTGACCAGATCTCCCCCATCAGCTCCATCAGCTCCGACTGCATCTGTGCCGAGAGCGTGTTCACCTGCACGTACACAAAACACACACGCACAAACGCACACACTCTGATTAGTCATGTCAAATCTGTCAGTGAGAGACAGAGACAAGCAGTCAGGACTGTCACACACAGAGTCTCTCTCCCTCTCTGACATGCGTGTACTGTCTCACACTCTCTCTCCATGAACACACACACACACACACACACACACACACACACCTTGGCTGTTGGATCATTGAGTCGTATAACTGCCACATCATCCTTGAGCTCGCAGCTGACGTGTGTTCGAGCTTGATGGAGACAACAGTACAAAAGATGAGAGACTGTCAGACACAGGACTACCAGTATTGCATTATGCTAATTTGTGCTAGTTTAACATTGTCCCTGGAGAATATTAGCATAAATAGCACAAATACGCTTAAACGGTGTCCTCGCTCAAAGACACTTGGGCATGTAGGGAACTGTGGGGGCCCCACAAAGCAGCCTGTCGACGGCTGAACTGCAGCTAAATGAACATTTCGTGTTTTTAAAGAGCAACTAAACCTCAACAACAATCCTGTGTGTGGCCAGAAGTCTAACAGTTACGAGCAGATGCTGAACTCACAAACTGTAACTGGCTGGTCTTCACAAGTCAGGTTACGTGCGTTCCAACAGATGGCACCAATGATGATGTTCACAAAGTGTTTGGAGTAGCCCGGACACTTCCGGAAAGACCAAAATCTATTTTAAAAGGTACCCTGTTACCCTGTTTTACCATTCGTAGTGCTGCTATTCCACTGAGCTACAGGTATGGTAATGTGCCGAAATACTCAGCAACACAGCAAAACAGATGCAAGCCGGTAAACATGATGAATGTTCATCAAGAAGCTTTGCTTACTGCACACCCAGGAAGTAGACTCCGAAGCTAAAAGACTTTTCTGGCATATGTACCATTTGTGCAGTTCCCACTGGACTGAACAGGTGCCGTCTTTGGTCTGGTACCTATTCTGGTATACATCTGTGATGTGATCCATGTTAACACGGATGTTAACAACACAGGCTTAACAACGTAAAAGAAAACTGCCTTTGAAAATGTTTTATGAGCAAGGAAATGCATTCAACCTTTAAGTCAACTGTTGCCTTTAAGGGGACTTGAGGACTGTTAGACCTTAAGGATACAAACAGTCTTTTTTGATGCGTCAACACTGGACGTAAACACAACACTTTTGTTTGTTTACAGGAGCTCCACAAGGCACTTTTTACTTTAAATGTGAATATGTAAATAAGTGTTTTGAGCTAACATTTGACTGTAAAAATTGTTACAGGCTGGAAAGGACAGTTTACCTCCGTAAACAACACATCAGAGTAAGTTCCCACACACACTGATACTGGCTAACCTGTGTGGAAGTGGTCTCATACATCAGTAAGTCATTAATCTGACCACCTTCATGAGTTTATATTAAATGGCCCAATCGCCATCAGGTTCCTCTTTACCTGCTAATGAGGGAGACAGCGAGAGACTTCGGCTGGAGTGACCTGAAGAAGCAGAAGGAGACAGTGAGGAGGACCCAGACAGCAATCACATAAAGAACCAGGAGTGTCCAGTTCACAGCAATATGAAACAGAGAAATACAGAAAAACCTTTAACGAACTAGAAACATGCTTGATAGAGTAGTGAAAAGACTAATCGGTTAGCCGTCAGCGATTATTTGCATTGCATTTTATTAACTGATTCATTGATCAGTTAATTAATCAAGCAAACTGTTCACACCGTTTGCAGTCACAGCAGCCATTACATGATAATTCTCTTTCGTATCTAACAAAAGAGACTGAATGAAGTAAATTACACAGTCATAAGTAGGGCCACCAATAGTCATTTGACACAATTAACTATCAATTAACGAACTAGTTTAATTACAATAATAGAAAACCGACTGTACTGTCCATTCTCAGTACAACTTTAAATATTTTTTACTCAGCTTAGGTAGAAAAAGACTGCTAAAGCTTGAGGCTAAATGTTAATATCAAGTATAATTGTAACAAAAACTCTGTGGAAACCAAATTATGCCAGGGCCGTATGAATTTTCTTCAGTAAAATTAATAATAAATAAATTGGTTTCGTGTTACATACCTGTCCACAGGGGATATTTCCTTGTCGCAAACTTGGAAAAAATGCCAGCTGCACGAATAACTGCCATCTCCTCTTGAAACTCTAAAAAAAGTGTTCAACACACACACTGCGCAGAAAACATATTAGGGCCGTCAGGGGGCGCTAGCGTGTCAAATTGCTAACACGATAAGGACCTCAAAACATGCTGAAATATTGCCGCGGTTAAAAATGTTATTGCACTCTAATCATTTTCTTTTATTTCTTATATACAACATTTTTCTAACGTCAGCATTGTAATTAGTAATCAAAGAGCTCTTAAACACAAACAGGTATGTAACTACTACTGAATTGCTCATGTCTTTTCTTCAGGCATTATGTTGGTCTACTAACATATTGGTGGGTCCTTGAAAGCGTAGTCCACTAGCACTGCTGAGGTTGGCCGGTCGTTTGACAGGGAAGCGGTGTTGCGAAGACATAACACAGTTACAGGTGAGGGTCAACTTAATTTTCACTATTTATAATGAGCCCATAAAAAGAAAAAATATGGTATGAATTGTGCAAACAATTACGACAGAACAGATTACAACTGAATAGAAAAACCTTAGCTAACAAGTAGCCACCTAGCTTTACTAGCTTGCATTAGGCTTCCAGCTTCGTTTTGCTCATACAATTGTTTCAGTGATGAGTTTCTTAATTGGTGTAAACGTTACATTGAAGAACCAAATATTCAGTCGATCTGTAAACAGTTATGACCCTGACTGAGACCCGTGATTATGTATTTCTGTCCATGTCATTCTCCAAATAGGAATCTAGGTGAAGGGTCAAACGCTTGGTAAGGTTAGGGGGGTTGGGCTGACAATCAACGATATGCCATAACATTCCCCTTCATAAAACATAGAACGATATAGAATGCATATTACATCTCCACATATTACCTCTAGACATCTTTAGGTTTATCTTGGAGTGAGTTTTTCTGCTGAATTTTTCTTTTCAAGTTGAATACAACTGAATCATCATGTTTTCTCAGATATTTTATTGTCACATCAAACCAGCCGTATGTGACACTTAGTCTTTGGCAGTAACGCAGGCCTTGGGACTCTGCGATGATATTTTAATTACGTTTAGTATGATTCAAACATTGAAGTCACAGGCTGACCTTTTGCCTACTGAAGTGGATCTGAGCATTAGCCGATGAGCTTTGTAGTGAGGTTATGTCACTCTCCAGGATGCACTACCGTGTGTCAGTAACAGTAATATATGCTCGTCTTCATAGGTTATGAAATAGAAATTTTATCGTGAATTAAAACAAGTAGAGCCCACAACTGTGACAATTTTTATGAGGTCGTGGAATATCAAAATCCAGGAAAATTGGTTCTGTGTGGGAATGTGAGAGCATTTATAGTCTTTTGGAAGTTTATTAAGTACACACAATTAAACCTAATGCAGTCCTGCAATGATGCCTGCCTTGTAACTGTTTAAGGAGGGTGCTGATTCAACTTCATGTTCATTGTACACACAGAGAGGTGGCTCTGTTATTTAGTCTACCCTCACTGATATAACTGGCTTCTTCTGCATACTGCATTTATTAGCTTGTATTTTGCAAGCTGGTTTAAGTTAAAAAATGTTTTATTTTCTTTTGCAAAATTTTGGAAACATGGGAATGTAATGCCTCAAAGTTCTTCACAAGAAACCCTGGTCATAACTTTGTAGTGATAATTACAGTTTGTTTCTCTGCAGAACACAATGGCTTCCATGTTGCTGAACACGATGAGGAGCTGCTCGGTCAGCCCTTCCTGGGCAATGCGGCTTGGTGAGTTGCCTTCTTTCTTCCTGTATGTATGTTCACTATGTGTCAAAGCAGTGAGAAAAAACATTCTGTCAGAAAGTTAATTAAAATTAACATTTTAATTGTGGAGTTGATGAAGGGGTGTTCAAGTTTATCAGACTGGGCTTTAAGGGTGTGTCTTACAAAAAGTTTGGGGGCCATGATGCAGGTGGATATTTAGTGAAGTATTTAATGAAGGATAATGAGTAATATTTTTCTCTGTGTATTTCAGGGGCATGCTCTCTCAGTACGACAACTCAGCTTCAGGCTCAGGGTGAGTCAATATTCTTGAGTGATATCATTTACATTCACGTAAAAATCCAGATGTTTGTCTTGTGGACGTCACACTGAATATGAGCTGAACATCGTAAGCCTATTTTTACTGATTTATTTATTTACCTGGCCAGAAACTGTACAAAACTATCTTCCTTTCCTGGGCAGATTCTAAATGGTTGAAAAAAAACTGTCTTTATTTTCTTTCAGTTCAGACAAAGAGCAAAAAGACACTGGCTCGTCCTGGTGTGAAGAACATCGTTCTGGTTGAAGGAGTTCGAACCCCATTCCTGATGTCTGGGACCACGTATGTCTCTGCGCTGCTCTTATGGCTCAGTTCACTGGCACCAGAAGTTTATGGTGCTTTGATAAGAGTACTGTTCTATAAGGTTCTTCTGACGTGGGGATGATCAGAATAGTGAAATGAACTCTTAAGCTGCTCAGATGTTGAACTGTTGAGGAAAACCTGTCAAATGACTTTAACAGAGAGATAATCTTGCCTTGAGGATAAAGCCGTTCTGGTTTGTGCTTACAGATATGCTGACCTGATGCCTCATGACTTGGCCAGAGCGGCTCTGCAGTAAGTGTGTCATTGACTTGTGTTTTTTTGTCCGCCATCAATGCTCTAAATTGAAATAAAGCAGATTTATGGAGCTAAATCCTTCACAATTCAAACCAACCTTTCAGCATTGATCTTTTTTCTTTTAATGAAATTACATCATATGGGGGATATCAGATATTTAAGCGTTAAATCATCTGAAAATGGCTGAAATAGGGGCGATCTAGACAGCAGGAGAGACAGAAGAAGATTGGAGCAATGGGAGAGTTTTTTTGTACAGTAAACCCAATGTGTGTGTGTGTGTCTGCTTTTTTTAAAATATAATATACAGTATATACATAATAATCTCCCTTCTGACTTTTTTTTGTTCATTTGGGTTTTCTTAGGGGTCTGCTGCACAAGACGGGTTTGCCCAAAGATGCTGTAGACTACATCATCTATGGAACAGTCATTCAGGAGGTCAAAACCAGCAATGTAGCAAGAGAGGTATTATCGATTGCAATGATTGCATACATTTCACAGATTCTTTAAGCCTCGAGCCCAAGCATTAGAACTGCATGCTGCGACGTAATGTTGGGCAGAGGACTGCAGCTGTTGTTCTGTTTGTGCTTCTCCTTAATGTGTGTTAAATTGTGATTTCAGGCAGCCTTGGGCGCAGGCTTCTCTGACAAGATCCCAGCTCACACTGTCACCATGGCCTGCATCTCGTCCAACCAGGCAATGACCTCAGGTATGTCGAGGAAACACGCAAAAACAACAAATGTCACAGGACCACAGCAAGAAACTTAGATCAGATACGACTTCTTGTCATTACACCAAGATTTTGGTTGCCCCCCCCCCCTCTTGTTTGACCTTTGTGTGTCTCTTCCTCCTTCACTCCAGCTGTTGGTCTGATAGCTGCAGGCCAGTGTGACGCTGTTGTGGCAGGAGGGGTCGAGTTCATGTCCGACGTTCCGATCCGTCACAGCCGTAAAATGAGGAAGACCATGCTGTCCCTCAACAAGGCAAAGACTCTCGGGCAGAGGCTCAGCCTGATCGGCAGCATTCGGCTGGCACACCTCTCCCCAGAGGTGTATATTCACTTAAACTCTCTAAAAGTTGCACCACTTTCAGTTTGTTAAATTTGATTCCAGAGTTTTTCATCTCTTGGGCTCTTGGACGTGCAGCATTTTCTCCTGTAACCTGTAATTGTGTGTGTGTGTGTGTGTGCTTGTGTGTGTGCAGCTACCTGCTGTGGCTGAATTCTCCACATCTGAAACGATGGGCCACAGTGCTGATCGTCTGGCTGCTGCTTTTGGGGTCTCCAGAGTGGAACAGGACGAGTTTGCTCTCCGGTCACACACTCTGGCCAAAAAGGCCCAGGACGCCAGCCTGCTGCAGGATGTCATCTCCTTCAAAGTGCCAGGTAAACGCTGCTTCCCTCTTCCGACTGAGTTACATCTACACATACAGAAACATGCATTTTATGGATTGTTGGGCCCTCGTAATGCCGTTGGTTTTGTTGTTGTTAATGAATGTATTCTAAGTGTAAAATGTGTTTTGGTCTCTGCCAGGTCGTGATATTGTTTCCAAGGACAACGGCATCCGCCCGTCCTCCATGGAGCAAATGTCCAAACTAAAGGCCGCCTTCATTAAACCTCACGGCACAGTCACTGCCGCCAACTCCTCCTTCCTGGTAAACACACACACACACACACACACCAGACCCCACAGCTCTTACTGTTCTTAATTCCTCCTCCTTCATAGACATGAGCATCTGTCTCTGTGTGTAAAACAAACCCACAAAGCAGCAACACGTGTCGAGCTGCAAAAACGAAGCAGTAATTTACTTGAAGCAAAACACACTGTTAAGCAACTTTGGCTTTGTTTGTTTGTTTTTTGTTATCATCTTATTTGCACTTAATAATAACACTTTCTGGTGACATTTTGAGCCCACATATGAATAGAAGTGGGTGCTCTGACTCTTCTTCAACTGATCTATCATGTGGAAACGCTGCCATGGCTCATAAACTGCCCCGGCTGTAAGTAAACTGCTTGTTTGTGTGTCCTCAGACTGACGGCGCCTCTGCAGTGCTTATCATGTCTGAAGAGAAAGCTTTGGCTATGGGTTACAAGCCTAAAGCCTACCTCAGGTATCTGCACCTTTTCTGTTTGCCAGCGCAGCCTCAGTTTCTCCCAAAGACGCTCTTTCATTCGAGGTACTGATTGCATTTTTTTTCATCCTGGCAGAGACTTTGTCTACGTGTCTCAGGACCCCAAAGATCAGCTGCTTTTGGGGTGAGTGCTTTTCCTTACATAATTTTTCACCAATTTCGTTTTGTTAAAGAGCTACCCCTCATTTGAAAAACAAGATCTTTTACCGTTTTTGTTGGAGCTGCAAGAGTAAGTGGAGGTGAGGTAGGACTTGTGCTTGATCGTGAGCAGTGAGAAAAGTGTTGTTACATTTTCTCTTTGACTCTTGCAGGCCAACGTACGGGACGCCGAAGGTCCTGGAGCGGGCGGGTTTGACCTTGAATGACATTGACGTCTTTGAGTTCCACGAGGCATTCGCAGTAAGTTAGCACAGCACATCTGGGGGCAACATTGCCATAGTGGTGGGTGAATGTGTGTGTTAATATTCTGCCAGTCTTCAAGGTATTTTAACTGACAGATACGCCATTCAGTTTGCTTCTGCCGTATTCTGATTGTAAGTTATTCACAGTCATTGATGCTGGAGCGTCCGGCTTGACCGGCTTACTTCACATCCTGCAATTTTGAAGCGGTATAAATCACTATGTTTCTGCCTGGTGTCCATGGTAACTCTGCGGATGTGTTTGTGTGTGTTCTCCAGGGCCAGATATTAGCTAATCTGAAGGCTATGGACTCAGATTGGTTCGGCCAGACGTACTTGGGCAGGAAATCGAAGGTAAAGATGGCTGCTGCTCAGTCATTTGCTCTTGCTTAGAATACACAGCATCTGGATGAGTCGTATGATGAAAATTTCATATCAGTGTTTTTTTCTTTTCATTTCAACTGCATTCTAGCAACACAGAAGCCTGTAACAATGAGTTTCATTAGTGAAAATTATTGAGCGGAGCTTTGACTTTTCCTCTCTGGAAGTTACATTCTGATTTCACACAGAGAAATACTTGTGTGTTGTGTGTTGTGCGTGCAGGTGGGAACCCCTCCCATGGAGAAGTTCAACCTGTGGGGAGGCTCTCTGTCTCTGGGTCACCCGTTTGGTGCCACAGGCTGCAGGCTGGTGACCACAGTGGCCCACCGGCTGCAGAAGGAGGGGGGACAGTACGGACTGGTGGCGGCTTGTGCAGCCGGAGGACAGGTGAGACGGCAGAGTCACACAAGCCACGGCTGTCTGGTTGTCTCTTTTTTTACTTTAATTAAGGTTTAAAATGCTTGGCCAAATTAGCGTTGTTTTTGCACAGTATTTTGTTGTATCGTGTGACTTGGAAAATACTTCTTTTTTTTTTTCCCAGATTCCAGATCATCTGACAAATATTTCTGGCTCTCGTTTAGACCATTTTACCGATGAGAATAATCTTTATACTCTTGTGTTTTCCAGGGTCATGCCATGGTGATCGAGGCCTACCCCCAGTGAAGCAAACACACCCGCTGTGACCCGGTCTCCAGAGTCATCGTGACGGCTACAAGCACCCTAACATGCAGACAACAGAGTGTACATACTAGCACCATTTTGCCTTGATCAGACAGGAGTCAGATACCGAATGTGAGTGTGTTTGAGGAATCGTGTAAATTCAGCTTTGCTTCGAGGCTGTTAGATTATAGCAAAATGTCCTGCAGGAAGGCTGCCTTGGATTCTTGTGGACTTTGAGGTGCGCCGTGTCTGTGTTGTCACTGAGTCAGATGTAACATAGCAAAACTGAAGCACTCAGGAGGAGCTGGAGTGATTCTAATGTTTATATACGCTGTAATATTTTTTTTTTTTTTTCTATCCGGCTGTTGGAATTAAACAATGTGATGATAACCACACTGACACTCATTTCTGGGTTCGCTCTTCTCTTTTTTTTTTGTCCGGTCTGCTTCATGGCAGACATTGTGACTTATCATAGTAGGAAAAGCAGAAGGTTTACTAAGAACTTTAATGATGTTACGGTTTTATTCAAGTGAGACAGCATCTACAATAACTGGACTCTGAAGCTAAAGCAGCCAAATGGGATCCAGTAATTCCAGCAAAATGTCAGCATGTCTTCCATTAAAAAAAAATAAAAAAGTCCCATTACGTCCACAGTGATTATCTGCAGCTGCAAAGCCGGAAACTCACTGGTCTCAGCTTCTGAGATGTGAACATTAGGTGGTTTTCCTTCTAGTTTTATATGAGAGTAAACTGAGGACCTTTGGCTTCTGAATATCGCAACAAGAAGACGTCTGCATCCGACCATGTTCCAGAAAGTGTGAAAACAGACATGCAGTGATGGGCATTTTCCACTAATTACTCACATTTTGCAGACAAAATGACTGATGAATTACACAATAATGAAAACACTTGTGTGCTTTAGCCCTAATAAGTCAATTAGAACTTGGTTTCAGATATTTTGTTTTCATGTAAATATTTTTTAGTGACTAAACAAGAAATAACTTAAGTTTGGAAATGTTTTTATCAAGAGTTTGACGTCATTGTGTGGACGTAATTTGACCAGATTTGACCGACAAACGATATTAACAAACAACATTCAGATTCCAGTGCTGTTAAATCCTCATTAGTGAGATTTACTTTTTGATCTGAGTGTTGCAGTGTGTACATTGAAACAGTCATGTCTGCAGTGATCAGGCGCAGGCTGCGTGCCAAACCTTGCGGGTGGTGTCTGATAGTCTTGTGCGTGTCTCGGTAGCTACACACTGAAGGCCTTGACGCACGGACCACCACTTCAGACGGCGCTGATGGGTGATGTTTAATTCAGCAGGGACTCAAACTATTGCAAGAAGAAGAAGAAGAAAAAGATCAATGTATAGACAGCTTTGTGCTGCAGATAACAACAACAACAACTGCGAATTTTGGCAAAAAAAAGGGTGGGGTGGGTGGGGTGTAGTCTACTCTTTAACGGTGAATTTGCATTTCCAAATTCTTTTCTTTCCTGAATCAGGACGTGTCAGCTGCAGACTGGCTTTGGACTCGTCTGCTCATAATTGATGGTGAATAATGCTGTCTGCTTCTGACGAGACGACTGATGTTAATGAGGAGGTAAAGGGGGAAGCCCGGGCTTCCTGGTGATTTAGAGCAACTTCAATATGGAAAAAATAAAAAATGCAGCTTGCTAAAAAGTTCAGGACGCAGTGCTGTCGCCCTGATATCTGGTGTTCATATTGCGGAAAAGACGAACTTTTCACACCCGCTGAAGTGTTTGTCTAATTGACAGCGGATGGGAAAATTTGTATCAACACTTTGCCTCTTTTCTGCTTTGGTGTGTAGGCTACGATCCCCTCAGCGCTCACCGGGGAATCTGCTCCACTCATCTCTCTCTCTCTCTCACACACACACACACACACACACCTCAGGTTGGGTGGGAAGGGGGGGCTGTTAACATAACTTCAGTCAGACACTTCCGTTTAAAATGCATTTAAAGATTTAATTCTTCCAGCTTTAAGAAATCCTTGACTCTGAGGCGGGAGGAGTTGATTAATGCAGCCGAGCCTGTCACACGCGCTGCAGCAGGCGGAGGGAATAAAACCAATGTTTTACTGCCAAGGCAAAACGGTGCTCGAATGTAAATAGCAGGGAGAGAGACAGAGATGTGTGTGTGTGTGTGTGTGTGTGTGTGTGTGTGTGTTTTTAAAGCTTCAAAACCGCCTCAACCCTGCGAGACACCGGAGACACGCAGACACACGCCGACATAGCGGGCCGCCTCCCTGCCTCTCCCTGCCTCTGCGGGGCTTTGATCAGACGGAACCTTTTATGGGGAATGACTGGCGAATGCACCCGCTGCTGTCACTACAAATCTACCTCACCGAGCGCGCGGGGGGGTGCTCGCGCGGAGGGGGAGGGAGGGAGGGAGGTAAGGAGAGAGAGAGAGTCGATGTGCCGCGGTGTCTTTCATCTCGTCCTAGCCCGGCTCACGCGGGGCGGCACCTGCTGAAAGCTGCACTTGACTCGCGCTTCCTCCACCTGCTCGTGCGCTCCGTGTGCGTGTGTGTGCGTGTGCGTGTGTGTGATGTTGAAACAAGGTGCAGTGCGCTCTACTGTAATGCGCCGAAACGTGTGTCATGAATACAGGAGAGTTCAGGGTCAGGGGAAAAAATCTGTTCTTTTCTTTAAATGCACTTAAGGCTACACCATTAAAGAGAAGGTGTCACTTCACATTCTGCACTCGTACAAAGACATACACTAGACTAAAGTATCCAGACACACCTCTCTGTGGGCCTGTTTGTCAGGGTTTGGGCTCGGCCCCTGACTTCCAGTGAAGGGAGATCTTAATGCTTCAGCATACCAAGACATTTTGGACAATGCTATGCTTCCAACTTTGTGGCAACAGTTTGTTGAAGGCCCTTTTCTATTCCAGCATGACTGTGCCCCAGTGCACAAAGCAAAGCTCCATAAAGACATGGTTGGATGAGTTTGGTGTGGAAGAACTTGACTGGCCCACACAGAGTCCTGACCTCAACCCCATCCAACACCTTTGGGATGAACTGGAACGGAGATTGTGAGCCAGGCCTTTTGGTCCAACATCAGTGTCTGAAATCAGATGTCTAAAATAATCAGAATGTTGCTACTGCTGGTGACATAACAATCACATGTAACTGAAGTCAGCCATCTTGTTTCTTAATCATAACTCAGAAGAAGGTAAACTGTAGTCTCCTGATGTGTCCAGAAACATTATTTATGTACACACAGCACTGCATTGTTCTGCTTGTTCTCGAGCTTGTGAGCATATAACAAGCTCTTCCTCAATGACGCTCCAGAACTAACAAGTAGTCCTGGACCTTGAGTGAACATTGTTTCATTGATTGCCGTTTCCAAGGTCCAGAATCAACTTCCTTGGTCCCTCAGCTTGGTCATTTTTAGCCTCATCATTCAAGCCAGTGACCATTTTGTTTCACGTCATTAGCCTGCTTGTTTACTTTCTGAATCACAAAAAGATTACGCAGCTATTCAAAAATCTGGAAGCAGACTGCAGACTTTAGATCAGTTCCTGAACAGATTTGGTTTTAATGAGCTCTGGGCGGCCATGCAGCTGTGCACATCATCCAAACGTGTTTCTGATTGGTGCAAGTTTCAGCGTTAGAACCGATCCGCGTTACAACATGCTCCCATATGACCAATAACAGAACTCCATCTGCTGGTGCGACAGCACAGACGACAGGAGGAGGTTTCGTCTGTGGGCTTCAGCGTTAGAGTCATAATCGTGAACAACTGACAATTTCACAAAACAAAACATGTTGAAAAAATGACAAAGTCAGTGCAGTAATTCAGTGTCACTTAAAACAGAAGAGCAAATGGTTTGTACCATTATACGATAAGATCTTAGCTCTCCACCTGTCTCTCTGCCAGTGTGTGTGTGTGTGTGTGTGTGTGTGTGTGTGTAACATTTAACAGGTTTCCTTACAGCCTACTTACTGTACAAGTGTCAAAATGAGTGTGAGTGGGTGTGTGTGATGTTAAAAGTTTTGCTGTCTCTACTGTGCAAGTCACTGAGAGCAGTGTTTGTTAAAGAGAGTCAGTGCAACTTTCACTACTGCAGAAGCTTCACTCTGTGTGTGTGTGTGTGAGTGTGTGTGTGTGTGTGTGTGATAGCAACTAACCAGTTTAGTTAATCCAGCAGTCAGAACTCCAGTCTGAGTAGACTAGAAAATACAATGAAATGAGACTAACAAACAACAGGTCATCAGAGAACAAATTTCTTTGTTAAAAAAACTAAAAAACTTTTAAAGGTCAGCTTTGGTGATACAAAAGTTAAAAGCTTTTGCAGGCCACAGCTAATGCTTGCTTTGATGCACCTTCACGTGGTAAGCAGACTGCAGTTTGCAGAAGTACAGCCTGGAGTGGGACAGCACTGCAACAATATGCAAAAAATTAATATTAATCAATGAATTATTTTCTAGGTTAGTTGTGTAAAAAAATCAGTAAAACATCAGAAAATTGTAATAGATTTCCATCGTAACTCCCTTGAGCACAACATCTGTTCATATTTCTCGTTTTGTCTGATAAACAGTTTAAATTCATCCTGATGTGAAACAGAAAAGCAGAAGATCCTGAACCCATCACGATTATTGTCTGATGTGCAACATGCTCCTGTGTCTGAACATGTTATGCCAGACTGCACTGTGAGGAGTCACGGACGTTTAGACGCCTGCAGAGGGCTTTGGAGAGCATCTCAGAAATGTTTAATGAAGCACGTGTGCAAATGCGACAAACCGTCCTGCTGTCGACCTGCTTAGCAGCTTGTGTTTATAACGAGTCCATGTTTGATGTTAATGTGATTCAGAGGTAATGACTGGGCTCAAAAAGTTGTCTTTTGACTTCAGTTTATAGAGTTTGGCGTCATCAGTGCTATTTTCCCATGAGACGTGCCTATGAGTTGCGTGTTACATGGACTGTGTGTGTGACATGATAAACTCCTGGAACAGCTTTGATTAGCTCGACTGGAAAGTTGAAAAGCTTAGAACGAGCAGGAGCTTTTGTAAGGTTTCATCTTCCTGGTGTGCCGTTTTTTAAGCACGGATTTTTATTAGTTTCTTTAAAAATCATTTGATTGTTGTCAGTTTTGGGACTAACAGCGTTTATCTTTCTTTTTCTGTCCATCTGTTGATATCTGGATGGTGAGCTGTGGTGTACAGCTGCCCTCTCAGAGGTAAAATAAAGTTGTACTTAAAGGGGTAAATTAAAGGGGTCGTAAATGACTCGCCTTCTGTACCTCACAAACATTTTGATGCTGAGCTGATGCCGCCCATCACTCCTTCCTGCAATATCAAAGCAGCCTCCAAACCTTCTGTAATCCGATTCTTTACTTATTTATTTTTTACCGAGCCACAAGGTCACATTTTCTTTTCTCTGTACGCTCAGTTTGGCCTTCTTTTCCCCTCCTCCGGAAACACCCAATCTAATTCTAATTCACACTTTGAAGCACAATATAAACAAATCTTTTTCCTCTTTCAGCGGATTCTGCGGTGTTCGTCCCTGCAGGTACGACTCAATAAAATCCTGAGACATTAAATAGATGGTTCAGCTCCTAACAGGTGCAGCCAGTGCAGCGAAATGTGCTGAGGTACCCGTGTTGATCTGATCAGGGGGCCTGTGTGCTTAAGACGGTGTATCTCTGCGGATTCTGGAGGGAACTTTGGCATCTTCAGCAACCAACCCACACACACACACACACACACACACTTACAAATACATCTCACCGTCTGTCGGTTATACACTGAGGGTACACAGGTGGATGTCGGCGGCCGTGTGTGGAGCAAGTGGATTATGAGGAACGGTAATTGGCTGTCCAGAGAAGCTGCCCATATGTATCTGTGTGTGTGTGTGTGTGTGTGTGTGTGTGAGTGTGTGTGTGCGCGCTCTGTCCGGAGTTCATCATGTTCTCATAACGGTCAGTTAGGGTTGTCTGCCAGGCTCCATCTCCTGTCGGGATTGTAAATGTTATTGATCAGACGCATACGCCGCATCCATAACGAGAGCTGAGACTCACACACACACACACACACACACACACACACTCTAGAGTACAACTCATTAGGAGCCGTACACACCAATAGACATATCCTCATTAACACTCTGGAGCCATGCACACTAAACATCCATACACATCTAGTTGTCAGACAACACACACACTCTCACACACACACTGACTGATATAGTTGACTGAGATGGGGTGGGGGGGGGTGAAGGATGGGGGGCACAAAATGTGGACATGAGTGGTGTGTGTGTGTGTGTGTGTGTGTGTGTGTGTGTGTGTGTGTGTGTGTGTGAGTGTGTGAGTGTGCATGGACATGTGTGTTTGCGTTAGTAGTGAGCGTGACATTTGTGTCAGCGTGCGGCTGTGAACAGTAGTGTGTATCTCAAGGAGTGTCTGTGTGTGTGAGTGTGTATCAGTGTGTGTCTGTGTGTGGCGCGTGTCAGAGTCTGTCAGCCCCGGCGTCTCGTGTCAGGGCGAGAGGCGAGACATTAACAACTTCTGTCATTCTGCTGACAAAATGGTGGCAGAAGATTTCCCATGGTGCCCTGATGACTGCTGGCGTTTGTCAACAAGCCCTGTCACCGCGGCGATGAGGGGAGGGTGGGGTGGGGGAGGGTTAGTGACAGGCCCCGGACCCGTTCCCATGAGCACCAGGGAAAGAGTGTGTGTGTGTATACATGTGTCAGCGTGTGTGTGTGTGTGTGTGTGTGTGTGGGGGGGGGGGGGGTTGTCTCTCAGCAGCTTTCATACACAGACTGAGAAAAAACCAAAATGAGCTGTCACTGCAATTCCCAGGATGCCTTGCTGTTTAGCATAGCAGCAACAGCAGAAGCATGAACTGTGATTGTGTGTGTGTGAGTGTGTGGGCCGGTAAGCTTATAAGCTAACTCTCTCTCTCTCTCTCTCTCTCTCTCTCTCTCTCTCACACACACACACACACACACACACTCAGATAATTAAGCAGAGCAGAAGCTCCCCCTGACGCGAGGCAGAGCTCATCTGCATTTTGGCCTCCGGCGCGCAGTTAGGAGCAACGCCTGATGGAGGGAGAGAGAGAGAGAGAGAAAGAGGGCAAGTGAGGGAGGGAGGGATGGAGGTAGAGAGAGTGAGTGAGGGAGAGAGAGAGAGAGAGAGAGAGAGAGAGAGAGAGAGAGAGAGAGAGAGAGGGTAAGGAGCCAATTAGCCAGCTGGATGGATGAGTGACTGACAGCACTCTTGACACGCTGCTATCTGGGCTTTTTTGTAGCGCGAGCACACACACACACACACACACACACACACACACACTTCTTCCTCCCCGTCTCTCCTCTCCCTCCATCCATCCATCTCCCTCTCTTGTCTCAGCCTCCTTCTTTCTCTGCATGAGTCTCATGCTGTGTTGGTGTCTCTTGTTCTCGACTGCATCCTGCGCTCTGCACAAGCCTCGCGCTCCAATCACGTCCCCCCACTGGGCTCAAATGTCCATTGACCTTGTCCAATGAGAAAGCCTGCTGCGCTGTAAGGCCCCGCCTCCTCTTAGGCACTGAGATCTACAGGGGTCAAAGGTTGTCGGTTCGCCATTTTGCAGACAAAAACTCCATTTGTCAGGGGCTTGTTTTCACACCACAAAAAAGATTGTTTGACGTTACTGAAATGTGGATTCGATCGCTGATTTCTTGGTGTGTGTCCTTGTGCTTCCATCCTCTTTCATTTTTTGATCTTTGCAGTTTGCAGACTATCCTGTCTCTTTAACATCTTGAAGGATCAGAGGTTTGCAGTTTCTTCTTCTTCTCTCATGCAGCCAGTAATTTAAACTCCATTATGAGTCCAAACAAACTGAAAAAGTGATGGACAAAGTCCCTGCATTGCCTAAGATGGCCATCAGCCCAGTCCCAGTCAGCACTGCAGAACGATGACGTGACAGACTGCTGACCATGCACAAATCTTCATCAAGGTCCCTCAGGAATCCAGAAAGTTTTCTGGAGTTTGGCAGGTTTTTTTTTTTTGAGAAACTCATTCAAATTTGCACAGAATATGACACAAAACTGTGGCACCAAAACAAAAAATGGAACACGTATGAACCATGTACCATCATCCAAGGTCAGCAGTCAGTTGATTCAGTCACTTTGGTTCAATTCGACTAACTTTCTAAGCTAAATGAGCACATCATTTTCACTTTACGTCGCTGGCCTGACTGTCTTCAGTCTTTTTATTCCGACCTGTTTCGTTCAACACAGAACTAGCTTTATAGAAGTACAGTTTTAAGGCTGAGGGCTCCGCGACCGTCTCTTTGGTCCATGTTCTAGATACATTTGTACTTGTCACTTGGTCCATTTGGGGTCTCGGGGTTCTGTGGTGGTGAACGATATGTCGCTGCACAGCATGAGGTCATGAAGACGTCCTGCTCGTCCACTTGCGGGGACAGCAAACAGACAGAAATGTTCATCACACCATAATGATCTAATTCAAACGACTTCTGTCATTTGTTCACCTGCAGTTACTCCCGTCGAGCTTAATTACTTACTGATTTATAGTATTTCAACAATGTCACGTGCCATCAAAACACACAAGGTTGCTACCGTCTCCCAGAGTCATCGTGTACTGTATTCTCTTCTAAAATATACTATTTTATTTTCTGCAATCTTTCATATTTTTGCACTGATTTGTCGGTGTAGTGCAGCAGTTTACAGGAAGAGTCTGTGAGAAAAGCCGACACCAGAGTTCCTCTGAGGGGCTTTTCTTCTTTGTCTGATGTGTGCAGTGATCAAACATGCCATCTTCATGTTGCTTCCTCCCGTGATTATATGTGAAAGCACAGAGGCGCCACTTTTTAGAAGCTGTTACTTTTCTAGTTATTTCACGGGCTTCCTCGGGAAAAGAAAGAAAGTGTATAGTGAAGCAAGGAGAATTTATATTTTCATTTTAAACCCCGGGAATTAAAAGCCATCTATTGGTGGAGCAGGTATTCCACACTGTGTTTCAGCACTCCAGAAAACATGACACATGTTAATGAAGATTTACTGAGCAAGAAGAAAACAATTACGTTAGATTAGGAAAGATTAAATTTTCAGCAGAACTAGCCTGCCGTCTCTCTGATTATTAACTAAACTAGCTTAAAAGTGGATTTAGGTTAGCACAAAAGGCAAACCATTCAGCTTTGATGTTTTATTTTTTTTCTCCTGCAGCCCAAAATGCAATCTATACTCAAACGTGGAGAAACAAAGAGCAAAGAGCTTCATCATAATCTAACGTTATTCACAAAGTCTTTAAACAAACCAGAGTGTGTGTTTGCTCTGAGTTTCCAGATAAGTGACATGTTCAAGCTTTGTCACTCCCAAAAACTCTCTCTAGGTTATGTATTTATGTTTGTATTTGCTGTGTATCAGTGCTACATTTCAGCAGTCACTGTTTCTGTATTCACATTACAAATCCACATATGTGTTGGTCTTCCTGAACTGGTTCATAGTGTTAACGTCACAACATATTTTAAGTGAAATAAGCGACCTTCACTGCCACTAGATTTTGCTCAAGAGCACCAGCATCATCTACCAGACCGTCCTGTTGAAAATGGACATGAGGAGGACAGAGAAGAACGGCCAGACTACAGAGTACAATACACACACACACACACACACACACACATACAAAAGTGTGAACCTCTCATTTAAGTTTTAAATGGGAGTAGCTTAGTTCCTTCCTCTTCACAGTCTGAAGTCAGAAGTCAGTCAGAAGTTTGTTTTAGTGCAGGTTAAACAAATGGCCAAACAAAATTCAGTAAAATGGTCCAAATATGCACTATATAGGTGAAAGTATTGGGACACCTGACTATTACACCTACAGAGACTTTGCAGCTCTACCAGCTTCTACTCTTCTGAAGGCTTTCCACAACATGTTGGAGTGTTTCTGTGGGAATTTGTGCCCATTCATGCAGCAGAGCATTTGTGAGGTCACACACTGATGTTGGACCAAAAGGCCTGGCTCACAATCTCCGTTCCAGTTCATCCCAAAGGTGTTGGATGGGGTTGAGGTCAGGACTCTGTGTGGGCCAGTCAAGTTCTTCCACACCAAACTCATCCAACCATGTCTTTATGGAGCTTTGCTTTGTGCACTGGGGCACAGTCATGCTGGAATAGAAAAGGGCCTTCAACAAACTGTTGCCACAAAGTTGGAAGCATAGCATTGTCCAAAATGTCTTGGTATGCTGAAGTATTAAGATTTCCCTTCACTGGAAGTAATGGGGCTGATTCCAACTCCTGAAAAAACAGCCCCATCCCAGTACTTTTGTCTATACTGTGTATTTATAGAGTATTCGTTCTGAAGTAATCAGATTAAAGTGAGGAAACATTTCACCTCCTCGTTCCAGTTCCAGCCAGGGTCTGACAGGCACAGACAACAGGAGAGGATGTACAGAAGGGATGAGATGAGAAACTGTATGCAAATTTGAAACAAGGAGACGCCAAAACACGGTGAGCAGCAGATGTAGGATACGTGTGGGTGGAAGTGAGTGTTTGGAAAAGGGAAGTTTTGCCGTCGGTTGACAGGAACACAGTTGGCGGGCCTGGAACAGGAGGCCTCATGACAAGCCGCCGCAGCTTCCTGTTTGCCCACAGAAAGACGCCAGAGGAGCAGGAGAAGGGAGGACGGAGGGAAGAGGAAACCAGTGAGCAGCGAGCAGACACACACCTGCCTGACAGCGATGGAGAGAAGCAGGGATGGATGGATGGATGGTGGGAGGAGGACAAGAAAATGAGGGTCAGATGAGTAGAACTGGACAGTAATGATCGCTGCACGTGTAGCACAGGTTACACAAATACATCGAAAAAAACCCCAAATTAAACACTTTTTTGATTTATCAAACAGCCAACTCTGTACTTAAAGTAATATTTTAGAAAGTAAATCAGAGAGGTTATAAAATACTTAAGTATTTGCAGCAGCAAAGTTGAATTCTGTTCTGATGAGACTGTTTGAGGAGATCAGTGAGAGTCAACAAAATCCGTCAAAAAAAGGGAAAAAAAAGGCAAACATATACAAAAATAATTGTGATACAGTACAAGATTTAAATATAACACTCCTCAGTCTGCTGGAAATAAAAAAACGCTTGCAGGTCAAAGGGCCTAAAGGGGCTGAAGTGTTGTGATGTTATTTTCAGTAAAAAAATATTCAGATAATTTTGTTGATGAGGCGTGTGGTAATGCACAGATAGCGTGCACGTGACATGTTGGTGTGGCGCTTTCATTTTGCATGAGAAAAAAAAAAAACCCTCTTGTGATCACATCACAACCGAATCTGTTTCTCCCGGTTTGTGGAGTGAACGCTGACGTGGGGAGAACGTGAGGTTCTCAGACAGACCGAGCTGAACCTTCAAAGTCCCACCACGATGCCGGGACACCTGTCCCGTATCAACAACTAATAAAACAATAAAATCATAAGCAAAATATGTGTTATCACGTGCAAAATGTCTGTACTTAAATTCAGCTTGTTTGACGTAGCGAACATTCAGTGACTCCTGCACTTGTTTCACTTCTTGGGAAGCTACTTGAAATGTGGTCTGACAGAATGCTATCAGGCGAGGTTTTGTTTGCTTGTTTATTTTACGTTAACTTCCTTTTCAAATCTGCGTGGTGCTGATGGCAGCGAACAGGACAGCAACCAGCTTATTCCCGCTCAAATGTCCTCGTCCCCGAGGTCGAATGTTTGCACTACAGTCGAATGCTAATGCGTCTTTCAACTTTTCTCAGTCTATATATATAAAAAAACATCTGCTCGGCTCAGTTTTTCTCAGCCAAACCACGACTGTGTGTTTAATCAGGATGCTTTCCTCCGTTTGTCTAAAACTGGTTCATTGATTGAGGACAGGAAGTGGAAGTCTGAAGGAATTGGATGGGGGCAGGGGATGAGGAGGGTGAAGGAAGAGAGGTGAGGGGGCTGAGTGACGGGTGGAGAGGTGGTGGTGTGTGTCTTCTAGACGAAGGGATGGAGGGAGTAAATCCTTTTCTTCATCATTACCTCGTCTCTGCCACTGCCCTCACCTTAATTAGTCTCAGAGCAGCTCGCCCGGCCAGAAGTCTGCCTCATCCCTCCATCCATCCCTCTACCTCCCCTTCAAACCCCACCACCATCCCTCCCTCCTCATCCCTTTCACCTCCTTCTCTTTCTTCCTCTGCTCTCTCTTTTTCCTCCAGCGATTTCCACACTTCCTCTGTCTCTCTCGCGTTGCGCTTCATCTTCGTCTCTGTGGAAATTGACTGAAATACCAAACCCCTAACCCCACAATATCAACAGCTGTGCAGCTATACACACACACACACAGCACAAAGAGTTTAATGTTGGTAAATACCGCAGACACACACACACACACACATACATGGCTGCTCCAGGCTTGGCAGCTATAAATACAGAGGATTGCAAAGAGGAGGAAACTCGGTTAAAAAGTTAAGTGGGGAAAAAAGCGGCGCAGTGAGATTGACACTCCGACGTCTCAGCTCTCTAGAGGCTAAATTAGGGGATCCACAGCTCCACACACACACTGACAGACAAGCACACCTTGGGAGAATGCACATTCACACAAACCCACGTATGTGTGTATGTGTTTGTATGTGTTTGTATGTATGCGCTCCTCACACACCGAAGGCCCATGCAGTGTCCCTGTTTTCCGTCCACCAGCTGAATGCTGATGGCCACTGGGACATTAATGTGGTGGGAGATACTGTACATTAACTACAGTACTACACTCTGCTGTAGTTTTACTGCGTTGCCTCATTCCATTAAACTGCATGTTGAAGTTACTGGTGGCAGGCCAACAAACCAGCTCAAAATCATTTCATTTATTCATAAATAAATTCTACTTTGTTTCTCTCGCTTCAATTGTAATCCCACAACCACTTTAGGAAAGTTTATATTATTATCATAGACATCCTGCTTATACAGCAAAGTAGTGTATATTAAATTTGGCTCCTTCTGTGGAAAATGACTTTGAGATGTGAAGCATTTTAGTTTAGCTGGGACTGAGGAGAAGAGAGCTTTTATTTAGTGCTGTTATAAACACGTGAAACAAAACGTGAAACTGCAGAAACTCACAAGGCCTCAACACAAAATCTCAGGAAAGAAAGATGGAGCCCAAACACAAGACGGGTCAGCCTCCTTTACTGATATTCAAACAAAATACTGCTGAACAGGCAAAGGTTTCATTCAAATCACACACTGTGCTCCCGTTAGGGCCGAAGTTCTTGGTGGTTTTGTTTATTTTTGAATTATGTTGGCCAAAAATGCAGCTTGCCTGCATAAAGTAGCTGTAAACAATTGACTGAAAGCACTTTTTCTCTCTTCTGTATCATTTCAGTTATTATAAACGCAAGTGTTAAGCCTAAGCTCAAGCTAAGCCTAAGCAGATGCCTAAAGCCTAAACCTAAGCAGATGCCGTATCCGGATGTAGCAATAACAAAAACAGTTTGTTTTTTTTTTAGTTTTTACAAGTTTTTACAAGAATTGGACTTTCCACAATTCCCTCATAAGCCTCCATGAATTTTAACTTAATGATGTAAATATTTAACCAAACTGTGTTTGAAAATTTTCCACCTTTATCCAAGTAAAACTGAACCACCACAGCTGGTCATCTGTGAGTGTAAGCAGCATCAGCCTGCAGGGGGCGCTGTTGACATTGAAGTCGCTCCGTTTGTGACCTCTGAGCCTGCTGCTGTTTGTGCGCGGCCTCCCGCTGCTGCCGCTAGATGGCGTTCAGGCTCTTTACAGCCTGACACCAAAGCAAATGAAAGTCCTGCCTTCTTAGATTGACATCTTCAGGTCAATTCTGAGTCCTACTTAGTAAGCAGTAATAAATTCTTGATTGTTACATGAAGATTTAGGACAAAGTAATGAATGATATTTTTATGAGAAAATTTGTGATTTTTATGACCAAAATATCATGGAGGAAAATCCACCTAAAACTGACACACACTTTTAAGACACAAAGTCAGCCTAATTATGACAAAAGAAGCGTCAAAGACGTTGAAATCATTTATAGAAAATAAAAAAATATATATTTTTCGAAAATGTAGTCGCAAAAAAATTTGTGAAAAAGGAATTCTTTAAAATAATAATACTAATGCCTCGAAGGATACACTTGACCCAGCTTCTGATGCATGGACCATATGTCTGTGCATTAGATTATCTGTTTGACTGTATGTTGATGAATCTGTGTGTGCGTGTGTGTGTTTTCATTCTAATATAAGGGAAGAAAGAAGGACTAAAATGAAACACCAGCCCATCTTTTAAGTTCTATGGCTAAAGAGTAGGAATATTGCAGTACTGGAGGATTTCTTTTAAATGCAGTACTTGAGTGCCCACACACACACACATATTTGCACACGCTCACACACATGCATGCAGAAAGAGAGACAGTAACTATTCAGCCCATTCTTGCGTAAATCACTTGGCCTCAGGGCTCTCTTAACCCTTTCTCTCTCTCTCTCTCTCTGTGTGTGTGTGTGTGTGTGTGTGTGTTAGATGTCCCTTTGAAAACAGTAATGCTGGTGGACAGTATAAATGGTTGCTGTGATGACGAGCCTCCACTGTATCTGTATGAAATCCAATGCACCGTCAAATCTGTTTGGGTTTGAGACTGAAAACACACACAAAGAAAAGCCGTCAGAGTTTACAGCAATAACACACAAACTGTTTTCACGCATAAATGTAAATATTAACATTGTAAATATGTAAATATTAAATATTGACTATTCATATTTAGTCGATAATAGAAGATAAGATGTTTTTGTTGATGTGATGTAGTTTCAGTAATCTAAAATGTTAAATGTAACAGCATGTGCATGTGAATAAAATATTCCATCGTGATTTTCTGAGAGTTAATCAGTGTAATTATTAATGTGATGACTTTGTCTAAAACGACTCGCAGTGAGAGGATTCAAACTACCGACTGCCGCCTGTGATGCAAACTCAGAAGTAATAAGCTGTAGATGTCATCAAGTGCTGGAAGTGCAGCTTTCACAAATAAGCAGCGCAAAGTTTGCTGCTGAGCTTTTTAGCAGAGGTGCGACCGAAGTGATGTGTGTGGACCGTCACAGGAAGTGGAATAACGTTTCAGAATGATGATTCTTTTTGGCATGTAATTATTCCTCATAAACTTTACCAAAAACTTGGACTTATTGAGCAAATGTTAGGGCAACTTTTGTTGAGCTAACGTATAAAAATCTGACCTGAAATGAAGTCTAATGATATGATGTTGCTGTCTGAGGTTCAGTATCACCTATAAAATGATTTTTGTAGTTGAACCTCTTTTTCCTGTTATGTTAATGCTTCTTTGTCCAATTTTATACATATATATATATATATATATATGTATATATATATATATATATATATGTATATATATATATATATATATATATATATATATATATATATATATATATGTATATATATATTGAATTACTGCTTGCAAAACTTCACAAACTCTCAATTTTATTGTAGAAAAAAAACATCTAACTACATTTGTCGATGCAACTTACTCGAGCGTCTTTCTCATCTTGTGTATTTTGCTTGAACTTTCTACAATTTAAAGCACAAGGTGGAACAAACTTGTGTGTCTACAATCAAACAAAGAGGCTAAAAATTAAATTAAATCAAACCTATATTTTATCTAAAAGTTACAGCAGGATGTAATCATTTTTTCCTTTTTTTTAAAAAAAAACCTTACCCCCTTATATAAATGGTATACAAAAATTTTACATGAATTATATGTGGTAAAGATGCATCTAAAGATTTGTATTATTTTGTCAGTAAGTTTGCACACATTATACTGTTAAACAACTGCTTGCACTACATATCACAGACTTTTCTATTCTACTTTGCATAATATTTATTGGCTCTTATAATTTACACACTTTAGTTACACTACTGACATATCATATTATACAGTCCATGTAGTGATTTTTTAAATTTGTATACACCACAGTAAATATACATCAAGTACATAAAGTTGAAGCTAATGTAACTGAATAAGTTCTCTAATGTTCTCTCTGAGCGATACTGTCCTATAAAACTTTAAAGAAACGAAGACAAAGTTAGAAACCAACACGCTGAGAGATTCAAACATATTTTAGTCGAAGCTGAAGGTTTCTTTAGCACCAGCATTTCTCACTGACAAGCGAACGTCTCATGGAGGAGCCAGTGACTGAGGTTGATGGGTGGAGGAGGAAACACAAAAATCCACATTGACTGAGTCAGTGTGGAGATAAGATTTACTGGCTGTTGGAGGCAAGAGGCTTTATACACAGGGTGGTAAAAAGTAACGCAGGTATTGGCATCACACACACACACACTCACACACACACACACACACACACACACACACACACACACACACACAGACTTCACTATCAGCAAGTTGTCTCAGGCTTGCTGAACCCCCGTAATGCTCCTATTAGCAGCTTCAGTTAAAATGGCATTTCATCAGGCAGCTGACAAGTGAATTATCTCTCCCTTTTTCCTCCCTGTTTCCCTCCCTGCCTCTCTCTCTCTCTCTCTCTCTCTCCCTCTGTCTGTCTGCCTCGGTCTCCCACTCTCCCCCCGGCTCAGTGACAGTAGCCTTAGGCCTGAGATAAAGAGGAGGCGCGCGGCGCTCGGCGCTCTCACACACACTCGGCAGAACTGAAGTGACATCCTGTCAAAACAATAGTTTACTACAACAGGAACTTGTGTGTTCTGTCAGACAGAGGCTGAACTTCAACTTTGGGACATATAGATTCCTCTTTCATATTGATCCCCCCGCCCCCCAATTTGTGTGTGTGAGTGTGTGTGTGTGTGTGTCAGCGTGTGTTTCATTTGGGCCAGTATACTTGGATCCCGGCCCAGAATCAGAGTGTGTGTGTGTGTGTGTGTGGATTAAAAACTCAGAGGACAGTTTAGATGCTGTTCATCATACAGGCGTCTGTAGTGCTCCGGGGAGGAATTGCCATTGTTGACAAATCTCCTCCAGAGCGCATCTGCACCGGTGAAGCTTTTCTCTGCCGTTTCTTTTCCCTCTCTTTTAAAAAACGTGACGCCGCGTTCCTGCTTTATACCCAGCAGTGGAGCTGAAGGGGCCTGCGTGCAGCAGTGTGGAGCAGGGCAGCCATTCCCAGCCTTTTAAGCTTGTGACAGCTTTTAAGGTGACCGCTTGTCACATGTTGCATATGTCCTTGAGCTGAGAGTATTTTGACCAAAGTGTCCCCCTCACCTCCTCTCGGTTGGTTTCACATAAAGAATGTGAGGTTTAAAGAGGTGAGACCATCCGGTTTATTACAGATTACAGAAAATCTGCTATTTTTTTAATTGTCGAAGTTGTTTTCTTTCCCTTTTCATGGTGTCAACCGTCATGTGGCCTTACAGATTTATTTTATGACCTGACCCCCATGTTGGACATCACCACCCAAAATCAACCTGATTTTTCTCCTGTCTGTTTTCTTTGGTCAAAAAAATCCTGTCAGTCAGGAGGAGATTAAAAAATAATCCTTCACATTTATTTATCTCCTCTTCTTAATAAACAAGTCATTCATCAACTTGTCAGCTTGTGCAGGATGTGATTCCCCACATCCAAACACAGTGTGAACGTTTCGAAACCTCTGCGAAACTTGTCCCACATGTCTCATGAAGACAGATGGCCACCAGGGGGTGCTGTAGAGCAGGGTGCAGAGGGGTGGCTGCATCCCAGCATACACCCCTGGGCCTGGGGAGTGAGAAGAAGAGAGCACCACCTGGTCAGGACTCTCCATCAACAGAAGGAAAGCGCTATAATGTGAGGAAATAACACAGTTGTCTGTTTAAACCTCACCTGACAAGAACTACAGTGAAGTCTGTTCTGCGATACAGCAGTGACAGATCTGCACGCCCGTCCTGCACTCTGTCACTTTTTATATCTTCGTGACACTCAGCCAGTTCTAATGAGTGAACTGGTAGGCGTTCGAGGACACTTTGAGGAGACGCATTGCTGCTCAGCTGCACTGCTGGCCCATTATAGCACCAACTGAACCTGCAAAGATGATTCTAGAGCAAGTAGAAGCAGACTAACAAGAAAATTAAGGCCTTGAGCTACACGAAGAGCTTCACTTTTCTGGTGTTTTAAAGCCCCTCACATTTCATCTGTGCGGCGATGAGGCCAAGAAACCTCGTCTGCAGCAGTAGCAGCAGCAACAACAACAACAACAACAACAACAATAGCTGTTCTGGAGGTGAGTTCGGGGACGGCACAGGCTCTGATTTCTCTTTTGCAACTGGGACGTCCACCTTTTCCTTACTCCTTTTAATCAGAGATGTTAGGCAGAGAAGATGGAGGCAGAACGGCGCAGGACGTCGGCTCACAACAAGCGGTTTAAGCAAGCACCTTCAACAACAACAACAAGGTGTGTTTTGGTGGTTTGTACGTGCAGCATTGTGTGATTCGGAGGGTATAATTGCACCTCGGTCAGATGGTGAAACCACACATACACACACACACACACACACACAAAGTGAGCACAAAGAAAGACCCCCACACATGGACAGACAGGAACAGACAGAGAGACGGACACATGGATCCATATATAATATATTCGTGTGTGTGTACACGCTGCCAGAAATATATGATGTGTGTGTGTGTATGTGTGTGTGTTATGTGTGTTATGTGTGTGTGCGCTACCTGGCCAGCAGTGGTAACAGGCTCTGAGGCCTTTAATGGGATTTAGCCCGAGGCTGTTTTATTAAGATGTCGGCTTTCCCTGCTGCCTCTGCAGCTGACACCATTCCCCACTGATACCCCCACCCTCCCCACCAACCCTCACCCACACCACACACCAGCCTCCAAGCTGCAGCCCCCATCACACCCAGCCTTCACCCCACGCAAATCCCCTCAACTGTCACCCCCACCGTCCCTCCTCCTTGCCCAGATGCCCCCTCTTCCACACGGTTCTGCACCCTATAATGACCCTGCCATCGCCAAATACCCCTACCCCAGCTCACCCCCGGTTCCTCACACACTCCCTCTTCTCACTGCTGTTTTATTCATTTTATTTTTGATGTGGAGACTAATTATCGCTAACTGATTCTATAAAGTATAACGTAAAAGTAAAGAAAGAAAATTTGTCCAACATTCTCTATTTTTTTCTATCTTATTTTTTGGCCGATGATCTGAATCTTTATTTATTTACGTGTTGGCGTCTTCGCATGCCGACGTGATGTAATAAGAAGTGAGAGAAAACTCTTGTCGAGATCTATAAGAGGTCAACAACCAAGCGAGACCTGCAGGCAAACCAAAGAGCGGTGGATCGACTCCTCAAACAAACCCGGGAGTCTCCTCCCTCTAATCCTCTGTCAGTGAGCTCCACCTGAGCTGTAGTCTGATGGTTTGACTCGGATGCTGCTCATAGATTCACAAATCTGCAGTTTCCCAGACTGGTGCAGTTGCAATTTGATAAGCACGCAGCTCCGGTTCGGAGCCGTGGCTTCGGCCCTCACATTGCATAACTAGTCTTCACTCTGGTGTGTGTGTGTGTGTGTGTGACAGGCGACGTTGCATCACAGTTCAGCTTTCAGGGTTTCTCTGAGTTTACAAGAAGTGGGGAGGTTCAAATAAAAGTCACAGAACCGAGAGCAAAGCTGCAGCTTTTGGCTTGACTCGTTACTGTCAGACCTAATGTGCTTTATGCTCTTTCTGCTGTTGTTTCTGCAAGTTGATGCTGATGCTGTGCAAAATGCTTATATTACTGATGCATTTTAATGTTGTAGCTGGTCGAGGCGGAGAACATTTAACAACTTTAGTCCTAACACTTAGTGGTTATGTTCTGGAGTAAAACATATATTATACAGTGTATTCCAATATGCAATCGACTCCTCTGAATTACAGTGTAGTATGAAGAAATTTGTATCTCAGAGTGAAAATGATGAATTGATTTTATCTTTGACTTTATTTATCATTTTGCAGAAATATTAATCAATCATTTGATGAGAAGATGTACTGCTTCAGCCTGGTACACCTCCACTGTGCCACATATGATGATCTACAAGGTATTGTACGTAAGTTCTCGTCTTGATGTGTGTTTAGTGCTAAAATTATGAATGACCAGGTGACCATGTTGGATCATAAATCACCCAGTTTAGTAACTGATAAAGCAAACGTTTGCAGTTTCCAGTCTGTCAAGTGAGGAGATTTTAATTAAATTTAATTTTCTTTGTTTATTATCATCATAAATTAAAATATTATCATTATTTATTGATTTTCTGATTGATTTTGTAGACTAAATGATAAATAAATTAATACAGAAAATTACTGATATAAAAGTTAACTCATGTAAATACATTTCAAATAAACAAATATATCTCCTCTTTTTGGTAGGCCTGCCGTTGACCTCCATCCTGAGCTTGTGTTAAAAATGTATAATTCTGATTTAAGTTTTTTCACTTCTTTATAATTTTTTTTAGTAATTTTAAATCACTTGACCACCATCCCTCACAGACCACCGTACCTTTAAGTTATTTTCTTTAAGTGTGGACCAGCAGCTCCTCTGTACCGCTGACATTTGAGCATTGAGCTAATTGGTAATAATTATCCACATTTCCATATTTACTGGCAAGTGTTAGACGCAGATATATTAACTCATGGTTCAATTAACCTAACAACAAAAAGGCCAGAATAAACACAACAACAACTCCAAAAATGAGAGAGAGGGAGCAACGAGCGCCTCGTGGGAAAAAGGTGAAATTCTTTCACTGATTCACCAGCACTTGGCTCTGTTTTGCATTCACTGTCATCTTTTCCCTCTTTATGGCAGCTTGGATTTCACGGTTTCATCCTCCTAACAACATTTCCTCTACTATTACACTCCCCCTGGAAACACTTAGCCCCGATCCTTCCCCCTTAACAGAGCCGACAGCGGTGACTCTGTCTTCCCTGGGCCCTGGACCTCTAGGCACTTCCCCTGACTGCTGCCTCCCAGGTACTTACTTCCTGTGCCCTGTACCCCCCCAGCTCCCACCCTAAGGTCCCACCCCCCGAAGGCACTGGTGCAACTCTAAGAATGTCGACGACGAAGCTCTGCTTTGTACTCGCGTGTACTGCTGATAGCATTGCGCTGCTGATATTTTGGCTATTGATGAATCTCATGAAGGCAGGAGGTGACGCTGGTAGAGTCAAGACCTTTTAATGCTGTGAAATGATGGACTGGCACTTCGGGTGTAGATCAGCTGAAGCATCTCTTTGTCTGGATGGATGCTTGCTTGGAGGGAGTTTTGGTGCACGCAGGAGTGTGTGTTCTGCAGGTTTGTGTGTGTGTGTGTGTGTGTGTTTAAGTGTGTTTTCTTCTGGCCGGTCTTGAGTGCTTTTGCTGTTTTTCCCTGGCAGGTTGTTCTGATTGGCTGGCCCAGGGGAAAGGAGATATCATGTTTAGCCCCAAACCAACATGCATCCCTCATCCACCATCCACTGCTGCCACAATCGTGAGTGAATGTGTGTGTTTGTGTGTATATTTGTGTGTGTGAGAAAGAAGGAAAGTAGGAGAGAGAGAGTAAGAGAAAGAGAGAGAGAGAGAGAGAGTGTCAGAGGGAGGTCTGTGCGTTCAGGCGATCACACACTCTGCTCTTTCTGCTAAAGTGCTTCTCGTCTCCTTGGCGAAGGCTGATGAGGTATGACATCACAGCACTTTGTTTTATCTTTAAAAGATGAGCAGGGAGCCCTTCACTTCCCCTTAATGAGGCCGAGGTGCCCACAGAATATATGGAAAGTGTGTGTGAGCGTGTGTGTGTGTGTGTGTGTGCCCGTGCTCACTCACATTCCTGCTTCTTATGCCTTTGCGTGTGTGCATAGGTGTGGGTGTGCTTCTGGTTTTCTGCACACTCTTGCTAACACCCATTTTACCCATAACCCCTGGCACTTCCTGTCCTGAAGCCATGTGTCAGACCTCATTGGCTACCACATCAATAACACCGCACTCACTCAGCTCCCAGCACCACATCAGCAACATATCACGTACCGCCGCTTTGACCGATTATCTCCTCCTTTTCATTTCCACAGCGGCGGTGATCGGGGCAGGTTTGGGTTTTGTTTACACATCTGGGTGTTGACGCAGCTCGGCTCAGGGTTGGACCACACTTCACCTGTGGAGGACTTAACTCAGATCTCATTATGAGTTAAGATCATACACTAATTTGTTATTTTGATGTTTAATCTGATGCTGATATTTTCGGATTAGTCAGTATTGTATGCAGATATTCAGTATGTTTTGATCATTTTTAAGGACATGCACAGATTTTGTTTTAACACACATTAAACACTGACAGCTTTTCAAGCTCACGTGAAGGAAACCACGTGTTCGAAGCCTTGTTTGCCACGTCAGCTTAAAGTTTTGTATGCTTTGTCTGTCATGCCCATAAAAATTAACAGAAAATAATAAATATTTGCACAAAACACTGGTTAATAAATGGGATCATTTAAAAACCCAGACTTAAATAGCTTTCGAAGAGAAATTGGTCATGTATTCACGAAAATGATCTGGTGCTGATTTTCACTGTTATTTTCTTGTTTTTGAGCTGCTTTTTTTTGTGTATATTTATTTGTAAAGCCAGTGGGATTTGCAAACTAGTTTATGCTTTAATTCTGTAGTATGTGTCACTGGTCCATTACACTCATGTGTTTCTATAAGAATAAACATTACAGAAATAAATCATCCCGAAATATAAATATCAACAACCTGTGCTGATCCGTTAAAACTCTGATGTGATTTAAGAAGACATTAAGACTCCATTGTGACGATGTTGCAGTCAGTATTTAAAAGAATAACTCTTCCAACAAAATTACATAACAAGCATATTTATGTAAAACCTGATCAGAATGTTGCCTAAAGTCTAATTCAGTAACTTCAGCCAATAAATATATAATCAAACAAACTGCATCATATCCGTCACATCAGACGTGAGCCACGCCAGCTGGCTCATATTTTCAGAAAAATCAATTGTAAATATTAATTTGTATTTGTTTCAAAAAGTTTCTCTTTTCCCACAGCCACATGCTGATTCAAACACTCTGAAGCTTGCACGCATTCATATTTAGCTCCTGATTTGTTGTCTGTAATAAAACAAACAATAAGCAGGGGGTCGTTCGAAACTGTGGGCTCCATGCAAAGCAAATCAAGTCCATTGCTTTGTAACGACGGCGTGTTGCAGCATTCGCTCCTGCAGATACATTCATGCTGCCCACAAGAAGCTATGGACACTGTTGTTTGTCCTCACTGATTTTATTTCCTTTCAGTTTAAAAGCACAACTTATTCCTTGAAATAAAACCTCAGAGAGGAGTGTGGAGCCTCACTTTGGTAACACATGTCGGTATCCTTGTAAGACCAGTAATGAATCAAATGTGGAGACTCAGATTATACAAGCAGGGAAAAGTTAAATTTTGAGGCTCAAGAGATGAACCTATAAAACCCACTCAAAAATTCTTCATGAGACACTTTAAAGGTAGGTAATTTTGTAATTTAAGATGCTGTGTCCCCTGTCCCTGGACACAAACCTACAACTTTTACTCTTCTGCCAACATCTTCCTGTCTTTTTTTTTTTTTTTTAACTAAACAGAGCCCTCATTCATTGCAAAAGAAGCAAAGCAACCTAAATCCAGCAACTGAAAATTGTCAGTCCAAATGTGATTAAAAAGTGTTTCTAAATGAGAGCAAAGACAAAGACACACAACAGCAGAATGTGCTATAGGCAAAAGATGTGCAGTCCAAACATGTCTTGTTCCTAATCCTCATGGGAAGCTGGTGTACGCTGGCTTCCCTGATGTGTGTGCCATGTTGCCAGACGTGGCGGTAGCTGGCTAACGCGGCTGTGTGTGTGATTAACTAGCATTAGCCGTCATTAGCCTCTGCGCACCAACGCAGCAGCAGAGTGCAATTAAGACGCTAATCCGGCTAATCCACTAATGGAGCTAATCTGATAGACTGGAGCGAGGCTTTTCAATAGGCTTCTTTCTCTGAGAAAACACACACACACACACACACACGGCGGCACCCATTCTCTGTCTCTTTCACAGCTTTCAAACACATTTACACACACTGCTTCAAACACACATCCACAGTCAGTCCGGGTTAAATCCAGTGTGTCCACTACCAGTGAATTAGAGGGGCAGATTCATCTCCCAGACATCTCGCCCACAGCCATTAGTCAGCCCGAGGCCTCTGTCACACGACTGACCACAGGGAACAAGTGAGAGAGGAGGGAGGGGAACGGACGGCTAACGAGCGACAAGTCTTACCTCAAGGTAATTTTGGTTTACAGCTCAGTTTTATCAGATGCCATTTCCTCCGTCTCATATTCATGATCTCACAATATCTGTGACGCAGAAAAGAACTTCAGATCTTTCATTTCTGATTGCAAACTAATAAATAACAAGACAAGAGCGTATACGTCACTTTAGACGTTACTTTACGTAAAAAAGAAAAAATGTGGCAACTTTGTGGCAACAGTTTGTTGAAGGCCCTTTTCTATTCCAGCATGACTGTGCCCCAGTGCACAAAGCAAAGCTCCATAAAGACATGGTTGGATGAGTTTGGTGTGGAAGAACTTGACTGGCCCACACAGAGCCCTGACCTCAACCCCATCCAACACCTTTGGGATGAACTGGAACGGAGATTGTGAGCCAGGCCTTTTGGTCCAACATCAGTGTGTGACCTCACAAATGCTCTACTGCATGAATGGGCACAAATTCCCACAGAAACACTCCAACATGTTGTGGAAAGCCTTCACAGAAGAGTGGAAGCTGTTAGAGCTGCAAAGCTGTCTGTGTGTTTACAATGAGACGTCATTAAAGTCCCTGTTGGTGTGATGGTCAGGTGTCCCAATACTTTCACCTACATCATATATTTGCACAAAGATGGTTGATTATTTTGGTGAAATATCAGAAATGCAATTAGAAATTTACAATTCACAATAAATTACAAAGGCTGAAAGCAAATGGAATCTACTTTCTCAAAAGTGACTCAGACCTGAGAACCAGAACCAGAGATGTTATACACAAGCAGAAAATAATTTCAGCAAACGTTAAAAATTCCCTCATAGAGTCACCACATAGACCAAGATGTGATGGTATCAAGCGGTAAATGGGAAGCTAAATAATCCACGAAGGGGTGACATCTTTTTTTTTTACATCTGTTTTAATTAATTCTCAGTGGAGCTGTGGCAAATCACATGTGAACTCTTTTCTCTCTTTGCCAGAAAAGAAAGATGGTGGGAAATGCTAGCGTCTAAAAACCTGGAAAGTTTAAGGGCAGGAAGGGCAAATTTAATTTTTTTTCTCCCCTTTACCCAACTACATTGTTTCATTTTACACTTTTCCTTCTCTCTCCTTTTCTTTTCCTCTGGCCTAATTGTAGAAATGTAAGTTTGGAGCCGTTAAAGCAGTCAGGAGACATTTTGAAAGGCTGGTTGAAGGAAGATGGAGGTCGCTCATCTGTCTCTGGCTTCAAACATTGACCTTGGCTGCTAATGATGATAATGATGCTAACTGGGTAATGACAGCTCTGTGTGTGCATGCATGTGTGTGTGTGTGTGTGTGTGTGTAAGCAGGAGAGACAGCGTCTGTGAGATAGCAAGTGTGTATGTGCATGAGTGTGAGAGGGGAGCATGTGAAAGTATCATAATCAGAGCCGCTAACGCTAATGAGCTAGCCCTTTGAAGAGAACCGCCCGGCGAGGGCCCCACTCCTGCCAACTCATTAGCTGACCTGAGGAGTGCCTGATTAGAATGCTTTTGATGAAATTTTCAAGGATTTTCCTTAAATAAAAAAAAAAAGAAAAAAGAAAAAAAAACGTAAAAATTTTGTGAAGTTAGATAAATATTGCACTAGTCTTTTTTTCGGGGTGTGTGTGGGGCGCAGTTGATGGGGAAAGTGGGAGGTCATCTACTAAGAAGACTTCAAAGGGCCCTCTGAAGAGTGCTGGATGAGATTGATTTGCTGTTTTTATTGCCGATGAAATGTACAAATATGTTTAATGGGAGGAGAGAGCAGGAGAATGTTTCCTTTCACTCTTCAAACGCCCACGCGTCATCCCCGTCTCCATTTCTCTCTCTGAAATACACACACTTACTGATGAGTATACGTGTGCACACCTTCCCGCCTCTGTGGAAGTCAACAACTCCTTTGCCGCGGCGTAACAGTGGCGCAGACATGAGAGGCAGTGTGGGTAAATTAGTCTTCAGCAGGAAGTGAAAAGGACAGGTTGCTCGGCGCTGAAACACACTTCTTTAAAGCAGAGAGACAAACTACACACACAGCGTGAGGCGGCGCAGTCACATCACCTCTCATTTCGCAGCGTGAGGAGAGAGTCTGGATCAAAGCGAGAAGATGCCAGGCCTTCACGAGAGAAGCGGGAAATTATCTGCCGTGCGGCGCCGTGACAGTAAAGTATTACAGCCTTTGGTATGTTGACCAAAGGAAGCTGTTACCATCAAGCTGTATTGTTCACTTTGCATTAAATGCTGTGAGAAAAACGGCAGCTTTTATCACTTTAAGCACCTGTTGACTTGGTGTGCTGAAGAGATTTTCTGATTTTTTTACTACATTATGTGAAAAGGAAAATTGTGTCCTCTCTCAGTCCCTGTTTGGGCCATTATGTTGGAATAATATTGTTGATTCAGCTCGGTTCAGACTCTTCAGCTGCAGCGTGTTGTGTTAAAGACTTTGTTCACTTACTGAATTTCTGATCCACATGTGCATTTCCACAGAGAGGATGAGATAACCGCACACATCAGCAGTTATAGGAGCTTTTAGACTCAAATCAAGTAAACACATTGCTTGTAAATGTAAATGTGGCAATAGAAAATACTTTTATTTTGTAAAGTATTTGATGTATTTTTACATTTGTTTGTGAACTTTGACAAATCTGCACAGCTGACCAAAATGTCTTGACTGTGCTGACCTTTAAAAGCGCAATATGTAGGACTTTGTGACAGAAACATACAGATATTACCTAAAATTATCACCAGAATGTGATAATTGAAATTATGTAAAACATTAGTGTGTAAGGTTTTAATGTGCTGTGCTCATCGTGAGAGTCTTGGTTGTCTTTGGGTAGTAGTTTTGGAGTGAGACGGCTAAATACTTTTCTTACTACTCTTGTATGTTTCTCCAGTTTTACCAACCCCACCTTTAACTCACTGCAACACACCCTCCATGGAAACACAATAAAACTCTCTAAAATGGTTTTGGTTAGTTTTTCCACTATTCCAGCAATCACCGAGCCTCGCTGGAGGAGCTCAGCTGAACACAGCTGGACATCTAAATGGGACTGGCAGCAGCAGTGTTGCTGATTCTTTAGATTAGAAAACACAGTAGAATCCATCTAATGGAAGAATATTCGATTGGATGAATGAGCTCAGAAATAATTTCCTACCTGAAGTTTGGGTGAGGATGTTGGATGTTTGGTTGCAGGTAGAAGCCACTTTCCAAGAACTTCTGCAGGAAGTGAAGGTGCAGCGATTTGGAGCGTGTGTGTGTGTGTGTGTGTACTTCAGTGCACGTGTTTGCCTGTCTGTCTGTTTTTGGTTTATGTATGTGCATGTGTTTCTTTCTTTGTGTGTGTTTGAGTTGCAGTAGTTCAGGCAGGGAGAGAGCTGGAACTCTCACAGTGAATTTGGACAGACTGGAGTCTGAGAGGCAGTTCAAAGACCACAGGCCCACAGGCAACAACCAACACTCAGACCGCTGCCTGTGTGTGTGTGTGTGTGTGTGTGTGTGTGTGTGAGGCAGAGAGAGCATTCAGTCTGTGCGTGCATGTTTTTGTCTCGACATGCGATGATTTGCTTGTGTGTGGTTTTTAAGGTGCCTGTGCTGATGTGCTTTTATTTTGAAAAAGTTTCACTTCACATTCTCACAGGCACATAACATGGACAACTAATCTCAGGACAAACATACGCTGCATTAGCATGGGCACGCCATTTGCAGTAGACACCCTCAACAGCTGTCCCAGGCTCTGACACTGCTGCAAGTTATGCACGAACACCAGTGCCAAAGAAACACCAAATAATTAATTATAAAAATATTTCCTGCTAATTGTTGGGCTGTAATTAATGAGCTAACCTTTGGAGAGAGGGAGAGGAAGGTGGAGAGGGAAATTATTCATGTTGTGTTTGCATATATGAATATGCAAAAGATAATTATCCCCTCCGAGGAGGGACAAAAAAAATGTCTCTATCTGAAGCTAACTTACCACCGTGCACACACACACACACACACACACACACACATTTATGAAAACACGCTCCCACTTTATGCTCTTTATATCGCCAGTCACTCTCTTCCTGTTTGTCACTCTCTATCTCTTTCTTGATCTCGTCAACATACTCTGATGATGGGTGGCTCTGAGCAATGCACAATAAATGGATGAGTTCTTTTCATTTTGACGAAAACGACAAACAGGGACGTAACCTCTGGCTAATTCCTACTGGAAACTGCTCTGTTTTGTCAAGACTTTATCCCCAAAGTGAAACGGAGGCCGACATCGGTCACAGGCCGACACACAAGTCAGTGTCAGTCGCTGTGTTCCCTCCACAGATGTCTCTGTTGAACAGTTGTTGCTTTAAAGTTGTCATTTTTAAATAAAATAACCTGCCTGTTTAATGAATACAGCAAGTTTTGTCCCGTTGTTCACATGACTTTAACACTGAAAATCCATTATTATTTGGCTGATAGATCATCGGCTGCAGGCGCGAGTTGTAAAATCAGTTTAATTTTTGGGAATATTTCACACATTCAAGCTGAGTCCCTGCTCGTTCAACACCCATGGAGCTTATGGGAAGTTAATTTAATGTCACCTATCACAGGTTAGCCATTTTATTTTCTCCATTTTTAGAGCTCATTGCTTGAAGTTAAATTTCTGTCTCTTATTCTTATGCTCTGTACCTAATAACGACTGACAGCGCCTTAACGCTAAATCTCTGTCACCCCACAAGCATAAATATACGTACCGTGGGTGGACGGTTTTTGTAACATAATTGTGTGGATGGACACCTGACTGCTGTCGCTGTAACATTTGCCAATAATTTTAGCAAAGACGTGAGCGATGCATCAGCACTTCAGACTCCATTCACATGTCTTGCCTTCACATTGTGTGGGGGGTTTGCTGTGGAAAGAAGAGTAAAGAATATACTTGGTATTCTGAGTCAGTGTTAAAGTCATGTGGGAACAAAATGGATGTTGAAAAAAAATGAAAATCATTCTGAGTCTGTTGCATATTGGCAGTAAAACTGAACAAAAGCAACAACAAAATGAAACAACAACAACTTAAGGAGCTTTAGGGGCCACCAGTATTTTTAAACTGCACATTTTTACATATGCATTTCTTTGCTTATCAAAATGTAAGAGTTAGGGTTAGCATCCTACAAAGACAAAGGAGACGCCGTCCACCCGTCAAATGTTTTTAATGACGCAATGTTTCAAACTTCAACGTCTTTGTCAGGCAAATCTCCATGTGAACAAAAAGCAGACTTTATGTTGAAACAAAAATGGCCGCTCCTCCACAGTGGAACAGCACAAAGCTCGGCTTCAGCGTGTCGCCGTCTTTCTTCTCACTGCGGTACAAATGCAGGCAGGTGTTTGTCTCACGTCCAGGGTTTGGTGGACGTGAGTGTTCGAAGGCAGCTACCAGTAGTTTTATACCCAAGGTGTCATTTTTAACATTCTGCTACAGTGACACCAAAACATTTTATTATGTGTTATCTCTTTTTCTCAGCAGTGTGGAAATCTGCTGAAATCACAGAACAGAAGACACTAAAGTTCCTGATGGCCTGCATGTGTGCCTGAAATGTCCTCATGGTTTATCAGTTTACTCTCAGACCTCTTTGTATGTCTTGTGTGTGTTTTCTGGATGTGAAAGTGTCTCTTAATAAGTGTGTGTGTGTGTCTGCTGCTGGCCTGCTGGTCTGGTCTGTGGTTTCAGGTTGGAGAGTCCATTACAAATTCTGATCACAGTCTAACTGACCTCTGTGTGTGTGTGTGTGTGTGTGTGTGTGTGTGTAAGACGATGGACTGTGCATATTATATCTGTTGCCCACATTGATTCTTTAGGTTGGCTGAGGAGAACAGTAGCTAATTGAATAGATGAATAATATATTTCTGAATAATAAATGAATGTTTTGTTCTGGTGCCTCTCAGCAACAGAAAGAAATTACCTCTCAGGTGGGATGAGCTCACAGAGTTCACTGCGTGTGTGTTTGTGTGTGTGTGTGTGTGTGTGTATGGTCTCATTAACTTCATTGCATTACCATACAGAATAGATAAGATACTATGTGATCAATGCTATTGATGAGGTACAGACCATCGGACACCAGAAGTATCGATCTCTGTAGGCAGATACACACATTGTTGTAAAGAGACGCGCGCACACACACACACACACACACACACAAACCCACACACACAGTGAACAGACCGCACTGACCTGCAGCTACTGTGGTGGTTTTGCATGCAGTACAAAGTTGGCATATTCAGATGAAAGCTCTCATGCCTTTGGGCATGCTAACCGATCTGAAATGGTGCATATGGTCCTCAGGATGCCTTCATCTGCTGATTCGCTCTTTCTTCTTCTTCTGTGGTGCTGCCACCACACCACAGACTCCGCCCATTCACTGCCAGCTGCTCATCAATAAGAAATAGACCTGCATACCTCACTGACCACGGCTCACAACCTTTCCATGCGTGCACATTTTGCAGACACACACACACGAGCAGTCATTGTTGTGGAGGTGCCCATCCCAGGTGGGGCCGATTAAGTTTTCATGGATGTCCTCAGGGCGAAACACTTAAGGGTTAACCAGCTTCCTCCAGCAGAATTAAAAGAGTTAAAAGTCTGCCCTGTCTTTCAACACGTCCCTTTATTCTCACCTCTCTGCTCATTGCTTAGCTGGTATATCTGTGATAATGTTGTCGTAAAAACAAGGATGTGAAATCATTTTGTTCTGTGATTAATATTTTTTATGCAATCGAGACATTGTCAGCAGACTCGTCCAGTACTGTAGTTTTAATGAAACGATTCTTGCATATCTTGAGTGTTGCACTCTGTCACCGCTGCCTCCTAGAATTACGTTTACAGTATGTAGTACTACTGCACTACTTTTCCCAATTTCATTGTGTTGGCAAGCGTAATCATGGCCTGAATGATGTTCACAGGTAACATTTTGTAAGAGCTATATCATGTATTTGTGTACACGTTTAAATACATACGGCCAAAGTACCCAGAGCAGTCTGAAACCCGGATAGCCCCTACGCTGCTCTTGAACAATATTGAACAACATATACATGTTGTTCACCAAGCTGATGTTTTTCCCTTTCAGCAGCCGTGACGTCCTTTCACACTGAGACGAGGCCTGAGACGGTCACGGTAGGTTTTGCACAAATACAAATACAAATCAGGTGAACTTCAATAACGGGTGACGTGCATCCTTGTGGGTCAGAAATGACAACATCGTTTAGTATTCTGTGAGTTATCTTGTTACTGCATGTCTGCTGCTGTACGCTGTTTTAAATGTAAGATACACCTCATCACATCACAGATAATTTCATCATTTTTATTACCATTGATGTAACCAGGACTGGAGTATAGAGGTGCATGTTCAAGTAAGTCCATTTCTATCCTCCAGTAGATTTCCATTTATTAAACTGAAGGGATCTTTTGCATAAGAAATTCTACGTATGCTTAATATAATGTGGATTTTATATGAGTTTAAATGATGAGTGTTTACCTGGAGATGTAAAATTGTTTGATGAATATGTTTGGGGGTAGTAAAAGAGTGTCATTAAATCAGACAAATTATGTAGTGCTTTGATGAGACAAGATATCAAATATATTAGTCTTCCTGCTGAAAACAAAATATGAAAGTTCTTCAAATTTCAGTAAAATTTCTCAATCACTCAAATGACAAAAACATTTTTAAAAAATGCTTGAGAAACTGATGCTTTCTTTTGAATTGAACAAGAGAGACATTTCACTCCCAGAGCTTGTCAGGGGGAAGCTGACAGCGGCGTGTCGGAGGTGACACGGCTGGGTTTCGAGGGCCGATTCGGTTTTTAACACATCTGTCAGTTGTGGGAAACCTCTTCGCGTTGCTCTGATGTGCCGAATCCAGCCAGACATCGCAGACAGACAGCAGGAGACGCGCAACCACAACCTCACATCAGTCAACTGATGCTTTTACTGACGATGAAAACAGGCCGGTGTCTGTCAGTCTGGTGATATTTTTAATTTGAGCAGTCCTAACTGAGCACATGGCTCTTTTCAAATAAACACGAGTCCCATTTTGTGATTTGATTTGATCCCATAAAGCCACACGGGTGCATTAGGTCTGCTGCTGATTTATTATTGAAATGGAGACTTTACTGTGCACGGGTGGAAATCAGTGGTGTCTTCTCTAATGGGGAATCATTTTGAGGAAATTAGATTGAGGCTGCAACTAATAAGTTTCCATTACCGATGATTATGCTGGATATGTTTTGCAGTAATTGGTTATTTGTTAAAAGTGAAATTTTTGAAAAAGGAAATAACACAATCGTCTTCCTGCAAAATGAGAGGGTAAATTTATAGGCAAGAAAACACCTTAACTCATTTTATTTTTTACATTTGGGCGTTTTGAAGTTAAAGTCCTACTTGGTTTATTACAACCAGCAAATTATGTATTGGAGGCTAATGCAGTCAGTATTAACTACTGTGTAACTGACACTGCTTGTGCTACTGTTGACAGTGCTGTAATGCTACACGACGTTACTGTTACACAACTAGTTTCAGGTGGTGAGTAAAAGTAGCTACAACTTCTTCACTAAAAGTCATCCTACTTTAACGGCTGCCACAAAGGTTGGACTGTAAAAATCTGATGGCAGATTTCTCCTCTATGAAACGTCAATCCATCAGGCTAATCAATCAGCAGCTACAGGATTACCATTTATAAACTGCTATGTAGATACTGTTTAAGCACAAAAATGAAAATTTGAGATAACTAAGCTTTAAGATAGCTAACATTTATTCAGTTACGTTTAGTAGTTTATCTTATTTTAGCTTAGCTTAATTTAAGGCATAAGTATTATGGAAGAGGGTGGCATAGAAAGCCAGCTACCAGGACTTCTAAATATCTCAAATTAAAACCTCAAATCTTCAGTGTGCAAAATGTACACAAACATGAATGTTAAAAACAACACTTTTTGCTGTAGCCTGTGAACCAAAGCAGACTTCAAAGAAGACTTCAGATTATTGTTGATCTTCAGCAAGAAAGCAAATAAGCTTTTTTTTCTGAAATGTTGAGCAGGAACATGACTTCATTAATCCCCACAATGCACAAAAAAAATAATCAGTTCTTAAATTTTTTGTCAAAATTGCTGGTTGTTGCTGACAGCAAATTTAATTTAATCAACCTGCACTAAGCATTGTCATTTACAACACTACTTCTGGCAATTAAGTGGCAGAAAAGATGCAAGAAGTTCCCTCTAAAACACGGCTAACCGCAACACTGCCGGCCTCGACTACTTCCTGGCCTTATTAACGCTGTCGTTACCCCGGAAACCAACAAACTGGCCAATCAGGGCTCAGCAAGTGAGATATGGAAACAAATACACACACACAAACACACAAACGGACACAATGTGGCCTGGCAGCTTTAAGCAGCTGACACAGAGTAAAAGTGACGTGCACACACACACACAGACACACACACACACTCACATACAGGCATCCAAACACACACACGGAAAAGCACAAAAACGCACATTTGTGTACAATGCCGATATGCACACTCACATAAACACACTGTGACACACACAGAGTGACACAGACGCGTAGTGACAGCATCTCTCCTCTGGCAGGGAGTGGCAGGGCTCAAGCCCCCCAGGCAATGGTGCTGCTACTGGAGTGAAAAAAAAAGGGGGGGGGGGGGGGCAGACAACAATGCACCCCCCCCACATGCCCCAACACCAAAACTCTCTCTACATCTTCTTTACCCCCCCTCCATGTCTCCCCCCTTTCCTCACTAACTCCTGTCTGTTAACACTAAATGTGTGTGCGAGGTTTCCGTTGGAACGATGCTAAGTGGCCGATGCCTTCTGCCTCTGAGGCTGCATGTGTCTGGTGTCAACTGTGTTTCTGTACCTTGTGTGTGTGTGTGTGTGTGTGTGTGTGTGTAGGGGGAGGGGGGATCAAGGGCCTGAGGCAAACGTCCCCAACGCTCGCTGGAGGGAAGTCAATAATCATTAGTTTTCCAGGTGAGAGGTGCTCGGAGCATGAACCATCGACCTCTTTCTACCCTTCACGTCCAATTGCCTACTGCTCCATCATACATACGTGCACGTGTGTGTGTAGTGCATGTTTACACAGCTGTAACTTTATCCAAAAGTGGCAAGTGCCAACCAAAATCCCTCATAACTCTTTTTGCCACGCGTCCTTTGACTAAACTTTCCGTCCGTCAGTCTTGTCGGTTATGGGAACATTTTATGCAGCAGCTTCATTGCCAGCCATGAGGGTCAAGCACAACAAAGACATGTGGCAAAATATAAACTGGATCTTATTATACCTGTCAAGTGCACTAAAGCATGAGCCACATAAACCATGAGATATATTTTTGTCCGTTTTTATAGCACATTCACGGAAATGAACATGTAGTAAACAATGTAAGTGGACATATTTGTTGCATATTATGTTTTTAAAAAGTGAAGGTTGGATTATGTTTGAGGGCCAGATGTTTACGTTTTCACAGCAGCAGATGTCCCTGACCCTACTGTAAGAAAGTGTTGTACTATGGGTAAGTATGTCGGTATGCATGTAGTATGATTCCCCTCTGCAGTCACTTTCAATCAGCGTATCGTTGACAGGGATACATGGATGATATATCTGTTTGTTCTCATATTCACCCGTTTCTGAGTAATTATATCAGTGCATGTGATGCAGAAACAAGTGCAACATTGTTAAATGTTTCGTCGATATACAGATTTATCAGGAGCCTGTGCGTGTCCGTGGATCAAAGGCTCTCACTCTATGTGTGCCTCCCAGTGTATTTAGCTGCAGGTTAGTGGCCTGTGCATGCCTCTATTACTCACAATACTTCCTCATGGCAGCCTCAAGGATCCCTGGCTATGCACCCCGAGGCTACTGTTACGTTCATACCTCAAGCAACTAGCTGGTGGAAACCTACTGATTTTCAACTAACCGAGGCAAGTCCACTGATTGCTGATTGCTTCCTTGGTTGCCTCTTTATTTGTGAGGTGAACTTACATGACTCACATGATGCTAAGGATCGTGCGTGGATTTGCTGCAGATTGTCTGTTTACATGTTGTCAGCAGTAAGGAAAGCAACAGGCAAATGAGGATGCTACAACATGGACGCCTTTCAGCAGTCCAAGTGTATACATCTGATTTCTTAAGTGCTCAAGGAAAGACATCAAACCAGGATCAGATGATTGTACTGAGCTGATGATGGCTTCTGATCTAAAATCAGATGCACATGTAAACTTCCCAGACCAACTCTGCCCACTTGCCATTGTTGTTATGACCTGGGCCCTGAACGTCTCAGCGTCTTGCCATGCAAAACATGCACCAGGAAACGGTCATGATCAAATCCAGTCTGTTAGCTCTGAAGAACAAATTAAATGACAAAATGTTGGTCGACGCCCTCCAGAATGACACATCTAAACAGTTTTGTTTAGATGTCTAAACAGTTCTGATCTGATGATGCTGCGGTTAAGGTGTCGTTAGCAGCAGCTTAGGGGAAGGGGAAGATCATGGTTACAATGAAAAAAAGCTTCTCAGGAAGAAGACAAGTCTCAAGATTTTACTGAGATGTGAGGGTATGTCGACTAGAGACAGGAGCAATCAGACTCGCTACAGGTTATCCCTTACAGACTCTTACAGGTTGTAAACAACCTTCCCCCCAAACCTCAATTTTTTAGGAGGGAAAACAAAGTCTAACTTCCTTTTGGAGGTTCTGCTTTTCTTCAGCAGATTATAGTCGAGACAGAGTTGTAGAGAGAGAGAGAAAGCGGGAAGGTGGTGCGATACAGAACAAAGGCTGCCGGTTGGAATGGAACCATGGATGCTCAGTTTTATGCTCCTGTATGTGCCAACAGAGTCAAACATGTTATTTAATGTGTCTGCCGACGTGCTGGTTCATGCACATCAGTTTTCTGTACAATGAAAGACTATGAACATTCAGGCTCAGTTCAGGTGTGCGTACCTTCAGCTTCACTTCCAAACACTTGGTTTAGATGAAATGATGAAATGAGCGTTCGTCGCCAGCCGTGTGGTCGCTCTGCTCGGCCTGTTGGACTTGGTTAGTGACGTCATCATGTCCTCTGTCACCAGTGGGGGTCTTTGATGTCTTGTCATGCATCTACAAAATTTAGAGCACAACGACAGCTCTCAGTTAGCCTTTGCGAACACAATGACACTTCTCTGCACTACTTTCACCACCATGATTATACATTTACTCAGCGGGTGATTGGTTCAATCTGACCACAGGCAGCCACATTGATTTTTTTTTTCTTCTTGATGGCTGCACGATGTACAGTTATAAGCTTAAGGGGACGTATTGAATCATCCCCGCATCCTTCTTTATTCCCAAATCGAGTCTGTCCTGTTGTTTATTTGGTCGTATTCAAGGTTTAATTCACTCCTCGCCACAGTCACCACATCTAATCAGGCTGTAACCACTGAGACTCTGAGTTTGTGTTCTGCTGGGAGAATTAACAAGCTGAGGGTGCATGTGTCTGAGTGTGTGTGTGAGCTTAAGTGTGACTCACATAGGGGGTGGGCTTGTGTGTCTGTGTGTGGGTAAGTGTCCATGAGAGTATGAGGTTGATTAGTCCAGGTTTTAATGTGGTGTGGTCGGCATAGCCTCGGGTCATGCAACAGGCCTATTGTGGGAGGGAGGGAGAGAGGGAGAGAGAGAGAGAGAGAGGATGAGGTGAGAGAGCGAAGAAGTGTGTGTGTGTGTGGTTCTGTCTGTGTGTATTGCATGTGTGTGTATGTTAATGTGTCTAATTAAAGGCACAGGGGATCATGCCCCGGCACTGAGCTCTAGCAGCCGTCTGACGCAGATATGACCTCAGGCCATGGTCTATCTGACACACACACACACACACACACACACACAGTTGCACTTGCAAACAGAGTAACATACATCCGTGAGCAGCAACATACTTGAGAGACATATTACACTACATTAACACAGTCACAGTGCACGTCTCACAAAGACAACAATACGACACACTCACACGTCTGCTCATCCATTAAAAAAAAATAAAAAACTCCCACAGCTTTCTGAAAAGTCATTTCTTTTCCTCCCAAATGTTTTCACTCGTCGTCCTTGAGTGGGAGTGCGACCGATGACTAGACAGAGCAGGGAAATCCACTGGAAGCGCAAAGGTTTTATTTGAACTGAATAAATCTCTCAGCCGACGTGTCATTTCCACAGGTTTGTGAAAACAGTTCTTCACATTTCCCAAATCGTCTCGTTTGTGGATGCAGAGGCGAGAAAACAAGTGAAAAAGTTCAGCTAAGCTGTGCAGTGAAACTAATCATCACTGCTAACAAGCACAAGGAAATGAAATGAGCTTTCTGTTGAGTGAAATGCATCAGAGGAGGGAATCTGTAGCAACAAGTGACACGGACCTGCAGCTGCAGTCTGCCGGCTGTGCACACGTTGTTACAGCAGATATTTTACACAATTTTATTTGATAGTTTTGGAGGTCATTGTGTTTAATGAAATTAATTTCACAGATCTGTGATCATGAACAGCACCGAATTATTTTGTCAAATTTTTTGAGCATTTTATCCAGTGACAAAATGATTGTCTTCTAAGTCAATAAACAACAGGCTGCATGGTGTAGAGATTTTTACTTAGAATATAAAGACGTAGAGAGCAAATTTGTATTCTCCATGTTTCTGAGATGAAAACAGCTGTATCACACCACTGTGAGGGCATCCTAACATTGTCTCTGAGCTGCAGAGGACAGACGGGGCCCCTCTGGAAACGGCTCACAAAGTCTGATATGGAGATATTAAAAACACAGAGACCAAGCAGGAGTTTGGAGCTAAATATGTCGTGACAGTCTGCGTGTGTGTGTTTCACGAAGGTGGTGTTGGCGGTGGGCGGGCAGGCGGGCTTGGCGAGAGGAGGATGGGGTGAGCTGGAGGTGGAGTGGAGGGGTGGGGGGTGGTGGAGTAATATGGGTGTCAGGGTGCTAGCAGACTGTCGCCCAAGGCTGTGACATTACCGCACTTCTGCTCCGCTTCAAAAGAACCAAATCTAACTGACGACTGCTGTGATGGCTCAGTGTGTGTGTGCATGTGTGTGTGTGTGTGTGTGTGTGTGTGTAAGCAGTACATACTGTATGTGTGTTTCTAAATGATGCTCGCTGTGATCTGAAATTGGGATAATGCGCTGTGACACACCGCCTGGTGAAAGGCTTGAGACTGTACTGCCTTACTAAACCAGCACACAGGGCTGTGTGTGTGTGTGTGTGTGTGTGTGTGTGTGTGCGTGTGTGTGTGTGTGATTGATAGACTGATTGACAGATAGGCAAACAGGTTGTGTATAGAAACCATGAGTGGATTCTGTATTGAGTTTTCAGTCTTCTAAGTAAGCTGAGCAGTTTTTAGTGTCAATCGACAGGCTGACTGTTATTGAACGTTCAAAATCAGTTAGCAGCTGAACTAACGGAAAACCTTTAGTCAACCAGAGTCAGACCAGAGATAACTGGCTGGAGATTTGTCCTGCTGGGATACATAAACGACTTTTAATCTATTCCGTCCACACAACAAAATGAACCGGAAAGGAAAGCTCAGGCTGTCTGCCACGACGACACTCAACCCGACGATGTGAATCGGAGGATGAGACGAACTCGGGGCAGAGTTTGAGTTGAGTGTTTTGCAGATCACACAGCTAAAATTCACTTCCTTTCTATTGGTGAAATGGAAACATCACAGCAAGTGAGCCCGTCCTCTGATTACAGCCTGAATCGTGTTGATGTGAAGCCGTGCTGCATTAAACATTTACGTTAAGTGGGAACGGCAGTGAGACATTAACAGAGCAGTGAAAAGCGAACGTGCAGGGGTTGGGTGGTGGAGGTGGAGGCGGAGGCGGAGGCGTGTGAGCATTTGTCTTTAATGCCATTAGCATGTTAGTTCTGTCTTATCTCACCTTTGTCTCTTTAATTAATCCCTGATTATTTTATGTTGCTAACCTAAAACCAAGTAGTTTAAGTTTTATAAACTAAAACTACAACTTTGCAATACTTGGGAGGAAGCTGAATGGCACATGTTTTGTGCCACACCAACGAGCCAATCACAGCCATGGGATTAATAATTAATTAATTAATATACTGAGTTTAAATGCCGTCTGTGGTTTGATTTAACGTTCTGCGAGCCAGTGGGGTTTAAACACGAGCTGTGAGCTTGTATGAAATGGTTCAGCAGTAATAAACTCTCAAAGGTTTGTTCTGGCTTTTGTGAGCTTAACAAGTGACATTCAAGAAGTGTTGTTGTTTGTGTTCCCGTCCATACAGTCGCATGGTGAGATAACACAAGCGGACAACAAACGATGCTGCGTGGCTGCAGTGAGTGCGAGATTAAGGTGAAGCTGAGAGTGAGCCAGCGTGCTCATTAGCAGGACCCTGAAAGGGAAGCAGCTAAATGGAATTCAGCCACCATTCATTTTATTATGAACACCAGTAGATACTGAAGCTGTTCCTGTGAGCTTCTGCCTGGTCTCTCAGGGTTAGAAGTTTTATTGGAAATTGGTTTCATCTGACACTATCTGCTAGACCTGACACAACCTTTGGTTCTTTTAAGGTCTTTTTTTTTACTTGTCTGCCATCTGCTTGCAGCTGTATGAAGCATTTTGTTTTGTTGGAGAGAGAAATAAAAAAGATACTCCAGATGTTAATAAAGCCCAAAAATGACTTGAAACACACTCACACACTCACACACACATACAGTATGGCGGTGGCAGGGTTATTAGCACTTCTGAGGCTCACGGTGTCACCGTGCCATGTTACCGCTAACAGCCGTGACATGTTTTCTTCACGCGCTTTCATCATGTTTGTGTGTGTGTGTGTTGGCGTGTCTGTTACAGGCAATGTACATACAGTATGCTTGTGCATGGGGGAATGTCCAGGTACAATTTGAGTGTGTGTGTCTGTGTGTGTGTGTGTGTAAGCGAGTGTGTGCATGCTTTACACTCATGAAAGGGTGGTAATTTCACGCGTGGTCAGACAGTTGCATTTCAGCTTTAGCCTGGAGTGTAGCAGGAACTCCTTAACTGTTCAATGACTTTAGCTTGAGGCAAGGTCCGCCTACACACACACACACACACACGCTCAAGCACACACACCTATGAAATTACACCCATCTACTTGCTTTTCTTCCATACCCACACACTCTCTCTCTCTCTCTCTCTCTCACACACACACACACACACCCACAGAGGCGTTTGTTGCTGTAAGGTGTATGTAGTTGCTTTACGCCGGAAGGGAAGATCACTGCTTTGTCTGCTTGATAAAGCTACAACGTCCATCTCCTTCAAAGAGCGCCGTGCTGATCTGATGTTAGGTGAGCCTGTTGATGGATTTGACGATTACGCCGCCCAGGGCGCCGAGCAAGAAACGGTGATGGTGCCCGGTTGTAAAACAGGAAAAGGGAAAGGAAATGAACAACTTTATTAAAGGAGTTAAAAGGTGGGAAACATCCTGTGGTGGAAACCTACACCTGCTCTAATGAATTCTCGGTCTCATCGCTTGGCTCCTCATAAGACCTGTTTTGTGTTTAAAATGACTATACGTAATTAGAAAACTGGTCAAAAGTGTGTGAGCTGTTTTACAAGATGAAATGAGTGCAGAGACAAGGCGCTGTTATATGCACGGCAACTTACGACCTTAAAGTGCTTTAACGTTAAAGGTGTTATGACTAAATATAAAAGAAAGACGAGTGTAGCAGACCTCTGCTGCTGCTCCATCCCAGCAGCCGGCTAATAACATTCACCTGCCGTCCCAGCTGTAAATCCCCCACCCGCCCCTCTGTCACCACCCCTCCACCCGTCACTCATCTTGATGGGCTGTCTGTGGTGAACTCTGCGGGATAATCCAGCACCACCAGCTCCTCTACCTGGAGAAGCCGGCAAAGTGGCGAGCAAGCGGCACGTGACTGCTCAGCCCTTTATGTCACTTCCCCCTCCGGTGGTGTTGTGGCTTCTTTGCTCTGAGTCCGCCAGCCTCGCCTTCATCACCACATCTGGAGCACCACTGGCCACACTCACAGTGGAGCAGATGCAAACTGAACAGCTGAACATTATGTAGCCTACTACTAGCTTATACTGGTCTCCTGAAGACACTGTCGCTCTTATTTTTGGCAATCGTTTCAATCTGTCGTGTAAACTTTGTACTAAGTTGACTGAAATGCTTAAATCGCGGTGACGTCCTCACAAACGTCAGCTTCTGACTGGGCGGGAAGCACAAGCAGTGAGTCTACAAAGTTCTTATGAGCGACAGAAGCAACACTGCTTTCTCCAGATATGACACACTTCAGATTTCAGCTTCTTTTACACAAAGAAATGCAGAAATTATGGCACGTTTTGTCTTTGTTTGTGAAGCTGTTATCATGTTGTTCCAAACATGCATGTGTACAAAACAATACCTTAACCTCTGGTGCATTAAGTGCCAAAATACTGCACTACCAACACGGATCCATGCGGTGCTGTTGCTCCACAGTGTCGCCGTGTTGCGTGGAATTGAGTCACAGGCTTCAGGATCACAGACAGACAAACATGTGGAGTACAGTACACACCCCACTGATTTGTTACCGTTTGAAATAAAGTTACAAATTGCACTGCGGGTTTAACACGAGGCTGGATGTTGCGGTTTCCTCCGTGTCTCTAAAACGCATGTTTAAGTTAATTCCGGAGCCTAAGCTAGTTCCTGTGCTTGACAAGCTGCTGTACATTCGCTAAGCTGGAGAGAGACTGTCAGAGAGACTGTAGACGGGTCCGGTGCTACTTAGCAAGAGGAAGAGGAGCCCTTCTGATCTCCCAGGATTACGGAGTGTGTGCGTGTACTTGTGTGTGCGTGTGTGTGTGAGTTCAGGCCCTGGATGGCTTAAGATGGACTGTATATTAGAGGAGAATATTAAGAGTCTCGGGAGTTTCACACCTTCCTCCCCTCTAAAACGTACCCGGCTAATGAGAGAGAGAGAGAGACAGATGTGGAGAGGGCGAAGGAGAAGGAGATGGAAAACACAGACAGCCTGTCTCCCCATCTCTGACGTATTGACATGCAGGCCATGTGTGTGTGTGTGTGTGTGTGTGTGTGTCTGTACATGTGTGTGAGTGCGTTCGTGCAGCAGTAGGCTGCTGGGTTAGAGGATAATTGCCAAACCGTTGGGACCTGAGCTCTGCCCGGCCTGTCAAAGCAGGCGTGACAAAACCTCCAATCAACCCTGCAGCAACCAGAGAGAGAGAGAGAAAGAGGGAGAGAGAGAGAGAGAGGGAGAGGGAGAGAGAGAGAGAGAGAGAGAGAGAGAGAGAGAGGGAGAGGGAGAGAGAGAGAGAGAGAGAGAGAGAGAGAAAGAGGGAGAGAGAGAGAAAGAGAGGGAGAGAGAGAGAAAGAGGGAGAGAGAGAGGGAGAGGGAGAGGAGAGAGAGAGAGAGAGAGAGAGAGAGTCCAAGTTCATTTTACCATTACTCTTTGAAAATGATATCATTCACAATCTCTACATATATTTAATGGCAAATTATTTTGAATGCAGATGTAGAAAGCACAACCTGCCTGTCTGTCCATCTGTCTGTCTGTCTGTCCGTCTGTCTGTCTGCGCAGTGACCTTGTGCGGTGGCTTTGGGCCTTTCGACCAATAGCTGTCGAGGTTGGATTGGCAGACGCAGGGCTGAAGAACCGAGTCGTGATTGGACTACAGGCCTCGAAATGAGATACTGTATGTGGATGTATGCTGTACATACATGTACACACACACACACACACGCACGTACAATATGCATGCATCCAGGTGTGTGTGTGTGTGTGTGTTGCAGATTCTTTTGCACATCACACAAAATATAGAAAGCAAGGATAAGAGTACGTGCACTTGCACAAGTAGATCAATACACTCATGACCACACGCACAAACACACATATGCAGACTTACAGTATGCACACACACACACACACACATTGCCTGTGGTAGTGACTGAGTCCTGTGGTTATTACTGTAGTGCCGCCAGGCTGATGGTTTAGGGCGAGCCACAGCTCTCACTCTCATAAAGATGTGCACATACACACACACACACAGTCATACATGTGTGTGTGTCCACATGTGTACTGAACACACACACACACACACACACAGGCTGTGGATGTCACCCACTCTCAGGGGTGACGCTGACACTGGGTTTCTTCCCAAAGTGCTGCAGGGGAAACCTAAGGAGAGAGAGGGAGGGAGTGGAGAGGGTGGAGGAGAAGAGGAGGATGAGCAGGAGGAGGAGGTGAAGGAGGAAGAGGGGGAGGGGGGGAGGAGGGGGGGGGGGGGAATGGTTTGGTGGTTTGCTTCACTGTTAATAGGAGACAAACCACAGACGTGAACGCTGACATCGAGAAGCCTGCGAGTTAGCTGCTGAAATCCTGTCGTTTGCTTTTCGATGAGAAGTGAAGTTTCCTCTGCCATACTAACTCATTTCCTTTTGACAGATGTCGCACGGCCTTGGCTTGAGCAACAATAAAGGGACGTGTTATTTAGTGGCGGTGAAGAAGTCGCTGATGAGTTGATGATGATACTTTTGACACATGAATTAAATGATTAAATGCTTTAAATTAGTGATGGCCTTTTGCAAATTAAGCTGCATGGCATCAGATGATGTGGTGACAGCTCTTGGTGTTTTGAGATTTACAACAGAGTTTCAGAAAAACAAACGCGATCGGGCCGGCGTTGTGCAGCGTCGTCTCTCTCTGGAGCGATGAGTGTTTTAGAGGTCAGCTTGTTTTCGTGATGTACGCTCTGTTTCAGCAGAGGCTTTTCTCCCTGTTGACTTTGTTTGTCGTGGTCTGTCGGGAGTGAGTCTCGCTGATGGACAGGTCTATCTACCAAATTCTGTCATCAACAAATCCCACTCTTAGCAGCAGGGTCACGGTGGGGATTTTTACTGGTCGGGATGCTGCTTCAGGTGGTTCAGTACGCTGACAAGACCGAGATCTGAGCTTGGCTCAACTGGCAGCTTCTGCATGTTTTCAGCTGGCACACCGCCTTCGCTCCACGGACAGGAAACAACAAACTTTCAAACTTATATGTCAAAATTTTGTAACCTCAACCAGCAGTCCTTGTGTTATTATAAAATGACCACATATGATGATGGTGCAGCCATCAGGGCCATCATCCACCCCCCTCCCACACACTTAATAGGACGGTTCTCAAAATAGATCAGTGCCAACTTCTGATAAATACATAAATAAATAAAACGCGCAAAGTGTTTTCAGCTTGGGCCCAAGTGAAAGGTTGAGCAGGTCTGTCAGATCCACACAGTCTCGGTCTGAGACTCAGTTCCTGTTCTACTTCTTCTCCAGACACTTTAGGATTCTTCGGCTTTTCTGCAAAGGTTGTTGTCCATCTTTCAAGGCTTGGTCTGGCTCTGCAGGGACAGCCTTATACAGGTGATATGGTGAGCTTCCCAGCATTTATTTATACAGGAGGCTGAGCAGATGTGGAGCAACATTAGTATTCATTTGGAGTCATGTTTCTGGCCAGTCCGCATCCGCTCTGATTTTAGCTCCGTTTCTGGGTTTGCACTAACTCCTGAGGGAAGTGCTGTAGCTTTAAGAGCAGTAAGCCATCTCTTCGCCTGTGAAGCCAAAGAGATGAGCTGAAAGATGTTCACTTTGGACGACATATTTCACATGACATGGAAAATTATTGAGCAGCTTTAATCAAAGACAAAGTATGAGATTTTTGCGCAAGAAAATCAAATATTCCTAATTTATGTTTTTCACTCAATTATATTTCAGAAAACCAAACCAGAGCATTGAGTGGCCTCTTTGCAAGGACTGCACTGCAGCTATCAAATACCTGCAGAAACAGCACGGCTGCTGCCGAACTATGAGAAAGAAACTGGTATTTAGTTTTCACTGTAAGCAAATACTGTATGATGGTTTTAAGGGGGAAGAAACATGGCTGATTAACCAGCTTGCTGTAGTTTAGATTTTGGATTTTTTTTTTTCACTCACAAGTAAACTCAGCCAGTTCAGGTTTGTTCTCCTCCTGTAACCAAACTGAGTGACTGAATATATCACCTGGAAATCTCCAGAACTGGTTGGAGGCACTCTGTCGTAACTGCAGACGCGTCAAGATAATTTAAGAATATGCAAAATCTGACACAGTAAAAATGTTTTTCCCCAGCCGTGAAGAGCAGAAAAGAGTTTTGTAGTTTGAACTTAAGAATTTTGTTTGTGTTGAACTGCGAATGTGATCATGCCTGTGTGTGTGTGTGTGTGTGGACCGAGGTCACCTTCCACAGCTCTCCACCTGGGAGTGTGTGTTCACAGGGTGTCTGTGCTGAGGGGATCCAGGGTGAATACAGAGTGGAGCCGCACTGGGAATAAGCTGTCAGATGAAACACTGAGGAACTACTGAGAGACACTAAAAGAGAGAGAGAGAGAGTGTGTGTGTGTGTGACAATGTGTAGTGATATACTGTGTGTGCGTGTGTGTGTCTGTCTGTGCATGTGGGTCCTCATGTCCCCCTTGTGTGTAGGTGTGTATTTTTTGTGCTTCTGTCAGTATGTCTGTGTTTTTGTCTGTTTGCGCATGGATCTACGTACAAGACTGTGTGTCTGCATGTGTTTTTGTGTGTGTGTGTGCGTGTGTGTGTGTGTGTGTGTGTGTGTGCAGAGTCCAGGGGAGCTCTAGTTGAAAGGGAAAGCCCTCGCTCTCCACAGACTGACTTCGCATACTCTCTACCTTCCCCAGAGTTCACTGCTGGGCCTGCACACTGGAGTTTCACTCCACACACACACACACACACACACACACTCACTCTCACACACACAGAGTCATGTAATATCTACCTCTTAAGCACACACACTTTCAGCCTCTCCAGTTGAACCGTGCACTCTTGAACCTTGTTACTTTGAGCTTGTGCGAGTTCAGTCGGTTTCGAGGATGGAGGAGCTTTTATATGCAGCATACACACACACACACACACACACACACACACAACTTCTAGAAGTCCTCAACCAACACAGGCCGGCACATTAAAGCTGTAGTAGTAGGAGGAAGAGGAGGATGAAGGGGACAGTGTTGACTTCGAGGTTGTTGAGAGGAGGACGTTGATTAGATTTCTACTTGAGGCGTCTCACATCAGCTAAACTGAGCCAGAAGACACTGGGACATAAAACACTGGACTTACTTAACACTGTGCTTCTGTACTGATGATATAAAACAATCAACATAATCCAAATCCGTCGGTTCGGGTTCTGACTGGTGGTTCCTTTTTAGACCTGCTTTAGTTCTGGTTAGCAGTTTCTGAGCTTTTATTAGCACACATGGAATCAAGAGTTCAGCTTGAGATCAGCAAGTGTCCAAACTCCACGCTACAGTCGAGGTAAAACATGATAAAAAACATTCTGATTTCTGTGCTGCGAGGTGTTTCTGCTGCTGAGTAATCCGCAATTAGTTTGAAGTATTCAAAGCTCCTCCATTTCCTTTGCGCAGTGCATTGTGGGAGAACAGAGTCCGTCAAGAAAGGAAACGCGTTTCAGTCTGCGTGGCAACCGTTTGAGTGCAGTTTACCTTGTGCTACGACAAACTCAAAACCTGGATTAAAGCGTTAAGCATTAAAGTGTTTTCTGCTCCGGACACTTTGATCAGTTTTCGAAAAGAGTTTAGATAAACTGATGGATGTGATCTCACCGTCAGACTGTTGTAAATCCAACGGCAAATTATTTTATTGTTAGTTGCCTGCTTTCTTGGTTTACTTTTCACCTTATGTGTAATCCTTTATTGTTTTATTCATCACCTCGCTCTGCATTGTTTTGTCCACGGCTCTTTATGCTGCTGTCTCAGCTGTGCTCGGGGAATAGTTTTCCAAAATGAATAAAACTCACCCGGTCAAAAACAAAGGTTAACTTGGCTTTAAAATTCAGTCAGATAACCTGCTGCTGCTGTGTCCCGCAGCCTAACCAGCTCTCGGCTCGGTGCTCTGCCGTTGTCATCTTTGACATCTTTTGGATTCTCTAACACGTTTCCGTCTTACTTCTATCAATAGAAACAACAGATGCAGCTGTTTGTTGGACATGTAAAGGAGGGTGAACATCATCGCAGAGCTCTTAAGTGAAGACGTCTCATGCTCATAGTTTGCAACTGTTTCCACGTGGATGTGGACATATATATTATAAAACTTATTTTTCGCCATCGTTCAGGATTCAAGCCATCGTGTTCTTAGCTCGCCTGAGCTTTTCTGAGGTTTGCATGCAGGATGTGAAAACCGCACCATCTCCACAGCACCTCAGACTCTGTGTTTCTGCGGTGCTGCGAGTATGTGAGGCACAGCTTGAACCGCGCTGTCAGGAAGTTGTTGGTTATTATCAGCACACAGACGTGAGAGAAAAAGAGGAGTATGGTAATGGCACGGCGATGAGAAAACGTGTGCATGTGTCCCTCAGGTAAAAACAGGGGAACATGGAATCAAATCTGAGCCAACATCCTGAGATTGTTCCTGTTGATAAATTGATATCATTAAATATAAATGCCAAGTGTTTCATTCCCTGACGCCGCGGGCTTGCAGCGCCGAACGGGAATGCTTTGAATCCAAGGCTGGAAATTTCCCCCAAATCATCAAATCTGACAACAAAGGAAAACTCAAATAGACTCCCTTAATGAGTTAAACACACATGTGCGCGCACACACTCACACGCCTACACACACTCGTCTTTTAACCATGTTCCTTATCCATCTGTCTCCTCGCGACACACACAACACAGTCGCACACACACTTTTTGTATGATGAATCCACATCAAACAGTAACTCATTTAAATATTCATATAAGGTGTTAGAAGATGGTTGGTCGGCTCCTCTCTTTCCCTCCCGTCTCACTTTCTCTCTCCAGGTATATTAATAATTCCCCCTGTCTCTCCACCACACAGAGTTGGAGGTTTTTTCCCTTCAGACAAAGTTTCTAGAAGTTTCTATAAATTAATAAGAGTGTGTTCTCTGTGAAGCCGGCAGCTTTGAACCCGGCGTATTGATCTTGCAGGTGAGTCGGCCGTGCCGGATCACGACTTCAAACAGAATCCAATGTTCCTGTGAAGAGACTGGCCCAGCCCAGAACAATACCCATATTACCCCTCTATATGACTGGTCCAATCTGAGGGTGGAGTGGGGGTGGTGGTGGTGGTGGGGTGTGACAGACAGGAAGTACCAGCAGTGGTCGAGGAGGTAAGGCTGGCTGAGGAGGGAGTTTGTTCATTGTGAGAGTGAGATCAACTGTGGAAATTGGATGTGATTGAGATGTTGAATTAATCACAGGGAGCGTCCAGGTGGACGGACCAAAACTGAGGCTGTGCCTCATCTCTGCTGTAATGGACGCCATGCCACGCCATGTTTGGGTTACTGTGTAATATTGTTGATGAAGACTGCGAATGTCTGGCTGTCAGTAGAAAAGCGTCATTTCACATAAGCATAAACACAGTTTGATTTCCCATTATGTCTCCAGTATGAGTTGCAGCATATTTTCATGGTGCAATAACACGATTGCATCCAGTAATACATAATTATTATTATTGTTAGCTACAATGATCCTTAAAGGAATGATTTTTTTAAAACTCTATGTTGTTATTTAAAAAAAAAAAATGTCCTAATTTGCACATCAAGTAGTGGGCAATCTGTTGTATAGAAAGGCAAAATTTGAAGCAAAAGTTAAAGCAGCTTCAGTTGAAAATGATCAGTTAGACTGCAAATTACCAGAAAAAGAAAACAGGCAAAACTTGTATCTAAAAATAAATAAATAAATCTGCATATACTATCTAAATGAAAATGAATAAATAAAATTAAAAAGTCAAAATTCAGTTCAAGTGCATTTGTTCAAAAGCAAGCAAGTAGATAAGTTTATATTGAGGGCAAAATCACAAAGTGTCAATACACTTTATAAATAAAAGAAAATTTTAAAGCTAAAAGATGATAACAAAGTCAAATTTTTATACGTCTTTTTGGCTTCATTATCCAAAAGACTGTAAATAAGGAATGAAAAGCCGAGCGAGGTAGTGACTCAGTTGTGAGACGGCTAAAATATGTAAGTCTTCAGCCTTAATTTAATAATCTATAACGCAGTTCGGCTCTCTGATCGAGTGATGTGAGGTGCGGCAGTGGAAGGAAAGACGAGCAGATTGCTTATTAATATCTGGAATAATGAGAAATTCTGCATCCTGTGGTCTAACGTGGGGGCACGTGAAGTCTGAGCAGTTCAGCCAAGTGAGGCGTGAAAACCTCTGGACCAGTTTGCAGTCTGACCTGGATGAAATACGAGTGGGAAATATTTATAATAACAGAAAAACTCTGTTGTGCTTTCTTCAATCTCTTTACAAACTTTGTTTAGTTACCTCAGTGGTTCACTTCTTTCAATTAAAACAGCCTCTACGTACAGCATGTGTGTGTGTGTGTGTGTGAGATACAGACTGAGTGGAGGACAGTCTCAGAGTTTGTTCCATTACAGGACGGTTTTCCTAATAAACAACATGATAAAGGATGAAAGCAGCGTATTTCATCTAGTTTATCTCTTCAAGGTGCAAAAGTGCAGGACAGAAAGCGTAGTCATATAGGACAGAAGTTCATGTCATATATTTCAGCTTTGCGCACAAACATAATGTCATGATGTGAGTTGTGTCATTAACCAGCCTGAATGTGTGTGTCTGAGTGTGTGTGTGCGAGAGTCAGACAGAGGCTGTGTAAGTGCTGATTAGCGATTAGCAGGTCTTGAGGCTGACGGCAGAGCTGATCAGTATTTCCTCTGTGTCAGAGCTTTAGGGAACAAATCCCTACATTAACCCGGCTCTCATCTGCCTGGCAGAGCGCTAGCAGCAGCCTGCCAGCCATGGGCCGTACATCCAGCAACAACCGCAAGCTAAAGCATGTGAATCCTCCTCTGACGGCGCCTCATTGTTGTCTCATTTCAAATCAAAACTCCATTTGATCATTATAGAGCTTCTAATGTTGCTCTCAACATCAAGGTTGATGGGCTGTGACATGCGGTATTTAATAAAAAAAAAAAAAAAGAAAAAGTCTAAAGTTTGTCATCATCTGCTTGACAAAAATGACATTTAAGTAGTACCCCTTGAGGGAGAAGTAAGTGAATTCCTATAGTTCTATAAAAAGCGTAATCCCCTTGAAGAGCAATAACTGGAGCAAAATGTTGCTTTTAAGAGCTGATGTGTCTCTCATAAGACACTGGAGGAATACTGACACATAATTGTTCTGACTTTGGCTCTGATTCATATAGAGAGCATGTGGATGTCAACGGGTGTTGCTGAGCCGAGAGCCAAGATCGCCTCCAGAGTGCTCGAATGAGGCCGGCAACCCCGCCGCCATCATACTTTTCCACTCCAACGGTCATCAGACATCATTTGCAATGCAAATGTTCTTACTGAAGTACAGAAGATTAGCTGAGAGAAAGTGGACCACTGGAGGACTGCCCTACAGAGTTCTGAAAAGGTTCTTCGGCGGGTTAGAGACCATCAGTCTGGTCCGCCTGGGATAAATTAAGTGTAAGTAACAAAATGACCCTTTGACCTCAGTCTGTGTTCCTGAAACAATTAATAATGAAATTCACCAAAACCGCCAATACATTCAGATAACTAAGAGAACTGAATGCAATTTAACTTCTAAATGGGTGGAAAAGTGACATATTATGAAGACCAAGATAAACTGAGGTCAGGACTCTGTGTGGGCCAGTCAAGTTCTTCCACACCAAACTCATCCAACCATGTCTTTATGGAGCTTTGCTTTGTGCACTGGGGCACAGTCATGCTGGAATAGAAAAGGGCCTTCAACAAACTGTTGCCACAAAGTTGGAAGCATAGCATTGTCCAAAATGTCTTGGTATGCTGAAGCATTAAGATTTCCCTTCACTGGAAGTCAGGGGCCGAGCCCAAACCCTGAGGAACAGGCCCACACCACATCTGAATTCAATAATAAAGTGGTGTGTCCCAATAATTTTGTCTGTAAAATATGAGCCAAATTTTGGCAATATGGCATTGGGTTTATTATATGTGTTCTATATATATTGAACCGACACACATTCTGATCACAGTCCTCAAGTCCTCGTACAAAACCCTTGACATAAAGTGCAAGAATTTATTATAACCCACGTAGCCCAAACCTTTTTTTTTTTTTTTTTACAGATGTTTCAAAAGAGTTCAGGGATTTTATTTAAATATATTTGAATCTTGTCCTTTTACTTTTTTAAAATCTTTTTCCCCAGATAATATGGTTTGTCTCAATTGCATTGCATGTCAACATTCTACCGAAAACCTTTTGAGGCTGTGAGTCAGTCCAGCGTGGTTTGACAGCTGAACGGCTGGAGTCTTATTGGTGGTGACAAGCGTCAATCTTCAGAAGAAGCCCCGCCCACTGTGGCCAGACCAAGCCGAGCCAGTCGAGCTGCTGTCAGCCGCTCATCACCCAGTCCTTTTCATGTTTCCCTTTTTTCTGTGTTTGTGTGTGTGAACAAGAAAAGAGTAGGTATGGTTCACACACGCACACACACACATGCAGACACCAATAAGCCTCCTTCGTCTTATAGCTGCTGCGCAAGTGTGATTTTTTTTTTCTTTTTAATGTTTGTGCATGTGTGCACAAGTGTGTTTGCTACACACACACACACCAATCCATCCACCAACCCCTATGCTGTCTGCCAGGAGGGCAACATCAAAGAGACTCTAGCTGTGGGCATGAGGAGCCTGGAGACTAGTGAGGGCCTGTGGAGTGAAGACTGGGCCTGCAGAGGCAGCTGGAAAGTCAATTGGTAACGGGGAGCCTGGAGAACGAGGGGGTCCTGGAAGAATGAGACGGGCCTGGAGAACAAGGTGGGCCAGAAGAACAAGGTGAGCCTGGAGAGCAGGGTGTGGTATACTGCAGAGAGAGGTACTGGTCCATAATAAGAGGCTGAAGGTGGTCCCAGAGAGCGTGGTGGGCCTGAGGAGTGAGGCGAGGGTGCATAAAAGGAGTATGAATGCGGACCTGGAGCTGGAAGGCCAGTCCTGCAGAGCATGATGCAATGCTAAAAAGAAGAACCTGGGAAGCAAAGTCAGCCTGGAACAGGAGGCGCGCTTAAATGTAGCTGCTGCTCTTGGTGACAAGTTTATGTACGTTGCACTTTCTTGTCTTGCCTTGATGTTCTGACAATAACCAGACAGACCGAGAGGCAGACAGACAGACACAGAGAGCTCTCCAGCCCGTGTAAACAATACATATCCTCCATGACACAATGTCCACTTTTTATTAGCTGCAGGCAGAGGAGGGAGGAGGGCCCGCAGGAAGTGGTGGGAGGCGGGCAGGAGAGCAGGAGGAGGTGGTGGGAGGCGGGCAGGAGAACACAGGACTGCCGCTGTTGCCTCTGAGGCAGAGATCGGCTTCTTGCTCTCATCTGCCCGTCAGAGCCCTCCCCTGAGCCGCCAATCAAAATGATGGACGGCTGCTCGTGGATGGAGGGGAGGGAGGTTTGAAGGGAACGGCTCGTTTGCACGGTGTTACCTGTGATTTCTTCTTTGTTTGTGTCTAAAAGAAACAGTGCTGTCTGTAACCATGACTTCCTGCAATCACATTTGACAAGTGGGTCATGAAAAAGCCCTGATTGCATCATCGTGGTTCCTAAAATCAGCGTTGTGGAAATTCACACGTCACAAGAGTTTGCTCAAAGTTCAGGTCTCTCAGATTCTTCTTCATTCTGTTGCATCGTGAGCACTTTTTTGTTTCTTTAAGCACGTTTTGCTGCTAATGTTTTCCAAGTTACTGAAAAGGTAAGTGATCTGAAGGCTTCTTTCACCACTGGGTTCATGTTTGGGCTTCTTTTCTCAGATCCGACGGGCAAAATTTGGGGAAAAATCTGAGATTTTTTCCCAGTTGCAGTAAGCATGCCGTCCTGTTGGGTGTCATAAGATCACGTTCACAATGATTAGCTGTAAATGGATACGTTCAGCACACCAAAAGTACGAGACATTCAGTGAAGACGTTTAAACAATATGAGTGTACATGAACATTTTTGGCATAAAATGCACTTGTTTTACAGACAAATATTAGACACACATCTAAAGGTTCGTTCTGACGACTTTCATTTGATTTATGGGAAAATATATTGGATATTAAATATAATAAGAAAACTGATCTTTTCACTTGCACTTCTGACCACATTTTTCATTCAATTTCTGAAAACATCAAAACAAGCGAAACCTGATGTATCTTAAAGGCTGACGGTATCCTAATGTTTATTTTCAGTTTAACTCGATATGAAGTAAGGGTGAATGAGCCAAACTTCATCTCAAGCAAACTGTCTATATGAGTTGTTCTCTCCTCACGAGCATCAGTTTTCTCATGACACACAGACACGAAGCAGAAGTGAGGAGGAAGAGACAAAAAGGCGCTTCAGAAGAATCATCCAAAATTTCACATATACAGGACCAAGAAAGTCCCACTTAGCTCATCAGAACTGTGGTTGTGTAATCCAGGTTTGTCTTAATGTAAAGTACTGAAGTCTGGTTTGTGGTTAACATCTCACAAATAAAATCACTAAGAAAGTGTGTGAGTATCAGCAGGTTATATGCCATACAGCCCATAAAGCCAATTCTAATTTATAATTTTGGAGCTTTTCAAATCAAAAGCTTTTAAAGCAAATTAAATATTTTCTACCATTACAGATTTTATCTTGTGAAAAACAATCATTCCCATTTTCTCTGTTTAATTTTCAAATTCCTTTGTTTACCATCTGGCTAGCAATGGATCGACTAATGATACTGCAATTAGTGAAAGATGAATGTGTTTGAGAGAGTGTGTGTGTGTGTGTGTGTGTGTGTGTGTGTGTGCAGGATCAGTATTCTAATGAGGACAGACAAAAGAAGTCTGTAGCTCAGAGCCACTTGGACAGAGAGGCGCAGAGCATCAGAGAAAGAAAGCCGGCGAGGGGAGTGAGCTAGTTGGGGGTTAGGGAGGGTTCAGGCTGGTGGCAGTCAGTGCCTCAGGCAGGGTTTTGGGGTCAGGCCCCCCCAGACAGCCACACCAGCCCCCCGGGCCCCGAGAGGGGGGACACCAGGACCACGCCGGCCAAGGGAGGGGCACTCAATTAGGGCAGTGTTCAAAATTTTAGCCTGGTGCTTCAGAAGAGAAAGCCACCTGATACCTATGCACCTCAAAGATCCTCCTCCACCTCCTCCACCCTGATGTACGCACCTACTGCTGACTGACACGCTCCAGAGTTTGAACGATTTTTGAAGGCTGAAAACGATGCTCATTATGTAAAGTCATTTTATTTAACCTTTATCTAAGTCAAAGTCCCTCAAAATATCAATTATTTTCCTGAAAATTTAAATTAAAAAAAGCAAGATACTAGAAGTCTTGGGGACATGCAATATACTGTTTTTCTAACCAGAACATGTATTCAAATGCACAAAGTCACAGGCAATCATGATGACTTTTTTGAAAAAGCTCAAAATCAGGGATCTATTTAGGAATAAACTGTTTGTGAACTCTTCGTCTTTTCCTCGGTTTATTCTCTGGCTGAGCAGGGTTATATAAAGTGGTGCAGCAGCAAAGCTAACATGCCTCCTCTGTGTTGGACTCTCTGCTCTCTCAAAGGTCAACCCTGTGAAGGCAGGTTGATTGTGGAGCATCTTGCTCTTGCATGTCGCTTCCACTGGTCGAGGTGGCCTGTTGTGATGAACCAATGGTGTTGTATGGTATGAATCCCACAAAGAAAAACAAGGCATTTTATATTTAAGCCTCACGGTTCAGAAGTTAACGCACTGAACTTTGTAAATGGCCACATGGTGGTGCTTCTGTATCTGAATCCGCATCAGGTGTTGCTCCCTTTTTTAATTCCCTGAAATACACAAACAGGATTGACTGAACTGAAGAGAAAACACACACACACACACACACCAAGCAGACTCAAAGAATACGACTTATAAAGAACAAAAGTGAGGTTTTGATGCCACTGATGTAGAAAGAGAAATTTTCTGTTGTATTTGCCTTGGCCAGTGTGCTTGTCTCTGAGGTGCTGCTGCATGTGTGTGTTTGTTTGTTTGTTTGTTTGTTGCTGGCTGGTTTCACACAGTTGCATAATTAGCGGTAGCATTAGCATGCCTAACATCTCAGCTGCTGCTCCACTATACTCTCAGGAAGGGCCCTGCTGAAAACCCTCCCAGTAACTGCCAGTCTCTCTCTTCTCTCTCTGTGCGTTTGTGCAACATTATCTGCATCACTGGAAAATGCAGCTAATTGCCAGGCAGCCAACATTTCAGCTCATCTCCTTTTTTTCTCAGTTAACTTTATCATCTTCCTCTTCATTCAAACACATCCATGGAAACATTTGTGGGGTGTGGGGGGGCGAGATGCTGGATCCAGGCATTCCTCGCTGATCTGCCACAGTCGAGCTGTTAGGAGTTTCACTGTTGCGGGAGATTTTGTGTAATTAATTGGTTCTTCTGGGGGTCAAGTGGTTTCATCTCATTTCAGTCGCCTTGTACATCAAGCAGCCATGTCTGCACCTGTTTCCTGCTCTCAGCAGCTGCCAACTCGGCATCCCAAACCACTATTGATCCCATCAGATCACGCACACAGACACACAGACACACATCCGCTATCAGCTAATTAAATTTGCCAGAGCTAGCCTTGAATATTACTGAAGCAGGGTTTATTCTTAATTTGTTATCTGGTTATCTAGCAGCTACCGCATCAGTAATCACTTGCCTTTAGAGCACATTGGATATTCTGACAAGTCCTGAAGTGGACAAAGCGGTTACGTAAACAGTTGAAGTTTTGGGATTAGTTTAGATTGTCTAGATTGTACTACACAAGTACAAATGATAAATCAGAAGCTTTTCACAGCCTTTGTTAGTATCAGTAAAGGCCATGTGATGCTGAGTTGGTATACAATAAATTCACAGGTAGTAGCTCCAGAGACAAGCAGGTCATTCTTTGAGATTAGGGGGAGGTTTTTATTTTCCATTCCTCCTTTTTGAAAATGCATTTTTGGATTGTTTTTAAAGACAGCAACAGTAGAAATGTGAGGGGATAAATAACAACAGTCTAGAGAAGCACTTAAGCCAGCTATCCTGGGATCGCATGGTCTGTATGTCAAAACCCAAGACCACCAAGACACCTCATCTGTGAATGAGTAGCTTTTCTGTTTTCTGTCCCGTCAGTTTCATCTGTTGCACATTAAAATCCCTCAAGTGGTTCAAAGGGAACAATATTTTCTCTTCTCTGGAAGGCTTTTTTATTGTAAAACACGTACAGGAAGCGTGACGTTTCATCCATAGTAACTTTGTAATGATAAAAAGCAGAACTGATGGGAATCAATCAGTGACTGATGACAGCATTTAGGATAAAGACAGCACTGACAGTAAGACTCTGTTATTGTACTGATGGAATGAATACAGATTAAATGTACTACAGCCTATAACAAGCTATGATTTGAAAGTGTACAGACAGCTGGGCAGAGAAAAAGTCCAGCAAAAATTTGTTCAAGGACATTTCAAGATGAAAAGAAGCATACACACACTCTAACACCTTACATCTATATGCTCTCAAATACTCTGAGCAAAAGGGGGAGGGACGGAGGGAGGAGTCGGCTGTCCCACAGCGGACACTGGAGCACAGGACTCCTCGTGCTGAAGAAAAGCTTTTGTTGGGCCCTTGACAAAAGGTCTCACTCTGGAGGTTAAAGGTTAAGAGAGGCCACTTCCGACCCACCCTCCACTTCCCAGCATTCCTCAGTTTGCTGACATTCCTCCAGAGCCATTGAGCCATGACTTAAACGATTCATCTTTTAAGTGACCCAGGACATTTAGGAGTCTGTTATGTCACTTTAACACTTATATATAATATAGTCTATAATGATTGACAGTGTGAGATGAGTAGTAGGACGCACCTTCAATAACATCAGTTTTACGCCAGCATATGTGACTGGGAACATTTTAATACATTATATTGAATGTTATTAACGCATCTACATGAGTATGTGTTCAATATCGTAATGTACAAGTAATGAGAAGACTCCATAATGCAGATTTCATCTTCCTCTGAATCAAATATTTCTTAGAAAAAAATGAATTCCCTCTGAGGTCTGTTTACTCAGACCAGCTCAACAGCTGGAAAATGAACTGGCATTAAGAGGAATAACAAGGAGTAGAGGGTACTTAGAGTAAACCTTAATTTACCCCCAAAGGGGAGGTCGCCAGTAATCATAAAAAAGAACAAAACAAAGAACAGTTTAAACCGCAAAGCACATTTGCCTTGTCTTATCAGGTTAAAACCTCCTAAATGCCAAATCTTTCTTTCTTTTAACTTCAGTAGAACATTTGCATGCTTCTCTGAGTTTCAACACCAACATGTTTAAATAAAGGGAAAGTGACTCTGGTAATGTAGAGTATTGTAGAGTTATTTGTCCTCAACTGTTGAAGTATTTCAGCTGGTACAGAAAGGAGAGGCGGCGATCTTGACAAATTTAAGAGACACCTGCGGCAGACAATCAGAACATACTTCCTCTGTATGTAAATTTCACACCCTGAGAGATGAGAAAAACCAGGACACGACTGGAAAGTGTGCAGCAGTTGAAGAAGAGTTTGCGATGTCGCCGAAACACAGAAGGGACTTCTTCACTTTTTGGGAACGCTGCTGCACCTGAATGCCCTGCAATGGCCTGTGAGTTCAAGTGAAAAGCATGCTGGGATGCCATGCAAGTCTCTCTGAGGAGAAACTCTTAAATTAGAGATTTTCAGGACACAGAAACACACACACACACACACAAACACACAGGCATGGAAAACAGTGCAACGCGTTTTAAAGCTCATCTGCAAACTGATTCTGTCAGGGAGACTTAGTGACGTGTGGTTGCCTCCTACAGCTTTCCTCCATAACGGCGCCGGTTGGCATCGGCATTGTGCTGTCCACCAGGGAGGAGGAGAGGCGGCGGGCTCTAAATAGAGCCTCCCTCGGTTAAATATTAACACTCGGCTTCCTCTGACAGAGAGCAGCCCGCCATGTCGCCTCCCATCTCCACCACGGGGAGATGCAACACAGCATAGCACTCAACCACACAGAAACACATGGACGCAACGCGAGAGTATGGACACAGCGCATCCACAGAAATAACGTTATGTCTGCGCTTTGAAAGGCTGATGGCTTTCCCAACATTACAGAAACTTTCTTCTTTACGTGTTTACCAAATGATAAGTGATGTTCGAACTTTCTGCCAATATGTTCCAGTTTTGATCTTTTCTTTATTTTCAGTATTTTCACATTGAAACGCTCATTCGGTGTCTCCAAAAAGGAATGAGGGAAACTGAAGCAGCTGTCCAACCATCATGTAAACATCTCCATTAAAAATCCAGACTGATGGGTCAGCAGCAGGTGGAGGCGGGTTTTTCACTGCAGGTTTTCAGTGACCTGCAGCATCAGTGTGACCTCTCACACACATAGAAAGACACACTTAGCATAACCAGCGAGCGAGGTGGCCTTGGAGGAAGCAGAATGTGCGTGTGGAGGTGACAGATGAGCAACCTCATTAGTGGAAAGGTGATGGAGGGGAAAAGAAAGAGGAGGGATTGACTTATCTGACAAGTCAAAGAAAAGAAGTGAGTGAGGAGCAGTGTGCTCCTCCACACTGGAGACCTATTGGGTATACTGTCGTTTATTTAAAAATGATGAAGATCCATAAGCGTGTAGAGAAACGTTGTGCTGAGATATGAACGTGTCAGCTCAGAATCCCTTTGTTACGTTCATATCGGGTGATACTGTGGTGAATATTCACCACCAGGACAGGAAGTAGTGTGCCTCTCATGCAGCGACACTGACAGTAAGGGTGGAAGTCAGAGTGGAGGTGGTGGATGTGCATGCAGCACATCCAGTTTTCATGCCGCAGGCTGGATCTCATGTTCTGTCACAAGCTAACAGTAACGTTTGCTTCCAAAAAAATTACCGCAGTCTTTCCTTCACCCTGTTTTAGTTATCTGACCTGAACTATCTGAATTTTATTTGATATGACTTTCATCCTTCCATAACTGCACCACAGTTCCAGTGCAAAGATACTGTAGAAAATGTTTCAAATGGTTGGCATTTAACATAATCTACAGTTTTGCATTAGATATCAGTGTTCTGTCTGGCAATCAATCTGCATCTGATTGATGCTTTAATCACATTTCAGGACCTGCTGAGGAGGTTCATGTGATGCGCTCAAAAGCTTCAGAACAGCTGCTGAATGGAACTCATGGTGAGGTAGTTTTGCTGTTTCCAAAGTCAAGAACAAACCCAGCTTTTAACTGCTTTTACAGCAGATGATTTTATAATTAAAGCTTGACTTCGTGACCAAGGGGCTCTGAGGAGCAGATGCATCTCCCTGTGGAGTCCAGAGACTGGTGGTCCTTAGGATGACAATGAAGCTGGTGGATTTTCAAAAACTGGGCAGTGATGGGGAGTTGGAGGTGCGCACATAACAGCGGCATGAACGTATTAATGAATAGAGATAGAGACATTTAAAAGATAAAATAACATAATCCTTAATTGATTTTCGACAGCAGCAACATGACTAACAACACGCACTACATGGACAAAGGTATTGGGACAGACCTCTTTGTTTGTTATTGAATTCAGGCGGGGTATGTGGCTGTTTTTCAGGGGTTGGGCTCGGCCTCTTACTTCCAATGAAGGGAAATCTTATGGCAAAAATTCCCACAGAAACACTCCCTTAACAGCCTTAACAGAAGAGCAGAAGAGTCCCAGTTGATGTGATGCTCAGGTGTCCCAATACCTTTGTCCATATAGTGTATTTGTGTTGCTGTACGTAAACAAGGAGAAGGACAGCAGGAAATTACGAGTGAACATGCGTGAGAGTATTGAATGACAGCACAGTAGACCTACGGGTCACACAATAGTCAATAGTTTTACTGACTGCACTTTATTTCTGAAGTTCTACTCGAGTACCCAAAAATGCAAATAACCCAAGTCCTGGTGTGTTTTCAAGAGGTTAAGTCTCACCATGGCAGGGCTAAACCAAAAACAACCTGTTATATGAAACAAGCCTCACATATTTAGACAACCTTTTAGTGCCAGCCAGTTGGAGAAAATAAGGCTGAGAGTATTAAAGTAGACAGATCAGCCTAAAGAGTATCCAGATGAGGCAGAGTGGAGAAGCAAAAAAAAAAAAAAAAAAAGCCAGACTTCAAAAAGCATTGTTGGAAACCATCAGTGTACACACACACACACATTTGAGCAGTAAGGTATGGATTTGGCAGAGGTATTACGCCCATATGTTTAATTCATAACTGTTTTCCTTCTTTCTGATCATAAACATGAAAGAGATAGTTTTGCCCGGAGAAAAAACAAAATGGCTGAACTCATCAATACCCTGACAACATTTGCCTGCCTATTCAGCAGGTATACGCAGGGAAACGAGACAGAAACAACAAACTTCATAAGGACATTTCTTTTTAATGGCGGTCCCTGCAATATTGTTGTATTGGCTTTACCTGTATTGTTTTATTCTTTAATGGGGGCTGGGGTTATGATTATGTTGTTTTAATGTTCTGCCCCAAGGAGAAAACACACCAAATGAAAAAGCTTTTCGCAGATGTGGATTCTCTGCATGTGAATGTCTGAAAAAGAGCAGAGCAGGTATAGAACAAACCCAAATAACGCTGAGAGATACATGAGGTTTTGAGTGCCATATTTCCAAAGAGTACGCACCTGTTTTTTATTTATGGACAAAGTTTCCTCTTGATCAGGATTTCTAAATGGCTAAAAACAAAGTGCATCACTCATTCAACACTGAGTTTCTGCTTCACACCATCAGTCAGTTTTATGTGCTTTAGCAATATGTTTGTGACAACGGCATTAATATTACTGTGTACTCTGCTGGCAGGTTATTGGGTATCATATCAGGTATTATGATCACAGGAATATTGCAAAGCATTGCTGTTCTGGTTCATTCTCAAGTTTAAAGTTTTTATGGACAAGTAACCTTATTTGAGTCTTGCAGGGTTTTCAAGGTCTTCTCAAATAATTTGTGACAAAGTGGGTCTGAGATCAAGTCACAACTCATTTGAGACGAGTCTCAAGTAAGTCTTAAAGCTGTCAGAGTAAGTCTCAAGTCGTGTCATTAGAGACAAGTCAAAGCAAAGTGTCAACTCTGTGTGGATAACATCGAGTCAAGCCCTGAGTCATTTCAGATCAGGCCAAGTCAAGTCTTGGGTCTGCCAGAAAAATCACTCAGTCAAATAATATGAGATAATCCCAAGTCATGTTTTGGTTTTGTTTTGTGTACTTTCAAGTCTAGAAATTTGAGACAAGTGCAAATTTAAGAGTAAGTCCTAAATCAAGTCTGAAGTCATTTGAACCAAGTAAGGTCTTGAGTCATTTTTGCCGATTACAAGTCAAGTCTTTAGCCAAGTCAAGTCTTGAAATTTCCTTAGTCCATAGAATGGGTAAAGCTGGTACACTTCCCATAATGCAACTACATGGCGTCTTTCATCAGACCCTCTGCTCCTTTTCTTTCATATTCAAAGTCTGCAGCTTTGCTAAAATGTGACATAAATTCCGGCCAGCACTAGCAGGAAAAAGCAATAAAACGAGTGTTAAAAATCTATTACAGATTAGATTCTCAGTTATGCTGAGGCAACTCCTTGAGCACTTTTGCCCAACTACCCTCCACTCAACTGAGGGCAAGAAAAAGCATTTCACCAGACTGCAGCTCTCCATCCTATCTGATTGCTCAGATGTATCGCTTCCATTACAGGCTATTAGCCCGTCTGAGCCAAAGTGCAAACTTCTGGGTTGATTCGTCTCATCGCCAGGCTCCATCTCCAGCCAGCGCTGGCCTCCATGTGTGTGTCTGGCTGTTATAGTGAAGCCATTAAAAGTTAATCAGAGATGCACCATTGCAGCAGAGTGGGGAAGAATTGCCTCTGTCAGTGGCTCCGGGCACAGGAAATCATACCAGAGAGAAAGAGGGAGAGAAAGGCAGTGATAGAGACAGAAAAACACAAGGAAGCAGACAGGCTGAAAGAGAGAGAGAGAGAGAGAGAGAGACTCTCATACTAATGAACCATCACTTCCTTGTCTCTACCGATGCCCTTCGAATCCCAACATCTGTCCCACCAAACCAAGCCTCATTATGGCAACCCCTCAACTAACCCCACCCCACCACTGCTGCACCGCACACACACACACACACATACACTCTCTTACATTCGCGGTCACATCCCGTCGAATCGCAGGCTGATGGTGGGAAAGTCTGCCCCACTGTAGTTGTCACATCAGATCTACAGTGCGACGGCCGAGGGCATATGCATGTGGTGTGTGTGTGTGTGTGTGTGTGTGTGCGCTTGTCTATGCATGTGAGAAGTGAATGTGTGAGTGGGTGGTGGTGGTGGTGGGGGATCTAGGTCTGGGGCTGTGCCTGAGGGCCTCGCCTGAGCTACAAAAGACTCCACTCAACTCCGGTTAGTCCCCCTCACTAGCATATCGGCACTGACGGACTGCACACGCACACACACACAAATACACACACTCACACTGCACTTTAGCTATAGTCACTCTGATCAACACTCTCCCCCTAGCTGATAAACAGATTCATGCTAGTGTGGACCCGAAACCACAGCTACGCCACCACGTTCGATCAGCGTGGGGAGAAAGTGAGGAAGAATCCCAGCATTAGCTTTACTTTGCACGTGTTGATGTGCTCCGCTTTGCACTCGTGAGCACATGGGAAACCTGTGATTGATGAATTTGTGTTTCGTAGTGCGTGTGTGTGTGTGTGTGTGTGCTGCGTGCTATCACTCTCTTGCTAGGGGTGACAGGTTGGTTGGGGACTAATGCAGCGCGACGGAACTGAATGTGGCCTCGAGCAAAGCAGCTGCCTGCAGCCAGTCCTCATCTGAGCTGTCAGACACACACACACACAAACACACACAAGAACCCATTCCAATGGAGAGAGAGTTTAGGATACACACACACTCACACACTTATAAACACACTCATGAGCATTATAACCCCCCGTCACCCCTACTTTTCTGCTTGTGTGGCTCCCAGACAATAATGGCTCTGCCTGGATGAGGTGGTGGACATGACATGGTGGGTTTGGCTGGTTTGACTCGACACTCGTCTGTTTGTTTCTTGGGGAACCACAGAAAAATATAGATTTCAAAGTCTCACCATAAGCTGTTGCTGAAAGAATGAAATGAATCACAGCTGCTATATTAGGCTCATGTTTTCAGTGTTATCAGTTTAATATGCAAAGCTCTTCTGGACGCTGTGCTATGCTATGCTATGCTATGCTATGCTATGCTATGCTATGCCATGCTATGCTATGCAACAATCCCTGCTTGTGTTCTGAAGTTAATAAATGATCGTATAAATATTATGAGGAGGCAAAATGGTTGAGTAATTCAAGAAAATTGGAAAAAAAAGAGTAATTTTTTTTAAAAAAAGAAGCATTATTTTGCAGTGCAGCTTTTAGATACAGTAAAGACAATTTACACTATGATATGTTATATCAACACCACACAACAAAAAGAAAACGGTATGATAAATAATACAAAATGTGTACAAATTTGCCAAAACAATATTATATTGTATGATTTAACTGAATGTGATGGAGCCCTGTGAATAGACGGCACAACATTTGTCTACCTTTTTCCTCCAGAAGAGAGACTTAATGCTACTCTTCTCCTGCTGGAAGACTCATCTATACTTAAAGATGGTGCATTTTGTTGTCACAAATAAATCCCACAGAAGCAAATGTGCAAGTGATGAAGTAAAAGTTTCCCTGTCTTGTCTGACTTGAAGCCATCAGACAGTCTCTAGTTTTGATCAAACAGCTGTAATTCAGTGCAGCTAAACGACCAACACTGCGTTTAACAACATGTGTTTAATGAAACGTGGGCAGCTTCAGGTGCTCGCAGCCACAGACTGTGTGAAAACCAGACAGATTCAGTATGATTACTGCTGAACAGTGGGCTCTAAGGAAAAGAAGCATAATGAAAAACACACTGTTGGTCACAGTTGCCCTGCAACATTGCCTCAGAATGTTGCCTGTGGCCACTAGTACCGACTCCTCTCTCAGCTTAGATTCTCTGCTTCTGGTCGACCTATATTTAGCCCCGGTGGGACTCCACTGATTATACTAATCTCTCCAGAAATCCACCATTCTCTCTGCAGGCTGCCAAAACTTGGCAGCCTCCTACACTGTATAACAAAGCAGGGCACTCTCAGATGTTAACCAGGAAATAAGTGGCTTTGCTGGGGGTTTTTACATCTGAGATTAAAGATTGAGATTTTTTTTTTTTCGGGATACCTCGAGCAAACCAGGCGTATAGATTTCAAGAAGAATGAGTTTGTTTTATTGTCTGTTAGTAGACGTTCACTCCCAGCTTCACTTAAGAGTATTTACTGTTCACACAGAGTTGAGTTGAGTTTAATTCATGATCAGAAAAATACTGCAATATCTTTAAAGAAAAGTATCCACTTGACCTTCATTTTACCCAAACTGCCCTCACACACTCCTTTAAAAGACATTTTCACACTTTGCCGTGTTATCATTGTGTTTTATTGTCTGCGATCGGTGGGGGGGGGGCTTCCACTTTATTGGGGCTGACGTTCAACTACCCCCATGTTTACATCAGAGCCGGGGTGGTTGTCATGGAGACGGAGTGCCCCTCTTAACTGGTGCACTCAGGAATAATGCATTGTTGAACAGTGCCTGAGGCTATGCACACACACACCCATACACACACACTAATCCTTAACATCTGCTGTAGCGTATGTGTATATGTGTGTGTGTATCAGTCAATGCATGTGCATGTGCGTGTGTTTGTGCACGTGCATAAAATGTGCATCAGTGCTTCACCCAGCAAATTCATTGATAATCAGAGTCAAGGTGGACTCCATTAGATTCATTGGTATTTGCCTACAGCAGTATATATATATTGTACTGTGTGTGTGTGTGTGTGTGTGTGTGTGTGTGTGTGTGTGTGTGTGTGTGTGTGAGAGAGAGAGAGAGAGAGAGAGAGAGACAGAGAGAGTGATGGTCAAAGTCATGGAGGGGGTGAGTGAGGACTGACATATGGGAGCCTTTACACACTACTGGTGCTCCCTCTAGTGGCTGGTGACCCTCACTGCTCTCACACATGCAGGAAATAAAATACCTGAACTATGATCTAAATAAGAACAATGCCTGATGATTGATGACCATTTAAAATATATTTTTATATTCAGAGCACACCTTTCAGAAGCAGCAGATTCATCAGGGGATGAGAACACACAGCCTCCCGTGGTGAAGATGTAGCTGCTGACCGGCAGTTTGGAGAAGATCTCAATATGGGCTTATTCAGGAGTCCAGACAGATCCTGTTGGGAATCAGGTACTCATCCTGAGGCGTTGTACCTGCAATAATTATCCTGCTCTGGAAATAAGTTCATAAGGGACTCACAGCCTGGCTACAAGAAGCACCCATGGTATGGGCAGGCTCCAAGGACAGAGCCAACACCATTAGTAAGTTTCAGCTTGCTTCTGAGGAGACAAAGTTTGTCTCCACCGACGGCAGACTGAGTAGCTGCAGTGCTGAATGAACTATAAGAAATATGAGAGCAAATATCAGCTATAAGAAGCCAGCTAAAGAATAGCGACAATGCTTTTAGAGTATAATTGGGGCATCTTGAGTTGTTAAAGTCTGAGGTGTGTGAGTGTGGCAGAGGAAATTAGAAAGCCAAGTCATCCTGGGCTGATGGAATCAGACAAAAACAGAATAAGATTCATGCACAACAAAAGCTGTTTAACAAGGGTAATTGGTGCTTGAAATTTGCAAAAATCAGATATTTTATGCATGCATGCTACATCTAGGTGATGCATTCCTTGTTTGCAGCCTCCCAGAATCAACAAAACTATTTTCTTTTGTGTGTTGTTACTGCTTTGCCAACATTAGGTTTCTCCTTTCATGGCAATGAACCTTGTTTAAATTTGAATGTGAATTTGAATTTTAGAGGGTAAATGAGGGAGGGGGATGAGGGGTGAGAGAAAAAGAAAGTGGGGAGAGAGAGAGAGGTTGTCAGTTGCCTGTCTGTGTTTAATGGAGGTCCCTGGTGTCGCCCTCAGGCTCCTTCACTTCACAATTAATGGAGGATCTCTCTAGGGAAAGCCATGCTTCTCAATAACACCTACACACACACACACACACACACACACACACACACCTAGCAAATAAACCTGCTGGTTGAACTGAACTCTGCACTGGAGCACTGCCTCTACGTGAGCCCCATCTCAGAGTTTGTGCTGTGGGTCCTGAGCAACGCCGGCTTGCTGAGTTTTCAAACCCTGAGTTGGTTCTGTTTGTGCCAGCATCAACAGCCGCCATGCGAGCTCCGCACGGGGAGGAAGGGGGGGGGGATGGTGGAAGAGGGAGCGGTGGTGGAAGATGGTATTGAGATGAGAGGAGGTAAAGGGAGGACTGGAAGGATGGAATGAAATGCTTTTTCCTCAGAACTCAGGGTTGATTATATCTTCGCTCTGATCTGTCCGCTTTGGTTTTTCTCCCAGATCTGCAGCGTAGCAGCTCCCGGTGTGGCTTTGTGTGTGTGTGTGTGTGTGTGATTATATGTTTGAACCGCTCAAAACACTAAAAACACTTTCATAAGATAGTGTAATAACAAGACACGCACTGTTGCGGGGTTAGTACACTACATTTATCCGTAAATATTTTTGAGCTCAGCCTCCAACAATTGAATATGGTTGGTTTAAACCAACTGTGGGCTGAACCCAACTCTCTGTGAACTAGAAAATGTATTACGCCCACAGTTGTCATTCTTGTCACCTCCGTTCATTACATTGAGCTTGATTTCCTGACTCTGACGACAACACATTAGGACTTAAAATCAAGTCTTTATCTCTGTTAGTTCTATAGTTTAGCATAAAACAAACACTGACTAACTTCTAGCTCACGTGACTCCGGTGTACTCGTACTTGTGGATTTCAAGTCAACACTAATGTTGAATTTCAGACTTCACAAAAGCTGATGATCCCTTTTTAAATGTCTGAATTTATTTTGAATATACTGATACATCTGTGATGACTAATATTGGCTGATATGTTGGCCTCAGTGATTTATCAGTCTAATCATCACATTGTCATAAACAGTAGTGGTTGTAGTGGTGCCAGTTTGAAAGGAAATCCATTTTCCATTTGATTTTCAGGTTTTATTTCTTGACTTATTTAATACTTATTTACATGTCTTCATGACACAGTCAGAATTATATCAGTTTTCCATCTACATAAAATCAACATTTTATTTAAGGTCTGTAGCAAAGTTATGACTAGTGGAAGAAGGAGTGTAAATCTAGGATCAACAGATTAAAACACCAAATTTTTTGGTTTGAAATCAGTAAATTAAGCCTTAGATTTCACATAAATTATGACGTTAAGGTTAGTCTTAACTTAGATCTTAATGTTTAACATTACATGCATTCATTTAGATCATATTCATGATGAGACGCCTTTGATGCCCGGAGATTCCACTTCCTGCCACATCTCCCACCCCTGGGTGAGTGTGTACGGTGGCCTCTGATTGGCGAGCTGCAGTTGTTCACCTGGACACCGCTGCCTTTTTTTGCACATTTGCATATTCATCAAATGACTCATGCATATTGATGAGCTGGCTGCGGGCGCAGTGGGTGCCCAGTGGCTGCAGGGCATTGTGGGAAATTAGCACCATCACTAATTGTGATCCGCCGCCCCTCGAGTGTGTCAATCAAAATCAGGAAGGATGATACTTTTGGGGGCACCTGTAGCTCCAAATATGTATGCATGAAGAGATGGAGAGAGATCGAGGGAGAGAGGAAGAGTGAATGTGAGTGTGCATGTGTGTGTGTGTGTGTGTGTGCGTGCGCGCGCTCATTCAGGGCCACAAGACCTCTCTGTTACCATGGTAACCTCTACCATCAGAGCACATGATGCTAAGGCCTCAGGATCTCAGAGAGTGCGATGGAGTGAGGGAATGAAATGAGCAGTAGACATGAGGTGATACACATCCATCCATCCATCCGTCCATCCATCCATCCATCTGTGCATTGTGTTACTCTGGAACAAAGACGTGTGGTGAAGGTGGAGAACATGCCTGTTGTATGCACAAACACGTCTTTCCCATTATTTTGGCCAGTCGGTGCCATCTTCGTCCTCTAATGATGCTTTCTTCCCGACCTTGGCTAAAGAAAAGATTCCAGTGAGGCGGCGTGAAAACAGTCTGCAATATTTTCTGGCTCCTATACTGCCAACAGTTTCATCACTGCCAGCAGAAGTAAACATAAATCAACTGGTCGCAATGTCTCTAGATTTTCTCAGTGCACACCAGTGGTAACAAGTCACGTTTTAAGTGTGAATCTGCACATTTAAAGTAAAAGTCTGGTTTTATTCTTCAAATTGTATGAAATTTCGTCAAACATTTTTGTAGTATAGCAGTTTTAAGGCTTGGTCACACCAGAAAGTGGAACAGCCAGTTAGTAAATCAAAGCACCCGGTGAGATCGCTAGCTAGCTGGGGATGCGCTAACTCTCCTCAGTCACAAAAGCTCTGTGAGCATCTTTCTGTTTTCTCTGTTCTGGGCTGATCACTCCGGCTCGTGGTTTCTTCTCAGGACTGTACATCATTTAACTCAGTAGAATTATTGAGGATTTGGGACTTGTTAGCACAGCCGCTAACATGTTTACGTCGCTGACTCGTGTGTCATAACTGTCTGCAGATTACTCCTGTCTGCGAGCAGTTTATACTCCAACAGAGAAGGTCAAATAAGAACGAATGCAAATAAGTTTCGCCAGCTTCCTCTGTTTTTCGACTCACTTTCCCTCAAAGGTCAGTGCTGTCAAGATGTCTTGCTATTGGTCAATGGTATAAAAAAAAACTGCATGGATTCACTTCAAGCATGAGAGCAAATCCACTGACCACTTTACTACTCTCCCTGGATTGAACTGATTTTGTTGCAAAATTTGAGTTTTAAATACTGTTGACTGCAGCCTTAGGATATTATTTTACCTGTTTTCCAGTATAAATTTGATTTGAGAGATTGATTGGAACAGAGAAAGCCTGAGATTGTTGGTTTTCCTTTTTTAATGGGGTTTACTGACAACAACAAAAATAAAAAACATTGAGCATCACCATCCCTATCTTTTAATCTATTAGCCTCAGTATCATCTTCCTATACTGTTTAAACGCAGCATTGACATCTTCAGTCACAACAACATGTGAATACAAGACTGGATGCAAAGAAAAGCCTCTGAATTAAGAATAAGAGTCTGCTGTTCTGCCCTCCTTGATAGTTAAACATATTGACTGATGCTTCCGGTGTGAGGACGCACAGGAGTTCACGTGGATGGAAGCAGGATGCAGCACTTGTGCTTAGGTGAAGTGTAGATGTGGTATAATAATCACTACGCTAAAACATGCATGTGATAATCCAGCATGCATTCAAAACATATGACTAATACAGTGTTACCCTCATATAGCTGTACCTCATGTTCATCTGTATCCCTGAAGACTAATATTCACTCCTGTATAACAACATCTGTATTCACACCATCCAAAAAATTGAATTAAAAGCACTAAAAAAACAACAACACGGAATGTGCTAAAATGTGCTAAAGAAGTGCTAAAATTACACGCCATCTTGTATTTTTACCACTTGATGTGACAATTTTTGACATGTCTGTGTGTGCGTGTGTGTGTGTGTGTTCAGGGACAAGGCACTCAGTGTTATTTCACCACTTCCCCCTTTTTTTGAGTGGAAGTTTCCAGAGCTGTGTCTTGATGAATTGCATGGCCCGGTGTTGGAAGTGCAAGATACAACAGTGTATTGCAGGTGAGTGAAGTCATTAATATTTCCTCTGTATCAATATCACTGGTGGAATGATATGTGCAAAAAGTGTGTGTGTGTATGTGTGCTCCAGATTGACAGGTGGATGATCTCAGTGAGTAGCGCACCCTGGGATCGACTGCATAATCAGGGAGACAAAGGAGCAGAGGAAGAGAGGAAGAGACGAAGAGAGAGAGAGCGAGAGAGAGAGAGAGAGAGAGCGTGTGTGTGAGAGAGAGAGAGAGAGAGAGAGAGAGAAAGAGAGGGATGAGAGAACCAGAGAAGTGCAGAATAGTAAAATTCCCAGAGGGGTGAAGGGGTTGTGTGCTCTCGTCTCTGTTTATTTCCCTGCATTCGTTTGAAATGGTTCGTGTGTGTGTGTGTGTGTGTGTGTGTGTGTGTGCATGCCAGTATATGTAAACCACCAGGCTCTGAGAGAGTGTGTGTGTGTGTGTGTGTGTGTTTGGCAGGTGTTTGATGGTTTGCAGCGGTAAATGGGTTCATTGTGAGAATAGCAAAGGTTCCACATCAGGAAACTTCCCTGGTAATTATACAGGAGAAGTCGAGAAACCACACACACACACACACATCTATACGCTCATATCAGTGTTGTTGTGGTGTGTTTCCTGTGTATTGTGGTGCATGTCAGTGTGTAATGTGGGTGTTTGTCATGCCATAAAGCAGCAGGTCTGTGATCTCGGGTGCATGCGTGTACGCTGCAGTTGACATCCACGCTGGCTGTTACACGGTAAACAGGATTTCTCTGGTGGCGGATGACTTAAGGAAACAGCGTATGAGCTTATGGTTGACCAAAGGCTCAAAGCTGGAGGAGTCTTTTATAATTGACCAACTCTGCTTTCAACTTTTGCAGCATTTCTCTCAGTCCTCGCTGCTCGATTTGGGTATCGTTTCATCTGCACTTTGCCTGTTTCAGTTCGGCCCCTGTTGCGTTTGAGGATAAGCAAAAGCATTAGAGGCTAAAAAGACAACACTGTGAGACAGAGAGGGGAAATCAATATGGCTAATGGTGGCCCGTGAGGGACAAAATGGAAATCCTTGGTCATGGTGAGAAAAGAAGGGGCTTTCTAATTTTTTTTTTTTTCATATTAGACCTCTAACCATAAATTTTTGGGATTGCCAGTTTTGTCAGTGTGTGTTGCTGTTTACTGTCAAGCTTTCTACACAATAGGACATGACAGAAGTAAAAGTGAAAGCTATAAATATAATTTGGGATGTTATTTATCTAATACTCAATTTAGTGGTGATTCACTGTGGCACCTTCAAGAAAACATCTAAACCTGCTAGCACAGGTCGAAGGAATAGTTCGACATTTTGGGAAATTCACTTTCTTCCCAAGAGTTACACAAGAAGATCAATCTCATAACTGTTCGCTTAGCTTTGGAGAAGCTTAGCTAGTCGAAAGGAAACTAAATCCACCTAGCGCAATTCTCAAAGCTGACTAAACAACACCGTTGTTCACTTCGTGTGAGAGGAAAGGTGTAAAAACATTATTTCACACTTTTCTGCAGAACCGTTTCTTTGCCAGGACACGCTGCTTCCAGTTTTTTTGTGCTAAGCTAACTGGCTGTTAGCTGTAGCATACTGACTGTACAGACATGAGCAGGGTATCGATTTTCTCATCTGACTCGTCGAAAGAAAGCGATGAACAGCACCTGTTGAACTATGCTGAAATACCCCTCTTTCTCTCCCTCGTGTTTCCTTTCTCACTACACACTTTATAGTCACATAAAGGCAAATTAAACTGTACACAGATTTGGGGAGGATTACCACTTCGGATATCAAACATTCACCTCGCGTAAAAGGATTGAGGGTTTGTCCTTCACAGAGACAACTGTGGCCCCACTTGTCATGTTTCTGGATTCACATAAAGAAATTTGGGTCAAAATGTGCATAAAAAACAGATTCCTGAAGCATAATTCACACTTTCCTTTGTTCAGTGGTAATGTTTTTAATGATATAGCTCAATACACCTTCCACTGGCCAGAAAAGGTGAGTTCCTTGCTCGTTGGCAAGCCTAACTAACTACACCTTTGGATCAGTCACTGCTCCCTGTTTGTTTAAAGTTTGTTTAGGCATCACCATAACCAAAGCTAGTCAGAAACATTACTCCTCTTAACCTCCTGTGCTCCCCTCTAATGTACAATATGTACAAGGCTTGACATATTGCATATCGTGTGTGCACTTCTCCCTCTGGCATCAGATTTAAACATAGAGAGTAACTGCAGACGGTTTGATCTGCCGGCCAAGATTTAACTTTACCACAGCTGCTAATGTGCTCCATAAAACACAAAAGTGCAAACTTTCTATGGCCACGGTTCAAGGCTACAAAAACTGAAACTCAAAAGCATGGAATTTCTGCATCATCCGAAGGCCACACTGGAGGAAACAACTGAATATGTTAGACACTTGGACACCCAAGTTTAATAATCTGGGGACCTCGCTTGAACTTTAATAAGATTCGTGTTTTTAATCGACAGCCAGGGTAACAGTGAAATGCTAAACGCTTGATTTAATCACAGCCTGACAATTACAGCTGCAGTCAGTCACAATACAGGTGAGTGTGGACTTTACGTTTCTCCAATGTGTATGCAATTCTTAATAACAGACAAACACACACACACAGATGAGATTTTCAGCATCAAGATTTATTTTGGATTTATTCTACATAAACATATATATATATTAAAGAAAGAACATAAGTAACCCTTTGCAATTAAAGTACCATGCAGAGTAAAAGTCTGCAGACACCTGCAGATGTTGTGCCCAAGTCTGCAGCATCTCCTGACACTGATGTCCACATGATGGAAAAAGACGCCTTTCGACAGCAGACTCTGAAGGAGTTAAAACTGAAGCTCTGGGCTCCAGTTCTGCCCATGTGGTTTACCCGCAGCCTCGTGATTTCTGTCGTTTCTCCAGCTGGTATTCGTGAGCCCGTTCTGAACTGATTTGCTGCAAAAGCGGCTGGCCAGGTCGTTTGATTCTTAAAGATTTTCTTTTAGCAGTAGTCTCGGCCTCTACTTCATCTTGCTAAGCCAATGTACATTATGCACATCGTCACTCTGGCAGACTCACGCACATGCAACATACATTCAACAGATTACAGAGATTACACAGGAATTACACGATCAAAGTCATTGAACCTGTGTCGCCCCCCACCCCCCATCCCCACCCTTGCATGTGTGTACTTGCTTGCTTTGAAAGAAGAAGAGGATGTGAATCTGTGTGTGTGTGTGTGTGTGTGTGTGTGTGTTTCCCTTCCTTTTCTCAGAGACCTGCAGGTTAATCTCCCCTCAGGCTGCACTGCCAAAGCAGCACACTCTGCTGGCCGGGACAAGAACAACAAAAGAAGGGAAACTCTTTCATGCATGAAGACGACAACAAAACATGCCGTAAAAGAATACGATTTGATATTTCACGCAAGATCATTACAGACTATTAAAATGCAGTTCATGTATATCCAGAGGAGCAGCTTGGTTCTGTTGTTTCTTAGCTGGTTTATCCTTGCCCTGTTGCCCAGAAACAGCTCATCCTGAGTTGTTTTCAGCACACAGCATGTGGTTAAGACACAACACATTTCAGCTGTTAACACGTGAAGTAGAAAACCCTCAAACAAAGTGAGAGAAAAAGACTGAATTCACTAAAGACTGAACAAGAGGGAGCCTGTAGAGCTGAGATGAGTTGTTATTAAGATAGTCGAGGAGAGGAAGTGTGCACGCTGAAACATCCGAGCCAACGAAAGGTTTGCAGGTCTGACGTTTCTTCTTGTTTGTTTTTGTTTGTTTTTTTGTTTTGTTTTGTTTTGTTTTGTTTTTTGCTCAAATGAAACTGAAGAGAAAGGCAAATAAATGGCCAGCTTGTCTTCTTCATGTGCCAAATGTCTACAAACTGCAGTAATATGTGCAGATCAGAGCAACCTTGTTCAGGAAGCCCTTTAAAGACCTGATTCAAAGGGGTCGCGTGATAAAACCAAACCGAGGCTGAGAGGACAGAAAAGCAGACTTCTTCTCCACACAATTATGTCTCTGCTCGGACTTTGTTTTTATCTGTGGAGTTACTTAATCATTTGGCCTCTTCAGGCCTCTAAAAATGACGCATGAGAGATTAACATCCCATTGTTTTCAAAAGATCGTGAACCACTGACTTACAATCCTACCGTTCAGCAAAGTTCTGTAAATAAAGTGTGCAGCTACAGAAAAGTCAACATTAAGTAACAGTGTCACAAGCACTGAGTTCATAAATCCACACGCAAGTTGCCTCAGTCAAGGCAGACTTAGAGATTCTCCTCTGAAAATCACATTAGAAACAACACTGAAGCAACAAGGAGGCTACACTGTGTTGGAGTATTACATTCAAACTGTGCACATACGACAGTCTTCCATTAGAGCGTAAAGTCTGGCATCAGCTGAACCGGTCTGCAGTGAGAATAAAGTGAAAAGGTCAGAAGACCCACTTGACTCTTGGCATTGAACACACCACGCTGCAGAAAGGCTCCGTTAGAGCCTGAAGCCATCGCTAATAATCACACACATGCAGTTCATCATTGTTCTGTCCGAAATCCAAACAAGCAGGACCCAGACAGAAAACTGGTGAGTTTATAAGTTATAAAAGTCATTCATTACTGCCCGCTGCAGCTCATGAAGCTGCTGGAATGAAAAAGCTGCAGGATCTCAAAAGAAAAAAAAAACAGTGATGAAGAGGAGGAGGAGGAAAAAGATGATGAAAATCTGAAAGTGCATTTTGCTCTTTCCTCCCATCTGTGCATTACCAAGAAAAAAACTGGAAGGGAAATAGTCAAAAGACTTTTAGCTTTCGTGTGATCTTCAGGAGCACTTCAGAAACTCTTGAAAAAAAGAAGTTAATGAACATCGATCGACGCGCAAAAACCCACAAACACACACGCACACACACTCACACACACGCACCAGGCTTACTGATCCAACAGCTGCTCAAGTTAAGTTTTGGAGATCAATTTTACAGCATCGGTTACGGCTGAGTGATGGCTGTAATCGCCTACTGAAAATATTGTTAATCATTCGCCCTAGAAGACCATTAATTGATTGCTTGAACAGAGAAGAAAATCCTCAACAGACGATGTTGCTACTCTCTGTTTGAATAGAAATAAAAGAAGTATTTACAAGTTAGAAATGTTAAATCCATAAATAAATAAAAGAAAATGAAGACGGCACTTTTTTTGATTGTTCACAACAACACACCAATAAGGTCGTGATCCACAACAACACAGGGCTTGTTGTTTGTAATCATCACAGCCATGTACGGGCCTGAGCATCACCCAATATGTCGGTGGGTGGCTGTCCGTTGGCAGCAGATTGGCCTTTTCTTTAGTGTTTTCGCAGCAGCTGACACGTGTCTGCCCTGAACAGAACTTCTGAATTGACTTAGGGAGTAATTACAGCAACAAAGAACAACAATTAAACACGCTAATTGACAACACAAACCGGCAGTGATACTCTGTGGCTGCTTCTCAGGACTGCTAGCCCGAACACACACACACACGTTGGTTCTTTCTTTAAAAGAAATTATTGTTTCCTGGAGAGACGGGGGGGTCATTGAAGTAAACGTCCTGCGGCTCCGCATGTGGTATGCGGGTGGGTGGTGGTGGTGGTGCTACCCCGGGGCGGTAATAATTAATATGATGTATGCGCTGGACAGAAAGGAGATGTACCTTACGTGATATTTGTGTTTTATTTAGATAAGATATTTATTAAGATAAATAGTCCAGATCCGGGTGTTCTTCTGCGTCAGTCTGGACTTTGTGGACTACGCACTGGTCCGACTGTCCATTTAACGGCGACCACCTGTTTCCTGCCTGCTCTGCGCTCCTCACCTCACGCACTGCATGGGGAGAAATTAATTTGCTGCAAATCTTGAAGGCTTAAACGAGGCAGTGACGCCCCGGCCCCTCCCCTCCGCAAACCGACTGCTAAATCCCCACAATTAGCAGATCCATATTAGCATATTAACCTGTGCTTCCTTCCGAGTCGCATCCTTTATGTAGGTCAGACACCATTTTCTTAATTGCTTTTGCTGTTGATGGAGGGCAAACATCTTCTGGGCCGTTTGTTATGGTTCGCCTTCATTATGCCAGTCGTTATTTTGGCTGGAAAGGTACACACACACACACACACACACACACAGATAGGCTACAGGACCGCGTTAACGGACGCTCATGGCCATATGAGGCCGGTGTCTGACCGGGGCTGATTAAAACCACAACAGACTCGTTAACGAGGCCAACACATGTGCACATGGACAGGAAGCTGACATTACTGTGAGCTCTTAACTTGCTCTTTTTCTTTGCTCTGACTGCACGAACTTCAGATGGTTAGTGAAACACTCACTTGTACACACACTTCCTCCTGCACAATATGCTTTATGTTAGCTTGTTTATTTGAGGCTTGCACAAACGTGAAAAGGAAATAAACACTCCTGTGGGCTATAGCCTATAGGCCCATTATCACTCAGCGTGGATCCCTACACCCACCAAACGCACCATCACTTGCTATAAGCGGTACAATATGACACAGCGGACTTAAAGAAGCCTTAAAGCCTGTTGTGGGATTACAGCTTTGGTAGCAGTTGGCTAAATGACTCCAGGCTATATAGTGATCTATTATAAATAAGTTAATAAACGCGCTAAGAAACCACTTAAACCAATCAGGGCTGATAGGAGCCGCAAGAAGGGGTGACATAACTCTTTGTAAGACAATGTGTGCTGATTTGTTACAAATGGACTTTGTTGTTGGAGTGAAACTGGTGGATTGAACATAATGTACTGAAGGAGTGGAGATTGAGCTTCATTTAGGCCTCTTAATGTCATTTCAGATGTGACAAAAACCCATTAACCTAACAATCAATTTAGTTCCTCGAAAAATCATCTTTTTTTTTTGCCAGGAACAAAATGGAACTGGTGACTGATGCGTCCAAGGTAATGGAGGTGTTCAATTTAGGGGCAAGTGGAGTCTTAAATTGCCTTCTTTCAAACGGATTCCAACTTCTGATGTACACTAATGAAGGTCACATCTGCTGCACAAGGTAAGCTCTCACCATTGCGCAACGCCACATGGGCTCAAATCCTGATCTTTCGCCTCTCCACGCTGTCTTATTTTCTGACACTTGCTCTATAAAATGACAACAGAGCCTCCTCCGCTCTCTGCGGGAACTGCGGCCCGTCCAGACACCTTGGGGCTGATCTAGATTCTCGCCTCTGGGCTGTACTGTGCGAGGTTTCGGGCCTTTCCCTGCCTCGTCAGGCGGCAGATGGACTGGCTCCTGTCCGGAGATCAGTGCGCATCTGGTGCGGCGCTCCCAGCCCCCGGTAAAGCGGGGCCACTCGTCTGCGTTAAGCCCTATTAGGACCGTCTACCGTGCAACTGGTGCCTCGGGTTGGCGGCGACGGTGGCTGCATACACCACCAAAACCTCCTGGCCCAAATGAACTAATCTGACTCATAATCTGACTCATGAGGGAGAACCTTCAGATGCATCGCTGCTGGTTGCAGGAAACTCTTAAAAAAATGCGACAAATTACTGACAGGTTTCACAACAAATGCTTTCTTGAGTCCAGTTCCCGCTTCAAACCTGCACAACTATATGCTCAGGTAAATCCAAGTCTTTTGATCTGAGTTGATGATGATATGAGAGGAAACAGGTTAAGCTGCTGCTCTTCCACTGAAGGCCTTCGTGTCAGCATGATTTCCAAACCCACACCCGTGAATCCCTCCTGGTGTCATTTAGCTCCGGGTTTTCTGTCCTGAAAACATAATCTTGCTCAGTTTTTCTTAGTATATTTGTACAAAAAACTAGGAAAAATATGATAAAAGCCTAAATCCTAATGAAACCCTAACATCACATTTAGAATCACTTGTGCACCTTAATTGACACCAAAGGTCTGTCTGCCTCTTTGCTCTGTGGCCTTCCCATTCACCCCCACCCGCCACACTCACCCCATCCTCCACCCTCTCTCCACCCTCTCTCTCCCTTTCGTTTCTTAATACCTGGCGTGCGACAACCGGCCTTCGCTGGTCTCGTAGTGCAGAGGTTTCACGTCGAGCCCCGAGGCAAAACAATCGGTGACGGTTAATTAAAATATAAAAGGCCTTGAGAACTTTTTAAAGGAGGCTGCACCTCCTGTGTCTCCGGCAGGGCCGCTTGTGTTTGTTATGAGCTCTTCTTTTCTGTTTGTTTGTTTCAGATGTAACTGAGAGACTATAGGCTAAAGAGTGTTGATCGGGAAGAAAGAGAAGATTTAGTAGAATATTTAATCTTGTTTGGGGGCGTTTTCTTTCAGCTGTGTAATCAGTGATGAAGTATGAAATGTATTTCCAGGTGGAGAAATGACACCATAGGAAGAAAAATCAATAAAGAATACGATCAAAGGAGGGGAAAAAACGTCTAATTCTAATATACATTAAAAAATTAAGGGTTATTAAAAGCCACAGTCATTGTCATTATTGTTATTGTTATTATGGCTGATAAGGACAGAGCGAGACGCATGCGGGAACAGATGGGAGGGGAAATAGTTGCTTAATTAAAGTGCAGAGTCAATCCGGCGTCCCGGCGTCAGCGGCCACAGTCTGCACTTTAATAACATCAGCGAGTCGCTTTGGTTACAGTTGCAGCTGAGCAGTGAAAAAAACATCTGAAACAAGACTGATTAGGGCTTATGGGTCACAGAGCTGTTGGTCTCTCTCTCTCTGGTTTGTGTTCCTCTCCTCCTCCTCCTCCTTCTCTCTTTTCTTTCCCTTCACTCCTCTTCGGGCTGTGACCACATAAGCTTTGGGCTTCTGCTTTTACGTTTTGTATTCCTGTTGCTTCCCGGGTGGCCTAAGGGCAAGGCAGCAATAGGCTGCGCTGTGCATTCATTCTAACACAACACAGGCGAGGCACTCAGCGTGTGGCTCTGTACACCTGCTCATGTTTTAACGCTGCCTTGTTGTTATTATCGTGGAAAAGGTCAACACGGTAATTTACCTGATGATATTATCTTTTCTTTTCTTTAAGCCTATCACCTTTCAAATGAAAAGAAGCAAACAAAAAAACCCTGCTCTATCATCTTCCTCTACAACACCACAACATCTCCGTTCAGCTGGGCAGGACCACCCCGAGGGCGCGTGCTCAGGTGAGTTACAGCACGAGGAGAAAGGGGAGAGGGAGAGAGAAAGAGAGAGAGAGAGAGAGAGAGAGAGACAGAGAAAGAGGGGAGGGAGGTCAGGAGGATGACCGACTGACCGAAAAAATAGTCCCAGATCTGAGTCCAAATACAATAATTCTACTGCTGCTATCACTACAGTCACTACTACTGGTAATAATACTAAATATAAACTATAATAACAGAACACAATAATAATAAAGGAAGCAACACATCAGCTGTTCTTCGATACCAATGCTGGTCACACACACACACACACACACACACAAAACCGATTTGAAAAGGAAAAAGGTCTCGTGCTGCTGTCGGCTCTTCCCAAAGGCAACACTTAGAGTAAGACCCCCTCCCCATCACAAAATAAATAAATATATAAATAATGTGCATCAAAAGCTCTTTTCCATTGATGAGTAAAAATAACTAAAAGAGGAAATAAATCAGCACATAAATCAGCTGTCGTCGATTTAATTTAGCACATCTGCACATGAAAAAGCAAGCAATTTAAATCCAGAAAAATATAAATATAACTGATTCGTTTTTAATTAAGCTATTGTGTTTTAATTAAGAGATTCCGCTGTGATTACACCGAGTGAATCTCTCATGAAATATGTGTGCACGGACGTGATTGTTGCATTTTGAAATCCGCACACAACGCGGCGTGAAAAGCGCCTGAAAATAATATTAATGAAAATTCATCTCAATACATGTGAGGCATGCAGACAGCATCGAAAACAGCCCCCGTTTCCAAAAGAAATTCCTCATCGAAACGGCGTAAATTCATCACAAGCTCGCCATAGAAACCAACGAAAGTCCAGTTTTATTCCGTGGAAAATTGTCGAAATTACCTTCATAATATTTCAAAGCAAACTTACATTTCCGTTGAAAATCCGTACATTATTTTTGCATAACGACTTAGCCGATGTGAATAAAAAAAAATAATGATAATAATAACACGAAGAAACAGAGCAGAAGACCTTGTGAAAACACAAACGGGTCAAAAAGGAAAATGTCCACAAAAAGCGCAGAAAATGTTGAAAGAAGCGCTTGGTTCCTTATTAAGGCGAAGATACAATATTTATTCCTTGTCTCCTGGGATGCTCCGCTCCGTCTATTGTCCTCCCATTCCTCAGTGCTGATGCTTAATTTTCAAAACTTCTATATTACCAAGGGACCTACGACATCAGCCGAGAAATACCCTGCAAGTACAAAATCCGTGAGCCAGCCCCGTCCGTGCAGAGGGGAGACGCTCGCGTTCCGCCAGCTTTCTGCCGTTAACGAGAGCGCGCGAGCGGGGACTTTTCCTTTTCTTTCGCTTTTTGAGGATTTTAACGCAATTTTTATTATTGTTATTCGACCGGGCCAGAGATCGGAGAAAAAACACACACACGCACAGAGAGGAGAAACAAAACAAAACAAAAGAAAAAAAACAAAAACGGGTTACTTTGGAGAAAGCACAATGTCAGCGACCTTCCCCGGACTTGTCCACGACGCAGAGGTAGGCTACTTTGTTTACTTAACACCCTGTTTTTTAAACTGGTGAAATTATACACAAGGTGCGGAAGAACAAATGCTTGCTTTAAGCTGAGTTACGGAGGCATTTCGAGGCAGCATCTCAACAAGTCTCTAGCTGGATTATTGTAGTCTGCTGTGGGTCGCATGGATTAAAAAAAATAAATAAGATGTACGGAGGGGAGCTACGAGTCGTGCGTCTCAGCGCGGCTGCCGGTAAAAACGGGGCTTTTTATTCGTGTGTGGAAGCAAACGAGGCTCGTGTGTGAGCCGGTAACAGTGTGATTAGAACATGTTAGGGCGGAACACTCCGCTGTGCCTCACTCTGCTTACCTCCCATCCACAACGAGCGAGAGAGCTGGGACAGTAAATTTGCCAGCAGCTCGGTAATAATAATAATATATAACAGCACGCCTCTTAAAACGCTGCGAGGAGAGTGACAGGCACGCCAAAGGGAGGGAAAAAATACCGATGGCTCCTGTTGCCGTGCGTTCGTTCCCCTCCCGGGCGTGTGGAAATGACATCTCCTTCAGGTGGTTTAAAGTGGAGGGGGGAAAAAAGGCTTTGAGTGTGTGAGCTGTGTTTTTGAGTGTGTTTGGGAGGCAGAGAGAGGAGACACCGGCTGATGCTAAATGACACGGCTCATATATTTCCCCGTCTCTTTATTATCTTGCAGATACGTCACGACGGATCAAACAGCTACCGGCTCATGCAGCTCGGCTGCCTGGAGTCTGTGGCCAACTCCTCGGTCGCCTACTCCTCCTCCTCCCCGCTCACCTACCCGGCGCCGGCGGGGACGGAGTTCGCCTCGCCCTATTTCTCGGCCAACCACCAGTACACGCCCCTCCACCACCAGTCCTTCCACTACGAGTTCCAGCACTCCCACCCGGCCGTGGCCCCGGAGGCCTACGGGCTGAACTCGCTGCACTCGGGCCAGTACTACCAGCAGATCCACCACGGTGAGCCCGCAGACTTCATCAACCTGCACAACGCGCGCTCGGCCCTGAAGTCCTCGTGCCTGGACGAGCAGCAGCGGCGCGAGCTCGGCTGCCTCGACGCTTACCGGCGCCATGATCTGTCGCTGATGACGTCACACGGCTCGCAGGCCTACGGCGTCGGTATGCACCACCCGGACCAGAGGCTGCTGCCCGGCGCCGGCCTGGGTCTCCCTACGTCCGCGTCAGACGACCTACAGGTAGCGGAGGCCTCCATCACTCTTTCCCAGCTAATTCACAATCTCACCTCACCTCAAGGCCTACAAGATCCAGCACCTCACTGCCTCCCCCCACTTTTTACCTTTACCTCGGCTTCTCAACTCTGGTTTATTAGCACAGCTCGTTAAAGATAGGATAACAGAGCCGTGCTACTGCCGCCACAGTGCCCAGCATCCCTGCCCCACTGGCCTACTCCGCTCCCCACTCCCCTCCCTCCCCATCTATTGTACCAGCAACGCAGCAATTCCAAAATATTGAACAGAAAGACAGCGCCAGATGTCTGTATGTCTGCCTGTCTGCTTCATCTGTCTGTTGTCTGTGACACTGACAGGGCTGTGTTACATTTGGCCTGTAGGTTACCCCCAGCCACTCACTCCGTCCCACCATGGAGTAAATAATATTGGAGATCATCTTGAGATAATTTCCTGGCCAAACCAAACGTGACTGTACACAGCAGGCTGAGTAAATGTCAAGTCCACACGGCGCTGTGGCCCTGAAAGGCAGGCCTGCTTCTTAAAGGTTAATTGACTGGCAGTCTATACAATCCCATTGTGAAATCCGCCCTTTATTTTTCCACAACCACACGTGACCCATATTTTACATAATTCTTTTCGGTGTAAAGAAATGGTCGAGATGAAAAAGGATTCGCACGGCTCTTGTGTGTGTGTGTGTGTGTGTGTGTGTGTGTGTGTCCGGCTGTCTGTTGAGGCAAAGAAAAGCCGCTGGTTGCTCTATTCTCCGGTTAAGGGCGGATTAACGGATCGGGGTTCAGGGCACAATGCGCAGCCCGAGCGCCATAAAGCACCGTAGTTTATCCAATTACGGACTTAACGTCAATCAACTTTGTTGCTTATGCAGCGACATCTGAGCTGGTTAAACACGTCTCCAGTCAGTTAAAGACGGCGACACATAATTTCAGTCACGTTAACGATTTACCAACTGCACTCAAGTTCATCTCGATGGAGAGTCGCTTTTATCGACATTTTTGGAAGACATTTCGCCACACACACACACACACACACGCTGACATTATGTACTAATGTTGCTGCTAAATAGGCTCCCTACAACAATAGTATCTAAGATAAGATAAGATAAAATAAGATAATCCTTTATTAGTCCCATAACTGGGGAATTAGGATACAAAGGTCTGTTAAATTATTTTTAGTGACGATAGATAATTAAATATGAGGAGTATTTCCGATTTGCTTATGGTTTAAAACCCGTAATTTAGTTTTCCTTTAATGAATTAATTTGGTTTTATTTTAGGGTGTGGCAGTATGGGCTGAGGATGATGACGCGTATCACCTTTAAATCAAAAAGAATTGTCCATAAATATTGTGTTAAACGAATTTAGGGAATTATAATTGTGCCTGAAATATTTTTTGTATTATTATTTTTAAATGTTTATCTCTGCTCAGTAATTGAAAAGAATTTTTTACAATTATTATTAGACAGAAACATAATAATCATGAGATAATATGCGAGTGTTATTCCTGAATTGCATTAGTCTAAAATGAATGGCGTGAGTGAGTCACGTTGCCTTTATTTTATTTTATTTATTTTTTAAACCCATAGGCTCATAGCTGGTTATTGTTGGAGCAAATGCTATATTTATCAAAAGCTGTTGGCGCATATAAAAAGCTCAGGTTTGACCTTTCATTGGGGGAAAAGAAAGAAACGGCTCGTGAACCTGGGCTCGCGCGAGGCGGACGCATGAACGGAACAGATGTGCCCATGGCCTCGTGCAGCCCCGGTCGCATCTTTGAGCGCCTTAAAGAGATTTTCATGGCGAACAAAAGCGGCTGCCACACCTTTCTCCCGTCACTAAGCTAATTCATGCAAGACCTCTGCGTTTTGTATATTGATTTTATAATCACTTTAGCTTCGCAGTAGAAGAAAAGAAACAGAGCGGGAGCTGGTTAAAGAAAGAGCTACAACAAGCTCCCCTTTTCAGGTTTATTTTAATCAGGAGGGGGTTTCTGCGTGGGCCTGGCCTCGAGGCTCGCAGGGGGGATTAAGTGTTTTCTGAATTAAAAAAAAAAAAGAAAAAAAAAGAAAAGCGCGTGTTCTCCTTCCTTGATGACATTGTTGATAGCACGCGAGTGTGATGTGGACCAAAATGGCGGCGGTAGCAGGCCTGTGTGCCGCTGTCTGCGTGTGCCCCCCTCCCCTCTGTACGCTACAGATGATCCCCAACAGGTTGGCGGCTGCAGCGGACTCTGGACAAACTTGTGCTCATCTCTCAGTCTGGATGGGTTGTGCTGTCCTCCGCGCTTATAGCCCGCAGCCTTTCAAATTAAGCTCGTTTCTGTTGAGCCGTGAGCTGCATCCTTTATTTTAATCTGCCCTCAGTTTTACTCAAAGACCCCCGAGTGACGTACACTTTCTAACAAAGAAAAAAGGCTTCCACCACCAGAAAACTGTTTAAAGAAGGTCGCAACGGGGCCAGTTTTTATTATTATTATTATTACTATTATTATTTAAGGAAGCTATAAGCTGGACTGTGTGAGCTATAAAGTGACAAACTTGACTGTATTGTAAAGGATGTGTGTGCGGTGGTTCCTAACCTGTGGGTCGGGACCCTTCAGAGGGGTCGCACGATACACAGATAATGTTTTTAAAAACAGAATGTTTCTATGTATTTAAGACTTTTTATAACATTTTTGTTGCGAAATGATGAGTTTAATCCCCTCAGGCTCCTGTAAAATATTCAAATTAAACAACCTGAGAGGAGAAAATCATTCAGCATCAGAAACATTTAATAAGGTGACGCTGTAGCTGCTGTTAGAATTCTCTTTTTGCGGTTAGTTTTCTTTATTCTGACATAAACATCGGGGTCCTACTCTCACTGTGAGATTTCCCTCTGTAAGATGACTGTTTTGGTTTTCTGTGTGTGGTGGTCCAAGAAAAATCATTACGTTTGCTCTTCGAGTCTGGCAGCTGTGTCAAAACATCTGGGCGAAGTGATTTCACCTCCCTGCTCGTCCTAATGATGAGTTGCGTGTCTCCGCAGGGCTCCGTGGAGGCGCAGTGTGGACTCGTGCTGAACGGCCAGGGGGGCGTCATCCGGAGAGGTAAGGGCCCCCCGCCCCGTTTATTCTCTCTTCTCCTGGTTGTTGTTACCGGGACTTTCACGACACCACACGACACGACACGACACGACAGCGAGCAGTCAGACAAACAAGGCGGAACACTCATGTCGTGTGTCGGCTGTCAACATGTTACAGCGGGAACGGCCCCATTTTCTCGCCTGTTTAAGCGCTAACACACTGCAGACGGCGCTTCCCATTTCCTGTCACCACACACCCACGTCCCTTTTTTAAAACCAGTCCCCATTAAAGATTTCCTTTTTTATATAAATATGTAAAAAAAAAAGATGAGAGTAAAATGTCAACAAACTCACGGGTCGTTGAGGTGTGATCGCACGGGCTCACCGCAGCTCGCGCTCACGCGTTATAGCGCGTCACGCAGCAGTTTAACGCTTCCTTTTGATGTCAAACCTGTGGGCTGCACTTTACGCAGACTGGCTCTCCTTTGTTTTCATGAAATAAACAAGCGATTTTAATGCAATATTCATTGTTTATTTTAGGATCATTAATTCGTCGTATACATCAAACCGTTGCTGTTAATCATCTTATCTTCTCTAAATCAAAAGAAAAGGAAGCCACGGAGAGCCTTGCTGCTACTCAGTGATTGGAGCTCAGAAACTCATGTTTGTAGCCACACTTTAAACTGTTGCGGAAATCATTTTTAACGTCACAGCAGGCTTAATTTAACAAACTAAAAACGTATAAATTAAGGTGTAGGTCGTGAATTACGATTGCAGATTAATAAATTAAATCCATTTCTATTAATTGATAATAACAGAAAATAACGTTGAAGAAAATTAGGGACAACCTGGGATATTAATTTTATTTAGCTGCCCTGAGTGCTGCCACGCATTTGACTGACTCTGGGCCAATTCACGTTGTTTTTATTTTTATTTTCCGTATTTACTGTGGGCTGTGATGTAATAGTTTTGGAGTGCAGTTGTATGCTCAGCATCATTAACCCTTGATTTTAAAGGCTGGGTGGTGAAGGCGGCTCAGGCTGACTCTTCAGGGGTCGGGGGTTTACGTGGATGTGGACTCGGCCTGCACCAACACACCTCAGACCAGCCAATTTCCTCACGAGTCTCGCGGATCTGCTTGTGGTCCATATCAAAGCCCGCTGCTGTTCTTTGTTTTTTCTTTTTTTAATAATATTTTGAATCTATTTATTTATTTATTTTTAAAGTCGGGACTATGTGTAGTTTTCCATACAGAGAGGAAGGCTGGGTCTCGGGTTTAATTTTTCATCAGCTCTGCCTAGGTGTTGGGGCTTTTCTCTCGGATTGACGCGGGAATCCCTTCGCTATCACTTTCGGTTAATGGTGCGCCGTATTTGGCCCTGAGCTCAGCCGCTGCAACCATCACAACCAATAATCTTTGCTTTACCTCCCGCTCCCGTATCGATAGCTTCTCTCGCCTCGGGCGGACGCTTTGATATGCTAATGTCGAGCGGGGCCCCGGATTCAGCCGAGATCATATTAATGTTGTTCTTTCTGACTGCGGCTTTGGCGGCATGAATATTCACATAACCTTTTTCAAAAGAAAACCACTCAAGAAACGCGGATCCTACTTAGGAGGAGTCGTCTGTGTTTTTAATCACCCTGCTATCCCTTTTCCAGTTCAGCTCTAACAGCAGCCCCGCACATCAAGCTGATCTGTCAGGCGCGCGCCCCCGCCACCACAGCCCGTGCACGTGCCTCTCTCTTTTCTGTCAAGACATTGGAGTTTTTTTTTTCCTTTCTTTCTTTTTCTGAGCTATAAACATTGTTGTTAAAATATGAGGAGAATGACATTTGGCCCGTGTCTCTTTTTCTTTAATTTTCGTGGCAAACTCGTAAAAGGCGCTTGATTCCGCGTGTGATCCCGCCCGCCGCTCGCGCCGCAGCCCGAGGCTACTCTCCGTTACTTAAATACCGTTATCGCCTCTGGGCCCGCGCGCTCCACTGACTGCACTACCGGCAATAGCTCTTTTCGATTGCCCTTGGCAACGTAAAATACAAACTACTTTGAATCAAAACATTTTTAGGGGAATTAATATGATGTGAACCCGCGGCTTTCAGAGGCGCGCGCCCCTGTCAGAGCGCGTGAGTCTGACAGACAGGTCTGCCCGGTTTGTGTCACATGCAGACAACAGACGAGCCTGACTCCACACGCGCACAAACACACACACACATACAGGAGTGTGAGCTTAACCAATAATATCCATTACTTCCCTCGACCTGCAAGCGTCCATTTTTGACAGCCTGAGTGAAACACAAGTTACAGCCTGACACAAAGCCTGGCCCGCTTTCGTTTCCGCACCGCTATGACGTCACAGCTGCGCTGTGGGCACGAGCCGCTGTACAGGTGCTGAAATGCAAGGTGGGAGCTGCTGTCCGTGGTGCTGAACCCGGATGAGACACGCTGTTGTGTTTTTGAAGCTGCACGTCGAAATTGCAATCCTGCGACCAGAAACACGATACGAAACGGGCAGATTTCTGCTGATTGTGAATCACAGATCCTTAGAGCAAAAAAAAAAATAAACAACAACAAAAACAACAAACATAAAAAAGTTGGTCATATTTAAGGCTTAGCTGGTGGTCAAATTGTCCACGTTGCCCCGAAAAGTTGTGACATGTGCGGTCTGCAGTTTTGTTTTTCTCGGCCTAAATGTCATCCTTTTCTTCATTCCATCATATCCAGCACGGCTTAATAACAAAGCGACACACCCTGCTGTTAGATTTGATAACGAGGCAGATGAATAATAGAATATAGCCTACAGTACATCAGACAGAAACCTTGCGTTTCAGCTGCTTGGGACGTTAGTTCAAGTGAAAGTTTAATAATAATAGGCCTACTCAGAGCAGTCGATATATTCCTGGAGGACCCGGCAACACTGATTCAGATGCAATTAATAATGTGAAAGAGCCTTCACCAACACCAGCCACACTCATTTATTCACACATCCAGGAGCCTCAAGTCCACAATCAAACCAACTTGGTGGTTGGTGGAAGGTGATTAAAGGAAGGTTTTGTTTTCCCCTCGTGGGATTACAGCAGACTTTCTTTACACACAGGCAAATATTGAGCTGAAACAGAAATATAAATATATGCACATAAAAAAAAATCTAAATGTAATATTTAACTAGTAAAAAAGGAGTCTGATGAAGTGATGGGTGAAGCACATTGATCTTGAAAGCACTGATTGAAGATACTCAATCCTATGGACTGAGCGTGCATTTAATATCCAGTCTTTTTCTTGATTAAAATCATATTGAAATATGTATAAAATTTGCTTCTATACTGTGAGGACTATAAGGATGATAAAGCCGGTGAAGCTGCAAGACTTTGTAGCCCAATTTTCAATTTTTGGTGACCTTGAATTTCATTCTTTGATGGGTTAATGAAATTCTACTACATTTTGAGATCATTCAAAATATACTGGATTATCTAGAAATGTGTCAACAAAAGCAGAAAGCAGGATTTTTTTTTTGTAATTCATGGAAAGGTGATATTTTGGAGATGTGTGGTTTTCAGGTTTTGGATTGCGACAAAAAAATGAAGGTGGTTAATATAAAAATACCAAGTTTGGTCAATGATTTGATGTCACAAAAGGCTTAGTGGTGAGCGTTTTTCCCGTATGAGACGAGGAATTTTCCATTCCTGCTCTCTCACTGCGCTGACACGTACGTACATCTTTGCACCTGGAGACTTCCTGTTTGCTCCGCTCACAGGTGTGTTTATAACTCGTATGACAAGCAGGGGGACCTCATGAAGGGTTTGCACACAGCTAAGGCCTCCCTGTGAAAACTGAAGTGAAAAACAGTGCCAAGGATTACATTTATAACGATTATATTTTTCCATTCTAAAAGTAAAGGCAAAGCTCCTTGCAGCTCTTGCAGTAGAAAAACACAAAATCCTCTCATAACTTGCAGTCTTTGTTGCAACATGAGGAATTGCATGCAGTGTGCATTGAGCAACATCCATTATTACAATTTATATCTTTCTGCAGCTATAGTTATATTGGTTGGCGATAACTGCTGCTTATGGCTGTATATTATATGCACACAAAGGTCTGTGTGCTTTGTGCCCTGGGAGTGCAGCACTGTGGTGTAAATGCAAATATGATGGAAGTGAACATCCAGAACACCTCACATGTTTTAACATACTTCAAAATCAGGATTATGAAATAAGTTCACAGTTTCCTTAAAATATTCTTACATAGCTTGTATCTACAGAGGAGCTCTGCCAAATAATCTGTGCACTGCTAAGATCAGCACACAGTAAAATGTGCCAAAAGTCAGGCCAGTATTTGTATGGAAGCCATTATTAGACCCTACAAGCATAGATAAACAAATCAGACAAAGAAATTGTTGGATGGAGAAGTAATTTCCACATCATGTGTTCACTCCTGCGTCTGGTACTGCAGCTGTAAGAGCCAGTTACCCAGCACATCTCCATGTCAGTGACCAAGAAGTGGATATTTACTGTTAGGACCAATATCCCATCTAAAAACTCAACGGATTATCAGAAAAAAGCTGCAGAACTGCCGAGATGTTTTTTGTTTTTGTTTTATAAGGCAGTGAAAATCAAAATGGGCTGGAAGCGTAATTTGTGTTGGGTCTAGAGGCGTCAGGGGCAGAAATGTGGACTGTGTGTGACAACAGAAGGTAGTTTGTTAGTCTTTACTGAAGAACAGTTTTGACAGCTGGATTATGCAGCACCAGTCTTTTCTGCAGGAAGTAGATGATCACCTTTCCACCACTTAAATGACTTTTTACAGCCTGCTTCTGGCCACTGGAGTCATGGAGCTGTGCTAACATACACTGCTGTGTGCCGTGCAGACACACAACCTTACTCAGTGTCTCAACTAGTGGCGAGCGAGCAGCGGACGCCGTTCAACGCTGTAACAAGTGTGCTGTGTTTGTGTGCAGGGGGGACCTGCGTGGTGAATCCTACAGACTTGTTCTGCTCTGTACCGGGCCGACTGTCGCTGCTCAGCTCCACCTCCAAATACAAAGTCACTATCGCCGAGGTGAAAAGAAGACTGTCCCCACCAGAGTGCCTCAACGCTTCCCTACTGGGCGGCATACTGCGCAGGTCAGCACAAACACACACTGGATGGTAACCTGACTTGGCTCCCTTGCAGTTTCACAGTGAACTGAGAGAGCATCCTCAACTTCAAGACAAATGAAACAAGAGATTTTTTTATCCCCAGTAACCGTCATCATATTGGCACCGTGGCTCCATGTAGAATCATTTCATCTTTTGAAAAAAGTCCACCTCGCATCAACGGGAGTCACGGGAAAAAAAAGTGTGTCAGATTAACAATGAAAGGATGGGGAGAAAAGTGTACAATTACAGTGAAACACATCCTCATAAATCAACAAACTGCACACAAAGTCATGACAAATGTAACACAGTGAGACAGAGATGTAGATTTTCAAAATGTTTGCTATTTTGTCCACCTCCCGAGTGTATCCTATAATCAAATAATAGGGAGGCAAAGAGGCAAGCGTGATAGAGAGAAAACAGTGTTTTCAAAGCGTAAATCTGAGCGCTGCCTGAGTCTGCGTAGCCCCTCGGATGAAACAGAGGATATACAGCAGCGTCCACAAAGCCCATTGCAGGCAAACGAGGGGCCGGGGCTGCACGCGCCGCCATGCCCGGGGAGCCAGAGGGAGGCGAGACCAGGCCAAAGCATGCTAGGATCACAGGAACCAGAGGAAAGCAAGGGTTGCCAGCCCTGTATTATTGATGAGGTGGAGAGAAAGGGAAGGGGGGAAGACAGGAGAGAGAGAGAGAGAGCAGAGAGAATATGGCTGGTCCTACAACACGAGCCATCCGCAAAGTAAAAACAAAACACAAGTGGTGTAAATAGAAAAGATGGGCCTCATCCTACGAGTTGGAATATGTGCAAAAAGAAATAATCAGATGAGGACCTGAACCGTTATTGTGCCACAGGAAGCAGTCACTTCAGTGCACAAATACTGAGCGAAACCATGGAGGCACATCTGCATGTTTGTGACAGAAAAACAGAAAACCTTGAGTAATTTAGATTCAAACATCCCAAAAGGATCTTAAAGTTTTATCAGATGGGAAGTGATCAGATATGTTTTTTTAAATTTTCTTGTAAAAGATGACAAAAAAATGACAGGGAGGATCGTTCCTCTGCTTTCCAAAATAGAACTTTTCACTTTGGGTGTAGAAAGAGACAAATGACAAATGAGGAAACTCAAGGGGACACGTCAGCAGATCTGCGTGGAAAGAAAGCATATTTAACATAATGAGCTGACACCTTTTAATTTCATACTCTTTGATTTTATGCTTTTGTCAAATCAAAGCAAATCTATATTCTTCCATCCCTACTTACTTAATTAAACACAAATTGAATTTCTGTGAAAAATGATCAGATGGTCGCTGATGAAGATGTGATCCAGATATTCAGTCTTTTCATGCCTCACGGTGCGATGACGCGAAGTATATGATGTTGAAGTGGTTTTACTTGTCCGCAGAGCAAAGTCTAAGAACGGAGGCCGGTGCCTTCGTGAGAAATTAGATCGTCTAGGCCTCAACCTGCCGGCGGGACGGCGGAAAGCTGCCAACGTCACACTGCTCACCTCCCTGGTGGAAGGTAAAGAGACTTTTGTCCTCACTGCTCCCCAAAAACATCCTCAAAGTTTAAGTACCTCCAGATAGATTCATTTCATAGCTCAGTTGTCATCTTTAAGCCTTACAGTGCTTGTGTTAATCTTTCTTTGTCCCGGTTTTGTGCCCAGGTGAGGCGCTCCACCTGGCGCGGGACTTTGGCTACACCTGCGAGACGGAGTTTCCCAGCAAGGCAGTGGGGGAGCACTTGGCGAGGCAGCACAGCGAGCCGAAAGAAACCAGCGCACGCAAGAAAATGGTTCTGGCCACAAAGTGAGGATACACTCACGCACACACAAGACCACACCAAAAACCACTTAGAGCTTAAATGTTTTTTTTGTAACTCTCAGCAAGACTTGACGTGTTTTATTCTGAAATTCTCCTGAAGTCAGTGGGGTTTTTATATAAATATCTGTGCCATGAAAAGGTCCAGATTTAAGTTGGAGTATGTCTGCAGGTCTATAGGTGTTAGGTAAACATTACGATCGATTTCAGAGTTGCAACAGGGCCGAGGGAAATTGATCATTTGAAAGCCCAACATGAGCTTGGCCCAACATGTTCAAGAACAAGAAGGCCAGTGGGTGAATTAGGTATGTGAGAGTCAAGGAAAGGTGACCCTTTACAAAAGACTTCAGGAAGGTTCGGTTAACAGGAAGAACAGTACATGTAAAGTCCACACACAATGGGGGAGAGTCCAAACCACACACACTTGCAACAAGAACCTGCTGTGTTTGAATTTTAGGATGTGGACAATATGATCAGGCTCTCAGGGGCTTGTGTCTGTCCAACAGTATGGGCTGCATGTTGTAGACTAAATGATTACTCTGACTATTGGACACTCAGTACTGAATGTGTTGGAAGAGAGTGGGGTCTGTCTAAACTGATTGCAACCCTGAATAAAAAAAATAAATAAACGTCAGCCACGGACAAATACTGCAAACTAACTCTGACTTTACATTTGCAGAATTTTTGCTATCATGTTGTCAAAGTGTTTTGCTTGTTTTTTTTGCCTTCCTCCTCCCTCCTTCAGTTGTATCCTGGGTGGAATTAGCGTGAGGGTTGGTCTAGAATTATGAGGATGGGTGTAAGAAATGAAAAAAAAATAAAGATAGAGAGAAGAAGACACAAACTGCGACGGGTGTGTTGGAGACAGATGGTAAACCCTCGTTCCCTCCCTCCCTCTGTTTGTCAGGCAAATCTGTAAGGAGTTCCAGGACTTATTGAGCCAAGATCGTTCCCCCCTGGGCTCCTCCAGACCCACCCCCATCCTGGACCTGGACATCCAGAGACACCTCACACACTTCAGGTAACACCACCTCGGCCTTTACACATGGACTTAAATGGACGTTTCTGTAAGAGCGTCCCAAAGCTGGAGCCTCTTTAAACGTTAACTGGGTGGAGACGGTTTTCTCGCAGAGCTCGGCTGCTGTCCCTTTTTGGCTCTGACCGCTTTGCCATTTTCAGAAAGATGCAGCTGTGCAGTTTGTTGTTTGGCATGAACGACAGAGGAGGAGGGAACAGCGGCTTGTTAGCAGAAATGTCACATCTATGGCGTCATCCTTAGCAGAATGTACACAGTTTCAGCAAACTTCCAAAGGGAGAGTTGCACTGTGGAACGCCGGGCAGAGAAAGGAGATAAAGACAGTCGTGACAGAGTGAACAGCTGCATCATCAGCATCGTTTAACCCTGCAGGAACCTGCCTGACGATCTCACAGGGTCGACAAACCGTCGTCACACTGAGAAATCAGTTTATCTTTTACTCACTCGCATATCCTCTTTATGTTATCCTGCAGTCTTGTGGTTCTTCCACTGGCTTTAATAATCGCCACGACTCTGACGTGTTATTTTTGGATAAACTAGAGACATTTTGTTTCAGGAAAGTCAAATAAAAACACAGTTGCTTGTGATAGTTGATTGATATTGATGGGATTTTGGAGGACTGAATATTTGTATCAAGGCTGCCACTAAACATTATTTGTACTGATGAGTGTTTGCTTGATTTCGTTTAGTATCCTTAAAACTTTGTGATAGAAAATGGTTAAAATGCTCATCTGAATGTGTGAAGGTCCTTCAAATGTCCCAAACATAAAAATATTCAGTTTACTATCATATTAGACAAAGAAAAGCAGAAAATCCTCACAGCTAAGAGGGTAAAAAGGGGAATCTTTGGTATCTTTGCTTGAAAAATGCTGATCAGCTAATCAGTGAAGCGACTAATTGATTCGGCTGTAATCTGCAGGTAATATGTTCAAACCTGACAATATTCAGGCCTGGATTTTGCTAAAACTATCGTAGTATTCAACGTTTTCCCATAAACTGTTGTAGAAACAGGGAGGAAACAGCATTTAGAACATCACAGGAGATTAAAACTCTGCTCTTACTGGTGTAAGCTCGACTAAAGAAACTCTTTTAGGAGGATTAGAAGCTCCATAATGCAGAGGGAAGGAAGTTTCTCTGCGGGTGTACAAACGGAGGAGAGGAGAGAAGAAGAAATGTGCAGTGTGCCTCACAATCCCTAACTGTACCACTGATTTCTGTCTTCTCTCTGCACCTGAATGAAACCAAGGTTTGTCAGTGTTGTCACGGTTTTTCCCCGTCTCCTTCCCCGGCAGTCTGATCACTCACGGATTTGGCACGCCGGCGGTCTGCGCGGCTCTCAGCACCTTCCAGACGGTCCTGAGCGAGATGCTCAACTACCTGGACAAAAACTCAAGCGGGAAAACGAGCGGACCCACCGACCAACAGATCAACAACAGCTCAGAAAAGACGCAGCTCCGGAAAACAGCCGAGCCCCAGAGCAAAGACGGGAAAACAGAAAAGACTGAGTAGCCCCCCACCCACCTGGTCCCCGTGCCTTGGAGCGCTGCATTTAGGAGTGTGTGTGTGTGTGTGTGTGTGTGTGTGTGTGCTCAGAAGGGGTTTGTTAACTCCCACACATCACTGTGTCTTCTTTGGGACAGTCTGTATTTATTGTCCTTTATTTATATTATGTTGAAAATGTAACACTAACCTGAACTGCCCCAAACAAGACTCACTGATGTGTGAGTGAAACCAACACATCCTGTTAAGCTGTGCGTGCGTGCGTGTGTGTGTGTGTGTGTGTGTGTGTGTGTGAGATGACAAGGAGGAGTCTCGCCATGGAGACGGCTGTGACTCATCCAAGACTTTTATTTTTATTTATTAATTATGAAAACAGGACGTAAACATGGACATGCTGATATCACAATTTTCCAGGCCAACAACATTACACATGCACACACACACACACGCGCGCACACACACACACACACACATATATACATTAAGGGTTTGGGGCAGTTTGATGCTAATGCAGCTGATTCAGGTGTAGATTTTCTGTGAGAATACAAAAGCTGAAACACTTTCTTGACACCTGAAGGTTTAATCTGCTTTGCATCATGCTTCAATTCCCAATCGACTGCAATGAAACAACTTCACTTTCCGAACATTTTCAGCAGATTAAATTGAATTAAATGTCCCCAAAACGCCACTTGAACCCCCACCAAGCAGACTTTTCACGCCGTACAATCAGTGCCATGGAAACCAGCGTGTTTACCACGTGGGCGGCAGAGAAAAAGGGACTGTTTCTGCATGTGAGACTGACACCACTGCCTGGGGTGGGCTTACACACTGTGGTGTGACTGTGAGTGTGTGTGTGTGTGTGTGTGTGTGAGAGAGAGAGAGAGAGAGAGAGATCAAGATGGAGAGAGAGAGAGAGAGAGAGAAGGGTCCAACTCAGCCATTTTGTAAAAGGTGACTTTGCAGTTGCCATCGTTACTCTTCCCTGTGCATGTCTGTCTTTGTACACTCCCCAGATCGCAAGTTTAGCCGACACAAGCTCTCTGACTCGCTCATGAACATTTGTAAAGATATATATAAATATTTAAATTACTTTTCTTGTAGGCTTTCAACGATATATATGTTAAATCCCTACCTTCTAAAATGCCGGTGTTCAATAAAGACAGTTGCTACGTGTTCTACTATTTTCTCTGGTTTTGACAATGCTCCATGTGCACACACACACACACACACACACACACAATACGTATAAACATGTACTAATACAGAAGAAGGCAAAAGAGCAAGCAGAGACTAAAGAGAGGATCAAAGCCAGCGAGGGTGAATTATCCATATGAGTTCACAGTGTTAAAATTATAACAAGTCAGAGTTCCTCTTCTAATGTTGTGAAAAAAGACGATACCTACAGAAAAGTTCAAAAGCCTCCTTTGTGTGAACGAGCATGTGTGTTTTCTTTCAGTTTGTGTGACTTCTGTCAGGCTTCTCTGCTTATTTATATTTCAAAAAAAAAAAAAGAGAGAGAGAGAGAAAATGTGATGATAAAACGGAGTGAGGAGCAGCTGCCTGCTGGCGTCTCCATCCGCACTCTGTAGGCTCCGTTTGCACGTTAACATTACAGTCATTTAAAAGGAGGTCACGTTCACTGCATCACACAACAGTACATAATCAGACAGGATGCATTTACAGCGATGCCTGCGCTGCTTTGTCACCCTGAATCAATGCAAGTGCAGCCTCAGGTGGAAAAACAATAGCTGTAAAGACCAATCATTCCCAGTATATTCCCAGTCTGGCTGTTGCTGTTGTTGGTATTTGAAGGATGGTGTTATCCCTCCATATATGCACACCTGCACGCTTAAGATAAGATAATGCAAAATGTCAGAGAGTATGCATGATGGCAGAACTACGGTTTCATCCACAAATGCAACTAAAAGCTGTCAACAAGCTCTTGCTATGGAGGGATTTGGGCTTTCAGTACCTGCAGTGTGTTTTCAGTACCCCTCAGCGTTAGAGTTTCTATCCAACACAAAGAAAAAATAAGGGATCCAAGCCAAGCTGCAACAGTTTTCAGACTGGATTAAACCACATCCTGTGCAATGACACCTTTTCATACACTGCAACACTTTGCTTCAGCGATCAAACAACAACACATTTCATAGTCGTTCAAGCAAAACGTATAAAACCTTCTGTGTTTGCAGCTTCTCAAATGTGAAGATTTGCAGCTTTTCGTTCTTTCATTTCAGTACAATCTGAATATTTTCACATGTTGGTTGGACAAGTCAAGGAAAGTCAAGAAGTCACCTCTGCTCTTGAAAGCTTTTCGCAGTTTTTTGACATCACAAACACTAATGGATGTTACTTATACTCGTCGCTTTACTTGTTTCATAATGCACAGTCACTTTTGTTTCTCTCACAAGAAGCAGAGGAAGTGCTCCAGGGTTTTTACTCATGAGAACATCTCCACTCAAAATCATCCCTTAGAACCAAAAACAAACTTCAGCCCGAGCTTCTAGCTGATCGTAACCACACAAACATTATTTATCATTTTGGATATTTAACCCCTTTTGCTCCTGACTTTTCCCAGACGTACTTGCAGACACACTTGATGAAGCCACGTTGAAGGAAATGGAACCTGACAAACATTCACACACATCCTGCTTCTCATCACCAGGAGGCTGATTGACATGTTGTTTACACTCAGCAGTCTGTGATGACAACAAGTCCGATATGACATGAACGCAGCACTCTGGGTACATGAAGGAGGCCCCAAAACACTTTTTTCCCCCTTTTCCTGGCAGTTGTGAGGCTGCACAGCCACACAGATGTGGGCAGCCACTGTTATTTTGCTTTTGTTTTTAAAGTTACACATATTAATCTGAGCGGCTGAGTGATATCAGCGGCTGAAGTGGAAGAATCAGCCGTGATCTATAATCAAACTCGTGCATCTCCACCGCCGTGTGTGAAAAAATACCGGAGTGATGCGCATGAGGCAAAGCAGCTCTCCAAATTGGCTCTTTGATGGTTGCTGCATCTCACTGGAGGCTACGAGCGGCAACAAATAAACATGAACATACATACTGTACACACCCACACACACGCACAGAGCTGCACATATGAAAACATACCACTCAGAAAAAGCAACTTAATCACGCTTTTTGTTTGTTATTATTTGCGTGATAAACATGTAATCCCTGTGAAAGACGTCCCCGCTGACCCTGCATCAGAATAGCAAGCAGCCTGATCAAAATGAGCTGGAAAATGAAATCGATTGGTTTGCCTGTGCCGGAGTTTGTGTAAATTGACAAACGGACGGGAATGAATCACAGGTTTGACATCACTAATGCATAATGTGGCGGTGGGGGTTTCTCCTGTCTTCAGTGTGCAATGTGCTGTGTTTTGATTAAATCTAATTAAATCCGTGAATCATTTCAATGCCGGGCAGATATTTATGCACGGAAGTGAAGCTTAACATCCAGAACACACACTAACATTGTACATCTCCAGCCCTCGAATGCATGCAATGAATGCTGCCATTTATACAGAAGAGAAAGAAACAGTCTGAGGTCTCGGAGGGACTTAACTCCTGCTGACTGAGCCCCACAGTCACGAATACCAAACTCTGCCAACTTCTAAGCCCCATCTCTCCAGTCTATCTCCTCTGAAGCTAAAACCCTCATCCTCCTCCTGCTCCTCCTCCTCCTCCTCCTTGCCTGCTTCTCTGCTAAAACCTCTTCCCCTTCTGTCCTGATCCCGTTCAGTCCCAGGAACATTCGAGGCCTTTTCTGTTCAGCTCCAGTCCTGACTGTCTCCATCTCGGTCTGTCTCACACACACACACAAGCAACTGCACACACACAACACTAACCTGCAAGATTCTTCCACATCCAGGACGAAAGCCGCTGCTCCACGATTAGTGCCGATCAGCCTCTGCTCTTTCCATTTGTTAGATCCTGAAAGAGAATTGGAGGTGGAAGCTGATTAATAATGCAGCAATATGGAAGTTGGTAAGCATGTTAGTATGACTACAACGCTTATCTCAGGTCACATTGATGCCACACTTTAGTTGTTGAATGCAAAAGTTGAGATTTAGTCAATTTATCTTCCCATATTCTTTTGTTTTTCCCATGTTCATGTGACATCCTCATCATCACTGAGGCCCAGATAGTGCAGATGAACCCCTGGTGGTCTGCCAACATGGACACACCGAAATAAATAAATAAATAAATAAATGGGGGTTTTGATGACTGACAGGTTTTTTTATGATATTGATTTCTGTTGTATCTGAAGAAATCTTCAGCCTGATTTCCTTCTGTCACAATGTCTTCCATGAATATTAAATTTTTACACTTTCAAAAAAATATAATTTTGAGTTCTGTTGACATTTTCTTTCATTTAGGCTTTCATTTTTCACATTTGCAGGTTTAAGACAATTTTCCTGCTGACATTTTATCAGATCAGTGCTGAACTTGCTGTTTCCTTCTTGCTGAGCCTTCGTCTCGTTTCTGTGGTGTTGTAGTGCAGCCTAGCGGTCGCCAGCTGAAGTGCAGCTTGAGTCTGCATTATTTCAGCACGCAGTGTGACGCCTTCCCACACTGAATCAGGTTAGGTACCAATAAACATATAAACTGTATGTTAAGATGCTGTAATAAATGGTGACTGAATGAAGTCTATCTTATTGTGTCATGCATAAAACCAAAGCCAAATCAAGCAATACAAACGTCCAAAAAGATAAATTTAATTACTTTCCCATCCTGATTTTCAGACCTTCATGTCTACAACAAGACATAAATCGTTGACACAACATGCAGTTTATAATACTGAGGATATCACAGCAGACTTAACTGACGGAGCACTGAGTCAACTGAAAGAGAATTACTTGCCAACTATTTTGACAATAAATTTAAGAAATTTAAATTTGGTAGTTTGAGTCATTTTTCAAGCAAAAATGTCAAACAAGACGTCACTTTGGGCTCAGGGAAACCTTGATGAGCATTTCATCAAAGATTTTTGACACTTTATAAACTAAATGAATTATTCTAAAAATAATCAACAGATGAATCAATAAGGAAAATATATCTATATATATTTTGCAGCTACGAGAGTGATTACAGAAATGCACTGCAGTTCTCTTTGGCAAAACAGAAAGCAACAGAACTTGAGCTGAAGTGAAGCTTTAGTGTCAGTCATTTTTCTCTGCTTTCAGTCAGCACTAATCATTATTTGACACACTTAATGTGCTGCTTTTGCCTTAACAACATGATGTAAGTCCACGCATGTGAACCGAAGCCTTATGGCACAAGACGTACGGGACGTCCTGTCACACTTTGACCAATAAGAATCTCCCCCAGGTGTCGTCGAAAATGCCACCACCCTCCATCGGACTGAAGTCCCGGTAAAAGAGAAACGTGACCGTGGCTCTTTTGTAGCAATGGCTGCAAAGAAAAGGCAGGGAGCAGCGAGAGCAGCATTAGTGTGACATGTGTGTAATGTATGCTGATACATCGTGTGTCAAAGCCCTGCAGGACATCAACCACAACCATGCCTCCAGACTTCCAGACTGTCGGGACATCTGTCATTGCTGACAGTCATATGCCCTGCCATGAGTGCGTGTGTGTGTGTGCATGTGTGTGTGTGACAGTATGGGTGAATCTTTGGCAGCGGGTCATTCAGGAGAACATGGGAACAGCCGTGCTTCTTAAACATTCATGTCTGGTATCCTCAGTGGCAGCTCATTTCTTTATTTCTTTATTTTTCCCCCTCAATTTTTTTTTGCATCAAACATCAAAAGAGCAAAAGCATGATGGCAGCCATGTTTGAGAAGACATACACACATGCGGGAGTGCATTGATAGTGTGAGAGTTTTAACTGGGAGTAACACATTTGAATGGCATCTTTTTGGACTTCTCGCAGGCATCTAACACTGCTGATCATTCTCTTGCTTCTGCATCTTTGAAGTAATGTTGGTTTTAGTTCGAGTGCTTGTGAGTTGTTACAGGATTATCCTTCTGATTGGCTGCAGTCACTGGACTAACTGTTCATTCAGACATAATACGGATAACTCAAGGTGTTCCACAAGGTTCAACTTTAGGTCCACTTCTTTTTCACTAATTATATTGATATTATGTAATATCTGTGGATGACAAAATATTTTGATGTATTTCTGACTCTGTTCAACCAGCTGTATTCATATATATATTTGTCATTTCCCAAGCTGCACTTAATGAGAATATTATTTTTTTTTTTATGCTCATAAAATTGCAGAATGTAAATATCTCAGTACTTGGACAGATGATAAACTCACATTCAGATGTCATGTAGACAATTTAAATACTGCTTTTCTGATCTTAGTAGAAAAGCTCTTGGATGCTGGTTATCATTCTGCTCTAAGATTTATTGCTGGTGATGTTTATAGTACTCATCGTTGCAAACATTTGGGGTGTTTGTTTTAGGTATGAGACCACATAGATGTGTTTGCTTGTTTATCTATAAAGTCTTTATTGGGAAATTCCCATCTGGTATCACAGGTGATGCTGGACTGGTCCTCTGCAGACTCACATTGAGTCTATAGACCAGCTTCCACTGCAAGTCACTCAAGTTTGTACTGAACTTGGAAGGTCTGCCTTTATTTTCCAAGTCCTGATCAAACAAAACTACTCAGGATCCAAAAATGATTACTTTGGTATCAATTTGCGAATTTAACTCCCTGATCATAAACCATTCAGCGTCAGCTTGTGCTGGCTTTAACTGAACTTTATAAATATATTGTATCTTTTATGAAATGTATTGATATAATTGCTTGGATTAATTGTTTTATTGTGTATATTTTAATACTTTGTGTATTTTACATTGCTTATTTGGCATTGTTAGAAACTGGGGGCTGCCAGCAATGATTTTTTAAGTTTAAATAAAAGTTAAAATAATTTGAATTCGGTCCAGATCTCCAAAGCTTATTTTTACACTCAAATTGAGACACTGAATACAGCTTTTTTGTAACAATAGCTCAGAAAATGAATTGAATGTATCTGACTTTTTAGTCAGAATTTTTTAGTTTCAATATCAAGTCCTGATTGTAGCGCACACACACACAAACACACACACACACGAACTTGCATGACATCCTAAAATTTTTTTTTTTTTTTTTTATTGTAAATCACACTTTGACTTGCTGAGAGCAAAATCACAACTGAGCAAAACTGAGTTCGAACCAGTGGGACGAAACGACACACGACACAGGCAGTACTGATGGGTGGATGTACAGTATGTGCACTCTGATGACACTAGGGGGAGCAGTTTGCACACTCTTGGACAAACTCTCACAGGGAAGAATTATGGGCTGGTTGTGGGGCGCCATACTTGTGTATTACATGTACTCTGGATATATTTTAATATAGTATTTTGGTAATTTTATCAGTGAACTTCAACGTGTTGTGACACCGAGGAGAATCGAAGGCGTTTGCTGTTTCCACCAATCCAAAACCCCTTAAGAGTCCCGCTGTGATTATATATATTTTTTCTTTTTATAATATTAAATCACATTCAAAGTATGAGCATTTCGTGTATGTAACTGGGAAGCCTAAAGAAAAACTAAGACTTGAACTCAACATGCCGAATTGTGCAAAAATAAATAAATAAATAAAAAATAGGAGCAATTGACTGATGAAAGTCATCACACACACACACACACACTTTGGATCTGACGAATCCATGTCATCTAATTTCATGGAAAACAAACATCTGTCTTCTTTCGCATGCCCCTCTTGTAGCACAAGGCAGAAATACTGCAGTGTAAAAAACGCTCTGTTAAAAGTTTTAGCATTTAGTTTTAGCATCAAAATATACTCAAAGCATTTCGGAATCGTATAAAAACAGGACTGGATTGCAGTTACTGATGCATTAAAGTGTACATCACTTTGATGCTGCAGCTGGCAAAGATGGAGCTGATTTTATTTACTACATAAGCTGCTGCTGCTGCTGCTGCTGGGGTGCTTGACCTACAATAATCATAATACAGTAATCATAATGTATTTTAACATTTAATTTTATCATTAATCTGCATCTGCAAAGTAACTTCAGAAATGAGTGTTGTGCGCTAAAAAGCATAAAGTAGCTTAAAATGGATAAACTCAAGTAAAATTCAAGTACGGTGAAATTATGGGACAGTATACTTCACTAAATATGATTAGTTACATTTCAATATGCACTGAGATTTTTAAAAAGAGGTTTAAATTACTTGTTCATAAACGTCATCACACATTGATACTGAGATATGTTGATATTTTGTCTAAACCTCCCATCAGTGACATGTATGAAGACAAGCTCAGCATCACCACCATCATTTGGATACTGCAGTAGTACCTTCATCTCGCACGGGATTATATAGCAAACAGTGCAGGTGAAATATCACAGTGTGTACTTCTTGTGTGTTTGCGCTGACAGAGCGGTGTGGGTTGGATATAGTGTGACCACACTACAGATTAATCAGCTGACTCGTACCCCACCGTCCTGTGTTTCACTGCTAATTAGGACAACAGATCAATAAATTATCACTAAATTAATCCAACTAGTGATTACAGGGTTGTCTTCTGCAGAGGAGGCCTTAGCATCGCAGTGTGAGCAAATACACAGACAGGTCGCAAATGAATGGTTTTGTTGAGCATGAAAATAACATGAATGATGTGCTATGGGTCTTCACAGTCTCCAGAGCACAACCAAACCAATAAACCATGGGAGACTTTGGACCGGCAAGCCTGACACCACCCTGCACCACCGTCAAAACACCAAATTAGGTAAATGCCTGCAGCAAAGATGAGCAGAAATGAGGGAAATGTTCCAACGAAGCCCGAAGCCATTCTTGAGACCAGTACCTTCCCAGTTTGGTTGGTTTACTGATAAAATTGCATATATTTGTATTAGGCAACATATCAGACTTTGTCAGGGATGTAATGATTGAGTCCTGGTCCCTGGTGCTCACACAGTCCACCACCTTAATCAAGACAATGTCTGACATCAAGGAACACTAGAATACATATAAACTTATCATATCATTTTGCTGTTAGTTTTTGAGTTAGTGTAGAAATGTATCTGATGACATTCCCTTTGGTACCAAGTGTGACAGCTAAATGATTACATTCACTCACTTCAGTAAGATCAGAACTTTCAGAACTCCGGAAAACTCACGACGTGATTAGAAAGACGACCTTGATTAGTGGGCTCCGAGTCACCCGTCACCAAAGCTGATCACCTAAGATCCACGAAGAGCTGGCTAGTTGTGCTTTTATTTTGGAAACCACGGAGATAAATTCAACACGGACTCTTTGCATTTACGTGCTTGGTCCTCATGCTCATACGTGGATCAGTCAGCTGCTGTCAAGCCGCCCTATAGCTTCTCCTTAACAGTAGTGGAGTGTTTTGCAGGGGTCCCCCATTCACAAAGCCTGCCTGCCTGTCTTTACAGAGGGCGGAGAGAGAGAGGGAGAGGGAGAGAGGGAGAGAGAGACAGAGAGAGAGGGGTGAGACATCCCTTCCTCACTTGGCTGCATTCGGTTTACCGACACCGGAGAAGCGACCATGCTGTGGAAACTAGTTGAGAATGTCAAGTATGAAGATATTTATGAGGTAACGTTACCGTCCATCTGTTTGTGTCTTGAGGAAGTAGACTCATTAGACGTGCTTTTTGGGGAGGAGGTAATGAAGTGCTGTGCTTTGTTAAGATAAGTGAGGTGTTTTTCGGGAGGCTTAAGGCCTGTTATTCTCTGATGTGGTCACTTTGACAGTCTCCTCAAGATAGAAATTTGGCTCATTTTCTCTCTTTTTTAAAAAAAAATTTATTCATTTATTCTTTTAGAAGTCGTTACATTCTTTGATGTTGTCTGTGGTTATAATGCAAGTTCACCCACGTTCTGGATATTTATCAGAATGGAAAATATATCGAGTGGAAAATAATAATTCTTAAATGTTCACGTGTGTAATGTAGCCTAGTTTAAATATGGCGCTTTGCTTTTTGAACAAATGCGTGTTTAAAAGCAATCTAAAACTTTCGGAAATATTTTACCTCTGAATATATATCTAAATTTATATTTAGAAATAAACCAATGCTGTTGCAAAAAAGAAAATACCTGAATAACAAAATAAATTACGCGTTTTAGATTTTAAATTACAAAAAGAAAAAATTAAGTCAGAGAAACGCTGATGGTCGAAGGCTGACGATGCGTCTCGAGTATGGAAATCATTTGGCTTTGATCCCAGAACAATCATTTTGTAAACGAGCGAGGGGAGAAATACCGCGGCGCGCGGAGGCGAAATGTTGCTCCGGCTCGCGCTGAATGGGGCTCGAGCACAAAGCACGCGAAGAAAGGGCAGCTCGCGAGGCCCCTCTGCTCGGCCCGGCCCGGTGGGAAGCCCCTTGTCTCTCGCCGCACATGGCTTTTCTCCCACGGCGCGAGGGAGGGCCGGCTGTAATGTTGTTAAACAAGTCATCCAAGAGGCCAAAGAGGGGCCCGCTGTAGTCAACAATATAGAGTTTAATCGCCTCCATTGACTCGTGACACCATTCACACGAGTCCCCCGCGCGCCCTGTTGTGTCTCGAGCGTGTCTTCCAGTAGGCTAATAAATGGCAGCTGCAGCACAACACGAGCTGAAGTTTTGTCTGTGCGTAAAAGTAAGCTGAATTTTACTTTTTGGTGGAAGGCTTCTTTATGTGGTCTCACACTGGCACGAGGCTGCGTGTATCTCTTAGGAAAAGAAGTCTTGGGACCCTGGGGGAATTCCTGTCAAGCTTTACTTTATATTGTTATCCTACCAACGTCACTGATATTCTAACGTCAAAGTCTGTTGAAATGGTTTGCGCAAAAGTGTCTCCAAAGGCGAGAAAAGGTGTGCTTTTCCTGTGTGCTTCTGCTCATAAAAAGGCCCCCTAACGTGCGTATTTAGCGTGTGTGTGTGTGTGTGTACACGCGCGCGTGTGTGCGTGTGATGGGGAATCCCTCACGGGTCTGGTCACCCTGTTCGCTTTCTCCTTCGACAGAGAGTCCTCTTTCCATATCCTGCTGTTCGCGCGTCGTCTCGGCTCTCCACGGAATTTAAACGTCACTCACGGTTGCGCGAGAGGCTTCACGCTCCGTGTGTCGCCAGTCCCCTGCCTCGCGCACATTAATATTCCTGTAAGTCTCAGTCATGAATAACAATTACACCGTATACCGGGAGTAGAGGCGGGCGCTCGGCGTTCACACTCAGAGCGGCGGCAGCTCCGGGCGGAGGAAGGTTCTGCATGGAGCTGTAGACCAGGCCGTGCCTGCAGATACAGACGCGCTGCCTTTTCTCTGGGATGAGTTTGGCTCTCTCGGCCGAACAAAGACTTCACTAGCCTGCTGTTTTACCGTGAGCTCGCTCGTGACTCCAGCAGAGGCTTTACAGATGTTGGTTCATTCCTACTCCACGGCGGTGAGTTTTCTTCCCTTACAGCGTCTCTCAGAATTCGTTTGAGCAAATGGTGAATCTGGAGATGCCGCAAAGAGGTTTTCATTATGAGGCATTTTAAATGAGGCCATAACATTCCTTCCTCCGGCCTTTTTTGTGCTTTTTGTTCAGGAGATTCGGTGCGAGATAGGCTACTTTGGCTGCATCACCAGGGGCAATAAGCTCTCATCAGGCCTCCGTGTGGTTTCATTTCGTTAAAACGTGCTCCTAATTCTGCCTTGAGCTGATTTTGTTCTGTTCTTCCCCCCCAAACCTCTTCAAGGACCGGCATGACGGTGTTTCGAGCCACAGCTCGCGCCTGTCCCAGCTGGGTTCGGTATCGCATGCGGGACCCTACTCCAGCGCGCCGCCGCTGTCTCACGCGCCCTCCTCGGACTTCCAACCTCCGTACTTTCCGCCGCCGTACCAGCCGCTCGCTCACTACCAGAGCCAGGACCCGTACTCCCACGTCAGCGACCCATACTCCTTGAACTCCCTGCACCAGAGCCAGCAGGGCGCATGGGGCACGAGGCAGCGGCAAGACGTAGCCGGAGACCGGATGGACAGCTCGGCTCTGCTGGCACAGCCGCGGGCCTCGCTGCCACAGCTGTCCGGGCTGGAACCACGGCGGGACTACGGTGGCGTGCGGCGGCCTGATGTGCTGCTGCACTCCGCTCACCCGGGACTGGAGCCCGGTATGGGCGACGGACTGCTGCACGGGCTGCACGGTATGGAGGATGTCCAGGTGAGTGAAAGATCACAGCTGAGATTTGCAGGGCTTAAAGTGCGTGCAACACATTTTCCAGCCCCAGCTTTGATCAGACTATTTTATTGTTTTTGTTTGATTTTCTGAAAGTTATTTTAAGGACATTCACTGAAAAGTAAAAGCGCAGACCACCTGAACTTCAGGACGCACAAGATTTCGTTGGAAAAAATAGGGAGTGTAATACTGCAAATATATTACAATTTATCACAACAGCAGACATAAAAAGTTTGTGATGTAATCGTCATATAAATATCTGTTTACATTAAAAGCAGGTTTACGTTTAACTGAAAACAACCTTTGCATCTCAAAATTTAACTCGCGGGCAGCTCGTCTCTTATGAAATACTACAACTAACCTGAAATGAACGCACAAACAAACAGCGTGATAAAGCGGACGGGTAATTGTTGGCAGTTGTCTCCTTCGTCGTCTCCGCGTGTTTGCGGTGCCTTTGGAGCTGAGGTCAGTGAACTCTGGGCAGCTCCCTCAGGGTTCGGCCTCTCACAGCAGCTGTAGCCTCAGCGCAAATGGCCCACAGCTAAACGAGGTCTTGAGAGGCCTGAGACGTCCTCTCTGATGACAACATGCTGATATGTGGAAGAACTGGACGTCACAAATTGATCAGTGGAGCTCAAATGCGAATTTAAATCAAGCTGCCTTTACTAAAAACGCTTCTGTATTTCATTAACTTTGACATGTAGATTTTCTGTGCTTTTTAAAGAATCCTGTTGTTATTATTATTATTATTTCAATTCCAGCACTATTGTTTTCGAAGAATTCATAGAATTTGAAGGCTTTATTTTTTTCCTTTCTTTCTTTTCATTTTTGTGAGTGCTGTTGCTGTTGAGGTTCAAATTACACTGAGCAAACTGGCACAGCCATGGTGAAATGGACTTTATAGTCAGCTGTGGAGGATTTCATCTTCCCCTCGGGGCACAGCCATCACGAATTGTTTGCCTTTTAACCTCCACAATAGATTCTAATTTCTGGCTTTCCGTATTTGTGTCACGCAATTATTAACCCCGCATGAATTTGTTTTAGCAAATCCCTTGTTTTTTTTTCTCTCTTCTTGTACGAGCGCATCAGTTTATCTCGCAGGATGATGAATGAGGCTTTAAATTTGTGAGAACAACTTCGTCCATATGAGCCACGTCGTAACGAATCAAATGGATTATAAAGCAGATCTGTTTGCTGTGTGGAAACAAATAACACAAAGATGTTTCCTTTCCCTAAAATGAATCATGCAGGATGCAGGGGGGGTCATGCAGGGGGTGTAATTGAATTTAAAATAAGTTTAAAGTCCTCGTTATGTTTGTTTTGCTGAATGAGTCTTCTTGCACAAAGCAGAGTGTGATTAGTTTGTAAATATCTTGATTCTAACAGACCATTGAAGACACCAACGGAACGAGCATCCTGGATCAATCAGTAATTAAGAAAGGTATGAACACACACACACACACACACACACACACACACACACACACACACCTCTGCCTGTGGAAAAATTGCAAGATTTAATCCAAATTTCAGAAATGCCAAACATTTTAAATCGGTTTTGAGATTGTTGATGCAGTAAAGGGCTAAATAAGCAAAGTTAAATAATTTAATCTCCTATGCGTGCTATGAAAAATTATTATTTACGGGAAGTCGCGTTAGCTGGGCTCATAAAAGCTAAATCTGGGTAAGACCTGGAAACTGGACCCGACGCCGCCATGCAGGGAAATCTCCCCGTGCGGTTTTTTTTGGGGGGGGGGGGCTTCCTCCATGAGGAGTGGAAAGGCGGGTTAACGATCCCGGTATATTGACTCGCAGGCAGTGTGTCGCTGACAGGCTGCCATGCTGCCGCTCTGATGATGTGCGGTGATTTAGTTACGGGATGTTGAGTGACTGAGCTCCCCGCGGGGCATTTAAGCCGCTGATGTAATAAATGGCAGCGCTCACGGAGATCTCGTGAGCTCGTTTAGAGCTAATCTGCGGTATTATCCCCCATGGAGCCATCAAAACCCCCTTTTGCACTGGCCCCTGTACGCACGCATGCACGCACGAGGCTGGCTGACTGGCTGCTTCTCCCCTTTTTCGCCATTAGCGCGAGCATTAACACGCGGGATGGAGGAGCAGCCAGTGCTGCTGGTGAGAGTTAAACCGGCCGTGGAGAAGACACGGGGAGGTGGTTAATGCGATTTGAGAGCGCGAGCCAATCAACAATCGATAATTCTGTAATGAGAATGTCGCGCGACATTAAATAACAGCAAATGCCCGGCGCGTGGGCGCTTCATTAGGCCTGGGCCGCCCTCTGAGCGCGCGTGGTCTCAAAGTTTGACAGCAGACAGGCGAGGGATTTAAAACTTGTGCGAGTCCGTCGTATTTTTAAAACCACTTCCTCTGTGAGAGAAGAGCTCACGTCGCCTCTAACCTTCCTCTTTCAGTTCCCATGCCACCCAAGAACATGGGCTCTCTGATGCTCGGCAAGGACGGCCTCATCGGTGGGGTGACTGTGAACATTAACGAGGTGTTCTGCTCGGTACCGGGCCGCCTGTCGCTCCTCAGCTCCACCTCCAAGTACAAAGTGACCGTAGGGGAGGTGCAGAGGAGACTGTCCCCGCCCGAGTGCCTCAACGCCTCCTTGTTGGGGGGCGTGTTGAGAAGGTACGACTGCAAGCCCGGAGGTTGTTGACGCTAATGTTCAGGAATAACTCTGTGGATGTCAAAAAGAAAATAAAAAAAGCCGTGTCTCGTTAAATATGGAGAGACTTTTATTAATTAAAGCCTGAGCTGTGTGAAAAGGCCTCTGAATCGGTGCCATGTACCACCCAGATTCTACTGAACATGAACCAAACCTCTGGAGACAAACAGATACAGCTCAGCTGATATGAAGCTCAGTGATGATGTCTGATGTTATTGAAAATAAGTGTGCCTCGTATATGCTTCTTTACATTTTACATGCGTCCGTTTCCTTTGTTTCTGCAGAGCAAAGTCTAAAAACGGTGGGAAATGTCTGAGAGAAAAGCTGGAGAAGATCGGACTGAATTTACCTGCTGGGAGACGCAAAGCTGCCAACGTCACATTACTAACATCTCTCGTCGAAGGTGACTCGTTTACTGGTTTGAACTCCCCAAACACAGAAAGTGATTTTTTTTGACATTTTATTTGCATCTTAGGGTTTTATTTTATTTTATTTTTTTTACTTTGGTTTGATGTCAAATGCGGAGCAACAAAATAAGTTCCTTTTTTACGTTTGTTTGCTTTTTTACTACACAAAAAAATGCAGACTACAGTGTAGGACTCGAAAGGTCGTGACCTCACATGCTTGACAAATGACGGTGACCCCGTATTCATAAAATGGCTGCAAGAACATAATGTCAGGAAAATAAATATTCAGCAGCGGGAGGCTGGACGCAAACTCTTTGGCAACATGTATACGTCAACTTATTTATTTTTCCTTAAGGCCTAATTTCTCACCTGCTCGTTTTCGTTAAGGCAAACAGGGATACAAGATTTATTTTTTACTTTTTTTCTTTTACATTTTCAAAACGCGCTTCCATTGTTTTCTTTCAGCACAGGATCCGTTGATGCTCAGAAAGTCACGTATCTGCGTAAAACGAGAGACTTTTGGCGTTCCTTAAACTACGCTTGAAACTACGCGAGAAAGCGTATTTTTTCTTTTTTAATGATCATTAAATCAGGATGATTGGGACCTGTAGTTAACTTTCACAACAAAACGATGATTTTTTTTATGTCTGGCTGTTGTCTTTGCGGTAGCTGAGAGGACGACAGCGGAGGGGAAGTCGTGCGTAAAAGAATGACGTGTCAGTTTTAACAATTACCTGCATATCCCGAGACAACCTGTAAATAAGATTAAATCAGGATTAATAAAAACAAAAAAAAGAAAGGCGTGTAGGTTTTCTTTTGTTGTTGGGTGTGGAAATTTCTAATTTGGAGAGGTGAAAGTTGAAAAAAAAGACGAAGATTTTCATTCGGTGTAGCTTCCTTCCACACAGACTGTAAACCCGTATTCCTCCGCCCCTCAGGTGAAGCGGTCCACCTGGCCCGGGATTTCGGCTACATCTGCGAGACGGAGTTTCCCACCAAAGCCGTGAGCGAGTACCTCAACCGGCAGCACGCGGACCCCAACGAGCTGCACACGCGGAAAAACATGCTGCTGGCGACAAAGTGAGTGTGATGGACCGTTTGATTAGATTCCCTTCCCTCACAGTCTTTACGGTGTGTCACAGAACATATAATACACGTCTGCGGTGTGGGGAGGCACGCGGCGGGGATGAGATGAGATGAAACCCTCTGACCGGCCGCTGTCGAATCATGGAAAACAAAGAGCACGGAGATCAGGGCCCTGATGCACATACAGCACTTTCAGCAAAGTGCGTGGAAAAGAAAAACAAGCAGAAACACACACACACACACCTTCTTCAAAGACCAGTGTGTTCTCCTAATTATACGTCCACATGTTTATGGCTCAGAGTGTCCCATTCCACAGGGTCTGCTTTTCATTTGGGAAGGCTGGGTTGAATTACATAACTTTGACACAAGGTGGAAAAATAGGGCATTTCTACTCAGCAGTACATTTCTGATGAGTGAAATTATTGTGAAATTAAACACTCTCTCATTTTCCTGGGGCCTCAATGGCCCCTCTTTAAAGACTCTCCCCCGAGGGTGCAAAGCTCGTCCATCCTCTGTGCTTTAGTCCACATCACACACAGTCCTTCCTGCCATAGCGAACGTGCCATTGACATTAGTAAAGGAGAGTGAGAATTTCCAAATGAAAGGCATTGGACTTCATAAGGATCTAACCTGTAATTAAATGACTGAGTGAAAAATCACCACACTGAAAAATTAGGGAAGTTAGATTCAGGTCAGCCATGTAAGAAACAGGCCAAAATCTGCACTAAAGTCCAGATTCACACAGTGGCTAAACAAAAGCAGTGAGCTATTAATCCTCATCTTTGTGATTGTTACATAAATTCATTTTTTAAAATAGCAAAACAAAGAAAAAAAAAAAGATGCAAAATGCATGCGATCTGATCTCGTCCCTTTGAACGCGGCTGCACAACTCAGCACTCTTCCAAGCGGTTAATTTCTCAGAATAACCTTTAGCTTCAGCAGGGATGAACATTAACTGATGCTTGGACACTTGAACGTAGCTCTTACTGCTCACAGACATGATAAAACATGAGCTCTGAGGTTGCCAGAGTGTGCTCGACCTCTGCTTCTGGTCTCAGGCGTTCCGCTTTACTCTTACTCCTCGTAAAGTTACTAATATTAATCCTTTTTCATGGATGTTAAACTGTGGAATTGAATCAAGGATCTTCTGATTACCTTTAACAACCAAGCAGCATAGATTTCTTTAAAGAAACCAGGGCAGCAGAGGGGACGCGGATTTAGAAATTTGTTTCAAGTCACAGAATTACTTTTTATTTTTCTTAAGAACGATTTGGAACAAAAAGCCTTCTGCCAGTTAATGAGTAATCCTATTCACTGTCCATTCATTTAAACCCCTGGATTTTCTAGAAGAAAAAGGTTGCAAGCAGAGCTGTAAACCATAAACAAAGATCCCTTCAGGAAGATTGTATTTTTAGCTTGCATAAATAATGCTGTCTGCTGGCCTGCGCTGCATAAACCGTCTGTGCCTGTGTGTGTGTGTGTGTGTGTGTGTGTGTGTGTGTGCATCCCAGCGTACTCAGTATGTATGGTGCGTTCAGTGGTGGATGTTTGATGCTTGGATTCAAACCTGTTCCAATACCGTGAGTCGGTGCTGCCTGTTAGAAATTCATTATTTAGCAGCAAAGTGTTTCAAGTCGTCAGAAAACAACAGCGAGAGCCCTGAGTGTAGCCCGGGGTGGCAGCTTCTACTCTCTACTCCCCTAACCCCAGCTGGGCTCGGCCTGCACAGCCTGTCACTCATTTGCTGGAGCTCTGCCCTTAGGCCGCCGTGTGTGTGTGTGTGTGTGTGTGTGTGTGTGGGGCATGCAAGTACAAATCTGAGAGTGGGAGAAAAAGAGGTCTCTTGAATATAAAACGTGGGCCTCAAACCAGAGGACGATTTGCTGAAATTTAACAAGAGAAATAAGGTGAAGGCGTGATTTTTCTTTTACCGTTAAAATATTTCATGTTAAATCTTAAAGCGGGGGGAGGGGGGCAATGAAGTTCAATTTCAAGACCTCGTCTCAAATTACACATGCTAACGGTTGAAGATTTGCTATTAATATAAAGGCCTCAAACAATAAAACTTTAGCTTCAGTTCATTCACCAAATTGCAGAAGGTTGTGGGTTTTTTTATTACAATGTTCAGATGTGTGTTGTATTTCTGGGTGCGTTTTTTTGTTAGGTACTGAAGATAATTTGTCAAACGGATGACGTCATGCTGGGCAGGTGTTTGAGGGTGAATTGGTGTCCAATGCAGAAGAGATTTTACTCATCCAAAATCAAGAATAAATAGGTCATAGTGACAGGCCTTCAGAACTGAACAAAGAGGTTTGGTTTGAGATTTGGAAGGGACTTTCACCTAAAAAAAACCCCAAAGAGGTACAAACTTCACGGATTCACAGGCCGCTCCCTCAACACACCAGAGTGCAGTTCAGCCAGAAGACTTTGTGAGGATTTAAACACTCAACACTACCCCGTCCCGTCCAGTTAAAAGTAAACCGCAGCAGGCTGCTTCAAGTTTGTACTTTTTTTTTTATCTGATTGTTTTTCAAAAGGCATTCTGGGAAACAAGGAAAATGAAACAGGGGCAAACAGAGGAAGGCCTTAACCTGAGTTTGCTGCATGTCATCGCAAAATAAGCCTTGGGATGCACTGAACATCACACTTGAAGGGGTTAGAAGGAAAATTCCCCCTGGGATAGATTATGTCATACAGGCTGAGACAGGGAAAGAAGATTTTTATTTTTCCATCAAAATTCGATGCATTCTAGAGACACCACTCTACTGTAATGGTTTTTCTATACATTTCAAGCAGCCTTTGGAGTAAAATAAGTGCAGGATGATTGAGCAGAAATGCTCCTTTTCTCTTTGAAATATCATGATTTTGAGTTTTTAGTTTCAGGATGGTCCCAGCAGAGGGTTGGCTTTTGTAACATGTAACTACATATTTAAACAAAGAATTAAGACAGCACTGATGCACCATTTTTTAACTTTAGTTTCCCCTCCCATTGGACAGGTGGGTGGGGATCTGCTGAACTGTCTGCAGGAGTCTATCAGCTTTGTTCTCAGTGCCAACAAAATACTTTTCTAGCTTTTTAATACCAACCATAATTTTATACATGCTGTGCTACACTCAGGAAAAAAAAAGTTGGTCAAGTGTGATTTGTTTCAGTAATGTGGTGGTGGTTTTGCTCTGTGACAACTAAATCTTCACTGTTGAGGTGTTTTTTCCCCCACAGGAAATGGAAATACAAAAATAAAAGCTGTGCACCATAGAGCTGTGAGAATGTAGCACATGTTCCTCTGCTCTGTGGGATTCTTTCATTAACAGATTGCATTCAGGTTTAAGTAGCACTGCAGGAACATCTGCAGCTAATGGTGCAGACTGTAATCCCTTGGCACTGGAGGTTTCTCTAATGATGCTGCTGGTGGCTGATTTGGGTGCGTTTCATGAGGTTATTTCATATGTAGGCATTTTAGTACTGATGGGATATTGGCCAGTAATTGTGAAGTTGGATCATTTTTAATTTTACACAAGTATGCATGGCTTTGTTGGTACGATGGAGTAGGGGAGGCAGCTGTAGAAGGTTTTCAGAGAGTTTTGTTATCCTGTCACAATACTGGATCGAATGACATTTAGAGGGGAAACAATATCATGTTTGAAATGAAAGAATACTGACGCCAATCATCCACTACCAGCACTGGTGTTACTGTTCTAGATCAAACCTTAAGATAAATCCTTGCTGTGTCTCTCCCTCTCCCCTGCAGACAACTGTGTAAGGAGTTCACAGACCTGCTGGCCCAGGACAGGACTCCCCTGGGCAACTCGAGGCCTAGCCCCATCCTGGAGCCCGGCATCCAGAGCTGCCTCTCCCACTTCTCCTTCATCACGCACGGCTTTGGCTCGCCCGCCATCTGCGCTGCGCTCACCACTCTCCAGAACTACCTCACCGAGGCTCTCAAAGGACTCGACAAGATGTTTCTCAACAATCCTCCCAACAACCGGCACGGGGACGGCGGCAACAAGGGCGGCGACAAAGAGGAGAAGCAGCGGAAATGAAGCAGGGGAAGAAGGGGAGCGACGACGAAGAGCCGAACGGGAGGCAGACACGCAGACAGAGGCGTTACACCGTTACTTCTAGCTTTACACCACTGCCATTGACCTGTCACACACAGGGCTGAGGTTGGAGGAGGAGGAGGAGGAGGAAGGCTGGGTGGAGAGAAAATGGCAGCGGAAGACACCCGTGGGCCAGTGTCAGAGAGCACAGAGGGATTTTTCATCTGTGTTACGTTCTTTTCATTCCCCGAGGACATGGTGGTTACTGTGTTACATCCATTTTGCTCCCCCTGCCTGCATCCTGTGAGACTGAGACGCTGTGAGCAGCCAACAAACAACATTTTGTGTGTGTGCCTGAATGTGTGTGTGTGTGTGTGTGTGTGTTTGTGCTTTTGTCCTCACGCAGACAAAGCACTGGGTGATGAGCATTATATCTGTGAAACAGGCTTGTCTGGATCCTTAACACCAGTGTGAGGAGGGGTGGTGTTAATTTATGTGTGTAAATATTTATTTATATTAATTTAAATGGATGGTTGTGTAAATAGGTGCACCAGCTACTTTGGCGTAGGCCTATTTATCTGTGATTCGACCTTTGTGAGCCGGCGGGAGGAGGGCAGGACTCATCCAGTGTTTTTCTGTTCTTATAGAGCTGTTGTCATGGTGCTGATGATGGGTAGACATGCTTCTAATTGTCCAGTGATTTCATTTCTATCACATTGATAATAAACCATGTGTTTTATTATGCGAGGTGTGCAGCCTGCGCCTTATTCTCCAAGAGTTCCACTAAAGGGTTTCATTTCTGTGAAATATTAATGAACAGCTATGAGTGTCATAGCTTGAATTTGGAGGATTCGAAAGAAAACTTTCTGAATGGCTGAAATTGGAGTTGGACTGACCCCAACACTAACCCTGTTTATTCACTCACTGTGATGGGTCAAATTCACAGGCTGGGCATCTTTGTAGTCATTCTGATTTAAGTGAAATGTGAGTAAATGTTTCATGATCTCTGTTCATCGCAACGTGCATGTCTTACTGGTGTGGGTATCAGGCCACTGGGGGGGGTAATGAGGGGGGGGGGTGTTGTTAACCTGCCAGCCCCCTGAGCAGCAGAGACAGTGCAGCAGCAGAGAGGCTTTCTTTTTTATCTAAATATGTTAGTCTAGTTTGCCTAACTCAGAGACCCTTCATCTGACTGAGGTTTGTGCAGGTTACAAGCCCGTGGCCGTGACCATGACTCGGAGATGTCGGTAGCCTCGCTGCCCTGCGTCCTGATGAGCGCTGTCCGTGGTGCTGAGGTAGACAGACAGACTTGCAATTGTGCCTTTTTCTCTCGGCTCTCTAAACTAAATACTCACGGTCTACATATTCTATAGAGTGGCGTCACTGTGATCACAGTCGTAACATGAAGCTGGACATCATGGAGACACTCTGCTGCCTGTTGTATTCCTATAACATGTTCCCGAGGCCGCTGAAAATACACCACCAGACCAAGCAACCTCTTTAAGAAAATATTTTTAGGTAGATATGACTATGGGGTAAAGCTTAGGCTTAGTATCAAGATGGGTCAGGGTTTGGGTCATAATCCCTTTTAAAAATTAACAAATCATTGACTGGGTGGAGATATTAGTGGGGGGAAAAAGCATTGAAATCTAAATGAGCCATCAACAACACTGAAGAAAACCATTAAATTTAATTTTACACTTTGTTTTAACTAATCCTAATTATTCAGGGCATCACTGAGAGGACATGGAACAATAACAAACCAGAACTAAGAATTAGCATTTCAGATAATTATTTTTAAAAAAAAGAAAAAAAGGCAGTTTATCCGTCAGCTGACTTAGACTGTGGTGCAGTGAAGAAAAGAAATTAACATTAATATTAATACAGAGGTTAATACAGGCACTGGACTCGTATCTGATGCTGTTAATGCACTGTAATATTTGCAAGAAATAAGAGGAGGAATATCCATGTTTCCAGTCAGAGTTTTCGGTGATAAAGGTTACTTCACCACATTTGTCGTTCATAATGCTGTGTTTAAAGTGGCCTGTATTTGGTTACATGCAGCCCATACTGTAACTGTTCAACAGCCACTGACATCTATAGACTCAGATTAAAATCTCAAATGATAGCCTGATAACAAATAGGCTACAAACGATTAGATTTGAAGACAGCTTTGAAAGGCTTAAAATGTCAGTAGTCTGTATACTGCAAAACCTCTGAAATGAACCCACACACACACACACACACACCATGATGGATACCGTCTTATTCCAGGGAGATAATTGGCTGTATTTTCTGGCCGGTGAGGCCCTCGTTTCAGAGAGGCTTCACTCCTTCTCGCACGCGCGCAGGGGGAATAGAATCGTGCCTCGCGGGCCCGCTTCTGCGGGTGGGGATCCACCACCGGTGTTGCTAATGACGGGAGAGCGCGAGAGGCGCAGGGAAAAGGGGAGAGACCGAGAGATACAGAGAAAGAAAGCTAATGAGAGGCAGAGACGGAGAGAAAGAAAGCAGGGAGAAGGACAGAGAGATGGGGGGTGGGGGGGTGTCCTGCGGGCTCAGTGTGACCCGTGGAGTGGAACGCCGCGTGACGCAGGTGCAGAGTTCAGCACCCGCATGTCCGCGAGCGATTCCCGCTCAACAAAGACAGGAAGCTGCTGAGCGTCAGTGGCCACAACAACGACAGGTTGGCTGGAACAATAAACAAACAAACAAGCCAAAGGGAAAACAAAACATCAACAAGCGCGCAAGGCACACGTGATGTCGCAGACGAAGTAACGCTCGTCATCACTGAGGGCACGTGACACCGTCAACTTAAACAGGAACAGGAAGTCAGTCTGAAACAGCTGGAAGAAATTTTAATGTTAGCCTGACTGGAATGTTAGCCTGATAAACCTTTAAAGACAGGAATTCCTAAAAAAAAATAAAATAATAATGAACGTTATACTGAACCCCCCTTTTCTGGTTTTTAGGAATTAAAAACGAAAAATTTGCCTTAAAACGTACATCTCAGTCATTGAGTTTCCATGTTAAACAAAAGCGATAAAGACGTTTTCTGTATGGAGCCTCAGGCCTCTTGAAAACGCTTCAGTTACAAGGACGCGTTCACAACTAATTCTGCAGTGTCATGCAAATATAAATCTGGTTTAAAAGAATTTTTCATCATATTTTGATTATTTAGGTTTTAAAATTCTTCATTTTTAAAAAGACCAAAACATTGCAAGTTTGAAATACAAATAAATTATTTCCAAAAAATGTAGGAAATGTTTATTATCAAAACACATCTAACCCTCAATGCTAATTTTAACATTTTTTTGTGGCATTGGTATTTCTTTATATAATTGACACCATTTGACTGCGAGGGACTGCAAACGCTGGAAGCAAGCAGCAGTCAAAATGTAACATGACTGTAACTGCTGCATGGCTTCATCTTCTGTATTTTCTTATGGTGCACAGCACACAACATTAATCTTTCTAAATATCACGTGCTATGCATACTGTTTTAACAGTTCTTTACCTGAGATACACGGCCACATAAAATGTCCCACACAGACACAATGCAAGCGTCATGACCCGATAATGTCACGTTCTGAGACGCTCGGTCAGCGTGGGGCAGGGTGGAAAAAGGACCATGGATGTGTTTCTGATTCTGTGTTTTGTTTTGTTTTTTCTCCTGGACAATACAGAACAATATGAAGCCCTGCAAAGTCAGAGCTTATCAACAGATATTCACTCCAGATGAAAGCTACAAGAAGCTTCAAACCTCACCTAAAACCCACAGAAAACAAACAAATAACACAAACTCGTGTCAGGAGTTATTTGTTCATCAATCCCCCACAAAAAAAATAATTAATAATTTTAACAAGCGAACATATAGCCTGCGATTTAATATGAAAACATGGAATTAAACTAAATATATGAAATTCCAGTCTAACACAGGGGAATCAGTGGAGTTTTATAATTCAACTATCAAAGGCCCCCTTTTTTTCTTCTAATAAAACAACACTTGTTCACAGAACCTCTGGAGGCTTTTGACATGGAAAAAAATAAAACAAAACTGCACAACTAACACCAACATCGGCATTGAGGTGATTCAGAGGAGTGTTTCCCACAGAAATGGAGCACAGAGAGACCAAAAGTCTGAGGAAGGATAAGCACAAAAAGGTGAAATCCCTGTAGGTGCCCTGACTTTAGTTCACCTTTCCCTTCTATGCACTGTGACAGTGAAGCATCCACCTTTGGACTGTTACAAGTCTGGGTTTCCTGAGTGTTATTACATAATTTCTCCTTTTTTATTTGGTTCAAATAATCTCTGCAAAGCGTCGCTTCTGCACTTAAAGTGTGAGTTGTTGTAGGTCCAACATGGCTGATGGCATCATTTGCTCCGCACCAGGGAAAGAAGCACCAATAGCAGAGTTTAAAATGGAAAATAAGAAGCTGGATGTAATATGAATCACTTGTGTGTTTGATGAATTGGTGATAATGGGAAGCAAAATTTAGTCTTATGAAAACGTCACAGGCTGTTACTTAAATGAGAGAACCAGTGGCAGGTAATCCGGTTAAGCTCGTGAAGGTACTGGTTAATATTTGATATACAAAGTATGAGAGCGGCACTGACAGTCTCTCCTACATGCAGTTATGTCGGCGGTCTGTCTGTCTGTCTGTCGTTTTGCCAGGAAGCAAGAGAGCAGAAGCCCATCAGCAAAGCCCCTCAGCATTCTGTCACGCAATGGGCTGTAAAAATGCTTATCCAACACACACACACACACACACACACACACACACACACACACACACACACACACACACACAGGTTATCCAGCATGCAGACACCCGAGTGTCGGTTGGGAGTAATTCCTGCTCGGGGCACTGTGCTCCAGGCAAGGCAGGCGCGTGCTGGATATTTCATTATTCATTAATTTACTGTTTAACAAATCCTGTCATTACTGAGCTCGAGCTGAGTTCACACACACACACACACACACAAAACACACACTCACAGCAGTGGGTGTCAGGCGTGGCAAATCGGCCTGTTTGATCCCGTCCCTCTCAACAAACGGGGAGAGAGCCATGAATAATAAGAAACGCGAAGCCTCTCCGGAACGAGGGAGCGTGACACTGTCTCACAAAAAGCCCTTTAGCATGGAGCAAAGCTCCGCCGGGGCCTCGCTGAGGGCCCAGGGTTCATTATATGGAAAGACAAAACAAACAGTTGGCACAACCGTGATCGATATGAAAGGCAAAGCTCCCACACACATAAAAGGCAAAAGTGAATCAGTCATGTTCGACAAAAGACGCAGCACGGTTTCCTTTCTGCACATGGAGGAGCCGAGCATGGCGGCTGTTTACTGTTTTCACTACTGAGTCCACTAATGGGATAAAGATTAAAGCTGCAAACATGTTTTTGGCTCATCCATCCTATTTTTGGCTCAAATCCCTGCAAAAACAAAAGAGTGTCTACTTGAGTTTCTTGTAAAACAGTCGAATGTATACAGAATGATGAACTCAGACGCCAGAATAATGACTTTTACTTTACCTTTTCAGTCTACTTCATTTAATTAATTAACAGAGGAAGCCTCGAGGCTACAAATATTCATTATTTCACAGGAAGAAAAACATGCATCATAAATATTATAATGATATATTTGTGGTGTACAAATAAATTTTATTCTAAATCACTCTGTAACCAAATCCACTGTTTCAGACTACAGGTTTTGTGTCTGGAGAAGGTGGAGAAAGGTGACCAGAGGCTTGACAGCAGACCTGCACTTAAGAAAGGGGTTAAAGCCCTCAGGTCCTGGCACTGAATGCCACGGAGAAAGGATAAGACTGGCGTTCCAAGGAGAAACGACTTTATTTCTCAATCTGCTGCCCTCAAGTACAGCGCGATCTGTGGGTGGCCACAGACTTGATGTCATTAACATGTGACATATGTAGAGCTGACTGGAAGTGGCTGGAGGCCAGTGTTTGTCTCCGCCACTGTTCTTGTGTCTACAGGGCCAGGCAGGCTGAGTCTGGGCTTTGTCAGCAGCCAGCCAGGCCACTGCCTGCTGCTGTCGATAGTGAATGCGTTTATCAGTATGCATGACGGACAGTGTGCATGAATGTGTGTTTTCTGGTGGCTCAGGGCAGAGGGGGTGGTGGTGGTGGTGGTGTGGCTCTGGCTGGTTGTTCGATCAGGGGTCCTTGGATGTGTGGGCAGGGACACGGGCAGTCTGGGTCCCTTAAGGTTGGACCGAAGACGCTGAGCTGAAGTGACACAGCTGCTGCTGCTGCTGCTGAGGCAAGGCTTCCCCTCCAGACGGGTCAAGGTTACACAGAGGAGAACACACTTCTGCCACAAAGCTCCTTGCAGAGACACCCGCATACAAAGTCAGGAATACAAAGCAATGCTCCATAAAACAACAAGGTCAAAAACGTCCAGCTCCTCGTGCCCAATACAAGTTGTTTGTACACTATATTTTAGTGCTTTGACAGGTTGTAGTCGGGAGTGTTAAGATGATAAAAGTGTGTCATTAATAAGGTTGAAATAGTACTTGGCTGACACTGGTATCAGGTACAGATAATTTACTTTTTACTGAGCATCATGAAGTAAAATTTGTAAAAATCAAAAAAAAGAGTGAGGAAGGAAAACCCTCACTGGGTTGCTGACCCAGTTTATTCATTCGAGTTTATAAAAATTTTGCTCTGTAAGTAGTTCTCTTACTCTCATTGCCAAAAACACTTCTGAGGCTCATAGTGTCCTAATAAGTAAGAAATCTAGCAGCTTCTGCTAAATCCACATCAATTTCTGGCTTAAATTAACAACCTTTGGTTAGTCGATCCCGTTTCTGGTTGAAGCCCTGCTCATTCAGAGTACGGAGAGAGATACAGATCATTTCATTGGTTGAGGAGATACTGATTATGCCGTACTTGCTCATCCCTAGTTCATAAGCTGAATTCAGTCAGTCAGTGATGCTTCCATGCTATTGGATGACCAACACCCACACTGTTGTTCTAAATAGTCATGGGGCCCTCTTACATGACTGTTGCACCTGCTAAGGTTTAGCCTATCACATTACTGGGCTATGAAATACAGTATTTCTGTGGGCAGGTCAGGCCACACTGACCACTGAGGATACATGAACCTGCAGCTCCATAAATATTGAAAGATTTGTTTGACATTCTCGAGCAAATCCTTTATTTGCTTTCTTGCTGAGGGTTAGATAAGATTCATAACACTCTCGTATTTGTCTCGGCTACGGCCAGGAAATCGCTAGCTTAGCTTAGCATGAAGGAATTGTCATCAGGCATCAGGAAGCAGGAGAACAACAAACAATGCTGGCTTTTCTTTTCAGCATGAGAACAATGATCTTTCTCTAACCTTAACCAAGCAGTGTTGGCTGCCTTGATGTAACCATACCTTTTCAAGATAAGATAATCCTTTATTGATTCCCCACAGGGGAAATTCGGGTGTACTGCAGCACAAGGACAGAATAAGTGCAGATAAGAACAGAACTATTATAACTAATTCACCACAACCACAAGGTTTCCCTAAACGTAGCCAAGTGTTTTAGTTGCCAAAATCTGAGAGAAAGTGAGCTACTGCTGCACTTTTGCTATTGTGTTGTGAAAATGATGTGCTTGTTAGAGCTGACCTTGAAATTCAAGCCTTGCACTCCACCACGGGGGGACGTGATAATCACTGAAATCAGCTGCTGCAAGATCTTGCACAGATCCAGTCAGTGGATGAAAGGGAACACCAGTTCGCTCTCAGTCGTCACAGAACAATGCATGTATCAGGTATGGCGAAATAGGGACTGAGAGCTTTCAGGATTACTACACGCACACCACCATTCTTAATCTCCAGCTCGGGTGTTCGTGCATTAATAACTCCCCGTTTCCACACAGTCCTCTGAGAGCCAGTTGTTATTAGTTGTGTTTATTGTTGGAGGCATGCTTGGGTCATACCACTTACAGACAGACAGGCAGGACCTGTGAATGGGAGGAGGAACGTCATAGCAGGTCAGACATGAGACAAAAGCATCGATCGCACTCATGAAGAGATTTCAAGGACTTGAAAGAGACGAATACCTTGGCCAAAGCAGATACATTCTGTTAAATCCAGAGAGCGCTAAACTCAGTTCACCAGCGCAGGAAGTGGACAAGCACAGGAACAGGACAAATACAGCCATGTTGCTGTTGGGATTAATCAAAAGCATTTGTCCACTTTTCAGAGCTGCACTTGCTTAATAGAGCCTGTTGAATACCACTGAATCCTGCTAGTGTCACTGATTGATTTACAGTCAGAACAACATTTGCACGAATCCACTCAATCCTTCTTTATAAATAACAGAAACTGACCGAGTGCACACTCAGCTGCGTTTTTGGTGCTTGGACCAAATGTTTACCCTGGCCCATGTATGTGTTTCAGAAGAGGATGTTGAGGGAGAAAAAGACAAACTGCATTCAGACAAAGAGAGAGGGGGGAGAGAGGGGGAGAGAAGGAGATGACCTCAGGGGGATGGAGAGCTCTGCTCAGTGTCTCAACAAAATGCCCAGTCTGATCGAGTGCGCAAGGCCATGAACCAACCTCCACCCCTGTAGCATCCTGCCCACCCTTATAACACTTCTAACACTGTGTGTGTATGAGAATGTCTGTGTGTGAGTGTGTGTGTGTGTGTGTGTTAAGACTAGACAGATTAGATGTTCCTGTGACAGTTCACTTCAGATATGACTTCTGTAGTTCAGTTTGTTTGAATACCTTTTTTAAGGCAGAATACCAACAACCGTTGTCTGGATTGGGCTTGTTATTGCACACACTTATTTGCTCCAACAGGAGGCGAGCTATTACTCAAGTGGTTTGGGACAATTGCTGTGATTTGCAACATGAGCCCTACATGGAGTGAGGCCAGGGAGAACCACCGCCTGGTGGGATCATTGTGTCAGTGCAGTTGTGCTTTTGAAGGAATGGCAAGAAAAAAAACCTTTTTCATGTCCAGATTGGTCGTGATCATAGCATGCATTTGTATTAGTGATAAGGACAGACCTAACCACTAATGCATTTGAACCACTGACATACACTATATAGACAAAAGTATTGGGTAATCTGACCATTAACCCAACAGGGACTTTAATGACATCGCATTCTAAATACACAGACAGCTTTGCAGCTATAACAGCTTCCATTGGGGCACAGTCATGCTGGAATAGAAAAGGGCCTTCAACAAACTGTTGCCACAAAGTTGGAAGCATAGCATTGTCCAAAATGTCTTGGTGTGCTGAAGCATTAAGAGATCCCTTCAGTGGGCCGACCCCAGTCCCCTGTCTGAATACTTTTGTCTATACAGTGTATATAAACTTGATGTTGTGTCTCCATTTCATCTCACTTTACAAAAAATGAAGCCAAAACAGCCCTGATATGAGGGCTCCCATCTTACGCTGGTAAAAAAATATTTACCAAATAAATTGTTCTTGAGTTTTTAGTTGGTCCATGTCTCATCTGCCAACATGGAGGGAGCAGGATTTACGACCTACACCGCAGCCAACCACTGGGGGGTGATCGAGATGTTTTAGCTTCAGTTCTAGAAATCTGTCATGTCATCCATATTTATGTATGTCAATGATTTGGACAATCTTAACAAGTAGTTTCAGTCACCATCATCCTAAGTTAAACACATACAGACCCGAAGTGAAGGGACTTGATGTCAGCTTCTGCAAAACACTGACATACCACAATACTTGGAAGCAACAGAATGCACATATCAAAGTAAAACGACCCGAGGCTAAATCCACAGACTGCATAAACACTCTCGGCAAAACATCTTGGCAAAGAACAGAGTAAGTATATATTTCTCAGAAACTATTCCATTGAAGAGAAACTGGCAATTGTATTTTTCCTACTTAGCAGGAATCTGGTACATTAAGAGCAGCTTATTTGATGAGGTCTTACATTTTTATTGCCCTAATAATTTTCTGATCTACAGCTGTACAAAAAAAAGTGTTATATAAACTGCAGTCATCAGTGTCTTCTACAATGTCTTGTCCAGATTCACAGGAATGTAATTTTAAACCTAAACCTTTCAAAAAAAAATTAAATCTTTGAAAAGAAGTCTTAAATATTGAATACGAGCACAACCTTTATGCTGCTTTAGTCCTAAAAATACAATTTTGGCTTCGAATGCCCATATCAGTTGAACTAAGTGTGTGTGTGTGTGTGTGCGAGACAGGGACAAGGAGACAAAGGGGACACTAGTGTGGCCGATGGGCTGCTCGGGTGAGTTTGGACAGCAGCGGTGGGGCTTTTCTTGACGCTGAACCAAGGAGACAGGAGGAGGCCCGGCCGTGACGCTCATCACATCTGAAGCCCCCATCTGTACTGGTGTCTCCCCACCAGTCAACTAACCAAAACACACACACACACACACAAGGATCTAATCTCTTCTGACAGTGCTCACATTCAGTTAGGCCCCACAGTGCTTGTGCATGTCACTGACCATAAACAAAACATACACTCCTCCACAGGAGACACACCACAGGACACAGGGCGTGGATACCCGAGAAATACCAAAAGACAGGGGTGTGGGGAGTGTGCCTTGCAAAAGTGTGTGTGATGCCTATGATGGGTGTCCATGTGTGGCTTCTAGGGAAGGAGAACAGATGCCTGCAGGTCATGTCATATCTCTGACATTAGGGCAAAGTCAGTGGCAGCCAAGCCAATAGAAACAAAGAGATGCCAGTTAGCAAAGCAGCAGCGCTGGGTGACGAAGCCAAGGCATCACATTACCCCGCAATCCTGGTTCTTTCTTCCAAGATTTGGTGACGCTTGTTTTTCCAGTACAAATAATTTCATGGAAACGTCTCGAACGTTCACTGAATCTCAAAAGGGTGGAGCCAAGAAAGTTGTTTTTCCATGAGGCAACGTTACCCCGAGGCTCAGGAATATCAGGGTATTAAACTAAATACTCTTTCCTCTAACATAAAGTATGATCAAGCCTTCAGTTATTCAGCTGATTAATTCAGTTGGCTTTATATGTTCAGACTCACATTGAATGATTACTGACACTCCGACATCTTTTTTATCTTTTACATTGAATTTATCAGTTAGTGATTTTTTTTTTTCGTATATGGACTTATTGATCCATATACCATGTGTCCTCCTTAATCTAGAATTTAAACTTTTATTGTCTGTTTGCAAACAACAAACTTGGCATGAAAAAGAATCGAGCGGTCAAAGTGGATAAACAAAGACACAAAAATTATGTTGTTTCTTGGTTGACCATCAGATTAAAGGTTAAAATATTCAGGATTCAATGTTACTTTTGTTGTCATTATAACCTACAAGTTACAGTTAAGACATGAACTAATAGATAAAAACTTTTCAAATGTGGAGAGTTGAGGATGAGTTCAGGAGTCTCAAAGCTTGAGGAAAAACTCTGCTCCTTGGTCTGGTGGTACTGAGACAACCACCTCTGTAGTTTTGGGCTGGCAGGCTGTGGGTGGATGTTGTCTCTTAGTGTCGTTGGGGCTCTCCTCGCTGACATCGCTGATGCTGGGTTAGAAGGCTACCGATGGTGTTCAGGGCACTTTTAATCACCCGCTGCAGACTCCTCCTGTCCTGGGCCAGACTCGAACCAGATCACTTTGTGATGCTCTTCTGTAAAAGTTCTCTTGTTTCATAGGAGCCTAAAATTGTTCCGCTCCATCTCAGCTCCACTGATGTAGACAAGGATGTGTCTCCGGTGTTGTTGACATTGAGCAGCAAGACTTTGATTTTCTCCTGATTTGAACTCTCATTGTTCATCTCTCATCAGTCTGAACCGATGATGGCGGTTTCCTCAGCATACTTCACAACAGAGTCTTCTCCATGTCTGGGCCTGCTGTGATGGCTGTACAGCGTGAATGGGAGGGGGCTGAGCACACAGCCCTGAGGGGCTCTGGTGACTACCAGACCAAACAGTATGGGGTGTGTTTCCGAGGAAGTCCAACCACCTACTTAGAGAGTGTTGCACTCAAGATTCGTGGAAGAGACTGTTTTCAATGCTGAACCTAAACAGATTTATGTTCCTATGAAATGGAAATCTTGTTCAGTACTCCAGTAAACAGGACGAACGTTAAATATGACTTGGCACTGATCAAAGACGCCTGCACATCATCATTTCCAAAAAGTGAGAATAAATAAAACAGACAGCTACACAGTGGTTCCATAGATGAAAATGTTCCATTTAGATGATGTTTGAGTCTCGTCTCTTGATCAAAAGTTAAGAAAAATGGCATTTTAAAACTGAAGTAAAAGGAAATAATTTTCATCCTGTTTAAAAAAAAAATATTGACACACACACACACACACACACACACACACTCCCCTGGGGTTGTTTCTCATATTTTTAGCTACTGTCAAAAATTATTACTTTAGGTTCTGGTGTTGTGTTTTGGGTAGATGAGCTTCCAGTGTGGGTCCCTGGAGATAAAGTTTGAATCCCACTGTGCCAGCTTTGGCTGCTGGCTGCTTAGCGAATGGAAACACAGTCAGACATTCCCACAAGAGAAAATGTGCTGTTTACAGACTGTTTTAAAGCAATTCTTGTTTTACTAAGCGATACACGGCAGAGGGTGACAGGAAAGACGGGAGAAAGCAAAGCCGGCGTAAACAAAGCGATCCAAGTGGATGTGAACCAACCGCATCGCGTCGCTCACACAAACTGTTGGATCAGTCATTCAGCCCAACAAGCCTGCACACCTAAATAAACTATGTCATTTGGCAGTTTATTCAAAAACACATGAAAGCACAGAAGTGACATTTTTTGATCTCCTGCACATGTGATTAAGTTATGGTAAAATTTAGGCAACTAAAATGACTCTGTTGAGGTTTCCAGAGGATCGATTTCGACATTAATAGAAACAATGACTTTAATCAGGACACAAACGTAAAACTGTTCAGTCTCCGCTACTTTGTTTCAAATACTGTGAGAAAATGTTCCAGGATGCTCAGTTTTACTAATACCTTGTTAACATTTAAAGCTGAGATATCAACATACTACACAGCAGGTTACTACACTAGACAAGATGTTACATGTCTGTAAAGTATGAATGGAGTAATTACCCATCTTATTCTTATAAAAGTAAAAATCATGGAGTATATTATACACACTTCACATTAGGAAGTCTTCTCTGAGAAATGCATGGTAAAATCAATCTGACTGGCCGATGTGGTGGGTCATCACTTTATCATCTCATACTCAAAATATAGTATTACTCTAAAAGCATGGAAATAGTGATGGTTTTCATGACAGTTAAAAAACTTTTTAAACGTGTCTGACTGAACACAGCATCAGAAATGCACTCGCACGGTGTCAGAGGCCCACCTTGCGACTTCTCTCAGTGTGAAAAGGGAAACAAAAATGGCCCGTCTGTCACTGAGGAAAATATTTGGGCTCTTTACTGCACTTATACCCCACAGGAAGTGTGAGAAGAAGTCCTGCAGCGTGGATGAACAGAGGAGTAACGTTTCTAGTGCTTTACTGCTAAAACTGGTTTTGGGTTAATCACTAAAGTCAACACACACAACTAGCAGACTGGGTGTGATTGACAGCTTTGACCTGAATGTGCACATGGCTCCTTACCCTCAAGCTACAAGCACACACACACACACACACACAGCTGTACACAATGATACACGTATATTCTCGCACATATGGATTCATATTCCCAATGACAAACCATTAAACTCTTCCATCTGTGTGGATATGTTCATGCACTATGCATGTATGCATAAATCTATACAAATGCTGTATGTACTGTCTCTGCTTAGATGCACGTAACGTAAATGTATTCATCTGTCTCCATGTATGTTTTCCTGAAGCTACTGCACCTGTATGTGTTTTCATACCTGGTACTGATGCATTTAGAGGTTTTTTCAAGGACAGGGCTGGCAGACCAAACCAGCAAGGAGTTCCCCACCCACCTGACTGTGGTACTCGGCCCCACACCCACATAAGTAGTTTTGTCTTCCCTTTATTGAGATGAAGGACTCTTTCAAAACAGCTGGGCGCTGATATATGGAGGAAACAGTGTATTTCCTGGGGACTATTTTCAGCTGAGGATGAATACATATTCAGTGCTTAAGTGAACAGTGAAAATAATGAAGTGAACATGTCACTCAGTGCAACAGTGCAGCTCACTGATGGGTTTTTCGGTCAATGATGGAGCTCAACTGCGTATTAAAACTATAAGTACATCATATTTGGCTACACACATATTATTTGTCAGTAGGATCAGTTCAGGTTTTAGTCTTCACATAAGATTGGTAGAAAAATATAGAATATCATGCGATGTTCTGTATAAGGCCAGACAGCATCAGGACTGAGGGTTGTTGTGCAGTAGGAGCATTGTTTTCTCTCAGATCTTCCCTAAAATGAGCCACAGGCAAGTCAAAGTGAGTGTTAACAAGAGGGATACCAGACGCTTCCAGCACCAAGCCTCAACTCGCCCGTCGGAGCCAACAGTGGGCGAATATTCATCCCTGCTCACTAAATCATTTTGACTTCAGCGTGGTGGATCCGAGGGGCCGTTCTTATGACCTGCAGGGCTTCAGAGGAACTACAGTGGCTTGTTTGGACCATGTGAGCTGGAGGGATGAGGAACTATGATTGTTATTTTTTATTTTTTTAAATGTGTTCTTTCCAGCGGAGAGAAAAATCTGCTCCGTCCTTGATGGCTTTATGGTTTAACTTCAGCTTCAAGTTGTTGAAGAAAAAAAAAATACATTTTAAACTTGGCACTTTTGTTACCACAAACAAGTTTAGGGGAGTTGAAGGGGAACAGATGCAAACATTCGCTCTGTGTGTCCCTGTTATTTTAGGCAAAACTGAGAAAATTACCGCCTCATTATCCTGAAATCACTTTTTAATTTGAATGAATTGACTTAGGCATAAAAATATTATATACCATGTTGCGACTGTGTCATGCAAAGTAATGATAAAGTGCAATAAAGAAGACGTGCCCTATTTCTAACTTTTGAAAGACAGTTTAGTGTAGCTCTGCAAGCATGCGCATGCACACACACACTCGCGCACACACACACACGCACACAGCAAAGGCGGAGCAGAGAGTAGCAAAGCAGAAAGCGAGAGGAGGGCTCACCATCTTCTCCGTTAAGCCTGGCTGACTAATTCTTGCTGCTAATTTGCGTTTGGTTAATTAACTAATTACTGAGGATGTCTGAGGGCGAGGCTGTCTGTCAGCCTGTATCAGTAATTATTTTCATCGTTTTAATTAGACTCACACACTCCTAGACTCGATTTCTCCCCTCCTATACCCTCCACCCCACACACACACACACACACACACACACACACACACACAGATAGATACGCACTTACCCACATTCAAGCATCCTGCACTTTGTAAACAACCTGACAACAGTATGGAAACCCTGCAACATCATAAATTCCAGGTAATCTGCATGTCTAGTTCAGTGTGATCATTCGCAGGCAAGAAGGAGGATCTTTCACTGATGGGATATTATCGTTATCTCATGAACATGAGATAGTGCAGGGACATCCCATCAAGACAGAGAGTCTAAGTTTATGCCTCTGACACCATGACCAGTTTATGTTAGGTTTAAAGAAACAGTTTGGTACTGTGGGAGATCAGTTTATTCTCATTCTTGTTGAGAGTCGAAGAAGAAGATTGATACAACTCTTGTCCGTCCGTATCTGAAACTGGGCACCACTTAGCTTAGCATAAACACTGTAAGCAGAGGGAAACAGCTAGCCTGTCTTAAGGTAACACCTGAAACATCTAGAGAGATTGGTTCATTTGAGCTGTACAAAAACTGACAACTTGTAGCGTTAAGAAGGGGTCACCATCTGCACCATTTCTTGACTTGGGCTCAGTGCCTTCCTGGAGTCTGCACTGGTTGCATAGCACGGTGACAGCATCATGTTTCCCCATGATGGTCTAAATGCTGGTCGTCCAGTCTACATGAGAGAGCAGTGGCTCCCAAAACGTCCTGTATGTCCACTCAAAGTGAGCGGAAGATCATGATGACGGTTCAAAGACACCAACCACACAAACTGCAGTCTCCACTGTCAAAGTCACGTGTCGTTCAGCCAACCACCCACCCCGGCCTCCTGTCCAAGGGCCTATGCAACACACTGCGTCAACCTTTGCTGCTAAATGTACTCAATTTGCTCTCGGTTTGAACGAGCAGTAAGTGCTGTCACTTCTCTGGATAGTCCCCTTTAAGAGTTACTTTCATCTGGATAAGAATCACACTATAGGGGAAAATGGTGCCGCAGGGGTTTCTTCATAACATTTAACAATCAGTGAAACAGAGAAATTAACGTGCAGTGATCTATTCCTAGCAGTGCCAGTAATGGAATACGACCAAAACTGCGATGTAAAATCCTCCAATTGAAAAAGTCTTTGCATGCAATTATTATCATTCTTTTTTTTTTGTAAAGCCCTAAATTTGCCCTTTGCAGCGCTGTTGAAACCGAACTGTGATTTGTTTTTTAGCGTATTGCTGTTTAGATGTCTCATGCCCACAATAAGATGCCTCATCAGCTTTCTGCCGGGTCAGACTCTGGCAGGGAGAGAGACAGTTGTAAACAGCGAGCAGATCTCTGGCAGAGCGGCCGCACAGCAGATTTCATCCCAAGAAGCCAACTTTAGTAAACAGGCAGAACTAATGAGGACACTGAACACACACACACACACACACACACATATATATATATATATATATATATATATATATATATACACACACGGAGAGAGACAGGCAGACATCCACACCCAAATACACACACATGCACAACTCAGTGTCTGAGCATTTGGAGGCCCCGAGGCCCCGGGGCCAGAGCAGCCCAGATACCTGATGGGAGCAGGGACATCAAAGCTGCAGGATTAGAGAGAGGAGAGAGGAGAGAGCGCCGCAGGGAGGAAATGCTAACTTATTATCCGCTTCCCAGCTAATCCTGTTATCTACAGAATATAGCTGTGTTTAACCCCCCAACACACCTCCCTCTGACAACACACACACATACCGTATACACACACAGAATTCAGTGTTCGGGGGTTCAACAGCCTCCCACAGCACCTTGTGGTTCCACTGAACACCCCTCCACCAAAAAAATAAAAAACATCTGGTGGCGTATCTCAGTTTAAGATAATGTAGATGCAGCTGAACCTTCACCTCACATTCAAGCCCCAGTCCTCCTCCAGGATCCTTCACCAGTTAGGCTCAAGACTTTGTCCTGAAGTCCACTTCAGTTTTCGTGGGCTTTCAGGTGATGTAACGCACCCCCTGGCAGACATATTGGAGGTCCACAGATCGCAGTGGCCCCAGGCTCAGTGAGGCACCAAAGCTGAATATGATTGCGTTCCCCCCGATCCAGTTTCATTTGTGCTCATACATTTACAAACCCGGAAATGTCCTTTAAACTATGCAAGTATGTGTTTTCCCGTAAAATGTCAGTGTTTAGTTACAACGCTTTTAAATTATCCAAAAACAGTCTTTTCAAATCTAAAGTATAAAATCTAAAGCAAAACACAGCTTTACTTTTTCAACCCTAATATGAAAAGGACAAATGGAGCAAAGATAAGCAATGTTTTTAAATCAATATGCACTTATTTTAATCAGATATTTGCTCCCAAGGTCAAGAATGAACCTCCAAAAGTCATCCCTTCATACTGCAGCACTAAAACCCGCAAATGTTTGTCGTTGACAATTTTTCCCAAACACTATGGTCCAGAAAAGTTCATCAGGTTCGTCAAATTGCACCTCGCTGGTTGACGGTGCTGTTGGTGTCCAGCGTGAGGTTGATCACACAAGAGTATTGAGACACCTGATCATTACACTGCATTATCAAGTAAAAACAGCACATACCACACCTGAATTTAATAAGAAAGAAAGAAAGATGTGTCCCAAAACTTTTGTCTATATCGTGTATTTTTATGCTCACACGATCTGGGTCTTTAAAGAAATTGTCAATGCACACAAACAATGACTTGTGACATCATAAAGGCAACACTGCAGTTTTAAACGGTAAAAACAACATGCAGATTACATGTTCAAGATTTCAGCCTTAATCAACATGTAATTTATCCTGAAACTGCCCCCCTGAACGCTCTGCTGTTCACATGACGTTCCTTCCTTTTTGCAGCCATGATGGAAGCTCATAGCTCTATTGAAAAAAGGCTAAAGCCATTTCAACTTCAGGCCTGCAGAAATGTGAGAATTGGTTCAATTCTGAGGTGTTTAATGACCAATGCAGCCCTTAATATTTTATAGTTCCCATCAGTTGTCCAGTGGCAGAAATCAACCACTTATGTTGGACTAACTGAATCAGTCACCTTAAACTAAATTTTCATTCCAATGTGGCTGACAGTTTTGTACCATCATGTCAAATTCTTGCTTTTTGTTAGGCTGCAACAAGCTTTGATTTATTTGCTATTCGCAGGCTTTTTAGTTTACATGAGTATAAATATCACTGGCAATGCTGCAGCCAGGGCTCCATAGCCGATGTTGTGCTGCATTCAAGTGCTCTTCGTAAGCGCCTCCATTTGAGTTCAGCTGTTAAAATAACTTGTTGCATATTCAGCTGTGTCTGCCCAATGAAGAGATAGCAGAGATAAAACGTCCCGACGCAATAAAGATGGCCATTGTTCCATTCGGGAATTGATAAAGACACTCATATCTACATTTTATCTAAATTATATCTAAATTAATAAATGTATTAGTCCAGATTCGTGTTTGTAATAGCTCTGTTTTACACCAGTTGCAGGCTCTCTGTATTCTAGACGCCACATCGACATACAGTATATCCTCTACAGTGTCAGTTTATGCCGTTACAATCATATTCAACATACAGTATATAGACAAAAGTATCCAGACACACCTGTTTATGGGGCTGTGCTTCAGGGATTTGGGCTCAGCCCTTTGCTATGCTTCCAAGTTTGTGTCAACAGTTTGAGGAAGGCCCCTTTTGTGATGAACTGGAACAAAGATTGTGAACCAGTACTTTTGGTCCAACATCAGGGCCCGACCTCACAAATGCTCTACTGCATGAACGGCCTAAAATTCCCACATAAACACTCCAAAATCTTGTGGAAAGCCTTCCCAGAAAAGTGAAGCTGTTACGGCTGCAAACGGGGAGCCAACTCTACTCTCAACTCTGTCCCAATACTTTTGTGTATATAATGTACTCGTGAGTAATGGGCAGCAAATTCATTATATTTCTGACAGCACGTAGGCAGCATATGAACCACTAATTCCCTCTGATTTAGCAGCAGTGTAATATGGTATGACAGATGATTAGCTGGCAAGTAAACAAACTTCAGATTATGCATCTTTATCGACCTTGATGTAAACCATGATGGAAAATTTATGGAAGAAAAACAACGCATTTCACTACCACAACATGGCCTCGCAAAGGCAAAGGTATAAGGCTGAATGATCCTCCACATTAATTTTACTGCAGGTACAAGAGTTTACTTCTAGCCATAATTAGCTCTTTGTCCTTTCTGACCATAACACCTGTAAAATAAAGAGAGGGAAAAAAAGAGGGGGGGAGGAGTTGAAAGAAAAAATTCCTTGCAGATAATGTTTATGTGAACAGAAGTAGTAAAAGAATATGGTGTGCTAATACATGTAGATGAAGTGAAATTGTCATTACGCTAATCAGCACTAAACTAATTGGGAGTCATGGACCCTCCTATCTGCTAATTCTAACCCTAAACCCCAGCCCATATCTGCAAGCAAATGGAGGAAGAGAGCGAGGTGGAAAAGTGGAGGGAAAGAGCTGAAAATGCGAGTGAGGTAAAGAGAGGAAGAGAGAGATGAAGCCTAATTAAGAGTGCTGGGATTTATGCAAATGAGACGGTGCTGATATGGTAATCAGAGCCTGCAGGGCCGTAACAGGCTGTGCACTGTGTGTGTGTGCGTGTGTGTGTGTGTCTAAGAGGCTGACAGCTGGCTGTGAGGAAGGTCAGAGCCAATCAGGCTCTTACTCTAATGCACACTGCCCTCTGGCCACTTTGCCATCTCTCTCTCATGTGCTCCCTCTGTCTTTCTTGGTGTCTCTCTTCCCCTCGCCGTTATCCTAACCCTTTCCACTAATTCGCTCCTTCTCTCTCTTTTTCTTTACATTTCACTGGCTGTCTGTCACGATGCATCTCGACACGGCACACAAACTCAAACCTACGCACAGCAATTGTTTTCACACATTGACTGACAAATTGGATTTAAATGCACATTTGTTACTTCCATCCTGGTTTATCCTATATGATATTTGCCCTTAAGTATGTTAGGTTGATATGATTACTTCTGTCTAAACTGGCAGTTAAGTGATACCTTTCTATCTGCACTGCTCTGTAAGAAATAAGTTTTAATTCTGTGTAAAAATGTTCTCTGAAGTTCAGTTGAAGCTAATACAAGATTCAGTAGCATGAGACAAGTCATTCAGAGTTTTAGTCATTGCAGTTAAAAAAAATTCCATTTGTCTTTCCCCAACCACAGCTCCTCTTTTTGTCCCAAGAAAATGTAGTTTGAACAAATTTGTACATATTTAGCTCAGATTAAATTTTACGCAACGCACGTCTCATTGTAACATCGACTGTAAGGTAGTTGAATTGAAGAAAGTCAGAATAAAATACAAAATTCTTCGATGCCTTACTTCTCAGATGGTTTGGTGTCATGATGTGTTATTTTGCAGCATTAGCAGTGTTAGCAAAAAGGGCAACAGGTCAGTTCTGGCAACTCCCCTACTGAGGCAAAAGGCTCAGGCTGCTGTGCTTATTCCACGCTCTGAACTTTGAATTTGAATAGATAAATAGATATTTAATATTTAATTTTAAATAAAATGTGGCAGGAGCCAAACTAAGCTTTTCCATCTGAAATCCAAACACACTCTTCTTACTAGCCACATTAGCAGTCAAGATTCATTTTACTTGGTGGCTGGGATAAGCTAGTCAAACTCGCCAGTCATTTTACAGGAAGATAAAATGGGTATTTGAGTATTATATTTATGTATATTGATAGATAAATAATACTCAAACATTAGAGCATGCTTTCAGTAAGTAACGAGAGATAAATGAAAAATTAGCACATGGGTTTGAAAGAAATTAACATGAACTCGGTGTCTTTAAGTTTGTGGCTCGATGAAGCTGCGGCTGGTACAGAAAAACAAAACAACATCAGACTGAACGAATGAAGTAAAACAAAGACGGCAGCTCATCTGTCAGGCTGCCTGGGACGTGAGTTTCAGAGATCATCTCATCTCCAAACAGGTGAGCCAATCAAGTGAACAACCTCTCTGAGTACTGGGGCTGTAACGCTGTCACTCAGTGTGTCTGCATGCATCTGACCTCACAAGTGGAATAAATGCATTCATATGTGCATGTACACACACATCTCCATCTCCACCCCCCCCCCCCCCACACACACACACACACACACACAGAGAGAGAGAGAACCCAGGGCCATGTGGCCGTATCAACACATCTGAGTGTAATCCAGTTAACAGAGTATCCCAAATGACTAAATTAATCAGAGAAATACTATCTGGCTCATCTCTCTGTACTGCTTTGATGTGTGTGTGTGTGTGTGTGCGCGCACACAAAAACACACACGGATACACAAATGGAGGAGGTGTTTGTTGTGGAACATTGGTCTAACTGAGAAATTACTTTAACCTGCTCTGATAATAAGGCCTCAAACCCATGGAGGGGCCTGTGAGATACTATCATTATACCTACACCCCCAGGGGGCATGGAGAAAGAAACACAAACACACACACACACACCTCTGTTGTATACGTGGGAGTGAGAGATCAAAAAGATGCATTGATTCACGACTCCAGATAGAGAGCACAATAGCACAAAAAAGATCATTACTTTGGTTCTGTTGCAGCTATGAAGTACAAGTCTTCACCAGCGACATTATTCTTAATTGACAATTTGAGGTTATTGTACTGTTAGCAGAACTCTGCCTTCCTTATCAACGTTCCTCCAGATGCTACAGCTGCCAACAGTGGAACAAAGGGGGTCTTGATTCTGAGAAGGTGACATTTCAGGCATGTAACTAACAATAATAGCTCATAGTTTGACATTTTTTTTAATGTTCTACTCTGGATAAGAGAAAAATCTATTGTTTGAAGATGCTGAAATGTAAAAAAGTCAGCGTGTTTCAAGGCGAAGGTTGGGGATTGTCAGAATTTTGGTCTCATTGCTCACCTCTTTTAATCTTATCCTAACTGCAGTGTTTTTCAGAATAACTTTGCTGTCGCAGTATTAACACAAAAGGTTGTTTTGGTTTATGTTTGCCGAGTGATTAGCAGGTTTTATTGTTCCACCTCATCTTTCTGTTGCTGCAATTGCTCTGAAAATTGCAAACATGGTGGAAACGTTGATCTCTCTCAGTCAAAACTGACCGGTGAGCTGCACATTCACTCTTTCACCTTTTCAGGAAAATCTGTTTCAAGTTTTCATACCAGTTATTAGCAACACCAGCAAGGTGAAGCTTTCAATACGTTTGATTCCTTCCTGTCTCTACTTTAGAGACAGCTGATCTGAAAAGTGAAATTTTTTTGCCCACCAAACACAAGTTCTGGTGATATTTGAGGCAGGAAAAAGAGGACGTATTTGCAAAAAACATTCATTTTGTAAACACTGGACATGTTTTCAGTAGTTACCAACCAAAGTCAATTTTTAATTATCTGTGTGGTCCTACACATTTTCTACTGGGCTCAGCTGTCTCTTGGTGAGCTTGAGGAATGAAGTAAAGCCTTGCAAAGTTGGTGTTTAAGGTTACACATTAAATATAGAAATGACTTAAACGTTGGTCAAAACAGAAAACATTTAGAGACTGTGGATTTCTTTATCTCTGACTCATTATTTAAGTACCTTTTCCTTCACCATTCAGAAACTTTACATAAAATTACATGAAAGTGTGTGAAAGAATTTGATAACCGTAACCTCAGTTGCAGAGGTGTTTCCCATGTTGCCGGGAAACATGTCTGGTACCTGCAGTACGACTATGGAGCGTTATTAGCATGTAGCCCTGATGCAACATCTCTGGACCGTTTTGAGGGTTCTTGCATTGATTAAAAAGGAGCATGTTCGCAGAACCAGCTGGCTTTGAGCTAAAGCAATGCTCACGAGCAGAACCCTCCATTAAAATAATGAAAGCAATAAAAGCAACAACAACAACAACAATAATAAAACCTTTGGAAAACATTTCATAAACCATCAGCAGCCAATTAGAGGAGCCTGCACAGGCTATGCTGTGCTTTGTGTGTGTGTGTGTGTGTGTGTGTGTGTGTGTGTTGGGTATTAGAGCGTTACAGCGCCCAGCCCGGCTGTGCCCTGCAGGCCCGACCTTCTAATCATTATCTGTCTGTCTTATTACGCTCCAAACCGGGCCACTCTTAAATAAAATATGCAAAGGTTTCTTAAATGATGACCCGAGGCTGCGCGCGCCGCCGCTGCTCTACATGCTGTTAATCTGAGAAATGCAAATTCCCTTCATCTCGCACTCGCCTTTATTAACTTTTTTGAATTTAAAATTCCACGAACAATGAGTTCTGTCAGCTTCTGAAATGATATTTTCTCTCCTCTTTTTATGTGCGCACGGAAGCGAGTTTAGAGCATGAAATTACCAGGGGAAATATGAGCGGTTTCATCTCTCCCGCACAATTTAATTGGCTGCTTTGCAATTATTAGTTTTTGCTGCTAAAGTTTTTTTTTTATTTTACTGTTACTGTTTCCTTAAAGTGCCAGCTCACAACAATGTTTTATTTTTCCATGTGTGTGTGTGTGTGTGTGTGTGTGAGACTGCAATTCCGCCACCAACCATCAGCCAGCCGCTCTGACTGGATGGCTGAATTCACGTGATTTTCGCAGTGATTTCATATTCAGATTTCAAATTCAGTGATGTTGAGAGAGGACCAGGAAATTGTCAAGCAGGTGATAATCAAACAGACAGATAGATACGGCAGCTGGGGAGCCAGTTGGATCCGATGCTCCACATTACAACGCACAACATGTTTTACAGCATCTGTGTCTTTTCCTAAACTCAACTAAAATAGATTTTGGTACTCTTGAACTCCAGATTTCACACACTGGAGGATGTCTAATCCTCAGCTTTTTCATCATGCACCTCTTTTCTCCTTTCTGCTCCATGTCCATATTTTTCCTCTTTCTCCATGACATTGTTCACCCAGCCTCCATCCTACTGTCATTCACCTCTCCACCTTCTCGCTCTCCATCTCTTTCTTCCTCTCACAGGATCAAACAGACCTCCAAGCGGGTCTAAACTTCTGGCTTCACTGGCGTCAGTTTCTTGATGTGTTCATTGCTGGATTTTTATTTTTTTTTTGGCATTAATAACCTTTTTGTTTACCAGGATAACTCAGGTTAGATCACGTTACGATAAGGCAAACCGCTTTGACATGAAAAACGACAGCAGCAGTCGAGTGTGTCACTGCTTTAACTGATATAATGTATGTTTACATTTGCATTACACTATAATTGTCATGGGAAAAGGCAGATCTAAACCACTACTTTCCTACAACTTTCCAACAAGCTGTAAACACGTTACTGACATTTCACTTAAAGTAATAATTTGTTGACAAACAGCTTTACACATCCAGCAGTTATAAAAATTCTTAATCATTTAGACTCATGTTTTTGGCCACTTGACAGTTCAACTCTGTTTTGGTCTCCACCGACTCCCGAGGGAAATATTTGGCTCATTCGCATTCAGCTAGCTGCTAAAATTGTCTGCTAACTGTTTAATGCTGGGCAGGCACAATGAGTTCATCAGAGTGTGAGAGTTCAGTTTAAGAACATTTTATAGCTCAGACTCCTGCTGACAACATTCCTGAGAGGTGCATTGAATCTCCATCTCCTCCTCCTCTGGTCTCTTCCCTCCTGCTTGGTGGTAGAGAGTAATGGATGAGGTTATGAGTGTGTGGACGCTTCAATTGCTCCAGAGGAATAATGACTCTGAACTAATGTTGATTAGAAAGAAAAAGAAGACGCAAACATAACGAGGGCTCATGCTTCATTCCCCCTAATTGCCCTCCTTATTTACCTCTCCGCCAGAGTGCTCAGCCTCAGCTGAGCTTCGAGGAACGAGTTGGGATGTGATCAGGAACACAAAAAACAAGGGGGACATATATACATAAAGTGCTATGTGTTCAATTTTTGCTAAAGCAAATATTATGTTGAAACACAAATCTTAAAAATGTGCTTGCTGTGGTATAAGTCCAGTTTTTAATAACTTGTTTAACTTGTTACTTATGCACAGTGCACGTTTGAGTTTGGTCTATATAATACAAATCGCTTGTGGTCGATGTGTTATGACACTTCCACAAAGTTGGGGGACTCACAAGTGACAGATTTTTATTTTTATTTTTTTTTAATAAGAAGAATGGTCTAATTTAAAGCAACAAGAGGCTGAGATGTCCCAGCTTTTAGTTTTACACTGGTTCCTGAGTTGGCCAAATGTAATTCAATAGCATGATTTTGTTAGACCCTCCCTGCCTGGTAAATGACCACATACTTCAAACTGCGTCCATAGTTTGTAAGGTGGGCCTTCGTTCAAATTCGCAGTCTCCAAGTCCAAGCTGAGAAAGCCAGGAGGTAATTAGCTTAGCTTAGCATAAAGACTGGAAGCAAGTGGAAACAGCTAGCCTGGCTCACTCCTCCCAGAGATCGTCATCCAACTCTTGGACAGAAGACAAATGACAAAAATGGCCCTCATATTGATTAACTGAGCCCACAACATTACGACAGACAAGATTTATTTACATTTGTTTGATGGGAAAATCTGGAATTTGCATCATAAAGTAAAGGGTCAAATTAGTTGCAATTGATTTCAATTCTCTGAATCACAAAACTGGACTCCGCTTTTAACAGTCGAATTAAACACCGAAAGCTGACGACTGGTGGGGGGGCTTTTTAAAAACAAACTGAATGTGAGCTCAGAGCGCTGCACGGTTCAATCTCATTCCACATTCCCAAACGACGTGTACACGAAGCCCACACCTCCTCTGCACCGGGTTGTAATTTCACTCTACAAACATTTGTTTCATTTTAAATGCAACTCCCTGCACCCCCACAGTTACAGCTTTTCTCTGCTCTCATCAAACTCTTCCTATTGTCCTTGACACACAACTGCTGTACTTCAAAGTACTTTTACCACCACCACCCTCCCTCCGCCTGCATCTCCTCCTCCTCCTCCTTCGTCGTCTTCCCCACAGTCCATTTTGTTTTGCTGCCAGTGTTCTGTAAAAAACTTTTTGGTTGTCGTCAGACATGCAGAAGATGCTGACGCTAATTCGCAGCAGCAACACAAAGCGACGCTCGTTTCTTTGTTTTCAAATACAGCAGAGGAACAGTGAGCACAAACACTGGAACAAGTCGCATATAAGCATAATAACTTTACATTTTAAAATACAGAAAGCATCGATATGTGATTAACGGGGTTACAGCATCTGCAGTGTTGCCGCCACGGAAACAAACGGATGAGGGTGTGTGTTTGTGATGGATTGTGATGCTGGCTGGAGGAGCAATTGATTAGGCCTGCTGGATCTTTGCCTGAAGCACAGTGTATTGTGGGTGATGAAGAGGAGATGTTGGGGTGCACAGTGACACCTGCGTGCGCACGCGCACACACACACACACACACACACACACACTTATCTATCCTGTGATATTGTTGGTATTGAATAATTCAATGATTTTATCAGTCCCAACCACAACAAATGACTTAATTATGCTAATCTGAGCAAGAAACTCACAGAGAGATGTGTGTGTGTGTGTGTGTGCGTGCATGCATGCATGCGTGTGTGTGTGTGTGCCTGTCAGCAGGATTGACAGGAGCCTACAGGCTTCAGCACTGAAACGCTGATCTGGAATTTCACATCCTTATCCCCAAAGCCTTAGGACACACACACACGTGCAAAAACTTGCTCATATACACACACACCCACAAATGTAATACACACACATTACATCTGTGTGTATGTGTGTGCGCCCAAGACTGCCCAAAGAGCCACCGGGCAATTAGCACTACCCACCTAGAGTCTTTTGATTTGCATACCAAGTCAGACGGAATTCATATCAGTGTGCAGTCAGTGTGACACACATTCCCCCTCTCTCTCTGTCTCTCTCTCTCTCACACACACACACACACACACACACAGAGAGAGAGAGAGAGAGAGAAGAGTATGCACAAGCAAAAACACCCACACGGGGAGTGTGTAAAGTGAACACAAAACAGTTGTGAGTGCGTCACTGGCTCCCTAGGTGAGGTTATAATTCAGCATGATGGACCTTCTGTGTCTGCAGTGTCTCACCTAGGGCAGCACACACACACACGCATGTGCGCACACACACACACACACACACACACATACACACAGGTCTCCACACACCGACAATGAAGACGAACACCCGCCTTTGACAAGAACACGTCTATAATTTTGTCTATAATGTCTTTTAGACGGTGTGCAGTGGTGATAGGGAGCTGAAGTCACGTCACTGTGAGGAAAGCTCAGCTGATTTCAAAGTCAACACTGATACCAATTACTGCAGACAGACGCTGCCAACAGCTCATATCGGCTCCCTTAAATTTTGACTTGTCAAGCCAGAAGTCAGAAGGTGGAAAAGCCTCTGAGCCAACATTAAAAAGTTTCAAAACACTCGGTGAAAACCCAAATTATTTTATGTTTAGCTGTACCTGACAGAGTGACTCATCTGCCCATTAAACTCTTCACTTATGAACCGTTTATTTTGGGCCCGGCCCTGTGGGATCACAGGGTGTCTCAAAATTCACTGATTACAATGTAATCTGGTGGAAAGTTAGGGACCAAGCAACGAGAGAAAGTGAGTCTCCTGCTGAAGTCAGTCTCCTCTCGGACTTCGGCGGGAGGTTTCTCACATTTCCTCCCTTCTGTTCTTTTCTGCCACATTTTCCCCCTTAAACAGCAGTGAGTCTGTTAGCTCAGGGTCTTCATTTATAAAACAGACTAAGAATCAATTCTGATTTTAAGCAAGACTGAAGAAAAAAAGACATGCTTAAGGTAGTTACTTGAAAAACCTTACTTTGATGTGGATATGTTCTCATCTCTGAGCCAAGTCCAAGCTTGATGTAAGTGATTCTCCTACTGGTCATGCAGGGGTACTGCAGTTCGGGATGCTCATGCATCCAAGCCGTTTAATGCTTTATTTATGCTTAAATCACATAGAATACTAATAAGTAATGACACACAGTCTTTACAGTTCAACCATTTGTTTAATAATTTATTTACGAGGGACTTAACTTTTGACTTTTCTCCTCACCTTTTACCAATTACCACTAATCTGACATGACAGCATCCTGCCAAAACTGAAAGACATAACTCAAATACAGAATGACATTTTTCATGTCTGTCATATTTATTCATGGAGTTTGGCATGTCTTTATCTTCCTCTACAAATTTGAAAGCCATACTTGGATAATCAAAGAAAGAAAAATAAAAACCCCAATTGGTTTGCTGTGTGTTTATGCTGCTCTCCTGTCAAAGATGCAGCATTTCCTCAGTCCAGAACATCATATGCACCAACAGTCCAGCAGCACAGCCCGGACAGAATTTGACAGAGGCTGTGAACACTTTTATGGAAAACAGCTGTGTTGAATCTGTTCCAGTTCCTTTTTCCCCCCCCCTTCCACCCTCATGAATGAAATTTCCCATGCTGCACTGCTCCAGGCTCTGGCACATCTAGGAGGTAGAGCGCTCTCTCTCTCTCTCTCTTTGTCTCGTTCTTTAATGCCTTCAAACACCTTTTTGCCATTCGTCAATTACTGACACACATTTTGGCAACAAACTCACCATTAATTGAAACATTTAATTAGCATTAAAACCAGCAGTAATTAACACCTTTTCTCCAGCGCTCTGAGCCGGGCTCAAATTCTATTAAGGCTTTAAGCAGCTCACTATTTCGCTGCTCTGCACCGACTTCTTGCACCATCCACAGATGTGTGTGTGTGTGTGGGTGTGTGTTTATGTGTGTATGCTCGGGCCCCCAGGTAAGGAGCCTCCATGAGGAGTCGAGCACCAAGGCCAGGCCTGCTGGGTGCCCAGGGGAGAAGAAGAAAGGCAGTTGAGGAGGGAGGCAAAGACGAAGAGAAAAAAAATGAGGGAGGAGGTCAAGATGGAAGGGGAGGGGAGCGCTTGAAAAAGGGACGAGGGAGAAATGAGGTGGGAGGCAGAGGGAAGACATGGATGAGGGAGGGAGGGAGGAGAGAAGGAGCTACAGAAGGATTAAAAGGAGGAGGACTGATGAGCAAGTGAAGAAGAGGAGGAGGAGGAGGAGGAGGAGGAGGCGGGGGGCATGTGGAAAGACAGTGAGAACGAAACAACAGTGAAGCAGGCTGACTGAACACACACACCACAAGGATTAACCAACATCCCTGTGTGTGTGTGTGTGTGGCAATGTGTTTTACATACACTAAGTGTTTGCACATACTTCTGTGTGTGTTTGAGTGTGTGAGGCCTACTTGGAGCCCAAGCAGGGGCCTGGATTAGTTGCGTTTGCCAGGGCTGCGGGGCAGGATTAGCAGGCCAGGCTGCTGTCTGACGCCGCTTTGCCATTATGGCATTATTAATAGGCAGCTAAAAAATTCATTAAAAAATCTATTAAAAATAAATGTGTTTTACATAAGACTTTGCCCCAGGTAGAAGGGAGGTAGGGGAGGCAGGGGGTGAGATGGGTGCAGGAGGGAGAAGAAGAGGAGAAAGACAGAATGAGAGATTATTAGCTTTGAGGTCAGTTGAATATTACAGTTCAGATGGTGGAGGGAAAAGCAGCGAGGAGTAAACAGCACCAACACTCATATGACTGGAGACATGTTTGGGATAATGAGGCTAAATCAACAAGACCGACGTCTCCGCACTGCTCAGAGACACGTCGTCAGAGCTGACGTCGAATATCTACAGGCCTCGGAGCGCACGGCAAACACTGACTGCAGCAGCTGCCAAACACCGAGAGGACAGAAAAAAGAAAGTGGAAAATGTTTTCAAAATGCTAATGAAGCCAGTTATGGAACATGAACAGCACACACTGCTGAGTCCATGGCAATAACATGCACTTTTACATAAATAAATGACAGAGTTTGCATCTGTATATTGCAGGGATTGAGAAAACTTCAGAACTCATCCTCATATTTCATCAAACATTTTACAGAGTATAAGCGTGATTCAAAACACAGCACAGAATTTGCTGTGCTCAGTTTTTCCTCCAGTATATTTAACAATTTTAAAAAAAAATTTAAAAAAATGAATCTTAATTTTGTTTGGAAAGAAATGTTTAGAGCAGCAAATATTTAGTTTGCCTGTGTACTGTTTGTCAGAAGACCTGCAGCCATATCCTCATACTGCAGTGATGCTACAGCCCTGATGTGGGCTCATCCTCTGCACTCTGCTTGATTGATTTATTTAACCACAAACAAAAAAGTCCCCTAAAAAAAGCTAAAATTTAAGCTAAAATTATATAAGCCATATTTGTGTGAGTTTACTTTTTCTCTGGCTTTAACCAGCCAGTTAACGTAGCCACAAATGAGTAGAGAAATTATTGACACCCTTATTGAGTTTACATTCACACTGTTATATCAAAGTGTTTAAACCAATTAGCCTCTTCAAGTGAGTGAAACGGTCAGGGGTTATTATGTGAGGTGGAGAGGGAGAGACCACGAGCAGGAGGAGGAGGTCAAAGGTGAGGAGGTTCTGCTTTGTGTGCACCCCGGAGACATTAAACCAAATCAGATTAACAATGGCTGCGTCCACACACACACACACACACACACACACACACACACACACACAATTGAGTGGGTGTAGGGGGCTGCAAACACGTCACAGCTCCTCCGTTATTGTTAAATTGTACATTTTTCAAATTTTTTAAATTTCATTTCACCTTCAAAAGAATCAGAGTCGTCTGCTAGTGTAAGAACAAGAAGTCCGACTTTTACCAGAGTGAAATGAAACTAAACACTGAACAGCATCACCATCATTATGTGATATCGGAACCTAAATATCTGATATATATGCAAGTTATTCAAGCTGGATTTTTACTCATCCGTGACGCTAGATTTCAAAGTTGTTGTGCTACTTTGGCCTACAGTTGAACTTGGCCTCCCGCTCCTCCATCATCCATCAAATGCTTGTTGCGTAGATATCGCGAGGCGATTAAGAATATGTCAGCAAAGGAAATCTGAATCAGATCCGGGAAAGAAAAAAAAAAAAGAAGTAAAAATGCAACTTACCAAATTTGGGCGAGGAAGGGCAGAAAGTAAAAGGCAGGAAAGATCACCTCCCGCTGTGCCGAGAAAAAGACAGCAGAAAGTCAGCAACATTCACACTCAAAGCAAACATCAAACATCATCAAACACACAGAATGAGACACTTTGATCTCCCTGGCTCCACAGGAAGCCAGCATCTTTAGAAAATCCTCCAAATGTAAATTAATTTACTACAGAAAGAGATCCTGAGGCGCTGGTGTGCAACCGAACGGCAGACATCAGAGGGTTAAACCCAAACTGTGCAGCTCAGCCCACAGAGACGGTTCAGCCCTGGTGAGTTTCTCTCAACTCTGAGCCACCATGTAGTTCCCCAACCAGCAGCTAAACTAACACGCGTGACTGAATTTTACATCACTCCTGAGTCGATTAGCCAACACACGGGGAATCTGTTTGTTGGCATCACAGTTCATTATCACTGACAAAGTAAAAAAAATCTTTTTCCTCAGCAGGCTTCGTTTCCAGCAGAGGCCTTTTTGGACCACTGAGCGCTGGATGGCAATTTAAGATGTGTGTGTGCAAGTAAGATTTTAGCTGCACTTACACAGCGATGGAGAGTCTCGCCCATCTCATCGTTGGTTTTTAAATGCCTGTGCAGCCTTGCCGTCTTCTGAAGCTGGGTTTGAGGATGTTCTGGGCTGAAACAAGTATGCAATACAGATAATGCACTTTTCGCAAACATCATTTAAGTTTAAATGAAACTTGCTGTGTAAAGAAGTCTTATTTTTGTCATCAGAAACACTGATCTGAAGCTCAGTTCTGAGGTTGATTAGTGTGAATAGTTTACTGACAAATAAAGCAACTTCTGATCAACCCATATCAGTTTCAGGCTTAATTGTCTACTTCTGGTTATTCCCTCCAGTTTAATTGTTTGAAGTCATAATGGTGTGTTCGCACTTATTTCTACTTCTTGAGGTATTTTTCTTGGTCACTTTGGGCCAGTAAAATATCTGTTAAAGCACTTGTTAGCAAACACTTGCCAATTGACAAATCCAACAGACACAAAGTCATATTAACATTCATTTGGAGTGTCTGGCCACCCAGCAAATGTCATATTCTGATTTAAAGCAACATGTTGGTCTCCACTAGCTAATATTTAGCTTATTGGCTGTAAAATGCTCTGCTAGCTAATGGCTAATCTTGTGGTTTGGTACTCGGCCTTCAGTGGGTTTTAGCTTTTAGCTTCACCCAAGCTGATTAAGACGGTGTGAAGCAACACAGTAAAGTTTCAGGTAACAAAACCAAACCCATGAGCTTTGAGAAGCTAAAGTGCAGAGATGGGTGATAACTCTGTGAGTTCGTCACCAACGTTCTTTAATGAAAATAATCATTAGTTGGCTTTAATACTCCGTTCCCTTTTGATTTCTGCTACGCTAACCTGCTTTCAGCAAATGCTCAAACTTTTCCTTGCAGTCACAAACACATACAAACATTTGTGGGCATTTTGTGAATTGACTATTCTAACCTTGTTACTCACCTGATTTGTGCTTGTCAGACAAAAGAGTTTGCATTGGAGCCCCTGTTTCATATATACTTCCTGTTTCTACCATCCATGTTTGAAGAGCAGCAGGGGGTGGACCATGTGAAGTATGTTTTAAACCAAACGTGTTTTCCTGGAGGTGGTGGTTACTTTGATGTTTGGTTCTGTGCTTAGTTGTGTTTTTGTGGTTGAAACTTTTAAAATCACAAATACTTATTTGATCAAAAATTCTCTTTCGCGGTCTCTGTAGAGTGGGCTCCCCCACTGGTGGTTCAGCCCACCCAAGTTAGTTAAGGGAAGATTATACCCACAGTATATAAAGGGTGTTCCTTTGTACCTGTTAAGTCATGAAACACAAAAAAGTTGGGTCAAACTTTACCTAAAATAATCACTACAACTGGACTCTTGAGTGTGAGAGGCACAGGACTACAGATGGAACATTACTAATTAAAACTACATTAAAAAGCAATAGATTTTTGTCATATGTTCAATTGTCTTGTGTACTTACATTATCCTAAATGTTTCTAACAGTGTTCAAACTCAGAGAAATACGCAAGTTTATTCGAGGTAATGGCTCGTTCATTGAGTTGCAGAGAGTCACAGAGAATCAAGATGAAGTCGGTTATACTTAAAAAGAGTCCAGGTAGAAAAACAGAGGAAATGTGTGTGTGGACTGCTTTATCAAAGGGATCACTGAGTAAAACCTATGCAAGTACAATTTTATTCAGCAATGCCTTTTTGGATGTGACTGTCAGACTGGTTGGCCAGACCTGCTTTGAGCATCACTGGTCACACAAAACAAGAACATAATGATATTTTGAGGTGAGGAGGTGGAAACAAGAAGATGGACCAGATCAGATTTATGGACAAAACGGCATCACTTCACATCACATCACCTCCAGCAGGATCCCAGCTGAGGTCTGCTTGGCATGCTGTCTAAACATCTGTCCTTCAGGTTACAGCCACGTGTGAGCTTATCCTCTGCTGACTGACATGCTTGTCTTTACCCTGTCAGTGTAGAATAGCTGGTAAACGTGACAGCGGGACTCTGTCGCTCTTCCCCCTATACCTCTCCTTCACACGGAGAGACACGTCGCGGCCCCCTCGGTCCCTCCAACCTGCCTGGAGGTCCTATAATCTTTTTACAATGTGTTGAAACAGAGCAATAAATCTGTTAGCTTACAATCTAATTTCCTTGGCCTTTTCCAGAAATCCTCATAAACTTTTGGCGCCCCCATTAACAGCCCTATTGAATCAGAGCGCTTAATCTGCTTCCAGGTGAGGGGTCAGAAAATGAATGCTTTGAGATCCATCACGCTGACGGGAGCAGAGAAAACTGGGCGAGGGAGAGCGCTGGGGAAAAGGGCAGCATCTCTTCCTCATAGGTCAATAGCAGCCAAGAGAGTCAGTCATTCACTTTTTCCCTCAGTGCCGCTCTCATTTTCCATTTAATATGGACATCCAATTAATGTGAGCACGTCTGGGGCGGCCCGGATCCTGGTGAGTTATGGCCCATCATCCCCCCAGTTATGGCTTAGCAAGAGTGAGAGGAGAGGAGACAAGTGAAGGAGGAAAAGAGAGAAAATGAGGATGAGTAAAAAGAGAAGAAAAGAAACAAGAGGAAGGAAACAAGGAGAGGAATGAGGAGTAAGGATGGGGAAGAACTGAGGAAGAACAGAGACAAAAGAATGAAGGATTGGAGAGAGGAGGAAAATTAAAAGAAAAGGAAAAGTGAGGGCTGGTGAGAGGAGATGACTAAAGAAAACAAGAAGAGGGAAGGAAAGGAAAGGAAACAGGTAAGTACATTAAAGGGAAAGCGACTGTAGGAGAAGAGAAAAGGAATGAGGAAGAGAAAGAGAGAAAGGAGAGGAAAGCAAAGCAAAGGAGCAGAAAGGAGAAAAAAGGAAAGGAGTAATGAGGAGAAAGGTGAGAGGAGAGGAGAGGGTAGAGGAGAGGAGAGGAGAGGAGAGGAGAGAGGAGAGGAGAGGAGAGGAGAGGAGAGGACTTTCCAGAATTAGAAATAATTGATTGGTTGTTGGGGCAGCAATGGCTGCCTCTGATTAGCTGCTAGAAGGAAGAGCCAGATTAGATTCCTAAGTGAAGCGACAGACACCTGAGCTGTGTGTGTGTGTGTATGTGTGTGTGTGTGTGTGTGTGTCTGTCCAAACAGCATTACACCAGGGCCTGTAATATTAAACCTGGGCAGCAGCACCTTATTGTCGCAGCAACAGGGATTTGTCATTGTACCTCATTATCCAATTAACACCATGTGGGCCTGTGGCCAAACACACACACTCTCATACATGGGCACTGGACCTTTCTCTGTGTGTGTGTGTGTGTGCGTGTTAATATGAGGGCTTCAACAAAGTTAAAATAGGAAATGTTGGAAGAAACTTCTAGCTCTGCTGCCAGCTGTGGATCCATTAAACTTTCTCCTTTTTAAATTCATGATACAGAAAACGTGACTCCTGATGATGACGACTGTTAATTGCTTTAAAGCTGCTATGTTATTATTATCATATTGGGGCACTGGCATACAAATGTTGAAAGACTTGAGACAAGTGAGCGAATAAAAGAATGAAGTCACAAATTCCTAACAAGACGACCTTAATCTGCTCGTTGCCTTCACAGTGCGACTGAATATCCAGTTTATTTCTTTCTAAATGTACCTCACCTGGCATGTAAAATACGCCCTCCTTCGAAAGCACCTGGGGGCTGTTCCAAGATCAACGTTTACTGAGTGATCTGGGTAAAGTTGCTGAGTAATACCTGGATTCACTTTGCAGATTTGAAAGGATTATATAAATTTCAGGTTCAAAATTACCCAAATAACACCTTCAAACTTGTGTACATGCTCATATCAGAATCAGAAACAGGTTTATTGCCAAGTGGCTTTTCACATATAAGGAATTTGCCTAAATATTTTGGTGCAAAATGAAAAACCATAATGTCCAACCATGATAAAAACAAAAATACAGCCAAAGGTATGTGCGGTTTGCGTTCAAACGGGAACAAAGTGCAACAAAGTTAGCACACAAATTCACAGACTAAAAGTACACAGCGTGTCCTCACAGCAGCTTGGCACGCAGGGCTCAAGATGCACGGATTGAAACCTTAAGTGGAGAACAGAGAATGAATGAAAAGAAAACAAACTAATAAAGAGCATATCAAAACATGGGTCACCCCAGTATTGCCCCAGATTTGGAAACGTTTCAAACTAAATGAAAAAAAATGTGCACTTCATTAAATGCTAATATCCTTGAGGAGCTCTGCAGACTCTCTCTGATTGTGTCTCCGCTCACAAACAGATCTCTCCCTGATTTTGGAGGAAAATATGGAAGTTATTGCAAGAATACACCAAGTATTCCAGTGCAGAGCCCTCTAAATCCTGTTGTCAGATGTTTTATTATTAAAACTCTGAAACACTCAGTCCACTCCTTGCAGTTCTCAGAGGCTCGAACGCTGAGAGGAAAAGCGAGACGGGACAGGCTGGAGTCATTCATAATGCCAGATACAACACGTCTTAGCTGATCATCTAATACCAATGGATGCAAACAGTCAACAGGTTCTATTAAAGACAGTCACAAATAAAACCCCTCATATCACTGAAATGCCTTGAAACTCTCAAAGCGCACCACATTTTTAAAGTTTTTGTGTTCATGTGCACAGCACAGAGGCAGACAGGAAGTGGTGGGGGGGGTCACTGACTTTCCGGACATGGTTGCAGTGTGGCATGCATCTCACATCACTGCTGCCTTACATATCATTTTAAAGAGTGCAGAATATCCAGCTAGAAAATTCCAGCAGGGTGGATGTTGTTGTCTCAGTTTTGGAAAGTAGTGGCCATAGTACAAGTACTACAAAAGTTATATTGTATATCTATTATTCTCCTTGTAGACATTTTAAATATTAGCACTCCACTGTAAACTGCTTTAAAGACTGTGGACTGTGATTTGCTATATTGTCAGAAAATCCCATGAAAAGCAATAACTGACTGATCCTATTAGCATGTGTGGCCAAAAGCCTGATGTAGTTTGTTCCTCTGTGTCACAGAGCTCCAGAAACTATTAAAAACATGTCAGGGAGCCACACTGCTGCACTGGGAAACATGTCCCTTCATTGTTGTGAACATGGACACTGTAGTTTACGCAGACTCAGTCAGTACAGTAACTCACTGTGGGACTAAATGTGGATTCATCCGCTGCTAAAAATAGTCCCAGTCAAACACACTACTGCTGGAGTAATATTTGCTACAAACTACAGTGCCCGCCTGTTTTAGGACATTATTGGACTTTTATTTATTTGTTAATTATTTTTTAAATGTACTTTATTTTAGGAGACGTGTCCAGAGTTTACTCCGCGTCTCGCCCCATTGTCTGCTGTGATTGGCCTTAGACCTAAGAAGGATAAGGAGATGGATGTTAAACTATGCTGTCAGATAGTTGTTTTTCAAGAAGCTGTGTCGTGTTCAGGGCATGAAAAGGTTTATAAAAGGTGAGCCAGCTATGAGCTGTGTCAGTTAGCTCAAAGCTCTGATTGGTTATTTTATTAGAAAGAAACCTCAGATATGAAGGATAAATCAGTCACAGCCATTTACACCTAAAATAACATTACAACTTTTTCTACACAAGTATTCTGGCCTGGGAGGAAACTGGATGAGACAGTGTGTGTGTGTGTGTGTGTGTGTGTGTGTGTGTGTGTTGTCAGTGTGTATCTGCACTGCAGCTGTGTTTTTAAAGGCCTAATGTTTCCTGACATCTCACAGTTAAAGTATCATAGAGGCAGAATGATCGCCCCTGGCTAGCGGGAAAGAGACTGCCTGGGGCCTTTCGCTCTGGGCAAGAGAGTGTGTGTGTGTGTGTGTGTGTGTGTGTGTGTGTGTGTGTGTGTGTGTGTGTGTGTGTAGTGAAACAGCCTTTCAACATGCAATATTCTCTGTGTCATCAGCTTAAACAGCTAAACAGGGAGTTCAAGGGAGAGAGAGGAGGAGGAGGAAGACAGGAAGAGGGATGGTTAAAAAAAAGAGAGAGAGAAAAGAGACTGAGGAAGAAAGCTCTCACGGCCAACACGTAGCATTAGAGCCTGGCTCTGTGCTGGACTCCTCTAATGAAGGAGGAAATGAAGACGAGAGATGAAGAAAGAAGAAAGAAGAGGAGGGAAATCCTCGTGTTAAGTCGGCTCTCATTATCTCGTTATGCTTCCTTTCTCTTTTCCCCCCTTTGTGTTTCTTTGAGCGAGTGCACGCCTGCGATCCACATTAACGAGAGAGAGACAGAGAGAGAGAGAGAACTGTGGCGTTTGTTGTCGTTCCTGAAATAATCAAGCAGATTTATAACACTGGGCGCTAAATTATTCAAGGCTCAGAAGTTTGAGCAAATTGCTGCTTTTGCTTAGCCTTTCCTCTTGTTTAAAGTGCAGGAGGCAGAGGGGTAACGACGTGCACCGCCGGGCCTGAAACTAGCTACTGTAGGCCTGGACTTGAGGTCTGATCTCCTCTTATTAGAGCGCCCATATTCTTTCTTCAGTGTTCTGTTAATGCTTAAGATCTTCAGTTCCTGTAAACAGGCAATTAACAGCAGACCAGATCTCTTCTGGTGTTACTCTACGGATAATCACAATGGAATTAAAGATAAAAACAAATCAAGCTCTATATTATTCTTAATCTCAATATAGGTAAAAGCTGACAGTGTGGCTAATAGAAACACAAAGCAGTACCTTACAGATGTGTTATTAGGACACAGCTGCAGTGGTTTTTGGCCTGTAGCTGCCAGCGTGCAGGAGAAAGTGAGAGAGGAAGGGAGGGTCCGGGTACAGTAGTGTATAATGGTGTCTAGTGTGAGTCCACACAACAGATGAAGTCATTTCACACTCGTCTGTGAATGAAATGAGAGCCCGGCGATACCATCTCCCCTCGCGCTCGCTCTCTGCCAGCAGAGCTTTTGATCTTCCCGAGCGGCGCTGAAATGATCTTCTGTCCGAGTTTTTTACAGCGAATCAGTGCCGGACAATTCTCTCCCTCTGTCCCCATTTTCTGTCTCATTCTGAAAAGCCGCTGAGCCAAGAGTTCAAAGCTGGAGCCCAGATGAGATGAGCACCACTCGTGAGGAATTACATTAGTGCCTGACTGTCCCATGTGCCAGCACGCAATACATCAGAAAGAGAATATTTCCATGTCTTCAAGACGACCATATAGAGCTGTAAAGGGCTGCCAGCGTGTGACTGCAACACCTGAATTCCCGTGGCTTAAATCCTCACCAAGTGGATTGTGATCAGGTCAAGCAAAACCAAATCTTTGCCCATGAACAGAGACCAACTCAAAAGTGCAAATGCCACCTGCTTCCATGGCACATGCAGCATGCAAGAAAATCAGCTACAGATATATTTTAATCTGCATAATCGGTCTCTCTGGATATCTGAGACACGTGTCGCCATTTTAGTTTGGCTATAGTTAAGGTGTGTTCAGACAGAAAGCAAAGCAATTTTTTTGCATTCCTTTATTTGTGCAAATTTGACTGCTGGAGCGTTTCTGCAGCGCGAGATAATTCGCCTCACACAGCCAACATACCAGCTGTACAGACATTAGCTTTAGCTAGCTAGCAGCGTGCATCTGACTGAGCCCTGAACTCAGCAGGAGGCCAACACGAAATGACCAGAAAAAAATGTGGATACCAGAAAGAAAGGACAGCAGGTTTCTGTCTTGCAATTTTACAAACTGGAGTCAAGTTTTTTGTTCAAACTTAAGCATTGTTAACTCACTGTTTGGTTCATACCATGCAGGCAAACTCACAATTGTTCACATCGACTCGTGTCGTTAAAACACCCTTCATGCTCTGTCTTGAGAATTAATCTTAACTTGCATTAGTGATTTGGACACTGGGAGGCAGCAGAAACAAGAGGTCAACACTCGCAGTTCACTTCTTACACATCCAGCAGACACAGAACAAAAAACGTGATGCATGCAAGTCCAACATTCAGTCTCCTTTTAGTTCTCTTTCTGGTGTGCACCATCTCTTGAGCAAAACATCTGGCTCCTCAGCAGCCGTATTTGTTCACTAGCTTAGTCGCTGACTGAATCTGTCTGCCATTTGCAGTGGATTTTTAGACCTTTTCGGGGGGTTTTTGTCATTAAACAGAAAATGAGCTAACCGAATAAACTATAGCTCCAAGGGGACCTGCAGAGTTCAGGGACAATTCTCTGTGGTTTCATCACATTATTATAAAAATAATGACTGTAGTCACTTTAAGGGGAATAAATCTGGTTTATCAGTGTTTTCTATCGTCATGTGATTTTGATAACATAAAGCAACGCAGCTGAAAAGAAAACATCTTAGCCAGAGTAACTAAACCATTTCATTTGGAAAAACAAAAGTGAATACATCTAAATTGTCCATAGTATCAATAATGACAACTTATAGCACAGGAAAATTGTGTTGTCACTTTGCAAGCTGAGACAGAAATCAATTAAGGCTACAACTTAAGGCTGTCGATCTTATTGTTTTCTCATTAACAAGTGTGGTTGACCTGGAGGTTTGTTTTGCTTAAAAACCTGTTTTTAAGCCATGATGCCCCAAGGTCGCATCTATGATGTCCAAAACTGACAAAAAAAAAGAATTTTGTAAAATGTAAAGGTTTGATAGATGATGTAAAGTTCTAACAAGGAGGAAGCAAAAGGACAAACTGATGTCTTTTAAAATCAAAAAAGAAGTGTGAGCTTGTGTGTTATTCCCTCGTGCACACACACACACACACACACACACACACACGCACACACATACACACTTCCTATCTTCATGTGGAGCACAAGCAACATGCGGGGAGGGAGAGTTGAGCCATGAATCATGACTATTATCATTAGGTTAAGCACCAACCAACCCCAAAGGCAGTGAAAGCCTCTGTGGAGAAACGGCACTCTAAATGAGCCTGATTATTATTATTGTCCTCCAAATGAGAGTGATTAGTATTGATGTCTAAATGAGCACTGAGGTTATTATTGCTCTGATTATTATTATTATTATTATTGTGGCAGCGTTATGAGAAGCAGGCAACCTCGCTCATCTTGACTTCATTCACTTTTAATTCCACAGGCTGCCTCTGTTACAGACAGCAGTGCCACATGGCCGCTGTGTCACACACACACACACGCACACACACTCACACACACCTGAATCCACCTAACCTGCAAAGCAGCAATGTCTGATGGAGCAGATGGAGGCGATTCCCTGCCTTCCCTGAAGCAGAATAAATAAATAATCATTACATCTGGACAAGATAACTGATCCGAGGAGCTGAAGGCGTCGTCACGTATGTTAATTCAGTTAACATGACCGACGTAAAGGGCCCGTCATCCCCACCACGTTGTTACGTTTAGCTTCAGCGTGATGGAAACGTTGCTGCTAATCAGGTGATCAAACAAGGCTGCTTTTGTCTGTTTCACTCCTGTGTTGTTTTACTTTTTTATTGATGTAAAGATGTTATAAAGATGAGTAAAATCCTCAAACTTTATTTTATTTTTATGCCTAATGATCGATTTTAGCTTGTGAATTTCGAATTAGGCCTGCCTGAGTACACGTGTCTGCATGTGTGTGTTATCAGAGCATGTGTCCACTGTGCGTGTGTGTGTGTGTGTGTGTGCGTGTGCTGGTGTCAGGACAGCTGTCAGATCACTTCGCTGATTGGCCAATATGACAGGCATCAAAAAGCGCCGTGGGAGGTGAAAGGAGGAGGCGGGCTGCCCAGCTGTCAATCACTGCCAGTCACAAGTCCAGCTCAGCCAGCAAAACATCACCTGGGCCCACACACACACACACACACGCACACACACAACCTTTTAAACCCACATGTACCAACATAATCCATAAATCTTTATGCACACGCCCCGAAAACTCACAACATCACATTCATATAAAAAGCCACTTTCTATTGCTTTGCACACACACTGACTGACGATATTATTCTCTTTCTCACACACTCACACACACACACACACACAAATGGTCGTCAGTCTTAACACAGGCAGGCATTCAGTTTGACAGAGTAATTATGACGTCCCACTCTGAAGGAGCCCTGGGCTGAAAGGTGAGAGTTATTGATCGCACACAGGAGGAAATTTATCAATGTCCAAACGCTCAGCTCTGACAGGAACCCAATCCACTTAGAGCGCAATGTTCAAACTGCTCAGGTCCTGCTCAGAAAGCGCACCTCTGCTCGGTTCAGAGGAGGAGCGGCCAGCCGGGATGAAGGCCGAGTGATGAGCTGGAGGGGCCCCAGGGTGACCACAGACCACCAGAGGCTGTTAGTTACTTCATGGCTTCAGTTTTTTGGGCAACAAATTAATTGGTCATTTGGTTGGTTTGTTAAGTGACAATGATGTTCAGGCTTAGAAAATAACCACATTGTCTGTGCTTAAGACTTCCTCCTTTGCTGCCATCACGATGACTGCAACTGTAACTCAAACCATGTGTCTACTTAGACCGCTTTCAGTGCAGGATTATGACCACTGGAGAAGAACTTCATCCTCATCTGGTCTCATTTTTGTGGGTTTTTCCTTGTTTGATTTTTAATTTATTCAATTTATTTTTTTAAGTAGCTTGTTTAAGAAGAAATCCCTTTACTTTTGGTTTGGCTCAAGTCGGCAGTCGAGTGCTGCGATCACAAACAGGGTGAAAGCAGCCACATCATCACTCATCCACTGGGGAACTTTTGTCTTTTTTCCACGCAGTGTGAAGTTTACCAAAACATTTAGCTCACGTTTTTAACTTTCCAAACTGTACGCTACCGCTACAAGCTGCCATGGAAAGTGATAGCATTGCTAACCCGCCACCTCAAAGTGAAAAACACACAAAAAAAACCCCACACTCTGCAACCAGTGTTTGGCTTTTTGTGCATTTCTGTGCACCTGCAAAGAATTTACGCATGTGAAATGACAGAATTTTTGCCACGTTATGTGAATCATCAAGGGACTTGTTGTTTAGGCAGTGACACTAATCACAGATCAGATTTCTGTTCTGACTTAATGGATTGAAAAATCATTTGTTTCCTGTGTGTGTGTTGCCCACAATCTGAGCTCTGACTCCGCTTTGACTGGGGTTATACTGAAAGCTTGTGTCAAAATATTTAGACTGCTTTCACAAGCTCTCTGCACTCGAGTCGGTCGGAGTCAGTAACATTTATCTTTGACTGACACATCAAGGCATTAAAGTGCGGCTTGAGGAGCAAAGATTTTGATATCGAGCTTGTAACAGCGTAGAGTTCTTACAGCAGGAAACAACAGGAGATCTTTTAGATTGTGAGACATGGAGCTCGTACTGTACCTCACTGTGTTGGGGAACGTTTGACACGTAGGCAAAGCTTACACAACGACGCACACGGTCTTACGGTGCTGTAAACTGGTTATCTTAATCTGCAGCTTCTCTGCAGATGGTGGCTCCCATTTCCGTAAATTCGTCCAGTTTTTATAACTGCTGTGGTCCAACAGCATGCACAGTGTAACTGATCCTAAAGTGAGAAATATGCCACATGTTCATTTATATTTAAGACGACTTCCTCACACTGAAGCGCCACAGCATAACTTCATCTTTGTGCTAGAAAGGGATTGATTCAATTTAATATATTTGTATGTTGGATATAATATGACATCCCCAGCTTTAAAGCAGTGGAGCTGTAAACTACTGAAATGTAAGATGGAATTACAGAGATTAACAGCTAAAAAGATGGAAAGATGTGGGCAGGTGGAGGATTAGGGAGGCACAGTTTGCACTCTGTACTGTATGTGTGCAGCCTCGCTGGAAAAAAGTCAACAATGAGAGCTTTTTTCTGAACGCTCAAAGTCTCTTTCTGCTGATAAAGATCGTGTGATGTGATTAAAAGCTCCAGAGCAGCTTCTTAGAACACAGATTACTCATATGGGCACCAGAAATAATCTCCAGGAAGACGTTTTCACTTTTGTTTTTGCATGTAACAAATTAACTTAATCGATCTTGATTAGAGCCATTTTCAGTAAGTAACCCCGTTAACTTGGCATATGTTGTGTGCTGAGGCGGAGTTCACAGTAACACAACAGGAAATGCATTTCCTACGACTTCCTCTGACCGAAGATTTTCTATTTTTGAACATGAGGCCAACGTGTCTTAATGTTAATAGTCATTGTATTATATTAATGGCGTACTTCCTTGCTATAAGCATACAGGAATGAGGTGATAAGCGTTCACACTTCATCAGAAATTATTCAATTTTCTTTGTCATCGAAGTATCACATCGTTCTCGCCATTGATAATAGTCTCATCAACATTTCTGTCAGACTGAAATTGTCACAAGAAACGCACCCATCAGGTAGAAACCTCTTGGTAAAGTTTAGACCCAACCTGCACCACGGAGGAAAACATGCAGTGCTCACAGTAAAGTGTGTCTATATGTGTGTGTGTGTGTGTTATTTGTCTTCTCACTCATCAACTCCACCATCATCCTAAGCGAGCACCTGTGGACATCTGCCTACAGCCTGAGGTGATGTCCACACCTTCATTTTTCCCAGACAATGAGTGGGAATCATTTCCCCTCGCGCAGACCTCTCCATCATTATTGACACAGAAATATTGATCAGGACCTCGGCCGGTAAATTACAACCTATTAGTCAAACTCTTTCCCCCAGTTTTGAAGAGACCAAAGAGCCAAAGGTTGATAGAGTGAGATTACGGAGAAGCTCTGCGACCTGTGAGGTGATTCACGTCTCTGACTGGTTTGACATATAAATATGTGCTCTGCTTTTCGCCTGTTAAGGACGTTTATAAGGTGAATGCAGATTAAATGGCAGACAAACATGCCGGCCCGTTTCTTGAGGTGCTGCTGCCTCTGAATCAACATTAGTTCGAGGAAGCCGAGTGTTGTAGATTTCCAGGTGAAATCTACAACACTGAAGTTAGAGAGCACACCAGCTGCCTCACTTAATTTCCCCCCCCCCCTTTTTTTTTTTTTTTTTTTTTTTTTTGATGTTTTGCCCACGGCCTATCCTACTAAAGAGAAGTAATTTGGCTTATCTTATCCCAGAGACCTAGCAGCTGCTTTTTATTCTTTTTTGTGAGGTCTTTTTTCTCATTTAGTCCAACAAAGATTGTCCTCATAGATTGACCTTCTCTGTGCCTGCAGGCCGTTGCCCTCATGCCAGTAACTAGATAACACACTCTATCAGAGATTTGAGAAAATCATTGGGAAAGCAGTGGGGCTGATAGTGGCATCAATCCTAACCTGACACCAGGCTGGGTCAACCATTTATCTCTCCACACCGCCTCTGGTCACAACAGCGGCCATCTTGCTCTGCTACATCCTTCTTTAATAACCTTGGCCACGTCTCTTTGCAGACTGAGAGGATAAGACGCCGTGGCACTCTTAGCGCCTCGCCTGATCGCCGCCGTTTTGTTTGCATTTTACCCGTGCAAATCGCATTCAGACCCATTTGTGTTTCACATCAACAAGATTCTTCCAACACACTTCCGAGCACTAAGGCAGGGATGGAAACAAACACACACACACACACATACACAACAAGATGCGTCTAAGCAGAGGGCCAAAGCTCACAAACTCGTTAGCGGAGGAGTTAATGGTGACTCTACTGTCATTAATTCCCCATGGTGTTTGACTTAAATGCTTCTATATTGGTGGAGTGAGAGATTCCCAGAGGCCTCCTAGCGCTGAGATCATTGTTTTTCACTTACTAACAATGAACTTATGATCAGAGCGCTGCAAGGCTTTTAAAAAAAATGCCCTGAGGGATCATTATAGACCCTGTGTGTGTGTGTGTGTGTGTGTTTGTGTGTGTGTTTGATGCCAATGAGGCCGGCAGAGCAGCAGTGTGTCCGAGGCTCATCTCGGTGCTCTGTGGCGCAGCCAGGATGAGAGTGGAGGTTAAATGGGGCGTCATCAATCTCAATGAAGTGCAATTATTTTCTCACTTATTAATCATTGCAGGCTAATAGCTAGTGGCAAAGCTGGGCCCTCCATTTGTCAAACTTAGCAGATTTCTGTAATTTTGTTTCCCCGTTTCCCTCTAATGTTTGTGTAGACTTTGGCAGATATCTATGGAGGGCTGCAATAAGTCTGTGCCTCCAAGTATCTATCTCCTACCTGCACGGCAGAACTAACTGAACTTCTCGCTGTTTCTCCATGTGAGTGATTCTCTCCATTTCAGAGCTGAGTGACTATTTCATGGTCTGTGGCAGAGCAGAATGGAAAGCTTTATTTGCAGGGTGCAGCACGGACGGCCTATTGATGGTTAACTACACTCAGATCCTAACAAACTTTACCCACTACTCCCCTTTGGAGTCTGTTTGCGTGCGCTTCCATAAGACGTGCACACGTTTACATTTTATTAGGCGTTCTGAGGGAAGGAAAAACAAAACATTTTGCAGACTGAGCAATGAAATGCAACAGCACTGTTATTCGGCACTTGGTATTTACAAGAAAGGTCATTACGTGCACTTAAATCAAACCAGATCCAGCTGGAACGACGCCTAATCAGGTCACGATTAAACAAAAGCAGAGTTTCACTGGCATCTCTGCTTTAGCTCTGTTGTCCTTAGTGGTGTCACAGTGCGCTGACCACACCCTGGAGTCCGCCGCTACACCGGAGGGAATTCAACAAAACCAAGATTTTCAGCTGCAGCGTTCTTTAAAGCAACACTAATCAATGTCGAGAGGGTCGTTTGGAGTGAATTAACAGAGGATTATCACCAGACTCTGCAGCTTCTCGGAGCATTTTAGTATCCTTCAGCTCACTGTTTTGATTAGACAGCCCACAGCTGGTTCGCTCTCTCCGCCGTTTTCCAGCAGCAGCCAAAGAAAAGCTGTCCTCGTCACTATGCACTACCTGTCTGGCAAATAGAAGAATATGGGGAATAGCTCTTCACTGTGTTTTCCTTGAGAGCTGGTGGAGAACAAAACAGAGCTAAAAGGAGGGTCAGTATTACCTTCACCAGGAGGCAAACAACTCACAAATGAATACTTGTGTTGCTCTGTATTTGCAGTGTGTGCAACCAAACAATTTGTTTGACTCCACAGTTTTATAGGATGATAATATGTCAATGTGGTATTTATGGCTCATTTCACTGCACCCAAGTCAATTAATACACCTTTTAAAAAACTCTAAGGAAAATTTAGAAGTAGAAAAATAGGTTCATTTTCCATAATTAAACTGAAAAAAGTACTTAAATATTTATTAAACCTTACGGACACCACGGAGAGTGTGTGTGATAGGTTTGTCTTCAATAATAAGTACATTAGACGATACAGTAGAACTCTGTAAAAATGCTTCTAACTGTGAATGATGAAATTCTACATGAACTTCTACCAAAGAAGAAGAAAGAACAGTTTTAATTCACATGACAGACACTGGGCTGGAGTGGGCGTGACTGCAGGAAACAGGTGAAGTGGGAGGGGCCACTAGATCCAAAGGTGTTTTTTCCTCAGTCTGTGGTTCCCATTTTAGATTTTTCTTTAAATGATATCCTCAACATTACTGAACATCAAAACACACAAGGCTCCTAGATGATGTACTTGCACATTTGTGATGTTTTGTGCATAATTTCGGTCATTCAGACAGGTCTAAATACTACAATACCCATGAGCCTCAGCTGCCATTTCCATGGAGAAGAAACCAATCAGAGTAAATGAGAGCAGCGGTAAATTCAAAATGTTTTGCTGTTAAAGTTGGGAAAAATAAATTAAACAATCGCTAATATGGCGGCTGAATTTGCCCCCAACTGAACCAGAATTTAAAAGTGGATTAATTTAAGCTTCGTGGTTGTTTTTACTTTCCTCAAAACTATTAGCTTTAGTTTCCACCTGTCATTAACAATGCAAATAAAGATATTTTGATTTCAGTAACTAGTTGTCTTACAGAATTGAAGTTAACGTCTAAGTGCGTCCTCTACCTTCAACTTTTTATCGAAGAATCATTTGGTTTCTAATGCACTTCTTCATATTTCTTTTTTACAGTTTAACCAGGAGAGTTTCGGGCCGATTTGAGAAAGAGAAGTGCGAGAACCGTGCTTTAAGTAATGTTGTCTGGACCCAGTGGTGCCCAAAACAGCTGCAGCTGAACAAACTGTCGCCTGGCACCCCTGAAGAAAGGGTTTACGTGGGCATTTGAGTGTTCAGCTCTTATTATGAATGAATAAATACATAAATTATAAGGCTGCTTTGGTTTCCATGAATATTCAGTTTTAGAGAAATATTTCAGTGAAAATAAGTTTTATGACTTGATCACAGCACAGCACGGATGGTGCAGCAACGCACAGTTAAGTACAACTATTACACACTTTACACGACTTAAGAACTGTAATTTGATGATATTACACACATTTATCACTACATTTGAGAGGCAAATATTGCACTTGTTACTCTACCACATGTTTCTGAAGTTAGTTAAGTCAATATCTAAAATTATTTGCTTAAGAATGTACTTAAAATAACAAAAGTAAAAGCAGCTCATTATGCAGAATGGCCCATTTCAGAATAACATATACAGTATTATACTGTTGGAGCATCAGTCTGACGCTGCAGCTGACGGAGGTGAGGCTGAGTTGATCACATGGTAGTTTACAGCAACAACAATAACGAATTAGAATTAGATCATTTCTTTTTGTATTAGTAACGCAAATCAAAGGTTGTCCTGAAGTACAGTATTTGAAATGTATTTAGTTACATGCCACCATGCATGATGTAAAATGATAAGCTTCCCAGATGTAAAATAGTTCAAATTAGCTTCAGCATGAAATGATGCTTACATGTTACTCCAATAAAATCACGCATAAACCTGACAGAGGACACCCAGCATAGTAAGTCCACTTACTTTTGTAACTCTATTGTCCTGATAAGACTTCCACACTGTGCTGCATGTCTGAATACTAGTGATGTTCATAATTTAACCTTGTAACAGATCTGGGTACTTCTTGTAACTCCTGTATTTTCGTCAAAATTATGATAACCAGGATATCGCAAAAAAAAGTAAATAAATAAAAATAAAAACTCCTTCAGCTCAAGCATGTGTCACTGCAAGCAGCTTGTCGGGATTCTTTGCATTCTGTGCTACCTTGAAGATGAAAATCTCTGGATCACAGCTTCAGGAGAAACTCCCTTCAGAGGCTCAGGACTACAGGATGTGGAGGCTCAGCAGCCCTGCGTGCCAGATGTCTCAAGCAGAGGCGAGACAAGTGCTAGTGTTTATAGTTAATATTCCCGTTATTGTTCTGCCGTTGTCATATCTTAACTATTTCTCACTGACTCAATAAAGCCATTCGTCTGTGTGTGTGTGCAGGTGTCACCCAGATGTGTGTGTGTAAAGATGTGAATAAAATCAAGACTGTCATATACAAATGTGAATGTTACATTGAGCAGTGTGCACTTTCTCACACAGTAACGTAACCTCTACACTCAGCAGCACTTGATTTGAGTGTCAGTGGGAGACACGGTGGTGCATAAATAGTTTGGGTGTGATTATCTGTAATTTGCCAACAGCTAAATGATGGAGAACAGACAGATGTGTTTAAAGGCAGTGAAATAACACAGCCCTGTGGAGCTGTTTGGTTTGGCAGCTGTGTCATTCAGAGCTGTTGGCGTTGAGGCCTGCTGAGTGGAAGTTCAGGGATGAATGTGTGGTCAAAGTGGGACATCTAGTGGCACAAAAGGGGAAAGACACTCTGCTGTAATTATCTGAAGGGTGTAAGTTTCCTCTGTAGGTCACAGTTGTTCATTTGGCACTAAATCTGCAATGCTGTCATTTATATTAACTGAATTTTTCTTGTCCCAAAGTTGACTTAAAGATTTGCCAGTCGGAGCAACACAGACAGAAAACAAACTATTAACCTCTGATATCAACTTTAATGTTAATGTCACCAAATGAAGACAGTGAAAAGGAAAATCTGTAGGTTGAAGTGCTGCTTAAAGACTGAATATTGTCCATAACACAGCCTACTGTGTGTATGTTATGTAGCAGCTGTACACAGTAGAACAGAAAACTTTACATATAGCTGCTCGGTGTATGTAGTACAGCTCCACACTCAGGGGCATCTGCAGCAACAAAATCAATAAAGTGAACAGAAACAAACTCCTGCTTGTAACTATTCAGTTATCTTGTAAACTTATCTGCAAAAGATTTTTAAAATTATGATGAAGAATTTCTCGTATATTACAATATTGTTCCTGGTGCAGGTGAACTGAGTGAAGGAAGTGTAAAACACGTAATGAGACAGAAAGCAAAGGAACACAAAGAAATACATTAGAAACACTTCATCTCTGATGGAACTATAAAGAATAATAATACAAGCATTTGTTGACTAGTTTGGCTTAACAAACATGGGTTGCCCACTAAATTTTGGACATATTGAATCTTGAATCCTAGAAGTATTTGGATGTTAGTTCTAACTCATAGAAAAAATATTTTCCCACTCAGTATCGTGTGTAGACTAAATTAACGGTTCCTGACACAGAAAACCACCCATGTCTTCACAAAAGCCATAAATACCTTCTGTATCTTTAAAATTTGACGTTTGTTAACAGAAAATTCAAAACCAGTTTCAGTTATCCAACAACAGGTGACGGCTTGTATGTAATACCCCCTTCTCACCACTAGATGTCCTCGTTATCACAAGAAAGAAAAGGAGCTCAGCCACAACAGGTGATAAACAAGTCATACGGAACAGTTTCATTTCATGCACTTCAACGTGAGCTCTGGTGTTTGTCTCAGAGGATTACAAAGCCAGACGCTGAATGATAATAAAACTTTTCACAGATGAACGCTTATCACCGTGTAAATGCACTTCTTAGTCTGTTTGGATCACACAAGATCAATGGACCAAACACAGCAATTAGTTTGCAGCGTTATGACATGCTTTGAGCTCTCAGTCCTGGTGGAGACTGATGTTCAGTAAGGTCCTGTTTGTCTGGAAGTTTCCCTTCTTTCATTTTCCATCAACGCGTTCATCATATCATCTGACGAATGTCTCATTTTCACACTGGCTGAAGCACTGGCTGTGTGCTTCGGCCGAGTCGTTTTCAGTAAACTGCTCCTTTTTTCCTGGAGCAGGCCCACACAACTCCACATATGGCCATCTTGTCTCCGCCCAGCTACACCAGACTCCCGCTGTGGTTATCTCTCCGCCCAATGCGTGAGTCTGGACTGGGAGATAACAGTGGAAACTGGGCAGGGTCTGCCAGCACATGAAAGCAGCCTCGATGCGTGCGCACGGCGCCTTCTCTTCAGTGCGCTGACGAGCCGCGGCGCCGATCCGAGGCTTTTAAACTGCGCTCAACTTCGACTCCGTGTGACACTCCCGGTTCCTGTGGGCGTCGCTGCGCTGATAGCGGCGTTGATCAACTTTGGGAAGTATGAGGATTTGCTGTGAGAGCTGAGGAGGAATGCGCGGATTTGGTGGCTTTGCCGTATGTGTTTTTCTTCTCAGCGGTACATTGCTGTGACTTCGGTCAACCCGCGTTGCTCATCGGCGTCGACAGTCGACAGTGAATATGCAGCATGACATGTAGTCGCACCTCGGCCTCTGACAGACTGTTTACCTACGAGTTTGCTCGTCTGTTGCCTGTGCAGGGGCTTCATGGGTAACCGTCGTGCGTAACGCTGGCTCTCCATGGAGGACTGGCGGAGGAGCCGCTCATCACAACCCACACTTTGAGACAGTGAGTGATACTCGAACCAAGATGAGTCAAGACCAGGACGGGATATCCTTACCGGTGCCGTGTTTCGGTGCTTGTACCGGCAGAGAGCGGCTCGGCGGTGAAGGCACGAGCAGCAGCGGCGGCGGCGGCGGCGGTGGTGGTTGTAGTAGTGGAGGTGGAGCAGGCGGCGCCTCCGGGATCCCCGCAGCCGGGACTTTCTGGCAGGACTCGGTCGTCGGCGGCGTGGGGCTCAGCCCCACCGCCGGGAGCTGTCCACTGGACGGCGGCAGCTTGCTCTCCACCGGGAAATCGTGCAAAAGTAGGCCGGTGACGGTGGCCTATGTGGTGAACGGAGAGGCGAGCCAGCAGATCTACGCGGAGAGCATGGCCCTGCAGTGCCTGAAGGACGCCTGTGATACGGTGGGCAGCAAGCTGGAGACGGTGAACTTTGGTAAACTGGACTTCGGGGAGACCACCGTGCTGGACAGCTTCTACAATGCAGGTGAGTCAAGTGAAGGGAGCGTCAGAAATCCTCCCAAATCCGGCCCTTCCAAAAAACTTCCTCCATCCAGTGAAATTTAAGAACAGAGTTGACCATCAGGATCTAAATATTCTGTGATAACTCACTTTGGATGTGGTCGGCCGTGCTCTTAAGCGCTGCCTGTTGAGAATTTTAGATCAATCCTCTAAATGCTTTCAGTGGGATTTAACTTGATCTTTGCTCTCCATTATAATGATTAAACTGAGATCAATAGTCCTTAGTGAGAATCGGTCACCCCTGAAGTGTGTTTGCTTCATGATTGCATGGCGCAGGAATGCTTGCTTCTCTTCCAAGCCGGCGTCAGGGGTCAAAGGTGCTCTGCTGCATCGCCTCTCCCATGGAAGCCGTTTGCCTGGAGCACAGGTTGATCTGGGCTCCCTGAACACAACACTCAGGGCTTGAGGCTGCAGCCTTCATGTCTCAGTCATTTCCACACTGTGCTGAACACTGCTGGACGTCACAGAGAGAGAGAATCGATTGGGGTGTTAAATTTGTGGGGGTGTTTTGGGTTTTTTGTTGTTTTTTTTTTGTCTTTTCATATACCAACCCCACGCATAGTTTTCCCTTTCCTGCGCCTCCGGTATTGTGCCGCAGTGTCATGGGTTGAGCCATGAGGCTGGACTTTCCACTGGAATCTACAAGCAGAGAAACAAAGTTGAACCCTCTCACTGAAAGCACTTATGTGTAGTAGTTGGCTCCCAGTCCGACTGGAAATGTTCAGTTGTATAATAAACAGTGGAAAAAAAACTCTTTGCAAGGCAGACTTTTCAGGGGTTGTGGTCCAATAAAAAGCAGCTGTAATGTACAGGCTGGCGAGTTGGAGCAGCCAGTGTTTGCGTTTCACTCAGATGTTTGGTGTCAGAGTTTGTTCAGTAGATATGAAACTGCATGGCCTAAATGCCACAGTGTAAGCTTCCCAGACAATTCTCATCAAACTCTGATGGGGCTACTGCAGCAGACTCCAGTAGCCCAAATACAACTTTATTGGCAGAGTAACAAAAAACAAAAACATGGAAAGTGAAAATATTTGCTCTTTATATTTTTTGTTTTTCTGAGCAAGTCCAAGGGCATTAATATGAGTTGTTGATAACCAGCAATATTTCTGGCTGAGTCATTTGTTAAGTCCTTAATCAGAGATCAGCTGTGCCGTCGTAAATCTAAGTAAGTAAATTCAACATCGATTGATCGTTAAAACGAATGTCTAAAGGGGTCTTACAGGTGTCCAGGTTGTACATGTTAATATGCTGATGATGAACTGATATTCGTCCAGATGGCTGTTCCAGTTCATCCCAAAGGTGTTGGATGGGGTTGAGGTCAGGGCTCTGTGTGGGCCAGTCAAGTTCTTCCACACCAAACTCATCCAACCATGTCTTTACCGAGCTTTGCTTTGTGCACTGGGGCACAGTCATGCTGGAATAGAAAAGGGCCTTCAACAAACTGTTGCCACAAAGTTGGAAGCATAGCATTGTCCAAAATGTCTTGGTATGCTGAAGCATTAAGATTTCCCTTCACTGGAAGTCAGAAACTCAGGGGCTGAGCGCCAACCTGTGAAAAACAACCTCTGTCTGAATATTTTTGTCTATATAGTTTATCTCTGGGTTTTGGATGCGCAACATGCAGATGTTATGTTGGCTGTTTTGTTGAAAAGCAGATTGAAAGAAGTCAGTGGAAAAGACAGTGAATATAGAGCAAAAGCGGTGCTAAATTTGAGTTGAAATGGGCTAATTTATACTAAACTAAATCAAATAACGCTGATGTGACTCAATTTGCAACATTTTTTTATCATCTTCATCTTCATATACTCTTCATCAGAGTCCTTCTTAATAAGAGTGTACCAGTGTGTATGGGTAGTTGTGTATTTTCTATTCCATAAAAGACAGACATGTTGCTTGTCATAATATCACGTCATTAGTTGTACAAACACACCCAGTCCTCTCACTCTGTCTGTCTCTGTTTCTTTTTTTTTTAAATTTGGTTGTCTTCCTCTAAACTACTGTGGAATTTTCTCATGATTCACATGGGAGGGCAGAGTGATTTTCCCAGAAACACTGTGCTCTGTCTGTTTAAACACACTGCTTTAGCCTCTTCCTGCACAAGTGTGTAGCACAGATGAAGGCCACACAACAAAAATCTTGAAACAGTGAGCTCCCTGTTAATTTGAAAAGACAGTTTGCCGGTTGCCGATACACTGAGAATGACCTCCTCACATGATGCTGTGGACAAAGAGGACATCTGTCTGACAGGTGGGAGAAGCTGACTGTCCAGCCTTCATTTCCATCAGGAAATGTCCGTGAAGACCTTTATCAACACTAATGAGCAACCACAACATATCATTGGGGTGTTTGGTTCCTCAAATCTCACGACTACTGATTCTGTTCCTGCTTCTGTTCCTGATCAATAATGATCTAAAGTCATTATTGATCAGATGTAGTTTGCACTCACATGCTCCAGTTGCACTGTTTAAAATACTGCTATGCCTGGCCCCTTACTGGGCTGACTTCTCTGGTGAAGTCAATGTTTTACTGACCGCCACACACTCGCTAAGCAAAGTGCATGATGGTCCACAGGGGTCAGACCTCAAAGGGAGGATGAATTCCTCCGTGTGCTGTGTCTGCACAAGCTGAATTCCAGATTTTTGAATTATCATCATGCAATTCAAAGCTCTTGTGAATTGCTTAAAATAACAGCTCTGGAATGAGCACCACAACATTTACTGAAGACATTTGTTCAGTGGTGTCTTTGCTATTGTTTCCTCATAGATTTAAAACCTCAGCTGGCCCATGTGATAGACAAGACAATGACTCGGGAAGATTCAGCCCATGTAGTTCTTTGTCCCTTGATCACCTCCATGGAAGATCAATCAAAACAAGCTTGTAGGAATGAACTTGTTGTGCGCAGCTACAATGAAGCACTAACCAGTCAAGCTGGCTTCCTCGGTATGTTTCAGCTGATGTATTACTTCTGTTGACATAATAATTACCAGGCTAGCTGCTCCTAAGCACCACTAATGCAACTTTTATGCCTACTGAATTGAAAGCAGTTGATGTCAGACTCGATCAAAGAGTGATAACAACATGACAGTTCACACTGATGCATACTGACATCCTGACGCTGCAAAAAAAAACAGATCAGTAGCGACGAAGAGTTAACTCTGCCGCTGCAGTATTGATGTAACAGTTAATATCAGAATTTGTCAGGGATCAGTTGTACAGACTCCACCCGTATCCTCAGGCTGGTCATAGCTGTGGTGTGCAGGGCTTTAGCCCCTCAGTGCACTGCATTACTGTTTAATTCATGGAGAGCATAATGGATTTTTGAACAATTCCTGAGTACTCTGGAAGCAGCCTCAGTCTGAGTGTTTACCTCCTGCTTTGTGCTGAGAGGGCGACTCCGGCCGCTCGCCAGTCTGCCGTAGAGGTAGACACAACTCACAAATTTGATTTCAAGCTGTCCACTTGTGTTTTTACTTTGGTGGTGAATAGAGAAGGCTGAGAGAAGCACAAGCTCAGAGGTGAAGGAGTCACAAGCTCAGAGGATTTTTAAAGCATCTCGCCACTACAACGTTAGACAGACGGCAAAGTAAACACATTTTCCCACAGGTACATGGCATCGCCTGAAGTGGCCCTCAAACATTCAGTGTCCATCGTTACAGGAGCAAAGAGAATTGTTTTCCTCTTACTGAACACTGTTTAGGTGCCTGCCAGGCCAGGGCTGAAACAAATGGTTATTTTCACTATCTTTTAGTCTATCAGTTGCCCTTTCCACAATCAGACAGCGTAAGATGTTTTTACATTGCTTTATTTTATGCTGCAGATACATTTCAAAATCTAAAGGTATTCAGTTTTCACCAAAAATAAATAAATAGATAAATAAATCCTCCAATCTCTCTGACTGGAGTGACATAATTTACTGTGTTTGTGCTTGATAAATGACTTGACCGTCAAGGAATTTTCTATGCAGCATGTGACAGTTAACTGACTTTTAGTAGGACGGCGGCGGCGCTTCATTGATGCAGAGGATCTTACAATCTTACTGACTCCAGAAAAGTACCTCTACTCCAGTTTGAAATATTCTAAAAGCGAACGTAAAACCCAGACAAAACACAGGCGTGACCCTTGTACAGCGAGTGAGGTCCTGCTGTGTTCAGTGTCAACACCCTGCTGGACGTCAGCTGACGGCCTCGCGTTGAAAACGTCTCTGGATTCACCTGCATGGGACTGTGTGCTCAGCTTCCCGGCTGCTCGGAAATCCCATCAGCCGGCCCTCTGCTAAGTTGTTTATCCTCCCTCCTGTTTACTCTGCACACTTGGCTGCTCATCAGAGGTTAGAGAGCACAAGGTCAGTAGGAATTAGTCCACACGTCGCTCACTGGTGTCTGGGGAAAAGAGACTTAACCTCGATGGGAAAGCTACGATTGCACCACGAATGTTGGTGAAGGAAGGGTGACACAAGCTGGTATTTCTCAACAGGAAGTTTAGTGCAGGCTGAGAATCGGAAGCTAACTGTCACATTATGTCAGATTTTTCATTTTCGTGTTCAGCAGTCCAGTGACAGTAATCACCTACATGCCTATAGTCATGTAGTTCAACATCTCGCACTCTGTTAAGACGGTATTCTTCTTCTTATAATCTAAACATGTTGTAAGTGTAGTATTCTACAAACTCCAGGGTAAATCAGGATAAAGTGAAGGGAGGTGGGGACGCGGTGTATCAAAGCTCCCTTTCATGTCTTATCGTGGGTTCATTTGAGGTGGAAGGCACCAGGAGCAGGTAGCCAGTTTTTTTGTGTGTTTTTTTTTTTTTATTTTTTAAGAAATCACCAGAAGGTAAAAGCGAATGACTTTATCAGTATGAAGATCAGTGGTCCTGCCTACCCAGAAAGTTCAGGATGATTACTCTATTGTTGTTTGCGCACAGGGAGAAGTCTATCTGCAGCAGTGACATACACATTTCACTACAGTGTTTTTTATTTAAAGTTTCAGTGGCAGAGCTGAAGACAAATGCTGGTGTCTGATAGCAACATGTGAGCACATTTGCAGCTCGGGCTGGTTTGCTTTCGGCGTGTGGATTCTGCACATGTGCCGCAAATGTCACAGAGTGAAGCTGGTGCTGAACTGTGTGTTTGAAGAAAGTGATGGGTGGTGGGTGGGGGGTAAAAAAGAAGAATTATAGGTGGCTACAGAAGCAGTTTCACTTTAAACTACAAGCTATATGGTGTTTGCTAAGGTGTAAGTTTACTCAGAGTTTCCTCCTTTATTCTTTCTTATACTTGTTTACTTTACTGTGAGCTGTTCTAGGAATTGGACAGAAATACCAGAAATGCCGGTCTGTTATTGCTCTTTCAAATGGAAAACTCTTATCGTTTTAAGGTGCTCAGGTGAATTTGACCTCCTGCTGTTCTACACAGAATTTTGGAAGTAAGCACGTCTGTCCCTCAGTCCTGTCATGTGAGGTGATTGGGATGAGGTTGAAACGCTGTGTGCTTGGCATGAATACAAATCTCTCCTGTTTTGCTCGTTTTCGCTCCTGAATTATGTTTCGGTGAAAAGTCAAGCAGGAAGTAAATCATGCAGGCAAGTCGAGGCAACATGCGCGGCAGCACGACTCTGACGTGTTTGTCAGCCAAGGGTGAATTCGCATTTTGTTCTCAGCTCCTTCCCCCCCGGGGGGCCATGGCACTGCTGTTTGTAAAATCTCTCAGCATGTGAAAAGGCAACAAAGTGGGGCAGAGGGGGGGAAAAGACCAGCTTGCCAGGAGGACGGTGCAACTGGCAGGTTGGTCTCATTTCCTGCATCACAGTCTTTTCTGTTTGTCTCGTTTGTTTTGAACACACTTGTGTCTAAAAATAAAGGGGGCATTAATCTCTCTGCTGGGCAGGGCATCTGAACTACAGAATAACCATTGTCTCGTGTTTCCCACATTGTCCTCTGGGAGTAGAGATGTATTTAGTAGGCAGAAATGTTCAGTTGAAAGGCTTGTATTGTGCTTTTCTCCCATTCCCAGGCTTGTATTTTTGGGAATATGCCACCACTGACTGTTTATACTTTGGAACAAATCTCAGAGTCTCAAGTCTTTCAGAGGAAGACCCTGAGGGCAAGTCAAGTCACAACTGTTCATAAGCAAGTTAGTTGGGATGCAGCAGTTTCTGTTAAAGACTTCAGGTCAACTCTTGAGTTCTCATATTGAATTGAGTTCAAGACAAATGTAAAGGTATCCTGGGTATTTTTTTTTCAACCCTAGCCTGACCATGAAGCATATGTCAACAAAAGAAGAAAATGGTTTTGCAAATATAACAACAGAAATGCATTCATTATGTTTGAAAGTGCTCAAGGATACCCATAATCTATTTTTAATGAGAAACACAAGCATAGCTGTGTTTGTTTACAAGAGGACTCCACAGGGGGACACCTTTAATTCAGAGTCCAAGTCTCGAGTTTGCAGCTCCGTTACCTTGCCTGTTGCTTCAAGCTGACAGCAGTGAAACATCAGCTGTGACTCGAGCACAAGAGGTAATCACCACGCAGCTGCTGAAACACACAGGATCACAGCAGTCGTCCTCTGCTGCCCCTGGAATAGGCAGAGAGTTTGGACCCCACACTCTGATTGGTTCCCATTTTAGGATGAGGAAAAAGACTTCTTGAGAAATGATTTCCACTGCAGCTTGAAGACAGGAATTCCTCGTTTGTCTTTGTGTCTTTTTTGTGGGACGGACTCCAGGGACGTCGTCCCGCTGCACAGCTTCACTAACACGAGCTTCCTTCCCTCCTTCCCTCCTTCCTCATAAGCGATCAGGTGATCAGCTTCAACAGCAGCACACCGAGCGTCTCTCTCAGCTTTTCACAGCCTCGCTGCGTCTCCATGGTTACAACATCTCATGTGTAGCTGTTATGTAATTGGCTGTAACAAGTGCTTTATTTACGTACTCTACCTGTCCTGTTCCCACATGCTTCGAGTCAAACACATTAAAACTGCAGTCCTCCACAGCCGGGCCCTGAGTGACCAATGTAAACAGCGCCATCATGGCACTTTCACCAGTGTTAAGTGTTACTAGGCCAAAATAAGAGAACATACCTACACACGCCAACATCCTGATAAGCCAAAATCTCACACTGATAGTTTGTAAAATGTCTTATCAGTTTTGATTAATTGGTCTACAATTTCAGTAAATTCTTTGGGTTTTTCCAAATTTATTACATCAGAATAATCAAAGCAGATTTCCTAAAGGCTTACTCACTAACTCTCTTCCAAAGATTTTCCACACAGGACACCTGAGCGAATTCCAGTCTTTGAGGAATCCATTTTATCTCATGAGGAGCATTTTTTACTACAAGTAGAGTGAAAGGTTAAGGTTCTCATCAGTCATGAGAGAAGAAGAAGCGTATGTGTCACAAAATGATCTCCATTCTCAAATCTACAGATTAAAGAGTAATGAAAATAGCCTGTTGTTGTTTGTTGCTCCGTTGTACGCTGTCTGATGTTTAGGGTCGATGATGCACAGGGTCTCACTGTTGTTAGTAGCTGAAGGCTATTGCTAGTGACTGTTTACATTTCTCAACAGCCCACACTCATTAATATAGATGTTTCTGTGTGCACGCTCTCCTTTCTGCGCTGAGTGCAGGAGAGAAAGACAGAAGACGCTTTGAGTTGCTGATATAATCCATGTCCACTCGAACGATCCCCAGTGCCATTTAGATCCTGCTGTGATTATAATATTGAGCAGAACCCTCAACCCCTCCTCCAAAATGAGCAGGTGTAAGTGGAGGAGGCACTCAGGGGAGGACTGACAAGGATGCATACCAGAGACAGCAGAACAATTCCCAGTGAATTGATGTAGCTCTCCTCTCTCCGAGCTCCTCCTCACCCCTCCACTCCCTCCATCTCCCCTTCAGAGGCACCGCTGGGCTTGAGGAACCTGCAGCAGCAGGCTGAGCGCTGCTGAAAGCCAAATAGTGTGCGAAGGTATCGAATTATTTTTCCTCCTCTGCTTTGAGCAGTAGGCGAGGGAATCAATTTAGTTTTGGTCAACAGTAGCAGGTCCAGCCGTAGGAGGTGCAGCAGGCTTACCAGGGCATCACTGTGCCTGTTTTGGTCTTGTTTTCTTTCCCAATCTGTCGAGTTTCCCCCTGGTGTAGATAAACCTGGGTTTACTACTGATTTTAGGTGATGGAAATCACTACAACAACAGCTCGAGTGATCTCATGCAGTCAGGTGGCCTGGTCTGTTTTAAAAGGCTGACTGAATGACTCAAGTTACCGTACTCTGCTACTGGCTTTACACAGCCTTCTGTCAACACTATGCTGGCAGGTCCGCTGTTACTTTGGCACGCACTCAGCTGTACTGTTGCATTAGTAAGCAATCACGACATCTGAACGCTCTCCAGAAGCATTCAGATGCTCTGCTGCAGAATCCTGCAGAGCCACCGCCACGTCCGTGCTGTTCGTTTCTATGAATTCAACATTATTGTCGTTGATGTGGCACCACGACTGTCATGACACCACCGGCGGGACACAAAGCACCTCTTCATGACAGCCTGTCCTCCTTTGGTTTGTTTAATGAAAGCCTTATTAGGATTAAGTTCTCGGTCCTTACACATGCGATGCAAATCAAATGGATTCAAATTCATTGTGTGGGGAACACGAGTGTCTGAACATAATTTAATGACAAACCATCCAATAGTTTTGGAGACATTTCGCTCAAAACCACAAATGTCAGCATGATGGCGGTACCAGAGAAAAGTCAGCATCACCAAAGCATTTAATCTCCATCTAATAATCGTTGGGATGTTTTCAAGTGGAGGCATGACTAAAAACTGAAATAATTGACTATCAAAATAGTTTCTAGTTACTAATCAGTTAACTTAAGCCATCTTAACTCCAGCTTTACAGTAAATTCCTGTGTTTTGGTAGAGAAGAGTTAAGAACTCACTGCTTGTGCTAACATTGCTAACAGACTTTTAAGTGAAATCTGTTTTTGTAGTGAAAGCCAAAAATCCTGATGAGGAAATGAAGGATTAAAGTGGCTCTTTGTGGCTCCCACAGCTTCTTACTTAAGTCTGGGACATGCTGTTCTTTTCATTTGATAATATTATTGTTCAGTGTGTGTTCATGCAGACTGAAATGCACACTCGACACTGACGACATCGTACGCCACTGCTCAAGTGCTGTCGGCTCTCAGGGGGCTTTGTTGTATGTACAAAGCACTGATGAGAACTGATTGCTCCTCTCGATTGTCCCGACAGAACAAGAGTCACTTGTGTCTTGCCCCGTTTCTTTGTATGTGCCCTCTCTGTTCATCACCTACATTGGCCTCGCCTTGTCATCTTCTAAGATGCAGTCGTGCGAAACAGGTGAGGTTTCTGTGCTGAAATGTAAAATAACCCCACCGAAGTCATTGCTGCATATGTAAAAAAAAAAAACAAAAACACGATTGCAACCTTCTATTTTTGTCTGTTTTTGCCTTTTAATGGCCTGTTTGCATTAAATTCTCGTTGAGATGTAATATTGATGGGGTCTCCTGCCAGCAGGGAAACAAGACAAGCTTATCTTTTATTCATCAGCTAACCTGTGCTGTCTGGATGTTGACATTCAGTTGCACCTTGCGTGCACAAAGTAAAAGCACTGAAGAAGCTAAACAGTCTTTTATTCTGCATAAGCTGTTTGGGGTTGTTGAGGTCTGCGGTAAGATTAGGTGTGGCATACCAAGTATTTCTTCGCTTTAATGTCTAGTTAAAAAAAAAAAAAAGTCCTAATTTTTCCAGGACAAACCAGTTTGTTGGTTTGATCGTGGAGATATCAGTGGTAGAGATGCGTCATAGATATGGAAGTAACAAGTGGTTGTTAGGAAGAGGTCAGTGAGGGGGGATTAAGGTGTGCTTTCGCTCTCCGCCTTGTACGTCAGAAAGTGAAACCCAACTTGCACTCAGTCGCAGAGCAGGCATCCTGATGTGAAGATGCTGGCTGCTCATCCGTTGAACAAAAGCCTCTTGATATTCTGCATCACTGCACAGAGCCGCAAAGCTTAAAATCCCTTATATCCTGTCCTCGGCCTGCTTGCCTCTAATGAAAATGTGAGGCTGTTTTTTTTTCCGAGTTTGTGTGGAGGAAGGATTTGATGAGAAGAACCTCAGAGGCCAGCAACAAGTGCCTGCTTCGTGGCTGAATTTGCATGTGCTGATGATGAGTGGCGAGGAGCTGCGTGGCCCCTCATCACTGACAAAAGCTCTCCAGGGCTACGAGCAGCCAGCCTCTGATAGGCTCGTCTCTGCGGCGGCGTGTTGGCATGCAGCCACAAAGCCGCTGAATGAAAGTGACTGTTTGACGTCAACCGGGCCCTCACGTTGAGAGCAATTTGTTCTGCAATTTGTTCTTGTGGTTTTAAGATAAGATAAGATTTTGTTGACCCGCGTCTTTGAGGCAGATCGTATTTTTCACTGTTTCTGGTGCTGCGTTACATAGATTTGTATCAGAACTGTTTTTAAGGCTGCATTAGCTGATTCTTTTTTTGGTCATTGGAGCAGCAAAACATTATACCTTTTATGGTGAAGATATTTCCATCAAGCAGACGCCAAATGCGTTGATTTGATGTTGTGCTTCTGTACATCCAACAAATGTAAGTCCCAGATTTTTGTCTCACTTTAAGCTCTGATTTGGTCTCCTTGGTGAAACGTCTGGCTCTTTTGCTGCTAAATGCTCTGCCATGTTCACCAGCTGGTTAGTAGCTGCCGTTTGACCCTGTACACATAGTGTGCAGTGGGTCTGTCTTGTTGGGTCTTGTTGCTGGCTAGAAAATATGCCAATGAGAACGTGTGAGTGAGTCAGTTGTTCAGTTGTGTCGCCTGCCACAGCACATGATCAAGTGCTTTCAGTAGTTATTAATTATGTATGGTGTACTGCTATGCTGGGCCTGCCTGATGTTATCTTGTTTATGGTTTTATTCTGGTGAAAACTCAGATCTCTCAATCCCTCGTTTTTGTGACAAAGTCTTAAATCTAATCTTAATTCTAATGATAGTGGCTGAAATGTTGTTAAAATGTTAAAATGTGTGAGAGCAGTAAAAACATGATTTACAGGATGTAACCACTCTCTGTTGTCTCTCTGTTGAAAACTTCTGCTACTTTCTTCTTCGTTACGCACTTTCTCACTGTTTGTTCTGTCTATCGAGAGCGAAATGGACAAAAAAACATGATTCTCCTGTTCAAAACTACCCAAGACCATGACGCAGAGACGACCACACAAACCTGTCATCTGACTTTCTCCGGTGTGAACACGAGCTTAAATTGCCCCGTTGACTCAAGATAGCTGAATATCGTCGCGCTTTCTTCCAGTAGGAGCCCACCGACTGTAATGGGCTCTAGCCTGCAACAACCCATTAGAGATGAAAGATTCGGCCGGCTGGGTCAGACGTTCTCTGCTCCTAAGCTCCATGTAATGTGTTTGTTGACACAGAGAGGTGGATGGTTGGAAACAGATGAGAAGAGCGGGGCGTGATGTTATCTCTGCGACTCTCTGAGCACTTCTGTCATCACTGGAACGCAGCCACCGGCCTGATTTGTTTTCGTTGTTATCAGGGGTGCGTGGCGGCCTCAGGGACAACCGCCCCACCTCGCGTGCGGTTCTCCACAGCTGTCATGCTTATCCTACACCTTCATGAGTGTGTTTAACACCACATACCACAACATGATGCCCCTTAAGTGCAAGAATTGAGGGATTTTAGGCAGTTGGCATATGAATGCGCTCTTTGCTTACACAGCAGTCTGTTGTGCTAGCACCAGCACGGGATTCCTGGTTCAAGGCTGGGAACTCTCCGCCCCTGCACCAGAAGCTGTAGTCCCTGCTGGCTTGAGTGACACTTGGCAATATTTGCTCCTGTCGACCTATTGATCCAGCTCATATGCTGGAGTCCAGCTGGAGTCACTGTGGTATTGAGGGTGTTTGTGCTTGTTGATAGAGTCGAGAAGGAGGGTCACACCACCTCTTTTCATGGAAATGTTGTGTTTTTCAAGAGTGCACTTATGATTTGGCTCCACTTGTCTCTCTGACACGAGGATCTATAGCTGACAGCGGCTGCAGAGGAAGCTGCTGTGAACGTCACCTGTAACAGCCTGTAGTTTGTGATACACACACACACACACACACACACACACGCATGATGTGGTTTCATATGTGTTCATTAACCTTTGACCTCAGAGCTGAGTCTCTGTCCCAGAACAATAAAGACTCGGCCATGTTTGTTGTAATGAAAACCAGATATCAGCAGTTACAGCTGCGACATTCAGCTTTGATATGATGCACAAAGTCGCATTATTTATGGGTAAACTGACGAAAAAATATCAACAATTAGTTTGATCTCTGGAAACCGTTTTACAATATGAAACACAGGACGGCACCAAATCCTCACATATGAGAAGCTGCAACAAATGTCTTCTTAATGACGTTTTTCAGAATTGTGTGCATGAACCGTATGTTGTTGTTTTTTCCTCTCAATCAACAAGTTGATCAAATTGTTTGATCATTAGCCTGCATTGACTTCATTCAAGTCTTTATGCAAGAGCTTTCTTTTGTTTTTAAATGGTTTGATCATCGAACAAAACATAACAAATAGTCACATTTGAAGGTTGTTTTTTTTTTTAAAAATGTCTATAGACCACATGGCCAAAAGTATGTGGACACCTTCTCCTCATGCTTTTGATCTTTAGCTGTTTTTAGTGGTTTGGAGAAGACTAAAGTTCAACTGATGGGAAACCTACAACATACACTGAGTGTGTTTTCATCGCTTCCTTTGCTGACTGTGTGCTGTGTGTTTTTATTACAACCGCTCTTCAAAAACATTAAACAGTATATACTGCTATCACAGAAATAGGCAAAAAAAAGTCCTTAATGAATATGATCTTCAAAGTATTTAATCTCATGGCAGGTCATGTGTAGGTGTAGGAAACAAACCCTCTGCATCACGTCTGTGCCTCTCACCTGCAGACATAGCTGTCGTGGAGATGACAGATGCCTTCCGCCAGCCGTCACTCTTCTACCACCTGGGAGTCCGAGAGAGCTTCAGCATGGCCAACAACATCATCCTGTACTGCGACACTAACTCCGACTCGCTCCAGTCCCTGCAGGTAGGCTGTCGTGATGGACCCAAACCGGGACAATCCTGCCCTCGTCGCTTCAACACGCGAGGCACTCGCTGTGGTTCACGAAGGTGGTGATTAAGGCTGTATTTAGGAGGAGGCGGGGAGGGCTGAGGGGGCCGACAGGAGATTGACAGAGATGTAATTTGGTGGCAGCGGCACAGAAATGCGTCAATAGCTTGTTGGAAGGAAATGCATTTATGTAAGTGTTTGAGATAAGATAAGGCTTCATTTAGTGGTGGATGAGCTGGAAATGAGATCTTAAATTAGGTTTTTTTGCATTAGTGATCAACAACTTTTAAAGTGGTAACCCACTGTCTTTATTTTTATTGTTGTCTGTGTGTGAGGTGCTTTTATTACCTTTTCTTCTTTTCATTTTTACATAACATGTTATTTTCTGATTAAATTTAAGTGTTGAGATGTACCTCCATTTTCAATACTTGAGGCCTTCTTTGTAGGCCTTCAGCTAAACATGGAGTCACTCGTGTTGCAGCAATGAGAACAACAAACGCTTGTTCATATAAAAGCATCAGACTGTTAATTTAACTGGCTGGAATTCAACAAACTGCACATAACAACAGAGTCTTACAGCTCCTGATGTAACTCACACAGTCTGAGGCCCAAGCGTAACACATTCAGAAACTTGTGCCGCAGGCGACTTGTAGCAGACGAACACTGAAGTCTTTATTGTTGGTAGCTTGTGTACTGGGAGGATTTTTCTGGCGACCGAGATCCTCAGCCAGTGACCACACTGTGTAGTCGCCTTATAGGACTGCCCAGTCTGTCAGGGGAGGTTTTTTTCCTCCAGACATAGAAAGCTAAGTAGCATTCTCAACTCTATTACTTTGGCCTTTTGACATGACAGAATAGTTGCTTTAATTGCCATATTTTCCTGCCCTAATGTAAGCGGGTACTGAATAATAGTTTGTGCCTCCTTGTGGGCCGTTGTGGAGCCCACCCGCCTGACTCTGTGGTCGGCTAACTGCACCTCAATCGGCCTGAAAAAACCACTTCTCTCTGGTGGTTTCCTCTGATTGCTATCAAGCTGCTAAACTATTTCAAAGGCTTCTGTCTTAACATCTTCTTCAAATACTGAAGTTTCTTTTAAGAAACACGGCGAAAGGAGACCTTTGTGTCAGCGTGCCTGCGCTGGTCATGCATCTTTTCACAGCAGGTTTATTTATCTATTTACTGAAAAACAAAAGCAAATGAATTTCATCAATGAATCTTCATCTGCCGTCTGCATGTTTTAATCTTTATTCTTTTTAATTGGTTTTGAAAGAAGGAAAACTCTTATGGATTCAAACTATAACACATCCTGAAAGCCAATATGGCAGTGATGTGACAAATTAAGGCGATAAAAATGAAAATACAAGCCAGTTTGTCTCTTAATCCAGCACATCATGAGAGGAATGGAACCAAAATAATTTATGTCTCTGGTTGAGAGGAGTATGTGGTGCACGCACAGCATGATAAGCTAAACCAATGCTGTTATCCCAGAGTTAGAAACTGGCAGACTGAGACTGAGTCTGCTCCAAAGTTCGGTTTGCTGCATTAGTAAAACAGACTGATCTGCTCCGTGGCAGAATATCTGACTGTTCAACAAAGAAGTTCCCAGTATGCTTCAAACAAATTAGTTCTTACACCTTAAGGCAAAGGTGTTTACACCTTGGTGATGCATTGGAGTGTATGTGTAGAATGAAAAGAGACTTTGACACAGAAGTTCAGACCCACCCTACTCTCAGGGCTCTGCACACACCAAACTAATGCGTGTTTTGTAAAGCTGCAACACCAGCCCCCGATTCAGGGTTTTTGGTCTCCGTTATATTCAATTCAACAACCGCTTCACATCGAGCACACTGCCTCAAGTTACTTTGTTTACAGAGGAAGTGAAACTAGCCAGACAGCAAAGTTTTTGTGCTTTGCTTGTAATGTCACTGATAACCACAGTGTGCGTCTTTATGTGGTCTAATGTAATTCATACTGTTCATGGTACGCTAAGCCTTAAGTAACGCATTACGAACATGTTAAATGCATTTCCTTCCCCGTAAAATATTTGCAGAACCTTCTTTGAACATTTGGAAACCTACATTGCTTACGTCCTCTTGTGATCATTTTTTACTTTGTGCAATTCATGACACCAACTGTCACTGCATGTGCTGCCACAGCATCACAGCTGGACAAACAGCCAAACGCCCAAAAAACAAATAAAATGCTGCTGTTTCAAATATGGTGTATCGGATTTTCTTTTAGCATTTAGATTTTTAGTTAGTAACACAGCATTCAAAATAAAGTTGCCCTTAGGAGAAAATGTTTGTGTTAAATATCTAAGTGTCTTCTTCTTCTCTCTTCTCGTCTTTCAGGAGATAATTTGCCAGAAGAACACTGTAAGTACACAAAGCCTTTGCCTTTCACACATTACTCACCCGTTGCTCACACATCACACACATTATGTGGTGCAAAGAATATGCTTTTTCACGACGTGCAGGGAGCACAGTATCTGACACCTTATGTTTCTCTTCTGGTGTTATAAAGGTTTTCTCTTTTGCAACCCGCTTTTGTTTAGAAGCTGAGATGAATGTTTGCCTTGGCACAGAAATGTAAAATGAAAATATAAAGATGTTTTTTTTTCCTCGGATGACAGCTCTTTCAGGAGCTACAGTGACTGCATGGGCATGAGCTGCATTAAAAAGCAGCAGCATTTTGAAAATTTGACTTGCAAAAAGTGCACCATTCAAATAAGGTGCTGCCTTAAAGTTAAGGAAATCCTGTTCTTCACTGACTCACACTTTACTGTAGCTCCTAATAAAATCTAAAATTGATTTTGATTCACCCCATGTTACGTGCTGATATATATTTTTAGAAACGTTAATACACATGAATACAAATATATGCAGTGTTTTAAGCTGTTAAGTTTTTTACTGTTTTGTGGATTTGTGTGTCTTTACCTTAAAGATTTTGTTTAGTTAATAAAAGATCAAAAAAATTAGGAAGAAATGAATTAATGGTGGGCGGCATGGTGGTGCAGTGGTTAGCACTGTCACCTCATAGCAAGAGGGTTCCAGGTTCGTATCCCAGTCTGGGCCCTCTTATGTGTGGAGTTTGCATGTTCTCCCTGTGCCTGCGTGGGTTTTCTCCGGGTTCTCCGGCTTCCTCCCACAATACCAAAAACATGCACATTAGGTTAATTGGCTACTCTACATTGCTCCTAGGTGTGAGTGTGAGAGTGTGTGGTTGTCTGTCTTTGTGTGTTGGCCCTGCGATTGACTGGCGACCAGTCCAGGGTGAACCCCGCCTCTCGCCTGTAGTCAGCTGGGATAGGCTCCAGCTCCCCCGCGACCCTGACGGATAAGCGGTAAAGAAATTGGATGAATTAATGGTGAGATGAAACAGTGGAAAGCAGAAAATCCACTCATTTAAGCGTCTGAAAGTAACAAATGTTTGGTATTCTTAGCCTCATAAGTACCTTTTCGTGTTTTCGATAATCAAAATTGTCGATTCTGTTAGTCGACTAACTCGGCGCTGGACCAAAGTGTGATTAAGGCAGAAGCGTGGGAGCAGGCTAATTGTTGTCAGGAGTGAGATGAAAGGCTTAGCTCTCCTAAGTGGCTTTTCAGAGTGGAAGGAAGTGGTTCTGTGCTGCATGAAATGTACTGATCTCTGACACCGCGTGAGGAGAGCTGATTATCGCTCACAGTACGACAGTGTGAGCTTGCCGATCTCCCTTATATGCACTCGCTGTCTTTGCTCTCTCACTTTCTTGCTTCTGTCAGGGCACTTGTGCTCCAAATTAGCCCTCTGTGCTTGGAAAAGTGCACTTAAAAGTGCAACACCGACAGAGTTTTTGATCTGATCTTTTTTTTGTTTTGCATCCATTTTGAAAGTGTTATAGCTGTTTTCTCTGCATGTGACATAATTAAGAGTTTATTTATATCGCTTCTGACTGATTTCCACCCCAACTCTTTGACCTTTTCAATAACATTCATGTATGTATTCAGACAAAAAAAAGAACAACAAAAGGACACAAGGAAAATTTCAGCCAATAGCAAACCCCCTTGCAGACTTATCAAGGACGGGCACAAGGAACAATGAAAAATGCTAAGTCATGCTAACCCCTGCCCTGCAAAGCCTATCAAGCTCTTCATCCTCATAAGACAGTTTACAGTTTAAGTTTACAGTGACAACAATGGCAGATTTAGCGCTTCAAATCAGTAGTTATTCTGAGTCAGTACGTCTTCAGTTTTACACACAAGGAAACAAACGTGGCAGTGTTAAATCTGACGACTGAAATGACAGTTGTCGCCCATAACTAGCGTTTGAAACAAGACGCCTGTCAAAAGGTTTTAAATATTCACATGACGGCTTCGTACATGTAATAGGCAAATGATAAACCACAAGATTATGATTTGTGACTAGGACATGTAAATAACTTTCATTGTACTTGTTTAGCATGATGTAATTTCCCATCTATTAGTGGTCAAACATTTGTTATAAGCTTACTCTAAAAAAAACATAGAGTTTAAATTTTACCTTTATTGGTTTATAAAAAGTGTGTTTGACTTTGAAGAGGAAGGGTAAGATTTATGTAGAAAGCGTAACCCCATCTGACGAGTTTGCCTCAGGCTGGAGTTTAAATTTCCTGTCTATATATAGTAGCATGTTGCTCCCATGGACCCTTCAATCCTGAACTGGTATTTTTCTTACCCAACCTGTAATCCCACAAAAAATCTTTGCTTTGTGAGTAGGTCACAAGGCCAACAGTCATATAATACTTGCATATTAGAGAAGATAAATATAGTCTTTAATGCCTTTCCTTATAGTTTTGCTCCTGTGTTTTTGCTTTAGGCACAGCTAAAAAAAGAAAAGAGAGAGAGACGGACCTAAAATTACCGGCGTGCCGGCAGGCCTGACCGGTCTGCCAGCCCGGTTGTGGTTGCTATGATTGGGCAGTCATTGTTTGGTGTGTGTGTGTGTGCCCTTTAGCTGCAGGTGTAAATGTATTTGGTTATCCTCTGCTGTTACAAAAGCATGTGTTGTTAATTGTAACAAAGTGCACTTAACAACACATCATTAGAGTGTAAATCCAGGTATTAAGCTTCTGTTAGTGTATATCCACTGACTGTAATTGCATGCACATTGCTTTTTCAGTGTTCAGGAGGCCATGGGTGGTCATTAGTCACGACTAATTATTCAGAGGGTTAATGACTGTTTGAGCAGTCATATAAACGAAGTGCTAACACTAAGTTGCGGTCAGCTCTGCGTGTGTGTGTGTGTTTCTCTGTCTCTGTGAAGGTGAGTGAGTGGGCATGCAGCTCCAGTACTATCCTGCTGTAATGCAAATGGACAGATGGACCATCGGCAAGGCTAGCAAACCGGATGACTCACTCACTGAATCACTGACTCATTCTCAGTCACATTCACCAGATTCGCCCGTGAGCCACTGCTCTCACATGTGTTTCACTCGCAGCTGACAAGCTTGTTACCTGTAAGCAACTAACAGAGGTTAGTTTCGAGCTTTGACCCGCAGCCGGGCGGTGAAATGCAGATCGACCTGAGAAAATAAACCTGACACGTGATCTCATAACGTCATGAAACATACAAACAGAGAGGAGCTAAAGATAGCGACAGGATTGAGCAACCTGTCTGGTTACACCTAACACAAACAGGGGTCACAGTCTCTGGTTTATTTTTGAAAGATATGCCCCAGCGCTGCAGCAGCCGGTGATGTCATGAACCGCTTTTGCAGAGAAGGAAGTAGCTATCTCCGATTGGCTTTTATTGCTTCAACACCGCACCTTCCTTTCACTTCCTTTCTTTTTTTTCCTCTTGGCAGAGAGAGCTGCAGCAGCAGCAGTGTTTTCTCAAAGAGACGTCAAAAAAGCTGAAACCATGATAGAATATTAAAGCCGTCAGGATGCAGCTGGGTAACAGCCCAGCCGCCTTCAGGCGCTCTGATGTAGTGTTTCACCACACGTCTGACATTCTGGGAATAGCTCTCCTTGAAAAGACCTCGGCTGTTTCTTGAGGATGTCAGTTGTGAAGATCCTGCCTCTCTCGCTTTCTCTCTTTGTCTTTTCTGGAAACACCACAAGCACGTGTTTCCGCCCCCACCAAAGCAGGGATGCGAGTTGAGTGAGTTGATCTATTTATGCCAATGTCGTTACTGATTCTGCTTATTTGTCCGATCCCTAAGCAATTCCCTTGTGGATTCCTTGTCAGTTTTCTGTGTGCACTATGCATAAGGGATGCACGTAACTCAGGAGTGCAAAAGCTCAGCTGTTTAACTGCTGTTTAATTTCTCAACCGGAACTGACACTTGAGTGCAGAGTGTCAGATACAGGGCGTCCCTCGAAGCCAAGCCCGTGTTTTGTAGTAAGATGATTCAGCATATTTTGGATGTGTCCACCCCTTATTTGAAATGATCATATTACAAAGTGAATTACAGTGCCGGCTGTAATTCACTTTGTGAAATGAAGCCATACTCTGGACTGATCCTTCCTCTCTGCTGTGACTCCCTTCTTGTTGCCAGTTTCCAGCAGCATAGATGCATGAGGTTGACATTATTGTTTTACAATTTGGAAATGTCAAAATAACATGCAAGCATCAATTAAAGGAGCTCATAAGCTTCAAGGCATATATATACTGTAGCTAACATGTAAACATGTGTTTTGCCAAGACAAGACACATGTTTAGAATTAGAGCTAAGTAAGTAAAGAAAACACTTTAACTGCCACAACTAGAGCTAAAACTGAAACAGGCGTGAAACAAAAATTCCACCTGGATGGCACAGCTGCGGTAAATAACAAGGTAGAGCTTTGCACAAGGTGAGCAGCGAGGCTTCTGTTTCTGCTTGATCTTCAGGAGCACCAGGCTGCATGAACAAGTGTTTATAAGTGCACTGCTCTAAGTGTTTGTGCTTGTAAGAAAGCGGCTCGTTATGGGACAGTCACCACTGATGCACATCTCTTCTGCTGGCTGCTGCCTGTTTAGACTGGTTCAGTGAAGGCAACGCCACATGAAAACACTATTGTCTGTGTAGACAGATCAGAGCCGAGGCCTCATGTCAGTACCTGAAACTGTCTCAATGAGGGGAAACAGCTCAGACTTCCTCCAGGCAATCTGCTTCCTCATCACACAATGTGATGTTTTACCATACAGTGTTGGGGGAAAATACATTGTAAAGAGTGTTTGATACATAATTTATATCACGGAATCATTTCGTTAAGGTTTCTGATGACTGCACAGCAAATGAACGTCTTGTACTGTGAGGAAGTTTCTTACTGCTTGTGGTATTTTATACTCTAAGCTTAGTTATTAAAACATATGACAGCTCACTATGCTCAGTATTTAAACAAACTGCTACCCTGCTTTATCTCATTATAGTTTTTAAATTGACATGTCAAGAAAGAGGGAAAACAAAGATGCAGAACAAGAGCATATAGATGTCGCTGCAAGCTGCAGCGTTTTAACATGTATACATATAATTAGAACAGTGTTAGCATATTTAGTATTTAATGCAGGAAATTAGAAATTAGACTGCAGAAATTAGTAGTTGGTATTAAATATATTTTCTTGGAGCTTTTGATCATATCACAAGACGTTCCTCAGCAGGTAGGGTCACCCAGTCATTGTGGAATTGGAAATGCTCCTGTTTTTTTGTTTGTTTGTTTGTTTGTTTTTGCACTTTCTTGTCTTATTCACCAGCTATTCTGGAGCTTTAGATGAAACAGAGAACAGAGGAAGGTCAAGGATGAACTCTCATTTTCATTTCACATTACGTGAACAAAGTGTCCATGACATGCTCAGAACAATGTAAATTTACAGTTTCATGACAGCTAGGCATTTGCAGCTTCTGGTGAGATATGAAAATAAATTGTTGTCATTGTTGTTTTTTCTTTTGTAGCACATTTAATTAAATTGCTGGTCTGTTGGACTTTCTAAATGAAACACCCACGTTTGGCTTAAATGCTGCTGAAGCCTCTTTCACACCAAACCCACAGTGTCATGCAAAGAGAGTCCTCCTGAAGCTTGAATATACTGACGCCTAACTGTGTCTCTTGCATCAACAGACATGCTCAGCCAACTACACCTTCATCCCGTACATGGTGACGCCCCACAACAAGGTGTACTGCTGTGAGAGCAGCCTGATGAAGGGCCTGACCGAGCTGATGCAGCCCAGCTTCGAGATGCTGCTGGGGCCCATCTGCATGCCGCTGCTCGACCGCTTCATCCAGCTGCTCAAAGTGTCACAGGCCAACTCCCAGTAAGTTAAATGAAGGGCTGACAATGGGTGGACTGGACCAAGGGTCATCCATCCATGTTTCATCCATCCATCCATTCATCCATTTCTACACTGCTTATCCAGAACCAGTGAAATTGATTTTAAAAAAAAGAAAAAGTTTAAAGATTTGAGTCTATCTTGTAAGGTTGTAATGTCATAAAATCTGTGTAAATTTACATTCTTTTTTTAAGGAACGTATTCTATGGCTAAAATGTGTATATGGTAAAACAAATGCCAAGAAATTATAATCATAATGTCTTACTTCACTTTTGACCAAACAACATTATAGTAATGTTAGCAGAATTTTTTGTTTATCACTGAAGGAAACACGTTAACACCGAAAACGAGGCAATTGGTTTTAGGATGATGAAGCAAAAGAAAAATGTAAAAATTTAAAGGTATTCCTGCAAAGAAGAAGTTCCCCTGAAGGCAGTGACAAGGGCTGTGTTGTGTGTGTGGAATCCCCAAAATGTCGCTTTATGTACAAAGGCAAAATGTTCAACTCAGTGTTTTATTGTTAAAATGCAAGCTGAGATACAGCGAGGTAGGTACATGACAGATGAGGCTCACATGTTTTCATGTTTGAGCATCTCTTTCTCAGCCTTTGCTTTAATACTCCACCACTCTTCCCGTCATTACTTGCTTTAATTATTTTTGTGGAGCGTTTCTCAACTTTGACTTGCGTGGTGATCCACAGCTCCAAATAAAGAAATAAATAAATAAATAAATGAAATTATCACCGCCTCAGTTGCTGGGGTAATATTTTAAGCTTTCCTGCCAACAGGCAATGCAGCAGCCAGTTGGTTGTAGCTCAGCTCCAGGAATAGTGAGTCAGGTTTTACAGGCAGAAAAGAAAAACATGCACTTAGATGAGGCTTTTCTAATAACTGGCAAGCACAGCACTGGTAACTGCCTAGAACACATTCAGCGCATTGTGTGATACAGCATGACTACTATTTATATTAACCTACCGAGCAGTGATGAATGTGTTCTGCCTTATGCCTTCCTGAGACCTGTGCTAAGAAGTGACACTCTGGGTAAAAATGGTGTCTTTACTATTTGCTGATTCCATGTATTTGGATGACATTGACCTTTTAAATGAAAACAGGATGTCAGTCAGTGTCAATGTTGCCTTGTTCCAACGCGAGGGAGAATTAATTCTAGTCAGCTAACTCACATGGAACAGATTTGTTATGTGAATGGAGCGAATGTGCTGTGCGTTTAGGCCTCAGCCTTGTCACTCCATGCAAGGACAAGTCGAGTTCAGAGCCAAACGGGGAGGGGGTGACCATAATCTGCAGCAAATGATCATGAATATTTGGATCTTTTGAATTTTTTTTTTTTTTTACAGATGCAATATCAGTTCACATTGATATTGCATCTGTATCACCCATCACCCAGTTCACATTGAACAGATTTGTTTTATGAATGGAGTGAATGTGCTATGAGTCTATCAGTAATTATTTGGCATTTATGCTGCAACTTTGTCACTCCCTGCGAGGATACACCAAGTTCAGCACTGAAGAGCCGTGATTGACGATCGTCTGCAGCGGATGATCATCAGCAACTGGGAGCTTTTAAAGATCTTGGCTGACGTGAAAACCGTGTTTTCACCAGTAGCTTATTTTGAAGAAAACAAACAAGCAAATTTAACTTCAGTCAGCAAACTCACACAGAACAAATTTATTATGTAAGTAGTGGGTTATTGTTTAGGCTTGAACCCTGCCTCCAAGGACACACGACTTTCAGAGATGAACAGAAGGATGATAATTAGCAGCAGATGACCCTCTGCACAAGAGACGTTTTCATTCATGTGCTGAGCTTTAACACCAGTTCAAGGAATGTAAATGTAATGTTTTTCTCCAAAGCCTGCAAGACCTACAAAATAGGTATATTTAATATTATTAACTATCATTAACTGGAAGTACAAAGCAATAATTTAAACAACATTCATGAAATATTTACTCTCATCTCATTTAAGACGGGAAGAAAATTGCTCGTCTGACTAGATAATAATTGGTAGGAAATGAATTTAATCTCCAGTCACATTACAATCGCCCATTAAGGAGATGCTAAACCACCTAAACACGTTGACTACAGTGTTAATTGGATTTTTTTATGGAAGATACTAAAATAACATTGGCAGGAAGCATCTTTTGCCACCATGAGTCACAGAAAGGCGTCTTACATAACGTCTTAACTGAATAAAATTGTAAACTGGGGTGCTTTGTACAGTAGATGCGTCGGTTCAGCGTGAAGACAATACCTTTAAGCCGTATCTCCTTCCCTTACAGCCAGTATTTCCGTGAGACGATTCTGAATGAGATCCGCAAGGCTCGGGAGTTGTACACTGGCAAGGAGCTGGCTGCCGAACTGAACCGCATCCAGCAGCGGCTGGACAACGTGGAGTGCCTGTCGGTCGACATCGTCATCAACCTGCTGCTGACATACAGGGACATCCAGGTGCGCCTGCTCTGTGTGCCATCTTTAAGCATCAGCAAGTTGTTGTCCAATGAAGTGTGCTGCCTTGTGATGATAAAACAAACTGGATAATTGGTAGAGAAACTGGTTAGAAGTTAATGTTGGCGCTGCTTTGTCTAAAAATTAACAGTGTTAACAGGCGCATGGGAAGTGGATTTTATTCACTGCAACATGCACGTTGGCCCAAAGCTGTAACCAGTGAAAGTTCTTGTTTGAAAATAACAACAAAAAAATAACTGAACCTATTGGTAGATGTTTTTTCACGGACTAAACCTTCAGCTACAATAGTTTTTTATCTTTATCAGACCTTGGAAGGCCAACACTAACAACTAAAATTACAAAAGCTGTTCAGTCTGCATGAAATTGTTTCACTGAACCAACGGATGCACCTCTCACGTCCGGACAGACACACAGACTCTCATAAACTCTTTAGAGAGGAACATGGCATAAAGTTTCTAGGATAAACAATCAGGGTTTGTCAGCCATTCAGCCCACCGCTAACCGCTAACCGCTCTTAAGTTCAAACAAATTGCCAGCTAAGATGATCTGTGTGTGCTGTCATGTCCCTGACCTTGACAGAGGAAGCTCCTGTACAAACGTACTGTACAAGTCGGAGAGAGGTCGCTGCCTCAGGTTCAGCCTGACAGCATCATCTCTTTACGAGGGGTGTTCTTTCAAACAGAGGCCATTCGTAGGCCAGACCGCCTGCAGGGAGCTCTAGGCAAAGCCTTTGGTCTGCTCGTCTTAAATCTGCCGCTCTTTAGTCTCCTCATTGCGATGGCAGTCACCGTCTGGATCCTCCCACTCACCATGGGCAGCGCTCAGCCTCATGAATGATTCATTAGAACAACAAGCATTGAGGATGTGCTGAATTATTTAACATCCTTTGGCCGTAGTGACTGTGCAGGCGAGTAGGGGCAACAAAAAAATGTGATGAAGGGGCCACTCGGTTATTGAAGTGCTTTTGGTGTTAAGCTGACGGTCTCAGACGGAGTGAGTAAAGGGGCATCAGGAAGTCCCCCTCTGGCCTGAAAGCAGCTCAGTACCTTGATGAGTTGGAGTGTGTGTTTGGAGGACACTGATGCAGAGATTCGTGGGCAACAGTCCCACAATGCTTAGCAGTTACCAGTGACCAGAGAGAAAGTCCATCAGGAGCTCATCCTTATGTTCCTTACTTATCGTCTAGGATTACGAGTCCATCGTGAAGCTGGTGGAGACGCTGGAGAAGCTCCCGACCTTTGACCCCGTGGCTCATCCACATGTGAAGTTCCACTACGCCTTTGCACTGAATCGGTGAGATGACACACACATTCAGGTTTTTCAGACATGGAAAACTGTCTTCTTCAAATGTAAAATGTCACTCAACTTGATCAACTTCTGCTCACAACAGTCAGTTATCGTTTTATGGACGTGAACCATGTTGTGTGACCTACTGTCAATAAAGCATAAGAAATTGGGTGTGACGTAAAGGTTTAAAGACATTTTTGTGAAACAAATTGTAAGGAAACTGATGAACATACTGAGGTGACATGAACACGTCTAATTGATTTAAAAATGATAACATTTATATTTAATATTGTGCCCAATAAATGCATTATGGTCCTCCAATAAATACATAACAAATAAATAAATATTATGCAATTATCATCAGAATTTCGCATATAATTTTTGCATGTCTTACCAATCCATGTCGAGGCCTTCAGTAAAAAGTGTCGATGCTGTTGCTCATCTGTTGGTCTTTGAAAGACGTGGGAGAATCTCACAATATTTAAAATTACAAGCAGCAGCAAAGATGCTGAGATTAAGAGCAGCAGTGATGTTGTTGGTAGCATGTGTGCAGGAAAAGGCACATGCACGACACAGAGAGGTTCTAACTGCCTGTTTTCACCAGCTGCTTTTCACGTAAACTTCCTGTGGTTTTTGCGGCGCTGCTGCCTCCAACAGCAATAAAATGTGCTGTTCTTTAAATTGGCAGCGATTGGGGGAAAATGTTTCTGCAGGGTGCCAAGATGCCCGTGTGCTCGCTGTTTTCTCTCTCGCCCATTAAAAGTATGTGATATTGTGTCTGCGAGCTCAAGGAAGCAGACAGATTTATACGTTAGGTGCTAACGACAGAAGACGCCTCCTCCGACGTGAGCCCTGAGATGTTTCCCTCAGGTTTCAAACAGCACGTCAGGCGCAGAGACAAACAGCTGTGGGAGGTCTTTTGTGTTCAGGAAGGCAGGATGAGTCGCTGTAATTACAACAGCTGTTACATGTGATTGTTAGGTGATGTGCTGTTGTGGTCGTGTTAATTTTCTTCTCAGTGGAGAGTTGAAGTGGCAGTATTATAGTATGTATAAATTCCTAATAGAAGGTGATGAATGTGCTATACCTTCATGTGTGTCAGTATTGCAGTCTAATATATTGCGATATTGTAGGCGTTGCCCTTACTGGTGCCTCTCCTTACCGCTGACCCACTAAGATGCCCTCGTGATAACCTCTGTAGTCATTCTGAAAACTAATGGAAACTGGACTTGCACTGATAGAGCACTTTGACAGTCTACTCACATTCACACACTAATAGAAGAGGCTGCCATGCAAGGTGTAATGTGGCTCCTCCTGTCCGAAGCCATTCACACGCATCCTCTCACGTCAGGAGCAATTTCTTACTCAGCATCCTGCCCAGGGACACTTCGACATGCAGCCAGTGATGGCGATTGAACCACCAACCTTCCAACAGGAAACCCGGGATCCCTCCTGAGTCACAGCCGCCTCAGTCGCACAGAATTTTAAACTATACTGAAGCTGAAATACAAAATGACTAATATTGTACAGTAGCCTTCAACAAGCCGTTCTTTTCAAATGTTGCTTGTAAGGTGGCAAAGTCTTTCTATTCTGAGTTTGAACCTGAATGTATTTTCCACTCGGAGCGGAGCTGAATAAATCATTACCTCGACTCTTTTCACTTAACTCCGACACAGCAGCGTGAAGCCCAGAGCCTGCCAATACTCAGCCTTAACAAACACATGATTGGCCTGAAGTAGGTACTCCGCTTCTAACTGAATCTGCCGGGTTGGAGTGTTTGTGTACTAATTGGCTTAAACGTCTTGTGTGCAGCAGGGCAACGTCAGGCATGCGAGTGTTGAACGCTGCCTGTGGCGCAGGGCTCACTGCCGGGAGCCTGCCGGGAGCGAGGCAGGAGCAAGGCAGGAATCTCCACCATCCAAATACCAGTCAGAGAAATAGAGCGCTCTTCCCCCTGGACAGTCTCCATGGTAATAGCTGCCAGCTCATATGTTTTATTTAACCTTCACGCTCTGGAGAGGAACCAAGTAATGTGTATCTGTCACACATTGTGCGTGTGTGAGACTTAACTTCGTTCCTTTATTAAGCTCGTGTTTTGACACGCTCAGTAAGTGGAGAACAAAAATTACCATGGAGTAGAGCTAACAGTACGTACAAATGTGAGACTGTCTTAATTAATGATCTCTCTAGCTTAACTAAATAATTTATAGTGGCCTTTAATGAGGGAATATCATGCAGAGGCTCTCGTTTGATTTTTGAGGTCATCTCACTGCTTCGGCACTACTGTTGATTTCTGTTGATTACATTTGCTTTCGGTGCATAAGATTCGTCCCAGAACTTCTCCAAATTAAACAACGATATGCTTTGATTGCACACATCCTCGAGAACAGCCCACAGAAGAGTCCGATGATGCCGCAGTCTTGATCTCATCAGCAGACAACCCGCCCAAACAAACAAAAACCACATGTCAAACCTCGTGTTTTCCCCTTTTCACCAACAGCCTCGGCCTCTTGGTTGCCCCTGAATGCATCTTCTTGGACCCTTCTAGTGTTTCCCGCTGCTTCACTTCTCAGCTGTATTAGTTCACATGGATAGATGAAAGTGATCGTGGCTCGTGATGTAATTTTTGGCCAGCTTTGGTCCGGATTGTGATGCTGAATGGGTGACGTGCTCTTTAAAGGCAAAAACGTGAAGTCTTTTCACAGATTGTAAAATAATTCCAAGTGGTATTCTTGTGGACGCTGCTGTCGCAAAGACAACTGGATCACTTTCCAGTTTCCTCGGAGAGTAAGAGGACAAATGCATGAGTTTATTCACAGTGGAGGCATGAAAGCAGGTAGAAATGGTGAAAAGCTTCCAGTCTGACTTGTCATCTCCCTGAAAGATTTCATCTCAGATTTCATTTCATTCGATGGCAGACAAAATTTCAGAGCATTTTAACATTTTAATGTTCATTTCTTTTTAAAAAACGCTTTTTTTTTTAATTTAAAAACTGCGTAACGAGTCAACAGTATAACCTGGACTGTACTGTGTGCCGTTTGTTTGGTTGAGCATGTGGTTCGAAATCAGTAGTAGTAGAATAATTCATATAAACGGAGTTGACTAAACAAGGCTGTTGTATTAAACCTTTAGTTAAGTCTACCTAATAAACTGACAAGTGAGGCTGTAATTATATGTGTGAGTCAGACCATTTATTTACTGAAAGTTGGAATTTAAATTTAAACTGTGAGTCGGTTAGCCTTTATAATTTGACAGATGTGAATTGTCCAACCTTGACTTGCTCATGCCAGCAACCCAGCTGTAGTTCAGTTTTTGTTCCTAATGAAGCACAAACATTAGACAAGCTTTTCCTCTTTTTCTGTTCTGCTGTGGAGCGATCAGAACAGCAAATATAAAAGCATTCATTAACAGACATTCATGAATCACACACGTAACTATAATGTGTGTGCTCACACACACACGCTGCCAATTTTTATTTGCTGTTTAAAATGATCCATTTACTGTACACTGTATACACTGTATACACGGATGTATTCTTTATGCTATGCCTAGCAGCACTTTAATGTTTTAGCTTCAGCAAAATTGTATACATTTAGCGAGATAAAATCTGAATCTGGTACTGAGAAATATGTTGTACATAATTTATCTAAAAAGCAAAAAGCCTCACGTGTCCCAGCTGAGATCTGGTAGTTTACCAGTTATGGCTGAAACTGGTGTCAGAAAGACTTCTTCAATGCATGAGACCAAATCCAGCTTTGTATTGAAAGTTTTGAGACACAGAGATATCAAGTGCTTGGAAGTTGTATTGGTTTACTGTTGTGCTTTCTGTTTGTTTTATAATCCCCATTGTTGTTAACTCGGAGAAGGTGTGCCACCCGTTACTCCCTTCACTGTTTGGAATCTGGTAGAAACTCCCACAGTTATTGTGTGTTTGTCCCAAAATAGAAAGTAATGAAAAAGAGTGTTGACATGACGTGTGAAAAGCTATAAAGCAGCCCACCAGTCCTTATATTTTCAATCAATGTTTTTATCCTGTGGTATACCATTTATGGTAAGTGCAGCTGATGTCACCTTTGTAATGTGACATCAGCTGCACTTACCATAAATGCAGCTGATGTCACCTTTGTAATGTTAGTCCACAATTTAAGATCAGGGAACTTGTTTAGGCCAAGTTCCAAAAACACTATCCTTTACTTCCCACAGTGCGTCTCAATAAGGATAGCCATTCTCAGCTTCCTCCAGAGCCCAAATTCACTCTAAACAACTATTTTCACTGGCCGGGAACTCCTCATGACTAATGTGATGTTGATATTGGTAAAGTGCCACTTTAAACATTAAGACTCTATGACACCATTAACGGTCTGATTTTTAATTTCCTTGTCTCTGGCTTTGCACCTGTGTGCTTTTTGTGCATGTGCAGGAGGAACCTGCTGGGCGACAGACAGAAGGCTCTGGACATAATGCTGCCCCTGGTGGAGGGCGAGGAGCAGGTAGCCTCAGACATCTACTGCCTGGTGGGTCGGATCTATAAGGACACATTCCTGGAGTCTCACTTCACCGACACACAGAGCAGAGACAGCGGGACATACTGGTGAGAGAGCTGGGAAGGATGACTGTGTGTGTGTGTGTGTGTGTGTGTGTGTGACATTTCGGGCAAACAGCCGGTTCCTTCAGACACTGAGTCACATATAAATATTGTTAAAAGAAATGTAGCAAAGGGCAGGACGGCTGATGGATGCCTTTAAGCTGGCCCTCTGGATTGGGGCACCACAGTGTTAAGACTTTACTGTAAATGGTGCCGTGCATAAAGGGCTTCTTAATAGCTGTTATCGTGAAGGTGGAACCATTTGTGTGTCAGGAGGATTATAAGTGTCACTCACGGAAACGGGCAGCCCACAGGTCTGGAGATGACAGCTCATTACATAATGTGACATGCAATGGGAGATTTAAGATCGTGCAACTTGTTACGCCTGAATGCAAATTCGAAAAGCATGAGAAAAACATACAGAGGTTCCTGTTGGTGGAATTAAACTAAGGCTGCTGACAGCTTTAGCTACAAGCTGCTGATCAGGAGATACTGCAAGATACTGCAAAAGGAAATAACAGTATAAATGACACTTTTCCCTCTTTTGTCAGCTTTAATCCTTTTTTTCCCAGCTGATGTGCTGCTACCAGTAATACCTTTAGTGATGTTGTTAAAAATTTCCTCAAAAGAAGAACATGGTCAGGTATGTCAAGTCAAAGAGGTGCCATAATCTAAATATAAATCCCTTTACTGTGATTTTTTTAGAACTTTGCAGGTCATGATTTTGATTTTGATTTTGGTAGAAAGATTTTAGACACTATTGCGAGTCTAATTCAAATGTCTACCATGTTTCTGAACTTGAGTTTCTCCAGTTTGGGATGTTGCTTCAGTTCCCCCACAATGTGAGCGTAGGGTTGTGGGCTGTTTCAGTTCAGTAAAATTAACCTGCTTTATGAAAGTGTTAATTCTGTTGCAGCTAAGATTCTGAGAAAATTTTTGAGAAACTAACTAACTTTAAAATGTAACTATATATTTTATCTGAAACATAGAAAACCATTGATGGACATTTTCGATCATGGTCTTCTTCATTCAGAATCCACTCACAGAATAATACGTCCCAGCATTCGGTTTGTGTTTGGTCAGGATCGAAACCTTGTCAAGACCTCTTGGCTGATGAAGGTGGACGTCCACAGCGTGAGGACGCTGATGAAAAACCTGCAGGATGTGCTTAATGCTGATGAACTGGCACAGAGCGACGTGGATGCAGACCTTGTTGAACTGAGGCCTTGAATCCTAGAATTTAGGCTGTTCTGAGACAAATCAGGCTAACAATAACAATAATAATAGAGAAATAATAATAACACAAGGCTGCTGATTGTCCTCCTCTGGATATAGCTCTTAAAACCTCATATCTCTGTCGTCTGAATATACTGCTTGCATTATCGAGCTCCCATCTGGCTATTATTTTCGGTTTCATGTCGCAACTTGGCAGAAGCCCCTAATATCATTCACACCCCTTCCCTCTGCACAACAGATTGCTCATTAAATAAATGAAATTTCTTGTTTTGCGAGGGTACTCACAGTTGCGGTCTGTCGTTCTGTGGTCCCAGCTCAATATGGCTGAAATTGTTTTTTTGAACTTGAAGTGTCTCTGGAAGCCACGGGACCCCCGTGAAGCCATCCGTTATCTCAGAGGTGCTTGGGATTTGGGATGACGCATTTCTTGGAAAGTGTTTATTGAACTCATTTCTTCTTCTTCTTCTTCTTTTCCTCGCAGGTTTAAAAAGGGGTTTGAGTCTGAGCCAACACTACACTCTGGTATAAACTATGCTGTTCTACTCCTGGCAGCAGGACACCAGTTTGACACATCTTTCGAGCTTCGCAAAGTGGGTGAGTGGTGGCAAGATTGGATATCAATCATCGTTCTCATATACATGATCAGTGGCATCATGTAGGAATCTGAATATTTTACAAAAGGACAGCTCGTGTTTTATCATTTTTAACATCTCTCAGCTTACTGGTTTGTCTTAAGGAAACACAACATCAAGGTTAAGGCTTTGTCTCATCATTAGCATCAACCCTGTTTACAGCCACAGTCTGCTGTTTTCAACCAAAAAGGTTGAAGGTGAATATAGTGAAGAATTAAGCTGCTAAGGTAGCATATAGCAATAGCTCTCCTCTTCTGTTTTTGATCTCCAAATGAATGATAACTTTGCCTTTTTGCATGCTGCTTTTCCTAACAGGTCCGCCATATCAGCATTAGCAGGTGATAACGTGTGAACTGTTGTTTCCAACTCAAGAGGGAAATATCTGACTCTTAAGTTGTTAATGGCTCCTCTATGTTGACTAACTTGTGGCTAACTAAGTCTGTGTGCTGTCTGCTGCTGGGAAGGGAAGCACAGGATTGTTTTTAGAGCTTTTATGCTGAAAACAGCTGTCAGATGAAAAGCTGGATCATATATAGTAACATTCCCTCCTGTTCTGCAAGCAAGCTTGCTGTGAAGCTCTTGTTCCCAATTCTTCTGCTTTTGCCCTGAAACCTGAGGCTCAGAGGAGCTCAGGAATGTGGGAATCAGAAGGAGCAGTCTTTGGAATTGGCCTGCAGCTCCCCATGCTAGCCCCACCCTGCATTCTGTAGACCCTGCTTACCCCTATGCTTATCCCTGCAGCCCCACCTGCTTCTCCAAATGGCCGGTTAGGTGTTGCAGCAGCTTCCCTCAGTAGAAACCAAGAACCTTTATCACAATTACCTTCAAACTCTTGCAAAATATATTGGCAAAATCATGAAGCTAGACCTCCATACTGCAGGTTCCAGTTCTTAGCCAGTTCCTGCGACTCAGATGTGTTGTCCACCTAAAATCTCGGTTTGTACAGAGACATATTAAAAATCTGCTGTTTTCCAGGAGTGAAGCTGAGCAGCCTGTTGGGGAAAAAAGGCAGCCTGGACAAGCTGCAGAGTTACTGGGATGTGGGCTTCTTCCTGGGCGCCAGCATCCTGGCCTGTGACAACACCAGGGTCATCCAGGCCTCTGAGAAACTCTTCAAACTCAAAGCCCCCATCTGGTGAGAATGCAGATTAGCATGCCAAAAAACACATTTTTGGTTGCATCCATCACCAGATATGTGCTCAGCTTTCCACTGAGATGTCAGTGGCCATCTGTGGCCATGGCACAGGCATTTGGTTTATTTCACACTGGAGAACAGAAAACTGTCTCAAGGAACTCACTTTACTCATCTGAGCAGCATCTCTGTCTTAATGTTAGATTGATGAATATACCAGCCAAGTGCCATGGCATTTTTTTTGAGGAGTTTAAAATGTTTTAGACGGTAAATAATTTGCTCTGTGGAAAGAAACACTTTTCTTCAGTAAGGGACGCAAATAGAAACAGATAGTTTGACGGTTGTGAAGAGATGAGAGAGAGGACAGGCTGACACACTTACACTATACAGACAAAAGTATTCAGACACACGTCTTTATTATTGAGTTCAGCTGTTTTAATTCTTTCAGTGAAGGGAAATCTTAATGCTTCAGCATACCAAGACATTTTGGACAATGCTATGCTTCCAACTTTGTGGCAACAGTTTGTTGAAGGCCCTTTTCTATTCCAGCATGACTGTGCCCCAGTGCACAAAGCAAAGCTCCATAAAGACATGGTTGGATGAGTTTGGTGTAGAAGTACTGACCTCAACCCCATCCAACACCTTTGGGATGAACTGGAATGGAGATTGTGGGCCAACATGAGTGTCTGACCTCACAAATGCTGGACTGCATGAACTTTAAAATCTTGTGGAAAGAGTGCAAGCTGCTATAGCTGCTCCAGATATATCAACTCCGTATTAACATCTATGTATTGATGCGGTGTAATGATCAGGTGTCCCAACACTTTTGTCTATTTAGTGTACTTTTGGCGATGGTGACACTTAAATTTTGAAACCATACAACCTTGAAAAACAGCTTTTATTTCACCTCCGCGGGAGCCCTTCCTAAAATAAATTTTAACAGCAAGTGTGGTGGTGTTTTAATGGCCCGAAATGATCCTTTATGGATTAACATCTGTATATGAGTAGCATATGAAAATAATTTCTCACATAATCCATTCACAGTGGAGGAAAAAATTCTTAACTCTCTGCAATACATAATGTCATACTTTATATCCATTCCTCAGGATTTTATGAGACTGTGTCAGATGTACAACATGTGGAGTACAGTAAACGGTTTGCAGCTGGGCTCTTTTTTGCAGTGCTAACGACCCTGCTGTTCTTTATTTGTGTTAGTGCTGTGAAAACTCCTTAAGTTTCCATTAATGTCACAAAGAAAAATGAACCCCAGCATGGAGACACAGTCACATGGTATTGTTTGTTTCTGTCATCTTTTTTCATCTGTGCTCATATGTTTAAAACAGATGCATGCAAATGATCTGCCTGTAAGCTGTTTTGTTTGTAATATCAGACATCGAAGTCTTTTGCCGTTCTGTAGTTTCATCTGCTTAAATAAAGTTTAAGACTTCGACATTGCTCAGGAAACCAAGGATAAATGTTTCTACTTTTATTCTCTCTGGTGGGTTGCAGGTACCTGTGCTCACTGGTGGAGACCATCTTGATCTACCAGCAGTTTAATAAACCCAGCGTGGAGCAGCCGGCACCCAAGCAGGAGCTGGTGGATTTCTGGATGGACTTTTTGGTGGAGGCCACCAAGAAAGACGTCTCCTCTGTACGATTTCCTGTAAGTGACTCCAGACAAGGCACCAGTAAATCCCAAATGGTTGCAACTCAGGCTTAAAATGTCATGTATTTAACATGTTGAAACATTGTGAATGCTCAATGAACCCATTGATCTCTTCTGCAGGTGCTGATACTAGAGCCCACTAAAGTGTACCAGCCTTCGTATTTGACCATTAACAAAGACGTGGATGACAACACAGTGTCCATCTGGCACGTCGCTCCTGATGACAAGGTGGGTGTCCATCACTTATATCGTCCAGTTCTACTTTTTCTTCTAGTTGTTCAGTTTGTGTAATTAAGTTCCTGCATTTTGTGTCCTGGATGTGTGTGATTGCAGGGTTTGATGAGCAGTTTCTGATATTGCACTGCTGGTCTTAGTGAAACATAATCTGCCAAAATCTTAGAGACAATTTATAAACTTTTATTCTTTAAGTGAAGAAGCCACGGACATTAAAATCTTAAATAATCAAAGTGTGTGAAGATGGCTTTCTCCATGCTTGCATGTTAGCATACGTAATTTTGTGTAGAAGCGAGAGATAATTGAAATCATATGCAGTTAAGTTTTGCACAAGATATAAATAAAATATGTAAACAGGGACCATGCAGCTGGCAGATGTTCATGGTACTGTGACCACTGAGAGTGCTTGTTTCTGATTGGCTGATTGAACAGTCAACAGATGGATGATGACTGTTAGCTTTCCTGTGGTGTTATCTTTGGTTAGATACTATGCTGTGATAATGGACTCTTGCTTCCTGTCTCGAGGTTCTGTGTGTCTGCCTTATTGATTATGTTGTCATATTGCAGTACATTATTGCTTATCCACACAGCAGCAGCAGCACATAAATAAGAGTGGTTGCTCGCCAGAAATTGATCTTAGTAAACCTGCTTTGTCAGCTACACTGACTTTTCATTTAATTCATGTGCTGGAGCAAATGTAATCAGAACCCCTGATGACTCTCTATTGGTTAGCGCTGCTGCTATCACTCAGTGTGGTGTGATGATATTCGTTCTGATCTGTCCTGCAGAACAAGGGGATTCATGAGTGGAACTTCAGCGCCACATCAGTCCGAGGTGTCAGGTCAGTGTGTGTGTGTGAGTGTGTGTGTGTCTTTTTACATCACACAGATATTGACCTCACACCTGTCTCCTCAGGATGATTGGTCAGATAGTGAGTTGGCAGAAAGTTACCAGAGGGATCTGCTGAGTCACTTCTGCCATCTGAGAGCGATGACACGTCTCTTTTAAAGCAAACCTGCCATTGTCTTTGTACTGTTTTCATCTCTCACCATGTTCAGATGTTCGCTGAGCGTTAATATTCACGTGCTGAGATGACAAAATTCTCTTTACATGAAATAAAAGTCAAAGTGTCAATGAGATTTAAGCTTCTTTTCCAGGAGAAACCTGGCCACGAAAGCAGAGTCAGATTTTTAGCTGTTGGCAGTTAGTCTTCTGGGAACCATGAATGTTTGTGCTAAAACTCGTGGCAATTCCTCTAAAAGTTTATGAAATATTTAAGCCTAGACTGCAGAGGTGGAGCAACCAATCCCCTCCGCCATCCTCATCCAGCCGTTAGCTTAGCCACAGAGCTTCTGGCTAAAATCCAGTTGCTTTGAATGTCTGTAGCGTATGTAACATCAGTGTGCTTTGTTTGTGCTCATGCTGTGCAGGCTTATTCTTCTGCGCAGGTCTTTCTGGAAGTGGAGATCTTGTTGACTGTTTGAATACAAACAGACGGATTCACTGCTAATTCTGGAAACTTAAAGGACTCACACTAGCTTGTGCAGATGTAGCTCAGCGTGCATAAAAGTGTGTCATCAAACGCAGACAATGTGCAGCTGTAAATAACACAAGAGCATGCTGATTTTAGACACATAACACACACACACCCCCCATTGATACCACAGACAATCTACCATAGACGGTCTTTATGATGTCTTCTCTGCGCCTCCTTCTCCACGGTCCTCAAAGGAATTCAGTGTCAGTTCAGGGAGAAGTGGAGGGCCGTGCTCACATGTTGCTAGGGAACGACTCATTCTCTGTGCCCACTCAGCCTGCAGACAGGCAGCAGGACACAATAGCAGCTATGCAGGCAGCAGTGCGACCACACACACACACACTCGCTTGCTTGTCTGGCTCAGCAGCTCTGGCGTTGGCACACTGGCAGAGTGTTGATGAAGTGCTCATCCCAGCGGATTATAGTTTCCATTTGGTTGTTGAGTCAAAGGTTTCATCGTCTTTATGTTCAGGAATTCATCGTCGTTTTCATTTGACAACTTGCAAAACAAAGTTGTGCATTTCTGTTCCAGATATAGAATTTGTCTAGAAATAATAAGCGGTGCTGCAGCTCATGGTCACAACCTGTTTACTGCTGAGACATATTGTTATTATACCTGTGTGTACATCCTGCATTTTTCACGTTTCACGTCCACTGGGGTTCATATTGTGATGGACAACCACATGCAGTGACAAACATCCTCTCGTACCAGAGTTTTGGTGGCTGATGTCATGTGTGCAGTGAAAGGCTTCATTCATTGGGATGATTGTCCAGCTGACTGTGAACTTTTTCTCCTCAGCATCTCCAAGTTTGACGAGCGCAGCGCCTTCCTCTACGTCCTTCACAATGCAGAGGACTTCCAGATCTATTTCTGCACTGAGATGCACTGTAGAAGGTCTGTTCTCATTGTTTGTTTGGTGGTTTGACCTTCTCACCGTTGTACTTTGACATTTATATTATTGGGGCTTGATTTAAGTTGACATGTAAATCAGATTTTACTGTAACACTTCGTGGTCATGCAGATTTTATTAAGTGTTCGTCCACTCATTTATAATCCATCAATAAGAGCAACTTTTGGGTTGCCAGGTTGTGGTAAAAATAAAAAAAAAATCCCTCTAAATCCCTGCTACCAAAAATCTGTATTTAATATATGTATTAAACTGTATATAATAAGCTCACTTTGAATCTCAAAAATCTGAGTTTCCCTTCATGCACACACATTGGAAGCAGTTTGTGGTCGGTGTCATCTAATGCAATTCCAACATAGTCGTATCAATGGCCGTAACAACCATTATTATGATTTTTATAAATTATGGTTTTATTCCTTAATCCTCAGCCATCACTGAAGCAACATCTGATTCTTCTGATATATTTTAACTCAGAAAGATGTATGTCAGTCTAGAAAGATGCTGCAGTGAGTTTGTCTCTTCTCTGGCTCAGACACTCTTGTCAGCCCTGCACTCAGGTGGGAAATTTCGCACTTTCCCGTCTCCACGAACACACCTTGTTTCATTTCGGCACCGTCATGTTCCTCGGCAGAGCACTGAGTGTTCAGACTTGTGACTCTCACATCAGAGGCTCCCGAGCACTTCCAGTTCCATTATGTGGAGTGTGAGAGTCAGTGAGTCATGCCTGCTGTTGTTATGAAGCCGCTTTCCTTTAATTCAGAGAGAAAGAGAGCTACAGTGGGAAGGGAGGGGTGAAAAAAGGTGAGAAGGACGGGAAGAAGAAGTAGAGGACAGGTGGTAGAAACAGGAAGAGACCTGGTGTGATTGTGTTTGTGCATATGCATGACTGGCGTGTGTGCATGCACAGACACACCTGCAGGCGTGCCATGTGTGACAGCATGACGTGCTAATTCACAGCTTGCGTGCAGCAGCAGTTGTAAAGGTCATTATATGTATATATTTGTGTGGGAGGTGTGTGCGTAAACATACTGTAACCCCATCAAGAACAACAAGATAAATGCTGCCACTCGCACTCACAATATGTACTTCATGGATCTGAGACGACATGTGCAAATTGTGCTTGTTAATTTGAGTCAGTCTGGACACAAATATATAAGCCAAATACATTTTTTTACATTATCTCTATGTGTGTACTTCGCTATTATGTTGAAAGGCCAGGAAGATATTTAGACTTAGACTTGAAGCATTAATGATATAAAAATGGTTTAATAAAAGTTATTACGACAGCAGAAAACAAAGTTCCAAACTGCTTCATGCAAGACTGAAAAGTTATGTGTTTGTCATACTATGCCAGGCAGCCACTGGTTTCCATTTGTACAAATGAACCTGCAGAAACTTGCTCGTATAGTGGAGTCCATGTCAGTGTTGCATCACTGTTGAGTGCTAACACAGCTGATTAATTTGAAAAGTCTGTAGTAGTTCATAACAATAATGTAATTATAAAAACAAATCAAAATCATTTTAAGTATAAGGCTGATTATAATTCACTCTGTAAATGTAAGCTTAGATAGTAACATAAGTTAACGTTGGCTTGACTCCAGCATGCTGGCGTTTATAAAGGAAACAAAGAGGTTCAGTTCTGGCTTTGAATGTCCGTGGAGGGATTTTATTGTTTCCTTTATAGCACTTAAACTAGAAGCTGAGCTACTACTGGGCTCTTCTTTAACATACTAAGCAGTTTTGTTCGGCAGTTTTGTTCCACTTATATTCATGGTTTTATTACAAATCAAATGTGCTGGAGTGGAGAAAGAAGAACAAAAAAAATGTGCTTGTTTTCTCGCAGATTCTGCGATCTGGTCAACAGCATAACAGAGGAGGCCTGGAAGAGTCCCGAGGAGGGAGACTGTGACACTGACGCCTTGGAGGTGAGAGACTACAGTCACTCCAACAGTTTTTCTTTAACCTTATAAACTGTGGTTATATAGTTTAGTTCTACTTTTTGTAGCTTTAAAGTTAATCAAGAATTCTTTCCTATAGTTTTCGCCTTCCCCAGAGCTAGTGGCACATCTCAGCCGCTCGGTTCCACTACTGTTATCTCCATATATTTACCTAAATAAAGCCTTTATTTAAAGGGTTGTAAAACATCATACACAACTGATATGAGAATCTCTTTGGAAGCAGGAATCCGTACATTGTTTGAAGAATCACTTGATATGAAAAAATTGCATAATGTGCATTTGAAAACGCTGAATTTTCACCAACTTTCAGATCTGCAGCACTGCATCACTCTTTCAATAAGGATTTACATGTTTTCTGTACATTTTGTTCCATCCTGTTGTTCCCCTGCGGTGCACTTTGCCTGCTTTTAAAATGTCACAGGAAATATGATGTGATTGTGGTGTTTCCATTGAAAGATTTGAAGTGCTGACAGAAAAATTCACCAGCAAACCAACTCTCATCAGCAGTTTCTCAGCCTTGGATGAGCTCCTTGTTCGTAGCGCTCTGGCTGCGTTTATTTCCCTCACTTTTTATGACATAATGTCTTTTGACAAAAGAAATCCGTCATAAGCATGTATAAACTCTGGATTTCCATCTAGCTTTTCAGACTCAGTTCATCACAGTTTGCATAACAAGAACAAGAACAGACACCTGCTGATGCATTCACCTGTTGTCCCAGTGGGGGAAAAAAAGAAAAACTAATTACTCCAAAATGCTGCCACTCCCTTTTTGACTCAGTGAAATGGCACAAATCAAATGCCTAACAGGTTTCTCTCAAGAGCCAGTTTTATATCTGTCAGCCTAAATCTACTGCTGGTTTCCCTTAATTCACTCTTTATAGCAAAACATGTCCTAAAAAAACAAGATCTTAACTTGTTTTACCGTAAACATGAATCATGTGATCAAGTGCGTTAGTTGAGCGTTTCTTACTGAGGTTTCACCTGCGTCAAAGAATGGAGTTAACAAGTTTAAAGTAATCTGAATACAAAGAAAAGACCATTTGTTAAAGTTAAACCAGTAATGAACAAATAAGTTTTGATTGAAAAATGTTTTTACTTGTTGGATTTGTCTAGCACAAACAACAACAGGGACACAATGCAATAAGAACAATCCTCCATGCATGTGATAATACAGTTAGAAAAAAGCAAAGAAGTTTTCTATGCTTGTGTTTGCAAGTTGCTTTAAAACTTAAAGCTTCTTTTGACACAGAGTTAGCTTTATTAAGATCAAGACTGTAATATGCAGTAACATCAAAGAAAAGGTGTTGTAATCTATTAAATCAAAAAAAAAATTGTGAGTTAATTTTTTGTATTTTTGTATTTAAAGAAATTAAAGAAATCACATGTAGGCTCTGGTGTTTCTTTATGGTTGATTCCTACTTTGTATGTGAGAGGATTACAGTAAAAGTCTGTATAAGTTGCAGTCGGTTTCTTCAGTAAAAATACAGCAACTCAGACTTACTATATGAGCATTTCAGAGAATTTCAGTAATCTGTTGTCAAAGGCTGCGCTGCACTACAGACACAGTGATAAGAACATGTCAGACTTTAAACCCACATCAGCAACCCATTAGCACTATTGAAATGTCTGATTCATGCTTGTGGCCTTTGTCTCCACAGTATGACTATGAGTACGACGAGCATGGAGAGAGGGTGGTTCTGGGAAAAGGCACATTTGGGGTGGTGTACGCAGGCCGAGACCTCAGCAACCAGGTTCGACTGGCCATCAAAGAAATCCCAGAGAGAGACAGCAGGTGAGAATCTGCTCTGACAGGCCACCACGTTGTGTTTGTCACTCTGAGGGTTTCACGCTGCTGAAGCGTTTTTGTAAGGACTCTGAGAAGTACTGTAATAACTTTCATGCACAGTATGTACAGTTGTGATGGCGCAAGTGTTTCATCAATCTTAAGTTTTATGTGAGTAATCCTGGCCTCCAGAGGATGAATCCCTAATATTTTTGACGACCCAATGACCTTGATTGTAGTGCTAACATCATCATGTCACATAAGTTATACCGTAACGTAACTGGTTCAACATATTCAGGCTCAAAATAGTCAAACTCTTTTGCAATCACTGCAAATCTTCTATTTATTATGCTGCGCACAGATGAGCCTGAATAGAAGCAGGCGTCTGAGCAGTTTAATGCCTCATCTCCTGTTGAGCATCATAAAGAAAACTGCTGCTCTTCCATCCGGTTGAGAGCATGAAGCACCGACCAGCAGAGTCCCTGTTGGTTCCTGGCTTTTAGCAGACTTGTGTCCACTTGAGTGACTGGTTAGTGAAGAGCTGTGAAGGCGAACTCCTGCCCTCCATCTTGAATTCCCACCGCTGTCTTCTCGTAGCTGGTAGCTTTCACTGCTCATAGCAAGGGGGTCTCAGGTTCGAATCCCGGTCCCCCGAATCCCCCTTCTGTGCGGAGTTTGCGTGTTCTCCCTGTGGCTGCGTGGGTTTTCTCCGGGTTCTCCGGCTTCCTCCCACAGTCCCAAAAACATGCACAAACATGCACAAAAACATGCAAAACTACTCTACATTGCCCCTAGGTGTGAGTGTGAGTGTGAGAGTGTGTGGTTGTCTGTCTGTGTGTGGATGAATGAAAGAATGAATGAAGCAGGAATGAAAACATTTAGTCTGTCATCCACAATGTGAATAATTTCTGCCTTTCTTAGTCTTCTATGATATTGAATCTTTGGGTTTCTGACAGAACAAGACATTTGTAGACATCACCGTGAGCTGAGGACACTTGATATGAATCATTTGGTCTATAAAACTAGTTTTCTTATTATTTTGAGACATTAAGTCATTATAATAACTTACAGAATCTTTTTCTTTTATGACATTGGCCGAAATGTATGAGTATCTGTCCTGTTCTTTTTGTGGGAGTGAAACTACGTCATTGTGGCCTGCTCGTGTTTTGATGTTTCGCCTTTATAAATACAGGTACTCTCAGCCGCTACATGAGGAGATCGCTCTTCACAAGCACTTAAAGCACAAGAACATCGTCCAGTACCTGGGATCCATCAGCGAGAACGGCTTCATAAAGATCTTCATGGAGCAGGTGCCTGGAGGTGAGACCTGTTGTTGACAAGAGTTTGATTCAAACAAGAGATCTGCACCACTTGTAACAGAATAGAATAACTATATAACTTTATACATAATAATAGAGCTCAAAATGCTAACAGCATGTGCAGCTTATTTCAAGTTTCCACAATCTGCATCGTCTTAAAGAAATCCTTCAAGTGCCTGTTAAAATGTGTGTGTTTCTCCTTCATCCTTTGATCTTTACCTGGATAAAGCTATTGTACTGAAAACAGTACATTTTACGCTGCTGGTTGTGTTTACACCACAGGGCCACTTTTCTTGGAATGAATTTTTACTGTTCTGAAATGGGCAATTAACAACCAAATATCCTTATGAAACACGCTCTGCTTTAAAAACAGAACACCAGCATTTACCCTCACTTTGTGCAAAACGTCTGCCGACACTCTGACTTGCGCGCTGATCGGAACTGCACTGCTAATGTCAGGTCAGCATGGCTGTATTGATCGTTGTTGCACTTTGTCCCATGGTGTCAAGGGAGTCTGTCTGCACTGCTGAGGTCCAAGTGGGGCCCTTTGAAAAACAACGAGTCCACCATCGGTTTCTACACGCGGCAGATCCTGGAGGGGCTCAAATACCTGCACGACAACCAGATAGCACACAGAGACATCAAGGTGAATAAAAAGAAATTACTGCCCAATTAACATGCTGTATTCTTTGTGGCATCATTGGCTTCTTGTTGACCAGTTGAAGCCATATTCGAGTTCAGTATCTTTTGTTTAAATTCGATAAGGACACTTAACCGGGCTGCATTTGCAGATGTCTTTCAATCAGCACTCAAATGTGACTCAAATCTCATTCGTGACAAATGTTAACGTTGATCGTCACAGCTGTTCTTGTGTCTGGCGAGTTATTTTTTTAGGAGAAATCTTCCAATGCGCATGAGGTGAGGACTGAACATTTGCTATTTGTTTTAGTGGACAGAAGAACAAGGTGTGCTGCAGAAATGACAAGATGTTGTGATTTTATTTATAGCATATTTCATTACAAGTGGAGTCTGTCTAATTTAAGATGCGTACAGTAACAGGAAAGACACAAATGAATAAAATAATTGCAAGAAAATACACCTGTAACAAAAAGGACGAAAATACAAGAAGACCCACCACCCAATGATACTATATAGACAAAAGTATTGGGACACTTGTCAATTCAAACTCATCCAACCATGTCTTTATGGAGCTTTGCTTTGTGCACTGGGGCACAGTCATGCTGTAATAGAAAAGGGCCTTCAACAAACTGTTGCCACAAAGTTGGAAGCATAGCATTGTCCAAAATGTCTTGGTATGCTGAAGCATTAAGATTTCCCTTCACTGGAAGTCAGGGGCCGAGCCCACAACCCCATAAAGAGGTGTGTCTGGATACTTTTGTCTGTATAGTGTATTAATGAGACTCAAACCACAAACACAGACAGACGTAAAGAAATCAAAGTAATTTAAGGTAAGAAAGAGTTATTCAAGGACTGCAGAATTTACGGTTATAAGATGTGAATTAAACTCCATTAGTTTGCATGCTGAGCACTCGTTCGCTGTGACAGTAATCCTGACTTCCCTTTTCTTCTGTAAAATCCCCTTCGTTTTATCTCAGTTCTGACAAACCGACACTGATAACACTTCGATCACATACAGTCATTAGAGTCTGCAGTCTCTTTCCCCGTACGTTCAGCTGATTTAACAGCACTGTCATATAAACGCCATTAGTGGCACGTAAATGTTAATCACTTTGTTTTGGCCCGGGATGACGCCCTCGTCCTCCCACACAGTGTGTTGTAACCTGCTGTTTGTCGCTTCCACCTCACATTAACTCAATACATCGTGAGCGGGGAAATTCAGTGAGGGAAAGGTTGTCGTTCTGTTCTCACGAATGCATTTTCAATGTGCAGGGGGACAACGTTCTCATCAACACCTACAGCGGCGTCCTGAAGATATCCGATTTTGGCACGTCCAAAAGGCTGGCTGGGATCAACCCCTGCACTGAGACTTTCACAGGTACACCCTGACTCCACAGACTGACAGACTCAATTATCCCCTGCTTCCTGTTCACACACGACCTCAAAAAACACTTGAGATGTCTGTTAAATTCCTAAAAACCCACACTGAGAATAGCTGAGCTGCTGCCACTCAGAGACGCTGGGCTCGGCATCAGTCTGCGGTCACATCGAGCAGGTCGGCAGTGGCCAATTGCAGCTCAGTTTGACCTCATGGATTACACCATCTGGCAGCGGATTGGAACAGACAGGGACTTACCCCGAATGGTGGAGCTCTTTCAGGAAACTGGGCTACTCCTTCTTATAGCCCCGTCCTGCTATAAATGTGTCCCAGTCCTGTTTTTAGCTCAGTGGACAAGCTCCTAAAAGCAGCCCAGCGGGCTATTATTAGAACAAAGGAGTCCTTTCATAGGGAGAGCAGAAAATGTTTCTTTGGACTGAGCTGTGATTACTTGACAGCACTCATTGGCTCATTGCTGTTGCTCACATGAGGCCACAAAGCTTGCCTGAACCTGATAAAGCTCTTGTAACCTGATTGGTCATTAGTAAGAATGGTTTCACCGCCTCAGGAGAGACGTATCTCATAATTAGACTTAACGCCGCCTATTTTAGGCATTCACATCAGTTACTCTCATATGCTGCTTTACCTTTTGCTCAATGAAACACTTTTTCACCTTCACGTTGTATTTAAACTAATAGTTTTTGTAGGCACATTGTAGTGGCCTGTAGAGCCTGTAGATTTATACATGCAGCTGCTGAGTGTATTAAAAAAAATAAATAAAAAAAGAGGAAATGTGCCGTTTTGTTCACCTAAAGCAGAGGGCAGATTTGACACACTTTTGTTTCTGCTATTAACTTGTGTAGCGTGCAGGTAATTAAGATTGGTCAGAGTTTGCTTTTCATGTGCAGTCAATGAATTACTTTATTATTACTTTGCTGTTAGATGAGCTCTTGACTTAGCTTAACATAAAGCCGATTGAATCTGAAAGTGTCTACAGTATGATGAATCCCAGTCCCAGCTCAAACACTTAAAGTATATGTACCACTAATTACTGCAGATGATTCTACTCGTTTGTTAACATTTTGGCCCAGTGAACATCTACGCTCTCCGTCTATGTATTTATTATGTATTTATGTTTGTTTGTCCAGGCACACTGCAGTACATGGCTCCTGAAATCATAGACAAGGGTCCTCGGGGATACGGCAAGCCAGCAGACATCTGGTCTCTGGGCTGCACCATCATAGAGATGGCAACTGGGAAACCACCTTTCTATGAACTGGGAGAACCACAGGCTGCTATGTTCAAGGTGACCAGCAGTTACAAATCCCATCATCCCACTGGGTCATGTGTTTAATTATAGCAAAGGGGCTGTGGAACTAAGGCAGGTGAACATCTGTGTCCTGAGTGACTTCTTTCATAAGAAGTGTTGATGAAAAATGCCACTGAGCAGCTGCAGCTCTGCCACCTCAACATGGAGGATGTGCTCAAATGTCATGTCTGAGAGCCTTTTTTAAAATGCTGTATCAAAAGACAGATAGGATATTTTCTAAAGTATCTGATATATGTGTCATGTTTTCTTAAAGATTAACATCTCAGAGCTTACTGTCAGCTTCCTGTCGTTATCACCGATTTGTGCTGTTGCTCCAAAAGCCAGAACATTTTGTTTATCTTCTGCTCAAAACTGTGAACAACAAACGAAGTGCAGCGAATCTGATGGTAATATTATGTGGCATTGAGGGCTTCTCTTCTTTGATATCATAGGAATGTTTTTCTGCCACCAAACAAACTTTGACAGCTGACACAGTCACTGACAGTCAGACATGCAGCAGTCAAAGCTGTCAGGCTTCTGAAGGCCCAAACTAATGAATGAATAACTTAACTCATAAAAAAACAGATTAGCGTTACCTTAAAATACATGAAGCCGACACGGACGCTAACACAAAATGTTTTATGTATCTCTTTTTGTTGCGTGATTAAAGATAAAGTTTGTGCACAGCCACTTCTCCACGAGACCTCCATAAGAGATGCTAACTTTGTGCACAGAATATGCAAACTGTATAATGAGCTGTGCAAGCCTTCCTCTGCCCGTCTAGACCTTTAAAACCTGCTGTGCTCTGTTCACTTGTTACCCGTTGCTCATCATGTGCGACTAAAAAAACACGCTTCTTCTCAGTTCCTCTTTATATGGAAATAAAACCATTGAATCAGCCGTTCTGCACCTGCATTGTGTTACCACCTGCGTGCTGTAACGTGATCCAGCCCAGTAGAAACTCCAAATATTGTCTATGCATGAACATTTGTTTGAACACAAACAAACACATATAGTTCATGGAGAGGAAGCAGCACAGAGTCCCTCCTGTTCTTTTGTTTTTCCACAGTTTCTATGTGCACGTGTCTTTGTTTGAAATCTCTTATTCACTCAATTTACACTGCGTATTTGATTTGGATGAAAAAGTAAAAGGTGCTGCACACCAATGAGATATTTATTTTAGCTGTATATGGCCCATTAAAGACAGTTAAGATGTTTTACGGGTTGTCTGGAGAACATTAAAGCGCTCCTGTCAAAACTCTAAAACATGGAGTTTTCCTTAAGATGTAATTTAATAAAATGGCTGTGAATTTAAACAAGGGGGCTTGTGTTGATGCCTTCTCGTGAACAAAGCGTGAAAGCAGAACCTGGGATGTCCTCACCTTTTTGGGTCTTTTCACAGAGTTGTGCAGTGCCACCATGTTTATCTCGTGTGGTGCCTGCAGTATAGTGTGGAGTTTTCCCAAACAGTTAAACGGTCCTTATACACCCTTCACTCATCCTTGTGGAATGTCTCAAGGGAGGGGCATCTCCCTGCTGATCTTAAGTCAACATTCCTCAACTGCAACGACGGGAATCTCTGGCGTTCGTATTGTCATGAGAGTCTCATGCTTGAACTTTGAACATTCTTGCTCTCGGCTGCTGCCCCAGGCTGCAGTCGGGCCTTGAGCTCAGTCCCTGAGTAAACACTTTGCACTTTGCACTCATTTGCACTTAATTTACCCCAAAGAGCCTTTGGGAGGCATGTGCACTCATTTATTTTTTTTCATCCTTTTTCTTTTCTCCTCCTGCTTCTGTATGAACTGAATATGTCCTTTGTCTGCAGGTTGGCATGTTTAAGATCCACCCAGAGATCCCAGAGTCCATGTCGCCGGAGGCCAAAGCCTTCATCCTGCGTTGTTTCGAGCCCGACCCGGACCGTCGTGCCACGGCTTTGGACCTGCTCACCGACGAGTTCCTCACCGTCACCAGCCGCAAGAAGAAGAGCAAGAGTAGCCTCACAGGTGGGTTCAGTTCAGTTCACACGAGCAGCTGAGGTCCACATAAGGTGATAAAAATAAAAAAATATGCTCCAGTTTGAAATCACTCAGTATGAGTGGGACAATAAAATGTTGAACAGGACTGAATGATCGTCGATTAAGTGAAATTAAAAATTAGAGTAACACAAGAAAATGTTAACAATAAATAAAAGTAAATAAAACAAATAAACAGAAGAAATAAAAAAAGGAATCAATACCAGTAAGGCAAAAGATGAGGTTTCTTTTAAAATGTCTCCACAGAGGTGGTGTCTCTCAGATCTGCAGGCAGACACACAAACTTATTTTTACAGACCAAATAAGAAGGCGTTACAGCTAGGTGTTATAAAAGCTTGCATCCTTTTTTCTCTGTCGGTCTGAAACAGTGTCTTTAACCTGCTGTTCATCGTGCAACCTGAACGCACCGTTAACTTTCATTGTCTGGATTTCTGAATAATTGCAGTTCTCGCTGCAGCAGAGATGCCATCATGTGCTCTGGCACCAGCACAAAAGATCAGAGAAAAGCTTAAAAGCTTGCCTACTTGGAAATGTTGTTCTGCCAGTCGTACATGGACTTCATGTTCTGTTTTGTTCTCAGCTAGCTGCTGACACATATCTTTTATGGTTTTCCCCCACAGCGCTGACACCGGGGTCAGGTGAGTTACTTTACTCTCTGCACTTCTTCTTTCAGGCGTATTTGCCATGACAGGAACTGCTTTGTAATCTGTATGTCAGTAAAACATCTGCCTGCTTTGCTAAAGTGTATCCAGGCTACAGTTTTGTTTTTTTGTTTTTTCTCTGCCAGTGGCTACCTGCCTCGCACGACTTTGCCCTTTCCAAGAACTCAAAATAGACATTGCACAACATGACTTCTTTCCAAATGCTTGACTGTCTTTATAACCCCCCTGTTTCATCATTTATACACAGTTGCTGTAATTTGCTGCCAGATACATCAGATAGAGCTCATCTTAGCATGATGGCAGAGTATTATCTGATTTTTCTTTGTGTCTTTTCTGAAAAGGAAGCCAGTTTTTACTCGGCACTGTGACTAATTTCCCCCTCTTCAAAGCTTTAGCTCTTTTTGTTATGAAAGCTGATTGGTTCAGTCTCCGCCTGTGCGACCATACGTGAGACTGTTAGTGCACGAATGATGCAACAAGCGTGAGCTTTCATTTTCGCCTGCTCTTGTCCTTCAGAGTACCTTCGCAGCATCTCCCTGCCGGTGCCGGTGGTGGTGGAGGACACCAGCAGCAGCAGTGAGTACGGCTCCGTCTCCCCTGACAACGACCTCAACTCCAACCCCTTCATCTTCAAGCCCAGCGTCAAGTGCTACAGCGAGAGGGATGTCAAAGGGCCCAGGTCACTCTTCCTCAGGTAGGATGAGTCACTGTGATGTGATGATTATTAATAATCTGCCATTTTGATTCACCTTAGGTTGACTTAAGCAACCTTTTTTTAGCTTATTACGCCTAAAAGCAAAGCAACATACCAGTGAAAAAGATGCCGTTCCAGTCCACAGACCTGAATCCAAAATGTTTTCTTCTCCACCCAGCATTCCAGTGGAGAACTTTGAAGACCACAGTGCGCCTCCATCTCCCGATGAGAAGGATTCGGGCTTCTTTATGCTCCGGAAGGACAGCGAGAGACGAGCCACCCTGCACCACATCCTGACTGAGGACCGGGACAAGGTGGTGGCCAACCTGATGGAGGCCCTCACACAGGTTGGTTAAGGAAGGCACCATCAGTCAGACAGATAAATCAAGAAAAATAGCAGCCTTTCCTGTTATGGCTTCTGTCTCCATCTTACCGTCTCCCCCTCACCTCCAGGGCTCTGAGGAAATGAAGCTGAAGCCTCAGCACATCTCCACCCTCGTGGTCAGTCTGGGCGACTTTGTTCGCATGGCGGACAGGAAAATCATCGCCAACACGCTGTCTCAACTCAAGCTGGAGCTGGACTTTGACAGCACCGCCATCAGTCAGCTGCAGGTCGTGCTGTTTGGCTTCCAGGATGCTGTGAGTGTTCATCACAAAAACACCACCTAACATTACAGAACCACCCGCTTCTCATCTCTTTATTTGAGGCTTTGAAATGCTGCTCATTATCTTCTCTCTTGCACCTGTGACTTATGTTCCTGTTTATCATCCATAATCTATCTGCAGACTGAGGTGTTTCGAGCCTCTGCACAAACCGTGAGCTCTGAGCACTTAGATATAATTGTTGCCATCTTACATGAGCTGCTGATAGTAACAGCAGATGTCCATGTTGCTGCGCGGGGATCAGACAGATAACTGTGAAATACTTTTAACCTTCAAGTGAGGTGATAGAAGGGGAATCTGTCTCGAGTAATTGCACATTCTGTAAAAAGGCAGAACTGATGAAAGGACTCCAGAGTAAGTGGTTGTTGTCATACTTGTAAGGGGTGTTGCGTAATCCTGCAAGAACATGAAGCTCTGATGCCTCCTGTTGGTCAGTCGGGCACACAATTTATTTTAGAAGAAGAAAAGTCGTGCAGCTGATAAGATTCAGAGTTTGGGTTGTTGTGCACAAATTCAAATGTACAATAACATCTTAGGATTTCGGCAAAGATAGTTTGATTCTTCAAAGCTTTTGCTCACACAAAAACAAACACTGATCAATTAACAATTTAAAAGATATGAGCATGAAGATGAAAATGTACCAATCATATGAAATGTATTCATTAAACACAGTAAAAGTGCATTTCTGGAACTGGTCTCCAGGTGAACAAAGTGCTGCGAAACCACAACATCAAGCCTCACTGGATGTTCGCTCTGGACAACATCATCCGTAAAGCTGTGCAGACGGCCATCACAATCCTGGTGCCAGGTAACGTCATCAGCGTCTCGAGCAGATCACCCCTAAATGAGTTATCGCTGGTCCCTCAGGCCAGCGCTGAGTGCCTGGTGAATGCAGGAGTTCACCCTGGAAGCTACGGCCAGCACAGCTTTTTGTTGAACGACAGATTGTCACTGGCGGATGTTCAGGGGTGACGGCGCCAAAATCATCCACATGTACACAATCGATAAGTGTTAGCGCTAACGACTCACCTGTGTGGGGCAGGCAATAGCTGGAAAGTATGAAGAGAAGGACGAACGTGACTGAAGTGCAGCTCAGTATGATCACTTGATGATGAAATTTTAGACCAGAGAAATAAACCAAACCCTACATTTCAGCAACTTAAAACAAGACTACTTAGACTGAAATTAAATTTTTGGAACAAAGCCAAGGTTTGGCAGGCATGGTGAAGTTTTATACAACCCTGAGATCAGTTCCTACGTTCTGATAGCACAGAAAACAGTCTCCCTCTGTGCTGCAAGTGAATCTGAAACAACATTCTCTGTAGCTCATCATCTGCAAAATCAACACATCATGATTTTGACTGTGGAGGTTTAATCAGCATGGTTTCATTTACTGCACCAAAAATAACAGTGATAAATTGGCTGATACAGCCAAACTACTGTATTGCTGTATGCATTAAATTACACACAACTTTTAGTCTAATCCTCAAATTGCTTTGGTCCGACCAGCAGTCCCAGAGCCCATAGAATCTAACCTACAGTGAAAAGCAGCAAATCCTCACATTTGAGAAACTGGAACTGGTAAATGTTTGTCAGTTACCAGTTTGTCACGTTCGACAAATAACCTATACAACTGATTGAATTATCATTTTTCTGTTGATCAACTAGTTAATCATCTTTAAGCTTTTCAGTTGTAATGCTACTCTCAAAAACACATTTTTACAGACTGGGTGATACTTTCCATAGAGCCAGCGCGTCTCCGTAAGACAAACTGCATCCTATCCATCCTGCTGATTGGCTGATTGATCCTTCATTAAATCACTAAAGTAACCTTCTGCGTGTGTGTTCAGAGCTGAGGCCTCACTTCAGTCTGGCCTCAGAAAGCGACCCAGCCGAGCAGGAGGACGTTGATGATGACATCGAGCCGGAGAGAAACTCCACCCACCAGAGCCGGGCGCCTCCTGTTGCAGCTCACGACGACACCGTGGCCACCTCGGGAGTCAGCACGCTCAGCTCCACCGTCTCACACGAGTCCCACAATGCACAGCGCTCTGTGAGCATGGAGCTGGGCAGGATGAAGCTGGAGACCAACAGGTAGCCATGAACCTTTTTTTTCTTTTTTTTTTACAGCCATGTTGGATCTCCTGATTTTTCAGCCTGCTTTCATGTCTTTCCTTAGTCATTTTATTAATAATTCATCCTTTTTTGTTGATAATCCTCCCGTCGTGTTTCCTCCGTCCGACTCGTTTTACTTCAGGCTGCTGGAACAGCTGCTGGAGAAGGAGAGAGAGTATCAGGCCATCCTGCAACAAGTGCTGGAGGAGAGAGAGCAGGAGATCAGACTACTGAGGCTGCGATCTGAGCCTGCAGGTCTGTACTTCAGCTTACTGGCTGCACGTTACTACAACCAGCTGTCTTTAAAGAAATCAGTGCAGTGAAATATCCAAAACTCATCAGACTCACTAAGGAATTTATGCAAGCTGCAACTTTATACAAGTTTCTCCTGTACTGATAGCAGATTTACCAACTGATACTCATTTTACGTTAGTGAGCTTGACATTTTTGGCTTAAGTTATGTTTATTTGCTTATTTAAAAATGTTTGGGGCAGAAAATTTCACAGGTGAAGAACTACATTTTTGACATTGAATTGCATTGAAATTCCAATTAGTTAACGTGTTGACTTAAAAATGGATTCTGTTCACTGTGTTCTGTGGCAGACGTCCCTACATCATCAGATGGTCCTGAGGTCCAGAGGAGTCCACCTTCACAGAGACAGGAAGACCCGGATCTGACCAGCTGGTTGAGGCTTTACGGTGCTGACCAGGACTCCATAGACAGAGTGAGTCCCTGCTTTCACGTTGGAGCTGGACATCACACAGTGACCGCAGCCGAGTTGACAGTACACACCTGAATGTTTGACATATAAAAACAGTTGAGAGTTTTCAGCAGCGAAGATGAAGATCTTCTTAAAACGGTGCTGCTTGGTGCTTTGCAACTAGATCAAACCGTAAAATAAGAGGCCGTATAAAGCATTGCACAGAGCCAAAGAACAGCAGCTAACCCCAGAACTAAGTCCTCGTTTCATGCATTTTGTTTCTCCAGATACTGAATGAGGAGTACACGCTGAACGACATCCTCCACGATGTAACGAGAGACGATCTGAAGAGTCTAAGACTGAGGTAGTAAACCTTTTCTTGTCTTTCTCACGATGAACAGTGCCAGTTTCACTTCACTGCATTCAGTGTTCGGTCACTAAAATACATGCTGACTCGCACATCTAAAAAGCACTGCAGAAACACGGAAGCAAAGGGCAGCTCCCTCTGTTGCATAACGGGTTTGTGTTGATGTATTTTCCTGTTCTTACATTAGGCTTGCATGGGCCGGCTTCGCACTTTAGTGGCAACAAGAACTAATATCTGACTTCATTTCTCAAAAATCCTACAAGGTGACCTTTAGAAACAAAAGTGTACAAATGCGCTCAAAGGTTCTAAAATTGTTTTGAGCTGTTTGATGAAGTTGCCCACATAACATCTTTAAACGTGTATTAGCTGAAACAAGAGTTTCCATCTCCTTTTTCAGTTTCTCCCGTTTGTGGCAGCATATCAGCTCATAGTTTATCATGTGAAACACCTCAAAATCATTATTGATACACACTCTTAAGGCCATCACTGTATGTGTAAGACTTGTACATTTCTGCCTTTGCCTCCTCCCAGTGGTTGCATTTAAAAAGGACAGTCTGCAAAACAACCAGTTGACAGTGATATGTTTTCAGGACTTGAAAAGACTTTAAAAGACTTAAATCCTCAAAACAGCCATAGAAAGTATTAAAAAGCTTTTTTCTCTTGCCAGCTCTAGGCAGTAATGTTAGTTATAAAATGTTTTTGCGTCGAGTACCTGTTGTGAGGCAGGTGCAATCTACAGCAAACATTGTCACAGCCGTTAGCTACAGTAGCCTGGAAGCTCACAGGCAAATTTCATATCAATCCATCAAGCCATTCTCTATCGCTTTTTTAGTAATGACTGTCATGCACTGTTGAGAGGTGAAAAAAATGTAATATAAACTAATCACGGTTTTCCATCACTCTGTGAAACAGGTATCAAAAGGCATTCGTTTATTCATATTAAGACATAGAAGACATGTATTAAGACGTACGCAAAGTTTCTCCAAAGTGTGCCTTAGAATGGCACGTATTCCCTCTCACTCAGACAAAATTCTACATTATATTGATAACACATATTTTGCCAAGGTTAACTACAGGACACAAAATGTCCCCTTCTCTGTAGGGTCCATTCTCAGTGTTTGTCCACACATCACACTTGTGTATGCTGAATATTGGACCAGGATTGGCCTCGAGAGTATCAACCTGTGGAACATACACTGTAATCACTGTTGGTTGCACACAAGAGATGTCATACTGTACTAGTGTATATTGTAACTCAATAGTCTTTTCTGTCTTGTCTCTCTTACCCTGTCAGAGGTGGGATCCTGTGTAAGCTATGGAAGGCCATCACAGACCACAGAAGGCAGAAGCCGATCTGAGGCCTTAAGCGGCGACAACCACTCAGAGAAGTCAGGACTTTTGTCCCAACAACTCAGTATTCTCCTCTTTACCTCAGTATTTATAAGAGTAAGACTTTTAGGAGAAGACCCTGTGTTTGCCATGTGCGCAGAGCAGCTTTACACTCTTACAAGACACTCCGTGACTTGTCATGTCGGGAGTATTTTGATAATTTTGAAAAATTTTAGATGGAAAAAAAAAACCACATACTTTGAAAGCAACAATTACTGAGAAGTGCCACTAGTTTTGCTATGCCTTATGGATATTACACAGCTTTTTGTTACAGATGCGTTAGAAATGACAATTGGGTGGAAAATCTATTGTTAAAATCTTGAAATCTGTCGAAACATTTTCACCTGTCTTTACAAGACATAACGTTTACAAAACACGAGAACGACCATTTTCTAAAACAAGCCTGAGATACAAAATACTACACTCAGAATCATCTGTACTAATGTTTCTATCATAGACGTCTTATCACTACTTTATTTAAATGTATTTTTAATTTAATTGTTATGGTAATCTGAAGGATGTCAGTGCATGCCCTGTTTTTTTTTTTTTTTTTTTGTTTTGTTTTGTTTTGTTTTGTTTTGTTTATCCATACTGAGACTTATTTAAATTGTTGATGCTTTTTTTCACATTTCCTTTTATAATATGAATCTACATTTTTATTTTTCAGAAACATGTAAATATTGTGTTATAAAATTTTATGTGACTGACAATTATGTACTTAAAAAAATACATTGATAAACATTGTTAAATCTCCATGTGGATTGGACCGAGTCTATCATGAACACATCTGAAAAATGAATTGTATAGTATTGTATTTTCTATTGTCAGAAATTCTGAGATAATATTCAGCTAGTGATTAATATTACATCAAATCATTTGCTCCATTTTTACTGTTGTACACTGACAAAATTGTGCTTATCTTGCTTGTGTGGAAATCATCATTCAGTCAGATGTTTGCTGTAATGAAATTCCTGAAATGCAAACAAATTTCAAATGGAAGAGCCTTGACCTTCTTTTTATTTTAAAACATGATGTCAGAAATGGGGAAAATAATCATGAGCAGTGTGTGTCCATTTGTTTCATATCTAAAGTTATTCAAGATTTTTGTGTCGTATTGTTAAAAATAAAACTTTTCATCTTGAAACTGTGAAAGGAATGTGTTCTCCTGTAATGATGTCCTGTAACATGGAAATGACCACAGCTAAAAAGATTATTTTATTGAAAAAACTGACTGGTACATGCATGGAAAAAGATTCTGCTTGGTATAAAAAAACAAACAAAAAAACCCCTGAAAACTGGATCAAAGTTTAGTAAATGGTTGCTGCTGGTATACTAGTATACTAATACTACCTTTGAGACAGGTATACTAGTAGAGAATTGATTAAAATCACAAAAAAATAAAAATAAAAAAATCATACAATTAGCTTAGGACTGCAACAAATTAAAAATTAACACGAGAAATTAAATGGGTGAGAAAAACGTTAGCAACAATTCCAGACTCTCCTGTGTTTAGTTAGTTCAAATACAGGTGTAGAAATAACTGCACACTGGGTCTATTTATGCACGCAAAGTAGGCGAGATAAAGACTGATAAACAGAGCTACAGGTGCGCTAGCTCTCCGCCCGCCATATTTGTCCATCAGTGTGACGTCTGTGGTTTCTGCTGAGCAGCCAATCGTTTCAGTCTCGCGGTCGTCTCCCGCTCACCATGACAACGACGGATTTTTTGCATCGTCAGAGGGCAGAGCGTTAGCTCATTTTCTTATGATTAACAGATGGATATTGTTTTAAAATAGCGTATCTTACAGTAGCATTACGGACATATATTTGATGTAGGAAGGTTGTGTTTGCTGCGTGGACCCTCATGTGTCGGAGACCAGCCGGAGGCAGCGGGAGACGCCGTTTAGCTGCGTGAACAACATGGCTCTTCCTCAGCATCCCCGGCTGCTGCTCGCCTGTGTTGTGCTGCTGGGTGCAGCCCGACGTATCGACACTCGGTCCTCACCAATATCGGACTTAAAATCCAAAATATCAGGGGTAGAAGAGCTGTTGGAGGAATTCCACAAGCAGCTCCAGCAGGACCAGGCGTACAAGGTGGGCGATGTGATTGACTCTTGTGTGGGCGACTTCAACGCCGCCGGGGAGCGCATCATCCGGGCCAAGGCCTCCATCGAGCAGGGGGCCACCTTCCTGTTGGCCCCGGACACGGTGTACACCTGGAAGGACTGCCTGCACGCCTGCTGCTCCCAGCCTCACTGCACCGTGGCGGTGGTCCAGGAGGACCCGAGGCAGCCCGGGGAGAGTCTCAGCTGCTACCTGTTCAACTGCACCTACAGGAACAGAAACGTCTGCTCCTTCGCACTGCAGCAGGGCTTCACCACATACAGCCGGGCTACCAACACAACGCAGGGACACCTCCCTGTTTCACCGAGCGGCTCGGCCAGGATGCCCGGGGAAGGACAACCTGATGAGGACGATCCACAAGGTGAGACATCACACAAATCAAAAGCATACAGATTTTACAACAACCTGAAAAATGTGTTTAATCGAGGCTTAGAAAAGCGTTGCGTATGGATAGCCTGTTGTCTCAAATCTCAATTAAATGGCGCTTCGTGTGCTTAACCAGATGAACATACCGGTTAGTTAAGTTATTATCAGCTATCATGACTGATTTGACTGACGGTATACAGAGTTTTACACAAGCTCTCTAACATGTATCTCTGCACCTGAGCTCCAGCCACCAGCAGCTGCTGCTTATCTCGATAAAGCAGGCATGGCGGGTTAATGATTCGCCTTTTAGCTTCTGGCCGTGCAAAAATGACCTCAGCACGTTGAGACCAGCAGCAGGTGTTTTTGTGTTTTTAATCACAGGAGTAATCTCCTCAAAAATAGAGATTTACTAGAGAAGCAAGAAAGGTGGATAGATTTTGGTGCTTTTCTATGTTTTGTATCATTCTGAACTAAATATCTTTTGGTTTTTAATTGTTAGGTGGACAATAGGAGACATCTGAAAATGTGTTGGACATTTTTCACAATTACTAGACCAAAACTGAATTTGAGAAAACAATCAGCAGCATTAATTGACAATGAGAGTAAAATGTTATGTTCAAATGCACCCCCAGCATCTCCACTTCTCATCATCTCACTGCAGTACAGTTATAAGAACATATTTTATGTCTAAACGTACAGTGGAATTAAACAAGAATTAAAGAAGGCAAGTGGTACACATCCTCTATGCTTGCGTGGTGTTCCTGTTTGATTCTGCAGAGGTGGATGAGCCTCCTCGCAGTGACGCTGGACAGGATGTGGTGATCCAGTTGCCCACAGACTGGGCTGTCCTGGATGGACGGGACAGTGTGGACGACCACAGGATCAGCCACTATGAATGGACTCTCATCAGGGGGGACACAGCCATCAACATGAAGGTCAGAGCCAGTATCTGAGCCATTGTGCAGTAAAATGACTGAAACCCTGGACAAGCGGATTAAGAAAATACAGGAATATTTGTTTTGTTTTGTTTTTCTTCCAGGGATCAGATGTCTAACATTTGAATTTGCATTATGAATAGTCTCTAAACTGATGCTGTCCTTACAGACACCAGCATCAAATTGCTTGTTTGTATTAGTGAAGTCAACACAGCTCCATTATACCTCGCCGTGCCAACAGAGATGCGATTACGTCCAAACCTGCCGCAGTGTTGGAGTCTGCCTTCTGTTCACAGAGGCAACATGCCGAGCATCTAGTACAATATGTCCTACATTTATATAAATATTCACACTTTAATCTGTGGTCACTCTCCATTTTCTGCCTTTTCTGGTGAAAACGTTAAGCAGTGCTGATAATCCTGAGTAATGAGATGAGATGGTGTTTTTCTGTAAAGACATGAATACCTTCAGTTTATATCAGTTTGTCTGCTGTTTAAGATTTTGCTGTAATGCTTATAGCATTTTAGGTACATTAGCTTAGGTCATTTTGGGCAATACTATAAATTCATGATCCGGAGTGTTTTATAATAATTTTGGATTCTTATGTGATTTTTTCATCAGTCTGTTGCAGTAACATTCATAAACATTTTTTAAACATTCATTCACCCGGAAGCTGTGATGTAAAATAAAAACTAATAAAAAAAACACTAACAATGCTGGAATCAGATCTTATAACCTACCGCTAACTGCTGTTAGCATGTTAAAGAAACATAAACTTTGGAGGTCTTGAAAGAAATCGTTTTTCTGTGTTGAAGGCGACTCATCCGGGGCTGCTGAAGATCAGCGGACTGCAGGAGGGCGTCTACACCTTTCAGATGACTGTCACCGACACAGCTGGCCAGAAGAGCTCTGACAATGTCTCTGTTACTGTGCTGGCTCCAAAACACCAAGCAGAAGGTGACGGCTCCCCTGAAACATATGTCTTTGTTCTGTTTTTTGTTATGAACTCCTTTATGAGAGAAAAGTTATTGTGGTGCATGCGTGAAACATTTCTTGCTGGCCTCTCGTTCACGTTGACGAATAACAGCTGAGAGAGAAGTCGATGATGACACAGCATTAAGAATATTTAAATTACTATTTTTAATGATTAAGAGTTGTTTTTGTGTGGTTACAGTGAAAGATTGTTTCAGGATCTCTGGTTGTACCTTTTCGTGCCGACAGTGTGTACAGGTCGCTGTTCAAACTACCAGTTCAAGTGTGATGACGGCTGCTGTATTGACATCACTTACGCCTGTGATGGGAAGCAACACTGTCCAGACCGCTCTGATGAAGACTTCTGCCCGAACTGTAAGAAACCACTGTATCCCACAGTCTTTTATAATCTACAATCTGTATTATCAAGATCAGATAAAGGCATGAAAAACATCAACAGTCTCTCCATCGCCCATTTGTTCATGTTTCATTTATGTAGTCGACAGCAGCAGGAAGTCAGTGGCTCATCGACCTGTAGTCCAGACAGAGGAGGATGGGGATGCCTCCATGCTCCACACTGGGCCCAGAAAGACCATAGAGAACATCATGCCAGCTCAGGACAGGAGCAAGGCTGCCCCTCCACAAAGTCCCAGGCAACCGGAGGCTCCAGTCAGTCAAGGTAAGCTTGTGTGTAAGCTTTAAGTGCTTTATTCACCGTCTGCTATATGAAAAGAACCAAGACACGAGAAAATGTTGCTGTGTAGTGTGGTGGCAACAGAAAATGGTGTGGTATTTAGGAACACGTGGTCGGACGGGAAAATGCAAGCATTTCTTTTACCTCAGCTGCACCTGTTAAAATGTTTGCTTGACAATATGAGCCTCCATCGCTGTGTCATTAGTGCAGTGTCCCTTTGTAAAGAGGCAGAGAGGGTTTATACTGTGTGCCTGGACATACGAGCAGATGGAGACCCTGTAGGCAGCCACTGAGTCATAGCGCTGAGCTCAAAATCCTGGCAGAGCCGCAGGGCCACTCTGCGTTCCCTGGGAAAGCAGCTCTTTGCCTGCTGGAACAAAGCGCCTCTGTCCCCTCCGCCATCTGATCCCTGAATCAGGCTGAGAATGAGCGAAAGAGCTTCTTCTCGGACTGGTTATTTTACTGCGGGCAGGTATTACGTGGCTGAGGTGCATTCTCAGGACTCCTTTCTTCATGTCACGAATGTTCAGGTCATCAGTATTTCTAAATGCTTGGCAAACTAAGGTGATTAAAGAATCGAGACCTCTGACTTCAGAGTTGGTTTTAACTCTGTGGGTTTGCCACGAGCGACCACTTTTCACAGCTTTTGACTCAATGCCATTGTCAGATTTATTTCAATTCATTGATGAATTGTCTGTTAACACTCACTCATACTCTCACTGTGTGTGATATCAAACTGTCGAGAAGTTGACTCTGTTGGACTCTTTCTCTGTAGATCCATGTGCTGCAGCTCCAGTTGTGGGACCCTGTAAAGGCACCTTCCCACGCTGGTACTATGACCAAAATGCAGGGGAATGCAAACACTTCCTGTACGGCGGTTGCCAGGGCAACCATAACAACTTCCTCCAGGAGTCTGACTGTGTCAGCGAATGTATACAAAAAAGTGAGAATCTGCTTCTTTATTTATTTTTTTTAAACCTAATTTTGTAATTGCAAAAACATAAAAGTATCAGAATTTTTACCCTGTTGGAAACACCTTTCAGGTCCAGCTTTCAAACCAGCATCTGCGGCTCCTCCGACCACCAAACAGACTGACATAGGTAAGGCTAGAGTGCATTTCAGTGAAACTTCATGGACATACGAGTAATATAACCGCTGAGTGTTTTCCAGTCAAACTGTGTTTGTGCTTTTCTTGCAGCTGCTCCTAAAGTTTCTCAGAGCCAAGCAGAGAGCAACAGCCCCGTCTCCAAACCGTTTCCAGTAATGGGAGGGCATCCAGTACCAGAGTCTGGTAAGACCCGACATGAACCCCTTTACATCACTGTACAACTCGTTATTTTTTTGATGTGTGGTGTCCTGCTGTAGTCGTTCTCATTTTCTGTATGGCCTCTTTTTCCTCCTGCAGGTGCAATCCTTCCTCTGGCTCTCGGCCTCATCATCACAGCTCTGCTGCTGCTCATGATCGGCTGCCGTCTCAAACTTGTTCGTCACAAGCTGAAGAAAGCCCGGCCCCTCACCACAGAGGAGTCAGATTACCTCATCAACGGCATGTACCTGTAGCCAATCAGCCAGGGGAAGCAAATAAAAGATCTACGTAGAGCTCTGACGAAGATAACCGTGGCTGTGATCATCAGAGCTCGAGACGGAACTTTTTCCAATAGTCACCGTGATTTCCCTCCAGCCCGGTGTCTATAATTTGTCCTCACTTCAGGTTGGACACACACACTGAACCCCGATGATAAATCTGCTGCCTTCAAAGCCAATGACCTATTCAGATGCTTGTGAATTCACGTCATCCCAAGAGAATCTGAAATTCCTAGTTGGATACTGATATACAGCTGTCAGCAGAGTTACCCAAAAAAAAAAAGAAAAATTCCCAAAATGCTGGCTTTCACATCAAACATGTTTATTTTCACCCATGACGGTTTTCCCTGACGAGGGCTGCGCAAAATTAGGCTTTGTTTCTGCCACTGGGTGACACTGATTTGCCATATTTATGCTGTACATTTTACCTACATTAGAGAGGGCACTTTTTTGACGGATTAGGAATCGACAACAGCTTATTCCTGAAGTTCCTCAGAATCATATAAAGCCATAGCAAATTGTATTGTTCAGATTCTATTCCTAATGTTTGTATGTTTGTTGCATATTTTTCTTTACCAAGCAAACTTACATGGAGTATGTGCTGTATTTGCGCAGATGTATTCCCTCCAAGTGCTGTCTTTCATGTGAGATATTAAAGTTTATTACACATCAGAAAACACTGGTGTGATGTGTGGTCTACAGAAATTTAGTTTACTCACAGCTGAGCCTAAAAAAACTCCTTACAAACTCTGCAGTAGTTCCAGCAAGACCCCATAATAAAAACACACAAAAGAATCGAGAACAAAAGGCACACAAAACCATAAGCATCTCTTTATTTTCATATGCTGTTCCAGAAACTGTGAAAGCCAAAAATCATCCATCACTTAAATCACCCAAAATAAAATGTGCTTTTTGATTTCAAGAAAACAGACATTCATTTGCTTTATATTGTTGTTGAGTTTATTTTGGCAAAGCAGTGACTATCCTATTAAGTATCAGTCACCAGAAGAGCCTGCACAAATTGTTAATGGAAAACCAGCGGCAGAAAGCAACACATCACCAGGTGAAAAGCACAGCCCTGCATGTGCACGTGAGTTGGTGTTATTAGTGCTCTGCTCTCTTTGGAGTATATTCAGCATGAGCCAATGCGTTGCTTACTCTATGTTCAGAAATGTCCTAAGAGTGCTGCACATTGAACAGGATGTGTGGGTTACGTCAGCCATAGTGTGTGAGTTTGTATGTCAGTTCCTAGTACTGCTGGCAGGGGGAATTAAAAGCTCATGTGTTAGCAGAGAAGTCTACAGTTAGACGGACCACACACAACGCTGTAGCTAAGTGAATTATCTAACAGTTTCAGGCCTTTTTCCTCGTCGCTGTCCCGCGTCCCTCCTACATTCAGCTTTGATGCTGCTGAAATGTAATACTGTAAAAATGGCGATTTGAAATTAAATGATCAAACACCAAAAAAAAACAAAAACAAAAACAAACCTAAAGTCCAGCAGTTTAAAAGGAAAACAACCAAGAGGATGCAGGCCTGAAAAGAAAAACAAAAAAACAAAAAAAAGCTCTCCGATATTTCAGTGCTGAGCTTCAAGCAGTCCTTCTTCCCAACCCTTCTGGGCTGTCATCCATGTGATACTCTAGTCCATTGTTAGATTTAAAACAAAAAGAGCATGTTTTACTATGCTTTGAACAAGATGTCACGGACTGTTTGACCCCACACAAGTTTTCTCCAGGTTCAAACTTAAAGGTGGATTATGGACTGCCCTCCTCTTCAAAGTTCATCCCTGTGAGAAACAGAAGACGAACGTTACGAAAGGCAGGAAAAGGAGAGCGACGTGCGAGAAGGACGACAATCCTGCAGTCATGCAAACACAGATTCAAGAGTTAGGATCACGTGCAAAACATTACCACACATTCTCACAGTAAAATCCAGACAGTTATCAGTTTTCGTCTACATCTCACAGAGTAGAAAATCAAACAGAATCATTGGGGAAGTTGCATTTAAATGTCTTACGAGCATCCAAATTGACAAAGTGGTCATGCTCTCTAAAACCAAGCCTTCACACTGCTACTTCAGTTTCTTTTGTGTTTCCTTTTCAAAACTATGACTGGGACTTCAAATTTCATCAGTCAGGCAGGTTTTACTGAACCAATTTGGAACAGTGGAGTTAAAAAAAGATGAAGGAAACGTGCAGCTAGTGGGTATGGTATGGAAGAAGCAAAAAATGCCAACAAGCAGCAGAACGCAGCCCCTTGTGATCCATTGCCTGCTCCAAGCCACACCATTTCACCTTTGCCACTGTGAGAAGGAGAGAGGGGGAGGAAGGGGAGAAGGAAGTCACTTCCACCTGGACCACTGCTTGTCTCTGTCTGTTAAAGGCACATAAATCACCCCCATCAAGGGCTTCATTTTGGTGCTGCCGTCCTCCATTTTGTCATACTGCTCCAGCATCTGGTTCCCCCCCGCCGGGCCGACAGGCAGAATCAGTCGGCCGCCGGGCTTCAACTGGTCCAGAAGCTGGGAGAGAAACGAGGTTTTTAAAGAGACATTCCAGCGCTGCTATTTTAATCCTGTTCGAAACATAAAATTACATCACAAATTGTTTTCCTTTTCCTTTCAGCTTTGGTATTCATTCTTTGTCAATTTCAAAATGAACTGGGACAATGTGACCTTGATTATCAGCTCTTAAAGTGTTCAGAGGAACTCACGGCTTGAGGGACAGTAGGTGCTGCTGCGCCGACATGGATGGCATCGTAAGGCGCTTCCTCGCTGTAGCCCATTCGTCCGTCTCCCACTGAAACACACAGTCAGTCTGTTTCTCCTCACTGTGATTTCATTCTTGTTGTTTCTGTCTGCTTTCTACTGCACAGAGAACACTGACTGCTGGCAGCTCTTCTTTAAGTCTTTATCTCACTGTGCTTTTCATTTCAAGTTAATTTACTCATCATGAGTTCAGTTAGCTTGTGAACTACTTAGTCTAAGAAATGTCACAAATACAGACAAATTCCCATCACATGCTGCAAAAGGCCAGAGATTAAAAAAAAGGCCTGGTGATACTCTGGTGCTGCATCAGTAACATGGTAATATTTTGAAGATTAGCTTATAGATTTTTTCATAAAGTGCAAAAAAACACTACTGGGAATATCTGAAAATCAACCAAAATAACAAAAGCAGCTGTTCTGTAAAAGGTGTAGGTGCGATAAACATTAGTCTCAGCCCACACCTTTTCGCTCCAGAGACTCTTTAACGTTGTGTTCTTCTGTTTTGCTCTGATTTTTTATTGAAAGTGTATTTTTCTTTTTTGGCAAAATTCATTGTGCAACATACCAAAATAGGTATCCCACACTAACAATGTGTCCGCACACACCAACAATCTGTCAAAACACTGCGGTTGCATTTTTAAAAATATAACTCGACAAACAAAGCGTGCCTATTAATTAATCACATAGTGGCATCAGCACTCTCACCCACCTGCAGAGCAGGTGAAAGTAGGTGCTCCATGCTTAATTATTTAGTGCTGCACTGTCCTGTCTGCTGAGCTACTGTCTGTCTATTCTCCCATTAAAGAGAAAACAGCAAGGATTACACTGTAGGAACAGTCAGTGGTAATGTCTGCTATTCAAACAGTTTCCAAAAAACTTCTGTTAACAAGAAAGACAAAGTGCTCGTTACCTTTCACCAGCGGCATCTCACCTAGTAGCTTGACTCTGCCCGATGCTATCAAACTGGGATCGTCTTTCTTCACATTGGCTATAGAATCGTCTACCAGCTCTTTGATGTGATCAATTCCTATAACCTTCCCCTTAGGACCTACCTGTAAAGCAAAGAGGGAGGAACATAAATGTTGTTTTAATCTCATTTTATGTTGGCTGGTTGACAAGCTAATTAATGAATCAGAATGCCACCAAAGAGAAATTGTATGTGTTTACCCGTCATGTGTGGCTCACCATTCGTGCGAAGCAAGCGGACAGGATTCCACTGCCGGAGCCGACATCCAGAGCTTTGGCTCCCTCGTACAGCTGGTCGTGTAGAAGCTCCAGGGCGTAGGCGTGCTGGGTGGAGGAGAAGGCAAGAAGGAAACTGCGTTACCTTATCAGTTAGGTTTCATATTGAACCGATCAGTGAGGTTCAGCCAGCCAGCACCACCACCCATCTCTTTCTGTGTCTGTCAGCACGACAAAGTTATCAGTTTGGTTGACAATTCTGACAAGTGCAAACTAGAAAGATCTGACAAAGCTAAAATACTAACAACCAACACAAATACATAAAATTGCTTAAATATGGTTAATTGCCTCTGTAATCCACTAAAAATATGCGATTGGGTTTGATGTGGAATAAAAACTTAGAAGATAATTTGGATTTCTCTGTTTCTCTTTGTTATCTTACTGAACGACAGAATGAGTGCAAGCGTTACAGAAAAACTAAAAAACTGCAATTTTCACAGGATGTGAAAATGTCTGAGAGTCTTTTAAAGTCCTACCATGTGTGGAGCGCTGATGGTTGCTTGATAGCCTTGTGGTTAAAAGAGAAGCACAGAGTTGGTTAGTTCATCCCTCTGACATCAGACTGCATTTCAAAGTGTGCCGCCATGCATGAGCGATCAGATGAGCAGACGTACCTATTGACTGTGGCGAGTCCATGTATGGATTACACCTAGAGAAATGGGCTCGGTCTGTGGCCAGCATGACTTCATAGACCTTGTCTGACTTAATAATGCCATTTTCTGGGAATGCAGAAGAGTCTGTGTCATTGTGCATTATAGAAACATGACCGAGCACAAACACCACACAGGAATATCTTACATAATCGTGCAGCATATGCAAATAGAAATACATAAAAGAAAAATAACACACAGGCAAGGACAGCATTTGAATTCAGGGATTTTAGGCATCACACAACCAATTACTACAATTACTGGCATATTTGGGATGTGTGATAATATGATTTATAGTGTGAGAATTTGTCAAGCATCAGAGTTGTTATCTATCCTTTATATCTAATTTACTGGATTAACCAGAGATACAGTAAAAATATAAAATTAAATGTACTTTGCCAGAGGATTTTACCCATACCACCCACCACTATGGTAATAAGAGAAAAACAGTATGAGTCTATGTTACGTATGCAAGGAGTAAGCAGCGGGAAATACCAAGACAATTGGTATTTGAATGAAAAATCTGAATTGAGAATATCGGGAAAAAAAGCAGGACAAGGTGAAGTCAGCATGTCAGTGCTTCGTGTGTCAATGAATTACAGTCGGTGAGAAATAGTTATGGACGTGTGGTGGAGGACACTAAAAGGACGTGTTAGTGTCTTAAGGACTGTCCCTCACAACAGGTTCCTGTAGCAGCTGGGGCCAAAGGCAGGAGGAGCCAACGACAGCCGGCGCTGCTCTCGTTACCGACTCCGCTCACCCTCAGAGCTATGTGCCGCTTTAGGATACATTACAAATAAACCATACAAGCTGCCAGATGACACCTACTAGAGATTTCTGAAATTAAAATAACCTTTACTGGCACATTTCAAGCTGCTTATTAAAAATCATTCTCAGAATTCAAAACTGTCTGTGTGAGCCAAAAGATAAGCACACCAATTTTATGTTGTTTCTAGGCTATAAACTGATTCAGAAAGAAACTGTGTGAGCCGTTGCTGCGTGCACTGATCAGTCTCAAGCTCTGCTCAGGACTAAACAAACAATAAAAAAGGGTTGTGAATTAGCATGCATCCTGAGTGTGACCTGCTTATATCCAGCTCGTGCAAACAGTTCAGTTGTGAGTTCAACGTTCAGTGTTCAATAAAGAGGAGCAGAAAACAAACAAAGACCACTTCAAGGACAAATAGTGGATATTTAATGAAAGATTTACATAGTAGTCAATTAATCGTCTTAATTTAAAAACGTGTTGGAGGACATCTGTTTGCATAGCTAGCACAGTTCATAAGGGAATGCTCCTGAATCTGACTAAAAGCCCTTTTGGTGAAAGACCAATTTACTTGTTCTTGTGGATTTCATTATCCTGCATTACAGAGCTTTGCATACTGAAGACCTGATTGTAACTTCCTCATGTACTACATCAGTAAATTTCACCATGTGGTCAACAATAAACCACATGGCCAAGAAAGATAAACGCTGAGTAATGTACAAATTATGCTTTTGCTTTCATTTAAAAGCAACCAGACCATGGCTGGCCACTGTTCCCAAACCATACCTCTTTTGGCAGGTGAACTATCTGTTGCAATGCTATGCTGAACTGCGCAGAATATAAATAGCTCTACTAGATACTGAAGTCTTCAGGTGTGATCACACTGAGTATCATTTTGCTATACGCAGGTGAGAAGCGTTCATGTCAGATCACAGCATGCATGTAGCTATAACGATGTGTCAATCATTGAGTTTCTCACACAATGCACTTGTATTGACAGACTGCAGAATAAACCATGTGGAATAGATGGCACAAACCATAGTAGACCAGACAGCAGTCGTCTAGCAGGGAGGTAACGTTACAGTGAGTCACTGTCCTTTTTGTAGCCACTACCGTTTCACTAAACATTTAGCTGCAACTGTGACACAGCATGCTGTCATTTTCAATCACCCACGAACAAAGGCACCGTAGAACCTAACGTTAGCCCCACATTCCCACCTGTCACTGTCATTCAAACAGAAAAGCAAAGTGAACGGCACAGAGATAACCATCAATGGATGTGGGCAGGGCACTTAGCAGCGCTGCTGCTGCTAACAGCTAGCTACAACGTCCCAAATGACGCACATAGAGCTAGCAGGCTAAGTTAACCATACGCAAACCTGAAGCTGCACAATTATTCTGTGGCTACACACGAGAAAGACATCGTTTGTGTCTTGGTTGCTTATTTTACTTTTCGCAAAAACGAAGTCATGCATCCGTTCCACCGCGTAAACGTGGTTTGGGAAAGGGGTGGAGAGAGGTAACGCTAGGTCAACAACAACATACCACATAGCTTAGCAACCAGCTAGCGACCGCTCTGGTGTTAACCTCAGCCCACAAACTAAACCGTTTTAGGGCGAACTGCCTGTGAAGGCATCGGTGCCGCCGCCGTACAAAACATTTGGACTTACTGCGGAGGTTGTTAACAAGCTCTGCGTGACTGGCTCCTCCAGATTTCCAGGCCATTATTAAACAGACTTTGCGGAGTAAGTAGACAGCAGCTGTCAGTGCCGCGCCTGCGCCAACTGTTTTGCCGATGAAGCTGACAACCTCCAGAGCAGACGGCGGAGCGGCGGATACGTCACCAGGCATTCAAAGTGATTTTACTGCAGGGCGGCCTTTCTAACACATACCCTCATAGAATTGAGTTGTCATTTTGCTAATATTTTTTTTTAGGTATAAAGCTTAGCCATGGTTAATTGCACAGGGAAATGGCCACATTGCTCACTCAGTGCATGAGGAGATTTGCCGCAGTATAGACGGTGGCCGCTAAGTGGAGTGCGACACTTGTTAGTAGTAAATATGAGGGAAAAAGTCGGCTGTTTGGTAGTTTGACCTCACCGGCTAACCGTAGTTACGTACAAAGTAGCAGGCGCGTATACGTGTGTTGCCCATGAATGCTAAGCTAATACCGAAAGTCGTTGTAAGTTAAATTAGGTGAAGCAGTTTTTTTGTTTCAATGGAGAGTATAAATGCTAAATACGTGTCCCAGAAAATCAGTAAAAGCAGATGGCGACCTGTATCGCATTCGTCTTTGCAGCAACCAGACATTTTTGCGACTGGCTCATGGGATAACGAGGTAGGCAAGTTGTCACTTAATGTGAATATTTGTGATAAACGAGATTATGATACATGCGATTTTGCTAGTTGGCGGACTCTCACGTTTTCGAAGCCGTTTCAACACGACTGAAGACATGTTATGAACCGTAACGCGTCCGTTAGACATGCAACCACTTCTCGGACAAGAGTTAGATTTTCTGTATGGGTAGCGTTAGTTACTAATAAGGTATAAGGTCAAAGAGTGCCCTAGCTATGTCTGATAAATTCCTGTTAAACTGAGAGATTGCGATGGCTGTTTAGTGACTTTAGTGACGTTTGGCAAGTAAGACAGGTGGTCAGAAATAACTCAGATTAAATTGGAATTAAATGACACCGCTGTGTGTGTCTGTTACAGGACAACAAGATTTCGTTTTGGTCCATTGGGAATCACGGAACTTCTGGCATCGACGATGGATTTGAAGGAGACCCACAGCTTTTATGTGAACACAAGCATGATGGAGACGTTCTGGACCTTCAAGTAAGACACTTATTGGAATCACAGCTAATGTACCTGCCTGCAGGTGCCCATGGTACCTGCTAGGGTTAACAAACTGATACCAGTGCTTTCTAGTTTCATCTTGGTCCTTTTTTCTGTTTTGGTTTGTTTTGGGTTTTTTTTTTTACAGTTTTTGGATCAAGACAGAATTGTCACTGCATCATCAACTGGAGCAGTCACCGTCTTCCGCCACCACCAAAACAGTCAGGTACGTACAGGCTTAGTTGTGTCTTCCACACAAGTTTTAGATGCAGTGACATTGTCCACATCTAGTCACCATAGCAGGGCATCCGTAATGAGCCATAATGAGTCACATGGGGACAGATTAAAGCCATTCACAAATGAAAATCTGTTTGAAATACAAACACTGTAATTAGGAATGTTTCGGGATGGGATCTTTAAAATAACTTTAAAGACATTAATATGTTGTAACAAATGTGGATAAACCTGTGAACTCTGAGAAACATCTCACCCGGCTCGGACTTACCAAGCCTGTTTGTTGGCATCATGGCCTCAAGGTGTTTTATTGAATTTTACTGAAGTAACATCAAAAGACTATTACTGCAGTTCAAGGATGTGAATGTTGGACACACTGCTTTACTGGACAGGTGACATACCTGTGGTTTGGTAAATATTCTAACTTCCCATGTCTTCTCTCTCTTGACTGCAGACAGTGTCAGTTTCTCAGCGCTGGGCAAGAGCACATCATTACCCCTGTGACAACGCCCCCTGTACTGGTGTTGTGTGTAGCAGTCCTGACATCGTCACAGTCGGCGAAGATGGCAGGATCATCGTCTTCAGAGCCGATCAGGGTGGAGTGATTCGAGTCATAGGTGAGAGGAAGATTAAGCCTCTGTAGCCAGACCATCATGTCACATTAAATTATGCAGTGAATTACAATTCTTAGTATATGATAGCATCTATAAGTAGCACGGAATGAGTGTAAGAGTGTAATGTAATTAACGTGATGTTTATTGAACTGTTTAACCTTTGCCAGAGAATGCGGACAGCAGCACGATTCACGCTGTGACTTACCTGAGGACAACAGAGATTTTGACGGTGAACTCTATCGGCCAACTCAAACTGTGGGATTTCAGACAACAGAGTAACTCGCCATCCCAGATTCTCTCCCTGTAAGACATCCTCAGTTCTAACCGAACAATTATATTTCAGTTATGAGCAGTTCTAATCCATTGTTGTTGTTGTTTTGTTTTGTTTTGTTTTTTTTTTAAAGGTCAGGGGATAGGGTTCCTCTGCACTGTGTGGACAGACATCCCAACCAACAGCACATTGTGGCCACAGGAGGGCAGGATGGTATGCTCTGTGTCTGGGATGTGAGACAAGGCAGTACTCCATTCTCGCTCATGGAGGCACACTCTGCTGAAAGTGAGGCTTTATTTGGGGGCAGATGATTTTAATTTTAAGTTCATTTTGAAGAAGTCAAATGATGGAAGGTTTGTAGCTCTCTTTTTGAAATGACTGTTTTAAACATGTGTTTCTGCGCAGTGTGGGAGGTCCACTTCCACCCAACCAACCCAGATCATCTGTTCACATGCTCAGAGGACGGTTCACTGCTGCACTGGGAGACCTCCTCACATTCAGATATGCCCTCCTTTTTACAAGGCAAGTCAAAATATTCTGTCTGTTATTTTATTTTAATATTACAGTAATTATTTTTCAGTTGATGTGAGCAAGATTATGAAGTGATAAAAAGCTTGTATATTAATGTGTTGAAGTAACAATAATAATAAAATTCTTGTAAAATATTAATAGTTTTATTGTTGTTTTCCAGGTGGCAGGAATAGCAGCATGATATCTCGCAGTGCGATGGCCCCAGCTGGAGGGAACCAGTCCCTCATCAGCGCCTGGCTCAGCGGAGACACCAGTAAAGGCCGTCTGGAGACAACTCACATGCTGCCCAGCCAGACGCTGTCTGTCAACAGTCTGGATGTACTTGGACAATGTCTTGTCTGCGGGACTGATGGAGAGGCTATTTTTGTCAACAGACAAGTCCCAGTTTAAAAAAGATATTAGTGCACAAGACCAGATGTGAATGGAGATCTCTTTCTTTGCTGTTGAGACCTGTCTTATGGTCTCTTGATCATACGGACAATACTGTGTTCAACAGTTTGCTTGCGATATTTTGGCTTTACTGGTGCATTTGACTGTCATATAATGTGGCATAGATGTTATATTTGGCCATTTCTATTGCAGCTGCTGTGATGGATCTTTGAATTGTGTTTTGTTTTGTTTTTTTTACATCATTCCAAGCCAACTATTTCAACCAAGCAGTACTTTTATATGGATGTCCTTTCATACTGATTCAAATGAATAAATAAATAAAAAGCCTTTACGCAAATGCTTCATGAGTCCACTGATGGTTTTGTTAAAATAGAAATCAGTCACTGTATACATTGTTTTCCATTAACCTGTCAAATAAAGTTAGGTGACATTTTCAAATTACGCCTGCTTTACGTACAACTTAAAATTATGTACAAATAAAATTAAGTTGACCAGTTCAGACCATGAATGTTCAAGAGTAACAGGTAAACATATTGTCCAGAAGTGAGAAAACGTACAAAAGTTTCCTAAACTTTTGTAATAATTCCCCCAGTAACACACTAACACACTGTGTACACTGTACAATTTATGATATTTTTTGTATGACACTTATTATTAGTAGGGTTGTTGCAATGGCGGTTTATAAGACTGTTTAGAATATTAATATTACAGTTTGTAAAATATATAATAGATGTTTTTATCTGCTAGACTGAAATTATTTTCTCTTCCTTTTACGTTCCTCCTTTTATTGTGAAGCTGACAACGACCGGAAGTGTGCTGCATTTCTTCCGCGTCTGACTTGTTGCTGTTGTACTTGTCATTCAGACATCCCAGGAATTCAACGCGACTAGAAACAAGCCAGCTCGCCATAATAAGGACATTTTAAGTTGAGATCACGTACTTGTTGCCGAGAAAAGTGAAGAGAATATAATTTATTCTCAAAATAGGAAAAGTGTGGAGAAACGCGGCAGCTACAGACACTGGTAAGTTGACACGGCTAACAACTAACTGTTACCAGTTGTGCTCCGAGCTAACAGCTAATTCGCAACCTGTTGTTGAATTAGCCTAGCAGCAAATGGATGCCTTTCGCACACAGGCCGCGGAGAAAATGCTGCGCCGTTTGATTTTATGCAAAGTGAAATTTTGATAACTTCACTTTGCAGCTTACGAGTCGCCATGTATCGGTGAAATGTAAGCGAATGTGACAAACAACTTTAATTTTAGTGTACTTAACGCCAGAGCTTTAGCGTTAAAGTAGCACTCTGTTAGCTCTGACTGCTAACGACGCTGGCAAGTGAACGGTTTCTTGTTTTGTGAAGAAATGCTTTTTTCTTTTGAGGCACGTTTCTTTTCTTTAAAGCTTTGAAGAACCAGTTCAGTCCAAACCAAAATGGTTAATCGCTGAAATTAAGTATTTTTCCAGTCATGGGGTCACATTAACTCGTACGTTTGACAGTCCGGATAATAATAATCCTCATATTGTTAATGCTTACTGCATCTCATTTTCACAACCAGTTAGGTAACATGACATAAATTCTACATGCCTTCTTATCTTAAATTGGTTTTGTACATTTCTTTCAGCAGCATGCAGATGTGAGGTCAGACATCAGAAACCCCTGCTATCCTTTGCTGCAACCCTGGACTGAGTGACATCCTCTTCATCCCCTTCATCGTCATCCTACATGCTCTTACATGAAGAGAGGGGAGAAACCCGAAGGATACAGACAGATGAGACCCAAAACATTTCCCACCAGTAACTATAGTGGCAACAGCCAACAAATGCTGCAGGAAATACGGAACAGTCTGCGCAACTTGTCTAAACCCTCTGACCCACCTAAAGTGGACATTGGTGGAGCAGGAAAAATGCTTCCTGAGGACTCAAGGCAACAGGGGCGCTGCAGCAACCCCAAAAACCCCCACCATAAGGCCTTACAGGAGATCCGCAAATCCCTGATGCCTTTTGCCAATGAACCCACTACTTCAGGCCCTCAAGCTAACAAACCCATGTCGCTGGAACCCCCATTTGTTGGGTTTGAGGAGGTGAGATGATTGTTTTCGAGACAGGTTGTTGTGAAGGATTGTGGAGGAATTTCATTCTAAACATAACTCTGTAACAGAGAATAATCACTCGGCGTACTTTGTTTGTGGAGAATTATTTGAAAAATGAAAAGTATGTAAAGTGGAATGGCAAGCTTGTACAGGTGACAATACAATCAGTTTGTCTGTTGGCAGTTGCAGATTTTTTTTGAGCCAATGCTTGCAGTCCAGGTATTAAGTGGGACAGCATGCAGAGGAGTAACTCTCAGTTGTAATAAGTAACCGTAAAGTTGAAACTTTTATGGGAAAAAAAACTGATCCAGTTAGCTGATTGACAGACAGTTATTTTGCAACTATTATGAAAATTGTGTTCAGATTTTAAATGTTTTAAGCAAATTTTCTCATCATTCTCTTATTCTACTCTAATGTGAGGATTTGTACATTCAAAGATGATCTGTTAGATTGTGATGGCCGTTTTTTGCTGTTCATTGACATTTAATATATTTGTAATCAAGAAAATGATGTGCAGATAATTTACTTATGGAAATAATTTGTTGCCATTTAGCCCATTTACATGACTTTTTAGGACTGTAAAGATGCTAGAGTTGTTCAGCAAAATAATTGTTTGTTTAAACAGAGCAACAGTCGCAGTATGGGGGCAGACTACATGTCTAAGGTGAGCTACCAGGACTCGATGAGGGAACAGATGGCTTCTGCCAACTCCAACACTACAGTTCTGAAAGCCCCAGGTATGTCACTGTCCGCTGAGACTAAATGCTGGGTTTGCTCTTTTATTTCCATCAAGGCGTGTCTATTCAGCCTTGATATTGTTCGCAGTATTTGGGACATTTGCTTGAATGACAATGTATGCTGACAAAAAGAAGATGAGTCACTGCCTCCTGTATTGGAAATATGGTTTTTGGCTTTCATTCATAATGGTACATTCAAGGACAGACAGTCGTCACAATATGTTGACAACCACTGTTGGTATCATCAGCTGTTCTTTGAGTTTTCACAGCTGGTTTGAACCTTTTAAATAAAGCAAAACATGCAAAGGAAATACATTACTGATGTTCAGTGTATCTCTAAAGACAAGCCATGTTATACAGATTTGGTCTTAATAATTTCAGCTGTCATTCCTATTCAGTTTAATAACACTGTATAAACTAAGTCAATTACTGAGCTTTGGAAACATTGCTGTGGGGCAAGAGAGCACATCATTCCTATGTGTGTATGCACATGTGTAAGTGTTACATGTTTTACACAGTTTAACAACTGTTCAGCTGTGGAAAAATGTCTTTAGACCTGTTTATTTTAGTTGCCATTTCAAAGTTTTGATTGTTTTGTCTACCAGGATGCAGCAGTTCCAGGAGTTAATTTTCATCCCTTTATCACTTCACCTTGAAAACAACTTTTTGTGTCCACAGGAGCTTCTCACATCCCGCAGGCTGTGCTGAGGAGACCAAGCTGGAAAGGCTCTAAGGAGTCTTTGGCTCCTCGACACGGTCCTCTCATGGTGGATGGAATGATGTACCGCTCAGACAGCCCGGGACCACCTCCTGCCTTCCCACAGGGTCACCCTGGTAACAGCCAGAGAGTCAATCCTCCACTGCCACCACAGGTGCGCAGTGTCACACCTCCACCAAACCGCGGTGCCATGCCTCCTGCACCATCCTGGGACAGCAACCCATCAACCAAGCGCTTTTCTGGCAACATGGATTACCTTGTGTCCCGCATCTCTCCAGTACCCCAGGGAGCCTGGCCTGATGGATACCAAGCTGCTGCTCCTCAGAATCAGCGTGGGATCAGCCCAGTGCCAATGGGCCACCAACCCATCATAATGCAAAGCTCTGGGGGGAGTAAGTTCACATTCCCCCCCAGCTGGTCTCAAAGTGGCTCCTCTCAACCAGACTACATGCCGGGGAGCAGCAGACAGCCTCCTCCGCCATACCCGGTCAACCAGGGCAGCCGACACAGTCCCACTGACCAGCAGATGTTGGCCGGAGGACCTGCATCATCTCCGTCTTATGTCAACGGTGGGAACATCCCTCAGTCCATGATGGTTCCCAACAGGAACAGTCACAACCTTGATATGTACAACATTGGCCCTCCCCAGTCCTGGTCCCAAGCTCCTCTGGCTCCCAACCAGCCCCAGTCTTCTCCTGGCAACAGCAGCAACCAGGATCTGTCCCCATCCTGGCAACACAACATGCCAGTCCGTTCCAATTCCTTCAACAACCACCAACTGAACGGCAGAGCGGCCCACCCAGCCAGCTCCCAGCCCTCTGCCACCACGGTCACTGCCATCACCCAGGCTCCCATCCTGCAGCCAGTCAAAAGCATGCGGGTACAGAAACCTGAGTTACACACGGCTGTCGCCCCAACACACCCTCCATGGATGCAGCAGGCTCCACCGCCTCCAGCTGCACCTGCCTACCAAGAACCCCCAGCCCCTGTACCTCAGATCCCTGCTGTAGAAGTTCCCAGCTACCAGGGACCCCCTCCACCCTATCCGAAGCATCTCCTCCAGCAGCAGGCTGCACCCTGCCCCCCTGCCTACGATCAAGGGGCCAGTAAGCTCAGCGCGGGCAGAGAGGAGCCCGCTGAAGAGGACAGCAGCGGCGGTGACAGCTCCCGAGACAAGACGACGGAAAGCTCCGAAAGCACCTCAGCGACAGAGAAGGAGAAGAAGCAAATCACGACATCGCCTGTTCCTGTACGGCGGAATAAGAGAGACGAAGAGCGGAGAGGGGAGTGCGGGAGAGTTGCGCTGTACTCCCCCCAGGCCTTCAAGTTCTTCATGGAGCAGCATGTGGAGAATATCCTAAAGAACCATCAGCAAAGGATTCGGAGGAGGAAGCAGCTGGAAAGTGAGATGCAAAGGGTGAGAATGTGAACAGCTGTAGTTGCATAATTTTCTTAGTGAATTGACTGTACTTTAAGATTAATCTGTTTCACTTTTTGCTATTCAAACTGTCACTCTTCTTCTTCTTCTTTTTTCCCTACTTTTTTTGTCATCACTGTATTATCTGTTTCTGTGATCATGTCTTTTTCACTCTGGTAACTATTTTCTCGGCTGTTCTTTCTCTTCCTTCCCTCCTTGCTGTCACTAACAGCTGATCTAAAAAGGTAAAGGTCTCGCTGCTGTCCCGTGACACAAATTAGTCCACACGTATCAGTTATTCAAGTAAGCTTGTGTTGAGAGTCTGGTCTTTTGAATGTTAAACGTACTATGCGCAGCATGTTGTGGCTGAAGGAAATGCATGTCACCCCATGACCTCCATCTCACTGATCATGTTGCTGCTAGACCGTATTTGTTTTGGGCTAAAGTTATGATTAACACGTGAGGAATACATTATGTTTGCATTTATAGATCATATCAAATGCATTCTGCGCTGATTTGAATTGAACTCCACTTTATATCTAACCAGAATGACTTGTGTGTTTTGTGTTACTGCATCTTGAGATTTTTTTTGTCCGTTAAATCAATCCTGACCCTGTCCTGTGCTCAGGTGGGTTTGTCTTCAGAAGCTCAGGAGCAGATGCGTATGATGCTCTGCCAGAAGGAGTCCAACTACATCCGGCTAAAGCGGGCCAAGATGGATAAATCCATGTTCAAACGCATCAAGACCCTCGGCATTGGAGCCTTCGGCGAGGTGTGCTTGGCCAGAAAAGAGGACACGGGAGCGCTGTATGCCATGAAAACGCTCCGTAAGAAGGACGTGCTGCTGCGAAACCAGGTGGCCCACGTCAAGGCTGAGAGGGACATCCTGGCTGAGGCCGACAACGAGTGGGTGGTGCGCCTCTATTACTCTTTCCAAGACAAGGACAACCTGTACTTTGTCATGGAGTACATCCCTGGAGGGGACATGATGAGCCTTCTCATCCGGCTCGGCATCTTCAAAGAAGAGCTGGCCCAGTTCTACATCGCAGAGCTCACCTGCGCCGTGGAGAGCGTCCACAAGATGGGCTTCATTCACCGAGACATCAAGCCTGACAACATCCTCATAGACCGAGACGGACACATAAAGCTGACCGACTTCGGCCTTTGCACGGGCTTCCGCTGGACACATGACTCAAAGTATTACCAGAGTGGTGGGTCTCACTTTATTAGTAACAGCTCATCCAAAATATTCAACTTACTCTTCAATCTACGATACGTACGGTACATTCTCAAATGGAGTGTACTAAACTGATGAAGCCCGTGTTCGAAAAGATTACAAATAACTAAATGCAGGCTGATTTGGGACTATTGGAAAGTTGCCAGCAGAACACGCACAAACAGCAACGTGTAATCTAATTTGGAGCTTCTTCAAACTGCCAAGAATAAATTTCTCTGTTGCTGAAACTTGTATATCAAATAAAAAGATATTTCACTACTGCCAGTTTCAGTCCAAAAAGAAATACTTGGCTTTCAAAATTCCAAATTCTCAGAACGCTTCACTGGACACAGCAAGAAGTGATATGCATTGGATAATTTGGAAAGCATGAAGATGCTGCTAAATGGAAAAGGACCACATAGGAATTATTTAAAAGTACACCTGTCACCTGTTATTTTCATTCAGGTGCCTGGCAGAAAACCGTAGCTGCACGCTACAGTGAGCCAAGTACTGAGAGTTGTGCTGTGTGGTCTTTCTCCAGGTGACCATGTGAGGCAGGACAGCATGGACTTCAGCAAGGAATGGGAAGATCCAGCCAACTGTCGCTGCACAGACCGTCTGAAGCCGCTGGAGAGGCGAAAGGCTCGGCAGCACCAGCGCTGTCTGGCACATTCGCTGGTCGGGACGCCCAACTACATCGCACCAGAAGTGCTGCTCCGAACAGGTACAGGCAGTCCACAGCTGCAGGGTGGACGGTGGAATAACAAGTTGTACTTTATTGTTTTTCTCTTTCAAGATGTTGGATGTGCTTATCGCAGTTCTGCTAGCGGGATAAGCTACACCTCACCTGCAATGAAACAAAAGAAACTGAACAACTGAGCATCAGAAGCTGATTATTTAAAACTGATTGCAGAATTGAGGATTAACTTTAAAACCCTCTGAAGAGATGATGTTGCAGTCTAATTGATGTCGCTAATCTCCTCCAGGATACACCCAGCTGTGTGATTGGTGGAGTGTTGGTGTGATCTTGTACGAAATGGTTGTTGGACAGCCTCCCTTCTTAGCGACCACGCCCCTGGAGACACAGCTGAAGGTATGTGAAGCACCTGCAGTGAAATGTTGTGCATCTGCACACTTCATTGTTTCTGATGTTGTCTCTGCTGTTGAAACCAGGTGATAAACTGGAAGAGCATGCTGCACATTCCCCCGCCAGCCAAACTCAGCCCGGAGGCATCAGACCTCATAGTCAAATTGTGTCGCGGCCCGGAGGATCGCCTCGGCAAGAACGGCGCCGACGAAATCAAAGCTCACCCTTTCTTCAAGACCATCGACTTCTCCAGCGACCTGCGGCAGCAGGTGGCGCCCTATATCCCCACCATCGCCCACTCCACAGACACCTCCAACTTTGACCCTGTGGACCCAGATAAACTGTGGAGCAGCGACAGCGACGGCGAGGGCAACCTCAACGACACTCTCAACGGCTGGTTCCGCAACGGCAAACACCCCGAACACGCCTTCTACGAGTTCACCTTCCGCCGTTTCTTTGACGACAACGGCCACCCGTACAGCTGTCCCAAACCCATCGAGTATGAGGGTTATAACGGGGACGAAGCGGACTCAGAGGGCCCGGTGCACGAGGCATCCAGTAGTTCAGCCTCTCAGGGCCGGGACCTGGTCTATGTGTAGCATCTGAGGCCAGCTGAGCTACTTGTACATGATGCATTTGTGGAGGTGTTTGTGCGCGCGTGTGTGTGTGTGCGTGTGTGTGAATGAGGGATTGCAGCAGTGCAGCATTTAAACTGCTTGAACACAGGAACGTATGTTTTTAGGAGCAGGCAGAACACTCTGCAGCACACGCTCACATCAGCAGACTTGGACTTCAAAACCTGATGTTCAGACTACAAGTTAAGGGAATAGTTAATCATTTTGGGAAAATCCGCTCATTTGCTTTCTTTTCGAGAGCTGGACAAGAAGTTTGATGCCACTTTTTTCCCCACTCTGTATTGTAAATATGAAGCTGCAGCCTATTAGATTAGCTAAACTGGCAAATGGGCAGCTTGTCTCTGTCTCAAGGTAACAGTCACCCATCCAGCACCTTTGATAGTAACAAGTTACGTCTCACTTACAAGCACCTGCCTGAATACTGACTGGGCCACGTTTGTGCAGCTGTATGTTTGGTTTGGTGAAACAGTAGTTGGTGATGCAGTCACTTCCTGGAGTCTCTGCTTGTTGCCTGGTAACCTCACAGGGTTGACAACACACCTGAAAGTCAGTGCTCCATAACATTTGATATTGTCAAGACTAATAACAAAGAATATACGTGGTTACATGTATTTTAAGGAGAGCGGTACATTTGTCCAAAGTGACACCATTCAACATTGTTATTCTACACTTCACAACATATTATTATTTCATGTTAGCCAGTAGAGGTTTTAGATTTTAGATTTGCTGTCATTTAGGATGGGAGAAACGTGCTAACATTTAGAAAAGGTGACGATGACTGAGGAGTTTTAGGTAAATGTTGACAGCAGCATGCATGAGAGCTAAAACACATCCTCTAAAACGAACTTTTTCACCAACTTCCCAAAACTCTACAGAATGACTGCCTCATTCTGCGGCAGCCACAGTATCAAGGCTGCCCGCACACGTTGTTACCTTTGGCGAGAGCGACGTTAGCCATTGGCCCGTTTCCAGTCTTTGTGCTGAGTTAAGCTCGAGTTAAGCTGTTGGCCCCAGCTTCATGTTTGTGTGTTTTGTTTTGTTTTTTTCTCAAAAATATAAGAACTATTCCTTTAATGTGTGAAAGGTACACTGTATGACGTGTGCTGCCTGAAAACCTTCAGAGGAACAGAAAGCAGAGGAGAATCAGGGTGCTCTCTTTGACGACTTATCGCAACCCCCCCCCCCCCCCCTTAAAGCCTTAATTTATTTAAGAAAATTGGAGCTGGTGATGCTAGTGTAGATGCTGTTTGAGTGTGGGAATTTGTGTTGTTGGAATTACATTTACTGGTAAAAAATTGTCTTAATTTATATTTTAATGTCTGTTGCAATGGGGATTTAGTGTTGTGACTCATAGAAATTTGCAGGGATAAATCGTTCTAATTATTCATTGCTGTGCCTTTTTTTGATCTTTTGTTGCTGTTGTTTTTTAATCTTTCACCAAATATAAAGAGGGTTAATAATCAGACTGGCATGAGAGTAGTAGTAGTTGATTGAACTACAGTAGACTTTTGTTGTTTTATTTTTCTAATTTATACCTAAAATGTATTTATAAATTAAGTTGTATACAGTTGATGTAAATATTTTTCTCTTCCCTGTGAGCTGATTTTGTTCTTTAGGGCAGGCCCTCGTCAGTGTCCTCTGCTGCTGCCTTCTGTCAATATGTCGCGTCCTTTTCCGTCTCTCCTACACCTTGAATACCCACAACACTAACTCACAGGACTCTGAATGCATTTTAATTCTTTTTTTTTTTTGTACAACTTAACGTCTTTATCACCATTCGGGCTTAATACTCGTCTCTCAACCAAAGCACTAAATAGGTGGGTTTGGACTTTTTCTTTTGCTGTAAACCCACGTTTAGAAAATGAAAGATCACAAGACCATGAAGTTAGTTTTTTGTGGCGTTACACTATTAGCTAGAAATGCCTTGCTTTCGGGCACATAAGCATTGTCCAAGAAACTGGCTTAAAACCCCAGTTCCTTCAACATCATAATCTCGTTTTGTGTCTTTGAGAAACACTACACCCGACCGCCACGTGCCTCTGTACTGATATACAAGGAAAAATAAACTGGATTGATGGACTGACGGTGGAGGGAAGAACTGCCCTCCGCGGTGATCATTTTGTAACCCGCTGTACTTTTCTGTGATTAAGAAAAGATCTCTGAATGTAGTTATGGATTTATTGGTGACCACTGGCGTTCTGCACTGGTTTTGTGTTTTCATTGTTAAGTGAGAGAATTTTATTTTTGTGTACATCGTTGCTCTGGGAGGTTGGGTACAGAAGAGGGTGATAAAATAAAGAATGTAAAAAAACAAAACATGTTGTATATGCACCCCAGCTGCGCTGTTTTGTTATTAGTTTCATCAAGTAGAAACTTATTACTGAACAGTTATTTTCATTTATCAGTTAATCTTGCTAATTGATAACTTGGTCTATGAAATGTCAGGAAACGCTCATATACTAAAGCTCAAGATGATATGTAGAAATGTCTTAAGATATCCAGTTTACCATCCTGTAAGAAATAAAAGCAACAAAACCCCACTGCTGAAAAAAATGGAAGTGAAAAGTTTTGTGTTTTTTTGATTAATTAATCAGCTGTTTCAGCTATAAATTTAATCAAGATCTTGTAGTTTGCTCCTGGCTTTTGTCAGATAGAATCCAAAGTAATATTCATAATGAGAGCAGCGTTTCCATATTTTGGAGCTGAAATGTGTGAAACCCAAAAGTTGAGCAAAGGAAAATAACTCAGAAAATGGCCAACATCCCGTGTCTTAAATCATCGACGTACGCTGGTGTGCTGATTTTAAGGCAGCAGCCACCAGGGGGCGCCAGACAAAGACCTTATCTCTACTGGGCACCTCCTGTCTCTCCAGTGTTTCAGTGCCAAAGGCCCTTTTGATGTTCTTTTCAGTTTTGTATCTGCATGGTTTAAAATCCAGCAGTGGAACATAAGTATACAGTCGCACAATCAAACCACATTTTGTGGCTTTAGTCTGCAAGTTGACATTTTGGGACAACTGATTTGCCATTCGATCTGCCGTCGTTGGAATTCAATGCCAAAACACAGAACATTAGTCTTCAACTGAGATTCTGAAAGAAGGATCTCTTTTTTATTTTCATGTATGTACAACATTTACCTGAGGCACATTGTATCGTTTTTCCCAGTTGATTTTTGTCTGAACAGTCCCATGTTTTGTCGTTTTTTTTACCCTTCCAGTGAACCTATCAGTTAACCTTACACCAGATGTTAGTCTGACCCTAGAATTTTCCTGGGATCAGTCACCCAATTTCTTTAAAAGCTTTTGTCGACAACCTCCTCTTAAGGTCACAAACTTCCCAAATCCTGCTCGTTAGAAATCTTGTTAAACATGAAGCCGACGGACACGAGTGAACACATGAAACTACACACTGCACACCATTGAGGACAAACAAGTTAACTTAAACAAGCTTATTTTTAATGGATCTGCAAAACTGTTTGAATTTCCAAAGAGAACTTCTGTACCTCCCGCCCACAGTTACCCAGTGGTAAATGTTACACAACGTTACAGAAACGCTTCCAACCCAAAGAAATCTGCATGCAGGAAAAAAAAAGGGAAAAAGAAAATTTAAAAAATAAGTAAAATAAATCAAACATAAAATAAAATCAATAAACAGGACATAGTGTATAATGCCGTTCTCTTGGCTGGAGGAGAAATTCAAACCCTTCTGCTTCAGTTCGGCTTCCTCCTGTCTGGAGCCTGAACCGACAGAATATTAAACTGTAATTTCATTGGGTGGATGTGGCTCCGCCCACCACACAGCCCCGCCCCTGTCTTCCATATAAGGCACAGGACAAAATAAACCCCCACATACAAAAGGAGCTAGCCACGCCTCTGTCACTTGGTAACAAATTGTAAATGACCAAATACGGTTAGACGACAGAAATCCCACTAAGTGTACAAAATGTTAATCCTACGTTTGTCTTTTTTGTTTGATTTCCTCTGACTGAAGGTGAGTGCTGTGTGTGGGTGGGTGGATGGATGGATGGGAGAGGGTGAGGGAAGGGTTAAGGGTGAGGGCGTACAACAAGGTGACCTCAGGCAAAGGAAATATTAAAAATATGAGCTTGTCTTTTCACAATTTTTTTTTTTTTCTTTTTTACAACTTTTAAAACAAATGACAAGAAACGTGACTGGATTTCTCTTTTTTATCAGAAATAAAAATGATCATCAGACGGAGAGTGGAAGAATATGGTGGGGTGGGGGAGGGGGTATTAGACCAGTGAAGTGGTTTATTGTTTCATTCTGATAAAGAGACTGTGTCAGTGTGCGAGAAAACTCATGAGACAGGTTAGAAAGAGCGAGAGAGTTAGCAGTTAGAGAAAGAGAGAGAGAGAGAGAGAGTGTGTGTGTGCGTGTGTGTGTGTCAGTGTGTGTTAGTGTGACTGAAACAGAGAAGTTGTTCAACTGCAGCACTTGCTCTTCCAGCCTGTGACTCCGCTTCCACTGCTGATGTCGACGTTTTCACTGTTGGGCTCTTTTACGGGCGTCTGTCGCAGAAAACACACGAGGCAGACAAAATGAATTCAAAATGAACAAGTTTTGCTGATAAACATGAAAATCATCTCCAGCGAAGACCCATTTTAAATCAAGATACTGTCCTCAACGCTTGCCACAGTGGAAATTAAAAAACGTAGCGTTCACAGCGTTTAGCAGCAGTGTCCTTGCAGGAGTACAACCAAGAACCACAAATCAAATGACAGATCAAAAGTCAGCATACGACCAAAAAAGTTTGAGATGTTACTTAAACAGATCATGATTTTACACACACACACAACTCAATCTCCCAGCCACACAGATGGCGTGCAAAGTGCGCACACACCTTTCTCAGGATGTCTTCTGCTAACGTGAGGAAAGCCTTCTCGATGTTGATGTTGGCCTTGGCGCTCGTCTCAAAAAACCTAATGCCGTGCTCCCTCGCGATCTGCGCAGGACAAAACAGAGTCAGGACGGCGAGCGAGGCCACAATTAAAGAAGCTCCGGTCCAAAAATAAAGCGGCTGATCCTCCGCGCAGAACAGAGATCAGGTGTCGCTGGCGTTACCGACACACACACACCATTCTAGTCAGGCAGGTGTGTGTATGGGTAAGCAGATCTGTATCTGATGGTGCTAAATCTGCAGACAGACTACTCACTGCTGGTTTGCTTAGGCACAAAGAGGCAGAGCACTTAAAGGCCCTGCACACCCAGATGTTTTCACTTGCTGGCTGATTGGGTGCCACACTTATTTAATGATATTTAAGGGCATGTGCTCAAGGGCACTTCGACTGTACTCCATCAGACAGTTAAGAGGCTCACGTTTCTCAGTCCTGATCCTCTGAGCTTGTCTACAAAGTCCAGTTATTCTCTAACCGTTTACTCTGCAGCAGATACTTTCAAGAGGGAAACCTTCAACGTCTAAAACTCACGCTGCGTATGAGTTTGTGCCTAAACATTTTTTTTCCTTGATAAAATGTTTTAATTTGAGCATCAGTTTACAGAATTTAAGGATTTGTTGCAGATGAGTTATGTTACAAGAAACCGTTGTTTGAGTAGTCGCTGTGAGTAGTCACTGAGGTGTTGCAGCAGCATAAGTCTTTGAGGCATGCAAACACAAACAGCGGCTTATGGAACGTTCTATAAGGAGGTAATGTTTTAGCAGATGGTGCAAGCTTTCACAAGTTATTTCCAGAAATGTCCAAACTCTTTTCTGCAGCTCTTACACCTCAGGTTAAACCCGTTCTCCGTACAGTATGTATTCGACAAACATTACAGTTTTCTCCCTGTGCTGTCATGCTCTAAAAAGTGAAAACATGGGACTGAAAAGCGAGTGACTGCAGGAAACTGGTTGAACAGAAGTTTTTCTGGATTCAAGTCTATGAAAGTGGTAGCAACAAATGGGCCCATCAGCTCGCAGGACTTTGATGATGAACGGTTGCTTGTTGCTGCAGTGGACTGCACCACCTCACCTGCTCCCCCTTGGCTTTTGGTACGACCCTCTTGTCCTCCATATCACACTTGTTGCCTAGCAGCATCCTCTCAACATCCTCATTTGCATGCTGAAAAAGATAAAGATGAGAGAGTACATAAGGTGACTTTTTAATATCAGCGATATTAAACGCCACAGCACTGGCACATGTTTGTTTTGAACCAGTTGCATTTGGACAACATCCCACAAACCAACTGATCAATCAACCCCAACAAAACACACACACACACACACACACACACAGGTAATTAACAGGTTATTCATTAACATTTCTAAGTGTGGGCAGAATGGCCGAGTATACAAATCAGTTACTTTCTAAATTTCATGGGATAGTTTGTTTTGCATCTACAAATTATTGAACAAATGCCAGCCATCCAGACCAGTGGTTCCCACCCTACAGGGCGGGATTTCCTCAGTGGGTCTCATGATATTTCAGGAGGCTCTCTAGATGATTAAAAGCATAGAAAAATACAATAAGGCACAATTATATAAGACAAAATAATGTTTCAGACCCGCAAACTTTCTGGATAGTTTTAAGAGATGCAAGTGACAAATATTTTCATTAAGAATCTATGCGACCACTACTATCACGATGGATCCTTTGCTCTGTAAAACGTCAAGACAGCAGTGAAAAATGCTGAAATGAATGTTTGCTATTTTGACAAATAAAATAACTAAAACTAACTGAAGATTTGCTTATCAAAATAGTCGCAGATTCATTTTATGTTGCTCGACTAACTGTTGAGCTCTAAAACAGACAATCATAAACAAAAATGAAACTATTCTTTGCGTAAAGAGACAACTCCTAAGACATGCTTAAAACTTACACTCACACACACACACAGGCCGAGTTCTTAGTTAGCAGGAGATGAATCGTGTTTCTTTTCCCTTGCAGGACTGGACTCTATAAGCTCTTTAACAGAGAGGGTGAGAAAAATCACAAGTAACGCCTGGCAGTCTCACCCAATCCACTTCAGTTAATGTGTAGCACCTTCGTACTCATCCTGCATCGTGAAAGCAGTCCATTGTTTCACCCAAGAACAATAACAATAGATGATAAGCTACTGATTGTAACTGTCACCTTAATTCATCTGATGTGTTTTCTCTGGCATGGATTCAACCATATTACTAACATTAAAGATTAATAACTCCTGAGATAAACAGTAAGGCAGAAGCATAAAAGACAATAAAAGATGCCAGGCAAACAGGCACCAGCACAGAAAAACAACAGATGCATCTACCTCTAACAGGGCCGAGCTCGCTACCCATATGTTAAAGACGGCTTGTCTCCAAAATTACTACAACACTACTGGGCAATCAGCTGTCATACCATAACTGCACTGGATGCTATTCCAAACAAAATATCACTTCCTGCTAATGGTTTTAAATAAAAGTGAAAGTCTGAAACACCTGACACGATCTTGTCATTGTCTGTGGTTCTTCCACAGATGTCTGTACCTTTCAGGCTCATCTGCAGTAATGCAGACTCCTGCTGCTACGAAGCTCACTGCACACAGATCAGCCAACTAGTCAGCAATGTTGGCTGCAATCCCTTATAGTATTTAAATCTGTCATTATGCCAAGGATTAACAATAGAAAAAGGAGGGCCAACACTCTCCAAAAGCCACAATTACAGACTGATAAACATCTCTGATAATACTAAACCGAGCAACATAAAATCAAATGACGATATTGGCTACGAGTATGGAAAATGTGTGTGTGTGTGTGTGTGTGTGTGTGTGTGTGTGTTTTACCTCGTCAATGTTGCGCAGCCATTTGCTGATGTTTTCGAAGCTCTTAGCATTGGTGATGTCGTAGACCAGCATGATGCCCATGGCTCCTCTGTAATAGGAGGTGGTGATGGTGTGGAACCGTTCCTGGCCCGCTGTGTCCCTACACGCACACACACACACACACACACACAGTTCATATTCATTGCTTTCTTGTATTGTAATACAAAGTATGAGAGTGGCAACACAACAGTAAAAAGTATTGAAATGTTTTGTCTGAGACAGAAAATAAATAATATTTAGCATACAGACACATTACCACTAATCTCTACCTGGTCTGCTTACTCCTCAATTGCCATTGTAAGGTGTGCCAGAGATCAATCATTGTAATACAGTTCCTTTAATCACCTAAAGAGGCAGATGGAAGTCTTAAATATCTAAGGCTCCATCAGGACAATTTTAACTCTGAGCAGAAAAAGCACTTCTTGTGCAGACAAACAACTCTGTGAGCTTGGTCACCCTGACATGTCAAGTTGAACCTCATAAACACACACATTAAAATCTACTGCAGGCTAACTATGTCCCTCACACGTCTGCACTAGCATGCATCTCAACTATGACATTTTGCTATCTGGGGAAACCCTGCCAACATCCATCTATCACTGCTGATACAGAAAATGAGAAGAAGCCCAGAAGCACCAGGCTCACATGAGCAAATCAAACCTACTATCACAATAGCTGTCTCACTATGACATTCAAAATTAAAGCTAGCTGAGCAAAAGGTAGATTTTATTGAATCTGGTGAGCATGACCACATCTCTGAGTGCTCAGGCTGCACAGTGAAGATTAAACCCAGACATGATGTGCTTGGACAGGAAAAAAAAAAGGAAAATGTGAAGTGGACTGAGACTGGAATATATACAGCCACAGGAGAGATTTAATGGACAGTATTCGGCCAAACATGATTATTATATCAAGAACCAAAACTGGATGCAAACTGGGAGTTTTGCATTGTTTCATATTTTCACGAAGATCAGATGAGCAAGACTGTAAACAGGAGCACACATTTTTCAAGATTATTATACTGTACCAAGACAGCTGTGTCAAAACAAGCACCAACAAATAGCAAATCAATCAAATGGAGGTTAATAAATGATGAAAATAATTGTTAGTTGCAGCCCTTACATGGAATCTTATCAAATCTCACCTGCCAGCCTGAGTATAGGGTTCATGTTTGATTGTATTGGTTGAAGAAAATGTTAAAAATGAAGTCATTTCAGCTGAGGAAAATCAGCTGCTGTGGACAACAATCTTAACCCTGCAGCAGACGTCCTGATGGGCCAATGACCATTTCCTGTTCTAGCATATTTCTGGTCTAGAGGGAGGTATGTCAAACAGATGTTTCACCACGATGTGACAAGGCACAAAGAGAAGAAGCTGAATTGAACATGACTCTGTACTCCGCTACACAGAGAACCTTGGCTTACACAAATATATGGCATACAAACTAAAAAACTACATGTCTCAAAAACAGTCCACCGACTCACCAGATCTGTAGTTTGATCTTCTTTCCTTGTAATTCAACAGTTTTGATCTTGAAGTCTATTCCTGTAGAAGCAAAAATCAAAAATATGGACGTGAACAACAGAAACACCCAAAGAGAGACTTTTAGGGAGAGAGGGAAATGGAAAGTGAGTGACAAGTGTTTCCATCAGAAAGACAATAACATTATCTTTTCCTGATTCTGCAGTGTCATGCCCAGACCTTGAGCCTATCAGCAGACAGCTGTGGGATCAGCAGCTGGCGAACAATGGGTCCACACACACACACACACACACATACACACCAGGTTTAAGAAGGAAAACTGACAATGTGTTTACATGCACTGCAATAACCTTTCAACTGTAAAACCTGTGCTTGAATGCAGCTCGTTAGAAACATGATATGATGAATATTTGAGTATTAGCGATGGCCGGCACTGAGGCAGTAAGGTTATTTTTTATGACTTTTGGTTTTTGGACTGATGGTGCCATGAGATGACAGACTGTGGTGGGAGAGCACGCAGTTTTTCCTACGTGTGCATGTTTTTCAATGTGGAAACTGACTTATTTCAGTTTCCATTCTGGTTGGACTTTGGATTTAATTTTCTTTTCTGACACAAGGACACTCCACGTTTTCTCTGCCCTCAAGTCTTTCACGACCAACTGTTTCGCATTCATTATTATTTATTTAATTTTTTTAAGCCCGTTCATTTCGAGTGCTGAGACTAATTAATTAACAGTATTGAGAATACTCTTGTGGTTAACTGACTCACTCTGAATTAGAAGATTTTTGGTACAGCAAAATAACAAATATGTTGTAATTCCAGAACATTTAGAAAAATGTTGGGGCCAAAATGATTCATAACGAATTCATTCTTTTGGGCATTTACCAACCCCAAGTGTCCGGGGGCAGCTTCTCCAAGGTGAGCTTCTGCTGCTTTTCTCCATTTTATATCAATACAGTCTGACTATATTTGTGTATTAAAGAGTTACTGGGAACAAATAAGTATGCATGAAGACATCACTTTAGCATCTGAGTTGTACTGTGCATTTATTACTGGTTTTGGACAATTTACATAGTAAACTAGGGCCACTCATTATCCATTAATATATCAGTTATTTTCTTGACTGATCAATTAATCTTTGGTAATCTGATTTAACATCATAAAAGGAAATCCTCTCATTTTAAAAGCTGAACAAAGCAAATGAAAAGTGCCTCAAATCAGCAACATGGAATCTGCACTACATTTTCTGTTGATCAACTAAACAATTTATCAAAAATAGAACTATAATCATTATTTGGGCAAGAAAATTTAAAAGAGTAACTTTTACCAGGTTCTACCTGCAACAGGAACTAACAAACAGAAGAGGCTAAAGCAAAATGTAAATAAACAATCCTAATAAATTATAGTGTTCACAACATCAGGGTCATCTTACTCATGATACTCATGAAGCTCTGAGGGAGGCTAGTTAAAAAAGGAGTGACTCATGACTGGAACTTTTTGGCCAAGAAGTTGTATTTTGCAGCTAAATGGTGAGCTGTCGGTTCAGCTCTGGACAGAAACTGTGGTTGGTTAAAAAGTCCAAGAAACAGCTGTGCTCTAGGTGGGGCAGGGCCACAGAATAATGAGGGAACTGCCTGCCAAGGTGTGACTCACTAAATATTAGGCAGTCCCCCAAGAGAACGAGGGAGGGACAGAAAGACAGACACAAAACAAGACAAAGGCAAGAGGAAGACAGAAGTTTTGAAAGTGAGAAACAGTTTAATATGCCCATGTTGACACTTTATCAAAAACATTCAACAGGAGTAAGGATGCACTAATTAAATGCTGGGCATAATGCAGTGCATGACTTAACGTTGTGCTGTCAAACAAACAAAAAAAAAATCAAGTTCAACAGGGATGACTTCATATTTGTGTATTCCTGGTGAGCAGTAAAAACACTGAGTGAATTTGTGTTTTTTTTCCTGGTGACGTGTACTGGCAAGTTGTCAAGAAAATATGTGTATTGTGCAATCACACGTTTACCCAATCACAGGAAAAATGGGCACACATCAGAGGAGAATGACACTTTCCATCACAGCCTGACGCTGAACTGGACATCTTGAAAAACAGAGACCACATGGTTTATGGCCGGCTTTCTTTATAATCCCTTAAGAACCAGTCATACCACAAGTATGAATTCCTCACTTTAGCCATCGCCAGTTTCCATGCAAAATTCACGATGTGTTGTGGAAAGAGATTTCAGATCGCAACATCATGCATATTCAGCACACTTAATATGCATAACCTCTAACATGCAGGAGGAAAGAGCCAAGAGAGACTGGAAATGAAGATAAGTGGCTGATGAAAGAGGAGGGGGTTTCCAGTGGGGGTATTTTGAGAAGCAGCTGTGCATCTGTGTCTCCAAAGGTATGAGTACCGTGTCAGAGGAAGAACACACTCCTGTTTCACATGTCCTGGTTATCAAGGGCTATACCTGGTTTGGACCTTTTCTGAAAGTAAATTTTTTATGACATCATTTTAAATATTGCTTGCCAGGATGGAATCTAGTGATTTAATGACTGCACGTACTTGCAGCACTACAGTGCTATGATACATCAGCTGCATCCACTGAGCTTACGGTACTGTATGCCAAAACATTACCAACCATCACAGCCGACAAAATACTGGGCAAAACAATGAACTCACTGATCAGACATCAGTCAAAGCAGATCGACGTACACGAAGAGGTTTGTGTTAATATTCTTCGAAAGTTATTTATTAAATCATGACTGCAACTGTCCATTAATCATAAATTTAGAGCTGAAAAAAAAAATTATCAATTAGTTGATCTACAGCAATTTAAGTGACAACTAACTGATCACTTAAGCATTTTTTTAAGTACAAAAGCCAAAAATTAATTAGTTTCAGCTTCTCAGTAGTGACTTTTTGCTTCTTCTTTTTTGCCTATGTGATAATGAATTGGCTGTCTTTAGGTTTTGGCTCATTGGTGAGGCATATGGATATGCCACCTTGAGTGGAAGACAATTCTGAAAAGTATGCCCTATTCTGTAACATTTTATATGGTAACAGATTAATAGAGGAAATAATCAGCTGAATAATCACTGTGTACATGACTATCACCTCACAGTAATCTGATCAAAGATCCTTTGACTGCAAGGAGAACATGCCCTCATTTTTCAGAAGAACCAAAAGGAAATATCTACATCACAATAATTTCACACTTACTGTATTATTAACAATCACAGCCCCCGATGGTCTGCTGAGAGACTATGTTCTCTATATTCCCAACTTTTTACAGCCTACTACAATTCATACTGCTTTGTTTTGAATACGGATGGAGAACAAAGACAAGCTGAGACAGAAGCTTGTGAATGGATGAAAACTGTTGTTCAAGCACTATGATCATCATTGTTTCTGGTATTATTCATATTTTAAGTATTTTTTCTAACTATCATAAAAACTCTTAACCCTGTGTGTACCGAAGTTTTGGGATTAATTAGACAAATAGTATGTTTACAATATGGACACACACTCCTACTTTGACAGGGTCAAGCACATTATCCGTCATGTGAAACAGGTTCTTTTGGAGCTTATTCTAAACTTTTGCTGAGGGGGTGGTAATTACAGTATGTTGAATATAATTACATTTTTCTAAAACAACACTCGCAGCTGCTCTGCTACAAACACTGCAATACTTGACTTACTATCCAACTTGGCAAGAACAACACCCTTACAAGAAGCAAAGGTCACCATTTGTCTTTGACTGCTTAAGAACCTGTCAGTCTACACATGACCATCATCACAAGCTCTGATGTGGTGGAGATGAAGTCAAATCAGTCACATAATCTAATAATTTCGTTTCAAATTTGACATCACAGTTTGTGACAATCTTTTGAGTGTAGCACAACACAAACAGGCAGACTGCAAGACAAAGCAAAGACAAAACATTAGCATAAGCATAAACACAAACACCTATGTGTGACAGCAAGCTTTGCAAAACAGCAATTGTTCATTGCTGTTCCTCAACAAATCTAATCTAACCTGGTTGCCACAGGAAACATTGTCGCCCATTATCGTTGTGAGTTCTTGGGCAATGCAGTCAAGAGGAGTTGTCAACAAGTTACGAAAATCTGGGCTTAAAATTAAAGCTCAATCAAAAGATGAAGGATATACTGCCTGTGAATTGCAAACAGCCAGCTTCGAGCGGTGCAGGAAAACATGTCTAATGTTACATTACTCAGCACTGATCTTAAGCAACAGGAGTAAATGGAGCCTTCACTTGGGCTGTGATGGGATTTTTACATAGTTTGACACTTGACTCATGTGAGCGTGATGTTGGATGCATGCATAGAGGTCAGAGGGGGGGAAAAAAAGCTGATGATGCCATCATGATGAATTGTTTATGGTTTTCTTTCAGTCATGGAGAGTAGCTACGTACATTTACTTGAATACAAAATAGAGGTGCTTGTACTTCAGTATTTTCAAGCAACAGATTGTGCCACCTTATACTCAACACACAGTTACTTTTTTTAGAAGAAAATGTCCTTGTCTATGCACTACAATTATGTGACAGCTATAGTCACCAGTTACATCACAAACCCAAATGTGATCTTCTCGCAGGGTATAATTTATTGCTCTAGATTAGACTACGCCGCAGTTAATTTAAGTTAAAACAGCACCGCCTCCACCAGTGACAGTGCCTTAAAATGCTGCTTACACATTACTGTAGCAATAATGACGAGATGACAGCAACTATACACTTTATTTTCCTTCTGACATTTGAAGTACATCTTCCTGTTACTTATCCTATCGCTGCTTTTAAGAGGCTTTACTTGTGTGGCATTTATAATTTCGAACAGAGACCAAGATATGTGAAGCCTTTAGGGTGTAATTCGTAACAGGAATAAACCCTTGCAGTTATATACCATGATGCTGAGATGTAAATGCCTGACAGTTAAGTAGGGAGCAGTTTTCAGTGTCTTTTTAACAGCACCACGGCCCTGTACTGCTACTCAGAGCTAGCCTAGATGGCTCACTAGCCACCGGGTCAAGTGACATGACAGCAATTCCTCTGGCATATAAACCAGTTCTACTTGGCATTACTGGCAAGCTAAACCATAATAAAAAATAATCATGTATTGCTAGTAAAGTCATAGTCCCTCTAAACATGGGTGGCTGGGTTTGAGCAAAGCGCTCATGAAGCTACACAAATAGCTTTCAAGCTAACCTGTGCAGGCCTGGACAGCGGCTAACGTCAGCCAGCCAGTGCACGTTGATAGCATATTGGCTAACCAAATATGTCCAGCCTACCATTTCCAGCTGCAGGGGAGACAGGCGAGTCACCCAACTGTCAAAGTACCTCCGACGTGTGTCCAACAAAATAAGAAACCCCCTGTAACAACACACCATCCAGTGCCTGTGCTCCAAAGTGTTCTTACCTATGGTGGAGATGAAGGTTGTGTTGAAGGCGTCGTCAGAGAAGCGGAACAGCACACAGGTCTTCCCCACGCCCGAGTCTCCGATCAGAAGCAGCTTGAACAGCAAGTCGTACGTCTTCTTCGCCATTGGGAAAAAAAGCTTGTGTTCACCCAGACGAGATACAAAAATCCGATAATCTAGCAAGTCTATGTAAAGTACAGAGTCAGCTCCTTCGCCAATCCAAACAACTGCCCCGCTTCTCCTGACTGTTAACAGTTAACAATCTGGGATTTGTTGATTAGCTTGGCAAGCTAGTAGGCTAAATACCACCCAAAATAACGTGCTCGTAGACGTGTCCGAGAAGTGATTTATCCCAAGCCCGACTGTTTCCCCCCTATAGCATGAGAACGGAAAGCAAAAATAAGATATCCTCCCGTGTGATTCCCCTTTTCCACTCTTTCTTTTCTCCCACACAGTCGGGACAAAATGGCTCCTCACTCTCTCTCTCTCTCTACCCCGACTCACTCTTTCTTCAAACTAACGGCGAGCTAATTCAAATTCTCGGCACACCCCGTCATTCCAGTGCCTTGCCACAAGCTCGTCCGAGAAGAATTTGAAAAAAATCTCAACGCAGAATTGTGTCAAATTCACTGTCTGATCTAAGTTATTTCGCTTTTCCACTGGAGAGATTAGAACCGAAATATAGACGACCGCCGTCGCCTTCGAATGGGAGCCACTACGGCGACACCCTAGACCCGCAGACACGCCTTGGTCCCGCCCCTTCTGTCAGAATTCACGCCTCTGATTGGTCCACATTAAAGTCATTTCATCAAATACCCTAATGTGATTGGCTATCTTTGCACACATTGAGAGGTAAAAGGGCGTATCTTAGATTGTCAGAGAGGGCAAATGTTACTGTATAAGTTACTCGGACATTTAGGCGCAAGGCTCCCATTACCACAGTGAATTAAATATATCCAATGATCCAATATGGCGGCTTGTTTCTTGTGCATCTGTCTTAGCCGGGGTGTGTTTCAGTTTTCATGGCAAGCTGGCATTTGGTGCGGTGACTATCCCAGCTGTGAGTCAAGCAAAGTGATGTCATATATAAGTACTTCTGTGCTTGTTACGGGCGTTTCCCATGTCCTCTGCTTTGAGAACTGCAAGATCATTCATCCTGTAAAGTCTTTTAATAACTGTACACACTGAGAGAATATCAGCATGTACACATCATTACAGTAGCTTCTTTAAACTTGGCTTTCTGTGTGTGTGTGTGTGTGTGTGTGAGAGAGAGACTTTCCTTCTTCCGCCTGTCAGAGTAGTTGGACTCTCAGACACTCCTTAGGAATGTTGAGTATGCCTGCTTTCCACTGCCGAGTACAGACATGCCACACAGTAAAAAGGAAAGACAGATAAAAACAAAGAGGGAGAGGAGTAAATTTAAAAAGGTAAAGAATGTACAAGAATAAAGAATAGTGCTGAACCTATGGTGGCACTAGATGAAAAGTCAGGAGACAAAAGTTCTGTACCAAAGTGCGTGTTGAACCATCCAACAGTGGTGGAAGAAGATGTATACAGCAAGTGATAGCAGAAAGTGGAGCACAGCACTTGAGTTAACTGAGTTACTCTTCCATCAATGCATCCAACAATGAGTGATGGAAATTCCTCCAAAGGTTGTCAAGTCATTTCATGGAAAAGCAAAAAAATGTCAGCCTCATGGGGGCGCTAGAGAAAAGGTCCAAGACATCAATGAAATTAACAGCCATACGAGGGAGGAATCACAGCTTCCAGTTTGGACCGACAACAGTCATTAAAAAATAAACATGGTGGTCAATTCCAATCTATAATTATTGATATAGACATACTAAGTGGAAGCTCACCAAAACATTTTGACAAGATATTTCACCCAAAGCAGAAGATTCACAGGCACACTGACACCACGACCACAAAGAGAAGAAAAGATGAAGCCATCTAAACACACACCAGCTCTCACAAAGCCTGAAACAGATGGCACGGCGCTTGAAAAGGTGATGCAGAGCAGACGTTTTAATGGAGCTCGCAGGTTTTCTTTGGGCAGCACTGTACTATGTGATTACCCAAATCAATTATTGTAGCCCATCTTATATCCCGGCTCTGTCTCTTTAACAGTTAAGAGTCTTTGTCTTTGTTGGGCCAATAAATCAGGTCTTAACACACAAAAAAATCCTCCCAGATCAGGGTGCATTCCTGTGTTTTGCTGCATGGGGCCCCAAGGGTTCATCTCACACTCTCACACAAATAACAGCCAGCGGCGACCACTCAGACCTCCTCGCTGCTCTGCCGGCGATAGTTGGGCACATTGATGGAAGAAGTCTGTCTCTACGTGTATCTGCCTGACAAATAAACAGGATGACCATAGGGGGTTTCAGAGTTTTTATTTGGGGATTTTCATTTGCCTTTAATCAGCAGAGGGTGGTTAAAAGGTGAAATGAAACAAAGGGAGACAGGCTGAGAGGGGGGATAATACAGAAGTGGGAAACTGGGCAACAGCACAGTATCAGGTATGCATGTTGATCACTGTAGGCCAAAGGGATGTCCCAGCCATGTGTTGAGCTTGAAGAATTTGCCGCTGTTCCCATCAGTTAAACAGCTAAATGTTTAAGCCATCTTTCAAGCGTTCTCCAGCGTTTACTTTTTGTCTTTGTGACGCAAAACTTTTCGATCTGTTTTATCTCTCCTGTTTTTTTCCATCCTGTTTTTATTCTGCAAATTAGCTTCAGCTAGATGCCTCCCTTGCACTGCATCTAATGCATCGCTGTCCCTGTTAACTGAACAGGGTCAGTCTGAGCTTTCAAGACAGCATAGACATGTCCTTAAAATGTTCAAAAAAATCTCCATCTGGTTGAATAGGATGATATGATGAAACATGTACTAAATGGACACTGTGGTGAGATTTCTTTCTCAGCTACTGCGTCCAAGGTCAGCAAAAACATTTTAATCTCAAAATATTTGTAGGTTTTTAACAGTTGCATGTATAAAACAAGCAATTAGCTGACACTGAGCTTTCTGAAATTTTAATGGCTATTTTTTTGTCTTTTTTTTAAAAGAAATACATGTGATTTACCTTTTTTATCTACAGTACAATAACTAACAGTGATGCTAAGTGTGCTTTTCACTACTGGCAATAAAATACCTCCTGACTTGACTAACTGGGAAATTCTTGATATTCTGGATTAGATTAGTCATTAGCATTTACAATTACAGTGACGTTTGTTTAACAGCAAAATATCCCTGACATCTTATATTCAAATGACGTGACCACACAGAAGCTGAACTACAAAGTCCCACTGACTCACTGAAGGTGACACCACCACAAACACGTGGATCAGTTTCTGCTTCTGTGCCACGACACCTCCAGCAAACACTGCAGCTTAGAGACATTCATTCGGTCATTTCAGTCAGTCTCAGTTCGAGAATACTTCAAAGGTAGTAATAAATAATGTGATGAGGTGAATTCCCCCTGTGGTCGAGTCTTTCCTCTTTCTGATCTGAAACTTACATCAGCAACAATACACAACATTGGATTAATCATAGCTGAAACATAAAGAGGTCATTTTTACACGTTTTACTCCATGATATTTATCAGTCAGCTTTGGTTGCAAGTTATAAATAAAGATTTTTCATACACAACATATGAAGAGTTTATAAAATATATTACAGTACAGCTGAAGCAATTTAGCTTGCCAGTTAATTAGATTGTGGCATTTTTTTTAATATAAAGTTTTTATAAAATATAAATATATCTTGTTTTTTTCTTCTTGTGAAAACTTTATTCTTCATTTTTTTATTATTATTATTAGTTATTTTGTATTTTGTATGGTGCACAGGAGAGAGAAAAATCCGGAGTCAAATTCCTTGTGTGGTCACACGTACTTGGCAAATAAAACTGATTCTGATTCTGATTCTGATAATTTATTGTTCATGCAAAAGCATTTCAGACTCCTGGTTTCACAATGTGATAAAACATTTGCCATTTACATAATCTTAATTATACTTTGATTTACCATAGTAGAGTATTTTCACAGTGTGGTATTTGTACTTTTCAGTAAGGTATCTGAATGCTTCCTCGCACCGCTGGATTCAGTCATGTCGACTGACACGAATCTCCTGACCTCCTTTGCGGACTCTGATCGTGTGAAGGTCACGGTGTGATCCACACATGTGCCACCAGGTGGCGCTGTCGTGTCGTGATTAAATTGGTAAGTAAGTCCACTGCACATTAATTTTACATTTACTCCCGTTTGTCCTTAATTCGTGCCGCTTTGGGAGCCCAGCTGTGTGCGAACTGATGGGAAACTAACTTCACAATCTGACTGATGATTGAGGGGAATAACATTCACTGGATGCAACCAGGAATAAGGACAAAATGGAGTTTTTAACGTTTTAAGAACCTTGAGGTCTTTAACATTAACTCATGTATGTCATGAAACTGAGGTAAATCACGTGAGATTAGTCAGGAGGACATGAAAACAAGGAGGACAAAGTCGAACAATGATGCGTTAACATTAACATTTAACTATCTTTAGGTTGTTAATATAACAAAATATAAATCAACTAATAAATTATGATATATTATTATTAATTAGGATACCCAGTGGTAATGTAGTTAAAATTAGTCCCATCTTCACCAGCTGCGACAATAAATTGATGAACACATTAATGCATCACTTTAATCCAGTGATATTCTGAAATTACGTGTATTTTTTGGTACTTTAGGTGTATTATGATGCTAACCGTTTCGTGCTTTTACTTAAATGGGATTCTGGGTACAGGACTTGTATCCGCACAGAGTATTTATACACGGTATTGCTGCTTTTACTTAAATAAAATACCTGAATCCTTCCTCCATCACAGAAAGCAACAACATACAAAGTCTTTATGCAGGTCAACCGTTTGGGTAAATAGAAAAAACAAAGTAAGAAAAATAAAAAAATAAGTATATAAAAGATTTTATTTGAACGGTGTGTCAGGTTGAGGAGTTGGTGGCAGCCTTGGACAAGGATCAACTCAAAGGTGAGATGAAACAACATTTCCCATGGTCCTTTGTTCCGCTCCGCAGTGATGTGGGGTGTGGTGGTTGAATGACTGTGTGTGTGTGTGTGTGTGTGTGTGTGTGTGCGCTCTGTCTGTCCGCACACACCGACAGCTGAAAATCCACCACGGGAGCATCACAGAGCGGAGGACAGGAAGATGCGCACGGCGGTCTGTAGCGGATCTCCCGGGCGTGTAAAACCAGGACGACATGAGTGTGGTGTCTGAACGTTTTTGTTGTCGGCGTTGTTGGATCCTGTTCTTGCCCCCCCTCACCGAGTGAATCTGGACGCGTAGCGGTGCTGCAATGGAGCGTCGATCCAACGAGTGAGAACCGCTGACCGTCTGTCTGTTTGTGAGCTGATATTACAGACAATAAGATAAGGAAATTAGCCATTAGACTTAGTGGCATTACATCATTTGTGTGGGTCATCATAGGAGTCTGTGATATTAGCTGTTTTCCTTTTTGATATGATCAAGAAGCCATACTGAATTTGTTATTAATGGTAAAAAACAATTAATGGTTACGCAAAGCACAGGCAGACAGGAGGCTGATTAAAGGAACCATAAAGGCTTCCAGCCTGTTTTTGGTTTAGATCATAGAACTTGTCCTTTGGTCTTTCTATTGAGGGATACAGAAGCCAGTCATGTCAAAAAATAAGAGCAGCGAGTCAGTGAAGGTGGTAGTTAGATGCCGCCCGTTGCACCAGAAAGAGGTGTCCAATGGGCCTGCAGGGGGCATCGTGCAGATGGACCTGTGGCTCGGACAGGTGATCCTCAGGAACCCTCGTGCACCAGCCAGCGAGCCCCAGAAAACATTCACGTTTGATGCGGTTTACGACGCAAGCTCCAAACAGCGGGACCTGTATGACGAGAGTGTGCGACCACTCATAGATTCGGTGCTCGCGGGGTTCAATGGCACCATATTTGCCTACGGGCAGACCGGAACTGGGAAGACGTACACCATGCAGGGGGCGTGGATGGACCCAGAGAAACGAGGTGTGATCCCCAACGCTTTCGACCACATCTTCACACACATCTCGCGCTCGCAGTCTGATAAGCAGTACCTGGTGCGGGCGTCCTACCTCGAGATCTATCTGGAGGAGATTCGGGATCTCCTCGATCCCAAACACGGCAACACAAGGTCCCTGGAGCTCCGGGAGAGTCCAGAGTCCGGCGTGTACGTGCGTGACCTCACATCCTGTGTCTGCAAGAGCATCAAGGAGATCGAGGAGGTGATGAACATGGGAAACCAGGCGAGGGCGGTTGGAGCGACCGACATGAATGAACACTCGTCTCGGTCCCACGCCCTGTTCTTGATCACAGTGGAGTGCAGCCAGCCTGGACCGGATGGGAGGAAACATATCCGGGTCGGCCGCCTCAACCTGGTGGATCTGGCTGGCAGTGAGCGCCAAGCTAAGACAGGTGTCCAGGGAGAGCGCCTGAAAGAGGCCGCCAAAATCAACCTTTCCTTGTCGGCGCTGGGGAACGTGATCTCAGCCCTGGCTGATGGGCGCAGCAGCCATGTGCCGTACCGGGACTCCAAGCTGACCCGGCTGTTGCAGGACTCTTTGGGTGGGAATGCAAAGACTGTCATGGTCGCCACCTTAGGCCCCTCCCCCCAGCACTATGACGAGACCCTCACCACCCTCCGTTACGCCAACCGGGCCAAGAACATCCAGAACCAGCCCAGAGTCAATGAAGATCCCAAAGATGCTCTGCTGCGCGAGTTCCAGAGGGAGATCGCTCGCCTCAGGGCACAGCTCAACCACAGGAAGTGGAGGAGCAAACAGAAGAAGGAGCAGGTGGACGGCGAGGGCTGGGAGAAAGACGGGGACGAAGAGACAGAGGGCGAGGAGGAGGTAGTGGAGAAGGAGGCGGCGGACTATGTGAAGCTGGAGGAGCAGCGGTTGGAGATGGAGAAGGAGGCCATCAGAGGAGATCAATTCATGTTGGCTGAGGAGAAGCAGAGGCTCCTGGGAGAGAAGGAGAGGATGATGGGAGATCTGAGGAAGGAGCAGGAGGCTACCGAACAACTGACCGCCAAGTATAAGGTAAGAGCTCAAACCCACGAGTCCAGTCAGCAGCTTCATTCATTCATTCATTCATTCACACACACAGTCAAAGCAATCCAGGAAGTCAGATTAGGTACATGTGATCTGTGGGATTATAATGTGTGATAATCTGATGAGCTGTCATTAAGGGACATTATGGGCAGTAACATGGAGAGCTTCCTGTCCTGTTACATCTCAGTGTGTGTGAGTGTGTGTCATACAGGTCATACATGCAGTATTTCAGAGCTTACACAGACTACACTGCACACACACTGTGCACTGCGAGTGACACCGATATCAGCAGCTGAGCCAAGTGCGAAGTGAAGCTGGGAGACTTGTGAGAACTGGATTAAGAAGCAATGGCCAAAATCAATGCAGCCTCTGCCTGAGATATCCTGGCTTTTAGTCGTTAATATGGGTGCCCAACTTGATCAAAAAGCCTGATGCTACAGCCAATGGTGTCTCTTCCTTAGACCCCACGCCCTGCCTTGTAAACATCCATTTTTAGACTCCGTACTTTCCTTGCCTCCAGCCAAGATAAACCTGATGACGTTACACAAATGTAAGTTCCCCTCAAGTAAAATCATCATAATGCATAAAGTCGGTTTAATGTCCCTTTAAGTCTTTATTTTACACTAGTAACATCGTGAAGTCGAGGATTATGTCGCCCCATCTCTTCATCATTCATCACTAAAGTTGCGTTTAAAGTCCAAACTGATGATTTAATAAATTTGGTTTCGCCATTAAAAAAAAACAATAAATGTCTTATCTCTTTGAGATTTGAATTGTTTAAATTGGTTCAATCAAAAGCAACCACCAAGCATAAATTACAAAGTATATGTTAAACCTGATGACGAATGCTTTCTAAATCTTTTTAAAGGTATTTCTTTGTCTCATTTATACAGTATAGGTTAAGAAATAGGCGTTTCACAGTCAGCTTTATTAATACAGATTAGAATGAGTGGAAAATATTTGACAATGCTGACCTAGCAGATGTTATTTGGCCACTAAATAAAACATTTTGCTGTTTCATTGTATGTTGCGTCAGTTTTGTGGAATCTGATTTAAGCTCCTCCCAGTTTACATTCTAATTAAACAGCATTTTATCAGCGTGTCAGGGCAGATGTCTCAGCCATATTCCACATAATCTCTTCTACCCTTCAGGTCATGCATTAGCAAGCCAGGAAGCTAATTATTTTTATTCAGTTACATCAGTTAGCCATAGCACCTGGCGTCGCCGTTCCTACGGGATCCCGACATGGACAAATGTAGAGCAGTAGATCTGTACAGAGGCTAGCAGAGTCGTCATGCTGTTCCAGGCTTTCAGCATAAACAGAGTTTCTAACAAACAGCATTAATGACGTGGCGATTATAGCCGCATTAAGTTTAATTACCAAAGAGATCTCTGACAGTGTTTATGTTTTTGTGCTCTTATTCCATCACCGCAGGTCAGAACAACATGAGGCGACTTTGTGATGATAACTGGAAATAAAAACCAAACACACCGTTGTCTTTTATTAGAAAAATAATCCACACACGACAGGAATTAATTACTTTTCCTCTCAGTCGTCTCCTCTTCTAAAAACATTACTGTTATCATTTTGTACGCGCCATCACATGTTCACCACAGTTTCACCACACTCACTTATAGACTTAAACGTATTTCACCTGGTTAATAATGGCATGTTATAACTGGGTTAAGTCTGGGTTTACAAACAGCTGGGGACACCGACTCCAGTACCAGCACCTGTGGGTCCAGCAACTGGTCCTTCGTGTGCTTTTGTGCCTGCTGACTTTCCCCCACAGTTTGGTCTGGTGGCTCGTATGTCCAGACAGGAACTGGTGACTACTGTAGCTTAAAATGTCAGTCCTCTCTCTGCCCTGTTCACACACATCAACACACACACACACAAGCTGCAATCAAAGACTGAGTCACAGCTGAATTAATTACTTGCTTTGACTCATGGGCATATCCAGTCAATAAGTCAGCCACGCAGAATGACTGAGTTGACTGTAGCCTGTAATTCTGTAGCTGCAGCCCGGACCGTCAAACGTGAGACGCTGCTGGATCAGCTTACTGAGCCGCAGGCCCCAATGTGAGGAAAAAAGACATTTTCAGTGTCATGTGTTCGGGAACAATAAAAGGGCAAGTTTAGGTTGTACTTAAAAGAAAACTACTAGTATCCTCTTTTTATCCTCTTTTTCTGTAATGTCTTGCGATGTTCTCTGTATTTTTCCTTTAAACAAGCACCTTAAACTACCCTCAGAGCAGAGGTGTGATCTCCATTCACACTCACGTCATTCGAGTGTAGGTTTTTCCTTTTGGAAAAGGTTACAGCTATCTATGTGTAGGCTGTTTATGACAGAATTAAAGTACACAAAGACAAAATAATAATAACAATAATAATCATTGATGTCCAGGATTTTTATATTTTCAAGAACTTACTTTCAGCAGTGCTAAAAGGTTTTGGTTGGAGTTAATTTGGAGTTAATTTATGAGAAGAATTCGTTTGATTTGGAGTGAATGACGGGACAAGCCAAAATGCCTGCCCACAGTTTAACCTGTTTGTTCAAACTACAGTAAACTTATATTTGAGAGCAGTGCAAAGCGCTCTCTGCCTTTTTTTTTTTCCTCATCTTTAGGACGTGGCCCTTTTTCTGTCTGAGTGAAGGTCTGAGGTTTGGGAAAGTCCCATGAGACAGAGCTGATGTATATCCTGCTTTCATGGTTGTTTCTGTGTGAAGCATCTCGTATTTCTTCCCCTCACTTTGTCCTCCAAAGGACCGTAGGACAAACTCCGTTTAGTGCTAAAGCGTATGAATGTATGAATGAATGTGTGTGTGTGTGTGTGTGTGTGTGTGTGTGTGTGTCAGATGCTGCTGACTGGATGGCTTCTGAGTGATGTCAGCAGCTAAAGTCCGTCTCTCCTCTCCGCCTCGAGGAAGAGGATGATTAAGGACGAGAAGAATTTCCTGCCTTTGATGCATCACACTGGTGCTGTTGGTGCAAAAGCTCAAAACAGTTTTTGTCATGCAAGATAAAACTTAATTTGGTGCAAACATTTTAAATCTGGTGATGTTTTGTATGTTGCTTATTGACAGGAATACCAGTTCTGTCTGTGTAGCCAAAGTTTGATATATGTCAGTGAGAAGACATGTTTCTGTATTGTGATGAACGTGGTCGCTGTAGTTCATGGCCACATATGAGCACCAAATGTGTATAAATCCGCTGCTGAAAATAGTCCTCAGCAGACTGACAGATGAATCCAGTCAGAGGTATTGTTTGCCAACAGGGCCCAGCTGTCTCACCTTAAAGCTCTACACCTTAAATGCTCCAAATGCTTCAAAGATGATTTTTCTTGTAAAGGCTAAAAACAACAAACTCAAAAAATCTCATTCTCTTTGGTCTTGGAGGAATTCTTGGTGGTTATTTTTATTTTTATTTCTATGGATAACTGGCCAAGTGTTGAGACATTGCAATTTGCCAAGATATTTCCAAGGCAGGTACAGCAGAGCGGAATAAAAAAGAACCACAGAAAAACATTCCTGGAAATTTAGGAAAGTAGATGAAGAGATCTGATCTGAGGACTCAATAACAGCATAATCTGTGCTGACACCTGATCAGGGAAAGAGGATTCAATGGAGGATTTTCAAAACAGCTCTTTTGATTTTATATTAATTATAAATCAATTTATGATGATCAGAAACATCATTGGTCATTTTTTGTTCCTGCTGTGACCGCGTAGCCAGTCTTATCAATCGGCCAGCTCAGATGCTGGGCCCTGCTTTACTCTGGTTGGCTGAGACCGATATTAGTCCACCAATCACAGAATGTGGCCTACAGGTTCCATTTTTCTCTCTGCTCTGATAACCAATGAGAGAGAGGTTGCTAGGCAGACAGACAGACAGACAGACAGACAGTAAGAACCTGGAAACATGGTGGAAACGAGCATCAGATTGAAAGGCAGTTGAATCCATTCTCTCTTTTCCCTTCTTTCTCTCTTTTCCCTTCGCTCTCTCTTTTCCTCCCTCTCACCCACAGATACATCCACACAGACACACACAGCTAACCTAAGTAGGTCAGGGACCAGCCTTGTGAAAGTATGCTGGGTCAGCTGGTGTTTCTGCAGGGTGCTGTTGGCTAACTGGCCTCCAAGGTGCAGCGCTCCATCTGTGGATTGTGTTGCCATGTCAGTGCATCTGTTTGTTAGCTGTTGTCTGCTCTGCTGGAAGGGCCACCGGCATTGATTTACGTGGGCAAAGCATGTCACCGTGCGGGGGAGGCATTCAGAGCCTTCACTTCACAAACCATGAAGAGACTGCGAGCAATCGCACAAGCACTGCTGACGCGCCCGAGCCTGCGGAGGTGATAGGCTTTACCAGCTGATCTACTGGATGCACGGGCGAACTCGTACGTTTACAGGTGTCCCAATGACTGCAGTTGTACTTGCACGTCGACAGCCATGTTCCCACTTCTGCAGCATCACAATGCGCTTACTGAGTCAGATGTTTTATCAGCCCGTCCACAGCACAGTGCTGTTATGAAACAGTCAGGTCTCAGCACAGTCAGGGCGGGCAGCCTGATGCTGAGCGGCAGGTCCTCCTCAGGAGGCTGCTGGGTCTGACCCTCCAGTGGACTATTCTTAGAGCCACTTTTCTGGGTCACATGTGTAACATCTCCCTTCTCCGTCTCCTTCTTACTGCCTCAGTCTCTACTCCACATCACATATGTCCCCTTTTCTGCCTCTTTTTTAAAGGTTGTTTAAGGAGACTTCATCTTGGTTAAATTAATTTCTCGTGTGTGTCATCAGTCTGAGGTTTTCTCTGTCAACTGAAGGAAGTTTTACTTCACATTTTTCCCAAGATCCCACTTTCCCTGAACCTGCCTCGTCCTCTGCTTTGTTTAGTTCGTTTTCGCACTTTCTGCGTGCCTTTTAGCAGCTTCCCAGATCAGCAGCACAGTAATTAGGTCAGTCTCATGCGTCTTCAAATTGAAAGCCTGAAGTTACTGCTCAAAAAATATCACCACAAATACCTGCAAATTAAAACTGTAGAACTGTAAGTCTAATTTATGGTAACAGGAAAATTATATCAGCACAAACAGCTCTCAAGAGTGTGAATCTAATAAACTGAGACTGAAAATAGAAACGTCCTCCATGGCAAGCTGCCCAGATAAAGTGTGTGTGTGTGTGTGTGTGTGTGTGTGTGTGTGCGTGTGTGTGTGTGTGTGGGAAACACAGAGCTATTTTTCTCTCATTCTTTCCATCTTTTGATTTCTTTTGTAAGAAGTCCAACATAGATGTTGCATCGTGAGGTTTTAGGACAAACAGAGGAGGGTAACTTGGCCTGAAGCAGGATGATAACTGAAGAACAGTCTGTTTGTTACTGTGAATGCTTCTCCCAGTCTTTGCTGTCTTTTGTTAAAGGAGGAAGTAGACATTGACTGTGCATTAAGGTTTTTCCTACATCCTGCCAGCTGAAGTTCAGCCAATCAGAACACGCGATCAACAACAATGCCCGACGGCTCATGGGAAATATTGTCAGCGTAGCACAAAAACTCGCATACAGACACATACTGTAGACACACTGCACTAACATATCAGCTTATCAGCCACAATATACTGCACACAATGTATTTTACATGTACACACACACACACACACACACACACACACACACAGCAGTATGGATAGAATGACAGTTTCCTGTTTATATAGCTGCCTTCCTGTCTAATTAGAGGAGGAAGAAGTCAGAAGAGTGTGTGTGTGTGTGTGTGTGTGTGTGTGTGTGTGTGTGTAGGCTAATGAACAGAAAGCTCATCGCTGCTCTCCTTCTTTCAGCATGGAAGGCTGCATCACTGAAATATTGATGAATCAACTCTGTGTGCATCCATGTGTGTTTTTCCGCGTGTATGTGTGTGTGTGTGTGTGTGTGCGTGTTCATGAACTGAGCATCCAATCATGGGATCAGTGGAGAAAGCGGAGCCATTTCTCTAACAGTACACACTCCTCCTTCTGCTGTACAAGCAGACAAACAAACACACACAGACGTGTCTGCATGTAAATAAAATATTAAGCAGGCTGCTCTTCTAAGGCACACAAAGTGAAAGTTGTAGTTTTGGATGGATGAAAGATGTGAAATGTTGCTAATGTAACCACGTCGGCCTCATAAAATATACAAAACAATTATGAAAGCATGTGAGTAATTAATTAATTCCATTTTTTACAAGCTGTGTGAAATCAGTAAAAAAACAACAAAAACAAAACTGTTGGATTTGGTTAAAATAAGTTCCTCATTAAAATTAGGGGACCTTTGTCAACATCGTTATAACAATAGCTACTTGGTTTTGATTAGCTAACGATGGTGATCGTGATGAACCCGAACGCCGCTGGCTGTTTGAAAGGAAGCAGAATCTGAACAGATGTGACTCGTTCTTTATCTTCGTCTGTGGACTCTGCAGCTCTTTCACACTGCTTCACACACTCTTTCCTCCTTTTCTCTTGACGGGACAAAAGCTTTTGTCACTTCAATGGAAGCATTTGTTGTTTTGGGGAATGTGCTGGAATGACTGAGGCCGAATGCAAACGTGACCTTTTGATCAAATGCGTCCATCAGAAGATAAAATCACCTCTTGAAACTGACTTGAGAATGAAAGGAGAATGTGTGCTTTGATTTTATCCTTTGAGAAAAATAGTACTGCAACGGGCATGTTGTTATGGCGTGTTAATTAAGACAAAGCAATAAAAGCACTCTTGCATTTGTGTCCTGAATCGGTTTCATTCTGGCGGGATGAAGGGATGTTCTTGAGGTTTCTCTGGATCTTCTGCTCTGACGTTGAGATCTGCTGATTGCATGTCATTAGCTGGATCTCCCTTGTGTGTTTGGCAGAGGCAGGAGATGACTGGCAGCGAGTGGCTGCTAACAAGATTTTAGGCTTTAAGTTGTGGCCCCTTAAGTGTTTTTTTTTCATCGGCTGACGTTAAACAGATTGTCAGAGATGATCTGGCCTTTGCTCTCTCGTTTTTTCTCTGCCTGTGTCTTTCATGCTCAGCGTCTCTTGTGCTTTCACTGTCCCCTCTCTTCTTCTTCTTCTTCTTCTTCTTCTGTCTTTTCCCAGCAAGATTTCTGTCTCTCCGCTGCTCATGCGAGAGCCGTTGTCGTCACGTTGTATTTATAACCCGGTAGCTCCCAGCAGGCCTCGGCCTCGCTGCGATTGGCTGGCTGGCTGGTTGATGTGGACGAGCCAGCTCGATATGCAGCACTTCATATTCTCTTCGCCCTCCCATCGGGAAATCAGATCGGTCGCAGCCAAAGGAATGTGAACGCACGCTCATAGGCAGATTATACATTCGCACACAAATATGCAGGCTGGCACGCGCATGCTCTCACAAGCTCCAGGAAAAGTGCGATGATTTCACATGTGTTTTCTTTTGCTCTTTTTAGCCGTCGTCCTGCTGTATAACTACAAAATATGTATGTGTAAATGTAATGTCCAGGTGTTATTGTGTAAAAATGTAAGATTCAGCCATTGTTAAGCAAAACCTCCGAGGTTGTTCAGGCAGTCGACTCAGAGACAGACAGCTCCAGAACATTGCAGACCATCCACAGAAAAGGTTTATTTCTTTATTGATCGAGCGAAGAGAAAGACAGCCGGCAAAACACTCGAGCCTGAGATGTGGATACAGGAAGGTTTATAATGACACGAAGAACAAACTGGAGGTCGACTGTGACCTTTAGAGAAGATCAGACATCCTGGCTGCATCTGTGTGTGTGTGTGTGTGTGTGTGTGTGTGAGAGAGAGAGAGAGAGAGAGAGAGTGAGAGAGAGAGATAGACTGAAATCTCATTCTGTAGGGATATCTGGAAACAAAATGAGTCAAAGGACCAGCGAGAGACGACTCTCATGTGATCGAAGGTTATCTGAGTCATCACTCCTCCTCCTCCTCCTCCTCCTCCTCCTTTCATGTCTTCCTTTCATCTTCATCTTCATGTTTAGATGTGATAGAACAGTCCGGCCTGAACTCATGATGGAAATCTGCCACGGGAACCTGTGACACCATGACTGCGTCAAATTTCAGGATAAGTTAATTTCCTCGAGCCTGGAAAGCAGCACCTCACCATGTGGCACATGTGGTTGCTGTTCTGTAGCAGGAGTTCGCTCCTTCGTTATGGAAATATTAATGTCATAGTTTCCATTTTTCAGCAGTTACAGAACTTCTCTGTGTTGGAATAATACAGTATTATTCTCACCACAAGGCTCGTGTTCCACATTTTTAACTGTATAACATGAGAAATGCGCGCAGACCTGTTTTACGATTATTGACTTCTCGCACATATCTTGAGCTTATCGCCCGATTGATCTGAGGACATGACCCAACAAAAGGTGGCAAGAACAAGCACAAATGATTGGTTTGTGGAAATGCGGCGTCATCCTCCTGCAGCTACGAGAACCACATGATTCCAATGAGGGTTGATAGCTAACAGTGACTGCAAAGGAAAAGGACTGACAAAACCTCCAACATGAAGCCTTTGACAAACCACGGTGCTAAGCTTGTTTTAGAAGGAATAAATCATTGCAGAGGGAAGAAGAAGAAGAAGAAGAAGAAGAAGTGCACTTCTTTCCTCTGATGAACTCAATGCTGGCGAGCTGTTTTTTGGATATCAGGGGAGATGTACAGTGAAACAAAGCATTCAGTTTTAATTGGGTGTTGCTGCAATTGTGAATTGCTGTAATTGGGGTTTTGACACAGTTTCATAAACCCGGTGAGACTCCCAGTGCATCATGTTATGTTCTACTGAAAATAAAATATGAATTTGCATTTTCTTCACAGGGTAATAACATGATGTACGTAGCAAGTGCCAGCCCAGCAGAGGAAAACTGAAGTTAAATGTAAAATGTCAAGTTGGCAATTTAAGTCTATTCATAGCCTGTGTTATAAAAGCCTGAATGTAAAGCATTTGTATCTAACCAGCCTATCAGGAGGAGGAGGAGACATGAGAAAGAAAAATCCCTGACATGAATCAGCCCTTTAATGAAGCTGAAAGAATATGACAAAACACAAAGAGCAGCAAACCGGGCAGTCACACACACACACACACACACACACACACACACACACACACACACACGGAGAACACAAAGACGGCTCGAAACAAAGAGGCTTTCTGTAAAGACCTGCTGCAGACGCGTCCTCTCTGAAGGACTCCACTGTACTCCCTGCATGAGTTTGAGTGTGTGTGTGTTTCTGGGTGGATAATAAAGAATGTATAGGCTGTACACATTTGACACACACACACACACACACACACTGTTTTATGTACAAAGTCCCGAGACTGGAATGTGGCCAATGCAAAATTGCCATGGCCCCTGCTTGCCCTTCTTGGGCCCCCTTTTTTCCTCTCTTTTCCCCTCTTCCCTTTTGCATTTTCTTCTTCTCCTTTTCTCTCCCTATCCTGTTTCTTGTCTCTCAGTCTTCCTGCTTCGGTCTGTTCATTGTAGACTTCTGCCCTCAGGACAGAGAACATGTTGGTGAGATTCCCCTTCGACACAGATTGCATCACTGTGGCCCCTGGGGGTCTTTAATCTCCACTGTAACCGGAGGCATCAAATGATTCCTCATCAGCATTAACACACATTTTATTTAAAAATTTTTTTTAAATTATGTGGCTTAGAATTTCCTTTTAAACGGAATAATAACTAGAAAGCACTCAGAGACAGGCTAAACAGTAATTCATACTTTTTAATCACATGAAATTATTAGATATTATAATATATGTACTTTGGCACAGCTCCGAGGTAAACCCTAACCTCAGTATGCTTACAAAGACAGATGTAACGTTTACCATGTTTAACAAGTTAACATGCTAACGGTTGCTAATTAGAAAGTACAGCTGAGGCTGATGGGAATGTCATTAGTGCTGAAACTCTGATCTGATAATGAAGTCAAAAGTATTCATCCTGATGTTGGTTGATGGTTGTCAGCACACAGTTTCATGACAGTCTGTCAGTTGTAGATATTTCATCCAAAGTGTTTATCAGAGTTCGGTCAGTGGGAGGGTTGGTACCGTATTTTACCTAATAGAAGCACACTGTCATTTTGTGTTGGTCTGCTTTTGAATGTGACTGTGGCTGAAGCCTGAGGCGCGGCGACGTTTTAGCCGAGCTCAGCTTGTTGTGGCGCGGGTGTCATCATGGGGACGTTAAGCTGCCACTTCCAGCTCCATCTGCCTCATCAGCACAATGTCTGCACAGACTTTAACCGTTCAGTGTCCGCATGAACTCAGCCCGACCTCAACAAGCTCAACGCGTGTCCTTAAGGCAAACGTCTGGCCGCGTTTTCTCAGTGAATAATCCCAGCTGCCATCTAGATCTTGAAATCATTTCAAATGAATAATAAGCCTGTGGTTAATTGTGTTTCCCTCTTGGTTTTAAGATGACACCTTGGTAATGTTACCAGGTAATTTCGTACAGACACTGTAGGTGACATGACGCAGGTTCTTCACCATGAAACATCAATCCAAATATTCTTTTGTTTTCCTCAGGCGATGGAGAGTAAGCTGCTGGTTGGTGGAAAGAACATCATAGATCACACCAATGAGCAGCAGAAGATGCTGGAGATGAAGGGGCAGGAGATTGCTGAACAGGTAAACCTGTGTGTTACACTGTGTGTGTTTTCAATGCTCAATTCTTTGTTTTTGCTGATTTTGTTTAGTGTTTTATTTTTCTCCTGCTCTAAAGCACCTATTGTGCCTGACATTGAGATTGATATTAATAACATCTGTCAATACCACATGGTGTTTACCTTTATATTTATGTATATACTATAGGAGTGTTTGCATGGACCTTCTGCAGCAGTTCGACAGCTGCTCTTCAAGTGAAATACTGAAAATAGTCCCGGTGCAGGTTTCGACCAGCAACAGAACTTTAGAGTTAATTGTAACCTGCAGAAGAAGAAAAAAAAGCCAAATGGCTGTGAGTGACACAGTGAGCGAGATGCTGTTTGATTATTGCTTTCAGACGCGTAGAGAGCGGGAGATTCAGCAGCAGATGTTGGTCCAGGATGAAGAGACTCTGGAGCTGAGAGAGACTTTCACTTCTCTGCAACAGGAGGTGGAGGCCAAGACCAAGAAACTCAAGAAGGTAAAAGGTGCACTGATTCCACATGTGCGTGCAAAAATCAAAAAATAAACCATGTGGACACAAATGGACATAAAGTCGGCCTCATCTACACACGCAGCAAGTGCACGCACTTATATAAACGGATGAATGAGAAACAGACAGACAGATTTTTACATGCACACACACACCTTCCTTCTTGTTCCTAATGTCGGTATATCCCTCTTTGCCCCTTTGACCTCTGACCTGGATCCTAATGACTCCCTGCCTCGGACAAATGCTCCGTAAAACTCAGTGTCTCAAGGTTTGTCCTGCCGTCCCCTCCTCTCTCCTGGACCTTTCCCTCCCTCTGTCATGCTCTATCCCTCTCTGTCTTGGGCCTCGTCACGCTTCCCACGCTAACCTTCTCAGTCTGTTTTCCCCTCATTGTCAAATCGCTCAGAATCTCCCACTAACTCACCTCTAAATCCCTCAGTGCTTAAACGCTAAAACAACACTCCAATCCTTGCAAACCCCGCCCTGCTCTTCTCGCTTCCCGGCCCTTTGCACAGCCAGCAGGACTAACCCCAAACAACCCACTGTGTGAGTGTGGATGACTATGTGATTAATGATCCCGTGTTGCTCCGTGCTCCTCCGATGGACTAACGCGGCACCATGTGTGCCATCTACCCCGGTCTCACTGCATGGCGCCGAAGGAGAATAAAGATTAGAGGTTTTGTGAGAGTTTCTACAGAACGTTTTGCAATTGGAACAGAGTGGTTGATAATACCCAGGGAAGTTTCACTTCCTCAAAAATGAAAATGAAGATGTCTCAAAACTGCAGAGATACCGTGAACTGTGGCTGGGCAGCTGCTCTCCAGCACAGTGAATTAAAGAACATAAAAACAGGAAAATGCACAGAAATTGTCCCCTCTTCAGTCATTAAAATCAAGGCTGACTTTCCCATGAGTGCTCTGGTTTTCAAAGCGAATGAATATAATAATGAATATGATTAAAATCACAATACAGCCCGATCATTTCTGATGTAAGACTACTACAAATTCCACTAAACTTTTATCCACTACATGAATCACGGGCAGTGCTTGCAGGACATTTGCACCCATGTGTCAGCATGTTTAGCATCAAGCCCCTTTTTGCCACATTTGCATATTATTTCTAAATGCTCTCTAAAGCATACGCGAGTCTCCCTTTAACAAATCTTTAACAAATCCAATTTTCAGCATTTTTTTTTTGTATGCCAGAAAATAAGCTTCCACCTCACAGAGTTTGTGAGCTGCAGTGTCATCTCTCAGGCTAACTGCACCGAGGCTAAAGTCAGGATTAGCCTACTTGTTTAAACTCCATGCAGTCAAAGAATAAAACCGTGCGAAAGCAGGAGAAAAGAGGACAAATGATCTGGAGAGAGGGAGGGCTGCGATGTTGCCATGCTCCCATTCGCTGCCCATTTCTCCAGACACCAGTGCCTCCAGTGCTGTTGCTACGGGCAACCAAGCTGCAGCAACTCAGACGCCGGTTTGTCAGCGACTGCGCTGGGCGACATCTCTCCCTCTCACCCTCTCTGTTTGTCTCTCCCCCTCTCTCCCCGTAGCTTTATGCCAAACTCCAGTGCATCAAAATGGAGATCGACGACGTGAACGACGAGCACGTGAGGAGCCGACAGGAACTGGAGCAAACTCAGAACGAGCTCACCAGAGAGCTCAAGTTCAAGTGAGTCCAACAAACACCCAGAAGAGTCAGCACAATCAGCAAGCATGTGTGGACGGTTCAGCAAACACACAAACGCACCCACACCACATGTGTACATGCTTCACAGGGCTTTCATAATACCATACACACATACACACAGAGGGAGATGCTGAGAGGTCAGAGAGGTTAAGATAAGGGACGGGAGCTTGGCTGTCACATAGAAAAGCAGTATGAAGTCTTGCAGCATTTGATTTAATCAGAATTTACAACAAACCCTTGTGATAAACATGATAAAAGGTAACATTAACAATAGCTACCGTTCAGCGATTATTGAGATGTAATGCAGCAGCTAATCTCATTGGTTAAACCTGACAAGTCAAAATGTCCGCCGTCAAACACACCCACTTCACAAATATCCTCAAAGTAGAACTAGGATAGGATCTTGAGATGCAGGGATTAAAAAAATGTGAAGACTAAAACAACAAAGCTCGCAGGTCAGAATGTTTGTTGTTCCTCATCCCAACCTCAAACTGAACCTTTGCATCGCTGTGTGTTGTGCACCCGCAGGTATCTGATCATAGAGAACTTCATACCTCCAGAGGAGAAGAATAAGATCATGAACAGGCTGACCTTTGACCCCGAGGAGGATCAGTGGAGGTTTCAGCCTCTTGTTCCTGCTGAGAGGTCAGTGTGGGCTTTGGATTGTCAGGTTAGCATCAGGTTGAAATGATGAACTCAAAACGTGTTTAGTTTGAGGTAGGGTTCACGACTCCTCCACCCTCCCGCTCTCACGGCGGGAGAGAAAACCCTCGAACTTGTCTTGGCTGGAACTTCGTGAGGACGCATTCCAGCGTTTTTAACATTGATTCATAATTGATTTTTTTGTTCTCCATTGATCCTCCTCTCTACTTCTATTCAGCAAATCCTTGCAGATGAAGAAACGACCGACATCTGCAGTCGGATACAAACGACCAATCAGCCAGTACGCCAGGGTTGCCATAGCGATGGGAGCTCACTCCAGATACAGGGTAAGAGTGTGTGTGTGTGTGTGTGTGTGTGTGTGTGTGTGTGTATTACAGGAGGAAATCTATTGAATGGGAAGTTGAGCAGTAGCCACTTTAACGGCTGAGCATCACAGTTTATTTAAAAGAATCTTCTTCAAAAAATTGCTTTTTCCGAGTGTCAAATAATCGCCCCTGCAGTTCTGAAGGACTGCAAACTTATTTTTCTGACCACATGGGAGCAAGACAACAATCTACATGTGAAACACTGACATAATTTAGTCTATAACTGTTGTTAATCTGATGTTCAGTGCTGGGCTACTAGCATACGGTGGGTTTTTCAGAACTTTGAGAGTGGTGAACATGAATCAGAACAGTAATGTGCAAATTCATGTGCGTGCAGGCTGAGAACATCATGTTTCTGGAGCTCGACATGACTCCTCCAAACGTCGTCTCGCTGGACCGCTCAGCGGGGGCGGAGCCTAACCAAAGTCACTCTCTGGACAACTCTCCCACCAAGGACTCAGGAGTCCGCAAGTCTCGATCCTGGTGAGCCTGAAAGCCCACAAACTGCTGACGTTATGCTCTAGCATTGTCTTATCACACACACATACACACACACACACACACACACACACAGTCAAGCTGCATATGCGAACAGATCTGCAAATAGAAATTGTAGCACATAAATGCATCATACAGGATACTTTTTGGGATCCTTATTTTTCTTAACATAAAAACTGTTTTTTGTACGTCTTTCAGAGATACTCACCGAAAAGTGTTTTTGTGAGACATAGTAGGCCTGACATACGGGCCCATATTAGCTAAATTATTATTTTTCAGTTGTGATATGTGCTGCTCAGTACACATCTAGATGATTTAAGAAACCAATCTAAGGAATTAAGAATGTTTGTTTATGTCATGTATGTTTAAAAAATCCAGCATCGCTCAGCCCATATAATCTGATTTTATTTTATTTTTTTACTGTATATGCTACTTTATATGTTTTATATTGTTTATTGTTGTCAGTGTACATTTTTAGTGTGGATCAACAAATAAATGGCTCAGAGTCAATACGTCTCTAAATGGGATTATTCCGGATTAGCCACACCCTCTCTGGGCGGTTCTAATCTGATGCTTTATCTCTCATTTGCTCAGCAGCCTGTAATCTCCGTGTTGTTGCATAATCTTATTAACCTGTGGATATGTTGTATGTAAAGGCAGAGAATTTTTGCCATACATATTTTAATTTCTGCTATTCTTCTTCCTTTTTTCGAACAGGTGTCAGCCCCCGAAATCCATCACTTCCTCTTCTTCTAATGTTTCCTTGGCGGCGTGTCACACTGTCACACCCATGGCAGCACAGTAAAGCTTTAGTGAGGAGGGTTTTTTTTTTTTGTTTTAATTTGTTATTTAATTTATACCTCCGCCTCCTCTTCTTCTCTTCCTCTTCTTTTTTTGGGGGGCCAGTGATTCTCTAAAAGACTTGAAGCTGGGACACAAACACTCACCACCACCTATGCCGAATCCCGAGAGGTGATAAGACCGTTCATTGAAGAATAGTTAATCTTCTGAGTCTATCTTCTGACAGGAAACTAAATGACCCGATGAACCTCGGAAACACCTCTCATCCTGTTCTACGGTTGTAAAGACCCAGCAGAACCCATTTTTCCTTGCATGTATGAGATGATTAGCCTGGGATCTTCCTCTTTAAACAACTGGCAGCAGTGCTGTACTGCCCAGACTCTGTGTGTGTGTGTGTGTGTGTGTGTTATCTGTATATACAGGGCTGTATGAACTGTGTTTCTAAGTATGACCAACACAGATCTGAAACCTCACACAGACTGCGTGAAACACGTGTAAAATATCAGTGTATATATTTCATGTATTAGGGTTTTTTTGGGGGGGGGGCAATTGGCCAAGGAGTTCATAGAAATAAGAGTTTATATCCATGTTGGCTGTTAAGTTGAGTACAGTAGAAAGTAATGCTGTAACATACTGTATGTTGTGGGTCAGATGAGGTGCTCTGAAACCTGAATGATGACCGTTATCGTACCTTTTGTCTCGTATTATTCCTCCACGGTGTCTGATCTCAAAGCAATGCCTTAAAATAATCTCATTAAAATAAAAAGTAGTGAGGCATGTCACACTTCCAGGATAAACTTACTGGGATTTTCATTCGTACATGAGAGCAATGACAAACGCGTATGGCTGTTAAAATCAGGACCAATCAGTCTGGTCAGCATATTTAACATAATTCTAATGAAGACAAACAGAAAATCTTAAGTCAAAGTTGAGGAGTTGAAGATATTATTAAAAGCTTAATAAAAAAAAGCTAAAAAGTGAACCCTGAGCTGCTGTTACTGACTAATTATTATCCAGCTAACACAATGGTGAAACTAACTCAACCATGACTTCCAGTGAACCAAACAAAACAGGATTAATTATTGGAGCAAGGCCACTTTTTGTCCTTCGCTATGTATGATCACTTTAAAAAAACAATGTCCTCAGTGGAGAAATGACTCAGAACACATTTCGTCATGTGTTTTTACTCTTTATGACTTTAACACCATGAAAACCCTCAAGGACAACCAAACTCTAAACAGCTGTGAAAACAGTCGAGGGGGCTTCATTCCTTCAGACGTTCAGGCAGGGCACGCAGCACAGCAGGTGTTCAGTTTACTGTAGGTCTTTGGACAGTAAAGCAAACCTGCTCAAAGGTGTACCACGCTGGCTTGTCGTTCAGACTGCAGTCAGGTGAGTTACAGTTTAGTGTCACAGGGTTCTTTACTCGCTGGAGGTCAACAGGAGTGGACAGTGAGACTGCCTAATTATCGCTGTATTATTGATGTCAGAGATCCAGTTGCCGCCGAACCCACTGATGAGTGACGGAGAGCACGAAGCCGCCCTTTAGCAAACGGGAACATTTAGCACAAATGCACTGCTGATCTGTTTTTAAAAGTAATTTCAAGGAGCTTTATTGTCATTTCACACATGTAGAAACATGAGGTGGAACGAAATACTAATGTTTTAACTATAAAAACAACACTATATAAATATAAAAACAACCAGAATAAAAAGATATAATCAGTGGACCAGATGGCAGCAATATTTACAGCAGTATTGCAGAATTGTGCAAATGAAGTAATAGTGCAAATGAGACAATGAGACAATCCCCACCCCGTTGTGTACAGAGTGATTCACAACCCAAACTTCACACCATATCAGAGATAAAATCTGATGCTGATGGAAATTTCTCTGTTTCGAAAAGGCCTGGATCACTTTAGGTGCTCCTTCAGTTATCGGTTGTTATTTTTATTTATGGATGAATCTATTAACGTTAATTGTAATTGATCAGTTAATAATTTGCATCTGGAAAAGGTCAAAAACAAAAAGCCCAAAGAGGCATCTTCAAATTTGTTTACTGGAAAACCCCAAAGATTTAAAAATAAATAAATAAATAAAAAATAGAGAAAAGCAGGAAATTTTCATGCTTGTGATACAAATGTGCTACAGTCAATTTTGTATTAACCCACTTCCACCACTGTCTCAACCCTTTATGGATGCACACTGAGGATTGTATGTGTTTAGTCATCAGTGTCTGGGTACATAATTGTTGAAAAAAAATGTGACTTTAATTGCTGTAATGCTTCAAGAAAATGTTCATGAAGTGTGAAGGTGTTGTACATTTATTTGGGAACCTTTTAAAGCGTGAGAGGGTCCATTCAGGGTTCTTTTCATCAGATGAAGATGTTAAACGATTGATATTCCAAATGAGGACAAAAATGGTCTTCTTTATGCTATTTATTCACCCCATGTAAAGCAGCATCAGTCATCTCTGCTGCCTCAGATTATCAATGAATTATGGTCTAAAAACTGGGCAGATGGTGATGCAAGGATGAACGTGATTGGGTTAAATAATATAGGAACAAAAGTATGATGAAAAACAAGCAGCTATCACCAAGCCATGTTGGCTCTCAACATTTCTCATGTGTAAACGTTGTCATGTTATTCGCGTAATTGTGTGTATGTGTGTGTGTCTTGTGCATGTGTGGGTGTGTGAGGGCTGTGGGGGAGGATGGAGGATGCCGATGGAGTGGGGGTGCAGACGGATGGATGCAGGGATCCAAAGACAATCAGGAAGTGAGGAACGACTGTGGAGGAGGTGGATAGTCCTACTGAGCCTGTTTCCATGGTAACCTGCCAGTGAAGGGTGTTGGGATGGGATGGGGAGGGTTTGTGTATCTATATGTATGTATGTATGTATGTAACATGGTAGGCCAGTTGGGCTGTGCTCACGTGTGGCTGATGAAAAAAAAAAAAATCTAATAAAGACATTGTCACAGGAGCCTTCTGGTCGGTCAGCCATGTTTAAATACCTCTAAGCAATAGCTTAGCTCATCAGGTTATTGTGTGTGTGTGTGTGTGTGAGTACATTCAATCTGTGCATGTGTCACATCGCCTTGAAGAGCAATAATATTTTATGTTTTTTAAATGTACTAGGAATCCCATTAGCTTGATTGGAGCAGAAGCAGCTCCTCCTGGGCTGGATAACATATGATAACATGCAACATTTATCATACAGACCAAAATTACATTGTAAACATCTAACAGCCAGTCACAAAATCAGTAAATGCTGCACAAGACCACCCAACCAACTTCCAAACCTGATATCCTGAGTGGGACATTATGGATAATAAATAAAACAATGCTGTAGGCTAATCATAGCTACTTTCTAATCCCAAACAGGGAGAAATTCAAAAGAATTTTCTGTATGTGTACACAAGGTCTATAATAACCACACAAATTGATATATTACAATATGATACATCCAAAGAGAAGAGAACTATGAATCCTGGTAAATACTCTCTCAGAAGATTTTTTTTTAACATTCACAAATATCTCATCCAGCCAGAGCTGCAACTGACAAGTGTTTTTATTATTAATTGATCACGTTTTTACGCACACTAGCAGTACGGCTTCCGAGACGAAGTTCGGTCGGTCGGTCGGTCGTCCAATTTAGTCACTTGAATTGTGCTGATATCCCATTTGTCTCCATCACAAGGTCAACATTTGTATTGACAACTGAATGAACTGCCATGACATTTGGTGCAAACACAGCAAACCCCCCTCATGATGAACTGTAATCCCATAAGTTTTCCTCTAGCACCATCATCAGGTCACTGAGGCATGACTAGCTGGGGGAACAGTATGATTGGTACTGGTTTAGTGGTAGCCATACTGTTGTAAGGGAACCCTGAGGTACTGCACACAAACTGGACTGATGCTGCCCCCTGCTGTAAGTGGAGGATTATGCAGCTGCTGTATCAGCTCAAAGGGAATACTGCTCATTTCCAGTAGCAAAATCCACTGGGAGTGAAGCCCCAGTGGACCAAAATGAGCTTTCTTTTTTGTGCAGTCCCCCGAATAAATTTATGTTTATGTGTGTTATGTGTGTAGGATTGGACAGGGAGGAGGATGTAACAATTAGGTGCTTATGTAAACTAACTTTAAACAGACCATCAACTATTTCATGTCACCACTGTTGCCTCTAGTTGTACAGGTTTACTGTGTGTCTGTGGTCATTGTTTGCATGAGAAGCAATCAACACATGTGTGTGTGTGCGTGTCGTACCTGAAAACAGTCGGTCTGTTTGCCCTTTTTTTCCTCTTTATTGCACAGGTTTTAACAGGTTTAACACCAAGTTAGGATGCCATCAGATGGTGCAGAAAAAAATGTTTCAAGGCGCACTTCACACCCTAAATTATGAATGGACACCCTGTTGTCTCCCAGCATTTTATATAAAAACTACTAGAGGTCATCCATCCATTTTCCAAGTTCACTTTTAGGACTCGGAGTGCCGTGTGACTGGAGCTTCTCCCAGCATGCACTGCAAGAGAAGTCAATTTGTTGCAGCCAAAATGGTTTTTCAGGATTGCTCTGCGGCTCCCCTTGCTGGTTCAATGATGGACACACAGTGATGCTTAACCACAACATCTGCCTCACTGAATCATGCAAAACCTCAACCCCCAAAACCTTCAAAAGAAATTGAAAGCAGAAAATGTTGATTCAAAGTGACTGTTTTCTCATCTTTTTGTTCCAGATACACAGAAATACAAGAGCCGTGATGATGTGATTACTCATGCAGAGGAACATTGTGTTACTTTGTGTAACTGCTTGAGTACAGTTACAGCAGATTAAGTTTAAGTAAATTAATTCCTATTTTAAGAAATCTTCTGAAGCATTTATTTTCTCTTAATTATATTGTAAGTACAATTTTATTACATTATCTGAAATACTATCGCACTTACAGTTTTTATATACAAATTTGATATTTTTTTTCTGTGATTATCTGGCAAATTCAAATTATGCAGACAGCTTCATGTGATAAGTTCAAATCAACAATTCATGGCACTTGTGTTCACTTTTAGCTGCTTTTATTGCTGTGTGACCTGAGCAGAGTAATCTAACAAAGGAACACTGTAAAGACCTGAAGGAAATTCACATCTGAGCTCCTCAACTGGACTCAGGAAGGTTATGTTGGTCTTGCTCAGCCAAGTCAGGAAGCTCTTCAGATTTGGATCGCAGTGAAATCGATTCGTTTTCAGGTCGAGGAAGCTGAGAGAACGGAAAGCAGAGGGGTCAGGGGAAGCTACGAAGTTGTCGGAGAGGTTAAGTAATTTCAGACTTTTGGGTAGCACATCAGGCTGGAGATAAGTCAAGGCGTTGGATGAGAGGTCCATCCTTACTACCGAGGTCAGACCCTTGAAAATGCCCTGTGGAAGAGACTGCAATGCGTTGAAGCTCAAGTCGAGATAAAGCACATGACTAAGCTTGTCAAACAGATTCAGACACTTCCTCTGAGACCAGACAGACTGCAGGGAGCTGCTGTGAAGGTCCAGGGCTTGTAAATTGTTCATATCAAGTGCTGAAACTTGTCCACTGAGTGTGCACCACCTGACTGTGTTTCCTCCATAAAAAAGGCTCTGGAGGTGTTTCAGCTGAGTCAGAAAGGCGTAAACATCCCCCAAATTTGTTAATCTGTTGTCCTGGATGTTCAGATACTTAATATTACCGGCAAACCGCGTGAGGCTGCCCACCGACGAGGACGTCAACTTATTGTCATTCAACAGGAGATACTCCAAGCTTGGTAGAGATGCAGGGAAGCCAAGCTCTCGCAAAGAATTTCCTGTTAGATATAAGGCTTTCAGGTTGGTAAGTCCACGAAATGAGTCATAACCCAGTACACCAATGTGATTGTAAGACAAGTCTAACACTGTAAGGTTAGTCAGAGAAGCAAAAGTGTAAGAATAGATTTCCCCAAGCAGGTTATGTGAGAGGTTGAGCATTTTTAAGTGACCCTGAAGACCCTCAAAGGCATTTCTGTGTATCTGATTTAACTTGTTTTGGGAAACGTCAATGATTGCAACCTCTTTCAGCGGACTAAAAAGCCCTTGTTTCAAAGCAAATATCCTGTTTTTAGACATATCCAAAGTGAAGACCGAACTGTTCTTCAGGCCTTCAAACGTGCTGTGGTCTGGATCAGGGAGATTATTGAAGAAAAATCCTTTACCTATATGTCCTGACAGCTTGAGATGGGAGATCTTAGTTCCCTCAATCGCTGTGAAAAACTTTTTTGATTTACCCACACTAAACCCATTACCAGACAGGTCAAGTGTCTGAATGGACATTCCTCTAAAAGGATTCCCACATTTCTGCCAGTCAAAATCTTCTCTAGACATGGCCTGAAAGTGAACAGAGTTTAAGTTCAGAACCTCAAAGTGCTTTCCCTGGAAACCAACCAGATCAGACTCACATATTTTGTTAATTGAGTTCAACTTGAGATTCAGATTTTTCAAATTAGTCATGTTTGCAAAGAACACTGAAGGCTGGAGTCTCTTTATCCGATTGCCAAAGAGGTCAAGAGTCTCTAAGGAGGACAGTGGCTCCAGATAATTGTCTGACAGTATGGACTCATTAAGCGAACAGGAATCCAGGTGGAGATTCTTCAAACTGGACAGTCCCACAAAAGCCTTTGGTTCCAATCGAAGACCGGCGTTGAAGCCGAGCACCAGCTTCGTCAGGCGTCTTTGTCTGCTGAACACGTTGTTCCGGATTACAAGCGGCACATACTGATTTCCGAGGTCCAGTGCCTGCAGCTCCTCCAGGCCTGACAGGGAGGTGGAGTTGATCTCACCAATGTGGTTCATCTCCAGGTACAGGTGGGTGATGTGGGGAGGGAGAGGAGGAACCGAGCTGAGTTTCTGGAAGCCACAGTTGGCTACAGAACCCATTATGAGACATGATGGAGAACAACCTGGAACCTATAAGTGGAAATTAAAAAAATGTAAAAAATTATTATTATTATTTTGTTAATTAAAGGGTGGCAGTGATTAGTAAGAGCTTATTACAGATTGTTTTAGTTTGGTGTCACTCGTTATCATCTTTTTAGTTCAATGTAATGTAACTTAAACAACTTTTAAAATAAAAAAATCTATTTTTTTAAATGTATACACTCTGAGAAAGCAAAGACCAATATTTGAATTTTGGGGATTACAGAGCACGATAACAGGGCATATCACTACAGGAGGTAAACCTTTAAAGAGCTAAATCAACTAGGCTGATTCCTTTTTACTTCAAGCCAGTGTCAAAAAACATTGTTTGTTTGTGCCTTTTACCAACAAATTCATCTGTCTTTAAGTTATTACTGGTCTGCAACCGCACTGAAACAGTAGAGACAAACACTGGTCTCCTCCTACCTGACTTTAAATGTTTTTCAAATGTATTTCTTTAGGAAAGCACTTTTTAAAAATGTTCTCCTCCATTTTCCCTCCCAAAAGACACTTTTTGTCAGTACCGAACATCGTAAAGCCTAATTCAACCCTGTGCCATACAAATTAACTCACATTGTCTTAAAAGTTTTGTCTAATTTCTACTTGCAGAGTTGTAATATTTAACACAGTGTCATATTAATTACTGTGTGTTTATCTACCTGGAGGAGAACACCGATGACGGCCACCTGAAGACCCAGCGTCCACATCCTCACGCTGCTTGCCAGGAGAAATCCAACTCTCGCTAATAGATAAAACGATCTGGTCTTTGCTGTGTGAAAGCCTTCAGTCTCTTCTGCAGAGACTTCCCTTCACAGGCCTTTTATGTCTGAGTGTTTGCGTCACTAGTTTTGGACATTGCACTGATGCAGCAGTGCAAACATGACACTGAGCTGAATTTCCCTTTTTCCCTTGCCAGATTTACATGAGAGTGGGAAGTCCGTTTGCATGTTAGCGGTAGTTGCTATGTTGTTGTGTACTGGGGTTAAGATGGTACACTGTTTTGTAAAATTGGCAGTTTTTTAAACATGAGATGTCACCGGGCTTGCATTTGTTGTGTAAGTTGTGTCTTGATTTTTGTTTCCAACACTGTATCCAACATTGAATGCTTTAAAAATATCAGTTACAGGGATATCAGTGGAGAGTGTTGATACAAGGTGCTAAATCAGAGTCTTTTCTGTTTAAAGAAGAGGGCAGCTTTACAAGATATGTTAAAACCATGTAAAGTTTCACACCTGACTGTCAATTCAGTGATCATCATCTTCACTTGTTGCTATTTACCTTCAAAACTTCCAATTTCTGTCATCATAAAAATTACATATTCAAATGTACAAATCCTGGATGTGTTGCAGAGATGTTCTTAATTTATTAACCTCAGTTTTGTTATCTATGTTTTGTTGTGTATGACAGGGATTTGGGCGTGTGGAGACACTTTGGGTGATAAATATGGATTCAGTTGTATTGGATGTAAATATTAGCCTGCAGAAAAAGAGTCCACAGTTGTTACTTTAGTTGCATAAATGAGCTTTCTGGGGGTTTAAAACTAAGGCTCATGCCTCATTTACATAAATACACATGATGATATTTTCAGGGAGTAGCAGAGTAGTGGATTAGCATTTTTTCTCTGATTATTTTTATTTTAATTATATTCGTTGCCTTGTACTTGTTACATGTGTAAGGACAATAAAGTTGACTCTAATCTAAAAATGTGCAATTCGGTTACATCAGTGTACTGAACATATTTGTACACAGGTGGATTTGATGGGAAACTGTCTTAGTCACAGTATATGTGAGAAAACTTTTGGTCTCATTTTGCTTAATGCTCAATCGTTGAGCAAATCATTTCAGTGAGTTGCATATTTTTTCACAATGTCCCCCCAAAACGGCCCTCCTCTTCCTCTTTCAGATACCAAGACCTTCTTGGTTGCTTCACCACATGTTGTATAATTCTTCCTCCCTGTTGCAGATATTTAATTACATACTGGTGTAATGTAACTACACACATTTTATTCAAGTACAATTCTGAGGTACTTTCCTTGAGTATTTTCATTTTTATTCTACTTTATATATTTCAGAGGGAAATACTGTACTTATACTGTAGCCCACCACATTTGTCTGAAAATGACATTTTACATTTGCAGCAGGATATTTTTATTTTTATTATTTTATTTTAAGTGGTATTGCCATCTTTACTTGAGTGAAAAATATAAAGAGTACTGAGACAGATGTGATATGTCACCATCATGGGATGTGATGGGTTCAGCCTGGCTGCTCTGTTTAACTATCCACCAGCACAAAAGCTCAGTGTGAGCCACAAACTATAGACAAATAACAATTACCAGTATTAGGGCTAAACAAAACGATTAACTGTTTACAAAGCAAATGCTCTCAGCAGGGTACTGAAGTGCCTAACATCCACATGATGTAGACTAACCTTCCACACTCAGTGTAAACCTGAGTCCTAATTATGCTTAAATTTCAATCAACAAGCCAATTAATTTCAATTTGGGTAGCCTACATGATATGGATGCTTGATTTCCTGCTCTGCAGAGTACAGGTGTGTGTGTGTGTGTGTGTGTGTGTGTGTGTGTTGTGCTCATGCACTGTTTGATCACACTGGGATGGTGAATTTCCCAACCTCTGGAGAATTAGGGCTTGTCAAACACAATGCAGAGAGACAGAGACACAGAAGTTGACTGACAGTAATGTTAGAGCTTCTCCTGGTGAAGAACTTTTATTTTAGTATATACGTTCTACATTATTGGATATTCTTATTTACCTCTGAAAGCAGCCTTTTAGTGTTTTATTTGCTCAAAAGTTCATTTTAAGTCATTTATATATTTTAACTGATATGTTTTGTGTGCAAAATCTGAATCTGAAATGTCTGTAGCAACTCAAGAAGTGGAAGCCAGAACAAGCTGGATTACCAAGCAGGCAAAGTGGGCAACTGCCCAGGGGACCCAAAAGCATCATTTTCACTGTATCTTTTGGTATCTGGTAATTAAATTATAATTTCTGAAGAAATCTGAACTGCCAAAAATTCAACTAAGACAGGCAGCAGTACTGCCTTATTTTGCAGCCCTGTCTTGTAGAGGGGTCACTTTATTCAGGGATATGCACTGTGCTCACTCAATGAAGTGGTGTTAAACCAACTTCCAAATCAAATCAAACTTAATTTTCCATTTACATCATTATACAAATGTGAAATGCCACATTGCTACGGTCCAAGACTGTGCAACAGACATTGTTAAAGGGCCATTAAAAAAGCATTTAATAGTGGAATTCCACATTATATAATCACAATAAAGTTGAACCTTGAACCTTGACTTGAAAGTAAAATTAAATAGCAATAAACCAGGAGAAGTTCAATCAAGATTAGAAGTTCAAATGCGTCAAAACATGGGCTAAAATATCAGCAGATGTAGCCTGTTTTGGTTACTTTTACAATAGTAGTAAAGTATTTCCAAAATGTAGTTTAATATCTTCAGCTTTAAACAGCAGCTCAAACACAATTTTATCTTTTTAAGGTTAGGATAGCGTAAAAACTGCATAAAAGTTATTAATTTCGCTCATTTTGACGAGACTTAAGCAACCGACAGCGTAACTAATCAGCTAAAATCTATTTAATATTGTTGTTATTATTTTTAAAACGTGGAAAAGAAACGCCGAGTCAAAGCAAAGCGTTAACTGTCAAGTGAGTTGGTTTCGTGTCAGCAGCGTACACCGCTCAGTGTCACAGGGGAGGGGGCAGGCCGGGACCGAGGAGAGGAGTGACTTTCTTTTAAAAAACAGTACACTTCAATACAGCAGTAAACCGGTGCAGCGGCGGCGGCGGCGGCGGGCGGGTATGAAGAGTGTGAAACATGGTTCACTACGGAAATAAATAACGGTACCGGGGCGACATTATTTAAACCAAAGAGGAGGCCACAAAACACGGCGAGAAAAGAGGAGGCGGATATTTGAAGAGAAGATAAACTGGGTTACAGCTAGCTAAAGTCAGTGCCACACGTTTCAGTGTTGATGTTGGTATTTGGACACGAATACCTGCCGAAAACAGTCCCGGTGAGTAAACCGCGTCTCACTTAAAAAACAGTCTGTTCAGAGGTTATAGCTAGCTTATCACAAAAGACAAGGGTTAACATGTTAGTTGAGGCTGAAATGTGTAATTTCTTGCGAGTTTGGAGAGTTGAAGAACACATTCATTCGGGGGAACAAGGTGAACAGGGAGTTAAAAGTTTCTGCAATATGGCCGCTCAGATGTCACAGCTTCCCAGACGTAGGCAGAACTAAACTGAGCTTTGACTCAAGTTTTTGAAATTCACGGAAGCTCAAAGTGTCCGCTGAACATTTTTAAAATATTTACTGTACTTTAAAAAACAAAAAACTTCTAATGCGGTGCCCGTCTCTTGTCTTGAGTGTTGTAACGGTAGCAGACCTAAAGTCATGCCCACTTTTCAAATCAAAACTACTATTGGTGTTTGACCTGTACGTAGTAGTGCTGTTCTTGTCTATGGGAGGAACGTTATTCCATTCAAAAAATTGGCAATTTAAGTTTCCTGGCTTATCGCCAAACTTATGAATGCAACTTTTTAGTTATTTGAAAGCGTTAGTGTCCACTGTGAAATTCGGCACATTATATGTTAAGTCACTGGGAATAAAACTTAGGGACACGCGTATATTTACAATTAAAATACAGTAAGCTGAATGGAAACAGATGTAAATTGCCTGCTAAGAATGTTACACTAAGCATGTCAGTGTTAAGGCTATAATACATCATTTATACACAATACATCATTCAGTTTGGTGAAAGTGAAATGGTCCAGTTAATCATTATATGCTTTAATAAAGTCAGCAGCAACATTATGAATCATTCTATCTGACCTGTGTGGTCAGCTGAAATGATTTATGACACCTCAGCCTGCCAAAAGGTGTTATCAGAGATGGCCTAGCTGAGTATGACAGCCCCAACCCCCTCAAGTCCTGCACCCCAGAATCTGTTCAGAGCATGTGTAGAGAGCAGATAATAAAACAGTTTAAAATCAGGGTAAGCTCTGCGTGCCGTACGCATAAGACGAAGCTGCAGATTTCTGTAGGAAGTTTGAATTCCTGTTCCTACAAACTGTAAATATGCAAAACTGCAGAATTGCATGTGAGGGTGCCTGTACTTTAAGGTTTATTCATTGCATCAGTATGTCAGTGAGAATACAACTGCAGTTTATTTACTGTGTCTGAGGTACAGTGTCATTTGAGAGATGTTGATCAGTGTTTTTGACGTAAACCGCTTTGATTTGACATTTCAAGAACTGTTTTTGAATGACACCGAACATCTTCTGCATATTTGCACAATAGTCCGTCTACAGTGTCATTTGAATCATTTATTGTTAGGCTCAAGTTCATAAATCTTAAAAAATACTTTCAGCAGCTTCTTTTAAGAGTGGAAAAACTAGAGACCATCAATCAAGCAGCTTTTGATTTATTTCCTTGTTTTATCAGCATCGAACAATCAAATAATTGTCAAGTTCATTAACATTAACTTAACAGTGCAGTTACAGGCTCTGACAGAAACATATGAGTGGAAAAATACAACCGAATGCACAGTTAGTGTATTGTGTGTGTCCAGGAAGGTTGCAGACTTTTCCAATTTGATGCTCCCAGTGGAGGAAGCTAAAAAGAGAGGGATGATGGAGAAAGATGGGCCCAAACTGTCCCCTGAGGGTCGTTACCTTTTTCCTGGTAGATGCATATTGTGTACTTAAATTGGGCAGTGGGCGATTTGTTTACATGTTTAAGAGGGTAGAAATGAGAGAGCGAAACAAGAATTACCCGCCATGCACCACCCTGCACATGATAACTAGGTATTAAAAGAAAAAGTATTTATGTGTCTTAGTTTAACCAAACAAGTTCTTAACAAGCTTAGTATTTTTATCTGATTTACCTTTTAGGGTCCTTTGTGGTTTCTTCACACCAGCCTCTGCTTCATAACATTTCATCTAAGTGTCTCCATATGGAAAGATTTTAGCTGTTGTGTTGATTTACAGTACAGCTGATTGTGTTACCGTCTCCTGTGGGTGGGGAGATAATAGCGGTGAGGATGAACCCTGTGATTAGAAGAACACTCATTCCTATCCAGCCTCTAGTTGATATAATTTCTCGAGGGTTAAATTATAGTGAATTTTTAAGTATTCCTCATTTTGCACGGAGGAACGGCTGGATGGCCCTCCAGTCCTCCTGGGGACCACAGAGGCCTCAGGTAGCTTGCAGATGGGCAATAAAATACTCCAATGTCTAATGACAGGGTTGTTAAGATCAGACAAAGAACTACCAGGTTTTGTCATTGATTAAAAGTTTATCAGCTTGTATTTATATGTCCGACAGCTAGGTTTTCTAATGTCACTGATCATATACTACCAGCTCTTCAGTATATCTGATTAAATCTGTGGAAATTCTGTACAGATACTTGGATTATTTGCTTCTTCTTCACAAGGATAACAAGACGTGATGTTCTAAAATTGCTCACTCGAGGGCACAGAAATTGATCAAAGCTCATTGTTTTGTTCTGTGGCTGAGAGGATGTTTGTCAGGAAGAGTTGGGTTGAATTTAGGGGATCCTAATCTTCTCAACCATGAAATCTTTCACGCAAACTTGCAAGGTGGTTGCACATGTTTAAGAGTATATTTTCATACTGTTATGCTGTTTGGTTTCATCAGGACAGGAGACACAACTCTCACTTCCTGCTCTCTTCCTGTCTCTTTTACCATCTCAGTGTCTCACTCTTTCCTTCCTTCTGTCTGACTTCTTAGTGCATATTTACCATATCTGCGTCCTCTGTTTCTCTTGCCATTTCGTTCTCTTTTTCTTTGGGATTGCTGTGGCCACCCCTCAGTTCTCTGTGCACGCCATCCTCCCCAGCCAGACTCCTGATCTGTTCAGGTTTCAGCTCGAGATTGAAGTGTTCTGGGGTTTTGTTTGAATGTAAATGGACGTGAGAGGAGTCTAAACAGGACACACACACTATTTTCACAAATGTTACTACTGCGTTGAGCATACAGAGTTAAATCAGCACTGTGTCAGTGTAAAACAAGCCAGGGTCTGCGATGGTGGGGGCCTGTTCCTTCAGGTACTGGCAAGACGATGAAATACAATCCAGGAAGGCGGGTTTGAGTTGTAGATCCACGGGTTTCAAGGCTTTTCAAATGCCAAATCAGTTCAGAGTGGTTAGAAAAATGCTACTAGAGAGGGTTTTACTGTAAAGTCTGTAAAGATGTCAAGGCAGCAGTTGTTTTTGCTTTTTTATGACATCCTCCATTAGAAATGTGAGCGATCTTCCAAGACTGTGTGCTTGTGTGCATTTGTTTGGCCAGTGCAGCGTCTTGCTTGGTGACATTGCATTGCGTCTGAGCCACGTGGACTGTTTTTGCCGGATGGCCGTGCATCTTTTTGCCAAAGCCCAGTGTGTGACTTGGCACATACGCCTGCTGTGTCAACTCTCATTAATATTCCCTTGAATAAAGGGAGCGACATTTCTTCATCCACTGCTGTTTATCCTTTTGAATGTGGTCTAGGTGAGCTCAGAATCAAGTATTTTCGCAGTTTGGTTGGAAAATTCTTTAGTGTCAGTTTAAGCTTGTTGTTATGTTTTTTTAACAGTAGAGCCCATCTTGGGTTTTGGGGGAATAAGTTATTTAGGGTTTTGTACCTGTAAACACCTACACAACAGACTCCACCAAATCTCTACCTCAGAACAGCAGGCTGTAACGTCTGGACCAGCCATTCAAGCTTCCTTTTGCATGCTAGCTGTCCATCTTAAACGTGTAACCAGAGATGTGATGCTTCTGTTTTTACCTGCCTGGTGACAACCTCGAGGTCATGATGGGTCAGTCGGTTTGTCTCTATGGCAGCACGAGGGTCAAAGTTCAGGAGGAAGAGATTGGAGACGCAGGGAGAGACTTTTGCTTTCGGTTCAACCTGCTTGCCGTCGGTGCAGTTGAAAGCTTTTCTCTGGAAAAGAGAGAGGGATTAAAACATATACAGTTTATACCCAACTTGTCAAATTGTAAAAACTTCACAGTTTTGACCATAATTTTTTACTGAAATTTGGTCGCCTGTAACTTTCAGGTAAATGTCGAAGGAGAGAAGTCAGTGAACGCAACAAACGTAATGTGAATAAAATGTCATGTTAGATAGATTTTCATCAGCGTTGTTGTTTAACAGTGAAGACTACAACTCGCATGATCCCACGCAATTCACGACATCATCAAACTAGGTCTTTTGTTTTCATTGTTATGATTACAGTAGAAATTTCATGCTGTGCCTTTAAATCTTGGTTGTTATTGCTCTCCTACCAAGATGTATTCATGCGTGCTTGCAAGAGCATTTGGAATCGGTTCAGGTTAAGTCTTCCAATCATCAACCACTGTAGTATCAATGTATACACGTTAAGTCAAACAAGTTTCATATCAGGGCTGGACCCAGACATGTTTTTCTCTAAAGAGACTTTTGTTTAATATATAGTGATAGTTTATTTGGTCCCAATTATGCTTAAAATGTTTTGGGAGACTTGAGACTGCGGCAGACCACGGGTGATGCAGTCAACTCTTTAAATCGCACCGACTTCTAAGCTTCTCAATTTCCTCAAACCTTAATTTGAAAAAAAAAAAAAGAAATAGATAGATAAACCTTGCAGAGGTTTTGCAGGGTTTGGCCATCGAGCCTCATCTGTTTCTTGTCTTACAGTAAAGGGTCGTTTAGAGGATAAATGGAATTCGTAAGTATTTCAGCAACGTCGGTGTCTAAAGTTGCAGCATACTGTTTATATATCATGTAAAACACACTCGCACTGGTCAGGTCCTGTCAGGGCAGACGGTGAGAATAGCGAGCAGCTGCAAATGGTAATATGGTCATGTGGCATGCATAGTGTGAGAGTGTGTGTGAGAGTGTGTGTGTGTGTGTGGTGTGCAGAGGCTGGTAAACACCCCCTTGCCCCTCTTTAGTACCAGCTCGCCTGCCTGACGCCCGTTTCTGTATTGGTGTCATTACTGCGTCGCGACTTGTGCCCCACGACTCTTTGGTTTGTGGATTCACCCCACAGAACACGGCGGTGAGTCGAGCGAGTGGTTTGCATGTTTTAGACTGACGGGAAGTTGATTTGTCAAAGCAGGTGTGTGTGTTTGTGTGTGTGTGTGTGTGGAACAGATAGTGTGTGTTTGCTTGCAGGACCATTTGACTTTTTCAGGTGTTGGGCCTACATGAGGGTAGCCACTGCTCTGAGGTGTGAGTGTGTGAGGTCAATGCACAGGTGCACTGGTTGGGTGGTCTACACTGATGCGGTGCCCCCCTCCTTTCAAACACACACACACACACACACACACACACACGCAAACCCTGTGGTGTGTGGAGAAGTAAATATTGATAAGACTGAACATAATATTTACATGATGCAGCCACGTGTGATTACTCGAGTTTTTGTGCACATGCACAGGCTGCAACTAATGATTATCTCGTTTATATTTCATTATCAATTAATCTATTTATTATTTGTTTGAGTAACTGATTTGTAATAATTGATTTGTAATTTAGACTATAAATTGAAACTCGTGCCATTAGCGTTTCCCAAAGAGCCCAGCAGCATTTTCTGTTTTCTCAGTTTTTAAACCAAACCGCAAATATTTGGCTAATGTGCCTGATGAATAAATTAAGTGATAAAGTGAGTATCAAAACAGAGATTAATTTTCTGACAGTCAGCTAAATGATTAATCAAGGAATTTTGTTTTAGTTTAGTTTAGCCCTACTTTTGGATGAGTGCACTGTAGACTAACCTTTTTTTTTTGTCATTAGTACAGCGGGGCTGTTTTTTTTTTGTTTGTTTTTCTTGTTTTATCTAAATATCAGTGCCAATATGAAAAATGACACTTTTTGGAAATATATTTTATTTATGTTTTTTAAATATGTTTTTAATTTATTCATCAAAAATTTCAAATTTAGGTACATCAGGTCTGAATTAAAGGCTTTGACTAAAGATGGACACATTTTGGTCAGTGCTGTGTTGCATGTGTGTGTGTGTGTGAGAAAATGCAGCTGAAAACATGGGGGCAGCTTGACGGTTTTCAACGTGACGATTCCGATCACGTGTGGCAATTGAGGTGAGCTAAGCAGACACGAACAGGAACATCATACTCTTGTAACTGATATGTCAACATGTCCGGTGATAACATGCGTGTGTGATCTTTGCTATTCGTTGCCACAGTGGCGTTTGAATTTCCGTCTCTAAGACAATTAAATATTTGCAGTGTGCATGTATCGGTTGTCTGTGATATCTGATGTAATTGTCTGCCTCCCGCAGTTTTCCACGCCCACTTGTTAAAGCTGTGTGCGTGAGTGCAGCTTTCTCAATGTGCAGCTCATACACAGTAATGTGACAGAAATGATCCCCTTGTTTTGTGCTCATCGTGCCCATGAGGCTTGAGTTATACTGTATTTGCGGGACAATATTTTGATCCTCTGTTGTGGGAGGATTGCTGACTGTGCTGCTGTGAGAGCTTGCTGAGCAGAGCCCTAATGACATGTCGGTGTGTGAAACCATTATATTTGTTATATTTTTTTGGGGAGCATTTTGTGGACACTTGGCAGCTGCTCAGCATTTGCTGTCTTTTGTGATATTTTTCAGCAACGATGAGCGATGGTACAGAAACGGTTTGAACAAAGGATGATCATAACTGAGCTTTGCTTTTAAAGAACATATTCAGTGCACATGTTGGGAAGAACACACTGAGTGACTGTGCAATATGAATACCCTTAAATGACCCACATTTGTGCAAAGCCGAAACTTTCATTGACATGTTTGACTGTAACACGAGTGGAGTAAGGATTTGTGTGCTCAACTGCAGTCATGAAGGTCCTGTTTTGGGACCATGAGAGTCCTACAGTATCTGTGATTGCTGATATAAAAAATGCTACCAGTAAAGTTCTTTAAATCAGAGCAAGCTGCCGTCACTCAGAGTGAATCTGTGAACTCATGAGGTCATAAACTGATAAAAAGACAACAGATAAAACATTGAATATTAAAGGATGTTTAGCTGTTTAACGTGAGCTACAATGAGGGAGGATCCCTCATTATACCAGACAGATTACACCGATCGGACGTCATTTATAGCGTAATAAATATTACATTTGATGTCAAGCATGTGTAGAGATTAGAGGGGTGTGCAGCTCACTGTTTGTGTTTAGTGTGTGCCTGTATCAGAGTGTGTCCTCTGCTGTCCCCAAAGAGCCTTTGACATCATTGTCCACTGACTGAATAGGGTTTTCAAATTGCCTTTCTCTTCTCTCTGTGTCTCTCTGCTAGAGTTCCTTTATTGAGGCTCCTCTGTCCTTTGTGACCCCCCTGACACAGAGAGGTATGACCACACACACACACACACACACACACACACACACACACACACACACACACACACACTCTGTATGGGGATGTAGAGGCAATGTGCTTGTAGCGAAATTGAAGCAAAAACCCCATCAAGCCCTAAATCTTAGAGCAGTATGTGTGGTTTGTGTGTTTGTTTCCGTAAAGCTCAGAAAATGCCAGTGGTGATGAAACACGGCGGTGCAACAGCAGTGTGCGTCGCCACCCACAGTAAAAAACAACAACAACAACAACACACATGCAGTCAGCTGTATATATTTCAGCTCCCTTCTCTTTCTGTCTCACAATTAATCTTTGTGTGGCTGAGCTCCCGAAGAGGACACTTTGAACCAGCACAGCACACACTCATCAGCGTTTTCAGTGAGTGTGTGTGGCTTTTATACGCACTGGAAACTTCCCACAATACAATTCAGGAATACGAGGCTCTTTATGTCATTATCACCTCAACATGTCCATTTTGAGTTCTACTGGGACTGCAGTCTTTCTGTAAGCAGTGTGGTGGTGAAGAATTTACTTTCCTATCCATCCAAACAATGTAATGACTTTGTGTTAGCAGAAACAATTAGACAGTTGTCAAAACTGAGATAAACAAGCAGCCCGGCTCAAGTACGTGCAACGTTTGTTGGTCAATCCAGACTGAAGTATCTCATACTGTTGGATGGATTGTTGTGAAAAACGCTGCCGGAGTTCACGTCAACCGCACAGTGAACTGTAACGGGTAACTGATCCCCTGAACTTTTCATCTATACATAAATTTAAATTGTCTAATAACGTTGGTTCATGACTGGTAAATATTTGCAAAACTGGAGACCTTCCCATCAGCCTCAGTTGTACTGTGTGTTTAGTGCTAATTTACATTAATTTATTAAGTGCCAGCTTCAAATTGCTTCTTTTGTTGAACCAACAGTCCGAAACCCAAAGACATCTTCATTTGCCATCTATCATAACTGGGAAAGTAAAGCTGCGTCCTTACATTTAAGAAGTAGGAGCCAGAAAATGTTTGCCATTTTTGCTTGAAAAATGACTTAAACGTTTAATCCGTTATAAAAATAGTTGGCAGCTGATTTTCTTTCAATCGACAAGTCGACTAATCGTGGCCACCTCACACAACATGGCTGGGGCCTCGTGTTTGTTTCTCCAAATGTCAAACTGAAATTTCAGCATCAAACAAGCAAAAAGAAATGAAATCACACACATTTGTGTTTTTCTCTTATAATTTGTCATAATCCTCTCAATGGGAAATCTTGTGTCAGCTGCAGATGGACCATTCATTTATGAAGCAGGAACCTGAGTAAAAGTCTGTTTGATTTGGACTTCACTTTCTGAAAAAATAAAATAAAATATGTTTGATCTGTTTCCTGCGACCACCCTTTGTACTTCATCCCAGCGACTGGGAAGACGGCAGCCAAGCTGTTCCTGGCCCTCTGACATAGCTGGGGGTAATTGCGGGGAGGGTAATTATATCTACGACGGTTTAAAGCTTTCAAAGTTAAAATAGGAAGCAAACCTCACGGACCAAATGTTCCTCCGTGTCAGCTATACTCAGACAGACAGGGAGAGAGAGAGAGAGACAGATAGGCAGACAGGGTGTAGTCATCACCAAGGCCAGGCTGGAAATAACAATTTACTCACTGCGGGAGTCCAGTGTGTTAACTGGTGAGACTTTTGGAAATGGTCATAGTTATTTTTTTAGCTCCTGTAACATCCAATCCAAACAGCCCTTCAGTGAAGTCATAATTAGCATCACTGAAACGCCTCGGCAACAAACATTTCATTGACTCACATGCATCCATCTGTTCAGTTGCCTTTCTTTATTGCTGGCTGTCCTTTAAAGGAATAGTTCAGCGTTTAGGGAAACAAGCTCACACATTACAGCCAGCAGCAGCTCAACGGTAATAAAAATCCAGCACTTCTGAAGTTAAGTGATTAACACATTTTATGTTGTTTGTTTAATCTGTGCAAAAAAATCTCAGCATTAAAAGGACAATTTGTCGTTTAACAGGGGTTATTGCTCTATATATCTCAGCCTTTGCCAGATAGTACATTTCCCAAAATGCTCAAATATCACTTTAGCATTTAATCGTTTCTCTGCCTTATTCAAGGACATCTTGATAATTGAGGACAGCGTTGGCAGGATGAAAAATAGTCTTAAACTCAGCAACATGGCAGGGTCGTGGTCGGCAAGTCTTGTTATCCCGCCCTCTGCAATGGAACCAGAGTGTCCCAGTTTGCTGGTGCATTCATACAACCCCGTTTCCAAAAAAAGTTGGGATACTGTGCAGAAAGTAAATAAAAACAGCATGCAAGCATTTGCAAATGCTTTGTGTTAACCCACAATGGTTTGGTATTTTTATCCACGGCTGGATAAAAATTTACAGCCGAGTAACATGAGACTGTCCTCTGACAGAGGTTGTCTTATTCAAGGACACTTTGAAGGAGTGGCGTGACTGTCACCCGCAGAGCACATTTCATTTAGAAGAAAGAAAGCTTCGCTTAAGTGGTCGCCATTAACAGCATGTAGAGAGAGAGCAAGTGAGAGTGTGTGTGTGTGTGTAGTTGTGTGTGAGAAATAGCAGTGAAACAGCTGTATAAAGATATATGGGAGTGTGAGAGAGTGTGTGTCTCAGAGAGAGAGAGAGAGAGAGAGTGACTGAAAGAAAGGAGGAATCCTTTTGTCTGGATGAAACATGAAGTCTCCTGGGAAGCTTTCAAATCCTCTCTGGAATGTGTGTGCATTTGTGTGTGTGTGTGTGCATGCAAGTGCCTGTTTCTTAGAAAATGTGTGTGTGTTGGGGAGTGACTTGTCACTGCATTTACACAAGGAATGCAAATATTTGCGTGTGTGTTTCAGTTTCGTGGTGTAGTGTAACTGTTACTATGGCGACTGATATCCTCTGGTGTTTTCTGTGTCACCTGGCAGCAGGTTGGTTGACAGCTTTCTTTCTTTCTTTCTTTCTTTCTTTCTTTCTTTCTTTCTTTCTTTCTTTCTTTCTTTCTTCCTTCCTGACTGTCTTTCCTTCTTACAGCCCTCCTCCCCTGTCTCGTTCTGTTTCTCTGTACCCTTGTTAAGTTGTCTAAATGCCAGCCTACAGGTCAGATTTCATCAGCTGCTCTCATTAATGTGTTTATTTACCAAGCATTCAACTCATCCACCGGTTGCCTTGAATTTGACCCTGAGTCCCGCCTCTGGGTGGGTCAGAATGCACAGAGTAAACCCGTGTCTAAACGCAAAAGTTAGAGTGCCTTGTTTGTCAGAGTCACACTTGCATCTGCTGTCCATTTTACAAGATTTATTTAAATTTAAAGTCACTTTTTATAATGCTGAACAAAACACATCCGCCAGAAACAAGCACAGTTCAAGAATCATTTGCTGTTTGTCTTTGAAGTCAACCATATTTCCTGTGAAAGGCCAAAACGGAAATGCACTGAGCCGGCAACAAACAGTTCTCATATAGTCACAACATGCGTGCGAGAAACACGATGGGGAGGGCTGGAAAAAAAAGAGGTTTTAGCTAACTCTGGTAGAAGACACCAGTAAATCAAATCAAATTCTGTATAATAATGTCTGTCTTTTCAAAGGCACCAACTAATGGTCCTACATTACAAGGAAGCACCAGCAGCTGGCCTCTGCAGGTCGATCAGAATGTGCACACAGACTTTTGAGCTGCGAGAAGCTGAAGCAGTCGTCTGATTGGTCGTGCCAGAGTTGCATCATTACTTCTAAAAATTCTAAATTTCTTTACTGTTTCACCCCACTGAGTTTTCCTGCTGTTGTTGTTTTTCGTGCAGGATGGTGATGGAAGAGGGGGGTCAGAGAGACAGAGGGAGGGCGACTCCAGGAACGTCAGCGGCAGAGGGGAGGCAGGTCTTTGTGGAGCTCGGTGAGTGACCGTTGACCCCTCATTTAAACCTTACATGGCCTCTGCAGCTAAACTTAGAGGGTAGATTGTTTTTTTTTTCCCCTTTTCAACACTGTGGGATTTATTTGCTTGTTCGATCTGTTTCTGCTTTAAAACAACAGGTGTGCATAAGTTTCTGAAATCTGTTTTTTTTTTTTTGCACTTAAAGAATTAGCTTTATTCCCTGTAGTGACATTGACACGTGTTGAGTTTATTGTGCGCCATTTATGGTGCGAGATTGATGAGATTGTCATGACAGTCAGAAATTTTTCTCCTTTATGGATGCGAAACGGCCCAGCAGAGCTTCTAAATATCTTTTCCTTTTCTTCACAGCGGAGCAGAACTTTGACGCCATTTGTCTGTCAACATATCGAACAGCCTGCAAGCTCCGATTCATACAGAAGAGATGCAACTGTGAGTCAAACTGTCGTAAACCTTTTAAAATGAGCCGTGCGCTTTCGCTGACTTGACTTTTCTTGATGCAGTGCATCTGATCGACATATACAATGTTATCGAGGCTGTGCGGGACGCAGGTCTGAACGCTGTAGAGCTGAACGCTGGCATCTCCATGACGAGACTGGAGAACTTGGTGTCCTCCCTGTTCAATCAGCTCAGCAAGCGCCTGCCCACCACACACACCATCAACCCGCGGGAGAGCGCCGCCATGCTAGTCGAATTTTTACTGGCCGCCGTTGACAGGTGAAAAGAAAGGAAATTGTGTTTTTTGGATGCCCAGCTTTTGCACCTCGACATCCTGTTATTTAAGTGTGAAACACACGTGTGGTTTAACGTGAACGAGCTGGTGAAGTGCGCTGTGCTGTAGTGTCACGTGTGTGTGTGTGTTTGTTTCAGTGAGCCAGACAGCCGACTGACGGTGCTTTCTGTCAAGGCGATGTTGGCCATGCTGTGTGGAGGGAAACTGGTAGATAAACTCCGCTGTGAGTACCGGTCGATACCATCACCACTGACAGGGAATCTGGTACAGATCGGCGATCTTACATTTCCAAGGAATAGCTTTAAACATTCCTCAGAACATGGGCATGAACTTGTCAATGAAGGCTTTGGGGTAAACACTGAGACTGAAATAGTGATGATAATGACAGCATAACAGTGTTTTTTTTTTTCTTTTTGCAATGTTGTCATCATTTATTCACTTTTTGATGTATAATCACAGGCAACATATTAGTAATCCTTCCCACTGCATTCATGTGTAATAACTCTTTCAGTGTGAATTTCATCATGTGTGCAACTAGTCACATATGTGCCACCTTGTGGTAAATGTGTGTCAGTGCTCATGTTAATGTCATCAGAATCAGTGTGACAAAACTGTGTTCGCAGAGTCACGCTGTGGAGACTGTTGTCTCATCTTCACAAGAGCAATCATTAAGATTTAGTTTTTGGTTAAAGTCAGGTTAAGGTAAGCCTTGGGGTTAGGCGTGTAGTTGGATAAAATTAGGGCTGGGTAAAGTCTTCAGGAAATTAACGTGATCTGATGCGGTGCTTTTCTTATCGTACGTGCAGATGTGTTTTCTCAGGTGTCTGACTCCAGCGGCGTGTTGGTGCAGTCCAAGTTTGACGCTTTTCTGAGGGAGGCTCTCAAACTGCCCACTGCTGTACATGAAGGACCGTCCTTTGGCTACACACACAACTTAGCACACTCATGCTTCCCACAACAGGTGCGCTCACACACCTCATCAACCCATCCTCATCTTCAGCTGTCTTTTATTGTAGACATTTATTCCATAGTTTGTAGTAAACCTGACTTCTATTTTCCTGCAGCTTCGAATAACAGTGAAGAACAAACCTGATTTCTCTGCCCAGGATTATAACAACTGAATGCGATCCTAATGGTTGAATTCTGTTTTCTCGTATTCCTGAAGAGTTTTGTCTCCTGTTCTTGTTGTTGATGTAGAAGAGAGTGATGCTCAATATGTTCCTGGACATTGTAGCTGACCCCCCTCAGTGTCTTGTCTGGCTGCCTCTCATGCACCGCCTGGCCAACGTGGAGCATGGTATACACACACACGCACACACCTATAAATATCAGCTGGCCGAAATTTAGCTGTACTGCCTAAATTGCAGCAATGTGTGTTTTTATCAGCTGTATTTTTGTTTGACTCTCAGTTTCCAAATTTGAGTTGATATTTTGACATATTTTTGTCCCTTCTTTGTTTTCTCAGTTATTTAAATGTTTAAAATGTTTTACTGCAGCAGGTGCTTCAGCCATGCTTTTAGAACAGTTGTAATTTAAAAATTTAAACAAATAGATATAATGTATTGTCAAATCTTGATATCGTGGTCTGAGAAGTCAAATTTTCCTGGCCTCCTGCTGTGTCAGGAGGACAGCTTTTCTCTTGATCATCCTGTGCTGACAGATTCTGTCTCTCTTCTCTCTCCGTGTCAGTCTATCATCCTGTCTCATGCTCCTACTGTCGTAGCAATGGCATGACGGGCTTCCGCTATCGCTGCCTCCGTTGCCGCGGTTACCAGCTCTGCCAGAACTGCTTCTGGCGTGGCAACGCCAGCAGCTCTCATAGCAACCAGCATCAGATGAAGGAGCACTCGTCCTGGGTGAGTCACTGTGTGGTTACTCATTCATCTCACCAGGGGGCACTCTGTGTGTGTGTGTGTGTGTGTGTGTGTGTGTGTGCACTCTCTCACAGTATTATGAATTTTAGTCCTTGATAACTGGGCACTTGGAAAGAAGACCATACTTGACATGACATTTTATCTGGTCCTGACTTACCCAAAGTGCTGTTCGAGGGTTAAGACTTAGTTTTAGGGTTAGGGTTTTTGGGGTTATTCACGTTAAATTGAGTTTAACCTGATTTAAAATACACAACATGTCATCGTAACGTATGCAATACTTTAAATATCTTTTGATGAATCTGAACAGGCAGTCAGTATTAAAATACATTAAAATATTGTTAACTTGCTAATTATGATGTATTATTTCCAGAAATGTGAATGGAATTGTCACAATCTGATAAACTGATAACATATTCCAAAGAAACTGCGCTAGCCTGAAGGGAAAAAATGTTTTCAATGGAGAAATCATGTATTAATAGATGGAAACAGAGCTGTTGAATTATTCAGCACACAGGCTTGGCATAATTTAATGTTGCACTTTCAGGGGTAAATCTTCTTCACGAGTACAGCTCCTGCCTGTCCAGTAGAGCCGTCTTAACACCGTCAACTCATTTTAATAATCCTCAGCAGACTTTACATATCGTTTCCAACATGATTCAGTTTCGGACTCTAATTTACTCTCACTTTACCTGCTTCATTTTCAGTTTTGTATGTCACTGAATTTTACTGTTACACCAAGGAGGCACACATGAGGTTGGTTGACGTTGAGGATCTTGGCTTTGCTTTTAACTTGAGAGCGTGTACAACAGGAGCTAAGTTGCACAATAGATATGAATGTCTTTCAGCTCTGTCATCCTTCACTCTAACCACTCAGCCAACTGTTTCTTTATTTGGATCCCTATTAGCTAAAATAGGGAACCACAAACAGATATATACATATGTCATGATTTTGATACATTTTATGTATTTTCATAGAAATTTAACTCCTACATGACTTCCAAGGGTTTCCTGGAGAGAAAATAGAAAACAGGGAAAACATACTGTACCGAGATCAAAGTCAGTCAAACCACAAAAAAATATGCACCACAAGGTCACAGATCAGGAAAAACCAGCAATTTTATCCATGAAGTTCAGTCCTTTCCCTGGAATGTAGTTGCCGTTGCTGCGGAAAATTCCTGGGTTGCAAATGTCACACAGTTTATGAATGCTGACCTTACATTTGTGTGTCTGTTTACGTGTGTGCAGAAGTCTCCGGCGACGAAACTTGGCCGAGCCCTGAGCAGGACTCTGGGCTGTGTGTCGTCCAGAGAGCCCCCACATCCAATTTACCCAGAAGAACCTGAGAGGACTCTGAACCTCACCAACATCGTGTAAGACGTCACAACACTCACAGAGCTGCTTAGGGTCTGTCCATTTAAATTAGGTTTAAGTAACATTTGTGAAGAGGAAGCAGCACATTCTTTGTTGTGATGCAGCATACATCAACAGGCCTAATGTTAGCTGGTGTTGTGACTGAGTTCACATGTCTTCAAGCTACACTTATGCTGCTTTTTAGCTATCATAATTAAACGTTTCTATGATTTTATCATAAAACTAGAACAGCATATTGCAGCTCCTTACAAGATGCCTGCTTTTGGACCCATCTGGTTCACCTTCAGGTATTTGACCTGTTGAGGAGGTCAACAAAACGGCTGACTCAATAAAATCTTTGGGTATTTCAGTGAATTTCAATGTGCCATTATCCTGTAATTACCACTCATTGCCACAGTGGTCGCTGTTGAGCAAACATTACATCGCCTTGCAGTCAGCGGTCTTGCAAACAGCACTGTTTTCTCAACACTATGGATGTAAACAATCTCACATGGTGTATCTGAAGTCAGTATTCCAGAAGTATGACTCAGCAATTTCTTTAAAAGCTTTATGATTTTTTTATGACTTATTTTGTTAGTTTTTAATTACAAATCAGAAACAGTAAATACAGCTAAAACGCAATTTGATCACATTGTCATGATATTATTCCTCTGAGAGACTACATAATTATACGCTATTATTGCCCAGCTCTTTACTGAATTAAGTACAACTTTGATGCTGTATATGACGGTGTTAATGTTCGGTCAGTGGAGCTTTCTAGAAGCTGTAATTGGGATGTTAACACTGAAAACGGTCACTTTATATCACACAAAGTGAAATATTTAGTACCACATAGCAGACTCGTCATGACATTTTGGCCTGTAATCACCTGAACAGTTACTCATAAACGCAAAGTTCAGCTTAACAAGAGACCTCAGAAGCTCCACTTCTATCGCCAACCACTTTGGTTGCTCCGCCCCTTGTGGTGGATCCACACCGTTTGATTTTGCAAACGGCAGACTGGGTCAATACAGACCTCCAAAGCACTGGGCACGTATTCAGGCCAGCACACAGCAGAGAGGCTGCACTTAGCACAGATGTGAGTATGCTTATAATGATGTCGTGTCAGGTTTGTTCCTCTCCCGTACATTTCTTAATTTCTGTTTGTTTTGTGTTTTGTGTTTTGGTTTGTTTTTATTTTTTTATTTTTTTTTTCATTTCCCTTCGTTCTACACTCATACTCTTTCTCCCCCCTTGTGTCTTTCTCTCCCTCTGGTGATCTTTGCCCCGTCTGTGTTTGCTCAGGCTGGTACAATTCACGATTGCATGATTGCACTCAGAAGCATGTGAGAGTGTGTTAGTGTGTGAGTCCACACGAAAGAATGTGGGTTTTCTGATAGGCAGGGCTTTGCGTTTTAAGGTTTAAATGTTGTCATCCTTACTCTGTGTTTACCCTGTTGATAATGAGTCTGATGTGTTTTGTGTGTGTGTGTGTGTGTGCAGCCCCCCTCGCCCTATTAGACTCACCAATGAGGCCATGTTGCTGTCCTCATCAGCGCCCGAGTCCTCCAAGAGGTAAAGACTGACATGAAAGTGGAAAACTACCAGTTTAGCGGTAGAAGATTTCCTGGGGCTTAAAGCCACGGGTTACATTGGTAATGAATTGCTTGAGTCAACATAAGTGTGGTTTTTAGCAGCTTGTCTGGTTCTCTTGTTCCTTGTGAATTATTGTTTCCTTTACAGAACCGTTTCACCAGCTGTCGCTTTAATTTCACTGATTTGACAAAAATAAAATGTGGATGTCTCGTGCAGGAATTAGTCACAAGATGAGTTTAGGAAAATGGAATCCAAACGAACCAGAGCTAAAACACTTCACATCAGAAAATTAAACAACTATTTGACAGTCGGTTATTGTCTTAAGTCCGGCTAAATTTGCCAAATATTCCCAAGCCTTAGCTTTTAAGTTGTGTTTGGGCATCTGAAGATGCCACCTTGGGCTATTTTAACAGACATTTTTCTATGGTGGCTGAGAGAGCTCAGCACTCTGCAGCCCAAGAACACACATCACACGTCCATTTCTTGTCTTTCCTTGAGGTTGCCTGAGTTCCTCCAGTCTCAATACTTTTCACTTTTTTCTGACATTCATCAGCAGAACGTAATTTAATCTGAACACTGTTAACTCTCATCATATACAAATATATTTATGTCCTGTGTTATCCAGCTTGGCAGCCGCTCAGCGTATGAATGAGGAACACGCTCTGATCGCTGCGTATGTGAATCGCCTCCAGGACAGACCATGGTGAGACAGGAGGTCACATGAAGGAATCAGGGAGCGTCTGAAGAGGAGAGCAAGTAGCAGCGTTAGGCCTTAACCTTAATCAGACTGTATCCAGATCTTTTTTAGCTTTCGTCATTGTAGTGTAGAGTGAATTAAAAACCAGATAAAATCAACGTGTATAATCCGGTTTATACCTGATAAGTCGAACTGGCGTTGTGCTGTTGGCCAGTAATTTAAAAAATGCTGTCCACAATCGGGCCTCAGAGCAACACGCACACTCAGTATGAGCTGTGGTCACAACGCGGAACATCTTAAACATCTATTTCAGCATCGCTGATGTGTCCAACGTCCTTTTAACCACATTTAGTCACTGAACAGAAGTTTGTCAGGAGCATAAAGCCTGGAAGTGGGCCTACCTTTCCAGGGTCAGCTGGATTTATGACTGATGACTAACATTGTATTTTTAAAGGGTCAGTGTAATAAAAGCATCTCACCCTCTTGGTTAGATTTTCGGGGTTTCCTCTTTTTGAAAAAGTGGATCCATGTTGCATGTTTACAAATAAATGCTTTTGCATTGTGGCTGCAAAGTGCCAGCATGCTTGACAGAACTTATTGCAGCATTGCTCATATGGGGTTTCCATGTTGGCAGGTTTGACACACTCATACTGGGTGTGAATATTTGACAACTCGAGAAAACATAAGCGATCATTAGTTGGTATTGCTGTCAGTAAGTTGCTGACTTCTGTGCTCTGTGTGTGTGTGTGTGTGTGTGTGTGTGTGTGTGTCAGTAATGTGGACAGTCCCAGCAGGCAAGATGAGGAGCACAAACTGATCGCCCGCTACACCTCCAGGCTGGCACAGACTGATGGCGCAGGAGTGAGTCGATAATAACTTGTTTTCTCACCTGAATGCACAGTGAGGTACTTCTGTGTTACATACACAATGAGAGCTCGCGGGTGGGTGGTCTCTCTCTGATCTTAAAACCACAGCTTTAAACTAAGATCTTCTTTTGCACGTGCAAACCCAGTAAGTGCAGCAGTAGTTTTGCTGCTGTCTTTCAGGTGATACCTAACCGGAGCATCAACTTTGATGCGAACAAGCAGAAGAGGGAGCTCATCGCTCAGCTGGAGAGCAAAAACAGGTAGAATTCTGTGACTGGTGGATGAGTTATCCATTTTCATTTATTCCCTTTCAGTCTGACTTGGTCATCTGCAACTCTGTCACTTTATAGTTGCATTTGTGCCTGTGTAAAGAGATCCAGGTGCTGCCGTAGTTGGATTTCAGGTGTCCCTGCCTGGTATAAAACTGAGAAAGTACGCGGTGTATTAATGTTATGAGAAGAATTTGTTTGATGCCTTAAGGAAAAAACGAATTAATTGTTTGTCATGCGTAACACATCTGCAGTTGCCTTATTTAGTATTATAAGCATAGTTGGCACGTTTGTTCCTTTTGCTTAAAGAAAAGTAAGCTCTTTCAAAATAAAAGTACCCTATGCGTGTGTATTTCTGTGTGTTTATGCATATGTTAGAGTGTTATGTAGAGTTTGTGTTTCACAAGTGCAGCTGCTGGTCAGATTTACAGCATATTCCCTAAATCCAACACATACTTTCCTCCCCAAAAAAAAAAAAAAAGATCCGCAAAAGCCTGCAGAAGCATGTGTGTGTTGTTGTCTTTTCACAGTCTGTTCAGTCATGTGACGCTCTCCCAGCCCCAGCTGACAAGTATGTTTTTCATTTCCCAGAGAGATCTTGGCAGAGATCAGACGTCTCCGTGCAGAGCATGACGCAGCGTGCCATGCCAGCCCGGAGAAGGGCAGCACCAACCCGACTCTGCTGGCCGAGCTTCGTCTGCTCAGGTAAACAAAGACTCCAGCGTAGACCAAGACTGGCCAGGAGCTCTGGTCTCTTAGTCTGGTCTCCTGCTGCATGTATACATACAATAACGACTATTTGTTGTTTATTTATTTATTTATATATATATATTTTTTTGTCTTGACTACAGACTTGTGAGTCATACCTCCCGAAATTATCCCCAATCGTGATTGTGCCCCCCCAAAAAACAAAAAGTTTGTCAGGCCCTACTCTGCGTTTCCTGTATCGTGTACCACAGTGCCAGATTTGGCGGGAAATCTGCCGTGTTGCTTTGCAGCACAGAGGGAGAGTGCTTTATGGCAGATGGCAGCAACAGATGGTGGATTTAGTGAAAAGCCAATATAGAAATCACTTCCAGCATATTTTCGGTAAAAAGAGGAGGGAGACTTGATATAAATACTCTGCTAGAGTTAGCGAGTTGCAGTAACGATGATGCGAGGACACTGGCGGTGTACGGTGCAGCACGCAGGAGCTTTAAATCCACGCTGTATACATTTTTATATGATTATAGTGTCAGTAAAATTAGCAGTATGCGTTTCTGTCATTGTCTTTTTGTTCAGGGCCACTTGGGGGCGCCAAATTCGAAAGTTTTCAAATTCTGCACATGGTGGCTTTAAGTTGCAAACTCACAATACTTTACTTTCTCTGAAGGCTCTTCTGTTCTCTGACTCGGAGCTAAATTGTATGCATGTTAGGTGAAAAAACTGAACCTTCATGTCAAACCTGAACTAATTCCTATTATTCAAATTACTCTGTATGCTAACTGATGCTAACTTGTTGAGTGAAGTGACCAACTCTGCCCTCCATTTTCACATCTCAACAGCAGGTACTGTAACTGCTCATCCGATGTGTAAATTAAATTCATTATCAGTTTTACTGATATCGCAAGTTTTCTGATGGTGTAACCTTTTAGAACTGGTTGTCATTCCCGTCACTTTCTTCCATACCATGTAATATCACTATGAAGTTTCTATGATGTCTGATGTATAGAACAGTTGACATGCTAGTGGTCTTATCCCATCTTTAATCCTTCTTTAAGAGTTTTTTACCAGCACACATGAACAAGGACAAGAAATAAAAAAATATGTTAAATAATTCAGAAAAAAATGGTTATTCGTAACTTTCCACCACTGTTGAAGCTTTACTTTTAGGATCATAATGACTCAAATCTGGAGTTACTGTATGACTCAGGCTCTTGTTTTACTTGTTTATTTACCCATTTATCTTGGCCGTGCGAGGGGGAGCCAAGAGCTGCTTTAATGTCCCATCCAGACCACATACTGTTTGGACAAAAAAAGATTGGAAAAACCTCTATATGTTTGTTACTCTGTTTGATGTTAGTTACACATGCTGGCGCTTAAATCTTGTTATCTTATGCTGCCAAGTTACTGTAAATAAGAATTTATAATTTGAATGCAGTTTTGATCTGCTTTTTTAATCCTTTGAGAGCCTGTGCGATGAACATCCCTGCTGCTTCTGTCATCTGAGATCCGGTTTATGTCAGCCGTGATTGTGTTTTCAAGGTTTAAAAGTTTAAAGGTTTTATCTCAGATGCTCACGACTCTCTCGTGTTCACGTCAGCTGGCTCTTTCACATCTCCTCTTAGTCTCTCTCTCTTCCACGCCACCAGGGAAGATGTCAAGGATTTCTGACCTTGTGTTCTTTCATCTTTCATCTCCAACCATCCACGTGTCCATCTGATTCCTCTGTGAATTTCTCGGGCAGTTCTCTCACCTGGCTTCTGCCGCTTAGGAGTCTTTCAAGGATGATCTTGAATAGGATGAGTCTCTTATTTTGCTAAACAGGAAACTTGAAAACTCGCTGCACAAGTGTAAGGGAGGTAGGGTGGGGTTGGCAATCCCCCAGCTGAGTTTTATCCACTCGTAAACCACATCAGACAGACTGGAGTCTCTTGTATTTGTCTATTATATTTACACCTTGCAGAGACAAACTGATTTCCAGATTGTTTATCTTGCTACCTGAGATCAATACTGTTCATATGGCTTAGTTCAAATGAATACGTGCTGAATCAAATCTGAAGATCTGCAGATACATGACGTGAGAAGGATAAATTACTCCTGTCTTCTGATTCTATTCCTTTACCTTTGTAACATTTGTAATATTTTTCGGTTTAACTGGGTCTTCTGCCTTGCACGAGTCCTGGGTTCTTCTGTTCTGCTTCCTCCCGACGTTCTGTTTTGTGACCGTAATGGAGGCTTGGTGTGTGTTGCAGACAAAGGAAAGATGAGCTGGAGCAGAGGATGTCATCTCTGCAGGAGAGCAGGAGGGAGCTGATGGTACAACTGGAGGGGCTGATGAAGCTGCTCAAGGTGACACACACACACACACACACACACACACACAGAACGCCGCTTGTTTTCTGCATGGTGTATTGCCTCACATTAGAGGGCAAAGTCTCCCTTTTTCTTCACATCTCTTTGTGTCCTTGCAGTGACAAGCCTCACTTTTCCCCATCTGCTGTTTCCTCCTCAGTCGTTTCAGCTTTTCTCGCTCTGACTGTATCTGACCTCTTCTTTTCCATCCTTTTCCTCCCCGTTTGTTTCCGACTGCCCACGCTGTGGTCCTGTAGGATGAGGAACAGCGACAGGCAGTAAGTTTATCCCCCCTTATGTTGAACTCACGGTTGTGTAAATGTGAGATTCAGCCCTAATGTCATGCACAAACTTTAAATGTCAGAATAAGTAAACAACATTTTTCCACTCGGGTCTTAAATAATGGATTAGCTGTTTCCCGCAGTTACCAGAACTTTGACTACATTGTGGAGATGCTGTCAGCTCCCGCAAAAATGATAAGTTAGATGTTTCTCATGTCACTGAAGTGTCACAGTGCTTATAAATCCATTTCTCAGGCGCAGGCAGCTGGCTCTTCTCACGCCTCCCCTTCGCGCCCCAGCCCATCGGCCGTCCGCTCTGTAGGTGCTGCATCTCCCCAGGCTCACCTGTACCCTCCTCAAGATTCACTCGCTGGCGTGGGTGGTGACGTACAAGAAGCGTTTGCCCAAGGTAAGTCTGGAACACAAACTAAGCTAAAACAAAAACAATAATAAAAACAAACATACATACAATACAGTTCTTTTGGTTATGCACAAAAATTGACATACAGATCTGATGGCTTTGGCCTGGTATTGCAATAAATGATTGAGGACAGTCACGTCTGAGCAGCTCCACAATCTCCACAATCACGATCAGTCTAATACCGTTCAAGTACTCACAATCATAAAACTAGTCGGTCAACCCCACCCGTTACCACTTCACGGCATCCTGATGTTAACCTGTTAAGCTCTCCCTTCAGCTGAGGAGGTCGGAGGACCTGCAGTATGGAGCGATGATGACAAAAGTTGAGCAAACTTGCAAATTATGCTGTGCTGAATTGTCCACTAGACTCCAGTAAGACGTGCTGCTGGAACAGCATGTACTGCATGCTGGAGCCTCTCAGTCCATCAGTTAATTTTCCAAACCACTGGCAATAAACCAAAAAGTCAGTAAATCATAGTTCACATCTTCAACAGAATCCAACTATCCTCCATCTCCATCCTCTGTAGTTAACGTTTTTTCAATAGTTGAACAGCACCGAGTCTGTTCGTATGGCTGTAACGAAAATACAATTAGTTTGTAGGAAATTGGCAAGACAAGAATGGGCTGATTAGGCCGAAATAATTAATTTTTTTGTTATTATTATTGTTTCAAACTTTGGCCCCCACACCGTCTGCTCTGAAAAATCCTGTAATTATCGGTATACATTTCCTTCTCAGTATCAAGTACCCAAATGTAAGTTATGTCACCTTTCAAAGAACTGGCATTGGTGCATCCCTCGTGAATTTAATTAAAGCTATATGTTTCAGATTTGCAGATAAAAGGTCTGACTCCAAGCGTTAATAAAAATAAAAGTATTTTAATGCTCATCTGTAAAACGTTTGTGGTGTCAATTCCAGCCGTGTACCAAATGTTCTTACTGAATCGCTGCTCAGCTGCAGACATAATCATACAGTACAGTAGTTTCCAGCCGGTGTTGCAGATTAGTCTCACCTTATTAACAGTTCGTGGTGTAGTAATATAAACCATTTGACAGGACCAAATTGTTCACTAAGTAGTCGTTTTGTCCAGGAAATGCTGCCATAATGATGTTTTGTGTTTAACAGCGACACGTTCTCCACATTATCAGAAGATTAGCGTGGAACATTAACTCAAATCAAGTTAAATTTTATTTATATGGTCCAAAATCACAAATATGCCTCTCAGAGGTGCTTAAAATGTGGTAAAAATGCTGCACAGCTGCTCTGAGCTACCCTGAACTCTAAAAATGTGCCGTGTGAACGAAGAATTCAGAGTCAGTCTCGTCTTTGTCCTGTGGTGTCCGACATTAAGTGATCGATGTTTTCTCTCGCTCTCAGGCCCACGAAGGAACCTGAGGAACGACCTTCTGGTAGCAGCCGACTCCATCACCAACACTGTGTCCTCACTGGTCAAAGAGCTCCACTCTGGTAAACATCAACACACACCAACACACACACGTGCACACGCATTTGTGCACAAGCTGTTGATGATCCACAGCAAATAAGACAAACGTGTTGTTTATCTCTTCATTTTCAGGAAGTGCACGAGGTTCAGTTTTTTTAGTGTTTTCTTTAGATAACCACATAATAAATCTTTAATAGAGTAATAAATTTTTTGTTCACATTTTGACCTTTTAACCCCTTTTCTGGCCAGATGATGTTCCAGAGGAAGAGGAGAGACTTCTGAACGGAAAGGATCGAGGTAAACTAATCTCCTCAGCATTTCACTTAACTTTACTTATCTTTTCCCACTAAATTATTTTTCTCTCTTTACTCACTTTGTGAACTTTACACTAACATGATCATTATAATACTTAACCTTTGCAGTGGGACTAACAAACATGGCTTGTTTGAGACTGATATCAGTATTGATAAATTAACACATCTATAGTCAGGATGTAATAATAATTAAAACATTTTTCAAATGTTACCTTTTATCATGCAAAAGTAGCACCAATCAGTAAGTAAAATGATAAAAACGTAAAATACACAATACATAAAATTCCTTTTATTAACTGAACTAAACTAAAAGTTCTTTTGCACAGCTATGTGCAACCGTTATTGCAACTGTTAATGAAAGATCATATTTGATTAGCGAAGAAATTGAGAACAAAAGTTTTTCCAGCTAGAAAGTCTGTCCACACACCAACTGAGTTGATCCAGTTGCTCAGCTCTGCAGGACAAGAATGAACTACTTAAAACACGAGGCCAGCATTGTGAACGGACAGTGTTCAAACCCTTAAAAGACAGTGATGGGAGGCAGGAAAATGTACTTAAATGAACCAATATAAAAGTACCAGTTTTGCAGGAGCTCTCCTGTCAGTTCTGTTGCAGTACAAGTTATAACTTTTCCGTTCTTATTGGGGCCTCACGTAAATCCCAGCAGAGCTTTGCGCAAGTGCAGCCTGAGCAGGTTTAATCATCCTCATAAGTGAAAACACCTGTGTGGGTGTGCAGAGCCTTTAATCTACAATAATGCGTCATATTTTACAGGCTGATCATATGTCTTGAATGTGAAATCAAAGTAACTTTAGCTTGTCACATGAATGTAGTTCAGTGAAAAATACTTATAGAAGTACCTACAGACAGTACAGTACAGCACTTGAACAAATGTACCTGCGCCCACTCTTAAAACAAACATCTCGCAGAAAATACTAAAAGAAATCCATCATGGGTAAACATTAGCAATGCAATGCCGGCTGCACAGAAACTTCAGTCACAGGTGAAACACATCAGTTAGCTCATTTTTAGCAGAACATCTTAATGCACTGCGGGTAGTTTCTCCAGTTGTCCCTGATCTTATTTTTCTTTTTTCTTCTCTGAATAAAATCCTGAGCTTCTCGCTAAGACTTTAAACGCTCTCGCGGCTTTTCCTGCATGCCTCACTGTGTCTGTGCGAGCACATGCACACCCTCGAGACGTCTTATTCGACTTATTCTCCAGGTGCTCTCGTCCGCGCTGCAGCAAGCTTCGTTAACATGCCATCTCATTAGACGCGCTGCGCTTTATGGAGCCCCTCCTCTTTGCAAGAGGACCGCCTGCAGAGACAAAGTCGTGAAACCACTTCCTGGTCTGCTCCCTGGGCTCAGACTAAGCCTTTATGAGAATACTACTAACCTGCAGTACTAACCCCCACCCCACCCCACCCCACCCCCCCAACAGACAGGCAGACAGGAGACCAGGGTTCAGCCCCACGTTCAACACAGTTAAGTCTTCAAATTCAAGATAAAATACTGAGTCAAACTGTCCACAGTAGAGAGATTAATAAAGAGATTATTTTTGTCTCTGGAATCAGTCAGTTTGTGTATCACCTGCCACATACAGTAATGTTGTGTGTTTCTGTGCTAAGAGCCGGTGTGGTTTTCATCACAGTTTGTGGCAGAAACCTGCAGCCCTTGTTTTAGCTTCACATTGCACCGTGCTCTGCTAAATGCTAACAAACCTTTTCTCTCTTTAGCAGGTTAACATGATCGCAGGGCTAACAAAAACGGTGAGTTATTCAATTCAGTCATCCTTTTTTTTAAATTTCGTAATAGTCAAAAAACTCAGAAAGTAACTTTCTTAAGTTGGTTTCAGTTAAAATGGATTTTTTTAGCACATTGTACAGTTAAAGGACAGTACAAAGGTGAAACTGCGGCTCACCTTTGGCTCACCTTTTCATCATTTAATCAGAAATTGGTGAACCGATGTATTAGTTAAAGAAAGGGGCTGCATTCAGGTTTTATGGGGAAAACTGTGAGAACGATTTCATGACTCGGAAGCAGCAAGTCGTTTATGTCAGCTTTGAAAAGATGTGATGGTGTTACCTGTTTTTGAAAGCTGATGCAGATGTTTGGAGAAATGTGCTCTTTGGGGCATAGTTGGTGGTCTTCTTATCTAACTCTCGTCGAGAAAGTAAATACGCGTATTTCCCGAGATGTTTGAGTGTTGCTTTAATCCCACATGGCAGAAAATGAAAGGAAATGAACTTCTGATTGGTCGCCTGACTGTTGTGTTCTTCTCTCCTCAGGCAGAGTGATGTTTCGTCACAACCAAAGAAGACTGACCCTGCTGGGATTAGAAATTATCTTCTCGCATTTCGTTAGCCAATGGGGATTAGAGCTCCACTGCCAATCAGCCAATCATGATGCTGGACACCAAATGACCGCCGGGTCCCTACTGATGCATAGCTGTGATTCTGTGTGTGTCTTGTCACTGTGGTTTTTAAAGTTTTGATTTGATTTGATCGTGCATAGCTAAACCAGGAATCTGAAACCTGCTGACTTGTACTGTAGCGTGTGCGTGTGCTGCGTTTTCGAGATGCCCGAGGGTCGAGAAAGTGAGAGGGACATTGTGAAGAGACAGAAGGACGTAGGACGTATTCAGGAAATCTGTGAGGGATAAAATTTGCAGTAACGTTTCAGGATGGAGATACGGGATGTAACTACGTCGGACAGAAACAGTGGCGGGAAAAAGAAGCAAGTTTTTTAAAAAAAAGAGGACAAGCGAGTTGTAATGTTTTAAGTTTCGGCACTGTGTGCTTAGTATTTATTGCTTTGATTTTCGATTTTGCTGTTTATTCATTCAGTCTGAGTTTTCATGTGTACACGAGTGTGGTCAGGCCCTGCTGAGACGATAAGCTTTAATGGGACGTTTCCTGCTGTATCCAGTCCAGCCTGGCCCCTTTCCCACCCCCACCCTCCCCCCTCCCCCTCTGGCTGTGGTGGAGATCCTGGGTGGGAAGTTGAAGGTCCCAGTCCTGGTCCAGGTGTCTGAAACCTGGATGAGATTAGTGCCATGGGTGCTGGTATGATCGCGATTGTGTGTCGAGGTACTGCAGTGGGACTCCAAAGAGGAATACCAGTCAAAGAAGACATAGTTGATTACTTGTGTGTCTGTGTGTGTGTGTGTGTGTGTGTGTGTGTGTGTGTGTGTGAGTGAGGGACAGAGGACTATGAGACCATTTCCTTAGACTGGTTCAGTGTAGCAGCACAGAAACACAGTGTGTGGAGAAGGGGGCTCTGAAAGTATTTTTCCCTATTTTTTAAAAAAAATTACAAACCTGAGAGGTCAAAATATGGTTGAAATAATAACAGAAAAATCTGTTAGACAAAATTGTTTATTTTCTCTAAATTCTCCCCACTTTTTTGCTTTCACCTCTTGAGGACTGTAGCCTGTTTACTGTGTTTCAATAGAAGAACTTACGCATGGAGAAATGGCGTAAACAGAAACCCTTAAGACTTCAATGCTAATGCAGTTTCTCCTTTACCCCTCTGAGTCCCGCAACAAGAGGAACATAAGCTCACAAACAGAGAGAAAACGCTTAAAGAACAGAAAAACATCCGCATTCATTTACATTTTCATTCATTTATTCACTCAGCATTTGTCCAGATGAGGTCCAGATCCAAGCCACATTAGATCAGAGTCGTTAGCGATAAATGCTGCAGTTTCGGTTCCAGTAAACATGCTTCATCACCGGGTCGTGGACACCACATACTCGTATGCAGAGAGTGTGTCTAAATACTACCATACCCACAATCCTCCTGCGCACTGCGGAACAAACCAACGAGAGGTGTGAAGCAGAGATGCAGAAAATATTAAGCATTTTGTTGTTGCAATCAGGAACAAAATGCTGTTGCTGAGTTCATCCAAAATGGGCTTAAGCAGAATTTTAAGTTCTGCGACAGGTCGTTTCTCACTGCAGTGCACCTTGAGAGTTTTAGTTGACTTTTTAAGTTTTTACAAACATGGTCTGGAAAAGCTGTCCAGCTTAAATTACCTTCATCCATGCAAAAAGTGAATCAGACTTTTATTTTCTAAACACTTCCTGCCCAGAATTACTCCTCACACTTTCATAGTCTTGAATGCCTTTCAGACTTTGTGTAACATGCAAGGCATTGTGGGAGTTGAAGTTCTCTGTGGAGGTCAAGCAGCAGCCCAAAAGCCTTCATGCAAATCACACAGGACCCAAAGTGACTTACTGAGCTTGAGTCAGGTCAGATTTATTTTCACATAACACATGTGAGATAATTTCATGAAAAATACTGTTTTCAAACCCACTTTAGCTCTTCAGGGCCTTCATTTGTGCTCGCAGGAAGCTGCACTGAACTGTGTTGTACGTGTTTGGGTCGGTCACACGGTTTGGTTTTTCCTCCAGACGTGTTCGGCCCTCCGCATCGTTTGACCGAGCGCTTGTGACTGAGGTTATCACGTTTTCGGATTGAATGATTGACTGACGGTGTGAGTGACTGAATAAAGCTCGTGTTGCGGCGTGTATGTGGGAAAGAGAGAGCAAGAGACACCAAGACTGACGAGGACGGACGCGTCCTGACACGAAGCCTTTAACGCCTTCAGCCTGAACCTGCTGGAGCTGACGGTGCATGTGAAAAGTGTTGATCTGTGCTTCATCTGTAATAAATAATATTGAACATCAAACTCAGAGTTTCGTCTGTCTCTGTGACTTCGTCCACGGCACACAAAAGGCTGAGAGACAACATTAAAGTAAGGGTGTAGATTTTCTATGACTTTCCACGACTGTTTTCATGCTCTGCTTTGCACTTCAGTGTGGGGGGAAAAAATCTGTCATGTAATAAATCTGACAAAACTACACTCTGCTGTTCTGCTATTGTGAAAAGTGAGCCATTTGTAAAATTACTTGGCTTTTCTCATGTGGAATACAGCATTTCCAAATCCCACAACATTCAAGACTGCTGTGAGCTCTGCAGAGAAATAAGCTAAATGGAAGAGAAATGGAGTGTTTGATTTCCACTTTAAAATGCTGGCTTGATCTTTGTTATATATTTTGTCAGTTGTGTACTTAACATTATTTTCTTCCAAATGTTTCCAGTAATGGTCAAATCCATGAAAGAATTTCCCTTCAGGGATAAATAAAGGAATTCTGATTCTGATCCAGAAAGATGCATAATTTAATTCAAGGTTATCGCTGCATTTGATTTGGTTGCCTTTCGCCATAACTTCCAAGTGAAAGTCAGAGAGCGAATTCTGCAGCAGCGACAAACCATCACATGGATAAAACTTTGAAACGTTTACTGCTTTATTATTACGTGTGCAGTTCTTGAGTAAATGTGCTTAGTTAGAAGCTACCACTGCACAACAAAGTCCAAACATGTTAGGAATGAAAAGTTAGCGCAAGAAGTCCGACAAAAATCACAGACTTTCATCCAAAGTGGCCGGCAGTAATCTGTGGAGAGGCGCTCTGTTTTATTTATTTATTTATTTATTTATTTCACATCTTCCTGTCAGTGAGCGTTTTTTGGTCATAACCCAGTTTCTATAAATAAACACCCCAGCATGGACTCCAAAAATACACCCAATTTTTCTCCTGCATGTTTTTAACTTCCTCCCTGATTTAGTGTCCTCATTAGTATGGATGAGCAGTTCTCACTTTTCCCATGAGCTTCCCTCAGAGGTCACGACTCTGTGTGTGTGAGTGTGTGTGTGTGTGTGTGTGAGTGTGTGTGAGTGAGGCGGGGGTGTAAATTATAGACTGAATAAAGCTTGTTGAGGTTGTCTGTTCTTGGTGACCTCACTGACAGCTATAAATACCCCCTCCCCACCCAACACCTCCCATACTGACTCACAGCACCGAGTGCAGTCATGACCCTGTTTAGTGTGGATCTAAACGCTCTTTTCCTCAGAGGTTCAGCTGAGTTTAACTTTCTCTTCTGGAGCAACAGCTGGCAGACTGAGTTAGTGGTGATGCAATAAATGTGATCGGATTGGCAGTTGAACTCTGAAATAATAACAGAAGATTAGCTGCTAGTGGTTTTGATAACTGGCTAAGCCTTTAAGTCATTTATTAAGGAAAACTTCAAAATATTTGCTGGTTCAGTCTTATTAAATGTGAGGATTTGTTGTTTTGTATCATTATACATTTGGACTGTTTGCCCCTCATGCTCATCCTCTTGTGCTCTTATGAGTAACACCAGAAATGACTCTTAAAGGTGGTCCCACTCAGTCTGCCTAATGCGGTCACATTACATTTACTGCTTCTCCCGTCCTTCCCAGAACGCTACGTCCACAGCAGCGAGAGAGGACAGGTTCCAGCTCGTCGCAGCAGGCCTCAACCTCACCTGCTGAAGGACCTGAGGAGAAGTGAGACTGGAGGAAACCAAGAAAACGGGTGAATGTGTTCCACTCGCTTGTAGCTCGTAGGTGCAGACAAGTAACCCGGAGAAAACAACAAACAGCGGTTGTTTACAGAAACAGTGAAGGCTTTAAAACTAAATTCCATTATGTGGGACTTGGTGATGATGAGGCCGGTGACATTTCAGTGTATGTTGTGCTTCAGAGGCCTCCTGAGGGCCCGGGACTGCGGAGACAGTTGGTATTTGGGCACTTTTCATGTGATATGCTCAGTTCCACACTGAGTAATTGCACAGATAAGAAATTTTAAATTTGTCACGCGAGCCATGAGAAGCTTGTGTATGTTGAACGTGGCTTTTAGTTACACCGTTAGTGCTGACAAACCTGAAAAGACACTTTAGACAGACTCCAACTCGCTAGCCTCGCAGCATTAAGGCTACAAACAACCCATAATGCAACACTACCTGCCAGAGGTTTCTTTTTAAATTTATAAAGAGTATTTGATGTTGAGAATAGTATTGACTACTCTAATTGTCTGAACAACTGACTTATATGTGGACATTTTGTCCTTTGTCATTGTTGCCTTTAATATGGACGTTACAGTTAGCTGCTTAGCCATCTTTGTTCAGCTTTGCTGTCCTTGACTTTAACTCCACGTCTGTCTGTTTGTAAATGATCTCGCTGTTTCTAAAGTTAGACTTAACTGATGTTGTTTACTTCATGGAAAAGCGCTGTTGCTGTTAGTTTGTTGAGTCTGCGCACTTCTCTACACCTGTCTTAATCCGCTTGTGTGCACGTGAGCGCGAACGCGCGTGTGCGTGCGTGCGTGTGCTCTACGTAGCAGTAGACTTTAGGACCCTGCGGAAACTTTCTCTCCGGTTGCGGCAGCCTCTGCGGCTCGTGAGAGAGAGAGAGAGAGAGAGAGAGAGAACAGGCCGGTTGGTGAGAGACAGAGAGAGAGAGAGAGAGTGAGAGAGAGAGAGAGAGAGAGGCAGGCGGGGGAGCGCGAGCCAGCAACGGGGAGAGAAGACCCGGTAGAGCGCGAGGAGAGTGAGAGAGAGTGAGAGAGAGAGAGAGAGAGAGAGAGAGAGAGAGAGAGATTGAGTGTGAACGAGAGGAGAGAGAGCGACGACCATCAGGGTCCGTGTGCCTGAGGGACGGACGACACGGTAAATATAAACATTCCATTTTGGCTCGTGAACGCACGCCGGCACCCGTTAAGTTAGCTACAGTCATCTCCTAAAGTCAACGCTCGCGCGCTCCGCAGCCAAACCGTTGGTTCCGTTTTAGCGGATGATGTGCGCGTGAAGACGAAGCGGTACGTACACGGGGCGAGTGAACTTGGGTGAGTTCTTTTGTACTGTGGTGCGGTGGGGGGGGGGATCACGGCAACCGGACAACCGTTATACAGCGACTGTGTGTCAAACGTTGTCCGGTGCAGCGTACACCCCATCTCCCAGCGCCCCCCACGACACCAGCAGGTAATGTTAAACCGGAGCGCACCGTCCTCTTCACACACCAGATGCAGACAGACACATCAGCGCGCGGAACCGTCGCCTTCGCGGAGAGCGAGCGGGCGGGCGCGCGCCTGCTGGGGTTACTGAGTGCATTCGGTCTGAAACGCGCCCCCGTGTGTGTTTTTTACCTGACCCAGTAAAGCTTATCGTCCCTACACACTCAGACACGTGTCTCTCACCGGCTCCCCGCCCCGCACACACCCCCGCCGGGATTATGTGCCGTTTATGACAGGCCGTCCGGTAAAGGCCGCGTGAGGTCGCTCCCAATATTAATTGTCATAAAGCTTAGCTTCGTCAAGTAAGCGGGAATAACCACGACACTTCCGGTGTAGGCCTTGAAAATAAAAGTATCGCTGACGAGCGTTATACACTGATGTGAACACTGATTTGTTGGCCTTCCCAATTCTTTTCTAAAATATTTTAAACACTTTGATAACATAGATGTCGTAGAAGTGATCAATATGTATTTCACAAGCTGTAAACTCTTAACATGAATGTGCTATTAGTGAAGGATTTAGTCTGTATTGTATTAGTGCTAATATGTTGTCAAGCTGTAACTAATGATTACTTTTTTATTTGGTTAACCAAATAATATTTATAATTTATTTTGTCTAAACTTCAAGGAGTTCACTTTACTCTCACAGAAGGCTTAAAAATATGAAATATTCACATTTGAAAAGCTAGAACGATTTATTACTTTTTTTTTCTTAAAATATGGTTTATCCAAGTAGCCAATTGTCAAATTGTTGCTCATTCATTCTCGTTGCTTTATTTCATTTTGTAGCTAATATTTGGGAAACTGAAGTCATGTTTTCTGTAATTTGTTTCTGGGACTTTTGATCTTATTTATTTATCTATTTTTGTTCCTCCCTACATTTAGTTAAATTCCACCACTTTTAGTCCAACAATTAATGAATGAAAAGATCCCTTATTTCTCCAGTATTTCTCCTAATTTCGTTGTGGCCAGTGTTGATAAGGCTTCGAAACAGGCTCAGGAACCAAACACTTTCCATAAATAGCTGAATGGATAAGCTGTGATAAATCTGTGTATTTAAGAGAGTTCAATAGTTGGTCAAATTTTTCTGGGCGTATGGATTATGATGTGTTGTAGGAATTGGACTCGTGACCTCAGATGACCTTATTATTTATAAATCCTCTCCCGTCTATGAAAATAGGGAGCTTGAAACGTGTTAAAAGTTGGAAGTTTTGGAAGTTAGGTTTATCTATCTTTAAGAATGTGTTTGTTCACCTGTGTATCTGTCATGGTGGTGCAAATATAATATTAAGGCGCACTGGTTCAGAAATCTTTCAAGCCAAGTCACCTAGTTCTGTCAGTGAAATAAAACTCTAAGTGATCCGCAGAGCAGGAAGTCAGCACGTTACAATACAAAAGACAGGGTATGGGAAACGGAAACGGATAAGGAGATAAGCTGAATAAATAAGATGACAAGGAAAATGACACATTTTATGCTTTTATTGTGAAGACTAATCACCTACTTCCCTGTCGCATCGCTTCCTAACTCTCACTACCTTGACACACCTCTGAAGCTTTTTCTCTGCGCAACCATTTCTCCTCCCACGAGTGTAGGCTTCTGCTTGGGCCTTTGACTCTGGTCTAATTTAAACCACTTCTGCATGGAGACTTAAACAATTCAAATCAGTGTATATTGACTTACTACAGGAGTGTGAGGTGTGTGGGTGACCTAAATACAGAGAACTTGGAGGAGTTGGTTGGCCTGGAGCCTGGAGGTTGTGCAGGGAGCCCCCGGGGGTGTGGGGTGGATACTCTACACCCATTTCTGCAAAAGTTTCCACCCTTGTCTTTCCGCTGGTAACCCTGGCCGGCTGCCTGTTGTCTTCACAGTAGGTGATGTAAGGCCACAGTGAGGAGTGACATACTGTACACTACATATTGAGGAAAGCCAGACATATTGGCTGCAACTCACGCTGTGCTCAAGTCCAAATCACTGCTGAGATTCAGTTTTGTTTTAGGCATATGCAAACGCTGTATTTTAAGCTGCTCTTGTGTCCAGATTGTGATCTGTATCTGACACCAGTCTGAGCAAGTCGCACTCCTGAACTGACTTGCCAAAATATCGTCACCAAAACCTCCACGCTAGTTTGACTAACACCACCGTGTACAGTGTCATTTGCGTGCTAATTTGAAGCTGAGCTGTGACCGTGGAAAATATGTTGAATCAGCTTTTAATTACGTAGCCCAACATCGCAGCTCCAAAATAAGGTGGCGGGCAGGTGTCCTTTCAGATCCTGAAAGAGGAGGATACCTCAGAATCAACAGTTTAACCAGTGACCCTCATCAGTACCTGAGGTGTATCAAACTAAGAATCACTGCGTGGAAATGAATTTGCAGTAATTTGATTAGTTGCAAATTTTATGGGAATATGCATCAAGGACCATAAAGGCAGACGATGCCTCGTGCCAAAATGAGCTTTTCATTTTCTGTTTCAGTTGATAGGTTTACATGGTGCATATAAGATACAGACAGGACTGTATTTCACAACATCGACACCGGTTTGGGGTCTTGGTGTCTTGGTAAAATGTAATGCAGCTGCCGTGTGCAGTCTGCAGTGCGCTCTGTGGCTAATGGATGCTCACTTGCAGCGGTAACATGACACTTCGACAATGCAAAGAGAAAGGGAGGAGCTGGTGTAGATAGAGCTCCACAGCTAAATGTTGCCCCAGGTCGCCCACGTGGCTTAATCCGGCCCTGCACAGCTGTAGTACTTGATGTTGAATTACCAGATAGTAACACTCACTAAACAGACTACAAAAGATGAGGTAGCGTTAGAAGCATTGGGTTGTAAGTGCAGTAATAGACTTTGTGGTAATGCGATGTAGAAAATTAGACTTGAATTAGGTTTATTTTGGTGTATCGCGACACCTCATGATATCGGTGAGCACAAAGCCAGTGTAAGTGGTCATCAGTGATGGAATGCGGCGGGTCACAGACCGTGGTGTGGCGAGAACAGGAACGTGAGTGTGAGCAGCTCGCACAGCAAAGTGTGAATTCGAACCTGACCACGGCGTCATCTTGACAGACTCCGCCCTCTAGGTAAGATTAGGCTTCTTCATTTGCCTTTAACTGTGAACAGATAGGAGCCTCGCAGCCAGCTATGGCCGCATTTTGTTGAAGCGCGTTGCCGGTAAACGCCCTTTAAAAGTTCCAAGAGCTTACAGTCTGCCAAAACAGCTGGAGGAAGAAAAAAAAAAAACCTACTGAGATAGCAGATCTCAAAGTTGACGCTCACCAAATGAAAACGCGTTCAGCGCTTATAAATCTGTCCCTGTGCCCCGTCGACAATTGGTTACAGATTGAATTTCTCTCTTGCTTGCTCAGTGCTTCTGTCACTCATTCACTTCCATAGACCAGATTAATGGTAATTAGTGTGAGGAGACAAAAGAGCACCAAGATGAGTCCAAGAACTTACAAGGTCACACATGGTTGACTCTCCACTGAGCACATCCTTCACAGCTGCCCTCCATTTCCCTGCATTAGCTCCACCAATGACACGAGTGCTTGGTTGCAAGGAATGTCAGATTGGAGTGACGCACTTAAAATCAATGGGCTTGGGTGGCTCCTCGGATTCTCAGATTTGTCCGTTATGCTCTGTTTTATGTCATCGTGAATTTAATCTCAGTGGCTTTTGGGCTGCAAACAAATGAAGCAATTTAAAAGTGTCACCTTAGTTTCTGTGTGATTTTTTTTGTATTGGTATTATTATTATTCTTATCTGTAATAAATGATTAATACATAGAAAGATAGTGGAACATAGTGGCAGCCATCAAACACAGCTGGCCACTTGGTTGTGTGTCATTCTGTTCTCTGTCCTGATGTTCCCCATCTGTCTCTACAACCTGCTGTTGAAAAGGCCAACAAACAAACAAACAAACAAAGACAAAAGTTAAGATACAAAAACAATACGAACACAAACTGTTATAAACACGATAACAACACAAAAAAAGCTGTTTGTTAGTGTACTTTGCCAAAAAAATACAGCGTGATTAACAGATTGAGGACAACAAGTGAAAGTTAAAACATAACAATCAACACAAAACACAAAAGTTTTACCTGCAGATCGACGGCAGCCACTTTGTGTGGTGAAACGGGACAGTTTCATCCGACGACATCCGTCACACTGTGACAGCCATGTTGAAAGCTGCCCCGATCCCAGCAGATTCGTTTGAGGACACCTGTGTGTGTGTGTGTGTGTGTGTGTGTTAACTTGTTACTGCTCTGAAATGGAGTATTTTTTGGGGGGTCCCATCCATCATGCACAGCACAGTTCAGAAAGGCATACACCTGTTGATCAGCCTCGAGGCCCACAGTGTGTGTGTGTGTGTGTGTGAGCAAGAGGTGGATAGACTGACAGAAGACATAAAAGACAGGGGTGCCAACATGCTAACCCCATACTGGAGATGATTTGTTGCTCAGACGTGCAGTAAATCCACTCACATGTCGCCGTGTGTGTGTTCTGTCTGTCTTCTCCCAGGAGAGGGGGAGGACCGAGTGAGCGAGTGAACGTCCGAACGACCCACGGGCAGATTGAATGAAGCTGCACCTGGTGCTTCTGAGGGCCTTTCCCATGTTTTGATTTGCTCCATTTTTTATTTACTTTCCAAACTTGGTTTCACCGAGCCGCTCTCCGCCATGCCGTCCAACAGTCCTGCCGCCGCCGAACCGCCCCAGACGCCTGAGAACGACACCGCCAACGATGTGGTGAGAGACACTGACTGTTGTTAAGATAATGGGTTAGCATGACCGCATTTGGAAGTAATGTATCAGTACGACTGCTGGTCATACTTTAACCGCTACACAATTGATGCTACTAGTCCAAGTCCTGGTTGTGTCACAGTGGAGAAAATACCCCAGTAAACATAAAAGTCCTGGAATCAAAACTTATATGAAGGTCATTACTGTGCAACATGTGATGAACGGAGGCAGGAGCGAGACAAAACAATCCTGTCTCTCAACATAAAAGTGTCCACAAAATGTTGGCAATAAATGTTACAGAAGGAGCCAAATGACTCGTTAGTAATTAACACATGCAGATCCTGTAGAGGCCTGCATGTGTTATGCATATTTATGATGACTTATCAACTGCATGTACTGCGTGTATCTAGATGTTATTCCTGTACATATTAAGACATGACAATGTGGAGAAAATGTCTATCTGAAAAACATTTAAAACCTTTTCAGAGAGATTTTTCTTGACCCCATTTAAAAATTCAGTAATGAATCTTTAAAAGAATTAAAGATAAAGTAACTTAAGAGTTATTAACTGGAAATCTGATCTGACCTTTTTGAGGGTAATTACTGTTTTAACACAGATTTAATTGATGAATTTACAGCTTGTGAAATGTATCAGTTCATTATGTGATTATTCATTTATTATAGCTGAAGAGCTAAAAGGTTTATAATCATACCAGTCGTACTTTTCAAACTCTTTAAAAATACATCAAGGTTTACAGCAGCTATCAAAAAGTGAAAGTAATCATTTTGATGGTTGTGGAATCTAACTGAGGCATTAAACATCTCAGTGTTTCAGTGTTCTACAGCGCTGGAGCCATTTAAATTACGGTGGTTTTGCACCCAGCAACCAGAGCCACTGAAGTAATGTCCACACACAACACAATACGCATTTCTCTTGGTAAACAGTGTTGTATAAGCACATGCCAGTAAAGATAAGACAACATGAGATAAACTATTATTGGTCCCCAGATGGGAAATACAGCAGGACTCACACAGTGGTGTGATTAGTAGCAGCAAAGTATAGTGAATGTAAACAGCCTTCAGCATATGTAAAAAGTGGAGGTGAGTAAAGCACTCGTACTGAAATGTTGCATTCAAGTCAAGCACTTAAATAAACACACTCCACCTCTGACTTTTACCACCACTTGTACTGCTGCCATCTCAGCTTCTTCTGCTCTCACTCCTGTTGCTCCTATTATTGCTGTTTCTATTATTATAAATATTAAACCGCTATGACTGTTATTTTTGCAGCCACAGATATTATTACTACCACAGCCACTTTTACTACAGCTATCATTACCGCTACTACTCCGGCTTCTAAGCTCGTAGTCGAGAGTCTTTTTTTAGCCAAAGCACGCACACACACACACACACACACACACACAAAAAAAAAAAATATCTGGCAAGTATGACTGTGGCTTATGTGTAATAATTAAACGTACGGTTATTTATTTACATTCACTTTAAGCTTTTCTGAATTCCACACACTCACCCGACCACCGTACAGGTGAAAGAAGCAAAAACGGTATGTTTTTTTTCTACCCAAATGAGCACACACACACGCATGAACACACAGTCAGACATATGCAAGGTGAAAAATGGCTCCTTTCATTTGCGCCCCCAGAGCCCAGGGCAGCCCTCGTAAATCTGTGAGGAGTTTGAAGTTCATTCTGTGGTGCTGCTAAATAAAAAGCCGTCTCACTCGCTTCCACGTCCACGCGCTGGCGAAGAGCCAACACGTACAAGAGCTTTCTTACACTGCCGAGTTTGATGTGCACTTTAACTTTCTGAGACTGAACTCAGCGAAAGAGTTAAAAAAAAAAAGCCTGAACAGAAAGGACAAAGAAGACAGGAAGGAAGACATGGAGACAGACAGGGAACTGAGGTGTGTGAGCTTTGAGGGATTCCAGTTATAATCCACGACGCATCACAGGAACTGCTGTTCCAATGTTGAAGATAGAAAGCGATTTCTAGTAAGATTAAGTGTTTGAGCTTGTGAAATTGTCTTCTTCAGCAATGATTTCGAAGTCTGCAGTTGGGTATCACCCTCTTGCGAGGTTGCGAAAAGCTCACATTTCAGTCACTGGACGTGCAGGAAGGATTTGAAGACGGAGGAGGACGTTGAGAAGGCTGCACAGATCATATCAGTGATGAGGTTACAGAAAGACTCCATGCTCAGATCTTAATGTGTTCTTGTTGACAGTTTGAAGGCTGTCAAGGGACTCAGTTGATCCTTGGGGACGTGTCACATCCTGATCGTGTGGACCGCGTTGTTCTATACCATCGACAAAACCTTAAGGCTGCAGTAGGACTGGAACAAACTAGTTCTTCTGACGCGTGTAAAAGGCAAAAGTTCTGCTTGGCAACACGTCAAGATGGGCCAAAAAGGTGACATCAAAGCCTCCTCGAAGGTGCGTCAAACAGCCTTCCTGATCGAAAAATAAGGAGGCTCAAAGCAGCAAATCGTACAAGTTGTAGATTTTCTGTCCTTGAAGGTAATTTCTGGTGTTTCACTAAAAGCTACACTTGATTTTTTCACAAAGAATGAAAAAATAAAGCTTGAGAGGTCTCGCTGCGCCTCACCGATGGCTGCATAAGAGCAAATGGATTGTCAGTTTTGGAAAATTATGTAATAGTTGGATGCAGCCATCTGATTGTGACATCAGAAAAGGAGGTTTTCAGACATTGTTAGACGTTGTTTTGGACATGTGATACCTTAATGGCTTGGAGTCAAATGCTACAAGCTACAATGACACTTTGGAGACAGTAAGAAGAAGGGCTTGGGGATCTCTAACAAGCCCAAAAGATGTCAACGTCGCCATATTGTTGTCAAAGCTACTGACTGTATTAGGGCACTTAGGAGGGATCATTTGTTGCATAATTTTCAGTCATATGTCGTGTGAATTTGTAAATGAATGCAAGTGTGTAAATACTGATTATTTTAGCGACAAGACTGCGTAAAAATGTGACGTCTGCTGTTCTACAAATCTCTTTTAATGTTGTAAATCTCTACGGAGGCTAAATGTAGATGAATTAAAGCGCAGCGTTTGTTCTGTTGATAGCTTCATCAAATGATGATCAGGCGAGCTGTAGATTGAAAGTGAATTCCACAAAGGAAGCAGAAGAGGAAGGAGGGACCTTGAGTTAAAAACGAGCCCGATAAAGGAAAATGGGAGAGGATGTGAGGATGGGGGAGAAAGAAAGAGGACAAGCTGTCTGCTGCTGATGGGATCCTCCTCTGCCCGCCTCGTTTTCAGTCTGGTTACTTAGCAACTGCGGTGGCCTAAAATAACCTGCCAGGAGACAGAAATAGACCAAAGATATATTGTATGGACAGACTGGCTGGTGTGTGTGTGTGTGTGTTTGGTCTGTTTGTGTGTGTTCTTATTCATAAAGGGATTTTGGTTTTCTAGCACTGTCGACTTATGTCTTATGTTTGACTTGGCAACTGCAGCGTAGGTGAGTAGGATCAAGAATTTAGCTAAAAGGTAGATTAAGACAGGATAGATTAAGACAGTTATTTTTTGTGTTTTGTGAAATTGTATGTTTAAATGTGCACACGAGGCACTGTCTAATTAAAGAAATTAAACAAATTTGCATGCAGTTTCAGGACAGGTTTGAAATTCTTGTTTCATTTTGCTCACATAGTCGCAAACTCACAAGACTCTTTACTCACAAGAGTCGCAGTTTGGATCTCTTTTTTCATCACTACACAAATCAGAAAAAAATCTCAACATAAAAAAAAGTTTTTTAGGAATAAAATGTCAAATAAATCAATTAAGAATCAAACTTTGTAAAAACTTTCAGAATACAGATAGCAATAAAACTGACGCATTGATTTCTTGGGCAGAGTTTGACAAAAAACTGAAAGATATTTATCAAAACGTTATATTCATTACATAACATTATGTAAGACACCGTTAAACTTCTTAAACCTGCAGAGTGGAACTTTTCTCTCCCTCTTTTCACAGTGAAGGTAAAGGCAAAAATGCAGTCGTCACATGACTCATGGCTTGAATTTAACCGACGTTCATTTATGTGGAAAAGTGCTTTTGTGTTGGAAATTTTCAGAAATGTAATCTTTAAATTGCAAATGGGTTATTTAAATGATGCCAAAACATATTTATATTTATATTCCAGAACATAAATCTGAAGCAAAAGAAATAAAAGTGTGTTTTCCTCTGGTTTGAAAGAATACATGTTATGGAAGGAAATCGCCCAGAACTGACCAGTGCATCAAAAAGATGCTTTTCTTTTGTTTCTGTCTGTAATGTCTGCACTTAGTTATACTATTTTGTACCACATTTTGAGTACATGACTGAGTATTGCTAAAATGTGCATGTGTGTGTCTGTAATTGTGTATCGTGACACAAGCGTATGGATAGCAGGCAGGCAGGCAGGCAGGCAAGCAGGCAGGCAGGCAGGCAGGCAGGCAGGCAGGCAGGCAGGCAGGCAGGCAGGGCCATCATCTGTTCCAGCTGGTTGCTATGCTGATCGTCAGGGAAGTGACATTAGAATGTTTAGTCAGCAGGGCTACCTCGCCGGAGACAGTTGCTAAGCAGTTTCTGCACCTTAGCAACCACTCCACTGTCACCGCACCAGACGGTCCAGCAGGGGAGGGAGATACATGGTGGAAACACAAGGCCCACAGCTGGCAGCATGCACAGTCAGGTCACACCGATTACAGCAGAAAACACCGTCTGGAAGCTCAGCAGATATGACAGATAAGCAGCGTGACACGAAGGTTTCTCCTGTACAGTGTAAACACAGCGAAAGAGTGCAGGAGAGAAGGCCATGATAACACGTATTGATTAAGAAGGTTGTAGCTGAGGTAGAACAGTACTCAGTCTTAGGTAGGGTTTGACGGCAGGACAACAGACATGATGTCAGTATAAATTCAGACAGATGCTGCCATATTGGTTTTAGTCTCTAACCTCTGGGTAAATCAAACCATTGTGGCTTATAGAAATCAGTGTTTTTTACATGGTGAAATAACCACATGGTTTCTTGGTTTTTTTAACCAAAAACAATTGTTTTTTTGCAAACAATTTCTGGAAGTTAACTTTTTTTTAGTGCCATTCATACACCTAGATTATTATCTTCATGCTGCAGTGTATGCAGAGGACCCTTGACTCTCTAAGCTAAGAGGGCCCATTCCCAACAGCAACAATGCATAAGTCTTGAAGACCCAACTTAAATTGGACCCCAACATACCTAGAAAGAAGCAAACCTGCCTCCCATTTGTTTTAATCCTGCTTGGATCATTTTCTTAACTTAAGTTCTGAACGAGTTGGGCAAATCTCTTATCAAAAACAATATTTTTCCCAACTGGTGGATTTAAAGCTGGTTTGTTCACATCAGCACTACAAGAGTCTAATGGTTCTCCCTTGTAACAGTGACATTTATTTAATTTCTGCCTGAGGCACTGATGCGCACTGAGAGAGCTCAAATGGGAATAAACAGGCCAATAATGAAAATCACTGTGGCCGGCAAATTTCTGCCTCCTGGCAAACCTACGATACTCTTAAAGTAACGGGCGTCTCACACGGTGGAGCCACACTGAGGTGTTGACCGGCGAACTGAAGATGCAGCGGGTGTTGCTTCGTTCTTATTTTATTCGGTTCTTCCATGCGTCCTCTTGGGCTCTGTGAAAACTTACCTGAGACTCGACTCGGCAGCTCAGATGTTTCCAGGAGCCCGTGTAAAAATACAAAGTGATGACCTCACTCGGCTTTGGCGGGACCCTCAAATTATTGGTGGGTGGGTTACATCTGTGCAATGACCACTCCTGTGTGAGAGAAGAGAGAAGTTTCACAGCTCTGGGGAAAAAGACTCGAAAAATGTCTAATCTGATAATCTGGATGAGTGTATATTTTGGTACTTTGTCAGTGACGGTGGTGTGATTCGTGTATGTGTCGGAAACATCCGCTTCTCGTGCCTCCGTCTCTGTTTTAATGCCCCTTTTGCTTGACTTATCCTTCTGTCTACGAAACTAGAAAACACCAAAAATCATATGGCAACAAAGCTGAGGTGGGACAAAGTTATTGTTTTGCACAAGTATATCAGACCAACAAGTTCCACGTCAAGTCCAAATGTTAAAGGTAAAGCCTAAACGTATCAGTATTTTTTTTTTTTGTATTTAATGCCATTTTTGTGTTTTAACAACATGTTACAAGTGGAGACAGAACGAGATCTCATCAACAATACGCCTGGTTAGAAGTCTTTCAAAGGTGCTTTTTCAACCTTGCCTTCGACCCAACGCTCTGACTATCTGACCGACACACAGGTGCAGCGTGCTATTTTTATTTTACATATCACTGTAAAATTACACCACTGCTGTTCTACAACTGCGCTGTAGCTTAGCACTTGGTCTCTTTGACCGGTGGAGGAATCCACAATATATGAGGCAGTGCAGAGGCAGAAGATATTAAGTCATCAGGGTTTCCACAAAGTTTGTAAAAGAGCTCAAGTGACAACCTAAACTTTATGTTATTTATTTATTTTGTCTCATGGGAGCTTTTGTGCTGCGTAGCCACACTTGGATCAGTCCAGAGCAGGTCTAGAAGTACTGCTACATGCATCGTGTTGGCCTTACTAAACACAGCTGCATTTATGTCTGCAAACATATAATTTACTGGTTTTTGTCTTTCATATTTCCTTCATTTATAGTTTGAGAACTGCTTTGTTAAATCAGAACTTGGCTCGGTTTTGAAAAGTAATTTGTTTCTAAATCGTCTTTCAGTTAACCTTTTTTTAGTGAAACAAAAACTGTAAATTTAATGTCCCAAAAACTGCAGATGCTGTCAGGAGTGTGTCATCTTTTATTCTTTTTACCCTGTTTTTCCAGAGTGTTTCTTAACCACATCTCCTTGATTCATGGTTGCTTTCATGCAGCCTCACTGCTGACATCAATTATGATGGGCTAAGTGTGTGATGTGGCCTCTCTCTAATTGGTCAGAGTGAAGATGGAGCAGACCAGGACAGTCCAGAGGAGGGGACGCCAGCGAGCCCCCGTAACAAGCGCAGAGTGGGTCGTCCTGGCAGGAAACGCAAACAGCTGCTTCCTGTGAGTACTGTAATTACAGGCAGCCATCAGCCTGTCATGCTCTTCACTGCAGCAGAGTGACTGATTTTCTGTTCGCCTATGCAACGTTCCTCCCGTCTCAGCTGAAGAGACGTGCTAAGCGTGCGCGTGCTGTGTTCAGGAACGCTCCACGTTGCTGTCGTCACCCCTGCTCGCTGCTGAGTGGCTGCGTGGGGTTTGCGGGGATGCAGTCAAAGCTTTTCCTCCCATCTTCATTTCCTCATCCTTCACTCGTCCGTCTGGCTCCATCCACCACATTTTCCACTTTGCATAATGTTTAAAGAAAATCCCTGATTTATTAGATCTTATTTAATAAGCATGTGAACCTCAGTTCTTGGAGTGTTATGATAACACTGTACTCACCAAGGTAACAGTTTTTGGTTGGTCGGTTGGTTTGGTTTTCCTGTACAATTAGAGATAATTAACAATGCGGTAGCTAGTCTGGCAAAACTGTTGGCTTGATCTCAACCTTCAGACGCGTGTTTAGCCATGTGGACGTGTTTCGAGGTGTCTGCTGAGTACAATGTCATCGTAACTGATAGAAATGATGGCTCGGGCTGTGGAAGAAAAGCCTGTTTGATTGATTTCTATAATGCTCGTTGTCAAGATTTTATTTAGTTAAGCTTCATTAAGTCTCTGAAGGTCTGTTTGATAAGCCAGGCTAACGAACAAATGACGACATGTGAGCAAGATTACCACGGACACACAGTTCTGTATTGATGTAGATGTTCATAGCATGCAAGTCATGGAGAAGTGACAAAGAATTAAAAATCAGAACAAACCAAATCCATGTTGGTAACTGTATGTATACTGTATGTAGCTTAGGTGGCTCGGTATGTACATACAAGAGCTTTGATTGATCGCTGATTAAGATTCTTTTTAAACGATAACCGGCACTGATCACAGGACAGAGTATAAACACTACAGACGGGCACTAATAATAATCACTAAGGTGAAATTCACACTCCAGGTACAGGTGGTTTTGCTGTATTTTAAGTGTGCACATGTGCATGTTTATTAAATGTTAGAGAAGTCTGCACATCAGCTGTGCTTTTGTGATCTGATCTGTGACCTGCTCTGCTGAGAAAGTTGAGAAGGGAGTTCTTTTACACGAGGTGAACGTGTTGTTTACTTCCTCTGTGAGAGCTTGAACGGGCAGCTTTCCAGTCACCTTTAGGCCTGCAGTAATAAGCAGTGAGCAGTGATACACAGCTGCATTATAACCACCATGACACCACACTGTAAATATCTTCACTTCACTTATGACTTGAGGTGTTTGGCAGCTCTACTCATCCATATTTCTCTCTCCATTCATTCTCTTATCGCATATGTGTGTGTGTGTGTGTGTGTGTGTGTGCGCAGGCGTGTGTTTGTGTCTTTGTGCTCAATGAACTCTGTATTCGAATCAGCAAGTCAATATAGCTGATCAAACAACCTCACACAGAAAGGAATACTGAGTGAACTACTGAGAGAGAGTGAGAGAGAGAGAGTGTGTGTGTGTGTGTGTGTGTGTGTGTGTGTGTGTGTGTGTGGATCTGTGAGTGTGTGCATTCATGTGTGCAGGAGAGCAGGTCTGATCATGCTTTGATGTCTGAGCTTTGACAATGTAGGCAGGGTAAATGTGGGTCCTGTCTCACACACACGCACACACACACACACACACACACACACACACACACAAGCATGTTAGTGTTGCTTGTTCTGCAGTACTGGAGTAGCAGTAGTGGTAAAAGTCGTAATATTCATTGTAGTTGTTGTAGTAGCAATAGTAATACTATTTGTAATAGTGCTGGCTGTACAATAGTAGTAGTTGTGTTATTTGTAGCATGAGTTGCAGTAGTATCAGGAGTAGCAGTAGAGTAGTAAGAGTGGTACTGTAGCAGTAGTATTAGTAAGAGAAGTCTTTAATGGCAGCACCAGTAAATGCAGTAATAGTTATAGTAGCGGCTGTAGTTCCATTACAAGTGATGGTGGCAGTAGCAGTAGTGTTTGCTGTATAACAGTAGTAGTCGTGGTTGTAGCAAACATAATGTAATAATTAATACTAACAGCAGCAGTAGTAGTAGTTGTAATAAAATAGTCGTAGCAGTAGTTGTAGCAATAGTAGTTAAAGTTTTGGTCATAGTAGCAGTAATCTTAGTGGTGTAGTTGTAGTAGTAACTGAAGTAGAGGCAGTTGCAGCTGTTGTAGTGTTATTGATAGGAGCATAATAAAACATTAACGGGATTATAATAGTAGCAGTGGTGGTAGGGTTACATAGTAGTACTAGTATAAGTTAAAGTTGTACCCGTTTTAGTAATAATACAGTAGAAGCTGTATGTTAGTACGAGTAGCAGTTGCAGTAGTATTAGTAGAAGAGAAGCGGCTATTGTAGTTAGTGAGGTAATACTTACTGATGATGGTAGTACTAGTGTAACTGTAATATCACATGTAGTATTCATGGAACATGCTTATAATAGGAGCCTCTAGCTGGGCCAACAGTGTGTTACCCATTAACTCTCTCTCTGTCTCTCTCTGTCTCACACACACACACACACACACACACACACACACACACACACACACACGCACACACACAGTGAGTGTATCCAGGAATAGAGCCATTGTGTGGAGCTCAGGGTGGAGCTGTCAGTGACACCAACTGTAGAGAGCAGAGAGGGACGGAGCCTCTCGTTCTGTCCTCTGTCTCCTTCACTCACTCCTTCGCCTGTGTGAGGTTCGCCTTTACAAGTAAAAACACACACACACACGCACACGTTTACACAAACATAATACACAGTATTATTACACTGATAATGATGTTTTCATGGATAAGTGGATTAGCTAAATGGTCCTTAACTATTTTAGGCCTCCGTCCTTTTTTTCCTTTCACATTCATCGTTTCTTATTTTTTCTGGCTGTTCTTGTGTCACTGGTTAGGAGAGGTGTCTTTCTCTTCCTCTGTCTTCTGTCTTTCTCTTCCTCTGTCTTCTGTCTTCCTCTTCCTCTGTCTTTCTCTTCCTCTGTCTTCTGTCTTCCTCTGTCTTCTGTCTTCCTCTTCCTCTGTCTTCTGTCAGTCTTGTCCTCTATCTTCTGTCAATCTCTTCCTCTGTCTTCTGTCTTTCTCTTCCTCTGTCTTCTGTCTTTCTCTTCCTCTGTCTTTCTCTTCCTCTGTCTTTCTCTTCCTCTGTCTTTCTCTTCCTCTGTCTTCTGTCTTTCTCTTCCTCTGTCTTCTGTCTTTCTCTTCCTCTGTCTTCTGTCTTCCTCTTCCTCTGTCTTTCTCTTCCTCTGTCTTCTGTCAGTCTTGTCCTCTATCTTCTGTCAATCTCTTCCTCTGTCTTCTGTCTTTCTCGTCCTCTGTCTTCTTTCCTTTGTCCCTCATGTCTCTCTCATGTGCGGAGCAGCTGGTGGGGTTTCAAGCATGTGTGCTGCACTTGTGGCTTTTGTTTTAACATTTCGGCGCAGTTTGAAGTCCAGTAGGACTAAAGAGATGAATTGGTTCCTTTCTCAACATTCATGTAATGCTTTTACATTAAAATCCCCTCGCGGTCGCAGTCAGATGTGATGTCAGCTGATATAAATAATCAAACTTTTCATGCACACTAATAACTAGCTTTAATCCAGACAAAGGCTAAGCTATAATTACTGGCAGCGTCATGTATTGACTCAGACTTGATATCCATTTGATGTTCTATGCAACTCATTCTGGTTTCTTTCGGTGTTTGGTGTCTAAAAACAAAGGTCACAGAGACGTCTGAAAAATTGTGTTTGCAGTATCCAAAAAAAATTAAATAAATAAATAATTAAAGTAAATTTAAAAATGAACTTTCTCATACCAAAAATACCAAAAGTGAACCAGCCTCTATATTACAACAAATAAAGTTGTGTTGCAGTGCTGCATTAATTAACTTAAATGTCGTCTAAAATGTTACCAACCATACAAATTAACTTTATAACAAAATCATATCAAAATCATTGATAACATGATGATGACAATCATCTATGTATTTCATGTCGTATTAGTCTGTGTATACAACTGAGAAATGGGCAACAGTCTGCCACAGTTTAGAATAATCATTTTAGCCATTTTTTAGGCCTTAATGCCAAACATTTGATGCTTCCAGCTAATTTATTGTGATAATTTTGGCCATTTTAGCCTTCATTTATGACAGGAAGCTATTATTTTGGACTGTTGGTCAGCCGAAACGTGACACCTGAATGTTGTACCCTGTGCAGTGGGGAATTACGCGTTTGTCTTTTACTATTTTCTGACAGATAGACAAAATGATGAATGGATAATGAAAATAATTGCTAGTTGCAGCCCAAATAGAAGGTAAAAGCTGAATCTGCACCTTATATATACTGTATATATAGTTGTAGCAAAAACCTTCCTGGAGGTAGGATTTAATGCAGAACTGTTGTACTTCGATATTTAGTTTTAACAAGGTGTAACTAATAAACCAGTAAAAAGAGTGTAGTTGAGATGGGTTGATGCATAAATGTGCTAAACTCGCTCTTCTCTCGGTTGACTACCCAAGGAAATCGAAAATAATCAAGGTAGCAAGCTTTTTTAAGGAATCAGCTTGTGAAATTCTTTTTTTTGGCCGCTGTTAGCTAAGCTTGCCAGCGTTGTCTTCATTTGCTTTTGATAAATGACTTGAAAACTCCAGCAACTAGAGATAGCTACTTTGTCCGCGGTAGCTATCTCTAGTAACAGCTGTTAGCTAGCAAAACTGAAGCAGACAAAGGAAAAGTAATAAAACAGATATGTAGGCTCATTGCTGCTCCTCTAAGGGCTTTTATTTTTATTTTCTGACTGACATTTATATAATGCAGGTTTTGCTGAATCTGAGACACGTTCAGTTTGGGCACATCTCCAAATCATATCACGTCCAAAACGTAATCTGGACGAGATTCACAGCTACTAACAGGAATTTTAAAAACGATCTGCTGTGCACATATTTCTGCCCATATGTGTTAGAGCCATCTGTCACACTGATACTGGAAACAGCTACAGTGCATTTTGGCCTATCATGCACTTATTAGTTTTGTTAGGATGATGTGGCCGCTTATTTTATTATTTTTGGTGCACTATTGTTTAATTGTTTGCTACATCCTGTTCTCTCGTCAGCCTCCCCCGTGGGTGTCATCAAAGTTTCATCCAACCGTGAAACTGGCCGTGGTTGGATCGCCATGCTATGCACACACACACACGTCTTAGCTTAGAGTCAGAAAAGTCAGGTACTTTCCACACTGTCTGTCATTCAAGATTAAGCTTAGATGCCGAGAGAAGAGGAAGTGCAGTTGTTTGAAAAAGTGAAAGACAACAAAAACCACCGGTTTGTATGTGAGTTTAGATATGGCTGCTGTCAAAGGAAGTCTGTGTCTGAAAATGTCTCCCGTTTGATGCACAAGTTAAATTGTCTCAGCGTGGCTTTAAAGCTGCATTAAGCAATCTTCTTTGACAGTCGCACTGAATCAAGTGGATCTCTGTATTTGTGGATCAGCACTGTAGTCTGCAGCCTGCAGCCGCATTGAGGTCATAGCCTTGGTTCACCGGTCTAAATGAAACCCAACAGTGCACCTGCTCTTGCAGAAGGAAGTGTACCATCAGCTCATGCAAGCCGATTGTATACTTCCTGTTTAGCGCAAAATGGCGGAGAGGCGAAGTGGCTGAAGGACGTCGAGACACATAGCAGTCCAAAGACATCCAGATATTTTTCTCAGGAATTGGTGGACCAAACCAGGGCTGAATTGGATTTGCATTCGACATGTGACCAAAAAGATGACTGCAAGTCCAGATTCCTCTGTTTCTGCTGAATGTGTAAGTAGTCAGTTGTTTGCTTAAAAGTTAGCTGTACGAGCTGATAAAGTACAAAAGTGTTTTTGCCTCCTAATGTTAAAAAGAAATTGCTTAATGCAGCTTTAGTCTCAGCTTGGGGTTTAAAATGATAAATGCTAAGGCGATGTGTTCACATCAATGGCACGTGATGGTATTGCATGTGACCGAGATAGACGCTGGTGCTCTTATTTTAATTTAATTTTTAAAAAATGTTGACCTCGGTTAATTCATGCCATGATTTTGATTGTTTTTGTGCGTTTTAAAATCCATGTGAGCTTATTTTTTAACAAAGCGCCTGGTTGATTTTATGTAGCAAGTTTTACATTGATTTCAACCACTTGACTTAAGTGGTTGACTTTAGTTAACTGCTTTGAGTTATTTAGTTTGAATGTGTTTTGTCTTTTATGCTTCCCGCAATTAGTGGATGACATGCTATAACCAGAAATATCTTTATTCGTCTTTATTTTTTTCATGCAAGCCACTTGAGTTTGTTTCCCCAGTTCATTTTCCAATGTTGCAACATGTCTCTTTATATATATATCTATATATATGCAGCCTCTCTTCTAATACTTTTAATATTTAACACACTTTTAATGAGAGACTTAGAAGTAATTAACATCTGCTGCCAAGTGTAGTGAAATATTATCAGTGAAAAACACAAAAAATGAAATGTAGAGCTGAAGGCCTGTGCCTTCTAGAGCTTAATCAGGAACTAGAAACATCTTGATGCAGTGTCGAATAAATGGCCTCATACGCTACATGTACACGGCTTTTGGGCACTAAAAGCTGACCAAAAATCCACCTATGTTTCAACCCTCGTGTCTGTTTAAATCCATCATGTTAAACGTGTGTGCTGGCGTAGTTAAGTTTGCCCTGAGGCCTTTACAGTCACCTTTTGTGTTCTCAGCCTTTTACAGGCCTTCTCACCTGCTCATTACAGCCTTTGTGGGCTTGTTAGCCCTGGCTAGTGTTAGCGTAGCCTTTGAGCTTGACATTCACCCCTGCTCTCCACTTTCTAACTACCAATCTATAAAATCTGTTCGCGACACACACACATAAAAAAAAAAAACTAAAATAAAATAAAAAAAAAAAAACGTGCTGGTCTTTAAGAGGGGACACATGACCAGAGTTTAGCATCATTAATGCTGGTGAGCTAATGGATAAGCCATTGAATTAGAGACAGGATTATCTACACAGAAGATTGTTTGAGTGTATAATTAACCAAACCATGGAGCTTTAACTCTTTATTTTACAGTGCAATTACAATATTTCTGTTTGATAAGTATGGAATTTAAAAACCATACCAAGTGTGTTTTTCATGATTTGTTTGTTTTTACATTATGTTATATTTTATGTCATTTTAACCTAATTTTATAAGGGGTTAGCATCATTTAGGGCACAGCTTTCCTCCTGCATGTGCTCATTTATCATTAGCACTGCTAACGACATCAATACTGCTCCCCCTCTCATTTCATAAGTGTGTGTGTGTGTGTCTTAATGGGAGTTGGGGGTGTTTATTGTGGTGATTCAATGCAGACACACTCTGCTGGACGTACCTGCTCTGCATTGTACTAACAAGGGCAGACTAATAGGTATGTGTGTGTTTAGCAGTAGCTCTTTGATTATGTGTGTGTGTGTGTGTGTGTGTGTGTGTGCGCACGCAGATGTGTGTGTGTATAGTTATTATGTCTGTGGAGTCCTTTGATGAGTCTAGACGAGGGCCAGCAGCAGTTTTCTAGACTGTGTACAGACCTAGACTGTGCTCCGTCTGTTTCCCAGGAGATGGCGACCTCTGACCCCTGTGCAAACGCCCCCCCAACCCCACCTGAGGAGCCGGAGCCATCCCCCTCCCCTCGCAAGAAGCGTGGGCGTCGGAAACTAGAGCAAACCGAGAAGAATAAGGGTACAGATAAAATGCAAAGTCATATCATTCATCTACAGAATCAGTGGACTTACAGATACTTTGTGAAAAGATGTGAAAAGTTATGGACATGGAAAAAAAAAACAATTTGCCCACAAGCCTTTGAGAGTAGTTGTCAGTTTACCTGATATTTTACAGTTGAATAACTTCCAGATTGCTGTGCTTGAAGGCATTTTATCTTTAAATATAAATGCCAGGGCAAAGTGATGAAAACCATGACTTTACCTCCTCATCAAAGCTCTTGTTAAGTCTGTACAAATGAGCCATTTCCTGTAACTTCTCTTCTCCTGCAGACGAGCCAGACGACAGAAACTGCGACTCCCCGAGAGAGGTGAGGAAACCAGTAGCTGTCCTGCCTCTTTTTGCTTCCAAAAACACTCTCTTAGTACAAGCAGATTTGACAATTTGACAGTGAGCATGTAACAAGCTTTGTGTGTGTGTGTGTGTGCGTGTGTGTGTGTGTGTGTGTGCAGGGTGAGACCGGGAGGCTGCGGAGGAGGCCGGTCCCCAGAGTGACTTTCCAGGCCGGTGATCCGTACTACATCAGCAGGAGACAGAGAGAAGAATGGCTCAGCCGCTGGAAGATGGAGGTGGGAGAGAAACAAGTCTGTGTCTGTGTGAATTTATAGCTACAGTTACACTGAGGCTTTTATTTTCAAAATAAAACGCCTCACGTCGACAGCGTAATCGAATGCTTTTTGACAGATCGTATTGATCATTTTTAAAGAATCGCTCCTCACGATCACATTTTAATTTTGGAATATTTTTGTGCCGTAGTATTTACTTAAGAAGTTTCCTCGGCTTACATGTATGCAGAGAGTATTTGTATGTTTTTGAGTTGGATCTATGGCTGGATCAGCTGTGGTTTGCTCTGTGTTGTCAGTGCACTGTGCTCAATGTTGGCAACATCGCTGAAAATGTTTAATTTCTTGTGTCAGGGATTGCTGTTTCTTGTTTTTTCTCAAAATAAAATGTGAGACCACTCATAAAATATTAACCGGAATATTATTTTAAAAATGAATTAAACCCGCAACCAGCTCAGATTGAGTTGCCACTTGCGCCTCTCACTGCAGCGTATATCCAACGCAGACATTTTAATCATGGCTGTGTACTTCTGTTCACTCGTCTGCTGCATGCCAGCTGCCGCACTGCTCGCCTTAAAGCTATGCTGTCAGTCACTCCTGCAGTTCGTATAGCATTTGAAAGTACACTATATAGACAAAAGTATCCAGACACCCCTTTATGGGCCTGTCTCTCAGGGTTTGGGCTTGGCCCCTGACTTCCAGTGAAGGGAAATCTTAATGCTTCAGATACTTTGTTTGCATGGCTTTTTGGTACTCAGCTACTGATGAGGTGGCAGTCGGTTAACATTTGTTTTTCCAGCATCGTATCTGTTTCCAGCAGATTGGTGACCCAATGCAGACATACAATCAGTAATCTTGTCTATCCACCAAAAATTAAATGTACACTATATGGACAAAAGTATTCAGACTTGAGCTGTTTCTCAGGGTTTGGGCCCCTGACTTCCAGTGAAGGGAAATCTTAATGCTTCAGCATACCAAGACATTTTGGACAATGCTATGCTTCCAACTTTGTGGCAACAGTTTGTTGAAGGCCCTTTTCTATTCCAGCATGACTGTGCCCCAGTGCACAAAGCAAAGCTCCATAAAGACATGGTTGGATGAGTTTGGTGTGGAAGAACTTGACTTTCTTGCACAGAGCAGAAGAATGGAAGCTGTTAGAGCTACAAAACTGTCTGCATATTTAGAATGCGATGCCATTAAAGTCCCTGTTGGTGTAAAGATCAGGCGCCTCAATACTTTTGTCTATATAGTGTAGCTTTTGAAGTTCATCGATTAGTCATTAACCAAGTGTCAGTTTTAGCAAAAACATAACTGAGCCTAGATAATTTTTTTAAACTGGTTAATCCATCATCTTTAAACCGGTTATTAGGAATCATTATACTGCTGTTTTCTGTCACAGGTTGATGCAGTGTAACCGTGAAGCAGGTATTACATCTCATTCTGTGTGATATCACGAAGGTCCTGAAAGATTTTAGCTTGGTGAAGCCCACAAAAACTCTGCACAGTGAAATGATGACCAAAGCACATTCATTCGATTGGAATCATACCATAAATACTTTACCTAAAAAAAAACACAGCCATCTGAAACACGTTTAGTTCACATTGTCACCATCTGTAGTTGAATCTGCACTTTGCGTTGACGTTCTCTTCAGCCTTCGTCTCACACACACACACACACACACACACACACATTTGTTTTGCTGTCTTCCCGCCCCTCTTTGCTTTGTGGTGTGTATTTTGTTTACACTGGAAGGGAGTGGACTTCCTTTCTATACAGACCCACAGCAGGCTGGTGAAAGAGGAACTGTGTTCTTTTGATTTCAGTGGCCTTTTTTTTTGTTTGTTTTGTTTTGTTTTGTTTTTTTGCAGTGACATTTACTCAACACTTGACAGAATGATGTGCCACTGAAAAAGTGAAAATGGAGCTTTGCCTTTCAATGGCTGCAAATTTCTGTCATGCACCATTTGTTATTTTCAACAAACTCAGCCTGGGTTGATTTGGGCATGGCGTTGCCCTGAAGTGCAGCAGAGGTACATTTTGACATTTAAACATTGCTATAATACAGTGGTTCCTAATGTTTGTTTTGTCCCCCACAGACCTGTTAAACGGGTTCACGCTTTGTTGTGAGATAATGCATTTTAACTGCGCAGAAAACACTGTGGCTGTGGTGGATCAATAGTCTGAGGTCGGTCTGAGGTCGAACTCATGCCAAGGTGTAGACCTAATTGGTTGTTTATTTTCCTCCTAAACACAAATTATTGTATAAAAATTATTTAACGTGTTCATCCTGTTATGAAAACAGAGCAAACGTATGACAAAATACATAGACATGCTGCGAAACTTCGGCCGTTGCCGAAAAAACTGTTAAAGGGTGAGAAATTGAGTTCCACTGTGGTGTTTCTTTAGCAGGTAAATACTGAACAGGTGCACGTGATCACTGAACAGCACACAGTGACAAAGTTAGCCAGTGGCAGGTGAACACACTGGAGGATTTAGCAGCTAAAACGCCAGATATTTTCCTCAGGAGGTGGTGGAGACCATAAACAGAGCTAAAAGAGAGTAAATACTGGAATATTTTACATTCATTCATGTTCAGAAACTCCAAATGAATGTTATTGGTTACGTCATGGAATATTGATATTTATATTAATGTACATAAGAAGTTTAAAAAACAAAGACTGCAAGAGAACACAACTGTGTTACTGTGCCATAAACTAGACTTACCTTAAACTGTCTGCAGATGAATGAAAGTGTGTGTCTTAGGAGAGAATCAAAGACAGAATGACTGCAAGAGACAGGATGTGTGTGTGTGTGTGTGGTCATGAGAGGTATCGAGAAATTCATTCAGGCTGATTGACAGATGGGCGGAAACACACAGTGAATAAGTAGAGCAAGAGTGTGTGAGAGGAAGAGAGGGGGAAAGAGGTTGGTCTGCACGAGAGTGGAGATAACACAAATATTTCACGCGCAAGTAAAGACGCCCAAGCAGTTCAGACCTGGTACTGGGTAATACCGATCACAAGTGGACACTCAGGGTACAGCAGTTAACCTCCCCGCTCTGTGTGCACATAAAGATCGCGGGGACAAACAGCTTGTCTTCGCCATTTTGCAGAGTTTCTCCTGACTCAGCGACTCTCAAGGCGGTGTGATACTTCCAGGGAGTCTGCGGATGTTGTGGTTTCTGGTCCGGTGGTGAAATCAGTCGGTGTTTGTCTGTGGTCTCACGTGTATCCTCAACAGGTGCATTCACACCTGTGCTGAAGGCTGTCCACCTGTGATGGATGGATGTTAATAGCTGGTCTGAGAGAGTGCGAGAGAGAGAGAGAGAAACATACTCTGAGGGGAAGTGGAGCATGTGTGACTTCCTGTCAGTCCCGTCTTCTCACATAATGACTCGTCACCTACTCTCAAGCTTTTTTTACACGAGTGTAAAGTGAGACGAAAGTTTTCCTTGTGACTTTATATTCGTTTTAAAGAAATTAAACAAAGGATCTACAGATGTTTAACAATATGCTGAGTGAGCATGAATTAATATAGGAGCTAAGAAACACATCTAGGATGGAAGTAAAGGAAGGAAGGAAGTGCACAAACCTCCACCTCCAAGGGTCACATGGTGGAGTCATGAGATGATGAAATGTTGCAAGTTCATCATCATCAGCAGTTCATCAGAAATGTGACATCGAAAGCTCTTAGACCTAAAAATCCAACAACATTTGGACCCACTGGTCAAACCGTGTGTGGTATCTTATACACTCACTGTTTGTTTTCAGAAATCTTAATCTTACAAGTATTTAGCAGCTGCCAAGTAAATGTAGTGGGATCAGAAGTACAATAGTTCCCTCTGAAATGTAGTGCATTTTAAGTGTAATGTACCTCACTTTGGAGACACTCTTGTAAAGTACCTTGAAATTGTACTCAAGTGCAGTACTCGAGCTTATCTGCTGTCCGCTAACAGGGAGGCAAAGGAAAGCAGAAATGGGGGGAAGAAATAAAGAATGGAAGGAAGAAAGATTAAAAAAAAAGAAAGGGTGAGGGGAAGTAAAGGACAAGTACGTGCAGTGGGAAAGAAAAGGATGAAGGCAGGCAAGAAAATAAAGACGGCAGAGAAATGGAAACGGGAAAAGGAAGGCAACTGAGATGTACCTGAGATGTAAAGTGATGAATGAGACAGATATTGACAAAGTGAGGGAGTGAATGAAGAGAAAGAAAAACCGAGAGAAAGTGTGTGTGTGTCTGACAGAAAGAGAGAATGAGGTGAAGTCAGTGACGGAGACAGAGGTTAACCAGTTCCAGATTTTTGCCTCTGTGCGTGTGTGTGTGTGTGCTGTCAGTCAGCTGAACTGCAGCCAGCTGTTAACACCCCCATCAATATCCCACCTCGCTGCTGTCTGAAGGAAACCCGGTAACTCTGCAAAGTCTCTTCCACTTCGGGATATAAAAAAGAAAAAATCTGGCATCTTTTCACCTCTCGTCTAAAGTTGCAGCCAAGAAAATAAACAGTGAGTTGGAGTCCTGTACGTATTACTTCTTTTCTTCTATTTTCTGATCAGAAAGAGGCTCATTTTGTGTCGATCCTCACACACACACACACACACACACACACCTGTGACCTCCAAACACCTCCAGACACGAAATCTGAAACTTTCTATAAGATGATCTGATCACTGTTGGCATATAAATGAAAGAATTAAAACACCTCTTTTATCACAAACAGTTATGTTTACATTCCATGTTTCTCACCTGTATGCATTGTGTGTAAATATTTAAACCTCTGCATTCTTGTTTGCATCAGCTTGCGGCACCTTTATTATTTCCCAGATCTCGGCTGGCATCTTCAAATCAAAAATATTTTAGAAATCAATATATATGACAAAGAAGTCCGACAGATTCTCACATCTGCTGAACTGATTCATTTTCTTTCAGTCAATCGACTGACCGTTGCAGCTCTGATTACGAGCCAGGCTTTTAACCTAAGCCCCACAAGACTCCTGCTTTTACTTTTTGTCTTACAGTTTCATTTTCATTTCATTTGCAGCAAAGCTCACTCTGATCAACTCAATTACCTGATCAGTGCCAGACAGCAAACAGAGTGAGCAACTAGCTGCTGAAGAAAGTCGTTTTCTCAGTAGGAGTTGGAACTGAACTGATGGAGTTGGTGACAGCCCATTAAGAGGAGATTAAATATTGGACTTCTGTTCCTCAGGTGGACACAAATACAATGAAATGAGTGTTAATGTTGCTTTTTTTGACCAGGCTGTTTTTTTTTTGTTAAGGGTTTGCGTTTGTCAGTGTGATTTGGACTTCTTCTGCCCTCTAGTGGCCGTAAAGTAAATTAATGTTGTTGTGTTGTGCTCCTCTCATTTCATACATTCAACGTATAGACATCATGTCAGCTTCACTTTCTGTAGCTCTAAATGGCCTCATGGGACTCGCTGTGTGGCTGTGTTTCACAGTAACGTGTGTGTGTGTGTGTGTAACCTCGTGTGTGTTTGTGAGGTCCTGACCCTAACACATCCCGCCGCCTTGTCAAGTCTGAGGCTTACCTAACCTTTGACCTTTGTGCACATACACATCTCGTATATATATATACACACACACACACACATAAACACTGTGTACGTGTGTGTGTGTGTGTGTGTGTGTGTGTGTTTTGTCATCACCCTTACAACCTCAAGGCTACCAGACACACTACTGCTCACTGTGCATATGTGTGTGTGTGTGTGTGTGTGTGTTGTTAAAGTTCACCTAAACATCTGTTAGGCAAAGGAGCCAGTAAATCACACACTTCACTGCTGGCCAATCAGCACGGAGGGAGAGGGTGAAGAAGGCTCGAGGCTGAGTGTGTCCGAGGAGACGCACAGAGAGAGAAGGAGTAGGAGAAAGAGGAGGAGGTGGAGGAGGAGGTGAGAGACAGAAGAAGAAAATGACAGAGAGAAAGAGAGCCAGGGAGGAAGGGCTGCAGTCACAGAGCTGCCATGTCCGGTCTGTAAGTGATTTGATTTTTTTTTCCCTTTTCCATGTGTGCACGTGTTGCAGGGTATGCAAGTGTGAAGTCTGGAAGGTTGAAAAGTGTTACAAGCTGTTTGTGCTGCCAAGACGTTCTTTCGTGGCGTGATATCTGCTAGCGGGGTTTCCTTTTGTAAGCTGAAGTGAAACAGTCTCTATTTCACAGTGCGTGAACACATTGGAGGTCCTCAGCAGTAAAACATCTGAAAGTGGGTTTACTTGTTTGTTTGTTTGTTTGGGGGAAGATAAGGAGGAACTCAGATAAATCCCACTTTTTCCCAAGAAGCAAAAGCATGCAAATGAGTCTTAAATATGTGAACACCTGAACTGCTTTTTGGGGGTTTCTCTGACAAAATTACGCTGCCTGAATGTATCGGCTTATAACAGAATCAGTGAAGGCCGCGTTCACGGTTGGGTCGTTTCTCTGGATGTGGCCTGGCCCACCTGGGTGAAACACGCTGGTTCCCAATATACAAAACAACAAAGTTTCACAAAGTGAGTCACCAAGTGAAATTACTCTTGGAGGAATTAGAGGAAAGTCAGCCATACTGTGTTGTATAACGATGGTTTTTCTCCTTTTGCTTTCTGTCAAATGGTAATTTGTGATTCCTTGTGGGTGATCTGACCCGACGCTGATGTAACATACAGAAACGTGTGTGTTTTAGTTTTACAGAAATTGTCTTTCTAACTTTTCATAGTGCTGTCGGCAGTCTGTGAAAGTTTTAGTGCCGTCACCGCCACAACTGCAAGACAACACCGAACCGCTCAAGTATTAAACTGCCCGGCTAACAGGTTTGGTGGACTGGTTTTAACATTTGAAGTGTTTTCCACACTTCTGCGTGCCAGAAAAGTGTTAGAGTTTGTCAAAAATCAAAGAAACATCAACAAGTCAACAAATTGTTATGTTGCAGGCTTGTCCTGCTGGTTGTTTATAGTCTGTTTTATTACAAAAGGCCATTTTTGTTTACTTGCTTGTTGATTTTGTTTTTGGTGAGTTTGCACTCACTGTTGAGGCTGTGTTAAAATCAGTTTCAGTCTCCCAGTTTTCCACTGACTTGGACAGCATGCGGATGGATTTCTGATATGTTAATATTCTTGGTGCGTTGGCTGTTGACCATGCGAGCGGGCGTCTTTACCGCCCTCTTAATTGTACGCCGTGCGTTTGTTGAGCGATGTCGGGTTCATCTCGAGGTCAGAGTCAGTCACGCTCACAAAAGGTGGGCGTGGTTTAAGAAATGGCTCGTTGGCGAGGTCATGGGGTGAGGGGTCGGAGGTCACGGGGGGCACTGAGAGTGAAAACACCGACCAGGTCACGGGGTTCGTCAGAGTTCAAAGTCGTAAGTCACAGCCGCTTTCTGCCTTCATTTGTCCCTCACATGAAGACTCACATGCCTGCTGTTTTTTTTTATAGTTTCATAGATCACTTTTATTTCGCCATGGCAACAACAATCATTACAAGACCAACACAAACTAGACATTTCAGTGGTGGTTCGGATCAAGTCGGAGCCTAATGTCTGCTGCTCACACATATGTTTACATATGTTGGCCAATAGGAAACAAGATTTTCTCGTCCAGAAATGGCAAAATTATAAAACGTTTGAGTTAAATGAGAAATTACAGTTTGTTCACCAGAAAGAGGTGGCGAGTGTCTTTTCAACTGTAAAATTGCTGCTTAAATACTTCATTAATAACAGACAAAAAGCCAATAAACACATTTAATGGATCCTTGTCGGTTTGTGTTTATGTTAGTTGAATATCAGCATCAGTATCGGACATTTTTTTGGCTCTAGTACAAATACACTGGGAAAAACAATGTTTTATTACACGTCAGATTTTTCTAAATCATATTTTAAACTGATGCACGGATGCAGTTGTCATTCGCTTTTCTGGCTCTGCTCATGATGTTGAATTAAAACTGTTATTTATTGTGTGAGTTTAAAAGTCAAATTCTCTCTCAGCTGTGTGACTTTTCAAAAGGACTTCGTACTTTGACTTTGCACATCAGACCCTCGTGTCACAGCTGCTTCCTGTATGCCTGACTTTCACACTGCGTGCACTTTTGTTGTCGTCTGGGTGGATTTAATTGTCTTTATGTTGTTGCCTACTTGCGACTGATTGCCCACACTCGCACAAATTTAGCCGTTCGGTAGCCCCGACAGGAAGCGAACGTTTAAAAGCGCAGCGTGCTGATCAAACCAGGAAGCGTTAATGGAGCGTCGAATGAGGCCCTGCAGAGTGGGACCTTCCCAGTCAAGGCGCTGTCAACTGGCCTAATTACTGTACGTTTTATGGGTTAGTAGGTAATGTAAAAATTCACTCGTTGTGGTGGATCTGCTCGGCGTAGAGAACATCCTGTGAAACAAACTCTGAGTATTGAACACACACACAAAGAAAAAAAGACATGAAGAATGAGCTGCAGGTCGTTGGAGGCACGTTATAGAATTTTGTAATTGTCCGCATTTAAAATTGCTGTTCCCACTGAAGAATTAGGCTTTTAGTCATTCACCAAACTATTGGTGTAATCATACACAAGTGATAAAATAATGGAGCGGAGCCGAATGCTGCGCTTCATTAGTGAATGTGTTGCATGAAGCTGACCCTGTAGTTAATTTCAGACCAGAGTGCAGCTTTCAAACCTGAGCACATGAATACATCAGTGAGTCATCTGCGTCCCTGAAAGCAGCAAAACGTCCTGACGGGGTGTTCAATCGGCGAATGTTGCCAGGCAACAAACACAGTTTCATCCAGTGAGCAGGATTTTTGGCTGATACCTCGGAGCAAAACGAGTCACATCCAAGTCTTCTAATGAGACGATCCGGTCCAGATGCAGACTGAAATTATCAAGTTTCCTTCACAACAACAGCAACAACAAAGTGTAGAAATGACTGCTGCTGGAAAATTTGGTCCTTGATGTAGAAAATCGTGTTATTTACTTGTTCGTAAAAAGTGTGAATGTGAACATAGAAGTGTTCAGTTTGATCGAATTTAATAAACGTGATCCGTCTCGAAAAGGCATCTCAGCGCCAAGGTCGACAAAAACACAAATAAGTAATGAAAGAAAAGAAAAGGTAAAACATTTTATCTGCATGTGGAACTGGTGATGAATACACAAATAAAAAATATGAATATCTGGAAAACACACAACCTAATGAAGCTGAAGCTGCTGTCTTTTAAGCCAGCAAGCCAGCAAACCAGCAGCGTTTTCAACTGCGAATCTGAATGACAGAAACGTACAGATTAATGAACGATATATTGTCAGCACAAAACTTAGTTTAATTCAATACTTGCAACATCAAAGCACAGTTCCAAAAGTGTGAAACACGTGCGGCATAAAATCTGAAAACAAATATCATTCAGAATCAAATCAGAAAATACACGCCGAACGTTTTAACAGCATGTACCAAATTCTCACCATACACTGATTCTACGCAGCATGTGCCACATACTGACTGTCACAGCACAGGGTTTTAACATTATCTAATGTTACCACTAACAGGCAGTAATGCAGTACGTGTGGCTCAGCCGTCAGTCAGACTTGGGGATGTCGCTGTCAGTTAAGCTAAACAAACAGGCAGCACATGTCTTTGCTAAGATTTAATTCTTACTTTTTGTTTTCCCAAGATGTTTCTCGAGCTGCTCACCACCGCCCACAATTAATTTAAATTTGTTCCAGCTGTGAGCAGCTCCTCCATTTCCTTTTAGCATTGCTTCGTGTCAGAACGATGTCAGTCGACAGCACACAGTACATCTCGTTTGAGTACACTTCACTTTGTCGCTTTCGAGGCACATAATCAAAACCTGCTCTTCTTTCGGTCTCAAGCATCCCAGATGTTTTGAAAGCCAGTGATGACGCATGGAGCTTTCCTTATGGTGCACGTATATGTGTGTGTGTGTGTTGTGTCAATGCGTGTTGGTGTGTGTGGTCCATCCATGATCCGTGTAACAGGCTGATTAGGATTTTATGAGGTCAGAGGTCACCGGGAGCTGGGAGGAGTGACCTCGTGACCTGGGAAGTCACACCGAGGAGAGAGCTGCCGCCACCCAACACTCCCACTTTTACCGTCTCCTCCACTTGAATTTACGCCATCACCCCCCTCCCCCATTCTTCCCATGTGTGTTTCTTCCTTTCCGTTTCTTCTTTCAGCCCAGTGTGTTCCCACCAAATTGTGTCATTAGATGTTGGTTTTCAGCCCAGCTAGAGTGGAAACCAAACGGTTCTCTCCAGCAAATCTAAAAACCAAAAGGAAGAATGTTTTTAGGTCATGGAAATGCTCTGGAGGAGTCGTGGGATTTTACATCTGGGCCAGTGAGGTCATGATTATTTTTAAATTTATCTCTTATTGAGCGTCGCGCTCGCCGCTTCGGGGGTTTCGATGCTGGACTCCATAGTCATCGCGTGTCAGTCAAACACTGCCAGCAGTAATGTGACTTTCAGCTTCAGTTTTTTTGTTGGTGTAGTTTGGTTTGTCTGCTTACCGGAGGTTACTTGTACTTGTACTTGCATTGCGGTTATGTTCCTTTATGGGCCCACTGTACTTTACTTCATTACAGTTATATCACTGGGAAAGGTCAAGATACAAAGGATGAAGATACAAACATGATGCAGATTTAACTTCCCAACAGGTTGTAAAGCTGTTGAAAATAGCTCCAACTACTTTAACCAAGAAGAACATTAAAATGTTTTATACACAGTGATGTATCAGTACTTTTAATACTTTCATCCTTTTAAGTCTGATGGTTTTCGAAATACACCAATTCGCTTTCTTATCAAGTGTTATATGAGAAGATCAATGCCAGTCCCAAGTTTGTCCAGTAAATATGAAGCATAGCTTAGCATAAACACTGGAAACAAGAGGTAACATATGGCCTGGCTCTGTTCAAAGATGTCAAAACCCAACTTACTTCATCTAAACTTCAATAATTAAAACGTGTGAAAAAGTCCGGTCAGTGAGGAATCAAGAAACATCCGTGCACATAACCTCCCTCCTGTAAAACTGCAGCTTTTTGCCTTTTCACCTGTGTTTTTCCACAGATTAAACAAACAAGATGTGTCATGTTCATTTGTGAGCTTTAGAGGTGTTGAGAGGTGTTGCAGGCTAGCGGCTTCAGGCTAGTGGCTTCAGGCTAGCGGCTTCAGGCTAGCGGCTTCAGGCTAGCGACTTCAGGCTAGTGGCTAAGAGGCAGAAATGAGAGTGCTGTCGATCCATCAGAGAATATTTTCCCAAACTGTCCCTTCAGGTACAGTTTGTTGCTGATGCTTCCGTACTGCTGCTTAGATAAAAGTCTAAATGCAGGACATTTACCTGTAACTGTGTATTTTTATGTAGTGATATTGAGTTTTTTTGTTTTTTGGTGAAATTTCTGTCATGCTTTCATAAGCCAGATACACTGATGGTTAAATCGCTGCTGCATTAAAACGCCAACGTCAACTTGAAAACTCAACCCTCCGTCCTCTGTCTCCTCTCTGTATTATACTCCTCAGTTTTATAATGTAATCCTATTTACTCTCCTCCTCCTTGTCTCTCTCTCTCTCCTTCCTGAGCTGAACCCGCTGAACTGCCTCCCCACCGCACCCTTTCTCCCCACTCACTTCCTGTTTAGAGGAACAATTAAAGGATTGTTCCTACGGCCTGGGGCACCGAGGCCTTGATCTAGAAGAGCCACCACATCAGCTAGAAAGACCCACATAAAACATCAGTTAAAGGACCTCCTCAAGCGACAACGTTTGTCTGTTGACCAGCACGACTGAAAGTTATGAGAGATGAGAAACCGCACGCTCAGATATGATCAGCGACAAACGCGTGCACAGAGTGTGAGGAAGGAAGGTCGCTTATATGAAAGATGACAAAATGACTGTTGAAACGTTTGTTCTATTCAGTTATTGAGTTAATGGAAATCTTTTACACTTTCTTAAATGTTTTATTGTTTTGTATCCATTTAATTTTGTGTCTGTCTCTCATTGTTTTGTTGTCTGTTTGACAATTATTAATAGCCTCAGTCAGACTGTCATCTGATTGATTGATTGATCAAACTAATAGCTAATGATTTCTTTTTCTTTATTGCTTAATAGACAAATTTGTGTGTGTTCTCCAAATTGTCTGTGCTTGTAAGAGTAGCAACTCCTGGTGTAAAAGTTGTGTATTTTTACTTGTTGGGAGGCATGAGTCAGTAGTCTGTTATCTAACCATATCAGCACCAGTGGAGGAGGATATGGAGAGTATGTGGAGGCATTTTCCCCAAAGGAAAATCTGATGTGAAAAGTCAGCCATAAATGGTGAATCCTGTGGACTCTGTGCTGGTGATGTTAGTAGAATCACAAGGAAATTAGTTTGCCTTGTGATTACACACAGATCAGCAGCTGTAAGAAAGTTGTTTTCGCAGTGCTGAATAAATATTCTCCACTTCAGATGAAAGCGAAACACCATGTTGCTGTGTTACTCAGCCTGTTTTATTTGTTTTATTTCTTGTGTAAATTTTCAGTTAGCTCATAGTGGATTCAGGACTAATTATTGCCTATAAAACTTGAGTGCCGTTCCCCTGGTAGCCGTGCTTGCGTTGCCTTTTATCAGTTTATGCTGTAACTTAACCTGGTTAAGCAGCAAGAAGCCTGAATAACGCACACACGGATTGAAGCATCCTTTAAATTGGGGCTCATCGTTCGACGCCGGTTTCTGTTATTCCCTCGCAGGCCGAGCGGCGGGCGTACAGAGAGGCGGAAATAAACATGATGGACGACCTATCAGAGGGAGACTCTCACAAAGAGGACGAGCCAGCCAGCCCAGGCCCTCCCCCTTCACAGCAACACACAGACCCCGCCTCCCCGACGGTCGCCGTGACTCCGGAGCCGGTTGCCAGGGGAGAACAGGCCACACCCAGCGAGATAGAGTACCAGGTAGATTCACTTTGGAGCCCTTGGAGTGAATTTCCAAGAATTTGTCAAAGTGGTTTTAGCAAGTAGGCAAGATGAAAAGTGCAGTGGGTCTCTGAAAGTCATCTGTTTAAAACGATGAAGTAATGCGAGAGCTTCTTCTGAAACGTCACAGAATTAACATCTTTCACTCATTGCTGTACTCTCTGCTACTCGAATATTAATGAACCAATAAACTCTGGGTCCCATGACAAATGATAAATTAACGGTACAAGAATCTCTCACTGACAAAAAGAGGTATTTTTCAAACTACAAGCAGAACATTTCTGTCACCAGACTTAAACGCTGTCTGAAACGTCATGTTTTTGTTCTGTTTCACTTCACACTTTTGGCCTTGAAAAAGTCATTTTCCTTCAGTACATCAAACTTAACAGAGGCTAAACAAGTGTGAAACAGGAGTGAAATGTTTTCGTTTGTAGCTCTTTGTGTTTCAGTTAGTTGGAAATGAGGCATCTGTTGTAGAAAATAAACTGTAATTACGGTGACGTAGAAGATTTGCCACCTTGTGTTCTGTGTGCCTTCAGGATGGCAGGGGTTTTAGCATCGGCTCGCTGGTGTTCGGGAAGCTGCGAGGTTTCTCCTGGTGGCCCGGCCGGATCGTTTCCTGGTGGATGAGCGGCCGAAGTCGAGCTGCAGATGGAACTCGCTGGGTGATGTGGTTTGGGGATGGCAAGTTTTCCGTGGTGAGTAGATTTATGAAACTGACAGTGGACATCTAAGTTTCCGTTTGTTTTTTCTTGCTTTAATGTAACGTAACCGTGCAATTTCGTCTGCCACCACGGACGAAATTGAAAGCTGACTGGCCGATCCAATCAGGCCGGCAGCCTTGCACCACGTCTACCTGCTTTCATGTCTCCGTTATAGGACAAATGAATGAATAAACTCACGCCAGTGCCCTGTGTTGTTGGTAGCAGCTATTCTGGGGAAAATGGAAAGCAATCTGGTTGTCTTTGGCACAGCGGTACCAACAATAATATCTCTTAGAGAGAGAGTGAGCGAACGTCTGTTGTTGTTAGAGCTACAGTTTTCAGGAAAGTGATTTGGCCAATGAGACAGTAGCTTAATGTCTTTAACACTCCAAGTGTTTAACCCCCCACTATTCCAATTTCATGCTTTTGTAGACTCCAGAATACTGTCCCAGTTAAGGCATTCATAGCCTTTTCGAATACAACTTCACTCTCCCCATCTTCCCAGATTTGTCAGTGTTAATTCAACACAGCACCAAAACCTTTCCCAAAAAACTATATGAGCTCAATGTGGCACGCAAAATCTGCTTAATTAGGGGTTTCAGAGCCCTGCTAATGTTCACCTGTGTTTTCCCTGTGCAGGTTTGTGTGGAGAAGCTGATGCCTCTGAGCTCTTTTTCATCTGCTTTCCACCAGCCCACCTACAACAAACAGTCCATGTACCGGAAAGCCATCTTTGAGGCTCTGCAGGTAACAAACCCAACATCTGGAGTTTGTAGTTTCTTGTCATTTTTGATGGCTAATCTGTTGCTGTACTGATTGTTTTTTTTTTTTTCCTCTGAATAAAACCCAACATTTCATAGATCAAAATATAAAAGTACAAGACTAAAGGTCATATGTTGCTCATTCCTTTCTTATGTAACAGGATGGGCAGATTTGCATTGAAAGTGACTGGTATTTTGCATTTGTGGAGGTGTTGTTCTCATCCAGCTCTGCCCACAATTCATAACTGGTAACTGGTAACATGTGGGTGCGTTAGTTTCGATCTCATATATTTATGGGTTATCTTCATCAAACAATACTTGATTTCACATAGCATCATGTGGGGTTGAAACTACTTCTTCCTGTAAAATTATGAACAAGAAGTGGAGGATTTGTACGCTAAAATGTGAACGTATTCCACTGCTGCTTCACGTACTGCCGCAATTAGCACATTTAACCTTCTTGTTTGACTTTATGTGAGCCCCGTTTTAACAGGACTTTTCACTAGCTTTATGTGTGTGTGTGTGTGCGTTTTAATTTGCTGTGTAGGTGGCCAGCGTTCGGGCAGGGAGGCCAGTTCCTTCCTGTGATGCGAGCGATGATGCGGACGGGGTTGAGATTCAGACCAGGCAGATGATCGAGTGGGCCATGACCGGCTTCCTGCCCAGTGGTCCGCAATCACTGGACCCTCCGGAAGGTGAATTGATTGATTAACCGAGAGTTTATGCGTGGGTGACTGTACTTCAGTCACGTTACACTGGAGGACCGGTGGATACAAGTTTAATGTATGATGATGCTGTTTACTGAAATCAGCTGAGGTGCCGCTGTTACATTTTTTACAAATAAATGCACTTATTGTAAGTCCCTTTGGACGAAAGCAGAATTAATGCGATCTACGGTAAAAACTAAAAGCAGCAACATAACGTTAATTTTCCCGTGGATCACCTTCAGGTGACTGCATGACAAGTTTACTGTTTGGAATTTTTTGGTCTTTGCTTTAAAACTCTCATGTGTGAACAGTATTAAAGTGTTTATAGCTCTTTCTGAATGACCAAACATGATTGGTGGCCCTTGAAGAGAGAGGATGAGACGCGATAAGTGTCTTTCGTGGTGTTGTGGCAACAAAGTGACCGATGGAGTAGAAGGAAAAACTTTGCTCTGGTTTGTTTCAAAGTCTACAAAAGCTCCAGCCGGAACGTCCACGGCTTCAAACCAGTTCCAGCGTCTTTGAATGTGAACTTGTTCTGAATCGTACACTTAGTATATAGCATTAAAAACCTACAGAATACGGTGATATTTATGCCCACAGGTGAACAGAACACTTACAAGGAAGTGTATCCAGAGATGTGGGCAGAACCTGAGGCGGCGTACACGCCTCCACCTGCCAAGAAACCACGCAAGAACGCAGCCGAAAAAGCAAAGATCAGAGAGGTGATTGACGAAGGGACCAGAGGTAAACATATAAACTTACAGCTCGTTTTCCAAAAATGAACTGACATCCTCTCTGTATGCCTGCGAGTGGAAGAGTGAGAAAGTGTCGAAACAAATAGCAAGAGCACATGAGTTAGAACTTTTCAAAGCTTTTTGGTCCTTTTTTATGCTTGAGGTGTGTGATACACATTTTTGCCGCTGTTTTACTGTTTTTCACCATAATACTGTACCAGAATAAGAGTTTTGGCAAGACCAAATGTCAGAAGAAACAAAAAAATTGTGGATTGTGTGTGTTCATATTCAAGATTGAAGATGCTTTGTGTTTCAGAGAGACTCATAATGGAGATTAAAAAGAAGACCAGGAACATAGAAGGTAAAAATTTCCGATTTTTGTTTATTTAGTTTTTTAGAGTAAAGAAATGATGCCTTGTTGATGTCTACTTTAAGGGGATGGACCAAAACAAAGAACCTTTGGCTCACAGAAATGTCTGCTCAACTTCGCTATCGAGTAACGAACATTTTTATTGCTTTAACGTTATACAACATTTTTCTCACCTGACTCTTGCAGCAAGTGATACTTTAATAGCTGCTCAGGAGCGTTATGTTTACAACCATGATTTCTCAAAACTAATAAAATATCCCTCTAAATGAGTTGGAAAGGTGGCAAATGATTAAATATGCATCATAATTTAAAAATATTCTATAATAATATCCTAAAACATCTCTCTGGAGCAATCATCTTACAGCTTTGCTTTGGTTTTGTGTCAGTTTAATACAGTCAGTAAAGTTAACTGGGGTAAAGGTTATGTGTTTTACACCAGTTACGCCAAAATTGAACTGATTAAATTAAGATTAAAGTTCACTCAGTGTGCAGTTTTCCCCTCTGAAGTGTTCCTGTAGCCCAGAGTGAAAACATCACTGGAAACCATTTCTTGTTCTTGCTTACATTTAGCTGATTCGTGTATGCAGCAAGATGTACAGTAAATCTTCACTCGTGGACTCGATTAAAGGCCTGGGTATCCAAAACAGATTGTGACCTTGAAAGTTAACCCTAATTAAAGTTATGGATCACAGCACTTGGCCGAGTCGTCACTCAGTCTTTGTGATTGATCATAAGCACATTGTGGATGTTTGGGGCTGACGGGCAGTAAAAGTCTCACTCGTTTTACCTTTAAATTTCCACGTCACCGTAACCAAAGAGCAGAGAAAGTGTTAGATATAATGTGGTGAGCATGTCTATGCTGTGTTTCTTCAGATATCTGCATCTCCTGTGGAAGCCTCAACGTCTCTCTGGAGCATCCTCTCTTCGGAGGAGCAATGTGCCAGGGTTGCAAAGTAAGAAACTCGCACTGGGTTCAACATCAAATTAATATTATGTTATGATAATGTGGTTTACAAAATTCTCATGCTTGTATTTTACGCGTTACGTTTGACGTGGCCAAACTGGGAAAGCACAGCGAAGTACAGCACAGCTTCACCAGGTGCTGAGCCGGTGTCTCGATTTATCTCACCAACGATCCAAAGCCCAAATACTCACCATCTTCTAAAAAGAAAAGTCTCATGTCTTCACTTTTGGCAGAACCCAAGTATGTTTGGCAGTTTATCTTGATGAGTTAAACTGACAATAGAGTTTGTTTTGCTTTGCCTTTTTGCCCTCTAAAGCCCACTTTCACTCAGCAATTCTGTCTGCCACCAGATATGAAATCTCTGGGGAGAATGAGGGCTGAGTGGCGATGCTATGAGGCCGGCAGCTCGGCACCATTTCCTTTTTCTTTTCATATCTCCATTACAGACTAAATGAATACGCTTTTGCTCTGTGCTGTTGCTAGTTGCTACTCTGAGGAAAATGGAAAGCGATCCGGTTGTCTTTACGACAGCGGCGTCAACAGTAATACCACTTGGAAATGGTGGCGGCTTGCCTATTTTCACTTAAAACATCAAATTATATCTGTCAAAGTTTGCTTTTCCCCTTTGGGCCAAATCCTTACACGTAGCCCTTTGTCCTATTCACTCTGTTTTGAACAATGACAATATCGGCCTTGATCGTTGGTGGAATGTTGGTACGTAAACACATAAAAAATAAAGATTTAATTAGGAAAATAAGGACTCCTCTGGCTCCTCCTGATTCTGTTCTGTGCTCTGGCAGAACTCATTCCTGGAGTGTGCCTACCAGTACGACGACGACGGCTACCAGTCCTACTGCACCATCTGCTGTGGAGGCAGGGAAGTGCTCATGTGTGGCAACAACAACTGCTGTCGGTCAGTACGATCCTGTGCGTGTACTGATCAGTTTTGGGCCTGGAGAGCAGCGGTTGCCTCTTTTTGTGGCCAGGACAAGGTTTTGGATTTCACTTCAACAAAAACAATTTACCCATAAATGCCAAACGTGATTTATGGCCCTTTGTGGTCCTTTATTGGCAGCCGAGGCAGCCAAATTGTATGTGATTTATCCATGTGAATATGCAGTTTATTTTGGCACAGCTCCGACCTCATCACTGCAAACATCCACCAGCTCAACAGTGCAGTGGTGAAAGAAGTACTCAGTGTAGTAAAAAGTACAATACTGGCTTTCAGAATGTAGAATAAAACAGAAATGCACAAGTAAAGTACAAGCACCTTAAATTTGTGCTTGAGTGAATGCACCAGTTACTTTCCACCTCTGGAGATGATTAGAAACTGAGAAGGTTAACTCTAATGTCAGAAATATGCAGAAGACAAGACATCTGGGCCACATGACATTAATTTAAGCAAATTAAACCCAGAAAAAGCAGCAGATGGTTGACAAAGTCCACAAAATAATAAACCAACATTTGTATAAAGAAAATTAAATACTCATAAGCAGTCTAATAAATAAAAGAAATGCAAGGAAAACTCATGTGTCTCATGTGTGTGTGTGTGTGTGTGTGTATGCGTGTGCAGGTGTTTCTGTGTGGAGTGTGTGGACTTGCTGGTAGGGGCCGGCTCAGCGACGGCGGCCATCAAAGAGGACCCCTGGAACTGCTACATGTGTGGACCCCGGAGCACCTACGGGTTACTGCGTCGACGGGACGACTGGCCCAGCAGACTGCAGCACTTCTTTGCCAACAACCACGAGCAGGAGTTTGTAAGTCTGACAGCCGCCATTTAGATAGATAGACAGGTACTTTATTGATCCCGAGGGAAATTCAAGCACCAGTAGCCCATTACAGTGGTGTAGGTCAGTCAGAAGTAAGCAAACAAACAACCAAGGCCTAAATTTAATTTCTGCTCTTCACATATAATACGTATTATTATGCACAAAAAGTAATAGTCTTCTTGAAGAAGAGCTCACAGTAGGATTTGAATAATATTTAACCTGTAAAGTATGCAAAGTAAAAGTACTCATTTTGCAGAATAGCCCATTTCAGAATCAGATATATTATATTACTGTGTTATAATTAATGATGTATAAAACTTGTGTAATTTGCTCAGCAATAGTTCATGATCATTTTCTGATGTGCCTGTCTGTCACTCTCCACCTCACATCTCTGGTGAAACTACAGACTTGATTACTTCTACATTTACTTATACTTTTTTCTACACTACACTACACTCCAGTTCTTTTTATTCTTCTCATTTCATCAACCCTCATCCCTTCAGCACGAGTCCATACGACTCAGTTATTAATATCCTGGGATCAGTCACTCCAGGGCTCGTCACTTTTAAATTATCCATGGAGGCTAAAACACATTAAAAAGTGGACCGTGTTCACATTCATTATTGATCCTCTTCAGGCAGACTTTTACCAAAAGACCAGTTCATCATCTCAAATAAAACTGACTGTGTCAAGTCGCTCTCTCTTAGTGTCCGTCTGATCTCGTTACTCTTCTTCCTTTTAACTCTCTCCTGTAGGAGCCAGCCAAGTTGTATCCTCCAGTTGCAGCAGAGAAGAGGAAACCAATCAGAGTTCTCTCTCTGTTTGATGGAATCGCCACAGGTACGTATAACAGGCTTTCATGTCTCTCAGGATGAACTGAACTAATCTGTTAACTCTTAATCAAACATCACTTTAATTTATTCGTTCTATGACAAACACCAGCAAAGCTAAAGACGTTCTCATCATCCTCAGCTGTGCTTTGTTTCATGCTAATTGTCAAAAGTTAGCATGCTAACATGCTAAGCCAAGATGCTAAATGTGGTAACAGCTTTACCTGCTTAACTTCAACATGTTAGCATCCTGCTGTTAGCCTTTACCTCAAATCACCAGTGTACCTAAGTGCAGCCTCACAGCTGCTAACCTGCCTGCAAACTCTGAGTCTGGTTTTTTATATTTTTAATGTATTAATAGTTTAATCAATAAAGAAATGAGTAAATATTGGAAATGCTGCAGCACAACTTCTCAGAGCTCAAATGACTTCTAGGAATTGTTAGTTTCGTCCACCCAATGAGGCACGAACTGGAGATTGTTAAGCATTTTTATTGGCTAGATAATTGAATGGTTCATATATTTAAAAAACTTGATACTCACACAACTGCTTATCACTTATTTAGTTAGGGAAACGTGTGTGAGTAACAGAAACACACTCATACTGGAGAAAGCTTTATTTGTTTTCAGGAAAATAAACATTTTGGGTCTCATGAGTTGAATAAACAAGTTGTGAACGTGAATGACTTTGCTGTGAAAGCTGCCACGGTTTATTCAGTCAGGCAAGAGACGCACACAGTCAAGCCCTCTCTTCTTCGCTCACACACCTGCACCATGTTCACACCTGGAAGGTTCCCTGTACCACAGTCTTGGTAGTCACCAAGCTGATCCACAGCAGTATTTGAGCGGGGGATTTGTGTACCGCTGTTAAAGGGCCCCAGTGGTGATAATAAGGGAAGAGCAAGCGCTGCTCTTTCCTGTTCGCCAGCCAGACTCATCCTGCTGGTCTGGAGATCGAACATCACTCCCTCCCTGCAGCTTTAATGACAAAGACGTGTGTGTGCACTCAGGCCTGTTGGTGCTGAAGGATTTGGGCATCCAGGTTGACAAGTACGTGGCGTCTGAGGTGTGTGAGGACTCCATCACTGTGGGCATGGTTCGACACCAGGGCCGCATCATGTACGTGGGAGACGTACGCAACGTAACACACAAACATGTAAGTGAAGTTCCTCTTCCGCTGAATGAATAATTATCTGTAATGTTTCGCACCTCGATGCACAGCGGTCGTGCATCGTTCGTGCCTCGATCACACGGGATGTATTCGAGTGTAAACACAGAGGAATGGTTATTTCTGGTTGGTTGTTTATGTGTTTGTTTGTGATTGTTGTGCTCCACCAAACTGCCTTTTTTTCTGGTGCTGATGTTCACTCATGCTGCTGTGTTTAGATCGAAGAGTGGGGACCATTTGACCTTGTCATAGGAGGAAGCCCCTGCAACGACCTCTCTATAGTCAACCCTGCAAGGAAAGGCCTTTACGGTGAGAAGCGTCTGTGAATCTTTCAGGGTTAAAATTAGCGTGTAAGATTTTTGTTTTAATGAAATCTTTCTAAATCTGATGACACTTGCCTAATTTTCTAATTATGGAGACTAAACTTTCCGTCTCCTCCCGCAGAGGGGACCGGCCGCTTGTTTTTCGAGTTTTACCGTCTGCTGCACGAGGCACGACCGAAGCCGGGCGACGAGCGGCCGTTCTTCTGGCTCTTTGAGAACGTGGTCGCCATGGGAGTCAGCGACAAACGGGACATCTCCCGCTTTCTAGAGGTAACAAGACCGCACCAGCTAGCTCACTCACGAGGTCTTCCATCAGTAAGACATAACGTTGTAACACACACAGACCGACAGTACAGCATGAGACTCCTTCTCAGGGTTAAGTGAAACAGGAAGTAACCCTGCTGTTCCTCTTCAGTGTAACCCAGTAATGATCGATGCCAAGGAGGTCTCTGCTGCGCATCGCGCTCGTTACTTCTGGGGAAACCTGCCAGGCATGTCCAGGTGAGATAACAAACATACACACCCCCGTGGTTGAGACCAGCTCACTTTCTGTTTAGTTCATTACAAGTCTTCAAGTTCTTAGTATCAGTTATACATTTTATAATTATGATTATTTATATTTTTCTCTGTCTTTTGTTAAATTCAGACCTCTGACTCCCATGTCAAATGACAAGCTGGACCTTCAAGACTGCCTGGAGCACGGACGTACAGCCAAGGTATCCACCCCTGTGAGTGTGTGTGTGTGTCTGTGTGCGCGCGTGTGTGTCTGTGTGTATGTGTGTGTGTGTGCTTAAAGCTAACTCTCTGACCAGTGGAAGCAAAATTGACGCAAGTTTGGAAAGTGAAGCCAAATGTGGATGATATTTAATGTTACTTTCTACATTATGTGATGAACAGAAAAGCAAAATCAGTTTTGTTTTGTTTTGTTTTTTTCAAAGTTGGGTATTGAATATCAATACTTGTCTCTATTAATCCATTTGTAATGCCTTTTTCTGCTGTTGCACTTTTGCTCTGTAAACAAGAGGAAAAGTCATTTGGTTCTTCAGAAAACAGTCGCACGCTTCTGCGCATCCCGACGCATTGTAGAAAAGCTGCCGTCCAAATGGAGGATAGCTTTAGGATTAAAAAGGATTTATGTGTGTGTTTGTGTGTCTGTCTGTGTCTGTGTGTTTGCTGTGTGTTTGGTTCTGGATTTTAATTCCAGTTTGAGAAGTTGCGTACGATAACGACACGCTCCAACTCTGTGAAGCAGGGGAAAGACGAGCATTTCCCCGTCTACATGGACAACAAGGAGGACATCCTGTGGTGTACCGAGATGGAAAGGTACAGCGGTGTGTGTGTGTGTGTGTGTTTGTGTCTCTGCTCTTGTGTGTGTCCCTCAAATTTACCTTGTGTGCACATTCACAACACAAAGTGAGAAACAGGCGAGCACGAGTGATTAAACTGTGAAGTTCATTTGGGTTGTATTTCTAATCCACCGCAGATACTTTGTTTGCATGGCTTTTTGGTACTCAGCTGCTGATGAGGTGGCAGTCGGTTAACATTTGTTTGTCCAGCATCGTATCTGTTTCCAGCAGATTGATGACCCAATGCAGACATACAATCAGTAATCTTGTCTTTTTTGTGAAGCACTGTTTCCTAAACACCAAAAATTAAATGTACAATATATAGACAAAAGTATTCAGACGGGTCTATTCCAGCATGACTGTGCCCCGGTGCACAAAGCAAAGCTCCATAAAGACATGGTTGGATGAGTTTGGTGTGGAAGAACTTGACATATTAATGTCTATGTATTTAGAATGCAATGTAATGGGTAGGTGTTCCAATACTTTTGTCTATATAGTGTTAATCAGAGGCTAAAATTAAATTATAGTTCAGATTTACAAAAGCTGATTTTGATTTAAAAGGAAAATAACATTTTTTAAGCAGCCAGTTTCCAAAACTATGTCTTCAGACTGATTTGATAAACAGTCCACTGATCATTTTAACAGCTGTCGATTAACTTTATGTCAACTGATGATTGATTAACTGACCAACTGTTTCACAGTTTCTACTTCACGCTCCTTTTGATGTGAAATAGTTACGTGCTGTTTGTGTTCCCAGGGTGTTTGGTTTTCCCGTCCACTACACCGACGTGTCCAACATGAGTCGTCTGGCCAGGCAGAGGCTGCTGGGACGTTCCTGGAGCGTCCCCGTCATCAGGCACCTCTTCGCCCCGCTCAAGGAGTACTTCGCCTGCAACTAGTCACACACACACACACACACACACACACACACACACCACCAACTCTCTCTCTCTCTCTGTCTCACACACTCACACACATACACACATAAGCAGTACGTAATGACAGAAACACACAGTATGCAGATAATACATGAAGGTTGGATGACACAGATGACTGGACCGGACACACACACACACAGACACTCACACACACACACACACACACACACACACACACACACACACTGTAAAGGACTGCTTCCCTCGATCCCATGTAGACCACTGGCTGACCTTAGTCCCCTGGTGCTACCTTGCTGATTTACTGACATACACACACACACACACTCACACACACACACACAGGTGCATCGTCTCTGTACTGTATTTGTTCACACACAACTTCCTGTCTGACCTTGAAACTGGTGTCTTCTGGCTTTACTGTCTCATATTAGCTGGAGTTCAAAACCTCCAGGGGGCGCAAAAGTGACAAAGATGCCCTGACTGTTTTATTTTATTTTATTTTTTTTCTTTTTGACAACTCTCTGAATACATCAACGCGCCAATGAACCATTAACACTCAACCCTACTGATGCGTAGTGACAGTGCTGCTGGTGTATTACAGTGCAATGAACACAAATATCCAAACACACACACACACACACACACAAGTAAACCCTCGTGGTGCTGGTCAGGCAGTGGTAGAGCCCAAATGGTGCCACTTTAATACAACACTTTTAAAAGTTTCTGGTGCTTTTGGAGACTGAATGCTTTTTGGTTGTTTCAGTCGCTTCAGTTTTGTGTCCCTAATTGACTCAAACCAAATGCTTTCAAGCTGGTGCAGGCAACACCGGGCGAGAGGGGAGAGTTTTGTTTTTTTTTCTTTGTGTGTGTGTGTGTCAGATTTAGTGTGAGCGTGCAAAGGAGAATCCACCGCAACTGAGTTCAGATTCATTCGCGTGAAGGCTTTTTTAAATGTGAGAACTTCAGCTGGACAAGATTGTTAAAAGCTGCTCTTGAGGTACAAATGATTTTAGTAGCTGAGTTAAACTTCAGTGGGCCTGAGCCCAAAGCCACAGCTGATGAAGCAAAATAAAGGTCTTTATCTCCCCCCAATGGAGACCACTTTTGACTGAAATGCTGTCGGTGATAACAGAGTGTATTTTTGAGGATCCCGCAGAAGTTTAAAGTTGTATTTTTTTTTTTTACTTTAGCTCTTGTTTCTTACTGTGCCTCTGCATAGTGCCTCTTGTTTTAAAAAAAATCCCCATTAGCTTCCATCAGTGGAATTGCTCGCCTTCCCTTGTTCCATAACAAGAAAAATTTACAAGAGGAAAATAAAAGAGTTGATGTAAAAAAAAAAGAAAAGTTAAAATCAATTTAATTGGGTACATAATCAAGCAAGAAATAACAGACTGGTTTGGCATGTGCCTTCAAGACAAAGTAGCATCAGAGGTAACATCATAATGGAAAGTCTTGTAACCGTCTCCATCTCCAGCGTTTGGAGCGCCCTCTAGTGGGCGGAGTATAAAGACAACAGCAAGGAAACACACTCGCGTTGGGCTAAAACAATCCTTTGTGTTCCTCAGAGTCAGCGTTAGCGGTCACTGGATTAGAAATGCTTTTAAATATATTATATATATGTTAGATATGCTAACATATATATATATGTAAAAGTATTAAATATTGCTCAGGACCTACATCCACTATTAGTTTGGGAAAAAAAAAAAAACACGTGTGCTTTTTAAAAACTGATTATGTCTTGGTGGTTTTGCGCAATGTTTCAGACAGAAGCTGTACATTAAAGTTAGCTTTGTTGAATATGCTTCATTAAACTGTGCACTAGTAGCATTTTAACAGTGGGTTTACTTCCTCATGCTGGTATGCAATACTGACTCGACAACATTCATTAAACTGATCTTGTATTGCAGTGATTACTGTTAACTGTTGCTCAAATGACTGTGATGTTCATCTTAATGGTGCAGAGTTTTGAATAATGCTGTCTTGGTGTCATAATACTGTATCAGACTTTGGCCTGCTTAATGGGATCGGCTCATTAAGATGGCAGTGAAAAAAGGGACACTATTGTAAGCCTTTAACGGTCATTATGTTGATGTACTTTTTGTTCAAGTGATCCTTAGACAGAGTCCAGAAAAACAGTACATACTGTGAAATGACGCTGTGAGGTCGTCTTTCTTCGTAGCTCGATTAACTTCGCTTTGGCTCAGTTTGTTTTTACTCATCATGATGGTGGCTTTCATTCTGCCTGACCTTCTCTGAGAAAGGCGCTTAGCAAAAGTTGCCCGCTTCATCTTTTTTTTATTTTCAGCCTTTTTAGAGGAATTTGAGACTGCAACCTCATTTTATATAATCAAATAAATACGCTTTTATTTCGTAGTTTTGTTTTGAAAAACAAAACGGAACGGAACCCGTGCGTCATCTTCCTGTCTCTCAAAAACCACTCAAGCGCTCGCATTTTCTTTAACACGTTTCTGGGTCATTTAAAACAAGCAAGAGGCGGATGTTTGTCAAAGCACGAGGGTTTTCCGTCCCTGAACAGTCTACTCTAAAACATCTTCAGCTCCCACCAAACTTTAATTCATCCGCTGGGATTGTTTGTACCTCCAGAGCAGAAACATGAGATTAAAACGCTGATGGGCTCAGTTCAGTGTCAAAGCAGCATTTAAAGTAAAAGGAAGTCAGTGAACCCTTCCAGTTACTGTAGAGCTTCTCTTGATTTGCTTTTTTTCTCTCTCTCTCTTTGTCTGGTGAAAAAGTCAAAAAGCGACTTGTGGGGTTGTCACAGTCCACCAGCCCATGCAGTTACGCTCCTACTTTGCGTCATTGGGATCCAAAACGTCCAGATGCAGACCTTTAATCTGTAGACACTATGCTGGTTTTCTACTTCCTACGACTGAAACAGATAGCCCTGTATAAATAGCAGATACTTCATGATATCACACAGATACGATTGTACCACCTGTCCTGGGTGCGTCTTCTGCCTTTTTGTCCAATGCATGCTGGGATGAACTCAGCCACTCTGTGACCTTCAATAGGAATAAGCAAGTAATGAAAAAAAATGTCTTGTCATCAAATAAAATGTGTTCCAAGACTATTACACACAAGGGCACGATGTGTAAACGTCCCGATACGCCGATGTTTTATTTAGACAGGGCTGTCTTTTGAGAAAACATCTCGTTCAGTCTGGTGCTTTCGGTCGACACGCGGCCTTCCATTTCCAGGAAGCCTTCCGATCCTCTGAACTTCCTCAGATACCAGCCGACAACTGGACACATGCAGTTTGTGCTGAGACACATGCACGCACGCACACACGCATGCACACACACACACACACACACACACACACAGATACACACATGCACAAACAGCAACAAAGAAAAAAACAACAATAAACCAGCAGGTTCGAAATTTTTTCCATCATGTTTACTCTCCGTTTATACAACCAACCTTCAGGTGCTTTTTAAACTCTGCTCTTTTTTACAGTGCTCTTGCAGGTTACACATGCATGCACACGCACACACACACACGCACACACACACACACACACGCTGGAAACACAGTGCAAACGCTTCTCCAAACTCGTTTTGCTACAAATCACAGCAGCAACACACACACACATGCATACACACTGTGTTTTTACCGGCTGCCTGTTGCCATCAGGCTTCCCACGGCGCCGTCAGGTGTGACATCATCACCCTGCGTCGCTTGGTGCTCCCAAAACCTGCCCTTACCCAAACCCCACTCCTACCCGCCCGCCCACCCGCCCCACCCCTTCCCATCTCCCATCCTGCTCCCCGACCCCCCCGGTGCTGCATGTCAGTCAGTCAGTGTAATATCTGATTCCATGTTAGATTAGGGAGTATTGATCATTATAATAATGGTAATAATAATTACAATAATAATCTGTTATTGTGTGTGTGTACTGTTCCAGGTTGGTGCTCAGTTCAGTTCAGTCTCAGCCTAGTGGGGAGAGAGAGAGAGGCTAGAGAAAGCATATATTACAGTTAGTATAGTGACTTGTTCTATTGTACCCAAGGATGCCAGAAGAAATTGTTAAGCCGACGAGCTAAAGGACACTCTCAAACACGAGCGAGTTGAAATAACACAGAATGAAATGTACTGGTGTTGTGAATGGAGGCAGGCTGAGGTGAAACTATAAAGTCCTGCAAAACAACTTTTTAATAAATAACCAAACATCATGCCCATTAAGGATCTGGCTGAGATTTTTATTTTTTTCCCTTCAAGACGATCAAAGAAAAAGAAACGCAACATTTTCTGATTTCTCTTCAGTCCGTGATCCTCTCGTATTTATTTGAGGCTGCAAGTAATAAATATTTTTCCTCTGTAGGTTCTTTGTAGGTTCTGTTGGTTCTTTTCTCAGTCAATTGTTTGGTCACAAAAAAGTTATTCCCGTTTGCTATCATAGAAGATGCAACAGAACAGAAAATGTGTTCATAGAGAAGCTGGAGCCAGAGAATTTTCTTTAAGCAATTACTTTAAATAATTAATCAGCTGTTGAAATTGCTGTTTTAGCAGTTTGTTACTAGATTAAAAAAGTAAAATACCCAGAAAAAATACAGCGGACACGACCTTGATGTCCTCATAGGTAGCTATGAGCCTGCCTGTAACTTGAGATCAAGACTGAAAAGTTGGCATTGCTTCATTTTAAATGGTTAGAAGCCAAAAAAGGTTTGGAAGGACTGCGTTATGACGTGAAAGTCAAATCAAGATTTAAGTACTTTTAACATACGCCTCTGTAGGATTTCAAAGAGGACGCATGCGAGATGTTTGGGAAGACGACGAAAACGGCTGAGCTTCCTGAAATAAGATGAAATTAGCTGCTCCTCAGCAACACGCAGCCATGTAAAGCCCGCCGGTTCAGAACCACGTGGGCAGGACGTCAGCTCTTTTTCATTGTCACACTTTGTTATTTCAACGCGCGTCTGTTTGAGGGTGCAGTCGGACAAAAGCGAGAGGAATGGAGTCGATGTTTTGACAAGATGGGTGACACGGTGATGATGTTTCTGTTCGCCTATCGACAGCTTTTAGGCTGAGTGACGCGTTGTTTTCGACACTGATACACTTCTTAACACACGCACACAAAACACTGTGTTGTAACACACAGAGCGGACGGCGCTCGGAGACACACACACGACACCTACAAATACAATGCTGTGGCGCATTCAGACACTCATCTCATGGACTAAATGAAAGATGAGCTTTTAGGAAAAGGAGGACTTGGTGGTGTTTCAAAAGGTGCTAAAATTTTATCTGAAAATAAGAAAAATATATTGTTAGGAGTATAAATCAAGTTTGTCTTTACAATGACTGTATTTAAGTTTGTCGTAGTAATGAAAAGGCACTATTATTATTTTACTCTTGTATGAATATGAACTAATTAAAAAGGCATTTTAACTTTGTACTTGAACAATGTAAGAAATGAAACGTGAATAAAAAAAACAAAAGACTGTTTCTTGTGATTTAGCCTAAAGGCTCAGTGTTATCAACTTTTACGTCAGTTAAGGGTGTACCTACTCAATTCCAAGTCAAAATTCAATTTTATTTATTTATCTTTTTTTTTGCAGTTTGTTTAACTGTCTCTGGTGTCAGTTTCCTGTCCGCTGAGGCTCAGCAACATTTGCTGACTTCAAATCAGCACAATAGCACTCAGCATTTTCCTTGTGTGTTGTTAGTGAACCGATCAAACCGTCACAACTGACAGTTTGTCGACTTGTGAGAGTGTGCTGAGGACAGCCGCTCTCAGCGTGCATCTGTTGGCTTTACGGTTACGATGCATGTTAAAAGAAGGTGAATGGGCTGAAATGGGTTAAAAAATGTCATGTCACAAATTCCTCTTTTACCACACTGCTTAGAAATGTCACAACATCAGTGGTGACACAGTGATTTTAAGCAGCACTAATGGATGATGGAAGCATCCTCACATTTTTGCTAAAAGCAAAGGGCCCTTTCATTCACAAGAAGCATTTCTGTTTCACCTCTTCGTGGAGTTTTGTGGAGCAGGAAAGTCTGCGACCGAACCCAAATCATATTCAGCTAAAAGCATGTTGAAGACTGAAACTGTGTCAGTGTCAGCAAGCCCCACCAGCCTTATGATGGATTAAGTCAGGGTGTAAATGTTCATTATTAATCACGCCGTGGTCCAAATTGGTCTTGAACCAAAAATAACTAGCATAGTCAATACTAAAATCACACCACGCCGCCTGTTGCCTGTTCCCTACAGGCTGATAGTCCTGTAACCTACACATAAATTATTTATGATAAATGTGAGTAGGTAAACCATCAGCTGTAATGTTGCTCCAGACATGCTGTGAAAGTTCATCTGCAGTCAGGTCAGACAGACAGGTAATACATTATTTGTCATTTGACACCCGTACCAAACCTCCTTAATTCCCACCACAGCACCAGTCAGCCATGCTGCCAAGGAAGAGCGTCTGGCTCCATACTGTGGTCCTTCAGTCCCATATTGTCGCCTTCAAGTGCTCCTTGTCAGCTTTTTTGAGTGGAAGCGCTGCATTCAAGTACCCCTGGTCTTAAATTATACCAAACTGCATGCTTTGACTCGAGAGCTTTTCTTTTTTGTGTTGTAGTTCAATCAGAGCAGAATATGCGCCTGTTTTCAGCTGGGGTGTAGGCTGATTGATGTTTTTATCAGTTTACGTTTTTGGAAAATTAAGTATTGAGGACTAGAATAATGTTTTCTGTTGTTAAGTGCAGGGCTAATTGGAGGATGTGTTCAACTAATTTTAACTACCTGGGATAAAATTTGTTTTTTTCTTTAACCTGTGAGTGACAGCGCTTCGTGTATTTTTTTTTATATAACTCACAGAGTACATTTTTTGTGAATCCTGTCAAACTGAGAAACAGCACAAGACAGAATAGAATAAATGAATAGAATAAAACATATAAAGACGAAATAAATAAATTAGACATGGCATCAAATTAAAAGATAATAGATTTTATCATTAAAAATATTATCAATTCCTAATTCTTAGACAAAAAAATTCTAGGTATTCAGTTGGTTTGTCAGCACATCAGGTGCTAACAACAAAATTTCCGTCAGCACATTAAGGCAACATACGTCTCCGGAGGCTGGAGACACGCCCCTGTCTACTGAAGAGGAGACCCCTTCGATGGACATCTCTCGCCTTCTATTGGTCGATTTTCCCGTTGCTCAGGTTCGAACCGCTCCTGATTGGCTGCCCACCGACTATCGGCATTGAAGCATCTGCGGCTAGCGCTGTGCCAGCTGTCCTCGCGCACTCGGCCAGTGCTGGGCAAAGGAGAGACGCTCCTGCTGAGGAGGATCTGGGAATCTGGCATTAAAAGGGTAAGAAGCTAAAAAATATTCTTAAAGAAATCAGCCGTAGGTCTTTTTTTTGCGCTTGACAAGAATGGCAAGAATTAACCGTCAGTGTTGTTTATTACACCGTTAAAATCTTTGTTATAGCTCGTATGACGTTAACGTTCTTGCGTTAATATCCGTCTTTTCCCCTCTTGGTACGTTAACGTTAGCTTAATATCAGAGATTTCCAGACCTTTTGTTTCTCTGTATCTTATTTCAGATTTTCAGCCACAGAACGATGTAATTCTCGGCTTACGTGTGAATGGGAATTAATCAGTGTGAGCCTTTTCTTTGCTGACCTGAATGAAATTGTTTCTTTTTCAAATAAATTCCGAGTAAAATGAGTAGATTGGTCGTATTTTGCAAGCTAGCATTGTGTGCCTTTGGGAGACGAAACATGGGTGAAATATGTGTGTGTGTGTGTGTGTATTTGGCGTGCCATTAGTGCAATAAGGCTTTGTGTGGGGTGCGTGCGTGTGTGTGTGTGTGTGTGTGTGTGTGTGTTGGTCGTTATGTAAGTCTGTTATTCGCTTATAGGTTATTGTCTGTACCGCTAAATATATTGAGTCACAGTGGTGATGATGATGAAGTCTGGAGTCGTCATGCATACAAACGAGCCTGCTGGTGTGTGTGTGTGTGTGTGTGTGTGTGTGTGTGTGTGTGTGTGTGGCTGAAACCTAATGTGAACTGAACAGGTGATTTGGTCTGCTGTTTTACTTCCTTTTCTGTCGAATCCTGTATTGAGGGGTTGTGCATGCAGACTTGCAGCTCTGGTTTTGTGGATCGGTGGGTGTCGAAGCCTTCATCGTTTGGTTTTAGCTTCCTCAAGCTTGTGCTTTGAGGTCCTCAGTGCAGCACAGTGAGTGGAATACATTAAGAAAGCATCCCAATCAGCTGATGTAACCTGTTTGCATACATATGGTATGTTCCATTAGGGTTGCATCTGTTCTGCTGTCTCATATAATTTAGAATAGCTGCATTATCTATCAGTCGGCACAAGTTAAAACAAATATGGATGCACACCACCACCAATTTGCAACGAAGCAGAAGAGAAAGCAACTCCTCACGCCTAAGACATTGCAATTAGAGAATATGCAGGGTTATTTGATATACGGGCAGCACATTGACCCAGTGAGAACGGAGGTTTCTGGATTCGACCTTCTGGCCTTTCTGTGTGGGTTTCCTCCCACAGTCCACAGACATTGCAGGTCAGGCTCCTGTAATGGAGACTCCAGGCTGTCTTTAGGTGAGAGTGGACAGTACAAGAAGGGAATGAGAGGTTTACATAATAGATGGATGCACGCTTATACTTAACCAATCAATTAGTTCCTCTCTTTTGTCTATAGGCTGTCTGTTGCACTGACCACCTTTTTCAAACCACATAGGATATTGAAAGTTATATATTTCAGTCAGTGAGAAATTAGTGGGTTGATCCTGCTGCCATATTTGTTTGGCATCCTGGGATTTTAAGACTGCATGATGTTTGACCATGTCTGAAGGTGTGTCAACAACATTCGTTCTGACAACAAGAACGAGACAGTGAATGGGTCAAATGTCGACTTGTGGTGTTGTACTCTGTGAAAAGTGACTGAAGTAGTTGTATGAAGAATGAAAAAGAGAGGTCATTCACTGCTTGAGGTGAGCCTGTTGGTCGGCCGGTTTCCCAAATTGCAGAAGTTGTCAGACGTAGGCAATTCAGTTCAGATGCTGGACTGGAAGGAGTTTCAGACCATCTTTCATCCACTTTTTGGAGGCACTTTGATGCTGAAGAAAACATTCTCAGGTCATTTAAAATTAAAATGGAGTCATCCTCCAAGGAGCAGGAATGCACCCACTACAAATCTGAATGTCTGAAAAGTTCATATTTGGCCTGCTGGCGCCCAGGAGGAAAGCTGGCCTGAAACAGAGGAGAGTGGAGTGTACGAAGAGAAAAAGAGGCGGATTAATCGAAAGGTGATACACCTGAATGTCTTTCACACAGTTACAACATGATGAGAGTGATGGAGAGACAGAGATGCCCCTAATCCTCTGAGTGATGGCCTAGTTAGTTATGTGACCGCTATTGTTATTGTCTGTTTATCTGTATGTGATTCACTAATGGCTTATTCATCCATGAACCTCCAGTAGCACCCACAGCTCTTCAAACCTCATCCTGCATCTGTGTGTGTGTGTCTGTGTGGGTGTGTGTGTGTGTGTGTGTGTGTGTGTGTGTGTTTAATGGTTATTTTTAACTCCAATTGGTTGTAATGTCTGATGCACGTTTGTTCTGGCTTTTAAAATAGCTCAGCTGTTCACACACACAGTCACACACACACACACAGGCTGACACATGTTCAAGGTAACACACACTCTCTGACTCGTGCATACAGACACACACTGTACACCGTTTGTCCCTGTGGCTCTCACTCTCAGGATCAAGCAGGAGTCGGCAGCTGTCCGTTCCTTCCTTCTCACTTGCAGCACGCATCAACACACACACACACACACACACACACACACACACACACACACACACACACACATCTTTGTACCACACATGTAGCCTGCACTTGCCCAGAAAGAGGACATCTGAGGATGTCAGCAGCTTCTATGTCACATTTCAACTGCAAACATGCAAGCCTTTTCTCTCCAAATAGATTTGGCTTTCCTGCGTTGCAAGCTGAAGGTTTTAGTCTTCATCCTGTTTCTGATTGTGCATCCTCCTCTGCTAAGATTTAGACATCCTTATAATTCTTTACTTTATTAGTGTAGTTTGTTTGTTTGTGATGCAGCAGCTCCTCATTCCTGAAAGACTAGCATGCAGGGTTTTCATTGCAAACCGTGAAATGGCTGCATGTCTGGTATAGTCATGTTGCTATGAAAACGTGTCTGACGTTGTGACGATGTGACTCAGTGAGTCTGGACTAAATCTGCCCGCTGCTTCTTATTTATTATTAATTAACACTCCCGTTAAAAAAAGTGTGTCTGCCTCAAGAGAGGACAGAAGTGAGTGTGTGTCTCTCGTGCAGTTGTAAGCATAGTGTGTGTGTGTGTGTGTGTGTGTGTGTGTGTGCGTTGAAGCAGCTGATCACAGGGTGAGTGAGAAATGCTGTCTGCTGTGGCACTGTCTGTCTGTCTGCATGTTTGTCTGTCTGTCTCTCTCTGGTCATCTTTCATAACTGCTATGACACAGCAGAAAATAAGCACAAACACAGTTTTTGGATGCTTTTAATGAGGCCGTGCAAACACTACTGTCACTATAGTGGACTGACACGCCAAGCTGACCCAGAGAAGTAGCCGACAGACAAAGGTCGACGGTCCACTCCTGGCGTCGCCTCACAAAGCCTCGTGTCGCCTCACGTCACATCGCATCATCGCACCTTGTAACATCTCACGTTGCCTGATGTCCTGTAGCGTCTCCTCGGTTACATCGTGTCACATCACTGCTCAAGTCAGCTCGCATCACTTTGATTTTTTTGTCCCAGTTCTTCAGCAAAAAAAAAAAAAAAAATCTGTTTTGAATCCAAAAAACGAAAAATTGAGTATTTAGTGAAAAGGAACAACACAGCAGATGAAATCACCGATTCACACGGCTGGACAGCCAGTCAGACAGCTCACACCGTGTCTAATGCTGGTTTATCATGATGAATGTGCCACTGATGAGTGCTGATCAGAGCCAACAGTCCCTGACACACCAAAAGTACAGTCGATGTTCGGCCACATACAGTGGACACTGTGACTTTTAAGTCTCCTTTCCTTTGAGCAGCTTGCGGGCTCACTGTGTGCGTTTGTGAGTATGAAAGGTGTCACTGTCTGTCTCCAGAATGTCAATTATATAAGCGGACTTTAATTTCCTTGGACTTTTTTGGTCCTTACAGACACACAGGGCTCTCAGTGTCTGCTGCTGAGGTCTGTTTAGTCAGCGTTCCCGTTCCCACACACACTCAGTCAGCTGTGTGGGTTTGGACGGAGCCGACTGGAAAATAGTGACAACAGCAGCTTCAGCCTTTAAACATCAGCAACAAAGGCCAGGATTTCATGCAGACATGATGCTCTCAGTGTCCACTTTTCTCTGTCTGTCACTCCTTCGAAATTCCTCTTGTAGTGTGGTGAAATTTGTGACGTGACGGCTTTGGGGTGCGAATGAAAGTGTTAGCACAAACACGCACTTTATGAGTGTATCGTCTGAGGCACGTGTCAGTTGTTTTTGCTATAAACGTGTTCTACATAAGTGATAAAGATGAACTTCCATGTAATTTTCTGAAAAAATGGTTAGGAAACATTCTAAGTGTTTTATGTAACCCACAGATTAAGTTGATAGACTTTCTTGCAGGTGAGTGAGTAATTTGGTGGCAGCGGCATCCGTACGTGAATGTTAGCCTACAACCCACAATCCCCTCATTGTATTCATTTTTTTAATGATAAAATCTTGGTTTTAGTGTGCTTGGTGTTTTAGTATGCTGCACCATACCGTGGCATGCAGTTGTTTGTGTGTGTGCATGTGTGTGTCTTTGGAGGCTTTCCACTGAAAGCACTCCAGTTCTCATCTCCTGGGAAACCAATCTTTTATTCTGGCTGTCAGGCCTTTAGGGCACTACTTTCCATACTACTCTGCCATCACCATGTTTACCACGATCACTGTCTTCTCCCTTGTACTCCCCCAGTGGACTCATCTCATTGCCCTCCTTGTTCCGCTTCCTCTCTCTTTTTCTGTCAGCCCTTCTTTTCTGAGCTCAGCTGGAGTTTGACCCGGTGCCAGATGGCTTCTCTTTAGCACTTACAGAATAGGCTTGTGGAAACCAGATATCACAATACTTTATTCTTTTCATTTTTAATGATCGCATGGTCTCAGAAATCGCTCTGAAATTGATCCTTACCCACACTTCTGTATCTAGAGCTTGTCACTCTGCTATCACACCGGAGTAATAGCCATCAATCCAGCAGGTATATGTGCCATATTTTGCTATCTGCTTTATGTGTATGCTGCTTCAAAAGTAAGTTGGCCAACAGGAAAACCAGAACTTCTACTTTAAGATGAGATAAGATAAGAACTTTATTGATCCTGCAGGAGATTGTTATGCCTCATCTGTTCGAGGTATAAATTTGAGGCTGTAGATGTTTTTTTCTCTCCTCATTATTCTGTTCACTGTTCTCTTTCATCTCCTGTCGCTCCATTCGTCTCTGCTCTCTTCCTCTCTCTATTCTCCTCCATCTCTTTGAGTTGATTCTGTGTGACTGGGAGGCTATTGTATCCTGCCATCAAACACATTGCGTACAGCCAGCCATGCAGAATACACACAAACACACAGAGGGATGTTTGTAGACGTTTCAGTTTGTTGATCTCTCGACGCCTGGTAAAGTCTGTGTGGTGAAAATATGCTTTTTGTGTACAGTGTACTTTGAAACATGAAGATATTTAAACAAACACACATCCTACAAATCTATGCATTTACTACGTATGTCACAGTCATTCAAATTTTATTTTATTTGGTGCAGCAATTTGGAGGTGAAGCTGATCATTCTCAGCGCTCCAATTTAAAAACTTTGCTCATCCAAAGTAAAATCTCTCCCAATAAGCAGACGGTGTTGCAAACTGTCTCCCAAACCACAACAGCTTTATTATACAATGTGTAAGACTTTAAAAGATTAAACATCAGGAACCTGCGTAGGCTCCACCGGTCCAATATGAAAAATTCACAAGCACATGAAATGAGTGTAAAATGTGCTGTGCCTAAAACAACCTGAAATTACCATTGCCAGAAGTTACAATTATCTCTCGTAAAAGAGGGGGCTGGGACATGAAATGATCACAAATACTACTGTGGTAGACATGCCTGAAATTAGGTTAATTAGATCTATGTTTTTCAAACAAAAGCCGTGCAAGATCATTAAAATTTACCTTACTGTGTATGTGTAGGAAACACGGCTGTAATCATTATTGTTTGTTATTGTTTAATCTGATGATTTATAAAATTTATAAAATATCATAATTTGGATTTTCTAAAGGACAAGATGGTGTCTGTAACAGTCCAAAGCCCCAAAATGTCCTGTTTGCTATCACATACAGCAAATCCTTGTGTTCTTTTGAGCATATCCAACCTGTCCACTAAAAACAGACGTCATATTTGATTACTTGTCACCAATCTTTAGAAGGGAAATTCCAAAATGGTGTCGATATTGTTACTGTAAAACCAGGGGTTTATTCATAAAGCTGATAAGAGAAGCAGTTATACTTAAAGAAGCCTCTACTTTCCTTCAGTCCATGCAGTACTCTGACAGTCTGTCATATTCCCACAGATACTGTAATAGATTTGTAAATTATAGATCTACTGCTCGCCTCTTAATATTTCATAGACCAAGATGACACATTCAAAGCTTGGAGGAAGATTTCTGTCTCCCAAAACAAAAAGACTGTGTGTAAGTATGTAACTCAGCAGAAAGTAGAAGAAGAGCAGACTGGTGCTTTTGGATGATTGTGAGCATCATACTAATCTGTTTTACAGTGATTAAAGGACAAGGTGATTACGGCTGAGCTAAAAGAAGAGCTAAAACATTTTCCTTCTTTCCCACTCTATCAGGACTGCTTTTCTTTACCTGGCTTGACACAAGGTGATGATTAGATTTCAATTATTCCTGTTTCTCAGTGATGACCGGAACTGTTCCTATTGGCTAAGCAATTGTGGTCTCCTTCTCCTTTCAAAGAAATGCACACTTTTTCAGGCTCAGTCTGTATGAAAGTGTGTAGCATTCCGTTTACTTTGCGGTGCAATGCATTTGTGCACAGAAACATTAGACGGTGTTGGTTTACAGATGGGCTGCCAAACATGCCAGTTGAGTCATGCAGCAGCACTTTCTTGTTTATTTCCCTTTTTGTTTCTCGGCCTGTGATCTACGCCTTTGTGATGTAATGTTGATGTCAAATGTCTTCTCTCTTCCTCTGGCAGGACTGTTGCTGCCGACATGGGGTCGATGCGTATCCTCATCAAGGGAGGGAAGGTGGTCAATGATGACTTTACCCAGGAAGCAGATGTCTACATTGAGAACGGCATCATTCAGCAGGTAGGCTGCGTTTACTTACACATACTGTACAAATGCGTTGTTACTCAGCATCACACAGGAAGCACATGAAAACATAGGCTGCATCCTTTATCTCTCATGACAGATTTCTCTGTTTGTCATGCACACACACACACGCACACGCACACACACACAAGCACACACTTTGATTGACATTCATTGTCCACTTGCATCCTCAGCTGTTGGTGACTCATTTTGCATTAAGAGAGTATGTGGAGAATGAACCACGCCGTGAACTCTGTGGCTCTGCGTGATGATACTGAAGGCTAAAATTAGCTCTCACAGAGCGTTGTCATGGAAATAAGCCTCGGTTTATGTGAAGACGATGCGTTTGACTCAGAAACCTGGAAAGCTCAACTGTGCTCCGATTGAAACAACACGCTGAGCTTGTACACTTTGAAATTCTTGATTCCATAACAACGACAGCATCGATGAGAGGATCGTGTCAGTGTGTGTCGTCCGGCTATCAAGCGAGGGTGGGTCCTAAGTACACTACAATGCGGAGCAGAGCAGAGTGTAATTTCCCTTCCAGCTCGCTGATACTCCTGCCCACTTGCAGAGTGCTGTATGTGTGTGTGTTGTTTGTGCTGTATGGGTTGGTGCTGTCTTTGCTGTTAGCAATTATTATTCAGGCATGTAGGATAAGCTATAGGCTGTTAGCAGCTGAAGTGAGTGACTGTACAGTTAAAAATAAATTCAGACAGATGATGAATAAGGGTGGTATGGTCACCTGATAGTTTAGAGCCGTGTTAGCGGCTCTAAAACTAATGCAAGTGTCAGCAAGCCAACATGCACACAGTGACAAAGCTAACATGCTGATGTTAAGCAGTGACAACGTTTACAATATTCACCATTTTAGTTTAACGTGAACAGCAGAGGCTGATGTGAATGTCATTAGTTGCGCAGGTATTTGGTCATAAATGAAATTTTTTGACCTGGTGGTGGCACTGGATGAAAGTTAAGGGTTGACAAAAGTTGTGAAGATTCATCCTGGCCAGGTGATTAATGGCATTTTGTCCAGTACATACTGAAATGTATTTTGTGGTGTAATGTGCTACATAAAACTTTTGAACCAGAGAAGACAAAGCACATGTTAATAAAGTTATGTGATTTGTGTGCTCTTGTTCTGTGGCAGGTGGGAAAGGAGCTGATGATACCAGGTGGAGCTAAGGTGATTGACGCCTCTGGAAAGCTGGTGTTGCCGGGCGGAATAGACACCAGTGTGCATCTGCAGGAGACTTTCATGAATGCAAGCATTCAGGATGACTTCTACAGTGGAACCAAGGTGCCCACACTCACACACACATGCACACACACACACACACTCACACACACACGCTCAGGATCGTGACTCAGCTCGTCCAGTATGTCAGACACACTCTCTCTCTGTCTTGTCTATATGCAAATCCTCACTTTTAGCTTGTTGTGTTCATCAAAACTAATGACCACACATGTTCTCACGCTGGTCCCGTAGGAAGTAAACCCAGAAACAGCCGTCACAAGTTTCTGGTTGAAAGCAAGGACTTCTCTTTTTACACACTCACACACAGCTGTTCAGTCTTCATTCATGCTGGTTCACTGGGTTTATTAGTTCAGTTCCACCAGCGTGTTTTAGTGTGGATGCTCTGCATGTTTTGCGTTGATCCCTCCTGGGACTCAGAGCCGAGGGGATGATTTAAAAATTAGGAGATTTAGAAATTCAAAAGAGGGAGTGTAAGGGTTGCCTGCAGCGTTAATTGTTGGAGGACGTTGTGAACTGTTTTTGTTCTTGTTTCCTGACGGATTTTTATCACTGGGGGTCATGGGTGCACAAAGGCGTGGCAGTCGTTCAGATTTGTAAGGTAGTGAGATAGTAAAATAAGGTAATTTTTTTCTCTGCAAGTTAAACCTGTGTGTGTATGTTTGAGTATTATAGAAGATCTATAATTATGTATAGTTATTATTACTATTATCACGTATCAAGTTGAATTGTCAAGTTGGCTTTTTGTTGTTGAAGTTTATTTTTTATATTACAGTCTCTAATATTGAAAATTTTGATGCTAAGTAGTTAGATAAACATGGTTACACACAGTATGTATGTGTTTGTGTATGAACTGACACCTAAGTGCGAGGGTGTATTAATATACATGTGCACAGTATGCGGCCTTCCATGCAGTCAGAACAGAACCATTGAATGCTTGGGGAAGCATTTCTAGTGTTCTTCTTCAAAAACACTTCCAGTATGGAAGACTTAACGACAAACGATATTAACTGCAGTGACTTTGCGGCGCTGGATGTCAGTGAAATGAAGTCTGAGTCTAGTAGAATTTCAGCTGAAGTGGGGTGAGGGGAATCTAGCGGGGACTGAATCGTCCTTATGGCAGCTTTACCCCAGCAACCCCCCCATCGGCCGAACGCCACATCGCTGACCTCGCTGCTATAGCAACTAACCCCATGCTTTCAGTGTGTGAATCAGAGGGAGAAAATGTGTGTGTGCTCGCACATGACCACGACCACTGAGATGGCGGTTCATGTCCAATTGTAATTGTGAACCCCAAAAACTATTTCCCTCCTCATCCTCTTCCCCTCCCTCCCATCTTTTTGTAACAGTCTGCTCACTCTCATGCTTTTCTTCCATCCTCCCCTCCCTTCTGTTTCCTCTGCTTCACCCCCTTCTGTCTCACCCACTTCTCCCCTCTGGTTCAGGCTCACACTGACTTGCAGCAGGAGGGCGATTTATATAAGAAGCTCGACTGTTAGAAATTTGAAAGAAAGGACATGCAGTTTAGATAAAGACCTGTTTACACATCTGGAATTGCAGGTATACTTAATGCTAACAAATCAAATATACTCACCAAGAATCATTCATCATTTAAACCATTTAAACTCCAAAATACACAATTCAAATACTCACGTGCGATATTATCAGACCGGCTCTGTGTCTCTCTGAGCAGACACTGCAGACATCTTTTCAATTTCTGTGCAGGCAGGAGAGGCAGAGGGAGACGAGGAGGGGGAGGAGGGTGAGGAGGGGGATGAAAGAAGGTGAGGCGTTCAGCTGTGGTGTGAGCTGTGAGAGGTGCTGATAGCGGCTGATCACAGAGCTGCACTGGTAATCTGTCTGACACTGATAGCCTCTCCCAGACTCCAACATGCAGAGATCCTCTCATCCTCTCAGATCAGTCATGTCTCACTCTCGCGCTTTCTCCCCCTCTCTCACCCGCTCTCGTGCATGCAGTAAATGTAGCTTTTTTTCCCCATCCAATTTCTGTGCACATTGGTTAAAATAAATAACTAATTTCACTGCGTTATGTGGAAACTCAGCCTGCATCTAATTATTATTTCCTTGTACAATTAATCTCTTGCTTATTTTTGCAAATAATCATTACTATAAAATGTCCAAAATATTGTGATGTCTCTGCTTCAGATTGGACATTTTGTTCAACTACAGTGATAGAAATCGGAGAGTTTAGTGTTTTTGGGCTTGGTAAATTATGATTGGTCATAAAGATTGTTATTGAGTAGTTTTTTGTCCACATCACACCACACTGATGTTTTGTGTGCACTTGATATTCTGTAGCCAAAACCAACACATACTGACAGATGCACATTTCTACCCTCTCACTCCATCTTGTCTGTCTGCTTTACTTTCTTGTTAGGGGATTATCTTCACAGCAGGGGTTAGGACTCTTTAATTGTGTGGGGAGGGATTCATGTTTAAACACTGTTTGGGGTTTATATGTCACCATCCACTTTAAACGTGCTGTCAAGAGTCAGTAATACGTTTAATGAACCTGAGGGGGGCTTGACAAAAGAGCTGTTAGATTAAAACCTTTATAGATGATCTGATGATGCAGTGTGTTATATCAGGGTAAATACACAGTCTGTGCAATGATGCAATGATGGATTTGGATGAAAAGGTTAACGAAGTGAACTGATGTAGAAAACGTGTAAAAAGTGCCTGGTTGGGCTGGTTTTCGCACTGTGTTGGATGAGGGGTTTCGTCAGCAACAGCACAGACTGATTGTGTCTTACGAAAAATAACTGCCTGTCATGAATGATTTGGTACTTCTTAGGCCTCTTTAGCAGATTTGCAATTTGGAAGAGTCTAAAATTAGATGTTTATTTGATGTTTATTTGGTGACTGGAGTTGTAAATGCAGCCTAAAAAGAGGAAACGGTGCGGGATGAAAGGCAGTTCGTCCTGCAGACAGAGAAAAGTCTGTGCAACCCTCACGCTGATGAAAATGTACAATTATAAAGTTCAGTACACCATAAACGTGCGCATGGCTTTCGCTCTTGAGCGCTTTCGTTACGTTTTTTCTCCTTTCCTGCTTGCACATGCCCTCGTTTTTGAGAAGTGTACAGGCAGTAAATTTTAATTAAGGGCCATGCAGGCAGACAGTGTAAATCCAACAATCCCCAGCTGTGTCCATGCCTGCTGACACACACACACACACACACACACACACACACACTGACAGTGATCAGTGACACTACACTCTTCATGCACACGCGCATGCAGGGACGTTAGATGCTGACGCTGCAGATGAGTCGGATTGGTTGCTATGGTGACGGGAAGCCTGGTGGCTCGTTGGCTGGCGGAGTTGTCACTCAGATGCAGATGATCCCGCCCCTGTCTGCAGCACATCTGGAGTCTGGTGGAATGACTCCATGCTGATACATAAATTAGTTCTTTTCATATTTAATAAGGATTGTTGAATGAATTGAGAATGAATGTTATCTGGGTAGTAAGCACCTATTTAAGTGACCTGAAAATGAACTGAAGAAAGTCTGCGTGGTGCAGGGACAGGCCGTGTTACATGTTTTTATCTCTCTGTTGATATCCTGTATCATAAATGATTATTGCAATATGCATACAATATCCACAGACTCTTGTTAAGGATATTAAGTGGGTGACTGTCGGTGCAATTTTGGATGCAGAGAGGAGGAGGAGGAGGAGGAGGAGGAAGGTGGGGACGTACGACAGGCACGGCTGAGCAGTATCTGTTGTCATGGCTACACGAAAGTGCATGTACCATTCAGTCGACGGAGACAAAGTCGATGCAGACCGCTTCCTTCACTTCATCAGTCATCTTTCTCCTCCATCTTTCCACTCATTCTCCTCCGTTACTTGATCTGCTTTCGTCTTTTCTTCGCCAGTCATTTCCTCTCGCATCCTCTTCTTCTCCTTTTCATATTTCCTGTTCTTGGGGTTGTTGTGAAAAACAGGCATCAGATTAAGAAAAATTAGAACTGCTTTTGATTTTTTCCAAAAGAAGTTCTTGCACTTCTGAAGTGCTCTTTCCTAATGTTTTCTTAAAATAACCCCAATCTCTAATTTTGTAAGATTGCGTATAACTGAAATCTATAGAGGTTTCCATTGAAGGAGTGGATCAACATCTAAATGTAGCAAAATGAAATGCTTCTTCTCTTAGTTTTTCAGTTATGTCAGGCATTGAAGCTAGAATTAACTTTATTTAAGAACAAGCTTATTTCATCCGTATCAATTGTTTTGATTAGGAAACAATTTTCTGGGTCATAGAAAAGGCTAGATTTTTTTTACACCCATTGTAACTTTTCAACGGGATTTAACTCAATCTCAGATGTTTTGTTTGTGAGGAGCCAAGCTGGTCTTTGTGCATCAGTCTTTATACAACTCGTAACTAATAGACCTCATGATGATAAGACAACAGCTCATAAGGAAGGACTATCGCTCATTGTTTCAGGACAAACAGAGTCTGTGTGCTTCACAGCGGCATCATTGTTCTCGGCCCTAATCAGTCTCTCTTTTCTCTCCCCTGCCTCCTTCCATCCTCCCTAACTCACCTCTCCTCACCCCCGTAACCTTTCCCCAGGCGGCTCTGATGGGGGGAACCACCATGGTGATAGCTCTGGTCCTGCCTGAACAACACTGCTCCCTGCTGGACGCTTATGAGAACTGCCGAGCTCTGGCCGACGCCAAGGCGTGCTGCGACTACGCTCTGCATGTCGGGGTGACTTGGTGGGGACCAAAGGTGAGACCCAGAGAGGAGTCAACATGTAAGATGTGTAATCAGCTTTTTCAACAAATATCATTCTTTGTCATTTTGCTCCTCAAGCTTTTTATCTGTTGTTCTGAATGAACAGTAAAGCAGCCAAATCATTTTCATTTATGGGTTAAATGTGTAACGACCTAGATTAAAGCTTACACGAACTAGGTTAACACACATGCTCACTGGTCACATTAGGTTGATTTTATGAGTCAACATGCCTCGTTCAGCCTTTGGCTTTAATGTCTGTGCCGTATCATCTGCTGACTTTGTGCATGTGCCACATTTTATTATATGTAGTCTCATCTAGCTGTTGTGAAAATGTGATGAAATGGCAAATAGGGCTGCAGATAAATATGATTGCCATGAAAAACACCCTGACAGCCATAATATTTCTGTTACTTTAGTATTGTTACTGCAGCTGTGGAAGCGTCTGTACATGAAACCTGCATTGTCATTTTCAGAGAAGAGTTTTTTTAACAAGACTTTCAACAAACAAAAACGTGAAATTTTCACCCGAAGCTGATTTAGTTGGTAGCTTTGATTCTGTGCGTCCTTCCTGATGACAGTGTGGTTCACGTGTGCTGCATCGAGTCGGCTTCAGTGTCTAATGGCCTTTTAAATGAGCGATGAGGCTGCATTTGTAATGCTTCTTTCATGTAGACAAAGTCACAAAGTGCTCTCCTTCATTTAAATTTTGATGAGTCCTTTACCTACAGTTTAGTTTGAATATTTGCTCAGCTAAACGCCGTATAGTTTCTGTTTACTGAATTCTGATTGAATTTCATGGATTTTTATGTGTGGTGAGTGTCTCTGTGGGATTGTGATATTCACTAATGTGAATGCAATGTGATCTCATTCTGGCTGCTCTCCAAGCTCATTTCACGCCCCATATAGCACACACACACACACACACACACACACACACAGTTTCTCTTTTTCTCTTTACCTTCATTCACCCTGGCTTATGCTTTTCACTGTCTGCCTTTGTCAATGCGATCCAAAACTTTCACAGTCCTCAAAAGCGACCCTTGACCCCTGACCTTTGTCCCGTGATCAGGTGCATAACGAGATGGAGACCCTGGTGAGGGAGCATGGGGTGAACTCCTTCCAGATGTTCATGGCCTACAAAGACATGATGATGCTGAGGGACTCTGAGCTCTACCAGGCGCTGCAGACCTGTAAGGACATCGGGGCCATCGCACGCGTCCACGCCGAGAACGGAGAGCTGGTGGCAGAGGTGCGTGTCCCGCACATGCTCGAATAACCACAGACGTTTTCGCTTCCTCCATGTTTTCCTTTTAACAGCAGTATGTTGTTACAGAACAGATACTGTAACAGTGTGCTTGACATTAGTCGTTTTGGACTCCTGAGTAGAAACATTTTAGATGCTGTGAACATCTGTGTGTGTGTGTTTTATTTTAAATACTGACAAAACAGTTACAAAGTTGAGCTTTTTTTGAAGTGTATGTTTGTGTTGTTAGAGTGCCAAAGAGGCTCTGGATTTGGGCATCAGTGGACCGGAGGGTATTGAGATCAGTCGACCAGAGGAGGTAAATTTAAAGCGGAGGTTTATTTCATGTCACTCAGTGATTTTATGTTATTAATCCCTGCAAGTTATGTGAATCAAAAACATTTTAGATTTTTTATTTTTTACTATTTGCGTTTTTTTATATTATATATATCATTTGATTGTTTTTTTTTCAGTTATTCAGTTATTTCCCTTTTTGTGTCTTGAGTATAGTAAAACATAAATTTATGGGTGTTAAGGTTACTGTTTTCTTTGAATAGAAGTTATATTTAAATGTCTGTTGCTCACTTCTTAAACTTCTCATCTTGTGATTCTGCCTCTGTCTCACTGGATGCAGCTGGAGTCTGAGGCCACTCACAGAGCTATCACCATCGCCAACAGGGTAAGCAGACACAAAACCAGAGCTTTAATATCCTGTCTGCGTGCAGGTGTCTGTACTGACCAATAAATGAATGCACTTGTGACTGCAGGCTCGCTGCCCAATATACCTGGTGAATGTGTCCAGCATGTCTGCTGGAGATATGATTGCTGCTGCTAAGATGCAAGGCGAGTTGCAAATAAAAACACTAGCTAACTAAGATTTTGACGGTGGTGATGATATCCTCTTGTAATCCACCACTGTCCTCTTCTGATCTGTCCATGCAGGTAAGGTGGTCCATGCAGAGACCACAGTCGCTCACGCGGTGCTGAATGGGATGCAGTACTATCACCAGGACTGGGCTCACGCTGCCGCCCACGTCGTGGTCCCTCCACTCCGCCTCGACCCCAACACACCCGGCTACCTCATGGGCCTGCTGGGCAAGTATGTGCTCATTACAGACATGCAGACATCAACTATATATCATACTGGAGGTCGATAATTAGCCATAATTTAGATTTGTATTGCTGGTTAAAAGAATAAACAGTCAACTAAGGTATCCTCTGGTTCCAGTGACACTCTGAGTGTCGTGGCATCAGAGCACCGTCCGTTTAGCACCAAGCAGAGAGCTTTGGGCAAGGAGGACTTCACAAAGATCCCTCATGGAGTGGCTGGAGTCCAGGACAGGATGAGTGTCATCTGGGAGAGGGGAGTGGTACGTCCACCCACACACACACCCACACACACACACAAACCTGCTTGCAAGTCTGTGTGTGTCATTTAGCACAGTACGGAGGAGGGACCATGTCCATCACTAGTCCAGTTTGTTGCGGAGGAGAAAGTTCGGCTGCAACTGCTTTTACAGTATGGCTCAGTATAGATCATTTTGGCTTTGGAAAGTCTTGATTTTATGAAGAAACAACAGCCACTGTATGACTATGGACATCTTCAGCTTTGTATTTAGTGCTTAATTTTTTTGTGCTACCAATGTATCCATGTCTGTGTATCCATGTCAGTTTATTTGTATTAGTGCCGGCTTATATTTACTACTTTACTCCACTATAACCTTAAAGAATAAACTGTAAACATGAGTGCCACCTGAACAAACAAGTCAAGCCCCACAGAATTGTTCTTTAAAGTGTCCTCTGACATGTTATAAACATCACAGATTAATGATACACTTTGTAGCAGTGTTAGAATGTTGTAGTTGTATTTTCCTTTACATTTTTAATGAGCTGGTATTTGCAGGTTACAGGAAAAATGGACGAGAATCGTTTTGTGGCAGTGACGAGCTCTAATGCTGCAAAGATCTACAACCTGTACCCACGCAAGGGTCGTATCATCCCCGGGGCTGACGCTGATGTGGTGGTCTGGGACCCAGATGCAACGAGGCAGGCATATTGACAAAACAAAGACATGTTGCTTTATTTAGTGTGGGGCAAACACGCCGTTATTAACCGGCTGTTCCCTCTGCAGGACAATCTCTGTGAGCACTCAGGCGCAGGGCGGAGACTTCAACCTGTACGAGGGGATGCGCTGCCACGGCGTTCCCCTGGTCACCATCAGCCGAGGACGTTTGGTGTGCGAGAACAGCGTGTTCATGTGCGCCGAGGGCTCTGGAAAGTTCTACCCACAGCGGACCTTCCCTGACTACCTCTACAAGAAGATGGTCCAGAGAGAAAAGGTGTGCTCACGTTCATTCTTTCACATCTGTGCTTCCAAATTATGTTACTGAAAGTTTCTCAAAAAGTAGTCGTGTCATCACACCAGAGCTCTGCTGGGTCAGCTGACTTTGCACTTCTGCGAACACATCCATCACACTGTGTCTAACAGCACTGATTTGACAGTCTGTATAAAGGATTTAATGCCCCTGCTGTCTCAGTACTCTGACATGTTTTTCTGCCGCTGCTGTTTGCTAAAACCTCCTCCCGCCAGCCTCTGCAGGGTTTGGTTCTGGTCTGTTTTAGATGTACCAGATGGTTCATACTGCTAACTTATGGGAATTACTTCCCTGTGCTTTCTGTTTCTGAACTTTATGTGTGTGTTGGGTACAAAGTCAAGTCATTTATTCATCCCAGAATTTCCATGTTTGTATTCCTATAGCTTATTATCATTGTTACATTTAATATTCGCAGTGCTGTCATTTTCTGGCTGTGTTTGATCTAAACCTGGAGGGTATTTTACAACAGAAATGGGTGCACAGAGTCTGTAAAAGGTTTAGTCTGCTGTTGAGATTGTCAGGTCAAATACATCATCTGTTCGTTCAGCTTATGATAAGAGTGTTATTGACAGGACTATTATTATTGTATCTATTACTTAATACTCCCTCTAGCCAAGGACGCCAGATGATAAAGTTTGCGCTCATGTTCCCAAAAGTTAATCAGTAGTGAAGAAGCTGTTTTAGCTCAGCTTTTGATGATGACTGTTCATTCCACACTTGGTGTTTGTTCTGTATTTATTCTTTACTTTTCACCTCTTCCCTCTCTGTTTCAGGCTCAGGCTTATAAAGGGGTCGTCAGGGATCCCTACTCCGGTGATGTGGCCAAGGTGGCAAACGCCATGAAGAAGGAGCTCGGTTTGGGCCCCATAGACGGAGAGACGCCCAGCAAAAGTTTCCAAGGTACTCGCATGCACCAGGGAGTCCGGGACCTCCATGAGTCCTCCTTCAGCCTCTCAGGTATGCTGGATGTGACTAATAACATTGTAGTTGTTTAATAAAACCCTAATAAAACCCTTTGTTGATTGTTATGTGCTCAAACTAAAGGAAGATTATGTGTTTTTCCCTCAGGCTCTCAGGTTGACGACCACATCCCGAAGAGGTCCTCGGCTCGGATCCTGGCCCCCCCTGGTGGTCGCTCCAGTGGTATCTGGTAATCACTGGTGCTGGAGCTTCACCCGTCCAACCCTCCTTGTTTTGTATAAATCTGAGCAACCAGGAAAACTGCACTGATTTTCAACCACAGGACTAAACTTAAGAAGGGAAAATAAATTCAAGCGCGTGTCTGTGATTTGTGAAGATCCAACTGATGATCAATGATCCGTCAAAGTGACTTACAAATCTAATTTATGTCTCAATTAGAGTGACTGACTTGATTAATCACACCAGAGTGAAGGGCTACCTGTGAATTTAAAATGTTTTGCCGAATTGAAGCTGATCATGCTAACGCCGATAAAGCCTGCTCATTTTCACCCTGCTCGTATCCCGTGCAAACTAATCAAACTGTGAAAAATCAAAATCAGTACAGTTTTTGATGGTTTCAAATGAATTGATGTCGACTGAATTATTTAAAAATAGGATTCAGTGAAATATCTATTATAACCCTGTCACACACACACACAAACATACAGTACACTGTAGACACCATAGCTTTAGACTCATTTGAAGATGTGTGTGGATTCTGTTTGTGTTTTAACGCCCACTGTGCTCGCCTTCCTGCCGCATTGTGGGCTCCTCTAACGGGTTTTATTTCCAATGGATGAACTGTGCTGTGTGGTGGTGAAATCCAACTGCTTCGAACACTGTGTGATCTCACAGCTGCACTCTCTACACAGAGTCAGACTCGATCTTATCCATCCTTAGATTTCCACTGTCTCTGACTGAAACAACACTCACATATCCCAGAAACATCCCTGCTTCACCTGCGATGTAGCAGGCTCTATAGACTGAGTTACAGAAGCATACTAGTCTGTGGGCTGACCGGGGACTATGACTGTGGTCCCAGTGCTGAACCCACAACAGCTAAATGTAGGCGCTTCTGTCATGAAAATGTGGTGTCAAAGTGCTAGAAGACTGAAGAGAGAAGTCAGATCAGTTTTTTAAAGGCAGGAGGAAGAGATCGTGATTTAATGATCACTTAAGGAATAACAAAATGGAAACGCTTTCTGTGACTTTGCTACTGACAATACGGAACATTAGAATAATGCTTGATGTAATTTATATCAATAAAGGTGAATGCAGTGCCTTCTCATTCACTGGAGAGAGCAGAAGCTGTTGGAGCTGCTAAATTGTTGTGTGGGAGTTGCTCATAGGCATTTAATTCAATTCAAATTAGCATAAACAAGCTCATTTACATAAAGAAAAAATGATATATCATCAATAGCAGCTCAATAAAATGTTAAACTGTCTTTCAGCTCATTATTATGGTTTTACTGCCCACAACTTTGGTGTTTTGGTTCACTCTCTGTGCTTTCAACAGCCCCGTTTCCAGCAATAAAGCTCACACAATAAATGATAAACACCCATTGTACTCTGCCCTTCTGCCCCGGCAGACAACACGAGCAGCTGGCTCATGAAACATATTAGCTAAAGAGCCAGGATTTGACAGTGAATATGCTGTATGAGAGTGCGGCAACACCACTTTAACAAGTAGCACATTTGATGAGGACCAAAGTGTGCACACAGGGCCCAGAAAGAAACTGAAAGCAATTATATCGTGTTGCTCAATTTCAGTAGCATCTCACAGGCTGCATTTTGAAAGCAAATTTCCTATTGGAGAATAAAATGGGATTGCTATGAGAGAAGTGTGTCTCCACAGAGCAGGAAGATTGAGCTGCACAGGCTGATGAAAACCACTGACCCACTCGACTTCCTGATGACGTCTCAATCCTGCCTAGCAGTATTATATTTATACATCATCCCGTTTTCTTGTCTGTGAACTATATATTTAGGATGTCTGCTTTGTATTTTTTTTTCGTTGAAAGAATAAATGTGCCAATGTGAATCACTCGTGCCACACCCACTCCATGCATGAAGAGCACCACATGAAGACGAAGGAGTGAAATATTATCTCCTGAACGCCACAGGTTCACAACAACTGGTGCTGATTTTTTTACAATTACCTACAATGGCGTTATTTTATTGTTGATGGTTTTGTCTTGAAGGCACTGTGACTGGTCAGTGGCTGTGTGTGTGTTTGTAGATTCTTGTCGTGTTGGACAGTGAACCTATTGAATCTGTATGTTGCTGCTTGTTTCTTACCACAAAAGTAACGGCAAAAGAATAAAGTGAGAAAAATAACCTCTTCATTGTTTCCATGTGTATGTATCAGATGTTTCTAAAATCCCCACATATTACAATTTAGCAAATGATTAACACTTTCAATATCAACTAACAGAAGCAATAAGAAAAGACACATTAACGTATAAAACTCCACGGTGAAAATGAGGATGCAGCTGAAACATATTAGTGTGTGCATTTTAGCCAAGATCCTATTCAAGTCCACCCAGAATGCATTCATGACATTTCTTTGAGCTATAGAGCTATTGACGACATGAAAGCTGGTAATACACCTGCTCACGATGGGCTCCCAATAGACTTTCCAAATCTAAACTACTGAAACCACTTTTAGAAATGTATTTAGAAGCATTTCACTGCCAAATTCACTGACAGAAGCATTAATAACACTGTTGCCAAAACCTGGAAAACCTAGCAATTGTTGTGGAAATATGAGGCCAATAATTTTATTAAATGCAGATCTGTGCATGTGTCATGAATGCCTGATCTGTTGGTATCAAACTCAACTGAAAATTCTTATCATAAACAAAACGTACGGAGTCAAGACCTAGAGACTGATATAACACCCAGTCAATCAATACAAGATTCAGACTACTACAGTATAAATGGCTCATGAGAATATGAATATAAGAAAACATTCCAGACATTTGTATAAAATGCAATGAGGCTAAAGGGACATTGTTTCCCTGTGTGTGGCAGTGTAGCAAGATTAATTCTCTTTGGGAAGAGGTTAAAAATGCTGTAGAGAAATTAATTCACGAAAACATTCCTATAGACCCTGTCCTTGTTATTCTCGGTCTTTATCCAAAGAGACATAAGTATACCATGAATCAACAGCTTATAACTGGTATGTGTTTCTTGCAAGCCAAAAAGACAATTGCAATAGTCTGGAAGAGGACTGACAGACCAAACTTCATACATTGGGTGAGACAAATGCTGACAGTTTTTCCCTTGGAAAAGATAACCTATATTAAGAAGGAAACAGGAGATGTTCGAAAAGGTGTGGGGGCCATTTATTGAATTTCTGAAAGGTATAGATGTAGTAGATGAGGGAGGGGGAATAGCTTCTTAATGTAAACCCTGCAACACGGTTAATATAACCAAATTGGGAGAGAGATGACTTGCCGTTAACGAATGATTATTCTTTCCATGAATATGAATATAAATATATATATATGAAATGTCCTTGTTGTGTTAACTATGCACACTGCTATAATATAACCTTGATGAATAGAGAATGTTATTGTGTATGTGTTTATATGTGTGCATATTTATAATACAAAATCAATAAATACATTGTTGAAAAAATAATAATAATTATAAAGTGAAACTGGGAAGGAGAGAGAAGCTCTTAAATCACCAGACATGGGCCACAGTCACGCTGTCTTACCGCGTCTCCGTCATGGCTCCTCCTGGCGCACCGGTTTCATTAAAAGTGATACAAGAATCCTGCAACTGCCATACGCATGCGCGCTGCCAACAGCTAATTCCAGAGCGGTATCGCGCAGTTTGCTAAGGCAACGGTCGGGGATCGGAAAAGCCCATCAGCAGTAGACACAACGGGACGACTGTCAAGAGGGACGCTGTCGGACTTCAGTGAGTATCATTAACTTAACTTAAAACGCACATATTTTCGCTGGAAATCAGTTCATTTCGCGATTTGTTTAATTTACGTCTCAGATAAATACTTGTATCAACCCATAGGTTACAGTTGTTGTATCACTGGTTATGTGCGTGTGTATTATCGAAAAGGCCTTCAGAGGGGGTAACGTCAGGCTAAAGAAAGTCTCGGTTTCACTCAGCGTAAAACTTGCATGTATTTTGAGTTCCCTGATGTCTCTGGGGTGACATAAAACCAGGCGGAAAGTGTTTAAGGTCAACAACAGCAATAAAAGCCACTCGCAAGCAACGTTTGCAGTGTAACTAGTTAGCTTGGAGCTAGCAGCTTTACAATACAGTCACACACAGCGGCAGCAGTGCCTGTCGCACCGGCCGAGACTGTGACATCAACTGTCAAAACACCCAGGCTGCCCCGTGAAGGCGACTGGCACCGGGCTGTAGTGTAGAGAGTGTAGCACAGCAACGCACACTTTAGTCTGTGTGTCTTAAAACGGACCCTTCAGTGTTGTTGTGCCTTGTTGTTATTTCTCACATGCTTTAGCTGACAACTATAGAGGCGCTCAGCTGAATTTCCATTGAATTGAATTTGACAGTTAAAACGTGTTTGGAAAGATTCTTTCAGTTTCATCAGTTAACATTATTATAAAGAAATTTCTCCTTGATGGTCATTTTGTACATCTGAAATAGGATCAGCACTAAATATCTTTTTTTTTTTAGCTATCTGCAGCTTCTCTTACTTGTGTTTGTCACTTTTGTTATGAATATTTTGTTGCTTTAGAAAATAATTGTATTTTCATGTGCAGTTAATGAGTGCATAAACCCTCTTTGTGTGCTAGGGATCAGTCACATTCATATAGTTCTGCTACCTTTCTGGAAGAGCACATTTGCTCTTGTGTCAACGCTTAAAATTATAATTCATTTAATTAATTTATTATGTCGTCCCTAATTCTGGAGTTGCAATGTAAATGCACAAGTGTGGCTGTCATATCCCTGCTTATTCTGCTTATTTACACTCTGTTAGTACTTTTGTATGGCAGCGTTAAGCAATAAAGTTCAAGGTTTAGTTTATTATTTTATGACATAAGACAGGGCTGCACAATGACATGCAGTTTTAGCACCCTGCACGCACACGCACAGCGGACATTTAAAAACAGACATCAAACATTAGATACTGTGTTTGTTTACTTATCTATGGTATTGAATTCTAGTGCATTAGTGTTACTATAGAAATATAGGACAAAATAGAAATTGTAATGAAGCATATGTTCAGCAAAGATCCCTCAATCTATTAAGGGTCAATACTAGTAATAGTGTAATACATGTGTATATACACATGGACACAAATATATGTGCAGTGTGTGTAATATGTGTTATCAAACATGGTTCCTCTTTAGTATTTAGACTGGGTCATATATTTTGATGTTTGTGAAGAAAAAGACCACCTTAATTAGTATTGAAACTATTAATTGTTCTCATTATTGATGAATCTGTCAGATGTTTCCCAGATTAATCATTTGGTCTGTGAACTGTCAAAAAAATAAATGAAATAATAATTAAAAAAGATAGAAAACATTTCCCAAGAAGTGGCCTCATCAGTTAACTAGTTTGATCACCAAAATATTTGCCAACACATTTTCAGTTGTTTGACAGTTGATAAAATAAAGAACTTAAAGCACTTTATTTGTTTCATTAGGTAGCAGGAACAGGAGGAAGAAGCTTTCAGGAATTACATTTTATTATTACTAAATACTTGTTAGTACTTGCTTGTTATTAAGAATACTTACCTACTTGTTATTATTATTATTATATACTTGTAGTGGTGGATATGTTGAAGATCTGGCTCAGCCAGTGGGGAAAGTCCAGGTTAAGGGCTACACTCTTACATTGGAGTCTGATCATGCGTCCTTTTGTAAATCACAGACACCATCCTCATGTCTGTAGAACTAATAAATACATCACAACTAATGTTATAGACAGCTTAAAGTTATCACCTTTTTTAAATGTCAAAAGCAGTGTTGATAGAACTGCAGCTAATGATAGTTTTTATTATCAGTTTATTTGTCAAATGCCCCGATGTCAACATATCTGTCAGTTGGAAATGCCCTTCACATGTTCACTTTGTCCTGGGTGATGTCTTCAGATGTTCAAACTTAATGATAATTGATTTATTGAAGACGTGCGGTTTGCTTCATAACTGCACGACAAAGTCGGGGAGCAAAATAAACTCTTGCATAAACAGGCCTTTATTGACTGATTTAGCGATTTCTAACCTACGTTAGGTGTTACCTCTGTGAGGCCCTGCAGACAGGAAGTGATCGTCCAGCACAGCATCCTGTATGGTGTTTAGTTTGGAGGCAGTCAGTTCACAGAGAATGCCTTTGTTATTGCTGTTTTGTTTTGTTTGTTTTTGTTCGTTATCTCAAACTGTCAGTGTGATGAATCGGAACTGTATTGTATTTTATGCCTGTTGGATACGCATGCTGGTGATCTCAGCTGAGTTTGTGAGCGATGGTGGGTTACATCATGTTGAACCTGGACTAAAAGGATTAACTGAGGCAGAGATTAGTTTCCTAGCAGGTGAACTAGTGACTGGCTCCTAGTTTATCTCTGGTGTCACTTTATCGCCCTGTGGAGATGCTCTGGAGCAGGACATGAAACCACTGTGATCATTTAAGATAAGATTAGCTTTTATTAGTCCCGCTCTGGGGAAATTCACAATAGCATGAGCTGAAAGACAGTTTCTGTAGCAATATGGTATAGAAGAATTTATGTTTAAAGTGGATATACCAAGGCAAACAGGCATTTTTAAAGAAAATTCCGATTTTAGGATTGCAAGTAAAATAACTTTGATGTGTGATTATCTTCATACTAGCAGGACTGATGTCTCACATGATAATGGTTTCTCTCCGTAGGTCTTTTTATAACGTGGTCCACCACAACGTGATTTGAACGGTTCGCACCCAAAACACACACAGGGCAGGTGAGAAAAATCTGTTTGTTTTTATATTATTTTGTCTGGCCTTGATGCAGTCCAGCAAACAAATTGCAAATATTAGCCTTATCGGACAGGACACATTATTTGCCAGCTGTATCCTAACCCTAGCATAAATACTCAAGTGTCTTACAGTTGCTTAGGAATAATATTAAACTTTAATTTTACAGACAAGTAGTCATTCTGTTCTGTAAGAGACGTCAGAGTGGACTGAGAGACAAGTCGTCCTGCTCTCCTCATCCCATCACAGCCTGGAATAACATTCATTTTCTTACTACTCTTATCTTCACTTGTAATGATCAAAATAAAAACAAAATGTAGTTGTACATTATTACTTTAATTTCATTATCATCTTTATATATATATATATATATATACATGTATATATATATATATATATAAAACGCACACACACACACATATATATATGTGTATATATACACGTCTATATATATATATATATATATGGCTACTTCACAGTTGTAGTCTGAAAGTATAAGTCAGCCTTCAGAAGTCAACCATTCAACTGCTGCATGCACATGTGTGTGTGCTTTTGTGAAAGTAGGAGGATGGCGGTGAATGTCTACTCCACCTCTATGACCATAGAGAACCTGAGTCGTCATGACATGTTGGCATGGGTTAACGACTCCCTCCAGCTCACCCACACAAAGATCGAGCAGCTCTGTTCAGGTAAATGCACACTTTTTTTAATTAATACGCTCAGCTTGTGATTAAATTCAAAATGTTGATAATACAATTTTTCTTTCCGTAGGTGCTGCTTACTGTCAGTTCATGGACATGCTGTTTCCAGGGTGCATACTGTTGAAGAAAGTCAAGTTCAATGCTAAGCTGGAACATGAATACATCCACAATTTCAAGGTCTTACAGGCTGCATTCAAGAGAATGAATGTGGACAAGGTTAGAAGACACACACACTGACTAGATTTAATTACACAAGCCTTCCTCCTTGATTTACAGTTGTTGAAATGTGTAAAGATACATCAAAGAAAAAGACAAGAAAGAGATCTTTAAGAAGCACCAGTAAGACTGTGATCCTTCTTGGCGTTGAAGCTCTCTGGTCATTACGACATTATAACAGCAAATACTACATAGCTGTCGAGTTACAGTAGAAATTCTATTGTTTTTAATGGCAATGATAGTTGAAAGAGTTTGGCCTTTAGTTTGATATGTGATTGTGTGAGATGAGGGGTGACATGCAAAGGTGGTCACAGGCTAAACATAATTAGGGGACACTGTGGTCAGCATCTTAAAGATGGCCACTGGGATGCTCCAAAATAGACGCGTTGTCCCCACATTTCATATAGTGACCCTTTGAACTGCGGCTTGTGCCTCCATTCCCATTTTTTTCTGGGTTTCCAAGAATTAGCGTTTCTGTAAGACCACATGCAGCCGGCACCTCTGCTGCTGTTTGAATAAGATTACATAAATCTTTACAGTTCTGTGAAATCCTTCCTCAACACCTTGTCCCTCTGTCCTTCCCTCGGCCCGTCTCCTCCTGTGTCTCTCTCAGATCATCCCTGTGGAGAAGCTGGTGAAGGGGAAGTTTCAGGACAACTTTGAGTTCCTTCAATGGTTTAAGAAGTTTTTTGATGCAAACTATGACGGTAAAGAATATGACCCCGTACTGACACGGCAGGGCCAGGAGGTAACGCAGACTCCGCCCAACCCAGGTACAGTACGCACACACATACACACACACACACACACCTGTCTTACCTTCAAACTGTGAGTCACTTGGGTTGTTCTGTTCTGGCTCTGGTTGTATCTCTGCAGTTGTATACAGCTACAGTATTTTGAATATGCATAATTTTTACTAGGTGTACACAGTCTCACGCATCTTCTCAAAGCACACACACTACTCAAACATTGCTAACAGTGGCAGGAGCGGTACGTGCAAGTGGTCTAAAACCTGCCAGAATACTAGAATTGTTCTGTAAGGTTATGAAATCAAAGCACACAAAGACCTCTTAGGAAGGATAAATCTTTGCGTGTTTGTGCATGTGTGTGTCTTCTTTCTTTTGTACTTCTACTTCATGAAAAAAATTAGCTGCAGTTTGCAGGCTTTGAGGCCTTCAAAAAGGCCGCAAAAGACTTTTTGAAAAGTGGGGAAAGTTTTGCCGGTCCTCGGCTCTTGATGAGGCTTGTTGACCGGTTTTTCCTGTACGATTGCATAGTTGGAAGCCGATTTAACTAAGGGTAAGAATTAAGAATTACTCTTTGTCTACGCTGACATATGAGCGGCACAACAGTGACTAATCCGCTAATCCCTCATCAGTCTCTACGCTGCCTCTGTTCAACCACAGTAGTTCTGTGTACTCAGTAGTGTTTGACAGCCCAATACCCAATACTGTACTTAGAGAAAACTCAAAAAGAGAGACACACGTGTAGAGTATGTCCAGTGTAGACAACTGCATCGGTTAAACTGAAGCAAATTGGTCACCTCACACAGACAACTGACGGCTTACTAAAAGCAACACAGCTCAGACGTGTCTGTCCAAAGTGTATATATACATGTGCATGTGTATTTGTGTCTCCCAGGCCCCATGAGAACATCTCCCACAGTACCAAAGACTGTTCCCACCCCCCAGAGGCAGATCAACGTAGCAGCAGCCCGCAGGAGCACTCCAATGACCCGCAACGGAGGAGACGCTGAGCTCATAGAGCTCAACCAGCAGGTACGTCTGCTGTGATCTGTTGAGCACCAGCCTCCTCGTGTGGGTCTCGCTTGAAACTGTATGATTAAGGGCTTCATTGTCTTCATTGTTCATGAAGCGGTTTGGAAGATTCTCAAAATTGCACTGTGACACTTGTCTCTCTTTGAAAGAGAAAGAGAGCTTTTTGGCACAAGCGACATCATGGGGAGAATACCAAATGGGTCCCAGCTCGCCCTGCTCTGCCCTTTCTAACGACATAACAACACAAGATGTCTGTGCCCAGACTGTGCCGCGGTGAAAACAGGGCACAGGAATTTTTGGACTGACTCAGCATATTCTCGCTTTGCTGCAGTCTGTTAATAAAATAAATCAGATAGATCAATGAAACATAAAAAGCTTCATTTGAGGTTATCATAAAACAGATTTGCACTGTACTTTTTTTTAACCCTAAAAATCTTAACAATGCTGTTTTGATGAATGCCTCTTTTTACGTGTACTACATTCTCACTGGTTTCTTTAAAAAGGTATGTTAATTGTTTTTATTGCTGTCTTGGGTCACAGCTGCTGGATATGAAGCTGACTGTGGAGGGTCTGGAGAAGGAGAGGGATTTCTACTTCGGAAAGCTGAGAGACATCGAGCTCATCTGCCAGGAAAACGAAAATGAAAACAACCCAGTCCTCGGCAGAATCATGGATACACTGTACGCTACAGAGGTAAATGCAGTCAAATTACACACCCTGAGCACATGCATCCACATGAAGCATTTCACACCTTCAGTTTTTACTTCGATGCAGTAATAGTGTGTGTACTCGAACTATGCCAAACTAGCTTCCAGTTCACGACTCGCACCTGCTGCAGTAAGCTGTCTATGATGTGGTAACTTGCATGCAGATAAACGCCGAGAATGTTTTGTCTTAGTTTGACAGTCGGAGGTTTTAATTCAACTCTGTAATCACATTTGAGGACCGTAGTTGACCGTAGTTGTTGAGCAAATATTCATTTGTGTCTGTGTATATCACGTTGCTTAGTCAGGCGGAGAGTGGACAGAGAGAACAGCCAAAGCAACATAAAACACCTCAGTGAGGCTGCTTGAACTTCTGCTGGAAACTGGAAAAGGGTGTCTCATCTGTTAGAGTGTGAGGTTCAGTCCCCAGCAGCAACTTGGATTTGATTCCAACTCATGGAGCTTGGCTGCACATCTTCCCCTGGTCTACAGCTGTAGACTGCTACAGCTGTTCTATTTAATAAATGAATAAGATAAAAGACCCTCACTAAGACCAAGAAGAAGAGAATTATCGTGCTAAAAATCTACAACAAAAAGCAGATTTCATGATGTTCATCCTGCTGTACGTTGACCTCAGCCTCATCTTGCAGGAGGGATTTGCACCCCCAGAGGATGAAGACATTGACGAGGGGGCACAGGGTGACCAGGAGGAGTTCTGAACTCTTCTTCCTCTGTTCATCACCTTCATCAACCTGTCCTCAACTCCCCCAATTCTCACCCTTCAACCTACCGGATCATTATTGTCATAACGCCCCCCCCCCTTTATTTTTTTTATAATCTCCCTTACTTCTCTCATCTTGTCTGCGGCTGTCCATATCCATGATGACTTTGCTGCACAGCCTAGCTTCCCAAGCTCTTATTAGCGAAGGACACTTAACCCAGACCTGTCTGGACCAGGGCCCAGTAGCCTGACTTGGCATACGTATTCTAACCTGTTACCAGAGGGTACAGTTACACTGGGGACAGTTGTACCGCAGGGTTTCTTTAGCCTGCTAGTCTGTCAAAGGTTGATAGCAATGAGATTATAAGGATCCAGCACTGACAGCCTGGAGCCAACGGTGCTACCCATCCGTCTGTCTCGAAAGGCAGGCCACATTCTCTCACCATGCACTTTGATTGGTGACCACACTCATCGAGGCACACTTTCATCAGGATTCATGCAGAGTTTATATAAGAAACCACACAATGTTTTCCACACAATGTGATCAGTGTAAGAGTATTTTGGCTGCAAATTTCACAAAGTGAGATTATAAACGACGTTAAGCCCAAAAGAAGATAGCACTTACAGTATATTTTGAACAAATTGCACATGATGGCACATGTGAACATACCTTTAGCCCGCAGACATATCACAGACTTTGAACTGCTCACATGTGCATAAAGAAGTCGTCATTCCAAGGTAAAAACAACACAGAGTATGTTCCTATTCATCAAGTCGTCCCACCAGAGAGGGTTTGCTCATGAAACTGTTTGGACAGCTTGTTTATGAGACAGCATTATGTATTTATGTTTTTATTTATTTATCTTTTTTAATCTGCTACAGTTTCTGACAAAAAAATATGCGGTTTTGGATTTGGGGAAATTGAAGGTCTTGCACTAAATGTAGCGAAACAAACAGAATGAAATGATCCAAAATGCCAACATGCAGTGACTGGCTGTAGCCATAAAGATATAGGAAGATGCTATTTTATATTTTATAGATTTGTTTAAAAGAGGTTTGTTTTTTATTTACATTAAAGTTCTTAATAGCCAAGTCAGAGGTGTCAGTGTAAAACTTATTTATCAGACGGATGTCAGGCTTTGAATTCTATGAATGAACAAATGTAATAAAAAAAAAAAAAAAAAAAGAATACTACAGACACACTACAAAATACTAATGTTTGACTGTTCTGATTGAGTTAAACATTATAGCTGCTATTACTATTTTTCTGTTGCTATTTAATTGAGTTTTGTCGCAAAGCCACACCACGATGGCTGCCAAGTCACTGTGGGTGTGGCTTATCATGATTGACAGCCAGGCTGAGAGTGATTGACAGCAATAGGACCAGTCCGAGAGAACAAAACATCAAACCCTCTCTCACCGTTTGTTTTCATAGCGGCCATGTGATAAACTTGCATCATTTGGAGTTACTGCTGGAATGAAATAAAGCTCTGAGGTTCAAGAAAAGTAACAAACCCTGTCCTTGTGTGTCATTGCTGATTTTATTTATCAGGAGCTGTGTTATCTCACTCGAGTGGAACCATGAGGATGCTAAGTCTTGCTGTCATGTTGCCGAGAAATCGTTATTCATCACTAAAATCACTATTTTGGGACCAGGAGAGACGTTTATTGCAATGGAAACAAAAGTACAATTGAAAAATTAACATATTGACCCAGTGGGATGGCCCCTGTGGTCAGTGGTTCAGCTTCCCCTCAGATTAAATGGATGAGGTTTGTGCCAAGCGCTAAGTGCCTCTTTCAAGAGATGCTGCCGCCAAAATTCACCGTCTGTCCAACAGACTGCAGCCAGACTGATAACTGCAGCAGGCTCTCGGTTTGGCTGAACCTGATACTTGTTGGTGATGGAGCCTGCAGCGGAGAGCTCACAGGGATCAGATAGTACATGCAGGAGTTCAAATGGCTCTCAATGGAAACTCAATTCATTACCTTTTCCTAGCAAATGCTTGGCTTCATCCTGACCAGTCCTCTGGTCCAGCTTTTATACACGTTACAGGAAGGTGGAAATTGACTGAACATTTTTATATTTTTGTTCCAAACTGAGTTTTCAATATTTAATTTATTGTTGCTAAAATATGATTATGTAGGAAAATTAGTGGCAGAGCAGCCTTGGGCTCCTAAAAAGTCATGCAGCTGGGACTTTGAGTTGTCTGATTGTGTTATTGGTTTGTGTGCAAGTGTTAGAAGCCCTTTTTGATTTTGTTTGTTTTTGTTTGTTTTGTTTGTTCATAACTTCCTGTTGGCTCAGTTATTGGCTAATCAGTTAATCGACAATAGAGGCAATAGACTGGCTGCGAAAACGTTGTGGCTAAATGCTCGTTCAGACTTGTATGCAGATGTAATTTTTAAATGCGTTTTGATTCAAGTTCCGTTTTAAAATGAAACGTTGGGCCTGTTTGAACTCGTCTGGTTCCCGCATAGAAATTAAACTAACGGACCAAACGCATCAATCTGACGTCATGCCAACAAAGAGACGTGGCACGCGGACGTTTAAATCAGCAGCAGCTCTGTCAGCGTCCCGTACTTCAGTTTCATTCAGCAGGGGAAGAAGTAGCCAGGAAGTCACGGTACCCCGAGCTAGTAACACCCCATCTGGACCAGAAACATGGCTTCAAATAATGGCTCAGTCGGCAAATGGGAGGTAGTGAAGAAAGGGAAGAAAAATAACAGTTCAGGTGGAGGGAAGAACCCGACTGACAAGAAAACCGGCGGCGGGGGAAGGAAAGCCCTGGGCGAATCTAACCAGCCATCCAGACGTAAGTGAACATGGCCCGCAGAAGACTGCTGCTAGCTACTCTTTGACCCATTTAGCTCGCAGTAAATGTTCAAATGAAGGAAAATGAATGGGGCTACCTGTTCAGCTGTGTCTGCGATCTAAAATGTCTCTTTTATATCGTACTTTCTGGTGTCTTGGCGGTAATATGATACTGTAAATGACGATGTTTATTAACTGTCATTTGGTTTGACAAGCTAGCCACTGTAGCATAGCATCGCGCAGTAACGCTACTTCCTCTGAATATTTTTTTCTTTTTTGCTGTCATATTTCGGGGGTTTAACGGTTTCTCTTTATGGTTATACTTTGTCTCTTCTGCTGACATATTAATTTCAAAATGACAGCTAGCCTTTTGGGGCTGTGGGGTCCTACCACATACCGCTAGAAGGAATTGCTAATTTGTCATCTTGTGCAGTTAGCTGCTAGCAGCTTTTTAAGCGTTGTGTCAACACGGGCAACGTCATCACTGAGGAGTTGCATGTCTGAAGCATGTGTTAACTGCTTTTGTGACCTCTTCGTCTGGTACACTTTTAAATGCATCTCCAAAGCGTTGTTTCAGCTGAACAGTATAACGTTAGGCTAAGTAAGGCATATGCTTATTTCCACTTGGCCAGCTGTTACTGTTACCTGTGGTGATTTATCAGTGTGACTGCTTGAATCACAAGTTTCCATCTCGGCATAGTTTACTTAAAGGATAAGGCCTGGTTTATTCTGTATGTTCCACACTGTCAACAAATGAAATGAGCAATCATTTAGCTGATCGCACTAACAAGTAAAATTATTTGTGCAGCCACAGCCTGAAATAATTTATCCCTCTACTATTGTCTAGAAAGAGTTAAAATAACGTATTGTTAAGCTTACTGACTCGTTTCTTCATTGTGATGCATAATATGATATTTACTAGTCTCATTAGTGTACTGAATATGTATTAATTTGCTGCTAAAATGTTTAGAAAAGCAGTCATTTTTAAATATAAAATTATTGTTATTTTAAAAATAAATTAATAATTATAATAAAACTATTATCATAAATATAATATAGTATAAACATATTTTTAAAAAATAAAATTAAATTAAAGTATGTATCCTGGGTGTTTCTGACTCAGGGATCCTGGTAGGTTACTCCTCATAAGAAAGAGTGTGATGGTTCTTCATAGGCCCAACCTATTAGAACATAAACAGGCCTACGATGGATTGTTTTCTTCTATGTTCAAAATATGCTTTTACATTCGGTAAACTTAGAGGCAACTTCCCAACAACAACAGCAGCACCCTCTCCAGAGATATGGCTGTGACTTAAGTAACGGGTGGTCGAGAAGATTAGATCTCAGCCTTTATTTGTTTATTCAACAGTTTTATCAGTTAATCGGCCTGTCCAAAGTCTGTTTGCCTGGTCACTGTGGCTGTGAAGAGGTGGTGTAAAGGTTTTGTCTGAAAGAAATCACTTTTCTTTTCAGTATAGAAACTGTCTATCCACCACAGTAATTATGTGAAAAACTGAACTGAATTTACGCAGTGTAACCAAAAGTGTGCTTCAGCATTGCCAGGCTCTACAAATTGTTTAGTTAATTTTGAACTCTTAAAGATAATAATGCCAAATATCGGTTTATTCCCTTAAAGGCCTCCATATTTTTTATCATGAGACTGCTACTGCACAGTTTGTGATTCAAAATAATCTTCCAGCCTCAGGTTCAGCTTGAGGTTTGTATTTGTTAGAACAGGCTTTGTGGGTTGTGTTATGTGTCCTCACAAGGCAACATCAGAAAGAAAAATATTACTTATATAATCTTTTCTTATGCTTGGAGCAGCTTTTAAAAACTGACACTACACTTAAGAGAACGGATGCAATACTTATATTGGTCCTGTTTAACAACCCAATTCAGTGGTGTCTCAATGCCAAACTGCCAGCCAATAGTTGGAAATCCCACAGAGAAAGAAATGTGATCAGAGAAGGAAGCCTTGCCTTGCTGCAGTCCACTCTCTGTAAGGCAGGTAGACAGGTAGTGATGGTGGACACAGCCTAAGTCTCCCATGTTTCCACTTGTGACAAATCCAGTAGGTTTTCATACAGATGTGCAGCTACGCTTTGTGACTTATTTGATTATATCTGGGGTTTTACTGTGAGAGTACATAGGAAAGAAGTAAAAAGGAATTTCACACTCCCCATGGACACATTCTTGAATTTGATATTCATGCAGTGTAACATCTACATGGCAGCAGACACCAAAACAACAAGATGTTACTCATGAGTTCAGTTTGCCTTGTTGTGATGGATTTATTTCAGTTCAGGGAAGTGAAGAATAAGTCTGACTAACCAACATTTGAGTAGAAAAGCTGTGACAGTACTGAACATTGACACTTCACTTCTCAGCCCTGTAACACACACACACACACGCACACACACACAGACCCGATATAGATTTAGGTTTGTCAGCAACACGTACAGCTAAATGACGAGTGAACAACTGGTGACCTCTGTCAACAGTGACTCAAACCTGTGGGTGGGTCTGAGTGCGATTCGTCTGTTAAAGTTAGCTAACACTACGTTAACTTTTAAAGCGAGTCTCATTCTCAGGTTGTCAAAGACCGACAGCTTGGGCTGGCATGTCAACCCGAGCCACCAATAGGAAGCGTCGGTATTTGATAAGCGTAAAATGAGAAGCAACAATCAAATATTTTCCTGAAAGTTACATAGACTTGCTTTAAATTCTGTAAATATATTTGCTGCATGAATTAGATTAGAGCCTGATGGAACAGCTAATTCTGAATTTTAATATTAATTGCATGGATCTCAGTAAGTTTTACTCGAAGGCTGTATTTTTTCCTATTTCAGCAACATAATAACATGTAGCTTACTCAAACTTTCTTCCACTTTAGTTTACTACAAACAGTCGGGAAATTAGTACACAAGAAAAAATGAACTGCATATTTCTATTTTTCTTTATGTGTTCCCTAGGAAAGTATGAGAGCCACAAACAGGGAAGTACAGACGGACTTGTTGGTTTTAGTCTTTTCGTGGAATTTGTTCATGACAAATGAAATGTAGAATAACATCAGCCTTATTCTGTTCTGTGGCTTTTACATCCTGGGAATAAAAAAATAGATAAATAAAAGCTATGGAATACAGAATATTTAAGATTGAAAATGGGATTGTTTTGGTATCAAATATACAGATCGGTGATATCTGATACCTCAGTATGCATAGTTTGTTAGCATTTACCTTCAAAGCATAAAACTCTGATATGAACTCTGTTGAAGTGGACACAGTTTTGGCTCTTAGCGAGTAGCTCACACGGGAACACGTGGAATTTCTGCTGGTGCTTAACTCAGTTCCTTTGTGAATTGTAGTGAGTGTTGCATGAATATTGTCAGGGATAAAAAGAGCCCATTACGTAAGCCCTAGAAGGAGGTTAGAAGCACTGAATGTGAGAGGAGGGAGCAGCTGGGGAGGGGATTGCGACAGTTTCACGGATTAACTTGATTTTCAGGACACGGGGGTGGATGTAAGAAAGTGTTATTGAAGGAAGAAGTTCGAGAAGAGGCTCATGCCAACACAGAGCCGATTCTAACCACTGCTGCCACTTGTTTCCTTCAGCACCCCTGAAGATGTCAGACACTCTGTACGACGGCTTTGAGAAGATGGGAAAGAAACAGAACAAGGAGCAGGTTCCGCCACCAGCCGAGTCTGAGAATAAGAAACCCTCATCGAGTAAACAAGCCAAAAAATCGCACTCCAGCAATACAGTCACCCCGCCAACTCACAAGACCCTCGAGGAAGCCTTCAAAGCTGTGAGTACTGCACAAACCTTCTCTATTTCCCCTCATCGTACTGACGGTCTTTTTAAAACTTTCTGGTGGTTATATTAAGGACTTAGATATTTAACTTCTCTTATTTCTTACAGTTTAATGAAACCAGAAACATTTTTTGGGTTCTTTGGAGGATTCTGTCATTGCTTTTTGCTGCAAAACACTGTTTACCACTGAAGTTTAATTTAAAATTAGTAACTTATCACCCTCCGTAGTGTAACAATTTGTCTGACCATTGTTGGTGAATGGAAAGATAAAAATAAATGTAATCTGTTTTATGAAACCACTAAAAGCCATAAATGTCTTCATACAAACACAGAGAAACAGTGCTGCATTGTGGCATCTTCAAAGCAAACCATCACATGCTGAAGTGCAGCATCGTCTTTGCATAATGGACATGTTGTTTCTGAGTTAGCAGCCTTAATGTTTTCTTTATTTTGTACTCTTGTGTTGTTGGGTTTTTTTTTAGCTGGATATCGGCGACCTGAAGCAGCAGTTGGCCCGCAGTCAGACCCTGTTTCCAGAAAACCCATCAGTGTGGGTCAAGGACTTGGCAGGATACCTCAACCTTAATCTGACTGCACCAGAGACTGAGCCCACACTCAGCAGCTTTGCTCATGGTCAGTCAGATTCAGTTTTTATTTTGTTTTAAAGCAAGATTAACAGCAAAATATGGCTCACATTTGACATAACCTTCAGAAACTACTAGCTGTTAAAAGTCTCTGCAGAGAAATGACACTATAACCAAAAGTCTGCCCTTATTTCATGTCCTCTCGTTCTGTCTTTTGTCTCCAGACTACCCATACTGCCTTACTGGAAAAGAGCTGAAGGGAGTGATCAAAGGCCTCATTGGACGTTGCAGTGACATTCTGCCAGATTTTTTTGACCACTGTGTTTATACTATGCTCAGGGAGCTGGACAGACAGTCAGGTACAGTACCTGTAAGAGCTCACGTGGAGGGTTGGAAGTGGTTTGTCTTGTGGATAAAGATATGAGTTTAAATTCGTGCCAACACATCGTGTGGGAAACATTCTGTTTCATATTTTAACTCATGTTTCCAGTGTTGACCAGATTTAGAGATTTGTATCACCTGGCTCACTTATGAAAGTAATTTTGCTAATGCATCACATGACACATAAAAAAGAAACTTTCTCACAACAAGACTGTGGAGAAACAAAATTTTAGCCGCTGTTCTTCTGTGACGGGCAGTTAAATGGTCAGGGGCTGTTAAATTTGATTTTTTTATTTTTTTTGCCTTCCTTTGACATCAACACTCATGATAGGAAATGTGGGTAGAGCGACAAAAGGGGGATGACAACTGGACTTGAAACCATGTAATTACGTCTTAGGATGCAGCACCTGATCAGATTAGTATTTTACCTTGATTTGCTCATAGTCAGAAAATATGGGGACTACCAGGCTCACAGTTCAAAAAACAGACAAAAACCAAAACTTTAAAAACCTCAAACGGCTTTTTCCTCTGTTTCCAGGAGAACCTCTGCATGGCTACAGAGTTTGCATTCAGGCAGTTCTGCAGGACAAACCCAAAATAGCCACCCAAAACCTGCCAGAGGTGAGTGACTGCTGTGTCCTTGAGTCCTGCTTCTCTACATCGACTGTATTATTGCTTTCTCTTTTAAAAACTGGTTACCTCTGTTTTGTCAGACTCGCAGCTTTAGTTCTGTTGTCCAGTGTACTGGGGACTTGTCTCTCCCAATGACCTTTCAGTAATATGTTGTAATATCCTTCCCTCCCCTCCAGTATTTGGAGATGTTGCGGTCAGTTCAGAATCGTCCAGCCAAGTGTTTGACCATCATGTGGGCTCTTGGCCAAGCTGGATTTTATGACCTCAGTCAGGGACTAAGAGGTAATATACAGTCAGACACTTACCCAAATAATTCATACACACTCTCACGCAACTACAGAGCACATACTCGTTCAGATATGTCGACACAGCGTGTTATCGTCCTGTGCACTGCATTAGTTTCAGTCTGTGTCTCCCCTCTCTCCCACTTTCCCAACTACATGTGCAGACAGAAAATCTGGGTTGGGGGTTAATGAAGCAACAGTGCACACTAGAGCAGTAACACACTAACTGACAGCCATCTGTGTGCTTAAATGCATGATAACTTCAAAAACTCAGCTGCTGCTCCAGGTTGTTGCCTTGTATTTGGTGAGGCTGTGAGGTGGGTGTCAGTATGTGGGCCCGGGTGAGTGAATGTTCTTGGAAACTTACATAACAATCTTCAAATGCAATATAAGACTACTGAGTATCATTTGACTCGCCGAAGGCACAGTAAAGGCACAGTGTCTCATTCTCATTCTGAGGCCGTTTATAAAGCTGAAAATGCAAAATGTTCTGCATGTTCTCTTGATGCTGGAATATAATCAGAATAAAGCCTTTCCAAAATGTGAGGAAAACCCTGTCTGAACACCATAATCTCGTTTCAAGAATTTGAAAAGCAAAGCCGTCTGAGATTTTGATATAATTGGATTTTCAAAATGTCCATTTTGTCCTTATTCCAGCAAAACCCGTTTTTTTTTTTTGTTTTGTTTTTTTGATGCATTTAATGTGAGAACTCGAAGCTATTGTGTGATGAATCAAGCTCTTTATTTGTGTTTCAGTGTGGCTGGGAATCATGCTTCCTGTGCTGGGAGTGAAGTCCTTATCTTCTTATGCCATTGCATATCTGGAGAGACTTCTCCTGTAAGTCTGTCTGACAAACATGTGGCTGATATTTTGTCTTTAGTTTTGTAGGCTTTTAAAATAGAGCAAAAACCTTATTTTCGGTACACCTGAAGTGTGACTACTAATATTTTCTCCCTTTGGAATAATTTAATTTGCATTATTTTGGAAAAATATTAATTAATCTACATTGACTCTTAAATGTGTGCTTAATATTCTTCTTCTCCCAGACTTCATGCAAACCTGACTAAAGGATTTGGTATCATGGGTCCTAAAGAGTTCTTTCCTTTACTGGATTTTGCCTTCATGCCCAAGAATGCACTGTCATCAAGGTAAATGCAACCTAAAGAGTTTCCCCTAGGGGATAAATAAAGGAATTCTGATTCTGATTCTAATGCAAACACTGCTGCCCAGTCCAGTTTTCTTTATGTCTTTAGAGGTAAAAGCATTTCATGCATCTGCATGAACATGATGGCCACAGCTCACTGTGGTTTTTGAGTGATTTCTACCAAAAATCAACAGCTAACAAAAGCTATTTGTGTTTGTGATCAGCCTGCAGGAGCAGCTGAGGCGTCTGTACCCTCGACTGAAGGTCCTCGCATTTGGAGCCAAACCTGAGAGCACATTACACACATACCTGCCATCGTTTCTGTCCAGAGCCACACCACACTGTCCAGATGACATGAAAAGAGAGGTAAGACACACACACACACACACACACACACACACACACACACTTTGATTCATTTGATTGATGATCATAAAAATTCACTGGTTTGCTATGATGAACTGTATTTTCAAACATTGAAAAGTCGAACCTTTGTCTCAGTCTCTTCCTGTTCTGTGTTCTTGCAGCTGCTCAGCAGTATGACAGAGTGTTTGTGTGTGGATGTGCAGAGTCTAGGAGTGTGGCGGCAGCTCTATACAAAGCACTTACCCCAGTCCAGGTGGGTCACACACTTTTTTTTTTGTCTGTGAAAAGTAGAAAGGAAGCAGTGTCGTTCTGTGGCAAAAGTACACGTCACAATTAAACTTCCACTGAAGTGAAATGCAGTTGTAAATAAAAATGGCTTCTGTGATGTTTCTTGATTTCGTTCACTCACATACTGTTAGAGCTGATTTTTCCTCGTTTTGTCCCCCCTCTACAGTTTGCTGTTGAACCATTTATTGAATTCCTGGAATATCCTGCCACCAAAGGTACCAAATCCTGCCCTGAAGTCTGATAGTTCATGAACTCGACTCACTGGACTTTTATGAGAGCAGTGGGGCCTGCTGTCACTCCTCGGAGAGCGACACCTTTATTAAAAAATTCAAGCTCAGTGTGATGCAGGCTCACAGTTTCCAGCAAAGAATAAATTGTTTTTCGTTTTGGGAAAAGTGTAAACTCTTGTTTAATCTTCTTTGTGATTTCTTTTGCATCTTTAGCTCCGGAAGAACCTTGAAGAAACGATCCAGTCTTTCAAAGTGACCAATGAAGAGATGAAAGACACAGTTGAATCTCAGGACCTTCAGGAGTGCAATAGCCTGTGCCAGGTGAGACGGACGGCTGAACTAAAACTGAACTAATGCCACAAAACAACATCTTCCTTTTGTTTAATATCAAAATTCAGTTTTAAATGTAGTCTGGGTAGTTCTGAGTTTGGTTTAAGACGAGCTTAGACAGAAAATGGCATATTTTAATAAAATAAACTACTTATGTACTCCATACCTCATCACATGGATGCATAGAGAAGTTTATGTATTTACCCACCACATCAAAACATTTCCCAACTTTAATTTACAAGCACCTCTGGAATATTTAGGATGAATACCCCACACCTACCTAACACTTGATTGTCAGACACCAAAGTAGAAATCTGAATTTGTATCTTGTCTTCTGCCTCCAGAATCTGCAGATAAAGATGCGAGGTCGTGGGTTCCCATGGTCCAAACTGCTCATGGTTCTGCTCGTGTTTGCTGCCGGCTTCATCGCTCACGACATCAGATCGCACGGCTCCTTTGCAGGTCCGTCTTTGTCCTGTTTACTCATCACGCCCTCTAGCTTTTCTTGTTTGTTTCTTGCTGTCTCACGATGCGTGTTGTGCGTCTTAGATTCCGCCACAGCCAGGCATCTTCGCAACTCAGGGGTCACAGCCGTATCTCAGCAAGCCTGGAGCAAAATAAACGTCTACACCAAACAGGGCTTCAGGTACGACCTCACTCTCAAACATGCTGAACTCCCAACATATGCATATGTGAAGCAACTGTGGAATACACCATCCATTAGAAGCTCTCCTCAGACGCTTTGGCTTCACTTCCTGTATGCAAAGCGGTTTGTTCACTGTCTGCTGTACTGACTCAGTGTTAGCAGACACATTTTCCCTAAGTGGTGTTTTAAATCCTTGTGTTTCGTCTTACTTTTAACCTTTATGACATTTCACATTAATACAGCTAAACACCAAAACTGAATATTATGAGCTGTTTTATTGGTTGTATTCGTACACAGGTGTTTAATAAAAGTTGGTGTAAATAATATAACATGCTGCTAATAATAATAAAATATCCCTCAAGAGTCATTCCGACATGTTTGTAAATTGAACTTAATTAACATACACTGGGTATAAATGAGATCAGCATGTGTCAGAAACACTGCAGTAGGCAACAAGCCCCGGGCAAATCCTTCACATCCAACTTGTCTTTGTATTGTGTGTGTTTCTGTATCCTGTGTAGCTGGCTGGAGACAAACACTCCTCATTATTACTCTGAGTGTGTGCGGATTGTGGGACCACTCATGGAACAAGGTCGTGAAAAGGCAAAAACAGCAGCCATCTTCATCTCTGAAAACACCACGCGGTTTCTTCTCTGGGTCAAAGAAAAGACACCGCAGGCCATTGAATGGGTGAGGCTGTGCATAAGTGGATTTAAATCATGTTATTTATTCAGGTCTGCTTACAATTTGATGAGACTGAACATGTTTGATGATTTAATATTTTATGTCACTGACTCATGTCTTACCTGTCTGCCCAGGTTAACACCAACACTCCAGACGGTGTATTCCAGGTGTTGGCCTATATAAAGGAGCTCCTCCTTTTCCTCCACCATAACTACATCCTACCAGCACTGGTGTATATATCTGACCTGCTACAGCGAGCATGGACCAGCCTACAGGAGTCCTGCAAGTCAGTACCTGTAACATTTATTTTGCATTTTGTATTTTTTCTCTGAACGTGAACGTGTTTACATCTGGCATTAAAGCGAGGGTCAGAGGCCAGCTACACCACCTGTCCTTAAGGTTAAACTTTGCATAGGCACAATGTAACTTTGCTTAATGGAGATCGCTTAGTGTCGCTGAATTAAAACTGGTTACGCAACATAAACTAGTTCACACACTTCAGTAAATCAACAGTTTGAATTTTAGCAATAGCTGGTGCATTCAAGTCCTCATATCCAAATCAAAAAGGTGCATTATGGTGATTTGTTTTCTTTAAGTATAAAGTGAACTCTGAAATGAGCTTTTCTCTCTTGTCCTGCAGCGGTGAGGTGTCTGTATCGTGTCTGCAGGGCCACGCTTTATCCTTCACAAACTCCACGTGGCAGCTGCTCCAACACACAACCTCGGCCATCAAGACGTGGGCTCAGGAGCTGCTGACACGACCGTGATGATCACAGATGCTGGCTTATTCACACACACAGAAAATACACATATGAAGTTATACTCTCTCACACACACACACACACTGACCCAATCTGTGGCAGCCTTTCAGTGAGTTGGCTCCCCTCTCAAGCCATGCCAGGTCACTGTGGGGTCAGGCAAAAGAACTCTTCCATGAAAAAGACCCTGCTGTCTCTTGTTTTGGCTAAATTTTTAAATCAGTTTGCTGTTGTATAGATGTTTTGGGTTTTTTGTTTTTCTACCAATCCTTTTGTCACTGCTGGATGCAGAGGTCCTGTCTCTCTCTGTCCTTGAGTTTTCTACTGCAAAATTTCAGCTATTGCTTTCATTTTTGGGATTAAACAAATAGTGTAATTTATAAAAACAAATGTAGATTTGTAGGTGATTTATAAATTGTTTTTATTTAAAGATGTTAAAAGAAGTCTTATGTGAAAACTTGGTGAAAGGCAGGGAACAGACCAAAAAAAAAAAATCCATATTTCAGACTTCTCCTGGCCACCGAAGACCTTGTCAGCTAATTTCTGAGGGCCACTTTATCATGTTTTCCATGAAGTTGAATCAGACGCAGTGTGGTCGTGTAGGTCAGGCTCATTAAAGCCTTCGTCAAATGTGAAGAGCTGTCTACTGGGCAGCACACAATGCAAAACCTGTGGGGAAAAGGTCACGTCTGCCAGTGGACTGACAACTTCAGTCCATTTGGAGTCAACAAAAATGGGATACAAGCAGTTTCACTTCACTTCAAAAGGTCCAGAAGAAGAAATCTACCTGCTGACTTGTCTGTCCCGCACATCTCCTCGTCTTGTCTTTGCTGCTTCATCGTCTCACTGCTGATCATTTTGCTTTTCCTTTGCCATCAGTAGCTGAACACCTGAGATAAAAGCAGCTCTGCAGTCGTGTATTCATACTTGAAAGCTGATGATGTTCTGTGTGTGTGTGTGTGTATGTGTGCGTGCGTGCACGTTATTCTCAATTATGGGGTCATGAGTAACCCTGTGCCAATGTCCCCCTGTACCTTGAAGTATGACTAATAATAAAAACCCTCGTCTGGGCAAGGCAAATATTTCTGACCAGCTGATACACTAACCCCACCTTGTAAATGAGATGACAAATGTCTTAATTTGTTATGTAAATGGTTTATAATAAAGACTACAACCCATTCACTGTTTTTGGATGGTTCATTAATCCATTTGAGGAAATGATCTCACCCACCATCATGTGAAAAATCAATCTGTTGATGAAGAACGTGGAGTATGAAGAAAGCTCCTAAACTACACCTACAGGGACTTTGTGGTTGTTGGTTTGTCAGCTGGTGTATCTAAATGGTGTTTATTCTGAACCTTTATTTCTACATTCCATTTCTTGTGATTCACACAGATGCACAGGAACTTTCCTCCATCATTTTTTTAATGAAGAATGATGTTTTGTTAAATTTCCCACCCACAGACTACAACGGCACATTGCCGCTTTCAACCAAAATATTGTTTGAGTTATTGAGTTAAAAACACATCATATACAATATGACAAGGCTGGGAGAACCAGGGCCTTCAATTCATTTTCTTTGATTTCACTGACTAAAAGGATTTTCTGAAATTTGCAAAACATGTAGCAGGGCAGGTCCTGCATATTACATATTAGCTGTTTTAATGGCCAGACATCTTGTGGGACAGGAGAAAGATTGTGAGAGTCTGACGTCGACAGGAATCAAAGGAGGTTGGAGGGTGCAGTATTAGCCCTAGTATGTTCCTGAGTAAACTTCAACCCCTTATGGACGGCAGCCTGTCATTGTTAGCCCGTCTATCATTTCCAATCAAAAGTCGATCAATTGATGAAGGCACTGATTTTACCAATCACGGAGCGTATTCATTCTTTGGAGAACCGGCTCTGGTCCACAAAAAAGGCGTGAAAAAAAACGGTATAAAGTGCGAATTGAGCTGCGTAGTCCCACTTTCTGTGGACTTCCCACCTCACAATTATACCTGTTTATCTGACGCCTACCTATCCCCTTCGATAGCTCAGTTGGTAGAGCGGAGGACTGTAGTGGAATACCATAAGACATCCTTAGGTCGCTGGTTCAAATCCGGCTCGAAGGAGGTGATCTTTTACCTTACGCATGATAAGACCGACAGCGCTAGCTGCGACTACTGAGATAAGCTAGGTGTGCAGCGGTGGCAAGCTAATATGTAATAGAATACTATTTATTATTAATGATAATAATTATTGTATACATTATTATTATTATCAACATTATCAATATTATTGTTATATGTATATATAGATATACCATGTCATGCCACAGGGAGGCGCTAAGGTGCATGTTATAGAAAGCGCGTCTGCGTCGTTATGTTGTTGTTCCGGTTGATTTACTGCAGCCGTACAACAGAAGAACTGTGACCGTGAGACTGATATGTCCGCAGTTTAGCAATAAACGTGCCAAGAACGGCTAAAGATGATTCATCTCCATCGTTCACTTCTTTCCTCCGAATGCAACGTTAGCTGTACCACAACTCAACAGAAATTGCATTAGAAATAAACACTTCGATACATTATTGATAAGCTAAGGTAAAAACAGTAAGTCAGAAGACATTGGACAGCGCCCGCGGTTTGATCCCGTGTAGGAAGTTAACCGTGAAATCAAAGAGATTTCTACATTGAAATAACCACTGAGCTGAGTTCTACAACTAATCTACCCTCGTAGACAATGATGGCAGGGGGATTAGCTCAAATGGTAGAGCGCTCGCTTAGCATGCGAGAGGTAGCGGGATCGATGCCCGCATCCTCCAGTTGTTTCTTACTGTCCATCCCAAAGTTTTTGAAACTTGTCTCCCTCTTTCTGCTCAGACGACATGGTTTCCTTCTTCTAAGGCAGCGATACTGCAAGATGATGACTCAAGGTTCATTAGTTTGTAGCTTTACTCCTTTATTTTTGAATGCTGGGGAAAGAAAGAAAGTCTTATACGAAACTAAGCACTATTAAAACAGGTTATTAATGTAACAAAGAATCGTGAAAAAATCATGTCTCTGGTCAGTATAGATATACCAGTCTTCTGGAAAGATGTATGAAAACGTGATATTCATTACGGGGGGATTAGCTCAAATGGTAGAGCGCTCGCTTAGCATGCGAGAGGTAGCGGGATCGATGCCCGCATCCTCCAAATTATTTCTGTACCACGTAAATGCAAAATGACGCTTAAACTTGCACCATAACATAACCAGCCGCTCGTATCATTTTGTGCTATTTCTTGGGAGCTACATACGAAGCTTTGTGCCTCATAAATCGTTGAAAACCTGCGGATAAGGAGTGGCGTCCTTGTGTTGCCCCCTTAAGGCAGCAAGGTGATTGTAGAGACTGTCGTGTTGTGCCTCTTTAGTCTCGCGAGAGTTCCTTTTCACTGACAGGGGGCTTGGAGTGAAGTTGTTGTTGTTTTCTACTTATTCATTTTTCTCAGCTGAACCCTGGAATGCATATGTCTGTGAGTAGTGGTTGTTCTTGTGTTGAATTTACCCGTTAAAGTTTCAGAAACAGTCCATATTTCATGTGAGAAAACTTTAAAAACGGGACAGTGCTAATGCGCTAGCCTGTCAATGGTTTTTTCAATGTAACGTTAGCATTAAACTAATCGCTGATTATTCGTTGTATTCAGTTAATGAAAAACTAAACTTTTTGTGTATTTGTGTTGCATATGACAATCGTTAATGTTAAAGAACAAAGTCAAACAACATGTAACATTTTATTTTTTTACTTTATGTATTGCTGATTCAACAGTAAACATTGGGAAACTTACCTGATGACTCGGTGTTTGTTGAAGAAACCTGTTAGCTATTCACAACAACTAACGAGGGCAGAATAGTCCTCCCTCTGTCATTCACTTTGTGAATGCTAAAGAGTCAGAGCTAAAGCTGCGACTTCCGGAAATGTCACGAAAAATGTTTATATGGAAGGGGGATTAGCTCAAATGGTAGAGCGCTCGCTTAGCATGCGAGAGGTAGCGGGATCGATGCCCGCATCCTCCAAAATTATTTATGTCTCGACCTCTATAATAACACCATCGTGTTTAAAACAAGACAAACCAACTGACGTACTTGGTTGAGTTTCGTGTTTAATCTTAACACCAGCCCAACATGGAATTGTGCCTCAAAAAGTATACATTTATCCATGGAGTATTTTAATGTTAAAAAAAAGTGTTTTTAATTCTGAATGGAAGCACATGTACTCATGTATATTTAAAACATGAAAACAAGTCTGTGCCACTTGTAGAAAATTACAGCATCAGTATTTTATACCTGTAGATGTTTTGACCTACAGTTTGCTACATCGCTATTCCTTATGAATACTGGAAATAGTAGGTCAGTATCAAAACTGCAGTTTGCTTAACGTCCACAAAAAGCTAGTAAAAGCTCCCGAAATCCATAAAGATGGTTTTTACATTTCTTTATTCTTTGCAAACAAAGTCCTATCATATGCACACTATTTTAAAATGAGATTTTTTTATATTGTATAGTATTGTATCATTTTAAATTTGTCATTTTGCGGGTTCTTGATAGCTGGACAAAATGAGCAATTTAAGCTGTTCCTTAAGGCTGTAAAAAAAAGAAAAAGCTGGGGCTGGTTTATAGTGCTTTGAAAAAGAATATAAGGGCTTGTCAACATTAATTAACTATAACTGTGTGTTGTCTTCATTGAATTGTACTCAATAAAATGTGACATGCAGAGAAATGACAACATGAAGAGAATGAGCAAAAGGGCTTGCAGTCTTTAGGTCTGAAGGGTTATTAAATACTCATACGCTAGTTTACAATCAACATCATTTGACACTGAAATGAAAACTCAATCAAACACACTCCCACCATTTGAATATTTTTCCACCAAAATATCCTCAGCATTCTCATTGTCCTGTGTTTTTCTACAGCGCCCCTGGATGAAGGGGCCAGCCTCGAACCAATCAGCATGTGGAATAAGTGCTGGTGCTGTCCGTCATTGGCTCCCTTTCTGCTCCAGGTATCCAAAAGCAAAAAGTTTGTTTTTGTTGTTCTCAATGTCACTGCAGAGTTACAGCAAGCAAAAGCAGCAGGGGAGCATCCTGACGGTGGATTTGTGTGGTAGAGGAGGATTTTATTTTATTTTATTTTCACTGCTTGCTGCCTGGTGTTCCCATCTCACATGAAGTCGTCTGAATCATAACCATCCTGCAAACGACATGAGGTGATACACAAGTTAATGTGGTGGACGCTACCAGAGGTATGAAACACTTTTCTTTTACTGAATGAAGCAGAATGACCCTCACTGTGACTTCTCTGGATAATCTCACACAGAGGAAAACACATTGTGGAACATCTCTGCTAAGGGACGCTTTCATGAATATCCCTGACATTGAAAATGTTTCTAGAACTAAATAGCAGATTCTCCGTCTATGACGTTCTTAACAGAATAGACCTGTCCTCACCTCATTCGTCTTCATGTTTTCACTCTTCATCAGTGAAGAATAGTTTCTTGAAAAAGAAAACAACACACAACAAACCGATAAATATAACATCTCCAGAATATGCAGTACAGTTTTAATTTTTTGGCTTTGGCACCAGAAGGCTCAGCATGTTCACAGGGTCTTTCCATAATGTGAGGTGTCCATTATTTTAAATGCATGAGCAGAAGACACACGTGGGGTCCTGATCAAAAATCATTCACCCCAGTTTTTGTTTTTGGTTAAGAAAAAAAAAAAAAGCACAATATCTTGAATACACACACAGTTTTTGTTCATGAGCTGCAGACCTACCGGAGTTCCTCCAACTCTTTTTTCCTCTTCTGCTCTTCCTTCTCCCTCTTCTTCTGTTCTTGGAGCTGAGCTTTCTTCTCGTTCCTCTCTTCTCTGTCTCTCGACTCTTTCTCTGCTGCCAGGTCAGGGAAACGTTCTGCTTTTGTTTTCTCCAGACGGTTTATGATCTCATTGATCTTCTTCTCCACCGCAACGATCTTCACCTGTGAAAACACAATGCAAGCATGAAACACTTGAACTGGTTTCAGAGGGAGGAAAACAGACTCATAATGAAGCTGTTTGCTGTCATTCATTTGTGTAAGTATTGAGAAAATCCATTGCAGTGAATGTGAAACCTTAATCAGGCTTAATAAAATTTGTTTTTGAGAATTTTTTCCAGATTTAAGAGTGTTTTCATTTCATTGCTGGCCTGCTGACCTCTTTCTGTCGATGGAAGCCGATCTGTCCTACGTCCATGTCTCCAGTTTTCTTCAGGTTGGCCCACGGTGTGTAAACCACGTTGATGTTATTCATCTTACAGCCTGACAGCATACAACATAGACTGTTTTGATATGCCCTAAACACAAGGTACTGATGCACGTGTCACACATAATAAACAAAAACAGGAGAATCAGGCTTTGACAGAATGTTATCTCAGGGAGCAGGGCTGCAACTCACAATTAGATCTTGCATCTTGATATTATTTTTTCAGTCTCATTGCTCACTCCTACTTGTCAATACGCAAGTTTAAGAATCAACCTTAAAAGGATGAGCAAACCACAATCTGGTTTGATCAAACCAGGACAACATAAGACTCATTATGACACCCAGTCGTTATGGTTGATACCAGATCCCATTCATTCTGCAAAAATTGTCAGGAAGCAGATCTTTTACCTTGGATGCTGTTGCTTTTTACCAGCTGTGCGCAGTCTATCAGCACCTCTGGGGGGATATCATCTATTGTCTGACCCTGAAAAACACATTTCAACCAGTTACCCCGGTTATAACCCTCAATTGTATGATTTATTGTATCTTACCACAGTCTATGACAGAAAGCTTTTCACGTGCTAAAATTCAGTATTTCACATTAATCGTATTTAGTCCTTACCTTTGGCAGTCTCAGATAAACATGAGCCGACGACAATTTGTCCACATGAAACCTGCATGTGGGAAAAATACGAGTGGATCAGCTGAAGACTAATGCTCCACATTGATTTGTCCTGGTAATTGTGCTTGCAAATCGTGCTTATGGATTATTTATTACAAGATAGAATATCACGTCTTTTCCAGAGGGCTAACTATGAAAAACACAAAAATGTCTCACCAGATGTCTTCTGGCCATCCGTACTTTATTAGATCCTCATCTGCGAAAACCATTTCGGCAAGTTAGAGGTGATGTGGCATCATTTATTACAAACACTAGTCCAGAACAATACAATAACCAGAGAAAAAAGTACAGGACAAAGGTTGTACAAAACGCATACAGCAAGAAGGATGTGTCGGCGACCTAACGATAACTAACTTACTTTCATATTTATCTTTTCCCATGTAGATTGTGTAGGGAGGGTTCACCACTGAGAGGGAAACAACAAAGCAGCAGTTAATGGATGAAACAAAAACTAAGCTGGCACGGAACACACATAAGAAAGCTACATAAAAGAAGAAATACAACATATATATACATATATATATATTAAAGGGAATTGCTAATCAGGCTACTAGCTAACATCGTCGCTAGCCCTGTGACTTAACTCACCGGCACTTGTGAAGTAAAACACCATTTTAAATGTATTAAACAATACAACAATAAGTGTATAGTTTTTGAAAGTTAACGCACTAATTATGAATACAACGGAAAAGAAGTAACTGTGTGCAGACTGATAGCTGCTGTCACTTTTCGCATGTATAAGTTGACCCGGGAAGTTGTTAGCTAGATACGTCACTACCATGAGAATTAGCAAGTATCGGAAAGGAAGTACCCGTGCTTGTTTTACAAAGTAAAAGCTTGGCATTCCATAACTGTATCCCTGCGTTCTGAGTTTGGGAATTTCTCTGGATGTTTTTGTTCGCCCAGATAGCAGTCAAAGAATTGCATCTATAATCTTAAATTTACTTTATTCGTTTGCTTATCACTCACACATGAGTTTTAATTATTTTGTTGTTTTTACTGGAGTGAATTTAACGATGATGTCAATGACAGTTTCACATGTGTATAAGAAAATGATGGAAAATATTTCATATTTTGAACAAAAAGAGAGAAAATTTGTAATTGAGTGTGTTTCTCCACTGATGAAAATATTCACAGAAAAAGACACGACTAATTAGCCTGTGAATATACTCATTAGATTATTTGACATGAATTATCTCTGCTTCTTTTAAATCAAAATGATTGAAACCAAAGACGTCCTATCCTTAGAGTGGTTTCAACTAAAATTACAAATTCATTTGGTATAACTAACGTACATGTAGTTTCCATAGAATGATCTATAGTCTGAAGCTAACTGATCAAATTCAATCTACTAAACTCGGATCTTTAACTAAGTCAAGTACCGGAAATTTCTCCACGAGCTTACGGCTGTAACTTGACTAAAAAAATTTAATGCTTCCGCTTCCGGTCCATCCTTCTTGTGTGATTTTTTTACAGAGTGGCGCGCGCTGTTCAAAACACAGAGAAGAAACGCGGGCAGAAGAAGCAGGAGGATCGCCAGTCTTTCAAACGTTAAAGCAACATTTATTGTTTTATGTAGCCTGACAAAAACGTGTTCGGTAAGATACACAAATTCACATAAACACGTTTTATGTCTTTTGATACCTTGCTTTTTTCCTCTTATAAATAGCGTATTTCCTTAACCGACAAGTAACTGTGGTAAGAAGCCGTCAGACAGATTGGTCTGATGTTTAGAGTTATTAATAGCTGAAAAAAACAGACAAACATTGAAACAAACGGCAAAACTTTAGGCTTTGGTTTGATGCAGCAAACCACTGATCGATGACAGCATGTTAGCTTGTTTGTTTAGAGGCAGTCACTTTTGTATAAGCTAATTGTCCCGCCAATTATCCATTCATCTCGACTTAAGCTGTTAAACAAGCTCTCCGCTATCTTACACGAAACGCTTAACTTAAGTTCATGTCGACGTACTTCACGTTTGGGCACAGACTAGATGAAATAAGGTGTCGTTACGTTAACTTGAGACCGTTGATCGGTACGCGTTTCTCGTTATTATTGTTAACAGTCTCGGGGTGGCTTCCAGAAGCTTCTTGCACGGTGGCAGTGAGACGGTCGCGCCAAACTCCCGTTAAAAATCTGCCATTTTTATTATGTGTTATCGTCGAACGCACAAAAATGAGAGAGAGATTCATTACGCTCTGCGACCACTGACAAGGAGGTTTGTGGCTTATTACGGTCGCAGTTGTTACAGAAGTATTCGGTCCTTTCATAGGAGTTGACAGATGTATCAATAACAGTGTGTGGATTGTCGGAAAATGTTTTGTATCATAGTGTTGTTATGGTGGGTTGTGTCACCTAGCAACATACTTCTTCAAGCATCTCCCTGTTTTTGTTTTTTTTTTGTACCTGTGTTTTACGTTAGCCTGTAAGACCCGCTAATGGTGCTCTGTGTATCTTAGGTGAGGGTTGTGAAAATGATGCCGACTACCACCAGGAAGAGAAAGCTGTCCTCTCTGGACTCTGGCAGGTGAGTTGTGAACAAGCTGGCTAGTTTATTGCCAAAACCTACATGTGGTGAATTGATGTCTTCAGTCTTCAGAACAATCTTTGTTTTGGTGCAGGCAGAAATTTGACCCTATAACTGAAAGCTGATACTGAATTATTTAAGTAGTCTGATCTGTAATGTGGCCGGGATGGTGGTGCGGTGGTTTTCACTGCCTCCTCACATCAAAAAGCCCACCCCACTGCCTCTCACCTGGTGGCAACCGGCCAGCTTTATTCAGATATAAAGAGAACTGTGTTGGATCTGCTGCAGTTTCTTCATCTCATCTGTCTGTGACTGATGTTATGTTACTTCAACTCCAGTCCAGCCAAGAAGGGACTGAGGGAGGAGGCGTCACCTGTGAGGAGGAGATCCCCCAGGAAGAAGCCAGTCGGACATTTTGACAAGGAGAACTGTCTCTCGCCACGCAAGTCACCACGCAGACTAGCAGGTATGGCAGACTAATGAAAGGTGTGATTTAGATAGTAGTTTTAGGTTGGCTGATGAGGCTCTTTTAAGTCTAAAACATTGGAGATGTGTTTAATTAGTGGAGTTAAGACATGCTGTATGCTCCCCCTCCCCCCATATACACACACACACACATATTTTTTCTCACATGTGTATCATCTTGACCTGTTTATCCATCTTTTTTTTCTAGAATCTCCTACCAAATCACCTTATAAATCTCCATTCAAACCTTCCGTGGTTACAAGCTCCTTCTATGGCAAGCAAAAGCCCGTCTATCTCACTCCACTAGAGAGGAAGGCGATCAAGGAGTCTCTGCCTTCTCCTCCTCCTCCTCCTCCTCTTCCTTCCCCTCCTTCACAGGAGAAAAAGAAGAAGAAGAAAAATGTTAAGAGAGGCGGCAAGCAGAGAAAGGTGGCTGCAGGATCTAGAAATGCGGGGAAGATGGGTATCAAAAGCTATACAACATCTTCTAGGACGATTAAGCTGTCCAAACTTAACAGCAGGTTAGTTTCCACGTAAGTTTCTTTAGCAGCTGTTTGCATTTTTCATGATAAATGTATTTGTAGTTATAGTTACTTTTTTAAAAATCAAATAATTTCAACAGTGTCACAGCTAAACCGGCATCTACTCCGGCCTTGGCTCCCGCCAGCAGCACTAAGCCAGCAGAGTCCAAGAAGGTGATCAGCATCAGTTTCAGCAGTCTGAAACCCAAACCGAAGATCTTTGTAGGAGCTGCTTTCTTCGGCACGGGGAAGAAACCTACATCCATGTACAAGAAATCTGCACCAAAATCCTCAGCCAAGCCAGCTTCAGTCCCAGTGAAAGACAAAGTTTTCCTGTCACAGACAAAGAGTGAGCAGTCAAAGCAGCAGCCACCTGCACCAGTAACGAACCAGCAGCAGAAAACACCTGCAGAGGTGAGGCGAGCTTTTTCTGTTGGTTTATACTCCACAGGCCAAGTTGTCATAAACATTTCATGCTGTCTTTTTATATTTGCCTGTTCACTTTAAACTGTGCCCCCACTATACTGTGCAGTCCTGGAGTGCTCTTATCTGTGGGTCATTGCTCCTACAAAAAGTCTCCCAACTGTTCCAGCTCGCTGGTTTGTTTTTGAATGTTTTGCTGGAAAGGAAACGGCACTCAGGCAGCAGCTGTGTGGATGGTTTGATCCCCCCCAGCCTGTTCAGTCTGCATGTCCAAGTGTCCTCAGTGAAGATGCCGGACTCTAAATTTGCCGACAGTGTGTCTGTGTGAATGAGCATATTACTGTGGAGTGCACTGGATGGAAAGTGCTTCATTGCTCCTGATGAGCAGGCCTGCACCATTCAGTGCATGGATGTGTGTGTGAGTGAGTGCGGCATGTCTTGTAAAGTGCTTTGAGTGGTTGGTTGACTGTACATATGCAGTCCATTTACTTCCTACATGTAACAATGAGAACTTGGTCTCTTAATTATTCTTTGAGTCTCAGAATGTAAGATATTAGACACCTTAGGCCAGTGGTTTTTGGACAGTCTTCTCGCACTGCGTCGGGAGCTGAGATGTATCACATTTTTGGTGGCACCACTGCTCAGAACTACAATTTGAATTGGTGGATTTCAATCAAACAGTTTCCCACCAGAGGTCTTAGGGTGGTACTACAGCAGATCTCTTCAGGAGCAATTATTGCCACGTGAACATAAAGTTGATGTTATTTTGTCCTGGTTGTTGCCTGCAGGCTGCTGTCCAGCCGGTTAAGACAGCAGAGAAGCAGTTAAGCAGCAAGCACAGGGCGAAGTTTGACCCGACAGACTGGATGGACGAACAGCCTGAGACTCCACGTTCCTTAAGGTGTGTCAAAGTGTAAAACATTGACCACCCCTTAATTTTTTTTTTTTTTTTTTTTTGTGTAAACGCCGTTCCAACTGGTCAATAACCGTCTTCTCCCCGCAGCTCTCCTAGAAATTTGGCAAAGGAACATGGGATTACGAAGGAGCTGAAGATTGTGTTGACAAGGACCCCTACAGCAAGTCCTGCCTCCACACTCTCATCCCTCAGCAGTCAGGTGTGGCAGAAGTGGACACGCATGTTCACAGATGAATGTTGTGCAGCATTTTTTCTGGTCCTTCATGTGTCTAAAAAAACAAGTTATCAAACTACAACTGCAGTTCTTAATCTCGACTAGTGGCAGATGATGATAATGATATTGAACCCTCCTTCCTGCCCAGGATGTTTCTCTGACAGACGGCGGCTCTGAGCCTATGCTTGACCTGAGCGATATAAGTCCCACCGCTGCTGCCAGCCCGCCCAAAGGTACACACAAACACACACACACATTATAACAGTTTTGCTATTGATGCACAATAGAGGAGCTTCCTTGTTTAATGTTTCGTGAATGCTTTATTTATAATATTTTGCATTTTTTTTCTGCAGAAACCGCAGCTTTGTATCCCATCTTTGGCTCCGCCTCCAAGAGGTGAGACAGCGGAAACATTTCCTCCAACACGTTTATTCTCTTCATTAAAGACAAACTGGCAGTAAGATGGGAGATAAGAGGATGAAGAATGGAAAGTTTTACATTTTAGAAACAGGCACTAATTATAGCACGGGTAGTTAACCGTTAATCATCTCCCTGTGGTCTTATCTTTTTATGCGGGTGAAAATAGAAGTATTTTTGTCACTCTGATTACCGTGTCAGACACTACATGTTCTGTTATTTTCTGCCTGGAAGGTTAAGGAAAGCTCTGCAGCCACCGGCGTCCTGCAGCACCCCCTCTGGCCCGATGACACCACTGCAGGCTGCCGCTGCCGCCAAAGAGCGAACTGTTCGTCGGAGGAAAGACAAGCAGGATGACGACCAGCTCATCATCGTACGTTAATGTTTGTGTCTGTAGCTGTGCTGGGGGCTCGTTCATTGTTTGTGCTATTTATGTTTACTGTCTTTCTGTTTTAGTGTCAACTAAAGCACATGCAAAAAAAAAAAAAAAAAAGTAGGTTGGGTTGAGGGATATTAGAAATGAGGAGTGAGTACACGGTCTGGGTTTTTTTTTTTTTTTTTTTGGCATAACGCAGGTCAGTGTACGTAATTTGACTGTTGTGTATTGTCTCCCTGTATTTTGCCCATCAGGATGCAGGCCAGAAGCAGTTTGGAGCGACAACCTGCAGTTCGTGTGGCATGGTCTACAGCGCAGATAACCCAGAGGACAATTTCCAGCACACTCAGTTCCACCAGCGCTTCCTCGACTCCATCAGATTTGTGGTAAAACTCCTGTTTTGCTTCGACCTCTCGCAGCTCTCTGGTATGGAGACGTCTGCTGGCAGGCATTCGTTTCACAGGGAGGTGACTTTGTTTCCGAGTTGCTGTCTTGTAACCGCAGCCTCTTCTCTCTGTTGTGTTTCCAGGGCTGGAAGAAGGAGCGGGTGGTGGCAGAGTTCTGGGATGGAAAAATTCTCTTAGTCCTGCCGGATGATCCCAAATACGCCATCAAAAAGGTGCGGGATTGCAATTACTCGCAGCGTTTGTGTGTCGTAAAGAGTGCTGCCGCTTTACTCAGTAAAACTCCCATTTCAGTGTCCTCCATGCGTTCTTGCTCAGGATGTGTTTGTTTGCAGGCCGAGGACGTGCGACAGGTAGCAGACAACGAGTTGGGTTTCCAGCAGGTGACTCTGAGCAGACCCACGCAGGCCAAGACGTACCTCTTCATCAACACCGAGCGCATGGTGGTGGGCTGTCTCGTCGCTGAACACATACGTCAGGTAGTGCAGGAAGTGTGTGTGTGTGTTTTAGATTCTGTTCTTGGTCCATGAAAACTTTCACACAGCAGTTTCTGACCCTCAGTGTCTACTTGGGAGCCTACATTACACTAGTGGTAATTAATTATTATGTATTTAGGTTTGAAGGATTCAAGGAACTTTATTGTCATACCAGATCTTTCATCACAGCATTAGTGCACCACCAAACTCAGATGATGCTTTTATGTAATTAAGCTCATGGAAAAACGGGCACTAATTCTGACTGCTAAGGACACGCATTTAAACACCCACTCTGGATGTGTACTGAGACCTGCAAATGAATTGTGGGTCTAACACTTAATCTGCGCTCGTTCGGTGACTTGTGTCGGTCCTGATGGGGTTTTGAGAGACGCTTTCAACCTTTTGTCCCCGCAGGCCTACAGAGTCCTCGAGCAGCCGGATCGACACAAAGACATGACAAAGGACGACTTCATGGAGCGACACAGAGCCTGGTGCTGCTCCACCGTCCCTGAACAAGCTCTGTGTGGGATCAGCCGGATCTGGGTCTTCAGCCTGGCCAGACGTCAGGCCATCGCGACCCGCTTGCTGGACACCGTCAGGTACCATGTCGCTCAACAAACACTGTCTTTTAAAAGTAAACCGTACTGTTTTGAAACGGTCACGAGCAGCACACAGCTCATTCCCGGTTAAAGACTTTGCCCCGTAGTCGCTCACAGTTATCACATTTTCCTTGTTTCCGTTTTTGCAGGAGCACCTTCATGTACGGCAGTCACCTCACCAAGGAGGAAATCGCCTTCTCTGACCCGACGCCTGACGGCAAACTGTTCGCTACCAAGTACTGCAGCACGCCAACCTTCCTGGTTTACAACTTCATCGCATGAAGTTTGTGAAGGACTGAACATGTGGATTAAAGACGCGTTGCTGTTCTAACTGACATGTTGAAATCTCCACTGATTCACAGATCCTCTTTCATATGCAAAGCAGTCACTGTTCAGGTTTTCACGTTGACAAGCAACAGGCTTTAGTTTGTGTTGAAGACAGAGTTTCTAAGCTTTACTTGTTTAATCAGAAACTCTGTGTTCAGGATTAAGTAGGTCTAGAGTTTTTAAAAAGGTCCACCTGTTCTCAAGCAGTATTTATGCTCAGCACCGGTTGGTTGATTCACTGCTGAATGTTGTGTAGGCAGTAACTTTTTTTTTTTTTTTATAAAGTGAGATGTTTATATTCTGCCCGGAAACATTTCACATTTCCCACATGGCTTGTTTTGATTCATTTAAATGTTCAGAGTCTCTCTTTCATGCAACAAGCTTGAGATTTTCTGGACAGTTTGGAAGGAAAATATGTTGATAGACGTGTTCAAGAGCGGACGGCATCATTGTTTAGTTGCTACCTTGTATATACATTTAATAAACGTATTGCCTTTGTTTTATGACCCTGAATGAGTTCCTTGACTACACAAACTGTTAACTTTAAAATGTTATTAAATCTATTGTGGAGGCAGTAATTAAAGTAAATTTCAGAATTAAAATCAACAGGTGCGCTTTCGGTTACTAAAAACAAAAAGCATGTGTGCATAATGCAGATTGCTGTTAAGCAGAGACCTTGTTAACCCTGCAGGTAAAATAAAAACACAGGATCACTTAGGATAGCAGGAAGTAAAGTTTACAGAAGCGCTGACACACAAACGTACATGAATAAAGAACATAAAAACATTTACACCATGGGAAAAAAATACCGCAACACAAAGAAGTGACAGACTGTCATTCGATAAAGATGAGCAGTATGGAGATTACAGGTAGCTTTTGCAGCTCATTTCAAGTTAACTGATACTCTGACGAGTTCCTGTGTCTGCGCTCAGCTCTTACTTTTCCCCACATCTAAATGAGTACAAATAAACGAGTAAATTGCATAAGCTGGCAGAGTTTTCAGGTTGTGTCCATATAGTCTGCAGTTTTCTAATATAAATCCCTGACAAATATCCCTTAACCCGTCATTTCAACTGAAAATCCTGGATCCTGAGTGCCTGACAGCATTCCTAACTCGTAGAATTAGTTGCGTAAATCAGTCGATTACGATCACCTCACCGGGCGTTTTATCCAGCAGGGCGTTGCTCTCCAGAGCCTGGACGATCTGGCTGGCTGAGGGCCTCCTCTTGGGGTCTTCCTCCGTGCAGAGACAGAACAGCTCCACCATCCTCCGGTACGAGCTGCCCAGAGCCTCGGCGTCCAGCGGCGGCCTCGTCCCCAGCTTCTCGTAGTAGGCGTCCTCATCGAAACTCTCCTCGATCGAGTCTTCTGAAATGCAAACGCAGGGTTTTAAACAACACTCAGTTGGGCTGCATGAGTGAAGCTGCTTGTGCTGTCAGAAAATCTATGACAGGAAGTTCTGCTTATTTTATTTTTGAGCTGCAAGGCTCCCAGAACTGTTTTAGCTTGTGAATCATGAGGAAAACACAATTATGATTGATTATGTTGCAAACAGGATTTGTGTAAAACTTCTTTTTCATATTGTTTGAAGGCTTTTTAGAGACTACAAGACAAAACTTGTTTCTTTTTTTTTTTTTTTTGTCATTTTCTGTTTTATCATCTAAGATTCCTGAAGCCAAAGAGCGCCTCACCTTCATCCTCTTCATCATCATCGTCCTCTAGCATCTCCAGATGAGGCATCGCCAGCGTCATCATCTCCCACAGAGTCAAACCGAAGGCGAAGATGTCTGCCTTGTCGGTGATCTCTCCTCCCTCATCCAGAGCTTCCTTCGGTTTCCACGGCTCCGTGCCGATGTACTCCGCCTTTGGATCCGACACTGAGGACATCGAGAGGACAAAACAGCTTTAATTAAACTCTAATTGGTCCGAATGACAGTTTAATTTCTAAAAACCAAAAGGGATTGTGTTATTTTTAAAACACAAAGCTCATTTTCCCACAGCAACAGGGTTTCTGGGTTGAACAGCTCTTTTCAGACTTTTAACACACAGAAATGCGTTTGAGGACCTTGGAGATGCCTTGGAGATGCCAGTTTCAGATGCCTTCTGAGCTTCACATCAAAGTTCCTTGGTTGATTTTATGAATGCAATTTGATTTCCACAAATGCAGTCGTTACCTCGCATGTTCTCGTCCAGCTGCAGAGACACGCCAACGTCGCAGATCTTGACAGTCTCAAAGTCGCCCTTGATGACAACATTACACGATTTCATGTCGCCGTGCAGCAGCTTCTTCTCATTGTGAAGATACTGTGGAGAGAAACAAAAGTCTTCCTGACACTCAGGACTTCTGTGCTGAATTTGTTTTGTTAAACAGTCTTCATTTGCCAACTGAAAACAAAAGGTTGGCTCACGTCAAGAGGAGACAAATACGACAAAGAATGAAACACTGATGTTTTGAGGGGGTTTCTATGAATCCTCAAGGACATTTTATTAAAAATCATATTATGAACATGTATCACATTCTTATGTTTTTTAAATATAAGAAATTAATAGCAATGAAACTCAGAAAATAAAACATACTTTTTGTATATTTCATTTATATATAATTCAGGTGCATCATTTTTCCTTCATCCTACTCTTCAAGTAACAGTCAAAAAATGAATTGTCAGGATACCATGATTTACCTGAAGGCCACGAGCAACATGCAGTGCTACTTTTTCTATGTTGGCAGCTGGGAAAGCTTTCAGGCCGTCCTCCCTCCTCTTCTCTATGAGGTCATTGAGGGACTGCTCTCCTCCATACTCCATGGCCAGGCACTTTGATCCATCTCTGGCCGTGGCGAAGGCACGAAACCCTGGATATAAACACATAAACAAGACTGAAGACGTGAGCCATTAATTCCAAACTTCCAGTGAAAACACCAGTGGTTCGTTTTGAGTGCGGTGCGTTCAGGAGGTGACAGTTCAGAGAAAGCCTCTCTGGAAGAGCTGTTGCTCCCAAGCTGGGACGTGGAAACTGGGTGCTATCCAGGTGGAGTTCAGGGACCAAACAACGTACTCTCCCTGTTGTGTCCTCCCACACTAATGCACTAACGGCCCGAATACCTAATTTAGTCTGAATGAGGCCTGACAAGCCATAAAATTTCAGCATTTGCTGCCACATTTATCCACTTAACCTGAATGAATGGTATGTCCCCCTGCATGTTTCAAAATATAGAAAATAGATGAAAATCACAATGAAATATTGAACCTAGTGGCCAACTTAGTGGGCGAGTTGTGTTGATTTTCCTTTGGAGTAAATACTGGGAGGCTTTTATAAATGTTAACATCATCTGTGATATGTATATTAAGTGCAATATGCCTCTTAAAAGCATTTCTATGGAAGTATGCAATAATTCATCTATGTATTCTTTTCTAAAGAACATAAAACTGTCCGTTAAACTGGCCAGTGTAAAGTAAGGTATCATGAGCCTGCAGTCATGTCTTACCAACAATGTTTGGATGACTGATTCCCTTTAGGACCTTCGCCTCCTCATTCAGGCGCTTCTGGTAAACCTGCTTCTGTTTGGTGGCGCACTTGCTGTTGATCTTCTTGATGGCCCAGGGAGACGCATTCAACTTTCCCTTTCTAGGATTAATTTGAACAACAACACATACGTTAAACCGCTTTGTTTGTATAATATTTATGCACATACATGACAAGGCATCTACAAAATAACCGGGGAAACGACACTACTGAGCAATGATTTTACGATAAGACATTTTATTAACAATTTATACTGAAGATATATTTGCAAGGTCTGGGTAGACTTAAGGTCCAGTGTTTCAGTCCACCGCTTCAAACCTGTCCATGAGGTAAACGTTGACGCCAGTCCCACAGCCCAACTTCTTCATGAAAGGTGAAGCCGGGATGGTGACTGGGGTCCCTCCGTTGCATCCAAAGGTCCTGACTCGGACGTTTTTAGGAGTCTTGAACGCGCCCTCATCAGCGCAGGTGTCAGGGGAGGCCATTCTGCCCAGAGAAACGTAATCACATGACATTTATCCATACTGAGCTGCACTGTGAACTAAATTAAGTAAACCGACTGGCTAAAGTAGCATTAACGTTTCTATAATGTTAGCTTAGCATGACTTTAAAAAGGTAATATTTAAGTTTAAGAAGAAGTAGGCGAATGTGATACAGGCCGAAATAAAGTTTGAAGTCTCATCATCATCTCATGTTCCAGTCAAGATGTATAAACTTATACTTTTTCATGACTACTTAAAACTACAATAAAAAGTCAGATTTTGAATGGAGGCTGGCATAATTCTCTTTACTAATGGCGTTGTGAAGTGGCGTTAACGTAAAATGCCTCCGAATCGTGTTTGTCAGCGGCAAAAATCAAATTAAAAACTTCATCAACTGTGAGATGACTTGTTTGTTAACAATACAATATTATTTAGCGAACTTTTATTCAATGGCGACCGGTAATGCCCAAACCTAACGTCAGAGCAGCTAAAACAAACGTCAACCGACAGTTAGATTTGATACTAAATCATTTGTAAGATCAGGAGACAGCGCGATTTAGCTTATCTTTATAATGTTTTCAGACAGATAACTTTATCATTTAATCGTTAAATGTAACATTACCTGCGTTTTCACCCACTGTCACAGGACAACTGCAGCAGTTGAAACGCGCCGAACATTCAAAATGTTGCCCCCGTCGCTGGACGGATGCCGCAGAGGCACAAATCAGACACAACATCTTTTGCGTTTGAAAACGACAACAGCAGAGGATGGACGTACATGCCGGTTTTCTTTGTTTAAAGACACTTTATGGAGTGTAAAGTAAATAGCCCACTGTGCATATAAAGGAAGAGTACAATGTTATTTTAAAATCATTTCAACATAATTTTTAAATCTGTTGCAGTTGCAATACAGATTCTCACCAGCAGAGGTCAGTCATGTCATAAAATAACAGTCTGTTATGGTAGTAGCTTGCGAGTTGGTCTGCAAGATTGCATAATTGCTAAATTAATTTCCATCAGTTTATCATATATGAAGCATTTTCATCAATTGATTATTGTCAATAACTATAGATACATTAGGTACTAAAAAATCAAAACTCAAAATTATGTATTAACCACCAAATAGATAATAAAATCAATGAAAAGACTAAAACATAAATAATAATAAACCCTGATCATTCACTAGAAACTGAAACGAAAACACGGAGCATACTTAATCTTAATAGTAACAGTGATGATGATAAGAGAGATGATGATTGATGATGATTATTTCCAATAATCGACATTGTTCTCTGGCCTTTACAAATTAAAATCAAGCTAATTCTCACCAGCCTTTTGCTTTTTTCTTTTTTTCTCCATATACTGAGTTTTGAAAACCTACTGGTCCTGTACTCCACTTTTCTAGTTGTGTCTCAGTCCACTTGATGATGGCTTTTCTTTTATTGTTATCCATGTAGTGCTTTTGGAAATCAGTATTTCAGGCCTTTTTTCGACCACAACTCCTAATAACTGATTGATAATCAAATTATTATCGATCGATATTAAAGTGATTCAAAGTTATTATACCACTGAAGCTTCCGTTATCTCCAAGGGCACATGTGGGCAACAAGAGGCAGATAAGAAGAGACTTGTTGTAATTTTCACTTCACAGCATGCGTCCGTCCTCTCCTTTACGTCAGGAACTCGTCCGAAAGAATTTCCTCATTCAGATGGTGCCCTCGACCTCGACTCTCGTGATCCCATTTTTGTTCCATCTCCTTCACATACTGCAGATGTTCCCAGCTCGCTCTCTTCATTGTGCAGAGGGATAACCGTTTCATTATGAGGAAGAGGAGCAGGAATGTGGTCTGATGATAAATGGACATGGATGGGAAGACTGGGACTATTGCTTTCTCCCCATTCCTCGCTGCCCCTGAAGGGAAATGAGCTCATGTTTGTGGGCTCTGCTGCCACATGTTATGGTGCATTTTATAGAATAAGGATGGGTTGCCGAGACCACAGAGAAACAGTCAGAAAGAAAGAGCAGAGGATGCTTGCTGTCATGATCAAGTGGGGAACAAATACATAATAACATGAGCTGGTTTGTACAAGAATAAGAGGATTGTTGTGTGAGTCAGCTCGTCTTTCTGAAGTCATTTGCATGCAGCTCAAAGGAGGTTAACATCAGTCACTCTGTGTTGATATTGCATGAGCATAGTTTACTCACTTTTTTTGTAAAACTTCCCTGAGTTTATGTGCATATAAATGTGTGTGTTCTTTGTGTGTACAAGCACGCTCAGCCAGTCCTGTGATTTCTTCAAGATTATTACAGTTTTATGAAAGCCAGGACGACATTTCTCAGAAACCGAGGAAAGAGTGTCACCACAAGGTCCGTTTGGTAGCTGCTCTGGAGCTTTTCAAACTGAACAGGAATTGTGTATCAAATCAATTTTCATTTTTCTGAGCAATTTGAGGACTTCTTATCCATGTTGGCACAACAGCTGAGGTTCAAATTTGATTCTTCATCTTGGAGAGCAGCTGATTTCCTATCATGTGATATGATGGAAAGCCCAGAACAGCTAAATGGACCTCATGTGGACCCAACTGACAAATGAAGGCCTTGAAACTGTGCATGAACAGTAGAGGAAAAAGACGGCATTAAATTAGCAGTTCAGGAGCACGAAGTCTGGATTTATTCCTGAAGGCAGACGCAAACCAAACCTTGTTGGAGTTAAAACTGTACATCTTCGGTCCTGTCTAAATTTCACGCAGACACAGCCAGATGTTTTGCTCACATATGGGACAGAAAATATGTCTATAATAAAAATGCAAACAAAGACAATGAATTCAGAATTGTTTGAACCACACTCATATATATATAAAATAGAACTTAAAGGAATCCAGGACTCATGAACCACAAACCAAACAGTATGTTGATATCACATCCATATGTGGGCTTCACAGCCTCCAGCCTTATGGGAAGCTTCAACTATTTTTTGAACAACTAAACCAATAGGAAAAGTGGACGTAAAATACATTCAACATCCCAAAATTAGTCCCTTTGCATTCTTTTTATTTTTCATTTTGCAGACTTTTTCAGACCGATTCGTGTGTAAAGATTCACAGGGTGAAATTGTTTTAACGACGTTTGTTTCCAAGGTCAGCAATGAACCTTGAATGTCAGCGTTACAAAAATGTTTTGCTTTAAGAAACGTTCTGGGAAGAAACAGTTTTCGATCGAAAGAGCAATTTATTAAGAAGCCTGATAAATCAAATTAAAATCTTTTAAAATTATATTGTTATTTTAAAAGAATAAAAAAAAACTTAACTAAATTAGAAGGAACATGAAGTTCAGTTTATGCAAACTAAACTTGCTAAATTACACAGTTCCTGTCTAAGTTTCATCTGCAACGTGTCTTCATAAAGGCCACGTAAACAACACAAAAGCAAAAAAGATCTCAGGATGTGTCAAACTTTTACCAAACCTTTACATTTTACTGGGCCAAATAAAAACGAATAAAATCTAACCCTCCTGGGGGATAAGTGAAACCACGTTGACCCCAGTCAAACCTGCTCGGTGGAGTTTGTCCTGACTGTCGGCCATGTGTGTCGGAGATCAGGTGATTTTTCAGCCAGTCATCAGCTTCACATGTGGAAACGTTCATACCTGTGATTACTGTTCAGAGCTGTCAGTCAAGGCACATACGTGGTGTACACATCCATGAGCTCGGGTGTTTGTAATCATGAATCATGTGCCTGAACACGCACGCACACACACACACACACACACACACACACTCACACACAGGGGAGTCAGCTTCCTCCCTCTCGCTTCACCTGTTGACATCCTAAAAGTGCCTGTTTCCAATTCACCTCCTCTCAGTGTTTTCGGGAATAACAGAGTTCACCTGTTTAAACAAATCTACTTTTTTATTATTATTATTATTATTTCAGCAGTGCATATACAGCATTTTAGTGGTACAATCAACAGAACATGGAGTAAAATGTGTACTTTTTAAAGCAAACGTGAAGAACTTTATAACTTATGTTTGATTTAGGCTTTTATTTTTGCACTTAAGTTGTTAACTCCAGAGCCCTTGTATGACCAGCACAATGTAATAAAAAACAGACACGCGTATATGAATAGAGCCGTTATGAGCCAGAGTAGCAGGTTTTTGTACAACAAAAATAGACACAGATTAAAAAAAAGACATTTAAGTGGTTAAGTGCACTTAGTCTGCGATGTGTTCTCACTTTCAAAGGTAATGACATTAGACTGCTTTACGTTCTCAAAGTCAAAGCATTCGAGGTATGTGACCCCCGATGGGGCTCGAAGCCTTGATGTGAGGTCAGTGGGCCTCTAGCCAATCAGGAAGTCACATCACAACACTTTTATCCTTCTGACATCTGATAGGCTGCAACTTCACGGAGAACGGACGTCAGCCGAAACACATTTGGCCGCGGGGAGACGGTCAACTCGAGGGGACGCTGGTGGCGCCTCTGCTGCGTGAACTGGGCCCATAAGGTTCTGATAGGTGACTGGGCTGCTCTAATTTCACAGTCGCAGTGACAAACGTGTTTCTCCAATCAGAAGCAGTGAAGAAAAACAAAAGGAATAAACTACAGTCCAGTTTATCCCCTGTGATTATTATTGTGTGATTATCCCCTACATGTAAACTGCAGCATCTCCCCGAAGCAGCAACGTTACACCAGGAGATGAAGGTCGGCAGCCATGTTGTCAGGAACCCTCATCAAAATAAACTGCACCTCTGAGTGTCTTCTTCATATGCAAACAGGCCGCAGGGGATTCTGATATTTTCTCATTAATCTGCTTAATAAAAACATACTCAAATTTTATCATCATGTCCTGTCTGACCTCCTCTTGATAGCAGAACACAAAGGTAATGTAATCCATACACAGGAAATGAGGTCTGATTTGGAAAGTGCACACAGCAACAATCCTTATCACTTATCACCTAATTTATCTGTAACTAAAACATCTTAGATGTAACACCACATAGTTACTCAAATTCACCGCAGTAATCTCCGGACACGATAAGCAGCTGTAGTTAACCTCGGCTGCTGCCCCTCCCACCACCACCATGACGTTAATGATCTTGGGGGGCCAAGATCATTAACGTCATGGTCACGGATGAGAGAAGCTCCTGCCATAAACAGGTTTTACTTCTGTTATGCGAGCTCCAGTCCAATCTGCTGGAGGACACCGAGAACAACGAGGAGTGAGATCAGAGTAGATCAAACACTCAGTATTTTTCCAGCAAACATCACACTCTGAGGATAGAAAAAGTCAGGATATTTATCTATTTTCACTTGGACGTCTTTACTTCTCCCACTTTGGAGCTCTTGAGTGAGTAAGGAAATGGCAAATAAGCTGATAAACTGCATCTCCTCAGTGGCAGACAGGCGTGGAAACAAAAGCTGGGAACGCCGCCATGAGTGAGCTGCATTGACTTCCTGCTTGTATCAAGACTCTTTATTGTACAACGGAGCTTTAATGAACATTAAAGGCGTGTTCCTATCAATATCGTGGAATAAAACAGACTCAAACCTGTGTAAACACAAAGTATTTTCTGAGTAAATGTTTCAGAGGAATTTCACTCCATAATATTTTGCTTGCTTCCCTGGTTGAAACAGAGGAGATGACAAATAAGCAGAGTAGAAAATACACCAAAGGAGCCCTTGGTGTTATCTTTGGCTGTTGTGTTAGACAGGCAGAGCTTTATGTACCAACTCCACAGTGAAAGCGTTGTGTGTAACGTAACACGACGCCTCCAGAAGATGAAGAAGAGACATGAGGATCAGGCCTGCATGCACTCAGCTGCAGTGTGGTGCTGCACAGAGAAACAGAGCAGATACTGAGTGTGTGTGTGTGTGTGTGTGTGTGTGTGTGTGTTTTAGAGGATTACACTCAATCATGCACACATTAGCTGGAAAGCATAAAACTCTGCAGCCTTGTTAAGCTTTAATGTGTTCCATTCACTCATAACAACGTAGAGAAAAAAAAAACAACCCCAAAACAAAACGTCCTGAACATAACTTGTACCGTCTTGTGTTCGCTTTGTTCCTGTTGTTCTTCGCGAAGAGGCTCCATTGTCGTCAGCTGCTTTATTTTGCTGAATTTTCACTTTAACTCACTGAGTGAAGAATTCCTCCCGCCTGACATCTGAGATATCTGCTGCATCTGTGATGTGCGCTGGTTCAAAGTCTGACCGCTACAAGGCATCAAGTCAAGCATCTAATGATTGTGTTCACAACTGATCTATCTGCCAGTTGTTTTCCCGATTAACAGATTGCTAGCTTGGTTCATAAAACAAGCAAAAACGGTGAAAAATGTCAGATTTCTCAGAGCACATCTGACATTTTCAAATGTCTTGTTTTCTCCAACCAACAGCAACAAACGGACAAAAGCAGCAAATATTCGAGAAGCCGTAGCCAGAAAACGTAGCTGATTAATTTACTGCTGATCATCTCGCTGATTGATCATCTGATGTTTTCAGCTGTAAAGTGCATAATAATGATATAATGTACCTGGGATAGAGGCAGCCACACATTCTGCTATTGGTGTCAAAGAGTGCCCTGTGAGAAATATTCATTATTGCTTTTATCAAACACTTTACAAACCTTGCAGTTAAGGATGAGCGAATGAAAATGATGAACGAGTCAACCAGTCAGTGCTGTTGGGAGTCAAATCCTAAAGGTACGACAAAAAACTATCAAGTGAGTCCCTTTTTGTCTTCCTCCTGCTTCTCTGGAGACACATCAGTCTACTGAGTCTGGTTTCTCACCTCATTTTCCCTTCCCTCAGACTCCCCCCTTTTTTCCTTCTATAATTTGCCTTCTCCTGTGGCAGAGTGATGGTTAAAAACAGCACTGAGGCACATGAACACGAGGTAGAGAGAGCCATTTCTGGCCGAGCTGGAATGAAAAGTCAAATTCAAATCCAACGTTTTTTTTTTCTGGGCTTCCTCGTATGGACGCAAACATCATGTGTGCAGATTAATTTTCATAAAAAGACTATGGGATCACATGCAGCTCCTTACGGGGGGAAGAACGTATGTTGTTGTATGTTGTATGTTTGTGAGTTTTGCATGTTTTAAAAGGTGCCCTAAAACTGTTTCCCTTCTTCAGATATGCAGAGACAGGCTCCTGTGTATATTTTAATCCAGCCTTGATGTCTCCTGTTGGCTCAGAAGCACAAATGAGCAAGGACGCTTGAGAGGTGCCAGCCTTTTTGGACTGCGGGCAGCCATAAAGATTAAACCCCAGTGAGAGAGGCATAAAGCTCAAAGGAGAAAAAAAACTTTTGTGTGTGTGCATGCATGTGTGTGTGTGTGTGTGTGTGTGCATACACATATGCATTAATGCTGAAACAACCTAACTTTTGGCAGCTTGCACTGACAAACCCACGGCTGTAAATCGTACAGGGCAGGCGTCCATGCATCCATCTGTTTATACTCATCTGCTCGTCAGGATCACTTCATCAACTGCAGCGGCTGATAACCCTTTCCGCAAAACCACACGGGGCAACAAAAAAACACAGTTTGTCCGGTTTTGGTCCAGTTTTAACTCGACTCAAACCTCTTTGGACATGCAAATCCTCAAGTGACCGCTTGCTGGGTAAGGCTACATGATATATAATAAGGCAATACTGAGTATGTTTAGCATCAGTGAAAAGCCATTCCTAAATAATATTGTGAAGAGCAGCTGCCTGTAAATGAAACATCAATTAGTCAGTGACCGTCTTGTTTCTTTATGTGCCGTTTCGGCTCCTCAGGATCCTGGAGATGAAGTCTGGGACGATGAAGTCGTCGGATTAACTTCTTTCCCACAGCGCAGGTCTTCGCTGAGGATCGTCCCTGCGTACCAGCTCATATGGATGAGTTTGAAAGTTTGCTCCTGTGATTCAGTCTTGTAGCTAAATGTGTAACTATGAACTCCCCCCACCGCCAAAAAAAAAACAAAAAAACAAAAAAAAAAGCTGCAGATTTTCTTTGCAGGTTTGTCAAAAACCAAGAAAAAACCGACGGACTGTTAATGTGACACACCTGGCAATGGGAGGACGCTGTGCTCCTTGTAGCTTCTTAAAAGTCTAAGGCACTGCATGAAGAGATGCTCGGCCGCTGCAGCAGTGTCAGGGGGTCGTGAAGGACTAGACGGCGCAGGTCACACCTGCATCCTCCACGTGGCCACAGTTGGTTTTGCCCCAGCCAGGAAACTTACACTGGTGGATGGTGTCTTCGGTCCCGGTACAAGCCACATCATCCATCCAGATCAGACCAGTACCTGCACAGAAAGGAGAGAAAAAAATAATTGTACCACAGACTTGCTCAACAGGCAGTCAACTCGCCTAAAAACGTCTTTGCAGTCTTTGCTTCATCTCTGAGTCCTTATGTTCACGTCTTGTTTTGTGCTCTTGTTTTGTTTATTTCTTTTTCTTTCTCCCCATCTGTTTCCATTTGGCTTTTCACTTTCACGCAGATTTTATTGCTCGCATTTCGTTCATACTCTGCCGCTTGTTGAGTGTGAATGAATGAATGAATTTCAGCTGCGGTCATAATGTACAGGTAACAAACTATAAACAACCAAGTTAGTATAAACACACCGTGAGCTCAGCGAGTGACTCTGACATTAACAAAGCTTTTGGCTGCGCTGTAGTCGTATGAAGGAGAAACACGTCTGCAGCCGTACCCAATATCTTCTTGTTGTTTTCTTACTTAACATGTGAAATGTAAATTCTTGCGTTTGGTGTAATAATTTCTCATGCAGACTAGCGACTCTTCAGTCGATGCTCTGCTTGTTGCCCAGATGTTTAGCTTTAAGAAGAATCTTGCAGGTCTTAAAGGCAAGTGCTACGAGATGCCGAGACCTTCAGCAAACTGATCTCCACAGAAAGTGTCATCATTACGTGTGTGTGTGTGTGTGTGTGTATACAAGCCTTCAGATTGACACAATAAGTACTTCCAGGGCTTCCTGACAGAACTGTTGATCAGATAATATTGTATCCGGCAATAAAATACACAACTCCAGCTGGTAAGCAGAGCTTTTGGCAGCACTGTTTTCACTATAAACCTTAGTTCCTGTTTGTGAAACTGGAATCCCTGGAGACTCCAGAAAGTCCCAGTTTTGTGAGTTTTACATGGTCAGAAGAGACGGCGCTCAGCTGTGAGGGAATAAGAGTGAGATCGAGTAACATTTGGTTTTACTCACATGCTGATAATGCAGTTTAAGGACACATAACTAAAGGGTTTATGTGCTGTAGGTGAGAAGAGAGGCTGACTCATCAGCAGCATCTGGAGTCGTGAACTAACTGCCGCTTTGCTCTAAATCATAGCTGCTCATCACTCAGGTGTGCCGAGCTGTCGGCGAGGAACTCAAACAAAAGCGTGGTGCTCGGAAACACAAGAGAACGCAGGGAAACAAACATCATCTTGTTAAAGTTAAAGCACAAAATGTAAATCCAAACCAGGAGAATAATCAAAAGCACCAGTTCAGCTTCAGGCCAGCAGGCTCATGAGGCCAGTCTTAAATAATCTGAACCCAACTCTTCATCTTCCTTTTTATTTCTTCTACCACTGGCAAAAAGTTCAAGGCGCTGTCAGGATCAAGATGGCCGAAGAGTAAATTATCGCGAGTGTAATGGGGAAAGATGGGAACACGCACAGTGAGGAACCCGTTTTTCAATCCTCCTGAGTAAAATCCATCGTCCTTAATTTATGTCTGACTTTATAAACCAGGAAAAACAAGACACAGACCAAGAGGTTGCAAAGTTCATTAGTGTACACTGATGGAAAGCCATGACTGTTCCTGGGTGGTCATGGCTCCCGCGGTGGGGTGCGTGCTGAAGTGGGGAGCTTGCACTTTACCTGACTATCTCCATTATATGCTCCAAGGCATCTCAAATATTGTAATTTTACTCCAGTACATTTGTCTGACAGCTTTAGCTGCTAGTTACAATCGTCATAATGCTTTAGGACACTTTATCTTAAGCTGTAACGCATGTTCAGAGAGAACAAACTGACATACTACAGATGATTTTACCCCGCGGAAAAGCATCCTTTAACGCGAGAATCAGATTGATTTTTTTGTTGTTCATGACGTGGCTTTAAGCTCTGGGACACACGTTTTTGGTACGTCTGAAAAGCAGAAGTTTGAAGCACGTTTGTTAAAAATTCACCGAAGCTGCAGCACACGTGACATCGGCCTCATACAAACATACTGGAGATGTTTCGCGAACTACGCAAAAGAGAAATGCTTCCTGAAGTGTGAGCTGGGACTGTCAGACAGCACATCCTTCAGCTTCAGACGTGTGGTTCCATTAAGGCTTTGCTCAGAGGAACAGAAACACCTCAGCATGGTGCTGCGCCGGGCTGAGGCTTGATTAATTGTGCCTTTTTGTGTTTGACAGATTCGCTGTATGAAATATGTTCCTTAAAAATGCTGACTAGTGTTTTGGAACTGCTTAGCTTCCAGTCCTGCCAGTTACAATCTGGCCAGTTTCTGTGTTTTTACCACACAAGCTCAATTAGAGCAAGCAGACTTTTGCAGACTAAATCATCGCTGGACACAAAACTCTCAGCTGAAACCCAGACTAATAAAATGTAGGTCGACTCGGTCCAGTTTTCTTCACTTCGTCACACGCCTTAAGTCCCAAATCAAAAATATGCTTCAGTAGTGCATCGGTTTGGATAAGAAAAACCTAAAATAACAGCTTCCAAAAAAAAAAAAAAAAATTTAACTGAGAATGAAGGAGGACCGATGATGTAAATGATGCACCATTTCTGCACAATCTGATCAAAATGATGCATTTAATGCACTTAACACCTGAACAAGAAACAGCAAACGCTCGAACCACACGCTTCCCACATTCCTGCTTTGCTTCACTACGTAACATAACAAAGGGAAACGAGGCTGCAGATTTGACATCTTCAAAGCAGTGTGAAACACCAGGCGCACGTGTCTCCATGCAGGAATGCAGCGGATGGAAATGATGGATGCACTGTGGAATACACGAGCCCCAGCTGCTGGGCTGCTGTGCCTTCTCAGGGTTCGCTTTAATGGACGCGGACCTTTAAACTGTTTACTCTGGACCTGGGTGCACTTTCACAGCGCTGCGTGCAGGCCCAGGAACCGAATTTATGGCAACTCTCACAAGTGACTGTTGAATCAGCGTAAACAATGTGTGGGATTTCGCGGGAACACCCAGGGACAACCCGGGAAAGAGTTACTCACTTTGAGTGATTTAAATGCTGTTTGCGAAATGAGGCAAAATCAGGCGACATTTACAAACGTGCTGCCAAAAGCAATCCTATCTGCAGGAAATCAGGACAGTATAATTTATTGAAATTCCTCTGAAATATTTGAGCTCAAAAGACTGAGCTGGAAACAGTGAAGTGACACCAAATCAGTCAAATATTAAAATATCCTGATTCTCTGGTGAAGAAAGAAAGGTTTGAGAGAAGTGTGAACTAATCAAGTCAAAAACAAAAGTACAGGAATGGTTATTTAACTGGTTAATTAATTTTGGACGCTGCAAACAGCAGCTGACAAAACAATCTCACAATCAGGAAGACGTTCTGTCATGTGAAGCCATCTTCAGCAGATGTGCCTGATCATGGAATTGCAAATGTTCTCCATTTTTCTGAGGACTTCAGGACTTGACCACGTTCAGGACCACGTTAGCTTCAGTAGCTGGCAAAACAATCTCAGTTCATCTAAGTTCAACATCTAGGAGAGTTCAGAAAGCTCAGAAAAAGCTTTAATGTGGAAATGATGCTGAACTTGTGTTGAAAGGGATCACATGTTTCTGTAAATTCACTGCTTCATTAACACAGTAAGCAGATCTGTGATTTTTGTGCTCTTTAGCTTCAGCCTCAGCTTTTGAGCAGAAACAAAACTTTTTGAAGCTCACTTGGGTTTTTCTTATCAGCTTGGTTGCAATCAGGATTTTCTCACTTGCTCACTTTCTCACAAGCTTTTGCTGGTAAAGTCTACTTTTTTCCTGTCACTCTTGGGTCTGAGAAAGATGTCAACAGATGTTATGAATTTAAAAAGAAATGAAAAAAGCATCAAGAGGGCAGGTGACTCATGTACAAAAAATATATTTGATTTCCATATTGTTTTAAACTGAATCCACAATGTTAGTCACTGCTGTCTGGAGGTCGTCCCCTGGAACAATATTTTCGCCCAATTTTCCAGGCTTGGTAACATCTCTGCCTGGATAGAAACTCTGAATGATGTAAGGTTGACTTGGTGAATGAAATAAAATGAAAAGAGAGAGAGAGAGAAAGATGGAGAGAGATGGATATGACCTCTGAGACTTTCTTGACGACATCTGGCTCCCTTCACTTTCCCTATAAAACCTTGATATTAATCCCTGCAGCATTTTAGGGCGCTGCTCAAGTAATACCACTCAATAGCAAAAAGAACAGCAGAGTTAGTAAAAATCAGAGCTACTGCCATCAGTACATTTCAACATGGGTATGTGCTGTGAGCAGAATGAATTCCACCGATTTCCTGCTGCAGTTTTGCTCTTTCATCTACAAAAACGAATGAGTTCAGTGGGAGCGTACCTTCAAATTTGTGGTACTGTGGTCAAAACTCCGGGGGACTTCCTGTGTGGCAGTGCGGGTACTTTTAAGTATGCGTTTGCCAAATTCCGCCATGTTTTCAGATTATCCTCTTACCATCGTCTTTCGGCCGAGGTCTTTCTGGCAGAAAATTCACCGCAATCGCATTTAACATATTGTCCCAGTTTTTTTAAAAATTGTCTATTTTACATTATTATTGCAGAAATGAAAGCCAAAATGGGTGCCACTACAGTTCTGTACATTGCGCTCATAAAGTTTGGGAGTTCAAGCCTTAAATCAATGCCACATGGACTCTTTTGGACATCTGCAGCTATGTACAACATGTAAAGTTGCTTTAAATCTTTTTAAATTAAATTTGCCTTAATGCCCCTATAAGCAGGGACAGTACTGAAAACTATTCCCTCTTGTTACAACAAAATCAACAAAATTCACCTGAGTCGTATTTTGCTAAAACTTTCTTTTCTTTCCTTTTTTAATCGTTGCCCTCACTTTGAGCTGCATCTCATGGATGCTACATAAATAAAGATTATTATCAATAAATCATCAATAAATAAATGATCTTGATCTCGTACCCTGTCCGAAGCGTCCAGTCTTGTGGACCTCAGTGGCTCCTCGGTAACCCAGCATCCTGCACACCACGTCCCCATCCTTTTTATCCCAGACGTCGTCACACACCGTCCCCCAGCGGCGCTCGTGGAAAACCTCCACACGGCCTTCATGAGGACCTGACCCATTCACCAGCCGCACCAGGGCCTCCTCCACTGCAACAAACACACAGGCATATATTAAAAAAATGTATCCGCAAACACACACATGAATTGGCAGAGGCATTTATACACTTGTTTCTACCGTTTAATGTGCTTGCAGATGAAGTTTTCATGCAATAAAATGTTTGTAGGGAACAGCGTCACGAGACCCTTGTCCCTTAGTGTACAGACACTGAAGAAGTCTTTATTATTTACTCCAACAGGACTACACTGATAAAAGACATGACTCCCATTTTAGCCCGACGCTTACTTGTATGGCTTTGAAATCACACTGAACAGATTATTTTCACTGTGAGTGTTTGTCGTGATTTGATTGACCCTGTAAATGAAACCAATATGAAAACATACAGACATTAATAGGTTGTTTTCAATGCGTCCATAATCCACAGAAGCTGATTCAACAAGGAAAATTAAATATAATTATTCTGGGTGGGATGTAAACCCACTCATAAACAGTTAGAGGTTACAAAAACTTGGGACTGAGGTTCTATCCAAAAGTTTTATTTTTTTGTGTAATTACTGACCGTCATTTGAACATAGTTGGGCAATAATCTTGCAAAATTCATAATTTTCTTCTTTGGCAAGCACTGTATGCATATGTAAGCATTTATCCTGTCATCTCATTGGACGAGACTCCAGGAAGTCACTGTTCCCAACACATAAACCCTCGTAAAACCGCAACCTGTTGTTTTTAGACTTGTTGTTATAAAAGACAGCTAATACATACACACAAAAAAACTAACAGTGCGTGAAAATAATGATAAGAAAGACACATCATCCGCAAGTTTGTGGCATTTTGCTCACTTTAATTTAGCATCCACAGTCTGAGAATATCTGATTTCAACATAGTTTTAACATCAGTCCACTGAACAAGTCAACAACACAATACAGAACTCTTAAAACTCTACAGCATTTGAGTCAGACTGATGCATTCAGGCCAAGAATCTGCATACAAGCACTTACCTACAGTATAACCAGAGTTCAGTGTGCATGTGAGCATGTGTGTGTGTGTGTGTGTGTGTGTTAGCCAGAGCTTCATGGATCCACAGCACATCTCGTATTCCTGAAACTATGCAGCAGCTGTACTCATATAATTGACTTGATTTATCACCTTTCAGAACGGAGAGTGAAAATGAGAAAAAGAAGTAAACACACACACACACACACACACACACACACACACACACACGGTCACTACACTCTTTTGGACTGGTGTTAAGACATGCACCGACTGAGACTGTTGACAAAGTGCTGGAGAGTAAAGCCAGACACATTATCTAGACAGGATATTAGTCTCATCAGACCATCATAAATTTTAACTGTGTACCATTTAACGCTCATTATACAGGCAAGTACTGTGCACTCACTAGCCCATCATAATTTAATATCTGCCATGACATTATACTAACATATCTGCTGCACATATTTGTATCATATTCTTGCAGAAAACTATGAAATTAAACACAGAAATAAGATCCAACTTTTGTCAGACAATATGAAAGAGAGGAAAAGCAACGAAAACACACATTAGTGTTGAACAAGGGATGAGTAGTGAAAGAGCTCCTCAATTACCTGAAACAGATGTTAAAACTAATTGTTTAATCATCAGATACAAAAAAGTCCCTCTTTTTCACTTGCTGTGAAGTTGGGTAAAACTGGAAGACCCTGCTGGCACTAACATGCCAAAGTGACCAGTATTATAACTGAACAGGATACTTTTAAATGTCCTTCAGTGGACCACCAGGCTACAGTGTTCTCCAGTGGCAGCAGACATCTTTCCACAGGCGTACAGTGTGAAAGGTGTAATTTACAGTTATGACAGTATATAATTATCCTTATGGCTAGTCTTCTAGTCAGTGCCACATAATTGAAAAGCAACTTAAATTAGCTGCTTTTATCTTATTTTTCGTGATTCCTGTAAAACCTGACACAGATAAACACAATACGTTCATTCACTGAATGTCAGCTGAATCAGTGTTGATATTTGGCCTTTTTTTCTTTTCGTAGACAGAACCATCAGTAGGAGTGGCTTTACAGCCATTTTGCCCTGGTAGTTTTGAAACTTATTTTCTGTACTTGAGTACTTTTCTGTACTTGTTTGTTGTATGTCTACTGGGAACAAAGAGCATTTTAAATCTTTAAAACCAATCAACTGGCTCATACAGCATATGCAACAAAAGGCCGTAATCACAGTGTTCACATGTTTGAATACATGTGAGACATAACTCAGTACTTTTTCATCTCTGTTTTAAGCCATTCATCTTTTTCTCTCTCAGCCTTTCACCCCCCCAGCCTCCCTCTCTTTACAGTGCCTGAGGCTCCCCACTGTGCAAATGAGAGACTCTGGAGACAAGAGGAGGAGGAAGGCGAGGAAAGGTTCTGGATGGAGGCACCACATGACTGAAGTCTTCAGAGATAATGAGAACCATACAAGCAAGCTTCGCTGACGTTCATATCTCTGCCATGAAGAGCTGGACTGCAACATACTGGAAATGTGATGAATTATGTTAATCAGGTGGAATTGTAGGCCCTACCAGATTTATTTTGCAGAAAACTTTGGTAAAACTGAGACTGGAAACAATTTGTTTTGTGCTGTCGGGGGCCAACCTTTCAATTCAGATTTTCTGATGAAGAGATATCTTTATGCTCAGAACCAGCTTAACTTCCAGGGTTCATAAAATCCCCTCAAGACCTTAAGAGTAATGAAGTAAATGATGTTTTTCCAAGCAGAAGTGATTTTTTTCATTTTACAATAGTGAGTCATTAACGCTCATTGTCTTGCAGGACCTGAACTGATCTGTCTTGGGTTGGGTGCCTTTGTTGGTTGCGTTGGTTAGGTGTGGTTAGGAGCAGGGGAATCCATAACAACATGCACTACCGCTGTGTGGAAGGTGGTCCTGGATGACACCATGTAAATGTTTAGAATGACGTTAGCTGACTTACCCTGTACTTTGCTGACTTTGGCGAGGTTTACACTATGGCAAACCCCACCAAATTGTTAACAGAGATAGAGCTGCATTAGTTAAACCCATCTGCTTAATCCTTCTCCTCAAAGGCTTGTAAAAGTTAAAATACAAACAATAAAGCATAAATTTAACTTTTGTTGTTGTATGTTTTTGCTTGAGTAAGCTATGCAGCCAAAAGTATTGATGTTGGAGCCAAATAATCCTCCATTTTCCTTATCAAACTGTGTTATAATACCATGACTAAGTAGCTACAACAGTACAAGAGCAATGCTGTTTATTTACACATCTTATACATGGATTAACTCTAGGCTAGTTTTTTAGCATAATCCTTGGTATGTAAATTCAAAGACCCACTGTTAAAGAAAAATGATGGGCAGTAAATCTGCCACAACATCAACATGTCAAAACCACAAATTCCATTTTTGAATTAAAATATGGGAAAATAAACTTAGCAGTCATGCCTGTGGTAAAAAATAAGCTTCAAAGAGCTGAATTAAAGTAATAACTAAGACCCTTATGTAGTTAATGGCTTTTCCTGAGCTTGTGCACAATAACACGTATGCCCACAGACAGAAAAGTTACGATGCAAAAAAAGCTCCCATGTTCAAGTTGGACAGCCAATAAAATGGTTCACCATAAAGCAGAAACACTTTCATAACACGCCTTCTACCTTTTCAGTGAAAGTGAGAAAATTAATGGGAGCTGCATGAGATGTAATGACTGTTTTCGTCCAGAGAAAACTGGGCAAATGAGCACCGAGTGTTGGTGGTCGTCCAAGTGGTTCAAGCCTCAGAAGATCCAGGAGCTACATCATCACACTGTCAATACCTGAAGAAGGCCAGAACATGGAGCGATCGCTTTTGCTAATGTTTATCTGGCAGGCAGGAAGGGTCTGGACTGGACAGAACTTAATGGCTTCAGGACAACCGATAACCAACTCCATCTGTTCACAAAATGTTCCCAAGTCGGATTTTATTGTCTTTCATATTGTTTGCTCTTCTCATCTCTTTTTGTTCCCCTCTTTGTTTCTTTATGTTTAGCATAATTTGTTTGCTTCTAATTGGATTTCCTAATTGGTCAGTGTATGAGCAAGGATACAAGCAGATTTTGCACCATTTTGTGTTTCTCATGTGATTTTTGTTTTTAAATTCTACATTGATACACCACTCTAATTATCTGTTTGTTTTTTTTCTACCATCAACCAGTTAACAAAGCTTAGCATAGAGACAACAAGCAGGGGAAAGTGTTGCCCTGGCTGGCTCTGTCCAATGGTCACAAAAATCTGCCTACTAGCAGCGTTAAAGCTAACCATTTAAGATTATTTTTTAATTAAGTAAAAAAAAATTAAGTGAAAAGTGGATGAAGATAAAATTAAAATAAAAGCAAACAACTGACTCAATGTGTGCACAGCATTACAAACAAATGGTATTAGATTAATTCATACTTGAGGGGAGCTGCATTGTTATCTTTGTTGATAATCAAATTTAACAAATAAAACCTGAACACAAATATTAAAAACTTCAGTCAGGGGTATTTCAACACAGGTGAGAGAACAAATATATATGAATGACCTCTGATTTGGTCCTCAGTATTGTTTTTGGAGGCTTTGCTTCAGGTGAACTGCCACATAAAAATAATAACACAGTGGTTTCATAAGTCTGAGCTCCAAGATGAAATACATTTCTCAGTAGAGTCCAAAGTAATCAGTGAAATCATTTATATGTGAATCCCTGTAGCTGTGCAGGTCCACTATAAAAACAGTCTGCCAAACATTAAACCCACAACACTTAAAGTTCAACCCTTGAGATCCAACTGTCAGTCGCCCTATGAAAGTAAGAACCGTGTGTGTGTGTGTGTGAGAATGTGTGTGTCATGCATCACTTCCAATCTCTCCTTGTAATGCATCAACTGTCAAGTGAAAATTACATGAAGTTTTGCAATGCCCCAAATCAAATTAGGTCTTTTGTTCCAAGTTATATACAACTGGGAAAATGTCTTACACAAAATCTAATATATTATAATAGGCAAATTGTTGGACTCAGGCAATGTTTGACATAGTTCATTGCTCTATCCAAAAAATCAAAACTATGTGAAACAGTACTGTTGATTTAGGGAAACCATGGGAAGATTCACAGGATTTAACAGGATTCAAGGATTTCTGCTCTAACGTGACCCACAATTTTTAGCATGTCCAGTAACGAGCATAAACCTACATCATTACAAGGATCTCATTAGGTAAACAGATTAGTTTGTGAGATTACAGCCCTGCTCACACCTAGCATATCCACTGTGTTGATATCATCACTTTATCGATGTTGGTCCTGCAGGTTATCAGAACCAACGTTAGCAGTTGTGTTCTGCTCCGCACTGGACTTAATGAAATTTACGCTGAGTTTAAACTGAAAATATACACTTTGAAAACACGACAAGTATGTAAGCTAAGCAGCTAAACATGGTTATGTTGCAACAAAATAGCTCTAGCTAATTTTTAAGCCATTTCAAACTGTACTCAGTCCAGCTGACAGGATTGATCCCCTCGTCATCTGGTTGGACAGTCTCTCTCTCTCTCAGGCTGGTGTTCGTCAGCATTTTTAAGAACTTCATATCTGAGTTTCCAGTCCCATAATCAGGGCCACAATGATGCTAAGTGATAGATTTCACTTTTCTACGCTATGTCTTGCAAAACACTTTTGGTTTTAGTCATTTCTCATGTGAAAACTTGGAGTATGCATTAGGGCAGGCTGTGCAAAAATATACAGGACAAATCGAGTCCTGTATCGATTCATTTAATAAGGGATGATTACATATTATAGAAGAAGGTTTGCAATCCGAAATCGATCTCCAAAAAACTCCCAAACTCTTTTCTGTCATTTAAAACAACATTAGTGAAACATTAGAGAAATGTTTTACACAGATCAAAGGTTTCCCTCTCTCTCTTGATCTTACAAATGGCTCCAATCTGGGGTCCATTTGCTCTATTTTTTTTTTTTTTTTACACATTTTTGTGCTGTCCAGGCTTTTAACAGAGCTAATGTTTCTGATCCTTCTAGTGACATAACATCCTGTGTGGCAGGTTCATACTGGGTTAACACCCAACATGTGTGGACCAACGTGCATGTTTCCCACAGACAAAATGTCAGCGGTCTTGGGCCACTCTTGGGTGCTTGTTCTGGTAAGCGATCATACAGGTATGTACTGTATGCTTTGAAGTGTAAAAAGATCCGAGTCATGCATCAAAGATCCGAGTCAGCCACATGCAGTTTCTGACATGACACGGAGATCTGATGCACGTGTTCTCAGTCCGTCTTTCTTTCTTTCCCTGAAACCTCAAACATCCACATGTCGTAAATGATGTGAGGAAAGAACGGATCTTCAACGGCTCTGTAACGGGCAGAAACAGCACTCAGATGGCCTATTTGATGTGAACATCTCTCCATCGCTCATCACATGGAGAAGCATGATGAGGTGACAAAGACGAACAACACTGGTACCAAGAAGGTTTTGGGGTCACTGATGTTTTTGTTCTGCCTTCTTTAATCTAGATTGGTGGCTTTTGTATGAAGTTTCAGTTTACCAGGACAAGACACGTGCATACTTCATGGTTTTCGAATCCTTTTGATGCATGCTAAGCCATGTGGTTCTTCATTGTGCGTCAGAAATCGTGAGATTACGCTGAAAAGAAAAGCAGATCTACAGAGCCTTTAAACTTCCTACGGCTCTTTGTGCAGGAGCTCAGGTGGGGCTGACATGTGTGAGGCCCATAAAGTCATCAGCTCGTAAATTTTTGTGCTTGTATCGCCAACTGTTGGTTTGGATCATAGCGCTGATATACGCGCTCATATTACAGCAGTTTTGCACAGAGTGACTGCATTTTACTAAAACATATAACTACATTTTAACAGTGGATTATTTATATAATTTGCTTATGCAATTGTTTTTTAATGATCTTTGAATTCAACCACGATTAAAAGATTATCAAAACATATTAAAACAAATATTTTTTTCAATTGGCTAATCCACTTACTGACTAATTGTTGCCGGTCTACACCAAAATATTATTTGTAATTGTTCATACTTTTAAAAACTTTTCTAGTGTTCGTCATCTAAAAGGGTTCAGTGGGGGGAAAAAGATGATGAAAAAAACAGAAACAGCAGCTCGTTACCACCTCAGTTAGATTAATTAATGTAACATAACCCCACACAATTTTCCACAATGAAATCTATAAAACACTGAATTTCAGCGTTGAATCTTTTAACAGAACGTGTTCACATTACTGTTTACAGACACTAGATTAACTGACATCTGTATGCACGTGTTTTCATCTTCTAAGTTTGAAGCTTTGAGCAGTTTTCAATTTTAGGTTGTGACAACACTGTGCATAAGGCCTGGTTAGTCAGGCCACGTAGTCAGGTAACATGCTTTGGCACAAAATTACTGTTGCAAAATGTCCAATAGTCTGTTATGTTACAGTGCTGTCGGTCGAAATGGGAAGCTAACGGTGGTCTTGAACATCAGTCTTTTGCTTTGCAGCTGTCTTGCAGCGTCACACTGGAAGGCTAGAAATTAGCACCTGCCACCAGCCAAATTCTGTGATTTTGTGTTGTAGCGGGTGAATTCCCACATCCTACCGATCATAGCAGCGGGTAAATCAAAGGCCACGAGATTGGACCAGGAGTTTGCTTCTGTTCTCCGACTTGGATGTCAGCAACTGTAATGTGAGCTTCTCTTTCTAATCTGTCTGTCTTGCTAAGATGGCTGGTGTATCTCTTGGTTTGCCTGTGTCTTGTTTGTTTGCTGGAACCCTGTTCTGTGACTCTGTGCCTGGAAAAAACGGCAGTGAAATATAACTATTTATGACTGCCGATAAACACCATCAGTAAACTATGCCAACAAAATAACAGAATAACTCAAACTCAGCTGTGGTTAATTTCTGAGCATTTTTAAGGCTACAAAACCAATTCTCATGAAACAGTGTGCTCCCCAAAAAACTCTTCTCCAAAAAAGCTCAGGCAGGGTCCATTCCTCCTTCATCTTTCACATAAGAGTTTTAAGGGATGACATTAACCACTCATTTCAGATGCTAAATAAAATTAACTTTGACAAACTATCAAGGAAACCATTAAGGAAAGTCAAAGCAGACCTAGAAAAACGGTTGAGGTAACTGCTGCCATTAGCCGGCAAAGTGCAAATTGCAAAAAATTGCCAAAACGACTGTGGTCGGTAGATTTTGGAACCTACAGTTCCCCTTAAGCTGTTTCCAACCCTGCACGGCAACACCGTCCCCTCCTTCTCCTGACTGGAAAGTCAGCTCATATACATGTAATCTGAACTTAAAATTAAAGATAGAGATAGATATAGACAGAAATGTAAAATGACAACATCCTCTTCTGGTGTCCAAGCTGCGAAATGGCAAATACCTTTTACTTATTTAACAGGTGAAATGGCACCTGAGGAGGAGTGGGTACTTTTGCTATTTCCATGAAAAACAGCACTGCTCCTTTAGTGTTCAAACATCTGAAATAACCTTACCTGACAAGGATCTCTTGTGGTTGTGTGAACTATGACTTCTGCCTCTCAGAAGCAAAGGCCAGATTTGTCTGTTACTGTTACTGCACTGTTTATTCATACGCTGTATCAGCTCTTACCTATTTTCTCTCCTCGGTCTCCTCGGTCTCCTCGATCCCCCTTCTCCCCCTTAAACCCTCGTTCTCCTCTGTCACCTGAGGACAACAAAGAAAAACAAAACAAAAATAAAATCTTAACTGGCCAAACTCTTGGTAGAACATACTGAGACCAATGCATTAATAATCAGAAAACATTGACATACAACATCATGGCACACAGGTATCACTGCAGATTTCAGCTAGAAAGGAAACGTTGAACCTGACACTCACATCCCAAACTTTCTGGACTACTGGAAACTGTTCCTCTACCTCACACCCACTTCCTCTCCTTTGTATATTTTCAGAAAAAACCCATAAAATAGTCGGCCCTGTAATCTTGCTCTGTGATGTAGGTATAAAATGTGAAAATTAGAGGATACCCACTCTGTCTGGTGCTTAATTTACCTCTAAGTGTTGTGGTGAAATATTTTTTTGTTCTGCTGTGGAGGCAAGGTGAATAAGGTCAAAAGAGGGGAAAGCCTGAAGCAATGAAAACTGGTTTTTCTGGACCGAAATAAAGATATCAGTGTCAAGGTAATTTCTTGGATTATCTTTGCAGTGTAGCTGTTTGCATGTTGGAAAAGTTGATACAATGCGCGCCGCTCAGTCACTGTAAGCAAATACCCTCCTATTTGTGGTTTCTGCAAAATTACGGTACGTTTGCGCACAACACCTCCCTCCCCAATCAGTAGCTTGGATACGACTTGTTCCTCATTTGTTTCCATTTCAAAATATAACTCTACTCCAAACTCCCACGAATGACCTCCAGAGTCAGTTTCTGTGCCATTTGTTGGTGATGATTTTTGAAACCACAAGTCTGTTTTTACCATGAGGCTATAAGAAGACGAACTTCAAATTGGCACTCATCCCACGTTGAATTTGACTCTTTTTTCACATCCAAGACCACAAGGCAGCTGCCAGCCGAGGTGGCACGCAGCCCCACCTACCATGTATTAATGTATGTGTGTTTCCATGACCGAGTGGTGCAGCTAACACCACACCCTGCCCATGACGCCCTCAGATGTCAGTGTCACCTCCATCTTGGCCACATCCGTACCAACTAAACAACAGTGGAAGAAAAACCCAAACACACTTTTAAGCTTCTGCTGAGCCACAGCAGCAGATGCTTTAAAACTGCATGTTCAATTTCATATGCTGATGGCCCTGAATTGGAGCAGTGGGTAAATATCAGAAATTTAAGCACCTAAAGTTTCACTAGTTCACAGTTTTAGCCACTTTGCAGCATCAATTTTATTCAGACTGAAACAACTACTGGATGCCTTTAGATCTAGAGGAACCACTTTGAGGATCACCCTGAGTTTTCCTCTCGTGCCACCGGCAAGTCAACATTTTATTGACTGGTGAACATGGTGGACTGTTTAGCAGCTTAAGACCCAAATGGATTTCACTGAGCGGCCAAAAACAGGACTGAGACCAATCAGTTGGATGAAAAAATACACAACTCGTTGGGAATATGTTTGCCAAATCTGTTTGAAATAAGCACAAAATGGACAACACTCAGCAAACACAGCTTGTCCTCAGCTGATCTGTGATGCTTTACAACCAAAGAAAGAGACAAAACTGAATGCATCATTCCCCCTCAGTCTACCTACCATGAAGCTTCCCAGTTCAGTTTTAACAAGCTTTCAGTGGCCCCTCTGTGGCCCCATTCACACCAGAAAGTCTACAAACTTCACCCTTCACTGGTTTGTTAAATCCACAGCCAGACCCCAGATGGGTGGAGAAAGACAGACATTGTTGTAAACTGTCAGAGTGCAGATGGCCAAATATCTGTGAAGATCCTTATTTTCTTCATCTTGTCTCCATTTTTTTAAAAGAAAAAAACACTTACACTTACATTTACATCATTTTGAGCTTTTCTTTACAATATTAACTTGTCAGTCAAGTGCCAGAACCTTTTCTTTGTGGTGATGTCTTTCCAGCCATGTTGGCTGCTGCTGCCTGTGCTAATTTTCCACGTTTTCCTCTGGTTATACCTCCTGCGACACCAAATTAACTTACACCATGCAGGGTAGGACTTGCAACAAAAGATAATTTCCTCTTGCTCATTTTTACATGTTTCACTGATAAAAACAAACACAATACACAACTGACGATCATCTGTGAAATATTTCGTTTCGACCATTTGAGATTTGTGGCAGTGAGCAGCACTTCCAAAGTGCTGAAATGGGCCCCCGACACATAAAATGTGGCACTTTAACAGACGATTTTTTTTCAGCAAAATAAAGCACTTTACATTTACATCCACCATTTTATCGGGTCATTGACCAAGCGAGGCATCAACACTCCAAGTGCCCTCTTTGGAGCTTTATCTTTATGCCTTTTTATAATGGCTGTTATGTGATTGTTGATTTATGATCCACAACTGCTTCCAGGAAAAGCCTCAAAGGCCAAGTTCTGTCTTTAACATTTATGGGAAGCTTGCTGCATAGCTTTGCACCTACACACATTGTGAGGGCAGCAGCATGGGGTCATCTGTCTATATAAAAAATGCACCAAAACTAAAGTGGCGTCTGGTGCAGAGTGTTGAGCCATAACAACCAGGCACAAGTGCATACACAGAAGACAACGCAGAGGCCTGGTCCAAGGTTTTGAGAGCTACTGGCCAACGCGGGGACTGTGGGACTCCAACACTGGACATTTCAGCCAAACCCAGCTCTGATCGGCAACAGCTGTTGGCGAAAGAGAGATACACACATGCTATATACATATACACACAAAGACATGAGGACACTGAAAAGACTTCAGCATCTTATCAGTTTTGTCATGGACACAGTATTCTGCGTGTCTAAATGTATTTTTGTCATCGCCGGCACCATTCAGCTGGTGATGCCAGAGCAGAAACATCAACACCCCAGGGGTTATGTAGATACAGACTGGTCTGGATAAATGAGTGCATGAGTGGACGGCTGGAAAGGAGAATGAGAAAATAAATATAGAAATCCCAGCACAGGGTCATCAAGGCACGGTGTGTTCAGTGAAAATCCTGTTTTATTCCTAAAGTTGGCATGAAATTCCATCTGTGTTGTTGCAGAGTATTCTCATGCCTACTTGGAAAAATTTGAACTCTGATGTCAGAGGAATATATTTAAAGTGTGAAATGGAAAAGTACTGGAAATCCAGAATGGGGAAGAATTTCCTGATATTCTCTTAGAATGTGTAATGGTATACTCAGCTGTCTTGACACATTTAAAAGCACAATATGGAGTGTGCATCATATGAGAATGACTGATCAACTCTAAAAACACTTAAACGAGTGGACCAATCAGTGGAGTGCAAAAGCAGACTGATGGATCTTTATATGAAATCCAAATCGTGGATGTATTGAGAGACCTGAACATTGTGTTCTCCGAGTTCTTTTGGCCTCCTGCTTCTCTTTTGGCTCATGAGGATGCTTCTTGGCTAACTCTGTGCACACATGAATGATAAGATACGAACAACGGTGACACAGGTCTTAACTGGACCTAACAGCACAAACTCTATTGAAGTGTTCAAGGTTTTACAACTGGATGATTATATGTGGTGAAATATTTTCTTACACTGACTGATCTCAGACAGCTGATTCGATTAGCACAAACAGCTGTTTCTTTGGAATAAATAACGGGAAATGTGGACAGTTAGCGCCTCCATGAGACCGGTGCCACCTGTTATTGATGGAAGATGTGTGAAAGATTTGGTTGTGCTTCTTGGTCAGGAAGTTTCTGCTCCGGCAATAAAGTCAACGCCAATGCTGAAATGATTTGAGCTGTGAGAGTGTTGAAAAGATTGAGCCGTGAGCTGCACCAGACTGCTCACTTATGGATGACGAATTGTCGGGCGAGTGAGTGAATGACTCACTTTAATGTGACTGTTCATGTTGCCTCAAAGTACGCAGCCTCATAATTTGTATGTTGGGATTTTTGTATTATCCTCTGATTAATTAGGTAGACATCCTGTGTGTTCTTGTGCTTCCGTATGTTTACTTAGATGAATGTTCGGGATCTCAATGGCTCACGTCAGAAATGAGCAAAAATTCACTGTTATTTGCTCTCACGGAGTAGATAAGCTGCAGACATGAGCATTGAAGACACAAACTGATGAATATAAGAAATAAAAGACACACCTCTGGGACCAGCAGGTCCAACATCTCCTTTTTCGCCCTGAGTGCCGTCAACCCCGACAGGTCCTTTCAACCCTCGAGGGCCCTGGTTGCCTTTTTCTCCTGTAAAACCTGAAACACAAAAACATGCATGATTGATTTCAATAAATGACTGATAATCATCTAATAAGAAAATTGTGCAAGTGGTCGTAATATTATAGGCAATAGCGATCGTCAGACTCTCCTCAACTTGAGCTATGACACCATTCAAAGTACCTCGACTACCCTTATGAAAGTGTTGCATGAACTTTGCCTTTTTAAAATGTGGATGTCGCCTTAACATCCGTTAATAACTGATTCAGGTTAACCTTTACTTTCGAATCATTGCAGGCCTATACCATGGCAATTTGGAAAGATGCAATAATAAGCAGAACATGAGGACTTTATGACCACATTTCCAATAAACCTTGTTGCTTCCTGTCACTGTTCCTTCCTACAGAGACAATGGAAGTAATGTTAGCGTTTCGCTTCTTCCACCACCTGCCAACGCCATTGATCTCCGAACGCTTCCCAGCACAGGAAGAATAGGGCTATCCTTTGTTAAGTTCCATAAAACAATCCTGCAAACTCCTACCCTGTGGCACACAAAGAAGACGTGTGTTTACAGTAAGCACACTCGAATGTCAGAAAATTAATGCGGTAATGAGGTATTGATTGCACCATTGAAGTAAGCACAATCTTTTTCGCTGCATCTCGATATGCTCTGATTGCGCTGTTGTGACTACTCAGCAATCAGAATGAAACAATTAGACTGGATGCATTAGAGGCAAACGTTATAAAATAAACTGATGACGGATGATGTCACATTTTCTGTGGTTTTCCCTCTCTCTGCTGTAAAACCGTCAATAACTCCCTCCTTAAAAAAAACCCACAGGGAAAATGCTATCAATCACATATTGGACAGAGTGCAGACTTTGTGTTCTGCAGGATGGTCCAACTAGATCGTTGAACAAGTCCAGGAGGATTTTTAGAGCCTGAATGCGATGATAGATTCCTCTGGCTTCAATGTAAATGGAGTAAGTGTCAGGTCATGTGCTGCATTACGAACACGAATCACGCAGGTCTGTTGATGCTGTGGGTCATGAAGAAGACCCGTCAGAGGTCAAACAAATAAACAAACAAATAAACAAAATTGCCAGTACTTATCATAGTACTTTTGAATTCAGGTTGGCACCATTTCTGATTGACTGAGTTTACATCATTTCTGAATATTGGCTTGTTGTACAACAAAAAACAAGCAAAAAAAACCCAATCTTTTGAGTTGTGTATTAAATCTGTTAAGTTGGTGTGAGGGATGCTGCAGGGAAGTAGCAGGGTCCTGTTTGGAATAAATATATCACAACAACCTTTGTTTTATTCTGGTACATTTAGTGGACAGATATGAGAGTGGTATCGGTCGTAATTTGCAATTTAATACTTGATGAATGGTAGTCTGGTTGTGCCTACCTCTCAAGCCCGTCAACCCAGGTGCCCCAGGGGGCCCCAGTGCTCCGGTATCACCCTTCTCTCCCTTTGGCCCCGGAGGACCTGCAGGAAAAAAAAAACAGATATTGTCACAATTGAAGACACAGTGCATCGGTGATATTATGCACACAATGCAAGTGCTAATACAAGTATTTGTCCCTAGTTGTAGCCATTTCCAAGTCCTGTCTCGTATTCATATGAAACAATCGAATGTCCTGAAGTGGAGATGAAAGGACAAAACTCAGTAAGTCTCAGTAAGTTTAAGCTGCTTGTATTTTGTTTTGTTTCCAACCCTGGTGAAGACCGTAGACTATGAAACACAAGATCAGATGAGATGAAGAAAAGCTCAGTAAAGTTCACGTTCAGTAACAGAATAGAGACACGCGACGCAAACACATAAATCCAGGTTTATAATTGCAGCACGCGATTCTTGTCAACTGAAATGTGAACAAAGATTTAAAGTAGTACCTGTCCATTAAAAGATCTCTATAGGGGTTTTATTAGAATTATAGCCTTGAAGTTGTATTCCTCTGAGGACCAGTGAAGCTGCAGTTCACATCCATGTCTCTCCAGACTCATATAATATCTGTAGCGACTGACAGAGAGCTACAATCACCTGAAGCTCGGTTTCCTCAGAACCAGTCATCTTGTGGTGAACTACGAAGCTACAACAACTACAACAACTAGAAACCCGGCAACACAGAAGATCAATACAATCAGCACAGTTACAAGATGGACGCCCAAGATTAGTGCCACCAATTCGGTATGTGAGCACATGTGAAATCTGGTCACAATCTGCCCTTCTGTTCCCACTTTATGGTATTGAAAGATGGACAGAAAACACCACGATGTCACAGTGAAGTTGACCTTTGACCTTTTGCATATAAAACGTCATCACTTCATTATGTTATCCTATTAGATTTTTGTGTGAGTTATGACCAATTGTGAAAACATAACGCCTCTGGACATGGCTGTCATCAGTACGAAGGCATAATTAAAAATGTTGAAATATCGGAGACATTCTGTCCACACTGAGTCACTGAATGTTTATCAGTTATTATTTCAGCATGTTGGATCGATTAGTGTCTAGAAACAAGGCAGAACCGTGCAGTTTATCACTTGAGAGGGGAACTTGTGGGACCAAAATTTGTGTCAGAGAACAACACATGAGCCTTTGATTCCTGTATATAAGAATTTTTTTTTATAAGGGTCATGAAATTCTATTCACATCTATTATTTATTATAGTTCCCACACACACACACACACGCACACACACGCAGCAGCCAAAGAAAAGGCAAGACTCGGTCTTACAACTGGTCTAAGGATTCAACCCAAAAGGTTCGCTGCACTTGGAGAGAGTAAGTGAAAAAAATGCCAAGTAGTGAGCGAACAAGGGTGAGAGGGGAACCACATGTTCAACAAGGTGCACCACGGCACAGCTTGTGGGAATGCTTAGAAGTTCATGGTTTATTAGTGTCCAGTGGTCTTGAGCCATCAGAGCTTTAACGTTCTTCATTTGGCACTTGGACTTCTCAAGTTCCTGATGCTGAGAAGCTGCTGACCAGCTCGGAGATAAAGATCTGGCTGCTTCTGCCGCCGCTTTACCTGGTGGCTGCAGGTCACGAGACGGTGAAAAGGTCACGTTAAGAGGAGAAGCTGGATGTCTATCACATCTAAGTGCTGGTGTGTGTTCCTGTGTTTCTATCTTTGTATTTCTATCCAACATATTCATGCTGAGAAAGCTTGTCCAAACTTGAGTTCGAGTCGAGGTCAGTATTAGGTTGAGGGTTAGGGGTTAGGGTTAGTTAGGGTTGAGTACAGAGCTGAAATAATTAGTGGATCAAGAGAAACACAAACAGAATCTGTTCTCTCTTTTTTATTTCACATTCCCGAGTTCGAGCTTCTTCATTGTGCAGATTTTCTGCTTTTGTAGACGAAATAGAAAAGGGTTTTTGGTGCTGGATGAACCACAAAATGATCACTATTTTCTGACCTTTAATAAACCAGATCATTAAACCACAAAAATGAGAAGATCTGATCTGTCTGAACTAAACTTTGGTTCACTGTTTCTTGTCCATCTCAGTTCTGGTTAGGCACGGACTTAAAGCTCTCGCAGATTCTGGGCTCCTGCACACTTTTGACTGCACCCCATGGACCGATTAATGTCAACAATATGACATGGACAACAGATGTTGCAGTTGCTTTAGTCAAAACACAACAGATTATGGAGTTTGATCATATGACTGTGTCTTCTACTCAAGAAAGTTGCATTTTGGCCAATTTTCTGACTTTCTGTCTTTTTATTTTTACTGGATTTAGCCAAGCCCAGTGAGCGTCACTACGGGTCACTTTATATATACACTCTTTGCTGTGTTGTACTGTACGTGCTTGCAGCTGTGACAAACTTAAGGTTAAATAATATTCCAATGTTTCTCTTCCACAGAAGTGAGCCCTTTGCTGAGAGAAAACTGGACTCGCCAGTGGAACTCTTTTAAAATATCCACTCAAACCTTTACTGACATCACTTTACAAAATGTCTGGATATTTAATTCCTGAACATCACATTTCAGGGCCAATCATCTGCTTTTAAAGTTATACTTTGGTGACTAAACCTGCAAGGCCCTCGTAAGCCCTGTATTACAAACATATGTGATCGTACGCCTCAGCCTCGGAGAAGACAGGTCACCCTGGTGGTCCTGACGAAATTGCATCCTCTTCATAGTTTGTTTTAGCAGTGCCTCACATAATTAATCTGCTATTTGTTCACTCGGCTGACAGCGTTTCAAAAATAACAAGCACAGCAGCTTGTCCAGGATCAGCCTGAAAGCATCTGACAGCCCAGAGTCCAAGAAGACAACACGAGCGTGGAGTTCAGGCGCCTCCATCCAACACCCCGTCTGTGTTACAAATCTGTTACAGGGTGGAGCAACAGAGCAGCGAGCTTGTCTTGTCTTTTTTTGGTCTTCTTCACACGTGTAAGAGACAATCAGTGTTAGGAGTCACCACAACACTTCGGCATGACAACATGTATGTTAAATGTAATGGGCATTCATCACTATGATGGATGACAAGTTCTATGTTATTTGAAACAGATGGACAAATTTGAGGACAGAAGGAAGCTAAAATGTTCAATATACGTCCCTAATCTAAGAGGACAGGGCTGTGTTGAAAACCGATTGGCTCTGATGGAGGACTTGGAGCAAAGGCAGAGACATTTACCATATTGGTCTGAGTCTAAGACCATATTTAAGCTGGGAACTATGTGTGGAGTGGATGTGGATGTCATCTTTAGACCTGGTGTTGCATCAGGAGTTGTTTGTCAGCACTCGAAGTGTTTTGTTAGCCCAGTTTAAGCAACAGGAGACTCTGAAGGTTCGCCTAATCCGTTTCCAACAAGTGAAGCTAAAAACAAAACACCTCTCGACGTCTTAACTGCAGAAATGGACCGTGGACTGAAGTCAATCAGCAAGAATGAACACCGTCACAGCTTCAACTGCCCGTGAAAAATAATCACGAAAGCAGGTTTTACAGTCCGCTTTAATGGCATTAGTTCTTGTTTCTTGTTTTACGTGAGTAAAGGCTTCAACAAAAAGGACTCCCGTCTCGTTGGATTAACAGAATCTGAGGGAAACACATCAGACTTATCATGAAGGTGTGCCATATATTAAAAAAAACAGCCTCCCAAGTTTTCCAACAACAACAAGCCGTTGTCATCTCACAAATGTCTTATATTCCTGCCAAACCGTATTTAATCACGCCAGTCAAAACTACTATTAGGAGTTTAACAGCATTAGTGATTACTTCATAAAACCTTAATCTAAGGTCATGCCAATATATGTATTACCTTAGCCTGTGTATCGTCTGTTATCATGGACATAAGCTGCCCTGGAGCGTCGCCGTTTACCATGGCGATACACCTCGATAAGAGGTGAGCCGTCTGAAAACCCAGAGTTATCTCGCTAAGCACAAATAAAACGCCTCTACAAAAACAAACAAACCAAAACAATTACTAAACACCGCAATAAAAAGGAAACTCCCAGTCTTCAACAACGGCTGGACACAGTATGTGATGCACACATGTGATGGAGGACTGGTAATTCCCTTAGAGTGAATTAAAAAATGGATCACAACCGTGACGCTACGTTTGGACTGGGATAAATCAACGGCATGTTTAGCTGATGTTTATGTTTCCTGTCGCATGTAAAATAACTTTAAATTGTTGTTTTAAAAAAGTGAGAAAAGAAAGTGTGAGTCTGGGTGTGAGAGTCCAGCCTAATCCAGCCTTGATCGAGCCACGGGACTCTTTGCTGGGAAAACAAACATGCCACTCAAAATGTACTTTAATGGTCATCAGACGACACAGAGGCTTTAAATGTTTCCAGGCCTCAGCTGCTCTCCGATCGATTTATAACATATGACTAACTCAGCACAAGCTCCAGCACAGCAGCTTTCAGCAACAACACATCATCCATCCAAATCCATACACGTCACCAGAGCTGTACGAAAACCCTCTGACGTCCGTCTCATTAGGATCTGGACGTCAATGAGACCTGAAGTCATCTTCTGGCAAAAGCTGGAAAAACACTGTGAACTAGCAAGACAGAAAATGAGAAGTATTTTTACCTGAGTGCAGACCGAAGCAGAAATCATGGAAAACTCAAATGATAGATGTGTTTTCAGATGAAACAGTATTAAAGTTAAAAGTGCCTGAAACCACAGCTTCAGCTACATTAGTATGAATCAAAGTTCAAACTCGGGGGAAAAAAAAAATCTTAGGTAAGAGCTCAAAGCAGCTATAACAACACAACCTCCCCTGCTGTTTGCGAGTTGCTGTTGCTGTTGTTGAATAAGGGACAGAAAAGTGAAGAACATCATGTAGTCACAGTGAAGTTGACACACCAATTTTTCATTTTTTAATATACCCAAATATTATTAAGAGCCGACCAGTCCAGGGTGTACCCTGCCTTTCGCCCGTAGTCAGCTGGGATAGGCTCCAGCTCCCCCGCGACCCTGACGGATAAGCGGTATAGAAAATGGATGGATGGATTATTAAGAGCAGCACTAAATCCCTGGACTGTCCCTTTAATTACTCTTTTGATTCAACAGTTAGAAACTCCTCGTGCGTACTGACGTTAAGATCTAACAGTGAACTTTTTAAATTGCTCATGAAACATTTGCAAAGCCTTTGTAATTTGAATCAACTCGCAGTCTACCTGTGGATGTCTGGAATCATGTGAAACCATTGCCAGGACTGTTTATTGTGTCCCTCGCAAGCGCTTTCATGTGCACAAGACAACAAGACAAAATGGGGACTGTTGGGGACAATTTACTTATTGACAGCATGAATTGCCAGAACATTTGCACTGATCACAGAAAATCTAAATGCCTCCTCGCTGGTAAGACACCAGTTGAGGATATCCTCAAACATATACAGGATTTAAGTTTTAATCAAAACCATATGACATGTTTTTCTGTAAGACTTTTGCCTCCCCGATCAAAAAAGCCTCCAGGGGACATTTTAAACAGCCTCTCACGAGTCTTTATCATTAATACAACAAGCAACATGTGTGGCGGGAACACTGTGTGAGTCACAGAGAAATGAAAGGCAAACGAAGTGAACGAGAGGAGAAACAATGGATGAAAAAATAAAAGGAAGCATGAGAAGGGAACAGAACGGAGGAGGATAAACATGGATAGAGATGTAAAACTTTTCTTGGCTAAGGTGACCGAGAGCTAACAGCAAACAAATGGATTGCAGAGTTAAAACTAATGACAAGAGCTGAGTGGCTGAGTTTTCATTCTAGATGTAGTGTCTAAATTTAACCCACAATTGTTTCCAGGCTTGGGCGAAACCCACCCACATGTGAGCGAGACACGAGATCAGGGGGTCCCATTCGGTTTGCGTTGCCATCAATCAGCCCTGTCCGCGTCCCCTGCCAGCATTACATCATAGCATACCTATTCTGATTTTAACAAGCCAGGGAAGTCATTTTGTGCCCTGGCAGCAAGAGTCATACAACGTCGGGACTAATCAGATCTGAACAGATTGGAGGAAGAACATGCAGAATTGTTCAATACCCTGGGGTAGTAATCCCGCTGTGTAGAATCACGTTTGCATGCTAGGTTCACTTGGATTCAGTCACACTGCAAACATGTATTGGCTCAGAGGAGCTGTTGTAAGTGATCTTCTCGGGCTGCAAAAGCTCCACCCAAAGGGATTTATTACCTTAAGAGTTACAGTTCTCACGTTCTCCAGCTGTGCTCACATTTTTCATGTATACCACATACCTCCGTATGCCTGCATCAGGTGTGCATGTTCTTGTTCTGTAAATTTCATGTTGTACTTCCAGGAAATTAGTTTTCTTCACGCTGTTGCCATGGCGAGGGAGACAATTTGCACGTCTCGCCATGAAACGAGAAGCTGCTGGAGCTCGACCATGCATTGTCAAAATGCCGAAGTCGGATACGCAGTTATGACACTCAGCAATGTCTCATCCAATCAGCCATTCATTCAAACCTCACATGGTTATTGATGGAGCACTCACACCTACGTGATATTCACGAGTCACAGTCACAGCGTCGCCTGTGGGCAACAGGAAGCAATGCACATGTGACAAATATAATTTGATTTACATGGCTTTCACACTGTGCAGTCTACACAGTCTGCATCACATATAATTAGTGCATGTTCTCTACTACCATATAGTATACATATGAATTGATATTAAACTCATTTGCAAATTTGGCTACAGCAGTAAGTCCACAGCTGCCACTCCTCCAAAGGCTGTTAGTTCAACGCTACTTGCTGCTACAATTAAATGTGATCCTCTGACCGAATTGTGTAGAACGTATCCATATCTTATTGCATAGATGAAATGACATGGTGCTGTTTGCCAGTGGAAAGCTTTTAATGTGAAGCTACAGCTGCAAATGTTTGCACCAGCAGTAATTTAAACCAGCTCTAAAATGGCTGAAGCATGTTGGATCGTTAGAACGGCAAAATATAACTGATCTATGAAAGCACTGACAGGTACATAGGAGTGAAACTAAACCCCAAACCACAAAGATTTAGGTAAAAGTTACAAAAGCACTTTCTGTCCTTTAGTCACCAGCACACACACACACACACACACACACACACACATATGTGTTGAGTCAGTTTATCAAAGGCTTTGGTTAGAGGGGGACGACCATCAATACCAAGCAGGACCACATTAACGTGGCTTGGCACGGCTTTCACCTGCTGCGAGGACTCAGTGGAAACACGTTTTGGGGTTCGGCCCATTTAAACTGGACAAAACAGCATTAGGTTTAGCTGCTTTCCAGACGACAAGATATTTAAGCGCTGGCCTGAAAGGACTAGAATGTCCATAACCATTAATGGGACATTTTATAGTGTATTTAGGACTTGCTTCACATTTAAATGCTTTTGAAAAAGCGGTTATATTTAATCCTGATTGAATTCAATTTAGTCTAGTCCCAGGGCAGACATCTAGGCGCCTTTTGACCTGCAAATCATCAAAATCAAAGCTCACTGGACAGAAGCACAAAAGCCAACCTCATGGGCACTTGAGGGGGAGCTTTTGGACCGATGAGAGAGGCACTTGGACTCTCAAGTGCCTCTCTGGTGTCTCCTTTGGGAACAGCCAAATCCTGGTTAAATAAAGGTCTATAAAGGGGCCTCTTTTTGCACTTGCAGCAATCTGAACAGGCATCTGTTTGTCTTGGCTGACCTTCTAATATGGTGAGATTCTTCAGGGCCATGGAGTGCTCCCAGTCTTTCAGGCGGAGGTCTTCGGTGATTGTGTTGAGGATCTCCATCTCATTTCTCAGTTGGGCCTCCGTGTGGACGTGGGTCACCCATAAACTGCTGGTGTCCTCTGTTATGTTGCTGATCTGGATCTGGGCAGGACGCAGACAGACAGAGGAGTGTTATCAGCAGTAAGACTGACATATACTCATGTCGGACATCGTGCTTTCAGCTGTCACAAACCTGCAAGTCTTGTATCTTCAAGTGGTGAATGCTGATGTCGTTGCTGAAGGTGTGATTGACAGCTCCCACTGTCCAGTTAACCTCATCCACCTTCTCCCTCAGCTTGCTCACTTGTCCTGAGGTCTCCCTGAAAGAGAACAGATACAACGAGAGCTTCACTCTTGGTCTAATTGAGTAGTCTTCACTGCAATGCAGTCACACGTTCATGCTTTGGAGATCTAACATCTCCGCTGCAATGTAAATGTGCACCTGAGCAGGATGTCCTGGCTGTGGAGCCAGGTGGAGGCTCGGGACACCTCCGCAGTCAAGCCCGTCACGTTCCTGCCTGTGGAGCTGCTTAGAGAGGACAACCTGTCGTCCAGCTGCACGAGGTAGCCCTCTGCCTGAAGGGAGTGTGCCTGGATGCTCCTCAGCTCCACCTCCAGGCTCTGTGGGTGACGAAAGTGACCGACATCATTTCATTAAAACCTACAGTCCACCAGCACCTCAATCTGATGTGATCTGGCTACAGTGATGATAAAACAATTCTGGAATTTGTCCTTTATTGTTATTGTAAGCTCTGTCATCCTGTCATCATCAAATTCTGTACACGTTCTGTAACGGTTCCCACTTTTCAGCTGTACCTTGATGAGGATCTCCAGCCTCTGCAGCCAATCGCTGTGGTTCTGGAAGAGGTTCTCCAGTTTCCAGATGTTCTCCAGCAGGTCGGCCTGAGTGGACGGCTCGCCCAGGGACTGCTGGAGCAGCCGAGAGCGCTCCGACATCCGGGTCACGTTCTCCATCAGCACCTCCTGGCGCTGTGAAGAGACCTGGGAACGAGAAACTGGGGAGGGAAAGAGAAAGAAAGAGAGGGATTTGAGAGATTTGTTCTGGGTGTTGATCCACTGATCCCTCAGCCACAGAAAAGTCCCCCGAATCGAGTATCATTTGCTATCAATCACTACTGTCAGCCTGGGCTGAGCCAGAGTTATTCATGAAGTGCAGATGTTGATTCAGTCGCCTGTGCTAATTTCACTTGTCTGTTCTTGCAAAATGTATCGTTTTGTTAAATCAGACCTAAATATTTTTATGACTTCAAAACCAGTTTCCAGAGTTGGCTAACTGCGAGGTTCTCGGAGCTGTCCTTACAACACATTGTGGAAATTCTGTCTTCATTGTGACTGATGTTGAGGTTGGCCTCTGCATGTTGCTGTTCATCCAGTACTTACAGGAGAGGCAGCATTGGACCATAGTGTTGTTTAAAAAATGATATCACATATAGATTTATAGCGATGTGAAGTAACAAGGAACATTTTACTCCAGAACAATATTTAACTGCAATTTCCAGGACCTTGTACTTTGAGTATTTCCAATTTATGCCAATTACCAAATAGGGAAAGTCCAGAAGTTTGTTTTTTTCTTTTCTTTTCTTTTTTTTTTTACCCAATCAGCCATCCAATGACCCCTGATGACCATAACACTGAATCTTATCGGGGTTAGTAATCTAGTAATGTCATGTTGTCACCTTTCTGCAGAAACCAGTTTTAGTTTTGAATTGGTTGCAGCATTTTTTATGAATAGTACTGCCATATTTACTCATGTAAAGGATCTGAGTATTTCTTCTACCAGTATGGATTACCAGCAAGCTGTTGTTGATGCAAACATGCAAATCTGAGAGTAATAGAAATAAAACAAAAAAGATGCTCTCTCTTCAGAGTTTGTGGAGCGTATTGGGACAGCATGCTCCGGATTACACACACGTTTATTTCGCTAAAACATCAAGTTTGGTGACAGTTAACATATTACCAATGAACCTTTCTTGTCTTGTTTTTGGCTGTGGCATAAAGGCCACTTCCTTTGTGTTTTCTCTGCTCTCGACCGTGTCTAATGAGAAAAAGCTCCTCTGTTTCATGTTATGCTGGGACCGGGTTGCATGGTAACGGCTCGATAGCCTGGGAGATATTTTGAAACCAGATCCTTAGCATTACGGCATGACGACATCCTCTTAGCAGGACAGCGGGGACAAATGTGCACAACAAACCTCAGACGGAGAAAAAAGGCTTTAAGAAACAAGAGGAGGCAGATGATTCCCTTCACACGTGCTCTGCGACACGCTGATGCACCCAACCGAAGCCTGATATCACAAACTCCCGAAATGTTCCACATGTCTGAGTGTGTTTCTGTGTGTGTGTGTGACTTCATGTGCCAGCATCTGCATGACCTCAGAGCAAGAGAAGTGTTGCAAAGCCACACTGCTGGCAACAAATCATCTGAATTCCGGCTCGTTGTGTGTGTTAGGTTTGTTCCTAATGACCTGAAAAACTAAATAAGCTGAAATCTCTCCACTACACAGGGCGCTTAACTGCTAAATGATGACCTGTCAGTGGTATTTTTGGTTAAAAAGAACGCACATAAATTTAAGATGAACAAGAAGCAGTTTCTCAACAGTTCGTCACTGAAAAGGAAAAGGAGATGATGGATTGATAAGAAGGAGGAGATGAAGGAAAAAAAGCAAAGAAGGAGAAGAGACAAGATGAAAAATGAAATGATGAAAACAGCACTCTGTTAAACAGGATTAGGAAACATGATGGAGGAAAGCTCAGTTATTGTAGCTGAAATGCAAAGCTTGGATTGTGTAGTGTGGTTCTCACAACTAGAGAAATAGGAAAACAAATTGACAAATGTCAGTTGTTTATGAGATGATGAAGTGAAGTGAAACCATTTGGTAATAGCCCATATTGGAGTGCATGACTTATTAAAAAAATGACATGTTGCACAATAATCATCATTACATCAGGCAAACTTCAGACTGCTGGTTGTCCTGACACTTTGGTCTGCATGAAGGGTTTGAATGGCGATCTGATGGCGAGCAGATCCAGTGGCTGAAAGAAGACGCTGGAATGAAGAAATTCAGTGTCTGTTAATCTGATGATACGTGAAGTTGTGTCTGAGGCCTAAAGTTCCAGTCCCAACACCCAAACCTGAGGTCATGACCACCTGTTGGTATTCACACACCGTCAGCTAACAGGTAAGAGCGGTCCTGGTTTTCCTAATGGAGTGAATCCCACCGTTCACCACAGTGTACCGTGCAACACAAGTCCAGTTATTGGCGATAATGAGCCTGTAAACTGGTTTTAGGACCACTGTTGTCCCCATTATTGAAGGTGAAGCTTACGACATGATGATGAAGTCAGTCAGTGTTATTCTTTTCCTAACACTTCTCACTTATAAACGACCCTCCAGTATGATCTTATCCTTTAATCTGTAACTTCAAGAAACGCGTTCCTTTGCTCTGATTTTTCCAAATGAAATGTTTCACTCCTCTCAATTCCTGATTGTCCATTTTGTCATACAGACAAGCACTTGACTACTCGCAAGCACTAGGAGTGCGAGTAAAAGGACAAACCACAGGAACCTGTTAAAAGACGAGAAGAGGAAAAAGAAACAGAAACAATACAAACATCCACGATGGTCAAGCAAAAAACAATCTGGCTTTTTCATTTTGAATTATTTCTCAGAAGTAACAAAATACACATGGATACCACATTTCTGTCAGATAGTCTTGTGAGGGTAATTCAAAGGTTACAGATGGGGTGGCAGGACAGAGATTAGTGTTAACGTAATCCAAGAACGGCTTCCAAATTTTCTGAAACCGCAGTGTGGTTTTGCTAGTTTAAGGTACAGAATTACATTTCTTAACCACAGGATGTTTGAGGGCCGTGTGCTCTCACAGCTCAGGACAAATGTGTGTCATTAGAGCGAAGACATATAAACTTATAATCGTATCCTGTTGCCAGAACACATTTGAATAAAATTTCCACCATGTGTCCTGCTTTGTTTCCTCTGGTTTCACCGCCTAAAGGAATAATCAATCAGCATCAGCCATCGCTCTCCACTAATTGATGTCTGTTAGACTGCTGCTCGGTTGACGTAAACAGCTCTGCATATGCAATCAACCGAACCTCAGAGGTCACCGTCAGGCAACTGAACGGACAGTAAAGGCTTTTCTATTCACCAGGACAATCTTAAAGCGGTGATGATGGAACAGGCTTTAAACACGGCCATCCCTTCACGCAGCTGATACGGCTGAAGTGCTCACCATCCAGCAGATACAGAGCAACATTAGCATTTATTGGGAGACTCCAATAAATGCCTCCTTACTGGCTAATTGCCCCACAATGAACACAAACAGTCCGCTGTTTCGGTGCTACACAGGTGTGCAACGGCGTTTTTCAAGCCTTTTTCACTGGAAACAACCGGAGCTGCCTGTTTGTGCAGGAAATGCGGCTAACGAGGGCTGGGAGACTCAGCCAAGACGGTAAAGACGTGAGCTACAAAACCAAAACAAAGAGTACATGCTGGTTGGTGCAACTTTAAAACCGTCTTTATATTGGCTTTACATTCAGAGATGCTTTGTTATTTTAAATGTCATTATGGGATTTTATTTTATTATTATTATGCAATGCAATGATTGATAGCGACTCAGCTGCCTGTCATCAACGTTAAAAAAGAGACAAGTATGTTAGGTTTGTGAAATGAAAATTAATTCATCTGCCCATTGAGTATTTACTGGTTAGTTTTAAGTTTTGCGGGTTCCACTTCCTGAAATGTGAGAACTTGATACTTGTCTCTGTTTTACATAACTGTAAACTGCCTTTTTTGGAGGAATGGGACCATTAAATTAAATCATACAAAATAATCTTTCTGAAAATTCTGACAATACGTGAATGGCATTTTTCATTGTTTCTAGAGACAAAGGCATCAACTGAGTAATTGACAAATTAATCCCTAATTTAATTAACTGTTAGTTACATCCCTAGTCTAAAGAAAGATATATAATATTTATTTATCGGCCAAAGCTGAGGGTCATTCTACCTTTTAAAGAAAATTAAAAATGATCAAAATGAACATGTAATGTTTGCAGAGGCTGGCAAAGTGTCCTTAGCTCTAAATCCAACTGTGAGGGTTCAGAATCCCTGAATTCCTCCTGGGTCTCATTGTTAAAAAAAACAACAAAAAAACCCCAAAACAACAAATACCCGTGAATTAATAAAAACAAAACAGTATGGGAAAGACATACAGCCCACAGAGCTGTAATCGCACTTGTCTTTCAGTCGTCTTCCCTCATAGCGTCAGACTGCTGTCGAGTTAGCGCAGCAGAGTCGAGTCTTTAAGGTGAGCGTCGTGCGGCTGCAGGCGAGGATGATGACAAATAGACTGAAAGATGAGACTTATGCCTGACAAATCCATTTCAAATCTCTCATACTGTAGCTCTGTAGGATGGGAAAGTCATCTTGTTTCTTTTCCATTCCACGCCTGTTCTTTCCTTTCTTACACACACACACACACACACACACACACACATGGCAGAAAACAGTCCCAGATTCACAGCTTCATGGTTTTTGAAATCTTCTGTGCAGAAGACACTTTCCACTCATGTATCAGACGTCTGGAAGGCCGACACAACAGCTGGGCCTCAGAGCGTAATGTGAATGGATTCTGCTTTCCTGCTTCAGTCCTCACGTGGTCTCTGTGTGTGAGCGTTCGCACTGGATTCACATTATTTGAAGCATTTTATCCGCACTCATCACGATGAGCAAACGACAAACAACCCATGACCTAAAGTATGTAAAGTAAAGTATGTATGATTGATGATGATGTATGATGTAAATTCAGCTGACTGATGTGGGGCACACAGTGTTTTAATGATAGCTAAAGGATTACAGTTGGGTATATTTAACAGGTGTGAAAATGGAACCTGTTCCAAATGCATAAAATCTTGGGATTTGTTTTGAAAAACAGACTTTTGATTACACATACTGTTTCCTGAAGGCCTCACCATTTGTGAGGTCAGACACTGATGTTGGTATAGAAAAGGGCCTCCCTGAAACTGTTGCCATCAAAGTTGGAAGCAGCTCCATACCACCCCTGAATTCTATAATAACAATACTTTTGTCCACATAGTGTATGTATGTATGTATTTACCCTGCAGTCTTCATCTTCCTCAGCTTTGTTGGTGCGTTAAGATCAAGATTTCAATCACTTCCGCCCACACTGCAGATGTCGGCATCAGTGTGTGACTCAGAGCCAAACAGTAAACGTACTCTGGATGAAAAGAGCCTAATAATCACATTTCTGTCTTTCAGCTCTTTTCTTATTTCAATAAAACAACAAGTCTTTGTCCAGTTTGTGCATGCGTTGGTGTGTGCTGTGCATTCAGCCTTAGAAACACGGGATCTGGATGGCTGTGTACTTACTGCACAATGACAGTCTGTATTTCTGTCGGATGTTTGGATGTTCTCTCTCGCTCTCTCACAAGCATGAAAAACTTGTCTTATTGTGTGTGTGAAGGCTGTCCAGAGACTACATTCACTTCCGAGCCTCTTATAGCACACTTAACGTAAAAAACTTAACCAAAGTAATCTAATTTTAACTCTCTAGATCTTCACACACACACACACACACACACACTCGTGCAGGCTGCAGATAAAGAGATAAATGAAGGCTCCATGTTGTTTTTGGCTTTGCACACAGAGGAATGTCCTCCTTCTGTCTTCGCTATCTGCCAAGACACTGTCCAGCCAACCTGTCCGTCTGTGTGTGTGTGTGCGTGCGTGTGTGTGTGTGTGTGTGTGTGTGTGTGTGTGCGTGTCTCTGGGCTGCACCAGTTAACGAGCTGATAAACCCGTGTTCAGTCAGCAGATCAATGACTTGTACTGATTGATTCTGATCGACAGTTTCCCCTCCCACGTGTTTGCCTTTGATGCTTTTCATGTTACTCCAAGCAGAAGTAACAATGAATGGATGTTTACTTTAAAGCTGCCTAAAATAAAAATCAACAGATCATCTGAGAACTGAACACAGCGAACATATTTACAGTTTATTCATACTGTATACTGTCTTTTGCTATACTTTTGGTGACAGCTGCAAGGAGAATTTGGTAAACCTGCACCACCGAAAACAAACTTTTTGTACTAAATGTTGCAGGATTGTTGGTGGGAGTAAGTAGTTTTACTCTTTACTTCGTGTGTCCCTCTGAATTACAGGTCTTCCATGATGCATCCCTGTGGTGGACAAGTCAAATGTCCTGCAGCCATGGTTACTAATCTCCCCGTTTAGCCCTTTCACAAGGAGTTTAATAAAGGAAGTATGTGTGTGTGTGCATCAGTGTGTGTGCGTGTGTTTTCTAGGACAAAAAAAGCAGCTTCATTATTTAGCTTTAAAGGTCCCTGCCATTACAAACAGACTTGGTGGATGTCTTGAGGGACTCATCTGTGTATCAAAGTGAGATTCAGATTGTCAAGTCGGGTTTAGTCCCGCAGCTCAGAATGATTCCCGACAAATCAAAAAGAAGACGCACTTCACAGACAGCCAAAGGTGTAAAGTTAAAGTGACCTTAAAGAGACCTCATAGTCACATGGAGCTGCACATATGTTTTTGTCAAAATATTACAACTTCCTCTTTATCAAAATAACTTTATTCAAATTTTATAACCTGTTTGCAGAGAGTATCAATTATTTAAGCTTTCCTCAGGTTAACGCATATCCAGCACGAGCAGCGCGATCATCAAAACAAAACTTGGTTGTATTGCTGCACTTTAGAGTTGGATGCAATTATACAGATTCAGATTTTTAAGCTTAATTCTTCCAGTGAGTCCACAGAGCGCATCAAATTCCCCCAAAACCAGCCTTAATTCCAAGATGTTGTTTTCCTGTTGCTCACTTGTTTGTCTGTCTTCTTGCAGGTCAGTTGTGTATACAACCCCATTACAGCTGATGAGGACTTTCTGAAACCACACTGACGTTGAGTGGTCAGTTTGAGTGTCTCTGTGTGTGGTGGTGTTTGCTAACAGTGCAGGGAAGATGAAGATGTTTGAAAAGACGCCAGTCGTCTTTGGCATTTTGTGATCAAGAAAAGCCATTTTCAGTGCAAAGGCCCCATCAGTACTGTGGTGCTCGCAAAGTGAATGGGAGAACGTAAACAAGATTACCTTGATTACACACGGCCATTTATCCATCAATCACACATCAACCCCTGGTGTAACCGCTGACAAACACCTCAATGGAGAAGCATAATCAGGCAAAACAACATTATTTGCTCAAGTGTCTTTCATCACTGGACCTCCGTGAAGGAGTCAGACATGGCTGATATATTTGTGACATGCTTCAGAGCCTCTACCGGCCTCCTCCTCCTCCTCCTCTTCTTCCAGTTATCCAACCCAAACACAGAAATAATAAAAGGCCAGAACAAACAGTCCTTGTACATTGAGTCTGGTCTATGGAGTACCTGGAATGACCCTCCAGAACAAAGCAGGGATCAGGTGTTAAAATTCAGAGTCAGAATGGAGGCATTTTTTAGGAGATAATCAAGACCGATCATCTCAGATACTAATTCAATCTTATTATCTTGATTGCTCCAAACTTTTTATTGGCTTGTGACCCTTTAAACTGAAGAAAAATCCAGAAATCTCAGTACATGTTACGGACATACATAGCCCACTCACCTGTTTCCCATTTCCTCATTAGCTCCTCAGTATATAAACTGGTCTAGCGCCACTCAATCTTTGCCAGATTGCCTGCGTGCCATGTGCTTTAGCTTTCCAGCATCCTGTTTTTGTCAGTAAGTTTTGATCCTTATCTCATGTTCTGACCCAGCTTGTACTATTCGAGCCTTAACCTGTCGCACCTCGTTTGGACACGTAAACGGCTTGGTTATCTGCAGACAACACTTTAACCTTACGCCACCTGGAGCCCTGAAAGGAAGTGTCTGGCCACTGTGTTGGTTCTCTGATCCCCTTCTGAAAACAATGTTTGTTTAATACAAGAAGAATGCATACAAAATATGTCAAAGTTGTAATACAAACATGTGAAACTGCACTGACATCTAGAAAACTGTTTTGCGTGGTCATAATGCTTTGTGAACTACCTGCAGTGTCACAGTGTCTGAAGAGCACAGACTGACTTTTCCAGGTCAGACTGAGTCATGTGAAGATGAGAAGAAAGTACTGATGTCTTATCCTTTTAATCAACTCGGGATCCCTAAGAATTGTTTTGGTCCCCTTTTGTTTCTTTCACCAGTTTTATTGTTTTGCACTGCTTGATTATTGTTTATTGTTGTGGGTATGTGTTGTATGTATTTTGGAAAGAAAAAAAAAGGGAAAATGTTACACCCTTACTTTGTGCATTGGCACAGGATGTAAACCATTCATTGCAGACCGGTCCAATAATCAAAGTGATTCCTATGGGACTCTGGGTTGGAACAAACTGGAACTTGTCTCTGTGAAATAGCTGAAACGACTTCAGCACTGGCACACCATGTAATGTAACTCTAAAATCCAAATCCTATTCTGTGCAGGGTGTTTAACTGACCAGCCAGAGGTGAAAGTGATCTGACCTGGGAGGAGGATGAAGAAAAGTATCAACCTGAAGAAATATTAAAACAGCTGGTTCTCAGGTAAAAAAAATAACAAAAAAGCAAAAAGATATGGACACCACATCTGTCTCGCCGTGTTCTCATGTGTTTGTGCGCAAGTGAATAAAACAGAGCGTTGCGAGTCACTTTCAACCAGACAGAAACTGACCAACATCCTACTTGGCTTTGAGGGGTTGCCAGCGCCAGGAAGGAGGGAAGGAAGTACAGAAGAAAGACTCTTTTTGTGAACTTCAGACCTGAAAGTCTTCCAGCAGTGAGTGAGAATGAAATTTCAGGATCTTAAAATCCAGCGGAATAACCTGCTTTGCTTGACATCACATCAAAAGGCAGCTGTCAGGCTTTTTTAATGGATGAGTACAAAAGACCAGATTCATATCCGGAGCTAAGCTCACTTACTGCCAGCTGTCTTAAAGATGAAATGTGTGTGAGATAAAGATTAAATTGGATTACTGCAGCAGTGATACAACAAAGGAAGAACAGAAATAAAATGGGGCGAAAGACTGTGGCCTGAATCCACCATCACAATACAAATATAAAAAGACTCGGATGACCACATTATAATGTTGACATGTTGTTCAAAGTTTCCTAAATCCAGCAGACATGGAGCATCATTTCACTTTGAGTCACGCTTCTGGCCACCTGTTAAATCTAAGTCTACTCTTTACTTTTAGCTCTGTTTTGGTCTCCACACAGTCGTAAGGAAAAAATATCGTCTGACATTTTATAAGTTCAGCGCAACCTGACAGACTGCGGGAACGTCACGGCTGATTTATCGCTGGCCGTGTTGAATCTGAAACAGTTCGGAGCAGACGGCGTTGCAATCAACCACGGTCGACCACCACAATTACACAATCACGCCACACACACAACACTACAATACGCAAACAACAGCCCACTTCCAAGCTCCACTGGTGCAGCCACAGATAAAGAATGTGCTTTGACTGTTTAGTGCTGACTGTTCTGATTGGAGGCCTGGAACCAGAGGGACGTCAGATCTATTTATTAGGTAACTAGGGACTTGGAAATCAAAGTATGTCATGATCTTACTTGGCTTGAAATACATCTTCATCTGTGTAGGAGGAGATTTTTAAAGCTTGTGTGATAAAGTGGTGATGTCACCCTTTAGTTTAAACAGCCAAACATTTAGAAGCTAAAGAACCAGAACCAGAAATGGATCGTAAATGGAAGAGCTAAAAGACTGAATATTGGACAGCACCTTACAGTACAGATTCTGGACCCCAACCGCCCACAGTACGTGAGGGCACAGAACCATGTGTCTGAGATGGTGGTCTGCATCACGGGGGCCCCGCAGCTGGCCTCATACCTCAGGTGAACGATGCAGAATACAGAGGACTGATCCACCACTTTGTGGACTGGTGCCAGCGGTACTGCTGCCAGATCAGTGCAGGGAAAACAAAGGAGCTGGTGATGGATTTGATGCAGGCGTGGACCCTCACCCCAACACCGGTGAACATCCAGGGAATGAACATCGAGTCAGTGGACTCTTACAAGTGCAAACTGGACTGAAAAGACAACTCCACTGCAGTGTACAAGAAGGGCCAGAGGAGACTCGGGTCCTTTGGAGTGCAGGGGACACTCCTCAGGACTTTTTTTGGCCTTATCCTATGGAGTGGTTTCCTGGGGCAACAGCATCTGGCTACCTGGCTACTGCAGACAGGAAGAGACTGGACACCTGGGGAGACTGCACAGCCAGCACTGCTCCCAGCAGACCCCACACCCTCCAACCACAAACTGAATCTCAGCAAATCACTGTGCAATAATCCCCCCACCTCCTAGTGCGAACTTTTACTGGTGATAATTTAAAAATCATGAAATACTGTAAATATTGTGTGTTGTATAGTTTTATATAGTTTTTTTTAACTTATATTTATATATATATTTTTACTCGACTTGTCTCACATTGATTTTGCTGCCTTTGTGCTGCTGTGACGATAAGGATTTCCCCACTGCGGGACTAATGAAGGCTTATCTTATCTTATCTTATCTTATCTTATCTTATCTTATCTTATCTTATCTTATCTTATCTTATCCTCTGGAGCAAATGGAGACAAAGCTTTCAGAGTTTCAGAAGTCAATAGTGCAATGAGTGAACGGCCAATGAAAAAGTGACTTTAAATAAGTTTACTCGGAGGGGGGGGGGGTTGTTGTGGTGGTGGTGATAGAAGTGAGACGGGTTTTATGGGAAAATGTGGTCTTAATTTTGGCAAACCACTGGTGTCACATAAATCTGACAGCCATTTCGAATATGATCTCTCTTGGCTTGAAGCTAAACATCCATTCATCCATCTATCTAAGCATGCTGTTGTCTTTCACAAAAACCACATGTCTGACACGGGGTCGTGAACCCACCCTCACACACACACACACACACACACACACACACACACTCATACCCAACTCCACTGGTCAGTGCTGCTCACACACACAAAGCCTGTTTCTGCAGCTGTGGCTACATGCACACCCCCTCTACAAACCACAGAATTACACTCTGTTACATAAATATATTTTCTAAACAGAGCTGTTGAAGCTTTGTTATGAAAGCTGGATGAAATGTTTAAACTGGAAATTCAACATGACAGACAAAGAACTGTAATATCTGCTGCTTTCTGCTGTTTATTTTGATCATTTTTGTGTCTACGCTCCACAGTCAGGTCGAAGCATCTCTCCGGGGGAGGTTTTGTGTGTGTGTGTGTGTGTGTGTGTAGTTCAGCCAGCTGTAACTCAGCTACAGGAATGTCCAAATGAAGTGACAGCGGTGGCGGCGGTGGGGTTTGTTTGATTTCTAAGCGTGGACCCTGTCTGATGTGGCAGACATCAAAGCGAGGCTCTTGCTGTGACTGCCCGAATGACTTAATAGGTGTGTTTGTGTGCGTTCTACAGAGGAACCGGTTTTCGGCCTCCTGTCGGGGCGTCTGAGTGTTTCCTGAAGGGACGCAGAGGGGATTTCAATGAACGGATCAGCCGACTTTTACCGCCGGCGTTTAGTCTAAAGTCTCTGTGGAGCATTTAGATTAACAGAAGTCATGAAATCAATCATGTCGACTGCATGAGATTTTTTAATTTCTTTGATTTTTACAGGTTGATTCAAACATACAGTTATTAGTGACAAAAAAGCCTTAACACACACACACTTTGACTCCCACTTGGACTTGACTTCATATCTGAACTCTGCAACAACTGAATGTAAAGTTCTGAGGTTTTTCTGTGCTTTTGAAGTTTGGTTTTATGCCAGTAAAAACAAGAGAAAATCAGATTAAACTTTTAATTAAAGCTAAAAAACACAAAATTCCAATCTACAAGCATAATAAACTGCATGTAACCTTAATCGTTATGTTCCTCTACAGCATCTTGACGTACAGAGAAGCTTTATGTTGTCAGCTGCATCCAACAAAGCTTTTATCAGCTCACTCAGCTGGTTTACAGCAACCATAAAGTACACATTATTGTAAAATGTATGCAAACAAAGCAGTAAAAATGCTTCATTTCAGCCATAAAATCGAACACGCTTTTGTCTTACACGGAGACACGAGACAAAAGGGCTGTCGTCTTCACAGGCAAAAGCCAACTTTATGACTTTGTTTGACTAATGCATGCAAATGACACGATGAAAGTTACTGTCAATGTTCTAATATTATTGCAAGCAGGAAATGCTTTTAACATGTTTCTCAAAGAACTGGATGATTTTCAAGCTTGCATGAGCTTTGTACTCGTTTGCTCACGTTTTCACTGTTTGTGTAATTCTTCTGTTCCTTGTTGTCATCCCATCAAACCCAGTTGGAAAATAACAACCACTCAGCACTGTGACGCCAACTGTCATAACGTTGCACCGTACAGTACGTTTCTTTGGACTTCGCTGAGGCCCAGCATCACAATTATCTCAATGAAACTCCCCTGCAGTGTGTGTGTGTGTGTGTGTGCATGTGTGTGTGACAGACTTCAGCGCAGCCCAGAGTCTTTGGAATCTGTTGTTGCTTAATTAGTCTGCTAGTATAACAGAAAAAGACCTTTAGAGACTAATTTGGGGCGCCTGCTGTCGTGCTGTTGAAATCCCTGAAGCTTTAACCCGTCCTCTCCTGCAGATGTGTAAAATAAAGAAAAACGAAACAAAAGACAGAACCGCTGTAGCTCTTTTATTGAGAGCTGCATCAGTGAGGCCTGCTGCTTTTATTTGTGTTGGAGTTGTTCAAACGCTGCAGTGCTCCACTTTATTGCATCTCATGACCTTGTTTGGCTTGAGGCTGAGCTGAAAGTGTGAACGTTTACGACTTATTTATTTCAAAGGGTGTCAGCTGGCTATGATAAGGTGCTGAACTCTTAGAATGGTTTGATTTATTAAAAACGAGAGCAACTGAAAACTGTGAGAAATCAAGCTTAAATTGACACTGATAAAAAAACATGATTGAAACTTTTTGTAGTTAACTTTGTTGGGTATTTCCCATCTATTTTCTATACCGCTTAAATGTCAGGGTCGCGGGGGAGCTGGAGCCTATCCCAGCTGACTACGGGCGAGAGGCGGGGTTCACCCTGGACTGGTCGCCAGTAAATCGCAGGGCCAACACACAAATACAGACAACCACACTCACTCACACCTAGGGGCAATTTAGAGTAGCTAATTGTGATGTTTTCGGGACTTTGGGAGGAAGCCGGAGAACCTGGAGAAAACCCACGCAGGCACAGGGAGAACATGCAAACTCCCCATAGTCGGGCCCAGACTGGGATTTGAACCTGGTGCGACAGTGCTAACCACTGCACCACCACCATCCATCCATCCGCAGAGCCACACCTCATCACGATGTTTTCTTTGACTATTCCCATGTTTTTAGCTGCAAAAACAGCTGCAAATTTCCAACTTGAGTCTCAATCCAGCTATCAAACAAAGAAAACAAAGCAAGGAGACAAAAAGTATTGCTGATTATGAACAATCCACATCCTTGTATAAAAGTATCTGAGAGATTAATGAAATGAGCAGGTTATCGCTCTCTGCTGTCAGTGATCCTGGCTGTGGTTCATCCTGAAAAACGCAACCTCTCGATGAATGATTATGCAACCACACAACCATGACGACGCCACTCGCTCCAATTATTGCTCTGCTTCTGTAGTGAGCGCCAAAGTATTCTTCCTCTAAACACAAAAAAATCTCTGCTACAGTGAGGAAACACAGAGAGCTGGACACAGTGAACAGAGACTGAGGTCTTCTGCAATTAGTCTTGACATGTTAATGACCTGTTTGACTTTGACTGCCTGAATGAGGCTGCACTGACTTTGGGGATTTCTCTTTGTTTGAGAATGAAAGACTGACTTTTCTCTGCTTGCCTTTCTGTGTGTGTGTATGTGTGTGTGTGCACCTCTTATGATGGACTCCCACTGGGAATGCTGGACCTTCTCCAGACTCTCTCCTATAGAAAAGACCATGACCACGGGACAGAGTCTCATTAGAAAAGGCTTTATGTTCTCAGACGCAATTTAGGGACCCTGGGACTGGGTGTACATTTCAAGTAAGTGTAAGTGTGTGAGTGTGTGTGAGTGTGTGTGTGTGTGTGTGTGTGTGTGTGTGTGTGTGTGTGTGTGTGTGTGTGTGTGTGTGTGGTTTGTGGCTCAGCATGTCTCTGAATATCTGAGTCTGTGTGTGCACACATATGCATGATTAAATAACTAGTGTGTGGGAATGTTTATGTATTTGTGTGTTTTTTGTGACATGTCAGTATGCAAATGCAGACACGGGTGTGTGCATGTTTGTGACTGTATGTATAAATGTTTGTATGTGTATGTGTACTGCACTTATTAAACATGCATTAATACACAAATGTGTGTGTGTGCATTTTTGTGCCTTTAAGTGTGTTCTGTGTTTTTACATACGTGTCTTTTCATTTGCATTCATTCTAAGTCTCTGAAAGTACACACAAGAAAAGTTTGTGCGTGTGTGTGTGTGTCTCTCTCTCTCTCTCGCTCTCTCTCTCTCTTTTTTGCCACATACTCCGTCTCAGACGGAGGATTTAGTCTCCTGCGGGGAGTCAAACACAAGCAGACTGAAATTGTCTTCAGCCGCAAAAAACATTTATTGTTTTCACAAGGGTGTGACTTTAGCGCTTCAAAGTTTCTCTTTAAAGTCACTTTGCAGTGTCAGATTTACCCTTTGAAAGTTTTTCTATAGACAGACACATATGGTCCACGTTCAACACAGATTTTTATCTTGTACCGTGTTGTGAAAGAGCGCCTTCTTCTTCTTCTTTCTTTTTGATCCAAAGGTTGTGGTTTGGGTATAATTAGCCCCTCATTTTTTTATCTAATGGTCAGGTATGTCTTTGAGCACCTTCTCACCGGTGACCAACAAACCTAAAAGATATTTTCTCAATAAATAACTAAAAAAATGTCATGACTGGCAAGCTGGAAGATCACAGAGTTCAGACAAGTTAAACACAGAAGGACAAAGGAGTGAAAGCTCACAGATTACAGATAAAAAAGTGGGAAAAAACACTTTAGATGAGAACTAACAAAGTAAATACAGTTTCGGTTTCTTACAGTGTGATGCCGTGGATGCAAATGTTGAATGAGATATTTTCATTCAGTTACATAAGTACTGACTGGCACAAAGGCCTACCTGGACGTGATGTCATGACTTCAGGTAATAAACTATCAAATAATCTGCTTTCACTAGAGCAAATAGAGATTTTTTTTATCTTTTTGCAGCAGGAAAAGCTGACGAAAACACAAAAGTAATTATGATATCATGCATGACCAAACGGAGTTACTACAAAGGTCACTGCTACCCCAAGCTGCTTCAGGACCTGCTGCCTGTTTTTGCTTGGGGATAACATGCCTGTTACCTATCACTGAGATACACAAAGTCAGCTCAAAGATTTCATGGCTGGGAAGAAAAATAACAAACCCACCATCATGTTTTCCAGCAATTACATGGCTGAGGAAAGAGCACCACCACGCCAGACCTGTGAGCTGCACGTTTGCTCCAACTGGAAAACCTGACTCAGTTGCACCTACAGTGGAAGCTGAAGAGAGGGATTTCGGCTGAGTTTTGGGTTTGAAGATCTGTGGCATGTAGGAGGATGATTACCCTGTTAAAGTAACTGGCACGTGTCCTGAATCATACCTTTGAAGTACTACAGCTGTCTGTAACATCTAGACTTTCTGATGTACTGTGCAACAGGTGGATGTAGGTGATTAAACAGATTCTACTCAGGACCAAACTGCACCAACCATTTCAAAATGTTGGACGATCCATCCAGCTCATAAACACAGATATAAAATGTATAAATCCAGCTTAAACGTCCTGTCCTGAGCACACACCGTTATCAGCTGAAGCTCTGACTGCAAGGCCATATATGGGCCAAACTCGGCCTATTAGAGTGTGTTTGTTGGGTGTTTTACACAACCCGTTATTCTCAGAACCGACTCCATATGTAGCAAGGTATTTGTAGGAATGTCTGGCCAAAACTTAACCAAAAACATCCCAAACCTCCACACAGAAAAGAGGGGATCAAAGGCTAAGACCTGCTTAAATTAAAACTGCTAAGAAAATGAGGAAATAATCCAGTGTGGTTCTTTTCACACTCTTGATTTGGAATATTTCATGGACACATGAAGATCCTACCCCACGAAGATCCACTGACCATGTGATCAAGGAAAGCTGGAGGAGTAAAACTTCTCACTCAGACGCCTACTCAGGTTAGCTCACAGGGTTTCTGGGAAGCAAAGTCTTCAGAAGTTAAATCATGCCATCCTCTGAACTAGCCAACGCAGTTCTACAATTCTAAAAGGACAAAGCACGTCTCTTAAGCAATGGTCCTCCTCTTGAACTGTGTCAGTCAAAACAAGAGACTACAAAGACAAAAGTCTCTCCAGCAGGCGCCTCTGAGATGATAAAAGTCTGGACATTTCAGGACATTTCAGCAGGCTTACAGACTGGCTATCATGAGAACTGAACATGTGAGCTTTCAGCGTGCCATTCTCTCTGCTGAGCTCTGTCCTATCTGCATGGAGATAAGCTTGTAGAAATAATGGGCTGGCAGTGTAGCTCTTGGCCTCATGATGAATGAAGCAGGACTCCTCTGGCTCTTTTATCCTCCGTCATTTTGGTTTTATCTGTCTCTGTTTCTGTTCACGTGTCCAGAAATAAGATTTAGGATCACATGCGCTGACACAGAAAATTTTAGAATGCACTTATCATCCTGTGAACGCAGATGTTTTCAGCCAAAGATGAGGCTCCGTGATCCTGCTAGCAATGAAATATGGATGTGTTTGAATGCACGAGCGGTGCTTGCAGAGCCACGAAGTTGGAATAAAGCCAAGGAGGCCGTACGTAAGGGCCACAAAACACAAAAACTCTGAGTCAAGTGAGAATTCAAACAGAAAGCAAATGTGGATAACACAGAGCTGGAGCTGTGTTCACATCGGAAAACTGGCAGTTGATGATAGTGTGTTTGTGCATGCACTTGCGTCACATGGATGTATGTGTGGCGAAGAGACCTCCCCTTGCAGATTGCTGGAGCCGCTTAGCTTTTGGATGGCCGGCATCTAATTTAAGAGAGGCCGGCTGAAAAGCCTGGTTTGATTGCTTTTCTGAAACAACCTCATCTAAAAGCCTTGAATAACCAATGCCTGTGTAATGACAACAGAGCAGATCCAAACTCTTAACTACATCCCTGGGCCTGAGAATACTCACACAGCCACATCCATTTAATGGCATCAGCCATGTGGTCACGGCATGAGTGGGTAGCTCGGGGGGGGTGGGGAGAGGAGGTCTTGAAATGATATTAGGATTAATAAGAGCAGTGGATTCCTCCAGAATCCTGCTGGTTTGAGCCAGACAGCTCTTAAACCTGCTTCTCTCACTTCACTTTCTTTCTCTGTCTTCCTTAATTATTGTGCCCTTCCAGCCCCTCTTTCCCTCTGTGTCTCTATCAGCTTCGCTTTGTGCTCCTCCACTCTAATAACATGGTCGACATTTACAAGGGGGCCACAGAAAAGGTTCTGAGAAGGCAACAGCCATAAAGCCTGTCACAACCCCACAGCTTTCTCTATCAGACACACACCAGACAAAAGCAACAGCATCATTATTGGGGTCAGTATCACTACCCTGACTGGGGCAGCGTCACAGGGGGCTGATGATGGTGATGATGATGATGATGGTGGTGGTGGTGGTGGTGTTGTCGTTGCTGTTAAACGTATGAGTATTCCAGCATCACAATGCACCAAACACTAAATTAAATAAAGTCCAAAGATGCTGCTGCTACAGACAATCAACAAGTCCTGACAAACGCTACACAGAGTGGAGTGCAACTGCCATACAGTATGGTTTTACACAACAGAGATACAGACCATGGCGATACTGACCATGGCTCATTCTGTACTTATCTGGTAGCAACAGACACGTGTCTCTTACACACAAACCAAGTATCAAACAAGCACAGACTGAGTGATGTGAATTCAGCTAATTTCTCATTTTCTCTCACAAGTTTAACTTTTCACTTTATTATGTGGCTGACACGTGTGAAATTTAAAAAGAAATATTGTCTATGCCTCCAAATTCAGCTTTGGAATTTAGTAAAAGCAGTTTAGGACTTTTGACTTTGGTAAATGTTTTGGTGGGCAAGTGAGTGGATACTCTCCTCCATTATTACATAATGTGTCAGTGATTTGTACCTGAGGCATTAGACTTTTAACGGTTCAAAGCTAAATTATGGAACTTTTCATCTCACGTTCCAAGTTTTAAATCCCCTGAAACTCTTCAGTCTTCAGCCCTTTTGTTGCTCTTCTTGTCTACCTTAAAACAGCAGCTACATTGAGCACTGGTTCGTGATTCAAAAGAAGAGGACTAACTCAGAGATAGTTGACATGATGAGGGTGAGATATGATTGAAAGCTCCACAAGAAACATGTAAGTCGACCTTTGATCGAGATGGTTTTATTGGTCATTTCAGTTAAAGGCAAACAAGGCTCCATGTTTGACTTAGAGACAGTTTCAAGGTCACCAAGACAAATTTGGATGATGGGCTTGAAGTTAATCACAATACAGGCAGACGTATCACTTTTATGATTGGTCAATTCAGGCCTGTAAGTCGCACGCTAAAAATGTAAAATCCAATCACCAAAACAAACAAGATTTAAGTACTAAAGCACACTCTCTGTACTTTTCTGGCAGTCAACTGGTTGTGACTTGATTTACAGTCAAAACATGCTAAACACTGAAAGCTGAACCCTCACGGGCCGCACAAACCAAATTATCATGTCCTTGATCTCCTAGAAAGTCAGATGTGATGCCAAGTCATGAATCAGGCCAAAGGTGGTACAGTTTCTTCATCACCCTGTGAAGCATTCATTAGAAACAGTCTCCACAGTGGAATCCGCTGTAGATTGAAACTTGGCCAGGGAAGGACGGGAACCATGAAGTAGAAAGGAGTCAGACACCGCCACGCTTTATCTGTTCTATGTCTTTAATGTGGTCGTCTAAAAGGCCAAGCTTGTTACGCTTCCAAAATGCTGTGACATCTGTAGCTTCACATGTGGGAGTCAGGTTTAAGCCTGTCACACATGTGCAGAGCTCTGCGTTAGCAGCAGGAAGCACAGAGGTCATTCGAACACGGCACAAACTGATTTCACGATTCAGATTAGAAAAATCTCAGAGGACAGGATAAAGCTGGATTAAGCAGTTACAGACGTCGGTGCTACTTTTAGCATTGAGACACTGAATTACCAACTTTTCAGCAGATATACCGTATTTTCACGACTATAAGGCGCATATAAACGTCTTAGATTTTTTTCAAAATGTGCAGCGCGCCCTATCGTCCAGAGCGCCCTATCTGTGTGCGGACGTAGGTGAGAACCATGATGCTGCGGACGTGATAGAGAACATGGGTGCGTGATTTGTGTATAAAAGAACAGGTATGTGCTTTATGCAGAACATTGCTGTCTTAACAACCCTGAAAATGGCAAAGAGACACGCTTACGAAGCTCAGTTTAAGCTGAAGGCTATCAGCTACGCCGAGGAACACGGGAATCGAGCCGCCGCCAGAGAATATAAAATTAACGAATCAATGGTTCGCAAGTGGAGGAAGCTGGAGAACGAGCTGCGACAGGTGAAAAAAACGCAGCTGAGTTTCCGCGGACACAAGGCAAGGTGGCCAGAGCTGGAGGAAAGACTGGAGCAATGGATCGTCGAGCAAAGAGCGGGTGGGAGGAGCGTTTCGACGGTCACCATTCGGCTTAGAGCAGTAAAGTTAGCGGAGGAAATGAAAATTCAACATTTCCACGGAGGTCCGTCTTGGTGCTTCCGGTTCATGAAGCGGTGCCTTTTCTCCATCCGGAGCAGGACGACGGTAGCGCAGCAGCGTCCGGCGGATTATTGTGAGAAGCTGGCGAACTTCCGCTCTTTCTGCAGCAGACACATCGCCGACAAAAACATCCAGCCGAGCCACATCACCAACATGGACGAGGTGCCGCTGACGTTCGACATCCCGGTGAGTCACACGGTGGAAAGGAAGGGAACCAGCACGGTAGCGATACGCACAACGGGGTACGAAAAGGCTTCGTTTACCGTTGTGCTCGGCTGCCATGCCAACGGACAGAAACTGCCGCCGATGGTGATTTTTAAGAGAAAGACTTTGCCTAAAGAGACGTTTCCAGCAGGCGTCATTATTAAGGCAAACGAAAAGGGCTGGATGGACGAGGAAATGATGAAGGATTGGCTGAGGCAGGTGTACGTACGGAGACCGGGTGGTTTTTTCCACACATCACAATCGCTGCTGGTTTGTGATTCCATGCGTGCCCATCTCACCGCCGACGTCAAAAAGCAAGTGAAGCAGATGAACGCTACGCTTGCTGTGATTCCGGGAGGTCTGACGAAGGAACTCCAACCGCTGGACATCGGCGTGAACCGGCCGTTCAAAGTGAGGCTGCGAGCGGCGTGGGAGCGGTGGATGACCGAAGGAGACCACAGTTTCACAAAGACTGGAAGGCAGCGCCGGGCGAGTTACGCCACAGTTTGTGACTGGATTGTAGCTGCTTGGGCTAACGTGTCTGCTGGCACTGTTGTTCGAGCTTTTGCTAAAGCCGGCATCATTTCTGGGGAGCCGCACGGCACGGACTCTGACTCTGACAGTGAGGAACGTGAACCTGCCATGTGTGATTTAGCGCAGCTGTTCAATTCCGACACAGAGGATGAGGACTTCAATGGGTTTGAGTGACTGTTACCGGTAATGTGCTTGTTTTAGTGTTGTAATTAATACTTAAATAAAGCACAACCAAACTCAGTTTTGCTCCCGATCTATTTTTAAATATGCACGTGTGTGTTGTCAGGCCGGCGTACGTAGTATATGAATACACACAGGGGCGGACGTGTACGGTATATAAAACGTGTATATAAAACCCGCGCCCTATCTTCAGGTGCGCCTTATCTGTGTGTTAAATACAATAATTGCACACATAACTGAGACTGCGCCTTTTCGTACGGTGCGCCTTTTCGTCGTGAAAATACGGTAGCAGTAAAATCGTCAAGTTCTGGAGTCCATAAAACCATGAATGAGCACAGACAGTCGAAGAAGGATGTGAGGTTGCAGGCACTATGTCGGAGTACTGCCTGGACTAACTGTGCGTACATGTGCGCGTGTTACAACACTGAGGAATGGGTAACAACCTGTAGCCACTCACCTGCCAGGCAGAGTCCGAAGATGGTGAGAAGAACCAGGATGTAGAGGGAGACGATGGCGTACTTGATGGCCGAGAGGGAGTTCAGGTGACCACAGCACTGATCCTGCTTCCTGCGGCGCTTAGCAGAACCTGACCAAGACAAGAGGATCAGGACCAGGAAACAGGAGAGAAACCCAAACAGAGGTGAAAATATTCCGAGCTCGCAATATGCCAGGCTTTCTTATCAATAAGACAACAATAAATAGAATAAACAATGTGTTTATTAATGCTGTTTCAACACCTGTTAGGTCTTTTGCCTTCTATAAAAGACCAAATTCCTCTGAAAGCTTGTTAATCAGTTTCTGGGAAAGTTTGTATAAAGAAGAGGGGAATTCACAAGGAGTTTCAATAGAACAAAGGTTTTGTTTTCCAGTTATTTGCTTGGTCTTACAAGAACTGATGACTGAGGCTAAAACAAATAATTCTCAGGATTTTTAAAATAAAGCCTGACATTTACTGCATGAACAAAGTGAGATCGTATATCAGACACTCATCATCATCACTGCACTGCACAAAGTCATGTTATTTACCACATGGCACAATGAAGGGAATGTACACAAGCAGCAATAACAAATTTCTTGATTTACTGGTTTAAAATGTAAATGTAAATGGTTTATAGCTTACTGTCTTAAGGCCAATGACATACATCATGCAAAAGTACACACACACACACACACACACACTGAGGAGCTACAGTTTCAAATAATTCACGTCACCACTTAACACTCCTCTCGGGGTCAAACAGATGTTAGAGAATTAGTCTTGATAAAACTGACACAGAACACTGAATGATGGAAGTGTTTTTCTGTGTGTGTGTGTGTGTGTGTGTGTGTGTGTGTGTGTGTGTGTGTGTGTGTGTGTGTGTGACAGCGTGGCAGGAGGCAGGGATTAGGCTGCTGATGTTGAGGGAACATTCCCTTCAGGTCAAGAGGATGAAGTGATTTTCGAATGTTGTTCTGGGGTCACATCCTTCATCACTCAGGAATGCGACATTAGTCTTAAAATGTTTTCAGACATCCGCGCATAAAGTGCATTGTTTGTATGTAATTACCTTCAACACTGTTTAAAAAATGTGCGTTTTGCCACAATAGCACTGAATTACGGGTGGTGGAAGACATTCTTTCCTGCAATAAAGTGGACTGCAGCATGAGCTACTAGAAAAGACAATATAAAGTTTAATTTACACAAATATAAAAGTCTGTCTCAGAAATAGTTTTCAAAGCCTGTCCCCTCTTAGCAAGTGTTGCTACACCTCAAATTTTGTGTTTTACTTGAGCTCGACATGTACTGTAAAATTCATAGAAATTTGTGGAACAAGTTGTCTTCTGGACAAAGAATGAGAGAAACTGGGGAAATAAGTGGAGTCTCTGGTGAGTGCTGAATTCAGTGAGAGGCTGAACTGAACACCCACCGATGCCTGTCGATGCTCACTAGCTTACAGCTAGTGTACAGTAACGTAATCTGGCTTTTGGGGTGAATAAACAAATGACCCCGCAGTCAAACTTAGGTGAACAACACAAGACCACAATTAGCTGCTTTCTGTGTGAGCACAAGCACAATTTGAACTGTATTAAAGAAGAAACGTATAGATTGATGAGTCATTAATTACTACTACTACTAACAATAATTCGTCTCATTACCATTGCTTAGCCACAGTGCGGCAGATTTGATAGAGGTGCTTAGTGAACATCAGTCAGCTATCTGATAAGGCAAACACCAAAAGTCATGGAAAAAAACAACAACAATCTGAATACCCTGCAACTCAAGACTTTTGGTGTTTAGATGAACTAGAGGGGGTAGAGGACTAGCTGGACACTAATATCCTCTTGAATTAAGGAAACAGGCCCTAAAAAAGACGTGAAATATGAACAGACAGTCGTCTCTGGGACAAGAACATTATGATAAATATTACACCCACTGGGATATTATGAGGTTATAATGAGATTCTGTCTTCCCATGAACAGTCATAATGTTGGCTCGAACCTGACCTTTAAATATAAACACTGCTTTTGCAGTCCAGCCAACAGCTCGGTTTCATTATTTGGACCATGACAATCTGTCAGTGGACACTGCTGGATTCTTGCTGGTGCACACACACATGCACACACACACACAAACACACACTTCCCCTTTATGATGAAGAACACACACTCCTCCAGCGTAAGACAAACACAGCTGGCTCAGATGCGTGTGTGTGTGTGTGTGTGTGTGTGTGTATCACATGGATGGTATGTATAGAAACAGAAATAGAACTCCAAACTAGTTGGACTCTTAGGTAAAACTCAAGCTGAACTTCGAATTCATATATTTTAGAAGGAAGAAATAAAACAACCACACATGAAAAACCCCAGACTGCATGCATGAAAAGTCTGAATGTTTAATTTGTTTGTTGTGACTCCAAGAGAAAAGATCGATTTGACGTGACTTTATTTGCGCCTGAATTATGGAACTACAGAACAAGAGGGTCATTAGCTTAGCATAAACACTTGAATTATGAATGTTTTCCCGTCAAAAATTAGCTCGTACCTCAACCTCACCTTGTTCAGAATACTTTAGAGGTACAGGCAGATGGCGTATGTACGAACTTCAGACATCCAAGCTAACTGTTTCCCCAACTACCAGTCTTCATGGTAAGCTAGGCTAACTGCCAAATGCACATAAAAATGGCATCAATCTTCTCATCCAACTCTGGGAAAGAAAATAAATAAGAGTATTTCCCAAAATTCCTTCAGTGATTATTTGGATTTTTACTACTGTATTGGCTATTATTATTTTGACCATTTGATTAACGCTTGCCCCAATAAGATATAAGAAGTTATTTTTTGAAAACAAGTCCAAGGTGATGTCTTCAAATTGCTTAACTTAAATGAGAAACAAAATAGAAGCCAAACATATTCAGTTTACAACCATATAAAATTTAATAAAAGCTGCAAATTCTCACAAATAATCAGTCAATATTTGACTGATTATTTGACTAAAACTTATGTCCTAAAACTGTCTTTCTGCTTCCTGAGAGTTTCACGGAAAAATAGCACAGCGACAAAATAAAAAGACAAACTTTTTCAGTGAAGCTTTTCAAGCTTTTCTAACTGACATTAAAGGGACAGAAGAGTCAATATTCAGCCATCAAGTAATTGGAAACACATGTGGAAATTGCATTATGATGGTGGTGTCGACACACTGCGTTGTTCAGACAAAGAGGGAATTTAATAAAAGAGATGAGACAGGAATTAGCAAACCTGGGAGGATTGTTTTATGGTAAACCTGGAGATGCAATAACAAATGCTGATCCAATTTAACACAAATCCTGAGTCTGTTTATATTAGCAGGGCCAGTGTGAGTCAGTTACTGGCACTGTGTGTGAATTTACAAGGGCAGGGCATTGTTCCTTTTACTTTAACTGTCCAAATCGAATGCACATGTGCCACAGATCCCATAAAAGTCAGGCACTCACTCTGTAATTGGCGGATGATGGTGGCATTATGTGTGTCAACACAGCCTGTTTCCCAAACAAAACAGAAAACATTTTTATTTTAATTTAATTTTAATACTAACATATCACTGTCAAATTATTTTGATGCTTGATAAAACCTCACGTTCACAATGTTAAGACCAAATTTTTAAGGGAGAAAAAAACATGATATTTTTTACCCATAATGCAAACTGCTCCTGTAACCATGTGAATAATGTTGGATCACACCCTCACAGAAACCTCCCGACTGCTTTGTTCTGCTTGTTTCTACTGCACCCCAATGAGATAAACTGTGCCACGGTCGAGGGAATCTCCTCTAATTGAACGACGTGTGAAAATCTTGTAGGATTAGAGAAGTTGGATGAGGGCAGTCGTTCTGATGTGTGAGGCCATTGTCCACTTTCCATTAAAATGTCAGCAAATTCTCCAGTTAACGTTCATTTAAGACTTTCCCACCGAACTCACTGAGCTCTGGGTCGAAACCTGAGAACACCACAGGGTCAACTGTGGATTTGCTGCAGCTGTACCTGTACACACACACACACACACACACTGCATTGAAACACACACACTCACACAGATGTTACTCCTGGACATTCCTGGCTTTCATAGATGACCATAGTGAGAAAAGAGCGAATGCCAAGCAATGACACCATTGCATCCTCTTGTGTGTGTTAGCGTATTCGACTGGGTCTGTATAGATTATTAGTGTGTGTGTGTGTGTGTGTGTGTACTTGCTTAAATGGATGTGCAGAAAGTCCCTTTCTGAATATCAGTCACGACTCTGTGCATACATTTTCATACATAAGCATCACTTTTTATATGCTTCATTTTTCAAATAACAAGTTAAGTTAGAAAAAAAGTCTGTGTTGCAGCAGGACATCTTTGGAGTGTATGCATACTTAAATAAGAGAAAATTGGTTTAAGTTTATCTCCTGGTTTGGGAAAACTGTCAAACTCTCCATATCTGAACTCTCCTCCTTACCTTCATCACAAAGGTTGAGTTTGGACAAGTTGTGTCCATCGTAGGCCTCTTCATACATGGAGCCGTTCTCTCTCTCCTCATATGTGCTCAGATACATGGCCTTGTTCTCCATCTCCTCCTGACTGAAGAGAAAAGACACTTACAGTCTGACCTACTGAAGCTGTTGACAAGGGTGGAGAAGCTAACACATGTAGATGCTTTTACACAGGTGGAGATCGTCCCTGAGAGTCACTGCACAGAAATACAAAGTTACTCTGAGTCGTCACCTTTTATCCTTTAATAGAATAGTTTTAGCACTTTCTTTCAGCTCATGGGAAGGGTCAGTGAATTGTTTGATGAATTTATGGCCTGAGTCCAGACCTTTGAATCTGTCCAGCCCATCGAGTTGACTCATTCGTCTGGCACTGTGGCATGACAGAGCGGTTTCTCGTCCGAATAAAAACAGACAATCCAATAAGTACCACAAGCAGGACTAACGTCATTTTCAAAAGGGGAACCACAAAAGAGCAACAACAACATCGACTGCTATAGACAAGACAGACAGCATGACCTCTCAGCATCGCCAGACATCACAGTTTGTTTCACGTCGCTCCTCTTCCGCGACATGTTGACAATTCATTATGACATCAGCCAAATGAATTTGTGCAGATCATCAACATTTTATCACTGAAGATCGTTACACATAAAGAGGTTGCAAAGTCTGTTTATTTCCACTGGTGCCCTCTAGTGCTGTGAACCAGACAAAGCAGCTGCCTCGGGTGCACTTTTTGAGCTACATTACAGTCAGGCATGTACGTGTGTGCACAGGCGTGCGTGGGCACACACACACACACACACACACACACACACACACACACACACACACACACACACACATACCACACACATGCACACACACAAATGTAGGTCCAAGCTAAACAAACAGATGGAAATCCTTGTGGTGTGAGGATTGTGGCTGTCTCTAAACCAGTGTAATGTGATTTGTTTCCCCTGCTGACAGAGTTGGACTAGAGTTGTGCTTTTGCCCCATTTCATCTGTGTGTTTGCCTTTTAGCAGGATACCTTTGAAAAAAAAGCTATGAACAAATGTGCATAAATATTGTGCAAAGGTCAGTCATAAGGTAAAGAAAGAACTGATTCACCCTTCAAATCAACCAGCAGTGATGGATGTGTGTAGAAGTAATGGTGGAATCTCATAAAAGCGCTTTAGAAGAGCTAAACCCTTTATTATTCATTCAGTCAAACAACATTAAAGAGCTCAGTTCAGATGCACACATTCTGTAACAGCTGTGCCTGTTTTAACAAAACACGCTGGAGTGTTTAAACGTTATCACAAATGGCAGCGGTTACAAATACGGAGCTGATAGCCACAAAGTCAGTCCATCCATTCATCGATTGCAAAGTGGTCCACATGTCCCTCTCCCTTTCCTTCAGCTCTTCCTGTGGGGTCCTGAGGTATCCCCAGGTCAGAGTCCTATAGGTCCTGAGTCCTCTCAACACAAATGACCAGTGGGTCTACTCTGAGCTCCTCATCTTGTCCATCAAAGTGAGCATGGATTTCCTGCACCAGTGGTGAAGATTATACTGATACTATCACATCATTCGGTAGAGCTGGGAAAGAGTCTCATGTTGTACCTGAGGCATCCATGTTTGTTTAGCTTTAACAAAGTTCTGTATTACTAAGCACAAAGCCAGTTATATGCAACCTTTCGGAAAAATCAGGACTTCCCAGTCTCAAATTGAAAAAACACATGAACAGTACAGCATTAACATCCAAGTCACTGTGGTGATGGCACAGATCTTCCAGTTGATCTGTTATGCAAAGGTGTGAAAATAGTTTGTTAACATTTGTCTGATAAAAAATGCAAAAAGTAGCTGCAGGACTGTAAGTGTATCTCAAGCAGTGGCAGTGTTTACATCTCAACATGTGGATTGTGCGAGAGGTGAAAAATGAAGGGTGCTCAGAAAGATATGGCTATGGCAGGAGTCCAACATGTCCGCCTTTCACAACCAGGAGCCAAATGGGCACATAAATCTGATGAAAACATTTCCTTGGAGAGCAAACTGTCTCAGAAGCCACTTATCATCACACGGAGTCGTTCCATCTTTTGAAACACACGGCTGAAAATGTCTTCCAGCAGGTGCAGCCGCTGATGGCGCACAATTTATGACGGTGTCACTCACTTTTTAATTAAAAGCACATTGAATTTCACGTTTTATTTGTCAGGACTTTGACTGACAATGAAACGTAATCAGTTGCTCCCTGAACAAAATTCAGAGCTTTTTTGGGCCGATTAAGTTTGTCGGGTCAGATAACCTCGCAGCCATACACCAGAGTATTTACTCTGAGCTGAGCACATTTGCTCTTCTAGTTTGGGCTTCTACTTTCCCACGCTACACGTCAACCAAATATGGCCGCCATATGAATAAAGCGAAAGGGATCACGGAACAAAAAAGAAGACTCATGACAGAGCGGTTGTGTCAGACATCTCTGAGGGATAAAATTTAATCTGCCACAGTCAGGAGTCAATGGGTGCTAAACTCCCACAAGCCCCGGCGGCAGATCTGTGACTGTTTGACAAAGTCGTTAAAAAGCGCTCAGTCTGGACTTTCTCATTTCGGAGGGGATGGAGGGGTCAGGCTGACATTTAGACTGGAGCTGGGCAGGAATCTTTAGGGCTGCTAGGAGATGCCAGCAAACTCTCCGCACGCCTGCACTGCATGTTTGTGTGTGTGTGACCGAGTCTACAGAGTGTGTGTGTGTGTGTGTGTGTGTGTGTGTGGGTCAGAGCATGAGGTGAGTTATCCTCTAATCACACTGAGGCTGCTGGGATATAACAGTTTATCACACACTCAGCTGGTCTCATCAGTGCCAACTGAGGATGGTGGGAAAGCAAAGAGTCAAACCGTCTGCCTGTGTGACTGTGGACAAAATAAGGAAAACACCACATCTAAGCAGGAAAACCTCATCAAGAAAGTTTGTCACACATGTGAACTCGCGCCGTACGTGTCAGATTTAATGAGCACATAAAAACAAAGTCAGGGCAACTCTTCTTGTACATTTCTAGACCATCCTCCAGCAGCAGCAGCAAAGAGCATACGTGACAAAAGGCCTCGAAAACCACTGCTTCAAATAAACCCAAGCCCCAAACGACCACAAAGCCACAAGTCAGAGCCTTTGACAAACTGCCGTTATGACTCTTTCAGTCTCTCCTCCGTCCAAGTTTGCATCTGATAAAACACCAAGCAAACCTTCAATGTGCAACATCAGCTGTTCATCATAGTGCCGAGGGAAATTAAATCTGGTGACTGAACCTCGATGGGAAGCAGATTTTCACTTTCTTCATCCCTCCAGAGGACTTGTGGCTTTCCTTCTTGGGGCTCCATCCAATCTCTACAAACAGCTCAAGAAGCAACAAGCCAATAAGAAGAAAGAGCAAAGCTGAAAGAAAGACGGTGCGCTCTTGCTCTTATAATGATTTGACACTCAAATATTGTAAGTAGTTGTTAATATTGTTTTGTAAGTTCTGGACCTCCACAGTTGGAAAAGATGAGCATGTTTTCACTTGGTCAAAGACAAACCCATCCAAATAAATATTAGAAAAGCAGCTGATCACCTGCACATTTTTGAGGTGATGATACATCAGTGGCCCCAAGGTGGCCAAATAATCGATTAATGCTGCTTTGCATGCTGACTTTTCCTGGTCCAGTTGGCAGGGGCACAAAGTGTTTTCTAAATAAACGTCTCCTCACTTGTCTGAAGAGCCAAACGAGGTTAGTTCTTATGTTTGGCGAATTAACATGCCACATACACGTTTGTGTTTAGAAAACAACTGAGGCATGTTGGTTGTTGTACCAAAGAAGCCGAACAGTTGAACTCTAGAGTGCAGTGAACACCAGTGTCCAGATACAGAAACCGTGAATTATGCATTTCTTCTGCATGAGCCTCAGCATCAGCTGGGTGTAGCAAATGGGAGCACGACAGACTGAAATCTAATCTCTTTGCTGGACCATTCGGCATCACGTTGTCTCTTAGCTGTTTATTCAGTGGCTTATTTTGGCATTTGGTGCATCTGAATTTAAGTTCAGAAGTATTACCAGCAAGATGCAGTCCCAGTCCAGGCATTAGGACCCTACAAAGGGTCACGAGATGATGAATGGGAGAGGAAAGAAGCTTTGATACACAGATTTATATACATGTACACAATTTTTGCTTTTCGTGAAATATTGGACCTTAAAAACAGCTATTTACATGAAACCATGTGAGAGTCTAAGAGGGGAAATATTTCTCTGGTGGAACTGCTGACAACTCAAAGATAACAGGTCACCAGACACAAAGGTCAGGGACCACTGGCTTAACCTTTAATGGACTGTATTTTATAAATCTTTTTAACGCGCAATCTCAGTATGAAAAGTGACTACAACTGTTAACTAAACAGATAAGTAAACATGGCCTGCTCACTTACTTTCCACCAGTGAAACTGATCCATGCAGACAGAGACAGACAGAGAGAGAGAGAGAGAGAGAGAGGCAGAAAGCCACTGCTTTGGTGAACTGAGAGTGAGCGACTGGAGATTCACTCTGCAAGACAGGAAATAATTATCTTGTCATGCGTCGCGAGATCTGCCCCCAACTGAGCATCCAATTGTCTGCGGGTCAGAGGGACCGAGTGCGTGTGGTCTGTGGCAGTGCAACTACCCTACTGAAACATATCACAGTCAAGATTTGGACATATTAAGCAACTTATCAGAGCAAGCAGTTATAAAACATAATCTGGCAGTTTAATAGTAAATTTAAAACAATTGTCAAAGTCAGTGCATGACAGATGTAAAGGGTCAGATATGTAATCAGGAAAGCAGTCTCTTTCTGAGCACACAGGAAAATATCCCACTGCTCAGTCATCCGTGTGCAGCATTAACCCATTTCTCTCAGTAAATTAAAGGCAGAGATACTTCACCCATGACCGCTGAAACACAAAGCGACAATTTTCTGCAGATGAGTGCATTTCCTCTCTTGTACTGGACTAACATGCAGTAAATCAGCTTTGTAACTGGTGTCATTCAGCATAATTGCAATAAATATCAAGGCTAATAGATGTCAACCGGTTTACCACATTAAAAGGTCAAAGTGTGGCCTACAGTAAACAATAAATTATACAAGAGCTCCACAGTGCATATCTTCCATATGTTCATTAAAAGGAATGACAGGAGATACACAGTCAAATGGGGTTTAAAAGAGCTGCAGTCAGTGCATAATCAGGAGACAATTTAGGCTTAACCAAACTGTTCAAAAATAAGCAGCAAAAGTACTCCTCTCTCACCTTATCAGCTGTCAACTGGAAATGAAAATCACAGCTCCACGTTTCTCATAATTCCCCTCAAAAAGATGTGTCTCGAAGCTGTAACTCCAGGCTCTTTCAGCTGTCAGACTGTCATTCAAAGCTGCATGAGATGCACCGTGCACACACTTCACTTTGTCTCTCAGTGCTGCAGAGACAGTCAGCAGCTCTGTGGACGAGAACAAGCGCTGACATTTGGAGTAATATGTCCACAACATCGTCATGTGACCATCACAAAGCTCTGAAGTTTGCTCTGCCTGCCGAGCAGCCGGTGGAGAAGCTGAGGGAGAGGTGAGGAGAGGTGGCTCCACCTGCTGTACGCCGGCGCCCTCTGCTGGACGTAGTAAATTATGAGTAAATTACTGAAGTAGATAGTTTTATAAGGCTTCCAGCTGATACTGTTGGCAAACAAATGAACAAATAAAAAGTAAAAACAATGAAATACGAAAATAAACAAACGACAAAAAAGCCGTCTTAGGCCTTTGCTTATACATCTTTGTGATGCCTTCATGAAACTCTATTAAACTCACCTATCGTGTCAAGAAGTTGCAAACACAACCGGATTCCACATATTCGAATGCTAAATTTGATTTGGTCTCTCATCATGTGATCTACAATTGCACGATAACAAGTACCAATAATGCTTACGTGTAGTTTGATTTAACAAGATACCGCGCCTAAATACTACAGACGCAGCATTTCTGACATCACCTGAAGGCACCACGGGCAGCTGTGGAGCGGGAGTGCGGAAGACGGAGCGCGCGCCCTGCTGTGTGGGCGGAGCCGGGAAAAGGAATGTGCCTAATGTAACACTTCCATGCACTGAACAGGTACAGACGAGGGTCGCCATTAATGTTGGACCAGCAACGAGCGGACCGGGACGCAGGTAAATATGACTTATCACAAAACAAAACCCTTCAGGAAGTTTGTAAATATGTCAGTGTGTTGTGATGCCTACATTTTGAATGTTTGATATTCTTATTGAGAGACAGCTGTTGATGTGTTCCTGTAAAACCACTGAACGGACTGTCTGTCTCCTTATGCACAGGACAACAAATCATATGAAGTTTTTTCACATTTTTTCGAGGCTTCTGTTACTAGGAAAGGTACGCACCTGTGATGACACGGGAAAGACGCTTTATAGTAACTGCTTAAAATCGGCAATAGTCTGTCAAGGATAACATGTCATATTTAGTCAGAATGCCAACATTTACAACCAGTTTGTCAGTTTCTGCTGATTTTTTACATCAAAACACAACTGAGTCCAGCGTTGCTCAGTGAGACTGTAAGGCCGTAAAGTTTTAGTTGAAGTGGCGCCTGATGAAAGCGCTACAAACCCATTCCCAAAAGGTAAAGCTTACAGACACAAACCTGTCAAGCCGTCTAATTGGTCAAATTCTGAACAGGAATCATGGAGAATGTATCAAGGCCAGATTACAGCAGGCTATTGTGGAGCAAAGCTGCAGATGAGGAAGCTGGAGTCTCTGTGAGCCAAGTCTGATCAAAGTTAGACCATGGAACAACAACTCAGTAGTAACTTTTTAATGAAAGTTTATATCAAGACTTCATCAAGAAATGAGGTAATTCTGCAAGGCACCACAAGATGGTAGGACTACACCTTGGGACGGATTAAAGATGACCACAACCAGCAGCTTGAATTTTTATCCTTTTAGTTAGTCCTTTTAGAGTTTAGTTTGGTCCAGTTTGGTTCCACGTCAGAGCAATCCCATGTGAACTCTGGTGTTTGCCATTTGATATCAGATTGAATTGTCGAACATCTGGATCCAGGCTGCTCTGGTGGTCCATTCGGTGTACCTCCGAGATATGTAGCTGTTTGAAGGAGAGAAAGAAAATTCAGCCAAGGCAGAGCACGACTGCTGTTTTCTGGTTATTAAAATGTCAATACCCGCTTATTTTTCTCGTGGGAACGATGTGAATGTCACAATCTCAGGGCTGGAGTCTGGAATACTTTTTAAAGAGGCAAAGGTGTATGACTGCTTATGTTTGAGAAGTGTGGCTCTTTTTGTGTTTGTAAAGGAGAATTACATTCCTCAAGTAAGGTATTTTTGCCACCAGTACTGAAACTATGGTGCTGATGACACTAACATAGAAAATTCAGATTATACCCATAAGAGAAATAAACACGAAGGGAAATGCAGTGGAGAAGGTCACGATTTGATGATTTGCCCTTCAAATCTGAAGTCACAGTCAAGCACAGAGAGAACTCAACACCCACCTAACATTGTGTTTTGCTGAATTTGGTGGAATGTTTATTATTAAAAAGCCCCATAGTGATATTGATGCACTGCTCACACAATTTAATTTCCTCTCTGTGACCACTGCCTGGCCTCGTACTTATAGTACAGTTTCCATTGTTATATGAAACCAAGTTGCCAAGAAAAGCTAACAGAGCTGCCCACACATTCACTTCAACCGAGCTTCCCTGAAGCTCAATAAAAGTGTCAAACCCGAAGCAGAAGGCAGCAGCAGGAGCAGATAATATGAGTACTGGAGTACTGCAGAAAGTGAAAGTGGAGAAATCATGCCAGTGAGATTAATAACACTTAAGGCACTTCAGTTCAGCTGTCGAATGTGCTTAATATAGATTTAAACACATCCACTCGGATTAAATCATAAACTGTAGTCAATAAGTTGCATTTAGGAGAGAGCGGTGGAGTGTAAAAAACCTATCACACAAACTGTGAGTGGTACAAGAAGCCAATTTTCCACCCTGCCTCTTACTGTATATTACTTTTGTTTACAAGCCCTGGTTCAGTTGTAACGGGGCGGTGTGAATGTAAATGAAATGGTTCAGAGAAAATAAGACAAGCTGTGTGTGTGCAGTCACATGATTCACCTACAGATGCGGGCCCAGTTTGGGAGTCATATTGTTTAAGAAAAGCTTTCCTAAGGCATTAAACCGTCGTCGTTTATGACAGCAGTACACCCTCAGCTCCCCTCGACTCCGAAGAGAAGTCTCCTCCGTGTGTTTGCCCTGGTGTAAAGGTCTTCACTGTCTGTATGTCAGCTACTCCACCGGGACCTTGTTACGGCTCCGGCCAATCACGCACCCCCCTTAATTAACACCGGCTATTACATTCCTATATTTATAACCCAGTAACTAGACTGGCCCGCTGAAAAGGTCACATCAACAGTTTAGCAGTTTTCGCCCTATAGCAGTGCAGCCCATGAGGATATGGCTGGGAGGAAGGCCAAATGAAATGAAGGAGAAGAAACCGAAGCGACTTTTCTTGAAAACAGCAGAACTTTTTTGACCTCGGAGTGCCGGAGTCGGTTTCACCTTGCTCCTATGTTCAGCTTCGAGGGCTCCCTCGACCGTGTTCAGCTATTTGTCATCGTGTTCAGGACGTTGTTGAACTAATCGCTGGAAAACAGGCTTATACTGAGTAAGAAGGTGACACCACATGAGAAGGGAAATTTAATCCAAAGCGGCAAATATCAAGAGAAAATGATATTTTCTCACTTTTGAGGGTCTACCTCAGACAACAATGTCCCCCGCTAATGTGCCCGGGGATAAGCTTCACGTGAGCTGCTGCAGAGGGACGGCTGCACATTCACAGTGGTGACGGCTTACTCTGCTCAAATTCTGGTCTGATGAGCTAAAATAATCATGGTGTCACTTTTCAGTTCTCAGGTTGGTCCTCAGTGACATAAACTGTCGCGAGCTTTTCTCCTTTCTGTTCGGTGCATTTGGTTGTCTTTGTCGGCTGTTGTCTTCGTGGAGAAAATCATCTGGCATGTGAGTTGTGCTGAACCAGTTAACTAACAGAAGATTAGCCCCCCATAATTTGCCAAGCAAAAAATAACCTAAGTAGTTTTTCAAGCCAGATGTGGTAAAGATTTGCTCCTCAAATGGGAAGACTTGTGAAGACTAAGCCATTTCATTTGAAGGTAAAACTAAACGACAAGTTCAAGTGTTCATTCCTTGCACAGAAAAACTGTGTGTGCAACAGCTGCAAGTGCAGGAGGTCAAAGGTAAATCAGGAATCAGTCCTGCCTTCTTTTTCTCCTCCGGAAGTTTGTGAACGAGGGAGTATGTTTAATACATGTCAGATTGGTTCATGGCTCGTGTTTCGTGCCCCGTTTAAACTGCAGATGAAATAACTTTTGGCCTGATGACTGAAAGCTTTCGAGGCTCACTTGGGGAAAACAAAGTTGTCCTCCAGAGCAATGGCTTTATGTCCTTTCCTGTTTTTGCCTCTCCAGGGTGTTGCTGATGTGGTTTCAGGGCGATGGACCTGTCAAAGCGCGCGTCGTTGTGGTCGGTGGAAGAGGTGTTGGCGTGGGTGCAGGATCGGTACCCAGTCCACATGAGCGCACTCCACAAAGCCATAATTAAACACGCTATATCAGGTACAACTCAGGTGATAAATTCAACTTGCTAGATGAGAAAGTATGTCAAGAAGACACTAATTCTCCACTTGTGAAAGTTTTGTTTTACTTGTTTTCAGTAGTTCTTGTGTACACGTTCATATTGGGGATGAACAAATGCACACATTTGCGCCTGTTTCTCTTGCAGGCCGTGCATTGCTGAGATTAAAGGATCATCACCTGGAGCTTCTCGGGGTGGAGGCCGAGGAGCAGCAGCAGGAAATATTGCAGGACCTTCTTCTCCTCCGAGTTCATGAGGAAATCAGTGAACTCAGTGACATCTGCTCTGGTGAGAATACCAAATGACTTTATCTTTCACGGTGTAGCTGAGCGCCAAACTAGTACAGTAATAACACTTCATTCAAAAGGGTTTGTGGTGTGCGGACAACAACAGACATGTAATATGCATCGAAACTTACAGTAACCCATGCATGGATATACAGGATATTAGTGATTCTCTGGCTGGTTGTATTTACCGTATTTGCAGATTTTATTTTCAAACTCAGGCATGTATTGAATATACCCTTGTGATGAAAAAGATGTAAAAGAAAGCAGCTGCTGACTCATATTTCACTTGTTCTCCTCTCTGCTCTCCAGAGTGTTTTTCTCAGTAACAGGAAATAAATATCCTCGGATGAAAAGCGACATTGCTTTTTTTGCTTTTCCATCCATTCATTTGTCCATGTGGAGGACGGAAAAAAGTGGGAGTGATGGAAATAACAGGAGAAGGTGAAGAGAAAGAAGAATCAATGAAGAATGAAGAGAGAAGGAAAGTCATTTCCTGTGTGAAATCTGACCTGTGCAGATGGATGAGATTAGTTTTTGTCCGAGTGTCTTTTTCTGACACTGGCTGTCCATTAGTCTCTGTCTTTCTTCTCTCTCTAGAGTGGGTTTACATCCCATCACTGTATTAGGACATATTTTTAGTCATGTTAGCCGTGTGGCTTTGAGGAAGGCAGCGTCTGACGGTCCACCATTTTGTTCAAGACTGAAATATCTCAACAGCTACTGGATGAATTATAGTTGAATTTTGTATGTACAAATATTCCTGATCTGAGCAGCTGACTTTGGTTATCCACTGACTTTTCCTCTATCTGTGGTTTTGAGTCTGGTGTGTCCTTGTTAACTTTTCTCCAGCACCATCATCCAATCAAAAATGTGATTTGTCTAAACGCTAATGACACGTCCAGCTGCACTTCATGTTGTTTGGTAGAGCTAATTAGCAAGCGTTAGCATGCTAACATGTTAAAATAAGATGGTGAACACTGCTCAACTTTTTCATTGTGAACATGCTGCCATGCTAACATTAGCATTTAGCCTATGGTAGAGTCCATCAGCATGTGTTACAGGATTCTTTTAGACTAAGAGTAACACATTTCATTGCATTGTTGACAGCAGATGCTGCTTTCTTAACATTTCTTCACCACGATAGCACTTGATTGACCAATCTCAAAATATCATGCCAATCGTGTGATTTGATGACATCGACCAATTAAACCAAGTCAAGCTTTAATCTCAAACATCAATTAATTTGAAAATGTGTGATAATTGGTTTGCTAAAATCAAAACGAGGCCTGAGAATAGATATTGATCCCGTGTGTTTACAGCTGTGCTCTCAACTCTGAACATTAAACATTTCTATGTGTTGGATTAGAAAGGCCAAACAGTGAGACCTGATTTTTGCTTTTCTTTCTCACGTACATGCTGACCGAAAGGGACTTTAAAATCCGACTGATTGCTTTGAACTTTCTGCTTCTATCTGAAAGCATTTATGTCTTTGTATTTTTCACAGATAAAACACAAACAAGGTATTTTCTAAATTGATTTCTGCTACAGAAAACCCTGCTCAGCTTTTTTTTTTTTGTTACTGTGATCGAGGCCAATCTTGGCAGCAGAGTGGATGAATTATAACCTGTGAATGTCCTTAATGCAAATGGTCCTCAAACTTTCAGATCCCTTTTTTTAAACAATGCCCTATTTTGTTTATTTATGATGCTGGCCTCATTTTAATATGTCTTATATTCATTAATAACATCGCATATTTGTATAATGTAAAAGGTCATGTCTGTTTCTGAACATTTTTTCACGGCAGAGTTGGTTGAATTAAATGTGCTGCTTTGGCATCACAAATCCACCTGCTGAGTTTCTTTTTTTTATTCATGTGTCTCTCCTCAGACTTCAGTTCTACTCCAGGGTGATCATCAGTCTTGTTTGTCACACATATTCATTGTTGCCCTGCAGCTTTGTCCCTGCTTGGTGTGAGAAGGACCACTGTGAAAAGTCTAGGGATCTTAAAACTGGAGGTTGTGATAAATGAAATCATATTAATGCATACTTGTGTGTGCAGCCCAAATCAACGCTGCAGAATCCAGAGACAGCAAGCGTAGCATTTATGACCACTTCAATACTTCGCCTCACAAGTCTGATTGTAATTCAGGAAAGCAGTTGTACGCTTTCACAGTGACATTTTTATTGAAGGAGATGGTGGTTTCAAGAAACATACACATATGGACTATACATTTGTTTTTCTGTCTTTCTTCATTATTAACTGACCATCCATATGAATGAAAAACCAAAACAAATGGATTTTCCTCAGATTTGGCAGGACAGCGAGGTTTTACCCTCTACTGTCTATTACCAGCTAGTTCCAGAACTAATCTAAATCACTTGTACTTCGTTTTATTCACATTTCTCCCAAATGCAGCCTGACTTATTTCATGTGTCTGGAAATGTTTGGAGAATTTCAAATTAAAACTCTTTTGGGTTTGACCCAATGTTTTGGTGCGCAGGAGTTTGTGACGACTAACCTGCCAGTGGGTCAATAAGAAACAGAGAAGAAAAAAGACACTTTGTTGTACTGAAGAACCCGCCTGTGCTGTCTAGAAACACATAAGATTATGAACATGTGCTCTGACACAGGAATGCAAAGAGGACGAGCCAAGAGGGCAAGAAACAACATGAAAACTTAGCACATTAACCTTGTGTGTGAGGGAGCCTGAGTGCATGTTTACAATTATGTACATCCAGTACACCAAACTTCTTCTCAAGTGACCTTTTTGTTTGTGTTTTTGGGCCTGATTGTGTGTGTGTGTGTGTGTTTGTGTGTCTGAGTGTGATTAATACCTCAGGAGATCCTGTGGCATTTGATTCGACGGGGTGTGGCTGGCAAAGCGCTTACTCAGCACAAACGTAAATCTGCCTCACTGATAGAGTGAAGGTTGATGTTGAAATACACCACTGACCCTGATGAAGTGAAAGCTCAGATCCTGAATATACAAATGCAAATTCAGATCATTTCAAGATACCTACTCTTCTATAAAATTATACAGCCAGAGTGGGCTGTGTTGTGCATCAGGTGATATGGATTTCAGTACAAAAAAGAAAATACTGACTGTATATGGTGTCAAAAGAGCTTAATTTACACCATATGGTTAAACTATATGGACACCTTGACAAAGTATATAGACACCTTGACATTATGAGATTGGTGACCATTTTATTTACGCACCATTGACATGAATCTGCTGCTTTAAGAGTATCCACTCTTTTGTGAAGGATGTCAACCATTTGCAATCAAGCTCTAAGGATTTGTTCCCAGAGAGGTTACACTGCCATGTGATCGCACATGAAGACACACTTGGTCCTGTTTTCTTTCAAAAAGACAAAAACTGTGGCATAAATCCACACACAAGCACAACCTTTTTATGACAAAAATATGTGTTTTGTCATCATTCCATCCAACCAGACCAGCACTGCAGCTGTGATGGCTACCAGGTGTTTTCAGGCGGTTTCAAATAGACCAGCTGAGAGCCAACAGAGAGCCTCCTCCTCCTCAGTCCTTCAGCATCTGCCTGCCACAGCAACCTCTCTGTCACTTTCTTGTGATTTATTCATAGCTGCACCAGGGAAAGAAAGATCAATAGTTTCTAAAAGAAAAATGTGTTAGTGTCAGGCCACGAGGAGAAGAAAAACAGAGTTCACAGTGAGTTCATAGGGGATGTGAAAGTTGAGGAGGCCATGCCTTACATCTGCTGCTCACTTACTGTTCGAAACAGAAGTAATTTGACATGTGACATGTTTACTTATAATTCCCTGGGAGCAGTAATTTATCACATTATACTTCTGTTACACCTTGGAAATTGACTGTTGGCATCCAAGCTTAACTAAAGTTAGTTTTTTGAGCAAACTGCTGGCGGTGACAAGGATTAGAGATTTATTTATTTGCATTCTTGGCTAGCTGGTTGGCAGCTAATGGGACAAGCAGCTTGCATGAGTGGACTGAAGCTGCTGGCAGCACATGCTAATGCAAAACTGAGTCGGAAGCTAACATAACACTAGCATGGCTAACAACATTCACATCGTGTTGGCTGAAAGAATAACAATAATAATAATGATACAAAAACAATTACTATTAATCTCACTTTGGAGCTTTCTTCCAATATTTCTAGGTGGTTACCTGTCATGTTAGCCTTGTAGTCACACCAGATAACTAAATACAACATCAGCAGGGCTAAGCTACCAGCAGTACAATGTTAGCTAACATGGATCCAAACTAGTACAACATTGGTTGGTGCAGGTATTGTTGCTATTGTCAAACAAACAAGCTAACATGACACATAAAAGCTAACTATATCAAGGCTAATGACAGACAAACAGGGGACATTAAATTAATGTAACATCACAAGCATGCTGTGTTTTTGTAGTTATTAAAATAACATGAAAAATCCATCCATCCATTTTCTATACCGCTTAAATGTCAGGGTGGCGGGGGAGCTGGAGCCTATCCCAGCTGACTACAGGCGAGAGGCGGGGTTCACCCTGGACTGGTCGCCAGTCAATCGCAGGGCCAACACACAAAGACAGACAACCACACACTCTCACACTCACACCTAGGGGCAATGTAGAGTAGCCAATTAACCTAATGTGCATGTTTTTGGTATTGTGGGAGGAAGCCGGAGTACCCGGAGAAAACCCACGCAGGCACAGGCAGAACATGCAAACTCCACATAGAAGGGCCCAGACCGGGATTCAAACCTGGAACCCTCTTGCTATGAGGCGACAGTGATAACCACTGCACCACCGTGCCGCCCCCGACATGAAAAATCATATTTATAATTATTAACAATTCTAGTTATATGCTAAATCCATTTGAATGGGTTATTTGGCTAACTTTCATCCATGGTTGTGCTCAGTTTATGATATCTGCATACACAGGAAGACTGAAAACATCTGTGCTGTGAGTTACATAGAGACATTATCACATTAATGGTCATAGTGCAGATTAATTATTTCATTTTCTGAGTGTAGTTAGTATTCAAAAGGCTCCCCTGCGAGAAAACTTTAGTGCTGGTCACCCACACACTCTAACGTGTTCATATGTGCGTGTGCATTTGAACAATAAGTCAGTGTTGAGCTCACATTTGTGTGTACAACCACACTTTTGCATCTGTGTGTGTGCGTGTGTGCTCGTGTAAAATTGCCTGTGCATGCAGGCACTTTACAATAAGAGTGAAACTGTCACTTGCGAGCAACCAAACACCAAATCACATTTATTAAATTTTCCATGAGTCTGTGCCTGCTTAAAAATTACTCCTTGCCTGTAGGTTACCAACTGTAGAGCTACAAAATGTGAAACATGGCGTCTGACAAGTATCTGCTTTCAAACATACATTTACTGCTCGTGTTCAGTCAAGATGCACAATGTGTGGGTGGTGGACTGAGTTTAGAGAGTGAGGTCTCACATCCTGCAGCATGTAGACCACATTACTGTAGAGCTGCTGAGCAGAACATTGAATTTCTACCTGCTCAAACAAATGTTTTGCCTTTGTATCTCCAGACAGACTTGGAAAATCTAGAACAAGTTCTCTTAAAGAAATAATTTGACATTTTGGGAAATGCTTTTACTTTTAACCAAATGCATTGTGCCTCTGAAATCTGAAACATCCTGAAACAGTCCCGGTCCAACAGCACTTCCAAATGACCATTTATAATAGTCTACTAAATCTACCAAAAGATCACTTTGACATCTCTCTACTTGCTGTCGGGCGACTTTTCCACCGAATCTCCCTTATCATTCAAAAGTTTTAGTTTTCAGTGCTGATACTGATACTCAGGCTTTAAATTCTAAAGCTTTCATTACATTCCTCTACGGTCCGGAATTGCTGAGACGTTTCCAGCTACATTCAAACTGGATTTCTGCCATGGAGCTCCTTAGCAATCGAATTACAGCGGAAAGAGAGACATCCAACAGTTTTTCCCTCCAGAGACTCTTCATTGCAGCAGTGATCAATGTAGCGTAACTGGAAAACTGTCCACACGTTCAGTCAAAACATCCCTCCAGGCAAGAACGGATATACATGGAGAAAAAGGGGTTAAGGTAGAGGGATTTCTGCCATGGAGTTTCCTATAGCAGGATGTTTGTATGCATGTCCTGTACATACAGTAATGTCTTGACATTGATGGATGCAAATGTTTGCTCTAATCTCATGGGTGTCAATTACAGCTTGTGTGCAGTTAATTCTTTGTACATTCTTTATGTAATTGATTTTCCGGGTTATTTGATGCATATTTTGGGCTTATGGTTTGGTGAAATGCTGCACCTGGCTCAGAATAAACATATTGAAATCTGGAAAGAAGCAGAAGAGAGAGGGAGAGAGATGGAGAGGAGGGATAATAGAGACAGCAAAATAAAAGCAGATTCAGGGCTCCTGCTGCGTTTATTAGCAGAGTGCACCTGTTCACAGGCTACAGCAGGTGCCTCCAGCAGACAAGACTCAGCTGAACCTACATGTGTGTATGTGTCCGTGCGTGTGTGTGTGTGCGCGCGCGTGTGTGCACAGTCCAATCACTATGACCGTCTGCTACCAAACACACCCATTTGTCAAGACAAACGAGTGACACAGGAAGGAAGGAAGGAGGATGAGGTGGCAAACCTCCAGCTACTGCCAAAAAAAGAAGACAAAAAAAAATAAAAAATAAAAAATACAACACGGTGTGCTTTATTACCTGGAAGTGGGAAAATGAGTTTTGTCAACAAATGGCCCATCTATTTCCCCTCACATCAATGAACTCATGGCACTTGATTTATCTTCTCTGTATTGGAAGCAATGGAGTGAAAACAGGGAGGGAGCGAGGACGGGCTCCTGCTGGCTTTTAGTCTTTCCATCACAAACATCACAACAGCTTCACATCGGTTAACCTTCCAATCGCTGCGTCTTAACCGTTTCAAACAAGTGAAGTAGTAAACATAACTGACAGATGACTGTGCTTTCCAGCCACTGAACTATTTTTATTTGTTATTCTCCTCAGTGTTCAGTCGGTATTTCGGCTGCTGTGGATTCGACTGTGTGGGAAGAGAGGAAGCAGCAGGAGTGTCGCTAACAGTGAAAAAGAAGATTTGCACCTGCCTGTGCTGGCAAGTGCTCCTCTATTTTTGTGGCTTCATGGAGCCAAGTGATGAATCCAGTATGACTTTATTATATAGCCTTTGTTTTAAAGGGCCAGTGTGTGCAGGATTCAGGGGGATTAAGGGGCAGAAATGAATTAAGGAACAAAGATGGAGCGTAATATTGGTAGAAAGGTTCTTTACCCCAGAGTCGGCCATGTTGCACCACCACAACTGACAAACCAAACTGATTCTGGAGAGGGATTTTAACATTTTTAGAGGGTGTAAAAAGAGGCGCCAGATGCCACTAAAATCCTGCGTGCTGGATGTTTAAGATGCTTGTTCAATCGAACTGCTGCAGTCAGTGGATTCGCTTGCCCGAGCAAAGAAAACTTATTTTGACACACAAATTTGTCCTGCCGACTGGCTGCAAACCACCTCAGCAGTTTTGACCAGGTTCTGCCGAATAAGAAGCAAATGGAGCTTCAGTTTTATAAATCACAAAAGAGCCAAAAGTAACCACCACACCACCTGCAAGTAGTTAGAACACCACCAAGCCTCCAGCACCATCTGTTCTGAAAGGACATGAAGTGTATTTTGCGGTCACTTTGTAAGACCACAAACCAAGGAGGAGCACTTTGCACTTCGCAGTTTCCATGTCTGCGCACTGAATTACGGACATTTAAACAACCCATCTTCTGATTTTCTGTGTGATTTTATTCACTGTATGTGGATGTACATACGTGTCTAAGCACGTGCACTTTTGAAAATAGTGAAAAGTCCTCAACGAGTCAAAGATATCAGATCACAGCCTTCGTTAAGAGTCACTCTCAAGAATTTAAAAATGAAACTTCCTGTTTATCCTTTTACTTTCAGTCCCAGCGCTGCATGTTTTTGCTAAAGATGCCTGAATGTTGCTGAGGTTTGTGACAGTGTCGACCTTGTACAAGCTGAAGTGAACAGAACTGGAAAGCTTGCTGCACTGAAGTGGTATAGAGAAAGCAGAGTCACAAGAGCGGAAATGAGAGAGGACATGAGGATGAAGCTAATTTTGGTGAATTTTAGTTAAATTGGATTTTCTGGGCCAGAACTGATGCTCATTTGTTTTTCAGACTAAAGTACAGTTGGAGGTGCTGAGGGTGGAGGATGTATTGTGTTTATTTCCTCTGCACACCTCCTGTGGCTCTGCGGCTCTCAGATCCACACTAATTCTTCTTTTACTTCTTTTAATTGTGTTTGCAGTAGACATTATGTCAAAGGTCACAACATGTGATGCGTGCATCCATATAGAAAGATTCATGGGTTTTTGTTTTTTCTCCCTGCGTGAAATCAGAAAGCAAAAGTAAAGCAACTTTTATTTCTTGTGGTTTGTGCAGCTGAGCTTGTATTGGGAGTCCGAGCAGCAACGTCCGTCATAGAACCATTTCAAGCTTCCTGTCTGTTGGCTCATACTCTGACCACTCACATTTCTCGCCTCCTTGTTGTATTGATGAAAGATGGTGAACAAAATCAGTGGCCCAAGTTGAAAGAAATCAGACACTAGCAACAGGATCTGTTGCTTGTGTCTGGGGAAGCACCAAATCCCTTCCATTATTTAATCACAAAACGTCTGACAGCTACGTGGAAAGTGTGAAAGCAGTTTCAGCGCCGAGTGTGTATGCCGTCTATGTGTGTGTGATAACGTGGATTCAGGTATCATGTTGATCCAGATAATCACATACTACAGTCCACATCAGCTCATCATGGTGATACGTGCTCTCCTGAATGCCTGCTTGCTCCTCAGACGGATTACCTCCTAAATTATCCCTTCTGCACAGACTCACTTCGGCTTCACATAAATATTTTACTGTGGTTAGTCTCTGAGGCACAGCTCCAGCTGTAAGTCAAAATTTGTGTGTGTGTGTGTTAGCACTAAATGCTTATACATGGTATATACCGTGTATGTGTTTGTGAGCAGGCTTTTAAAACAGAATATTAAAACATTAAAGCTGACAGAATGACAGAGTGCACTGTGCAGGCTGTTGTGGATAATTGAAATGCCAAAACCTCAAGATGGCTGCTTCATTTCAGCTCGAATTTACAGCTTACATCACAAGCCATTAATGGTGAAAGTAATTTATGAGGGAATCCATTTATCTGAGTGAATATTCAGTGAATATTCAGAAGTATCCAGACACGTAAAGAGTTACGTGGCTGCTTTTCACGGTTTGGGCTCGGCCCCTGACTTCCAGGGAGGAGAAATCTTAATGCTTCAGCATACCAAGACATTTTGGACAATGCTATGCACAAACACTCCAGAACCTTGTGGAAAGCCTTTCCAACACCACATTAATGTCTGTGTATTTAGAATGAAATGCCATTGTTGTTGTAGTGGTTTTGTCTCCATAGTTTAATTTCTTTACAGGAGCAAAGTTCAAACTGTTCCCGCAAAGTTTGAAGTGCACTGTTGTCTTCTGGCTTTGTTTGCTGTCTGTCTGTCCCACACACGTATGACTGACACACACACACACACACAATCTCTCTAATCCCCTTGAGAAGGGGAGTTAAACCCAGCACAGTGACACACACACACACACACACACACACATTCTGTTCTTGTGAAGAAAATTGGTAAGCCAGAGAAGAAAGAGAGAAGCAGACAAAGAAATAATCAAACAAATAAGAATATCCATTCATAAAAGGGAGGAACAATAATAGAGTCAAAGCAAAAGACACATAAAATAAAAGGTAGACAAAGGAATCACACACATGCAGCACTTGTGTTCATTCCTGATTCTGTCTGCCGTTCCAGCACACTTTATTTCATTTTCCCAGGGAACACAACAGACCTGCTCTTATCAGTTGGGTGAGTTATATCATCTCCACTGTGTACTGTGTAAAAGAAAGAAAGAAAGGAAAAAAAAAAAAACTTTCTGTAGTGGGAGAGAGGATGGCGAAATGAATCTCCACAGGAGGGAGTCATCTCTTCAGTCTATTACATGTCATCTTGTTCCAGTGGTCGAATAGGATTCCCCTTTATTTGAACGGACATTATAAGAACTTCAATTTGAGATAAGCTGTGCTTTTTAGGAGGAGTGGAGCAGCCAGCAGGCCAAATAATGACACTAAATCACACCAGTCAGGATTACAGCTCGAGATCAGTGTCACGGGAAAACTCTGCTTTACGAGCCAAATCAAAGTGCAGGTAATGCAGCGGAAAAAAAACACGTCCAGGTAAGACATTATGTGATTCTGCTCATCCTTTAGGCCTCAGGCTTCACGTATGGCAGCAGTGGTGCCAAGCTTACTTTACATGTCTGACAACACAACACAGAACACACTAACGTCGCCAGTGACAGCTGCACTAACCCACAGGACTTAACGGGTTAAACAATAATCGCTGGTTTTTCTCACTGAGCTGGAAAAGTCACACCAAACGTGTGGATGTGATGTGGTCGCCATAACGACGGCCCGTCCTCGCCCGACGAGCTCTTGTGACATTACAAGCATCCTCTGACATTTCACAGTGTGGGCAAAAGGTCAGGAGTCCTGCACTAAAGAAGAAGAAGTGAAAGAGGAGAAGAAGCGAGGGAGGAAAAGAGGTCAGAGAGGACTCCTGCTTGTCTTCATCCCGAGTCCTCCAGGCTCTCCCTTTTATTGATTGACCCTAATATGTTGCGTCTGCATGCAGCCTCTCTGCACACACACACACACACACACACATGCTGCCAGCGAGTGGTGGTGACATGAAAGTGAACGAGCATTCAGCCCACGGCTCTCTGTGACTGTGAAACTGACTGAAGCAAGGACACACTATAAAGACAGTAGATATATCACCAGTCAAGAGCCATTCACTACTCAAAAACTGAGGGCTGTGTTATTAGAAAACACACATTTTTGGGGTATTTGTACTTCCATGTCTTCACAGAATTTCACATGTGCTATTTCCTGTCTCCTCTTCTGTCTTTTCTAAAAATCAGTCAGTCAAAGTCAGTAGATACAGTTTTTGTTTATTAGTTTATTTACCAGGGACAATTGTGTACTTTTGTGCACATATGCATGTTTCACACGACATGTCAAAGCAACTCCCGTACAGCCATAGCTCACTATACCCAAAAGACCAAAAATAACTGCTTATTTATTCCTGGGCTTCGCCTTTCAACTGAAGTGAAAGGCCAAGCATGACCTAAATCTATAGTGAATAAATTGCACATATGTTCTATATGGACAAAAGTATTGGGACAGAAAACCATTACACCTCATTCTAAATACATAGACATTAATATGGATTTGGTCCCCCCTTTGCAGCTCTAACAGCTTCCACTCTTCTGTGAAGGCTTTCCACAACATGTTGGAGTGTTTCTGTGGGAATTTGTGCCCATTCATGCAGCAGAGCATTTGTGAGGTCACACACTGATGTTGGACCAAAAGGCCTGGCTCACAATCTCCGTTCCAGTTCATCCCAAAGGTGTTGGATGGGGTTGAGGTCAGGACTCTGTGTGGGCCAGTCAAGCTCTTCCACACCAAACTCTTCCAACCATGTCTTTATGGAGCTTTGCTTTGTGCACTGGGGCACAGTCATGCTGGAATAGAAAAGGGCCTTCAACAAACTGTTGCCACAAAGTTGGAAGCATAGCATTGTCCAACATGTCTTGGTATGCTGAAGCATTAAGATTTCCCTTCACTGGAAGTCAACGGGCCGAGCCCAAACCCTGAGGAAGTGGCCCTGTTAAGAGGTGTGTCTGGATACTTTTGGCTATATAATATATATTATGTTTCAGTACAAACATTTGAAAATTCCCCTGTGCTGGAGTTTGGGCTAACTGGTTGGTGAACATCTGGTTAAATGTCACCAGTTGTTATTTTCAGTTTAGTCAGGAGGCTGAACAGAAAAGAGACTTTAAGGGTGATTAAACTTGACATTGGACGCAACAGGAAAGTTGAAGAAATATGAAATATGCCAATTAGACCCCACTGTGACATCATATTTTAAGTGAGCTTTACAGGAATATTGTGTCTATAGACTGTGGTGGTTGGCTGAAGATCTGGATATGATGAAGAGTGAATCCTGATTGGTTACTTTCTGTAAATTGAGCTTCTTTGTGATGTTAAGCATATTGAAAGTTTGGATTTTCTTTTAAAATCCATATGTTTGGCTCCACTATGAAAATGTCGCTGGCTATACTGATCCACCATGTGTCACTTCATGCACTTCTCTAGATGCAGGAGGCTTCTGTCGGTTCTGTTGCTTTGTTATGATCCTCATATGGATAATAATTACAGCCTCACTCTGTGTTTTTTGTTTGGCACCAGATGGCTGGAAAATGTGGATTGTTTGAAAATTGCATTGCAGGCGCCAATCCTGAGCTGGGGCATCTAAACAGAATAGGACCAGATTATAGCAGTGAGTGCCCCAGCTGGCTCCCTGTGAATGTGTGTGTGTGTGTGTTACATTATGAGCTAGCTTGAGTCATTAGACAAAACAAACAATCACAAGACAGAGCAGAACCATTGATTTTTTTATTGGTGTGTGAGCATGCGAGTGTGTGCGTGTGTGAGTGTGTGTGCGTGTGTGCTTCGGGTTGTGGCGGTGGGGGGTCTCCATGTGCTCCCAGCCAGCGATGTGACTCAGTCAACATTGTTAGCATTTAGATGACTCCTCCACATGGCATACTGAACAAAGATTTAAACACAGTCAAATAATTTTTCTCTCATGCTGGAGTCGCCTCTCGGGTCGCTGATCATCTTCAAAACTCTTCAGACTTTTTGAGTCAACGGAGTGTGACTTAAAACTTCTCCTCTGAGGAAATCAGTGGCTGTTTGAATGAAGTAATTCACACACACACACACACACACACACACACACACAAATGGCGGCTTGCACAGAAGCTTTCACCTTGAGTGTTTGTCTGGTGTTCACCTCCAGGTCGCACAAACGTTCTCTTCAACAAAGAGCACAGAAGACAGGAACCCCCAGATGAGTCACGCAAAAAAAGGTTTCGGAACATAATTTACATTCATTTCCTTGAAATATTTTTGTATTTTTTTAAAACTTTTTTTTTTTTTAATCAACTGGAACATAAAAAAAAATGTATTCAATCTAATTCACTTCGGCTGACAATATCTACAGAACCTTAAATAAAAGAAGTCAAACGCTACAGTTTGCATTTGATGATTGATGATTCATTTGATTTTTTTAAATGAATAGAACTGAAGGATTAATACGGTCATATTCTCCAACTTCATATTCTGAGTGGACTAGAAGTTGCACAGGATTAAAGTATTCATGTAGAATCACTACCTTGAATCGGTACTTCAGTAACTGTATTTATTTACAGTCCACCACTGGCCCATGCATGAAGGTTGAGGTGGGACCAAACAGGAGAGCACATTTAATGAGTAGTTCCTAAAAGCTGATGTGCTTTAGTGTATGAATGTGAGTGAGTGTATGAATCCAGTAAAATCAGGCCTGGGATGTGATCGGAATCCAAAAATCATTTTAAAACAGGATGACAGTCTCATCCTAAAAGCTGAAACAGCAGAGAAGATGTCACCTGGAGCCACCTGAACGATCCCCTAAGCTTCCAGATTGATGGCGGAAATGAGGAAGTGGAGGAAGCGAAGCGGTGGACTGAGACTGGAAACAAATCAAAGATGTCTCTCTCTCTCTGCTGCCCTGCCACGTTTTCAGATTTATCATCCCCTAATGGACCATGAAGCCATCAACACCAGCCAGTCCCTCAGAGTTATCACAGTTCAGGTAAATGGAAACAAAACAGACTCTGGTGTGCAGAGAGAGAGGCTGCTGGTGTTTTAGACAAACGTTGGTCTGTGCATTCCTACAAACCAAAGTCGTGTCTGTGGATTTATTGTGCTATTGTGCAGGCAGACATTACAGAAGATAAGAAATGCTCTCTAATGTGCATAAATTCAGAGCCTTTATTGGTTTCCCATCCTGGTTTTCAATGATTTCCAATTGAAATCCAGGATTTATCCTGCTCCCATCTCCTGTGACTGGTTCAGTTCAGAAAGACAGAAAGCTGCAACAAGCTTTATAGCTTCGATAAGAGGATGTTAAACAAAAACAAATACCAACTCAGATGTAATTAAATTTTAAAGTCACTTCACAGTCTCACGTCTCACCTATCAGGAGCGAAGAGGCGCTGTGGGACAGTCAAGAGCCAACTTAACGGACTGAGACCGAAAACTTAAAATCAAAATTCAGTTTCCCTGAGAACAAACCTGAGCTAAAAAGTCTGAATACACTTGACTGAACCTCGGCCTCTGTGCAGTCACACACAGTCAGATGAGATGTTGGTTTGGATCGTCCTCTGGGGCATCAACGTGGGCCACGAGATGGCGCTGTTCGCTACATGATGTGCCCGCTCGTGTTGAATCACAACATCTGTGAAGTCCCTCCGTGATTTATGACATAATGACATCTGTTTAAATCTTGAGGAAATTAATTTTAATCAGTCGATAGCTTCTATCCAAATAGCAGCAACATGAATGAAGTGCAGGGAAAGATGGGAAGACAAGTGGTCAAAGTTGATGAATTAGTTTGAATATCGGTGTCATTTGGAGATTTAATGAGCTAAGATTTAATTAAAAATGCATAGGTTTGCATAAGAGTCAGTTCACTAAATCCTGACAAGCCGTGACAAATCCCCTTAACATCATCTGCCAGCAAATCACCATAACCCTCATGTGAGCCTACAAATGTTTTGCAGATCGAATAACAGAACACACAATAGAATTATTTTATTTTGCACGTGTCGGATTACATGCAGGAAGATCACCAAACTCAACGTCCAAAGGGTAGTTTAATTCCGGCTTCACTGCAGCCAATATAAACTGCATGGTAGTTCAGACTCGAGAGTGAATTTGCATCCGTTCAGCACTTCATCTCTTTATGTGACAACAAAACCTCAGCTGTGTTTGCAGGTTCACTTCACAAGTTCACATCTTATTGGAGCACGCTCCACAGAATGCCTGAAATGTGTTGTTAAGGCACGTTTCGTGACTTACTCGAAACTATCTTTCTTAAATTTGTATATTTCTGAATGGAGTTTGGTTCGCGAATTGAAAACAGGGGTGACGCGGGCAGTTCAGGGGTCTTGAATGCTCCTTTGAGAGTCTAAAGTGATCCGTCTTCGAACGACACTAAACTGGTTCGAACAAACCTTCACCATGCAGAAGACAAAGATTTGGTGAATTATGGCGAGCTCCCATACCTTATCAGAGCCAGCTGCCGCCCCGTGCATGCCCGGATGCCCCCCTCCTCCTCAGCCCGCCAGCTTGCTGCTGTCTGCCTTATCAGCGCTGCTGCTGGTGTCGCTGGATGCTGCACGGTGGCGCAGCCCAGATCCAACTGAGGACTTGAGGATGGAAACGTGAGGACAGCGGGTCTGTAGGAAGCGAGGAGCCAGGATGGAATAACTCAGAGGACCCCTCCTGTGTACACTGCTGGTCTTCATTTGATCCCTTATTTTATCACACTGAGAAAAAACCTGCTGCATGTCGTCAAGTCGCTCCTAATAGGATTTTATTGAAGCGCATCTCTCCGGATCAGGTGCGCCGGCATTTCCTCAACTTACCTGGGATGATGATTTCTGCTTGTTCTTCACAGGTGGGGGAGTGGATTTAAATTTCAAAGTTTGGATCCTCTTTTTCCGGGATTTTTTCATTTCTCATGTATTTATTTTTTAAAGGGGATGGCAGTTGTCGACTGGAGACGAACGCGCCTCGCTGAACACAGCAGTTAAAATTGTGGATGGATGCTGTCGATGTTGTCACGGCTCTTCTGGCTGATGATTGTGTGTGTGTGAGTGTGTGTGTGAACTCACACCGCGGGCGCCCGCCGCGCTGACACGTCGCTGAGCTGCACGCTCGTCCGTTCGCATGAAAATCACCCCACTGTCCGTGAAAGTTTGTGACTGGGACGCGGTGGAGGATGAAGGCAGCGCACCTTTTCTGGCTTCCGCACGGACGCAGGGCTCAGTGACTGCTTCCTTGTTACGCGTGCTTTTAGTTCAGCGTGTCGCTTGTGGATGGATTGGTGATTAGGTGTTAACTGGAGAATGTGTTTCCACACCGTGGATTCCTGCTCGGGCTGGAGGGGAGAGCAGCGGATATCCCAATGCCTTCCTGGGACCACAGGTGTTCCCTGTAAACAGGTAGGTTAGAGTGCGTGGAGTTCGGTGATAGCTCTCTAATTATGGACACAAGTCACCGAGAACTAATTAAAGACGTGGTTACTGTTTGGAACATGATGACCGCGAGGGCCGTGTGTCAGCTCCAGACTGCACTCACAAATCCTGCAGTTTAGTGCTGCGTTGCTTATGGAGAGTGATTTAAGATCTTTCTCCGAGAAATCTCCCACTGACTTCACTGTACTTCACCTCACTTCTCTGTACCGTAGTTGTACTTGGGGAAAATGTTCCAACATATTCACATTCTGATTCACACAAGTCAAACCCAGCGAGACACTGTGAAGTGAACAGGTTACAGCTTTGAGGAAACACAGCGCCGCACCGTGAAATGTTTTTGGCTATAATAAAGTACACGTGTGTGGCAAAAGGTGAACAGAAAACGTCCCTCGTGCATGTTAAACGTTGTATCAGAACCGAAAACTTGGCACTTGTTTTCTCTCTGCATCTGAATGATTAAAAATGCATCAATGATGTGGGCTTGTGATTCGCAAGATATTAAAATTTGATATCATTAATTGCACCCAAAAGTTTAGAGTTCTGTGTTCCAGATGACAGAAATCATGACAAAATCCAAAATGTTATCTTCTTGATGAATTTAGCTCACCTTTCTGAGTGTTCATTCTAATCCAAATGGACTTCAGGCGAGCTGATGTGACAAAATTTCAAACAAGAAGCCCCAACCTTCATCACCGGGTTTCACTGGGTTTACATACAGTGCAGCTTTCACTTTTACTTAACAAATCCTGATTTGTTTGAGAACTGAACTGAGTTCTGTGTTTATACAATGTACATATTGGCTACTTTTACACATTGTACATACCTGTATTTTTAAATTTTCTTAAAAAATTTTTTGAATACAGTTTTTGTAAATACTACCGTACTTGAGATTTTAGTTTTTGTTTATCCTATTTATATACTCTGCACTTTTCTCCTTTCTTGGTCGGGAATACTGCATGTGCAATTGTCTGTAGAAACAAGAATTTCCCTCCAGGGATTAATAAAGGAATTCTGATTCTGATTCTGATTCTGATTCTTTCATCTTTTAGTGACTCCAAATCCCAAAATGCCGAGCTGTGGATAGAGAGGCTGCCCTGTGGGTCGAGCTGACCTGTGTCTGCCTCCCTGCACCTCCTCATCATTTCCTAGTTCCTTGTCCTCCCTTTTTCCTTCTCTTCCCCCTTCAGCCCTTTATCCTCCTCTTACTCCTTCTCTTCCCCTTCCTCTCTTGCGTTATCTTTTATTTTTCAAATCCCCTTTTTTCTCTCTCGTTTTTCCCCTTTCCCCCTGCGTCATCATCAGCCTCTCACCCCCCTTCTCTCCCTCCTTCTCCTCTTGCTGTCACACCTCCCTCCTGTCCTCTCTCCCTTCCTTGTTCTACCCTCCACATCCTCCTCTTCCTCCCCCCACAGCACACATGCAGGCCAAGAAGCGGTACCTGCTCGTGTCTGTGGGGGCCGGTCTTCTCTTCCTCATCTACCTGTGGGGTCTGCAAATTGGGGAGTTCCAGCAGCAGCCGTACCAGTATCACCAGCTTCCCCAGTACCCCCAGTACCCCCAGTACCACCAGCCGGAATACCAGTACTACCACCAGACCCAGGAGGTGTACGAGCCCCAGCCCCTGCCTCAGAGAACCCCGTCCAGACCTCCCAGGCACTGGCCAGAGTCGACCCGGCTGCTGGAGCCGTACCTGGAGGGCGGGGAGCAAGAGGTAGACTCAACAAACCAAGTATTGATTATGCATAAGACCCTTTTTTGTCATGCAGTCCTGTTGCCTGTCTGAACGTAGCTTTTGTCATATGCACCTGAGACAAGTGGCGGGAGGACGGTTGAAAGTGGTGCATCAGGGGAATCAAAGAACGTCACCATTCATCTTTTTATGTAGGCTGGTTATTAGAGCTGATAACTCTGTCACACATCAAAGCTTTGAAAGCTCAAATCGATCGGTGGAGAAGCAGTTTTGAATTACTGGTTAAAACATATTGCAGCGATTTCCTACTGACAGCATGAAAAAGCCAGAAATCCTGCCAGACATTTTTAGTCCTCTCACTCAGATGTGAAGACTGCAGGAGACTCATTCATTGGTGTTTTGGAGAAAGCTTTGGAACTGATTTTATTTTTTTTACATCTTGGGAAAATGCACACATGTAAACTGTGAATTTAATGAAGTGGTAGATATGATTGCACTGTATTCATGGTGCTCCCGACCTGTTTGTCTCCGTGTGTCCAGGCGGACAGTCCTCAGCTCCACCACCAGCACACCTCGCCCCGGGAAAGACGCGCGATCCGCGACAACATCTACAAGAACAGACGCTGCCGCATGGAAACCTGCTTCGACTTTTCTCGCTGCCAGTCGGGCTTCGGGGTTTACATCTACCCCCCTCAGAGAGGGGACGAGATCTCCGAGACCTACCAGAAGATCCTGTCGTCCATCGAGGAGTCTCGCTTCCACACCACAGACCCTTCGCGGGCTTGTCTGTTCATTCTGGCTGTGGACACGTTGGACAGGGACCAGCTCTCGGTTCAGTACGTCCAGAACGTCAGGCTCCGCATCCAGAGCCTGCCGACGTGGAACGATGGCAGGAACCACCTCATATTCAACCTGTACTCTGGCACCTGGCCGGACTACACAGAGGATCTAGGCTTTGAGGTGGGCCAGGCCATGTTGGCCAAGGCCAGCGCGGATGTGGTCAACTTCCGACCCAACTTTGATATCTCTATCCCTCTATTCTCCAAGGATCACCCACTAAAAGGAGGGGGCTTGGGTTATCTAACGCTCAATGACACACCGCCCTCCAGGAAGTACCTGCTGGTTTTCAAAGGGAAGCGATACCTAACTGGCATAGGTTCTGAGACGAGGAACGCTCTGTATCACATCCACAACGGGGAAGATATTATTCTGCTGACCACATGTAAACATGGCAAAGACTGGGAGAAGCACAAGGACTCTCGCTGTGACAGAGATAATGAAGAGTACTCAAAGTAAGACATGCTTTTTTTTTTGTCCTCGCTGCTTCTGGGTGTGCTTTCATTTCCATTTGAAAAGAGCATCGCTGCTTTGAAGATCTTTCCATTAAGAGGATGTATTAGTGACCTGATAGAGCTCACATTCACGGTCTTTGCTGGTGTTTGTGCCGCTTTGGAGTCGGTCGGTACTGGTTTTGCTGGTTTTGTCTCTTCTGCCAGGAGGGCAGACGTTAGCACTGTGGCAGTCATCTCATTGTCGGTTCTTATTTGCTGTTGGTTATTTCTCATGCGTTGCGTTTGTGGATCATTAGCTCACAAGTGCTTGTTGTGTTTTTGTGCAGGGATGCTGCTGCTGCCAATCATTACAAACGTGGTTTAGTGGCTTAAAACTCTCCTGCTTGGGAGTGTTGGGGACTTGCTGCTGTGCACAAAGCTCCTCTTCTTTATTTGAATGAAACAGGTTGCAGGCTTTCATGTGCATATTTCACAATTGTCAGGGGAGTTGAGCTTCAGTGTTGCTGTGCTCTTGAGACAAAATGCTACGAAACGTGTGTGTTCACGCTGTGCCGCATGTGTGTGTGTGAAAGAGAGAGCGAGTGAGGAGTGGCAGAGCAGGAAAGTTTTGTCAGCTCAGCAGTTGGTCGAGAGAAAAGTGATCTGAGCTGGGAATAGGGGTTCACCTTTTGAAATTTTTTAGCGAGAGCTGGCAGCCGAAAGAAGACGAACTACTGCATGTGCCGCGAAATGGGAACGACGTTCTCAACTCTTCTCGCTTTTTTCCTGGAAGTGTTAGCCCAGGAGTCATCTGTTGCATATTTTAGATTCAGATGTCGGTGATACCCGAAGGAAAAGCACAGCATATCCAGGATCCTGCTAAGTGCTGCCAACCAGCAGCTGAAAGCAGCTGCATACAGTGAAGTCAGTGTGCAGCTCTGGCTCCATTGTAGCACGTTAAAACCTGAAATTAAAGAACTGAGTGCGAGGTTAAACTGATGACTTTCAGCTCTAACCCGCGTCTGAGTTTTGTTTGGTTCAGAGTCCCTGAAACGAGCAAGAAGCAAACAAAACAACAAAACAAAACATCGCTGGGAAGATTTTTTTTTTTTGTGGGGGTCTGGGGTCTCCAATCAACAGAAAATATGAATCCAGCTGATCAACACGTTTAAACACACTTCAACTTGATGCACAAAACATCCTTTAATAATCAGAATCCAAATCAGAAACAGGTTTATTGCTAAGTAGGTTTTCACATGCAAGAAATTTGCAATGTTATGTTGGTGCTCCCAAAAAACTAGTCAGTGAAAAGACAAAAACAAGCATTAAAGTCAAGAAACATAATTAAATATAAATAATAAGAATAATAACCCAGCAATAATAATTAATAAGCTGGGAGTACACATCTCTGTAATACAAACTAGATTATCCAGAATGTAACTTTCTGAGATTAAAAAAAATAACAGTAGCAAACAGGGAACCATATGTGATCCTCCGTGCTCTGCTTACATGAAACATTTGCTTCAATTACTGCATTTCAGGACATTTTATTTATTTATTTATTTTTCAGTAGGTGTGTTGTGCGATAAGAGGGGTCACTGCCATGAATGTTAGTGTGACATTATACCAGCTACAACAGTACAGGAAAGCTTTTTCTTTACCTGTCCGCACTGAGTGCACAAAAATGTACTCTATCTATTAATGAATGCAGTTGGTAAAACTAGTGGTTTTATGAGCAGCTTTTAGTGAAGAAAAAAAATGTTTTTTGGTTACAAGAGAAGCAACATCATTCATTTAAAAGATCTGGTTGTTCCCTACCGAAGAAGAGAAAATCCAACAGCGCACACTGCCTGCTGCATGAAAAAGGGTGATAATTGATGGAGTAGATTAATGGAAGTGCTGAAGAGGCTCCTTCAATAAATAAATTCTGCATTAGTCCATTCTCTGTCTCAGTCTGGCATTGACCTGATATCAGAGCCAAAGATGTTATTCTGACTGTGACGCTGAGTTTAGCTCTCTGTATTTTTCATTTCTCATTTCTGTCTTCTTAGCCTAAAGATGTAGTGCGTCAAGGAACTCTGAAGGTTCTCGTTTTTATAAAATTATTTTCTGGAGCTGATTGACTGTATATATATATACATATATATACATATAAATGGCACACCACTTCAAAGTACACATGGTGCATAATTTCACACATTTTAAGCTTGTTAGGTTTCATTTAATGCCATCCACATCAGTGAATTTTGGACGTGTAGGAAAGGACAGCATCAAGTGACTTTTGTCACCTAAACGGTTTTGTTTAGCCATTAAAACAGCTTGGTTGGGTTTAGGAAAACATCCTGGTTTCATCCTAGAACTTAAAATAAAAATGTACCTAAGATAACTGATGGATGTAAGTTAAAACGGTTCAGTGTTTAGTTATGGTTTCGCACAGAACTTAGGTCACTTAATCTACAATAATACATCAGAATTTAGTAGGTGATTGTTCAAATATTTTATAATAATAATCTTAATCTGCAAAGTATCAAAGATGTCAAATAATTGAAGTGGAGTAAAAAGTACTTTATTGGTTTACAAAATGTAGTCGGGTAGAACCTTAAAGTAGCATAAAATGGAAATACCTCAGGTAGTACAGTGCTTGATGTACTTACACTCACTCATTAGTTACAGTAAGTGTCTTGCCCATCAGTGGTCATTACATGGAAAACAGCCTGACTGAAGGAATAAGTCAATTTGATGTTTCCGTGCGAAGGACGAAAGTGTTTTCCTGAGAGCCACATGCTGTTGAACCAGTCAGAGCTCGTCCGGATGTAAACAACGAAGCTTCACGGTCTCCTCGAATCTCGAGGTTGTGACCGAGAAAGGCTTCTCGTCAGTTTGTTGGTGCCTGCTCTGGTGCTTTACGCACAGCACATCGATACAGACATCACCCGGTGGAGTCGAGGCGAGATCCTGCACAGCAAGGCTCCCTGATGGGAACAGAGACCGACGAGGATCTTGAAGCCTCGGGCGGTCGATAATTGCCCTCCAATTGAATTAAGCTGTGAATGAAGGGGGTAGATAGAGATCTCACCTCCTACTGAGCGGAGTTGGATTGAACTCAGGCTGTTTTACTGTACGTAGCAGATAACAGCCGGCTTCACCAATTAGGGCCTCGTCGTCTCAAGTGTCTTAAATGTCTCTCCGAAGAATGTTTGATACTGGAGGGCTCGATTTAGAGAACGGTAGGATAAGAGGTGTCTTGCTGGCTGTACAGTGAAATCCATAAACATCTGCCTTCTTCGTCCTCGTTTCAGTTTAGTTTTTGTTGTTCAAAAACTCGCCCGCAGGAAGTTTCCACGAAGATTTGTTCAGAGTAGGTTTCATAATAGAAACGCAACTCTTTGTGAGGGCAGCAGACTCACAGTAATGTAGACTGATGGCTCTTTGTGCTCGTTCTGCTGAGATATTTCCTGTATATATTTTTCTTTATTTTATTTTGGTTAGTTTCACCAGTACATGATATTGTTTCTGTTTTTTTTTTTGTTTTTTTTCCTTTAAAGTCCAGTTCCAGTTTTTATTTTAGTTTTTTAACCTTGCTGTCCACCCTGCTGCCACCTGTCAAGCGATACAGAAGTAACCACTGCCAAAACCCCAGACATTCAAGCAGCTTCTTTCCATGGACTGTTAGACTCCTAATTCAGCCTCCACACTCCACTGTAAACATAGTTTTTCTTGTGTAGCATAAAGGGCCTACATCTGCCATTTTGTTGTGCGACTTTGAGTGGGATAAATAAATCTTGGGGTGATTTGCAAGTGAAAGACAGCTTTTACAAAAAAGAGATACTGCTCATTGGAGAAATGGAGGATTTCACCCATGCTTCACTTGACAAAACGTTAATGTACCAGCGAGCAGATACACACTCGAGACAGACTTGTTGTAAGTGCAAAGGCCCACCGGCTGCGCCCTGTCGTGTTGCGTCACATTTGCACACATTAATCGTCACCAGTAGCACACAGTGGACCTGTCATACAGATGTAAGACGTAGTCTGTCTCTGGGGAGAGCGTGTAATGTGATTTGCTGCCTCTCTGGAACATTTGCATTGGCAAATGGGACAGTTTCCTGACATGTTGAGGCACTTGTATGTTGCTCGTTGTTGCATTAGTGGGACATACAGCACTGTATAACGCAGCAGCTCTGAAACATCATGGTGGACATACGTCTTATGTACACTTTGAGATCGTTTCAACAAAGGTGGTTACTAATCACTAATTGTTTCATAAGAGAGAGCGAATATGTTGAATGAATTAGTTGAGATGTGCTCTCTCCATTAAGCTTTTCTAATTTGGTGCATCCCAGTATGCATAAAATACTCAGACGGAAACACAGCTGCTGTCACATCTGGGAATGTTTGGCAGCTGCAGAATTCAATATGTATGACAGGAGAAAAGGGTCTGACAGTAATTAAAATGTCAGCTGTGGTCATGCGCTGTTGATGAGTAGTATAGTAACCTGTGTGTGTGTGTGTGTGTGTGTGTGTGTGTGTGTGTGTGTGCTTTTTTTAAATTCATTTTTTACTTCCCAGCCTTGTTGTGAGATGTTCCATTAAAGCACATCTGAAGTCGATGTCCTCTTTCTTTGTTGTTGCTTATCTCCCTCCCTCCCCAACCTCGTCTCTTCGCCTTCATCCCTCTTATTCTTCTCCTCATCCTCCCTTCCTTTTTCCGTGCTCTTATTCTCTCTGTCACTCTCTTATCTGTCCTCATCCTCGCTCTCCTCCCTCCTCCTCCTCCTCCTCCTCTCTTCCTCCCCTGTCCGAGCTAAACTAAACCGTGGAAAAGGTTTTACTGCTGTCTCGCTGCATCTTCAATGCGAGTCATGATGAAGAGCACCACAAGGAATAACAACAGAGTCTGTCAGTCTCATAGAGAGAGAGAGAGAGAGAGAGAGAGAGAGAGGTTCAGGACTTTAAAGAAACTCTGATGTGTGACTGATTTTAACAGCTGGTTTTAACAATCAAATACATGACTGAATCAGGTTGTTTGTGCGGGAAATGGAAAAGGCATGTCAAGTGATCTAACAAATGTTTTAGTGTGTATTTAGGCTTTTCTGGTTAATAACACGCCGAATGCTGCGTTTCCAATAAATGCACATTTTTGTGTAGTTTGCCATTATAAATCTCATATGTGTAAAGTTAGCCTACAGACGCTGATTAAAATATTTCAGGTGGCTGAGATCTAAGATCAGGAAACTTTCAGTCAAATCACATGACCATCATCCTGCAGCAGAGTTTGTTCAGCTGTTCAGGATTTCTAGATATTCAAATTTCCATTTCCATTTTTTAGGACTTTATTTACTTTCTTCCTGACCTCTGAAACATCCGTTCAGAAATCAGTCTGACCAAGGCTGCTTTGCTCTGCACTTTTCAGTCCTTCACATCACACGATTTTCATATTTTTGTCCAACAAATGGAATTTGAGTCCATATGCTGACCAAGGGACCTTAAAAGCTGAATGTCTTAGCAAGAAATTTGAACATCTACAGTTCCATAATATTTTATTTTATAATTAAAACCCATAAAAAAAATAAAACATAAATCCATTTTCCAAAGCAGGTGTAGTCTGACTTAATGACTGAAACACTTCACTTTTCTATGAAGGCATCTCTGAAAAGGTCACGTTTATGATTTTTCTCCTTGAATGTGAGCTGGAGGAAGCTGAAAGAAAAATTAGTCACAAATGTACTGAACTCTGACCACAGCTGTATGTGAAAGCTGTCAGGACTTATAAATAAAAAACTCATGACATTCTGTAAGTCTCTTTTCTCATTTCCTTCTCGCTTAGAGTTTACTAGGAGTTAAGTGCCTTCAGATTTCTCAGCCTGAACAGCAGCTGAACTCATCAATACACTGAAGGCTTCTGCCAAGGCTGGTTGGAGGGTAAAAGGAAGCTCTATTGATCAGGTTTGATTTGACCACAGCAGCCAATCAGCAGATGAATAGAGGTTGATGGTCCTTCTTGGTGTTTGAAAGCCAAACATAGATTGGCATTAAGTGCAACAAGGCCTTGGCATTTATTTTAGCTGGCCCTCCGTCCATCTTCATGAGGAAAAAGAAGTTAATGTGCAAAAGGCTAAAGCAGATCACAAACACCCTGTGTGATCTTCTTGAGTAAATAGACGGGATAATTGAATAAATCCCAGACGAAAATATGTTAAGGTAGCATCTAACGTTTGCCGCTGCAATGTAAACGTAAACCCACTCGAGTGCCTTTAAAGAACCAGGATTAGCCAAACTGAGAACGGCAGGAGACGGTTTGATGTTTTCACTTTTCACACTGATGAATGCACTTACTTCTCTGTTTATTTTGACTTTTGAAAACAGTTGAAAAGTCGATTCACAATGCTGTGCTGTAGAGTGACAGTAGCACAGGTAGAAAAGTGTGAATCTGCAGCTCCCATCGGCTTCATGCAGCTTTACTCTTCTGACTCACTTCCACCTCTCTTGTCGGTTCCTTTGCAGTCGTTTCAGGCAGTCGGGCAGTTGTTTTCAGAGGAGAAGCTCTGAAAACAGACTGTAAACCTGCTCAGTCCCAGAGACACAGTCAGCGACTTTTCCGCTGAACTTAGTGGAGATAAGCAGATACGAGTCAGATATTTCCCTCAGGAGTGTTTGCTTTTTAATATTTAACTGAAACCTTGTCCTAACCTTAACCAATGTGATTTTTTTTAATGCCTGCACCAGGACTCTGAATGCAAACTCTGGTCTCGGTGTCTTAAGTCCTCCGCTTCCACCATCCTCCATCTTCCCTGCAATATCAGGACGGTGCAGAAATGTGGTATTGGGGACATTCACGTCGTTTGTTTTAGGAGCTAAAAGTTGAGCTTGTGGATGCTGCGCTCGAATGGCCTTTTCTGTGACCTTGCTCGATCTCTCCTTTCCATCTATTAGAATAAAAACTTTGTGCCCGTTTCTCACCACATGTGACACAACACACACTGGAGGGAAAGATCACTTGGTCTGGGAAAACAACATGTGATGTTGATGCTGTCTGTCTGCAGAAAGGTTGTCATTTTGTGCGGCCGTACGAAGCGTTGCCAGCCTTCTCGCTCAGCCCTGCATCACTTGCTTTCCTCGTGCACCCAGGAAATGAGCCAGGAACACAATTCAACTCAATCACTGTGTTTTTTCCTCCTCCTCCTCCTCCTCGTCCACTGCCGTCTCATTTCCCCCTCTCTGCCTGCCGCACTCCGCATGTCTCTGTTGTCCTTTGCTGCCTCTGTTCCTTTCTCCTTCTCCCTGTCCATTTGTTTGTTGAGAGCTGACGATCAGTTGAGTTGAAGTAAAGGTGCTTTCCAGGATGTTTGCCATCCATCGCCGCTGAGAGAGAGACAGAGAGGACTGAATTAGAGAGGCGGTGAAATGGTTGAAACACTGCGTGGCAGGATGGATTGCAGTGCGAATCCATCACATACTCACACACGCTGCTCTTTAGTTCCTACAGGAAAGAGGACAGGTAGGTTTTATCAGAGAGGAACAAGACACCAGAGAGTTGGGCTTTTCATTTGCTCCATGACAACGTACATATTTATTTTATTTATTTCAAGCACCAAGAAAGCAAAAAAACAGTGATTTATTATTATTATTTCAATTTTTCCAGCTCCTAGAGTTCCAGGAACCCATTTGGGACAATTTTAGCTGTTGTTTAGCTGTTTTTCTTTTCTCATTCACTCTCCAGCACACCATACAGTGAAAACTGCTATTAACCTGAGGTACTTGTACTTTACTTGAGTATTTGCATTTTATGCTACCCTATGCTCCTGCTCCACTTATCGACTTGTCACGATATACCGATACTGAAATCGTGACAGCCCCAGATCCACTGAGGGGCGAATGAAGAGTGAAGAGGAGCACAGGAGGGCCAAATCACAGCCTTGTGACTGTAAATACTGTGGAAAAGCTAACTGTAACTGTTTAGCTCCCTTTAAACAGTACCAGTTCGTTGCAGTAGTGACACTTGTACTGTAGTTGTATAGCATGTGTATATTGTGTGTGTGTGTGTGTGGATTAAACAACAGTTTCCAGTTTTTTCTCTGGATCTTCACACCAAACTGTGCAGCAGGAAGTGGAAACCAGCTTCGTTTTATTTGATCACTGGGGAGCTGATCAAAGCTGAGGAATTGGCAGAAACTGTGGTGTTTTATGTGTTGTGATGGAGTGGAGTGAAACAAAACGTGGGATTGTGCTTAAAGTGAGCTAATTATGTCGCTGCGATTGTTCTCGTTGCACCCGTGTCGCATTTGGACACCATGTGAGTGACTTCTTTAAACTGCGGCGGGTTGTCATTGTGCTGAGGTCAAGGTCTGGCTGAGGTCTGCGGTCGAGCAGGAGCTGGTTATCGTCGAGGTTATGGCAAACCTGTAGAGAATCAATGTAGGTCAGTGCAATGTCCTCACAACTGTGTGTGTGTGTGTGTGTGTGCGCAGCATCACTGAATTCAGGAAAACATTGTGAAATTAATCATCTGTGTGAGTATGAAATATGTACAAGTTTACATAACGCCCAACACCACAAGCACTACAACTTGTCCCACTGTGTGCTGTCAGCTCTCATTAGCCTAAGGCACACGCACACACACACACACACACACACACACACATGCATGCATGCACACACACACACACACTCTCTCTCTCCTGCAGGCATAACTAGTGAGAGCTGAGAGTCTCTTTGCAATTAATTTGTTTTCAGCGGCTACATCATTGTATTCTACTTTTCTTTGAGCTGAGCTCTAAAAACATCGCCTGCAGTAAAAATCATCCCAGGATCCCAGAATGTGCTGAAGTGTCCTTGAGCAAGACAGAAATAAATAAATTAAATAAAAAAGAGGCTGCCGGCCTGCTCAGCTGACCTCTTCACCTGCCTGTAGAGGACGACGTGATGATCCCTCACGGGGATGAATTAAAGATCACATTATTATCATTATTAGTTTTCACAAAAACACGCTTGGTCTTTAAGATTGTGGGTTTTTTTTTTTTCTGGAAACAAATCCAAGAATTGTAGGAGAAAGATTACATTATATTTTTCTGCTTTAAATATCCTGAGATTGTAAACCTCTAACAGGTGGAAGTGGAAATGGTAATGCGAGAGTTGTTTTCCATGTGGAAGTTATGTTACAACAGAAACTGCTTCGAAGCTAAACTAAATTATGATTATAGGAATCATGTTGATGGTGGCAAAAATAAAGCAGGAGCGACCTTGAATCCTTGAATGCAGGGTAGAGAAACATGTTGTTTTATCATATACAAGCATATTTGCCTCTTCTTGCTTAATAAATAAAATAATTGCACCTTTAGCATCACCTCCCCTTTTGGTTTGATATTATTTTTGTGTTTTATGTCTCATCTGTATTTCATCTTTTTTGTTTTTGAGCGCGCACACACACACACACACACACATACGCGTTTCCATGGTTGATGGGGACCGACTTTTTGATCATCACTTGCGGGGACCACCCTTTCTGAGGGTTCTACAAGGATGAAAAAAATCAGGGAAACTAACCACACCCCTGTAAGCTCATACACGACTTCAAACACCTGAATTGCTGAAGTGATGATTTCCCCATGCTAGGTGGGGACCTATGAAAAATCGAGTTACCATGGTTGCTGGGGACCTCATTAACATATTATTTGTATAATTCACACAAATTTCTATGTGACTAGTGGGGACTTTGCAACAAGTATATTGCTAATGACAAATGACATCCTCAGTTTATTGCATTTGTTAAAAAAAAGTTCAATCTAGAGGTTTATAGACCACCTCTTGCTGTGTATATAATCATCTTTATAACATAGGAAAATTTATGACTAATTGATATCCTTACTATTCTATTATATTTTTAATCACAGTCAACCACCCAGCACGCAAGCAAGAGTCAGCTGATCCTGGGTGGTTGACTTAATCACTTGTCACGTAGTGCAACCTTAACAAAATGACTACTAATAATTGAACAAAATATTAAACTCACATTGCAGATTGCAGATCTCAAATTTTAATGAGTTCAACTATATTAACAAAGTCTGGTAAAATGAACCAATCAAACTCTTTTAAAAAACAAAAATAAAATGCAAAATGCAGAACCTGTTTTTAAACATGGAGAAAAAAAATGCCCTACCAGATAGTTGGTGACATTCGAATTATTCACACTGAAATTTCCTTTTGTAGGCTGTGATTCTGTTATAAACGTAGAACTTCAGGGTCTGCCAGTCCCGGTTCTTAAGAGCTTCTGGTTCAGCCTTTAAACACTTCTCACAGTCACTCTTTCCTGGTACAACACAAGATGTGATGAATCGATTCATGTGCCTTTCCACGGCCTGCACCTCTGTCTGCTGCCAGGGAGTCTTCTTCTTCTTCAGGGGGGCTTTACCTTAAAGTGGTCAGAAAAACAAATTTGTAGTTGAAAGCATAAGGAGGTATGCTAGAATTCAGAATTTCTGAATCCTACATCTGTATATAATATATGCCAGCATCTACAGTACAAATAAAGTTATTTACACCTATGATAGTGATTTGTGCATTCTTCTGCTTGGACTGAAATGATCCTTGGGGAAAAGGAAATGATTAGGATAATTTTAAGCCATATAAACCATAAATATTTTTTTACAAGCTGCTCAGTCCTAGTCCCTCTCATTACACTGCTTCAACCTTTGTCAATACCCAGGACAAGTGGTTGGTATTGGGGCAGGCCATTACTACAGTTTCAGTGGCAAAATATTAAAATCACACAGGCAAAATCTGGCCTGGCATTCAACAACTGGGTTTAATAGTAGCTGTTAATGGTTGGTTATTGGTTAGCAGAGCAACCCTTTGTAACATCTACAGCTTGCTGCTAGTTGTTAATTTAGGATTAATAGCAGAGAGTATTGGAAGACTTTCATGTGGCTGCTGTTTGTACTACTATAGCATTTGGCCATTTGTAATTTAGTTCATACACTGACAATACATATTCAAAAAAGGAGCAGACACAATCATTACTGAAACATAAAAAATGTGTAAAGTTCACCTTTGGAGGAAGGCTTCACAGCACTAACTCCTGAAGATATCTCATCTTCTGATGATGGTGGTTCATGTCTTTTGGATGGTCGTGGCGGTTCACGTCTTTTGGATGTTTGGGGTGGCATTTCATTTCCCTTAGTAGGTTGAAATGTCTCCTCAGCTGATGGTTCTATGGACATTAATCAAAAGCATTCATGAAACATTTTAAGCAAGAAACAGCTGTGTATATATATGTGTTCTTATCAACATTTGTAATCCCTGGATGAATCCATCTACAGTGCTGGTTAAAATTAGGGGCACCCCTTAATTTTAAGTGCAGAATAAGAATAGCTTCAAAAATAAATGCAAGTTAACCATATAAAATAAAATATTTAATAAACAATAATAAACAACATCCAAGTAACCCAATTTATGGTTTTCAAAACATAATGATCTTGAGATTTATGTGCAGACAGAGCAGAACAATGTAGAGCTGCAAGGGGCAGCAACAATTGTGTGGCAGAATGTTAAAATCACAGTTATTGGTGGAAACATCTCCAAAGGGATATGGAACAAGGCAAAATCTTTCGCCTAGAAACAGAATGTAAACACCGTGAAATAGCTGATCGAAAGGTGCAGAGGCAGCAGCCCGCAGTGATACGAAGGGATGGAAAATAGTGCCAGGTGATTGTGAGGTCTGACATTTTTATGGACAACAACTTTGTATTAAATTTTGATCTTTTGAACGCATAGTTTTTTGAAGCAAAACGCTTTATCTTTGTGACCCAGCAAACTAGTCTGAACTACTTTCTTCAGCACTAAAAGCCGGCCAGAACTCAACTCACAGGACGCAGTATGGAAAAAGTCACTGCTGATGCATGACATTGATGGTGAGAATGGGGATTTCATGTCAAAAAATCTGAACTATCCCTTTAATAAGCAGAGCAACCCTTTGTGAAACAGACATCTTGCTGCCAGTTGTTAATTTAGGATGAATAGCAGAGGGTATTGTAAGACTTCCATGTGGCCACTGTTTGTACTACTACAGCATTTCGCCTGAAGTAGACAGTCATTATTGAGATACAAAAAAGAAATGAGTTCACCTTTGGAGGAACGCTTCACAGCACTACCTCCTGAAGATATCTCATCATCTGATAACGGTGGTTCATGTCTTATCGATGGTCGTGACGGCATTTCATTTCTCACAGTAGGATGAGATGTCTCCTCAGCTGATGTTTCTATGGAAATTAAACAATCAAATAAAAAGTTTACTTGACATGTACTATATAATACTGACAATACATTATTGAGCCGTCATTTGTGATGCTAAGGGCTTTTAATTCGAATTAGTGCACATAAATGCATTAAACCATTAAAGTGTAAAACTCTGTTCATCATTCCAAGTGTATCTAAAGTACATATTATTGAACTGATGAATTTAGCCATTTCTGTTGATTCCTGAAGTTGATGATGATGGGCACACAACTGAATGTCCAGAGCCCAGTGCCAACTGGCTCATAAGGGTTCACTTGTCACAATCTCACTTTGAAAGTAAAATTGCCATGGAGTTGAAGCTCTGATTTCACCACTGGTTTATGATAATGGAGGCAAACTGTAGTTTTTCATCAATAATTTACTGACAATACACACCATCACCACTGGGACAGTTTTCATCTTGAATGCTCCGGTCTTCCTCATCACTGTCCAGAACTTTTTCTGTGGAAATTATACAAAGCACAGCTTGCAAATATAATCAAAGCATCTAGCAAACAAAGAATAATAAATTAAGAAGTAAAATGAAATAAAATACCATCTGGTTCTATCCCAATTTCATCCAGGTTTTTGCCATGAAACTCAGATAATCTTCCTTGTTCGAGTGCCATAAGAACTTTGCTGATCTTGGCAAGTTGCAGGGTCTTCTCAGGGAGTCGATAGAACTCCCGATGTACTCTTATATCATGTCCAAGAAAGTTGGCCAGCTGGTCCATCTCTGTGTCTGTCATGTTCAGCACAGTTGAAAGGGTAGCAGCATGCTTTCGTAGTTTGGTAGATGTCAGTGCCTTGGGACACTTTGCACCACACACCTTCGCAAAGCCACGGAGGCAGTCTGAACCTCGGAAATGTGTCAAAGCTTCAGGTCTTGCAAACATATAAGCATTGTCCTTTAGAACTCCACAGGCCTCTCTCTGCTGAACAAGGAGTTCTAATGCACCCAGCATTTTTGGAGTCAGAAGAATTGGAACAGGGCGACCACGTTTTCCTCTGATGACAATCCTTGAGAAGTGTCTGCAGAGTTTTTTTTCCACTTCAGAGAGCGCCCAGTCTACATCTTCATGTGGATCAGAAGAGTCTCTTGATGAAAACGCAGATAAGGGCATGCTTGCCACCTCTCCTTCCCGACGCCGGTTGAAGAGAATGATCTGGGCCAGAGACACTTTTGCCAGCTCCATCCAGGCTTTTGAAGAGGAACTTTTAGAGAGTGAATTGTACCACTCATTTTGCATTTGACTGAGATATGCATGCATTTTTTGGACATCTTCGGTAAAGGGCATGAGAGTGGGCACATTCCATTTTGCTTCCCTGATGTTCCTCAAAGCTGTGGCTGAGATCAGTGCATTCCACTTTTCCTGATGGACTTCTAGAAACTCAGTGGAATTCTTCACAAGTTTTTGGTTGTTTGACATTAAACCCTGAGCTTTTAATAGTTTGCTTGCTTTAACCAGGGCATGTCCAAGTTTATTTGCTAATGATGGAATCAAGAACTTATTAGCTTCACTGTCATACCCACATGTAGATTTGACAGCTTTGACAGTCTCCATGTAGTTCTTTGGATTTATGAGATCTTTCATTTTTTTTAATGTGGTGACTCTCCTTGCATTGTGAATCAACCTTCCCATTTCTCGCATCTTCTCCCGCACACACTGTTGATTCTTGGCTGATGTACCACCTTTGCTCAACAAGTGCTGCCCAATATCAGTGATTACTTGATCATTTTTTATAATATCTGTGATTGGGTCAGGATTCATGGCACTGATTACGTCCCAGAGTTGTTTACTAATGTGCGAAGGCACAGGCCCTGTGTATGTACACATGGACTGAACACGATTCTTTCCTGGTTTGGGGGCAACTGACCGAGGTGAAAGTCTACAATTACGCATATGTCGCCACAGGACCTTTCTTATAAAAAGTCCTTGACAGTATGCGCAATGCATGAAGTCAATTCCCTGTGCCTCTTTAGGCGGTCGCTTAAATGGTACTAACTCCCCCTTTCCTGACTCCATAACAGCAGCATTGTGAGCAAAATTTCCTCTGTTGCGAATGTAATCTAGTTGTTTTTTCCTCTCCTTGGAACCCTTTGGAAAGCTTAGAGCTTTAGCGACATCAGACTTGTTTTCATGTGCTCTTTCTAGATGCCTTGCCATCTTAGCATAAGGCTTACTGCAATATAAACAATAATGTCTCTTGTCATACACTCTATTCCCACCTCTTTTTTGGCTTGCACTAACAACTATGCTGTCATTTATGTTCTGACTTGAACAGGGTATGTCTTCTGCTCCAGAGGCTTCAGATGTAAGGATGTCCCGGTTAAAGGTCATATTGTCTGGTGTTGTGCTGTCACAGAGATGGGGACTCATTGAGTCAGAGACATTGAATATATCATCAAGAGCCCTTTGAATCCTTTCATTTGGGAGAAGACTAGCATCGCTGTCACCCTCACTTTCACAAGTGGTATCTGGAATGTAATCATCTGCACTGTCTGGTGTAGAATCATATAGTTCATCAGAATCTTCAAAATTTGTGTCTTTCATCTAAAACAAAACAAACAAAAACAAACAGTATTTACAATTATGTAAAACTGAAAATTGTTTGCCAATTGTTTAGTAAATGGAAATTATTTACAAAACTTTCAATCAATGAATCAATTTACAGTTTTGCAGATTTTGGAGCAATAAGTGGAATTTTGGACATTTGAACAAAAAAACAAAAAAAAGACATGAGATGTCATCATCCTAGGCTCAAAGAAAAAGTCAGGCATTTTTCACTGTCTCACTATTTTCTAGACCAAAAGATTTATCATTGAATTATATAATTCACTTATTAATTTATAAAAAAATAATGGTTGATGCAATTCTAAAATCAGTCCGGGGTCAGTAAACTAAAAAAAATTCTCTTTTCTTTATGCCATGTACTTAGACTTACTATGATACTTTTGGTCCGTCTCAGTCTTGGTACAAGGTCATCTTTATTTGGGAATTCCGTCACCATCTGCAGATAAAAGCGAAGGAATATACTACATTTGACCTTATTACAGAATGTATAATTACACAAACATAGATAGCAGATATAAAACCTATGCTTCAAATTAAAGTATTTCTTACTGGCCAGCCAAGCAATATCTGTATTCACACAATGAATAGCTTTAGAAAGACGCTTCACACTAGGGATGGGTAGCGTGTTTAAAATATTTGAATAGTCATCAAATTACTAAAAGAATTAGTAGTTTATATGTCATTTCTGTATTTACACAACTTTAAACAGGCTTCATGGGGACATAACATACACAACAAGAATACAAACACATAACACAGAGAGACTGCTGAAGCAAGTCTGAAGTGATGAACATGAATCTACCTGTTGAGGAGTATCGTTTGTACTAGCTGCATCATCCATCTCTGACAGGGGGGAAGGATGGGAGTCCTCCTCCACCATGTTGGTAGCTATAATGCTGGGCGTCTGTAAACAAAAGTTTTATAGTGACAATGTTTTAGAATATGACACTACAAGAAAAAAAAATGGTCAATCTGATGCAAATACTGCATAATATGCAAATAGATGGAACCTTTGTCAGAAAAAAAAATCTCAAAGATGAGATGCATGCCATCATACACCAGAGTTGAGAGAAAAACATTTAATTTACAGTAAATATTTTTACTGGCCAGCCAAGCTAAGTCTGCATTTACACAACTTCAATAGGACATGTCACACACAATGTTACAGTTCCTTGTGGGGACCAGTTTTGTCCAATGTTTTCACACACACAGCTTCTACTCAGACCCTGGTGGAAAGTGTGTTGTGGGGACGTCGTAAGTGTCCAGAATACATTGATAATAAACCAGGAAAAGTAATCCCTGTGAAGTTCAAATTATGCTCCAAGTACTCCACTACTGCTAACCTTCCAGCTACATAACATTAAACTACTGAGTATACTGATGCATAGTAGTACTGACCAGCCAAGCTAAGTCTGTGTTCACACAACTTTAAACAGGCTTCATGGGGACATAACACACACAACGTTACAGTTCCTGGTGGGGACCAGTTTTGTCCAATGTTTTCACACACACAGCTTCTACTCAGACCCTGGTGGAAAGTGTGTTGTGGGGACGTCGTAAGTGTCCAGAATACATTGATAATAAACCAGGAAAAGTAATCCCTGTGAAGTTCAAATTATGCTCTAAGTACTCCACTACCACTAACCATCTAGATGCATTATGTGAAGCAGCTAAGTGTACTGGTTGACAATAGATTACCACCAAATTAAACGTTGTTCCTAGTGTTAACTGCTTGAAACAACAAGAATACAAACACATAACACAGAGAGACTGCTGAAGCAAGTCTGAAGTGATGAACATGAATCTACCTGTTGAGGAGTATCGTTTGTACTAGCTGCATCATCCATCTCTGACAGGGGGGAAGGATGGGAGTCCTCCTCCACCATGTTGGTAGCTATAATGCTGGGCGTCTGTAAACAAAAGTTTTATAGTGACAATGTTTTAGAATATGACACTACAAGAAAAAAAAATGGTCAATCTGATGCAAATACTGCATAATATGCAAATAGATGGAACCTTTGTCAGAAAAAAAAATCTCAAAGATGAGATGCATGCCATCATACACCAGAGTTGAGAGAAAAACATTTAATTTACAGTAAATATTTTTACTGGCCAGCCAAGCTAAGTCTGCATTTACACAACTTCAATAGGACATGTCACACACAATGTTACAGTTCCTTGTGGGGACCAGTTTTGTCCAATGTTTTCACACACACAGCTTCTACTCAGACCCTGGTGGAAAGTGTGTTGTGGGGACGTCGTAAGTGTCCAGAATACATTGATAATAAACCAGGAAAAGTAATCCCTGTGAAGTTCAAATTATGCTCCAAGTACTCCACTACTGCTAACCTTCCAGCTACATAACATTAAACTACTGAGTATACTGATGCATAGTAGTACTGACCAGCCAAGCTAAGTCTGTGTTCACACAACTTTAAACAGGCTTCATGGGGACATAACACACACAACGTTACAGTTCCTGGTGGGGACCAGTTTTGTCCAATGTTTTCACACACACAGCTTCTACTCAGACCCTGGTGGAAAGTGTGTTGTGGGGACGTCGTAAGTGTCCAGAATACATTGATAATAAACCAGGAAAAGTAATCCCTGTGAAGTTCAAATTATGCTCTAAGTACTCCACTACCACTAACCATCTAGATGCATTATGTGAAGCAGCTAAGTGTACTGGTTGACAACAGATTACCACCAAATTAAACGTTGTTCCTAGTGTTAACTGCTTGAAACAACAAGAATACAAACACATAACACAGAGAGACTGCTGAAGCAAGTCTGAAGTGATGAACATGAATCTACCTGTTGAGCAGTATCGTTTGTACTAGCTGCATCATCCATCTCTGACAGGGGGGAAGGATGGGAGTCCTCCTCCACCATGTTGGTAGCTATAATGCTGGGCGTCTGTAAACAAAAGTTTTATAGTGACAATGTTTTAGAATATGACACTACAAGAAAAAAATGGTCAATCTGATGCAAATACTGCATAATATGCAAATAGATCGAAATTTTGGTCAGAAAAATATCTCTGAGATGAGATTCTAAACCAGATAGAGAGAAAAACATTTAATTTACAATAAATATTTTACATTGATAATAAACCAGGAAAAAAAGTCCCTGTGAAGTTCAAATTGTGCTCCAAGTACTCCACTACCACTAACCTCCTAGATGCGTTATGTCAGGATTGTCGGCGTCGCTGACGCAGAAAAATACTTAACCCCAATGCAGTCAAAAGGAGCAGGCAGGCGAAAATTATCTTTTATTCAACTAACTCAAAAACACGCACTTACTGTGGCAAAAACTCTGGATATGGAATAAACGCAGACATTCATGAAAAGACACTAACGCTCTGACAAACAGTGGCTGGGAAGACAAGGACTAATTAGACAAGACAACGAAACACAGGTGACACACATTAGGAGGGAGAAAGCAATCAGGTAAACCAAAAGCAACGTTACATGGAAACAGGGCACACAGGGGAGGTGACGCTTTTCAAAATAAAACAGGACATGACAAAAACCTTGAACATATTACGTGGAAACAACACACACATGGAACATGACACAAGGACTCAAAAACTAAAAGACAGAGAACCAAAACGTGACATAAACCTGAACTTAAAACATGAAAAACACATGAGACAAACATGGAACATGGCACGTGGACTATCAAAAAGTAAAGCATAACCAAAAAACCAGGCATGACACATTACATAAAACAGCTAAGTGTACTGGTTGACAATAGATTACCACCACATTAGACTTCTTTCCTCCCGTTAGCTGCTTAAATCAACAAGAATACAAACATGACATTGACTGTTGAATTAGTCTGAAGTGATGAACATGAATGTACCTGTTGAGGAGTGTTGTTTGCACCAGTGGCATCATCCATCTGAGTCTCTGACAGGGGGGAAGAATGGGAGTCTTCCTCCACCATGTTAGCTGTAATGCTGGGCGTCTGTAAATAGAATTTAGAAATGTATTTAACCCACACAGTCACTGGATGCGTCCTTGTTACGTGACCAATTTAAGATGACGTAGCTGCAAGACGCAGCCTTGCTGAGTCTCTGTTTTAATTTGAGTCAAAAGTGGGCACTTCAAACTATATACAAGTTTTTACATTTTTTATAATATGTCAATTAAAACCCGAATTATGATAAATGATATACGCAATGTTTTTTTCTGAACATTGTTGCCGCGTTTGGTGCAAGTTTTATACGAAGACGCAGTAAACACCGGCTCGTTGTAAGGAAAGATGACACCCTCTTTCCTATTGGTGAAAAAATACACTACAGGAACCAATCAGAATATGTGATTGGCTGTCTGTTGTATCCAGAGTTAAGGAAGTGCTGTAAGATGCTTCTAGCTCGAGTACCTACTTGCTTATACACTTATACACCATGGTTTATGGCTCGTCCCATGAAAAACAACAGTCCAGCAACAGATGCAAAGATCAGTTGCTACTCCATTTCACCTGCTTCCACTTTGGAAAGCTACATCATCAGTTTAGCTGCTTATGTCAGTGATACCTATGTCATCACAGCAACCAACACAGACTAATCTAAGCTGATGATTTAATAATTAACAATGCAGATACTCAGCCTCAAAAGAATTGACTTGAGAACAGATTTCCCTGAGGTTTGAACATAGCCTTAGACTGATATCCTAACAGATTCCAATTCTAATCCATTAACATACAAAGTTATTAAATACATTCTGCAGCATTCTGAGCAATTGTGTACATTGTGTACTGTTCAACATACTTGTGTTCTCCAAGGGCAGTCATCACCTCCGTAGTCATAGGTAATTTCTTCTCCTTCTTTAATGTCGTTCAGGGCAAACAGACAAAGGTGTGGGTTTCCATTCACTTCAATTTTTTTCATCTTACAGTTTGGAGATCTGTGGTCATCATTGACTAGCCGTCCGAACGATCCATCGTCTCTTGAGGCATCAATACTTAAAAAGAAGGAGAAAATAGGGAATACAAACAACACAATATATCACTGCAAAATCAAAGCCTCACTTGGTCTACTAGAGTGTAGTATAGTATAAAATGGTATAGTACATGCACAACTGGAAGTCTTACCACCATGTTTTCCCTCGCCACTTGAAGGCAAACATGAAAGCAGTACATGACGGATGGTAAAGTTTTCTTCTTCTCTGGGATTCTGCATCATCTATCCTTTCTCCCCTATATTCGACAACAAAGTCTCCTTTGCAAATTGAACTCTTTGCAAATATACCACTCCCTGTAAAAGACAACAAACACAGAACAGGATAGCCTATCCATTCTTTCATATGTGTCTAGATTTCACCGGATAGTAACTAATTTGAAACAGATTAATCACATCATACTCCACCTTACCTTTTACTGCATTTATGTACTTCACCTCTAATTTGGTTGTTTTGTCAGACTTTGAAGCAACATGATGACTTGCATCCTTAAGGGGGCTAATTCGTGGTGGCATCTCAAACTGCAGGGAAAATTTTTCATTTGCATTATATTCAGTTACAATTTGATACCTTTAAAGGTATTGACTATATACCTCAGGATATGTTTACCATTGTAAGATATAAACATACACACCACAAGGAATAAATACTTTCTCTCTGTCACGGATGTTCAGGATTACTTTCTGGCGAACATATAGGTTTTTATATAAAATATACAGGAATCAAAAAGCTTTTACTATAAACAACTTTCTGAAATAATTGACACTATGAAATAGAGCTTTTGCACAGCAGCTTTTTTGCATGAAATAGTAACACACAGGTGTTACTGTCATTTTACAATTCTAACAGAAACTTGAATCCCTTCTTTAGGTAGTTAATTAACTGCATTGCTAGTTAATGTACTTTTAGCAACAGCTGACAGCTGTTTCACTAGCATCTAATTAGATATCCATTCAACCGTAACATTATGACTACTTGTACAATCTAATGTGATCCAGTACACAAGATGATGTACTACAGTTCAATACCAGTTCAAAAATACAACTTCATATTTCATAGAAACACTGAAAACCTACTCAGTACTTTTAACACCTCAATGCATGCCGCACTGTTTTCCTTATTTCTATCAGCTGTACTTTGATGAAGGCTAATTATTAAAGTTCGCTGTAATAAAAGGCATCTATGACTTCCTTCAAGATTCCAAGTTAAAAGCCTCCCAAACGGAAGTCACAGTCATGCTTCTCTGCTCTTCTGGGTTTATTTTTGATTTACTTCTATAATTGTATTTCAGATTTCTCAGGAGACACCTTGTTCAAAACCTTTGTGTTTAATAAATTCACTTACATGTAACATCACTATAAATATTAGGAATTCATCAAGGCAAATTAAAAATCATACATTTATAAAAGCTGAATATTATTACATAATAAATTTCACCACAAAACTTTGAGAACAATCAGACTAAACATTTCAAACTGTCTTTCTGGCTTGCATTTAATTCATTTGCACTCCACTTTATGCAAGTAGTTTGAAATTCATAGTAAAATATTTGCAGCATACACTCAGTGGCTGTATTTAACCTAATGCTAACCTCCTTTCCTGCAAACTAAGAGTTAATTAAATAAATTTGACGGTTCAAAACTGATTATTCTGATTTGTCATACAAATACACTTACCTACCTACCTTCACTTTGGCTCCTCTGCACAAATTCTTCACTTGTTAAATGCCATATTCTGCAAGTAATCTTCCGACATCTTTGTCTCTAAAATCATTCCGTATGAGGACCAGGAAGTGGGTGGTACCCAACCATATTTGGAAGAAGTGTGTGTGAAGAACGATGGGTGCGGTACCAGCCAGAAACTGTTGGAGGAGCTCATGTGCACACCACACACACACACAGCCACTGAAAAGCATGTGTTTTGGGCCAATGCTAAAAACCACACAGGCACCCTTAGAACAGCTTTTAGAGTCATTTGAAAGGGTTATCCTCATGGGGACCTGCTTTTTGGTCCCCATACCGAAACTGGTCCCCATACCGTGACTGTGTAAACAGATCTTTGTCCCCACAACGTGATGATTACCAGAACACACACACACACACACACACACACACACACACACACACACACACGCAGCTGGTAAACCAGGAGAATCTAAACGTCACAATGTCAGTTGAACCGCGAACGCCCCATACAGCTGTTTCTTGTTAATGCTGACAAACAACAGTGTGTTTACAGTCACACACACACACACACACACACACCTTATGCTGGAGGGAGGCGACTGTTTAATAGTTTCAGTATCGCCTCCATAAGCTCTTCTCGCTCCATAACTCTGTCAGCAGGGATTCACAGCTCATTGGCTCTCATTATGAAAATGTGATATTGCACTCGTAACCCCTCCGGCTATTCTTGGCCTATGGACTTGTGCTGTGTCATGGTTTATAGACGGAGGGAAACACAGCCAGCAGCCTCCTGCAGGTCCAGACAGGTGCAGATGGGTGCATCAGGTTAGCCTCATTTTTAATGTAGGATGTTCATGTTTCTGCACCTTTTTAGGCAGACAGACTTTCTGACCTAAATTCAGAAGGCACACACACACGTCACCTCCCAAACTGTAGTAATAAAACTACTAATATGCATAATGCTGCGTGGTTGCATGGGGACAGGGTCTGTCGGGGTGTGAAATAGGTCACACTGCTGTTTCCGATCAGTAGTAAAAGCAGGAGGGGCGTCACTAGTGTGTGTGAACAAACCCACACGCTGAATGTTAAACTCAGTGGGATGACTGAAGAGGATTTTGGGTGGAATAAGGACTTTAGCTTCAGGTTAGGCTGTGACAAGACTCTGCTGCACATAAACTTACTTGTGCCATTTATGCCTTCACATACCCGTACGTGTTTATACTTCTGGTTAACTTGCAGTTCACTGCATTGACAATAAAGTTAAATGTAGGGCTGGTTATTTCTGTCACTGATTCACCTGCAGATTATATTCCCGATTAACCGATCAATGGTTTGGTCCACGAAACATGACAAAATGAAGAAAAATGTCGCCCCATAATTTTCCTGGTGAGTCTGGTGTCTTTAAATTGCTTGTTTTGTTCAGCCGATGATCCAAATCTCTGAGATTTTTCCAAGAACACCAACAGCAGTTTATGGCGTTTTAACTTGAAATTTGCCTGGACTGATTGGTGGTTATTAAGCACTGCGCTCTGTGTTTTAAACATTTATCACAGACAGCAGAGGCATGACAAGAGATGCAAACGGTGGACGCGGCTGCTGCGCTTCAGAGGCTTGCTGATATTGAACTGACTAATCAGTGGCTGATCAGGTCAGTTAGATGCTGACACTACATGAGCTGCAGATCTCTTTAAAGTGTGTGTTGGAGGCAGAGTGTGTGAATGTGATCAGATAAGCTCTTACCAGTTTCTCTTCTGAGGCAGATAAAGCTGGAGAGCTGCTGATAATAACTTGTTTATACACTCAACAACCCGACAGTCTGCTCCTTCCATCCTTCCATCCTTCCTCCTCCTCCTCCTCCTCCTCCTCCTTCTTTCTTATTCTATCACATTTTTTGCTTTCTTTTTTCTTGCTCCTCCTCATTTTTGCGTCTCACTGCTGTCTACATGTTATTGGATTTTCCTGTTTTCTTGCCTTCCTTCCTTCCTTTCTTCTCCGTTTTTCTTTCTTTGTTTTCCCATCGTCTTCTTTTCTACTTTCTTCTGCTTGTCCTCCTTACCTTTTCCTTCATCCTTCTCACTTTTCTGTCCTCCTTTTCATTTGCTCTTCCTCTTCTCTTTTCTCCTGCTCACCTTGTTTTTTTCCTTTCCTCGTTCTCCTGGTTTGTTTTGCTTCACTTCTTTTTTCTTTTCATTTCATTAATTTCCTAATTTCTCCTCTAATGAGTTTCCTTGCCTCCTTTCCCGTGTCTCCTAATTTCCCCACCCTCATCCTACTTCCTTTGTGCTCCTTGATTTGTTCTCCTCCTCCTTCCTCTGTTCTCAGTCTCCTTACCTCCTTTGTTTCCTTTCCTTTCGTCGTTCCTTTCCCCCTGTGCTTCTTTCTCTCATCACCTTATTTTTCCTCTCTGCTTCTCTTCTTGTTCTCCTTCGCTCATTTCCTTTCTTTTTCTCTCCTCTCCTCACATCCCTCTGTTCCTCTTTCCTTGCTTACACCTCCTCCTTCTCTTTTTTCCTTCCTTGTTTCTCTTCGTGTCTCCTCATTTCCTCCGATCCTCACCTCGTTTCCTTTCTTGACACATTTTTCTTTTCTTTCCTACCTTCTGCACTCCTCTCACTTCCTCATTTCCTTTCCTCCTCTCTTCTCGTCTCCTACAGGGCTTCTGTCTCCACCTTTTATGTTATTTCCTCCGTCACTCTGACTGTTCCAACAGTTTCCTCCCTCTTTTCCTTTTCTGCTCTATCTTCCTCCCTCTTTTCTTTAATTCCCACCTGCAGTTTCTTACCTGCTCATTTATTTCCTCCTCAGCTATTCCTCACATCAGTGTCCCTCCCTCCTTCTCTCTCTGTCTGTCTCTCTGTCTGTCTGTCTCTCTTTCCTTCCATCTGTCTCTTTCTGTCGCAGTGTGAGGTCCGGTGTCGCTCTTGTAGCGTGACAGCAGGTTGAGAGCGGGTCATTTCAAGGTTGGGATCAGACCAAAATAGGGCCGTGTGATGATAATGTGTAACACGTGTGTGTGTGTGTGTGTGTGTGTGTGTGTGTGTGTGTGTGTGTGTGTGTGTCTGCTTGATTCCTGTTAGTTCATCCTTACATGCTGAGAATTTGATGTGCCTGAGGCGAGAGCTGCCCACACACACACACACACAGTCATAAATATAGAGCAGAAATAGCCTCAGGGTTGGTGAGGTGAAAATGGTACGAGACCCTTTGACTCCTGACAGCAGAGCTTTAACAGCCCATTTCTGTGTCTGCTGTTGACTATGTGATATAAGTGCTGTGTGTGTGTGTGTATGTGTGCATGTCCAATGTTGTCAGAATATTGCAGTCTTGTGTTGTGATAAATTATGTGTTGCATATTATGTCTGTTATGCTCTATCTGTTAGGGCCTACCTATTAATTTTGATGCTCCAGTGGCCTACTTTCTGTTTTTTTTTTTTTTTCGCTTTCAAGCCGAGTTTTTAAAAAATAATTTTTCTTAGGCGTAAAAATAAAAGGCCTTTGTAAGATACACAGATGCACACATACATTTGCAAGTACCTGCTGACACTGAGCGCAGTCTGATACTTCATCTAAATGACAAAACTGCTCAGCAAAGCCTGAAAATGTCTCTGCCGACATTTTGACACATCACAGCAGGACAAGTGCAGGTGGAAGTAATAACACGAGCCTCTGCTGTCCGTACTGACTCACCGACATGACTTATTTAAGATGATAAGAGCCTATTAAAATCTGCCTGAATCTGTGCTGATACCGATCCTTAAGAGCTCCTCTCTGTTAATTGGTTATTTTTTTTTTACCAAACTAATGATGTGCAAGTTAAATGGAAGAAGAAAAATGAATCAGTGCGCAGAATCCTTTCCTTGGCTTTCATCCAAGAATTAAGGTCCAAGAAGAGCAGCGCAAAAATTGATCTATTTGCATCAGGATTTATTGCGCAATCTGTTTCCGTTTTGCTCAGTGTGTTCTGTACGCTGTCTCGTAAAAGTAAAGCATTCCTGTCGGTGGTGGTGATGCTGCGTTGGCACATCTAACATGTTCAAGTAATTGACTTGTGTTATTTTTAATGGAGCCATATGTTGTTCTTGCTGACTGGTGCACGCACACACACACACACACACACACACACACTATTGTGCTGCTGCTGTTTGACACCCTGTCAAGATATTTTGTGGCTAATTCTCAGACTGAAGTTCTGCATCTCAAATTTTGACTTTCTTTCTCTTCTCCCTCTGCAGTCGATCAAAGAAAGGAATAAAGACAGAAAGGGAAGGAAGACTTCTGATCTTCTGTAAAACCAAATGATAACTGAACAGAATATAAATGACATTTAGAGCTCACTGAGGCATGACTGGCGATGAGCATCAGGTTGGCACAGTGTGCTCTTTGAATTCTAATTTAATTTACTTGTAGAGGTGAGTCTCTTAAAGTCTCAGCATCGTGTGAATACTTAAAAGCTTTGCTAAGCGTATTTACTGTAGGGTCATCATGCTGGATGGTATTAGATTATACAGTATTATTATATGAAATGAGGGGACAAGCTGAGGCCCTGCAACCACATGAACCCATCATGAGCAGATGACAAGTTTACACTGGCCACGCTAATGCAATAAAGTGGTACGTTTGTACATTTAAGCTTCAGAGGGAGGTTCCTCTTCAGTACAGTCCAGATGATTCATTCCAGTGAAGTGGCTGATGGTCCAGAGAGTCACAGCAAAATGCAAAATCATAAAGTTAGTCTACACACAAGCATAACGTTCAGCACAGTATTGAAGAAGTGATGAAGAAATACACTTAGTGAAGTACTGAATTTATTTCCAGTGGAAATTCAACAACTGCATATGAACTTAACAAAACTAATTACAATGAAAAAGTCTCACAACTTCTTGTTTTGAATCTTCATAAATAAGCGATTCTTTCCAGGGAACATCTTGGGGAAATATCAGGAAATTAGAGACCCATAAAACGAAGTTAACTTTGCACATATTGTTCAGTTCATTAAAAAACAACAAGGAAATCAAAATCTGCAGCTAAACATAAAACACTTTTACCACAGGCCTCCCAAACTTCTCCACACTTCTGCCAGGAATGGAAAGTTAACCTGATCAAAATCCTTTCTTCACAAATCTCTAAGTGAAAACATGTCAGTGAAAACTTTGTGGTAAATTTCTGCCGTTTGTTTTGAAAGCAAACGTGTGAATCTCGCGCAGCCTGCCGTGTGTGTGTGAGGTGATGACAGGAGTTTGTGTTTCTACCAGCTCCAGCTTTCAGTCGTGACCTGCTTTGTATGTCTTTATGTGTGAATATGAGTGTGTGTGTGCGTGTGTGTGTGAGCGCATGTGCACACCATCGGCTCCGTCTCCTGTGACCCCGTCTGTTATCTGCTGACAGCCGCCTTGTTGTTTTGTTTATTTCACGTCGCGATGTATTTGTACCATATGCATATGCATGAGCAAACTCACACACACACACACACAAAAGCAATTTTCCCTCTCCAGCACAACTGATGGCACGTTCCCCTTTGATTGCTATGGCTACCAATTGGAAACTCTCAGACACTCTCAGAAGTGAGCGTTCAAAGTCGTCTCTGTTTGTAAACGCTGAAGGCGAATTTGCTCCAGCCGCTTCAGAGGAGCTGCGTGTTGGAGGGCTGGAGAATAAGAGAGCAGTTTAATCGAAAGTCTAATCTCCATTCTTATTACCTTCTCTTTGTAACTGTGGTGTGTGTGTGTGTGTGTGTGTGTGTGTGTGTGTGTGTGTGTGTGTGTGTGTGTGTGCGACCGTCTCCGATGTGCTCTGACAGCTCAGAGGGGTGTTCATCTCCACTCCTGTCACATCTGCACTGTCACACACTTCCACCCATCGGGCCCCTTTCTCTCCATGTAAATACTTCACATCCTCTTCATTCTTCATGACTTCATTTGCGGTGTATGGCACGGCACTCGTTCATGTCAGAGAAGCGTTTTGCTTTGACTTGTTGTAGGTGTAGCGTAGGCTTTTTTTCAACGGCTGAAATTTTGACATATTATATGCAGGAAGAAAGTGATAAGATTAACAACACATAATCCATGTAGGTGATCTAAGTGCAACGCTGCCTGACTAAATGGAACATCATAGCTGACAAAATTTATTTTACCTCAAATCTGAGCAATTTCAGCGTGGGTTTCGATCTCTGCCGAAGGTACTTCCTGTTCTGTGCCGACTCTGGTTCTCTGATTGTAGTCTTGCTGGATCTCAGTGCAGCGTTTGACACAGTCGACCATGACATTCTTATTCAATGCCTGGAGGGCGAAGTTGGCCACAGCAGGAAACTGCCCTTCATCTCCTGCTCCAATTAAATGTGGCATCCCCCAAGGTTTAATTTCAGGCCTTCTTATATTCTCACCATACATGCTTCTTCTTGGCTCTGTTTTTGAGAAACACAATATTCTGTTTCAGCACCTGCTCACCGAAGAACCTCTTTAACTGTCTAGCTGTATCAAACTTCAAAACCAAAGTAAGCTTTTTTTTGCTCTCCTGTTGAATGTAGTTTAAAACCAAACACTTACTTACACACACTAAAACCTTAAATGGATTAGCTGCCAGTTCCATGTTTTGGGTAAGCTATAGGCACATGTGCGTCTAAATAAACTAAAAAAATATATATATATATATATAAATAAAAATTGGGGATTTGATGGAGGGGAGGGGAAAGAGGAGGACGACATGCTGCAGGGTGAAGTCAAACCTGCAGTGAACACACCCACATCAGCAGCGGGCTGCCACGTCAGGCGTCTCGGGGAGCAGTTTGGCGCTTTACTTTGCTCAAGGGCACGTCAGATGTTATTAATAGTGTTGATTATTCAACCCAAATTTTTCCCTGCCGGTCGAGGGAATCCAACCGGCGACCCTCCAGTCACAAGCATCAAGGAAAGCCTTTTGGGTTGGCATGAGAGCCTGACCTGCAGTGTTGAAGTGACTGGGCTGGCATCCTGGATGCCAACTAAAATATTCAGACATGTTGTAGTTCTGCCCCCAACTCTTCAGAAAAGTGCTTGGCTCTCATCCGCTTGTTAGATGTTTACATCTCTTCTTGTTTAGCTCGGCTGTCTGCCGTTTGGCTCTGAGCAGATACCATACAATCAGTTTGTGTGCTTGGAGCTGGACGCCATAGATTCCTATGGGGTGGGGGACTGGTGAGAGCCTCCGGGGCTCAGGCAGATGGTGCGGAGGACCAGAAGAGCGAGCTGAAAGCTGCACAGGGCTGCGGGGCGGGACTGCTTCTTCTCAATGGGATCTGCAGGAGTAGAAGCGACACAGCTCACGTATGGGGGACTCCTCCCGTGGGGGGACCCATTCGCCTTCCAGTGAAAGTACTGGTGCATTAGGTACGTAGAACAAATTTATGAAACACTGTTAGTATACTTCCGGAAAGTGAATCGAGTGTATTCATATTTTGTTAAAGCCTTTAGCACGCACCCTGCAAACACAGCATGTCTCCAAAACGAGTGTCAAGCTAATAAAATGAGCACGCATGTCACATGTAAAAGGCGGAAACAAACAAGGCTGTGTGCACCCCCCCAAATAAACAACAACAAACAAACAAACAAACAGTTTTTGGCCTCATAGTGCAGACTCTGTGATCCATCAGACTCACAGCAGTCTGCACCTGGGCTGTAAATATCAAACGGTCTGATACAATCGGAGCAGCGCCGATCCGTTTGGGACTCCGTCTCTGCGGTTGTGATTGAATCCGAAAACATTTTTATTTTATTTTCCTAGCAGATGGATGAGCAACGGCGCCAACTGAGCTTCACATCAAAGATTCCCGAATGTCCAAATATGTTTACATCATCCCAATTATCCTGCAACGTGTCCCAGGCTTTAAGTTATGAAATCACCTATTGGGATTCAGATGGTATGCACAGTAACTAAAATTCTCTGAATGTTTTTTGAAAGGATTTCTTTGCCAGTCCTCCTCTGTCGATATGAGCTGAGTACTCAGTCTGACCCTGTGGTTTCACTGATACTGAAGTTTAGCGGCTTAAAATTGCAAGAAATGCTGCAGGGAAATACGAAGGCATAAAATGGAAAGTGGAAAGTGTCAGTGTCAGCGGCGGGATCGTATTTACATGCACACACTGATACAGCACAAACAGCCTTAAGTCGGGTTTTGACTGCTATCTCCGCTTTCCTACGCTGGACAAATGCAGCAGCATCTAAGAGCTCCTGAGCTGTGGTGGTGGTGCTGAGAAACTCATGTTGCAGTGAAGTGTGGGAGTTGTTAGTCCCAAAGTAAACTGCAGCACACTTTCTTGTTGAAGTTTCTCACTTGAATTGTGAGCACAAAAAAGCAGCAAATAAAAATAAAAACAAAAGAAAGAGTTCTCGAGTGATTTAGTGTTGTGTTTTTGGGACATATTCACATACATGCACAAAGTAGATGAGCACAGACACAGACAGACTCATGGCTCTGGATGTGTCTGTGCTGATGCAGTCCAATTACAGGCTAGGATCAATGGCCTTGTCATGCTGCTGCAAAAGGTCGCTTATTTGAGCGCGCACACAGCCACACACACACACACACACACATTGCCGTCATCCCTGGCAGTGCGAGGTCAGGACCATCCATCAGGGTTCGTGTAGAGTTTTGTTCGGTGTCAGAGTAAAGATCGGCCATCTCGCCGCTCGCCAGGGTGACTTTTTAAACACCCCTAAAAGTGAGGAGTGTTTACTTACGCCTAAAGAGGGAGAGAGAGAGAGAGAGAGACACACACACACACAAAACAGGGAAAAAAAGAGACAGCAGAGGAGCAGAAGCCAGGAAAAGAGGTAAATAAATCAAGTGAAGGTTGTAGCCTTCCTGCGTGAAGACGACGCCCGTCTGTGGCGTGTGGGGTGGAGGTGGAAACTTTTAATGCATGTGAGCTGTTTGTCATTACTGCCCGAAATGCCAGACACACTCTAACAACGTCACTGGTGTGTGTGAGTGCGCGCGTGTGTGTGTGTTCAGGATTACCGGAGGAGGTGAAGACCGATGCTTTAAAATGCCTCTCCAGCTGTGCGTTAGGGAAAATGGAGCTCGCTGTCATTTGCATTTGTAACTCAAGGACAAGAGCAACGTTAACCGAGCGTAAGGGATCAACTCTGACGGAAACACACACATTTTTGTGTTACCACACAAACAAGGACATCTTTCAGTCCACAACGTTCAAATGCTAATTCTGTAATTCTGCTCTCACCTGAGCTCTTAGAACAAACCACAGCTTGACTCTTGAGCCTGACCTAAAGGTTTGTTTAGATGAATATTATTAACACAGACAGTGAAAAAGGGAATGCTGAAATACAGGACTTCAGCATTCAGGACAGGATACATGAAAACATGTGGGATCACACTTTGTGTCAGCCTGACGGGTCAGACGAACGTCAGCTGACCTCCGGGATGCCTCATGATGCCCTGACAGAAAGACAAGAATATCTGAAAGTTCAATAGGAAAAACTTCAACTGGCAGAGCGAAAGAGGGATGATGCTGATGACAATTCACTTTTCCAACATTTAGCCCAAAACCCTGACCTTTCAATGATTTAACATTTGGGACATAGAACCCAACCCCGGTTTGATATCAAAGAATAAAACAAAACAAGAGTCACTTCTTCTGGATTGCAAAAATGAGTAGCAATCAGGTGTGTTTGAAAAACACACAGGGTTTTCAGTATTCAGTCTAACTGTCTCAAAGGCAAACCTGTCTTAACAAAAAAAATGAAGGAAGCGATTTTCAACGCGCAGATCACCTCGAAAATCATTAGCAATGACGGATTAAAACACTGATATTCCCTCTTGTCCCACATGTCCCACATGTCCCATTAAGTACAGGAAAAGGGGACATGAAAGGAGAGAAACAAGGAGCACAAATTGCTCTGCGTTTGGCTTCTTTTATCCAAAACAGAAGGATCAGAGTTCAGCTGAGAGGAGGCAAAGACATCAAAAGAGATTAAGAGAAAACAGAAAGAGAGCTGCAGAGAGTTTAACAAAGTGAACATTAAGAGGTCAGGTATTGTATAATTAATCAGAGCTCTGTGAGGAAGCATCTGCCGTGTACGAGTCTCGGGGATGATAAAACATTCATACGCACACATTCACTTCCTAATAGGTAAAGATCACAGAGCTTAAATCCTGTGTGGTTCCTGTCTCTATTCGTGCCTCAAGGTTTACTTTGCACTACGGACAATTTAACAGCAATTTGAACGTTGCAGTGATTAATAACAGCAGCCAGGGACGCGAGTGTGTGTTCAGTTCAGTGTGTGTGTGTGTGGTATGAACAGAGAAAGGCTTAGTCAAGGTTTTTGCTCATGAGAAATGACTGTGTCTTGTTTCTCTTGTTTTGCTGACTTTTGCAACAAAAATGTACACAGTACTGTGTTCTGTGCTGGAATACAGAGCTGATAAACGTGGAAACTGGTTTTCGAGAGGAGATTTCATCAATTTTAAACCTTCAGTATGTCGGGAAGTTATTTAGCACTCAATAAAGTCCTGTAGGCTATTTTAGTTTTTTTGTTCTTTGCAGTGTTTCCTGATGTATTCCTGCATCTTGCTTGCTTCATCTTGGACAGTGACTCTGACGTTCACTGGTCCTCGGCCTCCCTTGTTCCCTTAGTGTACAGTCTCAGGGTGCTGGACTTGGGATGAAACCCTCCATGCATCACGATTATGCCAGCAGGGCATCTGATGACTGGCAGGACGTATGTGTTGATGGCCTTTTAGCTGACTTCTCCAGACCTGCCAGAACCGTTCCAGCGGTAGACCATCACGATAAATCTCCCAGCATCGTGTGTTTACACCCCTTGGCAATTTTTCATGATGTTCATTCAATAAAGTGTTATTAAAGAGGCGAAAACAAGCACTCGAGCTTGGCAGTTAGCAACCTAATTAGCCTGGTCATTAGTTGGGCGAAAGGCTCAGACAGTAATTTTATTATGGTACCTTCCTGGACTTTGTGGCGTAACTCTGATAACAATTTCTTTAGTGTGGTGTGGTTTTATACCCTGACAGAGGAGGTTAAGTGGATTTTGCCACCTGGCTAATAAGCTACAACAGCATCCTGCATTTTGTAAGGAAAACATTTTCACTCTGCAGCAGACTATGGCTGCGTCATCAGAACAGTGTGGTACAGAGAGGTTAAAGATGAGCTCTTTAGATAAAAGAAATTACAGAGTATATAGGCTATATGCTAACCTGTCCAGCTCAGCCACTTTCACTCACCTCAGAAAGCACTTCTCACTAATTGCTAATGCAGTCTTTGTCTACATCACTTCATTTAATGCTTCTCTGGTCTCTAGGAAGGCAGGCAGATTTTCAAAGAGATAAGGGCAGGCTGCTGAATAAAATCACATGATTTAGAGCTAAAATTAAGCAAAAAGTCTGAGTTTAATCTGTCAGGAGGCTTTTTCAGGACACAGTGAAGGACATTTGCAACATCCCTCCACCAACAGACTTTTCTAAAAGCTAGAGGACGGTCTTCTAACACTCAGAGTGGCTGAGAATATGAACTATCCTGTAATGAAAGTCCCACTTTGTAAGTAACTGTTTAAATTGATGATTTCAGCAAGTGTGAACTGTAGCAGAAGTGAAGGTGTGTGTGTGTGTGGGTGTTTGTGTGTGTTTTGCCTGAAGCTAAAGTCTGTAAGGTTTTCTCACTTCACCATCTGAGCTGTTATCCTCTGCTGACAACATTAGTCTGTCACACGGTGATTCTTAATGGGCCACCCAGGTGATCTGTTCATATTCCCATTACTGTAACACCACAGCTGCTGAGTTTGATTGCTTTATAACTTTTTTGATTGACCGTTAAATATTCACTGCCTCAAATCAAATGTGAAATAACCTGTGCAAATTGCCTTTTACTGTTTATGAATCAGAACAACACTTATTCATTATTAAGAAGTGTCAATGTGGTGACACTTTGGTCACGGTGTTAATTCACATTTTAGGCCCATGCTGTGTCTCTGTTTTGGGTAACTGGGCGATTTTCTTGCCTTGTTCTTGTGCTGTTCTTGCTTGTTGTTGTTGGTTAAAAAACAAAAAAAGGCAACAAGGCTAAAGTGAGGATACACCACATATTTACAGCAGTAATGTTCAGTATTTGGCCAGGCTTTAAATTGTTTGTTTTGTCATTTCTGCTGCAAATCGAAAATGATGCAGGGAGACAAGAATGCCACCAATCAAATTTCATAGCAGTCTATCCAGTGGTCAGGGATCACTAAAGTAATTAAGATACTTTTCCTGGGATGTGCAGAATTTGGTGCAGTTTGATCTCGTAGATGTTGACACATCTCACTGGACAGTTAAAAGCTTTAACCTGATGATGGTGCTATATAGAAAGTAAGAGGATCACCAGAGTTGTTAGGATGTGTTCTCTGGCAAACCCAAATGTCTGAGCTCATTGTTCATTGCAATCCATTCAACAATACTTGAGATATTCCTGTCTGGACCAAAGACATTTCCAGCAATGTTTATTACAAGAATAATGTCACCTTTCCATCACTCATGAACAGCTTTTACCAGTAAGTGTTTTCTTCTTAACAAACACTGAAAAACTCAATAAACACAAATATTCTTGAGTGCTACCGTAGGTCATTCTCACAAAAGATTTCTGCAACAAGTCTCACACGTTATCAGTGTATGTCTACAGATTCAGGTCTACTGATATTCACTTCCAACAGCACTTAACAATCATGTTTCAGAATGAAAACTGCCAGGTCCTTGCTGCACTGTGGATGCAGGCGCAGAAATGTCGATAACAGATAATCTGCTGTAACAGGCAGCAGCAACACCAAACTATACATCGAAAAGAGAAAGTTTGATTGTGAAAGGGAAGTGAAGAGGTTAAAAGGTGAGGACTGGACAACAAGACATCTCTGTCTGGCTGTCTTCCTCTCACCATCTAACACCCCCGACTCTGTCTTATTTTAGCCTGCCTCTATCCTGCAGGCTCTCCATGTTCGGCTTCGGCACTCACTTTTTCTGTCTTTCCCCATGATGCTGAAAGTCTCTGAAGTTCATTTATTCGGATTCCTTCTTTATCCTCTCTCTCTCTCTCTCTCTCTCTGTTTGACTCGCCTGTCTCCAGTCAGATAGCTAACAGGCTTTCTAAGAGTTGCCTGAAAGCCTGAAAGTACAACTTTTATGTCCTGAGCGAGGGAAAGAGACCGAGATGAGAAGACAGACAAAAAGAGGAATGGATGCCTTGCGGGAGTTCCCCAGCATTGCTCAGCAACAGAGTGTCAGGGATGTCTGTTGAGAGCATCACAGCAAGGCCCAGCTGAAACAAAAAAACAGGTATGTGTGCTTTTAGAGTGCACACCGTATGCAGGTTTAGAATTTTGTTTGTAACAGAAATGGACCAGAAAAAAAATCATATTTCTGCATGATCACACTTTCACAATGAACTCCAAATTCTACTTAAATTGGTGCTGATTAAAAGCTGAGGATGTCTGACATCTTGAGTTTCTTCCGCTGTGGTCCCTGCTGTCTCTGCACCTGTTGGCATCACATCCTGTCTCCTGTATCACATTTCCTAATTCAGGACCATTGTGTGATTGATGTTTTAAAAGCCGGAGCAGCTCATTGTTTTGCATATATTCATTTTCAGTGATGGAAGCACAAGGGTTTGTATTTCCTGCTTCATTTGTGTGTAGGGCCCTAATGGACTCGGTGATAGGTGTTTGTGTGTGTGTGTGCTTGTGTGTGTGAAAATCTATATGTAGCTGATTTAGAAATGCCTCCGGTAGCTAATGCTGCAGCTAATGGCTGAAATAATGATTGCTGCAAATGGAACTGCCAAATCCTGTTCTTGTGCAAGGAAGGATAAAGACCCGCTACTCGTTGTGATACGACGGTACACGAGTCGCGGCGGCTTGATGAATGTTTCAAAAATGAACAAGCCAAGTGTGTTACAGCTTCATTTACATCCTGAACTATGGGTTCACCTAAACAGGCTGTCAGATTATTAGAACAGCTGTTGTTGGGGTAAATGGAGTCAACGGTTCTTTCTTCTCCTTCCGTTAGGGCCTGAGAGATCAATACCGAAAGTGTCAATACTTCTAAGCCTTGTTTAGTGTCCGGAGGATCAGTACACACAAATAAAAGTTAGTTCTTTCAGTGTGCATGTGTGCAGCTAACACCTGCAGAAGATTCACTGGTTTCTCCCACTTCCTTACAAAAAGAGGAAGTCTTCCACCCCTACAGTATCTAAACTTCTCCAAAGTGATAACATGAGATATCAGAGGTCTCTACAACTGAACAGAAGACGAATCAACTTCAACCTGGTTGGTCTTTATAGCCTTTCTAAGAGAGAGTTAATTGCTTTGTGTGTACTTTCAAAGTCTCCTGTATACAGTCGACATAAAAAATGTACTGGGGAGCCGTTTGTAATGCAGGGCCGGTTCTAGGCAGGCAAATATGAGGGGGCAGTCAGAAATGTGAAGGGTGCACCATGCGTATACATCATGCTCCAGCACTTTCCCGTGCTTATAGTAACAGTGTTTTCTTCTTTGAATTGGGTTGTTAGCTATGTGTCCAACCCCAACCTGGAGAAGTGGACTGCACTTTGTCAGGTCTCTCCCTCCAGACCTGTCCAACTTGGGTGTCCCATCTGAAGACAAACCTCCTGCTTTGCCATGGCCGTGTGCGGTACCAGGCAGGATTGAATGATCTTAATGTTGCACCAAATGCTTTGGGTAACTACCCAGTATTGGCCGAGATGGTGCATTGCCATTTAAGTCACCAGGTAGCTGAGCAGGCTGCTTTGGGGCAGCACTTGTTGGGGAAGGTACAGGAGAAGCAGTGCTTGCTGATGCTAAAGTAGTCCAGCTAATGGCCCACCAGTCCATTTCACTGATACTGTAGTCTGAGATTTGTTTAGTCTGTCAGATGTTCCCTCTCTGCCTCTCTGTCACTCCCTCTGCTGAGGCCAGAAGTGTTTGCGACAGAAGGAGGTTATTATTGTTATTATTGTAAGCAAGGAGCAGCAGAGAGATGGAGCGAAAGCAGAAAATAAGAAACGAGAAGCAAGGAAAATTGTTAATGGATGTAAACAGCTTTTGGCCTTTTTTTTCCCTCCCTCCACTTCAGCTGGTCACAGAAATGCCATACTGAAGCTTTTCCATAAAGTTGTAACTTCAAGAGTGAAATGGCCTGTTTTTCAGCATGAAAACAGCAAACTAATATTCTAGGCATATGAGTCATCCAATATTACTCCTTTTAAGAGAGAAAAAGGAGGTCATGCTTGACAAAACTTCCATTAGTTCATACAGTTTGTGGTTCATTATCTGTTCGTTTTTCTGTCGTCTTGGTCTATATTTTATCATCCTTTTTCTTCAACATGACAGGGAAGGGGGAGATATAAAGATATGAAAAAGGTCTTGCCTCTTGTACCCTGTCATTTCCACCGCGGCACCATAATGAGAAAGAACATGACACAGAGAGGCAGTGCTACTAAAAGGTAGAGACATGTCATGAATATTACACCGTTACACAGAGAAATCCCTTCCTGGCCGACATCAGACAAGGAGAATAGGATTTGGACGAGGAGAAAGTATATGCAGAGCATCTACACTGGATGGGTGAATTTTAGTTATTTAAATTAAACGTGAGTCAGAATGTACAGCATGTCAGACACGATATACTTTGGCTTAAAGAAACAGTTACTGAGAGTTACAGGAGAATAGGAACAAGGTTTTCATTCAGATAATTGTCCAACTCAAGCTCTGCATGATATTCACTGACGTTTTTAAGATTACATGGTGGTTAGTCCAACAAAACTGACTAATTGACCTCTTTAAATTACTTTATTTTGTCTGGAGACAATAGAAAATAAACAGCGACAGATGTCAGTCACCAGCAGAACCACACAAACTAACTCGCAACATCTTTTAAATCACTGCCATAAGCCCGTTTTTAATGTTGATACTGAAAGTAAGAAATGAGTACCGATTCACTTTCGTTGTTGTATATTTGATTTGATTTTATGGAGAACCCAACCTCTGCAGCAAATTCAAGATCGAACAACATGAAGTAGAGACTCTGCCTTCAGGCTTGTATACACTGTGGTCGTATTCACACCAAGCCCGGAGGACTATTACGTCCAATCAGATGGGTGACAGCGCTGAACCAGTGGACAGCAGCGAGACAGGCCCCCTTTTAGCGTAATGACTATCTACACCGCGTCCGAGCCCTGCAGACCGATCCCCTGGCCCTGAAACTAATTGCTGGATGTTGATTTTCTTGTCTGGAGTGAGTTAACAGGAAATCGAACTGACGAGGTGGCAGTTCGTTAAGAGGTATCAATAGTGATCTCGTTTGCATGGTAACTAATGAGGCAAAGCTTCAGGCTCTTTGTTATTGAATAAGTGGAGGCTGACAGGAAGACGTACAGCCTCAGCAAGTTGGAATACAATGGAACGCCACAGAACACTGTTTCTGTGGTGACACCTGAGAGAAACTTTAAAACAAGGGTTCAACCACCTCTTTATATACCACAGCTTGAGCCTTATATGAGTCTGACACTGTGAGACTATAGCTGTGTGTCAGTTCAGGGGCTGAATTCATCACACCGGCGCAACAAGGTTGTCCCTTTTCAAAGCCGGATTCAAATGCAGTCGAGGAACGTGGCCTTCTTCTCTCCCGGGAGATCCTCCGTGTCCCTAGATCCATTGCACTCTGGTGACAATTTGATTTGATTTTTTTTTCCAAAAAGTGAATTATGGCAAACACTCCTAAACGAAACAGCAGATTAGGAGTTCACTTTTAAATGTGAGTGTTGGGTTTCAAGTCACTCGAATGACTAAAGATGCAAATATTACAAAATCAGCGACTGCTGCTATGATGTTGCCAGGCGACAGGAGCGGCGCTTCGTGACGCACCAGTAAAGGCTGGTTGAGCTGCGTGATGTAAACAGGAAATTCTCCGTATGTCAGACCGTCTCTGGTTCTCGGTTCGACCGCGGCCTTCGAATGATGAAGCCCCTGAATTGGCACACGATGAACGTGATTGATCATAATCCCGTATTCCGTCATCTTATCGGTTGATTCTTTTTCAGTAAAGTCACAAATAATATTTTGCTGGAAGGGACTCTTTCATATTACATTCTAGAGATAATTTTATTATCATCCCAGGGGAAGTTTGATACGCAGGCATGTATTAAACACATAAATCACAGGAACACACTGATGACACTGAGCAGCAACAATCTATAGTCAAAGCCGTAAAATCCAACAAAGAAGTAGATCCAAATTAAATGATTAAAATGTGCATACGCTTTAAAAACAGCTTGGAAAGGCTTATGACGCACCACCATGTCATTGTGAGCAGGACAAATGAGTGGAGGCTAGTGTACAAACGGATAGTGAAAGACGAATCTGTAATATATGGTTGGAATTACATGAAATATGTACATTAAGATCCTTACATCTGCTTCTAACCACATTATGGTGAGATATAAACCAATTTAACTTCATTATCCAAAGGTTCAGAGGTGTAAAATATAAACAGAAGCAACACAAAAATAATCAGAGGAAGTTCAACACCAAAGAAAGCTGTGCATCATCGTGTTAGGACGCTAACTGCTAGCTTCTTCCTATAGCCTCCCATTGTCCTTAGGTAATATTTCCTAATACCATTATCTCGGTGAAAAATATCCCAGTTTACATTATTGTGAGTTGAGAAATAAAGCACAAACTCTTCAAACAGCATCTGTACACTTCAGGCCAAATCCGTTTTGACAGGGAAGAAAGTTCTGTTGTGTCTTCTTTTTTTTCTTTGCTGTCAAAACTTTGTCTTCTCGCCCAACCATGCCAACTTCCTGTGAGGGCAGCTCGTGGAAAACAACAACTCTCTCTCCTCCCATCATCCTGTAGGGAAAAAAAATAAAGTCTTATTTTCGGTTTTTACTTGATGACCAAATAAGCATATTATTGAAACCAGCTGGGTTTGATCAAATTGGAAAAAACTGCTTCATAATCCCAAATGTGATTTAGTGTTGGAATATAAAAACGCACGCTGGCCAAAGTGCCAATCACAAAGCGCACCGGCATCACATCAGCAATCTGCTTGTTGTCTTAACTCTGCTGACTGTGTGCTCCCACAGGCTGAAGTGCAGCTGTTTAAAATACAGCGAGCACCTTCACAATAGCTTGTTTATTTTTGTTTCGTTGCTAACTGTATGTCAAGGTGAGCAGCTTTCTAGCTGTGAGACTTTTACCAGTGATTAGAACCGCGTGTTTGAATTCTAATCAGAAGTTCAGGTGTGCTGTCCTGTGCTGTGCAATGCAACACGAACACAGTAATCAACGCATTCTCACCAGTGTTGAATGACGAAGAGAATTTGTCAAATGTGATTGAACTAAAATATACTTTTGTCTTTATCAAAACACGGTTAGATTTTACAAACAGTTATGACTTCAGTATCATGAAACAACAAAATGCAATGCACGAAGGAAATGGAGGACCAGTGCAGATGAAAAGAAATGTTAAAATGAAATGTGACTTGTGTTGTAAGCGTTCCAAACTACAAAATAGTTAAATATTAAATCTTGTCTCCGGGAAGTGATTTGGATTACTATCTGTCTGTGGATTGCACTCATTACCAGTTTTTTGTTCCTGGTTGTAAAGTTTCTTTCTGCTGTAAAGTTGGGTGTTTTGATATGGGGGTTTGGGCGGATTTTTGCAGATTGACTCACTTTTTGGCACCAGACAGCCTCAAGTGGCCATTTGTGGAACTGCAGTTCTTGGCACTTCATTTTTCTGCCCTCGGAGGTTGTCGTCACTTCTCACTCAACTCAGCATTTTGCAATGTGTTTGTTTTGAATTTTGTGGATTTCAGATAAAGATATTTCACACACCTTTATTTTTATTTCATATTTGTACTGCTGCACATCTTTGACATGCAATAGCTTTCAAAAGTTGCAACCAGATTGACATCCAACATCATTCATACCCTGTCAGTATATATACAGTATGTGGTGTATAAATTATGTTGATAATTTTGTATACTAACTTCATATGCTATGAAAATTAGCATGTAGGACATACGTACTGTATAGAGACAGTATGAAGTATGGATTTGGGGTACAACGTTTGCTTGTCAGTTTCGTTTTTCAAGCCAATCATTACTGTTGTTTAAAACTGATACCGAAAATATAGACCTTTTAAAAATAGTTCATGAGCTAAAATCACTGCCTGTAAAGACATATAGCCTGAGGACTCCTAACGCAAAGACCAGCTGTCCCACCTCGTCCTCCAGAGTTTTACATCAGGATGGGATCGGACAGGCGTGCACAGGGATGGTGGGAACTTGTCCTAATGTCGTGACAGCAGGACAGCCCTACTGTACTGAGAAATCCCCGGACGCAGCAGAGAGCACTTAGCCACTGTTTTATTTACACGGCCGGTCCTCGTGACATAATATTAACCAGCCTTCATGTTGAATTAGTGCCACAGGATCAGGGCTATGCTGAGTCCAAATCCCTCATGTGGGTTATAAATATTCTTGCGTCGCTTCATTACACTTTGTATCACAGCGAGAGAAAATATTTAAAATTGGATCACAGGACTCCTCATGAGGTATTGTGATTCGTGGGCTGTTTAAATCAAACTGATTTAACTTGGATAAAAAAAAACAAACAAACTTGTATTAGTTGTAAAAGTTGTATTATAATAAGCTGCTGGTAACAGTAGAGTCGAGACTTCAGCTTCATGCTACACCTTATTATGTAAAACCAAACCCAGAGAAACTTTCAAAAGAGGATGACAACTTGAACACGGCTTCTCTTTTTGTCCGTGATTATGTGTTATAAAATAACAATCAAAATAGCACACCAATACAACAGACTGATACACAAATTAATGGAGTTACATATAAAATAACAGACCAATACAGAAAATAACAGAGATTCAAAGTGAGACCTCTGACTGAAGGCTTTAACAAAGAGCTTCGGCGTCTTCCTTAGCGCTGCAGATTAAACTGTCAGGCCCCAAACCTCAGCTAGCGTCATCTGAGGGGATTCAGGGACTGGCCTTGTTGAGTCTGACTGTCTGTCACTGGAATAACTCTCTGTGATGAAGAGCTGACACATGGTGACAGTAACAGAGGCATTTTGGTTTGGAGTATATCCGAAGGGCAAAACATCCAGATAAAGTTGTTAGTGCCAAGAGCAATTTTATCGGAAACTGTGGTTGTCAGCAGCGTCTTTACAGCCGGGCTGTCTGAATGACTGAAAGCCCGCAGCCAGCTGAGAGGGGGGATGCTGTTCTGGAAACATGCTTCACGATGTAAAGATGTCCCCGACACAATACACTGCATAAATTGGAACATGAACCATTCGCCTTGTGGGTGTTAATCATGGCGGTAACCCTCAGCCTCAAGTAGAAAGACCACAGAAAGTGACAACGCAGCAGTCAGTACTTTTTATTCGGCCCAAATTTTCTCAGGATTTTCCCCAAAATCATTCTTAAAATTCATTTATACCGAGGCTTGGGAGTACTTTTTAACTCTTTAAGCCAAGGTATGTCACCACAAAGTCCATATGAAGCGGTGCTTGTTAGGGCTGTTTCAGGGAGACAGCCTGAGCAGTGCTGGATTAGCTGATGTGTCATCTGACCTCATGTAATTGGCGTCTCATATTGGGTGGTCTGTTTAAGCTGTCAAACTCGCCGCTCATTTTCTGCTGCTGCTGCCAGTTCATTCACACCCAGCATCCATCTGCAGACTCTGATCCTTTATGGCTCCCCGTTGGGGTGGGGGGGGCACTGCATTGATTAGTGGTTGTGTCAGTGCTTTGCAGAATGAACCGTATGACCTTTTCAAAAACACCTGATTTGAGCGCTTTATTTTATTTTTTTTTTTTTGAAATCTCCCTCCATGACAAAGCTATACGTGTGGATTATGTTGCTCTTTATGCTACTTCACTTCCTAAAGCCCTCAAGACTTTAGAAGAAAACATAAATAAGTTCAAATAACTGTCCTCACCTGCAGTAGCTGCCCAGTGTGTTAGCAGTCACAGCGCTTTGCTAAAGACTTTTTTAGGCGGTACAAGAAGGTCACATGGGACAATTTCCTTTGGACTGAGTTGCTGCAGTCGCCCATCAACGTCCAGTCAGTTGCTTCAGACTGCAACCTCAAGGCAAAGAGGTTCAGGCTCCTTTTCTTGTTGTCGTTGATTTGTGACATTGTTGCATTTCCATTCAATCCGTGAAACGCGGTGGACCCAGAAATCCACCATATGTAATGGCTTTTATCAGCAATTCTTCCAAACTGTATTAGCTGTAGGACGCCAAATTAAAGTCGGCTGGGAATGTGGACGATCTTACCAACCGTATGAAGTCAGTACATCAGACACGCTGACCCATGTACTGTAAATGCAGCCTTTTGTTAGCATATTGACCCCGCCATCCGGGAGACTTTGTGGTGTTTTCCTTTAACAAGACTTAGCTGGTCTCTGTCTCTCTTTTGTTCCCTCCATCCTCGCTGCCTCTATTTCTGCTGCTCGCTGCCTCCCTCTCCCTCCCTCTGATGAGAAGTGACGGGCACAGAGACAGTATGGACAGATCGGAGGAGACACGGTGAAGATGGCAGAGCTGTGATGTGAACCTATTACAGCAGCAGCAGCAGCAGCAGCAGTGCAGGCGGTGCTGTCATCCCGCCATGTCTCTGCACCTCCTCCTGCCCTCCCTTCATCCACCTCTGACGCTCTCCGTCCACCTCTCACCTCTCTCTTCCTCCTGCTGTTGCCTTCATCTGATTTCCCTCCGTCCTCCATCCCCGTGTGCCGTGCGCTGAGTGTATGAGGACTCTGTGAGTACCTGCTGTACCTGCTGTGAATCATGTTCACAGTCGTAGGATGAAATACTGCACAAGCAAAGGCTGCTTTCAGATTAGCATAATTAGATTAACAAGACAAGTTGAGCAGAGTTAATTTTTTTTTAGCCGAAATAAGAACTCAGAGAAATGAAATATACAGCAGATGATGCTGTTATACACATGCAGTGGAGGGGTGAAAACTGGAGTCATAAACAGTATCATGAGCTTGACACAGTTAGAAAGACTCAGGACTAATTAATTTTGACCACTTCAGTTGTTGTTGCCAGGCCGTTAGGTACTTTAACATTAGGATCTTCCTGTTTGCACTTTGTTGCTGGATCTCACACAACATGCTGTATTGTTTAGTCTTTTTCTCAGGTTTCTTAGCCCAACCCAAACCAATCTCAATCTTCATGTCTAAACCTAACCACCAAAACCAACCGAAGAAACAAGCACTAGCCAATCAGAGGCTACCACCTGTTAACGAACCCCATTTTGAATGAGCACAGTAAACCTTGTCTTCATTTAACCTGCCGGCCTCTGAGTCGAGCATTTGAGCGACTTAATCTTTGCACTACTGGACTAATTTTCGGCCAGTGTGTCGGGATGTAAACCGGACTAACTCGTGCTCCACTGACCCATCGTGGCCTCCTCTCTTATTTTTCCCCCCTCTGTGCTTGATCTTAATGCCACTCTTCACATAACATGCAGAGTTTCCTGGGGACACAGGGAGTATTCGCTTGCTGTTGTTGTGCTCTAAATATTTTCATGCATTGCTTGTCCTGCCACAGCACATTGCGCTCAGGTAATGATCAGCGATCACAAACAATTCAGGGCAAAATGGACTCCCGGAGTCTACATCACTGTTGACTCTTCCTCTCACGCTCTCTCTATGTGCTCAAAAGGTCTATTTTAGGAAGCTCACCTGAGTTATCACAGTAATGGAAGAGCACTTAAGACAGCAGCAGGGATTCTCATGAGGAGAGAAGCCAAAGGGAAATCTGTGACTGCATGTCAGGGCACAAAGGATTCATGACTCATGAAACCAGGCCCAGTGTTTAAAATGGCAAATACTTCTCTGTGAAACCGCTACTATGTTTGTTATTCCTCAAACCTGGCATTTATTAATGCGGAAATGTTGCAGATTGCGATTTTGAAGTTAAAGGAGCTCTTTACAGTATTGGTGTGGTCTGTCAGTCTGTCAGGATGAGAGAATGAGTGGGTGACATTTGGATTTTTGTATGTCCTCGAAACCTCCCCGTCTCACCAAAACAAACTGTAATGAGGGAAAAATTCATCCGGTGTGTTGAAACGGGGATCATGAATATTACACATTAGCATTATTTACACACATTGTAAGCATCGTTCTGAAACATGCTAAGGACAGATCCAAAGAAATTCAGCTATTATTTTTTCGCTGAACAGGTCTTGAAATTTGTCAGGTGTTTGTGGCTCAAAATAAATGTGTTGATAAGCTGTGATCGCTCTCTCTGACGCTGTCAATTACACTTGCGTCTTTCAGCACTTCTGGAAGCACCAACAGGCTCGCAAGGCTCTGCAAAGCCATCAATGTTTTAGCTAAAGATAATGAGATTGTCATCTGTGATCTCAAGATAATTATAATAATAATATGACACCGTGCTCTCATGACTGGAAAAAATACCAACATTTTAATTCTGAATAATCCACATACTTTTAAACTTAAGGTTAAGCAGAGATGCTCATCTGATTCTGATTGCATCTGTTTTGACCTGATAAAGTTTAAAGCATTTATTTGACAAATTAGATTAAGGCTTAATTCCATGTAAACATACTGAGGGACTGTGTTTAGACTCTGACATTAGACACATGAACTAATCTTGTCGACTCCTAAAGTCATAACCAGATTAATCTGCTAGTGGGCCCCTGTTGTACATGTACTGTGTTTCCATTCTGTAGCTGTGAGGTATTTGTAAGGTATTTGTTTCTCACAAAAGAAAAAAGCTAAATAACAGCGTAGGCAAGCGACCGAGCACATTGATTTAGAGTCCTTAAATTGATCCCTAATCTGGTTTGCTTGTTTGCACATTTGTAAGTGGGCCTACCTGTTCTTTGAATTAACGTGGAGGGAATCGAGTATATTTCTCCGTCCGCACTGAAAAACACACTGATTAATGAGCAGACGCCGCAGTCCTGCAGGGCCATAATTCACACTAATTCATAATTCATATTTCACTGAGAGGATTTTTGTGGGGGCTTTGTGAATGCATATTAGGCCGATGCTTGCTCTTTGCTGATGTTTACTGTTCATGGGTGATTGTTTAGCCCTAAACACTATGTGTGTGTGTGTGTGTGTGTGTGTGTGTGTGTGTGTGTGTGGTTGCAGTTACTGCCTGAAACGCCATCCAAAAACTTCAACACAGTGTTGGCTTCACTGCCATGGACAATGTTTTTCCCTCACTGAGACTGAACATTTACACTCTGCTGCCTGGTCTTTCTCCTTGACAGCCCTGTTTATTGGCCTCAGAAGCTGAGGGAAGGATTATGGAGGGATATAAATGAGGAGGAGCACATAGAGTCTCCTGCTGGGACTTGAACCCCGCAAAATAAAAAGGGAGTCTAGGCTCTTGCGGGCTGGGTTTGGTCCGCTTTCTTTTACTGCTTCATATGACTTCCTCTCTGGTATACTGCATGTAGAATTTTCCGAGGACATACAGAAACCAGTGGCACAGTTAGCTGTGCGAGGTTCCCTGTTTCGCTTGTCTCATGCTTGCACACTCACATGATAACCAGCAGGGAAGAAGAAGAGGAGGGAAGAGGTGGGAAGGGGTGCTAGCAGGTAAACCTGGATGGTTTCAAAATGGATTTGGCTTTGCAAACATTTAACGAGGAAACTCAACAGGGCGCCTTAGGTTGTCTTACATCCTAAGTCAAGAGTATCTTGGCCTGCCGCTGCCCCTCAGGTAAAATGTTTTTCCTTTAATGTTTTGAGTTGAATTGCAACTAGAAAAGAAGACAGGAAAGCTTATTAATGTCGCCTCCAAACTTCTGCTGTGGTGAACCTGGTGTGTGCTTTGTGAGGAAAAATGAAATGTGACTGTGGACAAACAGAGAGGGAATCTGTTAATCCCACAGTCCTCAGCTTTGACTGTGGACAAAACTAGTTTAAGAATCTGCTGATAAATTAATCAGAACTCTCACTGTGTATGTTTGTCAATATTGCTGAGAGAGCTGTATATTACCCATATGTGGACTTCATATGTCCCACTAATTCCGCAGTACTCTGCTCTACACAGTATTCATGCGTGTATTGAAGGCTATGAGCCACCTCCTTTCACAGCAGAGGACCCAACATAACCCTGTTTGCAAAACCAGATCAAAGAGGAAATAACAAGTCCGCCATGCAAAGTAGAAATCAGGAAATGTGCGACGAGACAGCGGAGGGTATTTGTGATTTATTTACTAATCTGTCTGAACTCTGTGAATTAATCATTAAGTAGATAACATCAGGAGGAACACATAATTAAATCAGGTGTCCTCTCAGACTCTCCTCCTTTTCTCTTCGTTTTTTCTTTTAGCGTTTTCTGATGACCCACCGCTCTGTCAGCATGTGGAAAACACTAACTGATTAAACTGCATCACATTTTAATGAGCGCTGCGGGTAAATCATATTATTGCAGCAATTAAAATGCTTTTTTCAATTATGCAACAAGTGTTATTGCAATTTCTGTTTGTATTTCCATTTTGAAGTAGATGTAACCACAACAGCTGTGGACATGTTTCACATTATACTGCTTTTTCTTTCTCCGTTGTTCATGATTTATCTCCACTGTGGAGAAGTAAAAATGCTAAAAAAAAAAATTTGATTTTGAGATTTGAAACCAGCTGAATTATGTATGTGCCAAAATATAAAAGGCAAAGGATATTTACTGTTTTTCTAGTGAAAGCAACCTGAAGAAATATGCTGTATGTGCTTTGAAAAAGTTAATTTCTTGCCAACACGTGAAGTCCAATTCTTCCTCCAGTCAGTGTGCAACTGAAAGTGAGACTGCATGAATTTCAGGTCAATTTAGTCATGATAGTTAGGATTTAAAACTTATATGATGTCCCAGCGCTGCTAAGCAACAGTAAACACTGTAGCTTTGAGGCTAACGTTAGCTAAGGTAGCACACGCCCCACGTTGGTGCATTGCTTCCTGTGAGACCATCATCTTTATAATATCCTGTTATTTTTAAATGCTGTAGATCATGTTTGAGATTTGACAGAGAGAAAAAGGAATTGACAACGGGGATGGTGTTGTTGATTAAAGTTTGGAAGGGGAAAAACATCTTTCTTTTTGTATTTCTTCAGGCCTCCCATATGCAGTGTAAGCTGTCACACGCCACAAAATGAATAAAATGAATCGTTGTGCTTTGTTCCAGATGGCCTCTGTCTGTCTGCTCAGGTTTACGGGGTTGATATCATGCGGTCCGAACTCTTTCTTCCTTTTTCATTCTTCCTCTGGTTTCCTTCCCTCGATAGCTCACACTCGCTGGAGTGTTTAGAGACCCGCTCGCTCATTCACTCAGTCGCTGCTTCATCGTCTTCGCTCCTCTTTGGTGTTACCAACTTTGGCTTGTAGGTTACATCATGTTTGCTTCAGCGCTGCTCATTATCACTAAAGTGTCTGTCTGGAGATTTACTACAAAGTGTAATTACTACCAAAGGCAACAGTGTAGGGCCCGGCTTGTTAGCCATGTCCTGTCATTCTCAAAGGGCCAATACGTCTCCTTATTCTAACTCAAACTTTCTGTCTGCCTTGGTGTTTATAACCCCATCCCCTCCTGTCTGACCGTCTGTCTGCATGTTTGTCTGCACTCTGTCCTCTCAAGCTCTCTCTCTTTTTCCCTCTGCTCTCTCTCTCTCTCTCTCTCAGGGTTTCTAAAAGGGGCTTTGATCATTTTAACAGCCTTATAAAGCTGACAGGTTCGCCAGAGACGACGTCCTCTCGCACCAGAGTAGATGTTGAAGAAGTGACGTTGAAATGACCTGACATTTATGGGGTCGCCAAGGACTCGGATGACATGCTAGCCAGCTGGGGGAGAATGCCTGTGCACAAAAAACGTGGGATCAGTCTGTAAAAACTTCATGGAGATGCCAGTCAGTCTCCTAAAGCTGCACACATCACATCGACATGATGGGAGTTGAATTTTTCTGACTTTTTCTCCTCTGGCGCAGTAATAAAACAACATCAACAATAAATTCATATTGACACAACACTCATCAACAATTCTGACATTATCATGTGAGTGCAAGACATCCCAGATTTTTCAGTTTCACTGTACAGTCAGTACTTTGTGGGGCTTTGAGCTGTTGTTTGGACCAAAAAAGCCTGATGGTAACTTTATTGACAGTAAAGTATTGACTTTATTGAAGTAAATAAGTGATAAAATGAGGTAAGTAATTGTGAGGATTTGGTGCTTCACTCTCTCTGTTTGGTGGACAAAAAAAGTGATTTGAAACAACGTTGCTTTTTTTTCACCATTTTGTAGACAATCATCAGATAACTAAACAGATCACTAACTGAAATAGCTGTTTGCACGTATCTCAAGCAGAAAATGGATGTTGTTTGTAAAGCTTTATGTCTTGTAAAGCTTTCTCTTCCACATACACCTTTTTCCTTTCTACACATCCTACAGGTGTATGACTCTACCCCTCATCTGGATGTCTCGCTCGTTCCAGCTCCTCGCTCGACTTTGTATTTACAGAAGAAATGAATAATTTCTGCCAAATATGACTTGAATTGAAGCAACTTATTACAACAAGTCACTGGAGGCTGTTTAACTCATTCTGGAGCGTTTTGCTGCATTAGGCTTTCAGCTGTTGGGCCAGACAGTCAATCAGTCTCCTAACTCTCTGCTCCATCTTGCGTTGACTGAGTGACAGAGTGTAATGGGCCGTTAGAGGAAACGCATGGCCAGCCAAGCATTGTGCCCGCTGAGTGTGCACGCGTGTGTCCGTCAAGTGTGCGTTCGATTTGTGTATTTATCGGAGAGGGGGGAGGGCTGAAAGCCGAGCTAACGCAGGGCAGCGGAAAGTGAAAAGCTTGAAGACCATATGGACAGCTTTATCACGGTTACACGCTGAGGCAGAGGCCTGTGTTGCTGTGCGTGCCGAGGTCTTGCCCTTGGGCAGTTTTGCCATAGATCAAGGTCTTGGTCTTAGCCTCTCTTTTGCTGCAGGCCAGGAGAGTTAACGATGCCTTTAAGAACAACAAAATGTCAACAGAAGTATGAATCCCACTGTGACCGGAGATCAGAGTGTGAGTTCAGGTTGGCTGTTTGCATTCTGTGTGTGAAGTTGGCCTCTGGCTGTTCTCAGGAGCCCCTCAGGCCTTTCCTAAAGAATGGATGCTGTCTGTTCGCTTCCTTCTGCCTCAGTGTCTGCTTATCAGCTGCCTTTGCTGCTGCACCTGCTGTGTCTGGGTATGTTTTGTTCTGCAAAACTAATGCACTTTTTAAAAGGTTACTTTGTAAAACCTGTAGGATTATTTTGATGATTGTGAGACACCAGCGTTTTCCAAAGCGGCGACCGTCAGACTGGCCTGGTCATTTTAGCTAATGCTATAGCTTTTCATGGATGAATGACTCTAAACTTTAACTTCATTAGCAGCTTGCTTTTGGCATTAATGGGAAGCAAACCCAGCCTTTGGGCAAGTGCAGCGCGTCATGCAGTTGTCTGATGAGGCTAGTGAAAAAACGAATGAAAGTGATGTTTAATGTAAAGTAATCTGAAAATAAATTGCATGCTGTCTCGCTGAAGTGGAGCTTTTCCAGCTGAACTGCTTGTGTAAATCTTTCTCAACATTATTGAACGACACTGATTAGAAAAAGCTGACGTACCTGACGGTATCGAGGTTAACTCTGTGGTCAGTGCTGCCGTACACAACAAAACGATGCTAATGTCAAATTTCTGGTACGTTGGATGTGAGAGACAACCTTTTTTTGTCTCTCACAAAAGCTAACCATTAGCTGAGGCCTGCACTGCGATCAAATTCCACATGTCGCCTGTGAGTATTTATCCAGTTAGTTACTTATGTCTGGAAGTGATGCAGAGGAACATGCCAGAAAGGTGGCATTTGACGCCTTGGCAATGAGATCGGGCTCTAATATCGTGCTCTAAGAATGTGCTTTGAGCGTATCATGCCAAGTCAAGAGCCACGGTTTTCTCGGTTTAATGATCAGGGATGGTGACAGCCAAAGGAAGCTTGTGTGAGTAAAGTATACTCAGCTCCGTTTTCATTTCCCCCACTTTTCTAAACATTACTGAGTGCTGTCACGGCCATCTGTTTCTGTAAATCCTCTGTTATTTTTAATTCCTTTTCAAATGCACCACATCGAGTCAACTTCTGAAACTGAATTTTTTAATTGCAGTAGGAATTATGTGGGTAAAGTGAGAGAAAGTAAAGCAGCTTATTAAAAAAATAAATTAAAAAAAAATCAAATTTCATTGTTACAGGAAAGGTAGCTCCTTACCCTTTCTGGAAAAACGTTCTGAAATTTCTTCTTGAAATAAAAACCTCAGAGTAGAGGTTACTCACTGTTGCTGCAGGCTGGTTTGATGTGATGGTGAAAAGCAACTTATTAATAAAATGTTAGTCAGCTTAGGTTCCTGGGTGTCTGTATTGTGTGCTTTGACACACCTGATTTTGGAGACATGTCCTCACCACATAGTGGCTACAAAGTTCACTTAATCTGAGCCACTAAACCAATTTAAACTTGAGCTTTAAGGTTCGCTCTCCAGCATGAAAATAGCAGTTTGAAAAGAAAATGCTTCACAATTGGCTTCGTGAGTCTTCAACTGTTCAGTCCTGCAGGACACAAAATCTGGCAGAAAGCACCAGAAGAACCGAGAAAATGGACCTTGTAGTTAAGCTTTTTTTTGGGTCGTAACCCCAAACTCTTTTAAAATCAGCCAGAATGTCATCGCTTCAGATGAGCGGTGCCCTGCTAATTTAAAAAGGAATCAAGATGAAAGTACACCACCTTGTTGCGACTATAAGTGATTTAGGTCTAAATTAGGAGACACAGCAGAAAAAGTTTTGACAGTTTTGGGTCGCTGTGCATTGACACTGTGGGGTAAACAGCTGAGCCTGCACACCAACTTCTGCAGACTTGTTATGTCTCGATGTGCCCCACGAGAACCATGATGTGCTAATTTATTGCTAATAACTTTCCACCAAAGAGCTGAACGAGTTTTGGAAGTTTTGGAAGTTTATTTTTAAAACTTGCTTGGAGTTGTGTACTGTCAGTGTAAATCAGTAGAGACTGGTCACTGGAGTGTGACTGTTTGTTCTCCATCGTAAATTGGGAAATGTGGCTTACATCGTATCAAAGTTTCCATAGGATCTGTGTGGATGATTGTCATGAGCACTTTGAAAGATGATGCAAATCTTCAAATACACTATATATAGACAAAAGTATTGGGACATCACGCCATCAGGGACTTTAATGACGTCTCATTGGAAACACACAGACAGCTTTGCAGCTCTAACAGCTTCCACTCTTCTGTGAAGGCTTTCCACAACATGTTGGAGTGTTTCTGTGGGAATTTGTGCCCATTCATGCAGTAGAGCATTTGTGAGGTCACACACTGATGTTGGACCAAAAGGCCTGGCTCACAATCTCCGTTCCAGTTCATCCCAAAGGTGTTGGATGGGGTTGAGGTCAGGACTCTGTGTGGGCCAGTCAAGTTCTTCCACACCAAACTCATCCAACCATGTCTTTATGGAGCTTTGCTTTGTGCACTGGGGCACAGTCATGCTGGAATAGAAAAGGGCCTTCAACAAACTGTTGCCACAAAGTTGGAAGCATAGCATTGTCCAAAATGTCTTGGTATGCTGAAGCATTAAGATTTCCCTTCACTGGAAGTCAGGGGCCGAGAACAAACCCTGAGGAACAGGCCCACACCACACCTGAATTCGGTCTGAATATTTTTGTCTATATAGTGCATTTCTTGAAAAAAAAAATGGTAACTGCAAATTATTTTCTTTACTTTTTCATTTTATGTTGCCCAACCAACAGCTCCAAACCCAAAGATAATCAGTTTATCGTCATATAAGGTAAGTTGGGATGAAGTCATGTTTGAAACTCATACTTTGAAAAACAAAGAATCAATAATCAAAATAGTTGTAGGTCATTTAACATAAAATATGTGAAATATTATCAAGCATTTAGTGTTTTTATCTCATCTTACTACTATTACTCTCTCTTTTCTACCATAACAGATGAATACTTTGCAAAATCTGCACATTGAATGAATATTTTCTGATAATAGCTGGTGCATTACCTTTGTGAACAGCTGTTGTTTTGTGCACCCTTTCAGTGCTGTATATTTAGTTTTACTGCGCGCTCGTGTGTCTCTGCTGAACAGTTTGTAATACAGCAGATGTTCTGTTAAATGTTCTCCTCATTTGGTCTTTTTGTTACTAAATTCCGTCACGCTTTTGTTGTATCACGTTGCCGTTTGTCTGCACTGCGACGACCCTGTTTCCGCGTTAAAGTTCCATCCCTATCGCGGTCGAGGTAACGTGTGGGATTCACCTCATGCCTTTTTTAAAGAGTGTGTGCAGCCTCTCTGTGATCCTGTTCCCTCAGAGTGGCTACTCCACATGACTGCTGAATATTATGCATATTTAATAGGGTATGCTTTCCAGCTAAACTGACCCATTAGGATGAGTTTTAGTTACAGCTCATTTCGGCCCTGATGTTTCTTCCTCAGTGTGTGTGTGCGTGAGTGTGTGTGTGACCCCTCCACATACACACACACCCTCCTGCCCTTTGTCTATCTGCCTATAATCAATCTTTCTTGGTCTCCATGTCATTTGTCTAATGTTCTTCATGGTGCTTTACCGTAAAGGCCTTGTGTAAATCACACTGTCAGTTCAACTCTCATGCACTCACACACGCACACACACACACAAATGTACAAATTCAATGAAATGTATCACTGACTGTAAATCTGTCTGTCACATCCTCATCCATTCATGCACCCATGAAGGGTTCCAGTGCTGTATCGATTGAGTCATATTTAATTTCCCCATGGTTCTCTTTCCTGTTTTTCTTTAATGCTGCAACAAGACAATTTCCTCACCATTAAATGTACAAGGTGAACCTAATCCCGAGCTTTCGTTGACCTCGACTGTCTTTCTAATCCACTCTGTTGGACAGGATGGAAATTCAAAATCGCTGACTCTCCCCACAATATCTGCAGTCTTAAAGATTTTATTTAAAAACAAAATGTATTTGTCATTATGTGTACAGGGACAGATAGAGATATAATTCATACCCATAGTATGATGAGCACAGTGGTGCATGTCCTTGATTTTATAAAATGACTCAAAGATCTTTGAATTATTTTAAGCTATTATTAATATTATTTTGCCAGCTAAGTGTCACTATATTCCAGTGGTTAGACTTCTTACATTACTCAATGATCTGAGTCCACGAGCCAAACTTGCGGAGAAAACTTGGGATTTTCCTCAAAACGTATGCTGAAGCCTGACGCTCTTCCATTCGTTTATTCTGGGACGCTGACAGGCTTTTTATATGGCTTGAAGGTGTTGATGCAGAAAGTTAAAGCAGAGTTCCTCAACAACAGTTTGTCTGACAGCTAATATATTTTCATTATGATAATCTGACAGGAAACTATGGGCTTGAAAACAATTCTACTCATGTATGGCTGAGCTACTCCTGTATTAACACGTGTTACCGCTCACCATTGTGTTGCACACAGTAGCTGGCAAAGCAGAAAACAAGCAGAGGGTTGTGTGTTTGATGAGCAGAGTGAAGCTGGACAGACGGATTTTAACACGTGATGACTTTCTGGAGGTTTATCAATGCCAGGAACAGGCACCTTTCCTGCTTTTCCTGTGTTGTTTGCTGCTGTTCTTGTTTTCCAATTTAAATTCAAGGTGTGCCGTTTCTCTGTGCCTCTCTTCACTCAACGCTGCCCAGAAAACACAGAGTTATTTATCTGAGTCTGCAGACAGTGGTGCTGTTATGTCACACAGCTGGGCAGTTGCTGGGTTGAGGGTGAATGTCTGGGTTTTCTCTGCTTTTGACAAGATTTTTGTTCAGATTAGAAATAAGAAGCAACTTTACCTGTCAGGAATGTTTCAGATTGAGACTTCACAAACTGTTGGAAGGTTTAACCCTCGAGTAGCCCAGAAGAAGCTGCCAGCATTGAAATGCAGGACTGCCATGCTCTCATGCCTTTGGTTGACTTTGGGTTGTGCATAAAAGACCAAACAACAAAACACTGAGCTGATAATTTCAGATGGAAGAGAAACAGCCAGAGAGTCCATATGTTTTCCCACAACAAACTGAAATGACTGGAAATTAAAAGCTTTATGAACACAGGACTGTTGTCTTGTACTGCATCGTATTTGACAAATGTTCATGTGTTTTCCTGTATATGAAATTGTCGTTTTAACACTTAACTCCATTTTAGGCCCTTTCTATCAAACCCATTCCTTGGATTTCATTTTTGTGAGCCAAAAAACAGTGGTGAAAACAGGTAAAAGGAAGTGCGATACAAATGCGTGCTCACACACAGCAGACACACACTTCACACACAGTTCACACACACCATATCAAGGCTGGTGTCTGGCATCATTAACCATAAAGTTAAAGAGTGTCCCAATTAACTCTGGGCTTTAGAGGAGCCTCAGTATTACAATGTGGTGACTCCCCACTCATTAACCTTTAGATAAGGACCAGGCACACACACACACGCATACACACACACACTAATAAATAGTGACCGCAGGCAACCACGTAGATATGCATGCACACACATCGACAAACACATTAATCCTTGAAATACACGGAGGGGGTTGAGTCCTCATTACAGCAAATCATTTGGAAATAATGTCAGCGGTGATCTCTCACTCTTATCAGTGTGACTGTTATGGCTGTTACAGAGACTCCGAACTTGAAGGTTGAAGGTCCTGTTTGTGTGTCATTTTAGCCAATATATCGTCCATCGCTGTCAAATTAACGTAAGAACAAGGCTGCAGCCAAGATAAAGACCCGGATTTGGACTTGACATTAATAAAACAATGGAGGATCAAATACTGAGAATAAAGCAGTGCTGAAGTAGTTTGGTAGACTACAGATTACATACTACAAATTTACCCAGAATGCAAAGGGCCATTTGGGGTGTATAAAGTAATGTAGCGTGCCTTTTAGCTAGCAGCAGCTCTGTGGATGGTCATGCTGGTCTACCATGGAGATTTTACACAGATGTTCCTGGTTCTCAGAGGATGGATCCCAATGACTTTGTTGTCCTTCCTTGTGGAAGGAGCAGGTCAGTTTTCACCAGTGAAATGTCTACTATAGCATACAGCAACACAGCATCTACTGCAGCAACGACAACAACGTTGCGATGCCGAATGCATCCCGGTGAAGCCTTACAGCAGTTAAAATCGCCTTGGTGGGACTGCATCGGTTCTCTGAGTGCACCTTCTATCACAGTTGTATTTCTGAATGTTATGTTGCGATGTAGGAGGATAAATCTGGAGACAAAAAATGACGAAGAACAGTCAGTCAAAAACCGAATGGGATCCATTCTTATTTATCAACCCAATCCTGCCTTAACCACAGATTATCCCCGTGCTTCACTGTAGAGTGTGACAAGAATTGGAAAAAGGTCAAGAGGGTTTGATTGCCGCAGATGCACAGAGATTTGTATCAGAGGAGTTTGGAAAAGCTATAAATAGGCTCATTGACAAGAGCCAAACTGAGATCCCTGGGAATCCACTAAGCCAAACTTCTGGCAACCTGTCTGTCTAATATCCCTGACCTTCTGCCAGTTTACAACAGAGGAGATATGAAAACTGTCTCATGATTGCTATCACCAGCACCTCATGCTGTGCTGCGTTACAGGGCCCTTTTTCTCTCTGGTAAACATCTTTTATCTTCTGTGATGGAATTTTCTCTTAGCAACTCTGATGGCGGGGAGTCGAGGTGAAAATAGAAAATGGCTTCTTTGGGTTGTGCACAGATGGGAGGATTGTTTTTGCCATGAAGTCACACCAAAGTTGAATTTTGGTCGCTGAAATGACCTTCTGCTTAGAGATCTCCACGGGCCTTCTTGGTTCACGGTCACTGAGATCTGACCTGGGCCACAAGTCCTGCTGGGTCCAAGTTCTGTTCAGTTTTATTATGTTTTTAGCATGGAATTTTTTTTTTTTTTACAAAGTCTAATCTCATTAAGCAACCGTTTTATTGCTGCCAGTCTGAGTGGATCCCAGAAAAGTCACTGTGTCTTCTCTCATGAACATGAAGCTAAATGTAAAAAGTTGTATAACATTTTTCATGTTGTTTTTCCAATTTCTACAATTTAATGCATGCTGTTATCCATCAGCCATCCTTTGTATCTGTATCTCAACAGGCCATCTCTGCAATAAATAAGAGCGATGAAATGAGGCTTTCAGATACTTCAGTAAAATCTTTTTGGCGGACACTGGGTCATGGCCGGGAGCTTAATGGAGACCAGCCTTGTCTCCTAGAAATTACTTTTTTATACTAACTAATGTGCAACAGCAAATATGTTCAGTCACATTTTCTATTAACATAATGAGCACACGTTGTCAATGAAAATACAGAGCAGGATGCAAACATATTGCTACAGAAGATATCAGTAAAATATTCACTTGTTGTGAATGTATGTAGGGAACATGTAACCAAGGCATTATGACCCATTCAGGTTCAGTATGAAATTCTTCACATCGCTGCCAAAAGAAAAATGCTTGTTGTTGCGAGCCTGAGTGGAGCTCAGAGTAAGATGGCGTGTTGCTGCTCTTTTAAAGCACAGCTGTGGAGATGTTTTCTCACTTTTGATGGACCACATTTTGGTTTGGGTCTAATTATTATCAGGTCTATTTAGATACAAAAAATGGTCTGAATTTGGTTACAAATTGTCTTTCCATACTTCTGACTTTTGCACGGCGTGACAGCTGAAATGAAGCTCGGCTGAACGGACGTATCCAGGTTGGATAAACAGTTCAAAACACCACAGACAGTCCAAAATGAAACTCTCTAATGAAACTTTTCAGACATTTTAAAATGTATAAATTATATTGATAATGATTGAAACATTGAAAACTTTTTCCTGAGAGGTGATTGTGTTTCATATACAGGTGATCTTTTGTGGTTAGTCAAAAAGATGGCGATTCACAGGCTTCCCGTTGACTTTTGATGCTCGGCATTCAGTTTACTTTGCGTTCGTGGTGTCTCAGGGAAGACAACAAGGGGTCAGTGTGAAAAATCTGAAATAAATGTGACGCATTTAACTGACATTTAACAAACTGAATGACACAGTGCAGAAATTGACAATAAAAGTACTGCATTGTTGGGTGTGTGGAATACGTTGTGGCAATGCTGAAGGTGGAAAAATAAAATAGGCGCACGGTGGCCTCAGTTTCCCTGAGTTAGCAGATGACCTTCCAAAATCATCCAGTGGCTGTCTGAGATTAATGTCCCAGTGAGAGGGACGTACAATAAGGATGGTGACAACTGAGAGAAATCCCAAGCAAGGGAACACGTCTTGTAACGGCACCAAAACAGTCGCCGCTCAAAAAAAATCGCTTTTATGAAGAACATTATTAATGTTGGAAATGGGAGAACACTGCAGTTGACAAGCTGTTGCCCTCTGGTACGTCAGCTGTCTTCTAGTAGAAAGTACCTCTTTATGTACCATCTGACATGAATGCAGTAAAATGCTCATCACACTCCAAAGTCAAAAAGACAGTAACGTTGGAGGCTGATGACTTGCAATGCCGCATCTGCTCGCAGCAGGGTGACGTGAAGGGTGTTGCTTTAAAACGACAAGGTAAGACAGGGATGTTGGACAGCCAAACCTGAGACAAACCTGGCTCCGTCACAATCAGGATAATGGAGGCTAGAGGACATCAGCACGGAGATAACAGTTGGAGCAGAGGAGAACAGAGGGGAGGGGAAGATGATAACGCGGTAGGTGAGACAAGCTATGGAAGTGCTGGCCTTCATGTTGGGCACGTAAGGAGCAAGTTCACAGATGTTCTTTCTAATCTCAGACATGCACACACTACAGGATTTGAAAATGTTGGCTGGTCACGCAAGGCAGGAAACTATTAATACTATCATGCCAGAGGAAGCAGTGCACCACCTCATGTGATCTCACATGATCTCATGAGGGGGAACCTGAGTACAAAATGGAACCTGGTGCTGTGCAAACAAGTTGCTGCATTGTTTTGCAGGGAGAAAAATCAAAAACTGTAAGGCTAAAGGAGTCTGGAGGGTTAAATTGTTGGGGAGATTTGGCCAACAGGGCGTATCCGTTCTTCGGCGGGAGCTGGAGGTGAGATTTTAATGTTGTGGCATCGTCTGAGGCTACAGTCCTAAAAAATAACACTGATCTATTCAGCCACCATTCTGAACAAGCAAAAGCCCTGAAGCCCCTGAAAACAAGGTGAGAACCTAAAATCAACATCATTGCCTAAAACACTCGGGACAGGAAACGTTCTTCTGGGACGGAGGTGAAACTCGTCTCCCATGTCGCCCTCTGGTGGTCCTCCTGAGAGAGACAGCGAGACAGAAAAGAGGTGTCTAATTCACTAAGGCAAGACCTGAAGACAGTGGATACAAGACGATCTTTTCATTCATTATTTAATGTCCAAGATCTTCTCATACCTTCAGCTTTTGTCCTGAAAAGCAGAATTTGTGAAGAAAAGTTTTACACACAGCTTCATCATCTGGCGGGTTTTTGTTAAACTGTCAGATCAGCGTTTGGGATCTCACAACAAAACCGACTCGGTGTCTGTAAGCGTGGATTGATGTGATCTGACTCGTCTGTGCTGTGATTTATTTTCTCTGATGCTTAAAACCACACGAGGAAACGACTGAATATGAGCTTCAGTCTGGGCGTCACTTTGTTATGTTGACATGATGAGCAGCTGAACAGCCGCCTCCTTACATCCATAAATCTTTGTTTTTGGTTCAGTTAATTTTTTTTTTGCTTAAAAGGAAGCGCACCTGGAAAAGTTGTCTCAGGTGTGCCTGTTTTTGTTTAACTATGACCCGTCTGTTTAAATCAAAGTGAAACACTGCAGTCACAAACGACTGCTGCAGAAATGCTTGGTGTGAATTCATCCTAATTTCTGATTTGTCACCTCCAGTGAGCTGAAAATATTTCGCTGTCGCTGACACCAGAATTTCACAGAGCAAATATGAGCCGTCTAGAGACAATTAAGAGGTTCACCGATTAGTTTCTTTTCTAATAGTTCTAAATATTATTATTATTTTATTTTGGCAAACATGCGTTTATCACTGCTGAAATCAGTGATAGCAGAGAGTCTGATACTTTCTTTGAATCTTGCTCTGAGGAACATAAAGTTTCATACAAAACCCTTTTTTTTTAACTAAGAGTTTATTAAGATGAGCAGCCGTACAAGAACTGCAAGAGTGCAGGACTGATGTTTGGTACCAACTTTCGACTGTTTTCGGTCACCAAGAAAACAAATCAGAAAAGGGTTTGATTGTGTTAAAGGTTTGGACACAATCAGGAATCCTCACATATTGTCTGTCTGTGTGTGTCTGTGTGTGCGACCTGTTTTGAAATGACAGATCCAGTCAATCTCCTGTTAAATCTCCTCTTCTTTACTCCTCTGAGCTCATCCAGCTAAACACCATTGTGCTACGGACAATAAAACCTCCTTTTATCCCTTTTTCTCTCTCTTGCGTTCCTCTAAAACGCTATTGTACGACAGACAATAAGATTCACTCGCTTTCCTTCTGTCTCTGTCGCCCTCCTAATCACTATTGTATGGCAGACAATGCAGCAGCCGCCTCTGCTACACAGCGATGGGATGGCTGACTGTCGAGCCATTCAGCAACACACACACACACACACACACACACACAGCCTAACAATGACAATTTATTTAGGGACTGACAGTATGTGTGTGTGTGTGTGTGTTGTCAGTGGGGTTGTTACAGCATACCCCCAGTTGCCTCTGACCCTGACGTTTGAGCTTATGTCCTTTATCATAAGCACAGGTGTGTGTGTGTGTGTGTGTGTGTGTGTGTGTGTGTGCGTTGCCTCCTGCTGTTATGTGCTTCTGTCTGCTCTCTGGATTCGTACGCTTTGCTCTCACATACACACACACACACACACACACACACACACACAAAGTGCCACATTTTGCTCAGAGCTGCAGCAAGTCTCATTAAAGCAGACAACAGGTTTTCCCACATAATGAACACAGGTAGTGAGAAGCTTTTTTTAGACGGACAGAGACGCGTTATGATAGCGTCGCGTCACGTGCTTGCAGAACATCGTTGGGGTGTTCTTCGTCAGCCTTCACCTGCTTTTGAATGTTACTGAGCCGAGTGCACAGAGTGTAGGAAAAAAAATCAACTAAAGTGCATAAAAATTCTTATGCTTTGAAGTGTGCTTTTGCAACTGCACTTTTCTTTAAGTCAGTCAGTCAGCTAAAGGACTCGATGCATGGCAGGTCCAAGTCACGCACCAGCAACTTATCCTGGAAAGCAAAAGCAATGAATTAATGGAGTTTGGACCCAAAGACCTGATGGATGAGTTGCTTGTGGTTGGTCAGGGCAAAGCTAGCAGCAGGTGGCTAATAAGAAGGCAACGATATTAGACTGATTGGACTGGAAATCTGCATTTACAGTGAAGGCTCAACTTGAGTTTGTACAACCAAAAACTATTGGATGTGTTCCAGTCTAATCCAGCCTGTTGGAAAACGTGCCAGTCATTTGTCAGGTGTATCTTCTTTAATGTGCGTATGTGTTGCTTCTTTCTGTTTGATTTTCGAGGACGAATGATCCCTAGAACCTGTGCTGGAAACAGGAGCAACATTACAGAAATAAAACATGACATGAATTAATTATGCCTTTGGCTTTTCAGTCACTTGAAGTGGTGTTTGGTATCACAATACACACTTGTGTTCTCAGGTGATCACATGCAGTCAGTGCATGACTGCAGAGATGACACGTCAGGTGAGAAATGTGTAACTGAAACGTGCTTTTGTGGATTTGTGACAGGTGTGCGACAGCAGTGGTGACACCTGAGTCCAGATAAATTATATTCACGCTGGTTGGGTCGGGTCGGCTCCAGGTTCAAGCGGACTTATTAGCAGTTTCAAACATGTGGGATTTTTGAGTCGAGACCGAGAGTCTGTTTGATCATCGTGCTGCCAGGTTGACCACAGTTTTATCTTAGCTCTCATCATCCTCAGGTCCTGGTTTATATGCGTCTGAGACCCTTTTAGACCTCTTGGCCACCATAAAACATCTGATGTTGAGGATGTTCATGAAGCACCTTCAGAATTTACATGATTTTAGTGTATTTGCGTGAAAATGTGAGAATCTTTGCTATTTAAGACAGAGTGTTTGGCTGATATCACAAAAAATATCAAGTAAACATGTCAGTTACTTATTTTTCTTTAATCCCCAAAAGAGTTCTAATTAGCCAATAAATACGAGTGGAAACCAATGACAAGTCATGCTGCCACTTGTGTTTAGCACTCAAATAAATACAACAGCTTCTGTCAGAGCACCGATGGTCCATTTCAGGGTTCATCATTCTCACAGTTTGAGGGGCAGGGATGTGGTGGAGATAATTTTAGCATTCTCACCGTTTAAAAGGCTACATCGTCTACTGGGTACAATCTAAATAAAACTCACCTTTCAACAGGAATTTAGCCTGTGAGACTTGTCCAGTTCAGTCAGCTGAAGCTCTGGTCCACCAGCAGGCTGCATTGTCTTTGTTTAGTCGTGTTTCTGGACTTATCTGATATCTGAGGACTGAAGAGCGGGCAGCGAGAGAGAAAAGCTGTAAACAAAGGGAGGTGACAGAGTTACACACTGCCATTCTGGGCAAAGAGAGAGAGAGAGTGTGTATATGTGTGTGTGTGTTATATGTGTGTGAGTGTGTGTGAACATGTGAGAGATGAAAAGACAGAGCGAGTGAGGGTCCAGATGAAGGGATTATATCTCAACACACTGTCCAAACAATTGTTCCCATCGCTCTGCCTCTAACAATCGCGTTTGGCCTGAGAGTCAACTGCTCAGGGAGCCGCGTGTGTGCGTGTGTGTGTGCGCGTGTGTGTTGCTATGTTGCACAGACTCATACACACTAAGAGAGTTTGAGAAGACGCACTGCAGGGAAGCACACAGTTAGTGAAAAGACTCCTCAGTATGTCTGGTTTAAAATAAGCATAAGTCAAATACATAAATGTTTAACAGGGTGATACTACATGCTTTAACACTGCTTTTTCACACACAGCTTTCAGTACTTGTTTATTCTTTTTTTAATTAAAAAAACAACAATAGGTTCTGTGTATTTACTAGAAATACTGACGGAGTAAAAAGTGCCACCAACTCAAACTTTATCAACTGAAAATCCGATAATGTCAGGCTGAGCTGTGAGGTGCAGACACCAAAGCAAAACACATAAGCGCCCATAATCCTCCAGCTCGCTCAGTTAATGAATTCATTTTGAATCATATTTAATAAATACCAGGTTTGGCTCACACGACTTTCCGCCTCACCGACAGCCTAATTGAGTACGGGATCAAACTTGGAAGTACGTTCCAAATCTGCTATTTGGCAGGTCAAGTGTGTTTGTGCTTCCTCTGCAGTGACTGAATAATGTCAGCCCCATCACGACCTCATGCCGCCTCATCTCTCTGCTTCACTTTGTGCTGTTTCTGTTTTGTTTATTGTCTCCACTTCTTTCCAGCGTTCTTATCACCCCGTCTCTTACTTATGAAACTGATAAAAGCTTGCTTGGTTATTCAGGATTGGTGTTCCAGCTCCTCTTAAATTCTCCGTCGTCGAGACGTTTTCTGTGGAAGTAAAGGTGGGGGTGGTGTCAGTCGTCTTTTTCAGAAGATGAAATCTGACTTTATCTGACCAGGTGCTCTGCTCACCAACTCTGTCCTCGCCTTATCTGATGGTTCGGGCCGGTCGGCGGGGTCTAAAAACGCTGCCTTTATATTCACACTCCTTAAAGGTTCACATTGTGTTTGAGAATAAGTGTCTGCAGTCTGCAGAGCACAGGGAGCATCCACACTTGGGACAGAATACAAATGTTTTCCACCCACAGAAATAATTTCTTTTCGGATAAGAATGTGTGTAAGAGCTCTTTTCTCGTGAAATCCAGTGGCAGAAACTCCAAGTTAAATCACTGATCACTGATGTGCAGAAGCTATGAGAGGCAAGTGAGAAGAGGTCTGTTGGTAAATGACTAATGTAATGCAGGTCAATTCATACAATTCAAAATTAGGCTGAATATAGCTTAAATCAGAGTAATGTGGTGAAGGATTTGGACACAGGGGAGACTCGGGATCTCTGGGGATGAGCGTTGGCCATTGTAATTTTTTATAGGCTGAACGAGTTGTTTATTCTAAATAACATAATAGATTAATCAGTGATGGAAAAAGGTGGCAGCCGCAGCCCTAATGCAGACTAAGTGTCAGCCTTTTGTGTGTAATTTTCAGAATACTGAGTAACACATCTTTTTCTCTTTTTCCATTGTCAGATGCACATGGTCATTATCCAGGGAGTGCAATGATGAAAATGCACATTAATTACTCTGTTACTGTACAGTCATTTCATAACTAAATAGCTGCCTCGTTAAATAATGTTCTAGCTTCATGGAATTTAAATCTGGTGTCACATCACCATCACTTGCACAGGTGAGAGGTGATGCCTCTAAATTAACAGACTTTTAAAAGAGTTTTGAGTAATGGACTCCAGCTGGTCCAGACCTAAAAATGGACTTTCTCATGTAAATCACATAAGAGAGACATCAAGCTCAAGGTGTCATCAGACCAGTCACCTGCTCGAAACTCCTCGGACTCCCAGAGCAGACTGTGGCCAGTTTGTCCACGCATCACAAGCCTGACGTTTCGAAACCGCCTTGCGTCCGCCTTCTGGTGGGTGAGGGTTTAATACTGGCAGGCTGCGTGTGAGGTTGAGACAGCAGAGCCGAGGCCGTATGATTTTATCTGAGGTGACTGCTGGCTGTATAGGACTCCAGCACTCACCAGTTTTCACTGCTTATTAGTGTCAAAGAGGAAGAGAACAGAGAGGAGGGATTAAGATGGACGAGCGAGTGCAGAGGTTGAGTTAAAAGTAAGGCGAGTGTTACTGCATGTCGTTGGATTTCCTTCTGTCGGTCGGCCTTTGCAAAGTTCTTGCAAAGTTGTCCATAGTGTGGGATTTACTGCCTACAAGCCAATTTTGAGGGACAGGACCGATTCTTCATTTCCTTAAGCTTCTTTCTTCACAGAATCCGGGCGTTTTTGTGTATGCAGTTCAGAAAGCATGTACAGGAAGGTCAGGAAAAGGTGAAGCTCAACAAATGGCTGACACGTGTGGGAAAATCAATACTTCATTTTCATCAGAAAGTGGCGATGTGATTCAGGAGCTCAGCTCAGTTCACACTGTGGCTGCATCCAACAGATTAGTGCAAACTAAAGCTAAGATGCAGAGTTTTGATGTGGATTTGCCTGCAGAACTTTAATCTGTTATATGCCTCTTTAAGTTTTCCTGTCAGGAATGAAATTTGAGGAAGAATACAAACGCACTGCAGTGTGCCTGTGCACTGCACTGGGCTCATTATTTTGTCCCGAATTCCACTTTATTCCTGTGTTTGTGCAGAAAATCCACGTTTTACTGCACTTCATGAGCTGCAACGAGGCAGGAGTCTCTTACATCTGTTAAAAATAAAGATGGTGAGACATAAATGCGAGTCAATTAAAATAATGCGGCTTCAGTTACATAATATTTTATTTGACTGCTGTAAAGATTTTTTCATGTTGCATTTAGTTGTGTGGCAACAACAGTTAAACGCTGCTGCTATTGAACGACACGTATTGGAGATTTTCTGTTGATTCAGTTTGATTCAGATTAGATGGATAGAAAAAATGCAGGGGATGCAGGAAATGAAATTCAAAAACAGTTAATGTTGTTGTAACTCTCGTGTGAACGGCTGCTTTTTGCAGCCTATTACAGTAACTAACACAGCATTGAACGCTGCGGGGTTCTTCGTCAGGCGCGTTCTGAGGCCAGCTGTTGTTTGTTGCTGTTAAAAAATGCACCTTTGCTTCAAGCAGGGCTGTGCTGCAGTGAGACATGTTATTCAGACTCATTTATCAGCACAAAAATCACAGGAACTGAAACGTAAACATAATCTTCTGCAGAGGCAGAAGCAGAGGTGAGTTTCCATCGAGGGTTACTGGTTAACATTTAAATAATGTTAATATGGAGGCCCGGAAACAAATGTGACATTTTCTGAAACACGTGAAGCTGAATGAATGTGATATTTTCATATTCTTCCTCGTTTGCTCTGCTCGTCCCTCCTCACTTCCCCTGCTGTCTCACCAACAACACTAATAAACTAATTTCTTCCAATTGCCTATAAATTAGTGAATTACGATAGGAATACCGTGTTATTTGCCAATAGGTACATCTCTCTCTCTCTCTCTCTCTCTCCTCGCTGGCTCCACACCCTCCATATTAAAAACCTAGCAGCCATTATGGCCACAGGTAATTGATGGCAGTGTAAAGTTCATTAGCCGCGTTAGCTGATATTTAGAGGGGATGTGGGCCGCAGGCTAAGAAATACATTTCATTTCATAGCTCATTAACCTAATGGTGGCTGTGTTCTGCTCTTTCTGTCTGTGTGTGATTCTGGCCTCTGCCTCGGCTGATGATTTAATTTCCTCAGTTTGTTCTAAAGGTAATCAGACACACATCTGCAGCGAGGTGAACTCCACCAAAGAGTGGATTTGGATTCGTCAATCCGCCGTAACGAGACCGCAGATTTGTGTCGCAAAAGTCTGTTTATCCGATGTAATTGATGCTTTGGAAACCTGCTCACATAAAGTGTAGTTTTTAGAAAAGCGACATTTTAAATTGTCTAATAAAGAAGGACGCAGCACTATAGTCTTCTAATTTCTGCTCCACAGGCTTTTTATGAGCTCCAGCTGCAGTGGACTCGTACTTTCACTTTTATTGGCTAACTTAGTGACAGAACATTTAACTAGCAGCCATTATCAGTTACTATCATCGTTAGTTGTTGCACATATTAGATGCGTTTTCCCAGACGCTGATGGGCTCCTTCCAAATCTTAACAACGCTGCGATACGCGTCAACGCGCTGATTAGTTGATCCAACTTCCCGAGTCTGAGTTTAAAATGTGACAGAAAACAGTGTTTGTTCAGATGCCACCTCAGCGCTGTTTTTGCTGTCAGGCGGGTGTAGACGTCCTGTAAGGAAGGATTTCGTTTAAAAATTGGCAGGTGTGTTATAGAAAGGTGGGAATCTTTAGGAACCGGCGAATGGATTTCCACTGTTGGTGTCACTGGTTCACATTCCTTCTGAACTAGATGCTGCAAATCGAGGCTGGCCAAGCTTTTTCCCCTTCGATGGCCGGAACTGACACTATTGTTAAGATGCAAAACGGTACATAGGGAACATACATGTTTAATTTAAAAATATTTTTTTACCCCACAAAAAGGAAAACAGCCCAAACTTAAATGTGTTGTAGCCTGTCATTCCACAGCAGAACAGACTCTGTGGATTATCTTTTGTGAACGAGTCAGGATTTCTAGAAACTGCTGCTGTTGACTTTTTCAAATGTATTATTATTTTATTGTTATTATTATTATTTTTTCTGCTTTGAGCACCACAAGCCAAGTGCCATCTAAAAACTCTGCAGCTCACACCAAAACAATCGAGAAGGATAAATGGCTGCCTGCCTCTTGGAGTAGGTTATGCGGTGGAAAAGCGTTTTTATTTGTGTATTTATACATCTGCAGTTTGCTTTTATATTCAGTTCTTCGGCAGTTTTCTGCAGGTTCAGGGTAATGCGGACGTCATCCACATTTACATTCAGACTCTTGCCTCTCCTCGGCGCTGTCCAGAAGGTACGCTCAACATTTCCTCAGTCATCATGAAACGGCGATCTGGAGAGAAGTTACTTATCACCGCGAGGAGTGCAGCAGTCGCAGGTATTAAGGGAACATTAGCTGCCTGCCAGCCCTGAGGTGTGTGTGTGTGTGTGAGAAACGCTGACTGCAAGTCTAGCAAAGGTGAGCTCCCGAGATCACATTCAAATGTTAAGTGATACACACACACACACACACACACACACAGGTGAGGCTCCATACAAATGTTGCTAATAAGCAGCACCATTGGGCCAGATCCTATTTGTCAAACCCCTGGGCGCCGGCCGCCAGACGGGGAGTAACCTGCTGAGCTCACACTTCCGAAGTGCAGACACACACACACACACACACACACACACAAATATGCAGACACACAAACCCTCCTGGCCATCTGCTTGTCAGCGGGGTGTGACAGCAGTTTAAAAAGACTCCAGATTTACAGTAGTTGTACCTTTACTTACATTTATTCAACTTTGCTACAACCGTGTTCAGTAATGAAAAATAAACATTGCAGTTTACCACCACAATGCTCCTCTTGTACTGCATTTACATACATTAGGCTTTTCCTCTCAACTTGATTTCCATTTTACTTTTTCACTGATCAGCGTATCCAGAGCAGCACAGTCTGGGGATTATATTTAAAATCAGTGCACGGATTCTGCTCTGGTATTGATCACAGCCTTAATGTTCATTATAGTCTACTGCGGTGCAGTATCATGCATGACACCATTAATTTAGTTTTTGCTGTATTTTTATTGATATTAAAGGGAATTTTGATATAGTTAAACCAACGTCATATGTCTTCATATTTTGGTGTATAAATGATTCATGCTTGCTAAAAATCTTCTGGTCCAGTAGATCCCCCCTGCAAGTCAGAAACACAGTAATGAAAAGGAGAAAGATCACAACTAAATTGTTGAAATAAGTTCAGGAAGTTCCTCTCCGCGGCTCACGTCTTCGTTGTCGTCCTCCTGCAGCAGCTCATCTCCCGTGAGATTTCTGTGTGACGCTTCTGCATGAGCCGCATGATTTGTGCTCCCGTTTACACAAAAAAGGATTTTACTCCTCAACACAAAGGTCTGCTCGTGGAGGGATCCTTTCTGTCGTGTTTTCAGACACTTAGAGTAACAAACCAGCCTGTCAGCGGGGAAACCAAAGCACTTTTAGTGGACGTAACTTAGGAGTTGCTGTCGTCTCACGGCTGTCAGCTGAGGTGATCTACTGGACCAGTTCAAAAACTTAAAATCAAAAAATCATTAATAAATAAAATCATTTTCTGTTTTTAGTACCACTTAAACTCAATCTCCTGTTATCATCAACCCACAATTATTATTATTTTTCTGCCTCTTTTCACTAAATCCATACAATGGTAGGAATTTGCATGATGTAATTGGTTGGCAGTTGGTTAAGATTACATGTTGACGATGTAAAAGCAAATACGCACACAATCGGACACACTGTGCGTACTGTACAATACGCACAATCGGACAAACAGTCCAGTGTTCCCCCGCAGCTCGAGCTGCGAGCTAACTGGGCAGCGTATTGATTCTTTCCGAGGCCGACCACACCGACTGCAGCTCTTTGCTCACTTTATTTCATTGTGCAGTGTTAAATGTAATAAAGGTAACCGAACACACTTAAGCCCACACGCACACACAAGTTTTGATTTGATTGGCTCGTCTGTTGATTTCACACACATTTTAATGGAAAAATCAAAGATTCACCTGAGACACATTTAAACCAGCCAATGACTCAGCACGTTTCACAACATCTGCTGTTTGTGTGTGATGCAGTTCAATACTTCAGCTGTAGTTTCTCCACTGGTTTCTAAAATCAGTGTATTTACAGTATGTGTAAAATAGATGAGAGTCTCACCTGCTGGTAGACAGAAAACCGCCCCTCCTGCAGGCCTTTGTTTATGAGCAACGCCTTGCTGTTGTGTGCCTAAATGTGCTGGCTTCAGTAATGGATTCTGCCCATGCAGAGCTGCTGGCAAGTGAAGCATGGAGGAACATTTGTGATACCTTTTTGTTGCCGGTGTTACCACTGGCTGCAGCTGCAGAGGGGACGCGGGGCTTCTCTCTCCCACAGCGAGTCCATGCCGGCTCTCAGAGTGGGTCGCCAGATTAGTGCGGCTGCCTGAATATTTCACTGTGGCTTGGCGGGTTTTGCCGAAGGGCCTTTTGCCACACATTTATCTTGTTTTCCAACTTTAATGTGAAACCCCGTTTGGTTCGGAGCTTGGGAGTGTTTCTTACTCTTTGCCAATATAGCAACACAGTCATTTGGTTGATTCTTTATGGTTCTAAGATGCCTGCATCAGTTCAGCTGATTCTGTCACGGCTTCGGGCTGATTCAAGCTGTTCGACTACGTTAGACGATGCTTTATGATTTACTGATTCCAACTGGTAAACTGATGCAGCCCTGTTTGCTAATTGAACGTGCTCCCTTAGCATCTAAAATTAATGGGAGACTGCTGTGCCCTCAGTTTGGCTTCTTAAGCTACAGCTCCTCACTGCAACAAAATGGCAGCAGCTCAGGAAACAAAAATAACAGGACAGAGAACCAGCAGAGATGCCGACGTTCACATACAGGAGGATGTGTTAGATTTATTTAGTATACACATGTTTACTTGGGTTAATATGTACCATCACCTTTCTGTAAAAACACAGCATGTGAATTCTGCCGCTCGGGGTGATGACGTAAGAAGAGCGGGATCATGGGAGTTGTTGTTTTTATTGTTAAACAACCGTTGCTGGAGAAAATCTGTCTAATGTGACTTAGAAACAGACAGAGTAATGTTTTAAAGTATTATTCACTTCATGTTTAGCCACTTTCGTTGACCTCCTTGCTTTCTGGCTCTCCTCAAAATTGTTGTGACCGGCATCCAATTGAAGCGTAGTTTTAGGTTTTATTGGAAACAAACTCAACAAAATGTACAACAAAGTTTTACTGGGGCAATGCTACACATCGTGTCTGTTATCCCTTACATTCAGTCTGTCACGGCGTGTTATTATCACTGATTACCACTAAATGTTTTACTTGTGATCGGTCCTTTTCTCATATAAATCTTGCATCTTTAGCATCCAGTACAGCATTAGATGCTAACTAACCCCAGCAAAACTAGTTTCAGATACACACGTGTTTCTATCTAATGTTCCTTTTGACTTGTTGACTTGTTGTGTATGTGTTATTCTGGTGTCTGCTGTTTGCGTGGTTGTTTGACTCTAAAAGCTTCCAGGACTCTCTCTCTCTCTTTAAAGGGGGAGTTTTTAGCCTGCGTCATCAAACGAAGTCACGGAAATATTTGGTGATATATGTTTTTCTTGTTTGCTGGACTTCTCAGACTTTTCAGTCCTTCACGATTAATAAATGAATATACACTCCCATTTTGAACGTGTGTGTATGAGTGATTCTTGCCGCTATAATCTGAAGCTAAAACTTTGCACTTCAACATGTAACGCATCAAACTCGGATGCAAGAGCGGCACGACAAAAATAAACTGCAGTCATCAGTGCAAGCGGCGGCTCATGTATGCGTCATGAAGTTCTCCTGATTAGCGGCTGTTGTGTGTCACCCAGTGTTTACTCCTGCTCCAGGCGTCTACCTTGAGATCTCAGAACGGATGCGTCTTTAAGTTAGGATGTATTTCATGGTGTCCTATTTTTAGAGGAGTAATTTAGGATTTTCTAAAGCTAAGACACGTTGGCAAGATCTGACGTCTTACCCTTGGAAGAGATAAGATTTCAATCCCAACTGCACTTAAACCCTGTCCTGTAGCCTAATGTCAGAATCCTAAATGGCATTCTTTAACGAGATAAGATGTTTGGATAAGTGGGCTGAAAGGCTGCGGTTCCAGGCGTTTGGTACAACATCGTGTCATTTTGTGTTTGGTCAGCGTCCACTCAACGTCTGGTCCTGTGGAGACTGTGCTTGTGCACAACGTGGCGTAACCAAAAGGCCTCGACAGTAGATGCTGTTAGAAGCTTTGCCCCATGATAACAGAAGCTCCTGTCTCAGGCCTAAATGTGTTTTCATGTAATACTGACATGTTGGCCACAGTGAATGGACTGAAGCCTTCCCGTTTTGTCCACAGCCCTCAAACTTTATTATTATGAATCATTTTCTCCACAGAGGAACCTGTAAGTTTTATGTCTTTGTTGCACATCGCCAAGTTGTCTGCATGTCACCTCAACCTGGCAGATGTGAAGCTGCTCTCTGCTCAGGCTGATGGGCGAGCTAACTTGATGTCAAATCGCTTTTTTATTTATTTATTTATTTACTTCTTGTCCTCCATCCCTGTCCTCCCTGATGGAACCTCCGTCTCCATGCATTTTGAAAGTTGTGTTATGTTTGAGTTTTAAAAACGGATATTTTTTTTACCTGTGATATTTTTGCAGACCTTATTTTTCAGCTCGCATCTTTGAAGATGCTGATGTCTATCTGTGATAAGCCTGACTACACTTGAAGAGCTGGAATTAAAAATAACATATAGGACTTTAAATTGGCAAACAAAACCATGCAACAAATCAGTCATCTGAGGATACAACCCGGTGCCAAGTCCCCGTTTATTCGTCCTGTTGCCAGACACATCCTGCCTTCATTTTGCAGTAACTTGTCTGTGCTACATGTTGGATCTTTTTGGAAGACAAACTATAGAAATTGTGCATGTGGAAGCAGGATACAGTGATGACTTTTGCAGGACACACTCAGTAGTTTCTGAGCCTGTTTTTGGGTCTACAGAAAGAGAACCAGACAGAACCAGGACTAAAACCCAAACTCTGGACCTTGTGACTTTGCTGCAGTGAATGAGGTTTTTTTTTTTTTTTAATTTTGTTTGTCCTCAGTTATTGAGATGGATGTGTAGACGCTCACCTTCTTTGTAATTTTGGACAGACTGAGGTAAACACACAGCTCCACGTCCCAGCGCAGGGTTCAGCATTTGGATGTTTAACCTGGGCTCATCCCAGGGTTCCCAGCGGCCATCTGGAGGTCCAGCTGGTTTTAGTACCAACTGCAGGAGTCCAGACCACTTGGTCAGAACTGTGCTCCCTCCCTCACTCACTCACACACACACACACACACACTCGCACACACACTCTCACAAGCTGCTACTCTGCCAGATAATCCTTTGGCTTTTCGCCCACACAGGAAATAACAGTCATAGCGATGACATTGTAGGAATCAGAGAAAACGTAATGACACATTCTGGCAGTGCAGAAGTTAACTTAAACAAGGCTTCATAAGAGGCCACAAGAATAAAGAATAATGAAGAATATTAGGAAATAAAACTTTAATAACAAAAGCTGAAATACTCAGCACTGCAACAGTTATTTGATGAATGAATGGTACGTTGTGTGCCTACATGTATATTATTGCCTATACTAGGTGCCTATATGTACGTTGTTGTCATATTGTATTTATTGTATTATATTGTATATATGTATACTACTACATGTTTATATATTGGGCGTATAGAGGGCTAACATCTTGTGTACTTGGACAATAAACCTGATTCTGATTCTGATTAGCTGATTTACAGAAGATTCAGTCGCATTTTGCATCCTGGTTGCTGCTTTTCCAGTGTGAATATTTGCTGTTTGCTGGTGTCATTCTGTCATAGTAAACTGAATACGTTTTTGTTTTGGACTGTTGGTTGGCCCAAACAAGACATTTAAAGGCACCACTAGCACTGGGAAATTATGTCATTTTTTACTTTTTTTTTTAAAAAACATATTTTATTATATTTATTTTCTTATTTTGCCAGGCTAAAGGATTTAGCACAATGCAATGTTTTAATGAATAAGTGCTCAGTGAATAAATAAAGGAATACCTTGTCTTCTGACAGTGATGAGGCTTAAAGAGGAAGAGGAGCTGAAACAAACATTTCCCGTCTTTTCATCTAAAAGGAACTTGAATTCAGGTGACGTTTTCTGCCGTCGTCACTGCAGTGCAGCATAAACATGCAAACGTCACATGACCTCACCTCTGTGTGTCTCTCTTTTTTACTTAAATGAATTCTCGAGAAAGAGAAAACAGGCTTGTTTGGCTGTTGAAAAATCTCGGCTGTGAGACACACAACATCGCTGAATAATTGAGGAGGTTGAGGTCGGGTGCTACTGGAGCTGTTTGGTAATTGGACCTAATTGATGAAAACATTGGCCCCGGCAATCAGTCATCTCTGACTGCACAATCTGATATAATATGCAGCTGGAAAGGGTAGGCCTCTATTGAGTTAAGTTCTCTATACGCTCGTCGTACACACACACATGCTGTCTTGACATTTAAATATCAGTTTAAGGTTAATGCGTCTCCCTCGCAGATGGATAAAATGCCTTTAACGTCATCCCCGTGTGGAGCTCTCACCACATTTACAATAATTGCTCTTAATACACCAAGCAGTGTTGAAAAAATTGCCGTGGAAGGAGAGCAAATAACGTGTTTCTTTTCTATTTAATATTATTATTTATTCAGATTTCTGCCTTCTCCTCTGGGGTGAAATCCAGTCCTGCGTGATCCTGAACAGGATAAAGAGGTGCAGAATGATGGATGGATGAACATACTAAAGCGAAGACAAAAGAAAAATCCCCCTGAATATGTTAGACCGGTTGACGCTCTGGATCTACATTACCACACGCATGACAGATTTGTTCAGCCCCTCAAATTTGTCTCTTGTTGTGCTCGCTGCTGACTTTTGTTGTCAGCCAGAGAAACAATTATTTCATTATTTTCTGTAAAAATTACAACAAAGATGGTGGCGAGGATGGATGATGCTGCACAGCTGAGCAGGCTGTTTGAAGTTAAATTACAGCCCATAAATGAGCATGAAGTGTTAATTGCTACCAGCCAAGGCTACTGTTGCTTCTGCGCTGAATCAAAATGACACCGGCGGGATGGAGGTGTCCTTTACAAGTGATTTGTTAGAGGAAACCAGCGCTAAATAACCCCCGCTCTCAACGAGAAGCTGGCAAACGTAAACGTGATGAGAAGCCGAGTGGACGACGCTGCAGTTCAGTCTGATAATCAGGGAAGTCAGAATATATGAGAGGTTTGTGATTGGAAAGGCCAGGGGTTTTCACGAAAATATTTTGGATCTTAATTTCTGATACTAAAAGCTCGACTGAGGTTGACTGAGACAAGACAAACATTAAAATACCTAGACGTGGCGGATGATGTTTTGTGAGTTTTGTTATCAGTCTGGACTTTGACACATCTGCTTGCCTGTTTTTGTCAGCCTCAACACTCCAACAGATAATTTGACTACTCATCTTCCTGTCATGTGACGGTGGGACATGGCAGCTCAGACAGGGAAATGAGTCATTTATTTAATGGGAAATAAAAGAAGTGGACTCTGAATGTGAGCGCCGTATGAAGCTTCGCTCCGCCCTCCATTGATTACCCATTGTTGAAATCAAAGGCCTGTTTGATGGCACGATTTTATTTTGAATAAAAGCAGTAAATCATTTCAGGAAATCCAACATGTATTTATATTTTGTTTTTGGCCAGTTTTAGAGAAATTGTGCATGTGGTATGACCATTGGTCCATTTTTAATGGAAGCAAAAATCAATGCCAAGTTTATGTTTTTATGAATTTCTGCATGTTGTCCTACAGCAGATACCGTATGAATTAAGTGCTGCCTTGGTTACAGAAACACTGTGAAGAGGAGTGGATGTCAGCAGTGTGTTTAATCAATGGACAGTTCATTTAAAAGAACAACACATTTAGGTGGTTTGTAGTTTTGCAAAGAGCAGCAGGTTTTGGGAACTGATTCGGCTCTGTTTTAAGATTTATTCCTGAGGGGAGATCACATTAAATGTACTGTTTCTCATGAAGACTACTTTTATAATTCATGCCGTTAAACAATGGCCCTGACTGGAACAATGTTTTATCGGTGCTGGAAGAAGCTTATTTAACGGATCACCACCCGTAGCTAATTTCAGGTTTATTTCAGATTATATCAGGATTGTGATCACTTGATGGATCAAGTGATGACGGACGTGCAGGTCACCACCCTTGTGGTCCGCAGGTGCTCAGAGATACTTCATACTTTGCAGTGTAGCCAGCCTGCTCTTATTCCCAGGGTGCTCATTCAGTTGTGCTGTTTAGCTACCCGAGTAGTTTTTTTGCCCAAACACAGTTTATGTGTTAAACATGGATAAGAAAGCACTGGTGGCAGGAAGGCTTTGCTCACTGTAGATGCTAACGGTTACCTTCTGGGTCAAGATGGCAGCACTCTTCACTTGTGCCATGCAGCAGTATCACAACAGAGACTGATCAAGTTTTGTTTTCACCTCCAACCTCTCAACAACTCTTACCTCTGCCTCCTCTGTTTCCTTAAATTATCAACAGATTTGATTGCTTTTGTCTCATCTGACAGTTTGACATAAGCCAGCTTGTAGAGGGGAAAAAACATCCAAAAACTCCACGGTAGTCGTGGCAACACACACACACACACACACACACACACACACACACACCCTGATGTGTTGTGGCTAAGTTAGCCGTGACACCTGGCAGAGCTCCCACAGTGCATCACTGCAGTGCGCACAGGGTATAATCAATGCTAATGTACGCTAGAATTACAGAGAAAATTACACTCGTACCCTTCATGTCCTGGTTTCCCACCTTAAGTTGGCAATAGTTTTCTGCTTTAACTTATCATTGTGAAGTAAGTGTTGATTGCACAATGCGATGACTATAGAATAATGAGGCCATGTGCATTCAGACTGGTTCCTTATAAACCTCGCTTTCACCGTGCAGTTTTGTCTGCTGCTTGGCACTTTCCATTTCCTCTAGAGTGGCTGAACATTCATTCATTCATTCATTCTTAGAATTCTGAATGAGTTGGTGTTTAACATGCAGAAGGTGAAAGATGAGTTGTCAGAAATATTAGGATGTTCAAATATTTGGTTTAGCTGCTGGAAACAAAGCTTATGAGAGAGAGTGAACCAAAAAGTAAAGTTTTGGGCCAGAAAACCAAACCAGTGAGTCGAGCTGGGTGAATATTCTCTGCGGGTTCATCATAACTAATAGACTTAGACATTAGACTTGGAACTGATGGATAGAAGCCAAGAGGAAGGGCTTAAAGTGAGTGATGAATGAAGGAGTAGAGGAGCGCTGAAGTCCTAACTGAACTTTCGCTAATCTCTAAAGTGTGAAAATATGTCCAAATAAATCTCTAAACAATGTAAGGCCAGTCCAGACATAAAAAGTTGGCAGTGGACGCATTTGTCTTCTTGGAAAAATAAGAATCCACGTCGTGTTGATGCCAGTAAGGAGCTTGCAGTTTTCCAACACTTGGCAGCGTCAATTTCACAATCACTGTCGCATAAATAAATTCCTTTTCGAAGGTCCACAACCTCAAAGACTTCGCACAGCGGGATCACTTTCCAAATGACTGCTATCGCTGCACATTCCGAGCTGCCAACCAGACTTGCAAATGTGAGATAGGAGACTCTGCCAAGGCTATATCTCTTCCAATTTCCAGAGACTTAAATCATTTGGAGGCAGTGGCTGTAAAGGTATTTGATTATTGTTTAATGACAAAGTCAGCTTTTATTAGATTAGTTTTAAGCTCAGTGGGCCTGGATTCTCAGGATGGATTGAGGTTATTTGGGTACACAGCACTCTTCTGGGACACAGTTTGCATAGATTGATGCTGTAAACACACTGTGGGGTGCCGGAGCAGAGGAGCAAAGTTTTGTGCAGTCGTTGGATTTTTATTTCACGGTGATTTTGTAAGGCAGCAAGGAAACACTTTAAAAACTGTTGAATAAATGCACGCTTATTATGGCCCAACACCATCTGTGGCTTAAATTAATGCCGTAATTACACATTTTGAGTTTCACCTGCATCTTAGATTCTACCTTTCTGCTGAAACGGTGTGTGGCCGCCAGCTCCCCTGGATGTGGAGCTTTGAGATAGCTGCCCCCTGGTCTGCCATCATTACTTTCTGTTTTAGACTCATCCCACGCTTCAGTACATCTGAAAGTCAACATGCGCTCTCATCAGTACAGTTTGAGAGGAAGACGAGGAAGATGCTGTTCGGTGGAAGGCGTTCAGACGGTCACCGTATTTATCCACCTGCTCTGCTGAACCTGAGCCGGTTCGAACACCTGTTTGAGAGGATAGATTGCAGACTGATAATGATGGCGCGCTGATCTGAAATTCAGACGTGTAATCTTAAGACCGGAAAGCCACTCGTTCAGATTATGTCCAGTTGGGAAAAGCTGAGTGAGGAAATTGGTCACTTCCTGCACAGCTTTTGCAATATTAGTGTGCATTCATGCAAGACATTTAATACCCACCTCAGCAGAGCTTCTCAGCGGCCAACAGTTCGAAGCTGGTCGAACGGGGCAGCTTCCAGATGTGAGAACTGTCATCCCCATGTTGCTTTAAACATGAAGATAGGGCCGATTCATTCATGTATTTATTTTTTTCATTCCCATTTTAAGGCTTCCAGAAAGTCACACAAACACATCCTGCTCTCCCGAAGGTTCTTGAATTGTGTGCAGCTGAATTGCACCTGTTAAGCTGTCAAAGAAGGCTTCGTTTTCAGCAAAACTTTCTCTTATTTAACTGTTTCACATTGAACTTAAATTCCTCTGCTTCTCTAACTTATCAAACAGGCAAAGTTGTAGATATTTAAATATAATCCTTTTATTTACCTAAATTAACCGTTAGCCAATCTGTGACGGCTGAAAGCTCCAAGAAGCCACAAGGTGAGCTTAGATCATTTTGTTACGTGCCCATTATTTGTTTCCACAGCACATAAAGAGCCAGTGAGCGGTGAGCATGTTCTCAGTTTCAGTAATGACTTAACAGCAGCAGCTGCTGTCTTTTTAAAATAGAACTGATGAAGGTTGCACGTCCCCTCAGGTCAGTTTAGCTTCATTTCTTCATTTTCTTTGTCCCTGCGACCTCCCGGCTCTCTATTTCTGTCACTCCCGTGACTCTCGGGTCACAGTTACTTGGTCACTAGCTGCCTTTTACACTGACGGCGTCCGCCGATGTTTGAATCGTAGTGTAACTGCTGAAAAATGAGCCGAGGAGATTCATGGCAGTATTCAGGTATTACCCTGGCTGTCCTGTTTATTTCCCTTTTGTCATTGACAGTGTCACTTCTCACATTATGTGCTGATTGATGACACTGTCCCCTCCAGCATGTTTCCCCTCCGCAGACCACTGAAACCAATGTGTCCCTGCATTGCTTGAGGACATTATAGCTCAGATGGATACAACTGGTGCCAGACGTGACGGATCAGAACTGTTTTGTTTTTTGTTCAAAATGCTAGAGTTTATGACTGACTGCAGAATGATTGTGCAAATATTCTTTTTAACGTCCTCGCATTCACATAACTGCCACCACAATAGACTTTGCAGGGTATTCATCAGTTCTGAAATGCGGAGGAAATACGTTACGGTGGGGCATTTTGGTGGCTGCTGCTGTGATGGACGTGCGTGCATGGCAGCGTCTGACAACATCTGTCTTCCTCACTTCCTTCATAATTGGTATATCTGTGATTTTATGACTTGTAAGACCAGATTTATTCATTTTTTTGTTTCAGTTAAAGTGGGATTTGATTTTTTTTCTATGATCTTTATTTTTGTGTGACAAATATAAAGTTTATCTCAGAACTGCTCTTGACAAGTGAATCTAACCATAATCATGTAGACATTTTTAAAAATGAAATTCACCTTGCCCAGTACAAACACCGTGGAAATCAACAAAACTTTGGCGTTGAAGAGAAGTTTTGAATAAGCCAATTGCAAGTGTGCAGCACCAACAACGTACTTCAAACTGTTAAAAAAGCAGACATGAGAAGTACGGACATGCAGAGATTGGGAAAATGAATGGAGTTCAACACGTGTTGAAACCAAAGACTCACCTTTACTTTAGGTGCAAAATAAATAAAATGTAAGTAATAGTAAAAGATTAACCCAGCATATAAAATTAGAGTAAAAATGGAACATGTGTAGAACGGTTATCATTAGAACAACAACAAAAGAAGAACATTATAAACGCATGCCCAAACAAGTGCATGGCTTTGAAGGTCACATGCTGTAAGAAGACAAGAAAATCATCATCCTGATCAAAACACACACACACACACACACACACACACACCTACGCACCTACACACACACTCCATCTTTAATGCCAAGTAATTTCAGAGAAACTCCGAGGGTTGAGAGGGAAGTTTGCTGGTTCCCATTCAGTAATTAATACATGGTGTTGCTGCAGCTGACCTGAGCGGCACGCGGCTGCGCTGATGATTGATGGTACAACCAGGCAGATTAATAGAGCTGCTATTTCCAAACTATAGTCAGTGAATTAGGCCACTGATTTGCATGTTGCTCTAAAGGGTAACAGCTAACACCAGCTAATGCGCCCGGATCCCTCGTGGATTTATTATGTAAAATATGATATTGGTTTGCTTTTAAACTACAGTGGGAACTAATTAAGCTCCCCTGCGGGGATTGGCCTGCTTCTCATTCTAGATCTAAGAATTATGCTCCAGATGAGGATGTTGTTAGTTTTACATTTTACATCTGATTACATGTGCTATCAAACAGCTCTTCTTTGTTCCCGAGCACAATTAGCACCTTTAAAACAAAAGGCCATCTTCTCAAAATTGTTCAAGCTGTTGCACTGATTGTGACATGTTTTAATGCACCACAACAAACAAGACTCATCAGCTGGCAGTGGAGGACAGGAGAGGTGTGTGTGCTAGGATCTTACAACTGAACTTTAACCACACTTTTACTTTCTTTGACCGTGCAGAAATCTGATGTTTTCACCTTACAAATGCAGAACAAAGGCAGACCCCACAGAGCCTTTCCAACACAGTTTAGGCACCAAAACTACTACTTCTTAGGAAGACGAGATGCAAACTCTGGTCTCCTGAGTGAAGGTTGTGTGTGTGTGTGTGAGACCCAACAGTCAACCCATGTGGACTAGAGGTACACTTTATAGACAAAAGTATTTGGTTGGAGCTGCTTATCGGGGTTTGGGCTCGGCCTCAGACTTCCAGTGAAGGGAAATCTTAATGCTTCAGCATACCAAGACATTTTGGACAATGCTATGCTTCCAACTTTGTGGCAACAGTTTGTTGAAGGCCCTTTTCTATTCCAGCATGACTGTGCCCCAGTGCACAAAGCAAAGCTCCATAAAGACATGGTTGGATCAGGTTGGTGTGGAAGAACTTGACTGGCCCACACAGAGTCCTGACCTCAACCCCATCCAACACCTTTGGGATGAACTGGAACGGAGATTGTGAGCCAGGCCTTTTGGTCCAACATCAGTGTGTGACCTCACAAATGCTCTACTGCATGAATGGGCACAAATTCCCACAGAAACACTCCAACATGTTGTGGAAAGCCTTCACAGAAGAGTGGAAGCTGTTAGAGCTGCAAAGCTGTCTGTGTGTTTCCAATGAGACGTGATTAAGGTCCCTGTTGGTGTGATGGTGACGAGTGTCCCAATACTTTTGTATATACTTTTTCTATATATACCGTAATGTAGTTCAGAGCCTGATGTTTTACATACCGATGCTAAATGGTATCCTCTGCATCTGGATGAGACTCTGAAGGCTGTTTTTGACTCCCTTAGGAACGTGGCTCCTGTTTCAGGATGTCTCTGCTAAAGCCAAACCTTGAGTTTGCAGAGTAGACATTTTCTTAGAACTTACAAGTGCTGATGCAAAATTCATGGTGACAAACAAATATGTCTCAACAGAAGAATAAACTTTGTTCTTAAAAAAGATACTTCACAATGTCACAAAGTAGAAGGTCTGTTTTAAGGAAAGTGTTTTTTAATTCCCCAGGGATCAGTAAAGTGATTTTGATTCTGATTCTGAAATAATGTGGTGAAAACTGTTGTGAGGTGCAGAACAAGGCTTCTTGATGTTGTTTTCTTTCTATAGGCCTGTTTTGATTGACACGCTGTAACACCACATGGCTTCTGGTGACTCTCATCCGGTGTTTTTCCTTTGTGCGGTGTATTTAAAAACAACAACAACAAAAAATCAGCGTGCACTGAGGAAGAACCATATGGTTTGTGCAAATAGTGATAGCAACAATCAAAAGGAAAAGAAGCCGCTGAATCGCTCACGCTGCTTGACTGACGTCTGATCTTTGGGAAAGATCAATGAGCGTTTAACACCTAAGATGGAGATGATGATGTCTGTAGAAAAATGATTTAAACATTCGGAGTGAAAAGCGGAGACGAAGGCATCGTCGTTGTTCGGCGTCTCGCTGTAGTTGTGACGGATTTAGCGTATTAAGGTCATATTAAGATCTGCTTGTATCAAGGTGCTCAGACTCGTATGAGGTAGTTCCTTTTCCTTTTGATTTTTGCCTTCTTTTGCTCTGACTGTGCAGACTGTCTGTTTGATGGATTGTCTCTATTCTCCCCTTTTGTTCCTCTGTCTACACCAGACTGCATACTTCAGAAAATAATTGAAAATGCCCGTTTCCAGCTTGTGCACACATGCTGCTTTTTCAGCTTTGTTTTAAGGGATTTCTTTCCCATTTCCACTCACCTGCATTTCAGTTTCCGGATAACACTGACAATACAATACATCATGCTGATGTCACTCAACGCTCTCTGAACAGCATGTCTTGATGATGAAGAATATGAACTTTTGACCTCAGTTGTAGAATACACACAGTTTAAAATAGGTCCAAAACAGTTTGTTCCTTTTAAAATATCTGTACAATTTGTGACATAAAGTTGTCTTTTCCTGTCGCCTCCTGTGTCTCCAGCTCATTTATATAAATGTGTACCTGTAAGACAAACACAAACCTCTGTCCTCTTTGTCTCCTCCCGCCTCGTTAATCTTTCCTGTCTTTTTTTCAGGAATCCATCATAGTCTTTTCATTTATCTCTTATGTGTCACCTGTCAATTCCATCAGTCCATATCTTTTTGCACTGAGCATTCAGCTCATTGCTTTTATCTCCACCTCATGTGGGTTTTCTGCCTTCTTTTCATGTCTTCAGAGAAGTCAGAATTGTTGGATGTCAGAAGCTGATGGCGATCGCTGGTTATTTTAGCTCAGCTTTTTCTGCCTCCTCTGAGCAACACCATAACAACAAACAGAACAGCACGTGACAACAGGTCTGCAAACGCACAGCAACACACAGTTGTGTCAGTATGACTGAAACTGAAGGGCTGCAGAAAGGATCACAGACTGACAGGAAACACATCGAGACTCACACTACATGCTGTATGCAGACACAGAGGAAAGACAACATGCATGCTGGCAAATTTTATTTTCATTGTTAGCAGCTGTTTGCTGTTTGTTCTTTCTCAGCGCGCTTTCACACAGGATGAGGAACTGTAGAGGAGAGGCTACAACAGAAGAAATTAAAATGAGAAAAGAGGGTTTTAGTTGCACTTGAGGAAATACGCTTGCCGTCACAGAGGAAAATTGATTGATAGCACTTGTTAAAAGAAATAGTCCTGCAAATAACACCTGTAACACCACAGTGTGACATTTTTCAACCTTGTTTTTTAAACCCATGATACAAACGAGATTTAAAATTTGTGAGCTTTAAGAGGTGCTGGAAGGGGCATTTGTTACCTTTGGACAGAGCCAGGTTTTAACGCCCCCCCCGGTTTCCATTCTTTGTGCTAAGCTAAGCTAAGCTAACTATCCCCTGGCTGTAGCTCCATACTGAGTGTGATTTGCTAGTGGACTCGGCCTTCTGTATTTCCCGAAGTGTCCAGCTATTCCTTTGACTTCTGGCTGTATGGTTCATTGGTGACATTGTGTGCGTGGGTCCAGTGTTCCAGCCAGGGAAGCTGCCACCCAGCCTGAGAGTTGGTGTAAGAAATAAGAAAGAAGACCTGGTGAGAGACATGGAAAGTGTCGCACAAAAGCCAGAGTGTCATAAAGGAAGTGAGAGGATATGAAGGCGGACACTGGATTTAAAGGAATCCCACTGGAATTCAGCTGAACGCCCATAAAACTCCTAGAAAAATTCAGCTCTCATACAGAGAATTTAGAAAAATCCCTGGGGAGAAACTCAGGCCTCCAAGAGTGGGACAATGACAGGACTTCCACAAGACTTCAAATAATGACCAGAAAACCAATTAATGTGCAATTCCATTTTCTGCAGCTGAATGCAAATATTAGGAGATGGATGCATTAAGATACACAGCAGGTGGGGCTAATTCTCCAATCAGCTGCTACCGGACCACTACAGAATAAACAATTCTGTAGACAATTTAGTTTTAAAAAAGTTTTAAAAAGTTTAACCAAGCAGGGCTTCCGTTAAGTAGTTTCACTAAAGCACAGGTGTGTTCTCCGAATCTCTAATGTTGGAACCAAACACGTACTGTACATGACAACAGCCTCTGAAATATCTGGAAATTGGCACCACTTTTTTTGTTTTAAACAGTCATTTCACCTTCACTAAAGTCACACAATAACACAAACAAAATAACAGATTGAGGCAGAGTTAGGCACGCAGCTCCAGTATTCTCTGAGATAAAATTACCGTTTTTGTCGAGGAAGTGTGGTGGCTTCGGAGACAGTGATGAGCCGACTCCAGTTCCTCGCTGGAAGGGGCCGTCTGATGGAAAAGTAAAGTGGTGAAAATGCTCTAAGTGTATCGTACACTGAAACTAATATGTGGATGAGACATTTTTCTCTGGTTTTAGGAGCTCTGAAGGTGATGTGTGTTTAATTGGAGTTGAGAAGTTAGATGAAGCTGTGTAAACTGGCAGGAAATCATGGAAAGATCATCACAGTTCCCACATGCCACAATTACCTTTCCAGCAGCGAGAGGTAATTGGCATCTTTGCTGTGTTTGGAACATCATTTCAGAGTTGTTATGGAGGGTTGTGTGGCAGCCTGCTGATTATTTCATTCAGTGCTTTCAAACCTTCAGAAAAAGGTGGCATCTAGTGAAGTGTGATACTAGTGAGCTCATTCTTGTCTTTGATGAGGAAAAGTACAGACGGGGCAGGAAACACGGAACTTTCTGCGTGCCAGTCGGTAAAAACAGTGAGAACAAGCTGATCAGCAGTTTTTGTGAAGCACAGATTCTGAGCTCCGATACACAGACAAAAGTGTTTATAATATTTAGAATGTAATATTTTCATATTTTATTTGCATATGTCCAGTGCACTTGATGGACATAAACTATAGTCCAACATATGACTTTTGTTTATCCATCTCTCCATTATCTGTGGAGGGTCTGTAGTCTATATCCCAACTGCAACAATGTGGTGTAGGGGGACATAAAAGAAAAGAAAAAGTATGCATGTCCATAAATCCAATAAAAAGTAGGACAGAGCTGCAACAGCAGTGAATGTAACAGTCCTAACATGTAGCATCACAACATAATGCAGTTGGCTTGTGTTAATGACAGGCTACTTGGCCTTAATTGGAAGTGATGCTGGGCTCCCAGTGTGGGCAGGAAGGCACAGATGTGCCAGATGTGCCTGATGTTAGCACAGATGAACAAAGTGATTAATCAGCTAGTCACACTTTTTTCTCTTATGACTTTGGTTTTGGAGGCTAAAAAGTAATTATGGGATAATTAGGGATTCTTTATTTCAAAATACACTATAGAGACAAAAGTATTGGGACACATCTCTTGTGGATTAGAGGTACACTTTATAGACAAAAGTATTTGGTTGGAGCTGTTTCTCAGGGTTTGGGCTCGGCCCCTGACTTCCAGTTAAGGGAAATCTTAATGCTTCAGCATACCAAGACATTTTGGACAATGCTATGCTTCCAACTTTGTGGCAACACCTTTGGGATGAACTGGAACAGAGATTGTGAGCCAGGCCTTTTGGTCCAACATCAGTGTGTGACCTCACAAATGCTCTACTGCATGAATGGGCACAAATTCCCACAGAAACACTCCAACATGTTGTGGAAAGCCTTCACAGAAGAGTGGAAGCTGTTAGAGCTGCAAAGCTGTCTGTGTGCTTAGAATGAGACGTCATTGAAGTCCCTGCTGGTGTAATGATGAGGTGTCCCAATACTTTTGTCTATATAATGTATAAGTACCGTCCTCAAGTGAGGTGCAACATTAAAACAGGTCAATGGCGTCTAAAGTGGGAAAAAAAACCTCTAAGAGGAAGCACACTTCAACTGCTAGGAAGAAGAGAAGAGAGGCTTTTGTGCTTTTAATAAAGAGGCAGCTTCAGTTTAAGTATTTACTGTTGTTGCTCCAATCAATGAGCTGAAAACCCAAAGGCATCTCACTCACTGTATTTGTTGAATCTGCCCGTGAGGTACCAAGACATCCTGGAGAAACGGCTTGTCATCTGTCTTCATTCATCTCGCTGTGACTCGTGTTAGTGCTCAATTATCTCTCCACAGTTTGTCTTCATTCTGCAGAAGGTGATTTAAAGGATGGGAGGAGAGAGAGAGAGAGAGAGAGAGAGGGTGACTTTGACTGAGCGATGTTAAATGGGAAGCAGACCAACAGTGGGCTGAAGAAGTGGTCACGTTGTAGATTCACTGAGGGAGTAAAGTGTGGAGGACAAAAAAGCACTGAATGCGTCAAACTGCTCTTTTTGCTGCACCACTTTTAAGAGGGAGAACAAATGCTGTCTGTGTGATAAAGACAAAAAACAACGCGCTGCATGTTTACAACAAGTCCTCCAAACAAAATGACGGAATACGTTGGGAAGAGTAATGTGTTGAGGCGCAAAAACAGCTTGGATGAGTTGAGGGAATGAACATGTTTGGATTAAAATAAGCAGCCCGTCCGTCCAGCCTCACCCTCCTCCACATGAGCGCTTTGTTACTCTCTCATACAGACACCTGTCTTCCTTCTGTACTCCCATCACAATAACTATAACCACTAAAGGGCACAGTCCTTTTGCAGCTCAGTGACTAATGCTGTCCTTCTGGGAGGACAGTATCCATATTCTCTGTGTAGTTTGTGGGCCTACGTACAACGTGTCTTCCTGTTGCGGCTTGTTGCGACTTTGACCTGTTGAAATGTATGTTTTCTGCATAGACGTGTGATGCAGAAGTGAGGTTTTGCCGGGCGATGGCAGACATCGTGGCAGCCCCGCCTCGTTTACGACGCGGTTACCCGAGACGTTGCAGATATAAAAAAAAATACTAAACAAAACTAGAATACAAAAATTCTAAAAAATTCTAAATACAAAACTAGAAATCCAGGTTTGCACTTAAAAATGCCAGTCACGTCAATATCTGATCAATCCAATTCACAGTTAAGTGGTTTGCACACCATGGCAGCCTTTTACTGTAATGGGGGGTTCAGGTGTAGCAGCGTGCTAGAGTTACTGTCTACAGCGTAGAACAGCAGGAATGTGAAGATGACATTTCCCTGCGGCATGTCTGCCCTCGACGGACACTGTTTCACTCAGATCAGCAGATCAAGACCTGATCACTTTACATAGGGCCGGATTGTAACTGCTGTAACTACACACACACACACACACACACACACCTATGTCTCGGTTCAGGTCAGAAGCAGATATGCTGGAGTCTGCTGCCCATCATAGCTGCATTGATTTCCTTTCTCCTGCGTCAGGCTGTCTTGTCAACAGACTCCTCCGAGCATGGAAGATGAATTATTCACAGGACAACTTTGCCAGGTCCTGTAAATAAATACTTAAATAATATTGGGCCCCACAAGCCACAGGTCTCAGCTTACTGTGAGGTGGGGCTTTGAGGGGAAATCTGCCCTAAATATACGTAGTCGTTCATCCACGCTCCATGTTGGAGCGATGGCGTTCTGTCCTACACTGCACATACAGCTGGAGTCCAGAGAGGTTATTGTTTTTGTAGCTTTTTGCAGTACATTTAAATGTGCTCCCCCCTAAAAAAAAAAAAACAACCTACAAACTTATGTTTGATTGGCTTGATTTTGTTTTATCGAAAATTATGTTAAATAAATGCTGGAATCTGTAACGTCTTTATGTCACCATCACTTCTTGAGTTTTGTTTATATCCATCAAAACTGGGCAGATTTGCAGGAGCTCTTAATGAAACTGCAGCGTCCTCATCAGTCTGTCATGGTGTGCAGGATTTAGACCTGGACTCTTAAAGGAACATCACCTGCTTTTGGAGCAAAGGTGTGAAAAGGAGCTAAAACAGAAATCACAGCTGAACCCATTCCTCAGACTGGTAATCAAAAGTGAGATGCTTAAAAATTGCTTCCAGTCTTTTTTATATCATATTAAAACCCAGCTAGATGCATTTCGTGATGTTAAATTAAGCAAAAACAAGAAACAGCAAGAAAGTAACATCATTTGACCGTCTGTGGAGTAGCTACAATTACACTAATGGACGCAGTCTGAAATGTATCTCCTCCTATTTTTAATTGTTTTCCTGTGAAAACCTCTTGGAGGGGTCACGTGCAGCATATCTGATAACAGCAGAGATCAAATGAGCTGGGGGACACCTTATAATTAATAAACCAAATGCCAGGCAGATTTTAAAGTAATAAGTCTGGCTGCGTGAGCACCGTCCCATTCAGGGTCAGCTTACAGTGTCAGAGCCGCATGGACTCCCCTTGGCACCCATCAGCACATGTGAAGGAATTTTCCTTCTTCTGGCTAATGATAATATGACACAGTGCTTCACCAGGTCACTGTCAGAGCAGTAGTTAAACTGCGCGTCTCCTAAGGACGGCTGGTTTGGGAAGCTGTCCTGATAAGGCTGCCTCCGTCTCCCAGGGCAACCAAGGCCAACAGATATGAAGTGCTCAGCTTCAGACTCTTACAGACAAACTGCATGACTTAGGCCAACTTTGATTAGCGTATTCACTTGTTGTACAAACACGTAGTCTCTTACAACAATCAGCCGCAACATCAGCACCACCACAGGTGGAGTGAATAACATTAATCACTGATGTAAAATGCGGCAGGGGCTTGGGATCTGGCGTTCTTTGACGCACACCTCCTGTCCAGTGGCAACGGCTCTTCCTGTCAGCAGCAGGCTCCCCCCAGGTGAACAGTGTTCCCGAGTCAGATTTAGAAAACAGCTCAGGAATGTCTGAAAGAGCACAACAACAGACCCCCCAGATCCCAACCTGATCGAGAATCTGTGGGATGTACTGGAATATACTTAATCCACATTCCCACCAGGTAAGGCCCCCCACCTGGAGGCCCCACTCTCAATGAACAGGACCCAAAGGATCCGAAATCCCCCCAGAGGTCCTGGTCCCTCCCCCTGACAGCTCAGAGCTGTTTTGCAGCACAAATGGGAACCTACAAAATATCCAGCAGGTGGTTTTAATGTTGCAGCTGATTGGTGTAGAGTTTAAAATACCTTAATTAGTGTATCTTGTTAAAGATAAAAGCACACAAATACAACATAGAATAGAGAGGAACTTTAGCAATAAAGGGGAATCCCATGACTCTACCTCTTCATCCTGACTGGCTGTTAAGTGAGGGGGACAGATGATAAATGAAATGACTATGTAAAGGGGCGGTCATGTTGTGATTGCTACGCTTCATAGGTTTAATCCTTCAGTGTGAAGCAGCAGGTCTTAACCCCGATTTGTGACTGCCTGTCACTTTACGAGCTTTGGATTAAAAAAATCTGCCATGTGGCGTTTGCTACACGTAATGAGGTTTGTAATAAGATCAGCCTGCATGACACTGGGATCACAGCTAGTTCTCTGTTACCGAGCGCTGGGCTTTGATCTGAGCAGACAGCTCTTTCTCTCTCCGTGTGGATTTGGTGGATTGACAGAAGAAAAGGAGTTAGCCTTGTTCCCTCTGTCTGCTCAGTGTGTCTCTTTTAATGCATAGCTCAGGCACTCTTTCATTTAACTGTGGCCACTTCAGGGAAGAGGAACGAAGACTCTTGGTAATAATGGTTAGTTCGCTGTCAGCAAACTCTTACAGTTTCAGTTTGAACTGTTCATGGCCCTTCTTCGGAAAACAAACAATGGTTTTCACTATTGATCGTCTGCCATTATGTTTGTTTTTGTTATCTTTATGACATTTTCTTTAAACCCAGTGTGACTTCTTCAGATTACTTGCTTTGTCCTTCCGACAGTCCGGATCCCACACTGTAAATAAATTTGGGGCTGTTTCTACTCAGAAGTTCTACCAGTTCCAAAAGTGTTTCCTTTTACATTTTCTCAGTCTGAAGAGTCACTTCTTCATTTCATACAAAGAGCTTACAGCTGCTCCTGTTGGAGCCACTTCATTCCAGCACTGGTACAAAGCCAGCTGGTGAAACTGCTCCCGGGGAATTTAACGTGGGTGGGATTCAGGGCTGATCTTCATCATACTTGGCCGTGTTTTCATTATTGTGACAACCAAGACTTATCTTAAAACAATGCACAGACAGTTTTGGTCATACGTGCTTTCTTCAAGCTATGAAAAAGAAGCTTTTCAGGAGTTTTAACTCTCCAGCTGTGCATGCTGGGAAGTCGGCTGATATGCTGATCACGCCATGGCTTGACTGAACTCTGTGCAGTACATTCATCCAACTCATCAAGTCAAAACAAAAGGAGTCGGGTTTATAGGTTCCGGATTGGTCTGAAAATGAAAACAGGAAAGTTTAATTAACTTTGATGAGGTGTGATTCCACTAAATTATTGCAAAAAAATGTTTGACAGTGTAAAGATATTTGTGTCAATGTTATATAAACTAGAGAAAAATGGGAAAATCAAGTGTTCTACTTTTTCACTTGATAAATAAATATAATTCATTATCAAAATTGTTGCAAATTTACAGTTGATTTACTGATAGAGTGACACATATACGGTTTGGGTGTGGTGAAGTGATTAATCGATTCTCCCCCCCTTCCATTGACCGGCCGAGGTGCCCTTGAGCAAGGCTCTTAACCCCTCCAGTCTCGCCTCACATGGCAGCCCACTGCTCCTGTGTGTTTCACTGCATGTTGCATGTGTGTGTTCAATCAGTGATGGGTTAAATGCAGAGACAGAATATCGGTGTATGTAAAAAATACACTGACAATAAAGGTTTGAAGTGTATAAGCTTGCAGAGCCGAGCATTAAGTCTGTGCATGTGATTTTCCCGTGTGCTGCGTTCGCTGCCTGTCCCGTGTCAACAGAGTACACATGAACGTCACACAGCCCTCCGCTGGCCCTGTGGGTCACGCATCGAGCTGAGGGTGACACAGCTGCACACCGACCTCCTGCAGCGATCCTACGAAGCCGAGCGAAACCGGCAACCCGAATCAAAACCCTCTTTCCGCTTTTAATGGATTTGCTCAGCGGGGGGGAGGGAAGGATGCATACGTGTTCGCTTGTGTGAGCTCGTCGTGACTCGAGGACGCTTTCGCTTGAACTCGGCTCAAGAGGAGTGGACAAGATGGGAGGCGGCAGTGATGAGAAGAGCGTCATCAGGGTCATATAACAGTGAGGGCTGCACGGTGAAATACGCCATCTCCAGGATTAAAGACACACGCTTAAAGTGCTTGAATTTTTAATACAGCTTGTCATTAGGTATTGCCTTGAGTTTTATCATTTTCACTAACAGGAAGTCTGTGGTCGTTACCTTTTCTGTCGCTCCTCTTCTGTCGTAGGTCCAGTTAAGGCACTTCAACCTTCACTTGGCCTTTTTATTGCCAAACAAGGAACTGAGGCAAAGTCCTGCTTCATCAGAAGGACGTGTTGCATCACACGACATGTCAGGAGCTTTTCACTGCGGTTCTTAACCTGCACTTTTCCTTTGCACTCATGCATTTTCTTGTTTCCAGTGCATGAACACAAGCAAGAGCACAAACCCTTCAGCCCTGACGAAAAACTCGTCTCATCTCATTCCAGTTGCAAGCAAAACTCACAAAACATAATTGCTCATAACAACAGATAACAGCACGTGTAGAAATTTTTTTTAAAATAATTTCATGACAACAGCGAAACAACAGGAAATTCGGGATATTTGTGAAGATATTTTTGATGTTTATTGATATCTACCCTATCCATATATAACATGTTTTTCTGCCTTTTTACCTGTCTGTCCTTAATGTCAGCTGTCTACCTGTCAAACCGCCTGTTTCTCTGCTGAAAAATAAGAGCAAGCAAAGAAAGACTGAGAGAGCGAGTGAGAGAGAGAGAGAGAGAGAGCGAGCAGTAATTGCTCCGGGGATTGTATCCACATTCGGTCACTACTGGGGAGATTGGTGACATCCACCATATTGATCAGTGCATTTAACACCCACCCGCAGGCACACACACACACACACACACACACACACACACACACAGTACAACGTGATCTCACAGCCACACTTCTCATTTCAAAAATGGCACATTTCTGTTGTCCTTCCTGCAGTCTTTTCCTTGCCCTCGTCTGTCCATAGTCTGCATTTTCTGCTGCACTGACAGGAAACCCCAAAACAATCTAAATGGTTCACACACACACACACACACACACACATACAGGATAGTAAAGTAAAACTTTGCTCTTGTTTCAGAGGTCAGACAGGATAATATTCTGCTGGTTTTGAGTGAGTTAAAGAGGAGAAGACTGCAAGATAAAGGATGAAAAAAGTGAGAGATAACATGTGGGTCCCTTCTTTCTTTTGTGCCTCGTCTGACGTCTCACAGCAGGCTGCAAATCATTTTGATTTTCATTCAAAAAATTCTCAGATTGCTAACTAATTGAAAAAGAAAAGCATTGAGTTGTCATCAGTTAGAAGCAGGAATAAAGATGTTTATTAGCAGCTGATCTCAACTCATCAGCTAATCATTTAAGGGGATTTAGGGATTCATTTAATTGTTCTTTTTTATTGTGTTTTTATTTTATTTCATGAAGTCTCTACTTTAAGACCTGAACTTGTAGAGGATGGTACGTGTGGCGTTTACGTCACTTTTATTTGCTCCATGCGTCGCTGTGTTCACTGCAGATTTCCTCCCAGGAAAAACAATAAGAAGTCATCTGTAAGTCGAGGATTTTTCAAAACCGCATTAACATTATTACAGCATCATTACACGTCCTCACCCTCTGAGTCAACAGTTTGTATGAATGGTGAGAGTCTGTAATGCGAGGAAGTGGAGGGGAGTCACCTGACTCTCCAGTGCGGCTGAAATCATATTGACTGAGCTGTCAGCGAGACATACAGACCTCTCATGCATCTGATATGCAGATGACTACATGCCTCCCTCCCTCCCTCCCCTCCCCTCCCCTCCCCTCCCCTTCCTCTCTGGTGTGGTGAGCCCTCCTCATGTATTAATGACGTGTCGATAAAGAGCTCTCCTGTTACACCCGCGCCCATCTTTAACCTTCATGCTGATCTCTGTTTGTGTGTGTCTGCCCTCTGTCGTCGCAATCTTTCATTATTTACTACTCATCTCTGTCTGGCAAGGGCTTGTGTGTGTGTGTGTGTGTGTGTGTGTGTGTGTGTGTGTGTGTGAGAGAGAGAGAGAGAGAGAGAGAGAGAGAGAGGCCAGCAATCGCCTCTCGGTAAACAACCACGGCCAATGACACGAGTGACCCTCAGAAAAACACATACACACACAAACAAAACAAAACACACCCACACACTCACCCACACACACACCTTTCTAACCTCATCCCTCCTCTGACCACATCTCATTTCCGATCGATATGTTTTAAACGAAGCTCCGTGCACCCAAAAACAAACTTTGCCTGCTCGCTTGCTGTGTGTTTGTTTTATTGTATAGGGGAAGATTCAGGTGTGGTTTTCAGGGTTGGTCTGGGATGCCCTTTAGGTTGTCTTCAGGCGACAGCGAGAGAGATCCATCATCCCTATCTCTGACACCTCAGCCTGCCTGGGCTCGGCGCTCTGAAGCCACATTAGCTGCTTCAGTGTCAGAAAGGAGGCAAGAGGCCTTGCTTTACACATACGCAAAAGCATAACTGTCATAACACTACATGGCAAATTCATTTTAAAGCTACTTACTGGATTAAATAAATCCACGTACCTATAAAACAGATGAGCCCGGTTTCATTCCCAGGGCGTCAGATTTCACCGTTTTGTCACATCCGTCATGCTGAAAGTATCCTGGCATCCCATGTGAAACCAGACAACGCAGATCTTTTCCTAAAAGCTGAGGTTTTCATCCAAAAACTTAACCACAGTGGCGTTTTAAGCTAACTACATCTTGTGGCAGGAAGACTTTGCATGTTGCACAAAGATGCCGTGTGTCTTGATGCGGCGCTCGTGACGCAGCTTTCATTTATTCGTTTGTTTTGCTTTCCAGCAGCTGGAAACAAGATTAAGACTGTACAGACAACCCGAAACCGCCCAACGCATCATGTGTTTACATTTAGGCAAAGTGGGCTCAGCTGTTAGCGTCTCCTGTTTATGATGCACCCATGAATGTACAGACTGTCGCTGGATTGTAATAGAGAAAACTCAAATGTGTAATGGTGATGATTCTCAGCACACTTCTGAATCAGCCTTATTTTTTTCTGTTCTGGGACTCTCATTCCTTGTCTGCATCAACATTTGGTACTGACAAAGCACTAGTACTAGTACAACTGTTGGAAACCTACATACAAAAACGTCACTGAACGGAGTTAGTTTTGCTCAGTAACTGTGAACTTGATTTGACTGATTCCAGAATTTTATCTGTTGTATCTGCAAAATATTGTGTAACCAGCATGAATAAGGGACATGGGACATACAAATGTAAATGCCTCTTTCTCCCCAGTGGACCCTTGACGCACCCTCCCAGTTTGGCAGGCTATTTAAGCTGCAAAAACTTCTGCCTGTCAATGTACTGCCACCCTGCATCAGTCAGTCATTTGAATCATGACTTGTCTGACTGAAATACCTTAATACATAACACTGACTGACTGAAAACTATATGTGGCGCTCGGTGCACTTATGCAATAACACACAGTAGACTTTAACTTCTGCATACCAGTTTTATTCATCAGGACAGTTTGCAGAGGCAAGCAGCATTTTTCAAAACCAATTAGAGCTGTGGCGCTGACACCTAAACGATCCCTGCGTGATCTTTCACAGTCCTGCAAAGGCTGAGACCGGTGCTTTGATTGGGGATCCATATGTTTCTAGCATGGCAAAGCACGAAGCGTATTAACGAGGAGCCACTGATGTCCCCTTGAAGCCGGGGCTCGAACATGGCAACATGTCCATGACTTTATCTGTAATCATCTGGAGCTTGATCCTGGTCTGCCGGTTGTTGCCTGCCTCTCTGCTGCCAGTTTTGTCCGTACCTTCGTGAAGGAAGGAATTAAGATACAGATTTGGCCAGGTCCACTACACATTTACACCATTTTTGTGTGATATTCGATTAATAAACATTCAAAATAACAGTGATTAGTAATCATGAGTCCTTACCTTCTAGCCATCTTTTTCATGTCACGGTTGTATTTGTACTCTAAACAAAGGAAAATGAGGATGAAGTAACATTAGAACAGTATTATAATCTAATACCATGACTGAAAATATTTAGTTTACACAAACATTTAATGGAAATAATTTCCAACAAACTGTAATGCAGTTGTAAGTTGATATCAATTAATTATTGTAATTATCAATCATTTAATTATTAATTATTATTTTTAGTTGAGTTTAATTCTGTGATGGCCAGTGGTTGAATGGATAATGAAAGACCACATAGTAAAACACAGTTGTAATAATATAAAATATACAGTTTGTAGGAGAAGTTAGAAGTTACATCAATAATAGTGAAACGATTCAGTAAACATTTTTAAATAGCTGCCTGTTTAGAAAGTGAAGTGCTACCAAAAGCAAGTTGCACTTGTTTACCTCACCTACTTGCACTATACTTCACTCTGTACTACCTCACTTTTGTACACCTCCAGAACCATATTTATTTTACTTATCTTATCAGAATTCCTTTATTTATCCCCAAAGGGAAATTCTTTAAATCCTTTAATTTTAATTTTGTTTTACCTTATTCTATTTTATTTTATTCTATTATTATACGTTACGTTTATGTATACACCAATCACTGAGACAAATTCCTAGTAATGTGAAACCTCTTCACTTACATGGCAATAAAGACAATTCTGATTCTGATTAAAAAAGTTTAACTTGTTTAAAGTTAAACTTTAGCCTGTTTACATTAAGCTGAAAGCAAATGCATGTTAAGTTGTTGTTTACCTCTCATTGCATTCTTGGCGCCCCTAAACCCGGCTTTTATACGTCCAAACAAACCCTCGCCGGGTTCGGCCATGAGGACGACCAGCGTCAACACGAGGAAGATCATAACACACTTCATCCTGAAAAACAAAAACACATCAGAGAATCGAGAATCGTTCACTCTCTGTGCTGCTGCTCATCGCAGCTCGTCCCAAAAGCCGTGGACTTTTCCTTCTCACCTTTCAGTCTCAGGTCTGCTGTCAAAGAAGGCAAAGCGTGAGATGCACAGGTGATGTGGACGTCTTTGCTGAGCAGCTTTGAGACACTTGTCTTTTTATAAGGATGGGGATCAAATACACTTTCTTACAGCTACGTGACTCAGTCTTTAGTCGTTTTGTCATAGTATTTTGCAATGCTAGGTGCTGAAGAGGGATGGCAAGATGTTGAACTAATCTCTAAGTCGTACTTGACTTGAGTAAGATTTGAGACTTGAGTAAGTGACGAGATTAAAAGCGTTTTCATCTGTTTGAGGAAGATGTTCTGAAACTGAACAGAATGTTTCAAAGGGCACAGAAAGGTGAAATTATGAAAGATTCCAGAGTGAACTATTAAATGTCCAAGTGGCGTTAGCTGATCCGTGTTTTGGAATAAAAGTATGTCACATAAAAACAATTGCATAAAAATTGTTGAAAAGTAAAAAGAGGTTAGTTTATTTATTATTTTGTACATTTAATGAGTAGTTTTCTTACCAGAGGTGAATAGTGAATAACATGAATCGTGTTATAATCCCATGTTCTGTGGGGAAACTTTGGCGTCTGGCGATCATGTGGCCGTTCTTTGAATCCTCTGCCTCCCAACCCCACCCACCCCATGGCAACGGCTCTTCCCATCAGCAGCAACCTCCCCCCAGGCGGACAGTGTACCCCCGTCACATTTCAAAAACAGCTCAGGGATGACTCAAGGATCCCAACCTGATCAAGAATCTGTGGGATGTGCTGGAATAAACAGAATCCACCCACCCATCAGGTGTGGCCCCCCACCTGGAGGGCACAAATGAGGACCTGCAAAATATCCAGCAGGTGGTTTTAATGATGCAGCTCATTGCTGTGTGATGAACTTCAATTTCAACAAAATAGTCTCATCTTTCAGGCTTATGTGATGGAAGTTTATTTTGAAGTCTTATAACGGTACATGATAAGCTTAAATCTAAAAACCAAACCTGAAAAAAATCCATGATGTTGTAAAAAGTGACCTTCGTGTTGGTTCTTGCTTTTTGTTAACCGTCACTGCTGAATCGCTGTCAGCTGGAGTCTTTGGTCATGTTTGAAACAGTGACTAACAGCCAGAGAGCAGCAGCCATGACGCAACACACAGATAAGGACCTGTTGTATATCCCAACCAGCAGCGTGTCCAACTGAATCAGACATGGATCCTCCAGAGGAAGGTGTGCCACAAACGTCACTGTGCTAGTCGCTAATCAGCTCAAAAGAGCGAAGAAACACTTCAGTTTTTGGTGCTTAACCGTGTGAACAAAACACTTTCTGTCTTTGGCCTTTGAACTACGAGCTCTTTATTAGTCCTGTCTCTCTGAGCAGCAAAAGAGCTTTTAAAGTTGGACTTAAAGATGTTTAAAGGTGTAAAGTGCAGGCTCCATCCTGTCTCTCTGCTCCTGCCTGTCTCTGTGCAGCTCACACAGACAGACCTGCAGCTCTTTGTGGCAGACCAAGAGAAGTGGTCACAGCTGTAACCTGGTTGCTATGTTTCTACAGAGCCCCACCTCGAGCTGTTATTGGCTGGAGACTACAGACCACTGAAACGCCCCGACATGGCGAAGTACTGAGAAAATGAGGAAATAACAGGCGGGGTGGGGGTGGGAGGGTTTCAGCCGATAAGACACAGCACCGCACAACTGCTAGAGGCTCGAAAGGACCAAAAGAAATTACTTTTGAATCAGTCTACACATTTTTTCTTTTGGAAAACTGCTGCATATTTTACTTTCGATAAAACCGACACCTCCATCATCCGCCTGTTAATGTATGACAACAGTCCTGTTACTCAGAAACAAAGAGCAAGTCTTTGCCAGAGTGATTATTTCTAAAACTGATCACATTTTTATTTTTAGATCTACTAGAGTTAACGTAAACATTTACCTCGAGCTAATTAATTAAACAATGTTCTTCATTTTTATCACTTCTTTGCTTCAATAATCCCACAAAACAAACAAGGTCTTTTGTATTGCAGCTTTATTCAGCATGATGAGCAGTTTTAAGTTTGTTTTTTTTATTATTTTTTTTTTACACATTTGTTAATTTATCCAATTATTTAATGCTCTGCAAAGCAAAGAGATGAAGATATCTTCGGGCAGAACAGATTCATCCATTATAAGAGCAGGCTCGTTGACGGTGCCGTGTTCTGTACCTGTTTGAATAAAAAGTTAGAGAGTGGGAGGAAAAAAGGTCAGTCAACATACTTTACTCTCTGTTAAACAATTTGAAATTTAACATCAATGAAATGATCAGACAAAATAAAATATTCAAAGACGTGATTGTTGTTGTTGTTGTTGTCTGTCTCACTGATATTTACAGTAATTACTAGTCAGAAATACTTACCGTGAAATCACCCTGCCAGCTAAAGAGACAAAAAGATGGACAGGATGTAAAAGAACAATGTTATCATCTTACCACATTTAAGTGTTTGTTGAGATTTGTACATGAGTGAAGCTGTCTTTACTTAGGGTTAGATTTAGTAAATAAGAGATTTGGTAAAACACATAACTTGAAGTTGGAAGTAGTTAGTGTGTTCACTAGTGAAAATGTTGAATATATTCCTGTTTTATACCAGTGTCGGTCGCAGACTAAAGAAGCCTGCTGTTTGTGTAAGTCTGAGATTTATTTGCTGCTCCAGGTGCAGATTTACCTCTCAGTCCTGCCCTGCCAACCCTAAATAACCGGGAGGCTCCTCTGAATAAATGTCCCAGGAAACATTCTCCAGGTTCAGCCATGAGGACGACCATGAGTGACAAGACAAGAAAGATCACAACACACTTCATCCTGAAATAGAATAAAACACACTCAGAGTCAGCTGCTACCTTGCAGTTTCATTTGTATTTTCTCCCTCCAGATATTCTACATTTGTATGCACTGACTCACTGTATTGTACTCTATATGTATACTTAACTTTATATGTTTAGTATACATCAAATACTTCATTTTACTAACCGTAAGTGTCAGCTAATTAGCATATCCTAATTGCTTTGTGGTTATATAAGTAAATTAAAGATGACTTATTAGCTTTTTACCTTCCCACAGATTGATAGTCAGAGTCAGAGACTGTTGGCAGAAAGAAGTCAGACGGTCTGGGGTCTGCAGCCGATGTGAACTTTTGTATCTGACAGCAGTAAGATGTAAGTGGTGTAGGTGGGGCTGAAGTCACTTCTCAGAGTTAGTGCATTGCACCCTTTTAAGCTCAGTAGGGGTTTATTTAACTTTAATTTGTCATCTTGCAAAGTTTCCTAGTCGTGAGAAAGTGGTCAGACTCAAGATTCAACTTCCCTCTGTGAGGAGACTTTGTAAACTGAAGAAAATGTTTCACACAGTGACAGTCCATGCAGCTATTTATTGCAGCAGCAGTAAATTCATTTCATATTAGAGATATTGCTAGAGCACACAGGGGCCGTATTCATCTGGCTGGACAGTGGCTAATATGCTGTTAGCAGGCTAAAATCATCCTGATTGTTCTCATTAAGCTAATTTGTTTTTTTGAGGATTGCATTGTTTATCCTGGATGAACTGATCTGCACTACACTGGTATTACTGGTACACTTATTTTGAAATAAAGGCTAATGTGCTGAATGTGCTCCTGGTTTTGGAGAAGAGTGAATTGAACGCATCCGTTCAAAAGTGAAAATTAACGATAGTCCGTTAAGAGTTAGTTATTAGTTCTAAGCCATTCATTGGAGATCCAGTTGTAAGTGACACAGTCAGAAACACAGCCTATGATTGGTTGGCAAACTCTACCTAAGGTATCATGGGATTGCCAATGGAAGGATAACAATCACGATAACAACTACGATAACCATTTTTAACAAAGAATATGGACATATAATTCCACAAACCATTGTATTTATCATTTTGGTACTTATTTTAGGATACGATACGATACGATTGCACTGGAGCCCCAGCACTGGTGGAGGAGACTGGAGGCTGGGACATGGACTCGTTCTTTATTTCTTTTTTTCTTTTTGCAACTGTGAATGTAGTTCAAAAATTGTGAACTTGTTGGGATCCTCTTAGCTTGCGCTGTGATCAACTGGCACACCCTTCTGCAGCCACTTCCTTAAACATCCAAATTTATGCTAAATGTACATCTCACAATGTGTAATGACTGCCAGTCCTCAGTCACATATTCAGAAGACTTTTAAGTATTGACTGTACAAGGCAGACTGAATATTTTTTTCTTTCCCATACATTGAAAGAAACCCAAAAACTGTTTGCTCAAGTAGATTAAAGTGATCTGTACTATATTAGACCTGCAGAGGATGTGAATTTCTGTGCCCATGAAGTACCCATCTCAAGGGTTGAAATACGCCATATGAACAAACATACTGGGACACATCTGGTGTAAAGTTCAGTTGTCCCAATACTTATGTAATGATTCTAATGTATTATTTGCAATGATTAGTTGTTTCCTCAATCTGCTCCCCAATCATAAAATGTGTCGCAACACAACCCAGACCGATATCTGTGGTGGCTAACAGTCTGGTTTGATTGTGAAAGTGTGCAGGTCACCGTGACTGTGCAAGAACATTTATCAGTGTTCAGTACAGCGATGCTGCTTTGGCAGGCAGCGGGAAAGAGACACTCGTGTGAAAATGTAGTGAAGGCTCGGTGGCACCTACATTATAGATTATTTTTTATCACAATCAAGCCAGAAAAAAGAGTACAACCAATCTAAGGGAGAAAATCCCAGAGGTTTGCTAGCTGACATTAGGAAATCATGCAGCACTTACACTGAATGTACTCAGTCTTCCCAGCAAAGTGTTTTTAAAAAAGTTAAATATAAGCATCATTCAAGAGTCACAGAGCCATATCACATATTCTATTTTTTAGTTATTCCTTATCAAAGGGCAGAAGGTGTTTTTGTCATTTGTGATATTTTACGAAATAAATAACTACTGACTTGGTTAGAAGTTTTACCTATTAAATGTTCCTGCTTACGCTACACTTTCTTTCAGTTTGTTTAATAAAAGAGCACTCGGGTGTGTTTGTGTTTAGTTATGTCTCACTGTGAAATGCAATACTATCGTCCACAACTCAATTCAATTCAGTTCAGTTTATTTATATTGCGCCAATTCACAATAAATGTTAGAGCAGGTCCAGACCAAACTCTTATTATTATAGTATTAAATTTTGCAAAACAGAGAACCCAGCATTCCCAAGCAAGCACTTGGTGACAGTGGTGAGAAAAATCTGCCTTTTAGAAGGCAGAAACCTCAGAGCAGACCCCGGCTCTAGATGGGCGACCATCTTCCTTGACTGGCTGGGTTGTGAGTGAGGGAGGCCAACATTCATCTGTTTACGTTATCCTGCATGTACATTATAGCTTCTACAGCAGGATTACACACGAAGAAAATATCAGTCCATTGCATGCTAACTTGTGCTTCACTTTCATTAAATGAGACAAAATTGAGGCTGGTGGACACGGCGCTTCTTAAGGTCGCTGCGTGTCCGGCTGATCGTACACCAGAGTACTCATGTTTATAGGTTTCTAACCGGAGATGTATGAATCAAATGGCCTGAATTATATATAACATGTCCCATTTTATACTTTTATACTTCAGATTTTACACTGTTAGTATTTTCTTTAAACAAAATTCTTAAGTCAAAGCTATTATAATCTCACAGAGGTGACCGGGACAACTGTCAGTGAAGTGACATGAGTCAAATGAAATCTTAATATTCAGGGCTAAAAAAAACTAATTGATTACATAAAATGTTTATTTAATATGTGTGTGCATTTAAAAATTCTCTTCCGTGTGCATGAAGATTTGGATTTATACCATTTCCTAGATATGTTGATAAACTTTGTGCTGTATTCTAGTAGTCTTTGTAACCACGCATTAGCACATTAACAAAATGCTACAAATGTCAAGTACCTTATAGAGATACATTACAAATATATATACTTCTGCATAATTTCCATACCAGTTTATTCATATTTTTTCTGTGAATAAAGTAAGGGAGAAATGTTTTGCTGTATTGCGATGCACATTTATTTGCATTACTAATATTTTTTAATGTCTCTTCAATCAATTGCAGAGCATGAACAATGTTAAGCATTTTTCTGGCCTTTTCAGAAGGCCCATCAGACTCTGAGCTTCTAGTTCATAGCTTCCCGCTCTCGGTCATATAAGGCCTGGTCTTGCAGCTCTCTTTGCTGTCCAGAATGTCCCCCAGTGATAAGTCTGGTGGGTAGAGAGGAGATTAAGACAGCTCAGTTCCAGAACACCCCAACACTCAACCAGTGCACTCGTGAATTATTGTACCATATGCATCAAGTATGATCAAGCAAACACAAATACTTACCTGTGGATGGTCTTGCCAACTGAATAACAAGAGAGGATGGAACCGTCATTAGAATGTAATCCAGTCAGAAATACGATTAGGACATTGTTTTTTGTAATAAGTAATCATAAGTTGTTGTAAGACATTTTGAACATACTCATACAAAGTGTGTCTCATGAGATTAGGGCTTTGGCATTGTTGGTCATTTTATTTCAAACTTCAAAAATATATTACTATTATCTCTCTGTCAAGGTAGCACTACAAAACTCTCACGAAGCAGAGTTAGAGTAGAGTTAGTAGAGTTAAAAGTACTCAGACTGAAGTTCAGGTTCACGCTAGGCTACACATTATGTACACTATAAGGTCATGATGTTTCAATCAAGACAAAACCAGCAGTCCCCACTCCAAAGGTGTTTTTATTCAGACTTCCCTCCTAGGCCAGGTGCATTTCATTAAGCAATCAGGATACACAACACCGGGTCAGAAGGGACAAACAGCACAAAGGAGCACATATGACCACAACAGATTGGTTACCGTGAACAATTCCATGGAAAATGTGGTGCAGGAAAGCGTCCCCGGGTTCAGCCATTAGGACCACCAGGGACAAGACAAGAAAGAGTGTGACGGCCTTCATCCTGAAAATGAAAACCAAACATATCACAGGGGCAAAGTTTAGACCATCTGTGACATGGATTTTACAAAAAGCTTCAAATTACGATGCATACGCCAAAAATTCTCAGCAGTGTGTCCTAAGTGAAGCAAGGCGAGATACTCACGTATTTCCACTGACGAGGATGAGGGTCAAAGGCTGTTATCAAAGCGAGCTTAGCGAAGGAGTGTGAGATGGGTTGGTGTCAGAAGCACGTCTCTTTTTATAGCCCAGGATGATTTTCATCTCTCATTGTTTGTGCAGTACATTTTGCAATACAGGAAGAAGATACAAAATCATCCTGAATCTGAAAAAAAATGTTTTCATATGCAAAAACCCATCAGTTTGTTTTCATGAGAATTAACAGGTTATGCTGCAGTAAGACCCTTTTCTGTTTCTTTTGTTTAGAAGGAAAATAAGTCAGCCAAAACATTATTTATCTTTGACTTTTTGAGTTTCCAGCTCAGTGCGTGATCATCTCAGGTCCATACTTCATATTTCAACCCTCTCAAGACACTGCTGAGTTGCATCATACTGAAATTTACCGAGAACCTCGGTGTTCTGAGCTGTAACGCAACACTCAACAATGTTGTTCCCTCTCTGATGCAGGTGGCTTACTTGTGCAATCCACAGTATGTAGTTTCTGCTACTGTGGGGTCTCACAATGAAAAACAAAAGACGTAGGCAGCGTGGGCTCATGGGAGTTTCACTCATGGAGCAGCCTTCCTGTCTCACTCTCTGGCTCTGTCCCTTGGAGTGATAGGGCCAGACCACCAAATGCACTGCTTAGGCTGATGACAAAAAGCATTTCCTGTCATTCATTTAAAGCATAATTTAGAGTTTTTACATTTAAACTCATCACATCCCGTCACGCATCAGGTGATGCATTATCATAACATTGTTTTTGTAGTACCAGTGGGCAGGTAGACCGTCACATTGGTTGATTAGCTTTTAACGAATGAATATTTGCTCAAATTAGTATTTGCTCAAGTAAATATCTGAGCAAAAAAAGTTTGTGTTTTGTTTTAAGTTTATTTACAGACTAAACAGTATTATTAGTATCAACGGTAAAACAATGGATGCTTGACTGGTTCTACTACAGAGCCTGTCTGCATTGTCAGAGTAGGGAAGACATTTTCTTTGTTTTCTTGCATTTTGTCTCTTATGGATGTAGTATTTCCCATTGACCCCGTTTGTTCTTGTAGTCAGCATTAACTTTATGACTCTTTTCTGCACTATGTTTTAGCCTTTATCACATGGGGCCACTTTGGCTGTTCAGCAAAGGTTACATTGGGCACATAAACACACACACACACACACACACACAGATGCACTTTTTTGCATACAGAAGCTTTATTTTTTTTCACATCTTACGTCATTTTCAGTAACTTTTTATTAAAAGCAAAATGTTTTTCATCATAATTACATTCTTAAGCAAGCCAGAATAAATAACTTTAGGTTATTTGCATAACCCCGGTTCTCTGATTAATATGAGTGAGATGTCTCACTATGGGATGCACGCCTCGCTGCAGACCTCAGAAGCATCAATCTCATTACGCCAATCCTGATTGGCTGGTGAAACCTGTCCGTCCGCCCCAGGTAGTACCATCTACCTTAAATAGTTCATGCGGACGGCAACACGTTATTCAAGATAAGCACCTCTTCTCACTCGCCCAAGCAAGACGGGTTGTCTGGTGAGACATCTCACTCATATTAATCAGAGAACCGGGGTTATGCAAATAACCTAAAGTTCTCTTTCATAATATTTCGCTCGATGTCTCACTATGGGATATGGTTGCTCCCGTATTGCCAGACAAGCTTATCAAGTGTCCACCAACCCACAGGGAAAAATACTCTGTTCCAATCAGGACAACAAAACCGCTCGTGCCACGCACGGAGCAGAGACGTCCAACATATAGAAACGGACAAAAGTGAGAGGCGAGGACCAACTCGCCGCAGCACAGATGTCCTGAACAGAAACTACTCTGAATAAGGCCCAGGATGCGGCCATGCCACGAGTCGAGTGCGCTCGTAGGCCCACAGGTGACTGCAAACCCTGACTCGTATAAGCCAAAGCAATCGCCACCACCACCCAGTGGGACAGACGCTGCTTTGTGACAGGTTTCCCCTTATGAGGGTTAGCCCAGGAGACGAACAGCTGTTCGCTCCTCCTGACACCCCTTGTCCTAACCATGTACGTGCGCACTGCACGGACTGGACATAACGCATGCGACCGCTGCTCACCTGGCGGGGCAGCAAAAGCCACAAGGTCAATAGGAGAGCATGAGTCCACCACCTTAGGCACAAAAGCCGGGTTGGGCTTCAAAATCATCCTCACATCCCCAGGAAAGAGCTGGGTGCAAGAGGGATGCACCGAAAGCGCATGTATGTCACTAACCCGTTTAGCCGAAGCCAGAGCCAGCAATAACACTGTCTTGAGAGACATGTGTTTCAAGTCTGCCCCCTCCAGTGGCTCAAAGGGGGGGGGGGGGCTTAAGCCCCTCCAAAACCACAGCCAGATCCCATGGTGGTACCAGCGGTCTGGACACGGGGAGAAGCCTGCGCGCTCCCTTCATAAAATGGCAAACCAGAGGATGCTGGCTCGCTGTTTTCTTCCCAAAACCCACATGACAGGCGGCGATAGCTGCCAAGTAGACTTTAACTGTGGGGAATGCTTTCCGTTTGTCAATCAGGTCCTGCAAGAATGACAAAATCACTCCTACCGGACACTGAAAGGGAATGTGGCCGTTTTTATGACACCACCCCTCAAACACTCTCCACCTATAGTCATACAGAGACCTAGTGCAGGAGGCTCGAGCACTTTGTGTGGTGGAAATCACCCACTGTGAAAGACCCACAGCTGACAGATTTAGCCACTCAGGGGCCAAGCCCACAGTGCCAGGCGTCCTGGGTGCGGGTGGAAAACAGTCCCTCCCCCCTGCGATAGCAGGTCCCTGTGCAGCGGGAGCTGCCAGGGCTGAGCGCACATCAACTGATATATCTCCGCTAGCCAGTGCATCGCAGGCCAATGCGGAGCTATCAAAATCAGCGCGTGGCCGTGCTCTCTCACTCTGGACAGAGTGGGTGGTATCAGGGCCGGGGGGGGAATGCGTAAAGACGCTCGTGCGGCCAGACGTGCGCTAGTGCGTCTACCCCGAGAGGAGCATCCACGCTGCGCAGAGAGTAAAACAGCGCGCACTGCGCGTTGTCCCTCGACGCGAACAGATCCACCACGGCCCGACCGAAACGAGCCCATATCTGTTCCACAATATCCGGGTGTAGAGTCCACTCCCCGTATACTGGCGCGCCCCTGGACAACAGGTCCGCTCCCGTGTTCAGGACTCAGCGAGAGGAGACGACCGCAGCTCCACAGGATCAGTCTGCGTGCCAGCATGTGTAACTGACGGGAGCGTAATCCCCCCTGATGGTTGATATACGCCACCGTCGTCGTATTGTCCGTTCTCACCAGGACATGATGACCCATGAGAGACGGAAGAAAATGTTTCAAGGACAGGAACACCGCTGAAAGTTCCAGAAAATTTATGTGAGAGCGACGAAGGCTCACACTCCGGCCGCCCCTCACAGACCGACCCTCGTGAATGCCGCCCCAACCCGTCAGGCTGGCGTCCGTAGTGACCACCTTCCTGGACAGGACGGAACCCATAGGCACGCCGCGGGTCAGAAAGGACGGAGCTCGCCAGTGGCGCAGCGTCCTGGCGCACTCCGGTGTGACCAGCACTCTCCGTGCGCCATGACGCACGGGATCTGACCAAGATGGACTACGTGAATGGCAGACGCCATCAGCCCGAGTAACCGAAGACATAATCTGAACTGAACAGATTTGCCTGGATGAAAGAGCGCTAGACATGCAATGAAAACTTTCACTCGGTCCGCCGAGAGGCGCGCTGTGAAAGTCACTGAGTCCAGACATAAACCCAGAAAGATTATGCTCTGTGTCGGAGACAACATGCTCTTTTCCGCGTTTATCACGAAACCCAGATTGGATAGGTGTCGTATGAGAATACGCGTGTGCGTCCTGGCCTCCTGCTCCGACTGAGCTAGCAGCAGCCAGTCGTCCAGGTATGTGGCCAAGCGGATGCCCTGTCGTCTCAGCGGGGCTATCGCCGCTTCCGTGCACCGCACAAACACCCTCGGACTTAAAGACAGACTGAAAGGGAGCACGCGGTACTCGTAACAGATCCCCTGGAAAGCAAACCTCAGGTACTTTCTGTGGGGAGGATAAATCCGGATGTGTCCGGATCCGGATGTACAAATCGACAGAAGTGAACCAATCGCTTTGACGCACAAGACGCAACAGGGATGCTTGTATATCCTGAGATGTCTGTTCATAGCACGTAGATCCAGGATAGGGTGAATACCGCCCCCCCCCCCCCCCCCCCCCCCCGTCTTCTCCCAGATAACTCTGGCACGGTCCGTGGCAGCTGGGAGATGGGGGCGTGGTGGGCCTGGAGCACGCTGAAAAGCCGAACAGGTGGAGCTGGTGAACAGGGAACATCCAGCTGCATCACCGGTGGAGAGAGGGGCGATCAGGCCGCTCTCTTCTTTATCCTGACCTGGTCGTGGGCAGCTCGCGCGGCCTGAGCCGGCGGAGCTGTGACCGGGGCTGCGGGTTTCCTGGGCCAGCTGGTCCGACCGGGCGGGAGGGTCGGGGTGAGCTGAGGTTTCAGCTGCTTAGGGATTTTAAACTGCGAAACCAGTCTGCGCTAGACTTTTACGCTGCGCAGGTGGCGAGGGAGCTGGGGACTTACGTGGGAGGCAAAGCCGGAGAGCTTCATCCTCTTTCTTTTTGGCTTCACACCACCGTTGCATGGAGTGCAACGCGGAGCCAAAAATCCCCTCCGGGACAACGGGCACATCCAGGATGTCATCCTTTTCCCGGTCTGACAGGTTGGTGAGGTTAAGCCACCGTGCACGTTCCTGCAGAAGCATAGTCCCCAGCGCCTTTCCCGTGGCCCGGACCACGCAGCGTTGGACACGGAGACACAAGTCACTGATGACATTGAGCGCTCTGGTAGAAACCGCCACCGCCTTGTACGCCTTTTCAGTCAGGGCTGACTGAAAACGGTCAGACTTGGACGGCAGGCTGGGAGTCCTGGAGGACAACGCCAACAGTTGAGGTGAAGATGGGGACAAGTTGCTTTGTCGCGCTCTTGGCCAAGGGCAATTTCTTCCCTTCGTAGCGGGATCTGGAGGTCTCAGCTACGACAGCAGGCCAGGGGATGGACAACCGGGCAGCAGCGCGTTTGCACACGTCGAGCACGTCTGAGCTGGGGAGGGGAGAATCTGGTGTGCTGCTCTCATCTCTATAAGTGGGCGACCATCTGCCTTGACTGGCTGGGTTGTGAGTGAGGGGCGCCAACATTCATCTGTTTGCGTTATCCTGCATGTACATTATAGCTTCTACAGCAGGATTACACACGAAGAAAATATCGGTCCATTGCATGCTAACTTGTGCTTCACTTTCATTAAATGAGACAAAATTGAGGCTGGTGGACACGGCGCTTCTTAAGGTCGCTGCGTGTCCGGCTGATCGTACACCAGAGTACTCATGTTTATAGGTTTCTAACCGGAGATGTATGAATCAAATGGCCTGAATTATATATAACATGTCCCATTTTATACTTTTATACTTTAGATTTTACATTTTTTGTATTTTTTTTTTTAAAGAAAATTCGTAAGTCAAAGCTATTATAATCTCACAGAGGTGACCGGGACAACTGTCAGTGAAGTGACATGAGTCAAATGAAATCTTAATGATTCAGGGCTAAAAAAAAAAACTAATTGATTACATAAAATGTTTATTTAATATGTGTGTGCATTTAAAAATTCTCTTCCGTGTACATGATGATTTGGATTTCTACCATTTTCTAGATATGTTGATAAACTTTGTGCTGTATTCTAGTAGTCTTTGTAACCACGCATTAGTACATTAACAAAATGCTACAAATGTCAAGTACCTTATAGAGATACATTCCAAATATATATACTTCTGCATAATTTCCATACCAGTTTATTCATATTTTTTCTGTGAATAAAACAAGGGAGAAATGTTTTGCTGTATTGCGATGCACATTTATTTGCATTACTGATATTTTTTAATGTCTCTTCAATCAATTGCAGAGCATGAACAATGTTAAGCGTTTTTCTGGCCTTTTCAGAAGGCCCATCAGACTCTGAGCTTCTAGTTCATAGCTTCCCGCTCTCGGTCATATAAGGCCTGGTCTTGCAGCTCTCTTTGCTGTTCAGTGCGTCCCCCAGAGATAAGTCTGGTGGGTAGAGAGGAGATTAAGACAGCTCAGTTCCAGAACACCCCAACACTCAACCAGTGCACTCGTGAATTATTGTACCATATACATCAAGTATGATCAAGCAAACACAAAAACTTACCTGTGGATGGCCTTGCCAGCTGAATAACAAGAGAGGATGGAACCGTCATTAGAATGTAATCCAGTCAGAAATACGATTAGGACATTGTTTTTTGTAATAAGTAATCATAAGTTGTTGTAAGACATTTTGAACATACTCATACAAAGTTAGAGTAGAGTTAGTAGAGTTAAAAGTACTCAGACTGAAGTTCAGGTTCACGCTAGGCTACACATTATGTACACTATAAGGTCATGATGTTTCAATCAAGACAAAACCAGCAGTCCCCACTCCAAAGGTGTTTTTATTCAGACTTCCCTCCTAGGCCAGGTGCATTTCATTAAGCAATCAGGATACACAACACCGGGTCAGAAGGGACAAACAGCACAAAGGAGCACATATGACCACAACAGATTGGTTACCGTGAAAAATTCCATGGAAAATGTGGCCGAAAATAGCGTCCCCGGGTTCAGCCATTAGGACCACCAGGGACAAGACAAGAAAGAGTGTGACGGCCTTCATCCTGAAAATGAAAACCAAACATATCACAGGGGCAAAGTTTAGACCATCTGTGACATGGATTTTACAAAAAGCTTCAAATTACGATGCATACGCCAAAAAATCTCAGCAGTGTGTCAGTGTGTACTCACGTATTTCCACTGACGAGGATGAGGGTCAAAGGCTGTTATCAAAGCGAACTTAGCGAAGGGGTGTGAGATGGGTTGGTGTCAGAAGCATCACAAGCGTCTCTTTTTATAGCCCAGGATGATTTTCATCGCTCGCTGTTTGTGCAGTACATTTTGCAATACAGGAAGAAAAAAAATCACCCTGAAAATGAAAAAAAATGTTCTCATATGCAAAAACCCATCAGTTTGCTGCTGCTGGGTCTGGGTGTTGTATGAGAATTAACAGTCAGGTTATGCTGCAGTAAGGCCCCTTCCTGTTTCTTTTGTTTAGAAGGAAAATAAGTCAGCCAAAAATTATTTATCTTTGACTTTTTAAGTTTCCAGCTCAGTGCGTGTTCATCTCAGGTCCATACTTCATATTTCAACCCTCTCAAGACACTGCTGAGTTGCATCATACTGAAATATAAGTTTTAAGCACATCCTATCAGTATTTTAGACTTTACTGAGAACCTCTGTGTTCTGAGCTGTAACGCAACACTCAACAATGTTGTTCCCTCTCTGATGCAGGTGACTTACTTGTGCAATCCACAGTATGTAGTTTCTGCTACTGTGGGGTCTCACAATGAAAAACAAGAGACGTAGGCAGCGTGGGCTCATGGGAGTTTCACTCATGGAGCAGCCTTCCTGTCTCACTCTCTGGCTCTGTCCCTTGGAGTGATAGGGCCAGACCACCAAATGGACTGCTTAGGCTGATGACAAAAAGCATTTCCTGTCATTCATTTAAAGCATAATTTAGAGTTTTTACATTTAAACTCATATCACATCCCGTCACGCATCAGGTGATGCATTATCATAACATTGTTTTTGTAGTACCAGTGGGCAGGTAGACCGTCACATTGGTTGATTAGCTTTTAACGAATGAATATTTGCTCAAATTAGTATTTGCTCAAGTAAATATCTGAGCAAAAAAAGTTTATGTTTTGTTTTAAGTTTATTTACAGACTAAACAGTATTATTAGTATCAACGGTAAAACAATGGATGCTTGACTGGTTCTACTACAGAGCCTGTCTGCATTGTCAGAGTAGGGAAGACATTTTCTTTGTTTTCTTGCATTTTGTCTCTTATGGATGTAGTATTTCCCATTGACCCCGTTTGTTCTTGTAGTCAGCATTAACTTTATGACTCTTTTCTGCACTATGTTTTAGCCTTTATCACATGGGGCCACTTTGGCTGTTCAGCAAAGGTTACATTGGGCACATAAACAGACACACACACACAGATGCACTTTTTTGCATATAGAAGCTTTATTTTTTTCACATCTTAGGTCTTTTTCAGTAACTTTTTGTTAAAAGCAAAATGTTTTTCATCATAACTACAGTTTTAAGCAAGACAGTACAAAAAACATTTTGATGTGTTATAATGCAAGTAGTTGATGTACTTTTCATTCTCATGTTGAAGAGCAAGAAGCATCAACTGAAATTTTAAAATAAATTGTAGTAAACATTATGGTAAACTGACTGTATTACCGTACCATGGGTAATAATAATTGAATGAATGAGATCGAGCACATTTTTCAGTATATTTTGACATTTTGTGAACTGTCAGCTGAATTAGTGAAGTAGTAATCAAGGAATTAATTTACAAAGAAATTATATCTAATGAGATTTCTTCTTTTCTTCTCCTTTTTCTTCTTTCCTTATTCGGAAGGTCGGAAGGCCTAAGGACAGGGCTCACTGAGACATGATGATTTAGTAGGAAAATGATTGAGTTTATCTTTCACATAACCAGTATTTTAAGTTACATAAAGATAACCAAACCAGCATACTGGCTGTAATGCAGTGCAGTAAGCAGCATAGAAAAAAATTAATATGTTTGCTTAGTTTATCATTATAACAAATCTGAATTCTCACCTTTCATGTGTATGGAGACATGAAGACACTGGGGGGAATGTGTTGATCTTTTATGGTTCACATTTACTCCTGTTGACTTTTCAACGAATGAAGAGCAGTATTAAAGTGAGAATTAATTTGTCTTTTAAATCATAGCTTCAGGGTGGATAGGACACACCAGAAGCAGAAACAGTCAACATCAGGGTTGTCGTTTCCAGTGCAACAACATGCATTAGCTATTGATGATAACAAAACCAAACAGAAGCCTTGAAACTTGAAATTTAATAAGATTATCATCACATTACCTGCTATAGCCAGATAATGTGATCTATAAATGACATTACTTATTAAAATATAAATCTCCTGGCTGTTGGGATCTGTGTCGGCACTAATGGACACTACAGGGTTTCAGGGTGGCATTCGTCAGCAGTGAGAGGAGAGCAAGGCTGCATTCTGATTATTTCCAAAGCACTTCTCTGCAAACTGTGGGTATCTATCGCGTCTCTTTAACTATCAATCAAGTTCACAATCCACTCGATCCCAAGACTATCTGGTCCTTGAAAATCAGCCTATTCATCCTGAGATTGGGAAGCCGGATTTTAAATATTTTGGAAAATAGCAGAAACGTGCAGGTTCCTATTTGACTAGCTTGGAGCAGTGCAAATTTATGTTTTCTTCTCATGCAGTTTGTTGTATTGTGTATGTTTTATGTGTGGTGTGTATACATGTATTTTATATATTTTATTTTATTGGATGTGATCTTGAAAAGCAAACTTGCTATCCAATTGTCCCTTCCCTGTTCAAATAAAGGTTTGAATCACAAACCACAGCAGGTGTAAGTGCTCATGTAAAATAAAACTTTCATGTCAGTGTGCATTTGCTTCAGGAGCGATACAGAATTTCTCAGTCTCATGCCTGCTTGGTAGCTGAACTACTCATGATGACCTCATTCAGCCGTTTCTTCTGAGAAAACTGATGGGTGTTCTTGTAACTGAAGCTTTTCGTGTGAATATGCAGAAATTAAATGTGGAACTTGTATGTGGGTTTTTTTCAATAACACCTTTTCCACATCTTCACTGTATGAAGAAAAAGAAGCAAACATTTCATGCGATAATAACTATTCTTATCCCAGTTTTAACATTAACATGAAGTGAAGCTCGTACGAGCTGCTGACGCCGTCACATTGGCGCTGATTTCTAAGCTAATGGCACAGAAATCTTGATCTGGTTGTCTTCTTTAAGCCTTTCTGTTCCTCTGGGTTTGATTCTCCTGATGTTCATTTCTGTCCTGTCACCTTAGAAGTCGACATGAAGAGGAATAAGATTTAGGGTGTCTGTTCTCGATTGTATTTAAATCCTCACACCAACATCGGGATGGTCAGAATGCTACTTCATCCTTGACTGTGAGATAAACTGAAAGACGTATTGGCTCTCTTAATCCTCTCATATGTTAGTGTGAGAAAAGCTGGGACCATGAAGGCCTGAGGCAGCTTGACTGGGGCTTTTATTTTTTTATTTCTGTGCCCAAGTGTAAATAGGGGTAGAGGGTGGACCCACACACGTATTTGTGTGGTTTATTTGATCTGAATGTGGCAATGACAATGCAAAGCCATTGCAGTATCAGTGTTAACAGCTTCATTATTATCATATCACTTCCCCATGCTCTCGTTTCCTCTTCTCCTGGGGAACTAACAGTGAGAACGCGTGAAGACAGAGACAAAAACAGAGAAATGGTTTTGCCCCTTTTCATTTAACCTTAAGCCATTTTGAGGTTAATTGCCGATGTCTGCCTTGGGATTTCAGCTCTCCTCCAACTTTGCTGCTCGTTGTTGCGGTGTTTTGGTCCTGCACCTTATAGAAAACATTTGAGATTTTCTGTTGGAGATTTTGTACTTTGTGATTTTCTCTGCTGCTGATCAATTTTTAAATATCTATTTATCCTAAGCAGGCTACTGCTGTTCAAGTGCCCTTGTGGATTTTTCCCTGGAAAAGAGATTTGGGGCATTTAATGTTTAGAAGAGTAAAAGTAAAAAGATTTATTGAAATGTTTTATTAAGCAATATTTACAAGAAATCCCTGTGCATTTATCAATAACTCACTTTATAGTGAAAGTAATCACCATCATCCCATGTTTTTATCACCAGGGCCCCAATTAAAAGTACATCCCGTAAAACATGACACCAGGGTCAGCCATTTAAATATTACAACAAATATACAAGAAATGACTGCCTGCCAGGCTGCACAGAGGAAAATAAATCATATGTAGCACAAAACAAAAAGAGATTCCTGCACAGTGCAGTGGCATCAGGCATTTAGTAGGTCCAGAGCCAAGTGTCCATGTGCTTTCTGTATTTCTCTTGCTCTCTTGTCTCTCAGTTGTCCTCTTTACTTTTTTTTCATCATAAAATTCCTTTCAGTGATGTCGACCCTTTAGGAGCACATGTATGATAACTCAGTATTAGCGATGGCTGCCATTCACTTGGGTTGACAGGAAAAAAAATCAGCGGGCCCGAAACAGACCACATTTACGGTGTTAGTCCAGGACTAACCAGATACAGCACACTGATTTTGTTTAATGGAGAAATTTTCTAGTAAAACCTTTTTACATGACCACTTAAGGATGAAGTCGTGTGTGAGAGGCCAGAAACTTAACGTAATGTGCAGCTGCACTTCAGTCCAACGTGACTGCTATGGATTTATATTTCTTTTAAAAGCAACCACACTTTAAACTGGTTCCACAGTGAAGATAGCGGGATGTCTGATGTCTTTACGGGATGTGGAATGCCAAGAGGTCTGGGATGCTCCTGACAAAGCAGCCACGAGCTCCAGGTTTGTGTTTGATCCTGGTGTAAGCCCCACTTTGCTGTCTCAGAGTCGAGTCTTCCCAGAAGGACGGAAATTCACAGCATCAGCCATCTCCAGTCCTCTGCACGTTTTGTTAAAGCACGAAGCTTTAAACCCTCACTGTTTCACCAAACACAGGTACGCACACACACCCAAACCAAGCTAGTAGTGTTAGCTGTTTTTACAAAGAGATCCTGAAATTCTTCTGCAACAAAATTTCGGCAATACGCCAGCTTCGCTTTTTTATTTACCCTCGAAGAAACAATGGCGGCATAATGCCACTGCAGTGCATGATGTCAGATAAACAAACAGCTCGTCTAACATCGTGTGTCCCGTCCTGCCATCTCACTCTTTTCATGAAGATGTCTGATGTTTGGCTCTGTCACTACCTCCGCTGCCCACTTAAAGGTGAAACAACGAAGCCACTCTCAGCCAAGGGCAGTTTTTGAATAATGCAACTAACTGCCTAAAGGTGGTTGGGAAATAACCTTTAAATATTCATTTTTTTTTTAAAAAAAGTATCATTTAGTTAAATCAACTGTTGTTTCAAGCTCCAGACAAAGTCCAAATCTGAAAGTGCAGGAGTCACGACAGACATGATAGCACAGACACTACTCAGCACTACAAGGCAAAAAACACCATCGAAACCACCGCAAAGATGGTAGAGCTGTTGTGCAATCAGTGACTCGAGCTAATTTTTATTTTTAGTTGTAAAGACTGCAGCAGAGAAACAGCATAAGGCAACACTTCTAAGGGATCTGCAAAACATCGACACACTAATTAATGTGATGGCTTTTCAGATATTTTGCTTGTTTTATTTGCAGCTTTAGTAGTTTGGGTGTCTAAACTTAACCAAAGTGCAATGTCATGTTAACCATGCGTTAACCATGAGACTACGTGTAGCATGCGCCTCATGCATCCTGCCTTAGGCCTGAGAGGTGCGTGACAAAGTGTTTCGTGGCTTGGCTTGGAGTGCTGGACCCTAATAAGTTAACGTCTGTATGAATGGAGTCTGGATGTCCTAGCAGGAAAACCAGCAGGTCGACACAGAAACGACAGCACTGTGCGCTGCCTACCACTTTCTCTGTCACCCAGCCAAAGTTTTTCTAACTTACTGCCTTTATTATCCCCAACTCTTCGATAACAATGCAGTGTTATGCACACTCCTGTGTCCTCCTGTCTTCTTTTCATTAGATGGAGCTGCCAGCCTCCTTCTGCTCTCTGCTGGGTTTTAGAGGTCCTGATGCCACTCACTGGCTATTGAATAATGACCCTGAGAGACCCAGCCTTAGCCTAATCCCTACTTGAAAGCTATCCTTCCTCTAATTCAATCCCTCTTTAAACCCTCGCCGGAGACAGATGAGGGGCACATAACACACACACACACACACACACCCACACCTGGATTAATGTCGCCTGGCTTGAGTGTCTGTTCCAGCAACATACTAGAACTGAATAATGACACGAGCCTCAAGAAAGCCAGCATACAGCATTTTAAAACAGGGATTTTACTGCGTACACTGGATGATATTTATCCACTTCTCTCATTTTTTTTCTTTTAAGACTGGAAGTCGTGCAGTTAATTTTAAAGTATGTATGGCGGACTTTTGACAAAGTTGACAGGACTGCAGGGTCTTAACTGACCAACTGTCTGGTGGCAAATGCTGGTGAAGTTTTGTTTTGGGTTGGTTAATCCATAAGGGATGTTAAGATTATACCAGTTAACCTCCTCAGTCCCATTATAGAGATCCTGGTCTTGGTCCCAGAGCGTCAGTTGCTACCTTTTTGACGGGTCCCTCTGTGTCTTATCCAGAGACCCCTGCTTTAGGACGTGCCTGGCTTGTCATCACCACGGCGTGTCCTCAGCTTCATCCAGTCAGGGTAGAGGCGTAGCATAGAGTATCCTCCCCAGGTCTCCAGTCTTAATATGGTCATGTTTGGCTTTGTAAAACCGAGATGGCGACGACCGTAATGCCAAACGGCAGATTGATCGTCCACAAATCAATTCTTCCAAAGAGAAGGCAAACCATTTAGAAGCGTCTGTTTCTGGGACTGAACAAGGCCATGACAAATGTGTATCTCCATATAAATATATGTATGTTTTTAATTCACGTGAGCTGAGGCGACATCGAAAAATGAGAATTTGGATCAATTTTATTGTTTTGTTCTGACACCGCATGCCCATTAGACTCCAGCTGAGCATTTATAGAAACAATATAAATATATGCAGGAAGAACAATCATCATGCGAGAGACTCTTTGAGCACCTCAGGAAACCGTCTCAGGAATAAACCCAAACCAGCAGACACACATCACTGAGTTATGCAAGTACGATATATATGCATATGTGCAGCCTGCTGGGCTCTGACAGAGACACATATAAGACATGTCTGATGCTGGTGTGAGAGTGTGTCGTGTTTCTTCTCTTTTACTTGTCACATGGGAGGAAGTGAATAAGCAGGGATATTTCTTTATTATTTCACATAGGGTGACTCAAAAGAACATCCAAGTGTTTGTTTTCACAACACCTGGGCTGTTGTCACTGAGAGAGGAGCAGGTACAAACACAGGATGGATCCTTATGGGCTTTTTTTCATGTCTGACATCCCCATAGGAGAAGGTTCTGGAAGGGTTCTGGTCTGCTTCACACAGTTCAACATTTAGTTTGGGAGTGTCTCACTTTGAAATGATCTGAATTTGTACAGCGTGCAGGCTCCCCCGAGAGGTGAATATGGTCATTAGTATGGTCATTAGTGTAACTTGACAAAAAACTTGACAAAAAACAAAATAAATAAGGAAGTAGTTATTTCAACATAAGCACAACAGGATTTTATGAGTTTTGGGTTTTTTTACATCAGTATCGGGTTTCAAATCTTAAAATACTTATTGCAGCAACACTTTTGGATCATAACTTTATCAATAAAGGAAAGCGGCTTTCATGTGAGCGTAATGCTAGATTTCGACACAAAAACAAACCATAGAATTGCCTTGGAAACTGTTTAAAACGTAACACACATCACAAAATGCCACCACAGATACGACTACGCTTTATATTGAACTGCATTTCTACATTTTATAAGGTTTTTGGTGTCTAATGTTTGCATGGTCCATTTTCTTATTCTTTCTTTCTTTCCTTCTTTCTTTCTGTCTTTCACAAGTTCAGAAAATTTCTCCCAAAAAATCTTTCGGTGAGGATGTCAGTGTCAAAGTCAGAGAATCATTTCTTGGAAATACAGAAAGCTGAAATGAGGAGGGAGGCACGAGGAATGGATTCTCAACGCCGCCGAGTAAACCCACTGCTGCTCCTCAGGCTTTTGATATACAGTTTGAACACACACACACACACTCTCTCTCTCTCTCTCTCTCTCTCTCTCTCTCTCTCTCTCTCACACACACACACACACACTGAAGCTCTACCTCATCATTGCCACAGAGCATGGAAGATGAAAAACTCATGAGTGTACGCATTTTGATTCTTAAATCAACAGTGTTTTGATTTTGGTTTTGCTACAGCAGAGCGTGAAGCAGCTTATTATCTGCTTCATTACTGGCAGGAGGACAGGGACGCGTCTGTGTGGGGTGTGTGTGTGTGTGTGTGTGCAAGCAAGAGAGTTTTGTGTGAGTGTGTACGTGTGTTTTCCTATTTAGCTGTGTGTGAGCCAAAAAGTTAACCAAGCCCATCCCACTGTCTTATGAGAAACTCGTAAAGTTTTCCGCGCCGCAGAGGTGGGTGTGGGAACATCAAGTAAAGTGAAAATCATTTTCTGGCCTTAACCCATGAACAGTTTCCAGATAAAACACAGAATTAAGTTACTGTACTGAAGTTATGGATCTCCATCTTTTCAAGTAGTGATTAACTGACTGAAAACACTAAATCCAAAAGCATAAAATGTGAGAACACTTGTTTCCAACATACACTGTATAGACAAAAGTATCCAGACAAACCTCTTTATGGACCTGTTTCTCAGGGTTTGGGCCCCTGACTTCCAGTGAAGGGAAATCTTAATGCTTCAGCACACCAAGACATTTTGGACAATGCTATGCTTCCAACTTTGTGGCAACAGTTTGTTGAAGGCCCCTTTCTATTCCAGCATGACTGTGCCCCAGTGCACAAAGCAAAGCTCCATAAAGACATGGTTGGATGAGTTTGGTGTGGAAGAACTTGACTGGCCCACACAGAGCCCTGACCTCAACCCCATCCAACACCTTTGGGATGATATGAACTATATCACGTTTCATTGAGGTTTGTCCACTGATTTGGGCGCCTTCCATTAGGGGTCGCCACAGCAGATCATCTGTTTCTGTCTCACTAGTAAACTGGGACCACACCAACCCAGCATGGAGTTTTGAGATCTGCATATTTGATTTGGCATAGACTTTTTACACCAGATGTGCTTTCTGATGATGCCTTCCTCATTTACCTGTGCCTGGGACTGGCAATTATGAAGGCAATGGTGTGTATGTCCTCAGTGGCTGATTCCATGTATTTGAGGTCAATTAATGTGCGAAACTCCCACAAGGTTAGCTTAGCATGAAGATGGCAAAATGTTGCCATCTTTCGTGGCTGTCGGGACACACGGAGTGTCTCACGGATCTGTGGGAGTTCGGCATGTAATCTAACTAGGCTGATGTAAACGTCAAGTTCCTGTTGGTGTCTCAGTGTTGAGTTACTGTGCATCATTGTGTGTTTTGTCTGTGTTTTGAGCCATCTGTGTGTGTGTGTGTGTGAAGCACCCCACATGACTTCACTAAGAGGTTTCCTGTCTGAACTTGAGCGCTCAGAGGTCTGCTGTGGCAGATAGGACTGCTGCCTTTGTTCACATTACAACCCTAATTAGGCAGAGCATTGTGTGTGAGAAATATGAGAGCGTTTCTCGGAGTGTGTGCAAGCGGCTGTGTGTGTGTGTGTGTGTGTGTGTGTGTGTGTGTGTGTGTGTGTGTGTGTGTCTGGGATATTGAGAGTGACAGCTGAATGTTGCCACCAGCACGCTTGGCTTGTCTCCTTGTTTCACTTCAGACCAGCTGAGTGAACTGCTGGCTGCAGGCCAAATGGAAAACACACACACACACACACACACTCATGTTTCCATCACTTTCGGGGACATTACATAGACTTACACTAATTTCCTGGAGGCTTAAACACCACCTAACCAGAACAATAAACATTACTGCCTAATCCTCAGCCTAACCTTAATCCAACCTTAAAGCAACTCTTCACTCTAATATTTAATGATTTATGTTGTGGGGACTTGTATTTTGTCCCTATAAGCAAGATAGGTCCTCACGACATTTGTAATCAGACTTTTGTCACCGTAACTACAGGAATTCGCATCCATACATACACACACACACACAGTTTAGTACTTCTATACTTGTGAAGTCTTTCACTGATCTAATTTTATTTTGTCCAGTCAGTTAAAGAGTCCTTATTCTCCTTTGAAATTTAAGTGGTAATAAACTTAGCACACAAAGGAATACAAATGTACTGTAGGATCTGTAATACCCACTTGAAGACATGAGGTAAATTCAGGCACTCACGAGTAATTCTGAGTAACCACAAGGAAATCAAACTGTCGGTTGGCCACCATATAGGGAAGAGAGTGGTGTTAGAGGTTCAGGTGTGACATAAACCTGCATTCATTACCATATTAAACGTTTATGATGCATCCAGTGCGATTCAAGTTTCCACCACTCAGTGTATTCATACATTGAGTGGCCCCTTGAATCACCTTGTGAGCCAGTCAAGCAGCGTGACTGTACACGTTTGAAGAGGCCCAATCAATCAATCTGGACTTCATTTGCAGATCATGTCTTCATCAAAGTAGTTGGCATCTGATTTTCTTTTTTTAATTGTGGCAGCTCGACTTTTTTTTAAGAACTGACTTCTTCGTCAAGACTGGCGGCCATCCGGTGGACGTCGGTGTCAGTGAAGCGAGGACAGCGACAACAAGCTGGCCACAGGCTCACGTGATTCCTGTGAGAAACGAGATTAGCGTTTTCCAGAAGCGGCGAGACCTCAGCTCGGTTTTCAGGTGAAATAAAAGTGAGCGAATTGCTCCTGAATTTGATGCTGAGAAACTGGTTTCTCTTCGCTGGTGTGTTTCCTGAGAATATGATTCTGTCGTGGCCCTATGGGACGCCATCACTGCTGAAGCTAGAGGAAGCCGAGCGGGCCACCCACCACCAACTGCCTGCGTGTGTGATCGCTTGTGTGTGTGTGTGGGTGCTACTGCTGTTCCCTGGTGAACGACAGGCATATGAAAGACCAGTGCGCCAGCAGAGCCTGTGGCACACACACACTGGAAAATATATTTTTATACACAACTCAAAGGCATATGAGTGTGCTCGTGGCATTATACTGCCCAGGGCAAGTTGATGTTATTTTGTTTTTTTACTCGACACTGTCCTTTAGCATGCAGACAGCTTTGCTTGTGGCTTGTACTGTTGTTAGCCTGAAGCTAAACACACTGCTAAGCCACCTGGCTGCTTAGTGAATGCAACAGATGTCTTGACGCAGCTATTAAATTTTAAATTAATGGCTTTAGTGACTAAACTACAAGTGTGTGTGATGTGAGAATTGATGTCAGCTATTTTTTAACTTTAATGGTTCAGAATAAACAATGGTCACCTGCTCATAAAATGTCATACTTGGTGATGCTCACTCAGTCTGTTGGTACTGTATGTGACAATAAGTTTACTGTTGTTTTTTCATATTAAATTTGGAATCACCACCACTGATCTAACCTGTCCATTGCTTTCTTATTGCACTTAAAACAGTTCAATCAGAAGGGACCAATAATTAATAAAAGTGAATGAGACAATTCAAGTAAATGAATTTATTGTGAAGAGATGAAATAGACTTTGGCGCTTGGACCCCAGCAGGAAGTAGATCACCACGGGAAACCCTGACAAATGAAATGCTTCCAAATGAAGGAGGACCCCCCCACCCCCCACCCCGGAGCTGAGACACTGATGGCGGTGATGATGAGTGGCGGCGACTTTATGGAAGGGAAACTTGTAACTGTTTGCAAATCGTCACAGGGCTGAAATGACAGCTGAATGACAGCAGAGAGAGAAAGACATTTTTAAAAACTGACAGGTGATTGGCTAAAACAGAATGTGACAGGTTGTAGAGCGTACGGATTGCGGGTAGAGAGGTCAAAAGGGTAAAATGGTGGTCTTCCTGTCTGAACTTTGGCTATGCTTTATTTTTCCTCGCAGTCACTGCAAACTTGCGAAGAGCATTTCAGTTTCAGTGAGATACATGCTTTAAAAGTAGAACTTTCTGCATTTCAGCAAGATGTCTGTCCACCAGGACTGTCACATTTTATTGGAGAAAGCTACTATTCAAACCTACGGGAAAATGTGTCCAATCTGAAATGATCTGACTAACAGATGCAGCAGGTTGCCTTCCCCTGCAAAGAGGGGATTGTCATGAAATGCTTTGTCAATTGCACAGTATAGTTTTATGATTAGGTTGTGTTTATATGCCGATTCGAATGAATGTCTTTTGTTTCTGTAAAGATGTGACAGTCCTACTGCTGGGAAGGGAATCAAGAGGTGGATTTTACAAAACATATTCTCTTGTGGATGCTTAAAACTTTCTGGCTTTAAATATTTAGTGTCTGTCCCGGTGCGCTTCTCAGATTCAGACTCTTTTTTGACTTTGTTTTCCATCATAAGGCAATGGAAACTCTTCTTTGACAGAGCTCATAAATAAAAAAACACACACTGAGAGAAACCCAGCCTTTACTGATGCCCATGCATCAAAAACAAATCAGGGCTGAGATGCTTTGCGGCGGCTTGTTGAAACCATTGCTGGCAGATTCTGACTCTTAAAACCCTCCAATTCAGATTCAGATCAGGGGTTACAGGAAGTAGAATCTTTTTTCTCCTCAGGTGACTGCCTGTTGGCCTAACATGGCATATGTCACAGAACTAAATGTGTGTCGCTATGGCTCACTGGAAGTGTGACTAAAGTGCCGTATGTGACCGTTCAGCCTCCGTCAGCCCTCCTTCTTGGTCATCCACTCTCTTATCTCTAATATTCTCCATCTCTCCTCCCTGTAAGCCTCCTTTCTCCACGATGTCCACAAGGCACTTCCCTTCATCTCATATTTGTTCTGTGACCGATGTAATCTATTCTGCATTTTTTGCTGTGAGCTCATTTCCGTCTGTCGTTAAAACATGTTTCATATCTTCATTTTGTCCCAACTATATTTATCTTGATTATGCTCACACCTGTTGTTCAAGCACGTCTCCGATTTCTCAGATAGCTGCTGTTCTTGTGTATTATTTTATTTTTGATTTTCTTTCCTGATGTGAATAGGAAATGCTCTGCACATGCTTTGCTTTGCTTTAGTGGACCTATTGCTTCAGAGCTGCTTTTTGAGATCAGAGGGGCACCTTAGCCGAATTCGCACGTTTATTTGATGTATTATTGAGTTGAATGCAATATAAATGAAAATGCAGGGATTCTTCTGTTTGTTTTGTTCAAATGTGGGTGCTTTTCTTGTGAAGAAACAAAAATTCTGCTTGTTAATATCAAAGAGATTTTTGTGATTGCACACCATATCTCCAGCTCAGATTTAGCTCTTGAGGCGAGTCTGAGGAAGACCTGTGAAGAGTCATTTGATCAGATATGCATCAGGTCATGCAATGGGCCATATCTCAAACCTGATGTACAACTGTATAAACCACATGCTACCAAATGAAGCTTAAAACTGTCACTATCTAACCAATACTTGGCTCAAACTGCAGTTAAAAATATTGTTGTAGGTTTGTGGATAAACGCTTCTGCTTTTTCATTTTGGAAAACAAAAACAAAGACTGATGACACCCATACTTGATGTTTCTGGATGAGACGTAGCAGACTTTGTACGTCCAAACATATACCTGTTAATATTAAATACTCGGAACAACCAAATAATGAGCTCATTCCTTTGTTTGGATTACCAACCCAGTCTGTGTCTTTTAAGAATCACTGGACCAGTTGATACTTTTACTCTACTCTACATTTTGAAAGCCAATTCTCTAATTTCTACTCTTTTCACTGACTAACAGGCACTAACAGATTCAGATCATTCATACCAAATATAAATCAGCTAATGAATTCATATATATTGTTATGGATTAAGACCCAATAATACCCATTTTAATACCCAAATTACATAAACATAAAATCTTTATCAGCTGCAGTGATGCTTGCATAATAATGCATTAAGAATGAAAATCCAGTGATGTAATACTGTATTTATGATATAAAGTGTTGATGCAGAGTGGTGCGTTATAGTTACCTAACCCTAACCACACCCCAACAGAAGTCAACAGTGCAGTCTGTTAATAAAGTAAAAACTGAGAAACGGTTGACTGACAAACAGTAAAACATCAGAGGTCTGCATGTTGCAGAAATAGTCAGACATTTTCCATGTCTGTTTGATGCACGAGTATCATTGCCTGCTTCATTAATCACATTGCCACCGAGCTGTCTGAGGTTCAGGGAAGTGCTTGGGGTTTTCTATGTAGTCGAGCCGGCTGATAAATAGACCTGCTGCCTACCTGTAATGGAACAAACATAGTCCTGCATTCACTTGAAGATCTGTTTTTCTGTTCCTCTGCTGTTACACAGTGAGATCTTTTGAGGAATTTTTATCAACACAATAAAAATATTTAGCATCGAGGAAAATCACAGAAGTTTCACAGAAGTTCATGGAAGTTAAACTCATTACACAAAATTAATGCAGATTTACATCACTTCCAATGTGGATTTACGCAATTCAGCTGTAATTGCTTGATTTCTTTACTGGTGCACTAGCGTATCTAGAAATACAGCAGAAGAAATACCTCAGACTGGGGGTCTTTAAATGTTCACATTTGAAAATGCCACGTGTGACAAAAATGTCATGAGCTGACGCCCCTTCAACACGCATCTGAGCATGCCTCTGATGAAATGTCTCATTCTGCATGAAATTATAGGACACATCCACACAAATCAATGTAGTGCAAGGCTGCTGGATCTCTGCAAGGAACACCGGCTCCTTATTATTTCCCTATTTGTAACATGTTATATTGACCTATATAACAGCCAGGATTAATAAACCAAACCAAATACTGGCAGGCAGTAATGTTAGCATGTGAAATGGGTACTCAGAGCCGTGTGTGCAGAGACCATACACACAAACACATCCACACACTCTTGCCTGAGGAGACAGCTTGCAAACAGCATGATTTAGGAGGTAGGCCACTGGCAAACAGGAGTGTTTAGGAGAGAAGGAAAGAGAAAAAAATAAAAAATGAAAAGGAGGGGTGAGAGGGAATGGAGGACAGAGGACAAGACAACTGGCCCCATCAATTATCCCGTTAAATGAACAAAGAGCAACCACAGAACACAGGCTAATCTTAATCAATGGAGACACGTGGCATTCAGGGGGCGGGCAGCAAATTAACACTAGAGCAATTAATCTGGTCCTGAGTACACTCTTCACCCCAAATAAATAGAAAAAACAATGAGGATTCATTCCTCATTCAATCATGCCCGCATAATTGATATTTTTTTGCTTAAGGCTGCTGCCATCATGGTAGATTAATTATCAGAGACCCATTAATTAAGTATTGTTTTTTGATGTTTCTAAAGGCTTAATGAATGAGGACATTTATAGATTTCACAGAGTTCCTTCCAGATGTCAAAATGTCCATGGTTTAAGCCAGGGTCTTGAATGCAACTTTGTTGTCTCCAGTGTCAGATTGTAAATTGCTTTGTCTACTGTAAATGAGCAACATAAATGCAGCCTATTTACCTTTTGCTTTACTTATATTGCTGAGATGCCAAATATTAGCTATTTAGCCCACCAATAAAACAACCGTTGCAGCAAATTTACAATTACAAGTAGGGCTGAAACTATTATTTTCATTGTCAAATAATTCACAGGTTATTTATTAGTCAAGTGATAAATCATTGACAAATCATTTACTTTTAATAATTTTCATTTTTTCATTTTCAAAATAACCAAAGAACAAAAGTTAGTTTCAGTTACATCAAAACTTAGAAGAGGCTTTCAATTTTGTTTTTACATCAAAAGCTAGAGTTTCAAAACTTGTCATAATTTGTCAACAAACAATTTCCTCTTTTGTGTTAGTGAAATATTCCTGTCAGGCTTTAAAAGCCTATGAAACAGTTTTCTGAGGCTCACCTTAACAGTTTCACAGGAAGAAACTGTAAACTGTAAAAAGACCAAGTAGAACACTGAGTCCTAAAACAAGATTTTGCAGGCAGTTTTAATGCGGTTGTGGTCAGAGAGGAGCCTCCAAGACAAGACAATTACAGGCTGATATCCAACATTCAATACAAAAAGACAGCATTGGGCAGATGCATCTGCTATTTTAATGCTGCTTGTAGAGAGAGGCTTCCAATAGAATGAAGAAAAATGGATGAAGCATCAGTTTGACTTTTTGGATCCTCATTTTTCACCATCTTTGTTAAGAAATAAATCAATGAGAACCATGGCAACAACAGCTATCTGGGCCTGTAATCACTGTGGCAGTTTTTATCTGTGTCTGTAATGAATTAGACCAGCAGGAGGTCAGTACCAAGACAGAACAGAAGATATGCAAGGCTCATTTTGTCCCCATGGCTTATCACCACACATGTAGCTACAGTATTGATGGGAGAAATTAGAGCTTTTCAATTATGAAGATAATAAAAACTTGAACAAACATGGATATTGTTAGGTTGTGAAGAAAAATATTTTTCCTGTGGCAGCTGAAAGGTCTATTTTACTAAATGACTGTGATATTTTTAGCCATATCATATTGTCATATTATGTTCAGGGCCTGTTCACAGTAAATGATACAGAGGAAAACACAAATCAACAGTATTGCTGCGATCATGATGGTAAGATGAATAAAACTCTCTCGTCTGTAGGGTAAACAGGGCGCTATAGCCAGGACCTGGTTAGCTTAGCTCAGCTGCAAAATGAAACTGGGGCAAAGTAAGTCCATATTGGTAACTTTTGAAATGGACACAGGACTGGACAAGAGTCAATGGTACAAATATACTGACTACACTGAAGTTACAACCATATGCTAATAGACTTATCTCACATGCGAGCTAGCTTGGAGGGCTTTTCCCCTCCTTAATTACTCTTTCATACAAAACATTATGTAGAACCCTAAGAGCAACATGTCAGCAGTCAAGGAAAGTACAAAGAAAGCTGGGGAAACTGACTAGTGCCAATATGTTCCTGGTTAGCTTGTGTGTTAGCGCTGTGTGTTAACCAGCTACTGTGGTTCACCTGTTAGCACCAAGAGCAGCCTCTAACACTGCCATGAGGATATGTGCTGCTGGAAACATGCTGTGGGGAACATATAGCACAGGCTTTTAAACTCAGTTAAACAAGTCAGTTAAACTGAGCCGAGCTGAAAATGAAAATATTTATGTTTGGTCTGATTGGACTTTTACCTGTTCTGGACAAGACAAATATGGTAAGGAATTAGAGGATCATTGAAGGGAAAAGGAGGAAGGATAATGCCAAAGGAGAAAGCAGGAGAAGCAGGAAAAAGATGAGGAAAGAAGATATGGGAGGAGGGATCTCACTGGAAAAGAAGGAAACAGATCAAAAAGTAGATGTGGAGAAAGATTATCTCAAGAAAAGAAGATCTGAGGAAGAGGGGGAACAGTTCCAACAGAGAAAGAGGACCAATTATCCAGTATGAGAAAAAAGCCACCCGTTAAGCCTTTCACTGTGGACACATTCCTGTAACTGATGATCTGTATTAAACGTCTTCTGTTGTAACACATTTTGCAGTTTGCTTTGATCCCAAGATATTTATTGCTCTCTTTCTTCTGTTTTATTATAGAAGTGACTATTCATTTAATTATGTTGGCAGAGCAAACACTTGTGATCCCTCATACACAATGAAGTATTTATATCGCTTTCTTATCGGGTCATTGTCTTTGACCATAATTGTTCTTATTGATTTTTTTCATGGAAGACAACTGTTTACTCATTAACAGTATCTTGGACAGAATCAACTACATTTCTCATCATTTTCATTGTATTTCAATAATGCGGTCATACGAAGCCATTTCAGACCTTAAACTAAACAGCATCTGAGCTTGCAGTCTGGCAATCAGTGATTAAGGTACGAGATAAGATGAGATAAACCTTTATTAGTCCTGAACTGGGGAAATTCTCTGTATTAAATTAGAATTAGATTATGTCTCAAAACAACTTTTAAGACTAGTTTAGAGGCAAAACAATTTATAAATTGCATTAAATAATGCATTAAATGTAGCACTTATTTTAAACTTACGATACACAGATATTAAAACTTATGGTATATAGATATCAAAATACATGGCACATGCAAGTTGCTGCTTAGCAAATGTTAGCATGTTAATACTATGATGGTTTACCATTTTAAGCGTTGTGCCTGCTGCACATCATCATGACATCACCATTGTTAGCATGTTAACACACATTAGCATTTAGTGCATGGGTGTAGAGGTTTTAACTTAGTTTCTTTGTAAATCAACTTATTTCTAACATGGTCCCAAGATTTTAAAAGATACAATACAGAACATTAAGCTCATCAAAATTACAGCCAGCGTGTACGAAGTAAACCAAAAATGAAACAAAACAAATTGATATGTTAATTGTGAAAAAAGTTAGTTTTGATTGGTCTTTTTTGTCTAAGCAAAAACATCAAGAGACTCTTTCCAGCTTTGAAAGTGTGAAGATTTGCTGCTGTTCTCTGTCATATATAATAACAAATTGGATTTCTTTGAAAGCTGGATTGTTGGTCACAGTGTGAAAACATGACCTTCATCTCTGGGACATTATCATAATCGGCTAATCATGATAAATGGAACGTGAAGCATTATTGAGAATAGTTGTTAGTTGCAGCACCTAATCAAATCAAGAAACAAGTAAAATTTAATGAATAACATCCAATGGAAGGCTGCTTCACTGTGTAACGACAGTATAAAAGCTGACTCTGGACCACCGATGTCTGTGAGAACTAGTATTCATGACACAGAGAGTTGGTTTCATAAGTAATGAAGTATTTCAAGTTTCAAGTATTAGAAAGTCTATTTTTGAGATAAAATAACATGTCTTCGTCATCACCACATCCTCCTACAGGCTCCTCTTTTCAGGGTTGACTCTGAAACCACACACACACACACACACACACATACATGCACCCATTCCATCAAAACTGCATAGCCACAGGCCTCCCCATTAACACTTGTGTCTTGAAAAGAAATGAGAAAAGGAATGAGAGCAAGGAAAGGTATGGCTTTTCTCTTTATAATGTTCGGGGGGGGAGGCAGAGATAGAGAGAGAGAGAGAGAGAGAGAGAGAGAGAGGGAGAGGAAGGGAGGGGGAAACAGAGAGGGTGATTGAGAGAACTAACTTCAATTATGTATACCCCAACAACTTCAATTAAGCATTTGAGCAGGAAAATCAATATGGGAACTGATGATGTCCTGGACCTTTCATTCCTCACAGAGGAACTGGTCTGACTGGAGGCAACACACACACACACACACACACACACACACACACACACAGTGTAAAAATACAGACTGGGTATAAATCACTCTACAGCCAACAAGCCTTCGATCTCAAGCCTTGGGCGTCACCATCTGTGTTTCCCGTCCATCAATAATGAGTAATGATCATCATGTGATCGCAAAAAAATCAAGAGTGAATAGGAGAAAGCTTAGTGTTGTTGTGAGGCAGCGTCAGTATCGGATGATCCATGTACAGCTATGATGATACTGATAACCGTGGTAGATGTGTTTGAATGAGAGCTCACGCACCCTCTTTCCTTTTTTAAGTAATAATGTAGTAGTCTTTATGAAGTTAAGACACAGCGATGAGGATGGAGAGTGATTAAAAGTCTAAAATGACAGTATTGAAACTTATCAGCTGTGTTGCCCCACCCAGACAGTATAAACTGAGGTATGGTTTTATAGGGGACACTAGTACAACCATGTCCAACCAATGACTGTGATGTTCTTAAACCTTTTTCTGTGTATTCTTTTCCGGTGCTTTGAGTACCACAAACAAAATTCCAATCAAATCTATTGTATTGTGGCAGAAGTCTCTGAAAAGCGACCAAAGCTCTAATGTGACTGACGATTCATCACCTTCTTATGGCCGCGGTGATTTGATTTGCCGGAGACTTAACCGTCCACTGATGTTGGGTAAAAGTCACCAGAGCCGTTTTGTAATCTTTAAACCAGAGACAGAAAATAACATGCTGCCAGGGCCATCTTTAATGACAGCCATCATCAGTATCATGAAATTCCATATTAGTGTGCATTTAAGTGTTCGTTCACGTCAGCTACCGTCTGTGGCGTTAAGTAATTCAGCAGCAGAAGACGTCGTCACGTCTCCGATTTCCTGCCTGTCGCTGCCTCTGGAAAGACGGAGGGATTGGAAGTGTACTGTATGGATGGAGGTGGAGGTGGAGGTGGAGGTGGAGGCGGTGACATTGACTCGCCTGTTTGTCTTCTTCATTTCTCCTCTTTTCTGGAAGGAGAGAGAGATAGAGAGCGAGTTAGAGGCAGAGTTAAGTGGCGTGTATTCAGAATTATTGATTTCTGGCAGCCTGCACTGAGGATAACCTCACAAGTTTATTTTCCATCATGCGTGAGTGTGAATAGTGTGTGTCTGCGGTCATCAGTGGAGATCTATGTATAGACTGGAGCCTGTCATACTGAATAAAACTGAAGCTTTGAGGTTTCATCCATAGGACACAGTTCACATGATTAATTAGAAGAATTAAAACTAAAGAAGTGGCAGAAGATATATGGCCAAAAATATGTAGACATGTCCATATGCCTTTATGTGTTTTTCTTCCTTCATTTAGAGGAAATCTCAAAGCTACAGCACACAAAGACATCTTAGACAATCACATAAACCTGAAGTGAGTCAGCGAACTTCTGCTTCCAGCTTCTTAAAGGTGACGATTTGCTGCGTTTATCTGCTTTGTCTCAGCGTATGTTAAATTGAGTACCTTTTGGTTTTGCTGACTGTTGACTGACAAAGTGAGACGTCCTTGGTGCTGTAGAAGATCCTGTGCACTATCTAAGAAGGTATTGTAGATTTTGAGTAAAGTTTTTACTCATTCTTAAAATTATTTCAGCCTTGGTGCGTCTGCTTTAGCTTCCGCGTGGAAAACAGCGGGACAAGACATTGCATGGTATTCAGAAAATACTGCACATGCTCAAGCCTCCGTTTCAGTAATTCAGAGGAGAGACATCAGATAAAAAGGGAGTGAAACTGAGGTGTTAACATTCTCACAGCCGCACACACACACCAACACACACGCAGCCCTATCGTCCTCCATCTTGGCCCTGTGAAACCTACAGGCGCAGACGGGGGGTGCTAATGGTGGCTGACAGCACACACACATCCACACACTCCTTCAGGGTGTGTGTGTCTGTGTATGTCTCAAAGAAACATCACCACCAGAAGCAACTGCTTAGCTGATAGATAGATAGATAGATAGATAGATAGATAGATAGATAGATAGATAGATAGATAGATAGATAGATAGATAGATAGATGGTGGGGTTAAAGGACCTGGACAACAGAGTGTGAGAGTCCCAGTGGTGTATAATGGCGGGACCAGATTGTGGTTCGTGCTTTAAGTCACTGTCAGCCCAAGCTGCGTCCTGAGCAAAGTGCTGTGAGTGCCCTCGTGTGTGTTAGTATGGGTTGGTATGTAGTGCAAGACTGCAGTGCAAATATTACCTTCATTATCGGCATTGTGCAAAGTGCAAGATGCATTAATTAATAACATTTTAAATTAATGTCTAGAAGTGAATAAAAACAGGACACGCCTGTAAAAACAATGTTTAATTACACAAATAGTGGTCAAAACCCCCACAGGATACCTTAAGGCTTTCAGTGGTGGAAGTAGGCTCGATTTGCAAATTAATGAAGACAAATGGGGTTAGAAAGTCCTAATGGCAGGTGGGGAAGTGTCTCATTTCACTCTTTACAGACAGCCTGAACAACCTGAGCTCACCTTCTACATTCTGTCTGTCTACTCTTTTGACTCACAATAGAATTGCCTTTAATGTCCAGAGTCCTTCTGATAAGAACACATACACAGAATCTCCGGCTGATAAGGCATACAATGAAAATCTTCCTCCGTGATTTGAAAATGTCAACCCATCACCTGCTGACGTGTGCCAGGAAAAAGAGAAATAAAGATGCACTTTGCGGGGCTTTTAATTTCTCTGCTTTGAAGGGATTCTGTGCAAGAACATCTCATCTCTTGCTCTGCCTATTTGAATGAGACTGAATGCCACTAATTTCTTTCTTTGGTCTCTTGTTATTGTGACACATTATCTGCTGCTGCGGTGAATTCAATAAAAGTAACCAAAAATGGCACAAAAGGGGGAAAAAATGAAGCCGGCTCTGAGCAGCTGTTATTGCATGTGGACTCGGTTGTCTAAGATTTATTTGATTTCTCAGCAGCAGCTTTTATTAGACTTCCAGATGTGGGTACTTTAGATAAATGACCTTAAACACAGCATAAAGTTGAATTCTGTTGTCAGCTAATCCCGTGAAAGAACGATGACCATTTCTGCTATCAAGAGACACCAAAAATACTGATTGCGTTGGCTCCATCTCCGTATTTTCTTATTTGCTCCAGTTGAAGACTTTTTTCGATGGCAGCAGTTAAAGCTGTGCACTTTATTTTTTAGTTAAAGTCACTCAAACAGGGTTAAATCTCATATTTGTCATGTGTCATCTTCAGCTGCAGATTGGGTGCCTTACTGAGAGTTTAAGGTCTATGAGACTGATTCAGAATGAACTACAGTGTCCATGTTTGTAGTGTAATGAGGGCACATGGCACCCAGCACTCAAGTGTGGCTCAGTGAGGGGTTAATAAGGTGACAGTGGTGATCTATGGCATGAGATAATAAGCTCAGACTGTGGCTTCGCAGAAAATATTTTTCAGGATGTGTTTGGATTTGACAACGAGAATTAGTCACAGCTAAAAAAAATCGAACAAAATCCTTCTGTGACCCAGCTGTGTTTCTGAACTTGAGTTTCCTTCTTCTGTAGGTGTGTGTGTGTGTGTGTAGTAGAAGTGTGCATTAGCGAGTGTAAATTAATATTCTGAGCCAGACCAGTCTGCAACGTTAAACTTTAATACCAGCCCAGAGACCCATGTTTCAACTGAGCCAGGGAAGGGAACACTCTCTACTCTGACGTTTACACACACACACACACACACACACACACAGAGTGACAAATATGGAAATTTCTCTGTGTCTCAAAGACACAGCAATGAACATACAAAAGATTCTTCCTCAAACACACACACACTTGAAGCTGAGGTGTGTGTGTGTGTGTGTGTGTGTGTGAAGTAGTGCCGTCAGTCTTCTGGTATTTTGATGAAACCTGATGGGAGTAGACCTCTGTGTTACAACAGTATTTTTCCCTCATAGTGCCTTTTGTAGAACATGAACTTTAAGGGAACCTCCTCTGGGACTCCTCTGCTCCCCGACCTCCGCCTGGCCTGTCCTCCCACAAACCTGCCGTTTGGATATGAAGGTTAAAATTGATGCTACCAAAAGTCACATACGAGTATTACCAGTGTGTGGGCACACACACACACACACACACACGCACATTTGTTTTGTTTCTTTCCACTCCAGATTTGTTTGTCTGGGTTCAAAACTAAGTTCGATTTCCCCTCCCTCTGACCCCACTGGTCTGCTTCCACACTGGTGTGCGGATTTTGTTATTTGTGGTCAGTTCTTCCATCAATAATGTGAGTATGTTCTCGCTGCTTCCAGGAAATTATGTTGGTGGCCTTTTGAGGAAGAAAAATGCCAAGAAGAAGAAACAGAGAAAAATGTGACAAGAGTGCGGCGCTTTATCTGTGTTATTTTCGAACTAACAACATAAAAATGCCACTAGAGATGTTATCATGACCGTTTTTTCACCTGTGGGAGCACTTTATGGGTTGTGTTGTTGCTGTTTCTCACCTGTTTGTCTTCACCTGTTCTCAGATGCGTTTTTTTTGTTTGTTTTTTTTTTGTTTTTTTACGCAAACAAATTTCGGATTTTGATCTGCCTTTACTTTACTATATAACTTTATTATAGACAAATGTACTATTATGTTGTTGAGTTGGTCCCCCTTAGCAGCTCTAACAGCTTCCACTCTTCTGTGAAGGCTTTCCACAACATGTTGGAGTGTTTCTGTGGGAATTTGTGCCCATTCATGCAGTAGAGCATTTGTGAGGTCACACACTGATGTTGGACCAAAAGGCCTGGCTCACAATCTCCGTTCCAGTTCATCCCAAAGGTGTTGGATGGGGTTGAGGTCAGGACTCTGTGTGGGCCAGTCAAGTTCTTCCACACCAAACTCATCCAACCATGTCTTTATGGAGCTTTGCTTTGTGCACTGGGGCACAGTCATGCTGGAACAGAAAAGGGCCTTCAACAAACTGTTGCCACAAAGTTGGAAGCATAGCGTTGTCCAAACTGTTTAAGATTCATTTCACCCCTCAGACCTGGTCGATTGCTGCATTTAATTTCATCTCATTAGTGTTCATTATTCGTTTGCAAGGTTTTCGAAACCACTGAGGTGATGGTTAAAATTTAGTTACGGAAGACAACAGGACCACTTCAAGACAGCAACAGCAACAAAACAAACATTCTCAAGACGTGTGCTGGCCATGCAGACCAGCAGGAAACAGCAAAACAGTAATAATAATAATTATAATTATAATAAAACTACAGTATCCACTATTTGGTCTATACAACGCCAAGCAGCAAAACACAACCAGACAATATCAAAATCTGATCCATTTTGAGTATTTTTCACATCTTTCTTCCTGCAGGGCCATTTGGTCAACACACACACACACATACTAAAAAGCTTGAAATCACTAATGCTCCCTCCTCTCAACTAGACCTTCATTTTTTTGCCTTTGTTTGCAGCATGCACTATTTTCCATGTGGCGTCTGCCTTATTTGATTTGGTGGCTGAAGACTGGAGACAATGGCAGCGCCTTTAAAATGCACGAGCACGCCTCTGCACTAATGTGGGCAGACACATTTGCACGGCTAACTGTGTTAGGAAGCGGCAGCTCGGTCTCTCTCTCTCTCTCTCTCACACACACACACACACACACACACACACACACACACAAATGCTCCTTGTCACACTCTTTGATGGTGGACTAAATAGCTTGTTGATGCTGTGATGAGTTTTTAAACGGGTTCCAACCAGACTCACACAGTCTTCCCCACAGTCACGACTTTAACAGGGTAGACTCTCACCTGTGTGCTTTGAGTTGTTTTAGTTATTCAAAGTGGGACACATTTCCCCTCAGCGTCCTGAGTTATGACCACTTACGCCTTAAAGCCTCACGCAGGAACGGCTAAGATTTAAGCACTTCTACACTGTACTGAGCTGTGGGACCATCACAGTTCCTGTCCTCTCTTTTAGACATGACACAGACTGATTAATCGATCTCATTAGTAGACTAACATTTAAGGAACGGCATAGAAACAATTCATGGAAGAAATGCTGAAGAAGTACTCAGCTCTCCCATACAAATGAATAAACTCTTCTTTCATACATACTCATACTTCATAATTTATTTATTGATTCGATTTTTGGAGTTTTGTGAATAAATTAACAACTTGTTCATCTGAGTTTGCAATTTAATTTAGCAAATATTTTAAACAGTGAAGTGCAGGGTGATTAAAATTATAAAGTAGCATAAAATATTTACACTAAAGTACCTCAGAAGTGTGTTTAAGTGTTGTACCTGACTTTGTTACTTTCCACCTCTGGAATGTCTTGGTGTTTTTCTGCCCCCTAGTGGCCAAAAATCATTTATTGTGTCTTTAAATGTCACTGGTTGTTGTACATTTACCTGCCAGTGTGGCAGCTGACCTTCAGAGATTTAGTCAGCAAACGCAAAATCTTCCGTTTGCATGTGGTGCTCAGCTGATGTTACTTTTGGACTCGTGGCTTGAAGTTGGTTCAGGAGGGGAAGGAAAATAACAGCCTTAAGTCATCACATCTGAGTTACTCGTCACTACTCAGTCGCATATGAAATTGCACAGACGATAACATTAAACGATTTCAGCGAGGGAAACTCGTGGGAATCCACTGCAGCTCTCCCACATCAACATACGTGTTCTCACACAGACACAAAACCCCTCAGTCCCCCCAGCCTGACTTAACAAATCACAGCCGCTTCACTTCTTGTGCCGCCGACGGTGCCTCTCCTTGTGACTCCCATTTTGAAACACATTTATCAAACCGCACACTCCTTCTTCCTCCATTTCTGTTTTCTACTCGCCAGAGTGCGGCCGATTGAAGAGCAGGCAGCAGATTTGGGGAGTCAGCGAGGGAAATTGTGTAAATATAATGTGACTGTTTCGCGTTGCCTCGACACACACACACACATCCGTGCGTGCACACACACACACACACTCTGTGACACACAATGTAGCTGCACAAATCTGAAGCACAGAGTCGTGAGTGAGTTTGCATCCCCCTTTTAATTTCGCTGTAATTAATTTTACATCTTTGCACAGTTGAAATTAAAAAGGAAATTATTTTTGAGATTTTGTTTTAATGCTTTTCTGATAACATAACATGTTTTCAAGGACTTGAGTCGGTATTGTGGATGTGTAATCTGATGGCCTACGGACCCTGAAGTGGTCCAAATGGACACTGATGAATATTTCTGTTGACTGCTACAAATAGCACTGACTTGTAGATGGTATGTTGGAATGTTGTTGTATCTGTGGTGCGTTTAAAGACCTGCCTGACTGTCTGACTGAATAGCCCTTTCAAGAGATCATTTTCCGCTGTTCTTCGCTCGCTGTAGTTTCTATTTTAATGCTCTCTGAATCACCTTTGCTCGTTTTTCTTTTCAGCTGTTCCGAGGAAAACATTTCTCACTGTGGACTTCAGGTTGTTCGGTTAATTTCCACTGTCTTATAAATTGCACAAGAAAGTAACATTTTAGCCCTGTTTGCTCTTTTATGAACAGAGGTTATTTGTCTCTTCAAGGACATCCCCGTGTGTGTGTGTGTGTGTGTGTCTCTGCTTCATAATTAATGGCTCCACACAATTACACCAAGAGGGACTGCAAGTCTGTGTGTAAGACAAAGCCTTCACTTTGCTTTGTGTGTGTGTGTGTGTGAGGTGCCTATTTGTAGTAATTACTGGTGAAGCCATTTATACATTACATAGTACATAGTAAACTACTTTTATAATGATAAATGTTTGGAGCCAAGAATCCCCAGCCTTCAGTAAAGTTAGATGTGTCCTGCTTACGTAATAAGACTGAGTATTGTTTGAAATTTTCCTGCAGCAGAACCAATGCAGCGCTGATACCGATAAGATTTTTAAAGACCTTCTTCATCTGCAAAACCTTGAAACCTTTATTAACAAAATACACCAAACTCGCAAACCTCTGAGCACAAACAGCTGCTCAATCAAATGAGTCTAAAATAATTTTAATGAACTGAAAGTTTGAGCAGATCTTTCTGGGGGTTTGTTCCGGATAACTATATGGACAAAAGTATTGGGACAACTGACTAGGACTTTAATGGCATTGCATAGCTTTGCAGCTCTAACAGCTTCCACTCTTCTGTGAAGGCTTTCCACAACATGTTGGAGTGTTTCTGTGGGAATTTGTGCCCATTCATGCAGTAGAGCATTTGTGAGGTCACACACTGATGTTGGACCAAAAGGCCTGGCTCACAATCTCCGTTCCAGTTCATCCCAAAGGTGTTGGATGGGGTTGAGGTCAGGGCTCTGTGTGGGCCAGTCAAGTTCTTCCACACCAAACTCATCCAACCATGTCTTTATGGAGCTTTGCTTTGTGCACTGGGGCACAGTCATGCTGGAATAGAAAAAGGATAACGGACATGTCATGGTCATGGACATGTCCGTTTTAGAATATATATACGGGCACTAGATGGCAGATCAGTCAGGAACCTTAGAATCCAGACACCCAAATAAAATAAATATGTTGAGAATGTTTCTGGCCGCATGACAAACATTTACAACGCTTTCCATCTTCTGTCTGTGAGGAGAGCTGTCCAACTGTATTACTTCTGTGTATGATATATTGTTTTGTGGCTTTTGATCTTTTTTCAGATATAAAAACACATTTCTCACCAGTGTAAACCACACTTCAGGGTCTGCTCTTTAAGGCCTCATATTGATCCATCACTCCTGAAACTATCTGCTGTCTTCAACTGAGAGAACCTTTTTACTTTATAGTGAACAACACTGTTTCTTTTGTTTTTCTGCTAAAATGCTCTGAGTGATTCTCTGTGGCACATATTGATTTTTAATTCCCACTTACTGGGTATCATCCATGTCTGTCTTTCTCGTGTCTGTCTGTCTCTGTCTTTGTCTTTTCCAAACACACAAACATTCACACATTGTTTCTCACTCAACACATATGCTATATTAAAAAGCTTTTTTAATTTCTAAAACTATTAGATATTTTAATCAGAGGACTTTAAGCTAAAAAATAGACAGTAATTAAGTTTAATTTAATATTTAAAGTTAAACAGCCACATTAACGCCTACACATACATGCATTACAGTCTCAGACTACATTGTCTAGTATTTCTTTCATCCTTACCTCTGCTATTCACTTCACATCATTTTTATCTCTTTCTGTTTAGTTAATTCATATGATTCTGATTAGAAACCCTTGACCATAGAATCATTTTCGATGCTTAAAGGACTCCAGACGTTACTGTAGCTCTGTGAGGAGCATTATGTTTCTTTTATCTGGGTCAGGGTCAACGCCGGATGCAGAGCAGCCCATGTGTCCCGGTTCTTCAGTATGTTTCTCGAGCTCCTCTTTGAATCTCCTGGGATTCCCTCGTAGACAAGCTCGGATGTCCCACTTCGTCACGGGATCCTCTGCCACTGTATGAAACCCAGAACAGTGGCGAGAGGACTTGTCAAGGGACCGTCCACACCTTGGACGGCCTGCTGCTTCATGAGGAGGAGCAGCGACTACATCCTGTCCTTGAGCACCGACTTTTCCGCTTGAATTGACAGTGAAATAGCACTCTGGTAAAAAGCAAACAGAGGTTTAACCGAAACCTGTGGCTGTCTGTGCTGCCAGTGTGGGTCAGCAGGTCTGGTCTCAGATCCCAGCGATCCCAGCCTTCAGAACATTGACTGTGACAGGGAAAATGCTTTTTGGATGTAATTTGCAAATTAGGATGAATGAATTAAGCTTAGAGAGCAGATAAAAACGTAACAGTTAAAGGACGTGCCTCGGTTGTTTGAATTGGACCGCTTATTTTATCTTATCGTTACAGAATTATTTAATGCAAATATTCTTGACGTTTATTGAGTTTAATGGATTTACCTGCACATGTGAAGGCTCCACTGGCCAAGCATGTCAGGAAATACATGCAGGCGAGAGCTGCTGTGGGAGCTGAAGCTACAGAATCAATCAGTGCATGAGATCTGGAAAAGAAAAGTGCCAACTCGGGCTCAGCCGTTGGTTTATTTAAGAAGGGATCAGGAGATTTTCTTTATCCCAAGCTTGTACACACCAAGTCTCACCATTAAAAACAGGAACTGATTGCCAGGGCAGAGTCACAGAGCTTTTTTTTATTTGAATTAAAGTCATCTTAGAAGTCACCTGGCATACATCATATGTACAAAAGTAATGGGACACCTGACCGTTACAGCTACAGGGACTTCAGTGACATTGCATTCTGAACATATAGACAACTTTGCCGCTCTAACAGCTTCCACTCTTCTGTGAAGGCTTTCCACAACATGTTGGAGTGTTTCTGTGGGAATGTTAAGAGGTGTGTCTGGATACTTCTGTCTATATAGTATATCAGGTCCCTATGGCTCAGTTCTCACATCTGGCTGATTTCTTCTTCCTACATTTGTAATGCTTGTGGAGGACACATTTTTCCTGCACCAAGCGCTGCCTGGCCAGTGATAACCAGAAGCCAGTAGCTGATGTGTTTTGTGCATGTGGCTGCATAACTCCTGTCAGCCCGATGCATTGTTCATTGGCCTTGTTGTTTCCTTCCCAAGGGAGGGAAATCCCATTGCTTTTGTTTTACCACTAGTGCGTATAAGCACAGGGCCCTTTGAGTGCTCAGCGTTCCTACAGGCTGTGGCTCGGGACACCACAGCTCCACTCTCATCAAAGGTGGAGATGATGTCAGGACACTCAAATCGTGCAGGAAGTGATTCAAGGTCACAAAACCGCCATGAAACGGATGAGTTGGGTCGTGAAGTGAGATTTGACTGCAGTCCAGCTGTTTGTTGTTATTCGTAAATAACCAGTTCTATATGTGACAGGCTGTCCCTGTCTGTGTGTATCTGTCTGAGCGGCTGCTTGGATGACCTTGTCTTTAGGCGACAAACTGGACACTTGACATCTTATTTTGCTCTCTTCTCACACACACACACACACACACGCACACACACACACAGACGGGTGCAGTGACTGTAAGTGATATGTCAGATGTTCTCCCATCACAAAGCCTTATCATACACACACATTATAGGCAAACTTTCAAGGCAGGTGGATGCACACACACACACACACACACACACACACACACACACACACACAAACACACGCACACACACAGGTGTCTGGAGGTGAGGTTGTGGGGACAGTTGATCCCCAGAAAGATGAGGCTGCAGTCTGAAATCTCCTCAGGCCAGCCCTGAGATCATGCACACATACACACACACACACACACACACACACACACACACACACACACACACACACACACTGAGTTCCACCAGACTTTTAAAGTCACAGACAGGAGTGACTTTGTTAGGTGAAAACAGGAATCGGGAGCTTGTGAACATTTTAATTTCAACTGGTTTCAACTTTACAAAAATGTGTTGTGTACTGGAAACTTTGATTGGATTGATGTTGTGTCTCCAACAACATTTAAATATTGAGCCGCTGCCCTTTAGCTCTTTTGAAAAGGCAGCGAGTCTAAAGGTTGGCCTACAGCAGCTACTGGAGGACGTGCTGCTGTTTATTTTGGTCGCCAAAGTGGTGCGAACTGAGCCTTTTGTTTACTCCATCAACCCCCCCATCCCAGTGTTTACTTTGTTTGTGTTGTAGTACCAGTAGTACCACAGATGTACAGTGAATGTGTGAACAGCTTAACGTGTCGGTAATGCGAATATGAGTTTGTGATGAGAGTTTCAGGAATTAAATGAGATGTGAGCGGCGAGTAAAGCCGCGTTGCTAGTAGCCTGCTGAAGGGTGGAACCACCTGTAACACCTGTAACTTGCTAAAACATTAGTGTTCAACTGCTGTAGGTGTAAACAGATGCGTTTGTGTTCTGGGTTATTTTGAGAGGCGTCCCCCTCAGTGTACCTCAGTGATCTACAGCATGCAGAAGCCTTGCACTTAGACAGTAAAGGAGATTCATGTCCACTCCTGCATGCCTGGATGTCCTGTGTATCCAAGTGTGCAACAGTCTCCTAAAAACACTCCTGTAGCTCCATCTCCTTCTCTCCTGAGGGTTGTGTGTGTTCACTATATCTCAGACTACCTTTGGGTAAACTATCTGCACCGACAAATGTATGAATACAGTGTGCGGCTTTCTCTGGAACTTCAGAGCTCAAGCTTCTGTGGTGCATTTCTAATGAGATTCTGGCATCGACAGGAAGTGGATATTATGATTAGAAATATTTTGTTAGATATATTTAAAAAGGCTTACAGAATGACATAAGAGCAGTCAGTAGCATCCCAGTTAAGAGCTTTGTAAGATTATGTACTGCTCTTCCTTTTGCTTTATGCCAGGCTGGTCGCTCTTGTGCATTTTGATTCTGTTGTTACGCTACAGGAGAAGGTTCAGGAGTTTATGTTCACATTTTGAAAAGGTTTGATATACTTTTATTCAGGCTAACTGCTGTAAATCCCAGCTGATTACAAGCTGCTGGAGAGAGTGAGTGCTCCATACTTCAAATTGATTGATTTTTGTGGATTCCTAGCTAGCATACCTCCCAGCCTTAAGGAGCTGCTAACTCAAGCTTGAAGAATTTTATCAGTAAAATATTAGTATTGGCCTTCAAACACTTGCATTAATCTCAGTTGACAGACAGGATCCACCATCAAATCAATAGATTTCCCCAGCACAACCGAGTGAAGACCTCACTAAAGGTTACCCTGCGTGGAGGATCTTCTCTTCACACATCTCGATCGGATGGAAAGCGTTAAGGGCCGCTGGTGTTGGATTATATAGCAGCTGTGCTGCTTTTCTCAAGCATATTTCATTATTTATCCACCGGGTATCTTTTGATGCACGGAGGCTACCAGTCTGTCTTCTACAAGAAAGGACTGAAGTCCTTGAGAGAGTCTTTTGCCGGGCCGTTCAGGAGTAAGCTGCTTTTGATTGTTCTTTAAAATTTATGTGTGTGGAAACCGAGGAAATGTCGACATCGAGACAGATTCAGGGTTTGGCAGTTCTTTTTCACTTTGCCCTTTGTTTCTTTCAGCCTCACAGACCTCGCTGTCACCTGGAAAATGTCTTGAAAATGCCCTCACCTTTTGTATTGTGAGGAATTACAAAAAGTTACGAGAAGATGGACGTTTGATTATCCACTGTGCTGTTTTTATCTCTTCTTCCTCCGATTTAGAAGTTCATATAGTATGAGTATCTTCTTCTCCTGTTTTCACTTGCTGAGGCGTTCTTCTCACATTTCCTAACCTGAGTTTTTATTTTATTTTATTTCTGTTTGTGCAGGTTTGACTACCAGGAACTGCTTCACAACTCCAGTTTCTGCCTGGTGCCCCGGGGTCGGCGTCTTGGATCGTTTCGCTTCCTAGAGGCCCTGCAGGTGTGTGCGTGTGTGTGTTTGTGCTTCTGTGGATGTGATTGCATACTGTGTATCTGTTTGTGTGTGTGCAAGGTGTGAACATACTACATAGCTTTCAGTGAGAATAAAGAGTTCAGTAGATGAAATGAGCTACGCTGTATGGGACCGTTGCCTGTATCTGTAGCTAAATGATCTGTGTCTGTATTCATACTCGAGGTGGGTGTGGTTTAAACCAGAAGTGGGTGTGGTCGTCCAAAAGTTTTTAGTTTAAGCTTAAACTGTATATGAATTAATTAGAAAATGTGTGTGGCTCAGCCCCACCCTCAGCCAAATTCAGACCTGCAGCTCACAAAGCCATGAGGACACGGGCCGCCAAAAGGGTTTACATGTAGTAATATCACATAAGTACTTCAGTTCAGATGGGAAAAAGGTTTTAAAAGTGCTAGAGAGAACCGCATTTTCATGCTAAAACGTGCATTTGGACAATTATCTGAATGCTTGCATTTGAATTTATGAGAGACACTACTGAGGAGCCACAGAATGATACAAAAATCATTATCAGAGTCAGACTTCAAACTTGTGTGTATATTTTCACAGTATAAAAATACCAGACACATGACATTGGTACTGTTGAAAAGTACCGTAACCAGTCAGATGCCTCATGAATACCAGTAAAGGCTTATCAGATAGCCTGTGGATCTCGGCCTCCAGTGGATCAGTTGTCACTGTGATACAGATTTGTTGGATTTAGCTAAAAGACAAATTGTCTCCTCCAGTCCCTGTGCAGGTTATACATCAAACAAAACAAACAAGACATTACAGGCCACCAACTTCGGTGCACCGGGCCCTTTTTAGCACTACAATGTCCAGTTTTTAATCAAAAGTAAAGAAGAAGTAGAGGCTGAACTTTATGGTGACATTAGAAAACTTGGGAGATTTTCTTAGCAAAGGAATAAGAAGACTGATTGGCAGGGGAAAAGGGGGTCATACTTTTAATTAAACATTCATTTTAAAGACATGTCAGTTATTTTAATGGCTATTTCAGCCAATCAGACTTGTTTTGCCACCGGGGAGATGAGAAAAGAGAGAAGAAATGACTAAAGAAGAAAAGCGAGGTCCCCTGTGCAAAGGTATGCAAATCATCAAAATTCAAAGGACAGCAGCTGAGAGGACGGAAAAACAAAGACACGTGTAGGATGACAGTGAGGGGAAAAGGCAAGGAAAGGAAAGAGGAAAGTCATCTCACAAAGCCAGACTAATCAAAGCAGGGAGAATTTGCCTAGACAGGTCACTGATCATGCACTCGGCATTTTGTGAATCTGCTTTAATCTCTCAGCCTCACTTGATTGAGAATCCAGTCGAACTTGAACTTTAAATGAAAATACCCGACTTATTGATTTCTTTTTTTTTTTTTTACGGTTTTTTACTCTTCTCTGACACAGCTCCACTGCTCAAGATCTCATATACACTGAATAGACTATATGTACAAAAGTATTGGGACACCTGACCATCACACCATCAGGGACTTTAATGACGTCTCCTTCTAAACTCACAGACAGCTTTGCAGTTCTAGCAGCTTCCACTCTTCTGTGAAGGCTTTCCACAACATGTTGGAGTGTGAGTGCTGGAATAGAAAAGGGCCTTCAACAAACTGTTGGCACAAAGTTGGAAGCATAGCATTGTCCAAAATGTCTTGGTGTGCTGAAGCATTAAGATTTCCCTGTCTGTCTGAATACTTTTGTCTAAGTAGTGTATATTGCTGACTCTACTTTGGTTAGTGACATTAACTCCAGCTGAATATTCGTATGCATCAGATTCACACGCGACACACAATACAAAAACTGTAATAATCCATAAGAAGTCATTTGATTTGACCGACCCACACAAAAGTGCTGCAGCTGTTACGAACAGACAGCTTTGTTAAAGTGTTTATGTTGAATTAAACAGATGTTAACAGATGTTAACAGACCTCCACTAATTCCACACCGAACTGCTCAAGAAAAATTACTTTTTTTCAGATTTGATTTTTGCACACACCTGGCAAAGTTACAGAGTTAACACATTTGAATGCTCCTTCGGGTTTAATTCCTCATTCCACCTGAGGTTTAAAAACAAGACTAAAATCATAGCTTTGCATGGTTGCCCTTTTTCCCATTTTATACGATTTTATTATTCAGTACTATCAAATGAAAAATGTGCTTACATAATCTGGCTTTTTACGGTATTTTTCATAAAGCCTGCCTCCTAAGATGAAAAACAGTCTTTGGCTAATTCCCATTAGCATTAATTTAGTACCTGTTTGGTAATTTAAGATAAGCACACAGTGAAAGTGCACCACAGGCTTGCAGGTGAGGCATAAAATATACAAAGTGAAAGAAATTATCCAGAAAACAGCGTGCTGTGTTTTCCCTTTTAGATGCACAGTTTAGCAGTGCAGCGGAGTGCACAGAATCAAATCCAATTCATTCAACACAAATGATGTACAGTTTTAAGAGCCTCATCGCGAAGTGAATTCACATCAACACAGAGAGCTCTCATGGGAAATGAAAACTGCTCCCGATGAATTAAGTCACATTAATGAATCCTCTGAATATTGATGTGTACACAGAAAATAAATAAATACATTTGATTTTGTCCTTAATCTTTTCGGAAATTCTATTTGTTCCCACAAAACTCTGACTTGGAACACTTTGAAAGTGTCTCTCCAGAAGAAGACAAATCCCTCAGTGAAGGGAGAAATAGATCAGCCCAGTGCTTCTCACTCGACTTTCACTGTTTCTTGGATGTTTTTTTCTTTCTGTCAGGCTGTGAAAACAGAAACTCATCTTTGAGGCATAATGGTCCCCTGAGAGAAAAACATGATGCTTGACTTGTTGCGGAGATGAAAACTATGTTAAACTGACAATAGCACCCAATACTTCAAAAAGGTGTATTTTGCAAGATATGAGCAGAATTAATCAATAAATAACTAACATTATGAGCGGAGTGTGGACAGTGCTGGCATTACGTCAAAGTCGTCTGTGTGTTGTGTTACAGAGATCTCAACTGAAGTCAGCATGCTAACCAACAAGCCCCGCCCATCCTGCTTTGTAATACCACTTTGTACCTGTAGAGACAAAACAGCCTGTACTTTCAAAAAGAGCGTTTCTTCTTCTTCTTCTCTTGCTTCCTCTTCTTCCTCTTCCTCTGCTTCCTACTGATCCTGTTTCTCGCTCTTCTCTCTTTCCCACCAGGCGGCTTGCATACCGGTTATTCTGAGTAACGGCTGGGAGCTTCCCTTCTCTGAAGTGATTGACTGGAGGAAAGCCGCCATCATCGGAGATGAGAGACTGCTGTTACAGGTACCAAAGCAATGATGGAAGGATGGATGGTGGAATGAATGGATGGATAAATAGGATAAGATGTTAGAAGGGTGTTGCCAGAGCACAAGTGCAGGTAAAACTTAACAAAGAGAGAGAAAAAAACTGTAAAACATTAAATGATTAGAAGTACATAATTGGGGATATCCCTGGTGACAATCAGGATGAGAGGGCCAGTCAGGAGGAGGTGGAAAATCTGAGACTGTGGTGTCGGAGCAACTCTCTCACTGAATGCCACAAAACGAGGAGCTAATTGTGGATTTTTGGAAGCAGCAGTAGAAGAGCTGCATCGCCCCTTTTGAATGATGGGACCACAGAGGAGACGCTGAACCACTTCAACCTCGGGGCCAACATCACGGAGGATCTGACGTGTTCTGTTCACTGTTCACTCAAAATGCTCTACTCCTGCACAACAGAGAGTTTATGGTCAGGTAACAGCGCCACCTGGTCCGGCAGCAGCACCCAGCAGGACTACAAGGCCCTGCATAGAGTGGGTACCATCAGCTGGATGTATCATGAAGCTGTGCTCCCCAGATTATAAGAAAGTTACAGCAGGTGGTGCAGGGTGGAGGATTTGAGGCGCTGAACGGTGGCCACTTCGAGCTGTCAGAACAGACAGGCTAAAGAGGAGCTGCTTCCCGTGGATGAGCCAAAGCCTGAATCAAGACTCTGCAGGGGTTCACAAACCTTTCCACATCCAGGACTCCTGTGCTGACACAAAGTCGACCACAGACCCCATTTGAAACATTTTTTATGGCTAAGTGCATGACAATATAAATCATCCAATAATTTGTGACAGTGCACACCTTTTTTTCCTTGATATATTGTGTAGTAGCAGTATGGCATCGGATATAAAATATATGTATGTCATGAATAGTAACAGATGTAGTATAATATGAAATAAATATTATTTCTTTTATAGAAAATTTCACAGGAGACTGAACAGCTTAAAAAAAGAATATGGAAAGAAGAAACATGGAGGGATGGATAGAAAAAAATTCTTTATTATTACATGACAAAATTTCAGCGGGATTGAAGTCAATAAAAGTTACAACCCAGCAACCTGGATGAAGAGGGCAAATCTTCCACAGTCTGTACACTACAACAAAGATGAAATATGGCCTTTCTGCAGCAGCTAATCCAGCCTCTCGGTGGTGAAATGCCAGCGTCCTTCCTGGTGCGATTGTCGTCTTATGGCTCCAGATCCCCCGGGGAAATCACAAAGATCCAGCTGGGGCTGATTCAAACACAGAAGCACAACACATAGATCAGAAATGAGTGCTTTTGCTTTTGATTTAGCACATTTAGCCAATAATAATTTCATTTAACTTTCACTTGTAATGGAGTATTTTTAAAGTGTGGCGTCGCTTCAACTGTCTAAGTCAAAACAATAGGTGTGTATTAATGAGCTCAGCCACGTTGCACCACAGTAGACTGGTTTCTGTTTGGACTTAAGCGTTATCAACACGAGGACTCGTTTTCAAGCTGTAAACTGCACAAAAGCAATGGACTGAAAATGTTAATTAACCCGAGTTTGCGCTCAGAGCCCTCAATAAGCTGTTTTCATCTATCGAGACGTAACCGACTTTCAGTTCGGCTCAGAGAACGACTGTGCAGTCACGAAGCTTTTAGTAAATTTTATTTCATTTTGACATGACAGCTGTGATATTCACAGTCACTCACACCTCTGCCAGGAATTATATTTATCTAAGAAGGATTATTCTACAATTGGATCTCCTTCTGCTCCCTTTAATTACGACAGCGGGCAGAGCTCGTGATATTTACATTCTCTAATTACTCTGTATTACTGGGTGGCACCTGCATGACCTATACTACTCCCTGGACAGCAACACGGAGGTGTGAAAGTGTAGGAGTGTTGGAGTCTGTCGGTGTCTCTCTTTAATTAATGTGTCCCTGTCTTCTATCAGCCCTCTGTCGGCGCCGGGCAGCGATGAGAAGTGTTCTGATGACAAGTTGCCTGACGCCATCAATAAAAGCGTCACAAACTTGGCTTTTAGGTGAAATGACTTAAAACCACAAGGATGCACTACTGCTGTGAGAGGTTCTGCTGTTTGGTTTGTTCCCTTCAGCAAAACAAAGCCATTTATCTAAAAGCCTGCTCGTTATTGGTTAAGATAACATGTGAACCGAGTATTGTGTTCTGCCAGGGAAACGCCGAGGGCGGTCGCATTCATCGCAGAGTTAGTTTTGATGCAGACATGTGAGGAGCTGATGAGGACAGAGAGGCAGGATTAACAACAAGGCTTTCGGTACACAAAATGATCGAATCGAACACACGACTTCTGCTTTCATAAATATTTCACCTTATGGCAGATCGAAGGCAACGCAGTCAATCGCCTGCCAGCGTCCGAACACACACCATTCAACCTCTGGAACATTTTCAATCTCCAGTGTTGATTTGTGTTCCTCAGATTGTTTCCTCTTTTATATAATTAGCCAGACATAAACTGGAGGAGGGAAGGAAAGTGAATAAGAGAAGGGAACATTTCATGAAATCTGCTTTGTTTTTACTCATTACATGAGCCTATTACACAGGATATTTTAGAACAGTCGCTCAGTGGTTTCTCTTCCTGTTCTGTAGTCGTATTTGTCTTAAAGGTTAAATCATACAGAAACCAAAGGTGTATCAAATTAGAGCCAATCACTTAGAAGTTGAATTTCCAGGGAACTGAGATCAAGTCTGCCTGTCGATACAAAAACTCAGGAATTGTCATCGTTGATTCTGTGGAGGGAAAAGAAAATTAAAATTGTGTTTCTACTGTAGAAACAAGTCTTACTTTTCCTTTTAGGCCAAAAGGAGTCTGCTGCTGCCACTTTTCTGTCGGAGCGGGACTACGCTGATGTTATATTCATGCATGCATCTTCTCGGTTTCTGCACACACTGGGGATATGAGATACGAAGCGCTGAGATTTATCACAAATCTTAAAGCCCTTTTGCACTGTTGCTTTTTGTTCACTTGGGTTGGATGGTCTGCGTTTTCCACCCATAAACTCAACCACTGGCTTGTATTCGTAAGGCTGTTCTTGGTGCGCTTCCATCTTAACTCCAGACCACCACAACTAAGACATTTAACCCTCAGGAGTCGACAGACGCGCCGGCGCGTCCTTATCACAAGACCACTTTAAGACGACGTAGCTGCAAGACGCAGCCTCGCTGAATCCCAGTTTTTTTTGTGTCGAAAGTGGGCACTTCAAACTATATACCAGTTTTTAAATTTTGTTAATATGTCAAGTAAAACCCGAGTTATGATAAAAAATATACGCACTGTTTTTTTCATGACCATTGCCATCACGTTTGGTGCGCGTTTGGTGCGCGTTTGGGGGGTGCATTTTATTCAAGAAGACGCAGTAAACACCAGCGCATTGCGCGCACTTCATTCAGCGCATTTCAGCGCATTTTCCCCAGTCGGATTTTAGAGTTTTGTGTGATTTTAGGTCCAGTGTGTCAATACAGTATGTCAAAATGAAAAAAACAACAGTAAATCACACTTATGAGGTTGTGCTGATCAAAAATGATTCCAAAATGGCAAGATAAAAAAAATTCTAAGTTGAAATATAAAATTAGAATCAAAAATGGTCAACAACTGACAATTATACATGACTTCAGAGGGTTAAATTTAAATACGCTGCTCGTTCTGCTTGGAATCAGATTCAGAGTTGCTGGAGTGAGCTGGTCTCACTGTAAGAGGTATTCTGATTTAGACATCTGGCTGTAGATGTTTTGCATGCTGGCTTTAATGCTGTTTTTTGTAAAGTGTTTTTTTTTCTCTCTAATTTTGTGATGGACAAAATACTATTTTTGCAATAAATGTCACACTTGTTCAAGTCAGTTTATAACAGAAATGGCCAGAAAAGAGATTTTAAAACGTTAGCATTTGCAGCTTTTTCTCATTGTAGACCATGTAAATGTTGTGTGTGTTAGACTGCGGGTTACATTTCACATGTCACAGTTTTCCTCATTAGCTGCACATGATGTGATTTTACACGTAAACTTCCTTAATAATGATTTGCTCCTTTTGTTCATTTATTGGATGTGAAAAGGTGTTTTACATTTTATGAGCTCATTTTTACAACAAACATTTTGTGGCAAAGCTTCTCACGTTTCTGGGACCTTGAAGCTGCTTAATTTGTTTCCTGCAGCAGCGAAACAGCTGGCAGGAATGAAACGAGTCTGTGTAATGGAAGTGTCAGAATAGACTCCTTTAAGCTCTGGATGTGGACTCGGCTGCAGTCAGCTGAACACCTGAAGAATAACTGAGCGCCTTAAAATACTTTGATATCATTTGATTGTTTGGTATAAATGGCAACATCTGTACGAGATATTAAAAATCCAATGACAAACAAGAACGTGCGTGCGGTTGGTAAACAGATTCTGGATGCTTGCCCTCTTTGTCTTTCTGTCACACTCGCACAGAGACTCGGCGTTCAGCACATCGGAGCTCGAACACCCGCTGAGAGAGTTGAATCTCATTACTTTCAATTACATCACTGAGAACTGCAATACCTGACTGTTTAATATGTAGAGTTTCTCCTCCCCCCGTGGAGAGGAGACATGCACAGGCCCACAAACACACACAACAACACACACGATGCCCCTGCTGAGAAACATAAACACCATTAGAGTCAATTGAGGGGAAGAGAATTGAGCTGATTTGATTGGTGTTGTTTATATTCCACCTCAGAGAGCTGAACAATTAAAGCTCGCTTTGCTGTCGACGGATCCCAGTGACGTCAACACCTCCTAAACTGTGTCTGCAGACTCCCAGGTGAAAAATCTGTGCTTTCCCGGGACTCATTTTGATTGTTTTCAGTGTTTACAAAGAAAACTGTAAAGTCTGTTCTGCACACTTTAGTAGCTGGTGGTCTGCCAGACCCAAGAACAAGTCTGTGTAGGATGACCTGGGACTCACTAATCAACTATCTTACAAATTGCACCTTCAAGCGCGGCAGCTCAGGAACCGTGAATGACATGATCTGACTGAATTTTGCTAGATTTTGACCTTTGATCACCAAATTCAAATCATTTCATCTTTGAGTTGAAGTGAATATTTGCTCCAAATTCGAAGCAATTCCCTGAAGACATTAATGAGATGATTCACCAAAATGGGACGGACAGATTGACAAAATACAAAACATATTGCCTCCAGGGACGGCTGTCACAGACATGAGACATTTAAGAAAACTGACAGCAGGCTCGCTGTTGTCTGCAGCTGCCTCATCAGGCTCCATGAAGCTCTACAACTTGAGTTGGATGGCAGTCGTCTCCCACCTTCTCCTGGATCATCATGTGTTTCAGCTCTGTTGTTTCAACAAGCTAACATCAGCACCAACGGTCACCAAGTTTTTTCAAGACCGCGGTGGCTTTTCTGTTGGCCATACTCAACAAGTTGGCACGATGACTTTCGGTGAAGAGACTTTGGGTTTGTGGCCAGAAAACCAGAAGGGTCCTTGGCTGCAGATTCACCGCCTCTTTAGTTCTGATGAGGCTCTTCAGGAGCACTGGCTTCGAGGCTGCTTATTCCCCTTTTCAGCCTCATTCTCAGTCTAAGCGGGGCAGCTCAGGTCACGTCCGACCTCATCAAGGAGGTAGTTTGTTTTTCTCCAAACTGAGCATCAAGAGAGCATCCTGCTTCATCTTCTTGGCATATCAGGATGTTTAGCTCCCCGGTCAGGTTGACAGGATCCTCGTCTCCCTTGATTTCATCCCTCCACCGCCTCTCCCTGAGGGGTGTTACTGCTTCGAGCCACAAGCCAGCTGCTCACGTCTTCCATGACAGTGTGAGCTGGGACCTCAACTTGTCTCGGGTGCATCAGGGACAGGATACGGGGGCTCCGAGCAGGTCTGCAGAGTTTGTTGGTATTTGCTGTTGCAGAGCTCCCCTGAAGCAGATTGAACGGTTGAGGCACACAAACACAGCTGAATTGTTGTCACTTGCTCTTTAGCCAAATAAAATCAATGAAGCTTCACTGTGTCTGTATGAAAAGATCCACTTTGTTCACTTGAACCTGTGGACAGTGTTTGGCACAAGGTGTGACTACAGTGTTGGAGGTGGACAGCAGGTGATTTAATAACCATCATGGGGATAAGCAAGTTGATGGACAGAGTAAGATGTGGGAGTTGAAGAGTCTTGGGGAAAGGAAGAATTTCCTTTAATCTTTTCTGCATGTCCACAAAATTACTTATGCTTCCTCCGCCTGTCTGCCCAGCCTTTTTTTTCCCTCCACACACCGACTCTCATCCTCTCACTCAACATTATTTAAAATCTAACTTAATCTATCTCACTGTCATTTTTGTCCTCGTGCTTTTCCTCCAGGTTCCCTCCATTACCCGGTCTGTGGGCCATGACAGGATCCTGGCTCTCCGCCAGCAGACTCAGTTCCTCTGGGACGCCTACTTTTCTTCTGTAGCCAAAATCGTCTTAACTACTCTGGAGGTAAGACTTTGGGAGTTTAGGATTTAGTTTTGTCAGAAAAGCTTTATTTAATCAACCAAACTGCCGCTGCACGTTTGCCGCTGGCTACACATCACATCCTGATATCTTACTCCAGTTGTCAGTTATTTTTTTGGGGCAGCGGTAAAAGCTGGTACGCAACACTGGCATATAATAACCTTATGAATTTGGTAAGAGAAAACTGTCAGTGAAGTGCAGGTTAAGCTTTGAAGAAAATATCACTGGTTTAGGTGGGCCAATAAGCGACTACGTTCCAACAAGTTAAAAACCTGAAACAGAAATGGGTGCCATAGTCCACCTCCTTCCTCTTATTCCCCAGTTTCTGTTCCACAAACACACTTTTTGTTTGAGAAGACAGAAAAGTTTTCATGTTTTTAATGAAGGGTTACTTAAAACCCTTTGGAACAATTTGTCTGTTTATTTGGGCTCAACCACCCACTCGTGCACACCTTTAAGCACCAGAAGCTTAAAGGAGCCGCAGCACTTTTATAACCGTATGCTCTGCAGTTTGGTCAGAGGCGTGTTGCTTAAGGGTTACATGAAAACTACTGGACACAAAAGTGTTCATTGGAGCTTTTTTGCTGTATAGGTTGTGTCTGACCTCACAAATGCTCTACTGCATGAATGGGCACAAATTCCCACAGAAACACTCCAACATGTTGTGGAAAGCCTTCACAGAAGAGTGGAAGCTGTTAGAGCTGCAAAGCTGTCTGTGTGTTTACAATGAGACGTCATTCAAGTCCCTGTTGGTGTGATGGTCAGGTGGCCCAATACTTTTGTCTATATAGTGTACATACGTATCACAAAACACAGAGGGACAAACTTAGTCATACTGCCATCCGACAGCAGCGTTGCTTTAGTGAAGTACAGAACTGGTTGTGTGGCTTCATTATCATTCACAAAGCATCCTCATGTTTTATGGTGTGACTGGGCTGTAGGTGGCCTTTTAGAAGCGCACATCAGCTTTTCAGTGGCCAGACAGCTTAATTTGCTGATTAACAGTTAGTGCTTCAGTTAATCAGACTTGTAGAGAAGAATTAATTTTTACCTTCGATTTTGACCGTTTCAGGTCACCGGCAGAGAGACACACGAGTCAGAGAAAAAGATGAACTTGAATGGAGGCTGATGTCTGAAATTAAAAGAGAATTCAGGCATTTTGGTGTATTGAAGTGACAGGAATGCGACACACACACACACACACACACACACACACACACACACACACACACACACAAAGCACTGTGTGTCCGCAAGTGTTTGCACAAAGACTTTTATTTATCAAAGACTGAAAATGGATCCATCTGTCAACAGATTGGCTGACCTGAGATCAGTTTGCCAAGTCTTGATGATAAATATCTCTAAAAGTGCATTTTTTTCTTGCTTAAAATCACAGCAAAACAAGACTTTGGTGACACCACCAAAAGCCCACAGCTAGCAGGGTATGAAATTAGGCAGAAGCCCACTGACAGCTATGTACAGCTGGCCAGATGTGCTAAAAACTCAGAGCCAGCACGCCACCGGGCTAAATGGGTGAAATGAGGCGTTGTTGATAACTGTAGTGTCCCACATACTGCGAGCCTGACAGTTGGTATCGGGATGTGTGTGTGTGTGTGTGTGTGTGTGTGTGTGTGTGTGTTGAGCTGGCTCCAAGTGCCAGGCTCATCCTCCACAGATCTGATCAGGAAATAAAAAAAAAACAGAAATCCAGAATGCCTATGAAATGTTTCTCTCAGTTTTTGTTTATCTCTTTATTTTAGTGCAAACACATGTTTGAGTGTTGGTGAAAATGCCAGCAACGTATTTAATTTAAGTTGAAGTAGTCTAAATCATTAGAACACTTTATGCGTTCACAGTGAATCCCATAGTTTGTGGTCATTTCAAACTATCGATAAATAAAAGATTGCATAAATAAATGATGAGGACATTTTATGTAGGGCAGTTCTTACACAGTACTTGAGTACAAAGTGGGAAAAAGTGTGAATATAATGAGTGCAAAATACAAAATATCAATACAGGTGAGAGTATAAAAATATCAATATTCAAATTCTACAAAATCCAAAATACAAGTACTTGAAGTGAAAAATATGAACCAGGTCAACAGCAAGTTGCTCGTCTCTCCAGCTGCTTCTCGCTGAGCTGCATACAGACATGTGAGAAACATATGTGTACATGTACGTATGTACATGATATTACATGTGTCGTGCCGTTATGTTGAGTTCATTGAGTCCCATCAGGCGGAAGGTTAGCACAAAGTTTCCTGGTGTATAAATGTACAGTAATTACCGTCTGTTCGCTCACACACTCATGTATATTCCGACTCGATAGAACAAGCCTCTGTGGCGTAAAAACGCTTCTTTAGCACCAAGTAAATAAAGCCATCACACCTTACAAAAGTCTGCTGGGGTTGGTCAGACGGGCACCCGAACTCATCGACTGAACTCGTGTGAAGTGAGGGAGGAAGAAAGGATGAGGGGGAACAGAAGTACTGGTGAGATTTCCTCCTGTGAAGGACATTTTCCTGCTCAATCCCACTAAAGCTTGTCATTCAGCATCTGGTGGGGCGGCCATGATCATCAGCCTCCACCTTTCATCCCTTCATAATGGAATACAAATGCAGCGTTTGTGTGTCTCTCTAACTTTGTGTTTGTGCTGCGGCGAGTCTTTCATTCAGTTAAAAATGACGAAGCTTTATCTCGTTTTATCTTATCTGTGTCTGCACGTTTCCTCAGGTGCAAATTCAAAATATTTGCACTTCAGTTGTGTTTGTCCGTTTTGTGGTACTTCATAGTCCTACTCTATTTGTATTTGTTTTTCTTTTTGTTTTGTTTTTTTTACAGAAATACAGTTTTTTGCAGCTACTAGTTAGGATATTAAATGCAAAACATATGAGGACATAAGATACTGTAACAGTAACAGTATAAAAAACACTTTGACTATGGCCATAAAATGCTGCTTGCACAATAAAACATTAGTAATATTAATTTAGTAATTTAATATATAGCAGTTTGACACTCAAAGAGTACATTTTACTTTTATTTTTATGTAAATTTTGTCCTCCAAATTTAACAATAAAATCCATTGTTTTCCCGCGTCCTCCAGAGCGACACAAAGAAGACTTTTCTGATCCGACCCCCCCTCATTTGTCTGTGCTTTTCAAATCCATCACAAGGCGGCTAGCAAAGAAACGGTCTGAAACGACGGCTGCCGACAGTTGGTATCCCTCTGGTGTCCTTCGGCTTGGGGGTCCTTTTGGTTTAACAAGTCTGAGACGCTCAACAGGGTAATTAATTTAAAAAAAGCCTTTTTTAATTGTCCCGTAACAAAAGTAAAACCACGGCCGCAGCCATCAAAGACCTTCATCAGAAACAAGATGGCCGCCCTCGGGCTGTTGTTTGTGTGCCGAGCGTCTCAAACTGTGACAGATCTCATGCTGAAAAGTGAATGACTTTTGTCATCACACACAGAAACAACTTGGTTGGGAAAACATCAAAGTTTGGCTTTCAGTTGGGGCTTTGCTGAAGTGAGGGGCCTCACAGGGGCAGTAATGAACACATGCTTAAGGATATGGAATTTCATCACCTGATTTCTTTTTTGTTCTTTAGTGGTGAAAAACCAGAACAGCTGGATAAAATGTGTTAAACAATGAAACAAAACTACTAACGGCTTTAGTGCTGCTGCTGACGGTCATGACATCCTTCCTGTGAAAAATGCGGCATTTGATTGTGTTTGCACTGGCGAGAAAGATTTTAAAAAATGATGATGATAATAATTCATGCATTGATTAATAAAAGAGTTATAAGAACATAAAAGCCCTACGTCTTCCTTTTTAGTAGGAATTATGTACTTAAGCTAAAGTAAAATTTTCAATTGTGAACCTTAACATAATGGAATAATTTTTTTAATATTTGTTTAATGCCCCCCAACGCTGACCCTTCACCACGAGTCCCTAAAAGAAGCTTCATGTTTTAAAGCTTTTAAAACAGCAGTAATACCTGAGTGTGACAAACGGCATCCTTGTTGCAGAGCTTTTAGACGCGAGGCCCCGGCATCATCGGGCTGAAAACGGTCTTCCTCTCGAGGCCCCCGAAGACTCGCATCACCCGGCCAGCTAACCCGACCTTTGGTAACAAGCCAGATGGATGATATTAGCTAAATAACTAATGGACTCCTCATGTTGGGAGCAAGCTGATGCTCTCGGGTCTGTTCTGTGGAGTCAGTCCTCTTTTAGAAGAGTTCCCCAAGCACCAGCTGCAGCTAAACGGCCGGCTATTTTTATTTCCAAATATCAGTGCATGTCTGGAGTAACGAGGGGAAGCGTAACGAGGCCTCTGTGAGGAAGGTTGTGTTAATGAGTCATACGAGGCGTCCGGGTACCGCTTCCGGATCAGATGGGACAGTTGACGCTGGAAACATAACAGTGAACTGAATTCAGTTACGTGTAGGAAGTCATGAGTATGACACAAAGAGACCAATCTGAATAAAGCCAAGTTATCAAACTATTAACATTAACATCTTTGTCTTTATTTTCCTGCTGTCACACCTTCATGTAATCACTTCTCTTCACTCCTCATATAATTTTGATCTTGTTCCTTTTAATTTTCTGTTCATTTTCACCTCGTATCCTCTTGCTCCTCTTTCTCCTCACATCTTCATCTTCTTCTCTCCTTGCTTGCAGATCATCCAGGACCGCGTGGACTCCCATGTGTCCAGAAACCGGTTGCTGTGGAACTCCCTCCCTGGTGGTCTCTATGCACTCCCCCAGTACTCAACGGACCCTGCCCAGTTCCCTTTTTACTATGCCATACTGGGTAAGTGATTTGCTTGGGTGCTGCTGTCATTTGTGGTTTTCCTGGCAACTGTTTGTTTATAAAATGTTTATAAAATGTGCAAATGTGTAAACCGGACGAAGGGTTTATTTACTGAGAGATTTGGCCCATTTATCAACATGGTCAGCAGTTGGAGCTGCACCAGTGGATGGAGGCAGTCAAGATGCTTTACAAGCCTCGGCGACATCCTGGCACAATGTAGACATGATATTTTCATCTTATTTTTAAATTCAGCGTGAATCACACTTCCTGAGGGTATTATTATCTCAGATGTCATCACAATTAGATGTTCTGAAATTCTCTTATTCTCTCATTGCAACATACTGTATGTAGACAGAGAAGTAATGGGACCCCCGACCATTACACCAACAGGGACTTTCGCAGCTTCCACTCTTCTGTGAAGGCTTTCCACAACATGTTTCTGTGGGAATTTGTGCCCATTCATGCAGTAGAGCATTTGTGAGGTCACACACTGATGTTGGACCAAAAGGCCTGGCTCACAGTCTCAGCATTAAGATTCCCCTTCACTGGAGCCCAAACCCTGGAAAACAGGCCCATAAAGAGGTGTGTCTGGATACTTTTGTCTATATAGAGCATATGTTTGTTTGATGGGGACAATGCAAATTAAAGTAGAAAATTAGACTACTGTGTTATATTAAGGCATATTTTGAGGCGTGTCACACACTTTTCTCACCTCTACAAATAAAAACATAATGAAAGGCCAACAGCTCACACTGAGCATGTGTAGGTACCGACTGAAGATCACCTGGACCCAGTGGAGTTTCACCGGTCACCGGATCCATCAGCAACTTTAAACTACACAGAATATTTTGAATCTGCATTTTATGACAGATTATGCATTTTATCCGTCTAACATTTGCCTTGTTTGTTTAAATATATATATATATATTTATATATATATATATATGCGTGTGACTGCCGTTGAAGCAGAAACTTCAAGCTGCAGGCAAAGAGTGAAAAGAAAGTGACCTGATGAGTGCATATGCATGTGTGGGTGTGTGTGTGTGTGTGTGTGGATGTGCTCTCAGACTGGAGTGATTCTCAGCAGACCGAGGCTGTAACTCAGATCGATGTTTGTCTTTCTCTGAGGAATTGTGGACACAAGGGTCAGAGGGAAGAAGGGAGGAATTGAGGGATAGAAGGAAAGACGAGCCAGTTTAGTTTATGCCGCTGCAGTAAATCACTGTTTTAGCTGCTGCCACCTCCTCGGCCGCTGCTCCGGGAATAAACTTGTCGCTGATGCCGAGTGTACAGACGGTCTCACTCTGCTACCTTCCCATAACTTTTGATGGCAAAGCAGTTGCTGCTAGTTTGAGAAAGTTTGACTTACTGCTCAGACGTAGTGGCCTCAGGAGCTGTGAGAATTTCCACATTTTATGGCTCAAGTTACATCTACACTTTAGTTTGTGAAAAGTTGTGGTGTTATGTGGGCCGCATAGCTACTCTGTGTGTGTGTTTGTGTGTGTGTGTGAGGTCTGAAGTCTTTTTAGTTTATGTATAACTCCATAAATACGTACACATTCTGTGGCACTATAGGAAAAATAAGAGCTGCAGTGCTGATATGTTGGAAGCATTTGTCAAACTTAATTGCTATGGTTCAGTCCAAATGATCGTCCATTTCCTGTTAGGTAGTAATAAAAGAAAGAAGGATAAAGAGAATAAATTAAACTTTTATAGATTAGATGCACTGCATCTGCCAATAACATGTGTCTCCAGTTGATACATTGATACCTGATTTTTAGGTATATAATTAGGCTTTTTTTGTTTGCTTTTCACATTGATGGTTGTAATTTTGTGCAGCTTTAAAACTGGAAGAATGTTGTTAAAGTTGGGATGAATCCTCACCAAGCAATCTGGGCTGAAAACATCAATTAAACTTAAAGCAGCTCACCACACTTTCAACTTCTCCCTTGAGTTTGGTTTAGTTTTGTATTTAGATTTGATACCCTTTGATCACAGTTCCAGTTTTATACTTTATCTGATTTTGTTAAAGTGAAAAATTATAGCGTTTCAATGTTTTTTAAACGTTCAGATAATTTCATCTCTTTTGACATCCAGAGTGTGAAACGTTTCAGCTCGTTCTTGCTTTTCTAATCCTTCTCTGTTTATATCCACTCTAGTTCAGTTAGCACACAAAATGCTATGCATTTCGACAACTCATGTTAATGAGGTTATATTGACATATTTAATTAGCTGTATTAGCGGCACTATGACATGGCCAAGAGCTGAATATTTTTGAACATTTGGTGCTGCTCGGTGAGCAGGGTGGTGCTCACGTCTTAAAGCAGATTGATCACAGAGGTTTGAAAATGTTAAACATCTTAAGTGTTTGGCAAACTTTTTTCCCGGGCTCCAAGGTGAGGTCACCTGTGCAGTGACATTTGGTGGTGATCTGGTGTATAGTTCTTGTGATATTCCCAATAAGATAAGACTTTTCCCCAAACAGAATGATGTGAACTGTTCTGGATGAATGCCTCAAATTCCATTGGACTTTCGCTCATCAGCTTTGGAACATTTTATTCTTTTGCACTCACAGAGAAATAGCTCTTCAGTGCTTTGCCGTCTGCTGCGTGTTTTTGAGGGTCAGCAGGCCATTACAGGACGATACGATTCGTCTTAAATGGCACCTGCAGATGCAATAGAGTGAAAGCTAATAAGACACTGACATTTGCCTGTACAGAGTAACAGAAATACAGGAAGCTGTAACGGTCACTTACAGTTCCATCCTGCACCTTCCCAGGCTGTTTAAGACCCGTTCACACATTAGACATTTTCAGATCATAGGAGCCTTTTCATACTTCTAATCAGTGAAGAACCACCTTTCATTGCATCCACACTGCGAGAACAAGGAACGATCACAGCTCTTAGAAGCCATTTTTGAATTACTTTTCACAGTAGGTGCTCTCACAGCACAAGAGGACCGTTAGCTCACCTGAGCCAATGCAGCACCATCAACTGCAGTGTTTAAAATCCCAGGTGACATGCTAGCAGGGTAAACACCTACTGGTAAGAAAACACAAATGTCACGCAAGTGACGTCGTCATGCCAACCGCCAGTCAGCTGAAGTCGCTTCAGCGTTCCCATTGGTGGGAAGGGTTAGCCCTCGAAGGTATGTTGTTCTTGGTACCTGACGGCTGTTCTGTCCAAAAACACCTACTGATTCATGTGACGGTTCTCATGACCCACTCATGACCTCAACCACTCTCAAGGTGTGAGAGAGCCCAAAGAGGTCAAACACAGATCAAATCTCAGTCCATGTTAATGTATCACATCAAAACCACATCGTTCTGTTAGGTAGAACAATTTGTCTGCAAACATTACAGTAAAAAAAGCAAAGTATGTACTTTAATAACAATAAAAGTGGCATAGCCCTTTCCAAAGAAAGGACTGAGCCTATTTCTGTGAGCCCTCCCCCACACGGGCAGACCTCGTGCTTCCATAAATACCGCTAAGCCCACCTGAGATGGCTGGTCAGGGGGCCCGGTGTCAGAGAGATGGATCGAGCAACACTAAAGAGCACTCTGGCTCCACTTATCCATGAGGATGTGTACTCCCTTATTCCCACAGCCACCCAACACTTGGCCTGCCATGTGCCTTCTGCAGCGCCTGTGAATATTCTGTCTGTCCGTGTGTCCCATGTCTGCCCGAATTTACCTTCTCACCGAGAGAAACAGGATTTGTTCTTTGTGTTAAAGGATTTGTTCTTTGTGTCGAACTCACAGAGAAGTTATCAGCTGACTCTGCGCTTCCTCTGCGATCCTGCAGATCAGCTCATTGTTTTGACTTTTTAAAACCAAAACAGGTTTTGATGTTGATGTTAAATTGATCTGAAATGACGTCCAACACTTGATGTCATGAAGAGAAATTTTGCCTTCTCTGTTTTGAGACTTTTGCGTGCATTTTGTGTGACACAAACAGCAAAAACAAATTCATACACTTTATAACTGTCATGACAAACAGATAAAGTTTAATGAAAGTGTTCAGATATCACTAACATTCTAAATCAGGAGGAAGTCACTCACTGAGCATGCAGCGAACGTGCTGCTGCTTTATGTGTGATCTTTTCTTTCATCTCATTTCAGTGACTGTGTGCTAATCACATTATTCTTACACCGATCGTGAGCATAACTCTGTTTACAGTATAAAAAAAAGGGCATTGCAGTCAAGAGTGCAACCTTAATCTGATTATAATCAAAAGTGTGCTGAAAACACACTGAAGGATGTTAAATACGTCATGTGAGGTTGATTTAATTCTGCATCGCACACTCGCATGCTTAAATATAGTGAATGAATTCATTTTATTATGGAACAGAAAATGTATTCAGAAAATAAAATCCAATCGTAGAAGCCGATGCTTTATAATATTGATACATTTCTTTGGCTCAGGCTGCCACAAGGGGAATCAATTTCCTCAGCTCCATTTACCCATTGTAGCGTATGCTGGGAATCATTTATCGAAGGTAGTAATTTAAAGTTTGGTTCCCGCTTCATAATTTCTTCTTGTCCTGTTTGGTTCATTTGTTTGCCTCAATAAAATACAAAATGCAAAAAAAGGAAAAAATAACTAACAAGAGCTGTTTGATTGTGGGGTTTTAGAAAATGCAATTACTCCTTTACAAGAACAAATCAGCACGAGTCCCCATTAACTAAAAGAGACACTCAGAGCAAACTGTCCACTCTTGGATTAGACATGTTTACTCACGCTCAGTCATGGGGACCAGGGCTGCGAATCCTGTCAGGGAGACTGATGACGGGGGCAGCACAGAGCGGCCCGAGTCCAGTGAACCGTTATGGAGCTTCTTATGGAGAGCTACATCTGCACGAATCTGTGTTAACAACCTCAATACAGTTTAACTGTTTCTGAACTCTGTGTGTGTGTGTGTGTGTGTGTGTGTGTGTGTGTGTGTGTGTGTGTGTCCAGGTAAGAGCCCCTCGCAGCAGTTCACAGCTGTGATCCATACAGTCAGTCCTCTGCAGTCCCAGATCTCCCCTGTGGTGAAGCTCATCATTGCTGTTGCCAAGTCCAAGTTCTGTGCACAGGTGAGAAGTGTGTCTACATGTCACTGTGGTTTGGTGCTGGTGCAACAAAGGGAAGTAAAACTACTCATCTGTATTTCCCTTTTGTCTCCAAATGTGTACCCTCAGGTAATAAAATTTGATTACAACAGGCTATGAGGGCCACTGATGGCTCAACAGAAAAGTGAAGTCACAGTAGTTTGAGTCGTAACGCTTCACGTGTTGTGAGGTTTTAATACGCAGCTGAGCAGTTAGCAGTCTGTCAGGGAGATAGAAACTGCACAGTATGTCAAGAAAGTCGAGAAAAACTCAAACACGCTAAACTGATCTACCCAGTCCGATCTCAGCCGACTCCATGTGCTCTCTCCATTCAGATTGTGGTTTTATGGAACTGCGACAAGCCTTTACCTCCTAGGAACAAGTGGCCCTCCACCAGTGTGCCTCTCGCTGTCGTTGAAGGACAGACCAAGGTAACAGCTGCTGGCATCATTTTTTTTTTTGCATCCATTATGTATTAAAGAATAATCTGTTGCTTAGCAGGGAAGACATTTATATCTTGAACTTATTAAATATTTTTGCTCAGAGGTCCTTTGGCTGAAGTTTGTTGCCAGAGTGTAGCAGAAATTAAAGCTCAAATTTAGCTTCTAGCTGTTGTTAGACACCACAAAGTCAAACTTTAAGACACTTAAAAGTAAGAATGAAAATATGCAAGAAGAGTTGACACCAAGAACAGAGTGGTGCTGTCATTTAGCCCTGGGACTGAATACAAGGACATTAACTGCACATTAACTGCCTAAGATAAATTACCTGAGAGCATAAGAGAAGGGTGTGCCAGCATGAGCCTGATCATCTTCAGCATTTAGCTTTGAGATCAGAACCGTCAAAATGCCTCGTGGGGAATCACAAAGTCGTATCTGTACTTCAGAGTTTGACCTAAGAGAAATCAAGAAAATCTGAAATGAAACCCTCAACGTCGCCGGCGTGGAAACCTGTGATGTGCACTGAGGGTTGTGAAGCACCGCTGGGGAGGATTTGTGCACCGTTCAGACCTTCGCTTCATGATAAATGATTCAGGACGTTGAGCCGATACCCTTGAGGATGCCAGATGTTCAGACCCTTGTGTGCTGTTATTATATTAAAACCCAAAGAAAAAGAACAAGAGTGGACCCTGATTAAGGCTCACTGAGGCTGAAGCATGTCAGTCAGTTTTCATTTTTCAAAGTGCCACTGAAAAGGCTAAGCTTATTGTGGTGCATTACTGCACTGAGTGTCCCCGACTCTCTTTGGCTTTTTTTTTTTTTAACCTTCTTGTGAGCACTCAGTCCATTGAGTATGTTTGTTTATTGCAGATAATTGTGCACCAAGTGGCTCTCAGAAATACTTAATTGTGTTTGTGCTTATGAGTGGCTGGGTACGGTTTTGGAAGGCCCGTGAATATTGGCGAAATCACAGTGCTGACACTTTGCTGGTATAATACAAGTGACGGTTTTAATTGGAATTCCTCTAAAGCTGCATGATAACCAATCTGCATTGTAAATCGGGCATGTTGACAATTCTGCTGCTGCTGCTGCTGCTCCTTAAGAGGCTCCTCAAAACCTCTTAAATCACCATCAGAGGCTCCAACAGATTTGAGGTTTTGTTAAAGTTTAAAAAGATGGCATATTACACTTTATTACTTCAGTGTCAGTATTTTCTGCTGCAAACTGCAGCTGCTGAAAATAGAAGGCTGTCTAACCAGTACAGCCAAGTCGACGTGTGGGTCTCTGATGGTGTTTTCAATTATTTTAGTTAATTTAACATCTCCACAGGACTGTCTGCCTGTGTACGTGTGACTGGCGTCTTCCTGACTGTGTTCTGCTACCTTAGTCACACCTGTTAAGGTGGAAAAATTCACACCTTCTCTGCTTCAGGTGATTTCATTCGAAATGGAGAGCACCTGCTTCGTTCTTGGCTTCCTCCCTGAAAACGTTCCAGTTCTCTGTTCTCTCAGTGGACAGTGTGTCTCGTGAAACTTTTGACATTAATAATATCAGCGTTTCATATTTGGATGATGTGCTGCCATCTGGTTTGGGCGCGATGCCAGAGACTGGGGGGCCATCGTGTCCCCCCCCCCTCAGCTTCCAAAGTTAACTGTCGTGTAATCTAAGAAAAATGACAGATTTATAATTCGCTGACCACTGTTGATTGATGCACCAGCGAAGATAACGTTTGTTTTCATTATGTGGTTTCTTGTAATCTTTTGTATTGTACGATTCTGACGGCGTGTTTTGTGTGAAATAAATCCGGTTCACACTGCAGGAGAATCGTGGGAGTCTTGTGCACAAGAAGTGCACATTGTGATTATCTGGTTTCTTTGACTAAATTTAAAAATGTTTGCATAACTTAAATATTATCAAACGATGTGACAGGTGCAGCAGCTTCTCACCAAAAACCCTAAAAAATTCATTTGATTTTTACTTCTTTGGGGCTCGAAGAGTTTGAGCTTATTTTACTGAAGTTGGACATTTCACATTGAAAGCAAACCGTGTGAAACGTTTAGAGGAGAAATGTTTCTTTGGTAGAAGAACACTGATTCAAAACCCACTGATTCATATGTTTTTCTTTTAGTTTGCTTTTGTTTTCTTTAATTATTTCACTCACTATAGTATTAAACTGTGCCCTTTAATGGAGCACCATGTAAATAATTCAGACTGCTCTCCACAGAAGGAGAGTATTCTGAGAACCACACAGGAGTACTGTGCAGTGTATCAGTTAATTGTCTTTTCCCGAGTTCATTCAGTTCCAAAGCGCTGCTGCTTCACGTTTAAATAGACTCTCGATGGTGAAGCAACATTTTGATTGTCAGCTCTTCTAGTGAGGCCGAGAGTCTGACTTTGTGGGCTCACTGCTCGTTTGCGGGACCTCTGGGACCTCACATCTGTCACGGCATATTTCATAAAGAAGGAAATGAAGTATTTCTTTTTTTTATTATTATTATTCCTTTCATTTTCACACTTGAGCTTCTTCACAAAAACGCTGTGGCTGACTGAACCCCTGACTCACACACGCCACAGTCTTCCTCTCTAATGCTGACGCTTTGTGGTCTAATTGCTTCTGTTTGTTGTTTATGTAAATGTGCCCCCCTTGAAATCCAAAAACAATGTTTCCACTAGTGACAATAAAACTCGTCTCAGAGGCCATATGCATGTGTGTGTGTGTGTGTGTGTGTGTGTGTGTGTGTGTGTGTCCAACAGCGTCTGTGGCTCTATAATTAGTCATGTGGTACATTGTCATGCAGCCCAGACACATGCTCTTCAGTATATTTCCTTCCAAGCACTCCCTGTGTTTATTCCCACTATAATAACTACAAACACACACACACACACACACACACACAGAAGGTTTGTGCAGCAGCAGAGTAATTTGCTGTTTGTTATGAGTGCCTGTGCTCTGTAATGCTGAGTGGATACACTCCATCAGCGAGCCTTTACTTCCTCTCTGCCCTGTCCTTCTGGACTCTGTGTGTGTTGGCCTCAGCAATGAGGCAGAAAGCGAGTTTCAGTCTCCTGGTGTCAAAATCAGACCGCAAAAACCACCTTCCCCGTACGACATGGTCAGGTTTCGTTTGCACGGCTGCAAGATGTCAGAAAGGAAATGATATGATAGAGTTCTGTTCAGTCCCCGAACATCTCGCCTTAGATGACAGACTCGCTGTTTGTTTGTTTGTGCTTTGTTTTTTTTTCACCCAGGTTTATTTAAATAATAATAATAATAATAAAAAAATAGATCTGTGTGTCGTGTGGCTGTCCCGTCACATTGACTTCTCTGTGAAAAGTTCATGAAAACAGGCTTGTTTTCAGCTTTGTGATGTTCCTTTTTCCAGCGAGTCCAAGAAGGATTTCAAAATAGTTTGTTTAGTTTGAGGACAAGCTTAAAAGAACAGAAAAACAATTCAAAAATTCAAAATCCCAAGTTGGACGTGCGTGGACTGGACAGGACGAGTGAGAAAAATTGTAATCTGAAAAGTAATGAGCAACTAAAGCTGTCAGTCAAATGTGAGTAAAGAGTATTTTAATGTAGCATGAATGGAAACATTCAAGTAAAGTACAGTTACCTTAAATTCATACTAAAGTACAGTGCTTGAGTAAACATATTCCTACCTCTGCAGTATAGATACACAACATGTAGAGTAAGTGTTGAGCCGAACCTCGACTGATCTGGAGACACTTTGGGATTCTGATTTCTTTCTAATGGGTCTGGAGCTGAAAGTGACACACGGGGAACATGACTGGCGGATCAGATGGATCTGGTTCCTCAGAGCTCGGCCTTGCTGTAAGTGACATCCTGCTTGCTAAGCGTTTATGACCCGCACATCAATAACGTCAAAGCAGTGACCTATGGGCTCCTCAATATCACTGCTAACACATCCACTGTATCTCACCTTCATCAATCACAACACACACACATACACACACACACACACACACACACACACACACACACACGCCCTGAATTTCATATTGATAAGTTAATCTTCAAAATTGATCCCAACTCCTTGGGTGTGAATTCAAATTATAGCGATGGAGCATCAAAGTGAAGAGTTCAAAGGTCAAGCAGGACTTAATGTTGAAACCTGAGTGAAAAGAAGTGCAGGATGGCAGACTGAGAGCAGAAGTGACGCTTGTGTTGCACCGAAAACTCCTCAAGGTCATTATTTCCTTTTTCATCAAACTGCATAGATTATCTTCAGGACTGAACCAGTCTTTAGCAAAATAATGTGGATTTAATTAGAGCAACAGGCAGGCAACATTCAACAATACTCTCTAAACGGGACCTCATGTGGTCATTCAAGGAACTGCATTTTTCCAGAAGAAAACTCCAAGGCTCTTTAGCTGAACTGGAGTGGGTTTTAGTTGTTGTTGTTGTTAAAACGGTTGCTTCCTGCTAATGTAATAAGATTCATGAGGGCAGAGGGGGTCAACCAAAACAGTAAAGCTGTGGCTGTAAAAACCAAAACAACGAGATGAAAGATGCTTTAAACAGTTGATTTGGCTGGTAATTATGTGTGGGTTCATTATCACAAACAGATAATCCACATACATGACGCGACAAGTCATGCAACCCATCGTAGGTCGGAGCAGGTTAAACTCAATGCCATGTCGGCTGTAACACACCGTACTGCACGGAAGTCAAAGTCTCTGACTGAAATAGCTCGTATCATTTTTGTACCATCATTCGCCATCATTTCTCACACCAGTAATGACAAATAAAGTGTTCATCATGAGAGAAAGTGTCTGTCTGTGGTTCACGTTGGTGCTGTGTGAGATCCATAAAGACAGACCGGATATCTCCAAAGACTCCATCTGAAGCAGCAGTCGTTATAGCAAACATAAAGTGAGGAAATGGAGAGAAGGAATGCGAGAAAGATAAGTTTCATACCACTGAACCACCAGTGATCTCAGTGGGCTTTAATGGATAGGATAGGGTGGCGGACAGGCAGCACAGGTGGATTCAACCTGTATGAAGGTTTTGAAGGCCTGTGCTGGTACTGATATTTACTGAACTGCAACTGCCGATGAGCGAATGTTTTAGGTAGATGAATACTTTAAGTCCATAAGTGATTAGGTGAGAATAAGTGAGTATTTTCAGGGCAAAAGATTTATTTTTTTATGTTCTTGTCATAAGTTAAAATGCCACAACTCCTCTTTAAACAGACGCCATGTACCAAAGCCCATGGCGATCTGTCCAGCAGTTTTTGACTTAACCAAAAGAACCGAATGTCGTGGACTAACTGAGAGGCAGGTAAACACGGAAACAGCATCCATTTATCCACTCCTGTTGGACCTTTTAACTGCATCACACTGTCCTCATCAGCTGGGTAACATTTAGATCGTTTGGTTAACTGCTGTTTGCAAGGCCCAGAATGACCTGTTGAGCTCGACTTCTTGGTCAGCGTGGATGAGAACGATCGGATATTTATGTAATAAAGGAATTGTTCTGATTTCTTAAGCAGCAAATGCACACAAACCGGCTGAAGATGTGATGGAAGAGCAAGAAAGAGAAAGGAAAAAACAGGCAATAAAGAAGGGGCCCTTTGAAATCAGCTGTGAATTCTGGGAAATGTAGTGAAGTCATGATGTAAAGCATGTGTGTGGTTGTGCACATGTTTCTTCTTTCACATGCAAATGTTTGATGTTATGAATTTATTACATTCAGACCGTTAGTCCAGGATGAATGCAGTGGATTATCAGACTAATTTACTACAGCCAATTACACTGTGATGGTGGTTTTTGTGAGAGAGCTGAGAGATTGTTCCACTACTATGAACACCATCCTGACTGAACTAATTACCTGCCCTGCCGATTACAGGGCATCCATCCAAGGAAAATACATTTTCTCACCGTTTCACCGTGCTTTAAAGTAGTTTTCCTTCTGCGGCACTCTCAAATAATTGGAGGAATTTAGGGGATTTGTGTTCATATTCGTTTGATGTGACGCTTAATTTCTTGATGAATTTGCACTGAGTCATTAAGCTGAGATGGAAGCAGAAATTAACCTTGCAGATATTTATGGTCTTACTTTTTTAAAGTAAGCCTCTTAATATTTTCCCCCCCGGGGCTGTCAATTCAGACTACTTAAGTTCAGGCGGTGAATCCATGTTAAACGTTGCTGCTGTGACAGTAGTGAACATGGAGGTTCATTTTAGTCATATCACAGAAGAAAATCTATAATCACAGCCAGTTTTCTCCAACTTTAGGCACAATCATGTCATGTGGTTAGTTCAGCTTAACGTCCAGGTTGTCAAGCCTCAGTTTGTCGTGTTGTACATTTAAATTGTTGACTTTTGCAGTGACTTTTATTGTCATAAAAGTGCACAACCAACACTTGAATAATTAGATTTGATCTGCGAATCAAACTCCATCTACTGGACACAAAGATGCCCGCAGAGATAAAAACCGCTGTAATGACCTGGTGAACTGACTGTTACAGCCCTGTTATAAATAACATCCTGGGTAAAGCAGAGGGCAGGAAGAGATCTTCATCTTGATCCTGAATTGGGATACTAACAGTTATTGCATCCTGTCTGTTTTGCCTTCAACCTGTGAAGGAATGTCTTTGAAGCTCCAAACAAAGAACCAGAGACACATCAGAAAGTATAAAATGGGATGAAGTCTTCAACCAGTGGGGCTCAGCTCTGAACTGCTTGCTGCCGTGTGGTTCTGTGTGTTGCCTCCTCTCTGTAGAGATTAAAACATTTTGGTGCAGGCTATCTTCCGGATTTGTTGTGTTTTCCTTTGCTTAACTCACTACAGGCAGAAATGAAATTTCCGTAACAACACGATGCCACATTTCTAGTAAATTAACATTGATTAGAGTGATTAGAAAGTGCGTTTGTGCGGCCAAACGCTTGAATTTGTCCTTCCTAATTCCAAACCTCCGCTTCAGTTTTGGCCCAGCTTGTACGTTTCCAGGGAGACGCTTGTTTGAAACGTACAGCTGAACCTTAGCTACTCAACAGTTAAATAATTCACATTTTAATTACAAGTCAATAACATCATCAGCAGCCCTCTTTAGGCTAATGGATCAAGGTCTGCTAACCTTTCACTTAGGTAGCAGTAATTGATAGACAGTCACACAAAACGCATTAAGTCAGCTGGTTGATCGATACGCTGCAGGGCCTCAAACAAAAACGCAACGTTTTCTCATTAGGTGGTAATTAGCACAGATTCTTCATAGCTCTAAACCAGCTCTATACTTTTACACGCTTACAGGCTGTAAAAAAAAGTATTTTTAAAGAAAAATGAATTCCTCATTTCTTGTCGTGATGTCTCTGTCGCTTTAAAGCTAATAAAGATCCCAAGAAACTATGTAGCAATATGTGCCGTAATTAATTTTGCTTTACATTTGATGTTTATATTGATAAGCTGTTGTTAATAATGTCAGTTGTCGCTTCCTGTCTCTCTCTTTCCAGACAATGTGCAGTCGTTTTTTCCCCCACGACGTCATCCTCACCGATGCTGTTCTCAGTTTGGATGAAGACTCGGTTCTCTCAACAAATGAGGTGAGTCGCTGATGACTTGTCGATCAACTGGCAGCACACCTGACGCCCCCCTTTTTTGATTTTTTTTCTTTACGAATTGGTGAAGTGAGACACTGATGCTTTATCAACAAAACGAGGTGAGGCAGCCGAAACACTATTATCAGACGCCTGGATAAGAATCTCAATTAATGCATGAATCACCAAACAGCTTAAAGCGAGGAAACCAATTCAGCACGGCTGCCTGCATAAATAAAGTAAAATAAATAAAACTGCATCGTTTATACATCGAATTGTCGTGATTAGAAATATTATCTTTTCAACTGAAGTTGAACCAACTACCTGAACACGTCTGACACGGACGGACAAGATCTTTGTGTGTAAAGGGAAACTCTGGACAATGTCCTGACCTGACCCTGGTCCTGATCCTGATCCTGGTCCTGATCCTGATCCTGATCCTGGTCCTGACCCTGGTCCTGACCCTGGTCCTGATCGTGGTCCTGATCCTGGTCCTGACCCCGGTTCTGATCCTGACAGGCAAAGAGAGGCTTTAGCTCCTCCCGCGATGAGAGTGGAGTTAAATTAATTGTCTGACCAATGAGAAGTCAGCCCTGCTACATACTTTGTATTTCACTTTCATCGTGAGGCCTTTAAAATGAGGGCTTACTGATGTTTTCGGCAAAACATCAGTTAACCTTTGGGTCTTAATTCGTCTTGTTGCCCGAGCGTAGACATTCCTGAGTGCAAGAAAGACAATCTGATGAGACACGTTGAACAAACTTTGCGGACTGTGAAAATTTGGCATAAACCAAAAACTTTTCTCTTTTTAACCTTGGACGCAACAGTCAGGGGATCTCGCCACTTTTCCCAGACTCCACCACTGAAATCCTGCCTCAGTAAATGTTTTTATAACCAGCTCCAGTCTGCATGGCTTTACATCAGCCCCGTGGCAAAAGGTGGTGATGTCTTAACACAATATTGATCCTTTGTGAAATGAGGCAGTCGGTCCACGCGCAGCCATGAATGCCATTCATTACAAATGAATTGCCCCACTCTGCCAAACATCGCAATGGCCACTGAACTGGAGGAGGAAAATGTGCTCTGCCTTTAAAGGACGCCTGCGTCAGCTGAAATAAGCAGGATGAGTAGCAGATTTAAAATACGAAACAAAGAGTTCTGATTACAGGCATCAGTAGTGCGGAGGCTCATTGATTTAGCGCTTTGCCAGGGTCCAGTCTTAATGAAAGTACTGCGCAGTGTGTGCGGTTAGGTACGATTAAGACGGTGTTGTTTTAATTCAACTTAACACCGAGGAGAGCAAGTAAGGAAGAACAGAAAGAAAAGGAAATCACCAGAACAAGTAAGAGAGATGAGAGGCGGGAACAGCAACAGGGGAAAGAAAAGAAAAAATAATTTCATAAGGGAAAGAAGAGAGCAGTGAGCAGGAGAAAAGACGAGCGCTGGAGGAAGTGTAGGAGGAAAAGAAGTGTAAAAAAGAGAGAAGGCCAAGGCCAGTGGAAATAAAGAAAGTAGAAAAGTGCATTGAAGAGGGTATGATGAAAAACAAAGCGCTTGCACAGAGTCAAGAGTTTTACGAGAGCTTTTAACTCAGTATCATTACACTGTCAAAACACAGAGCACCTCTTTGATTAAAGTCTCGCTTGTTACTGAAAGAGAGGATGGTTTGTTGCACCGGCGCTTGTCTAAGAACAAATTAGAAGCCAGTGAGTTGTCTAAAACATTTGTCAAGAGAGGAAGTAATGCTTCTGCCTGCACCCCTTTTTTTAATAAAGACTTTGACAGGTTAGCACAGTTTGCTGAGTTCCTCTTCCAGCTCGCTGAAGCTCCTCTGAGACCAGAATAAAATAATGGCTCATACAAATACTACATATTGCATGAGTAGATGCACACAATTTAAGACATTTAACCACACACATCAGTTTGATCAGAATTTCTCATTGACGTTCAGACCCACTTTGTGTCCCATTGTGTCCTTGCATAAGTCAAAACCGGTGGAAAGGTACCAAAACTGTTTTGTTTTTTATCTTTTCACACTCAGAGCCAACCTCAGTGACAAATACGCTGCGTTTGCCGGGACTCCTTTACATTAGAAGCTCCTTGTGTTTCGCCTGTTGGATGCAGTGAACCTTCAGCAGTGATGGAGGTCTTCATGCAGGCCTGATACTCAGAGTGAACAGTTAGCTGCGAGGCTGTTAGCCAAAACAGCAACATCAGATTACGTAGCTGCGCCGTTACCTCTGAAGCCGGCGTGTAGACACTGTAGGCAGACAGATTTACAATACGAGCAGTATTGGAATGGCGGACTCCGCCAATAACAATGAAGAACAAAAAAAAAACTGTACAGAAATGTGTTTTCTTTATAAATATACTGGATTGCTTTACTGTCACTTCATAAGTCTCATGTATATTTATTGGTATTTAAGTGTTGGCCTACACAATCAGTGAGCAATTAGTTGTTCATTTTGAGAGACATGTCTTGTTTTTCTTCGTTTTTTCGTCTTGATGTCTTTTCTCCCATTAGTCACTGGACCATTTGTTGTCTTTGAATTTGCTGTCTTTTCATACAATTTCCAGATTTAAAATGCACAAACATGCTACACAACGTTGCCTCAGAAATTATACACATTTCCTTTCAAGTTTTCACCCGGCAGTAAAATGATCAGCAGCAGCTCATCTGCGATGCTAAATGAGTGCTTCTGCTTTAAGAGTCATTACAAGCAGCAGCCTTGTTTCCCCTCAGCTTTTCGGCGAGTAAAAGCTGCGAGCCATAATGGATTGTGAAGCCCAGTGAGCCCGAGAGAGCCGATATATCTTTAAACTCTGAGATGTTTTATTGACGGGAGCGAGTCAATGTTCACCTTTTCTACGCCGATGGGATCACAACTACACTCTGTGGCACTACGATCTGTGGCACAGCAATACGAGTTGAGTTTGTCCAACTCAACTTTTACGGACGTGCGGTTTGTTTTATGAAACAGGAAGAAGAAGAAGAAGAAGATGTCAGAGGGGGGAGCGAATCTCCGCTGTGCTCGCTAACCCGGTGCTCTAATTGCCCTTTTAACATGGTGAGGGGATTTATTGAAAGCAGATGAAATATGTCAAGTGAGTGAAAATGTGCAAGAGAGAGCATTAGACTTTTAATAGGACTTTTCATATTATAATACCTCAGTGGAAGAATAGCTCTGCCAATTTCATAATTACATTGTTTCAGCTCATTAAATGTATGATTATTCCACGAGGAGAGATTAGGGAAGCGAATACAACTGAATACAAAAAAAAAACCTGACAAAGCTTTCGTCTCATCGGGTGGCCAAGCGTGCTGCTGCGTTATGCCCTTTGGAAGACATTTTCAATATGGTGGATATGGAAATGGTTCTTCAACAGCAGTGGAATTAATCCGTGATCCTCTCCACGTTCGAAGGCCTGTCTGGGTTGTTGCAGGCTTTGAGCCGTATGTAGGGATATCGCGTTGGACTTAAATAATCCTAAATTTATAGAAAAGATTTTTCCTACAGGTAAAAAGGTAAAACTTTTGATTTGCGGTTGATTCATCTTTCAAACCTTACGCTTGGTCATGACTTATGGGTAACGACCAAAACGACCAAAACAATGAGTTCGTGGATACAAGCGGCGATCTCGGCGTCCCCTGAGAGGAGACGGAAAAAGTTGCTGAGGTGAAGGACGTCTGGACTCGTGTACGGATGGATGAGAAATGTTCAGTAATACAGGCGATGTGTATGTAATTCTGCGAACATCCGAGTGCACGTTTAAAGCAGAAAGCTGAATGTGAGGTTGCTTTGGGGATTTTCACACAGTTTGCTGTGACAAAAGTGAATTTTCTTCCACTAAAAGGGCGCCTATTATTTCTAAGACAAACCTCAAACCTCCGACACGCACACACAGGGTGAGCCAGAGGAAATACTGTGTGCACATTCAAGCAGATGGGACTTAATCCTAATCCTGATCGCATGCAAGGCACACACACACAGAAATGTATTTACAGTATGTATATCATTAGGACTGTCTGAGGGTGGCAGAATATGGTCTCGTGGTGCAGCTCTGTTCCATGCCAACAAGGAGCCATAAGCAATCGATGACATAAACTCCAGGGACAAAGCTGAAGCACATTATGTTATGAAGTTGGAAGAGTTTTCTGTATAAACTTCAGAGAACACTTCAGGAGCTGTCCGGAGCAGCCGTAACCACACACTTCAGAGATCACCTGGTGAGAATTCAAAAGCTGTTTCCAGCTACAAACCCACATTAACCGCTCGTGGCCTCAGTGTGGACCTTCCACCCCTGCTGCTTGTCTCAGATCACACTGAGACTGTTGCTAAAACTTCATCAAAGCCACAGCACTCCAAAAACCGCTGGATACGAACTCGTTTTAGGATACATTTTCCTCGCTTTCATCACCCTGACATCGGATGGAAGTTGACAGTGAAAGCATTGCAGAGGCGTCGCTTCAAAGGGAGCAAAATAAAAATAATAAGGAAAAGGAACATAACTTCTCAAAACACGGTGAAAGACCACAAGCGGAGGGAGGAGAAATGTGATCCAAGAAAAAAATGTGACGCGGCTCCTTTTCATCTCGTAACATTTGGACATGTTAAGCCCAAATGTCAGGAGAGATTTGTGACAGATCTGTTGTTGGATTGACCCTCTGCTCTCGGATCAGTTTTGGCCTTGTAGAATCTATTAGTATGTATTACGCACCCTCACACACACACACACACACACACACACACACACACACACACACACACACGGTTCAACTTTTCCTCCCTTGAATTCCTCAGCTGTATCAAACCTCTCTTTTAAACCATAATGAAGACTGACAGATTATGACTGCAAAGAATCTGGGTTCTGTCACTCTCTCGCTCACTCTCTCTCTCTCTCACACACACACACACACACACACACACATGCCATTTCACATTATAAAGAGCCTTTTAATCTCTGAAGCCAAAATTATATTTGCATGATATCATTAATCCTTTCCACATAGCTGTGGAGACATCTGACACATCTCACATACAAACACATGTACAAGCACACACACACACACACACACACACACACACAGCTAGCATGTCGGTTCATCAGGTGCTGAGCCGAGAATGGCAGCTCCAGCCTTTCTCTCGGCTTAGCGCCGGTGCTTTGCGGTAATTGCTCACGCGATTCATGACAGAAGCCGCGAGGTATCGCTAAAGAACATCCACTTTCGGTGCTCCCCTCCCCAAGTCCGCCTCTCTACCTCTGCTATTCTGGTAATTAATTTTCTCCCCAGGATCCAGAGGTGCTGTGTGTGTGTGTGTGTGCGTGTGTGTGTGTGTGTTACCGAATATTTCATTATGTGCCGATCCCCTTATTCTCCGGTGTGCCTGCCTGCACATCTCGCTGGTGTTTTTGAATTCAATAGAGGCACTTTCTCAGGTAGCTCAAGCTCCTTCAAGGACACCAGGTGCTCCCGACAACTTCAGATTTCTTTCTTTATCGGGGAAGTAGGGAGCCTGAGAGGGACTAGAAGGATGTGCAGCTCCCGAAGCCACCTCAGCACTCGCACAACATGCACTGAAGCAAATGAAGGAATCCTGGGGTCCAAAGGTGTGTTTAGACTAAAATGCAAGGGGGATTGTGGGAGCAAATGAAAAGGTGAAGAGTGGAAACACGCAGACATGGATCCTCTCTGGATGGCTCAATGTGGGGAATCAGAAACAGCCTCATTGCCAAGTTGGTTTTCACGCACAAGGAAACCCTTTATTTCTTTTCATGTGGGGGCAAAATGGCTTGACAGGTCAAGAATCTTGAATATAAAATAGAAACTAATGTTAAAAAATGTTTTAAACTGAAAAAGCTGCACTGGAAACGGTTTGTTTAGATGTAGATGCTGATGCAGGTATTTGTATACTGTGAATGTGTGTGACAAAATGTCTTGATTCACCTACAAAAACAAAAAATGTTCACAGTTCCTTCAGAGTAAATCATCTGCTCTTTTCGTTTGAGGGCTTTTGTACAGGATTGATTTCAGATGGCTGTTGTCCGTTATGCTCTCATGTTCTTTAGAGGCCTTTTTTTCTGTGTTATTTTGGGCAGTCAAAAAAATATTCTTGCATCACACCTTATGGATTTTGAAATGCTATTAAAACTGTTGACGGCACACAAATAAAAAAAGAATAGATAAATAAATAAAAATCAAACCTCACCTGATGAAACCAGAGGATACTGGAGGAAATTGGGTTTTGCAGAGGAAGTGAGGCTGCTGTTGTGGCCTCGCTGGCTATCTGTTCTGAATACGTTTGTGAATTATTTTGTGTTTGTCTCTTTTCCACTGGCCTCCTCTCCTTTGCTCTCCTCTGATCTCTTCCTTTACTTTCTGCTCCCACAGGTGGACTTTGCCTTTATCGTGTGGCAAAGCTTTCCGGAGCGAATCGTCGGTTATCCAGCAAGGAGCCACTACTGGGACAGTTCCCGGTCCCGCTGGGGCTACACCTCTAAATGGACCAATGACTACTCCATGGTCCTTACAGGGGCAGCTTTCTACCACAGGTACAGCAACACCTGCTGATCCTGTGAAGCTTTGCAGCCGATTCATCAACGCTAGAAAAATGTTTTTAATATTTTACAACCTCACTAATATGAACAAGTAACACTAAACGTGAGGTAATTACAATATGAGACATCCGTACAGACTTCTGTTCTGTTCAGGGAACTCAGGCCAACTTATAAAATGAGTGAAAATTGATTAAATGGATTTGATTCAGATGCTTTTCATTTATTTGAATAAATATCAACCAAAGTGTTAGCCAGATCCTATAGTAGTTATGTGGATGAGCTCACAGGGTTGACCTTTGGGTCATGTACTGCAGACTGGTATTGATGAAACCGGTTTTAGCCTTCATCAGAAATAAGATTTTCTTTTTACTGACAAGTATTAAAAAAAATAAACAAAGGTGTGAAAAAGTCTTCTTTGTTGTCGTATGAACTTTGAAGGGTTCATGCATGCAGGAATTCAGTGGGGGGTGAATCCAATCACCTCGATTTTTAATGTGCTTTTAAAAAACTGACTTTTTAATGTTGAATTAAACTCAACATACATTATGGTACATTGAGTAAAACTTGTACAACATCCTTTTATGAAGCTATGGTTTTTTACTATGTGGTTTGTTTTGATGGTGATCATCAACTGCAGGTCATTAGCTTAACCGGGCACACTGTAAATGTGACGCTGTTTTACTACGCCAACTAAACTGTTGACTAATGTGCAAACACTCGTTTAAAAGGTTTTAAGAGAACAGAAATATTTGTCCTTTCCCCACAAGATACATTAAAGCTCATCTCTCGCCAGTCGTTTATTTCAGCCATTTGTTTTTAGTGCAACAGCAGAAAAGGAAATGAGATAATCTTTCTCCACCTCTGTGTCGTCTCATAAAACCAGAGTCAGAAACACAAAGCCGGGACCGAAATAAAAATGGTAAAGTCGAGGTATTAACTGGAGCGGTAAATTGAACGGATGAAGAGTTAGTCTGAAGGGATTTGAAGCATCTTGTCACGCAGATAAACAGCTCTCTCATTGTTCTATTGTTAGGACGCTCAGTGCGACTCTTTACTGCTTTTGTTATTTAAAATCTCAAATGCCAACACAAAGAGAATATGAGTCAGCGAGCGAGACGGAAAGACGGAAGAGTGTGTGTGTGTGTGTGTGTGTGTGTGTGTGAGAGAGAGAGAGCAGACCTTGGTAGGGGGTAACAGAGGTGACAATGATCCAGTGCTGCCATGCTGCACAGAGTGCAACACAGCAACCACACAGAGAAGTGCAGCTTTAACTGTCGCAATTAACTGTCTGGTTTCCTCTTGTGTGTGTGTGTGTGTGTGTCAGATACTACCACTACCTGTTCACCCACCTGGTCCCGGCCAGCCTGCTGACCACGGTGGACCGCATGGCTAACTGTGAAGACATCCTGATGAACTTCCTGGTTTCGGCCGTGACCAAGCAGCCGCCGATCAAAGTCACCCAGAAGAAGCAGTACAAGGAGACCCTGATGACCCAGGTAGAGGTTTATCCACAGGCAGCGAGATAAGTGGACGAAGCCCCTGGGTTTGAAAAGTGAAGCCGGTGTGGAAGTGCCTTAAATCTGCATGCTTTCTAATGGCCAGCAGGGGGCGGCTCAGTTGGTTTCAAAATGAAGTTTGGTTATATATAAGCTTATGAGAAAATGATCCCACTTCTCGCTTGATCTTTCACCTCAGTGAACAGTTTCCTGAATGTCTCAGTTGTTAGTTTCAGAGATTAAGACCGACAATAAAGCTTTGCATGATTTGGGGCGTAGCTGCCGATTGATCAACAAATTGCTATCACAGCTATCACTAATGCTCATAAAGTCGTCTGGGTACGCTGAAGACTGCTTGACGTTGGGATGAGGTCCACATGTTTTAGAGAGAACAGAGAGATTCACATCCATCCATCCATTTTCTATACCGCTTATCCGTCAGGGTCGCGGGGGAGCTGGAGCCCTAACCCTAACCCCCCAGCTGACTACGGGCGAGAGGCGGGGTTCACCCTGGACTGGTCGCCAGTCAATCGCAGGGCCAACACACAAAGACAGACAACCACACACTCTCACACTCACACCTAGGAGCAATGTAGAGTAGCCAATTAACCTAATGTGCATGTTTTTGGTATTGTGGGAGGAAGCCGGAGAACCCGGAGAAAACCCACGCAGGCACAGGGAGAGACCGGGATTCGAACCTGGAACCCTCTTGCTATGAGGCGACAGTGCTAACCACTGCACCACCGTGCCGCCCGAGAGATTCACATCTTTGTGTTAAATGAACAATAGTGGAGAAGCTTCAGATTGTGTACAGGAGCTCCCTGTATGTGTGTGTTTGTGCATGTGTGTGTGCGTGTGTGTCTGTGTGCGCTTCGTGTGACCGGTCCGATGTCAGGTTCTGATTGATGGCCTGACCACAGGCAGGACGATGACTCGGCAGTATGGACTCAGTGATTAATGTCTTAATTGTGAAGGCAAACTGAGATTTACTCCGTCTCTTTCTTTCTTTCTTTCTGTCTGAGTCTCTCTCTCCCTCTCTCTCTCTCTTCTTGCCTCCCCTCTCTCACCCCTGGTGTGTTACTGTGCTTCAAGCAGCAGCAGACAAGCATTTAAAACAGAGAAGAAGAAGGAGGAGGAGGAGGAGGAATATTTTAGCAAACCAGCTGAGCACTTCTGATGAAGCAACAGAAGACTTAGCTGATATTTTTTGACAGATTTCTGTCTAGAGAAGAGATTTTTCATTCAGTTCATTTCGTAGACCCCGTTTCTTTGTAGTTTTATTACTCTGTCTGACCATCAATAGGACCTGCCCCCCACCCCAATATCCATCCCAGATTACCAGGTAATGAGGGCACCTCAGCAGGAAATAATAGCATTATGGAGACATCCAGCTGCTTTGACTGCTGAGGGTAACTCTGAAACTTTCCATGGAAGTTTAACATCATCAGGCCCTTCCACATTGCAGGGCAGGATTATAAAGATGCAGATGGATAAGCTGGATGAAGGTCTACATTCAGTACCCGATGGTTAAGGTGCACCACTCGTTCTACAGTGCTGACATGAACCCCACATTAATATCCGGTAGGTGTGTGGGTGAGGACAACGTTTGATTTGCTTTGCCGGATTGAAGCAAAATGTCAGTAAACCAAAGCAGCTGCTGGTGGTGAACATCCCACCAAAATAAAGGAAGGTGGCATGAAAGAGCTGCAGTTCATGTGAACCACAACATTTCTGACTGCAAAACTCCCAGGTAACGTGTGCCACACCTACACGGGCAAAGTGAGTTCACTCGGGCTGAACGACCGAGTTACACGACTGGCTAGTTGGAGGAAAAAACTGCTTTGCCTGTACTTTCCAACAATATGTGAAAGACCCTTGATTTTAAACTGCTGTTTGCTGGAGTGTCGACGGGAGATTCCCACGGAGTGAAGCAGCTGCTCAGGTCGACTGGCTCTGTCAGTGTGATGATCCCAGAGTCTCTGGAGAGAGCAAAACAAAGGGTAGGAGGTGCAGGCCGACGTGTGGCCATCAGCAACCCCTCCTGCCTTATCGTGACAAGCTGTCCGTGTTAAGGAGCAGCTTCCTCTGACCCCAAACCCTCATAACTGGAGTCATATGGGACATTTAGGATGTTAAAAATTCCCATCAAGGGAGACAAATGAAGCATCTGTCAGTCATTCAGTCACTTCAGTCGCAGCTAGACATCTGACCGTGTAGTCAAGGAGACGCACACATGTAAGAACCGACCACAGGGGAGAAATGAAAGCCCCCCCAAGGAAGTCCAGAATGAAAATCCTACCAGCAACCTTAATGGCAGACACAAAACTTACAAAAACAGCAGACGGCCTGAGAAAACCAAGTGACACCTACACATCCTGTTCTTTTTGTGCCTTTAGTGAATGGTTAAACTGTTAATGGCCTGGATTTACATACAAAACACTTTTCAACCCGGGACGAAGCACTTTACTGAGCCTCTCATTCACCCACACACACACACACACACACACACACACACACACACACACACACACTCACACTGATGGCCATCGACCTGCTTGGGCTTCAGTGGCTGACAGGGCTAACCTTTAGAGCAAAGGGTCAAAAATTCCCCAAAAGATCACGCTACAGTAGCTTATTAACTGTGTTGCAACGTCATTTTTCTTTTAATCTGCACTGAGGGAGTACGAAATGGTCTACAAAAACAAAAGAGGAATTGTTTGAGCTTGTGAGGTAGGAGTTAAGGGCACAAATATATCTTTTACATAAACCATGTGAATGTATTGTTCAAGCTTGACAGCTTCTTCGGTAAGTCTTTATTGGATGGTAAGATTAACAAAGCAGAGGACAAAGGGACAGGAGGAGTCAACAGACTCATACAGAAATTGCGAGTGAGCGCACCTGGTATGTCCAGGTGTTAGCCGTTAGCTCTCCTTCTGGGTGTATTCACTACGTCACCAAGCTTCAAGCGCAATATATTTTTGCGCAGCCACTTTCTGTTGTGACCGACTCTTAATGGTGTGTTTATATATGATTCAGTTCCTTATGCTCAGTGTGATTTTTCTTACACTGCCCTGTAAATGAATCCTTTTCACTGCAAGGTTTCTTTCAGCTGATGAGGTTTACACAATAGATTTTCTGACATGGTCAGTGAAATAGCATTATAATGGTTTTTGCAGAGTTTTATTATCAGTGTTCTTTTTATATAGCAGAAAAAGAACACTGATTATATGTTATAAGCAGCTGCTCTGGTAGTGGACTCCTTTGTTGTTCTAATGCATTTTCTGTCTGTCTTTCTCTGTTTCCATGTGTTTTTCTCTAAATCAAGGGCTCCAAGGCCTCTCGGTGGGCCGACCCGGACCACTTTGCCCAGCGACAGACGTGCATGAACATCTTCAGTCACTGGCTGGGTTTCATGCCGCTGGTTCACTCCCAGATGAGGCTGGACCCTGTGTTGTTCAGGGACCAGGTCTCCATCCTGAGGAAGAAATACAGGGACATTGAGAAGCTGTGAATGCACAAGGATAAACACCAAATGACAGGATGTAAGAGTGGCTGGCCGTGTGTGTGTGTGTGTGTGTGTGTTTCCTGTTTAAAGGGCCGTGACAAGAATACACACACTGAATGTGAACATTTTGTGAGGCTATAAAAGAAAATCACAAATGCACCGGACATAAAAATGACAAAACACTGAGGTACACGTAAGACATTTAACTGTGTATTTCTGTGGAAAAAATAAACACTGATTCTGTATGCGTGGTGGACAGCAGCGAGTGGCCATCCATACGCGCCATCTGTGACTATACACATAAATATGAATGCATGGATACACATGCAACAAAGACTGTCCTGACCACAGACATACAGTGTTGCATGGTTTGAACGAGACACCTGTACAAGGACCTAAAAAAACATAACGTGTTTGAATAGAATACATTTAAAAGCTATGTTTGTTGTGGAAGTCGGACTGCGGAGTAAACAGTGTAATGTAGGGGAAAAGGCTGACCTCATAGTGTATGTACATTAAGGACATATTGTGGACAAAAGGGACAGACTGGAGATTGTGAGTCAGACCACAGGACAGAGACAACGGCAATACGCCTCTTGTATACTATTGTAGATTTCCGCAGCAGTTCCTGTCTGTATGAAGAAAATAAGAATAAAATAAAGAGATGTTATAAGACAAAAGGCCAGGTCTCGACACTGTTTCTTGCTTCCCTCCTTACTTTGGGGTCTTTTATGTGTTTATTTACAAAATTCTACTCTTCAGTACTTCACTTCTTTGAATCACTTTCTTCTGTTTTGTTGTTTCAGGGTCAAATAATTGCATGCATCAGGAAGATTTTCATGAACTCCCATCATCCAAAGGTACTTATGTCTTTAAGTGTTTCAAGTTCAAGTAGTTTTCCAGTAAATAATAAACTGAACAACTTCTGATCAACCCATCTCAGTTTCAGGCTTAAATGAACAACATCCAGGTAGCCACACACACTTCCTGTTTAAATCCCGCCCATTTCGAGTAGCTATAGATGATTTAATTGGATATACTTGGTGCACCTGCTCATCCCTGTTGGCTAACCAACATATACTGTTTGTCCAGGCTTTGGGCCATTTGTGCCTGTTGAACATGGCAGCAGAAAGTGCAGCTGGAGGACAGCAAGCAGTTTTGCCAAGTTGGTACTGAGAAATTACAGTTCAGACAGCAGTGAGCAGATTTCAGAAACATGTTGTGAATCAAGTTACACCCACAAAACTGCAGGCCTTTCATGTACAGCACGATGGGTTGTTCCCATGTCCATAAAGGAGCCAATCAGCCATCTTTGCATGACACTCCCTCGTCCCCTCCGTCACTCTTCGTTTGCCTTTTCCCATCATCTGTCTTTCATTCATTTTTTTCCCCACCTCTCACCTTTCTTCTGCCCCCCTCCTCCCTCCTCTCACAGACAATAATTCTCATCACCTGATATTACTTTCTAGTTTACGGCAGTCCTTCATCCAGCCCCTGCCTCTCTCCTCTCCCGTGTTGCCTCTCTCAGAGCCAATAACCAGGATCTGTTCATCATCTGGAGGTTATCACAGTGTTTTCCTCCTCAGCTGAGATCCATGAAGGGCTGCGTTGATTCCAGTGGAAATAATGACATCAAAACTACTGATGGAGTTACGCAGACACACGATGTCCTCAAAGTGTTGCAGTAACAAGTGATGCTTTTATTCGTCAAAACGTCAAAACGTCAATAAACGTGCATTTTTAATGCTGCTATGAAGTTCCCATTTGTCTTAATTTAAGCAGTTCAGCACCTTCATTAACCATTTGCACGCGTCACAACTGCACACAAATGTATCTGATGTATGTTTCATCAGATTATAGTTCGTCACGTATGATTTTCTATAATGAGCTGATTTCACTCTGAAAGACATGATTACATTTGCTTGTTTTATAAAATCAGTCTCTTGTCTTCATGTTAAAGCAGTTGGTAAGATTTGCCAATAATTTGATTTGAAAAGATTTTTTTTAAAAAATGAACCAAAATGGTCAAATATTAAATTTAAAAAGTAAGATGTGAAAATATTCTGGCTCCACGTGTCCTTTTTTTTTCTCTTCGTCTGTTTTATAAATCTGTAAATATCTTTAGGATTTGCCCTGCAGTGTAAGCAGATTTTTTTAATTATTATTTTGTCACATTTTATGAGTAAACAAATAACTGGTGGTAATAACAGATTGATGTAATAAAAAATGAGCTTCAGCTTGAGTCGTAATTTCAAATACCACTCCATAAATGTTATCATCTCTGGTCTGTCTGTCACTTTTCCTAAATCTAAATCAGAATGTTGGGTTATGCTTTATTCCAGTTCTACTTATCTTTATAACTTTGATCACAGCCTTCAGGCAGAGAGTTTGACTTACTGGTTGTTGCAGAAATTAAAATTTACGGAGGATGAAAGCTGGAAATCCCTCACTGGCCTCACGTTCAAATGATTCTTGCTGACTTGCTGTGATATCGAGTTAAAAGAGGCCTGTCAAAATGAAGCGACACCGTTTGTACTAACGCTGGATTCCTGTCACATTTCTCACCGTTGGAGACCAAAATGGACCATTTTCCATTAAGAGTGAACTATTCTCCAAACACAGGCATTCTCTCTTTCCTCACTGTGCACTTTCTTTTTCTGCAGTCTGGCAAACTACCAGAGCCACCAGATGATTTAGTGTGAGCTGCAACGGCTTCCATTTCAGTTTGCTTTAGGGAATTTTCCTTTTGCTCTTATGATGCATTATTATGGTCCCTGCAGCCCGTAAAAGTGTGTGAGGGGCTATTGTGTGTGTGTGTGAGAGCGTGATCATAATGTACATATTATCACATGTATTACAATAGTGTTTAGGAGTCAAGAGTACCCTTGAGACCAGCAGCAACAGCACCACCTACAACAGCTCGTAGCTGTGAAAAACGTGCTCCGGTGAGTGTTAAATAAAGCTTTGTGCACACAGCATCACTCAATAGTTTGTCTGCTTCTCTGCCTCTCTGATGGCTGACCATTGCAGACGGTTTGGCCGATAAAATGTATCCACAATGTGATGCAGAGAGACCCTCTGGTTCTAATGTTCTTAATGCGGCTTTGCAGAAAAGTGGGTCTTGAATAATCTCATTGGCGTCAGGCTCATCTCAGTCCTTCTTTAGCATCATGGGGCTCCGGTAAAAACGTGTCTGACCAATGTTAACATTTTGTGCTCTGCCACCTCTGTGGCTGACGTTCTCAACTTTCTCCGACAATTTACTCTACGTGGCGCCTTTGTTTTTTGTGTCCTGTAATGTTGGAGACAAGGGCCACGTAGTGCATGAGAGGAACCCCTCGAGCTAACACTAATAATCTTCCCCTCCACAGAGCTGACTCTTACAACCAAGCTTACCCATGCTGGCCAGGCCTTAACTTTGACCATGTCTCTCTGTCTCACCTGTCTGAGTGAGATTTAATCTAACCCAGTGACTTTTCTTTTATTTTGCAGTAACTGGAGTTAATTTGGTTTCCCTTTAGGGCATGGCATTCTTCGCAGGTCGAAGTAACTGTTTTGTGTTTGTGTGTGTGTGTGTGTGTGTGTGTGTGTGGTAATGAATAAAGGTTGCACAACCCAGGACCAAATAGCAGTGACTCCTGCATATTCATGCTTGTGTTATTCGTCTTTCATCTGCCTCTGTTCTGTAAAGAGCTGTCATCAGGGAGTCCAGACCATAATGATATCTTGCAGTCTGTGGCAGATGCAGACCTTTTCTTTTCAAGGCGAAACACACACTCACACACACACACACACACACACACACACAAAGCCCTCCTCTCCGTTAGAGCATGCTAAAGGGCCTCGTCTGCACTGTGATCGATACTGGTCAGTGTTAGTCATTGGACGTGATCATCCATGGGTTCCCTCAGGAGGAAACTAAACCGCTTCGCTTCTTCCTGCTTGTACTTATTGGACAGTGAACATGGATCCCCTGTTCCTGCTGATGTCGGAGGAAGTCAGGCGGCACAAAAAACATGAAGAAATAAAGCCACCAGCAGGAGGGTAAAAGGCACAGAAGGATTTGAAGTGACGTGAAACAGTGAAATCAGACATCCCAGAGGATCCAGAAACTTCTCTGAAAAGATGATCAGTAGTTTTGTTTCACTGTTGGCTAAACCATGATGTTTACAGGGCCTTTTTCAAGGAACTTTTTATTGAGACAGCCAATTCTAGGGTAATTATTTTCCATGTCATTTCAACAGTTAGGGTTGAGCAAGTAATGACAGATAGCTTTGGGACTTTTTGAAGGAAAATCCTTAGTGAATCTCAAGTTTATTCATTCAAGTTAACAAAAACTTGTTCTGTAAATAGTTGCTCTTGATTGATTGAACAATCAAAGTGACGCGTGGAGTTTAAAACAATGGCTCAATGGCCAGCGGCTTACATTTAGGGATCTGCAGACTTTGGCCGAACAAAGTGAACTCCAAACACATACGAGCTAATTCTGCAAAACAACACACTGCATATGAGTTAATCATAGGCCAATGAGTATTTAAAGTATTTATAAGGTTATGTCTTCAGCACAAAAAAGTAAGAATTTACAGAAGCAAAAACCATTTGCTTCCACTGGCTGCTTTTTTAATAATGAGGAAATTAAAGGTCAGGAATTATGTAATCTAATCTATATAATCTCATATATGTGATCTATGTAATCTACCAAATGCAGCATTTAATGACCGACAAGAACAAAATCAGGATGTAGACTGTTTTTTTGTTTGTGTTTTTGTTTTTCTTATTAATAATTACTCTATTCCTGGTGTGGCTGTGGTAAGAAACCTGAGAAGTCAGGGAAGAAAAAGCAGTAAAAGTTTAAAAGCCAAGTCAAACCCCAGTAGTGCCATTAAGTTCAAAATTAAAGACAGCTGAATGCAGTTTTTTTTATATTGGAGGTTATTGCAGGATGCCTCAATATCAATGCTGTTTGCTGACTAAATGTAACAAAAGGGCGACCTACATGTGTGACCGGCTGCTCCTGCTGTACAGATGGAACATGAACGTGCCAATTGAAACCACAACCATAAAAAATGAGGATTTACCAAAGTGGTTAGTACAGGGTGAACTTCTTGTTTTCACTTTTTCTTTTTCTTTTGTTTTTGTCAGGCTGCTTTAAAGTTGTTCACAATTTGAATTTTGCAGACGAAGCCAAACACCCAACATGCAGTGCATCCGGAAAGTATTCACACCGCTTCGCTTTTTCCCCCCACATTCTGTTATGTTACAGTCTCATTCCACAATGGATTAAATTCAATTTCAAAATTCTACACAAAATACCTCATAATGACAAAGTGAAACAAGTTTGCTTGATTTTTTCTTTTTTTTTTGCAAATTTATTAAAAATGAAAAACATGTACAAAAGTATTCACACTCTTTGCTATGTCACTCAAAACTGAGCTCAGGTGCGTCCTGTTTCCACTGATCGTCCTTCAGAGGTTCCTACAACCTGAGTTGGGTCCACCTGTGGTAAATTCAGTTGATTGGGCTTGATTTGGAAAGGCACACACCTGTCTATATAAGGCCTCAGAGTTGACAGAGCATGTCAGAGCACAAACCAAGCCTGAAGTCAAAGGAACTGTCTGTAGACCTCTGAGACAGGATTGTGTCGAGGCACAGATCTGGGGACGGGTACAGAAACATTTCTGCTGCATTAAAGGTCCTAAAGAGCCCAGTGGCCTCCATAATCTGTATGTGGAAGAAGTTTGGAACCACCAGGATTCTTCCTAGAGCTGGCTGTCCAACTAAACTGAGTGATCTGGGTAGAAGGGTCTCAGTCAGGGAGGTGAACAACAACCCAATGGTCACTCTGACAGAGCTCCAGCGTTGCTCTGTGGAGAGGGCAGAAATGAACTGAATCCATTTTGCAATGAGACAGTCACATAACAAAATGTGCAAAAAAAAAAAGAAATACTTTCCGGACGCGCTGTACATGCACTGGGATGCGAAAAAGAAATTTAAAATAAATAAAAAGGAGGCGGGGGATGAGAGATGAGTGGCTTGGGTGACTCACGGCTTCTCCATCAAATATGTGTGTGCGGTGCAGATGGAGACAGAAAACCGTAACATCCTCAGAGCCATCTCGTCTTCGCATCAGTCCATTTGACTCAATCAGTCCTGACAGCCGGCCTCTCCTTTTCCTTTCATCTCTCACCCTCCCTGTCTTTATTTCATTCATTTATTTATTTATTTTGTAAGCCGTCGGCATCCATCTCATTCGTTACGGCTCTATTATGCAGTATTGCCTCAATAAAAAAGAAGAAAAAAAAGAAAGAAAAAAGAAGAAAAAAAGAAAACGCATGAATAAATCATAGCCAACCCCAATCTCTGTGATTCATGGAGTTTGGATAATTATTCCGTTTTTCATGAGAGAGCACTCATTGATTTGCCGTGACCCTGAAGAGTTTCCAAGGGTATGGGATGGGAAATTGATCAGCAGCGCGCGACGGCGGAGGGAGGAATGAGCTCGCAGAATGTACTAATATTCAAATCCCGCTCTCTCTCTCTCTCTCTCTTTCCCTCTCTGCTCTCGCTCCTCAAATATGCGTGACCAAATGGACTTATAATTGGAAGTCAGGAGGCCCAGAAATACTCCTCACCTTCCTTCTGACTCGTCCTGATATTAGTTCTGGTGAGTTACGGCGGCTGATGTGAGCACATGGAGAGAAGACGAGGAGGAAGGGAAAGTCATTAGCCTGTTGCTGCAGTTTGTAAGGGACTTTCTCATCCTTCTGTTCTGTTTTTTCTCATTTTTACTTTCTCACACACACACACACTTTCAGTCATCCATCTTTTCCCCTCTTCCAACAATGTTTCTCATTATTGCCTGTCTCCTCAACACTTGTCATATTGGGCAGTCACCTGTGGTCTCCTCAAGGAACTGGGCCATTGTGTTTGTGTGTGTGTGTGTGTGTGTGTGTGTGTGTGTGTGTGTGTGTGTGTGTGTGCTGTGAGACTCACACACAAACACAGTCAGTGTTTCAGGAAGTCTGATTTGCTTCAGAACCCTTGTTTCTTCCTGGTGGGTGTTGAGGAAGACGGGAAGATGGATTTTAGAAGGTCTGACAGATGGACGTCTTCCTCAACAGATGAGTTTCATCGTTTCGCGTTCAAAGGCTTAAAATGATCAGCATTTTCCTGACAAAAGACGTCTTGAGCCCGTCGGAATAACGACCGTCCTCTCTCAGCACCAGAGGACAAAGCTGATGTATGGAGGCAGAGCGTGAAGTGTTGTGTGTGTTTTCAGCCATTACGACGGCTGGGCAGAAGTCGCTCGCTGGTGACATCGTTTCCTCCACGGATTTTATGCGTTTATAATTTGCCTGCTTTAGTCTTTTCATTGACTTTGTGTGCAGTCCAGTTGCGTCGAAAATTCCTGAAAATGAAGTTCACCCAAAGCGATTTCTGCTGTTTTTAGTGGGATTGCTCTTTTCAAATCAGCGTAATGAGAAAATGTTAATATTGACCATATCTGCAGACTGACTCTGCACAGTCTGCACAAAATGTTCGTTAGCTGGAAAATGTCAGGTCCAGTTGTTCATCTGATCACCTTCTCGTTTGTTCGGTCACACTTCCTGGGTCGTAACATCCAAGGCAACTGTGTTTCCTCCCGAATAACGTTGCAGATCAGCAGTATGGAAATCTTCAGGCAGTCTGTGGCACAAGAGACCAGGATTCATGTTCCATCAGCTACCAATGGCTGCTTTCCTTTAGTTATAATCACAGTCTCAGAGTCTAAATCTAACCAAGTCGTCATGTGGGGATCAGACAACAACATGTTTGTCTTTTGAGGTGGTCACCGTGCCAAACAGGGGTGAAGTCTTGCTTTGTCTCAGCTACTGAAACCCCAACCAGTCTTCATTTAAACTGCGTCCTCCACTCCTGGCATCAACCAGACCTCAGCAATAAGAGTCGCGGTTCAGAAAACTTTCAAATGAGTTGTTTGTTTAAGTATCAACATGATAGACGGAGCAGGAGTGATGCTCTGCTGTAATCAATGCAGCTGAGATGTAAGGAAAACAAAATGACAAAAGAAAATCCCAGCAGGACAAAATGATGCTGTATAGAAGAAAATGATCCCTCCAGAGAGAAGACATCTGCCATTTCTGCGCCGCTTCATCCGTCCTGACAGCAGAGAGAAACGTGTGGCACACGAGCCAGTTGCTTTGTCTGCAGGTCTGTGAACGCATCAGGGCTCGGCAGCGCGGCGTGATGTGAGGTCGACCAGGGACGCAGCTTTTAGAAGACTGTTCGCTGTGGTTGATCTGTAATAAACGTAGTGGAGTAAAATGTGTCATGTTATATATTAGCCTCTGAACAGCAGTGGAGCTGCAGTATGAAGTGGCAGAAGGTGGGAATACACAAGTGAAGTACAATAGCTCAGTAAATTTACTCCCTGATACACGAGTAGCAAAACCACAATGTCAGTTTAATACAAAAACACTATTTATATATATATATGTATGTATGTATATATATACTATATATACTATACTATTCAATACATATAGTATATATATACATATATACTATATGTATTGAATATTTTGTTGCTAATATTTTACAGTTATAAATATTCTGTGAGACATTGAAAACACCCAAAACATGAACTTTTTTTCGCCTTTGTTTTTCTCTACTGAGGACAAATAAACATCTCATCTGTCTGCCTGCCTGCCTGTCTGCCTGTCTGCTTGTCTGTCTGGAATGAAGCCTCTCTGTATTATTGCTGTGGTCAAACACAAACACACAAACACGAACACACAGTCAGACACGTGCGCCCTGAGTTCCCTGGAGGAGGGCAAAGTGTCAGGAAATGAGATCTGGATCAGGACGGGAGGAAGTTGAATTCTAAAATAAGAAAAACAAATCAACACCACTGAAACAATCTGTTGTGTGTGTGTGTGTGTGTGTGTGTGTGTGTGTGAGACACGTGTAAACGAAATGATCTACACTCTCAGTAATTGCTTTCCATCCAGCAGGGCTGCCATTCTTGTGATTGAGTGAGACAAAAAAAGGGAAAAGAAAGACACGGAAGTGGACACGCCTGAAAATTAAGTGTTATTATTTTGGAAATACTCCAGTTGAGGTGCTTTCACAGCTTAAGAGTGACTGAACAATCTCTCCAGGTGGAAGCAGCAGAAACAGACTTTGACGAGGCAGCGAGAGGTCCAGGCGACACGTCTCAGCGAGTGGACTCAGGTGTGTTGCTCCTGCTGTGCACAGGTGGAGTACATCAACACAAGCACCAATCAAAGCTCTGCTGATTGTTATTAAGCATTTGGGTGGAGGTACAAAGTACAATTTAAGGTATTTACAAGCTACTGGAGTATGTCAGTTTTAACCTACTCAAAATTCAGAGGGGATGTTGTACTTTTTTCCTCCACTACGCTCGTCTGATGAATTTAATTACTTTACAGATTTAGATTAATAATACAAAATGTGAGCAACAAACGGATTATGCCAACAGGACTTGATCCGCTGGAGGAAATTCAGCAGTATTTAAACTGCAAATGACAAGTTATCTGCTTTAATGTGCCGTTATGAAGTAAATGTTAATTGCGCAGTGTGATGACTACAGATTAATGACACCATCTGTGCTGAAGCCTCACTTTCACCGTGCAGCTTCGTGTGCCAGGAGTCCGAGTCGGCTGCGTCCGTTCTGCTAAATTAGAACTTTTGCCTAAGCAAATTTTTAGAAAAATAATTTCATTGTTTAATAATTTCACTTCATACTTTACTAGTTTCTTTTTGTTATTTATTTATTTTTTTTTTTTACTATTTTTGGGAACAACAAATGAATGAAAATTAAGGGAAAGGTTCATTTAAATCCAATAAAATTTGAATTTTTTTGATGCTTTTGCAGTTGAAAATATACCACCTCCCCCTCTCCTTTTTCTTGTTTTCACATTAATGTCATGAAGACGTTGGCATTAACCTTAGCAGAAAGGGAAAACACTTTAAAAACACTTTATTAAACTTTCCTTGCCACAACTGGAGCCGTTACAAGTAAAGAAAAACGCCAGCTATGTTTAATTCTTATTCAGAAGATTTATGCCTCAGTCCAAAGTAACGAAAAATGGAAAAATCTTTGCAACCACTTTTGTTTTTCATTCTCAGTGCAAGCAAACATTATTTAATCAAAGAGTGTAGCTGGCGGTGGATTCGTGGATTGTGGCTGTTTTATCCGGCAGCCGAGCCCCCACAGGTGGACGGAAACATTCTGCTCAGCTGTTTACTCGGTGATGCTGCTTCCAGGTGCGCCTAAAAACCTTCACCCTGATAAAGACCTGGTGATGAGCGGATCAGACACTCTCACAGCCACGGAGGGTTTTAAATCAGGGTTTTCTCTGCTTTTGGGGGAGTGGGGGGTCTGTTTAAAGATGTCGTGCTTTGCCACCGAGGTCAAAGTGACAAAGATGGTTGTTGACATACAAAAGAAAAGAAAGAATCAAAGGTGAGGAGACAAAGAGAACAGACTTACCTCTTCAGGCTTCACGCACACTAACACCTTCAGCACTCTGAGAGCTGCGGCCCCAAAGGGAAGGCGACGTTTACCTTTTCTGGCCCACAAAGACACACACACACACACACACACACACACACACACACACACAGTACGAAGCAGCACCTGACAGTGTCAGTGTTTCCAATTTGAACGTCTCTGAAGACAAGTGAGATGGAGAGCAGGAGATGAAATTTCTAGATGAATGCTTCTTTGTGAGAGAACACACACACACACACACATCAACGGTTTAACAAATTAAAACAAATGAGAAGCCCAGAGACGGAGGTGCTCGGGAGACTGTGTGCAAACACACCGCATTGTCACCTCATCAAATCAAAATTCAGACTTTCATGTTTTTACTGCATGACCTGAACTTTTTCCACATATTAATTTTGGTACAACTCAAGTGGTCTGAACTGTATGTCTTCCTCTGTGACGGTATTGCGTGTTTGGTCACACATTTGGTCGCAGTAAACATGACGCTAACACAAACCAAATGTTTCAAATTAAGGCTGAACTAAAGTTCCCTGCTGAACATATCGTAATCTACTCTCGATGTTCTTTCCCTGCAGTGTGTGTGTGTGTGTGTGTGTGTGTGTGTGTGTGTGTGTGTGTGTGTAAAGCAGTCGAGCTGTGATCCTCTGACGTAAAAACTCTACCTTCACATATTTCCTGCTAAGCAGAGGAAAATGCAGCCATCTTTTTCAGGTAACACCTCCATCGTTCACGCAGAGGAACAAGGAGGAGGAGGAACAGCAAATAAGCCACATTCTTCACATCTGACACACACACACACACACAGGAAAGCCATCTTAAATCTCTCCGTCTTTTGTCAGTGTTTCAATTTCAGCGTACACTTCCTGCACCACTGAGCTGATAGAGAAAGAAAGAAGGCTGCAGAGGAACGACAGAACAAAGAAAAAGTGTCACCGTGAGCTCGACCGAAACCCACCGACATCACTAAAGCTTTTTCTAAATGTCTTTCACACTTCAAACTGGAGCTTTCACTCATGACCTGCTGGCTGAGGCAGTCAGCCGGTGGTAACGTAATCTTAAAAGAGCGAGTTGTTTGAAGCTGTCGCACATATCACAGCTCTACGGACACAACTTTTTCCCGTCATAATTGGCATCACAGCACAGTTTGTGTTGTCCCGTGTCAGTACTGCACATTCCCGTTGGTCCTGTGAGGCCCCCAAACGTCTCATTATCACGTGTTGATCTGTGGAAATGCACATAAGATGTACAATACAGAAAACGTATGTGTTATTAAAAGATACAAAAACAGCACCTCGATGTCAAATCCCCTTCTTCACCTTGGAAACAGGACTTAAGAACAGCTCGGGAACGTGAACAACACATCTTTGCATCTCCATGGCAACTGGACGAGTCGGCGTGCCGAGGAAGACTGCGTGGTCTGACCAAAAGCTCCAGCACAGCTGCTAAACGCACCCCGTCGTTACCTGCTGTGTTCCTGTTGGTCGTCTCTGGTGCGTCTCACGTTGTCCCAGCAAGAACCGGATTGAAAACTTGGTTCATAAATCAACAAGTGCTAATGCAGTAACGTCTTTACTTAGTAATGAATCATTTGGGTAGTAACACTGCTGTTCCGGGTCCGCAGGGCTTTGGAAGTGAGGGGACATTGCAGTGGACGCTCTGCCTCCCCTCCTTTATCCCCACAACGTTTGTTCATTTATTTTCATTTGTGTTTTAGCTCAGTTTAATTTTTCACCTGTAGTCCCTGGACGGCGCAGAGGGGAAACAGTCTGTCAGATTTTAAGAGACGAGCAGTTATTCCTGTGCCTTTTCACACATTCATACTCAGCTCAGGAAGATGTGAAACTCTTTCGCTCAGCGATATGGTCAACTGAAGCTCCAATGATGTTCATTAACGTCAGTAAAGCGGCGTTAGGCTGGTAATGATTATGAAGGTTACATTCAGTCTTGCTTACTCCTGCATGGAAAAAAATGATGAAATATCAGTATTCAGAACAAGGCAGCAGGAACTTTTTTTTTTTTGATTGAAGGTACAGTAATTCAATATTCAATTCTAAACACACACACACACACACACTTACACACAGGTTGGGCGACAACACAAAGCAACAGGGGATTTTAATCAGTCTTTAAATTGAAAAGAATTGGACTGTCATAACGGTATAATTTGGATTGTAAACTGTGTCTTTTCAGCGCCCCAAGGTGTGTGTGTGTGTGTTTATTCCAGTGTGTGTGTGTGTGTGTGTTTATTCCAGTGTGTGTGTTTGTGTGTGTGTGTGAGACTCTCTGACGAGACAGACTACTCTCCAATGTTGTCCCGCAGTTTTCAATTTGAGGGTCATTTGTTTGCATTATCTAGTGTCTGACAGGCGGGGAGGGAGAATGCCACTGTTGTATCTGATTCTAATTATTTAGCAGCTGTAAAACACTTGTCGCTGCCTCTCCCGTTCGCCTCCACCTCATTTGTCTGCCGTCGTCTTTTTTTTTTCGGGCTTATTTCCTCCTCTGCTTCTCGAGCCTACAGCCACCGGTGGCGGTGCCGTTTTCAAAGGCACACGCCAAGATTTCGGGAGATTTGCTCATATGCTTTATTACAAATACGCTATGTAGACAAAAGCATTGGGAAGCTGGCCGTTACACCAACGGGGACTTTAACGACACCACGGTGTAAATACAAAGATAGCTTTGCAACCTTAAAGACCTTAAAGAGCAACTAAAAAGCAGCTGAAAGACTCCAGGAAGTCGTATAAACAGAATTAAGAGACAGTGTGAGGGGCTTGGTCATCCAGACGGACCCTGGAGTGGAGCTGCTTCTCCTCGCCTGGTTCATTTAACATTAAATACACTGAGGCAGATAGTGTCAAATACAGGAAACAAAAAAGATCCCAGACGCCAAGAAACACAAGTAGGACACTTTGATGAAAAACTTCCCTTGTGGAAGTATTCCAGGCACGTCCAACCGCGAAGAGACCCCGTGGCCGATCCGAATCACGCTGGAGGGATTAGCGATCCCATCAGGTCTGGGAACACCTTGGGATTCCACAGGGGACAGGTGGAGGATGACCCTAGGAAAGAAGCGTGTCTCGACTACCTTGCTAAACCTGCTGTCGCTGCTGGGGTTGCTCTTCCACCGACCGAACAGGGTCAGGCGCAGCCACCTTGATGCATTCTAATCACACACAAACTATGGCCACAGAAACAACACCATAGAGAAGTCCAGGGGACATATGCCATCTCTCTGCATCTCACCATCTCTGTCTCTCGTTTCAGAAATTAATCAGGCGACGTGTACTTGGGAAATGAGGTGACATTTTCCCATAATGAGAGCGAAGGGTGGAAGGGAAGGAATCGCTGCGTTTTCAGAGCCTGCCATCGACAGAGATTGACATTTTCCATTACAGAGTCAAAATGTACATGTGTTGCTCCCTCTGAGTTGCTGTGTTTGTGAGTGTGTGTGTGTGTGTGTGTGTGTGTGTGTGTGGTTTACGGTTCGTTTTTGGCAGCAGACGGCAAGGAGGTCATCCATCTTGTTACAGCCATATCCCTGAGTCGACGTGTGTGTACATTCGTGTGCCGGGGTATTTGTGCATGTGTGTGGCACCTGTTTGTGCTTGGGTGCAAAAAATGTGCGTGTGTGTGTGTGTGTGCATGTGTGGAGAGAGTGGCGGTAAGGTGAAAAAGCATGATTTATGGAAGGGAGTGGTGCTGGAAAGCTCTAGGTACAGCGACGCCTGTAAATCCCGATAAAAAACCTGGATAGAAGCAATTTAATGCCATCAATCTTCCTACCTAGAGGCTGTGATATATTGGCAGGTAGAAAGGAGTGTGTGTGTGTGTGTGTGTGTGTGTGTGTGTGTAGAGGAATTAAAGTAAAGGTAAACTAAATTCATTCAGACAAACCTGCTTCTAACGTTCAAATTTAAGTTGGCAAATCCTTTGTGGTGTTGCGTTCTGTTCAGCACAGCTTTGTTGAAAGCTCTGATCTGATTGGTCTACAGTCTACAGTCTGTTTCTGATCGCTGCTTTGAATAATATTCCGTTCTGACCACTTATACCTGTATCAATATGCACAAAGTGGTCCTGTGAAATTGACATCATTAGCTAACTTCTCAACAACCTGACGTGGCAAAACCCATGAAGAGCGACTGGGCAAGATCCGGTCCTCCGAGTCACGAAATGTCACGTCCAAGAAACGATGTTAAGTTTATTTAATCAGTTTTTGTCTTGTGTCTATGTTGTCTTGTGATTTCCTGTTTTATTTTGTCACTACTTCCTGTCTGTGTCTGTTGTCGTCAGCTTTGCCTTTTCCCTTTGTCTGTTTTCCCTCCTTTGGGATTACCTGTCTCCGCCCTGATTGTTTCCACCTGTGTCCTTACCTCGTGTGTGTATATATGGTCCTCGTCTCCCTTTGTCCTGTGCCAGTTTGTCCTGTCCCTTGTGTCAGGCAACAAGCGACATCTCCATGCCATTGTCACTGCCAGGTCTTGTTATTTTGTTCTAGTGATTTTGTTTGTTTTCTTAGCCTAACTTCAGTCTAGTGAGTTTTTGTTTCTTAGCTTAGCCAAACGGCAGAAAACTGTTCATGTATGAAAGCCTAATCACAGTTTTCTGATTCCATATTCAAAGCGTGTCCATCCCTGCCCACCAACGTCCACATGTTTTACTCTCATGTCCACATGTGAACTCACCGAGCTAAAAGAACCGGCTAAAGTGAAAACAGCCTCGTGTTGCAGGCTCCTCCGAGGCCGATGTGGCTTTACATTCGCTTGCCCGCGGGTTAACAAGAGTGTGATTTATAGCCAGACAAGGTCCCATCCATCTAACCACAGCTGGTGTCACTGCTCAGTTTTGCTGCTCTCCACTAAATGCTACTAAACACTCAGGCAGCATCGCCACAACACGCCTCACGGAAGCCGCTGTTTTGCATTTTTGTTAAGAAGATGATCATGTAGATTGGAAATGATGACACAAATTAGTTTATTTGTGCGTCATGAAGTCAGTCAGCTGATTCTCTCTTAATTCTTGTATGTGTCTCCTCCTCTGTGCTCATTGTTTGTGGATAAACACACTTCAGAGAAAACAAAAGTTGGACCAAATCCATGAACATGAATCAATAGGGTCCCCCCTTTGCAGCTCTAACAGCTTCCACTCTTCTGTGAAGGCTTTCCACAACATGTTGGAGTGTTTCTGTGGGAATTTGTGCCCATTCATGCAGTAGAGCATTTGTGAGGTCACACACTGATGTTGGACCAAAAGGCCTGGCTCACAATCTCCGTTCCAGTTCATCCCAAAGGTGTTGGATGGGGTTGAGGTCAGGGCTCTGTGTGGGCCAGTCAAGTTCTTCCACACCAAACTCATCCAACCATGTCTTTATGGAGCTTTGCTTTGTGCACTGGGGCACAGTCATGCTGGAATAGAAAAGGGCCTTCAACAAACTGTTGCCACAAAGTTGGAAGCATAGCATTGTCCAAAATGTCTTGGTATGCTGAAGCATTAAGATTTCCCTCCACTGGAAGTCAGGGGCCGAGCCCTGAAAAACAGCCCCTGTCTGAATACTTTTGTCAATATAGTGTCTATATGTCTACCCATCATGGTTCAGTACTACTGTAAATATAAAAAGCAATATGTGCAGGAAAAGGCTTTTTTCTTGAAATGCTACAAACAACAGGCTGCTAACTATGACCTGTTTTTATCAAAAAAGAAAAGAAAAGTGAATGTCAACAACTTTTAACATTATTCAGGTCAGCTTCATGGATTTATTCTTTTTATTTATTTATTCATGTATTATCTATCTATCCATCAAGCACATCAAAAATATTGTCAATAAAAATAAACTGTAAACATTCACAAGCGAGTTGTCTTTGCTTTGGGTGACAGAAACTTATTTGCGTTTGTTCCGAGAGCAGCTGGTGTCTCTGTGGTCTGATTCAGCGGCGTTTTGCGTGAAGATCAGGTCATCGACAGCGTGATCTTTCTGTGTGACAGGCTTGACAGGAAGGGCCTTGAGAAATGATTTTATTTACCTCCGCAGGCACTAAATCACACCCAGTACGAACATTTACTTCACACACACACCCGATGAAACACTGCATCAAAACCATGAGCCTGTCCACGCTGCTGTATTGCTGATCTAGAAAATTCACACCTCTCTACGTCGCCTGTGATTCAGGAGACGGCGAACGCCCTAAATTAGTTAAAGTATCCAGCAAATCCTCCCGGATCCTGAAGTTTCCTTCCGCTTCACCGGGTTCCTCTCATATCGTCAGCAGTGAGCGCGGGAGGAGCGAGAAGCCCTCAGTTGGTAGGGAGCTGCAGCGGCGTCAGTGCATCATGGGAAAAGCACGAGGCGAGATTAAACACGTTTGTAAGCTTGATCGTTGCAGTCCAGACGCAGCCATGTTGCTGTATGGAAGCATCAGGATGTGGTGGTGAGTCAGTGTCTTCACGTTCAATCACGTCTCTGCTGTCTGTCTGCCGCAGCACCCGTCACATGTAACCTGCAGCGCATGTCCATTACGTCATGCGTTAATACGTCGCGTATGTTTATTGACTGACTGATCGACTAAAGGCCTAAACAAGGCCGTGTTTAACTGCTGTTCTCCCAGCTAATGAAAGCATGAGATTTACAACAAAATTACAAAAATTTGTTTAGAGACAAATGTGTAGTTCAACATATGAGCTGTTGTGTTTCCAATAGTTTTTGAATGATGAATAAAAATTTGCTACATGGTTGGTTGCACATTTTTATTAACACACATCTGACTTTTAGTAAATGATTGTGTCTCAAAATAAATGTAAAGAAAAAAAATATTTAAATTTTCTTTCAGTGTAATGCGTTTGTCTGGTCTGTAACTTCGAGACTTCAATGCTTCGCTGGCCCGCCTTCTCCAGTTCAGCGTATTGAGGGTTCATTTTGTCACGGCTGTGTTTACATCTCCTTCACACGGACAGACACATCGTCTGGAGGCGGAGGAGGAAGTCCTGTGCAGGAGAACGAAGTGTCAGCCGGAAACGTCTTGTGATGAGCGCCGGCTGTCCAAATGACATCAGCCCGACATCCCGCCAACTTTAAGCCCAGCGTCCACGCACCTCGTGACAGACAGATTAAGGTTTTGACAGCCTTAAACCTTCAGAGCTCACACCTCCACACATTCTTCTTTGAACTTTTACTTCTCTCTCTCACACACACACACACACACACACTCTTTCACTCTTAGCCAATGACAGACCAGTCACCTGTAAGACTGAATGTCAGACGTGTCTCTTTCTGAACTAACCTGGCCCTCTCGTCTCAGCAGCGCTGCAATGTAAGTCAAGCCTACGCTGAAGGTAATGAGTGGGGGATAAAGTTTTATGCGAAAACATTTTGTGGTGGTTCCAGCTTCACAAATGTGAGGATTAACAAAACAAAAAAATGAGCTCCACCTCAGCCAACTGCAGTAAAATCCTACCTGTACACTAATGCATCTAGTAATATATAATAGTACAGTGAAAACCTTAGGAGCATTTTCCTTATGATTTTAATTGGAGCAGTATTTTTACAGTGTGGAATTAGCACTTCTACTTAAGTGACTGATCTGAATGCTTCCTTCACTCCTTCACCCTCACGGTCTTTGGCTCTGCACACTTTGCTGCTGTGGCGATGAGGTGATGTGGACACACATCTCGTTTCCGTTGGGTTTTCCTGCGAGTTTCTCCCTGTCTTCTCTGAGGGTTTCAGGAGGGTGAGGAAGCCTCTCCTCCCCTCCTCCCCTCCTCTCTCCTCTGCAGTAGGGAGGGCAGGCAGCTTTGTGATAACCTTGCCCTGTCATTGCGTTCTTAGAACAAATCTGCTCTTATCGGGATCTTGTAGCAGGCAGCAAATGCAATTTCCCAGCTCCCCCGGCGAGTGCCTGCCTCAAATCCTCCACGGGCAATCTGCCTGTGTGATCTGACGTCTTTAAGAGGGACTTGAACTGAGGCGGCATTAGCCCATCTGACAACTGGCTCTGCCTCTGACAAAGTGTCAGCCTTGCCCAGTGCGCTGCCTCACTCTTTCTCCTTCTGTCTGCAAACTGATTGCTTTCTATCGCTTCTTTCATCCTTTCTGTGTATTAGCATCTCACTTTCTCTCTCTCTTACTGTCCTCCTGTCGCAGCGGTGCCACTTGTCTGTTCTCAGGCCACAGATCACAGCAATGCATTAACAGCTTCTCTGGTCTATCATGTCACCCCCCACCCCCCGCCAACTGCATCGCGGACCACCACCTCTCTGTTCTCTCCGACCGAGTCCCATTCCTCCACATTACAGCGAATGTGTTCAGACAGGCGGCTGCTGAGGTGGGGGTTTGTGCAGGCTCGCGTCCGGCTGTGGTTTTGTGTGCGAGTCATGTTTCGTGGTGTGAGTTTTATGCTTCGAATAAATTAGCTGTGCACTTCATGCCAGGGCCATGATGCAAAACAGAAAGAAAATAAAAAAGGGCTCAGTCATCGTATTTGTTTTCGACTGTACCAATTTATTTTATGATTATTTTCATCTGCCTTGCTGACCTGCTGCATGAGGGGAGAGAAGAGAGGAAAAAAAAAAACATAAACTCAAGAGACCTTGAAGCTAATTGCTAGACTGGTGTTCTACCAGAGTATTTATGCCCTTTTGTAAGTTGTGAGGAAGTTAAACAAGGATCATATTGACCTGAAATCCTGCCGGGTGGCTGCAGCAAAGACAAGAATCTCATCACCACTGACCTCGGTTTCACTCGCGTCATATTTCTGCTTTCGTGCTGCTCTTCTGTCCTGCCCAAGTTCAGTTCTGGCAGTAACAGTCACGAATGGGAAGGCTCAAAAATAAAAACAACAAAATGAACAAATGACTCACAAAAGCAATGTTTCCTGCATTTCCTTCACTTTGCTCTTATGTCGCCTCACAACTTGAGTTTATAATACCGTTATCAAAGCTATTCCGACAGACCACGTGCGGAAAGCAAGACCGTCGCCTAATGACTGTTAATCTGATCAAGAGCTGAGACGTCTCACTGTGACGCAAAAATATTCGCTGCTGGTTGTGCTACATGAAAAGTGAAATTAGGACTCCTCTTCTGGTGGTGCATGTTCACTCCTCCATCCAGCAGGTGTTGACACATTTCACTGGGAACTGCGGTTTCATTGTGACAAGTTGGGATGATAACGTGGTGGAGCTAAATGTGAAATGCTAAACTACATGTGGAAGGATTTTTTCTTCAAATGAAATGAAATGATCACTTTTTATCTGTGTACAAAAGCTCTTGTTTCTCCATGAAAATGACCTGATAAAGTTTACAGGAACAAAAACAAACGGGTCATCTCTTAGCTCTCTGGTTGTGGAGATAACATTTTACTCGAGAATTATTACTACGGCATTTGAAAGACTTTGACTTCTTCAACTGTCACTCCTGTTACTCTGAATCGTAGCTTTGAAGCCAGTGGACGAATTTTCCTTTCTTTTCAAAAAGTCCGTGTTTGAGATATTTGAAATGAAGCACGATTCATATCGTCTTAAAAGCAGAGAGATGTATAAAGTGTTCATAACATACTTCATGTTCATCTTGCAAAGGTGATTATTAAGTTGCATTAAGTGCACAAAGAACAACAAAACCAAGGAGCTGATCATTGATTTTAGGACAAAGAAGGCACACACCCCTGTTTCCATCGGAGGAGCTGAGGTGGAGCAGCTGCAGACACGAAAACATGTAAATTGTCTATTTCTGGTTCGATCAAAACAACATGGAATAACTGAAGAGCTAATCACTAGTTTAAATCTGCTGCTATTCTTCTTACACTTCCTACACGTGTGTCTGTGTGCATAGAGCTAATTGGTAGCAGATATGTGCTGATTGGCTGAAATAATTAAACTTGTCTGGTCTCACATCCCATTTCAGCTGCAGTCACGACAGAAAGTGAAGCTCCTGTTGTGAAACATGCTGATAATGGGGAAAGGAAGACAGTATTAAAAATTTGTTGGAAATCCAATCTGTGGTTGTGGCATAAGTTGACAGCATGTTGGCAGGTGCGCCTTAGTCGTGTTGTTTAGAACACGTTCAAGTAATACTTAATGAAAATGTGCAAATTAGGGCACCTTTCATTCCATTCCCAGGCCACTCCTGTCGTGAAGTGTAAACGCTGTCTGTGCAGCCACTTTCTGCTTCTGTTAGCCACTTCTCATTACAGCTGAACGGTAAAGTAGCTTGCTTCAGCATACCAAGACATTTTGGACAATGCTATGCTTCCAACTTTGTGGCACCAGTTTGTTGAAGGCCCTTTTCTATTCCAGCATGACTGTGCCCCAGTGCACAAAGCAAAGCTCCATAAAGACATGGTTGGATGAGTTTGGTGTGGAAGAACTTGACTGGCCCACACAGAGTCCTGACCTCAACCCCATCCAACACCTTTGGGATGAACTGGAACGGAGATTGTGAGCCAGGCCTTTTGGTCCAACATCAGTGTGTGAGCTCTCAAATTCCTCCAAAATCTTGTGGAAAGCCCTCACAGAAGAGTGGAAGCTGTTAGAGCTACAAAGCTGTCTGTGCATATAGAATGAGATGTCATTCAAGTCCCTGACGGTGTAATGGTCAGGTGTCCCAATACCTTTGTCAATATAATGTAGATGTAAAAGTCTTAAACGTATAGTTAAAACACATTTTAGGGTTAGGATTAGGGTTAATGCTGACAATATATGAACCTTGAAATGTTGTGAATCTGCCGTATAAAATGAAATTTCCAGCACCATTTTCACCTGTGATGGCTCACCTGGTGATGCATGAATCCCCCCTCGCACATTTCATCGCAAGGCTGATTTGCTCTGTCCTCCTCAATGATCAGCTCACTCATAATTATGAAAGTTACTCTGGCCACCAGAGAGCACTCACACTGTGGGGAGGAAGAGGAAGTTTACCCATCCTGTCATTTTAATTAGATGCAGATTTACCTTTTTACCTTTAAAAAGCCCCACGGAGGGCGGCAGAAGTTCAGCTTCTTCGGTTTCCGAGCCTCCGCCGCGGTTTGCTGTAGCAGACAGAGTGTCGGCTGGGAGCTCAGCGAGAGGTTTTCACTGACTTTAACTCTTGGAGCTTGTAAACTAGCAGGTGCTGTTGTGGATTAAACTCTAAATACGCGACGTGTTCACATGTGCCAGAGGCAGAGGTTGTTACGGTGCTGCGTGTTTAGTGATTGATTTTCTGATGTCTACAACTTACTGCTTTCCTTGTCCCTTCAGTAGAAGACAAATTAATGGAACGATTTACAGTTGTTTTCTCCTTCATGTGGTTACAGACAATGAGAAGGTTAAGCAGACGGCGCAGTGTCGAATCACTGTGTTCCTATCATTCTTTACTCCTCACAAGTTCATTAACCGAGAGAGAAGAGAATGAAACACGAATCCCAAAGTCAGACAGCAGTGAGACTCTATTAAAAAAGGTTAATAATGCCAGCTTATTGTAGCTGTCAGCCGCACTCGTTCCTGATTTACAAAGAAAGAATAAAAGCAATTTCCTCTCTATGACTCACAACTCTTACATAAATAAAATATTCTTGAAACAGAAAGATTAAACTTTATCATCCACATCAGAAACTCCCCACAGTTGCTGTTCTTTTCCCCAAGTGCCTCAGTCGGAAATAGTCATAATTTGTGCTTTTCTGTTATTTGAACCTTGTAAATTGGACAAACGGAGGAGGGACGTTGAGAGACATGAGGGTTGGGGTGTTGGACCTAATGCTTCAAATCACATCAGTTTAGGTAAGATTTCCTTTTCTTTCTCACAGGTAGACTGCTCAGGTGAGCTGCTATTCAGTCAGAATGTTGAGGGAGTCGTTCCACTACACACACACACACACACACATATGTTTTACACAGGCACACATAAACACGCACACACTCACAGCACTTCAATTAGATTCTATTGGATTTCATTAAATCTTCCTTGAGCTTTCACTTCACGGCAGCATCCATCAAAGGATTATTATTTATCTCGCTGTCAAGAACTGGCAGCTCATGCAATCTCACAGGACACTGAGAGGAAGTGTGTGTGTGTGTGTATGACTATGTGTATGTATATAGAGGCACTCCAGTGAGCAGATGTATGCATTAGTGTGTGTGTGTGCTTTAAACTTTAAAGTAAATGCATTGCTGAAGAATAGGAAATCAAATTCTGGCTAATTGCAGACATTAGCAGCGCATATTAGATCCATGAGTGTGTGTATTATGCAAATATGGTTAAAAATGCAAATGTTTTCATTCAGAACTAATGGCTGATCTTAGAGGAGATTATCTTTGATGTATTATAAAACAGAAAAAGAGGAATACATTAACAGTAAATGGTGAAGAAGAAATCTGAAATCAGTACATAACTTAACGACGACTGTTCGCCCTGAACGTGTCATTTGTGCCCAGAGAGCAGACGGCTCATCTGATCCACACCCACATACATGCATTTCAGACACATTTTATGTTGCTGATGATTTTGTGTGTGTGTTTAAGGTGTACTTTTGTTGAATGAAAATAATCCAGGTCCAGTTCAGAGGTTATGCTGTAGTGGTGTGCGAGCGGATCAGAGCGACTGTAGAGAAGCATTTTTATAATTGTGGTTAGATGGGATGCGATTAGAAATGGAAACAAAAGGCTGATGGGTTACCTGCAGGATCAGACATAGTGAATAGAGATAAGAAGCAAAGACAGGCAGCAGGTGGCGTAAAAACATGAAACACGCACCTTAAAGGCAGCTGGAAGTCGACGCCAGATGTCATCTGATTATTTGTTCTGCCCGAAAGTGTATTTGTTCATATAGCAAACTCATGCCAACTCCCCACAGTCAGTCTCAACAGAGTGCAGAATTTCTGTGTGGTGCAGAAAAATGGACATAGACAATTGTTTCCTAACTGAAGAATTTAAAATCAAAGGCCAAGATGATGGAAGCAGTTTGGGAAAAAAAAACAAAAGAACTCTCAGAGTAAAAGTCTACTCAAGTAAAAGTCAAGAAGTATCATCAGCAAAATGTGGAAAACAAAATTCATCCTCATCTCATGTCTTTGTGTTTTTTTTTTGTTTCTTTTTAAGTGGAAATACTCAAGTAAAGTACAAGTATCTAAAGTACCTGAGTAAATGCGCTGACAGACGAGCAGAGGTGATCGCTGCTGTCCTCTTCCTGCTCAAAATGTCCATTACAGGAAATGCTAATCATGTCGTGAAAGGGGGGACTGAAGCACTGTGGGATCTCACCTGAACACCTGAGGAAAAAAAACTGCAAGAACAAAAAACCCCAAAGGCTGTGACTTTTTATTCAATTGCACTCCTCTGGGGACACCTTAAATGGAATTTTGGGCCATAAAGTATAATTTCCTTCAAACTGCTGGAACTCCCTATTGAATTTCTTTGTAATTTATGGATATTTGATTACAGTTCCTGAGGTTTGAAAAGTTTTTACCCATGAAGATGAGCTCTCAGAGCATCGTGTGCTTACAGATCCTGAGATGCTCAGGATCGCTCAGCCGGGAGCCTCTCTGCAGCCTCCTGGACTCTCCCGGACCCCCCTCGGGAATCCCTGAAAGGCTCCATACTGTATGTAAATGTCCCGGCCCTCCAGCACAGCTCTGATAAACAGGATCTGCTGGAGCAAATGAGCTGAACCCATCAGCCCACCGTTACCTAAGGTTAACTGCTGAAACATTACACACCAGGGTCCTGTTTTTTTCTCTTTTCAGTCCATTTACCTTCATAAAGACCCCCACAAACCCCCTCTGGGCTCAACACCAGGCCAGTTTGCTCTGAATCACATCTGCACGCAGACGCCCACACACACATACACAAAGCAAAGGAAGATCAGACTTAAAGGAACAAAACCAAACGTACTGCACTCCTGCTCGTAAAACAGCAGCTGTCTGTTGCTTTGCTTTCCCAGCAGCTGCTACAGGCCAAAGGCTACTTTATTAAGATGCTGCCCTCCTGTATGTGTGTACCTGAGTGCATGTGCAGGTGCAGGTGCAGGTGCCCCCCTTCAGTGCAGCTTGTCATAACGTAGCCGATAAAGTGCTGATACGGCTGTGGCTGACACTATTATACACAACCAGCAGGGAGATGGATGTGGATGGAGGGAGAGAAAGAGAAAGCAGGAGAAAGGAGGAGATGGATGGATGGATGGAGTGTGTGTATAAGCAATTTGGTCTGGCAACTTTAGATGAACCTATAATTTGTCGGAGACTGAGTGAGTATGAGAGAAAGGGCAATATGGATGGAAAGTGGTGGATTTGCTGGCAGCAGAATCTTACTCAGCAGCAGAGCCACAAAACACGATGAAAAATGCTGCTGTGATAGTGTGTGTGTGTGTGTGTGTGTGTGTGTGTGTGCATCAACAATCAGCCATGAACAAATAGCTCACAGAGGGGCAAGTGTGACACCTAGAGGTCAGAGTGGTGTACTGATCCCTCCCACCGAATGACATGAGAGCAGCTGGCACAGATCAGTTATTGATTCCTAACTGTGGCTCCACATCCTCCAAGGACTGCATTTTAAGGGGTTTAAAGGGATTTAAAAATATACATATTATATTTTAAGGGTTTTCTCAGTTTTTCTTGTGAAATGCTGGATGCTCCTACACCTCTTCCAGAAATCCTTCACACTAAAAGAGCGAGCAGGAAAAAATTTCTCTGATTGAGCCAAGTGGTCATGAGCCAAAAAAGAAACGTCACAAGTTCCTGTTGACTCAGAGGGTCCATAACCACACCGTGTGTCCCTGCATAACCACGTTCATGTCTGAGGTAAAGCTCCTGTGAACAGAGTTAAAGCTTTTTACATCCAATTTCTTCTTCTTCTTTAACGTGCTTCACATCTAACGCCGCCCTGATCAATACTTTTCTACTAAAACTCTACTCGAACCTAAGATTTTCACTGTTGGCTTGTGGAAACACATCAAATACGAGCATCAAAGTGTTGCACAGTAGTTTGTCACAAGAGGCCTTGGCTTTGAGGGGGATGAAGGTCCAGTTTATCTACAAGACAGACACAACGTGGGCTGAAGTGTGTATTTTAAAACACTTTATTAACATTATATTGTATTTCAATGACCTGCACACTTGGTACTAAAAGGCACATGCACGCACGCACACACACACACACAAACGTTATACAGTTTTCAGATATTTTAACAGTATAAAAGCTGTTAATTAATGCTGAAAAACCCCCCAAAAAACCAACAGTTTAAGCGCTAACACACTCACACTTTGGATGACGTCTGCGTGGCTGCAGATTGTTGTTGTGTGGCTTTGGTGTTGGCTGAGTTAAACTCGAGAGTGAAGACTTGCAACAAGTTTACCATCTGGCAAATTTGGTGATGAAATAATATTGTGATTTAAGCTTTTATACATGTGTTTGGCTTTTTTTTAAAAAATGAAAGATAAACTTCAAGATGGAAAACTTCCTGCAGCCAAACCAACTTTCTGCCGTTTGTAGCAGGAACATCACGTCCTCATATTAACAGATGAGAGCCGTTCATCAGTACTGATGAGTCAGAACGCTGAAACTTTAACTTTCTTCTCACAGAAGACTAAGTTTCAGGTTAGTTTTAATGCTACTTTTTTCCCCCTCACAAACAAAACGCCAAATATCACACACAACTTGGAGGAGGGCTGGATACCAAACCTGCCAGTCCCTGTTCTTACAACCAAGCATCAGGTACAGAGAAGACGGCACCGAATTAGACGTTTCCTGTTTAAATCTTTCTATCTTGTTTCGTCAGACAGACAGATGGTTGTTTGTAGTGGAAAAGGGACGCATCAGAAAATGTGTGGCGTTCGTGCCGTCACCAGCATCACACAACAACCAGCAGGAATTAGAGCCAGAATTGGACTGATGTTCTTACTGTCAAAGTGCCAGAAAACCTGTTTGGAAAAGCTGTTTGGTTCTGCCGTGAGGTTTAACTCAAGCGATTAGATTTTTACTTCTTCCTTCCCGTTTCTGCAGAACCTCAATCTGCTAACACCAGTGGAATATGATTTCAAAGTCAACATGAAAACACTGCTAGTCAACAACCAAATAAATAGCTTCAAAATGAGGACTTCTGTAGCTAAACTAATTTGGAAAATGTGAATTAAAAAAAATGAAATGAACACAGTCGGTAATCCTGAGTGCTGAAAAATAATTTACCTGTTGGCCTGGTTCTTTCAAAACTCTTTTTTACATTAAGTCCTGACCTGCACTGTCCCTCTGAGCTTTTGTTACAGCTGCTGCTACGATTTTCCTTTCATTTCTTCTTTCCTTGTAACAAAATGATATCGTGCGTCGCTTTGACAATAAATAAAGGCCGAATATAAAACCGCCTTAATATATTCTGGCTTTAAAAAATTCAGTAACTTTGAAGGAACTTCACAAACTATTCTAGACTTGAGAATATGAAAAGTATGTAAATTATCTCCAACAGTGAACAAAAGAAAAAAGCCAAAACGTATTCCTTTGGTGCAGCTGGTAGTACTTCAGTTTAACTACCTGCAGTCTGACATGCAGTTTGGCAGCTCTGTGACAGTGACATTCGACTTGTAGCTTTATCTCCACCGTGTAAACAAAGACGAACGCACTGCTTGTCTGAGAGGCTCGGGTGTGTTGGCAAAAGGCCTGAGGGCGGGTGGCAAACCCGAACCGGCGCGGTTTAAACGCAGCAGTGACCCCTGGGAAAAGCTACTCCTGAAGCACTTCAACCCAAATACATCAACACTTTCTTCCATACGGTGCAAAGCAAACTCTTTTCTTTTTTAAACAAAAGTTAAATATGCAACCACCCAAACCTCTTTAACCAACATTTTTAGCAACTTTTGTTAAACATAAAACAGGAAAATAAGATAAAAGCGAGTGAAGACGTAGGTCCACATCACATTACGTGAATAAATTCATTAAAGTGCTCACGGAGGAAACGAAAGAGACAAAAGACAAACACAGATGAAAAGAGGGACTGAAAGATAACACACAGAAACGCCACACTGAGTGTTAATGCGTTAATGGAGGACGGCCGCCATCGCGAGTGGAGTCGCCGCATCCGCAAGCTTTGGCACGGTCAGTCGCTCAGAGTGAGTGAAAGAGCCGAGCGTTCGCCATCAGAGGCAACGCTGAGCCCTTGCTTTATGAACACACAGGAAAAGGGTTTTAATAGAAGAGTCAGAGAGAGAGGGAAAAAGGCGAAAGAGAAGGAAAAAGGTTGAGTTGTCTCCACATGGCGACTCTTTTGTTCCATCTCTCATAGAAAGCAGTGCGGCAAACAAGAGCCGAGACGTCAAGTCGACGCGGCCATAAAGAGTCGACCCTCCTCGGTCCCCTCGTGAGGTCGGTGAATTAAAGTCGGGCGACGACAGCTTTCTGAGTGGGCAGTTTTCCTCCTGCACACGGAGACAAATTTGAGGTTTGTTTTCAGGGCCGGGGAAGACAACCAAACAATATTTATTCCTGCTGGGTGTTTTAAATCCAACTGGCAGCTTGTTTCTTACCCAGAGTGTCTTCCAGCGAGTTCACCATCACCTTGTTGACCTTTAAAGTCTCCTGCTTGTCTCTGAAGTAACAACAGCGAAGGTTATTTTCGGCACAAAACTTTTAACAGTGCTGTCTGTGGATCATCCACACTTAAAAAGGACATCGCTTGCTTGAAATAGATGCTCCCACTTTTCATCAGCACAAACGCACTGGCAGGGAGGCGTAAATCAACTTTGGCGTCTAGTCGCACAAATGGTTTCGCAGTTGAAGATTCTTGTTTCTTTCAATTTTCCAAGTGAAAGATTTTTGGAGAGCAAGCTTGTCTCAAAATTTAAACCTTCGTGCCACTAAAAAAAAAAAAGTAATCATCAGTAAACAGTAATCATCCTGATAAACTGAATATTAAGCAACATGCCTGCCTCATATATCACAGGTTTGGTATTGAAATATTCAGGTAGTTTCCAGAGGATATTTTTCCTCCTCGACATGCAGTAAAAATGTCACTGGTTTGACTGACTGGCCTCAACCAATCGAACCAACCAGGGACACCAGGAAGATGGAGTCCAACGTACCCTTTGATCCTCCGTACAGCTCCGAGTCTTAGCAAAGCTGCCAGGCTGTTCTTCTGGAGGTCGGACGACAACACCTCAGCGTATCTTAGACTACCTGGAAGTCACATGACACACGGTGAGTTCATGGAGGGCTGAGGTAAAAACGGGCAGAAGTAAGATGACTTTTAGACGAAGACCTGCAAGGAGGTGTTTGATGATGAACTTGCGGACGGCAGGAACGAACTGTTTGTCTGTCAGTGTCTCGTTGGCCTCTTCACACAGGAACCGGCACACCATCTGAGCAGACACACACACACACACACACACATACACACCCATCAAAATTAAGGATGTAATACCTGCATCCTGTAGGGGACACAGTTTGCAGTTTGCAGTTTGAACTCCCAGCATGAATTCTGACGCAACAAAACAAAAGTTGAAGTGAAACAATCAGAAAACAACGCATAGAAAATGAACAGCTTGGTGCTGCAGATGCATGATGTGCGGCTTTTTGTTGTATTAATTACAAGTGGACATGCTGTGTTTTAACATAGAGAAAAAACAACTAAAATTGAAATGAATTTACACATTTCACACTAATGTATTTAAAAAGCCCACAAAGGATCATAAAGACTTCATGAATCTGTCAATATGTGGCCTGGAACAAAACAGGACATAAGGAACTTTCATCTGATAAATTGTGTGTTCACGTCTAATAAAGTGCAGGAACGTTAGTGCAGCAGATGCAGACGGACATGTGCCTCCCTCACCTGGTAGCCCTGTAAGAACGGGTCCAGCATGCTGGTGAGGAAAGCCATTGTTCTGTGTCCTCTTTCTGTTATCAGAACCTCGTTTTGGGAAACCTGTAGAGCTCCGGTCTTCACCAGCAGGTAACAGGCCTCCTCAAAGTCCTACAAGACATAATGAAAGAACAAAATATTATACTGCCTGTCTGAATGGGCATACAGTAACTGATTCACTGCATTTTTTCTACATCGGGGTGACATTTAAATATTTATTTCATTATTTTACTACATTTGAAAGTTAATCTTCACCTGCACTGTAGCTCCAGGACAGAGGATGAACTCGTTGGAGAACATGTTCCTTAGAAAGCTGAAGCTGTTGAAGATCTCCTCTGGGAAAAACAAAGCAAAACAAAACAAAATAAAAAAAACATAATTAACACCCAGTAGAACCCACATGTAAAACTGGTGGCTTTTCAGGGTGAAGTTCAGCAGGCACTAAATTCCTTAAAAGGTGAGAAAATCTGTTGAGGCAAAAGAGATTAATTTTCTGTAAATAACAGGTCAAAATACATTTACTCAAGCACAAAGTTCTATGAAATTAAATTAAATTGAATCCTTTACTGATAAAAGCGGCATCGTTATATCACACTGTACATTCAAACAGCAGCGTCAGACTCACGTTTCCGGGTGGAGGAGGCTGCGTGGATGGCCGAGGCCAGCAGAGCCGGCCGGAGAAACACATGCAGGCCCTGGTTCCTGTACGAGGCACAGGAGAGTACGACGACTGCCTGGCTCAAGAGCTCCTCCTCGGGCGTGACGGTGCTGCGAGGCTCCCCCGGCCTCGCTTGTCCTCCTGTGTCAAGTTTAAAGTCAGAAGATCTTGGATTAGTAACACTTTTAAAAGACATAACATTTAAGCAGTAAGCAGACACAAATGCCTATTAGTGCTACAACCCATGTAATTATTCATTTTTATATAAAAGCTTATAAAAGATAAATGTGGAGTTTAAAGTGAAATGTTTGACCTGCATTCGCTTAAATGTTTCACATCACTGAGGTTCTTATTTTGACATGGGGATTTATGTCTCATTCAAAGTTATTTCTAAAAGTTGTGATCTAAATTTGCAAATCAAAAAACTGTTGGCCACCAAAACTGTTCACTTTAATGGGATAACGGGAAAGTCTGAGTTTGAGAAAACCAGAAAATGTGCCTTCACGTTCTATTGTCTATTGATAACTAAAGAAAATTTTGAAAAATGCTCAATCAGAAAGTCAAAAATCTTTGTTTCATTGCAGGCACTTTTTACAACAGCTGCTGCTTTAAATGTTTTCCTCTTACTTCACTTCGTAGGATTGCCTAACTGTTACATAAAATCAAAACCACGAATGGAAAGACAAATCGAGGCGACGAACAGAAGCAGATACAAACCTTGTTCCACCGCCAGCTGGACCCTGCCCTCACAGACTCTCACGAGACCTCGATGCAGGGAAAGACTGGAGGAAACCACCTCTGATGGAGGTGTGTGGTCTGAAAGAGAAAGAAAACTCTGAATAGACAGAACTGGATGAGGAAGAGAAGAAGAAGAAGAAGAAAAAGATGGTGAACACATCACAGAAAAATAATGAATCTAATCACATCTTCATATCTGGTTATTAACGAGCTCGTATCCTTTTTGATTCTCGAGTTACTGTGCTCGCTCCTTTAAAACCACATCTTAAACTTCCTCAGAGCCCTGTTGTTGGCGGGCCTGCAGAGAACCAGCAGTACGATGATCACGTACCGGGCCAGTGGAGGAAGGCTCCGTACTGCCTGAAAACGTCTCTGAGCCACACAGCTTGTGCAGTTAGCTCGTCCAGCACCATCCCTGGTTTCTGCCCCGCCGTCTGGGTGCGGTGGTGGTTCTGGAGCAGCAGGGAGGCCAGAAGGACCCACGGCTTCAGGACCATGTTCTCCTCCTGGGCCCTCACCAGCCCGTAGGCCGAGTCATTCACGAAGCGGTGGATCTGCTCGCTGGACCTCCTGGGGATGTGTCTGGAAACGGACAGCGGGACTACTGATTCAACGTACTTATACTCATTTGCTTTGAGTATGAGTACTAACACTTGTACTGAACACTGAGCCGAGTCGGAACAGGGAGCGACCGACAGCATGCAGCAGAGGTCGAGAACCTTCAGGCCTGCGAGGATAAGCAGCAGGCATGAAGTGTCAGTCAGAAGCACTTTAGCCAAAGAATTGTTTTATTTATACTGCATCGATTACATTACTGCTACATTTCTGTTGTGGGACCTCCCTGTCCTCCTGAGTGAAGCAGGGACCCCACAGGAAACAGAAGGCAGCAGGCATCAGTTAAAGAAGGAATGACACTGATGAAGTTAGAGCCGAGCAGTCAGACCTGACGACCGAACGCTGTGCTTCGGGAACGGAAACGTCACCGGAAATCTTCAGCATTTTCAAGTATGACAATTAAAGCAGGCACAAGACAGCTACACTGATGTAACCGCAAACACAACTAGTCTGAATGTATCTCCAAAATATATCTGCTGGATGAAAATTACTGGTGCATAACGAGACGCGTGTGAAAAAGCCATTAGGACTCTAGCAAAGGTTACACACCGTGTTGACCAAACACACACGCGATGTCTTAGTGTCAACACATGATCTAATGTTGCTGCATCGTTACCTTGGCACCAGGTTGAACTGAGAGCGGTTAACTCTGCCCTCCGCTAAGCTCCTGACAGACACCGGCTGACCAAAGTAGACATGGATGCTGCCGTAGTCTTCACTGAGGACCTTCCTGGCTTTAAACAGGCCCTACGAACAAGAGATGAACAAGTGATGTGCAAACTGGGGTTTAAAGACACATCAGGCTGCTAAATATGACCTGCGATTTAAAGATCTCTTTTACATGTTTTTGCACAAGAATAAATGTATTATTTATTGTGTCAGGTGTTTAAAAGACTCACTGAAGTGGACTCCTTGGGTTTGGGTACACCCAGCAGTTCCCGGGCGTAAAGCGCCTCCTCCAAGATCCTCTCATAGCTGATACTGACTGGAACCACGCTAACATCAAACACCTCCCCTTTAAGGAATGGGTCCATGACGATGTTCAACAGACCTGCAGGAGGACACAGACGAGGGTGCCAGTCAGGGAGAGAAAGACTTTAACCAAGAAAATAGGTCACATCAGTGAAAAGACATTGGGGACATTTGCATAACCAGGTCGAAATATGCTGGCAAAGACTTTGGTATTTTGACTTTGTTAATTAGTGACAATGCTGGGGTATTATCAGGTTATTATCATATTATATGTTCTACACACTGTGTGCGAAAACCTACTAGGACATAAACCTGTTACTGATTCTGATGGAAATATACTGGCAGGACAAACTGTAGAGCTTATAGCTGCTTTTCTTGTTGCTGACCTAACTTTGGTGTCAAAGATTTCGCCGTTCGGCTTCTGGTCCCCTCCAGGAAAAATTCGACAGGTGCGTATCCATTCTGAAGTGAACAACAAAGACAGAAAGATTAAAAATCATCTCTTCCAACATTACTACAAGACATAGAAATAACAATATCACATAAGTCGTATGCAGCGTGCGAATTCTTTCTCAATCCACACAGGGTTTTCGAATACTTAAAACGGTATCAACAAACGCCACGTCTCCCCAGCCTCGGGGCAGAAAAGCTCGCTCGCAGCGTCCTCACCTTGAGCATGATCTTCACGTACTCGGAGAAGACAGACCAGTACAGCTTGTCCCCACCAAACGACCTGCGAATGAAGAAAGCTCCAGACATCCGCAGCATCTCCCCAACAAATTTCATCCCCATGAAGTCTGCAGGGACACACAAACTGGAGGTCATCAAAGTGCAGATAGTTATGATGTGTTGGACTGCGTTACAGAGAGGAGAATTTCTAAAATCCTAAACCTGATTTCATTGGACAAAACATAAGAAATACCTTTAAATGAACTGCAGTTTACACAAGAGTGCATAAATGTGCTAACTCGGTGTGTACACTCACCCATCCCGGCAGCGATGACAGGCAGAGCCAGGTCATACGTGTACAGGATGTATGACATCAGCAGGAAGTCCATGTAGCTACGGTGACTGGGTAACAGGACCACCGGGTGCTCCTGAATGGCCTGTTGGAGCTAACAAGCACAGAACAGAGACAGTGTTAATCTGAATGTGAACGTCAGGCACCGTAACAACGTTTTTAACTTTTCTCTCACGCTTCGGTGTCCAGCAAGTGTGTGTTCTCACCCTCTGGATGCCCTCTTCGTTGACACAGATGCTTCTGAACAAGGTTTTAAAGACCTTGCTGAGCATGAAGGCAAAGAAGCGAATGGTGCTGAGCTGCAGACAGTGAGCCATCTCTTCCAAGATGGCCGACGCCTCCTCCTGGACGTCATCAGGAGCCCTGCCCGTCTCTTTGGAAACCTTTTCATTTCATTTAAAATAACGGATGTCACAAATCGTAGGCCTCCGACACTTAAAATCAGATTGTTAACAAAAAATGTACACTTTCATCAATGAATCAACGTGAAACCAACTCAAACATTCAACAAGAAGAAAAAAGGAGGTTGGACTTCAACTAACCTGATTTCTGAGCACAAACGTGACACAACATCCATCAGGAATAACCAAAAGTGCAACCTGCTGTCAGTAAACTTCTATTTTACCTGATTGATGACATAGTGCAGCTGACTGGACTGAAGCACCATGCTCTTCAGCACGCTGGCTTTACACGGTGCCAGTCCTTTGTAAAGCACCGGAGTGTAACATTTGAGGGCGTATCTCAGGTCGCTGGAGGTCCTCCTCTCCTCCAGGAGGTCCTCAAAGTCATCTCTTTTCTTCAGCATCGGGTCTCTGTGCTAGGAAAACAGAAACGTCACACCCAGATAAGAATCAGACCAGTTTATCCTGGTAACCACACACTTTTTTTTTTTTTTGACAAATTAAAAACTTAAGCGATGCTGGTTTTCGCTCAGACTCAAAGGCACTGAGCAAATCTTGGAGGCACAGCTGTTAAAATCTGTGACTCCTTCTGTGCCAAAAACGTAAAGCAGCTTCAAGTCAAGTCTGTTTAGTAAGCAGCTAAAGTTGAGTAAACGTTGCAATATTTCCTTTTTTTTAACAGCACGGAAGTCTAAGGTACCAACGCCTCAGAACTGTACTTAAAAACAATACTTTGACAATTCGTGTATTTCCCACACCTGTGAGATGGGACAGAAGACGAGCAGACAGCAACACCTGCAGCAGCAGCTTTGGGAAACTGCAGCAGACGCAGAGTTGAACCTCTTAAGGCAGGAAATCACTTCGTTGTTTAAACAGTTAAATTGTGACGAACCATGAACGCCAGCATAAAAACTCTACCGTTGTAGGAAATCCCAATTGCAGATCAGTATTAATCACGACGACCAAAGACTAAAGAGTGCGGTACCAACGGTATGACCGTTCGGGTTACATTAAGACAAAATGTCCGACAAGCTACAGTACAGGAATAACAACTGCTTTACAATCTTTTGTATTAGTGTAAAGTGGCGCTAAGCACAACATCAACCCCCCTAATCAAGTCTGCATGACTTTTCGGTATCAGCTACAAATTAAAACAGTACGTTTCTGTGTTATGCTGTCACGTAAGCATGGATTTGGCGTGCATCTGTTTGAATCAAATGTCAAATGTCAACCAGAGTGCAGTGAGCTAACTCCCAGCAGAGAGCTGCCGCTGAGAAAGCTTAGCCCTCCGGAAAGCAAAGCACACTTACCGAATAAACAGCTTCGGATGCCATAATGTGTCAGGCTTTACGAACTGCATCCAGTGAGAGTTAAACGTGCACCAATATTTGTACGTTTCCTCCTCTTGATTTGGCACTTTTACTTGGTACCAGCATCTGAAGAACTTTGCATGGGCGTGTAAACTGGCACTTCCGTGGGCTTTTCCGCAATTACGGTAGCCGGAAAGGACCAAAAGCCTGTCGTGCCGGCTAACCCACGTGCATTCGTGGTTTGTTGTCATTCGTACAGTAGTGTTACCATTGATCCCGTAGACCTTTTTTCATTAACCTGCTTGTGTAATTAGCTTAAAATGAACTCCAGGACAAACGGAGAAGCAGATGAAGATGTTGTGTTTCTCGAACACGTTTTGGACAAGCTTTATGACTTTGGTAAGTGGCGTTAGCTTGCTAGCCAGCTAGCTAGCTAGCTTACTTTAATAGACTGTTGTCGTATGAAACGCTCCCTTCCTTCTATCTAGTTTGTCTCACCACGGAAATGTTGACACAATATAACAGTTAAAACAAGGCTATTATCCTCGTTATGTTATTTGGAGCACTTTAACCTTAACTAAACAATTGAAGCTACGTTAGTGTTACCTCAACGCTACCCTATTGATAACATTAGTTATCTCTCCATGGTGATTAATCAAACCAAGTGAGTGGTTTTTAATGATTCAAGTCGTAAAGGTGATCGTTTGTGAATTCAGCGTGCTGTCAAACGTTTGAGACCTGTTCCCAATGTTACTGGGAGTAAACGTGAGAGAAGACGTAAATTAACCCGGCTCTTAGTGTTTTTGACCCTGCAGAGACAAACGGTGCAGGGTTGCGGTATTAACCCACAAAGACTTGATTTATTCGCATGCTGTAACCCTTCAGAAAAATATAAATCCAAATAGTTAAACCTGACAAACGTGTGCAAGTGATACACCGAGTGACCACTTTATTAGGTACATCTTCATTAACTACAGCCTCAGTAGTAAGCATATTAACCCCTCTGTGACAGGTGAACCTGATGTGCTTTGTAAAGGTAGACTGTAACTCACAGTTTTCATATTGTATTGCTTAGTTTATATTAAATTAATGTGTAGCTTCAAAATTAAGTGCTGACATCCAGCATGCACTCACAGTCAGCTGTTTCCTCATGTGTCCATCACTTCACCAGAGAAATGAAGTTAAGAGCACATTGTGTTCACCAGAGGAACTAGAGTGAAATTTATTTCATGTGCTTGTTGTTGACTGATGGTGCAGGTAATGGACCAGCATCACAAAAGAAGATCAAGTCTCAGAAGAAGAAAAAACGAAAAAGATGTGCGGAGGAGGAAGCGGAGGAAGAGTTCCCTGCAGTCAGGGATACCAGCAGCGACACTGAAGACGTCACAGCAGGTCGCGTTGGCGCTGAACACCAGCAGAAGCAACCAAAGACCGAGCAGACGGGTAGGAACGAGCTGGATGACAACATCACTCGTGTGACTGAAACTTCCTGGTGTTTAAAAATGTTTAGTGCGTAAATTAACCCATAGTTTGTAACTCATCTAAGCATCCCGGGGGTGGCAATCTGTAAGCACCTCATGATTTGATTTATTTCTGAGTCAGAGGATTGTGATGCGATTATAAATTATCACTGTATGTAGATGTATCAGAATGTTTTGATTACTATGTGATGATTTATTTTTCCTCACTTTGTGACAACGTGCTGCTGCTCAACCTGGCATATTGTTTAGTAGGATTTCAATGTCAAGAATTGATCCCACACCCCATTCATACATACTGTATGCACAGCAGTCACTAAACTATCTTTTCTCATTGGTTGAATGTATCCCATCTCACTCAGGTCCAGCTGACCAGCAGATGAGCCAGGTGGAGGTCATCACATTTCAGGACCCCAGAAAGAAACTGAAAACCAAGCAGACACCAGCCCCCAGCAAAGTGCCTGTAAGCCCACAGTGTTGTACTTTAACATTATACAAAAATATACATACATAACATCTTTTCATCTTGGAAACATGTTTTATTTTCCCTGTTTGACATTTTGAAACCTGACCTCCTCCAGGCGACTGCATGACCCCTTGTTGATCTTCTCTGTGCTGTTCTTTTCACCACCAGCTCACTTGACTTTTCGTCTCTTCTTCTTCAGATAACCGAGAAGAAGGACAACAGCCAGCTAGAAGAACTCAACCTGGAAAAGGTGACAGTTTTATTGCAATTTACTGTGAGGAGCTTATTTTAATTCTGAGTTTAAAGAGCGGTAGTTCATGCCAAAATAATGGACATATTAATTTGGAAATGTCATTTTTGTATGTGACTGCAAATTATTGCACTGTGAATTAATGTAATTGTGTTTCAGTGTGCTTAATGTCTGCGATACGATACGCTTCATGCTGTGTTTGCGTATGTTCTCGTCAGGCTCGTCTGGAGGTTCATCGGTTTGGAATCACGGGTTATAAGAAGGAGCAGCAGCGTGTTTTTGAACAGGACAGAGCCGTCATGCTGGGAGCCAGAGTAAGAAAAACTCAAGATGTACATATTTAATCAGCTTCACACTGTGAGGTTCTTCTGTGGCACAGACTTTTTAATAGCTGAGGGACCAGTTCGCAGCTTAATTACTCTCTCTTATTCAGCCTCCTAAGAAGGACTACATCAACTACAAGATAATGCAGCAGCAGATCAAAGAGAAGAAGCAGAAAGCAAAGGAGGAGGTTCAGCCGGTAAGATCTGCTCCTTCAGGTTTAATCCAAACTGAAACGTTCCAGCTTTACTTATAAGTGGTGTTTCTGTTAGTTAAAGGGTTATTGGGGCTGTAATTAAATCAGTAAGTCGTTTTAAAACTGATTAAACATAGCGATGGTAATTGTTACTAAATTCTTATTCTGTTAATTCTTCTTGCTTAAACGTGTGTCATTTCTCTGCAGGACCTGAAGAAAAAGAAGAAGCAGAGTAATCAAAGGTTGGTGAGACTTCTGTCAACATTTTCCTCTAGGAAATCACAGAACAGTGAAGGGCTGTAAAGAGAATTGACTAATATTTTGAATATTCTTTAAAATTTTGCTTTTTAAAAAAATCTTATCCTCTTATCTTATGTTATCCTTATTTTTTTGTACCTCTATTGTTGAAACCCATGTTTTCCTGTGCCCCCTTGTCCTCCAGGGACAATAACAAGAAGAAGGTGTCCTCTGGCTCTGGCACGGCCCCCACAGGTCAGGTGGGCCGCTTCAAGAACGGCATGTTAATCCTCTCTTCCAAGGAGATCCAGAAAATCAAAGGCAACAAGCAAAGAAAATAAGTGTGGGTGAGTTTATTCTTGTGAATGACCTGCTGACATCTGCTGGTCTTCTCTCGGGACTTTTATGTTAGAACGACAGTAAGTTAAGGGTAAAGGACAAAGGATAAAGGGGCTGAAATGCATTTGTCTTATGTTTATGTTTGCAGGTGGAAGATTAAATCCTCCAGGATGGGGAAAGTGCAAGCAGACCAAGAGGACGACCTCGTTTCTAAGGCTCGGCTCCCTGCGGGACTGAGTGCAGCATCACGAGGAAGTAAGTCTGATTTCCAGAGGACACGTCCCTCGTCTGCGGTAAAATATGAGACTGTGTTAACTGGTGACAACACTGCTGAGTCAACAATCCAATTTATTGATCTCCAAAATGGGCCCTGAAAGTACACCGTGGCAGCACACAAAACTGGAGATTGTGTCAAATCATATTCCATCACAGTTAATTTATTGTGTTTTTATAAATGACCAGAAAAAGAAGACATTTGCATTTCTCGTGTTTTACACTGTAAAGGTTGCAAAATTATCCAGTTACAATGCATATCTCATATACAAACCATGTAGTCGTACAAAACATTTATATTTACAGTGGCAGGAAGGGAGGGGAACGTGACAGGACAGGAAAAAAAACAATTCACGCACGTGTAAAGGCCGGACGTAAGTTTTCATGAAGAAACACATACAAAGAATGAGAAAGCAGGTTTTTGCCCGTGCGGTTCAGAAACCACACACGACCTCCTGATGGCCTCGAGAAGCTGCGCTCTCGGTGTGTAAACATCACACATCTTTCCAGAAACCGGTTTTCATTGAGTTAAAGGGAAAACATGAAGACTTTGACAACAACAGCGACGATGGGGAAACGAGAGGTGTGATCTGGCAGTGTGCGTCTGTGTGAGGTCACGAGTTCTCACGTCTGTTTTCTTGAAGCAGCTTTTGTGTTAATTACATGTTTACAAAGGAAGAGGAAATACGAAGCTTATCTGCAGCACGTCACACACGTTTCAAGCTGTAAGCGATTCTGTTTTCTGCTGAGATTTTGTTGCCGGTGAACCTCTTTTTAACCTGCAACCCTGGGAAAGAGGGAAATACTCTGAAGAAAATAAATACATAATTAAATATATTTACATACTTTGTAGAGTAAATAAATCTGCCTAAGATAAACAGCAATGTCATGCTTTTTTCCCAGCACCATATCCTGAAGTTAAATTACTAGAATATCTCACATTCATGGGTGGGTAAGTGTGGGGTAAAGGGACATGCCACACAAGCACTCTTACGAAACCACATCTGGACAGGAGTGACTACAGTGTGACTCGTTTTAAATATGTGATTTTTGTTAGTATCTGTCACCTGAAGTTTTGATATTAACTTTAGATTATAAAACAAAACAAAACGGTGTGTTTAGAAAGGAACAGGCGTCATCTCCTTTCATCTGACACATGCTGTCTGACTTTCCGAACTTCAGTTGGCTTTCATTGCCTCCAGTCGTGATTTTCTCTCTGCCATTTCGACTTCAACACAGCCATATCTGCTGGCTGTGTAACCGCAAACCAACCACACTTTTTGAGGGTAGAAACGGTTCCCCTGTGGTTACGTGAGATACGCGTCACTTTGCTCGTGGGCCTAAAATCTATTCCTGGTGATGACAAAATGAACCTCGGGGCAGGTTGATTTGCACCTCTCCACCAGTGTGGGAGGTGGGTCAGAGGGGACGGCCGAGCAGCCAGAAAGCCTTGCATTATGCAAATGTAGCCCTTAGGTGGTGGCTGGCAGTCTGGGGAACATCAGAAAATAAAAATCCCCTTTGGTAAATCGATGTTTGCTTTCTGGTTCGGGAGCAACTGGTTCAAATCCTGACTTTTATGCTGCATTCAGGTCATATGGGGAGATGAAGAGCTGGTAGAAAGCGCTGGCAGAAAATCTGATCTTGTCCAGCAATTCAACTTGAGACTTTCAGGTGAATGACTTCATACAGATAAAATTCAGTCACAACTGAAATTCAAATTAAATGATTTTTACCATCTTTCAAGTTGAAAAGGTGAACTTGCGAGCAACATTTGCTCATTAGCTCTGAGAGAGAACTTATTTAGAACTGAAGGGACCTGCACAGTCTGATGGGCAAAGACATTTGATCTATTGTGATTTTAAAAAGGTAGATGAGCTGCTCTAAAAGTATCTTTCCCACTTAATTTGAATGCAGCATCAGGTGTAAAAAGCCAGTGAAGCTGAAGTTGGGTTTTTTGCAGAGTTAAATGGTAAATATTTGGTAGATGATATTTCCTGTTTGCTGTTCTGGTATTTTAAATGTTGTAAATGTAACATTCTAGTTAACAGCTTTGAGTCATTAATAAATGCATAATCGTATCCCCATCTCCCAAAAAGGCTCAATCATTCTTCAACAGTATTGGTTAAAAATAACTCTAAAATGGGAGGTAAAGCCAACCAGAGTTGGAAGATAATAGCTTATTATACCACTCTAATAATTATAATTAAATAAAATCTCTAAAAGAAAGGTAACCGCAGGCCAACACATTATACTCTGATTGCACTGAAAACAAAACTCACTATTCCAGTACCAGCTTTAATGTCTCTTTCCGCTGAGTCACATGCTGTATTTTAAGGTTGTTATATGATAGGGCAAGCTTGACTTAAGTGCAAGAGATGTTAAAATCTGACATGTCGCCAGAGAGAAAAAGTTTGCTGATATCTTTCGAAAAGTCAGCGAGTTAAAGGTATGAAAACGCGGTTGGCTGATGAACAGGATTGAAGCACCTCTGGGCTAATCCTGTTGTTGCCGCCATCCAACAGCAGAGGGCGAGCTGTGGGAGCGGTTGGCTTTAACATCACTCATAGCAGAGACAGTAATGCAGTACACTTATTTACAACTTGTTCGATGCTTAATCCATGCTTAAAATGTCACACGTCACAATCGGAACTCACATATCAGTATTTACAGTTTGTGGATTTCCATTCACACATAAACCCCAAATCTCTGTCGATACCTCTAAGAGCTTCTCTCTCACACAACATCATAGGGAATAGAAATATGTAGGATATTATAAGATAAAATACCCCCCCAAAACAAACTTCTCCACTCTCTCCTGCATTAAGATAAATGCATGTTAAAACATCCTTAGTCACAGTGGTTTGGTTGAAGTTTGAAGCTGCTGTGTCCCCTACAGGCTGCCATATCAAATCCCTGATGAGAATTACAGCAGCGGATGTAACTCTACCTGATGTGACTTTTGGAGATCATTTTCAGAACGACAGATTAAAGATGCCTGAAAGCATCTGAGACTCTTCAGAGAGACTGAGAGATGAGCACAGAATAAAATTACCATGAGACAGCCACACTTTTCTCACCTGCTTTTGATGTGTCATAGTAACTGTTGGTCGTGTAAAACAACAGAAAAAGTAAGGTTTGGTTCAGTTGAGTTTCGTTTCAGCCTTGTCTGACATTCATCCCTCGAGGTGAAAACATTTCTACATGAGACAGAGTCTGAGAGAGGCTTCAGATAAACACAGAGGCGGGAAAAGCTCCGGTTTCTCGTTCCCTCGCTCTGATTAATTCAGCCTACAAACTGTTGCGCACAATTTGGAAACAGATTTGGAAACCAAATTAAGTCAAGCTCCCCACAGTTTATCAAATGCTGCAGGCACATTTTAACCTCTAACTTCACCGCATATTTTTTTTAAAGGAATAGTTTGACATTTTGGGAATCTTGCCAAGAGTAAGATGAGAAGATCGACACCACATCCAGGAGCTGGTTAGCTTAGCTTAACATAAAGGGTGGAAACTGGGGAACAGCACCTCAAAAGGGCACTAATATGATGTATCCTGTATGGTTAATGGGGACAGAACAATGAGATTGTTTCACCTGCCTTTGTTTTTAGTCAAACTATTCCTTTAACCACATTAGATGGCCAAACAAAGCATGAAGGTCTGTTGTCTCTGTTCATTCTGCCACTAGAGGTAGATACACGTGTTGTCCAAGTGAACTCAATCAAAGTCTACCACAAGTCACTTAAGTCCTGCACTACCAGTCCTAATCAAGACTCTGCTCGCTACCAAAAGATGCAAAAACAGTGAATCTACCGCTATGCATTTCAAAATAAAATGTGTCCTCTGCAGGGTTGGCGTTCCCATCCCCTGCAGATGAAGGATAAAATGAATCCTCCCCAGCTTGACCTCCGCGTGTAAACCTCTTTGACGACAGCACCAAACAATCTTTAAGCCACTTTGCATTAGATGGAGAAGAAGGGAGAAACGAGGAGAAAACGGAGAAGGCGGCGCTGTTGGAGCTGCGGCTGGGATAACAAGCTATGCGCTATGAAAGTTTTAGCTTGTAAACATTTCACGAGTGTAACATCCTGCGGTGCCACTACAGCTCCTGCAAAACATTCTCTTCATCTGGTTTTACCTTGAAAGCTGTAAACACACCTGAGAGAGAAGCAGAGCAACAATAAGCGCCGCCGAATCGTTTTCTTCCTCGTTTTGTCACCTCCTAAAATCCCCTTGTTTTCGTTGACTAAAACGTTTTCTAGCACAGTGTGGGAGGGTCCATTAGTTTAGTCTCAGGCCTCAAGGAGAATTCTCCAGCCTGTGTGGTCTTCCTCTTTTTCAGCTACCGAAACATACATGCTGGAATGATAACATCAGTGTTGTTGGTGTACTGGAGTTCACAGGGCTAAAAACAGGGATATGAAAAAAGTATGGCAACCCACGGTAACGCGAGACCTCTCTGTAGTGACGTCCACAAGCTCCGATCAATTTGTTTGCAGCCAATAATAACTGAAGTTTATTCTTTCATCCCAAGTTACGGAGCAGGGTTTCACGCTGAAGTGTATCTGAGACGGAGGGCACCTCGAGGGGGACGGGAGAGGGTTAATCTGTTGACATCGTTGGTTTGTATCCAGGGCACGCTCAGATGGAGGAAGGCTCTCCTACTGTTTGGTATTCTTTGGCACCTCCAGGCCCGTCAGTAAGGTCACCTGAAAGGGACAAACAGAGCAAACAGTGAAATCCTCCTCCTGCGTGAGACTGGGGACAGCCTGTAAAGGGGGGGGACACGTGTTTGACATGTTGTTTAGCTTGGTGAAGACACATCTGAGTTTCAGAAGCACACTTGACAAATATTTGAGATCACCCACGTGATAACAGGCTGGATTTAGTTGATGCTCACTCGGTGTCGCTCAGAGTCGTAGGGTAAAGAGGAATACACTTGTGCGTGAGGTCGTGAGTTGAAGTTTCAAGGTTTCGGTTGTCTACGTCCAAGATTGTCTAAGATCCTGTGAGTCCACGTGCTTGTAGCATTTCCATTTTATGCAACTTTGTGCTCCATGACATCTCAGAGGCGAATATTGTACTTTCCACTCCACATTTGTCTTACAGCTATAGTTACTCGATAAACTAAAGAATTTAATCGACATTTTGCGCTGAGGCGAAAACTTTCTTCCCTCTTCCGCTAAATAAACAATGTAAAAACCCTCCCCAATTTGCTTTTCCCGAAGATGTACTGATTGTCTACTTTAGTATTTTGAAAATCGGGACAACAGCAGCACGTAAACCAGTCCTGTAGCTAATGTCACCTCTGGCATTTTTTTAAATCAACTGAACAACTGTTAAATATATTAAACAGAATAAACTGAAAAAAGCCCCCTGCAAGTTCTGTGACAATTATGGAGTTGTTTGCTTTATCTAACCAAAAAGAATATTCAGTTTAAAATGATTTAACACTGAGAAAAAAGCAGGAAGTCCTCAGTATCCGTGGCTTTTTCCCTGGTTTGCTCAAACATGCAGTGATTTTTCTGAGGACACACACAGACAGGTGACATGAAAGAATCCATCATCACTGCCATCCCTCACACACACACTGACCTGTACGTTTCTGTTGAGGCTGACGGCGGGTACGAAGACCCCGTCCAGACTCTCGAAAGCAGTCGGTCCATGCTGCTCCTTGTTGATGTAGAAAGTCAGTGTGTGTTTGGTCAGATCCAGCAGGACGCCCACAGTCGAGCCCTTAGTGATGCCGCCCTCCGCCCTGCAAACACACACAGTCACGCACAGCAACAGCAGACGGGTTACAACTCACAAATGGACCAAACTCCACCCAAGATATTTAAAATATTTTTATTCTACATCAGCCGGTAAAGTATTAAAAATTGAAATCCCATATTCGGCAAATCAGATTTTTCATCATTTGTGTCTCTGAAGTGTTTTCTGCGAATTCAGAAAACATCAGCGCAGTCTGATGAAACACTGCAAGTGTTGTCACATCTTGAAAGTGAGACCTTGCGCTGCTGAGACTGAGCTTTAGCTTAGAAGCTAACGTGTGAAACCACATCTGTCACATCAGCGCGTGCAGTGTGATGTTCCTCTGAGCTGCGTGTTGTCCGCCTCAGGACGGAGCTGAGCGAGAGTGAAGGAATCAATGTGTGGTAAACGGCTAATAAATCTGCTGTCAGGGTGGACTGACGTGGAGGAAGAGGATAAATTCTGAGGTTTTGCACATTTCTGCAGATTGTCGCCTTTTTTAATCGTGAAAAATATTCATCTTCTTTTAAATGTTTAATGAGGGTTTGATTGCTTCGTTGTAACAGAGAGAGAGATGGTGCGAAGATGTTTTGATGTCTCCTGCAGTCGTCGTCTTCTTCTTCTTCTGCTCCCTGGTGTGTTTGTTAGTTGGGGTTGTATAAACCCTGGGGATCCCCCTGTCGTCCTGTGTTTGTATCATTATCTTGTGTGTGTGTGTGTGTGTGTGTTCACTTCAGGACATAATGATGAATGGTAGACCTTACACTGCAGAGCTCAACGACTGGGACTGAGGGCAAGTCAGATGGATCGGGCTAATAAATCTCACCTGCCTGGTTGGGCAAGATTCATTGAGCGCCGTAGAAGATTAGATATTATTTCTAAAAAGAGAATTATGTGTGACGCTCTCAATGAAGCTGCAGCTGAGGAGTGAGAACGCTTTCAAATTTAACTATTGGGGATTCAAGTCACCCAAATAGCTAACGTTACGACTGTTGAAAACAACAAATGCGGCTGTCAAGGTGGGAGGCGACAGGCGAAGTAAACAGGAAATTCCCTGTGGACCAGACGGTCTCGTTTAATGACGCTCTGTTCGGCCTTCATGATCCGTGAAGGACTTTCTTGTCCTTCGAAGGATGAGGCCCCTGAATTGATGTACAGCGCATGTGATGCTGCTGGAAGCTGCTGGAAGCTGCTGGAAGCGTGTTCCACATAACACGTCACATGATGTCTTAGATGCCGTATATCTGAGACCCACCTGTTGGTGTGGGAGTTGTTGTGCATGAACCAGGAGCGGTTGTTGTCCACATACATGGCCCACGCCTTGTCATCTTTCCCCAGCATCATGTCCTTCATCGTGTTGATCCTCGCCACGCCAAACGCGGGGTCCGGGTGGTTGTCATAGCGATCGATTCTGACCTCCCAGTAGTGGACGCCCTGAGATTCGAGTGGAAGAAGAATAAATTTTGATAACTCGGTTTGATCACCTAGAAATCTGATCCACATTTGAAAAAGGCCAAACACGTGTGATATGACGACAACACTGGACAAAAATGGATAAAAAACTATTTTGATGTGCGTTTACCTTGGAAAAAGCAGCGGTTCCCAGCACCACGCGGTCATCGTAGCTGTTACAGCTGACCGTCTGGTTTTCATTGGACAGAACGATGTCCCGGTGAGCTGTGGTGGGGTCAAACGTGAACCAAGCCACTGTGGGAAGATGACAGCAGTCAGCTGCGTTGCCACATCTGCCTGCTAATATCCACCATTTCACTGGCTTTGCGTCATACTTTCTGCCGCAGCCAGAAACAATAATCTGAATGCGAAGAAACTTCACTTCATTTAGCTGACAAAATATTTTGGGCTGTCTTGTGGCTGGTTTAGCATTAACCAGAATATTAGATCGATATCATAATACAATTCTTCAATTTTTATAAAACAGAGTCAGCATGAACTGACAGTAAATTTTTCACTGTTATATGTCTAGCAGGCGATAAACACACACACACACACTGAAGGGACAGACATCATGGGACACATTTACTATCTGAGGACAGAAATGCTTCGTCGGCTCACAGCCACATGCTGACACATTCAATAATATATATTTTTTAAACACACACACACACACACACACACACACACACACATCAAAATCAGTGTTTGTTTGCAGCCAGGGCCTTTGTCGTCCGTCTTTTATACTTGTCATGCCAACAAGAGCTGCATCCCATAATTTTCCTCCTCCATGGGGCTGAAAGGAAGCCTTCAGCCCTCGAAGTAAGAGGAAGAGGAGGCGAGGAAGGGCGAGAGAAAGAAAAAGAGGCCAAGTAGGCAGAAAGAAAGATGACAGAGAAAAAGGAAAGAAGAGGGCGGGAGGGATGAGCAGTTATCAGTCAGAAAACAGACTAATGCCCATTGTTACTGTGGTGTGTGTGTGTGTGTGTGTGTGTGTGTGATGAAGATTTTTTGACTGACCCCTTTTGTCTGACTCATTTTCTCTTCCTTTCCCTTCTTCTCCATTCCTAGTTTTTCTTTCCCTTCCTTTCTTCTTTTTTTCCATTTTTCCCCTTTCCTACTGTTCCCTTTCCTTCTGGCTTTTCTCTCCTTTTCTTTTCCTTTCATTCTTGGCTACTCGACCCCTTTCCACCCCTTCATGTCAGTCTCCTTTCCTTTAGTTTACTCTTCTTTCCTCTCTCGCCCTTCCTTTTAACACACACACACACACACACACACACACACACACAAACAGCCTACCGTCAGAGGTCTTGAGCACTACAGTTTTGCTGTACGGCCCCACGCCGATGGCATTGTAGGCTTTCACCCTGGCATTGTAGGAGCTGTTGAAATGGAGGCCGTCCACCGTACACACTGTCTCCTTCCCCACGTAGACCTCCTGGGGGGCACACACAAACACACACACACACACGCATTGTAGTTGCACCACTGCAAATCCAAATTAAATGCATGCACTTGTATGCTCAACATTACATGGACTCACACACTTAAATGACACAGACATTTAAGTACACGTATATAACACAAAGACACAAACTCCCATCTGGCTTTAATCAGTTGAGTTGAGCAGCATAACTGTTATTGATAATCAATTTAAATAAATTAGCTCCAGAAAAGACATAATTTGCTGTATCTCAGATTATATTACTGTCACGTTGGTGCCAACACACAGCGTATAGTCTGACTCTATTTGTAGAAGAACCAACCCTGTACTGTCCTCCGTTGCCGTCGTCCAGCTCCAGGATGTAGCCCTCGATGGGGTTGCCAGGGGGCGCAATCACCCTCCAGGCCAGGGTGGCGCTGTTGTTCCTGGTGCAGCACTTCTCCAGCTGCAGGAGAGGAGCCGCCGGCACCGAAGGTCCAGACTCCACTGCGGGGGAGAAATGAGATGGACGAGACGTAAAGATCGTGAATGGGGGATGGGGAGGGAGAAACTAAAAGGTGGACGGATGAGGAGAAAAGGAAGACAAACAGGGAGATGTCTTCAGCTGGCTGCCTGCCTTTAAACCAACTGAAGGGAGAAAAAAGTAGGAACTTTAATGTGGATCTTGTGAACGATTAAAAAAGGTGAAAGAGTTCTGGGTTCATTTGCAGGGCAACAGCTGCGTGGAGGCTTTAAGTCGGCCATGTGAGGACATAATACCCCTCCGGAGGGAGCAGTGCTAGTGATTCACAGGGTTAGAGCGATATAAGCTTTAAAGTTTGGTGGATATATCTGCTGAAGCTTCCATCAGCCAATAATTTAAATGCTATTTGTCTTAATTCTTGGTAAACAGTATTTAGCAGACACTGGGAAAACATCTCGAATGATCTGTGGTGTCTCGAGGTACAAACTCCCAGTTAAAAGACCGGATGAAATAGTTTACATTTCTTAAAAACTCTTGACAGAAAGTAAAAAAAAAAAAAAAAAGGGGGGGACACCATATCAAAGGATTTTTGTGATAAATAAACATACCGGCCCAACACTGTTGTGCTAAAACTGCTAACAAACGGGACAAAACTGCATTACAAAAGGAGCTGAAACAAACACACAAGCAACAAAAACGAGGTAAAACACACAAGTGGAGATCTTAGGGTGTTGAGGTTTGCTGCAAACCGTTTATATGATCTGATCTTTCCAGACAAAAAAATAAAAAATAGCGAATAAGACAGAGAGGAAAGGCAGCAGTCATGACAAAGGGAATAACATAGCAGGACTGATGCAATATGCAGAACAAGCATCAATATCAGTGATTAAATTCAATATTTTTCACAGCATTTATTGCCAAAGTAATTCTTTGATTCATCCGCAACCAAAAGATCCAAGAAGATTATTTGTTTTTAAAGCTAATCACAGCAAATCATTTGCTAGTTGAAATAATTTGAATTTCTCCATTTCATTACTCTGAAATCTTCTGAAGCTCATTCTGGATGCACATTTCACCTGATTATGGTTATATTCTGTGTTGTGCTTTACTATGATGCAATGCAACGACAGCAACTGACTTGTTTAAGACAATGAATAAGTGAAAACACTCAGTTAAAGATCGTTATTTACACCAAGTTCAAAAGTCAAAGCCTTAACAACCGAAGACAAGAATGGGAAACAGAGAAGCACTTCAGGCAACAAATGTCTGTAACAAACTTTGTGTTCCAGTGAAGGCAGCACTGTTCTGCATGGGGGGGGGCATTCATTGGAGAGGAGCTGGAAAACAAAAACCATGCAGAGGAAAGAGACCACATAGATGCTGCGGGACCAGAAAGACCGGCGTGGGTTTCCAACCAGAACGGTCGTGAGGGCGGTCATGGCTGAGGGACGAGGAAGGAGTGACAGAATATAATCAAGGAGGGGAGAACGGAGGTTAACTGTGAAAGAAATACCTCCTGGGCTCTGTGTCTCCAGCTCGCCATCACCACTGCCTGCCGCCTGCATTTGTTTCATTAACGGATTCTCCTGCGCATCTGGAAATATGACGGCGGTTTGGACGTCTTAATACAAGAGCACATGGACAGAAGGTGGAGGGTGGAGCAGCGGGGGGTCGTCAGCATTCAGAAGAGAACAGCACTGCACCACTCTGTTTATCTGCTGTTTACTCTTGTCGCATCAAAATGTGATCGTCGTCTGAAACCTTTTGCTCATTACATCACTTCATTAAGATAACATAAATTAGAAGAAAAAAAAACACCTTGCGATTTATCTTTTAGCTGTTTTGTAAAGTATCCTGAGGTTTGATGCAGCAAAGTTTCACACAGATTTAAGCAGGGTCGTGTCCTCAGTGTCCCAACTTATAATGACGGAGAATATTTTCAGGATGCTTGTGAATCAGAACGTCTCCTACGCTGTGAAAGACTGAGAAAGACTAAAAATCAAAGACAGCAGTGGAATATGGGAAAACACACAGAAGTGTTTCATGTTACCGGCCTTAAAGAACAAAGGAGAGACGACCAAAACATCTCTACTGCTCAAAGCGCAAAAACTCTCCTTCAAATATGATTCAACAAGGGACACAACCTGCAGATCTGAGTCACATTCTTTATTTACGGGCTTGAATTGGTCTCTGAAAGGGACCAGATATTTCAGTTCAATAGTTTACTTGTAGTGGCTCCCGTCAGGCATTATAAGCATATTATAAACCCATTAAGAGTGCAGAGAAACTACAATCGCATCATAATGTAATAATTATTAGCTACACATTACTAAACTGAATATTGCATATGCTTTTTATGGATTTGTAATGGACCACAATGCATTTCCATTGAATGCTGCTTTACACAACTCATTAAGCAACCAAATACTGCATGTGATGTAAAGACTTACTGATTGATTGCAAAGAATAGTGGGCATTGTTTAGCATTTTATCCTGACAGAGTCTACATGTGCAAAAGAAAACACCTGATGTTTACTGACTCGGTGGAGCAGATTCAGAATATGATGTGCACGGTGCTGATTACATATTTAATGTGGTACATTAACAACACATCTGGGATCGTGGCGGTATGAAGGTAAAGAGCGCCGTGTTTACTCATGCACGCCAACTGGTTGCTGGGTAGCAAGCAGCAGCCAATGAATAGTTAATCAGTTGTGCATATTGTTGACGAAACCTCAGAAGGAAACGGTGACAGAAAGTAAATGTTGTTTATTGGTGACTAAATGTATCATCAAGTGGCCTTTTTTGCTTCAGTTCAACAATGTTTTTATGCATGTTCATGCATGTCAAGATGAGTTATATAGAGAGCCTGTTTAAAGGGGCAATACACAGGAAGTTCAAGCACTGTTGCATTATTTACCCTCTCTGCTAGCCTTGTCATTACATGCAGAAATTTAGCTTAATTTGGCTTCTTTTGCGTTGTTTAAGTGGTTTGCTAACTAGTGAATCCAGCAGGGATGAAACGAGCATGGGGGTATTTTATTCAAGTAGAAGTCCTGTTGGCCCCCTACTGAGACAGGATAAGACTGATTTTGACTGTTCGGCTTTCTGTCTCATGTGAGATTCATCTTCGTGGCTGCATTACTAACTCAGCTGTCCCTTAAACCATCCACTGAAACCATCCTGTATTCACAAGCCAGATGTAGCTTTAACATGGATCAAGTAGGATGTAAAGCTGACACCTGAGGGGGAAGTGCGTGCTCTTGTGTGTTTACCTTTGCCCTGGCAGAAGTCCAGCATCAGGATGGTCTGCAGCAGCGAGTCAGTGTTGAGGGTGAGGTCAAACTCCGGGCCTACTTTTGGCTCCAGGGCCCCTTTCACCCACTGATCCTGAGACGATGTCACCCTCTTGATCAGGGCATCTGAGATCTACACACACACACGCGTAGGTTAGTTGACTTGTGCACACATTTCCATGTCGTAGAGCATGAGAAAAGACCTGCAGAGTCAATCAAACGCAGGAAATGAGCGCATCTACATTTCACTATGCTTGCAATGCTGTGGTACCCTCCCTTCATGCAGAGCAGCTCCACTGTTCTGGGATCTGTTCCATTAGCCTGACTTCATTACATTGTGTCTGACAAGTGAAATGAGGCAGGCGTTAATGCAGTTCAAATATTTAAGGCAAAGAATTAGGCCCCCTCATCTGCTAGTAAGAGCTTCACTGCCTCAGGAAGAAAGAAAAACAGTCAAGTGAAAAACATGAGCCGACTATTTGGAAATTCATCCTCGAGCATTAAAACGTAAATTGCTTCATTTTGCCACTTTAGATTAGTTGCACTGTATTTATAAATGTTCCTGAGCTTACATTTAGCAGCAGTTAGTCTTAAGAGCCTCTAGTTAGGATTCAGGCTCTGGCAACCATAAAGAACGACATAATCAATACGTTATAAAATATTCAGATGAAATGGAAGCAAGGGAAAGTGCGTGTGTGTGTGTGTCCCTCAGGAGTGTCTTTGATCTCTATTTCATCACTTCCTTTCACCTTATTCTATTTCTCTCTTGCTGCTTCTCTGCGGGAAGCGAAATGATTCATAACCAGAAGCAGAGACGTTACAGTTTCATCTCAAAATTCATTCGAATTCAAAACGGCCATAAATGTAGCTAAGAGGTCAGAGAAGTTTACTGTATCTGTTGCTCGTCTCAAACTCTTCATACAGGCTGCTTTGCTCACATGCATCTTGGCCGAGCAGCTAATCTCACCTGTCACTCAGACCATCGAAACCTCACACACATTCAAAAATAAGCTCACGTTACTCGTGTTTGTGTCAGTTTGACTCCAGGTGAGTATAAAAACTGTAATAAGAGATAGCAAAAAAAAAAGGTTATTTCCTGATCACAAAGCAGAGCAAATAAAAATCCAACGTCTAATTGTGTGTGTTTTAGAGCCGAAGTCAGGCGGAGGTCGTGTCATTCGTTCGTTTATGAAGACTTGGACAAGAAGCACAAAGCTGATTAAACAATGCGTGTTTTATTTGAAACGTTATTCTAAGTGGATGCATGTGTCACACTTGACCTTTTTCTGTTTGACCTAACATGCATGGATCAATAACTATTGATCAGCTATCAAGGACCTGAGCCTGCTGATAACCTAACCTGTCAGCTCAATTAAAAATAAATCAGTAGCAGTATTAGTAAAGCAAATCAGATGCATCCTGTGTTGGTGTGTGTGTGTGTGTGTGGGTGTTGTTTTCCGTTATTCTCAAGTCTTCTGACTGTTCACTGTTTTTAGCTGCGCTGGCGTCAGAGACATCAGAGGCTCCCTGCAAAGCTGATTTCTCCTCTAAAGCTCAAAGGAAACCAAAAATCTTCACGCCTCCTCCTTCCTTTCAACTTTCACATCCACATTTTGGGTCATAAATACAGAAAAAGTAAGTTTTTTTTCCCTTCCAAATGTGCAGACCCCATTCAGCGTTTGCTTCGCGTCTGATCTCTGAAATTAAAGTCTTAACTCGTGAAGTTTCAAAAGAGAAGGCCGATGTTTGTTTATCTTTTTCATGATGATCTGCAATTTCCCTGCAGAGACTCAAATCAAGAATGAATTAATTTTGCAACAGACTGGTATTTAGTTTTCCACGTAACTCTGCTTATTGTTGTTTTACATTTTTATTTCATTTTTAGATCAGAAATTGTACTGCGTGTTAGTAATTGTTGGTTTAGGTTTCTTCAGGGACCTTCTCCATGAAGAACTTTTGATTTAAATTTCTCATATAAACTGAAGCATAACTTGGGCTACACAAACTCAGACAAGAGAGGTGAAGTGTGGACGTTTGGATTCAGCCTCACACTGATACAGTCTCACGCACAGCAGGTCAGATACCTGGAGGAATCCACTCGGGTCGTTCTCTTTGAGGACTTCCAAACAGTACTCCATCATGCCGGTGGTCTGACGTAGCTTCATGGTGCAGTGGGTGATCTGATCACGCACCACCTGACAAAGACACACGTTGGAGAACTTAGATGTTACAAGTTAAGGGACAGAGCAGGGCTTCTTTTATGTTCCTGATGCTTTAAAACCTCAAAAAGAGCAGCATTAGACCCAGTGAATCCAAACAGACGAGTTTGCCGTCTGCCTTGAATGGAGACAACAAAAATTACTTACACAAGTCCAAAGGGAGTCTCAGCTACAGAGCTCAGTGACAGGAGTCAAAAAATGGAAAACTCAGGAGATGATCAGTCACAGTGTACGCAGAAATGGGCTGGTACCAAGTGGATATTAGGAGGCCAAAAAACAGTGTAATTAGGGAGCAGCTGTGCAGATGGATGAGGAGCAGGTGATTGGAGCTGGTGAACAGGTGAGTTAGTGGAGTTAGTGGATGGCAGCTAACAGGAACATGTTATCAGCCTTAACCTCACTCCAGCTTTCACACACACACACACACGGTCTCTGCTGGCTAGGAGAGGAATAAGATTTGGACGGGTGTCACAGCCAGTCGTTCAGGGCTAATTGAAACTCAGTGAAGTGTCAACGCCTTAATAGCCTTTTGTTTACATTTCATAATACCTGCTCTGCACTTCGGCTGATCACTGATCTTTGACTGTCTGCACAACGTACAACTGATACATGTATCTTATATATATTGTACATGCACACTGTTTAGACAAATGTTTTGGGACTTCTCAAGTCAACTTATTCCACACCAAACTCATCCAACCATGTCTTTATGGAGCTTTGCTTTGTGCACTGGGGCACAGTCATGCTGGAATAGAAAAGGGCCTTCAACAAACTGTTGCCACAAAGTTGGAAGCATAGCATTGTCCAAAATGTCTTGGTGTGCTGAAGCATTAAGATTTCCCTTCACTGGAAGTCAGGGGCCCGAGAACAAACTGCTGACACAGCCACATAAAGAAATGGAGGCCAGAGATTAGACAGAAAACATCCTGTGATGTCGGTGAATCCGTGGTAATTAATTATACCGTTAACTAATGGCCGCCTAAACAATTTAGTGAGTTAATTAGACGGGGTCTAGAAAATAAGCCCCCTCATTTATTTGGTAGTTACTGAGATCACAGTTAATTATTCACCTGTCAAGTGCTGTATAAGCACGAGTATGAAGAGCGTGTCAAGTCAACTGAAAGATGATAAAAAAACAACCTACATTGTGTGTGTTGGTCTTTAATGTCTTAGGAGCCCGAGAAAAGAGAAGTTTCAGTCATGATCATAACTATCTTAACTTCTGTATTCAATTAAATCAGGTTGCATCATTTTTTTGTATTTTAGACACTTTGGTTGTGTATGTATAAAAAAAGTGCTTTATAGCTGCTGTACATGTCTTATTTAGCATTAAAATCTGAATCAGAGGTCAGTGAAAGCTCATTAAATCGGGTTGTAGCTATATGTCGCCTTAACACCAGCATGCAGCTGGACACTAAAATTATTTACCAAGAGGAAATTAGCTTTTCAGTTCAGCTTGGCTTATCTCGTGTGTAAACGACGTGAAGTGTGAAGCCTGAGCAAATCTGGGATTTATTTCAATTTCCTTGCGTCCCGCTGAGACGAGCCGTCAGATCCCTCCCACTCGCTTCTGCAGGTCGGGATGAAGGGCTTTTTATTCCAATATGTTCGTACGTGCGTATAAAATGAATCTGAGGGTGCGAATATGAAAGCCTGTTAATGCAAACCCAGATTTGAGATACCAGGCACGCTGCTGTCATGACTCACAGCCTCTTCATCACACTGAACTGCATGTCAGACCGTGTTTAGGAGGTTTTGGAGAGCGAGTGCACAGCTGCACAGAAAAGCAGGATGCAGAGAAACACAAATGGTCGGTGTGCTCGTCACTGGACTTTCTTATGCTTTTGTTTTGTCACTTTTGAAAGCAACATTGCTTCAAAACGTGTGCTTAAAAGGCTTGTGTTTCGGCTGTCACATCTAGAGATAGAACTCAACATCACAAAACTGGTCGATCTAAAATATAAAGAAAAATTGAGATTAGTGGCTTCTGACTTTAATAACCGAGATCGGATGAATCTTAATCTCATTCATGGAAGGACTCAGACACACACTCATCTGTACGAGTTAGAGCGAACTGAGCACTAATCCATCAGCTGCTGGATTATGGATAAGACTCCAGTGAGTGTGTGTGTCTTTGTAAGGACCTTTAGAGTCAGGATGTTTTTGAACGTGGGTTTAATTGTTAAAAGCCGGACATTTTAAGTTCTCCAGAGGGCTTGAGTGAGATTTAGACGTTGAGGGACCGGAGTTACACGTGTGATGGTCAGCCTCAGGAGTGGCAGGTAAAAGATTTACCTCCACGTTCCTGTAAGATTTTCAGCACCAGACATTCTGTTATTGTTTTATTACTTCTTGTGTTTTCACAGTATTTTTCTTCCCCTAAATGCCGCACGTGTTGTCAAGCTGGTGAACGTGTTTTCGTTATTTGTAAGCATTTTGTCTGCTCACATGTGTTTCCTCAGGGCCACCGTACTCCACACATCAGACTCACACGAAGCGTAACACAAACTTTAGCAACGACAGTTCAGCTGTGAACAGTAATAATCAAAAGTAATTATTGTAAACACTTACAACAGCGTGACAGTGCTAATAATTTTGTTTAAGTACCATCAGTGAGTATACAGTACAATACAGTACAGTGGGTATTATTGGGTGTTCTTTGAAGGTAGAAACCAAAATATGTTGCTTTTAACGGATTACGTTGTGGTTTTGGTGAATTTTATAAACATCTGCCTTTCTCTGTGTAGACACAAACACAGAAATATCATCTTTTAAAGCCTGGACTTCCACTTATCCTTTTAAGTGAAAAGCTGTTCTGATTTTTTGCAGCTCGACTTACGTAACTTACAATTACGTCTGAAGTCATCTGAGAACGAACAACACAAGCTGCGAACCGAGAGCTGTGGATGTAGTGTGAAAACGGAAATGAATGTGTTAGTTCAGTTTCCAGGTTCAGATCAATTTTGCGCAGTAAGACACATTCTTTAGACATTAAGACATCTTCTTTAGTCTCAACATGAATAGCAGCCCATAATTTAAAAAGATAAAAGGTGCCCTGAGTGGTCATTCATGCAAAAATGCGTTTTGGTTTATCTTCAAGCGGCTCTTCTTCTCTGCAGCTCCGTCACAGCCTCCAGCTCTTTGCCCTCTGGCTAAATCTCAATCCCCAGCCTGCAGATAATCACAACAGCTGTCCTTGGGGCTTCCATCCAAACTCACCCCTCCCTCCACCCGCCATCAGCCAGACGGTCAGTCGGTCGGTGGGCACGTTGAGGCTGGGCAGGCCTCCATGTGATCCTCTACAACTTCAGAAAACCCTCAGCGGTGGATTTACAGTGGAAGTTTAAAGTAAAAAAAAATAGACTGTAAGACAGAAATCAGGAGTTTGGGAGATGCCACAGTTTCTTTGTTGAAAGATATATTTTCTCATTGGCTTCTTACTGTATTTTTTGTCAAAGTTAAGAGCTGGTTCTTCCACACGAGAGATTTTGCTATTTTGTTTGTGCTCCTCACACGAATTTGAATTGGGTGGAAAACAGACGGTTCTGCCTGGTGTTGAACAGCAGAAACCCAAATCTGATGACAGCTGTTGGTCACTTGTAAAAATATGTGAACTGTTACTGTAGATTTTATTATATAACTGAGGACGTTTATTTCCCACTGGCTTCTCGATCATTTAGTCATAAATATTAAATGTTAAAGACAAATACCAAATAAGTTTTCAGAGGCTTTAAAAAAGTGCTCAGGATATTTTTGATGTGAAGTTATTTTGAAAACTTTCACAGTTTTTATTGACTATGATGAGTGCAGAAAGAAGTGCTGGAACAGAAAGAACGTGATTGCAGCTGTGGATGTCAGGAGTGGATAAACAGGAAAATAAAGCCAAATTTTAATGCCATTTGTCAGAGTCAGAGACCCTGAGAGCTCGGCCGGCCGTACCTTCAGCTTGTACTCCTTCTCCTTGGTGACTTTGGTGAGCAGTTTGGCTTTCTGTCTGGTCAGCGCCTCAATCAGAGAGTCGCACTGTGCTACGAGACAAGCCTCGAACTCCACGCCGTTCTCCTAAAACGACACGAACACGCCATCTGAATGCCATCACAAGTTTGCACATAAAATTAAATAATAACTAATAAACTAATAAAATATGCACCCGTGCAGCTCAAACAGAAACTTAATTGGCAACAATGAATGCAAAAAAATCACGCTTCTCAGATGTGAGCATTTGCTGATTTTTCTTAATTTTTCATCATTTTTTTTGAGGCTTAAATGGCTGGTTGGACAAATCACATATTATGAAGGTGTCTTCTGAATAACAGTGGCAGCGTTTCAAAGTGTGATCAGTCAATTAATGTAAACAATAATCAACACATTAAACCCTGATGAAAACAATCTTCGTATAAAACAGTTCAAAACCAGCTCCATCTTAAGCTGCTTACACATTTACACACGAGTAATAATAAATATAACATATAATAGGATATGAATGTCTCTGCATTTTCATTAATTCAAAATAGAAATAATAAAATCATCACAGGGACTAAAATAGATCCGTGGGTGTATTTTGTGTCATTTAGCAGCACAGAGCTGCTTTGTGTTTGTTAATTTAACACCCACATCCTTTTTTATTTCTATTTTTGTTTCCACCACACAAACAGGATGAATCACTTCACATGAATCACGCATCATATTTACACTCTGTTTGTACAACCGCGACACTCGCCAGCATTTTCCCCCATATTATCATAAAATACAATAAAATACACACAGAGCATGGCCAAATGTATGTGGACGCCCAAATTACCGCCATGTGCCCTCCACTCCTCTGGGAAGGCTTTCCACGGGATTTACTAACTTTCAGTTGGTACAGTCAGTTAATTCAGAGGCCTTGCTGGTTCTGCAGGTCTGCGTGCTGTGGTCACAGCACTTGGCAGGTCATGAAGGATCCACAGGTGTATTTTATCTCTACACAGACAATGTGGAGATGAGGTACAAGATGGCAGCAACTTCCTGTCAAGCTTCCTCTGCTGAGTTATGCAGTTTGAATCTATAAGAGGATGTTTGTTCCTCACTCCCACGCTTTTCCCTCTCTTTATCCATCCATCCATCCATCCATCTCTCTCCCTGCTCTCTGACTCACATGGAGCAAAGTAGTGCTAAGAGTATTTTTTTTATCTTTTGCTTGAATGCAATCCTCTCTTCATTTTGCAATAAGACTCTTAATGCCTGCTTGTGCCTGCCAGTGCTGACTGCCAGTGTACGTTCTGTGTTGTTGTGTGTAAAAGTGTGTGCATGACTGGCACATGTTATGTGAGAGATCAGCTGTGCACACACACACACGTGCACACACGCCACACATTTGGCTGATATGGTTTGTTTTAGTTTAGTGATTCAGTGGATTTACGTCCCTGCTGCACAGTGTGAGGAGTCCAAATGTTTCTCTGTGACTGATTTATTTGGAGCTTATTGCCCATTACCAGCAGGCTCCCAAAAGCTAAATGTATTTAGTCTGGAAAAACATCAGTGGGGATGTAAGTTATGCAAAGACCTGCACATGTGGAGGAAACTGATCAGGCATGGGTATCGGTTCTGGAACAATCTCGCACAGCCAGACCTTCATGGAGATCCTGAGACCAGAGGAATCCTGAGGCAGCCTTGTGATTGGCTGTCAGTTTGTAGACAGCTGCTTTCAGAAAAGATGCCTCTGGTCTGAGCGAAATCCAGAGGTGTGTTCCTGTTCCACCTGCTAAAAATCAGCATACTAACTGCATCCAGTCTGTAATATATACTTTATAGCATTTTTATAGTGTGCTGTCTTAAGAAATCAATATGATGAGCAGGAAATGCTTCCAAGATCCTTCTTCAGATCAGTTCACTGTTGTTTTATAGCTGCACTGCATTCTGGGCTACTGAGGCTGATATTAGTGGGGAAACTGGTATCCGCGTCTTCTATTTTGAATTCCTCCCAGTACACACAGGACTCGTCACTGATGATCTGACAACAAAAACATTTCATGCCATCAAACCCAAAACTGTCCTGACATCTCTCAGCATTACCTGTATCTGCTGAAGCATGTTCTTGAGTTGAACCAGGAACTCCTTGGCATCTTTAGCTCTGTCGGAGACACCGTTCAGGGCCTGGGAGAGCTGGCACTGCAGAGGCACACAGAAAGAACAAAAAACTTATTACTAACTTATTTAAACACATGAAAGTGGATGATGTAAGGCCAAATACAACCTGTTTGTGGGGCTGTTTTTTAGGAATTGGGCTCGGCCTCTAACTCCCAGTGAAGGGAAATCTGACCAAAGATTAGTATTGTCCAAGACATTTGTTGAAGGCCCTTTTCTATTCCAGCATGACTGTGCCCCAGTGCACAAAGCAAAGCTCCATAAAGACATGGTTGGATGAGTTTGGTGTGGAAGAACTTGACAGGGATGATGCTGAATCAAAGCTTCTCTCCTTCTAGGACAAACCGGTACAATCAGTGACACAGAGGAAGAGGCTTTGAGGCTTTTCCTAAGATGTCACTTATGTAATCATTGAACCCAACTGGACCCATTCTCGCTGGATGCTCAGATTAAGTCTGATCCTGGACCAGAGCAGCGCAGAGACTCTGCATTGTCTTAATAATACAGATTAACTTTATAATCTTGAGTAGAGTCTAGAATATCCATGCTGAGATTGGAACAGCGTCACTTGTTAAGCTTTCTTTATACTGTAGCAACAAATAAATACAACAACAAATAAATAACATGCGCATTATTTAGATCATAATTGTTGCATGAGAGCATTTAAAACAAGATTCAACGAATGAATCGCGTTTTAAAATCATTCAGTATTTTGAAAAGTGTCACCGTTCACACACACAAAGCGTGTCTCCGCAGTATCTTCATTACAAGGCAAACGTTTTGCCAGCGAGTGCTCAGCTCTGAGTACTGAGACTAATGCGTTTGACACTCTCTGATCCCCCCTAAATTGTCTCTATTTACTGTCTCTTGAATGGAGCGCTTCCCCCAATTTTCTACCCAATTTCCATAGAGCAGCCATAGGGGACAAATATTGAAAATGTAGAAATATTCTCTGTTTGCATGTACTCCTGATTTGACGCTGGTAAAAACTGAGTCGGGGAGCAACAACAGCTCGTCTAAAACGAGTTTGATGGCGAATGTTTTTGGTTGATTGAATAATCTCATTTTATTGGTCACCAGTTAATTTCCAGGCATAAAATGTAATCAGAATGCAAGACACTCTTTCCAACCCACCCCCAACTGAAAAACACTAAATCATTTCAAATATAAGCTTATCGTTGTCTGTTTCTTGGTGTTGCATAGATAATTTGCATGTTGAGAGATGAGCAGCGGCACAGAAAATGACGACGTGCTTTGTATCTTAGTCCGGCAGCTGCACAGATAAAACACTGCTGGTTCAGATCAAACTATAAACGCAGGTTAATTAACACATTCAACCTCTGCGCTCCTGCTCTTCCTTCTCTGCACGTTTATAAGACATAATTCAAGTCTTCTGTTCAAGTCCAACCAGTGCAACGTCCTTCAAATGCAAAATAAAAGCCTGTAAATAAAAATAAATAAAGTGGATGTGCTTGGACTACACTCCCATGTTTAATCAGAAGATTATTTCAGAGAAGGTTCTAAAATGTTTAAAAAAACGGGTTCTCTTGGTTTTAATGCCCTTTATAATGTTTTATTGTGTGGTGTTGGCGGATTGGCCTCCACTCTGATGCTTCATTTCCTCATTATAATGAAGTATTTTCCTCTAAATGTAAGCTCTGTGAGGGGGTTGAAAGGTTTTTGCAGGAGATGAATTTAGGCACAAAGTCTTTGCGATATCTTAAATTTTACACAGTGTTTGTTAAATTAAGATGCTCGTTGGACATTAAAAATTAAACTCGGCGGAAGTAGCACATACTAATGTTAATAAATAAGTAAATAAATAAAGACACACTGAAGACTTTGGTCCAAATCTTTGGAGGTGAACGGATAAGAAGGGACAACATGTGTGTGTGTGTGTATGTGTGCATCAGTCATTGGCAAATAAGAAAAGACAGGACAAAGGAAATACACACTGTTACACACATGTGCCAAGCTGTGATGAATCTGCTCCAGTGTTGCCACACCAACATTCCCCACCTGCTCCTCTTTTTTGAACACACACACACACACAACCAGAAAGCGATAACATGAAGTGGGCGCCCGTTGTTTTTGTTACTAGACTGGTACTGGTGTCATCATCACATCAGATTTGAAACTCATGCATGTGATTTTTAAAAAGAACACAGCAGCTCTGCATTAAAGAAACTCAACTCCTCTCTCTTTTAACTGTAACAAAGCACTGAAAAAGGTTTTTAAAATAATCAGTAATCATTCTGTCATCTCCTGGTCTTTACTGATGACTGGTAGCTCTAAGTTGATATAATGCACGATCTTTTACCTGCTTTGGAGAAAGCCTTTGGCCTCCTTCCTTCAAAATATGCAGTTAAAACAGTCATTGGTCAAAATGTCAATAAAACAAATATGTGGTTATATGTTAGAGAATAATTTAATGATTAGTGAATGATGAAGCACTATGCACATTCTGAGTTTAATGTGAATTAACATCATCAGCGCAGGATCAATTTTCCTTATTACGGGTACTGATTTTCATGGGTTTCTTTTCTGTCACTGCTGCCTTGGTTACAGATGAAAGTAAATCTCCCACCGCATAGTCGGTGCTCTGTATGCATAATCCCCTCTGCACATCTCCACAATAACCACTCTACCCCCACCCCCACACGACACACACACACACACACACACACACACACACACACACACACACAGTGATCTTATCGCCGTCCACCCCCTGCGCACGTGTTGTCCGGAGTCATGAGGAGGGACGTGTGGAGGTCATGGTTCACAAATCAACCCAACCCTTCTGTGGTGTTTCTCACTGCTCCTCACCAAGAGGCCATCTGGCCCAGCAAGCTGTCTGGCCTGTGTGTGTGTGTGTGTGTGTATTTGCATTGCATTGCCAAGATGCTAACAAGGAGATGACGGATGTGCCATACGAGGGCCGTCCTGGCACACCCCCTCCTCTCTCATTTGTGCTGTCTGGTTTCTTTATTCATGCCGCCCTGCTCGTCGGGTCAAAGTTCTGAGCTGCGTCCACCCACCTGCCTTTAATTCATTCACTGATTTCTTTCTGTCGTTTGTCGGTGGAGGAGAGCTGGAGTCTCTCCCAGCAAGGCAGGCTGTGAGAGGGTTTTTGTCAAGAGAAGTTGTGTTGTTTCTTTGTTTAATCAGATGAAGCCTCTTTGACTTGAGCGGAGACCACAACAATGAATGCAACACAGACAGAACACGTGTCTCGTGCCACAAAGGAGCAGTTAGTTGCCAGTAGAGCAGCCTGTTTGCCTCCTTGAAATTGCTTTAAGAAGGAAAACAATTTTATGACACCAGTGACTTAACTTTAGTGCCCCAGGAGACGCTGATATATATGATATATAAATGTCATTTCTGCATGTTGAAACATGGGATAAATCAGTCTGAAATGTATGCAGTTCACGTAAACTACAAGCAACTTGTAACTGTAGGGCTGCACAACACAGAACCACATTCACTTTTCATTCATTTTATCTCATCTCAGTATGCCCACGAGGTGTTAGCTTGGACACCCTGCGTGTCTTTTAATCTGATTTACTCCGAGGAAATACAACCGCAAAAGAACCACTTAACATTACTTTAAGATGTTCAGAATTAAAGCTCAACGTGCGGTCTAATTAATTAGCTGTAATTAAGCAGTTGATCACAATGCCTCTAAACATCAACGGAGAGAAGCATTTCATTTGTCGATTTGCTGACTTTGAAGAGGCTCCAGTAAAATGTATTTTCTTTCACATTGTCCGTCATTGGGTTTTCCCAATTCTGTGAAATAACTCCTTAAGTTAACAAATGGTTTATTCTCACTGCACTAGAGGTCATGTAGTAAAATTAATCATAACTTGTTTTAAATTACGTGTTATGTTACTGATTTGCTGCATAAAAAGGTCAGTATTTAGTGGTTTTAAAAGCTCCATAGGACCCTTCTTCAAGCCAAGCCTGAATACGCTGTCACCACGATGTCCAGGTCTAAATTTGGCTCCAGTCTCAATGTGTCAACCTACAGCAGACCCCAGTGAAACTGTGTATAACAGTGTGGAAATGTGACAGGTCTGCCCTGCAGGAGGAGGACCAGCGAGCCGCTGAAGAGATTTGGGACAAAAGAACAGAATCGTGTAGAGAAAAAGGGAAACTGAAAGCGAAAAATAACAAGAGCGAAGATTCATCTGAGCGAAGATCAACGTGCCGGCGGAGCAAAAATGTACAATCGGAAATCCAATTTCTTCGCTCCGTTGTTTCTTTTGTTCTCCTCTCCTTGACCTTTTCCCATCCTTTATTACTCCTCCAAACAGGAGTGTCATTTTTCTTTTCCCCGCCGTCAGCACCCTTCAGCACTCTTCTCCGAGACAAGTGCTATTATCCCATTATCTTACTGTAGAGGACCATTTATTCAGTCTGTGACATTCAGTGACATTCGTGGAGGCGCAGCTGTGTGCTGATATGTTTGAGCTCAACAAATAGCAGGACGCTGGGGAGGAGGCAGCGCTGAATCCACCAGCGGCCGAAATGCAGGATGAGCGTTCCAAAAACCTCCCAACCCTGAATGTGTCGACATGTTCCTTTACAACAGCCCCATTGTGATGATCATAAATGGCTTAAGGTGTGATGTCGTACGAGCAGAAAAACGGACTCAGCGCCGAGAAAGAAGTTGATGGCACAGGTTTAAAGAGGGTGATAAATCAAACATTCAGCAGAGAGATTACAAAGTGCAAACGGTTTATGACAGAGATGCTGCGTTTTGTAGTGTGGTAATGCAGACTGCTTGTCTGCCTGATCGCCAGCCGGGACGGCGTGTGGTCCTCGAGACGCCCGCTGTGGCAGGAACTTCTACAAGAGACAGATTTCTGTCTGTATGTCTGTCTGTCTGTATGTGGACAGTTTTGCTCGGCGTGACAGTGTCACAGCAGTGCGGGATGCAGTCACAAAACTTTACAGGTGAGGTCAAAGCGAAGGTCGAGTTCGAAGCTGGTCGTGGTTATGAGGAACATAGTGGATAAATAAAATGTAAGTTTCTGCAAACCACAGATACAAACCCAGATGCTTTTAACAAAACATCTGCCTGTTTCCCATGCACCTGTGAGTGATTGATCCTAATATGGAATATATTATATTATACAAAAATGGATTATGTTGAGAGTTAACATTTGGTCCGATGCCGGAAATCTGTGGTTTGGTTTAGGAACTTGTTTTCAGCTGATATGTGCCTCAAAGGCTCCCCAGTTTAAAGTTCAACAGGTGGACGCTGAGGACAGTTGATCACTGCTGGACAGAAATAAAGCCGACTTTACTTGCTGAGGTCACTTTTCGACCAATCAGAGACGATTTTGACTTGTTAGTTTGAGCAAACAAAGATCATTTTCATGTATCCATTTTCACCATCCACTTAAAAAAACAAAACAGCATGGCCAAATTTGAATCCAGGGCGCTTTTGATGGATTGAAAGATGTTTTTCTTAATTTCTCATATGATGTTGAGTTACTTTTGGAAACGTAGCAGTTGTGGTGAGTAATCACAGAGAGCAGACGGGGGTTACTGTGAACCACAGGAGAACAATAGGCAGCTCTGGCGTGTTTGGCTGTCAGCCGGGGGAATGGTTGATGGTGGTGTTGACCTTGTCAGAATGACACCCAGGGGACACACAGAAGGGCCTGAGCCCCCTTGTGTACCTCCCTATGCCTCCCCTTTTATTCCTCCTCTGTCTCCGTTTCATTTACCCTAAAGACTTCTGCCTCCCTTCTTAAAGGGGATTTTGAACTGCTTCTGATATTTTTCTGCGTTTATGATCCTGAACATTTTCATGCCAAACAAAAAATTCCCAAAGAAGTACGTGGAGGAACACAGGGTTCCAGTCAGATGTTCTCCTTCCCTTCCAAACCTCTTTTTATGATGAAGAAAGCAGCCCAGGATGACTCTGCTTCTCCCGAAATAAAACCGCCTTCCTGGTGCGAAATCAGCTGAACGTAAAAATAGCACACTGGGTCAACACGTCGGACACACGAGGCACACACACACACACCACACGAAGAACCAGAGTGAATCCGTGGCAGATTGCAGGGGAAGTTTGGCTCGAGCCACTTCCTGAAATATTACGGAGGATGCAGCCGCCTCCACAGTCTCCGCTCTGAGCGTCGTGGCGAGCACTCACAGCTCTCTGCTGGGTGTCTCATATTCACCACGCATGTGTAAAAATCTCAGTCTTATTATTGTATTTTGTGTTTTAATATTAAAAACATACACAAAAACACAGAAAAAAATTTGCTGAATCTGACATTAGATTTTGTCATTAGAATCAGGATCGTTTAAAAATGCCACCATAAACAATAAATAACGTGTTGACCAAATTCGATACCGTATGTAATCAATCAACTGCACATCAAAGCCAACATGAGTGCTTGAGTTGCCAAAGCTGTAATTGCTATAAAAACGGAAATACAATTAAAATATAACTTTGTGTATAAGATTGCAATATAAATAACTCTGCGCCACCAGAGCAGTCAGTTTTCCTTCCATCAGTCTGGTCGACCAGTTGTGTATTGCAGGATTTGTGTTTCACATCTGGTGGAGGTCAAAACCAATCTCCTTTCCCCTTCCTCCTCTTCCTCCTCTTCCTCCTCTTCCTCCTCTTCCTCCTCTCATCCACCATCGCCCAGCCACCCAGTCCCATGCTGCTCTGCTGCACAGCCATTTTAAGGCAGAAACACTCCAAAATCTTGTGAAAAGCCTTCCCAGAAGAGTGGAAGCAGTTAGAGCTGTTAGCGCTCCATATTACTGTGTATTCAGAATATGATGTAATAGTCTCCATACTGTCCCAATACTTTAATACTTTTGTCTATGTAGTGTACACATTTGAGAATCAGATATTGTGGTGTCATGCCTTCTCTCTCCTGTAATTCACAGAAAACACAAACTAATGACGCAGAACGCCACATGCACCAAACGCATAAGACTGACAGCCATGTTTAGCAAGCGCAGCTCTTCCCATGTTCACCAGCCTGTTTTAGCATGCCAGCGGCTAACATTTGCTAATATTTGGTCCTGAAGCATTGCTGTTTGAACCACAGTTCATTCTAATCCATCCAGTGGTTGTTGAGATATTTCAGTCTGGACCAAAGTGGTGGACTATCTGACTGTCTGATACCTACAGCTGCACTGATGGTGTGACTGAAGAAAAAATACAACTTGGCTTCTGTGTTTTGTGTGTCGATAAGCCAGAAGGCCCATATGTAGAGCAGAAGTTACTCTTTATAGAGAGCAGAAAGCCTTGACTATTTTTAAAAGCTTTTTAACCATCTATACGCAAACTATCAATATTTATGGCGTATGCAGTTCAGTACTCTAACATGTCCGGTGCAGCCGTGCAAGGACAGTTACACCTCTGATGATGGTGTGTTGTTGTTTAGGCCTGCTTCTTCTCCCTGAGTCAGCACCTTTCATAGAGTTCACCTGACTGTACCTGACGTTTATGAGCCATTCAACATCACAGCATTAGCATAAGATGTGAAGTTCAAGTTCACCTTCATTTCCTTTACTTATCAATAAATCAAAAGCAAGTCCCTGCACATGCAGAGGAAGCCACTTCAAATGCTCCTGCTTGCTGTGATGAGACCCTTCACGGTTTGCCCACCCAACCAGAGCGCGGCACTCGCTGTCATGGACTCCTCCCCAGCGGCCTTAGCTAAACCGTAACAGGGATCAGGAGCTGCAGCCTGTCTGAATGAGCTCCTGGAGGGAGGAGGGAGCTTCGTTTAATCACCCTGAGTTTTCCTTGTGGGGGTGAGCTTCTGAGGAGAGAGAGCGCGGAGGCAACGAAAAGTGCCGCGGAGCAGAGAAGGACAGCCCCTCTAATCAATAATTGATCAGGGCATCGTCCACATTAATAAATGCAGAGGGTAGGTTTATTGCCCAGGGTGTAATTGTCATAAAACAAGTGCAAATTAGGTTTGTTGGAGAGGATAAATCTATTACATGCTATCATGGGACGCTGCGCATTTTTCTGTGTTCGCGTTCCAGAACTCTAACAGTTTATTTACTGTTACAGAACGTAAATGAAGCTAAAAAATTCATGGAGGCTGGCACACACACACACACACAGACAACTAACCTATAAGCATATACATCTGCTGTTTAATTTATTGCTCTTCCTAATGAATGGGCAGCCTCTTGTAACCATGGTAACAATGCTCATTGTTTCACTATCGCCTGTCCACGCTCTCCTCAGCGGCCTGGCATCAGCACTCACTTTGTTACCAGAAATAGATCACAAATACTCTCTCTCTCTCTCTCTCTCTCTCTCTCTCTCTCTCTCTCTCTCTCTCTCTCTCTCTCTCTCTCTCTCTCTCTCTCTCTCTCTCTGACACTCTCTCCTTCTCCTACACACACACACACACACACACTCACTGCTGGGTTAACACACAGCCTTCCTGCAGCCAGAGGAGGGGAAGTGCAGTAAAGTGTGCATTAACCTACATGCAGCACACAAGTCCAGCAGCACAGCCTTGAGTTACTGTGTGCCATCGTGTATGTGTGTGTGTCTGAGAGAGAGAGAGAGTGTGCGTGTGCTATGACATTGGGAAGGCTGAAATCTGTTAACATGGACGCATTATGGGGACGGAGCTCCCATGTGGGGACAGAGATCCAGGCCCAACAAGGTTACCCATTAATTTTAGGGTTAAGTTACATCACACGCCCTGCACCTTTAAATCCTTCGCATCTCACTTCTATGACACCATCAGATATGAAAATTGATGAAACAGCACTGGAGAGATATTGTCCTTTTTATTCACTCATTTTACATTGTCTACTCCTTTCACATCAAAACATGACACCTACGTTACCCATCATGCACCTGGTGTTTCAAGCGTGTCACACTAGTCCACAGCTCATGTAGCCTTGAGACACTAGACTGCAGCAGAGATGAGGAGTGGACTACAGAGGTCTGCTTTTCTAATTTATTCATTTTCAGACTTGTAGACTTCAGCCCCAGCCGACGCTGACTCAAGTGACACCACTTGGGGCAATTTGAGTTCATTCAGGCTTCACACTCCCTGAATCTTTCTTCAGCTGCTTTGCTACCAGCTGACATTCAGACCTGTTCATGGAGGTCTGTATACCTCTTGTATTCTTGTCGATTTAAGAATGATGTAACGTTCGTGTATGTCTGCTGGGAGGGGATTGCAGCTCATTTGAAGGAACATAATTGGATTTTTTGAGAGCTCATTCGGACTTGTGTGTTTCTGTGTGTGTTTATGGGCCTGAGGTAACAGGCAGGTGAAGCTGACCTGACACGGTCGGCGCGCTGCCATCTGGAATGAGGTTAGTCAGTCGGCACAGTTCAGCACTCGCTCTAAATCGCCTCACTGACAGCGTCTCTGAGAGATGAAAGCGTCTATTGGTGCGATAAAATTGTAGTAATTTCCTGTAACACGGCCTGAAGCGCTGAATTCATTTTCAAAGGACATATCAGACATTACACGGAAGACACCCGGCGGTACGCAGAGAAAATCAGTACAGTGTTTTCAACCTGTGGTCGTGTAAGACCTGACATGAGGTTGCCTGCTTTGTCTAACATGTACAAGTCGTTATTAAAACCGGCTCGGGCTCGCAGCTTCCTCTCCCTGCTCCTTAGCATAGAATAAGCCTTCGACATGAAACAGAAGCTGAGGTCGATGTTCATCACTGAACGGTCTCTCGTTTGACCATCTGAGGTTTGGGTTTGCAAAGCTCACTTTCTAACCTGCAATCTGACGGGGATCAGTCGCTGCTTCTCTGCCTTCAAACCAAAACCTTCCTCCTTCTGTGTCCCAAAATAGAAAAATCCGAACACTAAGCAGAAATAGAGTGCTTTTCCCCAGTGACATATCGAAACAGTGAGATCCTGTGAAGTTGATCTTATACTCAAATGCACAGAACATTGATGTATTATAGATCTGGCTATCATCACACAGCTCAGCACACGCACCGAGTTTCCGATCCACATGAAAGCTTCATGAGAAGAATCACGGATAACAGCAAACAGACAGCAGCTTGGGTAGTAACACGCTTGTCAAAATGTTTTGTCAGACGGACAACTAACAAGCGAGACTAAATGTTTACTGTCAATATTAAATGATGTAACACGAGGAGGAGCACTGATTCTGCTGACGGGGAATGGAAACTCGTTTCAGTTTACATGCCAAAGCCACAGGAGATAATCACAAAACACACGGCGCTTGTGAATGCTGCTGTGGAAGGTGCACATACAGTGCGATCTTTGTCTTGATTCTTCACTTTTGCTCTTCACGACTGATGCCAGAGTTGCATCACAGTCAGTGAAACTGGTGTGTGTTTCCCAGGATCAACAAGAGCTGGTACAAACCAGCCATTGTGTCTCCCACTTGTGTTAGCACACCAGAATAAACTTAATCTTAAAGTCTTAAAGTCAGCCACACACCCACTGACCATCTGCTTTTCTTGCATTCTCACCAACACAGCTTGGTGATTCCACCAAGTTTCTCCAATTTTTAAACTCTAAAGCAAAACCCACGACTTCAGTCCTGTCTGGTCTTCAGTCCAGTCTGGACTGAAGTCATGAATTATCAGTGAAATGGTGAAAGATTTTCACGGACACGCAAATAGTGTGGGAGGCTGAATGTGGAAATGAGAGAACAACAGCAGCAGCAGCTTTGTTTCTAAACCTCTACAGTTAAACTCTAGAACGAAAACCCCAGCAGAACAACGTGAAGATGAATCAGGAGACAGAAGGAAGAGGAAGGAGAGACATGACAGAATTTCTAAACGGCCTCCTGTCGCGGCAAATCAAAAATGCCGCTGAAGTTGGTGGCTGCGTTCAGCTCCCACATCACTCCTCACTCAGCGATGGCCCACTCTTTGAGCTACCACACAGAAATCTTAAAAAGCCACCAGGGCAAAGCAGAAGATAAGCTAACATCTCAGGGGGGAGGAAAAGGACCTATTTTGATCAAGGCTTATCTGCTAACATGCAGAAAGACACAAGCCTACACTTTGCTGAAAAAAAAATGCATTTACCGGAGAGGCAGATATGTTAAATCGCATACTGTTTGATCACTGAAGGTGTCTGGAAGCGAGAGAGTGTGTGGATTTTGCATTTTGCAGCAGGAGCGTGTGAAAGGTCTGTAGCAGATGAAGGGCGAGAAATAATGTTTATAAACTGCTAATTTCTTTTGCCAAATACATTTTGAGGGGAGAAGTAAGATTATGTTCTGCAGCAGCATGTTTTGTCCAGTGAAAGCAGTGCACACTACACAACGCCACAATATATATGACAGAGGTGCAGTGATTTTCAGACACTTCAGCGCTCAAATGTTAGCGTGGCAAACGATCCAATCTGCCCCTTTTAAAATGATCGGAAGATGACAGCGCAAACACTGAAACACACTCAGCAGGAGAACCAGCTACTCTGCATTTTAGGCCTTTAATATTTAACTCAGAGCAGCGGCAGAGCTAGTAGCTCTTATACTGGACTGAGCTAGGTCACACACACACGCACACGCTGAACTGCACGTGTGGACGCACATATGTGTGTATGTGTGTGAGCTTTAAATAGACCCTGTGTTTTCTGCTTGACTGATCGGGGGAAAGTGGATCAGTGTGTCTCCCTCAGTGAAAGTTCATCCGCTTCACTTATGCATATTTATGCCTTGTGAATGTGTGAGTGTGTGTGTGTGTGTGTGTGTGTGTGTGTGTGTGAGAGTGTGTGTGTGTGTGTGTGTGTGTAGCAGTGGGACAGTTAACCCCTCGGGGCTGCATCAGTGTTTGATTTACAACAAAAACAAAGATGATCCAAATGTCTTTCCTTGATTTCTTTCTTTCATTAGTGAATTATCAAGTATTGGATTTGCAAAGCATGAAACACACACACACACACACACGCAGTTAAAGCCCAAATACTGAAAGCAATAACTGACACGCCTCATTTGATGCTGCTATGGCCACTGCAGGCATCAGATTCAAAAGGCCAGCAGTACTTCAGAAAACGGTGGCTGTTCAGGCAAACATATAAACACACACAGCCTCCGTTTCAGTCCTCAGATGTGGTGAAGCAGTGAGGGATCATGGGAGTTGCTGCTGAAGATCGATCTGAGGTGACTCAGGCAGAAATGTTTACAGGGAGGTTTTTCTCACGTTCGCAGACGTCCTCCCTCAGTCTCTTGGTCTCCTTTAGACATTTAGCGTATCATACCTTATAGCTGGATTTGTTTTAGCTGTTCAAATGTGTTTTTGTTCTGCCTAAATTTACAGAAAGAATATGGCAGTTGGATACCCCGAATCCTAATGAAATTCAGTTTTTTCTTCTAAGTATCAAACATGAATATTTTCAATGATCTCAAAAATTCTGACTTCAGAAGAAGAAGACTAACAAAGCTGGGGGGGATGAAAGAGGAAGCGAGAGCTACCCACCACAATAAAAGCATCTCTGCAGTACTGATCTCTCTGAGTGACACTTCAGAAACTCAGCAGCCATTTGAAAGACGCACATGAAGGCTGGGTCTTGTTCCAAGTGCAGACCAGCAGGAAGGAGGACAGCCACTCATCGATCTCCCTCAACGTGAAGGACGCCATATTAACTGAGTGGCGGCCATTTCTTATTCATACACTGCTCATTACTTATCAACGCCCTCTCACTCCTGTACTCTGATGGGATTTTCACGGCCCATTTGTGGGACAGGGTGACGGGGAGAGGGGTGGTGCTAAGGAGAGGTGACTTAGTAAATGAGGGGGGTAGGAGAGAGCGTGAATAAGAGACAGCGAAGGAGATGCACAGAAGGTGAATGATGACGAGCAGAAGGCAAAGAGAAGCTGAAGGAGGAGGCTGAAACGTCAGATTAATGATAAATGGAAAGACCAGAGGCGTCCAATCACACAAAAAACACAAGAGACAGACAGGAAGATTAGTCCCAGTGACCCACTTAGCAGGAGACAGACAAAAATGGCTTTTAATTTACACGCAGGAAGTCTGACAGTAATGACCGTGATGGTGATGGCCTTATGAAATGCTGTGCTAAACACAGGAAGTGGTCTGATTGAAGAAGGGGCTTGTCAGACGCTGCTCCTGCAGTCTCTTGAGTACCAGTACCAGTAGTATTCATTTTCCTTTAAACCCATCAGCTTCCTGGGGGGCCATTTTTTTGGTTTTTACCATAATCTTATAGAATTAGCATGGTAATTATATGAGTTACAATACCGTTAAAATGCTACAAAAATCGCATCACTTCCTGCGCAGTTGAATCTGGGTTTTCTCCAGCATAAAAATAATTTCAAAAAATACAAATTAGTTAAAATGAAATTTTAAATAACCCCTAAGTTTTTAAATTTCAACAGCAAAGTCGACCTGACAGGAGTGAACTTGAGTTGACCCCGACGCTGCAGTAGACTTTTAAATTAATGAAAGAGTCATTAAAAAATGAATTAAACCACAAATCATTTTAATCACCCTCTAATGAAATAGGCGGGGGATTTTTGGCACAGGGAGGGGGAGGGAGGGACGGCCAAACTCAGAGTTATCACCAGGTTTGAGCCAAGTTTGGTCCCAGCAGGCTACAGGGAGAATAACTGATGACTTTTTAAAACAACAAACATTTGAATACTGGACACCGTCAGATTTTCAGTCTCCTACAGCAAAATTCATAAACCTCTGAGGAAACATGGCCTGCAGAATAACACATCACAATAAACTTAATCTCGCCTTCTGCTTCAGGCTTTTGTGTTGTTCACACGTTATTTTTGATCATCTGCACACCCGTAATATTTCAGAGTTTTGCCGAGCCACTTCATGGAAAAATGTTGCTTTTAAACCATCATAGTACCGACCATGACAAAGCTGCAAAATGTACTTAGAATAGCAAGAGTAAAAGTGCTTAAACCCATTCTGAGTGTTATATTTATTACATATTATTCATCAACACGAGAGCAGCATTTCGATGGTGTTAAGATAAAGCTAATTTTAACAGCTTTTATACTGTTGTAGCAGAGCAGAAGTAGATAGAAATATTCAAATATAGTAGCACGATTGTACTCAAATACAGTATTTGAGTAGTTTTTTCCACCACTGCTAATATGCATTAATGTCCTTTAAACAAGGCTTTTCCAAACCAGATTTATTCTAACTTGAATAAAAGCTCACTTTTAATTTGTAACCTTGATTCTGATCCTGATCCTGATCCTAATCCAGATCCTGATCCCGATCCTGCCCGAGGAGCTGCACCACACTCCTCCTCCTGCACTACACTCGCTAACATCACACACATCACACACATCACACATACAGATGTGGTACAACAGGAAACACAACGCTGCGCGACCTCTTCAAGAGATGACTCATCTTGCGCGCACGCACACACACACACACACACACACACTGGGGTTTTATGCCTGTAGGAACTATTTTATTGTGTGTTTTCTACAATTTGCCCCAAATTCGACACAATACAGCAAAGGTTGGTTTGTTTTCCTTTTCCCAAGACTCAGCCTCATACTGCAGCACCCCCACACACACACACACACACACATAATGCATTTAAGCTGATATAGGGTGATAGCTTGTGACTAATAACTTATGACTGATACAAGCGACTGAGAGCCAGTGAGGGCTGTGAGACTGTGGCTGTGTATTTTACCACATAAAAGAAAAACAAATGCCTAAATGACTTTAAGCCTTTTGGTTTATCTGAATCTGATGTGTGTGTGTGCGCGCGCGCGTGTATCAATCATCCTAACTGATGATACTGTCATCTAATTATGGCTTTAAAAGGCATTTAGACCTGATGTGTGTGTGTGACTGTGTGTGTATACGCGTGTGTTCGCTCACCTTGTGTTGCTTCCACATCACGGCCAGGGGTTTGATATCGTGCTTGGCGTGTTTTCCCTCCTCCAGGCACTTCGTACACACCGGGGCCTTGCAGCTGTAGCAGTACATGCTGAAGTTTTCCGCTTCGTGGTCCACGCAGGTCGCAGGTTTCCGCGCGGTAGCGGGTGGCTGCTGACCGCCGCCGCCGCTTACGCTCCCTCCTCCGCTCGCCGCACCTCCTCCTGCCGCTTGGTTCCTCGGCGGCACCAGGCGGTGCTTGGCCAGCGGACCGCGGGACGGGTGGCACCGCTGCTGGCAGGCGTTACAGTAGAAGACATCGCACTGCTCGCACATCACAGCCGCGTCCACCGGGTTGCGGTCGCACAGCTGGCACTTCACCGCGGTAGAAGAAGAGGCAGAAGAAGAAGAAGAAGAAGTGGAGGCGGCGGTGGTGCGGTTCTGTTGGTACCGCGCCACTATGGCCTCCATCAGCCGGTTCCGAGGGAAACCCCGGAGCCCCCGCTCGTCCAGGGAGACGCTCCTGTGACACAGAGGGCAGGTGAGGGAGCAGTGTCGGTGGTGGGTGGCAGGTGGGAACACGCGCACCCCGTTTGGAGATTTGAGCTGGCACGGCGTGTAGGAGCCGTATCCACTGTCCGTCTCGCTGTACAGACTCATCTTGTCCATGTCCAGATAGTCGTAGTCAGAGCTGCCCGACGCTCTGCTCTGCACCGGGGTCTCTCCCTCCGGGGTCTGGACGGTGATGTTCCGAGCACACGCCAGGCAGACATTGTGGGAGCACGGCAGCAGGATGGGCTCCTTGAAGAGAGAACCGCAAACGGGGCATTTTAGCTCTTCTTCCATCGCTCCCGTCTGTTTGCGCGGACCGGCGGGCAGAAGCAGCTTCAGCGAAAACACTCCAGCACCGACTGACGGGGACAGCTCCCTACGCGGCTCTGCGCAGGCGCACAGGGGGCGGGGATTGTGGGGCTTGTGGTTTGAGTTGATTGATCTGGTTAATTTAAAGGTCCTGAAACACCACAGATCTGCGTGATTGTCATCCCCAGTTTCCTTTGAAATGTGACACATAAGTAGTGTGCCAAGTACTAACAGTGTAAAGTCCTTTGGTTCTGAGTAAGAAAAGTTGCACCTGCTAAATACACTCTATAGACAAAAGTATTGGGACACACCTCTCATGGTGTGGTATGGGGCTGTTTCTCAGGGTTTGGACTCGGCCCCTGATTTCCAGTGAAGGGAAATCTTAATGCTTCAGCATACCAAGACATTTTGGACAATGCTATGCAATGCTATGCTTCCATGCTTCCAACTTTTGATGAGTTTACACAGAGTCCTGACCTCAACCCCATCCAACACCTTTGGGATGAACTGGAACGGAGATTGTGAGCCAGGCCTTTTGGTCCAACATCAGTGTGTGACCTCACAAATGCTCTACTGCATGAATGCGCACAAATTCCCACAGAAACACTCCAACATGTTGTGGAGGCCAAACTTGCATGCAGCCGGTACCAATGGAGCAAAAGTTAAAACTCTGATAACAGACTAATGCAGACTTCAGACGTTAGGATCCTGCCCCAGAGGACAGTTAACTCAGAACTGATGGGGATTCGCAGCCAGTTTGATCCTCTTGCGATTGTGTTGTGTGTCATCAGCTCTCAATGTTTGCTAAACATTTAACTGACCGGGCAGCAGCCGTGACTGAAGTCCCTCTGGGGATGCAGCGTTAATCCCTCCCACTGGGACGGATTTTCATTTATTAGCCCTGTTAGCTCCCGTTAGCCCTGTTAGCTCACTCATTAGCCCAGCTACAGACCTGCCCTGTGGTAAAACGAGTGTAAACATATACACACCTGCTCTGAGGCGCAAACTTTATTGCCTAACTTCACCTTTAACCGCCATCTGATGCTCTTTTACAAGTTCCTCTTTTCGGTCGTTTTTGAGGACGTGCACTCATAAATATTTAACGCTCGGGCTGCAAATCAGACAGCTCAGTGTGATAGCTGCAGATGAAAGCTAAATCATCACTTTGACAGTGATGCAGAAATGGCTTTTGAAAGTGTAGCAATCTTTGTCAGATGCTCCTGAAGAACATCCAAATGCCTGACAGAACTATCCGCTCAAATTACAGTCAGTGCTGCGTTGGGTTGTTTTTAAAATGCGTTACATGGAAAATCTGACTACATTTACTTCATTCTGTTTTCCAGTTCATGTCAAAAGTGCAGTCAGCTGTCCACAGGAGAGAGAAAAGACAAACAGACTGAAAATGTGCAGATTTTTTATGAGTCTTTTAATTAATCTGCTAACATAAGCTGTGAGGTTTTGCAGGAAAATGCAGAACCCTGGTGGAAAGTATAATTCTGGATATTAACACCAGGTGGCGCTAAAAGAAGAAGAATTTGAAAATTCAAACCCATCAGTGGTTTCAAGGCAAAGTTAATTGATTCTTGGCCACTTGGGGGGGCTGCAGAACACAACTTTGACATATGCTCACCTTAAAAAGTAATGTGTGTCTTTATCACTGTGAATCCACTTTCCTCATCATTTCACCAATTATTAACATAAAAACGCTTATTGATGCTTTAAAGATACTGGGCATTGAATGTTCTCTTGAATAATTATTTTGCTGACATTAGTTTTGCACGAAGAAAAAAATAATCCCAAGTCAAACAAACTGTCAGTCTTTATCCTGCCACCAGATGGTGCTAAAGTACAGGACTTTCAAATCCAACACATAGCAGCTTTAATAGTTTTTAAACTGTGGTGGAAGAAGATCTTTAACTTAAAGCAGCTGAAGCATTTTTCACCCAGCAGTTTTCCCATGTTTTTGTGTCTAAGTGACTAATGACAGCAATTTCTGAAACTGGTTTAGTTTTGAGTGAGACCACAGATGCTGTCAAAGTATGCCCGCTAAAAGTGTTTGTTTTGGTCCTTGACAGGCTCATATATCAAGTGTCTAACAACACTAATGAAATGAAATCCTTTTGGAGACACACTTTTTAGTTAAAGAGACAGATCTTTTTTGTTTAACCAGAAACGATCCCTATCGCCTTCACCAAATCCACCAGACTCCATCCGCAGAAACAGTCGTTTTAGCAGTCGTTTAGGCTCTCTTGGTATCTGACCTTGAATCTGTTTCCTTTTTTCAATATTTTTGCATCTTAATGTTTAATGTTACTGCTGGTAAAGATGGGGCATTTTACCCAGTCTACTCTGTAGGTGCTTAAATTTCACCCCTGGGAGCAATTTAGTTTCATCTTAACCTGTAATAATATACCAAAAACCATTTATTTTGTATTAATAATGTGAATCTCCAAAGTCACTTGCCTCTGAATTGTAGTGAAATGCAGAAAATGAAACAGTCAAGTAAAATCCGAGTATGTAAAAAAGTATTTAAGGTCAATGTTTGGTTAAATGTACTTCGCTTCTCATCATGACAATTGATTATATGCCAGTAAGAGAAAACTACACCTTTTAAAATGAATTTCAAACTGTGCAGATGTGTCATTTTTTCCACAAAAGACGTGTGTATGACTTCATTTGGCGAGGTGAAAGTAGCCCTGACTGATCACTGTGAACATGCAGAAATACATGAATGTGAAGCAAGTGGAGGCTTGTCTAAAAACTGGTTTAATTCTGTGATTAAAGAGGAGTCATCTCAGTCCACATTGATGAAGATGCTGAGGTGACGTGCTTGAATGCACAGCATCTTCACCACAGCCTTATCCTCTGCTGATGAGGAATATGAAAATCCTTTCATCACGTTCAACATTTATTGTATTCCTTCAGTGTTGACTGAATGAATTTCTCTCGAATAATCCCACCAACTGCGGCGCTTCTTCTCAGAGGATAATCCGATGACTTCGCTCGAGGTTTTCTTTCCTCGATCACATCAGCGACTAAAATGAGATAAGCTGTGAAGTCGTGTGTTGAATCATGAACGGCGTCTGTAAATATCTGCGTCTGCCATCGCGGCGTGTTGGGCCTTGTTTCTTGTGGAAAATGTTTTTCCACCAGAAAGAGGAGCGATTGTTTCCATGTTGCAGCAGTGACACAATCCGAGTGGGATTAACTGCAGGAACAGCTGGAAGACACGCTGGCTATATGATTTATTGTACCATTTTCTGTCGCTGTTTCCCAGGAAATAACACAACATTGAAAGCAATCACAAAACTAACGATTGACAGATTTAACGTAATGCTCAGTTACTGAAGTTACTGATAAATTTATTGCTAATATGATTTACGAGCATCTGTATATTGTCTATCAACCACGCACACGTTTCAATTTAAACGAAGTAAATGTGTCAAAATAAAAGCTAAGAGGAGAGAGTGGCCTGCCTATAAATTTATAAAAGCACACAACAGGATAACATTAAGGAAAAAAAAGAAAATAAATGAATGCACCGGGATTCGTGGAAGTACTTGATTATATGCAGGTTACTATAGTGTATTTATCTAGTAGTAGTAGTAGTAGAGTACATGACAAGAGTCCAAAATGTCTTGCTATGCTGAAGCATTAAGATTTCCCTTCACTGGAAGTGAGGGGCCGAGCCCCAAAAAGAGGCATGTCTGGATACTTTTGTCTATATAGTGTAGTTGCATATCAATGTACTACACTTTGCATATACTTGTGTATATTTTACTCAGCTGTCAGCTGTTACATGTCATGTTTTAGTCATCTTGCATTTGCCAAAGCGAAGTAATTCTTGGTTCATAGTTTTCAGCAAATGTGTTTACAGTTTAGCTTATAACGTGCAGATTTCTATACTCCAGGAAACAAGTGTGTTACTCACTTGTGGAACTGGACGCAAAACATCCCCAGTCAAATTTCTAGGAGGCAGCTTAGGCAATATTAATATTTATCTGGAGTAAGTGAGTCATCAGGAACAAAGCAAACCTGAAAAACTTTGGATTTCCCCACCAAAATTACACACTACGTGTGTTACTTCCCTCAGAGTCACCGAAGAATCAAACAGTTTCCAACAAATATGAACTTTAAGCAGATTTCAGTTTAGATATCAATCATGAAGCGTCTGCTCGTCTCCATCTCTTGAGTTTGTCAAGTTTGCAGCTTAGTCTTCCAGCTTATCTCGCAAGCTAAATTCCTTAAAAGTCAGCTAAACTTTAAGAGACGTTAAGCCATTAGAGGCTTCAGAAAAGCGGACGTGACAGGGAGGTGGCACCAATAACACTCCAGTCCGGCGTTTCTCTGTGTTTAGGGTTTGTTTGACTTTGTTGCCATACAGCGTCTCTCCTCTGTTGTTGTTGTTGTTGTTGTTGCTGTTGTTGCTGTAGTCGCTGCTGCTGTGATATTCCTGCTAGCCTGAACCTGACAGCCACCACCAGCTCTCCTGTTGCAACAGACACACAACCTGCTGGAGGCTGAACGGTGTTTCTTTTTGTGCTTTGTTTGGTCTGAAGACACGCCATTAGAAGAAAAGAGGAAGGTGGTTTCACAGTCAAGGCTGTGCACGGCGGCACGTTGCTTAATGTTTATGTATCTGTGGTCTCCATCTTTCAGCGGTGTTTTGCTGAGAACAGACAACCCTCTTCCCTCGCAGACTCCAAGCTGTACCTCTTCTGTCGTATTTATGGCAGCAGTACACAAAGCTCTTCGGTCAGTATTTTTAATCGTATACAAATGATTTTATTATTCACAAAATTGTACACAGTGCGAATGAGGACTGTTTAAAAGAGTCTTCCAAGTTTCTGTAGTCCACTTGGGTTTGTCGTTTCTGCAGTGGTTGTTGAACATTACTTTTTAGTTCCTTTATACGCCAGGACAGGATGGTTTTAGTCTGATTTAAAAAAAACATCAGTTATACACAGGAAGTGTACAGTGAATCACAGAAAGAGCTGTGAGATACTGAAATGTAAAAGCACAAAATATTTCACACTATGCTGCGCTGAAGGAAAACCCCTGTCAGGACCGGCAGGACTGGTCTGAGGTACTGATGATGAACTCAGAGATGAGCTGCTGAGCGATATGAGAGCTGTGACAAAATGTGGGCTCTCTCATCTTAACACCTTTGAAATACACTATATAGACAAAAGTATCGGGACATCACAACAACAGGGACTTTAATGACATCTCATTGTAAACACACAGACAGCTTTGCAGCTCTAACAGCTTCCACTCTTCTGTGAAGGCTTTCCACAACATGTTGGAGTGTTTCTGTGGGAATTTGTGCCCATTCATGCAGTAGAGCATTTGTGAGGTCACACACTGATGTTGGACCAAAAGGCCTGGCTCACAATCTCCGTTCCAGTTCATCCCAAAGGTGTTGGATGGGGTTGAGGTCAGGACTCTGTGTGGGCCAGTCAAGTTCTTCCACACCAAACTCATCCAACCATGTCTTTATGGAACTTTATGACGACTTGCCTTCACCTGAAGTCAGGAGCTGAGCCCAACTGCTGCCCCATAAAGAGGTCTGTCCGAATAGGATTCAAGGATTCAAGGAACTTTATTCTACAGCTCACATTCACATGTTTATGGTACGAAATTAGGACTCAGGTCCCGGGAGCAATAAGTAGAATATAAAAATACGAGATAAAAAGTTGAATAAAATAGAAATATAAGCTAAATAAAAATAGAATATAAAAAGAATATAAAACTAAACATTTAAATAAAGAGATATTTCTGTCTATAGCGTAATTCTAATAAATAATTCAAGTAAATAATAATTTAAAATATGAATATCTAAACTGCACTATTTAAGCATAAATTTGCTGAGAAGGTAATTTACATTTAACACATTGTTTGTTGTGCTCGTAGCAGCCACATAACGTGGAACCATGTGAGTGTCAGTCAGAGTGAGACAGTCTCTCACTTTCATACGCAGTGATGTTAATCCTTAAACGCCCTGTACACCCACGCTGGTGTTCGTACTTTGGCTGAATGGCTGAATATTCACAGGACTGTGGGTACGTGTACCAACCAGCACCCCCCTTTTTCTATATTTTTGAGCAGGACATTGAACAATTGAAATCAGTAAACTTTGACATACAGGTTTTATATGACAACATTACAGTTTCGCATTGAAGTTGGGTTTTGAAAGGTTTGAAAGATCTCGGCACCAATACAAGGCCATTAAAAACTCTTTAATGAGATAACTTTAAAAATAGATAATGATGAGAAATAATTTAGCAGATTAGACACAACGAAAGACCATGTTAGAAATAAAAAAAAAACTGCTTTCGAATCACAATTTGAATTTATTCAACGTTACAATATTATTTATAAAAATACAACTGAATATAAAAACCATTCATTTGTGCACAGACGGACTGTGCCTACAGATTACAAAGTCTTTGAAGGAAGTGTAGTCAGGTGGCATCACTCTATCTGATGTATTCATCATTTGTCAAAGTGGTATTTCTCAGTATCACTCCAACAAACATTTCCATAGAATCAGGACGGCTGTGGGTGGACCAGTGGTTACTCATTCTGTGGTGGCTGAGGCATAAAGGTGAATAAATAGTCCGTGTTCTTGCTGATATGAAATATGATTTTTAAAAAAAAAATAAAATAAAAGACTCTCTAGTTCTTATTTCTCTGTTATCGGCAATGAAATGGTTCTAGTCCCAGATGTTGTTGTAGTCGTCATCGTCGTTCCTATGCCACGGTCATATTTCAGCAGCCTCTTTCGGAGAAAAGCTGGACAGAAGGTGGTTGTGTAAGCATCTTTAAACCCTGAGTTGCAGAAACAGTACACCAGAGGGTCCAGCAGGCAGTCCATGTAAGACAAAACCATGAGGCCATCATAGATCTGAACCGCCACATTCTCTGCCTCCGCCATTTCTTTCAGCCTGACGGCCAGCAGCACGGCTCTGGCTATAGTGCAAGGAAGGAAGCAGATGGAGAAGACGATGACCACAGACGTGACCACGCACATGGCTCTCCTCAGCTTGGTCTTCTCCCCCACCGTTTTCTTCCTCAGCCGGTTGACGATGCACACTGTGCAGTAGACGAGGACGATGAAGGGGATGACAATCTGAGAGAAGAAGACGATCTGGAAAAAAACAAAGAAAGTGACTGTGAGGATGATGAGCCACACAGACAGATCATTTTCCTACAGACAGTCAACACAGTTTATTATTTACACCCCTCAGTCAAAGATTATCTCGCCAGGTGCTGAGGTAACAGACTATAAAACTCCAGTCATCTCAAACCGAACAGCAGTGAGACTTAAACTGTAAACTTTAGTAAAAGTTTGCGCAGCTCTTAACATCACGCTTTTCCAGGACTCAGATAGTCTTCGCGAGACCTTAAAGAAACACTGAATCAGAATTTTTTTTTTTTTTTGCAAGCAATTGTAATCTGAGAAGTTACATTTAACAACCCTACATATCACAGCTATGGCTAATGATTGCTGTCATCATCGAGTGAGCTGCAGATAATTTTCCCAGTTAACTGTTTCTGTGGTGTATATAAATGAGTCACATCACAGTCACAGGCTGTTGTGATGTGTTCACTTGTCATAGTTTTGCCCCACCAAAAGATAATCAGTTCACCATCAAAGAAAGACAAGAATAACAGCCTGTATTCACATTTGAGAGTGGAGAGAGCGGAGTTTTTACAATGCAATCAGATTTAAGATGCTGCGGTGCCAGGACAGGTTTGTTTATGCTGCTGTGAGTCAGGGAACAAAGGAAATTAGACAATCACTTCAAGCTAATAATCTTTAATGATTGTCGACTTTGTGGGAAGTCTGTGTAGGTGTGAGGTTGTGTGGATACCTGTAGTTATTATTAAGTGTTGAATATGGTGAGTTTTGGCAGGGGTGGCAGAATTTATTTTTTGTTTTCTTTTGTTTTTTTACTGCTTCTGTCTATGAGAATGCAAACTTAAGAACATGTGGATCGAAATGATGAAGCTCGGGGACAATACCTCTCGGAAGGTGTCTGTCACATCGTGCTCCGGACCCTCGATTTGTCGGCCGTGGCTGTTACAGCACTCAAATGTTCTCAGCATGGTGGGGATGGTGAGGGGCAACAGGAGAAGCCAGATAATGATGGAGATTTGAGGAGATTTCTTCAGTATCTTGACAAAGTTCCTCCTGCCCAGGTGCACCACGTTGAAGTAGCGATCGAGGGACAGGGTGATGAGGAAGGCGATGCTGGCCCCTCGGTTGAGAAACAGCATGAAGAGCATCGTCTTACACACCACAGTATCCGGGCTGCGCCTCTGCTGCTGTTGGTAATGGTAGGCCTTGACGGGGAGACAGGCCACCAGCAAGAAATCAGCAACCACGATGTTGAACAGGAAGATGCTTTTGTTCTTCCAGAACTTGAACCTGAAGAGGAAGCAGTTCAGAAAATGATTTGTTTTACTGCTATAAAGTTAATTCTGCATGACAAATAAAGAGAAGTGCGCACTGGTCCTTTTATCGCCTTTTATCTTAAAGATCTGCAGAATCTCTGCAGCCTCTGCAAGCGTGACACATGACTGTAAACTGAAAGTCAATGTATGAGAACTCAGGTGGGACCTGCTAGTCAACAATTTGATGTGTTTGCGATATAATGTTTATACCCTTTTGTGTTTACTAATTCATAATTGTCACTACTTCTCTTTTAGTGTGTTTCAGTGGTGCCAAAGAAAACAAAGACTCTCTATCTATTTAAAATTGTTTATCACTTTATCTTGTGGTTCGCAGCACAGCTCTTCTTGTTTAATCTGCGCTCAGAATTCAGCAAGTGTGCGTATGAATGTGTTCACAAGTCCTCAAGTCGTTAAACTTTTTAAAGATCATGTTTTTCATTGTAAGTGGAATTATTTGTCTGTGCAGCCAGCGTACGGTGGCATCCTCCGAATAAAAGGCGTTAATATCTGTACGTCTGTATCTGTCTCTAACTGTAGTTTAGTCACTAAAGTTTAAACCTTATGTAAATAGTTATCACTATTTTTTTAACACTTAAATTAATAACTTGCAGTTAACTACCCGCCCATTCCCATAATTTAATTGGCTGAAGGGCCACAGATGCAGGCTCATCCCAAATCACCAAAAACAATCTACTAAAAACTGAGAATAAAGCCCAGATGTTAAAGGCGCCCCTTTCCTCCTCTGCTCCCTGAGCTGAGCATCCATTTATTCGGATTTCTTCCCGACATCAGTCATAAAACCACAGTGTTAGAGAAAATGTGATCAGATCTCACGACTTGAAGCGGCATCCAGCTCAAACGCAGCTGGATATTCTGTCCCATCTCTGTGTGACCTCAGTGACTTTATCACAATACCTGAATCACTCAGAAAGGCTAAATGCCAGGAAGTTCCCACCAGCTGTTAAGTCGTGCAAACATAAATTAGGAAGTTTGAGCTTTCGGCTCCTTATGACTCGACACATTCTCTTTGCTGAAGGCTTTCCCTGACTTCTAATCCACCGGCTCTAATCCCCTTTAGGTTTCAGCAAATAACAAAAATGCAGTGACGGTGAGATTGTGTTTTCTCATACCTGAAGACAAAGATGTAGAGGACCGACAGGTTGAGAGGCAGACCCAGCACGAACTGTACAATCATCACCCCAGAGAAAATTTCATATGCGAATTCGCTGGGGGTTGAGCAGTTGTCAACTGTTGAATTTGTATTCATGATTTGTTGGTTGGACCTAACAGATGTGGAGGCAGTCAAAGTTGTAGAAGTCCTACTGTGTACCAAAAGGAGGATGAGGATTAAAGGTGCTCCCAGGCAGACATGACAAAGTTAAATCCTTCGTTCTGGAGTTGTTTGTAGCTGCCTCTGACCCAGAATCTTCTCCGCTCGGGCTCAGATTCCTCTTCTCACTGTGATCCGTCAAATTCAACAGCCCCCTTCTGAGAGCCTTACTGTGGTTTTTCAGCTCCGTCGAGACTCGGCTGGCCGTGCCAAAACATGCTGGAGAAACATGCTCTGTAAACACTGCACACACTGCAGGAACAAAGTGCTGAAAAAGCAGAGAGAAAAGAGAAAACACCCCGTCTCAATGAGTCTCTTTTTGTGTGTGGCTGCGAGTGATCTTTCAGAGAGGAAGGATTTATAATCAGCTGGAGGTGTGGTTTAAAGACAGGCTTTTCTCACTGAGCAGCAAACGTCGTTTCACTTTAATTTATCAGATACCGACACCTATTCACATGGTTTCTGCATTACAGAGAAGGTGTTACAATAAACTGAGGTGTTTTTCAGCAGGAAAGGTGAAATGCTTGTGAAATTCCTCGGATGGTTGACCAGGTGAAACATGCTTGCCTGCACATGTCCAGCTTTTATGTATGGATGTGACGATGACAGGAGTGAGGAAACGTTGTCCTTAACAGAAAATGACGTATCAGACAGATCAGTTTCCTGAAAAGCCTCAACGAAAAAAGTAATTTATGGGGCGGCTGTATGACATACACCGTGTGTTGGTTAGGACTTCACCTGAACGGCTCTGAGGCTTCACTCATAACACTGACGTTCAGTTTTGAAATCAGCTCCCCAGTGCTGCGCAGACTTATTTATTTATTTTTGGGTTTTTTTTTTAGTAAATCTATTCTGTTTAAACCCCTGATTTCTCCACAGTTGCGGATACAAATCGGATTATGTGAGGTGGTTGCTGCTTAGGAGTTTTTCAGGCTCGTGTGATCTAATCAACGCCTTCAACTCCAGAGTTAAAATTTATTTAACAAGACAGATGAAATTGTTTCTAAAATTCACAACATGTTTTTGTCCATCAAAATATTCCGCTTTAATCCAAAATTTGTTAGCATTCAGTCCTTTTGAAAACCTCAGTGTTCGGTGTATGGTTGGCTTTATTTTATTTTTTGTGCTCGTGACAGGGTTGGGTCGGCCTTGCTCTTGATCCTTTGACGTCAAACATTAACCAGCACCTCCATTTCCTAACCTCTGCTGCTCGTTCACTGACAAACAACAACAGTTAGATCTCTGAAGATACACACCAACGGTTAAACTTTCACATGAGTTTGACATTGACTCTGAAGCCACATACTTCTCACACAGAGTTTCTTGTGTAAAGTCTGCCAGCATGATATTGCACAAAAGAGCAGTGCCACGTCGTTTCTGCAACAGAACATGTCTAAACACAATGATAGACATGTGGTCTGTTGCACCTCTGACCACAACAGTGCATCTATTAATTCATCACATTCATTGCAACACTGCTCCTCTGCCACAGAACTGTCATGCTGTGTTCCCCTTTAAGCAGATGGGATGATTTCAGTCGACAGCTAACACCCTGAAACTCCCTTAATGGTGCAGTGTGTTGGATTTAGTGGCATCCAGTGGTGTGTTTGCAGACTGCAACCAACTGAACTCATCCTGCCTCACTGGCCAGTGTTTGGTTTTTCCATTCTGGGCTACCGTAGAAACATGGCAGCTTGACATGGTGGACTCTGTGGAAGAGGACTCACTAAATCTTCCACACTGGAGATTTCGAAGTAGAAAGATGGGAAATTATACTGTCAAATCAAAGTATTAAGAATAACATAAGATGACAAACTTCATTCATTCTGTGCATAATGCATCAACACTTCTTCTTTGTGAGGATTAAATAAGTGGATCTGCAGTGCATCCATTTCTTTAAACAAGCTTTGCTTGTTTGTGTAGCTTTGTCTCAAAAAAAGCAACAATCTGCACAAAACAAAGGTGCACAAACAAAAGGAACAAAATATTCTCCGTTCCAGTTCATCCCAAAGGTGTTGGATGGGGTTGAGGTCAGGGCTCTGTGTGGGCCAGTCAAGTTCTTCCACACCAAACTCATCCAACCATGTCTTTATGGAGCTTTGCTTTGTGCACTGGGGCACAGTCATGCTGGAATAGAAAAGGGCCTTCAACAAACTGTTGCCACAAAGTTGGAAGCATAGCATTGTCCAAAATGTCTTGGTATGCTGAAGCATTAAGATTTCCCTTCACTGGAAGTCGGGGGCCGAGAACAAACCCTGAGAAACAGGCCCAGACCACACCTGAATTCAATAATCAAGAGACATATTTGTGTATACAGCGTATCTTGAGGGTTTAGAGTTGTATTTGGCCTTACATCATCCACCTTAATGTGTTTAAATAAGTTAGTAATAAGTTTTTTGTTCTTTCTGTGTGCCTCTGCAGTGCCAGCTCTCCCAGGCCCTGAACGGTGTCTCCGACAGACCTAAAGATGCCAAGGAGTTCCTGGTTCAACTGAAGAACATGCTTCAGCAGATACAGGTAATGCTGAGAGATGTCAGGACAGTTTTGGGTTTGATGGGATGAAATGTCACATCATCAGTGACGAGTCCTGTGTGTACTGGGAGGAATTCAAAACAGAAGAGCGTGGGTATATGGCTGTCATTTCTAATTCATACCATGTAGCTAAGCCTGCTTCCTCTGCTTTCACACCACAATGTGATGTCGCTCAGATCGAGGTCATTATTTTTAATAGCGAGCAGGGCTGCCCTCTTCTGAGCAGCTGCACCAGCCACCAACTGCACTGGGCTGGCAGCTTTTTGGTTAAATGTGTGTGCCTTGAGCAGCGTTCCCTTACACAAAAGTCTCAAGCATGGCTAACACTGACAGGGCAAGATATACCAGGTCAGAAAATGAGTCTAGTTTACATTCCAATGTGGTCCTTTGAATCCAGGCATGCAGGATGCAGGACGGGAAATGCTTTACACGACGCTCACAAAGTTACGCTCTACCTCGGCTGTCGTGTCAGACTGAGCTGCTGCGTGCACCTTGCACTTTAGTAAAGAGATGCATAACGTGCATCCAGAGCTCATCGTCTCTCTTCGGATGAGAACTTATCTGTTCTGCATTTCGAGCAGCACTCCTGCAGCAAGCCATGATTTCATTTCTGCCTCTGTGACTTCCTGGACCAAGCATCTTTTTATTTTCATGCATCGGGTCGTGGTAGTAAGTGAGACTCGCTCACAGGTGTTGTTACGGCACGGACATCTTGATTATACGTGTCTCAAGTACCAGTAATGATGACTGCAGTACACACACACACACACTCATCTGTTTACTTTGAGTGCACTTAGAGTAAGGTGCTCTGGAAGACATGTCGCTTAAATTGATTATATTTGCTATCTGTAGAAGTGCCAAGGAAAGGATCAGTGTGTGATTTACACTCAGTGTGCGTTTCCTCCCACACACACACACACACACACACACACACACAGCAACTCTCAGAAATAAGAAACATCTTATTTCACAATCTAATCTGCCTCGGTCTTCTCACTACCAGGCCTGATGTTTCCTGCCCGTGTGTCCGCGCTGTGAATTGTCACCGTATGTGTTCTAAGAAGGTACTTTTTTGAGTGTTGAATGATTTGATCGTAACAATCATTTCAACTATTTCATACTTTTAAAATGTGTGATGTACAGTATAGCCTCGTTTGGTTGAATGTTTTACCTCTCTTGCTCATCACAACACCTTAGGGAAACAATGTATATAGAAATAAATGATCGAAAAAAATACAATCTAAAGTATTCTGAATTAGATAACACGTGTTTCACTGCATTTTTGTCATCTGATCTGGCCTGTATAACCCCGAATGATTTATACCACAAAATGAGCTCATTTCATATTTCTTTATATTCAGGGGAACTTTGAGATGATTCAGAGAACTCACCACATCAATACTGTGAGAGTCATATGGAAAACCTGCAGTTCATAATTTGAGTTCTGCAAGTGAACTTTGCTGGTTAAAAACCACTGATCTGACCCAGATTTTATACTGTATATAGGTGTAAAGTAAATACGTGTAAAGTTCGGACTTTGGCGACTTCCAGCTGTCACATTGAAAAACTGACAAACTGCAGTAAAATTTGTCTTCTCATAAGAAAATTTACACTCGCTATGAACGTGAATTGTGACGTGCGGTTAGACCTGCGTGTTGGCGAGCTGATATCACAGTATGCTGCAATACTGTCATTGTTAACATATGATTAATGTTATTGAATTCACCTGTCTGCCAGTGGTGTTAATGTTGTGGCTGATTGGCTCTGTGCAAAGACAACAGATTTTACGTCATCAACCTCGTTGTTTTTATTTTTTAAATATATGCTCTTTCTGAATTTGACCTTTGACCATTTGACCTGAATTTGACCACAACTTCTTTCAAGCAAGTTGAAACAGGAGCACCACAGTTGTGAAATGTTTGAAAAACAGCAGTTTGGACTCGTATGCCCAGCAGTCCTGATCACGATCCTCCTCACTTCTGCTTTGTCATCTTATTTCATCAGTTTGTACGAGCGGAAACCGACCACGGTCACAGAGCAGCAGGTCATTTTTACTATTACGCCAATAATTACGCTTATGTAGCAGATTTTTGAGGAAGTGAAATGTACAAAAGCTTGACCTTCAGCTTACTTGTTGCCCCTTGAGATCTGTTTAGTTCCAGCTTGCAGTGAAACAAATCAAACATTTACCTCTTTGCTATTGTTTTAGCCACAAGTGTACAGTCCAGAGCTTCTCCTCACTGCAGTCGGGCGCAGGTTTCTGTTTTTCTTCCTTCTATGAATGAAGCTGCTCAACAGAGCCAGTAATTAAAACCGCACCCGCTCTTTATCCCAGGACACAAGTTTCAGGATTGCTCAGATGACTGAGTCACGTCTAAACGTTGTGGGAATGTTTGTGTGTCAGCTGAGGTATATGTTGTTGGCTGCCGAGCCAGAAATCGAGTCCAAAGTGTCAAATAAATTTTCCAGAGCCGAGAAGGATCAGTCAGCAGAAATGTATTTAGAGATACCAGTGTATATTTACACATTCACATATCGCAGCAGGAGTAAAAACACATAAAAGAGAAGGCAGAGTATTTAGTGCTGCCTGTAAAACTATAGAGCTATAAAACAGTCAGTCAGTCTCTGAATGTGAATCCCTGATATGACATACCTTCCTACAGACAGCAGACAACCTATTCATCATGAGCTGAGGCTCTGACACCTTCAGCATTTGTTTTAATTTACACTTCTAACAAAAAAAATGTTACAATATGTTATGGTCAGAGTTATAGGATCACATTATGTCATTGTGATGTTGCAGTGTTTCACCATTGCAGACAAAACTGTGACAAATGCAAAACAGTGACATATTCTGTGACACGCCGTGATGAATCTTTAGTCCACAGGTGAGTACGGCTCATATGAAATTGAAACCAGACCCCAGCTGGTTGATTATTAAATGAGTAAGCTGTGTGTTTGCAGCGACACAGTGAACACCAGGTGATTCACACAGTGAATACTTCTGGATAAAGTTTGTCCAGGCTGGCTACAGGCGTGACTCATGATTTATTCTGTAACGGGCATTCGTGGGAAGGCTTGTCATTCTGTGCACTGGATTAATGGTTGCCATAGTGAGATCTCCAAATCTCCAGAGGCCCCTGACAGAATGAGGGACAGTTTACTGTAAGTTTAGTACAGCACAAAAGAAATTACACTGCAGAGAAAATATGTATATAATAACAGTTATACAATTAAGTAATAAAACAACACTAATGATCAGCTTCCTGTTTGGGCCTTTAGGATTAAGTCTTATATAATAGGGGACTGGTCATGGTCTATTATCTCTGTCAAATCTGGACAGTACTGTTTCCCCTTTTTATTCCCCTTAGTCTGCAATTTCTCACCATGTAGAGCTTGGGAGAAGATGTATTTGAGAAGCTTTGAAGACTTTCATGAAACCCTGGTTTCGCTGGTTTGACTGTGGGAGATTTGACAGATAAGATTCCTGCTCCTTTCTGGCCTCTTGAACACTTGGAAGGAATTTTTCATAGTTTGTCGTCCAAGACAAGCAGAACAGCACATGTGGAATCTTTAGCTGAGGGGCATTCAGCTTGGAAAAAGAAAAACCTTGACAAAATAAAATCCACCATGTTGTTGAGGCACTACAGAAAATCTACAGGGCCGCAGAACGTGTTGAAAAAGCCAAAACAATCCCTTCTATGTACATATGTAGCTCTTTTTATTTTCATTAAGCAATCAGTAAAAAATAGAAACTTAAATAATTATTGTACATCTTGTCTTCATTGCGCTCTTTACCTTCAGAGTCCTCTTTCCTAAAGTAGGTAGACACACTTTTTTTTGACACACTTTGAGTCTGTACAGCAGCCTTCCAGCTTCTGTTTTCCATGAATTTCAAATGACATGATTGCGCCCAGGATGCGATGAGTTTCCTGTTGAGCTTTCCACCGGCAGCTGAGTGTTTTTCACCAAGAACGGGAAATAATTGGAGAGATAAAGAGCTTTAAACTTTGTGCTACAGAAGCAGTAGACCAGCGGATCCAGGAGACAGTCCATGTACGAGAGGACCATGAGGCCGTCAAAGGCCACGGCAGCTTTATCCTGGATTTGTTCGCTGGCATCTTGGACCCGAGTGATCAGCAGGACCACCCTGGCCAAGGTGCAGGGGAGGAAGCAGAAGGAGAACACCACCATGACGGTGGTCACCAGGAAGACAGCTCTCCTCAGCTTGGTCGTATCCCCAATTGTCTTCTTTCTGAGCCGGTTTACGATGCGCACTGTGCAGTAGACCAGGATGACGAAGGGGATGATAATCTGGGTGAAGAAGACCGCTTCTCGCAAACTGTCCACCACGTCCTTCAAACAGAAAAAGGGATCGACTTGATTGTCATACACACAAACAAACTGTACATGGGGACAGTACCAGTCTTCGGTTTAAGCACTCTTCTTCGTCACTGCACATGGCGGTGGTGGAAGAAGTACTTGGATGTAGGTAAATGTACTTTACTTTTCACCACTGGTCAGGTGTACAGTATGTAAAAGTAGTCGAGAGTGTTCATTCACTTCATCAGTTAACTCACCAGTGATGCTAATCCAGCCATGGATTTCACTGACTGCAAACCATGGGTGAAAGCACAAACAAACTTCTGTTTAGCAGGTGGTCGTGGTATAAACACAACAATGCACCCGAATGTGTTCCAACATAACAAATAATAGACACGCTTCTTATCTTATCCAATACTTTCTCATATAATCTTACATAAACAGCATCCTTTGCTGGACAGTATTAATATTTTTGCTTTGCGAAGGCTCATGTTGCCTCCCTGTCGTGTGTGGTGCAGTGTGACACACTCCAGGGTTAACACTTCTCAACTTTAACAGTGCTGTGTGCTGTGTCAGTGCAAAAATAGCTCAGGAAACAGACGCTATCTAAGTGGAGCTCTTGGATGAGTGAACTCTGTTCTCTCTGGGATGAAGCCATGAACCCACAGTTTTCATGTATCTCATCCCCACCATCACACCATTTCATTATTTTCTCACCCGTTGCTCTGTGTGTTACTTCAGGCTGACTAACTGAACTTAACTATTGCATAAATGATTATGATACAAACGTGCTCACTCAGCACTGTGTTGTCATGTGATCTCAACTGACAACACTGTCATGCCAAACTTTCCCAAATGAATCATTTGTTGCTTAATTGCTTTGCCAGATTTTTTTGGACTGCCAGAAACGGTACCAAAAAGCAAAAAAAAAAACCAAAACAAAACAGAAAATTCACATTCAGCATAGACATTACCTTAATCAAGGTGTCATCTTTACTGTTCTTGTGGCTGTTGCAGCAGTCGAAGTTCTTGAGCATGGTGGGGATGGTGAGAGGCAGAAGAAGCAGCCAGATGAGGATAGAGATCTGAGGAGATTTCTTCAGAGCTCTCAGGAGATTCTTTCGACCAGGATGCACCACGTTAAAATATCGATCGATGGATGTCACTGTCAGGAAGGCGATGCTCGCTCCTCGGTTTAAAAACAACATGAAGAGCATGGCTTTGCATACTGTGTCGTTCTCACTCCTCCTCTCACCGTTGATGAAGTTGTGTGCCTTTATGGGCAAACAGAAGAGCAGCAGGATGTCGGCCAGCACCAGGTTGAACAGGAAGATATTGTTGGTGTTGGATTTCCAGAATTTCAGCTTGAATATGAAGAGGTGAAGGACTGATGCATTCAGAGGCAAAGCCAAGATGAAAATCACAATCATGACAGCTGCATAAAATTTGTACAGTGCCTTGTTTGAGGCTTCACAGTCCTCGATAAGTTGGTAACTTGAGTTTCCCATTTGGACAGTCAGATAGGTGTTTTCTTCTTAACTGACAGAGAAATCGCTTCACACACACACCTCTCACCCTACAAACAAACAAAAACAAAATCCTGCCCAACAAGTTTCTTCTGTGTGTGTGTCTTCGGCTTTAATCCTTTGTTAGGTTTCAGATTCCTTTTTCAGTCCTAGTGTGTGCTTCTGGTTCCAAAGTCATTCAGCTTTCATGCCCTGTTCTGTGAGAGTGCAGAGTACCAGGTCTGAAAGCAGTTCTCGCAATATGCAGAGCGAATGGTTGCCACCTCTTTGAGTTTGCTTTGCAGCTCAGTTTTGTACTCTTAGCTCCGCCCTTTAGCCTGAGGAGGTGAGTCACCAGCTGCTTTTCTATTGTGGGACCAATGGAGCTACAAAGGAAAAAAACAGCCTGTAACATGTAAAATACAAATGGTGAAAGTTCAAATTGCTAAGAGGAAACTAAGGAAGCTTCAGATACTTTTTTCTGAATGTCATGTTAAACCCTCACAAGACGAAACAGTCAGATACTGAGAGCACAAGCTGATATGATTTTTGACTGACAGCCAGCGACGTGAGAAAAATGTTCAGGAAATATTTCGCCCTCTTGCAAAGCAAACTGCTGCTTCTTGGCACAAAGTGTGAGAATGGACTCTTCTGCTGTTCTGGAGGGGTGTTTCAGTAAATCCCAGAAGCTACTGTAGGACTCACTGTTTCTCATGAATGACAGCTTGTGAGTGTCACAGCTCCTAGCTCCCTGGCTCAGTTTCACGACTCTTTACCAGATGCTGAAAATGCAAAAGAGAGATATTTAGGGACAATTTCTCATGAGAGTACGCAGATGTGGAGCCCGGGGAATCGGTGATAGATTTACACACAGGCACGAGGAGATGGACATGGTGCTGCTGTCAATGCTTTCTACTATGTAAGGACAAGTCAATGAGGTTTCCTGGAATGTTGCGTCCTAAGGGAGGAGGAGCAGAGGGGGTTAACCAGAGGCCTCACTGACTCTGCATGCCTCGAACTGCTGCAAGTCCAGACAACTCCACAAGATTTTACTGAAGATCAGACTTTCTGCAGGGACACGTTCTACACATATGAAGAGAAGTGACCTCTTTTCAGATTGGGCTCAGGATTAGAAAGGTGCGTTTATGCAAGACCAGGTCAGGTACATGAAATCTTGAAGCATGTAACATGGTGACTTGTGTAATAAATCCATGCTTTTATTTTGCTGTTTTATTACTTAAGGAGGATTTGTGCATAAGTTGGCTCTGATCTGGTTTATACTGAGCGACTAGAATGCTTTATTTAATCTGTCTCTTCTTAGACTTGATCTCATCAGACGAGTTCCTTTTCTCTGTTTTTCACCCCTCCTCACTAATCTGATCTTTGAACCTCCTTCGCCGCCCTGTTCTCCCTTCTCAGTCAGTGGTTTAATTGCATATGGAGTTACTCAGTCAGTTCTGCAGGGGATCAAGGAGGAGTCTTGGTGTAATTAAAGCCAGCAGTCTGGCCCTCGATTGCCACTGACTTAAGCTACCGAGAGGAGTTTTATGAGTAAGATCAGTTTTCATCAGAACAGAATACATGTTTGATATCGACCTGAAACACAGGATTTGCAATGATTACCAACTGGGTTATTAAAAGAAAAGCGATTATTAACCTGATGGAACATGTGATCATGGCTTGCTTATTGCGAGTGTTTGAATCCAGCAGGACTCTGACAAGTGAAGCTTTGCAGCCTGTCAGACAGATTAACAATCAGCTTGCTGTACTCAGATCGTCAAGCTAACCTGTGACTCCGGTAACACCTACTGTAAAGTCGTACTGCTGCTATAAATCACAGCTGTCTACGGCTTTCTCACTTTGACGCGTACTATCTCACAGGAGGCTGAGATGTTTGGCACTCATCCAGTCAAATGCTTTCGTCCGGCAGCTCGCACACAGTGACGCTTTCCTTCACCTCGTATTGCAGATTCAATCATGTGTCTCCTACTCACATGCATTTAGATCCAAGAAGGACACAGCAGAGCAGAGACATTCACCTACCATCACAGGGACCGACCAGACTGTGCACAGGGATGGAGACCAGGACCCTGGAGTATGGAATATCCTGCCTGCTGACCCTAAAGACTCAAAACTCTGGAGGTTTTTTGGGTGTTCAACTGAGATTACTAAATGATATGAAGATAGATAGAAGATATGAGGACATGGTGTGCTGACTAATTTGCTTTGACAATATTTGGCGTTTGCTTTATTTTCCAGATGTAATTGAATTGTTCTTCTTTTTTGAGGGAGAAAGAGACCCTCAGAGCGGGTGCAGACGAGCTGCTGAAATCTCTGAGCCATAACAGCTGTAGGTACACTATACTGACTCAAGTATTAAAGTTATTATCGAATTCAGGTGTGGTGTGGGCCTGTTCCTCAGGGTTTGGACTCGGCTCCTGATTTTCAGTGAAGGGAAATCTTAATGCTTCAGCATACCAAGACATTTTGGACAATGCTATGCTTCCAACTTTGTGGCAACAGTTTGTTGAAGGCCCTTTTCTATTCCAGCATGACTGTGCCCCAGTGCGCAAATATTTTCATAGCAGGATAGTGCGTATAGAGCAATTTACTGTGGCATATTTTTACATAAATTTTATGTGTAATTATTTTTGCAAAATAAAAGGTAACCCCTTTGTCCACATTAGCATATGCCCATACATGTTACTCTCAAATAATTCTTCTTCAACCTTTATTCGAAGCTTAGTGGAATGATGACAGAGATGCTACTTCAGGTGGTCCAGAGCCCCAGAGCTTCCTTCAGCCAGCAAAGGCCCAGTAGGAAGTTAACCTTCGGCCTCTAGAAACGCTCCTCTGCCCCATCTATGGTCTTTAAGGACGCAGCTGGAAACCTTCCAGTCTCTGACCTTTCAGCCTGAGCGCAGCCGAGAGTTTTGGACTTCACAAGACTTCTGCTGTGGTTCATCTGATCCTCAGACATCCCTGTACAGCCACAGAAACCCCTGAACAGCGGTCAGGGCTCAGACTGAGGTCTTTTCCCTGATCTACAGCCAAGAACAAACTTATTGCAACACAGATCTATCCTGAAACTCCACATTTTCAAGTAAAAGGCATCACTTTACAAAACAAGGGTGGAACCAATGGAAAATTTTTTGGAGACAAGGTGAAAGGTCAGTTTGAATTCACATCAGGGGAAAATGCTTGTGAGCTCATCTGGTGGCACCTTGGATGATCAGTGGGAACAATCCCTGCAGCAGCACAACACACATGCCTGGAGGCCCAAACATCCCAGCTCTGTGTGTGACTCCAACATTTCAACATTTGCCCCACATTTGAGGGATGACAGAGATCCCCTCAGGCCTGGTAAAATCAGGAAGTTATTGTTAACTTTACAACAACGAATGACTATGCTGAGAGAGTCTCAAGCTTGAATGTGGAAACTTTATCCACGAGCTGTGATGAAACAAAAACACATTTTCCTCCCTGCCAGTGCAGTAAGTCATGGCCGGGAAGCATCAGGACCTCAGACTGGGTCGGAGCTCAAAAACAAGCCACAGCAGCAGGAGCTGTTTGTCTTTTTGCGTCACGCCACATGAGACAAGCGTCAACACCTCTGAAACACAGCACATTTCCCACACATTCCTCTATAAGAAGCTGCAGCAGTAGTACTGGTGGTAGCAGCGAGGATGAAGATAACCCACCCCCACAGTGTCACCAGTTTCCCAAGCTCCCATCCGCTCCACCCTGCCTGTCAGAAGACGATTCTGCCAGTGAAGATGACCAGGGATGGATGTTCCCGAGGATCGAGAAACTGCACAGAGCCTTGGATCTGGAGGAGGACCTCAGCAACGATCATTTTCCTCAAAGAAATAATGCATTATCATACACTCCAGGGGGCCTGTGTTAGAGGCTGTGACAATCGTGACCAATCACATCCGCTGCTTTCAAGAACCACAGGGCTCTCTGGACAGTTTGGGAATCCTGTGGAGTTTTCCTCAGAGGAAAAATCTGTGGTCTGGAATGTGTGGAGTTTCTAATAGGAATTTATCTAAATGTACGTGCATGTTTTTAAATTCAACTTCAAAGGACGAATTGAAAATGAGAACTGTGACTGAAAAATCCAGGAAATCCAAATATGGAAATATTGTTTATTTGAAAAGTTTAACTGCTGGATACCAGATGTAGAAGCAATCCTGATGTTCCAGTGTGTGATTACAGCAAGCAAAGCCGGCGTCACTGTTCATATGTGCGTCTGACGATTGTTTTAAGACAAACTGAATTCTTTAAACTCTTACACATGCTGGAAAAAGGCAGAGTCACAGTATGAAGGCTGTTGCAAAATCCAGTCCGGAACGCCACATTTATCTGTCAAAACCTCATTCAGAGAAACCACAAGAAGCCCAACACAGAGAGAAAACCAGGAACGAGAACATCGGACCCCCTGAGAGTGCAGATGGACATCTGATGGCCTTAAGAGCCAAAGTGGGAGGCGGCAGAGCTACAGAGACGACGTCAATGAGGATGCGTAGTCATGTCGCAAGCAGGGCCAAAATAAACAGAAATTTTCCAAAATACAGGGAGCTGATTTGACTGACAAAGTGCTTGTTTCTATTGTTAATATGTACACAATACTCTCTTTCTCTCTGCCACACACAAACACATTAAGAAACACCACATAACACCATGAATGCCCATGACAGCAAACTATCCACAAAGACACTTTTCTTAATTCTGCTTTTCTGTGTCTGTTTTGTATATTTTTCATGTCTGGGGTGCAGAGAGCATAAAAATGTGCCAACCATCACAGGGAAGTCGTGGGCAGTTTTTTTTTTATTGTATTGTGCATGCAAACATGACACCCACCTCTGTATCAACTGATCAGCAGCCTGCCACATCTATGCACCACTGCGTTTGACAGGATGTGGGTTAATGTCATTTTATCAGTAAAGCATATTTTGTGAGCATTTCCCTTCTGATATATCATAGTCTCTTTCCTCCACAGAATGCATGCGAGCAAAATGATATGTTTTAATATTGTAAGTTTTAATCATTTTTAGCCACACTAGAGCTCTATGCATGCCGATGTCGGTCTGTCAGACGATGCACCCGGCAGGCTCACACTGAAATATTTCCAAACTGCTATGGATTGCTGAGAAATTCATGGTGCATCACGCAGTAACTTTGATGGTATCTTTCCACAGAGCTGTAACTTATATCAAGGGGATTTGTTGATAGTACTAAAAGATAAAACAACACCTGCTTATCCTTTAAGCCACAAAAATCTTGGTTTTGTAGCTGCTCGGTGTTGCTTAATCAGCCGCTTCAGTGTTTATCATGACATCATTGGCGTTTTGCGACACAGCCTGTGTACACACACCTGAATGTCCCTCATAAACGCGATGGAGGCGAACTGATTGTAAAACGCGGCTCTGTGTCAGAGCCTTTCATTTGTAATAATTAAAAAACTGTCCCGTATTTCAGAAAAGCTCCTTCCTGTATTCCCTTAAGTCATGACTCCCTCCCACTCCTACAGCATGTATGTTGCAGAACTGGCACCACCAGCACTGCATTGTCATTTGCGCGTAGTAGATAAGCTCTTTGATGGCAGGAATTCAACAATGCTTTCAGGTAGCAGCTCAGGCTCTCAGTACAAAGACTGAGAGTCCTTCATTGCACAATCACCTTCCCTTTGTGATAGCAGTTGGAGTCTTTCTTAGAAATAATATCCAATTATCTGACTAATGTTTTGGTCTGTTCATTCAAGCAAAACTGAAACCGAAGTGTCGGTAAATTCAGATTTACCTTCGTCAGATTTCAGATGATTCAAAGTCGTGTGTGCCGCAGGTATTTTCGTATTACATACCTTTTGTTTTCCCCCTTGAAGCAGGCCTGGACAAGTTGCTGCCTGGTTTAATGCAGATGTCACTCATCTGCTCGTCCTACTGGAAGCGATTATCATTACTGCTTTGAAACTTAATTGTCAGGAGGTGCAGTGAAAGCAGCTCTTATCTGACAGCTACAGAGGCATACCAGCGCACTGCTGTCCAAACAGTGTTTTCGACTTGGTGAGGAGGGTTGCAAGGTGCTTGCTAAGGATGCAAACAGTCCCCCTTTGTTAGACATAATTTACAGCTTTTTGTACTTCTGTTTTACAGTGTGTAATTTTCTTTGATTCGTTATCACAGAGCTGCAGGTTTCGTGGAGTCCTGAGAGAAGACGGAGTCAGCTTTTTTTCCTGTCAGATAGCATGTCCATATTTGTGTTTCCTGAAAAAGAGACCAACAACACACACTCTCTAACTCTTCATGAAGCTGTTCGAGAGGCGTGTTGATCATACTGAAGGCCGTTGAAGTGTATTGTTTTATACAGACAGGAGTGTCTGTTATTCTGTCCAGTCCATTTTTGTCAGTGAAGGTTGGCCAAATAACAAAAACACTTAAAATCCAACAGCACCACAAAGTACATCCTCCAAAATCAGCGTACAGTTACATAAACTCCTGCAGTTAAGCGGTTAAAAGAACATTTTCAGTCTCATTAGTTATGACAGCAGTAAATGTGTCATGGCGCTGTAACTCAATGAATTATCACCGTGACATTTTGAGGATGTCTCAGCTGCTGTACGTTCAGAATGAATTGTCCTACAACAAATCAGTTTTCAGCTCAGTAATCAAATGAAAGTCACATGAGTTTGATAAAGAGCAAAGCTTTGATGCCATTAGTTTTACTTACATACAGTATGTATTATTTTCTCCAATATCAGTTATTTGACATGCCCTGCCATTGACAGGCGACCAGTCCAGGGTGTACCCCACCTCTCACCTGTGGTTAGCTGGGAGAGGCTCCAGCCCCCCCCCCAAACTAAAAACTAAAGAAATGAAAACGGTTGATTATAAGTATTTAAGGAAACCTGGAGTTTATGGGATAAAACACAACAATTCGGTTTTTGACTCAAATGATCGCAAAGGTATTTGGGCTGATGCCAAGTGGTTAAACACATTAGAGCGTAAATCTGTTCAAACATTAACAAACCAACTCCCACTTCTTTAAGTCAGCACGGTGAGTCACAGTCAGAGCTACGTGTTCCTGAACAGGGTTACGTTTAATGTTTGTGTTCTCACTCTGTGTGTGTGTGTGTGTGTGTGTGTGTAGGCCATCAGGCTGCAGATGGAGGCCCTTCAGCAGCAGTTGAAGAGTGACTGGTCTGTCAGTCAATGCCAAGCTGATGAGGGGAAATTCTGGGCTGAGGAAGAAACTCACAGTTACACCACAGCCCTGTCCAGTGGCCAGTAAATGTACTGCAGAAACACATGCTGTTCACCAGCAAGGACAAGGTAACATTTACTGTATGTCCTCTGGATGCCCTCTCAGCCATTTTATCCTCATTAAAAAGTTTTTAAGTCAGCATAATTCACCCTGAGTTATACACGATCACGACTTCCACACCAAAACGCATCAATCACTTGACTGGCCCACACAGAGCCCTGACCTCAACCCCATCCAACACCTTTGGGATGAACTGGAACGGAGATTGTGAGCCAGGCCTTTTGGTCCAACATCAGTGTGTGACCTCACAAATGCTCTACTGCATGAATGGGCACAAATTCCCACAGAAACACTCCAACATGTTGTGGAAAGCCTTCACAGAAGAGTGGAAGCTGTTACGTGTTAGCTGTTGGTGTGATGGTCAGATGTCCCAGTACTTTTGTCTATATAGTGTACATAAACTAAAATCCTTATTGTGCATACAATAGATTGCCTGCAGTGGACAACAGGTGGCCTGTGTCTTCCACTTTAGTTCAGAGAGGATGGTCTGATGGAGCTATTAGAAAAAAAAAATGTTCCATTGAAAACACATTTTAAAGCAGAAAAAAATTCGTGCATGAACACTCAAGAACATTTTTTCATCTTTTTTCTGCGTGGTTTCCTCTCTGAGCTGGACTAAGTTGTTGTAAAACACCTGATGAATATCAACTGTTTATGAGGAGTTGCACGTTGTTGAGATTTGATCAACAAGCATAACCTTCACCTCTAAAAATGCCATATAAGGCTGCCTGTTCTGCTCGCTTGTGGCCAAGATTCAGTCACAAAAATGCTACCAAAAAAGAAAAGAAAACGTGCAGAGCTTCAAGTCCCGTTTTAAAAATCAGCAGGAAAAACATGACAGGCTCAGCAGAGTCAGTAGACTGAGTGACTGAGAGGATCCCGAAACATTTAGAAAATATCGATGTTTTCAGAGCAGGGCTGTGTCAGAAGATATTATCATAAAGAATATTATAGCTTGGCTGCAAGAGCACAAAAAGGCTGATGCAGCTGTCCAAAAGATTCCCCAACTGTGCTAAAATATAGAAATATATATTTGTTTAATATGAAACAGATCAAATGGACCACATACACATTTCTGAAGTTGCTTCCCCCCCCCCTTGTGTTACTGTGGGCATTTATAGTAATTTATTTCCTCATTTAAAAGTTTGAGACACCTGTGTCACTGTAGGCTCTTACAGCTTAAGCTTGTCTGAGATATTTTACTTGGGGTTAGATTAGGATGAGAACATGGGTGAATGCCAGAAATGATCTTAAATGATCTGCAAGTGCCACATGAGATCAAAGCTATTTGTATGAGCAAATCCTACCCATCTGTATGTGCTGACCCAAAGTTAGAGAAAAGACTCTTCAGACTAATAGAAAATGGAACTGACAAGTTTTGGGGTTTTTTGTATCACATGAGAGTATGAATGTGTACAAGTCAGTTAATCCTCAGTACAGTCATACAGAGTCAAAGGCAGAGATGGTTCAGATATTGTCCTGCTGTTTGGACCTGCTGTATTGTGGCTTCGTTAGCTGGTGGGAATGAAAGAAGCTGTGCTGCCCTCTGCTGGCCTTCACTTCACTGATGCGTGAGACGTGAAGGACATAACAGCCAGCGGAGGGTGGAAGTAATGCCAGAGACAAAGTGCTCTGAGAACTAAATTATCTTAGAAATATTCATTTTGCTCTTAAATGTCAGAAAACATGAAATAAGCTGAACTCATAATGATCAGTTCTGAGCATATCATATTGCGGCACACACTGTTATTAGTGTGTGTGGTTTTTTTCCACCAGCTGTTGATGATTGTTTCTGTCACACAAATTCCAGAGTTCGCCTTTATTCAAGTGCACAATACCTGTTAAGTGGTCTTTAAGCACCCCGGCAATAATTTATGAGAATGGACAAAAGGTGGTGTCAAAGCACTGACTGCCCTCATTACATGTTCATGCAGTGCAAGTCGATATGCTGCCTGTGCCAGCTCTGTCACTGCCAAACCTGATTTCACCTTCGCAACTTCAACGGCTGCTCGCACGTCTCAGTAAAACAGGTGGAAGAAACGAGACTGATCAAGGGTTCAAGCTCTTTCGGTGATAATTAGGATGATACTGCTTAGCAGAGTGTATTGTTGTAATTAACTGAATCCCAAGCTACAGGGTTACATTATAAGGATGTATTCATGACAGCACAGACATACACTTGAGATGATCACAATAAATGTAATTTCCCCACTGAAGATGAATATTTCTTTATTTTCCAAGATGGAACTTCTGTCTAACGAGTGCAGCCTGCTGTCTTTCACTAAGTTCAGACTCAAACGGAGTCGTTCAGCATCTTAATCAGAAAATGGAAAAAACTGTACAGACTCTGCAGTATGTGACACGTATGGCTCATGGTGTAGTACTTCTTGTACAATCTGTAACGGAGAAACGACATCCGGTGGAGGGAAGAGAGAGATCTCATTTCCAGACCACGCCATCAAGTATTTGGAGCCTGATGACAGCACCATTCATCTTTCAATTAAGACTCAAGTCATTACTATAATTCAGGATTAGCCTCGGGTGTCTGCTGGGTCACAAAGCCACTGGAACCGAGGCTCTCATTAACATGGAAGTGCACAGATATCATCATAAATAAACAAACAATATTAGCACGCCATGAGGTCGGCAGTAAGAGAGCAGATGCTGATATAAATGGAGTTTGATATGAAAATCCTTGCTGTAGTAGAGTCAAACGGCTGGAGAAATCCTCTTATTCCACACAGTCTGACAGTATTACGTTCTGTAGTCTGTGAGCTACATTACGTTTAAACTAAGTCAAATATTCAGACTCTGTGCTGTTTCAGTTCGCATTGAGGAGAATAACATTCAAACAGGGTTCAGTACACCAGCGCTCAGAGCTAAGTGAATTAGAGATGTTCTCTCATTGTAGGGCTCATTAGGCATTTAAAGCTGGCATATGCCTCTTTGTCCCTCGATGAAATGTCTGTTTTCATAAATTACAGGAATCTAAATGTTTGTTCAAAGTAAAACCCCACTCACCTTAATATAAAAAATACTCTAAGTGGGTTTGAAGCACTGACTGAGCAATGGAGGATCCTTCGGACCCCACAACAGTGAATCAAAGTCTTCTTCACCGTCTTCGTCGTTCTTCACCTCCTGATCTGCTCTCCACAGTTTGTCGTCTGATGAGGCCACCATGCAAGTCAGCCTGCGGATCTCCTGCATGATTGTCTTAACATCCAGTTCATGCTGTGAGGCCCTCAGAGTGGCTGCATTGAATGGGAAGGTCCGTATGAAGTCTCCAACCCTGAGCGGAGGAGTCTGTTGTCTCTTCAGTGCCCTTACTGGCCTTTCTTTCCTACTGTGCAACAACCACAACATTAAACACTCTCTGCTAAAGTGAATTTTTTAAAACTTTCTGGTTGTAAGTCTAAAAGCCTGTAGCATCCACTTCTCTCTGTCCTTCTGTCCGACATACACATGTCTGAACTAGTCTTGAAGAGCCATATCATCTCCACAGCCACTAGCATGTTCAGGTAAAGTTAGGAACCAGGTTAGCAACCAAATGTCAAGGGCTTATGGGAAACAGCGTTTGTTAAATTCTGCTAAAATACAAATATTGGATACACAAGGTTGTCCTTCAAGAAACTACTGTCTTTATGTAGACATATGAATCAAGCCACAGGAGAAACTGTGGAGGCTCCATTTTGACAAATGTAGTTACAAAGGCTGGGATTGGATTGAGACGTTTCACTGTGACTTTAAGTTAGCCTACTACAACATATACTTGGTGACTATTTCACCGCAGAGAGAAAGAAAAGGTGATCAGTTTCACAAACAATACACAGTCTTTTTGTAGATACCTGTGAATGTTCGGGAGCTTCCAGGCAGGTCTGAATCCCAGCCCCCGCTGTGGGATATCATGTGTCGAAGAGGAAGCATCCGTCTGTCTTGAGAGCTCCACCTGAGCTTTTGTTTCAGCGTCGTCGTCATGGTGCGTAACCTCAGACACGTGAGGGCTCCTGTTGTCCATTAGCCACGCAGCAAGAGCTGGACATGTCTGTCTGTTTACCACTGACACATTTGTCCTTGAATGTGAGCTGAGTATCAGGTTTAGATTCTTATCGTAGTGGGTTTTTGTAACTTTGGTGTTAATTATTCTGCCCCCGGCCGCATGTATCTTGCTTAAGTCAACCCGAGGAAGGTGTCTCTGGTAGCTTGTGACAAGAGCGTGTTGTCTGGACTTCATGTTTTCAGGCTGGCGAGGCAGTGGGAGTGTCTGGGAGAACTGGTTACCGCTCCCTCGCTTCTTAAACTTGGGGTCTTTAACCTTTGGGAGCACAGGTGTAACATGTGACATGTGGTTAGCGTTGAAACAAGGCTGCTTGTACCCTTGAATCTGGTAAGCCCTCTCTCTCAAGCTGTCATTCAGTGTATAATTCATCAAATCAATCAGATCACTGACTAACCCTTTCTTCACTGTAATATCTGCCTGGCAGTCCAGAGTTAACGCAGGGCTGTAGTTGACTTCCAGCAGCCAAGGTTTGAATTTGACATCAATAAGGATATCAAAGCCAAACAACTCCACGCAGTTTGGACAGGAGGGGACAGACGAAGCGATTGTGAGGAGGGTCAGTGTGACGATGTTGTTGATCTTCTGCCACAAAAGAACCTCGTTGATGTCTTGGCTGTGGAGAAAATGCCTGAACTTGCTCATGGTCCACTTGCATCCTTGGCCCACTCTCTCTTTTTTGGTCTCGTAGAAGGGACCGAACTTATTGATGCTGGTGTTGGTGAGATGAGCGTACAGGTTATGGAGAGATGACAGGTTGTACTTCTCAGTGGCGAAACGCACCAGGCCTTCTTGATGAATGTAAACAGTCAGTGGATGAAAGCTCTTCACACACACATAAATCCTCAGGTCAAACTTGTAGCCGGAGATCAGCAGAGGGTTACTGATGTACCTCTGTACTATAACGGAGCAGTCGTAGACCAAGGCCTTAATATCCTCAAAGATGAAGATCCCTCTGCCTCTGGAGAGATCCGTAGGCTTACATATCCAGTAGACCGACTGTCGCCCGCTCAGACGCAGTTTGTTGTACTCGGCCAGGAAGCGAGTGTAGTCGTTTGGGAGGATGAATGCAGTGGGACTGAAATCGTAGAGAGCTGAACCAAATGTAGCTCTCATTCTCCGTAGGTTGCGTGCCAGGCAGTCCTTTCAGAAAAAATTACAAGTGATTGTGTTAGATTATGATCATTGTAAGAGAAAAGAACAAACTCTTTCTAGTGGACTTCTGTCTGAAACCTTTTTTTGGTTTGGTGTTCTTGCTTAGAGCCCTATTTACATCAGGTATTAACATGTGAGCTGTATCTGTTATCTGGACAATGACATCCAGTCCATGAGTCCTTGCCTTTACACCTGGCACTAAAAGACGCTAAATGCTAATGGCTGACATCCATTGGATCAATCGGTGACCTTTAAACTTAACGGGGAGATTTTTTTTCTTTGCTGTGATCTCATCACAATACGAGCACTATCACCTTTCAATGTGTCGCACAGTTTCATCAGAAGGATGACACGAGTTTTCAAACCAGGATTGTTGTACATCAAATGTAACAAATACGGTACATATCTCCTCAGTAATATATCCTTTTTGAAAGCTGTAACACACCTTTTAATAGAGAGAAGAAAACATGGATCATTCTTCAACACCTGAAGTCAACACAGCATGTCAGACCATCACCTTGCGTGTGATGCCAGCAGTCTTGGGATGGTGGTTGAGGCGTTGCCACGGCAGCAGGTTGTGATACTGTGAGTTGCGGAATGCAGAGCCCCGCCAGTAGAGGTTCCAGTCTTCCTCCTCCTGCTCTTCCTCATCATATTCCTCCCATCCTCGCTCCAGAAGCACCTCCCTCACCAGCTCTGGACCTCCGTCATGGAGTCTGAACACAAGGGATGCAGCCATGCAGCATTGTAAGCTGTAGATACAACAGGTATGAAGAAGAGAAAGTGCAAAAAACACCATGAATGGAGCTAAAGGCAGTAATGTTGATTCAGATTTTACAAACACACACTTTAACAGTTGATCCCCTGGCTGGTCTCCCAGCACCGTGTTTGTGTGTGAGCTAAAGCAGTTAGATGGTAAATCTGAGAAGCCTAAACAAACCTGACACTCGAGCTTCAGCGTACCAGCTTACAGACAGACACAGAACTTTAGAATATAGAAAATGTTCATAAAGAAAAAGATCCTGCTACATTTCAGACTCATAAACAGGACTTTATGGTCACTTTTTAACATGGCAAAAAACACTGAAGCAGAAAAACATGACAACAAATACCCAGACATACATACAGATATCTCCTCTGAGATTCTGCAATGAAATCTACAAAGAGAAATAGAAGAAATAATGTGCAATAAAATGCTTATTTGGTAGAGATCTAGAGTCTAGATGGTTTGGTCTTACCTTTGAATGCTGGTCGCACATCAGCTGATGGTCTCACTCCCTGGCAGGTAAACGACAGTTTCGACTCTCTCAGGGTGTAAACAGACAGTCTGCTCTCTTAGCTCCCCCTACAGACAAAACCAGACTCTCACACAAACCGGCTCATATTATACGCAGTCTGTTAGACGGGTTTTTGTGCAGGAGGCGTCCGTCTTACAAAAGGAATAGCTGTTATGACCAGATGCCCAGTGTTAGGTCTGTATTGTTGTTATTGTAGAGGTGATATTGTAGTTTTCTGAGGAACATTTTAGCCTACTGTGCTGCCAACACAACAGAAGCATATTATGGTAATACAAAAGATGATAACTCAGCAGCCACTTTTTTGCTACACCTGTATAATTTATTATCCAGTGAGTATTAATAATCTAGTACTGCTGTGCAGGTGATAAGGATGTCAGTACACTGCTCCGCTTGCATTTTTTTTTTTTTTTTTTTTTGCAATAGTTTGGCTATCACTGAACTGTTGGTCAGGTGAATGGGATGTTTAGGTATGTTCTGCATTAGTACGTGATTGAATGACAAAAAGGAATGAGATATATACTGAAAAATAAAAAATAAACACAGCAGGCCTTTTATAATTTTATTAAATCTCACAGCAGTGCAGGTTAACCAACAGCGACGCCCACTCACAGCCCTTTCATCCGCTCACCTGAAAAGAAAAGGAAATAAAGAAAAACATCTCAGTATTTTCAGAATACTTTGACAGCTTGAACCGATACCCCACTGCAAGTTTAAAGTTTTGCATTTAATTATTTATCTGTCGTATTTGTCAGAGCACTGTTACGTGACGCCTGCAGATGGCAGAACACTACTTTAGTGAGGAGGTTAATACCACAGTGGTAGAGTCTGTTCAGTCTCTGTATGTCCAGATTGCTGAGATGTGTTCTCTGGCCCATCTGTGGTCCGGCCTGCTTGGCCAACACCGTCGGACTTCCATCTAGAGTGAAAAAATACCTGCAGCAAAAGAACAGAATGTAAAAAAATATATTTATGTATGTGCTGCATTATCCCCTCACCGAGCATCTGCAGACGTCGTAATTAGAAATGTTTGACCAAACAATGATGATTTGTTTCTCCTCTGAAACAAAGATGGGTCAGAACTTACTGTCCATAGTGCATTATTGAGTTGAGGTCATATGGTAGGTTGAGAGTGTTCCCATGTTTCTTCTTGAAGTTCTTTTGCCTGCCTTTAACCAGAAATTCCAAATAATTCATTACTTAAAAACCTAAAGCATGTTTTTATGTTTAATTTCTTTTCAATTGTGTTAATACAGTTCAAATTAATGAGTTTAAATAATTCCCCAGCAGCAACCTTTAATCTAAAAACACGATGATGTGTTGGATGGGGTTGAGGTCAGGGCTCTGTGTGGGCCAGTCAAGTTCTTCCACACCAAACTCATCCAACCATGTCTTTATGGAGCTTTGCTTTGTGCACTGGGGCACAGTCATGCTGGAATAGAAAAGGGCCTTCAACAAACTGTTGCCACAAAGTTGGAAGCATAGCATTGTCCAAAATGTCTTGGTATGCTGAAGCATTAAGATTTCCCTTCACTGGAAGTCCGGGGCTGAGAACAAACCCTGAGAAACAGGCCCAGACCACACATGAATTCAAGAATAAACAGGTGTGTCCCAATACTTTTGTCTATAAAGTGTATTTACCTGGGATGATACTCTGCCACTGCACAGTGATGTACTGATCCCGGTCTTTGCGGGTGTGTTCATGATGCAGTCCCAGAGTGTGGACGATCTCATGGCAGAGATTCCCCACACTACATGACCGGGAGAGATACAGTGACTGGGCTCCTCCTCGACAACCAACAAACGATGCACAACTAGAAAGACATCCAGAGATGAGTCGCCCGAGAAAAAGAAAAATAAACTCACTCTGTCATTTTGTGCCCCAACAAGTAAATTAGAGCTTCAACTCAGGTCATTATTATTGCAAATAAAACAAACACTTTCTGCATGGCTTGATACCACTAAAGATAAGAAAGACAATGTGATTTGGGTGAACTGACCCTTTAACATGAAGAAATTTCTCACCCATTGCCTTTGAGGAACTTGACGTAGTTAAACTCTGTGGTGTGAGGCTGGAAGCGAATGCAGGTGTAGTCTGAGATCATCTTGAAGGCAGCGTAGATGTCCGACACTCGATCAGCTGTTAGAACGAAAACGTAGAAGCCGTTGTGTCACCTGCACTCCAGTAGTTGCACATCAGACCTGTTAGAACCGGCACAACCCACCCAGTTGGTCACTGATTTTGTAAGGCATGACGGCGTCTGGCCACAGGGTCTCCACAGCGTTCCTGTCCTCCTGTAAGTTTAGACAGCTAAACCTTTCAATATAATCACCATGGTTTAAACTGCTGCGCACAAAAACTCTAAATCTTTTGATCATTTTAGTTAGAACTACACTCCTATTAAAAATGTTTTCTATCAAGCATTTTGCAGCCATTTGAAAACAAAACAAACGATTCCCCCATCTTACTGGTATCAGAATGTCGCCCTCTTGGACAATCTTGTCTTCTTTAAGCTCTGTGGGTAACAAAAACAAAAAAACAGTCATTGTGCACATTGCAATGTGATTCATTTTGGCAGATTTAACACATATGACGTATCTGAAGTTTACCTTCTATGGTCTCTGCACTGACCAGCTCTGGTGGGTCAAGTTTTAAAGCAATCATACCTGCAGAAATCTGAAACTTTAAGTCGCATTGTTTTAAACACAAAAGAAAAAATCTTCAGCACCAATGAGCACCGACCTGAGGCAGCACTCGTCACATTCTGGGTGTCATTTACAGGGAGGCCGCCACCTGAAAAAGAAAAATTCACTGAAGTTTAGGTGGTAACAGTGATAATTTTTGCATGTTTTGCACGTATAAAATATACTAGATTTATCCATTACAGTTGCTGTAGTGACACAGCAAGCGCAGAGGAGCAACATTATAACAACATTATCATATCGTCCTCATAAAATAAAAAGTGCTAGCAAATCCAATGAACACCAACCCGAGGAAAAGGTGGTGGCATCCTGGGTTGGGCTTATGGGGGCACCACTAGCTACAGAATAAGAGAGAGCAAATAATCATCATTATTTAGCAATAAAACAAATAAATATATCTGTAGTTTGAACACTTCAGTTTGTACCCGCTGACACGCAGATGAGGACCAGAAGCCACATAGTGCAGCACAGTTTCAATGGAACACAAAGCTTCTGTTGGACTTTTGTCAGAGATCAGGTCACCCAGACACCATCAGGTGTCATCACTTCCCGCTGATTATTGATTATGGCCTGTCAGCTTCAGCTACTTTTATCTGCTCTAATTAAATGATAATGCTATGTGCGGTGAAGGTTATTGGCTACATGATCTGAGGGGTGGATGGGCCAGGATTAGGACAGGTTCGGTATGCAAAGTGCTCGAAGTCTCCGTCTTATCGAGTGCAATGTGACGCAAGGATTGATGCGTTCAGGTACCATAGAACATACGGACGATTGATTCTTTTACTTAACGAACACCCGTCAACACCGCTAGGAGGCTGGTGAATGAGGCTATGTTCTTGACATCATGACAGCATTGAGATAAGATACAGACAGTAGACATATTTTCTTTACATATTTTCGAGGTACTGGGCCAGTATTTATATAACTGCTGACACATAAAGACTACTTCCACGCAGTATTTGCGTTTCTTTAATTTCCCCACAGACATTGAATGCAGCATCAGTCACCGTCATGTGATGTCTTGTCATGTGGTGCAGTCACTTCCTATCAATTTGCTCCAGAGCAGATAGACTCTGCTGTATCATGTCGTCTTAGGCTCCACAGACAATATCCACCACAGTAAACATGTTATTTCAGCATAAATCTAATCGTTGTGCGCCTCTGAAGCGGGTTCTTTGGTTAGTGTCGTGTCTGGGATGCTTGTTGGTCCAGACCGGCGCAGAGGACAGCAGTCCGTGGTACCAGGACCTCTGCAGGTAACAAACACACCTCCGACACTGACACACACTGCAGCTAGAAATAGAGCAGATGACGTTAAAGATCACAGCTGCTCATCCTCATACGCACAGGGATTAAATTTAAGATAAAAGATGGATTTTATTCATACATTTTGTCCTTACATTTGATGATACATTTGATAACTCCCAGACGCGCTCATCCGGTTTCTCACGAGCCTTGACATTATGAGAAGGTCTCCTGTTAAATTTAGCTCACAATCAGTCAGCCTTTTGTCACAGTTACAACATCAACTTTTAGACTGCCAACGTTGCCGCTCTCAACAGTGTAAGCTAGCTAACATATCAATAAATAGTTGTTTTGAGAAAACGTCTGCCTCATAAGTTTTAACCGGCTGACTAGCTAAGTTGCTGTTGAATTAAATGAGCTCCAAAACTTGCTAATATCATTATTAAATTGTCTCGGGTCCGAGGAGTTAACGGTTAATTTCATCTTGTTTTATTCTTTGTCAAGCTAACTGCTAACGCAACTTGAAAACTGTCACGTAACAGCTAATGCTAAATGTTAGCAACGTGAAATGACATGTCTCAGGAAGGAACAATGGCACCACAGTCTCTCCGTAAAGCACCACACAACGCTGTGTGTATCGCAGCCAAAGTTAAGATTATAGCCGGGACGAGCTGCTGTCTGAAAAGCACTGCTCTCCTGGAGAAGTGGAGCTCGGTATGTGCAGCTGCCATTCAAATATTGACACGTTATAAAGTCAGAAATGATAAGCAGGTGACTCAACCTGTAAGGTCAGGCTGCTCGCGCTCTTAATTTCCGTGTTTTGGCAGCATTACTTTGTGTTCTCACAATAGACTGTTAAACAATAGAGTTCAGCTAAGAAACTTTTGGAAAGTTTAATTCCAGTCGTAATATGTGGAGCATTCAGAGCTATCAGGACTGTAGGTTTTAGTGATGGCCGTTTAGAGACAGCATTGGGCAGCAGAGTGTACTGTGCTTACTGTAGGTAATTTTGGTATTTTTGACTAAAATGATAATGTGAGTATCCAAATAGACAAAACAACTCGTTCCAGCTTCTTAAATGTATGAATGTTGCTGTTTTGCTCCTTTTCCTTTGTTAAATGGAGACGTTTTGGGCAAATGAATTGATAATTTTTTGATAATTAATTGTCAGTACAGTAATTTCAAGCAAGTTGACAAGTTGCCAAATATCAATATTTGCTGCTTATTTGTGTTAAATTTTAGTATATTGAATGAGGTAACATTTGGTGTGACAGAAGAAACAATGTAAAAACACTATATTCACACATTTCAAGACTAAGACAATTAATTTATTAATAATCAAACGTTTCAAGTGTGTGCATTGCCTGAATGTTTTTTTTTTTTGTTTCTTCTTTGACTCTTTGTCTTTTTTTCTGTGTGTGTGTGTGTGTGTTATTTATTCCCCATGTTGCAGTTATAAATGGGAGGCCATCGACAAGGATAATAAAGTGAGCTACACACTAAAGCTCTGTGAGTCTTCGCCGTCGACCAGCTGTGGGCCAGGCGTTGCCGTCTGTGCCAGGAACCTCACCACCAACACAGAGCAGTCTGTCGGTGAGTACGTTCCACTGGGGCACAATTAAAGGTTTTGCAGTTACATAAGACATCTGTCATCAGCCAGGTGTGGTAGCATCATGGCAGCCTGTCGGAGAGATTATGGATGGTGATAATAAAGAAGTAAAAAATGGACATCTTGGAATATTATGTTTTGGGGTTTTTTTTAGGTTCTCCTCAGCATGAATAAAATATTGCATGTGTGTGCAAATCAAGTTTGTTGCTATGAGTGTCATAGTGTCCACAGATGCTAGTTCACCTGGAAACAAAGGCTAGAAGGGACAGTTGCAGTGCAGCGAACATGTTGTTGCTTACAAGTCGGTTCAGAATTATGTGACCTGATGTGTTTGCACTTGACCGCGCCTTAAAGGGAATGGATGTTTGTTCTTCCTGCTTATCCCAGTGAGAGGCTGGTTCTCTTTTAACAGCACAGGTAAATGTTTTCCAGTTCTGGTGTTTTGTTTTCTTCCTGGGGAACATTACAACATTTTTTTTTCTTTTTTACAAGATTCAGATTTACTGCTGTCATTGCTGTACTTTGAACATCATTTCAGTGGCGTCTTGTAGATCCAACCTGTGTAAAGTTGCAGATTTCAGCATTAAATATGATTTTTGCAGGAGCTATCACCACGTTACCTTTGTCCCAACCAGGAGACAAACTTGGTGTAATAGCAGGAAAGATATTGATATCTACTTCATTTGAACCTTGTTTCGAGCAGCACTGGATAAAGGAGTGTTGTGTTTGGAGCAGGTGTTGGTCTTAACAGCCTGATATGGCACCCAGCCCATAATGCTGCTCTGTTTTAAATCCTAATTACCTGGTTCATGTTTTTGAATAGCAAAGTGCATGTGAGCTGACGTACTGTTGGCCCTCTTTGATGCGTTTCATGTGTCTTGTGACAACCACTGAGCAGAACATTTCACAGCCTTTTAGTGGCACTACAGGAAAATAAATCCACACCCAAGAGGGGTTTTGCCTTCTTGTAGCAGTTCTGCAATTGTTTTGGGCACAGTTTGGCCACACAGGAGACACGCTAGGCTGTCTCTGTGTGAAGCATGAAATTAGCTTTGAATTATCTGGCTTAATCACAAGAAGTGTTTTCATTTCTACAGCCGCTTGAGGTCATCGTCACATAAACTCATACTGTCTTTGGGCATTTGGTGAAGCGAATGATGCTGTCATTTTTCTGTGAAAGACGGTCTTGGTTTCAGGTTGTTAACCCAGTTTCAGGCCCGACCTTTAGTGAACAGAGACGGCCCTGATCTCCAGTCGGTAGCTGGCATAAATTGATTACTCTAAGGAGGAGGCTGTCACTGCCTGCCACTCCCCCATAAGCCAATTTAAATGGAATAATATTATGAAAAATAACAGCGCTGAATCCATCAGTCGTTTAACTGAGTAACTGAAAATAAATCTTTGGTAAGTAATTGCTTCCTTTCTGTGTTTTTATATAATTTTGAATTGAAAATTAGATTGTACCCCATATTTCAGGCTACCAGGATTTGCTGCTTTTCTTTGCTGAATTTAAGACCAGTTAAGTTTTGGGTGACTGTTTTGTGTATGTGTGTTGCTGTTTTTTTTTTTTTTTGGGGGGGGGTAGTTTCAGTTTCTCAGGTCTCTTTGATTTTGCTCACAACCTTTCTCAAGAAGACAGGCTGCCAGACAGAGTTATTTCAAAGTCCTGCAACAACAACTTGTCCTGTAGTCTGGGGTTTTGACCTTCTCCTTGTGACAACTTTATTTTTGGTAGCTCTCAGTCACAGTGTCATCAGATTTCTGAGGGTGATTTAAAAAAAAAAAGAGCCTTGTTGCTCATTGATGACTCCTGTTGTTGGAAAAGTGTGTTTCTTTATGTGTGTTCAGTCATTTTGCAAGAGGAAGCTCACATGCGGAACGTGAGAGAAGAAACAGTTTGGTCAGATGATTTACAGTTTTAATTGTAGCGGCTGACTGATCCCATGACCCAGGAACGCATCATCAAGCATAAAGTCTGCTCTCTCGCGTTACTTCAGACTTTATTCATGCAACCTGCTTGGCTCTCCTCACGCTTGCTTCCTCAAATGTGAATGTTTGGAGTGACGGACCAAAATGCCAGTTTAAAACAACACGAAGCTCAGCAGCTGCAGTCGGCTTGGATTCACGTCTTTGCAATGAGTCAGATTTTTGTTCCCATATTTTTATTAAAAGATCAACATTATGGCTGCAACAAACAATTATTTCATCCGTTAGTCTCCTCGTTGCGTTTTAGGTTAATCATTTTTTTTTCTATTAAATGTTTAAAAATCGCGAAAAGCACCAGTCGCCAAGTGAGTGTCCGAAAGAGAAAATCAGTTTGCTATCACATAAGACGAAGGAGAGCTCCAAATCCTCACATTAGTAAATGTTTGCTATTCTTTCTTGTTTATTCACTTTGTTGTTTAATCAGTTATTAAGTAGCGGTTGATTATTTTGCTTTTGTTCAGCTGCAGTAATATACAGAACAGTAAAACTCTTTTACCTAAGTAAAGTCTAGACTGCAGGATCACATTTGCCTCCGAATTATAAAGGATAAAGAAAAGCAGCAGCAGTGAGTGAGTCAGCTAACCACTTGATTTGGTGATCATTTTCAGCTTCATCCAATCAAAATATCCAGAGAAATGTCAGTGAAACAGCGTCTTTCGTGTTGCGTATTTGCAGGCAGCCACAATGCTGCCAGGATATGACGGGGCTCAGAGCTGCTGCAGCGCAACAGGCTGGGACCTGAGCAGCGTGTCATCCGAATGATTCAAACCGTTCTGCCCCCTGTAGTTCACTTGTTTTCGGTGTTAGTAGGTCACTGTGTTGTTCAGTTACATTCCTTTATGGTTCCTCTGTGATAACAGCCCTGCCACAGTCGGGAGGGGGGGAGGAGGGCAGAGCACTCAAACACACTTCAAAAACACATGAGAGTTTCTGTTTGTTCTTATACTGACTTCATAGAAAGATTGGTGAGGGGTGGTTTATGAAAGAAACTGAAACGGAAAGAAAGCAAAAGTGGCCGACTGGATAACACAAGCACGGTTCATTACGAAGGAATCTGCGTTTTTCAACGCTTTGTCAGGAGCAATATTTGAACAATACATTGTTGAAGCATTTTAGTCAGTTTTTAGAGAAGATTTTAGAATTTTTTTGACACATTCTCAGACGCCCACAGTGTTTTATCTGGCTGACCTGCTGCAAGTTTATTTTTGTACTTTATTTCATTTTCCCACCGCTGTCTGTTTACGCTCACATGATAAATGAAGACTCTGTACTGACAGCGGGGTCGCGATGTTACGACACAGGGGTTTATCGTGTGTTTACAGAGCAGTGGGTCGGTCGAGGTTGGTGGGTTAAGATGTTATTCTGCCAGGCTGTCTGCTACGGTAACAGACAGGAAAAACCAAGTCTGAGAATGAGAGCCTGTGCGTCTTATTACACAATTATTAGATTATATAATCTTTTTATGACACAAACAACAGGTGTTTCCAGCCCCTCACCATGACCTCTATAACACTCAGACATCATGGCTTCATGTAGTCGTATGTAATTTGTGTATGATTCTGTGGTTTCATCACTTTATGAGTTGCACTCATTATTGTGGACATTTTGAACGTGAGTAGAAGTCCACACATGTGGCAAACAAAAGCCTTGAACAACATATCAGTGGTTTGTAATTGACTGTCTTACGTGTGCAGGCGACCTGTCCCTTCGGAGGCTTTCTGACAGGGTGCTGGATTTCAACAACACACAAAAATGTCCCGGAAGCAACAACAACATTCAGACCAGCATCAGCTTCCAGTGTGGGAAAACCATGGTGAGACTCAAACACACACACACACACACACACACACACACACACTTGTTTTTAAATGGATGATTTGTGGTGATTTCCAGGAGGGTTTAGTCTAATGTGTGAGGGACATGTGGTGGCCTCAAGGTTAGAGAAACAGGCTTGCGACTGGAGAGGTTGTCAGGATGAATCCCAGAAGATAAATCTGTGAGGACAGTTGGCACAGTTCCCACATCACCATTACCCTATCATTAATCAATAGCTGAGTATTTCTTATAGATTGATTTGTTCGAGTCTGTCAGTTAACGCCTGGTCTACATTGTCTCTTCTGCACATCAGAAGCTTATTGTTCAGCTGTGGAAAACCTGAGGAGTTGAAGATTTTTTTTTTCTGATCAGGAAGATCAGTACAAGCCAAAACTGACTTGTTTTAGGATATTTGGCCAGGTGATCAGGTTTCAGTAGCCTAGATTCAGCTGTTGATCGAGTTGTTCTGCAGATGAGGTTTAATGCACGTCAGCAGTGATATTTGTTACGTGCTACAAAATAATAAAAAATGCTGAACTTTGCACGAGCTTTAACTTCCACCATGAACATGCACTTTCACTGTTGCGCAATATTGAGCACTTGTTAATGTGTGCTGTAGGGCTGTAGTCAACTGAAATTCTTTTTGTACTTGCACTTAATCTCTGGATAACTAAAAATGCTCTAATTTGGCTTTGATGCAGCCGTCGTTCTCTGATCCCACTCTCTCTGCCCTCGCCGGAGGAGCTGATGGACCATTAAGACCATTAAAACCATTCAGAAGTGCTTTTCTCCACGTTACAGTGAAACTAGAAATTGTCCGACCGGGGAGAATTTGTAATTTGCGTTTTCTGCGTGATGACTTGGCTGATGTTGGATTGAAACAAAGATTAAACTCCTCTCGTCATGTTTCAGCTTTCAGTTGACTCATATTTCCATGAGTTCTTTTCTCTGAAACCAATAGTAAGCAGCTGTCAGCAACATTTTCAAAGGAACTGAACCTGTGAATAGAAATAAAGCTGAAAAATGTCACCTGCCGTGTATTTCTGCTCACTTGAGTCCATAGTGTGTGTCTGCGGTTTCAGGGTTTGACACAGTGGTGGGTTGACATTAACGTGTCATTTCCTGTCAAGTCTCGAAGATGAGTTTTCAGTAGAGGTTAAGTTATTAAGTTAAGCATTTTCATAGCAGAATTTTTTTATGAAACTCATTTTGGTATGTAAAAATACTAAACTATGAGAACCTTGCAAGGGCGCTTATTTGCTTCTCCCGAAGAATGTTATTGCACAAGTAAGCAAATGAGACGAGTTGTTAGGGTCTCTTTCATTTGTCTTCATTTTAATAGGAAAAAATCTTTTTTTGAGTTACGTCTCTGTCATGTGGAAAAACAACAAAAATCTGGATTAAAATTGCGAAACGTTTGGAAAAAAATTTTCGAGATTTTAGAATTTGCTTAAGAGAAATTTGCATTGCTTACGTTCATATTTATTTGCTGCTGCTTCTCTTTGTGCTTTTCTTGGTGTGTTTGTGCAGGATGTAAGACCACCGGCAGAAATGCTGTGGGAGGTGTGTGAAGAATAAACACAGCAATGCGAGGGTTCATAGTGTACTTTTTGTTAGCATTTTAGCCTTGATAAAGCTCTAACTCTGGGATTCTCCTGAGGCAAAAGTTCGGCCTTCGTGCTAAATGGTCCCTTTATTCGCCTGTGTGTCAAATGGCTGCCGTCATGTCATTTATTGTTCCTTGGCCGCTTCCTCCACAGCTCTGTAATGTTTCCGTCTCTCACATCAACGTGAAACTGTCGGTCTTACTCATGTTCCTGTGTTTGCGTACCACAGGGGACCCCAGAGTTTGTCGCTGTGTCGCAGTGTGTGCATTACTTTGAGTGGAGGACCTACGCCGCCTGCAAGAGTGATAAATTCAAACCACACAAAGAGGTACGTGGTGGAACATTGGCTGGACGGCTCGGAAGTGTTGTGATGCGTGTCTGTTCTTAGGAAAGAATGAGCCGGAGAGGCGATGAAGAGGAGCCGAGCCGTCTTCCCACTCTTGTGTTTATCAGAATAAAAGTCGTGTCACATGTTGTCACAGCGAAGCAAATAATGCGAGCAATTGAGGTCATTAAACACAAACCGGCTGTTTTAGCCACAGACTCAGAAGAGAAACAGGCTGATGTGTTTGTCAAAATACAATCTTTGACCTTTTCACACATTCACGTAGGAACAAAGTGTTTGATGTTTTTTGTGCTTTTATAAAGATTTAATTAAAAATGAATAATATGACTGCTGATCTTTAAATAATTTTGAAAAAATCTCTAATTGGAAGCCCTCTAATAGTATTAAAATTACTTCTCGTACCCTCACAAGGTACTACATTAACTGAGAGTTTATTACACGTCAGAGGGGACTTTGATTACATGCTGGCACGTTCCTACAGACCTGTTCAGTGTTGGATAGAACCAGGATGTCCCAGCAGGCAGTTTTAAGGAGGGTTTTCTTGATTTTTCAGGAGCATCTGAGAATAACTTCTAGCGTTTTCCTCTATAAGTGTAACTTCGAGTGATGATGAAAACATGTCAGTGCCGCAGTCCGACGCTCCTTCCTCTGTTGTCCAGGTGCCCTGTTATGCGTTTGACTCGGACGGTAAGAAGCACGACCTCAGCCCTCTGATCAAATTAGGCGATGGCTACCTGGTGGACGACGGTGACGACAACATCGACTTCTATATCAACATCTGTCGAAGTCTCAGTGAGTACCTGCGGGAGAAGAGCTGATGATTGGATGAATAAGTGTCTAGTAAATCTGAGCTGGTGATTGTCTATCGGGGAACTTCTGCAGCACCAAAGCTTCAGCGTTGCTCCTGTCAGTTGTATTTCATACACAAACATACTTTTTTTTGGCATCACCTCATATCCTTTGTCATCTTCTCTCAGACCAACCAGACAAATCCTGTCCTGAAGACTCTGCAGCCTGTCTGGTCACCAGTCAAGGCTCCTTCAACATGGGCTCTCCCACCAAACAGCTGGAGCTGGTGTCCAGTGACAGGTATCTTCATGATGGGTGCTTCATGAGAGACTCACATCTGTCACCTGACGTGCCTTATGTTTGAATTAGAATCAGCTTGACAGTTGTCCACACTGTGCTGACGTTGTGTCTTTATTGTCCAGACAGAAAACTTTATTGCACAGCGTTTATTGTCACCAAATAAAAAGACAGTTTTCCTAAATGTTTTCACACGTTTCTTGTCCCCCCTCAAGACTGAGGTTACAGTATGAAGTCAGTGTTGGTTCGTCTCCTCCGGCCTTATGCAATGGGCACACTCCTGCTGTCGCCATCACTTTCATCTGTCCGTCAAGTAGACATTCGGTAGGTCACACACGCACACACACACACACACACACACACTCTCATACTCTCTGTTTGATCTCAGCCAGGTTTTTAGCCAGAAGCTTTACTAAAAGTGTCATTTTGCTTCTCAGAGCAGCACTCCTAAGATGACGGCCGAGCTGAACTGTCGTTACGAGGTGGAATGGGTGACCGAATACGCATGTCACAGAGACTATCTGGAGAGCCATACTTGCAAACTGACCAGCGACCAGCATGACCTGTCCATAGACCTAACACCTCTCACGCTGAGCTGTAAGTAGAGGGGCCAGACTCCAGACAAGACCTGTCAAGGATTTGTTGTTGCATCTTTACATTTTTATGCTTTCTTATTTTCTCTTACTTTGAAATGCTCACATACATAATTTTTTTGTGTTTGATATGTGCTCTGGATGCTCTGTTAGGAAGTGGTTAAATAATGTCTTGAACACGTCCTCATTCCTCAAACTGGTTCTTACATGGTAGAAGACCACACAAGCGCAGAAGCAGTTATTTCTTCCTTCTGGAAACCCCAGCTAGCCAACTATTGACACATGAAACTAAGGTTAATTATGCTTAATAAACATCTGTTTTTTTAAATGAAAATAAAGCTCAAACGTTCCTTCCCTCTTGCATTTTCTGCAATTCCCTTTTCAGCTCATAGGCTCATAGTGCTTTTTATATCACATTTAGAGGAAGTAGCTTTATGAGCAAACTAGGCTGGCCTTCCGGGTTCCTAGCCAGCTCAGTGTTAGTAACAGAAAAAGCCTTTTCCACATGTTATTACAGTCTGTGCTCCGTCTGTGTGTGCTGTGGGGTAGGCCAGGTGCTGCCCACTGCTGGCCCTCAGAGGCAGCAGTAACTCCAATAGTTAGAGTACAATAATTTGTTTTGTGTGGTAATTCACAAAATTAGTTATTTTTATATGTAAAATTAAAATGCACAACTTCAGTGACCATTTCCATGTTGGAATATCACCACATTTGTGTTTTTCCACTGTCAGCTCGTTCCATCGGGACGCAGGGACACAAAATTTATGAGTTTGAAACAAAAATGTAACGTGGGAGACAACCCTGTGCCGGCAAAAGCTATGATGGATTCATAATAGCAGGCAGTGTGTCGAATGTGGTGAAATCTCATCATATCTTGTCTTGTCACAGCCAAGTCAAAAGAGAGACATGCGGTCCACTGAGACTCACAGTACAGTGATGATGATGATGATGATGAGTCAGCCTAAACCTTTCTGTGCCATTTTGTGTTTGTAGCTACAGATCATCCGTACTATGCACATTCCAATCCCAGTGGTGGGAGTGAAAGCTACATCTACTACCTGAACGTGTGCGGAGCGGTCCCCACTGACGAATGTGGCGACGACAAGTTCATATCGTCCTGCCAGGTGAAGGAGTCTGGAGACGTGAAGAAGGTGGCTGGAAAATATCAGAACCAGACACTACGGTAATGTGTGAATGAAAGCCTGCGTGAGGAAAAATACTGCCTTAGCAAACACTGTAATCACAACAGCTTGGACAGGAAACATCCAATAAGCATTTAGAAATTTCTATTTTTGATACTTCTAACTGTGTTTTTCCTCTTCTGTCCGTGTTTGTCTTTTCATCTGTAGTTATTCAGATGGAGATCTGACTCTGATCTACCCGGAAGGCACCACATGCTCCTCCGGCTTCCAGAGAATGACAATAATCAATTTTGAGTGCAACAAGAACGCATGTGAGACAGACAAGTGTTCGCCCAGTGTGCATGTTGTCTCTTTGGCACCACCCAGTGGTAGCATCAATAATTACATTGTAACAGACAGCAAGAGACACGCGATTTGTATAATCTCAGAGATTAACCACAGGGACATGAGTAATTTTTATTTTTGCATTAAACTAATGAACCCAAAGGAACATTACATTTACAGGTTAAAATAAGAAAATAAAATGTGACTGACTCTAATATTCTACGTGTATATTAGAATCAGGATATTGGTATGGTGTCATTAAAGTACGACAAATTGTATTTTTAATACTTTTATTGAATTGTATTTTTAAAACTTTTAATGTCTCACGGGGAGGCTGAATGATTTGTGCATTCTTACTGTCACTTTGTACAGTTTCAAGATTGTTTCATTAAGTAGTTTGACAGGTGGAATCGTGTCAAAACATTATTAATGTGTGTCAAACTTTGTTAATCCTGAATTCATGGCTCGTGTTATTTTCCACAGCCAACGGTGGACGGGGGAATCCAGTTTTTTCTGGGGAGACAGACTGCACTTATTACTTTGACTGGGAGACGGCTTTCGCTTGTGTCAAAGAGAAGGAGGATCTGCTGTGTCGAGTCCGAGACGGCCACAAACACTATGACCTTTCACCCCTCACAAGATACAATGGTGAGTTTAACAGCTCGCTGTCAGACTGGGGGGAGGCAGACTGTCTACTGTCACTGGTCATCTCATTTTATTTATCAACAGGGCTTTGAGACTGGCCCCTTTTCCAAGCTGTTTGTCCTTGCTAAATGTGTACAGCTGAAAAATCACCTTCCACTCTGTCTCTGTGTGTTGCTTCAGGGTCAGATGTCAGCAGGAACTGGGAGGCGGTGGATGCTCAGTCCCCGAAGTCGAACTCGCGTTTCTACCTGAATGTCTGTCACAAAGTCATCCAGTCAGGAGCCGCTGCTGGCTGCCCGGTGAATGCGTCCATCTGTGCCGTGGGTAAGAGTCTCCTCGAGGATGTGAGTTTGCAAAGACGGAAGGAATTAGACCGTTTCAGGTGGCATCAGGGTGTAGGGAAGTCAAGCTGTAGTTTTAAAAACTTTGTCAGATTGTGAAAATCGTGTCCCTCTTCAGGTAAGGACCAAAAGGCCATCAGTCTGGGCAGTTTCCTCTCGTCTCCTCAGAAGAGTAAAATAGGAAATGACATCAGACTGGTTTATACCGATGGAAGTTTTTGCATCAACAAAAAGACGAGGATCCAAACTATCCTGACCCTCAAGTGCAAACCAGGTAGGTTGAACAGAGATAAGTAGCCATGAAATGTATTTCTCACTGATCTTTTCTTCTCCCATTTCTGTTTGACTGTGATATTTCTGTTGCTCGCCTTACATTTTTCTTCTTTCGTCTACTTGCAGGAGATCTGGAGAGCGCTCCCATCCTCCGTAGCATTTCGTCTGACGGCTGCGTCTACGAACTGGAGTGGTACACTGCTGCCGCCTGCGTCCTCTCGAAGACGCAGGGAGACGACTGCAAGGTGGAGGATGTTCAGGCTGGTGAGACGCGTCTCTAATTCCTCTCTTGGTTTTAGGAAACATTTGTTACACTCACAGAAAAGAAGCAAAACCTTCTGTGAGGTCGTTTCTCAGCTTCCTCAGCTCTGCCACCTGGTGGCGATTTCCAGATCTTCAAACTTCCACTCCTTTATGTCTTGTGCGAGTTGTTGAACTCACATGGGGATCATTAAAAAGGCTACCTGATTTGTCCTGCTGCATTCGTCCCAGCAGGCCAAACGCTGCCGAGAGTTGCCTTTGACTCCCCCAGTCCTCCTCTCTAACTGGCCTCTGTCGCTCCACAGACCTCTCTTTCAACTTGTCGCCTCTCTCCAAAGCCAATGGTGGCTTCTACAACCTGACCAGCGGCAACTATGTCTACTACATTAATGTGTGTGGTCCTGTCCAAACTGCCAGCTGTCCTGAAAAGGCCGGAGCATGTCAGGTCGAACAGAAGTAAGAACAAGCCCTCTACGTTCAAGCAGCATGAATTTCCTTACAAGCACAATCTTATCCCTGCGCATTAGTGTTAAATCTGCCTGTCAGTATGTGGTATGTTCGCATGTCAAATGAATTATGATTTTTTTTTTCTTTTCTCCCTCATCTACTTCAGGTCCTGGAGTCTTGGGGAAGCGAACTCCCGTCTGTCGTACTACGATGGCCTGATCCAGCTGACCTACAGTAACGGCTCCCAGTACAACGACGAGCAACACACTCGCAGATCCACGCTCATCTCCTTCCTCTGTGACCCTGATGCTGGAGCTGGACAACCCGATTTCCAGGTAAACTGCTTTCATACTCTTTTGCCTCATCGTTGTAATTTTTCAATGAGTGGCTGCACTTTTGGAAATTTTCTTTATGGGTCTCCATAGTTGCCGTATTTTTCACGTCACCTGAAAAAGCTCTGCTCATCTATAAACTTTACTCTTGTCCTTATCTCATGAATCCAGGTGGAAGACAAGTACACGTATAACTTCCGCTGGTATACATCCTACGCATGTCCTGAAAGGCCTCACGAGTGTTTGGTGACAGATACCAAGACTCTTGACCAGTACGACTTATCCAGGTAACGTGTCAGTCCAGCATGAGACGTTACTGTAGCTGACCAGCTCCTCGTCCTCCTCTTCCTAACTTTCTACTTGCTTTCTTCTGCCTCCAGCTTGTCACGCTCCACATCCAGTGGCAACTGGGAGGTCATGGATTTGTCGGACCCCATGAACCGGAGGAAGTATTACATCAACATATGTCGGCCTCTCAACGCTGTACCGGGCTGTGACCGCAGCGCCTCCGTCTGCCAAGTGAAGTACATATACGAGCAGGTCTGTAACAGCTGGAAACACTATGTGGAAAACACAAAGAAAGAGAAATAGGAGTGATTTGTGTGCTTATGCCCACAATGTCTCCAGCACTGTTCCTGTGACTGAGATCGTTCACTTGTAATGTGTTGTGTTACGAAGAGGTATATCAGATTTTTCCAAAGGGCGTGTGTGCTTCACATTGAACTCAAACCCTCCTGTGATAATTCTCGGTCTAGTTAATATTTTAATGTCCTCCTCCATTAATTATCCTCATTTACAGTTTTGCCTCGGATACTCAGTGTTTGTTTAGTTCCCGTCTTTAAAAAGGGCAAAGTTGCCAGTGTTCACCGAGTTCATATTAAACAGCCAGTGAATGTGATAGCTGATGAGAAACACAAATCTCTGGCTGAAACTTGAAAATTTCCCTCAGGATGAATCTGAGGGAAGAAAGCTGCTCAGTATGCACAGTGAAATAAATGTGTGTCTTAAATGAGATTCAGCAGCTGTTCCCTCTGTCCTCAGGGCTCCTCGAAGGAGGACGTGTCAGTCAGCAACATGGGGGTTTCCAAGCGGGGGCCGATCATCGAGGGCCGGGACAGGCTGCTGCTGGAGTTCACAGACGGCTCTGTCTGCATGTCGGACGGCCAGAAGCTCGCATACACAACACGCATCCACCTGGTCTGCTCCAGAGGATCACAGGTGAGTCTGGTTCAGATAGTAAAGTGGCGCACAGCCCCCTCCCCCCCATGTGTCTGAGATGTGACTCCCTTTGTGCTCCTCGCCGTGTAGTCAACAGGCCTTCGGTTCTTGATGCTCCAGAACTGTACGGCCACGTTCAGGTGGGAGACCAGGGCGGCCTGTGCCATCACCACCACCAAGAACAATGTGAGTTAACCTGTTTTACTGCTTGTTCTCATCTCATCCTGGTTAACTTATTTATGCTCAGGGATAAGACAACAATTTGGAAAGATTGAAACAAACAAACAAAAAAAAAGTTTGGCTCAGATGATTTATTTGTGTCTCAGAGCTGTGCTGTGGTGGACCCCAACACTGGCTTTGAGTTCAACCTTCAGCTTCTGGCCTCTGAGACTGGATACAAGACTAAGGCAAACGGAAAAGACTTCCTGGTAAGACAGCCAGCGGTGAATAACATCCACCAAATGCAGCTCTTATTGTTGATTAAATGTATTTGTGTGACGATGTGACGGTTCTGTAATTTAAGAAAATTATCCCCCATCAGGAAGAAAATTACTTACTTTTGTTCAGTAAAGGAACAGTTTCTTTTGTTTGTTGTATTGACTGATTGATTCAGCTTAGCATAGCAGTAAAGAAGCTCCAGCCAGAAGCTTGTATTGTTTGTTGTTACTGTTGATTTAACTCAACAGCCTTTGTTTTTTTGGGGGGAAATAACGTCGTTTTTCTCCTTCTGTTAACTTTTCCTCTTTTAATCATGATGTTTGAAACAACTCTCTTCCAAACTGGAACAAAAGTGAAATCCCCACTACTTGCCGCCCTGTAGGTGAATATCTGCACGGACGTGACAGAGTGTGGACAGGGCATGGCTGGCTGTGAGCTGGAGGACGGGCATCCCGTCAGCCCGGTGGGGGTGGAGAAGACCCTCCAGTACTCCACCGATGGCCTGCTCAAACTAACATACAAGGGACCCCTGGATGATCCCACAGGTACCAGCAACACAACGATCAGCAGCTGAGTGCACTGTGTGATCAGCTGTGGCAACTACACTTTGAGTTGATATAACCAGTAAGATCCTCCTGATTGGTCAGTACCAGCTTACCTGTAGGCAGAGACCTGATTCTTTCTTTTCCAAAGCACTTGTTCATAAACCAGAAAGACTCATGTCAGTATGCACTCAAATAGTACTTGGAGAAAGTGACTTTGAAGGAGAAGTGAAACTTGAATTTGTATACATAAATGTAGACTGTGAGCTATTGTGCACATTTTTCTAAACCATTTTTGGTCACAATAAGAGAACTAAGGTCCATTCAGTCCGGCGTTGATTAAATACCATTAAGGATGTAAGACTTTACGACATTCAGTATTTGATGAAGCTCGTCATGCTTTTGGTTCTTGTGTTCCTGTCAGAAACTGGAAGCTAGGCAAACTAGCGTTTGGATCAAATAAGCCTGCACAAACACAAAGGATGTAAATACAGATGTCTTAGTAAAAAATTAATTTAGATGTCAGCTGGGCTTTAAATTTGGACTTTAATTTCCTCGACTTTCCTGCACTTTCTTTCATCTTTCCAATGAAATTTTCCTTCTTCCTCAGCGACGCGAGACACCTTCACCATTAATTTCGTGTGTGATCCAAACTCTCACCCTGGTTCATTAAAACTGCTGCGTGAGGACCTGAGTTCTTTACCTGACCACGTAGTCCACGATGTCTTCTTTGAGTTCTCCACTGCCCTGGCCTGCATTCCTGCTCCGGTTGACTGCCAGATCATTGGTATGAACACGCAGACACAAAACTCTCATACGCATAGCGAAGTATGAGCGGTGAAGTAGTTTTCTGCAGATCACCTGGTTAGCTTTTGCACAACAGGTAAAACACAGCTTGTTTTGTAAAGCAGGACTCTCTTACCTGTAGATTCCCATGGTAACGAGTATGACCTGAGACACCTGATCCGTGATGGAGACGACAGCCCCTGGATAGCCATAGAAACGGATTCGGTCAAGTCACGCAGTTTTTACATCAACGTCTGCAAACCTCTCCCGACTCTGAAAGAATGTCCAGGTCAGTGTGCTCATCCATAACTAAAGCAGAACTTCTAACACCTGCTTGACTCAATGACATTGCTGACTCACTGACATTACATTAATGACATCTATGTATTGTGCTGCAGAGATATTTGCTGAACTCACGCTAACGAGCTAGCCCCAGCTCGCCCTGTCCAGTACCTTAGGCAATAGTCCAGTAGCGCCCACGTGGTGTCCAGGGACAATGAAACACTTGTAGCGGGTTTTTTTTGTTTTTCTCTCCAGTGGGTCCTTTGGGTGCTTGTGCCGTGATTGATGGAAAGAGTTCCAACCTGGGATACGTCCAGTCCAGGCCGCAGGCAGCAGAGGACGGCTCTATTAGCATCGTCTACCAGAACGGAGACCCGTGTGGTTCCACATCCCGCTACTCAACACGCATCATCCTCCAGTGTGATGACAAACCAGTGAGTATCAGAGCATTCGCTGTGACCTTTTGGTCCGAGCTGTTTTCCAGCGTTATCAGTTAGTAGCGAGGCAGCGCATGTGCTCTGTCTGTGTCCAATGGGATGCGTTCATGCACATTATTAGGTGTGGGTCACCAGTGTTGTGGCATAAGACACAAAGACTGCAGTTAAATTCTCATTCCATGAGAAGCCAGGAATTACAACCTTAACAACTAGCCCAAGACATGCAACTAACCCATAGCATCACCAATAATTTTGTGTATGTGTGTGTCTTCTTCCAGGGCTCCCCCATGTTTGACCGTCAAGATGGCTGTGAGTATGTCTTCATCTGGAGGACATCTGAGGCCTGCCCCATCAGGAAGTCTCAAGGTAACAACACGAGTCTGTGTGTGAGACCTGTGGATGTCAATATTTTAAGATTAACACTGCTGCTATTGGATAATCTTTTCAAAAATATTCAGGTAGAAGTGTCATATCATAATGAAGCTTCAGTTGAACAACAATTAAAACTTGATGAGCCTCACTTCACTAGCTTGTCCTCCCAGGTGATAACTGTCGGGTTCATGACCCCAAGAGTGGCTACGAGTTCAACCTGAACTCTCTGAAGGGTAAAGATTACCAAGCCAACAACAATAAGTACATCTACCACCTGTCGATCTGTGAGGGGCTCCAGGGAGACGTCTGTACCCGCAAAGACACCGGCGGAGAAGCTGTCTCCTCCTGCCAGGTGTATGGAACAAATCAGAAGATTGGAGGTACAGAACTGATAAAACCACCAAGACCAGCTGAATATTCTGATATCTGATTTTGGAACACCATATGTATGAATTTGTGTCCTTATTCTTGTGTTTATCCTTGTGTCCCATGTGACATGTGGGTGCAGGAATGGCAAACCAGGTTCTGAGTTATGTAGGAGACCAGCTCATCCTGAACTACACTAATGGAGAGACCTGCCATAAGATCTATCAGAGGTCCACAGAGATCTACTTCTCCTGTCACCCCGACCGTCATCCTGTGAGTTTCACGCATACACTCAAAGACAGCTGATCTCCCAGCAAATTTATTGCAAGTATATTTTTATGGTCTGTTTGCACGTGAAACGAATGGACGGATGTGAAAGGCTGCAAGTGATCGATTTGTTTGCACTGAAAACTGAAGCGCACGTCCTGGTAGATCTAAATCCTTGCCGCATCTATGTTTTTGCTAACATTCATTTAGCGTTTCTTTGTAGATAGATAGATAGATAGATACTTTATTGATCCTGAGGGAAATTCAAGATTAAATAAAAATGCAGAGCTCTCTGCGCACTGCGTGATCCTCCCACTCACTGGAAAGGTTGCGTGTCCTCTGTATAAAGCACTGAAAAGCATCTCGGCTATGTAGCGACGGCCACTAACTGTGTGCTCTGTTAATTCACTTGTTAAGGGAGTGCCCGAGTTTATCAAGGAGACTCCGGACTGTACCTACCTGTTCAGCTGGCCCACCGCTCTGGCCTGCATCCCAGTCAAAACCACCAGCTGCTCTTACAAGTAACAGTCCTCTTCCACCTCCCACATGTCACCCTCCTCTTACTGCTTGTCCTCTTATCTTCCTCTTCGTGCTTCTCTTGTAATGTTTTTCAGTAAAGTCTTCTTTTAGGTGTACTTGTACACTTCAGTCTTCTACTTCACATTTGTTTAGCTTTATACTTTTTATATTTTTCTGATATTTCTGAAGTGCTTTGTATTAATTGAAGCACACTGATTCACACACGCTTAGTGTGACAGTCAACATCCTACAGGGAAGTTTTCAAAGACGTTTTACAAAGATGTTTTTTTTATTCATCTTCTCAAGTGATTTACAGAATGCCTATTTGTTGAGTAATGGATCAGCGTTTTTTGTTGTTTTTTTACTCGTCTTTATCTGCACCAAGCATCACAGTCGCAGTATAATCCATTACTGTAAATTGTCTCTGTCTGACCAGACAACGGTGACAATGTGATGAGCAACACTTAAACATCCACAACAACACAATTCAGTTGCTGTAGCATAATTAGCTGTGCAGAAATGTGCACAGACTTTGAACACCCCCCCGTGTGTCTGTTCTGTCGTCAGTGATGATCGGGGTCACTGGTACGACCTCTCCCCTCTGGCTATGGACTCTCGGAACTGGGAGGTGGAGCCCTCAACAGACGACACGCAGAAAACATTTTACATCAACGTCTGCAGGTCGCTGGTGCAACAGGGAGGTCAGTGTGTATGCTCGTGTTCTTTGTTCATACAGCATCCTTGAAAATAAATCCAGTTAAAATTCAAATTTGACGCTGTGCTCCCCGTCCGTGACAGGTTCATGGAAGTGTCCCTCCAGTGCAGCGTCCTGTCTGAAGGTCGGAGATGAGTATATGAGTCTGGGGCAGGTGGAGTCCGGTCCCACGTGGGACAGAACTGTCCTGAAGCTGCGGTACACCAGCGGCCAAGCCTGTCCTGACGGAAGCCGCAACAGGAGCACCATCATCCGCTTCAAGTGTGACAAAGACAAAGTGGTGAGGGACCCACAGAGACTCATATATGCTATTTAGTCAAATCAAGACATGCCTTTTTTTTATGGGGCTGCTTTTCAGGGTTTGGGTTCAGCCCCTAACTCCTGAGCTCCATAAAGACATGTTTGGATGACTCACAAATGCTCTACTGCATGAATGGGCACAAATTCCCACAGAAACACTCCAACATGTTGTGGAAAGCCTTCACAGAAGAGTGGAAGCTGTTATATATACCAACTCCATATTAATGTTTATGTATTTAGAATGTGGTCTGATGGTCACATGTCCCAGTACTTTTGTCTATATAGTGTATGTTGCAGACATATCCATACAGTCTGAAGAGATCCTCCTTTACTTGACTGACTGGAGTGAGCTTTTACTGGTGCAACATTGAAAACAAAGTTAGATTTTGTTGTGGTCGAGTGAAGGAGAGAAATAAAACTCTCCTTTACTAATATTTTCAGGATGGTTATGTTCTGTATCTGGGTCTGGATACATTTTTCATTTAAATTCATATTCATATGCTGCTGTCTGTTTTTTGTTTTGTTGTTTTTGTTTATAAATCTGTCATGGATGTAATCTGCCTGATTTTCACAATGGAAAAATTCTTTATTATTTCCTTATTAGTTCCTTAGCTCCTATTTGCATCGTACTTCCTGGTCCATTTTTTGTTTTTTAAAAATGTTGTGCTCTTTTTAAAACAGTGTGGAACTCGTTTATAAATGAATCTTAAGCCTCTGCAGTTTTTTACCTTTTCTCGTGTTGAGGACACCAAGACACTGCAGGAGGTATGAGTGTTTCTTTAAGTGGTGTTAACATATGTGTCCCTGTCTCCCAACAGGACTCCAGGCCTACTCTGATCTCTTCCATTGAGGACTGTGTGTACACTTTCCTCTGGTTAACAGCCGCTGCCTGCCCTCTGAACAGCATCCAGCACGACGACTGCAAGGTCACCAATCCTGCCACAGGTCTGACATCCAAACAAATCATTTTACTGTGCCGTGATGATAGAAGCTGTCCAGGTGTAGTGTTCAAGTCAGGACAGGACAAACCTGGTCTGTCTCCTCTCCTGCAGGTTATTTGTTTGATCTCAACAGCCTGACAAAGGAAGGGGGTTACACTGTGTACGATCATCAGGACCACAGGAAGATGTTCCGCATGAACGTCTGTGGAAACGTGACCAACACCGGATGCAGCCCTGACAGCGGTACGTACATCCGTCCAGTGACCGAGTCCTCTTTCGGTTGTCGACTGAGACGCTGGCTCAGAACTAACGTCGTTCCTTCCTCATTCTGAGCTCAAACAGCAATGAGGTAACTTGTGTCTCTGTCAGTTTAATGGCACGAGTTGCAAAGTCAGCATTAAAAATTCGCTTTTTTTTTTTTTTGTTTGCTGCGATATTTTGTTTCTCAGATCAATCCTTCTCAAACTGAGGTATCGATCTGTTTAATGTTTTATAGCGTCTCATGTTTCAATTACCAGAAACTGAAAATGTGCACAAAGTTAATAAAAATAAAATCACATATTTGTTCCAAAGCCAGCACGCAACATTCCTTCAGCCAGGCTCAAAGGTCACTTGTCTACGTCAAGTGTGTGCGCATAGAAACCACATGGCAGGCAATCAGATCAGCCTTTAACTAGTCTGAGCTAAATGTTTTTGTTTTCAGACTGTGAAGCTGCAATGGAATCAGCTTTTAACTAGACAGAACTCCTCCCTGTAGTTCACTGAGTGGTCCACGTTGATTTTCAGAGGTGGTTTCACGCCTCATGGTGAAAACTCACGAGTTTACGAGCTTTAAGCTTTGAAGCAAATCCCTACGAGACGTTTCTGCTTGGAAATGTCATTTGTTTGACGAAGATGCAGGTGTTTAAACAAGATGAGGACGTCTGCATTGGGGCAGCTGTCTAAGTCCTTATTCTACCTGAGCATGAAGTCATCCCAGCTTTAACTGGAAGAGAAAACTGTCTGAAAGAGGACAGAACAACACGGGTCTTCAGCCTCCACAGCTCCTGCAGGCTGCTCAGTCACGGTTTAAAAGGTTAAAACACAAGAGCTTCCTCATAAAGATGTTTAGAATTGTTTCCTACTTATTCCAATAAACTGAATAAACTTGGGATGAATCTAATTTTCAAACCGTAACGACACGTCCAGAGAGGGAAGAATTCATTCACTTCACTCCTGGTTACTGTTTAGTCTCGATCAGATGGTTTATGTAACAGTGAGGACGTGATGGGAACAGAGGAAGACACCCAAAATTCCACTACATTAAGGGTGAATTTATACTTAATCTGTATCAGAATGCACAGTGTACTTGTCACTGAAATCTGTGAGATAAACTTAGCAACAAAAAGCTGCTGGAAGAGAATTTATTCGGCAAACTTAACAAAGAAGTGCACATTTTTTTATTCCGAACGCTTATGATCTGCCTGAAAGAACTATTTCTATTTCTATTCTATTTTATTATGTTCAGTTTTTCTATGCATGTCTTTGGCACAAACACAAAGTGCAGTTTGGTACTTAAATTGTTAAAATGTAAGTTTTTCAAATATCTGAATGCATCTTGTGTTGCAGCTGTGTGCATTAAGGATGCCCGCACTGCGGTGAGCGGCGGTCTGGTGAGCAGGAAACTCTCCTACAAGGATCACATTCTGGAGCTGACGTATGAAGGAGGAAGTCCCTGTCCAGCGAACTCCGAGCTCAGACACAGCACCGTCATCCACTTCATCTGCAGGTGCTTCCCCCTTTTATATAAAAAACAAATATATATTCTCTTTGTACAGTTTTACGTCAAGTTTATAATCACATTCTGCTTTATTTATGTTTTACACAGCATCACAGATTGTGGGGCTTGTATTGTGTAGATTCAGTGAATCAACCAAGTCATTGGCTGAGCTTTCATGTGCAGAAGACTTAATGCAATGCTGTCCTTTACTTACCTAATGAAATATATTTTGCTTCAGACATTTGCTCAGACACTTGATAATCTATTTGCAATACACCAGTAATTTATTTGTCATCTTAACAGTGAAATATATGTATGTTTTGCTTATGTTCTGAATGTTTGCTTGTACAGGCCGCCCAGCATGGGCTCAGCCCCTCCAGAACCAGTTCTCATTGACTCAGACGCTGAGACCTGCACACACTTCTTCTCTTTCCACACACCCCTGGTCTGCGAACAGCCAGTAAGTCTGAATCAGTGCCATAAATCAGAGTACAGTAAGTAAGTGTTTTTTAGTTCAAATTTTGTGAAACTTTTATGTTGTGGTAATAAATTATTCTCACCTTAACCTTAAGTTCACCAGGTCACAGCCTCATTTCAGACACCGGTTAGGGAAACACACAGTCGTGCATATGTTGTTTTGTGTGCCTTTTGTTGTGGTTATTTCGTCAACGTTGATCTTCCACATATTGAGGTGCAAAACTTTGGAGCATTCCTTCACAAAACAGGGCTAAACTGGCCATTTGGCTGAGCAAATTGAGTTTCTGTTGAGCAAAGTCTGCACAAGGCTCCTTCAGCGACTTCTAATGAAAAAGGAATGAAGCAATCAATTCTGCAGGAGACGCGTGGGATTGTCTCTGACTCACTTGTTCGAATATAAAACTCATTTGTAATCTTTCAGAAGACCAACAGAAGAAAATATTTGAAGAAAGCTTTCTGTGGCCATTGTATCGTGTAATGGGGAATGGATTTTGGCTTTCTGAAGTCTAAAAAATACTGCTTCTCTGTGTTTTATGACTCTGGTTGTAGACTCTACACAGATGTACCGCTGATGACTTTCTTTAATTTCCTTTATCTTTGCTTTTTTATAGGTGAAGTGTTCAGTCCAGAACGGCTCTGCTCTTATAGATCTGACTCCTCTGATTCATGTCAGTGGATACTACACAGCAACAGGTACGCATATCAGGTGTCTTACAATGTGCATGTCGGTGTGCGTCTTCAGTCATGTGCATCATACTGTCGCCATTAGTGACGCACGGGTTGATGCTTAACGTGTGGATCGGGCATGTTTTGGTCAACTTACAATGAAATATCACAGGTTAGGGCAGGCGCGTCAATAAGTGACAAAGCAGCGCTCCAGGTAAGATATTCAAAACTTACAGAAACACTGCCAAAGGAAGAAACCAACCCCTCTTGACTGCTGCAGTGCTGTCCAAGGTGCAGCAGGATCAGCACCTTGGACAGCACTGCTGTTGTCGATCTTGACTCAGTCCTGATCTCAGTCCTCACTCCTTTCAGTTCTGCTGATGTAAGGCATGAAGTTTGCAGGTCTGGTTGGGTCTGGCTGAATGATTAGTGCATGTTTTTGAGCTCTCAGACGGGTCAGATGCATCACTAGTTGCCATATTTCTGTTTCTACCCTCCATTTGTGTCATTTCAGATGACGCAGTGGACCAAAGTGATGACTCACCAGACTTTTACATCAACGTCTGTCAGCCTCTAAACCCCATCCCCGGGGTCACCTGTCCGCCTGGAGCTGCCGTCTGTATGGATCCTGACAATGGGCCTCCTGTGGTAAGACACTTGGAAACACTTGTTGTCTGTGGTTTGATGTCTTTTGCTGAAAGCCACAAACTGGCATAAAGATGAGCAGGTCATTTTTAGAGAATCCCTGATTTCAGTCTTTAATCGTTACAGTTTGAATAAAGCAAAACTGTGGTGGGTGCGGAGATTATTAAAACTATTCTTTTTGTTTTGTATGATGAAGATGATCCTTCTGGCCTTCTTGTCTCTTCCTCTGATTTCGCCTCCATCCTTTTCTGTCTTTAATTCTGTCCCTGTATGTCTTTCTCAGGATATTGGGAGGACCACCAGCGGCCCTGAGATCAATCCTGCAACAGGGGAAGTTTCCATCACTTACTTAAGCTCCACCAAGTGCCTGGCTGACCCTGCACACAATTACAGTTCGATCATCATCTTCACCTGCCAGAGAGGCGTGGAGCTGGTGAGTCAGTACTGTTGATGTACTCGTCTGAGGATTTATTTCTCGCCCCCGTATGTTTGACCAAAGCCTTGACCTTTAACGTCTTTATTCAGGGCTCTCCACAAATGCTGAGGCTGCAGGGATGTGTCTATTTGTTTGAGTGGGCGACTCCCTTAGTCTGTTCAGACGTCACATACACCAGTGGCTGCAAGCTCAACGACTCGCAGCTCCAGTTCACCTTTGACCTGTCGACCCTCTCTGGAGAAGTGCAGGTGAGGTCCATAAGCTTGAAGTCCCAGTGAATTTTGACACTTCAGTTGCGTTAAATCTGTTTTCCATTGGTTTGTGCTTTTTTTTCCCGCTACAGCTGCAAAAACGTTTGTCTACTAAATTTATTTACTGCCCCCCTCTGGCTTCCCAGTTAAATCTACAGTAAAGTGAAAGTTGTGTATGTTAGGTCCCAGGGATATCCAGCACGTACCGCATCAACGTCTGCAGCTCAGTGGCAGAGCCGGCCTGTAAGCAGAGCGCAGTTTGCCAGGTGTCTGGTTCTGGTTCAGACAAGTCAGCCTCTTCGTTTGGCATCAGCAAGGCCATGACGATGGACTTCAAGCACGATGAACAGGCCGTACTGATGCAGTATGGTGGAGGAGATCCCTGCCCACCAGGTACGTCTGCTCACCTTGTTGGGTGGTTAAGCAACTCAAATAATTCAGCTAAAGCTTTCCAACTCTTGTCTGATGAGTGGTGCCAAAAATGTGAGCTCGGGTTAGGTTTTCCCTCTCTCCACTAGAAACACACTGTTGTTCAAGATACCCTCATCGAAACAAATCAAACCCATAAATGCATTTAAATAAACAAATTAGCTGGATGAGAGTTAACAGAATCATTTAGGCTGATTAACAACATATACACCTGGATTAGTCAGTAAAAAAAAAATTAAGACCACAGATTAATTCCTGCTTTTAATGCATCCAAAAATGTCTAATTGGACCTTTATTCAAGGAGAAAAAGGTGGAAATTTGAGTCTGTATTTGTGAGAGATTCATTAATATTCCTGCTGAAATTTCTAGGTTGGCTTTATTATATTTTCCTGATGAGATAAGATCATACAAAAACAAGTAATTTATGTGATTTGTTTGTGTTTTCCAGTGACTAGTGAGGACGAGATGTGCGTTTTCCCCTTCACGCTCATGAAGAAGTCGTACACAGAGTGCACCACTGACGGCAGGACGGATGGCAGGAAGTGGTGTGCCACCACAGACAACTATGATGCAGACAGGAAGTGGGGATTCTGCAGTGCAGGTGACGCCAAGATGCATATATGACATTAAATCTTTACCTCCATATTTACCAGCCTGAAATATCCACTTTGACAAAATGAAATCAGGAAATACAAAACAAAAGTTAAAATAATTTGTTGTATGGCGTTTTTATACCTCGACCTGTTACTTCTCCCTTTTTCTGAAAACCATCTCTCCTTTTTCTCCTCTCTTCCAGCCTCTGGTAAACGCCAGTCGTCCATATTGTTCATCTGTGACCAGTCTAAAGGCCACGGTTCTCCTCAGCTGCTCTCAGAGACGGTAGGTTGTTCAGCCACGTTTCAGTGGCGAACCAGCGCCGTTTGTCCCCCGAGGAAGATGGAGTGTAAGCTGGTGAGCCAGCATCAGACCTTCGACCTCCGAAGCCTGTCCTCCCTCACGGAGCCGTGGAAGTTCAGCCACCGGGGAGATTCGTAAGTCTCGTTAAAGTCCTCGTTAAAATGCATAGATTCGTTTTTGTACTTACTGTTTATTTTAAGTTTTTGTGCGAATTGTCATCCCAGTTAGCTGGAGGACCAGTTGACTCCTGTCAGATTCCTCTCATGTCAAGCTGTCCACCTTCTGCTGTCATGTTAACTAGCTCAACCCATACAACTTGGATAGACCAAGTTGTATGGGTGAATTGCGGTTATTTATGCAGGATAACCTAAAGTAGTCCAGGCTGCTTTTCTTGAGTAACTGAGTTTATTCAGCTTTGGCTTTCTTTCCTGTTTGTATGTCCACAGGTACTTCATCAACCTGTGTCAGGGTATCCACGGTGGATTACCAGGTTGTCCAGAAGGAGCAACTGTGTGTCGACACTCAGCAGGAAAGACCCAGATCCTGGGCCGAGTTTATACACAGAAAATGAACTACACTGGTAGGTAACGTGTCAGTATGCCTGATATTGGACTTTTTTTGAGGGCCTACAGTATCTGCTGGAAGTTTCCAATAATCTAAGGTCACTTAGATTTCTAGTGACTCTCACAGCTGTGTGTTAGAAAAGCTCATGCTCACATTGTCAAACTGCTTCTGCAGACGGAAAGATCTCCGTCACTTACTCATCGGGAGACGATGTCTGTGGTAACGGCGTGAATGCCAAGACCGTGATCCAGCTGAGCTGTGGCTCCACTGTTGGACACCCAGCACTCATCAGGTAACACAAACTCCACTGACGAGCTCAGCTGGTTGTGAATGAAAGCTCAGATTCGTTAGAGAAAGCTTTTCAGTTGAATAACAAAGTAGATGACTACATGAGAGGAGACGAGAGCTGATGTGGAGAAAGCAGAACAGAATTATTTAACATGTTCTCAAGCCGCTTCATACACACATGCGGTCGCCTTAACCACTCAACGTGTTGCCGCACAGCATTCATTTACTCTTCAGTATGTCTGACTGCCTGTTAATCAGAGAACACAGTGTTTGTCTTTGAAGTTAAACTTTATTTGCTTACAACGTCATTTGAGGTGCGTAGCAAACTTAATGATATTCATAGTCATGAATCAGTCAGGTTGTCTGCATTCGGTGAACCTTAAAGTGTTAAATTGTCTCTTTTTATTTAAGTTTTATTTAATTACTTTACTAAACACAATATAACTTGCTTTAATTTCTCCCGTTAATGTGTTATTGATTTATTCATTTATTTGTTACGTTCGTCGTTTTCTCTCAACTAGTCAAAGTGGTCCTACAAGTTTTTAATGTGGCTTTCTCGTGTCCCGTCTGTGTGAGCAGCATTGATGAGGCATCATGTGAGTTTGTGATTGGCTGGGAGACTCGGGCGGCGTGTGTGGTGAAGCAGCGTGTGGTTGAGATGGTGAACGGGACCATTCGGGTTCCTGAGACGGGAGCCAGCCTCAGTCTGGGAGCACTCTACTTCAGGTAGCCTGACTGCACTGCGTCTTCATTCTGCTCGCAGTAAACTTTTTCCACTTGTGTTTGTTTGTTTAACCTTGTTTTTAACCCTCCCTCTCTCAGCCACCACCAGGCGTCTGGAGACATCCGTCCCAACGGCGACCGCTACATCTACCACATCCAGTTGTCCGGCATCACCAACAACTCCCTGACCAACTGCGTTGGCGCCAACATCTGCCAGGTCAAACTCAATGCGCCCTACAGACGCAGGATTGGCTCCTCCAGCAAGGCCAAGTACTACATTAAAGGTAATTTATAGCTTGGTTTGATGTCCGTTTCTATTTTCTAGAAACAAAATCAGAGATTTCGAGGGGTGGAGAGGGGTTTCTTAAACTAAACTGTAATCTCACTGGATTGGGTTCCCTATGACAGGCACAATGCAGACAAGAGTGAGCAATTGGTTATAATTATGAGTAATTGATCAAATCTGTCAAGTATCAAGTAAACTTACACACTTACAGTTCAGCACATGGAAAAATAAAGAAAAAAAAAGCTTATTATCATTTTTTAATTTAATGATTTAAACTGAGAAATCACTAAAAAGTGCTTCTCATGCTAGGAAGGCTTAGCACTAAATAGCAGTGTTTATTTTAAGGAAACCTCCCTGGAGATTATTAGCAAATTGAACAGTGTTTCCAAGCATGCCTACATGCTAACACTAACATATTTATACTGTATGTATACTCAGCGCCAATGCTAATTCTCTATCATCACATGCTCTTCCATCAGGAGGAAACCTGGATGTGATTGTTTCCTCTGAGTCAACGTGTGGGCGTGAGAAGACCAAAACGGTGTCGTCCACCATCATGTTCCACTGTAACCCCTCGGCAGGCATCGGCATCCCAGAGTTTAAGCTGGAGACGGATGAGTGCCAGTACCTGTTTGTGTGGCACACCAACGCTGTGTGTGGTCTCATGTGAGTAAACACTTGCACGCTTTAATGGCCATGAACCACCTGGATTTGAGTTTTAAGAAACGACAAACATGTGCAATAAGTCTCCCTCCTTCGTTGCCTTGCAGAACTGTTGAAGCGAAGTCATACGATGACGACGACGCTCCAGCTCTTTCCAGGCGGAGCAAGGCGGTTGGCGTGATCCTGACCGTCCTGTTGGTGGGTCTGACCGTCTGCCTGTTGGGGCTGTTGTTCCACAAGAGAGAGAGAAGGTGAAGTCAGAAGCAGAATTTGGCAGATTTTTTAAGATTTTAGCAGAACTTTTTTTTTCTTCTTCTTCTTTGTTTTTAAGCATTGCTGAAAAAATGTTATCAAATTTTCATGAAGGCCTGTTTGTCTTGTTGCACATCTCTCGTCTTCTAACAGGGAGCTGGTGATCCAGAAGGTTGCCAGCTGCTGCAGGAGAGGAAACCAAGTCTCCTATAAATATTCCAAAGTAGGTTAACCTAATGACCTAATGAATGAATTCATTTGGAATTGGTCAGTCATCTGCTATAACAGTAAGACACAGACAGGGAAGATTTTTTCTGCATAATGAGTACTTTTACTGTTTTGAATGCAGGACGTTTACTTACAGTTATGTACTTTCCTTGTGTGACGTTGGTACTTGTACTTAAATAAAGGATCTGAATACTTCTTGTCTTCAGGTCAACATGGACGAAGAAGGGGGTGAAGAGGAGATGGAGTGGCTGATGGAGGAGCTCGAAGCCCCTCCCACATCCTTTTCCTCGTCCTCCCAGCGGGGCAGGAGTAACCATGGCAACGGCCACATCACAACCAAGCCAGTGAACACGGATGGTCTGCGTTCGTTCGCGCTGGACGACCAGGACGACGACAGCGAGGACGAGGTGCTGAGCGTCCCGGGGGTGCGAGTGGTCAAATCCAGGCACTCTGCGGCCCATCGCAGTGCCTTCCTTCAGGTGAGTGTCGTCTCCCTCATCACAAGGTGTTACTGTGCCCACGCTCTGGCTCTCAAAACCTCACGGGAGTCCTTGCTTTCAGGAGGAGAGTGACGAGGACCTGGTCGGGCTGCTGGAAGAGTCAGACAGGAAGAGGAAGAGCAGCAAACCTCGCTCCTCAGGCCTTAACCACGGTAACAACACGGCAGCCAACAGGAAACGGGACGAGGACGACAGTGACGAGGACCTCCTCAGGGTGTGATGTCACTCTCCTTCCTGCTCTCCTCACCCTCCAATCTGAACTCTTCTCTCTCAGTGAATGTCTCCATAATAGCAACAACAACAATGAAATACCAACAACATATTGAAACCAGAAACCGTTCCTCTCTTTTGGGATATTTTTTATTTTTATTTTTTCTGTCGGACTGCACCTTTACTTGACCTACTCAGACTCTGTCCAGTCACTGTCTACAGACTGTCAACGTTAGCACACAGTTTCTTATTTATTGATAAGCGATTATTTAAAACATCAAATTGTCTGTCAGAATTGTTAAATGAAGTCATTTGTTTGGTGTGGTTACTGCAGTTTTGCCACCTTTATCGAATCCTGACAGATCAGCCGAGGCTCTCAGAATCCGCCCCAGAGGCACAAAAAGCATCTTTCCTAACGTGTTGGCTCTGCAGTGAGGCATGTCACTGGAAAAATATGAACGTTTTCTTGTCGTCTAGTTTTGATTTAAAGCTGTGCCATTGCTTTAGCACTTTACTGTAGCATTGATCGACTGGAGATAACACTGTCTACATGTCTCATTGCAGAATGGGAGACAACAAAAAGGAAGACTTTGGCTGCCTTTGGAGTCTTTCTCAGGGCTTTTTTTTTTTGTTAGCTGTGGTTACAGTTAGCTCAACAGTTTAGCAGAAACACGACAGTTGTGAAAGAAAAGTAACCAGTGAAGGTGTTGGCTTGTGTTGTTTCCAAAAGGGAATGAAGGCACTCATTTGTCTTCTCTGGCTGTTTACAGTTGCTATAAGAGCAGATCTTCTCTCTTTCTATCCCTTTGAAAAGAGAGCGCGATGCCTTCCCGAGGATGAATTTATGTTGCGTTTTCATCGATGAATCGTGTCCAGCGACAGATTGATTTTTGTCTTGTTTTGATCAGAGACACTGTACATAGATAATAATGTTCTATAATATGGACGTTTTGTTTGTTCGTTTGTTGTCTTCACTGGTGATTTGCTCACACATTTGTTTTTATGATTATCTTCTGTGACAAAATAGAGGTGGCCTTAAGTGTGAGTGAACCGTAGTCCAGAATGGAGGTTGAAAGTGAGGTGTAAGTTTAGATTGTGTTGGTTTGGACGTCCCCCTCCAGCCAAAGCCATATTTCTACAGCCACCGCTGGCACTAATGTAACGGAAGTTGGGAATTTTATTTTCCGCTTGCACACTCCCTTACATTAAAAGCCCAGTTTTGGTAGTCAGATCCGTGATTGTGGATGTTGCTGCGTCAAAAGTGAAATTTTAACTCGGTAAAGCCAAGTTTTTTGCATTGCCGAAATCAGCCCTTTTTAGCCAAATGCATGTAAGACAAAAGCAAGACGTGAAGCATAAATGTATCAGGAATGCAGGCAGTTGACTTACATTTAACATATTTTCTGCTTAAAAGTGAAATCAGTATTTTCAAAAGGGATGTCAAAGGATGATCAGAGAAAGCCCACACAGTATAAACGCAGAGTATTTCAAGTCTCGTCCCGCTCGTCGGCTTGTTTCTTCACTCCCAGCCAAACAAGTTGTTTTGACTTTGGTGTCTTTTTGGTTTACTGAATTAGAACTTCAGTGAATTTACAGACTCACAAACAGCTGAATGTTCACACCAGTGTAGTTTAGGGTGGTAAGGTGTCCTTCTCCCAGTTCAGAGCAGAGTTAAAGTCTACTCCATGTACCTTTAACTGAACATGATGGACTCGTCAGGGCTCTGCTGTGCCATAATTTCTCTGGCAGGCAAGCCAGTTAAAGGTGTTTGCTAATGCTGGAACAGTTATTGTCCTTATAGCTGAATCTCTCTGGTATTTTATTTCAATTAGTCATATATACTATAAAATGTCTGGAAAAAGGTGAAAAATGCCCATCATAAGTTTCCAAGGCGATGTCCAAACATCAGCCCAAAACCCAAAGATGTAGAGAAAAGTAAGTGATCCTCCAGTTGCAGAAGCTGCCAACACAGAATGTTTGACACGTGATAAATAAAGTAAACTGTCAAACCAGTTTAAATCACTACATGGGGGGAGCACGTTTTGAATCATTAACAGATTTTCTGTTGATTTGCAATCGGTACACGAGTATTTATTCCACAATGTACACTGATTATATTGTCTATGATAGGAAGACAAATGAGGGTAAATTCACTTTTGGGTTTTCTCAGTATTCAGTTCGCAGAAACTTAAGTCATTAACAAAACACATGATGTCGTCAATAAAGTCTCCCATCAATCAATAGATAAGGTTCACCATTCAGGGTATTTCTAAAGCTTTGTACACAAAATTTGGTAAATGCGTTTTTGTAAGATGCCACTTGTCCGAAAAGATGAAAAAAAAAAAACCCAAAAAGGATTAAAAAATAATAATCTTGAGCTGGTATTATCATCGAAAACATCAGTATTTTATATGGATGAGTTGGAGATGTATCCTAATAATTAACAAACAGAAACAGATCACCTTGCTCCCGTCCCTTTGCTGTGGGTACTCAGTAACTCCTGTGTTCTGATCACAAACTGAAATGTGACTTTTCAGAAGCAGTTTTTGACTGAAATTGTCAGACTCCAGAAGGTTTGATTGAAGGTTTGTTCACATCTTGCACTAAAATATCACTTACCATATAAACTGTCAAAGTAAATAGTTTGAGAGCAATTCAGTTAGTGGGTCCCAATGAAATGTCAAGAATCCATGTTTAGTATTAAAGCAGCAGAAGTTATGAAATCGACCATGTTTTTATAAGATTTAATTTTAAACCCTCTCATTCGTTCAGTACGTGGATCTCAGCAGTTGTCCCGAACGCTTTTGATTTTAAATTCCTGACCCTGTTTGAGGGCGGTTTGAACCGGGACAAAAGCAGCTACCCGTTTCTGACTCTTTGTAATCGCCTCATCTCTCCTGAGGAGACGTCATAGCGCTCCTCATTTCGGAGAGGCAGATGGTTGAGCGTGTGAAGTCCTTTTCCCATCGTCACATGAAGTCCCTGATTCTGCTGTATTTAGCACCAAAGTTTGTGTGGCTCATCTGCATGGTACTGTACTGACCCTTCTCTTTCCCGTCAAGATGTTAATGGACATTCTTGTGCTTTTTTTTTTTTATTTTTTGTCTGCACTCGAGCAGAGAACTGGGTTTGGTTGCATGAAAGCAATTCATGAGACTGAGATAACAAGGTACATTCAGGAGCAGACAAAGAAGTTCGGAGAATACGGTGACTGAAAAAGGCACAAGAAATTTCCGTGATGAATGGGTACTATGGGGGATCATTGTTTTGTTTTAGTTGGTGTAAGTTATGTTGTCTGATATGTTTTTCAGCTCTTTGCCTGTTTTCCTATTTAAAAAAAAAAATTGATGTAAAAATTGCATTATTTGAATAAATAAGATGCGCTCTTTATCACGTTTGTGACTTGATCACACACACAAAGCTGGCTGCTCCTTGGAGTGACTTGAACTTGTTTAGAAGGACTTCAGATTTTAACTTGTCTCAGAGAACATAAGACACGGCTTGTTGGCAACTATAAGGACTTCAGACTTGATTTTAACCTTTCTAACTTTTTTGAGACTGAAACTGGACTCAGACTCCTCTGGAATGGCTTGAGATTGGACTTGGACTTGTCGAGATGGACTTAAGATTTGACTTGGGTTTGTCTGGCAGGACTTGAGACTTGGACTTGTTGAATGACACAAGATTTGACTTCACTCAAATGAGAGAAATTGAATCGGACTTGTCTTTCACTACATGAGACTCGAGTTGGACTTGTTTGAATGGATGTAAGACTAGACCCTAAATGACCTCTAACGACCTGCAGACACAAGACTCATGGACTTGTCTGAAAAGATTCAAGACTCAGAAACAGCCCTGACCCTCACTGAATACAAGCATCAATCCCCCAGGTAACATAAGGCCCACTGAGACCAGCTCCCCGCTAAAGACCACCAGCTAGCAGATTGTCTTTGTGGTGATGAGTGGGTCCATCTGTCTGTGCCACCAAGTTGTCTTCCAATAGTCACATGTTGAGTTAGTAAAGCAGAAAATCCCCTCCAACTTTCTAACAACTTTCACTGTAGAAACCTGATCTTTGCAGATAACATTTTGACCACAAACTACAACCTTTCTACAGAGGAAAAGAAAAACGAATTGAAGTGGTTACCTTGTCATAGTTCATCCTTCAGATGCTTATGTCTAACAGACCCCCACAAGCCACATTTAAATGTTAACTGATTGACAGCATTGCTGGCCATGTGCACACAGGCTGCATGTTCTTTCCCATGTGTTCATGTTGGTGCCTTGATGTTAATAAACCCTTGTGCAGCTCATGGAGGCTTCCTGCCAGGTTCAGGTGACACACTTGTTCAGATGTGAACGAAAACATGTTTAAACGCTCCACTGCACCGACCGTAAAACAACTACGTCCCACCTGTGGACCTTTGCTCCTGCTTGTCCAGTTAAAAGCCGAAGACAGACATGTCAGTGGTCACTCTAGAGGAAGGCTCAGCGTACAAACAGGAAAGGCTGGTTTTTAACAGTTGACAACATTTTTTGAGGGAGAAAAAAAAAAAATCAACCTCTCTGCAACCATGACCACTTTTGACGACATCTTGGAGGAAGCTGGCAAGTTTGGCCGCTGTCAGAAGCGAATCTTCGCCCTGCTGTGCATGGTGTCCATGCCGTGGGCGGGCGTGTACGTCGGCATTGTCTTCCAGGGTTTCACCCCGGACCACTGGTGTCGGGACTCTGCGGTGGTGGAGAGGAGGCAGGCGTGCGTCTGGACGCTGGAAAACAGTCGCAGGCTGACGGTGCCGCTGGTCAACAACTCCGGAGTGCTGCAGCAGAGCAGCTGTAAGCAGTACGAGGTGGACTGGAACACCACAACCCTCACCTGTGACACACAGGACCTGAACCTCAGCGGAATCCCCACAACCCACTGCAAAGAAGGCTGGGAGTACGACTACGAGGGAAGGCAGTCCTTTGTGACTGAGGTAAGTAACAACGGGAACACGGCAGTTTGTTTTACTTTCATTCCTTTCTTTGAGAGAGAAATGAGAGAAATGAATATTATGAGTCATTTTTTTGTGTGTTGTTCCAGTTTGACCTGGTGTGCGCAGATGGATGGCTGGTGGACATGTACCAGGCCACTCTCAACGTGGGCTTCCTGGTTGGGAGTATTGCTATTGGCTACCTGGCCGACAGGTAAGTTTAAGTGGTTTGTCTGGTTTTCTTGTTGACGACATAAGAAATGCAGTCTCGGTATGGAGGAAAAGTAGAACAGAATTTTACAATATTTCAGTCTTGACTGGAGCCTCGCTGGTTTATAGCATTTAGATCAAATAATTTGCAGTACATGAAACACGTTTATTTGACGCATGACTGCTACAAGTTCTGCATAGTTATATCAAACTGGCCAATGACTTATGCTCTCACTGTCTGCTTTGTCTTTAAATCTGTCTCCAGGTTTGGCAGGAAAATGAGTTTCCTGATGTCCAACCTGCTGAATGGGATTGCAGGGATCCTGGTGGCCGTGGCTCCAAACTACGTGTCTTTACTGGTTTTCAGAACGCTGTACGGGTTTGGGGTGAAAGGAGGCTGGGTGGCTGGATACGTGCTGAGTAAGAACCGGACAGATAAACACTCCTCTTCTTTTGGTTCTGTCTCAAGCTGAGCTCTATTTGACATGTGAAACCTTCCTCACTCTCAGTCACGGAGATCGTAGGGGTGGAGTTCAGGCGCACGGTGGGAGTCATTTATCAGATGTTCTTCAGCGTCGGCATCCTCATCCTCCCTCTGCTCGCCTACTTCATCACCGACTGGCGTTGGCTGCAGGTCGTCATCACCGTCCCCTACATCCTCTTCCTGTCCTACTACTGGTGAGATACACTTGTCGTGCTTTTACTCCGATTCTGATGCGATCAACAGCAGGGTTTGCTTCAAGAGCTCAGTCAGTGAAATCTGAATCATAGATACGACTGAGCTGTTGCTGTTCTGTGCAGTATCTTCCTTTGTGGCTTCACTCCTCTGTGGCAGATTTAGCTCTGCTTTGGGTCAATACTATAAAAGTTTGATGACGATGTTTGATTGGTTTAATTGTAAATATATATTTACATTTAATCATTCTTGATTAAAAACATGAAGAAACCTGAATGGGCCTGTCCAGAATACAGTATGTCGATATTTCTTCATAAACCTTTTGTATTTGCAGGTTTATCCCCGAATCTCCAAGATGGCTTCTCTCTCAGAACAAAAAGTCCAAAGCTGTGGAGATCACCGAGGCCATGGCCAAAGAGAACAAGATGTCCCTGTCCAAGAACATCGAGGTAGCTGCTGGTTCAGCTGAGATGAAACAAAATTTTGACTTTCTCTCGGTGAAATGCTAAAGCAATAGTAGTTTTAATTTTCTAGGTACCAACAGCGCAGAATCAAATTTTCGCTGACATGGATTCTGAAGTATTTGAAGTGTAATAAAATCAAAATTCCTCAAAGTGTACGTTTGATCCTGCAGACTCTGGCAGACGATAACGCAGACTCCACCACCACCGCCTCCTTCATGGACCTGATCAGGACTCCAAAAATGAGAAAACACACTTTCATTCTCAGCTACAACTGGTGAGCGCGTTTACTTGTCTTGTATTTTGATTCCTTTCATTAATTCAAACATGTTTTTTGTGAACTTCGACTGCAGCAGTGGAGGGAAAATCAATTCGAACGCTTCACGCTCTGATCCCATCTCTGAAGCTCATGTACGAGTCTCCTTTTGTGTGTTCCAGGTTCACCAGCGCTGTGGTCTACCAGGGTTTGATCATGAGGCTGGGTATTCTGGGAGGAAACGTCTACATCGATTTCCTCATCTCCGGCCTGGTGGAGTTCCCCGCTGCCTTCCTCATCCTCTTCACTATTGAACGCATTGGCAGACGCCTTCCCTTCGCCACCGCCAACTTCGTGGCTGGAGCCTCCTGCTTCATCACTGCCTTCATTCCTGACAGTAAGTCTCGGGTGGACAGACGGGTGCAGATGGGCAGCAAGCCATTCAGATGCAATCAGATTACAGTTTCTTGGTTCTCTGGAACTTAGTTGCTTTTATTTCTTTTTTTTCCCACATTTCTCTCTGTCCCTCTTTGCAGGCATGTTCTGGTTCAAGACGGTGGTGGCCTGCATCGGTCGGCTGGGGATCACCATGGCCTTTGAGATGGTGGTGTTTGTTAACACTGAGCTCTACCCAACGTTTGTCAGGTAAAATGTACAAACTTTCACAGATGTTGAACTAAACCTCACTTTGATAAGCACAACCAGCTCACTGACCAGCTCACCGGTTATTATTATTAGTATGAAATATAGAACCTTACTGGTTGTTCTTCTGTCTGTAGGAACCTCGGGGTGTCAGTCTGTTCCACTCTGTGTGATGTTGGAGGCATCGTAGCTCCTTTCCTGCTCTACAGACTGGCTGTCATCTGGCTGGAGCTGCCACTCATCATCTTCGGTGGGTTTTACATTGTTTTTTTGTTTGTTGTTTCTTTAATTGAGTGAAAACATTTGTTCTGCAATCTCACGCAAATGTCACACTGGGCTGATACAAAAAGCTAATGTATTATTAAAGTTAGGAATATGTCCGGCTGCCTTGCAGGGTCTCTGGCTTTCCTGGCTGGTGGTTTGGTGCTGCTGCTTCCTGAGACGAGGGGCGTGCCGCTGCCCGAGACCATTGATGACATTGAGTTCCCAGACAAGTAAGTATCCACTCCCAGAAGCTGGAAATAAAAAACATTTTCCATTTTTTGCTTAGTAACTGATACTTAATTTATATCACGACATGTTTGTGTGTATTTTCAGGTTGAAGGAGAAAACCACACTGAAGAACCAGCAGTTGACCAACCTGCTGCCCAACGACATTTCGACCAACAGAGACTCAGCCGTGGTTTAATCTCCTTCTGTTTCCAAAGTATTTATTTATGTTGTTCATCAGTGTTGCTTGTGGATACATTTGGTACCTCCTTTGATTTTGGTTTTTGACTGAATAGTAGTAGTTTTTCTGTGACCCTTGTCGCCCACAAAGAATGGAGTGTTTAGACTCAGCTGCTGTTATGTTTCTGTGTTAAGCCTCAGTGATGTGATGAGATGATGAAAAATGTGTGTGTTAGTTGAAAGAGAGTGACGTATGAACTCATGTGACCTGTGCTATGCTGTTAGAATTATTACAGAATTTCTTTATTAAATTATTCTTTTAACACAATTTGGACTGCAAGTGTTCTCATTAAAACCCCTGAAGACTCAAATCTATTGATCTATCCATCTATCTATCTATCTATATATACTGTATAGACAAAAGTATTGGGACAGCTGACCATCACACCAACAGGGACTTTAATGACGTCTCATTGTAAACACACAGACAGCTTTGCAGCTCTAACAGCTTCCACTCTTCTGTGAAGGCTTTCCACAACATGTTGGAGTGTTTCTGTGGGAATTTGTGCCCATTCATGCAGTAGAGCATTTGTGAGGTCACACACTGATGTTGGACCAAAAGGCCTGGCTCACAGTCTCCGTTCCAGTTCATCCCAAAGGTGTTGGATGGGGTTGAGGTCAGGGCTCTGTGTGGGCCAGTCAAGTTCTTCCACATCAAACTCATCCAACCATGTCTTTATGGAGCTTTGCTTTGTGCATTGGCTCACAGTCATGCTGGAATAGAAAAGGGCCTTCAACAAACTGTTGTCACAAAGTTGGAAGCATAGCATTGTCCAAAATGTCTTGGTGTGCTGAAGCATTAAGATTTCCCTTCAATGGATCCCCATAAATACAAGTGTCTGGATACTTTTGTCTATGTAGTCTATGTAATCTGTCTGTCTGTCTGTCTGCCTATCTTTTGCTATTGTTTTAAAAATGACAACCAAAATGGTATAAACAAGGTCCTGTTCACCGTTTATCCACAGACATGCAGTGGGAAGAGAAACATCTGCAGGCCTGCAACACAAGTACTGAGCGTTGTGTAACTGGTAGCACACTTCAAGCATACTAACTGAATTTGCTTTGGCTTGTGTTCAGTTCAGGTCCATTCAGGGATTGCGTAATTGCTCTGCCATTCTCTGTTTAACTCCATTAAACAGTAACATGTTTTACCCCACTGCAGATCTCACTGTTTTAAAACAGGTTTTTTGGACTTTACCTCCAGATCAACCTTTTTAGCGAGGAGGTGTGTGAAGTCTGTCCAGATCTCTTCAACAGACTAGTCTGTGGTGCTCAACAGTACAGAATTTCACTTGATACCTCAAACAACAAAACAAAACAACCAAAAGCAGCAATGACGACCTTTGATGACCTCCTGGAAGAGGCCGGGACTTTCGGCCGCTGTCAGAAGCGAATCTTCGCCCTGCTCTGTCTGTTGTCAGTACCTTTCTCAGGTGTTTACGTCGGCATTGTCTTCCAGGGTTTCACCCCGGACCACTGGTGTCGGGACTCTGTGGTGGTGGAGAGGAGGCAGGCGTGCGGCTGGACGCTGGAAAACAGTCGCAGGCTGACGGTGCCGCTGGTCAACAACTCCGGAGTGCTGCAGCAGAGCAGCTGTAAGCAGTACGAGGTGGACTGGAACACCACAGCCCTCACCTGTGACACACAGGAACTGAACCTGACCGAGGTTTCAGTTACCGCATGCAAGGTGAGATACCTGTCGCTTTCAGGCAAAGAGCTTGATGAGCCATGTGACGCTAAGGCCTCCATTAGCTTGACTTGAAAGGGGGAAAAAGACATCTTGACTCTGTCCAAAGGTAGGGATGATTAATGCATTAAAATCTATTTGTTTCATTTGCGCAAAAACTGAAGTGTAAAACAAAGATTTGCCATTTTATCGAGGGGTTATGTGACGAACCGTTTCTTGGCTCTGTGCACTTGCCAAGCGACAAGCAGACACGCTGCGCAGTCAGTGCTGCCAGTCAAGAAATACTGTAGCTGCAGTGCTACAGAAAAATATTTTTACTGTTTGGTTTTTCCAGACTGAACAAGTGAAATGCGACATGTTAATCAGTGAGTGATTTTGTTAAAGTTGGACAGAGCCAGGCTAGCTGTCTCTAACTGTCTTCAGCGTCTGTGCTAAGCTAAGCTATCAGCTGCTGCCCGGAGCTTCATGTTTACCAGACAAAAATAAGTTTGTTCCACAAATTCTCAAACTAATACTTTAAAGATTTCAAAGATTGGGTAACATTTATGAATGTGTTTCCAAAAGGTTATCAGATTGGATTATAGGATTTGTCTTTAAACTGGTCAAGTGCTTGGTAAGATTTTATATGTGGCTAAGAATCTCCTACTTTTGTGCTTTTTTTAATTATTATTGTTCCTTTAAATTAACATCTCCTGTGGCCCTGAAGTTATATAAAGATAAACCTCTTGCCATGTAATGCTTTCTAGTACTTTTTTGGCCTTGTGAGAGCTACAAAACTCTTTGGCAACAGTGTGCATGTGGATTCTCCAGGGCATAGATGGCATAAATCAAGCAGGGGGCCTCAGTGATTTCTGGTGTCCAGGTTCATTTTTTGTAAATGAGTCACACAAGTGAAGTGGCCTCATAGGTCTGATTAGAAGCGCGTCTTTCCAAGTCTGATGGGTTTCGAAGAGCAAAATTTCCCATCTCAATTAAATGTAATGATTTGTTTTTGTTTGCAAGGATGGCTGGGAGTATGAGTATGAAGGAAGGAAGTCCTTTGTCACAGAGGTGAGAAGAGAAATTTCACGCATTTGTGCTTCAAAACAGGACTAATTTTAGGCATTTAAAAACAAAATTGTTGTTGCTTCGCATTCAAATCTAACTGTAACTAAACTGCAGCCACAGTAACAGTAAATAGACATATAACGTTTTTCCTTTGGTTTAGTTTAACCTGGTCTGTTCAGATGCGTGGTTGGTCGACATGTACCAGTCCATTCTCAACATGGGCTTCTTCTTTGGCAGCTTTGCGTTTGGTTACTTTGCTGACAGGTGAGGCCTCAGATAAGTTTCACTTAGTCCTCCATATTGATCGCTTTTACACCCCCACCAGTAGAAATACTTAAGAAAACAACTGACAGTTTGGTCAACAAGTTTAAACTTATACCTTATTGTAACAGATTACATCCAATATTTGTCCCATAAGTAGGGCTTGTTTACTGTAAAAACATGCTGCTGGTCTCATAAAACTAAAATTTCCCCCAACTGTTCCCTTTCATAAGTACTCCTGGTTATCAGCAGCACAGACTTCTGTTTGGTGCATTCAAGCTTTCCATCATGTTTTCAAACAAGTCTTAGCAAAATGCAGTGCAAAGAGACAACACATGTACTACAACATGGCAATGTGATCTGTGACCTGCTGTGATTATTAATGATTAATGAACCTTCTCTTTCTTTGTGCAGGTTTGGCAGGAGGATTAGCTTTTTAATGTCCAACATACTGAATGTGATTGCAGGGATTGTGCTGGCTTTGTCCCCAAACTACATCTCCATCCTGGTGGTCAGGAGCATCTTTGGCTTCGGAGTCAAAGGAGGATGGATGACTTCATATGTGCTGCGTAATGACGGCGTTCCTTATTTAATCAGACTGATTTTCTTCTAAGGCAATAGCTGCATCTTCCGTAACTAACTCACAAGCTAAATGATAAATTTTAACTTTTACTTACGGTTATTTAAGTATATGTTTGTATGTACTCTTAGTAAAAGATCTGAATGTTTCACCACCAGTTATGTCACAGTTCCTATACTAAGCATTCAAAGTCACCCCTGTTAGTTGCCTAACTTTAGCAACACATTAATCAAACTGAAGTCTCTGCACATGCACAAGACAAACTTTATGTAAACTATGGAAAAGGTGACGTCAGTCCGTTATTGTTTGACTTGGTCGGTGGATTTTCTTCTCGTCCTTGACAGAGGTCAATAAGGTTGTATATTTCTTGATCCCCCTTTGAGATTTGTGTCCACTCTCTTACAAACATGTTCGGTTTCTTGTCTTTTTGTCAGTCACAGAGATTGTTGGAGTGAAGTACAGACGGACTGTGGGCATATTGTTCCAGATGTTCTTCAGCATCGGTAACCTCATCCTCCCTCTGCTCGCCTACTTCATAACTGACTGGCGCTGGATGCAGGTCGTCATAACTGCACCCTACATCTTCTTCCTGTCCTACTACTGGTAAAAAAAATAAATCAATCAAAATAAATCATAATCTTGTTTGTTGGATCTATTTAGGAGTGAGTTTGCTTCTGTCTTTTTTGTCCATGTTCAGTTGCTTCTTTTTTAGAACTTTTAAGAACAGCAGGTATGTAGCTGATCAGCTGCTGAGAGTTAAAGTGTTTGTTGTCACAGGTTTATCCCAGAGTCTCCAAGGTGGCTCATCTCTCAAAACAATTCTCCAAAGGCTTTGGAGATCACAGAAGCTCTGGCGAAGGAGAACAAGAGGACAATCTCCAAGAACTTTGAGGTAAATCAATTCAGCAGTTTGCTTAGTATCACAATTCTCCTGAAAAGGAGAACACGCCTACTTCATTTTGTGATTTGTGTGTCAAATTGTTTGTATTGCAATCCTAACCTGATGTCACAACTGTATCATGGTGACTTGTTTCAGATGCTGACTGATGATGATGAGAAAGACTCCCCTTCGGCATCTTTGTTGGACCTGATAAGAACTCCAAATATGAGAAAGCATACTTTCATCCTCATGTTCAACTGGTGAGACTCACCAACAATCACAGACTCGTTGGCCAAACAAGCGCCTAAACGTGTCCAATCTTCTTATCCCTGCAGGTTCACCAGTGCTGTGGTTTATCAGGGCCTCATTATGCGGGTGGGGATAGCAGGAGGAAACGTCTACATTGACTTCCTCATTGCTGGTCTGGTCGAGTTCCCCGCTGCCTTCCTCATCCTTTTCACAATTGACCGCATCGGCCGCCGCCTTCCTTTCGCCACCGCCAACATTGTAGCTGGAGCTTCCTGCTTGGTCACTGCCTTCATTCCTGACAGTGAGAAGAATCTTTGACAGAATTCATGAAATACGCCCTTTCTGTTGTTCAGATGTTCTACCAGGGGAAAATGCACGCAATTCTGTGAGCAAACTTTCATCCCTCAGGTATGTTCTGGTTTAAGACGACGGTGGCCTGCATCGGTCGGTTGGGGATCACCATGGCCTTTGAGATGGTGGTGTTTGTTAATACGGAGCTCTACCCGACGTTTGTCAGGTGACGTCAGATGGATCAACTCAGCTGGTTTCACAGCTATCACGCAGCAGCTCTGAAATATATGGTGTAATCGCAGAGTTTAATGGTTCACCTTCGTGGTTACAGGAACCTTGGAGTGTCCGTTTGTTCGACTCTGTGTGATATTGGAGGAATCGTGTCCCCATTCCTGTTGTACAGACTGGCTGTCATCTGGCTGGAGCTGCCACTCATCATCTTTGGTAAGCTTCTGACATCATTAACGATGGCTTTGATGGTAAAGCTGCTGTACACTGATAGACAAAGAAATCATGTCTTTACTGTATACTGGAATATGCCTGTGCAAAGTGAATCGTTTGAAATCAACTCCAAACTTCAGCTGGTAATCCTTCTGTGCTTTAGACTTAAATTTATTTTATTTATTTTAATTTAGCTTTAGCTACTTCAGTAGCTACTTCAGTACAGGCACTGATCTAGGCTCATGTCATGATCCACCTGCTGACCATTTGCACTGTTTACCTCACCTGCTTGCACTACCTCCACTCTGTACTACCTCACCTTTGTACTACCTCCAGAACCATATTTATTTTACTAATTTTATTTTGTTTTACCTTATTCTATTTTATTTTATTCTATTATTATATGTTACTTGTTCACTGAGACAAATTCCTAGTAATGTGAAACCTCTTCACTTACATGGCTATAAAGACAATTCTGATTCTGATTATTAATTAATTGCAAATTTATTTCTATTATCCTGTGATGACACCATTGTTGGATTCACTGCCATGTTCCCTTTACTGGAAATACTTTTTGATTTTAGCTGAGTTCTAGTTGTTTACTTTTATTTAGTGTGAACTTTTTCAAGCAGGACCACCAGGAAGTACTTCATCGTAATAAGTGGGGATGGGACACAACTGTGCCAGTGCTGAATATTTCGCTAAAACCACGAGATCTTTGTGTCATGATATTTTCTTGTGAAGCCCTAAGTTTGTAGTGGCACCGTATTGTCTTTTTTAACTCCATACCTGAGTCAGGCAGTGTTTGAAATGTCCACGTTGTGTTTCATACAGGAGTGGTTGCGTTCATAGCAGGAGGTTTGGTGTTGTTGCTGCCTGAAACCAGAGGAGTTCCTCTCCCTGACACCATTGATGATATCGAGTTTCCTAACAGGTGAGACATGTCACACAGTGTTTAGTCTCATTCCTCCTCGTCAGGGGTGGGTAACAGGAAGGAAATGGCCAGCTGGGCGCTCAGGTCTGACATACTAAAATGTAAGCAGAAATCACATGTTAATTTGAACTACTTCAGTGTGGGTAGACTCATACGCTGACTAATAAATGTATGGTAAGTAATAAGTAGAATATTTTTGTAGTTAGAGCAGGAGGAAGTTGCAGAAAATAACAATGATGGAATGTCAACTTATTTTACTCAAACACTGTATCTAAGTGCTTAAGTAAAGTACTCGAGGTCCTTGTGCTTTTCTTGAATATTTCCAGTTTCTGCTACTTTATACTTATACTTTATTACAATTTTGAAGGCAGCTGTTGTACTTAGTACTGCAGTATGTTTATCTGATAACTTTAGTTACTGCCTACTTTGTAGGTTTCACGTTGCATCAGAGCCAAAGCAGCTCATTTTGAATTTATTTTATCAGCAATGGAAAAAACAAATAAATGATTTTGATAATAGTATACTAATAGTACACACTACTAATAGTGTAACTTACTATCTTCCATTGTCCTAATTAGATCTTCTGTTAAAAAATCTACTGTATGAAATAATCAGTACGTGAGTAAAATTACTGATGTTACTTAAGTTGTGATGTTTCCCAAATAATTTGACATCACCAATTACTTGACATACAGTTTTTTTATAGCAAATTTTAATTCACACTACTGTCTGAAGAAATTAATAGAGTAATGGAGTCTTCTATATCCCGTCAATAGAATATGTATACTTTGTTCCCAGGAAAAAGGACGTTGTAGAGGAGAACCACCAAATGAAGAAACTTTTAAAATCAGACCTGACAAACAACAAGGAAAGCACAACTGTGTGACTGCTTTTGTGTGACTGCTTTTGTGTGCATGCTTGTGTGTGCATGTTTGCTGCACGGTAATACAAAGTGTTCACCTCCACTAAAAACAAGGAAGTAGATTTTTTTTGGTACAATTTCTATAAAACATTATTTCCACATTTCCTTTGCATTAAGTTTTATTTTTTTAGCCCTCACAAAAAACACATCTTCGCATCCCAAAAAGGAGAAATATGATCTGCTTACAGTCTTTCAAGCACAGGAAACAAAACACTTGTTGACGTCACTTAATACAAGGCTACAAACATTCATGTTAAAGCATCCGCAAAAAGCACAATGGAAAGTCACTTTGTGCGACTTTGAAGCTAAAGCTGTCGTTGAAGGTGCATGGATGTTAATTGGCTTTGATGGTTTTGTCGATCCAGTCAACAAACTTGGAGACTCGAGCGTAGACGCCAGGTTTCATGGCATTGGCACATCCCAGACCCCACGATGTCACACCCTGCAGGATATACCTGTTCTGGGAATTACACACCAGAGGACCACCGCTGTCACCCTGCAGGGGGAAAAACATAGAAATGCTTGTAGCAGAATGCATTGTCCAACTTTTTTCACAAGTTTGGTGAATTTTCAGTTCAGCTGCTGCTAAAACCAGGCTGGTCAGAAAAGAACACCAGGAAGTCTGCAGGGAAGAACAGTTTTAGGTAACCGAACTGCAGTTGACGTAGATATGGCAAACATATGATTAATTGCAAGCGAATGCTGGTCTCTCATTCCAGTTGAATAAAATCAGTTTCTGAACAAATCTGACTCAAGAAATAAGCAACCCAGTTTCTGAAACTTTGCTGATATGAGATATACTCGTACACTCCGACCACGTGGCAAAGCGATGCTCAACGCTGTATAGTTTTCTAAAATGCTGTTCAGTTCCTGAACTTCTTTTCGACATCTTCCGTACCTGGCAGCTGTCTGTTCCTCCCTCGATGTTTCCAGCACACATCTCGTGGTCTCTGACTCTGCCGTTCAGGTAGGATGGACGATTACAAATCTTGTTCTCGATCACCGGGAAGCCAGTTTCCTTTAGGATGCCTTCTCCTCCCGTACCTGCAACACACCTCCCTGCAGTCAGCTACCTTCCTCCCTTTTCGCAACATTATCATTACCAACATAATTACAAGCTCCCCCTCAGCTGGGCAATTTTGAAGAGGTATTTACAGTCTGGGGATGTTTTTTCAGTTAGCATTACACATTCACTGTATTGCATCCCAGTATGTTAGCTTGTATCAAATATTCTGCATATCTTGTTTAAAAGCTACACTCCATGATTTTTTCCATGCAGTCCAGCTTTCTTTATCTTTAATGTGGCTTAGAATTTTTGACCTCATCATCTGTAATAGATGGAATCATTTTTTTGTAATTTTTGCCACTTTTCAAAGTTCACTGCAAAATCAATAAAGAAATTTCTGGGAAAAGATGGGTTAATAGTCTTTGCCTTAAGAAATCTGTAGAACAATCAAAAGGATGGATGTTTTTACCATGAGTTTATAACCAAAAAAGACTAGATGGATATACTGGAACACATATTTTAAACTTTGAGTAAAAAATAAAAAGCATCATAAATGGGGAAGCCTCCTTTTTGCAGTTAACGAGGACTTTATTAACATAATGCAATCTCTGACCCTAACCTCCTAACACATTAACCTTTTAACACAACATGTGACATACTGTACCTTGAGTGTCACCCCATCCAGTAACATAACACTCAGTTCCAGAGGGAACAATGAAGTCCTTTTCTGGCAGACAAGCTGGCAGGACTTTGTCATTTATTAGTGCAGGGCTGAAAACACACATACACACACACACACACACTCATAGGGTCAGTAAGAAGTAAATCTTCATTTCATACTCATTAATAATTTATTCTCTAAAATACCGCAAGTAATGACAAATTCACTGTTTGAGAGCAATTCAACTATGAGTAGTGCTGAATTTGCAGTAGTAACAGTGGTGGAGGAAGTACTCAGAAGTAAACATACCATAGTGTAGAAGTATTCTGCCACAAGTAATAGTCATGCAATCAAAATTTCTAAAACTTAGCATTAGCATCAAATTTTACTTAAGGTACCAAAAGTAAAAGTATTTGATCGTGCAGTATAGCTGGATTGTAATGTTGGATTATCAGGGTCATTATGACTATTAGCACATGAACTTATACGTGTCACAGTAGTGGGCTGATCAGTCGAGTACTCACGACTGCAGTTTGAGCATCGCGATGTCGGCTCCGTTGGGTCCCAGCACCAGTTTCTCCAGGTTCCTCTCTTGTTTCGACGGCTCATTGGCTCTCTCTGTGTGGACGCCCAGGAGCACCTTGTAGGCTGAAGGCCGTTTGGACCTACAGAGACACACATTCATAAACATACAGATTACCCACCGGTCATGTTACCAGTGGTCTGAACATCACAGGTGTTTTCTTTAAATTGTCTCTCAGACCTCTCCAGGCAGTGTGCAGCAGTAAGGACCCACTGAGCGTCAATCAGAGTTCCTCCACAGAAATGAATTCCCGTACTGTTAGAAGAAGGAGACAGACAAGGACACAGTAAACACCACCAGCTGCAATAATAAGAACTTTTTAAAAATCAGATATTATATTATAAAATTACATATGGACCCCCTCAAAGGCTGCATCTTGCTTTCAAGTGGTATTAAAAAAAAAACAAAACAAAACAAAAACATGCAGGTTAGCAGATAATAAGTTCCAGCTCACAGAATGTCTCTCTAGTTTTACAACTACAGAAAACTGGTCAGGATCAACCTGCCTCCAAGCTACAAAATTTCACAATTCTAGATTTTAGTAAAGAGCTGTGATGTCCAATGATAGTCTAATCACGTTTTTTAATGAATAAATGGCTTTATTTTCCAGGTCAATTAAAGCTAAAAACATTTTTGATTTGAATAGCACACTTCTGTCTCTTAAAAACAGAAGAAAACATTTCCAGTACCCTCAAAAACTCTTGAACCAGTCGAACCTTTTACAGAAAATGGGCCTTATTGTTTGCCGTAATACAAAAAAGGGATTGTCTTTTTAAAGCCTAACACTCCTTGAACCTTTATCATATTTCTCTACTCACTTGGTCCGGAGGCTGATTTGCCAGGGCCATGAGTGAGGTTTAGATATGCATCCTCCCACAATACGACCAAAACAGCGCTTGGGTTTGATGACCGGCGTGCCGCAGTTGAGACCAGCTAGAAAGAAAGTTCACAGTCATGAATTCAAACAAGAGAAACTGGACACAAACATTGAATTTGTTTGACTGCCTGTTAATATTTTTTGATTAATCATTTAATCTGTAAAGTGTTAGAAGATGGGGGAAATTGCTGTAGTAGATCATAACATCCTAATGGCTTGAATGTTAACAGGTTCATAGTTAGCATGTTAACAAGCAAACATTTAGTATAAAAGCTAAGTATTTATAGTATATGAACATTTTAGCATCTCAGAAAGTTAAGATTAGCAGGCTAATATGCAATCATTATAAAATGCTAATGTTTACTGAATACTCGTATGCCAACATGAGTATTTATCTGATGCGTGATGTGTACGAGTACATCTCACATCAGCAAAGTGAACATTTTGACCTGATGGTGGCAACAGATGACAAGGCAATACCAAAAATATTTTTCACCCTGGACCACATTTCTACCAAAAGATTTCTATTGCCATTCCTGGAGCCTCCCAGGTCAAAAACGAATACACAAACAGTGTTCTCGTACCGCAATCGGGGATCTGACAGTAGTCCCATTTCTTGTTCCTATCAGTTGTGTAGCACCACGGTCCATTTACATCGTTATCTGGGTTTCTGCAACTCTGACAGCCAAACACAAGGAGAGAATCAGAGAGCTAGATACACATGTGTTCATTAAATCAAAAATCACTCCAAACATCCACTACGCACACTTACATTGCCCTCCAGACCTTTGTCTGGGTGAGTTTGTGGGGTGAAGCTGTTGTGTTGGTGAGGGCTCTGAGCACTCCAGGCCTGGCAGGTCACACCCAGAATGGTGATGGAAGTTGGACCCCGGTATGTTTCTCCATTCCCAACCTTACAGTCTAACACAAGAATAAAGAGAAATGAGTGAATTAAGCATAAAATAGCTGACTAGCAAGCTAAAAATCTGACAAACACAAATTTAAAAGGTTGAGTTAATTAACCTGTCTGTGTTGGGGCCTGGGTGGGCTCGGGTTTAGAAGTTTGGGCGGGTTCTACCTCCGAAGGATTTGTGGGGCATTTCTCTAAGTTGCAGTACTCCCAGCGGACCCTGGGGTCTGTCGTGTAACACCAGGGAGCTCGGTCCCGGTCAGGGTTCCTGCACAGATTCCTCCTGAGGTCCCTGTTGAAAGAGAAAACAGGAACATCAGGAAGCAAGTGCCAAGGTTTTGTATTACTTGTATTTGTATGAACAAACTGTTGGCTTGTGAATACCACCACTTCTGAAGGTGCCACAACCAGATGTACAGCAGTGGTGGGCTCACTCTGAGCCAAAATTTTATTTATTATTCTTTTACTCACATACCATCATGTTGTCTACATAAATTCTAGGTAACTGCCGTTCTCCCAAAATGGACTGTTGGATAATAAAATCATCTGAAATCATCCCGTAAAATCTCTTGGACCAAAATGCACCTTCCACTTCACTGCTAAGGTGCTTATAACTTCAGTTAACTACTATTATTTTGTCCAGATAAACAAGAAATCGGCAGTTGATATAATGCTAAGATAATTTTACAAAAGACGGAAAACAACCCAGTTTGGCTACTATTGCCTTCGCGCCACCTAATTAGCCTTTAATTCTGTTTGACTGCCGGGATGTATCCCACTATGCTGAGCAATAAAGGAACAAGTTTGCCAAAATGGCTACCTCTGTTAAATTTAGTATGTGCGTTTTATAATAAAAACTAACTTTCATAACTTCTCTGTGCCTGAAATCCTCATTCTTAAAAGAAAATGTATTAGTAGACACTCTTTGTTGCTCACGCTTCGGGAAAGTTCTGTGGAGTTTTCTGATGGCTGTGAGGAGACATGGAGCTCCAGGCTTGACATCTTTTTCCACTGATGGTCTCTGAGGTTATGCCCCGGTAACTCGTGCCGTCCCCCTCATAGCAGTCTTCCTCGTCTGGGGGGATCACTGGCTCATCTGCAGCAAGAGAAAAGAAATCAGGCTGAATCGTTAATATTTCAGAGTCAGCTTTATCGCTCTCAAGTACAAAACAAACACCTACCAGTATGAAACATAAAAGATACTATATACAATAAGATAAATATATACATTTAAAAAATACTATAAACAATAACAGTGAAGCATCTGTCATGAACGTTATTTTAACTGGGTCATTCACTGAATCATTAGTCTCTAATCATTGCTTTGCCGAGTCCCTTCCTTTGCAAATCTTTCCTCAAAGTGCATGAACAGATTACAGAGCAGATAGAGAAATCATGTTACCTCACAGCTGTAATAAATCTTGTTATTTTTTTATGTGTGTATTTTGATTTTCTGAATTAGGTGCAGCTTAATCGTCGTGGTGGAACTGTTTGTCGTACCCGGTCTGGCTCCATCTTCGCAGCTCGGCACGTTGCAGTACTCCCAGCGAGTTTCAGGGTCAGTGGTGTAACACCAAGGCATCCTCTCATTGTCGGGGTTACGGCAGTAGTTGTTATCTAAGCCTCTGGCAAACAATAGACCATATTAATGATGATGAATACATGTAAATACAACAACAAAGGCAGCACACTTGGGATTCTGGTTTCCTCTGTTTAGTCCTTGTGGTTTAAAGCTGCTTTTGTCGCAGTCTGTGACATGTCATCCTACAGCTGTCCCTCAGATGTCCATTGCTTCTCCCTCGTTTCCTCATCACTTCCCTTTCCTCCTCCATCCAGCCACACACCTGTTCTCACTTCTCGTTGAGTTTCCCCTCCCACCTCCCCACCTGCATCTCATGCCCTAATCAGCCTACATCTAACAGTTCACTTCCTGTCCCCTGTCATGTGCTGGCTCTCTATCTTCTGTACTTGTATTTTGTTTACTTGTTACCCTGAGATTTGTGTCTGGACTCTGTTTCTGCCCATCTTCCTGTCTGTTTATTGGACTTCCTGCCTGCTCCTCACTCTTCTTGTCCTGTGTTGGACTGACTTGTGGTTTTGATCCTTGCCTTAGCAACCTCAGCGTCCCAAACTGTACTGGTTTTGGTCTAAAGCTTATTCTTGATTTGCCATACTTTTTTTTCACAATGAATTTATGAGTACTGATTTCACCACTGCTTCCAGTAAGGATTCTCTCAAAATTCAATTCAATTCAGTTTATTTATATAGCGCCATTTCACAACAAAAGTTATTTCATGACACTTTCCAATTAGAGCAGGTCTCGACCAAACTCTAATTAAACTAATTAAATTGAAACACAGAGAGCCCAACATAACAACATGTATTAGTTTTTGCCTCACTGCAGCTTAGCAGTGTGTGTAGCCACAAACAGCTGAATGATTCCACATACAACAGACACAAGACAAGATTAGAGCTGCTGCACTGCTCATCAGATGATTTTAGGGCCTTTTAGCTCCGTTTTTGTCTCCACCAACTCCTAGAGAAACATATGTAGCTGTAACCTTGTCTTGTCGGGTGTGTAGCACTGGTCATGTGGTGTACAATAGAAAAAGGAGTTGAGAGATGTGCTAAGAATTATTCTGTTGGAGCAGCTCTTACTTGCAGGGGTAGTTGTCTGGCGTCCGGCTGTGTTTCTGTGGTGTCTGAGCAGACCAGCTCTGGCACGTTTTTCCAGACTCGGTGACAGCTACCGTACCTCTGTACCTTCCACCCTCACCAGTGGCACAGGCCACCTCTGGGACGATGGTGGGAGGCTCGGACGCTGAGCACGGAAGATGAAATGAAATGGTTGTAGGGCATATTTAAACTCCTTAAATATGGTCAAATTTGAACTAAATTTAAAAATTTGTTTATGGTGTCTTTTGTCTCTTAGGCAAGTGAATTCAATCAAAGTATGAGAGAGTCTGTAATCATGATTGAACACAAAGATTAATTACACAATGAATAGTAAAAAGGCAACCAAACAAACTTTTAAATAGAAGATTCACAAGGACTCACACTGGATTACTTACATGATATTATTATATGTGTTTTAACATGATATCGGTATTTAATTTTAATTATCATGGTTATCATCAATACCAGTATATTGAGACACAGCATATTACAGTCTATGAAATGCATAATCACATGCACAATCCGCTACGCTTTTTAAGTTTCTGAGATAAAAATTTACTCTTATCTCCATATAAAATGATTCTGATTCGTGATGGAAGATAATAAAAGCTTATGGAAAGCATGAGGTGTTGTAATCGTGTAGCACAGAAGTAAAGGAAATGAATAACAGTAGGAAGACTTACTGCAGCGAGGTATAGCACAGAAGTCCCATCGTTTAGATGGGCTGGTGGTGAAGCACCAAGGTCGGGGGTCTCCATCGGGATTTCTGCAGTAGTTCACCTCGAGATACTTCCCTGGAAGACTAGAGAAAACAGAAATAAATGATCAGGGCAAATGGAAAAATGCGAAGCATCTCATTTGCAGAATGCATTTATCAACTATTATTCAAATCCTGCTTGTGGTTGGTCAGTAGTTGCTACAGCTGCCCTGTAGTCTTACGCGCTGGGGTTGTAGCCATGGTTGTGAGGTTTCTGGGAGTCCCAGTGTTGGCAGGTGAAGCCATTTTCTGTCGTGGAGATTTTCCCTCTGTAGTCCTCCCCACTGCAGTGTATGCATTCCTCTGTAAAGGAACAAGCACAGAGACACTGAACTAGCTGCTGTACTGGTCTGCCTGTCTGTTCACTTTATGTGTGCAGTATGTATGAATGTGTTTGTCGTGTGCTGTGCATATACAGAAATAAGAAGTAAAGCAATGTCATAAACCTCACGGGGTGGAGGATTATAGAAAGACCTTTAAAAAATTACAGTAGCTTCAGTAAGTGTTACCTGACCTGAATGTGACCAAATTCACAGAAACTTTATCTAATATCACAGAGTTTCACTGGGTTTTACAGGCCTACAACACCAGCATTTCACCACCCATATCTCTGACAGGAAAAGAATTCCCCAAAGTCTTGGGTCAAAGACAAAGGAGAGTCCATAGCCCCACAAGTTCACCATCATAGTTTGGCATATTAGCATGCTAACATTTGCTGTACATAAAGTACAGCTGAGGCTGATTAGAGCATCATCAGTGTGCACTGCAGGTATTTGCTCATAAACCAAAGTATGGGTCAAATTAATCACCAAAATTAGTAGGCTTCATTTTCTAGGAATCTGACTTTGTCATATACTGTAGATACACAGTACTCAGGACAACACAAAAGTAGTTTTCATTTGTACTTTGGCATCAAACACACCCACACACACAAACAAAATAAATTTTTGAATTTTTACCAGTGCAGCCGGCTACGTTGCAGTGTTCCCAGCGGGTGTTGGGGTCCATGGTGTAGCACCAGGGTCCCCCACTGTCCCCATCAGGGTTTCTGCAGAAGTTAGACTCCAGGTCTGCTAGGGGTTTGTTCTGCGGTGTGAAACTGCGGAAGATGCATTCATGTAAATTGCATGAAAAGATGATGATATAATTTCTAAAATAGACTGTTAATATGTGAATACACACTTGGGCCTGTGAGGGTAGTTCGCGGCCCATCTCTGACATGTTTTTCCAGATTTTGTTCTGGACTTTGTTCCTCTGTAATCTGTTCCTATTCCATTCACACACTCCAGGAGGTATACTAGACAAGACAAAAAAAACCCCAAAGGATGTCAGGGCTATCAGCATGTTTGATCATTAAATAAAGCACAAATGTTTGTTTATGTGCTCACTGTGTAGCGTACCACAACATTATCACTACATTATCTGGTGGACAAATTCATCAGGCAGTTCCTCGAGTGAATCATAGTGAGGTTTCATCTGCAAATGTCTGAGTTACAGTAGTGTTCACTATGTGTCACCGTCTCACTGTGTTTGCAGACACAGTCCAAACATCACTGCAATCACGCAACAAAGGCTAAACATTAACCACAATGTAATGGGAGCTAAAAAATATATCATTTACACTCCTGATAGGTAACTCTTAGAACTCAAAGAAAAGCACTTGCCATTTTTTTCGTATAAAGCTGTGCTGCTTCTGCGCAGGATAGTCTCTGTTTTAGAGTTTGCTGCTTCTGTCCAACACTCTTGGTCCTTTTCAATGTAAATGAAAGACCTGTGAAAACACAGTGCAAGGGTCAGTTTGTGGTACTGAACCTTACTGAACACAGAAGTTAAACTGCAATGTGGATGTACGCTCAAATGTAAAAGATTTTAAAAGTGTGAGCTCACTTGCATGTGAAGGTCTTTTCAGCGTCACATAAGGTGGCACATTCAGTCACAGTGTTTACAGAGTATAGTTTTCTGTTCAGAGACAGGATCCATGCTCCTTCAGTCTTGGAGTAACCTTCCACCTCAGTACCACGAGCTGCAGTTAAAAACAGTAATTAACAGTCAAATATACCTTAATCATCAAACACCACGTGAATGAATGAACGTTATCCAAAACTCAAACTCAAATCTGGTTTTAGTTTTCATGGTTTTATGAGACAAAATAGCAGTAAATGTTATCAGACAAACAACAACAGGTTCCTCAATATATTTCTTAAAGTATTTTTTAATAAAACTGATCCAGCAACATATCAAAAAATAAAGGAAAATAATCAAGTAAATAATAAGTACTTAATAGTAATGTAATAAAAAACCTTAGTTCATTGAGTGAAACTATGATGAGTTGCATCCACAACTAGAACACACAAATTATCAATATTCAGCATTTGATAAAAGAAGGGACAGAAAGAAGGTGAAATGATGTAAAGCCACAGTGCTAATATACAGTACACACTTTCTAAATGGAAGAGATAATAAAATGTCAGTGTTGATTTTCCATATATTCTTTATATGAATGCATATTTAGCCATTAAATCTGCTGTTCTGACCTAATTAGCTTGAACCAACGCTGAACAACAGTTGATGTTACCAAGAGGCTGTTTCCTTAGGTTCTCATTTAAATAACAAGAGAGGAGCCTTTTTGGACTAATGTCAGACTTGCTTTCACAAAGTTGCGTAAGTTTTTTATCATCTAGAGCATTGATTAATGAGTGCATAAACATACCATCTGCATACAAATTACACATGGTACATTATTGTAGAATCAAGTGAGGGAATATGCAAAGAAAAGAATGGGAGCTAAGACTGAATCATGTGGTGCACCAGACAGTACAGGGCAAGTTCAGTGTAGAAGTAGGTTTGTTATTGGCAGCAGCAGCATTGACACACACTCATACAGAAAAGCTGACTGTCAGGTATTTAATGTGATTGTTGAGATGGATTTTATCAGGATCTTAGTAGACCCGATTCTTCTTCTTAGTAAAGAAAAATCAGATGTACCCCGGGTTCTCCTTTGCATCCTTCAGCTAGTGTTTCCCATCCATTTATCTCGGTTTCCTGTTCTGTCTGTCCTATTTTTTGTATGTTATAGCAAATACGAAGTTGTACAGCTTTCCCGTATTCTCTTTAAAACATGCCTTTATATCTTACCAGTGCAGAGCAAGGTGCCGAGGAGGAAAGCTAGTGTGTTCAGGTCCATGGTGAGGCCCTTCTGCTAGCAGCTCATAGTCAACTAACTCATCGAGGTGCCTCCTGGTGTATTACTGGGCTTCTTTCAGCACGTCGGGAAGACAAATAGAACATCATTAGTCAATCATTGGCCCGACAAGGACAGCAAAAGAGCTACAGGTCAAACACCTTGTTTATGGGAGATTTTTTGGAAAACTAAATGTTGCATCGCAGTATGACAGCATTTCATCCCCTCTGCTTTGTGGTGAATATTATAAAATATTTTCCAAAGTACTGTTTGTTGTTTAAGTCTTACCTAATTGCAGTTATGAAACACCATCAGCAGGAGATCAGGCAGAAACTGGGAGGCTTTTTGTCTAAGTTGAGGTGCGCCCACGGGCTTCTTGAGGTGTTCCGTTGCTTTTCTGAAGCCACAACAGATTTAGGAGCCTGCTCGTGAGCTTTGACCTGTTTTCATATCATGTGACCTTTCCTTTCTGATCAACATGCCGATTCTCTCCCTTCACCACTTCACGGGAATTTTCGTCCATCCTCAGCAAGCACACTTGTATGTCCTGCGTGCTGTTAAGATTTACGGTATAACATAAGTAAATGGTTGCATGTTGTTGGTGTATCTTTACTGATGCATGTGTGTATTTGTGTTATGTAATATAAACTCGATTCTCATTTTCTAGTGAATACTGTGCGATCCAGATTAAATTAGATCAATAGTTAATCTTCAGCTAAAAGGGACCAACGTCCTCATCTGCAAACATGTGATTACAAAATAACCTACTTTAGACTCAAATTGTTCCACTTTCCTCTGAAGAAACCTTATCTGTTTTCAGTCGAGTTAATGAAAAGATTTAGTTTAAAGTACAGTTTGATGATAATACTCATTAAACTTTAGATTCTGAATGCAGGAGATTAACATGTAATGGAGTATTTTTACTTTATGATATTCCTGTTTTTACTCAACAAAAATGGCTGAATACACCGAGATTAAAAATCACAAACACAGCCAAGCCTAATAAAATTATAGTGCAGAAAAGTGTACATGTGATGTGCAAAGTTGTAAAACTGAAATTACATCAGCAAGAACTGCACTGATTCCCTAAATTTTCTAAAAAAGATAACAATCCAGTGATGATCTTCTATTTACAAGCAACATTACCATTAATTTGGGGTGGTAATTTTATTTTATTTACTGTGTAAAGACCCCATAAGTGATTCTGGAGAGAGATACTTGATTGATGAACCTCATTTCCAGGACCTCAAATATTCAGCAGCCCAAAACATTCAGAATTTCACAACATTAAAATGAGACTCAGCACCATCTTTTTCTGGAATAGCTGATGTCCAAAACACAGCAAAAATAATATGAAAATAAGAGAATACAGACAAATGGCAGTGTCACACATTTTTAGGGAATCACCAGTGACGACTCTGAGGGATTATTTTTGTATGGGTCTATACATTGCATGCTATACTTTTAACAAACCACATACAACTTTCTGCACTATATTATCTCCTATTTTGCACTCATGTCCTCGTCTGCCCTCATCTTTATTGTGTAAAGCTTGTCTCACTCTGTGTATGTTCTGGCACACCTGTTGTGTTTGGTCTTACTTCACAGACAAAAGGAAAAACTTGAATTCTCTCCTGTTCTTTTGGACCAAATTCCAACAAATGACAAGCCATATAATACCTAGTAATGTCCTGCAGGGGATGCTATTGATCACCAACCTTGAGGAGCTGTGAGTGTAAAAAAAAAAAAAAAATCACCTTCACCATCACCTCTCCAACTTTTAACAATGGCAGAAAGGTAGATAGTAAGGACAAAAGACACTTCATTGTAACTGCATATGAAAAGAAAGTGAGGACAAATGGATGGACTGCTGAAGTCAATAAGATAGTGTCAAGGATGGGAAGTACATTAGAGCTATTGATGATGATATCCACAATTACAATAAATGCTTCAGTGCTGGTGAATGATTCGTGTTCAGTAGGCCACAGTGATGAATGTCTGTCATACAGCATGATATGATTTGAGTAAATCTGATGGGTCAGGTAGTTCATGGGATTCAGGAGTGCCTTTACAATTTTCAGTGTTACTATTCTGAAAGCAAAATCATGTTTTATACATTTGTTCAGCCTTCAAAGGTTACCATCAATATATCAGTTCAAAATAAAAAATCACGATTTCAGTCAGAAACTGTATGTATGGCAGAGCTTGGCATTGACCTGTTTTTTTTTTTATTTATTTAAACGTTCTGAAAGCACTGACACCGCAGAAGATGGACTTATAGGTAATAAATTAAACTAACAGAACTAAAACCTCAAACTGCAAAATGAACTTTGAGTGAATCTCTATTGTTGAATATTGTAACATGAAACAGAACATACACTTTAATTAAAAAACATAGTCATTCGGTGTGGTTTTCGGGACCTGTAATGCCCAGCAGCAAGATGTTTATCTTACTGGGGCCTTGTTGGAACTGGGAGAGTCAATTTTCTGACATTGTTTAAGTACCTCAGTCTGGGTTTAGGGACAACTGATCTTTAGCCATGGTTGCGGGATGACGTCTGCCAGTTGGTTGGTTCACCGTTTTGGTCCAGGCTGAAATATCTGAACATCTATTAGATGAAATACCATGAAATTTAGAACACAAATTTGCACTCATTTCGCCCTTGGCAGTGAAAGGAGATCCGTAGCGTGACTGTATGTTTAAGAACAAAATCTACACAGTAAGCTGAAAGGTAACCAAACTCCGCCTCTTCACTAATTCAAGCAAGCCTGGCAAACCAGTAGAGGGCATCACTTTCAGACCTTCACTGAGCGAGACTTTAAAAAATTGCTTAGAAATCAGTGGCTAATGAGGTTACACTCAGGACAACAAGGCAGTAGATTTTACCTCCAAGCTGCGTACCTGTAGAAAAGACCAAACCAGTGGCTCTTAACGGTAGAGTCAAACAGAATTTGTTTATGGAAACCACTTTCTCAGAACAACAGCATATTGTGGGCTGAGACATACAAAGAAAAGCTCATGTTGTAAAATTGCTTCATTTAGGTCAATAGCATTTGTACATGAATCCACCTTCTTGACTCTGTCGCTCTACCTTGGACATCCTGCTCAAAATGGTCTGCAGATGTAGATTTAGTTCATATGTGTCAGATTAGACAATTTTATTGTAAAATTGTCCAAATGGACTCTTCAGTTCAAATCGCTCAAATCGTTACACCTCCCATTTCCTTGTCCCCTTTCCAAACAAGAGCACATGGACGTTCTGAAAAATAATCACTTATTTTTTCCATGTGGCTCCTACCTTCAGCTATAATAACATGTTATTGTTTCACTAAGTTACTAACTGTATTGGTTTTATTCTACATTCCTGCAAATTGAAGGTCAGTCTCTGCCATAAAGTGGGACCACAACAATACTTGGCACAGAGATTGTAAGTGAGAGGTGTGGGCTCTGTGGAGTCCAAGGTTCACCGCTCAATCAATAGCCCACTGTCAGACCTCAATTTAGAGATGTTCCTCTCTCTTTAAAAAGGGAAGAATGGCTTCTTTCTGCTGCCGCATCATTCAGGGTTCCATGTCATTTCTCTTTATGTGACCGCATAAATCAGTAAAACCACATTTTCTAAATTTATGTACGTAATATATTAGAGCTGGATGTGTTTCTAAAGGTTATCGGTTCTGTGTCGGTTACCATTCTGGCCAGAATTCCCTTGAATAACACTGGAGTGAAGGTTTAAAGGAAGGTCACACAAAACTCAACATGAACTCAATATAATGTTAGTTGTAGTAATACAGACTGCAGATTGGCAAAATTAACATCTGACCAAGCACAGGAAGATACTTAACTCCCAATATGTAAAGTTTTAATATGTTTTATTGACATGACATGACTCAAATGCACAGTATGTCGTTTCTGTTTTAGCATGACATCATGGAAGTCGTCTTCATGGTTAGACAACAATCACTGAAGACTGAATGCTGCCTTCTCAGACGAGGTAAGGATTTGAAGTTTTAATCACGCTACGTTTACTCACATTTGCCACTTCCTTGCTCATCCTCTGACTCTCCGGGTTTTTTGAAAATGCACTGGGTTTCACATTGTTGGAAACATTTGGGATAATGTAAGGACACAATCTTATCTTTCATACTTCAGTATTTTAATTGAGGATGCCAAATGTGTTCTGAAATCACAAAAATAATAATAATACATTTAAGAGAACTTCAATTTATGAATGAGTTATATGAGTATATGTCCTCCACAGTGCACAGTTTGCACAGTTGTTATACATTATGTTCGTATGATGGCAATAGTGAGTAACTGTGTTGTAATATATGCTATGCTATATACCTTCATAAAATGTATAATTGGCATGGAGGTTCATTGCTGACACTGGGAACACATAGTTGATAGTACTTCTGCCTGTCTGAGAACAAGAATTCACAATATGTGGCTGTGGCAGCAATTTGAGTTATTTCTTATGACCAGTAACCCTGATCAAGTCCCAGAAACGTCATGGTCATTTTGTATTATGGACAAGAAAAACCTCACATATCGCTCCTTCAGAATGTCAGCTCTTTGTGTGTGTTTTCAATTACAGCCTCGTTGGACAGAAGGTCCCACCAAATGGATGCAGAATGACGGCACGTTAGAGCGCGCTACGGTAAACTGTGCAACACTTTCTTTAAACATTGTTCCTTAAATTGAACACATTTTTCCTTTGATTAAAGCATTGCTTAAGTGACTTGCCCTTGACTGGACCATTGTACAGCTCTGTGGTTTTGAAGGATGTGTAATTAAACACACGGCTCGACACAGCACAGGTATTTTACCCTCTGTTGCACATGGATATGAAAAATAGAGTGAAACCGTGCTTTCGACCCTCTACGTGGAACATCGGGTTCATGTCTTCGCTGCTTTGTCTACTGGATGAAAAAGCGAAATAAATAAAACACTAAGCAGGTTAACACTGTTGTGTAAAATTTACTCTAGTTAATATCACATAAGAGAGTCACCCCTTAGTCCTCTTGACTGCAAATAAAAATATTTCCACTTTGGCTAAGTGCTTGTTATAGAAATCACTCTGTCTTCTTTGGAGCTTGTCATGACTGACATGCCAGAGAAACAAGAGACAAAATTACCGCTAAAGCTTATTATTTTTAGTTGCGTTTGAATAAAATGCCTGGATTTTAAACTGAGGTTCCCGAAGGTTTTAGGCAAGACAAGTTTATTTCAGTGGCACCTTTCAAATCAAAGTGCTTTACTTCCGAAAGAAATGCATTAAAGGAACAGTTCGCCAAAAAATAAAAATTCAGTCATTATCTGCTCACCAACCAGCTGATGGAGAGTCAGATGAAGACTCTTTGTCCACAAAACACTTCTGGATTTTTGCAACAAAACCGCATTGCAGCATTTGGCTAAAGAACTCAAGAAGCTGGGGGGTTGTGTTGAAACGTTAAAAAAACAATAATCCAAAAAAGCACAAAATCCACTTCAGTTGTTTAGCAGAAAGCTGCAGTGCCACTTTGCTGCGAAGCTCCACAAATGTTTTGTGCACGAAGAAACTAAGTCATTTTACCTTCTGCATGGTGGTGAGCAGATAATGACTGAATTTAGTTGTAATAGACAATATAGACATGTAGCATTTTTAAAAGTAAAACAAATTAAAATAGAGGATAAGGATGAGCTAAATTGTATAAGACAAATCATGCAGTAGCATTAAAATTACAGTACAATGCAAGACATGAATAAATGGACCAAAACTTGATAAAACACACTTTAAGCCCCTCAGGGCTTCGTATCAGGGCACATCTCAGTTTGTTCCAGACATGTGGTGCAAAAAAAACCTCTGAAGGCTGCTTCTTCAACAATACTGACACATGTGAGGACATTTTTATTTTACTTTTCAATTGTATACACTGAAGATTTATTTTTTTCTTTTAAGACTAAAAGAAATTTACCGCAGTATTCTTGAGTTCACTCAGCAGCCTCAGCGTCTCCTCATTGCTTCATATCTACAGTTGTTTGAAGGAAGAACACAGTGCATCTCCATATAGACGAGCACATATAAGGTCCTGCACAAATATGCACACACACACACACACACACACACACACACACACACAGAGAGAGAGAGTCCAATGTACAGAGTCCAGCTGTCTCTGTCTCTGCCATTACTGTAAAAGAATACCCCCGGCCAGCGCTCAAACCCACTCCATCAATCTCTCTGTGTTTGACAGAAACTATGCCCACCTGTTCTCCCACAGTCCACACGCAGACACTCCGAGGCTGAAGCTCAACGTGTGACTTCGGGCTTCAGGTTCAGGTTGGTGCAGACAGAAACGAGCCACATGAACACACTGAACACATTCTTTAAGAACGTCTTCAGTAATTAAAGCATCGGCCGCAGGCTCTCGGGTCTTTTTCTTTTTTTTTGACTGATTTGAGATGCTGGAGGTTCTCTGTGGACTCCTTCACTGCGTGGCCGTAGTTGCTAGTTGCTTAAGATCTTCAGTAAGATTGTAATCGAGATTTTACATTAATTATGGCATTTCATTGCTGTTGTCAGTTACAACTCACTCTTCTCCAAGGTGTCAACTTGTCAGTGGATCTTGGACAAAGATAATTCTAGGAAACCGTAGATGAGCATGTAACCTTTTATCTGATAAGAAACTCTAAGTATCTTATGTCTGGGTGAAGGGAGTCAGCAGCCACTGTCCTCATGTCAGAAGTCCTCTCAACGAGTTGCGAGCTCACACGATTGCAGGCACGCTGATTATGAGACCACTGATGGTCCTCCACTTCCCCATCTCTGCATCAGTCTTTTACCTCTTTTTATGTGCGACGTCTCCTCCCGTCATTGGACGCTGATCACCATGGTAACGGCAGAAGCTTTGAAGCGTTGGGGTCAGCCCTACAGCGTGCACAATAGCAGGACCCTGAAAGTGAAGCAGCTAAATGAAATGCAGCCATCGCTGATTTTATCATTTGCCCGTCTGATTTTCACATATCAAAATGTTGTCCATTAATACATCTAGAATTGTTCAGCGTGATTCAGGAAATTAGTTCAGAAGAGGCCCGATCGCTACAGGTGAAGGCGATCCAGTGTGGAGGCTTTAACAACATGACTAAATTTTAAGTCACATTTAGGCATATCGATGTTTGCAGATTAGACTTCCTCCAGCTGTAATTTGTTTAAAGATTAAACGTCTTTAATTCCTTACTCAAACATTCCTCGCAGGTTGTGGGATTTGTGAGATTTGAACCAATGATCCTCTGGTCTCTAACCTTCAGGCTTCTACTGCCCCTGTCTAAGTTAAAAATATGTGAGACAAAAGAGAGACCAAATCCTTTTAAACTCCTTTCACTAAACTTTTTTTTCCTTTTCTTCGGCCATAGATCACCTGTCCAACCAGATTTGCTTGTCTTCACACCTCACCAATCACTCTTCATCCCTTCCTTTTCCCTCCTTTCCTCTACCTGTTAGGTCCACAGCTCCATCAAGAACACACACACACACACACACACACCCTGAGGCCCCATGGTGCTTGCTAATGCTTGTGGGATTCAGGCAGGAAATGGTGCAGCGGTGGTGGGAGGAGGGTTATGCAGAAAGGGGGTCAAGGTGGATCTCCTCTCAGGTTACCTGCCCAGGTAAGTCTGTGTTTGTTTAGTGTTACCTCCCAGTTGTCCGGAGGTCCAGGCTGAGACATGGAGAGCTCTCTGTTCGAGTGTGTGCGTTGTTTTATTGTGTGAGGCACTGTTGATGTTTGAAAGAAGTGATATTTAATCCGACTATTGTGGAAGACCCTGCAGATCCTCCTCATCTGCGCGCACACACACACACACACACACACACACACACACACACACAGCAGTAGTAGTAGTGGCCTCAACAGTTTCCCTCGTATCAGTGTTATAGTCTCTCAGCTCAGGAAAAAACCTGGCAGTCGGTCAGCGTAGCAGCAGATGACACGTCTGTCTGTCTTCTTAAAAATAAAATACTAACAATTGATGTGATCCACCTACCGTCCCAGATAAGATTTGACAATGTAATGTTGGCAGAGGTTCAGGCGCAGCAGAGGCCGAGCTTTCACTGCCTCTGAGAAATATAAAGACAGCTGAGCCGGGAGACGACTGGCTGGCTGCTTTTAGGTCACTGGAAAGACTTAAGAGAAAACACTTTTGCGTTTTTGGATGACATCAAACTAAATCTTTGTATTTCTCTCTTCTTGACCTCTTGACATCTTGACTTGCATGGGTTAAATGTGCTCTCGTAACCAAACCGATACAGCCGTTATTTGACCTTAACCATTTTCATGTTTTGTGTTGTTCATTTGATACTCATATATGGATGAATATATGCTACTTCTTTACTCAAACACTTCATCCTGTATCTTGACAAAGACCAGAAAAAAATCCTTACACCTTACATCTAAGGATCAGGGTGCATGGCTAAATTACAGTAACATATTCAATTTTTCTATTAAGTTTGAGTCTAGACCACAGAGATCCACACCAGTCCTTTTCTTGGGGTAATGCTACATTCTTATAATGTGATGTAAGACTGTGTGAAATGAAACTAAATGTGTTGCAGCACTACTGTTTTTGTCCACAAGGAGCACTTTTTGGCATTTGTGAGTCTGTCCACACTTTTACAGTTTCCACTTCTCCTCCAGTTGAAATCAATGGAAATCAAGCATGTGAGGGAGGTAAACAAACCTCAATGAAAGTCAGTCAGTGTGTGTTCAGGCACAGGATTTGTTTTACCCCACAGCTGACAGTTCTGGCAGTCAGAGCCTGGATAACAAGAACCACAGCTGTGTTTCCACCCGACTCCAGCCTTCCACTTAAACGGAGAACACATTTGGTTGTTTCATTGTGGGTTCGTGACAAGCACATCAGCCATTTAGATGATTCTTTAATGCAGGCCATCGCTGTGTTTGTTGATGCAAGTGTTGTGTTGTCATCTCACATTCTGAGACTGAAAAAGACAAACTGAATGTCACTGACATTTGCTTAGGTGTTCTCTATAATGGAATTCCAATATGCACACAATCAAAACATATGACTGCGAGTGTAGATATATTGGTGGTTGAAGGCTGATATTTTTGGATTAAAGCTGCTGATAACTGAAGTGTTTTCCACAGAATTTTGGCTGTCCTTGCTAGCAACACAAAGAAAACAACTGCATGGCATGAGACTAAATTTCACTAAGTAGTCTTTTTACGACAAGATTATTCAGGACGATGGTCATTCAAAAAAAAAAAAAAAAAAAAAATCTGCCATCCTTATGGCTGTTGCAGGTTTCAACTTTACCGTTTTGGTTCATTATCACTGTTCCACAGAGTTGTTTTCGGCCACAGCAGCTGTTTTAAATGGCATCTAGCTCTGGAAGTGTGGTAGCACATTATAACCAAAGGAATATCTTATCCTCCCTTACAGTGGCTACTATAAACAAAGAAAATGTTAAAGACCTGCAAAGTGGACCTTTAAAAAATAGATATTTGGCAGAAAGTTGGTAGAGACCAAAATCAGAGCTAAAACAAAGTGAATACCAGACTTAGATTCACCATGTGACCAGAAACATGATTCCAAATGAGTAATAATAATTGAGTAATAATTGAGTTCCTTCAAAACTGCTGTATGTGTAAATAAGAAGCTGTTTGCTAATTTCTGTGTCCAACAGGATGATAAGAATGGAGCATATTTGATGCTAACAGTCACAGTGCAGTTTTGTTTGGTGACGTAAAGACACCAAACTACTTGTTTAGGTTTAGGAAAAGATCATGATTTTGGGTATGTAAAATATGATAATCCCATCAGTATGTGACTAAAGAAACCCCAAAACATCTTAAAGGGTTCACAATGTGTTTGTGCTGCCCCCAGGTGGCCACAAAAATCAGTTATTGCAGATTTAAGCGAACAAGATACTTCACAGGCGACCAAATTAGTGGACCAATCTACCACTATCAAACTAATACTTACAGGCCAATAACTCTAGCTTACATGCAGCTTCAAGTCAATAGGGAAATATGGTGTGAGTTTTACTGTTTGTCAAAGGTTTAACAGTCTGAATGCTTCTTGTTTTTCCACTCAGTGTGGCACACTTTCGTCTCCTTCTTTCCATGAGTTGTTTGCAACAAAATGTCCATCATTCTTTCCCTCTTTCCCTTGTGTCTTTCTTCTTGCCACAGGAACTGTAGCAGAAGTGTGGGGGAATGTTGCAGAATAGAGCAGGAGGATTCACTCTGCATAGTTAAAGGACTGTTCCGCTCCGTTTCTCCTGTAAACAGTCGTCAAGGGAGGAGAAACCTGATAGCCTCACTTAGCTCTGATCTGCTCTAACTGCAGAGATCACAGAAGGATGGAGGTGGGAGAGAGGTGTAGGGTTAGACTGAAAAGTAGATGCAGATGCTTGTTTTTAACCTTGAAGAGGTGTTGAATATTTCATGTTGTCATGTTGAGATTTAAAAAAGAAGTGTGCTAGTGTGACTCGCTGCAAGGCAAAGTATCTGCATCAAGTAGACAACACAAACTTCAAGTGCTCTGTGAGTACTTCTGCTGCATTTGCACACATTCTTATTTTCACCATGCTTCAACCTGAAAGACTTTCATCCTTCATCTTTTAAAATAATACAAAGATAGTGCTAGAGAAAGAAAGTGAAGGGGAAGTAAGATCAAAATGTTTTATTAACATTCACATTGGAGGACAGGATGCAGATTTTAGTGAAATTGATTAGTAACAAAGGACCAAGACATTCATTAAATGTCTGAATTAACTTTTGGTTCTTTTTTTCTCCCCGTAAACTACTTTTATTTTCATGATCAATGAATTCCAGAAGAATGTTCTGATAAAATGTTGTATTTACATGTTTTTGGTTGCACTTTCTATCCCCCAAGGCTCCTCAGAAAGGACCACAGGACACGCCTCAACATGTCAGGTTGAGCCACTGGTTTTAGGAGAAGAAGAAGGAGCTGCTGCGCTGAAAACATGGTTGGTGAGAATGATTCATATAGTAAATGTGGCATAAAACCAAAACAATGAGCTAAAAGAAGCTAAAGTAATGGGAGATGACTATTCTTTGTGGCTGACAAAGGACTGCTTTCATGTTGAGTGATTTGATTCATTCAGTCATTTGACTGATTGTTAATGTGAATATATTGATTAATGATGTCCCAGAATTCTGACTAATGTGATGTAAACTTAGGTCTTGCCTAGACATATATGAATGTTTTTGAAAACTAATACAAGTTTTAGATCACAAAAACAGTTTTGAACACCTGTTTTTTTACATTTGTTATTTGAAAATTTCATTTTCTGTGTCTCAGTGTGTTAAACTATAAATTGAGTGCTTGGGAAATGATGGTGCCATCACCTCAATTCACCCACGGCCATTGTTGCACATACCCATGTACATATGATAGAAATAAAAGAGATTAAAGCGGGTTGCACTAAGGTAAATTACGACAGTCTTCATCCCTCTTAACAAATAGTCCAGCTTGGTTTGATCACAGATTGAACATCCGCTGATTTCTGATTCCTAGAAGTAAAAATATTAAAATGCACAAAGACCAGCAATTCAATTATGTAGGTGTATTCAGTATTAACAATTTACTGAAATACAGCAATGAATCAATGCACTCCTTCTCTCTTTGCTTTGATTAAAGGACAGCCCTTGTCCTTAACCTCAGCCCTGTATTTCACATAATTAGCACAGCCCTTCCTATTCTGCTGCTGGAGAGCTGAATTAACTCACGTCTTTGTGAAAAGAGGCATTTGTTGTTGTTGTGTGTTTTTTTTAATTGCTCCAGAAAGGAATAAGAGAAAGGGAAGAGGAAAGAGAAGGAGGTGTGTTTGTGATTATTGACGCCGATCAAGAGCACCTCTCCATCCTTCTCTCGTCCGTCATCGCTCAACTCAGAAGTCAGTATTATTCTCCAGCTGTCTCACTCTGAGCTGAAACAAATTCCAGAGAAACAGTTCTGAGAAACAGAACATGTGGTTGAAACTGGCTTTTTTGTTTGAATGTATCGTTTTGCTCTGTCACTTTCTCACCAGCTTCTTTTCTCAGTTTCTTTCTATTTATTATTTGAGGATAAGCACATAGTTTTTCTGTGCCAGTCAGGAGCTTGAAGGATTATTAAATTATATACTAAAAGAAACAATTTGAGGAGCTGGCAATCCATCAAAGCTGCAACTGACCAGTGTTGATGAGCATATCAGGTGGAACCTCCTCACAGCCAGGATGCAGCAGCAGTTACATTGGTGTTAAATTAAGTTTGTTTCACATTTAACAAAAGAAATAGAAATGATAGTACAAGTGACTGATGTGTTTTATGAACTCTTATGTGCCATAACTTGTATAAAGGCTGTTAATATATTTGATTTCTTGATTATCCTGCACAGAAACAGTCCAGCCTTTATGCATCGCCCACTGAATGTACCACTCAGAAAAGCGCAGCCTGTCTCAACCCAACCGGTCAAGACAGATGGCCGTCCATCTAGAGCCGGGGTCTGCTCCTAGGTTTCTGCCTTCTAAAAGTAAGTTTTTCATCGCCACTGTTGCCAAGTGCTTACTCATGGGGGAATATTTGGTCTCTCTATTAAAGACTAAATGAAAGAGTTTGGTCTAGACCTGCTCTATTTGGAAAGTGTCACGAGATAACTTTTGTTGCGTTTTGGCGTTACATGAATAAATTGATTTGAATTGACTCAGGACAAAGAGAAGGATTTATATAGTGTTGCAAAAATAGTCAATCCTGGTGTGCTTTATTATGTTCAGATAAAATAATAATAAGTCCCATATGAAATCACTTTAAGCTGTTACAAAGCACCATAGCTAGTATTGTGGAAGGAGGTTTTACTCCCAAGGGAGTAAAAGTTGATAACCAACCACTCAAAGCTGTCAAATGTCACAACATCAAACATGGACAAAAATCATCTGCCAAACACAGGCCCTGTGGGTCATGTACTCAAATTGAGGAGAAACTACAGTTTGACAAAGGAGTAAAACATGGGTGACCTCTAATGTTCACTGAATGGCTTTTTATCAGCAGGATCAAGAGCCGTCAGACATTCATCAGTGAACCTGTATTATAAGGAATATGAGTCTGACTCTTTAATGTTCGATTTGGTTTGAACTTGAAATTCAAAAGTACATGTTAAATCAACATAATGATGGTCTGCTCATCAAAAGTAATTTTGTGTTTTATATCTTGATCAAGGACACGTCCACATATGGACCAAAATTTCCAAGACTTAAACCACCATCTTTCAAAATAATGGACAATGGCCCATTTTTCAATCGGCACAACAATACTTTATGAACTCATATCTGAGAAAACATCAACAATACACATGACAAACCTCTAAGGTCAGCGGTGAAAAGTAGCTAATTACAAGCGTCAGACCAGGCACCATCATGGAGTCAAAATCAAAAACATAAAGAGAGAATCTATATGAGACTGGAGATACACAGATATTTGATAGCAAGATAATTGATTGATTTTGGTCTTTTTGGGGGATTTGTTGACAAAAATAAAAGGTAGAATAATGCCAGTATTATTTCATATTCTGAATTTTATAGTAACCAAAACCTAATCATGATTCTTGTCAATTTTTTAAAAAATTTGGTAGCCACGTGAGAATATTAAGAAGAATACTAAAACAATACTAAAACAATAACTAAATTTGACTGAATGACTTAATTTTGCTTGCCTTTCTAGACTGATTGGAAAAGTTCTTTGTAGGTATGGCAATGGACACACACACTCACATCCATACACAAACACAAGTTACTTACTTACTTTGACAGTTGCGTGTGTCTGTTCCTTTCACTTATTTCACACCAGTTGTCCTGGTAGGGCAGGATTCAGCTCACACTAAATGCTCCCTTTATTAAGTTCGTGGGCCTGGCTCAAATACTACACAGTGGGACTGTGTGTGTGTGTGTGTGTGTGTGTGTGTGTGTGTGTGTGTTTCTTGTCTTTATTCACATGTCAGGACCCAACCAATAGAACACCTTTGTGAGGACATTTTGACATTTTGCAAATAAAAACCTATAACTCTCAAATAGCATGTTTGATTAGCCAACACATTTACTATAGCACAAATCCCACCACTAAACTGAAATTCAAATTCAGTTCTAAAATTTTTAGACAGCACAGTGAGAAATGCCAATACAATGAATGCAATACAGCCCACACAGATTAGACTCTGTGTGCCTAATAAAGTGGCCACTGAGTGTGTTTCTTATTGGAATTACAGGAGTACATTTGTTTTTCCCTCACTTTCAGACATAGTTTTCAACATTCTGATTAGGGTTATGTAGTTTTACTAACACTGCTTGATCACTATATATACATGTACGTGATTTGTTTTTAAATTTAATTTTTAATTTTGTTTACTTTATTAAGCCCAAGCTGAGAAATGATTTCTCTGCATTTAACCCATCACTAAGTGAAACACACACACGCAGTATATACATGTGATATATGATGTCAATACACAAAGTCAGCTTAAAACTGGAGAAATAAAATGCTAAGAGCTCTCAGTTATAGGTTGGATTAATTGCATTAGTTGGAAAAATGAGATAGGGCTTTGGGTTAAGGCCACAGAGAAGGGCTTGCTAAATGTTGGCAAGATAGTGTTTTTTGTTTGGGTACTATGGGAAATCAGACACCAGTCACTATGGCAGTAACGTAAACATACTTTTGAGTTTGTGCAATGAAATTCCACATCTTTACTCACACTTGTGATGGGATTGTTTGTTTGTTTGTTTTTTTACCCATTCTTAATCCAACGGCCCTCATAAATCCCTAACAGATCATGGTCCCCACTAAGTTACAAAAACAAGCGTGAGAGAGTGTGTGTTCTCTGAGTTGAAGAGCAGTTGTCGTTGACAGCTGCATGGGAGCAGAGAGAGATGGAGTCAAGTGGCTTCAAATAGCCATCGTTCTCCTCATTCATTGGAGGGACCCCTCCCCTCTCTCTCTCTCTCTCTCTCTCTCTCTCTCTCTCCCTGTGCAACTCTTGGTGTGAAGTTTACATTTCTCTTGTTGACACAGCCATGAAGTAGTTGTTTTGTTTTTTTTAAATCTCTGCTCTCATCAAAAAAAGATGTTTCATAAATGTTTATATCAAAGATGTCAGCACAGTTTAGTTTACTGTGGGAGTGGGTGTGGATTTGTAATGGTGGTTGCTCTACTTAGCATAATTTTGCTGCTGTTAGCCCACTAAATGATTAGCATTGAAAAGGAGCTATTCTCAACGCTCAACATGTATGAATATACATGTGACAATGACAAACTTAAACATGGACACAGAAAATAGTTGTTCTTCAACTGCTGTAGCATCAAACGTGCTTCACAGACAGAAATTATCTGTGATATCACTGTTTAACATGTTGACTGAGGAGTAAAACCAGGTGTCACTTTTCTTTTTCAATTTACAGGTCTGAGCTGACTGTGGTTTATGTTAACATCCAGGTTACAAATATCCACTGTTTGAGTAACATTTAAATATGTGCTGTAACTAATCATCATTTCTTATCCTGATTCAGTCAATGTTACGTGTACAAAAATAGGGAAAAATCATCAGAAAAATCATCAAAAATCATCAATTCTCAGAGTCCAAAGTGACATGTTTAAATTACTTAGTTTCTGTCACACACAGTCTAATGTATTCTGCCGTATAAAACAAAGAGAAAAGCAGCAAATTGTTGCATTTGAGAGGCTTTGAGAAGCACATGTTTGGTGTGTGATGTTTATAATTACTATCTGATTAACAAAACTGTTGTCAATTAATGTTGAGCTCAACATGAATTTCAGCTCCTAGTTAGGACCCACTACAGGTTGAAACACAGCCAGATATGTAACTTAGACATTGGATTTTTGTTTTATTTTTACAACCACCTTATTCAAGATTTTAGACATCAAGATGTTATTTAACTTGAAAATCACAGAATCCACGCTATTGCATTTTAGTCACTATAACTTCTTACTCAGACAAGTGTGTCCCAGTTACATATTATATATAAACTGCATCTGTCCCAGATACTGCAGTTTACATAAATATAGGTTTTAGATACTTTCACTTTACTGTAGTATTTCCATTTTGTATTTTATGCTTCCTCTTCATCATATTTCAGAGGAATATATTGTACTTTGTACTCCGCCACATTTATTTGACAGTTTAGGTGCTAGTTACTTTTAAGATGAAGATTTTAGAAAATGGGTAAGCAGTTAAAATACAACACACTTCAGAAATTAAACCCCTGATTTCAGAACCTTTTTTGGTGTCTTATAAAGAGCAGTCTGTAGTCTGTGTTACATTTCAGATGTTAACATTCACCAAACAGTGATTTTTTTCCCCCTCTGAACCTCTCACTTGGTTAGAATTGAATAAATGTTCAAATGACCAGAACTTAAACTATATTTTGCTGATTATACTTGTATACTTTTAATTAAGAAATATTTCTCAGAGTATTTTTTTACATTGTTTTATTAGTACTTTTACTGTAGCAAAGTATCTGAAGACTGTAAACTGCCATAGTACATTGTGAATGTTGTGTACAATAAGTCGACATCCTCACTAACAGGAACAGATGCACCATGTACCCCAGAGGATGTCAGTGCCAATTAAACTTCACAAAGAAAAAAGCAAAGAATTAATTATTTTCAAAGTTTATATTTGTGCATCACATTTTGGGATAATAGCGTGCATTGACTGCACACTCATAAATCAAGATGTTATTTATATAGCCTCTTTTGAGTGCACTTTCTCTTCTTTCAGTGTGTTAAAAAGCTGCTCAGAGTTTGTATATAATATGGAATTGGGACACAGCAGTTTGAAGCTGTTGCATGACACACTTTGTGAACTCATCACTTAAATATATTTTGATATCAGTTGAAACCCATCCAAAACAGTTTAATTTACAGTGCCATAAAGTACAGACAGCATTTTTTCTTTTTTTTTTGTTTTTCTTTTTTAAGTTGACACTGAACCAGTAGTCCATGTAAACCAAAGTGTCCGGACTTCTTCTGCCTTCTAAGTCTGCCAAATTCTTGCTGTGCGGCCTCCTCAAAACCAACATAGCCTTTCCTCCAGCCATAACACTCCCAGTGTCTGTAGCCCAGTTGTCCCAGTGAGGCAAGTCCTGCCAAGTCCTTCAAGCGCTTGTCTTTGGAGTTTGTCTTTGGAACACATGTGTCTCTGTCCGTCTGTCCCCGGACTTTTTCCAGTTTAGGAATGTTGTCCCTGCCTGTTACAGTTACAGAAGCACAAAGAGGCTTGTCTTTGTCCACATCCATCAAGATCAGATTTTCTCTCTCCTCCACGAGTCCACTTTTGTTGCCATGCTCACTTTTGTATCCATCCTGCTGGCATTCAGCTCAGCAGGGCTGTGCTGCTGCTGCTGCTGCTGCACAGTCCGCCGTAACACCGAGCTGCAAGTAGATCAGAAGCCGTTACAGTACAAAACCGCCATCTGACCAGTTTTCAGTTTCTCTGTCAGTCATCCCATAACAGCAGCAGAGCAACAGAGTAGAGCAGGAGTAGAAGAAAGAGGCTACAGCTGAAGAAGGAGTGCATGGGGGGGGTTAAGAGTCAGCAGTCTCTAAAACCAGTACAAATCCTTGGTCTTATCCTGTGCCTGCAGACCTGAGAGAAAAGAAAAGAAGAGAAAGGAAAAGAAAAGGTAGTTGGAGAAGAAAAAGCAAGAAAGAGGAGATTAGAAAAAGAAGCGCAAATGTCCTGTTGATAAAAGCAGGAGGAATTGCCCGAGGCAAAGAGGGGATGAAAGCGAGACAGGAACAGAAAAGGAAGTTGACAGCTGGTGTTAAGGTGCTGATTGACAGTCAGTTTGTTGGTTCAAACACACTTCTAGTAAGTTGATCTGAGACAGGAGGAAAAAAAATCTTCATTTGAATCTGGATTTCATGCTTTCAAGTTGCTGATTAGCCACTGTTTTCGTTTATTCAGATCATAAATTAAATAATTAGTTCTCTGATTGGTTGTGCATTTACAGACAGGTGTTGGCCAAGTGCAGCCTAACGTCGCCGGACATTTCCAGCATGTCAGTATTGAAAATGAAAATGCATCAAAAACAGCTTTTGCACATGCTTATTTTATCAGCCGTCATGCGTGATGGCAGACGTCAGCATAACTTAGATTTTGCTGTTGTGGCTGGTTTTTGTTTTGGTTTTCACATCTGCTGAAGACTAGACGACCACATACTAAGCTTCAGTCACGTTATGGTATTGCAAATGTTATACGCCTCACACACACTCGGTCTTTCTCCTGAGATAAAACTCAGCTTTAAACAGTAAAATAAAATCAACCATTCAGTTTGTGAATGACTGTAAAGAGGTAGAGTGAACAAGTGGGGTTCACAACTGAACCAAGCTGCCGTTAATGGAACAACATTCATATTTATTTGGAAGCATATGAAAGCATCTTTTCTAGGCCTGTGCTTCACAAACTTTTTAGCTTGTAGCTAAAACAGAGTAAAGTCAAGGCCTTTGATTTTGAGTTTTCTAAATGAAACTGACCTGAAGTGAACAACCAACAGTACCTGTGTCCACGTTGAGTCCGATTTCTGCTCCAGCTCCGGTGAAGGCACCGCTCCAGCTCGAGCCCGTCCCTGACTCCCCCTTGCCTCCCAGGTCGCAGGGCGAGGCGCTGGGCCCCGGGACCGAGCTGCCCGATGTCAGGCGGTGGTGAGGCCTCACTGACGGCACCAGCAAAGAGCCATAACACGGGTCGAACGCCGTGCCGTACATCTCATGAACCCCCGGACGTGGATATGCTGAGCCCTGGGTGCCAATAGCGCCCCCTAGTGAGTAAGGGTTGTGGTGGTGATGGTGGTGGTGATGGGATGGGTGCCAGGCGTCGGGGCTGGTCTGGTGGAGGTGGCTGTGCAGGGAGACGGAGGAGTACGGGTCCCCAGGGAAGGGGAGCTCCGTGTGGGGGGCCGACAGAGCGCTGCCCAGCGTGGAGGAGACCGACGGCTGATAGGAGCTGTTCCAGAAAGACGGAGGGAAACTCCTCTGGCTCATGGGGAATGACCCGTCTGTGAAGACAGAAAGCCACACTGCTACTTTAAAAAGGAAGCTTGTTAACCTACACTAAATATTTATTGGTTCCTGTAAGTTGCAGTTTTAAAACTTGAGGTTGGGGTTTCCTGTCACAAGCTTTTAGGTGATATGTGATATGTTTATAGTGATGTTCTGCAGAACTACTGGCTGAATCGATTAGTCAACTGAATAATGATAATGATGATGATTATCAATTCTTCAGTTCTTCATTTGAGGTTTTTTTTTGTTTTGTTTTGTTTTTTTTTTACAAACAAAAGACATTTGCTTGTAACAGCTTCTTAAATGTAAGCATTTGCTGCTTTTCTCTGCTCTGCTCTGTTACATAATTAGAAATTAGAATTAGAAATTGATTAACTCGGGGTATTTGGACTGTTGACAGAAAAAAAAAAAAAGCAACTTGAGGACCGACGTAACTGTGATTTGCTTTTCTCACAATTTTAGAGACAAAAAAAAAATGAATCAATAAACTGAAACTAATTTTCAGGTTACTGGAAAATGAAAATTAGCTGCAGAAAAATAACAACTTTGAGATCATAATGCACAGATGTTTAGAAAAGAAGGCACATGCTGTATGTGCATCTCCATGCAAAGTAATAATGTTTCTTGGTTAGTTTTGGGGAAAAAAGAGTTTTTCGTTCCAAAGTATTGGTGGAGCAATAACTGACCAAACATCCTTTAGATCAATGAAACCAATGTGTGGTTGTTTTATGCTAACTGAACATTAATCCCTTTGTATGAGGAACATGAGGATGCATTTTTTTTTTTTTTAATTAATAACAGCAGCAAGCTACTTCTGTAGCTCACACGGGCACAGTCTGTGAATCACAGAAGACAAAAGCAAAATAAAACAAACAAACAAACAAACAGAGAACTAACTGTGCTATGAGTTTAAATTACTCTGAGATCCTTTACACGTTACTACGAACACGCAGCAAATGATGAGGACTGAAATTAACCAAGTGACTTATGATATGTTTGTTGTTTGATGTTTACACCAACTCTTCACTTGGCTAGACTTTCATCAAGCACAATGGCAATGTTGGTAACATGAAAAAACAACAACACTATAATAAACAAAATTTAAGGCTCCCAAAATGTTATTATTTACCAAAAAGAAAAATTAAATTTCAAGACACAGCAGAGCAAAACTGAAGCTTGGCAGGGCAGATCAAATGTGCAACAGCCATCAAAATCCAAAATCAGATTACCAGTTACTGGAATCAAAAAATTAAAAAAAAAAAAATCTCATTTTCTATCTTTCAATGACAATAATGACTACGTAAGAAGTTTTATTTATACAGAGCCTTGTAGTTGAGTTCCAGATAGGTAGATGCTATTTTATGTTTATGTTTATTTTTGTATTTCTTATATTTTTTATTCCGTAACTCTTATTCAAGTGCTGTTCTTGTACCCTGCTGTTGTAATGCTGTGATTTCCCCTTTGTGGGACAAATAAAGACGCAGATTAACTTCACAATCATGCCAGAATTTCCAAAAAAACATTAAAGAATTTCAAAGTCAAAATGCTGCTTCACTAATTTTTTCCATACGAGCAAATGTGCATTGAGGGAGAACACACACACAGAGACACACACACACCTCTTACGGCCTTGTGGCTGCTCGACGCAGAGTATGCCGTCGTGTGGCTCAGGGCTCGGCTGAAGTGCTCGTCCACCACGGTGCTGATGTCTCCCTGGAAGTAAGTGAAGAGGACACAGCGGGAGCTCAGGTACTCGGCTCCCGGCGGCAGCTCCTTGTCCTCCTCCTTGATCACCGGGGGGCCGGGGGGGCCGAGGCGGCTGCCACCATCCTGCGGGTCTTGCATTTTGGAATACAAGGCCAGTTTCTAAGAAAGAAAAGCAGATTTATGTACGTGTGCTACGAAACTGTTCATCTAGTGCCCTGTTAGCACACAATTATTCAGTTATTCTGAATAGCTTCATAGTTTTTTTTGTGTGAATTTCAGACCAATCTCTAAAATCTGACCTCTAAACCTCATAAAAATGTTCTTTCTTCAGCAGGTGTGTTAGAGGAGATAAATCCAGCTAAACTCTTTGCCATGGCTTTCTGCACACAAATTATATAAAAACACGTTAGGGCAAGTGCACACTGTTAACCCAAGGGTGTGCCTTTTATACATCCATGTTGAAATTGGTGTTTTGCTCTCAATGACCACCAAATATAACTAAAAATTCAGCTATCTTTTACCACTTAATCACCGTATAAAAATGCAGCACACAGATATCTTAACATGTAGAGTTCTGTGGTTGTTTAAATGTGGTTTAAATATAATATCTTTGCACCACTCAGTCATTGCTGCTGCACGCAAAGACTGGAAAATCAGCAAACATATTATAGTACAAAGACTTAAGTTGCTTCTATGGAACGAACGAGTTTTTTTATTTTTGTTATTACACGTTAAATGTCTTTGATGAACCATACAAAATAATTGTTCACAAACAGTGGAAACATATATTTTAAAACAGATAGGCTCTGGCTGATCCAGGGTCTGTTCAGGTCACAGACAAAGTGAGCTTTGGCACTTTGTGAAATATGCCTGGATGATGACTGAGAGGTTTTAAGAGAGTGAAAAAAGAACTTTAACGGGTCTAGAAAGGCCTCCCAAAAACCTGCTGCACTCGAACTGTCCTGTCAAAGGCGTGAAGCCTGCTCACAGACACACATCTGTCATTGATCACACACATTTTATCACCTGATAGCTCGTGTGAGGACAGGTGTGCTGAAAAAATGACCTAAACAAGCAAAACATGGTGAGAAATTTTGTCATGTTATTTTAATCCTAACTGTGTGGGTTACACTAACATTAGGAGGGGACGTTACGCTATCAATTATTTATCATGTACAATTAGTTATGACCTGAAAAAAAAATAGTATAAAAGCAAAATAGTAAGCTAAGACATTTATATTCAACAGGAAATGCGCCAGACCTCGACTAAAAGATGAACAATTTAAACACACTTTCTCTTCTTTCTACTTTTGATTAACTTGGCAGACGAAACAAACCATCTGTTCACGGTCATGTGCACCAGAGGACTCTTATTTAAACTGGAGAAAATCGATTAGAATCGATATAAATGCAACCGGAGCGCGCCAAAAGAAAGTTTTCACATTCGCTTCACGCGTAAAGCTTTACGCACTGCTTGGCTGAGTTCCGCCACGCACGAAGACCCTGCGTTTTATGATGTTTCAGTGTGCTGACTAACAGTGTTTAACATATTTTTAGCCAGGATGTTTAGTAACAGGCTGAACGAGCTGAATGATTATTTTCATGAATATATTACACAGAGCAAATAGCTGCAGGCCAATGTGCAATAACAGCTGCTTAACATCTTGTATTTATACGTAATGAAGTTTTAATTGGCGGATCTTTGAACTTTAAAACAGATATAATAAAGTTTTCTGTACAGCCAAACATATTTAAAGTCTACAGTGCAGAGATAAGTAAATTAAAAACAGTGATCCATACCTGGTGGTGATAGGGGCTGTAGGAGCTGAAATAAGGCTGAGGACCAAACACTTGGTACATCACATCCAGGCAGCTCATGGCGAAGAAATCACGGAGAAGGACCAAGCTTCATGTAGAGAGCAGGTCTGTTCAGACGGAGAGGAAACATTAATCCCGGCGGTGAAGGACACAGTGGACGGTGGAGAGTCTTCCTCACTCTCTCTCTCTGCTGCGCTGCTCTGCGCTCTGCACGCGCTGGACTCCGCCTGGGCGCACTGAAGGGAAACCCCTCCACCTCCTCCACCTCCTCCTCCTCCCTCTGCATACACCCAGTCTGACGTCCCGCCAATCAGAGGCCAGCGCTCCACCTCTGCCTTAATGGGCTTAATTACAGAAAAGGAAATCGTAACATTTATAAAGATATTAACTCAAACAGGGCCGTAATTATAACGTATATGGTGGGTGTGGGGAGGTCGTATTATTGCTCAGATATGATATTTTTGATTGGCTGGTCACTTTATTATTTAAATATGGCCAATATTGAATTCCAATGTGAACTGGTGACGGTAATGAATTGATCCGCGTGTGCAAAAGAACAATAACAAAGATTAAATGGAGGCCACTTTAAGTTTATGTTGAAACTAGCGAATTTGTGAGCAGACGAAGCTGAATATTTTGATGTTTATTTTCTAACCATGGAGGCGTGTGTCAGACGTCTGTCTGACTTAGGACCAAAAGATCAGACTTCATGTGAATTGTGCTGTTCACAGGCTCGTGGGCAAAAAAAGATCGCATGAGTCACATATGAGCAACAAAATGACATTTGGGCCACTCGTGGCTGCAGTCTGAATGTGCTCCTTGGAACAGTCAGCCCTTCATCCAGTAAATTGGACCTTGTGTTGAGACTTGCTCAGTGATTCTCTTTATGCCTTATTCCTTTTCAAAATCATGAGATGCATTTAGAAATCTTGGGCTGGCCTCCAGTTCATAACAGGTCAATGACAAGTAGACACTGGAGAGGAAACACACGGGAGGAATAAAACGTATTCTGCTATTCTGTGAAAGTTGCGAATTTTTAGGCCATGGCTGATGTTGTAAATGTGTGTTCATCGGCACCAGCTGTCAGGCCGTTGTGGGTGTACAGTATGTGTGCTGATCGTTCATACTGACGGCACCCAGAGTGGACATTGACTCATTAATGTTACTGCTTAATGTTGACTCACAAATTAAAATCCCTGTGGGAGACTATTAGGTAACCTTAACCTAAAACCACCAAAATGAAAAAAAATAAAATAAGCTGCACAGTCAGAAGAAACTGTGAGGGCACCACATTGAAAATGTAATACCTGATAGAGAGTTGGGGATTCTCTTGTGTTTGAAGTCACGGTTAAGAATGTAACAGCTGGCATTTACTGCTAATTGAATGTGTAAACATATCAAACCGACCAATGAGTGGAATGTAATGCTGTGAAGTCCCACAATTCCTCAGTGGCCTCCCAAATTCAAGAGGTAAAAGGTCAAATAGTTTCGCTCCCAGTTTGGTGCTGTTATTAGAGATCAGGGGTCACCTGCAACTTACCCGACGATTAGCAAGCAACAGAACAGGAACAGATGAGCGAAGGTTAAAAATGATTTTATTTGAGTTCTTTCACACAGTGTGTAATTATGCGAGAATAATGCTCAGGGTTGAGAATAAAAAAAGACTTACAGGTCCCATTATTATCATTCAAAAGCACTTTCAGTTTCAAAGCTGATAATGAGCCTGGTTTGCCATTTCGGTTCACTTCTGTTTCTTTCATTTTTCATTTACTAAGTGAAATGATGACATGTGGGATACGTGGGATTCAGTTCAGAGGTCTGGAATCAGACCGCTTTAAAATATTTCTTCTTTCTTTTAAATATTTCTTATTAGTGTGCTGTAATATCACTAGAGTGGCTCCCAAATGCAAACACAACCACAAATTCAGACACAGCATTTCTGATCGGCTGTCGTGCTGTCGTGTTATGTGATTGGCTGTTGTGCAAAGCGCCGACTCACCGAGGCTGAGGTCCCAAAAAGTGTTCGTCCTCCCAAAACTGGTTGCCAACCACTTTGAGAATCTCTAAACAGGTAAAAAAAAACAACAACAGGTGAGTAAAACAATGCAGGGTCATGAGGCTAACTGCAAACAAGACATCATTTCTTTATTCTGTATAGCCGATATCCCATCCATAAATCATCAACCAATCAATCACTCCCTTCAGTGAAGGGAAATCTTAATGCAAAAAGTTTCAGAGTAGCAGCATATTAATGCGTTTCTAAGAGACAGAGCTCCTGTCAGACATTTTCACCTTCTGTCGTCTCACTTTTAGTAAAACGTTCACAGCTGAAACACCACACCCACAGAAGCTTAAAAGTCTTTGGATTTCCTGCACTAACAAAATGTTTGATTACAGCCTGTGAAAGTGACAGAAAACACAGCTGGGAAGTTTGTGCTCAGCTGCATCAGTTTATTTAGCCTGAGCTGTTTACATGAGCCTTTGATCCCTTATAATTAAGTCTCCAGCTGACACATCGTTAGAAACTCTATGGCTGAGCAAAAGCAGCTTAATTCTCATCCAAAAATTATAATTTTAATAGTCTTTCAAATATTTTCTGTGCGATGTGTTTCTTTGGTGAAAAGTAAAAAGGAAAAGCCCCAGTGATCCATTTATAATGACTACATATTAGACTTCTGAGCTTGTACATGTCATTTTAATTAACTCACACATGTTATTTGCCCAAAATTAGACTACATAAGTGGCCAGGCTAGGAAGCTTTTAATGAGTAATACATTATGTGACAAATTGTCTTGGGCGTAGCCACACAAACACTGGGGGGTCGTGTCCCACCAATACTGAGAAAACAGCAAACTGCCCCCCCCCAGTGTACATAAGAAAACATGTTAAATATGTCCTCTCTTTATGAACCCTGTCAACGAATCCGTCTCTTGTCAGAGAAAATATAATGTAACCTGCCTTCCTGTTCTTCCTCACCAAACTCATCCAACCATGTCTTTATGGAGCTTTGCTTTGTGCACTGGGGCACAGTCATGCTGGAATAGAAAAGGGCCTTCAACAAACTGTTGCCACAAAGTTGGAAGCATAGCATTGTCCAAAATGTCTTGGTATGCTGAAGCATTAAGATTTCCCTTCACTGGAAGTCAGGGGCCGAGCCCAACCCCCTGATAAACAGCCCCATACCAATACTTTTGTCTATAAAGTGTATATAAATAGTTAACATTGCCTCAGTAGACAAAGCAGTATCCAGACTAATGATTCAGCTGTCACAACTGCATATTGTAACACATTGTTCGTTACTATACAGCTGTTTAACAGCATGATAACTTTAAAGGCCGCTAACTGTCACGCACTGGCACTGAGACTCACTCAGCTGACATTTTCTACAAGCTCTCACACCATTCGTCCATTTTCTCGCACAGCACTAGACTTTTAACTGACAAGGCTGCAGTGCGAAGAGGACACTGATCAAGCACAGTGAGACAAGACAAAGCAGCAAACAGTGAGTTATTCAGAGCATCAGGAGGGGAACCTGAGTTGTATCTACAAATGTCGGGAATGTCGGCTTCTCTATATTACAATTTAATTGAAGAGTTTGGTCTAGACCTGCTGTAATTGGAAAGTGTCATGAGATAACTTCTGTTATCGCTAAATAAACTGAATTGAATTGAAATCTTTTATAAAGGAATTTACTCTCACGCTGTGATCTCAGTCAGCGTCTCTCCCTCTTGTCTTTTTCTCTCTGAGTTATTCAGTGTCTTTGTCACTTTGAAAGTTTATCACAAATCAAATGAGCTTTAACGAGCTCAGAGAAACATTGACATTACATTTTCCAACTAATCCAAAAGAGGTTTGTTAAAACGTCAAGCCATCCAGGAGTGCTCAGTCCTTAACAGGATGGAACAGGAAGGGTATCACTGAAAACTGTAATCTACATAAATATGTGAGACAAATTGCATAAAATCAAAATACTCAAATAAAGTACAAATACTGAAAATGTAAAAATATTCCACCGCTGTTGCAAGCTACTCCATTTGCTACACATGGTGAGAAATTAATTCTAATTGGTACAAGTGTTTAAACTGACCAAAACAAAATGGAGTGAGAGCCATGATCTGGGAGAAATCACAGACAATTCCTGGAAATGTTAACTCAAATGGTCAGTAGTCTTCAAATCTAAGTCCTAAATGTGCAAATATAAATATCAGAAAATTGTGGGAATTTCCCTGCAGGAAGGCCCTCGTTTGGACGCCCTCAATATTTCTATTTTGGTTACTTTGGCCTTTGAATTACTGTCAAAAAAGCATTCACTCTTAGACAACTTGCGCTATAAATAAGCATTAAATATAAAAAGAGTATTTTCACATTAAGATAACCATCATGTTATCACCACGGACCAATTTTTGTCATTCTGGCTCTCGGCTGTCCTTTTGGCTGACCCCTCCAACAACCAGAACACCTGTTCCCCCACCACAAGTGCCACGGAGAAGCTATTAAAACCCAAAATATCTCCCATTGAAGTGCAGCTCAGCTCATCTCACAGGCACTATTCCACGATCGATCAGTGCGTATTATGGAACTGGAGCCACCAAGGTTCAATGAGGAATTTTCAATCAGGAACGTTTGGCATGCTCTCAGCTGTCAGTCAAGAATCAGGTGTTTGATGCTCAAAATGCACAAAATGATTTCCCAATGGAGGGGCAAGGGTATTCTGAGCTGCTTTCAAGAGTTTTGGGGGCCAGTCTGAGCCCAGTCAAGACCAAGAACAAGAACAAAAGTCTTAGCATCAATATGAAAGTCGGTCGCGACACTTGTGAGTCTGGATGTTGACCATTACATTTACTGGGACTTTGTTCATTTTCCTTGCAATTGTGTGGCAAGAAGACAACATGAGTATTTGAAACAAATGCGTGAAAAACATTACATTTTAGTATTTTGGAAGTATGCAGTTCGTTCATGCCGTTCTGATGAAAGAAGAAGAAAGATCCATTACAATTACAAAAGTTTTCCTTTTAGTAACACTTTCTATAGCACATGGAGCATTGGGGGAGTGGGCATTCATAGTGTATTATAGTGCATTCATAACACTTTATGACTACATTCATAAACACACAAAATTCTTTCTTATGCGCTAACATTCATAAAACATTATACATGTGACTTATGAAGAATTACAAGTTCAAGTGACTTATGGATCCTCTAGAGGATGACTGATGGGGATTATAATGCTCTATGACTGCCTACGCTTGCTCACACACACCTCAACAATCAGCCGTGGTAAGGACTCATAGTGTGCTCTAACAGTCCACGCAGACCATGTGTTAAGCAAAGTGAAGTCCATATTGATGCATCTATAATAACACAGGTTTCATCGTAACATTACATTATAGGCCAGTAAAGTGTGAGGCTTTTCATGCATTTAAAAGAATCTACACCATTTCATAAGTGATTATTATGTATTATTTCCATCCTTTTTGCACCAATGAATCTTACTGGCCAGTACACACACACACACACACACACACACACAAGCACCAAAACGTCATTGCTCTTTAGCACACAATTAACAGCTCCGGCATGAATGGAAAAATGACTCTGGTACGCGCAGGACTTCACAAATGTGCAAACACACACACACACACACACATATTGGAATGTGTTCAGAACCACATGCTTGTGCCTGATCCTCGTGTTATGTCTAACCCAAAGAGAGTCAGAGTACTGTTTCAGTTCTCCTCCACACTGGAGAAGAATATCTTATGTGAATCTGACTGTTGTTTTGAAGAATGAAAAATTAAATACCTCCACATTCCCAAAGTCCCACCACTAAGTTTTGGCCTGCAAAACAGAGAGTTATTCTAACACCACTGAAAGACTAATAAGCATTCAAATAGCCCCATGAGGAGGCTGTAATGCAAAACAGAAATAAATGCTGGATTAAAAATGGACAAAGGATTTTGCTATTCTTACCGCTAGAGGGGCAATAAATGCAAAATATACCTTAGGGGGGACCACAAGAAAGGCCATGTCAGCTTTGTCAGGCTCAGCTGTATTTGGTCAACCTCAACGGGCTTAATGCAGCAGCTACAGTTGAGCACAGCCTAAATGTACTGACATAACCAGGAACGATATGACAGCAGGGGGGCTTGTGGGGTATCTGGCTCTGAAATGGGTTACAGACAGTCAGGCAGACGCTCTAATGCTGAAAAGACAAAAAATAAAATAAATAAATAAATCTGTGGGACCACAAACGAACACTTAAATGAGCCATGCTGCATAACAACTACTGGGTATTACTACTTTAACATAAGTGAAGGATCTCAGTACTTCTTCCACTGCTGACACAGATTTACCCCAAATTAGTCCGTCCGACTACATGCTAGAGGCGTTTTCCAGCTGAAAACAAGATATTTTCAACAAGACGTAGGGACGTTTTCCAGCTGTCTTCATGGCAACAAAACTGGATGCTGTTCACAAGGCGTCCGGACAATTTCCAGCCGTGTTTGTGGCAACAGACTACTTACTAACTTACAGACTAATACTTTTCAAGTGATTTTTGTGCCTAAACCAGCTAAACACACTTAATGCACGTGTTAATCTTCACATTGAAGAAGCTGGATGCAAAAATGCATTTAAATAATAAAAAATAAATAAATAGCTTTTGAAATATAACATTGATTAATTACGTATTATTTCAGTTCTAACACGTCCTCATTCTAAATATTCATATTATAAACCACAGGTGCACATGGGGGAGAGGCTGTGCTGTTAGACTGCATCCTGTTCAACCTCATTCATCCTTCAACATTTGCTTTTCCTTCCTGGTGAAGGAGAGTGCAGGTTTTGTTCGGTTGCTTGATGGGGAAGACCTGAACATGACCTTCCATTTTCCACTCCACCAATGCCCCACCAAGGACAGCACCTGCATGTGTGTGTGTGTGTGTGTGTGTGTGTGTGTGTGTGTGTGTGTGTGTGTGAGAGAGAGAGAGAGAGAGAACACGTGTCACACCTGTTCATGTACTCCTGTGTGGAGTAGTGAGGATTCAAATTTTCTTATAATAATAATAATGATGATGATGATGATCACGGTAACTTTATTTATGTGGCTCCTTTTAAAAACCAGGCGCCCAAAGTGCTTTGCAATCACTTAAAATCAGAACCTACAAATCAAACATAAGAGCAATATAGAAAGTAAATATAGACAATTAATTAATTGGCAAAATGTGGGAAATTGAAAATTTAAAAACAGATAGGAAAAAGGACGGTATAAAAATACTGAAAATTAATTGAAAATAAATGTAGGGAATTGAGAATTTAAATAACAGTAAAAAGATGACATCACATATAAGCCAGCTAAGAAAATGGGATTTAAGAGGTGATTTTAAAAGAAGTCACTGACCTTGCAAGCCTTATGGCGACGGGGATGATGTGACGACGTCTATTGAAACCAGTGAGAGGCTGAACTGCTGCGTCCTGAACAAGTTGGAGGCGTGAAAGGACACTTATGGGAGATGCTGGACAGAAGTGAGGTGCAGTAGTTTAACGTGGACAAGATGAATGGATGCCCTTTTCCACATTTGATTCTGGATATTATTTGGACGAAGCGTGACTGGACGATCTTTTTTGACATGTGGGTCAAAGCTGAGATTTGAGTCAAATAACATCACCTAAATTTCTATTTGATAAATGAACAGAGGACCAGGGCTGATAGGGTTCTGGGTGGGCCGCTAAACAATATGATTTCTGTTTCTGAGTTGTAGAAAGTTTTAAGCATCGCACAGTTTACATCACTAGGACAGTCAATGGTATATTTGTGGAATACAGTGTGTACCTCTAAGTGTTTGTGCGTACATGTGTGGGCACTAACTTTTAACACACAAAATAATGAAGCAGATTTAGTACATTATGGCCTCTACAAAGGGAAAAGCTAACATAGTAACATTTACAAAAACTGCAGGTCTCATCAGAAAAAACTTTAGCAAGTTTATTCCAATAATAAGCACGAAAATGACATAGACAAATGATCAGTGACACTTTTCAGTAAAGTCCAGCACAGCAGCAGAACACACCCAGACACCCAACAATAAACACAAAGTGGAAATTTTCACCTTTTTTGACAGCCTCAGTAAATACTGAAAATGTACAAGTAAAAGTCAAAATAGTATAAAATATAATATAAAAGTATGTGAAAACTCTGAAATCTGAAAATTGCACAGAGATGGACAGAAAATGGTGGAAATGAAATTCTTCAGTCCATCAAATTCAGTAGTGGCTTGAGTCACAAAGGCTAACTGCTAACTGGACTGGTACATATAAACAATGTGGCAAAATTTCTGACTGTTGACAACATGTTGTGTTATTGCCCCCCACCCTGATGTGGTACATATATATATATGTATATATATGTATATAGATTAATCAAGCAAACTAAACAAACTGCTGAGTGAGGACTCACTGCAGGAAGATTAAAGCTGAGGTATCATGTCAAACGTCTGAACTGTTTAACATAGAAACGCACCAACAGCTCTCAAGTACAACTGTGGCAACAGGCTGCACACACACACACACACACCTGTCACTTAGGCTACATCAAAAAACAATGAAGGTGTGTGTGTGCACGTGTGTGTGAGGTGTGTTACCGAGAGGAAGTAGCTGAAATCCCAGCAGAAGAAGTCTTTAACCCCACATGGTGCACAGCTAACCTCTGTCAGCTGTGTGTGTGTGTGTGTGTGTGTGTGTGTGTGTGTGTGTGTACGCACTTCCTCGTTCTTCCTTACACTACTCCATTCATCCAGCCTGTCAGCTCTTTGGACACGCCTGACATCCAGCTCACAGGATTTATTGGAAAATAACAATCAACATGGGTGTACATTACAGAATGTGCTGAGTGTGTTGTTTCCCTGCATGTGTACAAAACCACTGAAGAGTCTGGAGGTGTCGGCCACAAAGGCTTGATCCAGGACAGTCTGAGAGGGCTACTCTATTTATGCTGCAGTTTTACATGTGTCTTTGGTTATTTTGTATGAAGGATTTGAAAAAAAGGTAATGTTTTGTACATGGAGATCAAAACGCTGTTCAAAGGTTCGACAAGACTGACAACTGAAAGTGCAGAAAGAGACAACGATGCCTCTGAGCAGTGGTGGATTCAGGGGGGGCCTTGGTGCCCCTGTGTTTTAAAAGTGCTCTCATGGATGCCTCTAAGATAACAGTACAACCAAGATACAAGACAACATAAGAGGGTGTCTTATCAGTGGACAAAACATGATGCAGTGCTCTATTGGTTGTTTCACATGCTAGAAATTTAGTTGACCTCCATGTGCCTGTAAATGGTAAAATAGTTGATAGTTTCCCATGTGAGATGTAGTAGTTGCAGCATCGGGGTCACATTTAACACTTTTAATATCAACCAGGGTTTGTTACCATAAATGCATCATAACTTTGTGTGATCCGGCGGAGTCCGCCACTGCCTCTGAACAGTTGAGTTAGAATATAAGACATCGCTAGTCATTGGCAAGATAAATTTTAAGCTAAATGGCAAGCTAATTTTGTCAAAAGAAAGAAGAACAAAGCGGAGGAATGTGTGATAGAAATACATGCTGATTAATACAGGCAGAAAAATTCTGTTTTATTTGGGGAATGAGACCAAATAACACACACACACACACACGTGTACCCATAGCAACCCTAAAACCACATAACATCCCCAATTTAACCCCTGGAAATAACTACACCCCACCCCCAAAAGACAGACAGAGAGAGAGAGAGAGAGAGAGACAAAAACATGAGCAAGAACAACAAAAAGGAGGAGCAAGAACGAAACCGAGAGAAATGACAGAAAATAACCGTAAACAAAGGAAGAGCAAGAGCAAAGAACACAAAAGGACAGGAAGAACAGCATGGACACTAAGAAGAAGAAGAGTGAGAAAAAGGGCAAGAATTATAGGATTTTTAAGAAAGTACAATAAACATAAATATTGGTTCATGGTTCACTTCGGTCCTCCTCTTTTTCTTTTTTGGCGTTTCATGTCTATAAATGTCATTTCACATCAACACCTGGAAAACTGTTGCAATTAAAACCCCAGACATTCATATTTAGTAAACATTTATTAAAATGTCTGATTTAATTCATTTTGACAGAAAAATAAATCATTTTGCGACATCTTGCGGGGAGGAGTCTATTTTCCATTTCAGGACTTCACGAAAGACTGGCCACAATCAATAAGTAACATTATTTTCACCTTTTCACAATTTGTAGGGATTTGATTTTGAATGCATTTAAATGTATTATTACACCAGCTATAGCAAGGGCAGTGTTTATTGTGAGTGGGACTGAAAATTCAATTATTCTGATTTTTTTATTCATCGTGTAGTCGTTTTGAAAGAGCAACTTCTGTAATGGCCTTCCAACAGAAGACCTTGAAGGTTCAGGGACTGCCCAGACTTTTGTGTGAGTTTGTCATGGGGATAAAAATCCAAAGACTAAATATATGCTTAAGGCGAGTGCGATAAATGCTATTTTAATATGTCAGTGTGCAGGGACAAAGAGATCTTCTTCCAACTATAACCCTAATATGTCAAACTTTTCACAAAGAAACACAAAAAAGTGTTTTCTTGTGTTTTACACCATTAACTACAAATTTCACTTAATGTTGTATTCCTGACAAACCTTTTCCGAGATCTACCATAAAATTTTACCTTTTCTGAATGACTGAAAAACTCAGTTGTTTTTTTTGTCGACAGTCGTTCAGAAGTTCACCCCAGGAGTGTTCGAGTCCTGTGTGTAGGAAATTTAACGGACATCCAAACGTTAACTTACGTAACTTTTTAAACTTATTTTATGTACGTAATGTAAGTTATAAGTAAACTTATTTGTACTTTTATTTCTCTCGTAAACCTAAACTGACCAAGTAGTTTGGATGCCTAAACCTAAAACAAACTCAGTCAAGTCAGTGAAGGTCACGTGACAAAAGTCACCTGAATTTGTTCTTTCTTACACATGTAAAACAGCATATAATGACACCTGTAAAGGTTTAGAGTGGCTTGTTATTTATATGCCATCCCATGAGATAACAATGATCTCCAGACCTTTAGAATTATGTCAAAAGATGACTGTGCCTCACTCAAGGCTTGGCATCTTATATGTGCATTTATTACACACCTCTAAACTGCAACTATTTCTTATACTTAAGATACGTGAAAACCAGAAAACACTTTATTACCACATATGTAATGTATACAAATATTAAATTCTTACACTGAAATAACATTGTGAAGATGGCAGCCTCTTATGGAAAAATAATTGTTACCCATTTAAAAACATTTATTTATAGCGTTCAGATAATTCACAGGGATTTATAAAGAAAGGTTTGATTTATTTCAGAGTGTATCTTAGGTGATTGAAGAAGCCAGCGATTAGTCACAAGGTTTGTGCTTCAGTCCCGAGCTCATCTTGTCTTCATGTGAGTCTTCAAGTGTCCTTGAGCAGGGACACTGAACCTCAAACTGCAATTGTCTACCAGTATTTCATACAACATACAGCCGGTTAGCAACAGCAGATTTGTTTTGAGGGAAACACGATGATGATCATTTCGTTAACATAACATTTTGTCCATTAATGATGTAATGAACAATAATGTTCATTAATAATAGAGCTCATCGTTAGTAAGATGGAGCTTATTCTGAATTATTATGTATAGGACGGCATGGAGTCATGATGATTTTCATTATGGATTTGTTCTGCTGATTATTTTCTCTATTAATTGACTGATTATTTGGTCTGTAAAACTTCAGAAAATAGTGATAAAAGTCCTGAAAATTACCCAAAGCCAGAAGTGTGTCTGACAAATAGTGAAAAACAAACAAAAAAATCAATTGAAATGAATAAAAAAATCAAAAACAGAAAATCATCACATTTGTGAATTTGTGAAGATGGAACCATGAAATGTTTTCTGTGAAAAATTACTTCAGCTATTATGAATAGCTGCCAAAGATTTCACATCAATTGACAAATCATTTCAGTTGTACTGGCAAATCTTAATTTAAAAGGTAACTAATGGTAACTAATGCTGTCAAATAGTAAAAAAACAAAAAAATAAAACAAAATATTTCCCTCTGAAATGTAGTAAAACTAGAATTCGGCATGAAAGCAAATTCAAGTCAAGTACAAGTGCCTCAAATTTGCACAGTAAATGTACTCAGTCACATTCCACCACTGTCCACCACTTACCACGTCGGGAACAGGTCTCCACGGCTCCCTCGCCTCCTCGCCGGGCCCCCTGGGTGCTCCTGCTCCTGTTCTGGGTGCTGACAGGCCCAGCTGTCTCCTCTTTTTTGCCCTTGGCTGTCGCTCATTAATTTCCACCAAAGGTCCCTAAGCGACAGCTCGGCTTCATAGTGACCATACTTGGAGAAGAGGTGCTCAGCGGGTAAACAGACACACACGCCACGCACAAGCATGCACACACAAACACACAGTGAATCAGGGGACATGAGGCGGACTATATGCTGCGATGGAAGGATACATGACAGGGCTGTGCTTCGGTACACACCAGAGGACTTAAGATAAATAAAGAATACTGCACTTGTTTTGCCTTTCTTGTAAATAATTATCTACAAATAAAAGTCATTTCTTTTCTGGTTACTTGAAATTATGGAAGCTTGCCAACGTAACTTAAAAACCAACAGAAACTTCCCTACCTTGCTCTGGGGTAAAACATGATTCTGACTGGCTGCATTAATTACGAACGGGAAGTAACATAAGAAACAAATTACACGAAAATAATCTGATAATCAACACTGAGTGCAGCCCTGCACCGCCTCATCCTCGCCATAGGATGGCGACTGTAACAGACAAGATGCAAGCGGCCTACACTGCCTCTCTGAACTTGATTTGTTGGCAATTTTGATTGCAAAACACATGAAAATATAAATTAATGGTCTTACTTTGGCAAGAGGCCAAGTTGTGAGCAGAATAATGCGTGACAAGCTTTACAATACCTGTGCATACCTGTGCATACTGTACCTACTGTACCTACTGTAAGGTATTACAGTACCAGATATAAGTTGTAAAGTTACAGCCTTCCACAAGCTTGTGAGGTCAGTAACAGAGAGCAAGAGTGCTGAATCTTAACAATTTGTCTTTTCAAATTACAGTGTGTGTGTGTGTGTGTGTGTGTGTGTGTGTTATATCACAAACCCTTAGCCTGGCCACACACCCCACGCTACCTCTTCAAGCAATGTAAATTAGATCTGTTAATGAATGTTTTCTCTCATCACATACGAGTGCAAAGTAGCTATTCCATCTATGCCCACCTTGTCTCTCCGTTTACCACCCCAGTGTGCCAAGCATTCAGACTAAATGAAAATATACACTGGCAGAACCATGCGTGGCATCCCCTCTTAACAAGCTGCAGAAACACTGCGAAGCACGGCCGCTATGCTGCAGGGAATCTTGAGAATCTCCATGCTTAGACCGGCGAGCTCTTCCCTCCCAGCTTTCACTCCTATCACACCGATCACACGGTCAGAGAGCCGTGTTTCTGCCCAATAGCCAGTCACAAGAAGTAAAACGTCATAAAAAATTAAATAAATAAAAATTTGGAAAATGTGAAGCACATTCCCTTTTCTGTCAGCTTCATGAGCACCTGAAGACATTTGTGCGCCAGAAAAGATTCAAATCAGAATTTCTGAGAACAAAAACACCCAAAGCTCTTGGCATTACATAAATTCAACAAATGAATTCTATTTTCAGTTTTCTGTACCTTTTTTGTGCTGTGACGGTGGAATAACAATGTTCTATCTCATCTGACATGAAGGGACTGAACGTGAAGAAAGAAAAGTGCATTCAGGCCACACATGTGGCATAACATGCCGATAAAAGACAAGCTGCTGAATTACAGCAGTTAATTACTAATTAGTTGTAATTTTCAAGCTTGCTGCTGAGTGCCATCTGTCCCTTTGTCTCCTTCATTACACAGTCCATATAACTGACAGCTAACAGCTTCACACTGACTTAGCAGCAATTGGTGTAAACTGTATAAAGTACGACGTGGACGAGCGTGGAGACGGCGGGACGTTCGGCCCAGAAACCTTAGCAGCAGTGTTAAAACTCTGCCGCATTCGTCGGATTGTGTCCTGCGTGACACGGATTCCTGACTCAAAAGTGAACGGCGCAGTCTGTAAATGAGGAATTCAGGTCCTGTGGCGAGAGGAAGGAATTCACAGCTTGTCACAGTTCATTTCTGCATGAGAATATGAGACACTGAATCGTCTCCGCTCAGTCACCACAAGATCGGTTTGTGTGGAGAGAAGCAGCATTTCTGCAGAAATATTCCCCCTTTAACATGCACACATGTGTGAAAGTTCTCACACATACCGATACTTAACGTGCGTGAAATCTGACAGCCGAGAATACGCGCCTGACTTCACTTCTGTCAAGGCTACATCTCATTTTATATCATCTTTATTCATATTATCTTACAGCTTGTTTGATATTTCAATCTACGCTTTATGATTACTCTGTTATTTTAGTGCTGCAGCAGCCTGTTGTGCTGACAGCGTTCAAAAAAACTGTAAAGTTTCTGCTTCTCCAAGTGGACAATAATAAATAAGATTTAAGCGTCTGTGGACAGCTTTAGGAGGCTGGTGCTGCTTGTCTCACTAAAGGCCTTTTTCTCTGCACAGTGCAGATAGTGAGTTCAAGTTTCTTCTAAGCTTTCTTGGAAAGTTTCCTAACTGATAGTCAGAGTGGCCACAAACGTGAGAACCAAAATTTGAAGTTTTGCTTATGTAGTTTAAGTTTAGTTAAGGTGAATTGAGTTGAGCTCAGTTGGCCTTTAGGTAAAGTGAAAAACCACAGGGGCCATTCAAAGAGCTGTGCACAAGGCCTAAAAACACACTGAGAGAAAGCTACTCGACAGACATTATGTGTCATTCAGGGGCTCACTCATCTGTGAACTGAGGGCTGCAGGATCTTCAGGGCTCCTTCTATAATTACCGACAGCCTGTTTGCTTGTGTAACCTCACCTCCAGCTCATCAAGACCAACAGCGTATAAATGATCTCCTCGACCACATAATCCCTTTTCACTAAACGCTGAAAATCGATCCTCCTGATGCTCTTTTCTGCAAAATGCTTCAAAATGAAAAGCACAAAATTAGGCATAACAATGTAATTTTTAATATCAGACTCATTTATTGCTGTTTTCTGTTACCTTCAAGTGCAAATTTTGTCACGAAGTCACAACAGTTTATTTGTTCAGCTTCGTAAGCCATCAGCCTAACAGCCTGATTTCGCTTCGGTTCATTTGCAAAATGAAGCGCATCACCTGCTGAGTGCAGATTTGAACACGACAAGCGGTTCACTTGGTGTCGAGAACGACAGATGTGTGAGGTGGGTCAAATCACCCCTGTTTCTCGGACCTTGTAATTGGCAGTCGTAGAGAATTTCTCCGACCTCCGTGTCTCTCTGTAACTGTAAGACGCAGCACCTATGGGTGCTGATTGGTGCAAGTGAGCAAACTGTCTGGAATCAGAAACAAATGTGGCGACAGGGCGAAGTGGCCAACACCACCACAGGAGCCCTCCATCAGCAGGACAAGTCATAAGTTCTAACATGATACTGTAGCTTCGTCAACTTGATCAGGTTTCATCTCACTATGTGGAAAAGACCTCCTGTGTCACTGGGTGTGTGTGTGTGTGTGTGTGTGTGTAAGTCCTGTGACCGGCAACAAGACTCTTCTGCCAGCCATCTGACCACCATCTTGCAGTGTTTATGGATGAGATCAGACTCCTGTTTTCTCTGTCTGTGTGTGTGTGTGTTTGAGGAAGGGGGTGGGGAGACACCTGCCTTCAGTGTGACAGCTCTATGAGCGTCCTCATGAATCATGAGTCATGTGGCTGCCCTCATCTCATGTACCCAAGTTAGAAATGGCCCTGAAATCTGGCCCTCCAGTGTGTGTGTGTTTGCTGGTGTGTGTGTGTGTGTGTGTGTGTGTGTGTGAAGGTGGGGGGCACTAAGTTAGAAGCAGGACTGAAACCTTAGTAGGGCAGCAGAGGAACAGGGGAGGAACCAGGAAGTGGAGGATGGAGGGGAATTGTTTGTTTGTGTGCTTTTATGTGTGTGTTTTCTGGTGTGTGTGTGTGCGTGTGTGTCAGATAGAGAGAGAGAGGCTGCTGAGGTCATGTGAAGGTTTACATGGAAACAGGTGAGCAAGCGGCAGTTGGGGTCACAACATGTTGTCAGTTGTTGTTGTCCTTATTTGGTCAAAATGACAAAGTGAAGTTTAGCTGCAGTGCAGCTGGGGTCCATTTCCAGTGAGTCAGTCCAAAAATGTAAATAACAAAAATCTGCCTCACAAGTCCAAAGTCTTCCATCCACTGCACATACAAAACAGATTTTCATTTCTATTTAATGTCCTTTTCTTCCACAACATAAAGCAGCAGAAATGAAATGAAAGTTTATCTTACTTTACTGAAGTGGAAACGACCCTCCAGAACCGTTCTGCTCTGTTCCTGTCCGAAGGTTATCGGGTTGCTCTTCACGTATGTTCATCCATCTACTGTATATTTCACAGTTCTGCTTTGCACATTTCCTGCTTAGTGGGATGACTGAAAAGAAATCAACAGACCTGCAGACTACAGTACAGGCGGAGATTTGAATGGTACGGTGCCGCCTGTAGCTCGCCGATGTTTTTCATTAGTCTGACTGTGGAGAACATAGCAAAGTGCTTTTAGTTAAAGTACCTGACTATTTAAATTTCAGGCTGCTTATACCTGTGCTCCACTACGTCCGAGAGGCAATTATTGTCCGTTTATACGCCGACAGTTTTAGGTACTACTTGATTTTCGGATTACGGTTTTTCACACCCTTCCAAGTGAAGTGAAAATCCCATTTCTAATCAAAGTGCAACACGTTGGCTCTGTGTTCAGATCAGTTCTTACACTTTTTAATGAGCCCCATAATTGTAGCTAATCAGCACAAACCAGCCATTTCAGCTGCTCTTCATTCAGCACCGAGTCGTTGCCTTGCGACTCACAAGGAAGCAACAAGACAAGTCAGTCGAAAACAAAATTCTTCTCTGACTTCACCTGAGTATGTTTTCATGCTCTGTTGTCATGTTGTTTTAGCTTAAATTATTTCATCTGTCTTTAAATGCTTTGCTTTTGTCCAGTTGGTAATTTTATTTTCCAACATTAGCTTGTTTATCATCAAGTGCCACATGTGCATGTTATCACTACAGCCTGTTAAGGTAAGATGAATCTGTTAACCAAAGAGGCTAATTAGGATGCTCTTTTTTTTGTGTGTGTGTGTGTGTGTGTCTGATTACAGCACATCTAATTTTAATTATCTATCCTGCTTTACATCTCCTGCGCCTGCCCCTGTCTTTTCTTGCTTTCATACCTCTCCATCTAATCTGTCTGATTAGCTGAATGGGTCTGGAGGATAAAGGCACAAGGGGCAGCAGCTACATTCTTGTTACCAGGTGTCAGGCTCTGGGGCTCAGGAGGGAGAAGAAACAGGCTCAGCACTTGTTGGGGAAATATATTCCATCACCCAGGAGTCCGACTCTGGAAGCCGGCGCTAAGAAGTCATCCGGACCATTCAAATGGCACAAAACTGGTAATTATGCAAGGCAAAAGCAAAGCATTTGATGAACATTTCTCGCATTTCAGCTTTGCTCCTTTCTTACAGTCTCGGATGCTAAACTGAAAACGTTTTTGTTTCGTATCCCCCCCCCCCCCCCCCCCCCCCCCCCCCCCACCACCCCCACCGAGTCTCGCTTCTCGGCATCACCTCGTCACCTTGCAGGATGCTCTTAATTAGAACCGTCTTGTCAGCTATATCTGCCCCTCTCCTTAATTAAGAAGAATCATCTTCAGCCTCTTTTCATTGTCTAGCTTTGAAGAAAAGGACCGTTGCCTTTCTTGTCATTTACTCTTTCTTTCTTTATGATGAGGAAAGGTTTCCTTTTCTTTTCTTTTTGTATTTTTTTTTGTTTTTTTCTGTTTAAGGTTTTCTTTGAATTGGTGGATAAAAAGGGAGAGGAAAAGAAGGAGAAGCTGGGTGATGAAAAGATCCACGTTCACCGAGGACCTAGGAGCCACCTAATAAATTGGCTTGTTAAGAGGAGAAAGATCACTATGTGACATATTCCTCCCATTCATCCCCAGCAACACAGGTGCAAAACAGACAACAGACGAATGGGAATCAATCAATTTGCACTATAGCTGGTGCTTGTATTGGTATACAAACACTGACGGCCACTCAGCTGGGGGTGGGGGATGATCAATTCAATTTTTAGTTGTATGGACTCAATTTAAGTTATTGTTGCATGTTCATAAACAGGCGCACACAGCGGCAGACCGTAGAAATCAAATGATTAACAGGGCAAAGAGGGCCTAACACACATCCGTCCCAAGGCCAGTGTCTCGTACCGTGTGAATGAGAGTGGGGGGACAATGAAAAGCTGTGGATAAAGGGAGTGTGTGCGATTGTGTGTGTTTGTGTGCACACCCTATTACCCATACACCACCGACATTGTATGGGGGGGAATGACTCGGTGCTGTGAATACTAGAGGACAGTGAGAGCATGTGTGATATCGCAGCGCAAAAGAAACAAAGACATTCACGAGGGGGCAAAGGGTCTGAGAGATGGAGGCAAACGTGGACGGGTAAGGGATGGATGGATGGATGGATGTATGGAGGGAGGGTAGAGAGGGAAGTGTATAAAGGGCCAAGCTTCTTTTTTATTGTCAGTCTCCAAGCAACTCACAATAGAAGGTCAGAGAAGAAGGAGAGGAGGGAGACCACCATGAGGAAATACAGAATACTTTATTCAACAGCAGACAGACAGGTAAGCAGGCAGACACGCAGGCATGCACAACAAACACAAGCAGACACACAGACACATACAGTAATGAACTAAAGATGGGGCTAAATAATCAACTTCACTGTAGAAATATAGGGGAAAAAAGGTGATCCAAGAAAGACATTACGTTAAACATTTCTCTCCTTTCACAAGAATTCTCTGCTGTATTAATGAAATATCCAGGCAGGATATGAAAATTTTTAATCATGTTTTTCTACTTGAAAATAACACAAAGATATCCATCCATCCATCCATTTTCTATACCGCTTATCCGTCAGGGTCGCGGGGGAGCTGGAGCCTATCCCAGCTGACTACGGGCGAGAGGCGGGGTTCACCCTGGACTGGTCGCCAGTCAATCGCAGGGCCACAAAGATATCATTTATCTTTTTGTTTTTATCAACAAATCCCTGCAAATATCAAACCCGGTGATTAATTTAGCCTGCTAAGAGTCCGTTTGAATTTGCAAATTGACAGCCAAACCCGATCACATACACAGTGAAACATTAGTGCTGCAGGGGCCACTCACAGGGCCAGACGGCTGCTCATTCTCAAGGGTAAGACAGTTAGCTCGGGTGCTAACAGCTGCTAACAGGACAATAAGCTACGATCAATTCCTGTCTCGAGGCTCTTTTAAGGAGCAGTTTACACACTTAGAATAAAAAAAAAAACAAAAGTTGTTGTGGCGCAACACATCTAATGAGTCATGAAATCTTTGTCTGTTTTGAACTGGTTTTTGTTGACCTTCCCCTCAGAGGTCAGTGCTATCGAGTCATCTTGCTACTGGTTAGCGGTAATTGGACTCACAGTTATAAAGTGGTTTTCTAGTCTACGACTCCTCAAAGCACTTTACAACACCACACACACACACACACACACACACACTGATGACAGAGGCTGCTGTGCAAGGTGCCGACCTGCTCATCAGGACAGCTGCGGGGTTTCCTGTCAAAGCACTACACGATATTTCTGCGCTTAGATATTCACACATATTCACACTCGACAGCATGAATTCCCATGTCAAAGTTCACCGACGCTGAATTCATCTCGAAACACTCGCACGGACGTCACGTCATCCCTACTGGCTCTGATTCACTGATTATGTCGATCCAGCTGACGAAAGCTGAATCTGCTGATCCAAGCACTCAGTCAGTTTCAATGTAAAATAGCATTTACTGCTGAAAAAAAAACAACAACACATTTTTAACAAATAAACAAAAAGCAGAGATTTTATTATTTCAGATATGTGAAGCAAACCCGCATTAAATAAGAGCTACTTTCTAAATTAATTCAACCTATAATTGAAACTGGGACTGTCCCCTGGCGAACACCACAATAATTGTTTTTCCCTTTGCATATTTATGTTTTCAGTAAACTATGATTTAATCAAGAGCAGGATGATTCAGCCCAACATAAATCAGCACAATCTGACTGATGAAACTGTCTGCTCGCAGAAACCAGAGGTTTTAAGTCAGCTTCAGTGAGAACACCGTGGTGACCCATGAGTGGTATTGTTTTCCAAAAGAAGGTGAAAATCATCATGGATATTCATAAAAATCTTCTTTGGGACTACGAGCTAAGAAGGGCAAAGTCTGTAGTTACGGAGGTTAACAAAACTTTATGTAGATAGGCTGCATGTACTGTATGCTTCATAATATATGGAAATGTACTTTCACTTTTCCTCAGGAATGTTTGATAAATAGCTAATGAACCACCAACTAACAAAATGATGAAAAAAGTAAGTATCTTCAGAGGTTTTTTCACTTTTTTTAGCCACACTCAGAAAGTTATCAGCTGTGGCCAAGCTGGTGATTTTCAGATGTTTCTTCACTGCAACTCGAAGAAAAGGTTTCTTAGTCCTAAGTGTCTGCCAACAAGTGGCCTCTCAGAGACCGGAGGGAAACATGACTGTTGTTCGCTCAAGGACAAGTAATGATAATAATAATAATAAAAGAAAAACACACTTTTCCCCTTGCTGAGTGATTTGTCTAAAAGGGAATGTTTTCTGTGGGGTTTAGGTTTTTGAAAAAGTTGCATTTTTATAATTTTCCTATCACAAGTCCGCCAGTTCAGTTTCCATTAGCGGGGCAGGCTGAAACGTATTTCTGATGCATTAAGCGGCATTAACAAATGGAAACAATTTTCCAAGGTTCAAGGGACAGGGCTTCACAAAAAGGATTGTCTGCCATCATGAAAGCCCGGCAAACAACAGGACTCTCTGTGCCCTTGGACTGAATATTCACTTAAGTGAATTCTCTTTCATTTTTCATTCTTGCATTCATATGATCATAACACTGTATAGTGCAAGTGTCACATCAGTCCTTCAGTTGCTTGTAGCTTTTGTGGTGGAGGTTCTTTAAAAAAAATAAATAAATAAATAACGTGAATTTTCAGAGCCCAACCTGGTCGGCCTGCCTGTTAGGTGATGGAGTCCATTTAATTTACAAAAATATCCAAACATATTTCTGCACGTCACATCATCTTATTGAGAGAGTAACACGTAGTTAAAAACAACAGTAAGAAGTTGTCAGCTACAACAGGGCCATTACAACCTGAGGACATTTTCTTTAATTATTCTTTAATTTCTTTAATTACACGTTTCACTAAACCAAACAAACAGTGTTGCTGTTTATCAAAGCATTTGATTTAATGATTACTGAGGGGATGGGATGAGATTTTCAACCAATACACCAAAACATGCTTTTAAAATATATTTCCAAACCTATACCTTTAATGAAGAAAATAATCAAATAGTCATTAATTGCAGTCCAGTAAAAATCGTTTTTCGGAATTACATATACAAAAGTATAACCCTGTCATATTAATCTAATGCATCATACCACAGCAGTCACAGGAAACATAATTATTATATACTTTAAAACACACTTTAAGTATGTTTGCCTGATTATAGTTACATACGCTTTTACACTTTTACTGAAGTAACATTTTCAATGGAGGACTTGTGTAACTGCGTTATGGGGACATTCATAGCGTATTATAATGCTTTATGACTACATTTATAAATACACATATTGCTCTCCGGTGCACTTTGTTAGCAGTCATGAAAGATTATGCATGAGATTTAAAATGACTTATTGTGTCTTATGGATCCTCCTGACGAGTTATAAACCAGAGGATTATGACTGTCTACACACACCTACACACACATCTCATTAATCAGCTCTAATAAGGACTCATAGTGTGCCATAATAGTCCCAGTCTCATCCCATGACTAGAACTTTTATTATTAGTATTTATTTATTTATTTTAACATTGATTATTACTTTTCCTTAAAGTAAAGAATCCGAATGCATTATTTCCACATTAGATGACCTCTGTGGGAATCAATAAAATTTCTAATTGTTTTTGTTCTTAATACTGTAATACTGCGTGTGTGTCTGTGTGTGTGTGTGTGTGTGTGTGTGTGTGTGTGTGTGTGTGTTCTGTACTGAATTTGAAAAGCAGGCTGGAGGTCTGTGTGCATGAAGTGAAATGCCTCGCTCATCCCACCATCTCTCTTCCCATTCAAGGAGAGGCCAAAGCACTCTGACTTCAACTGAATGGCATCAGTTTATAAAAGCTCATTAAAGGACAGGCGTCTTCTTGGTGGAGGAGAGAAAAGAGGCTTTACTTTGTGGAGGAAGCGGAAAATATAAAGGAAAAAAAAAGTGAAAGGAATGTTTGAACTTGAAAGTTTGAGTATGAAAGAGGTAAACCCGTGTTAAATGGGTAACACTGCGCGTGCTTCATGTATAACATTGTCACCACATCAAGGTTGTGATGTACAGAATGCGAATGGTTTATATTTTTGACAGATTTGAAATTCCTCTCAGTTCCAGATTGACAGGTGGACTATACAGCACTGCATGAGAAAAAGATGAAGGGAAAGCAGTGAATTAGTGTTAGTACTTCTTATGTTGTCTTATGTTTGCCTAATCGACAGGACGCAAATTCATATGGCATCCATACACTCTATCCCTTATAGTACACTGTACTATTGTACTATTACATTGTGTTATACACATACCATACATCATCATTTTCTGCAGTAATGCACCATATCATGTTATAATGACATGGTGTATTTCTACATAATGTCGTTCTAACCTACATCATAACTTCTCTAAGTAAATCTAAGTATAATTACATAATAATACTACTGTATGTACACTGTGCCATATCTGAAGGTATCATATTACTCACACATAACACACATCCTGCTCTTTGCTTATTTGTGCGTATTTCTGTTGTCGTGTTTGTTTCTCATACAGATGCACAAGGTGTACTTTAGCATATGTAGGAGGCTGCCACACAAAGCCTTTCTAACGCGTGCTTAACTCCACTAGGACAGCACTAGGCTGGTTTAAATCATATTTATCAGATAGATTTCACTGGGTTCATATTAATGATGTTTCTTCTTCGCATACAAGGGTTAATCTCGGTGTTCCACAGGGTTCAGTACTCGGGCCCATCCTGTTCACTTTACACATGCTCCCTCTAGGAAATATTATTCAGAAATATGGCATAAACCTTCATTGTTATGCTGATGACACCCAGCTGTACTTATCCTTAAAGCCTGAAGAAACAGAGCCATTAGCCAGTAATGCTGTTACTTTGGCCCCCAGTACGACTGTGAGGAACCTCCACCTCCAACCTCCAACACCACCTTCTTTCACCTCCGTAACATTGCTAAGATTTGGAGCGTCCTCTCTCAGAGTGATGCTGAAAAACTTGTCCATGTTTTTGGTACTTCTAGGCTGGACTACTGCAACTCATTATTATCAGGATGTCCAAATTACTCTATTAATAACCTGCAGCTGATCCAGAATGCAGCAGCTAGAGTTTTGACAGGAATCAGTAAAAGGGATCATATCTCCCCCATCTTAGCTTCTCTTCACTGGCTTCCGGTAAATTTCAGAATAAACTTTAAAATTCTAATACTTACATATAAGGCCCTAAATGCACTAGACCCATCACACCTGCAGGATCTATTAGTCCCATATATTCCCAATAGATCACTCAGATCACAGAGTGCAGGTTTACTTGCAGTTCCCAGAATTCATAAAAGTAGAACGGGAGGACGAGCCTTTAGCTATCAGGCACCTCTGCTGTGGAACCAGTTGCCAATCTGTTTTCGGCAGACACCACCTCCACTTTTAAGACCACTGCTTGCTTGCAGCCTGAGGAGCTGCTGAACCAGACTGCACTCACTAGTCAGCAAACTCAACGCTATAAAGAACACAAAGAACAGCAAAACATGAAGGTTTTTTTAAAAAAAAAAAAAAAACATAGACCCTTTCTGACTAAAAACTACACTAGAAAAACAAAGTTATGATGTCTATATCAAAGACTTTCCAGGTGCATTCAGACAACCAAAGAAAATATGCAATTAAATTCACAGAAAATAGCTTTTACCTTGGATGGTTTAAGAGCTGAATACACAGGGTTTAATGGTACATTGTGATCAAAAAAGAATTCATTTTCTCTCTTTCTGCAACTTTTATTTCAGACAGTTTGTTTACCTCAAGGTGGTATTCATGTCCTTTCTGTTTCGTGAGAGAATTAAGCAATACGACATCTTTTCACATTAAAAAACTACGTTAAATGAAGGGCACACAGGGGCATTATTATATTCAATGCTGCGTGTCTGCACAGTTTTAAGTTTACAGCACCTCTTCTACATTAAAGAAAACACTGTTCTTTAATTCAGCATTGTATACCATATTGAGAAATAATGTGCAGCTTTATCAATAGCAGTCGTGCTTTATGTCTTAAGGAAAGCATTCATGCACTAAATACACACTTGAGAATGTGAAAGATGCTTGTAAAAAGTAGAAAAGAAAAAAAACCCTAAAACATTAATTAACAAGGCCTCAAAAAGCAAAACAAGTGAGAAATCAGAGACGGCCGCTGAAGAGCAGAGAGCTCCCACAATTTAAACTCTGAAATTCATTAAATTAAATTCAACTTTGATGTGATGAAGCAGCTATTGAGGTGCTGCTAAGGACGTAATTAGGAGTCTTATTAATTCCTGTTGGTCTTGCCAAGGTGAGCCAAGTCAGGCAAGAGTCTTACAAGAACAGAAGCCACCAAAGCCTTTTATACAGTTTTGTCTACGAGGGACGGGCTTGACTGTGATGAATAGTTTGTTTCTTTTATACTGAAAGCATAAATTTCTCTGTGTGTGAGATGGAAGAGTTTACCTGAGCTCCACCATGCACTCAAGTGTTAATTTCTTTAACTGAAACTATGAGAAAAATGTTCATCAGACTGTGTGTATGAATTAATATAAAAAGCCACAATTTTGTCAAGTGAAGCAACCTGAAGGTTTAGTTTTGTAATTTATTTATTTTCTTAAGTTTAAGTCTGGAAATATTTTAGAATTTCTAATTTCTTTTTCTAGTGTCCTTTCGAATTTTTCTTACTTTTTTAATACTGCATTTTGTTTATGTTTTGGGCAATTACCTAAGCAGTGAGCTAATTGCAATTAAAGCATTTGTGGAACTTGTATTCAGACCCTTTACTGAGGCTAAGTAAAAGTACTAGTGCCAAACTGTAAAAATACAAGTAAAAATCCCACATTGAAAATGTCACTTAAGTAAAAGTATGTAAGTTTTCTCAGTAAAATGTAGTGAAAATATTGCAAGTAAAAGCGGTGGACGCAGGAGCTCCATAGAGCATAGTCCTCATCCAAATGTTATACTCACACACAAATATTAAGAGAAAGAAAAAAGAATCTTAAATAGACATAAAAAGCGATTTACAATTTAAAAAAAAAACATACAAAAATGTGTATTACTGCTCAAGTTCAGACTTTATTCTTGACCATAGAAACAGCAGTTGCAAAACCAACCCATTTGGAAGCATCTAAATCATTTAAAATTTTCATCATTTTTGCTAGTTGTTGTGGAATTGCAGATAAAATTTAAATTCCTTTTGTTTCTGCATTTACCTTTAAGGGCCTCTGAGATTCAACCTCTGCTGGTATTAAAGTGATCTCATCAAATGCTCTACAAATGGCCCTCTTGGTAATGTTGTTGTTTTATTGTGAATATTCCATACACAGCAGGTATTTGTATGTCAGTGTTTCAGGTAGAGTTTCTAATCCTTTTGAGAAAATCCTTTGCTCTCTTGAGATATCAAACAAGGTTTTCAGGAGGTTCACCTGGGTCATGTTTTCATAACTTAGCACAATGGCGAATATAAATACCATCTTCTGAGTGCCTCTCAATCACCATTGCTTCACGTTTCCTCGCACTGACCTATTTTAAAACAAATACTAGAGGTGTTGCACTTGATTAAAGCACGAACTGCAGCTTGTCTATCAATCCTCAATCAATGCTCTGTTCTGGAAGATCATTTTCTGAAGCCAAACTGCTGCACACTGCAGAACACTGGGAAATCCTAAAAGCTTCATTGAACAAAACATCGATCTTTGGTTTAAAATTCCAGTGGAGGCTTCAGTCTGCTTGTATTAAAATTTCAGCGGTGAAAATGGGGCCTCCTCATAAATATCAGTTATTTGTTCTGATGTACATGCACAGCACCTAACTTCTATTACCTGAGAGCTATATTTCCTAAGTATTTGGATTCATTACTTTAGTAAAAGGATAACTACAACAATCTAAAAACACTCCCTTACAAATAAAAGTTCTGCACTCAAAATGTTAATTGATTTGAATTATAAAAGTATTATCAGCAAAATGTGAAGTACAAAAAGTGAATGTCTTTATTGTGCAGAAAAAAGGGCACCTGTGACTGATGTATTATTATGTATTGACATTATTGGGTTGTTAATACTGATGCATCTCACAAAAGCAAACCCTTTCACCTAAACATCGAGGGGTCATGAGATGATTAATGCCGGGAAATAAAGAAAAAACTAAAAAAATAATTTTTTTTCTACAAACGTATCCTTTTTTGTGACATATTTGTAGAATTTAATCTAATATTTTAATTTTGCCAGTGTAATAGGACTGTTCAAGTTTATACTTGAAAATGTTTTTTCATGGCCTCAAATTTAACGCTTTATTGACTGAACCTCAATGTAAAATTATAGTGTAGCAGAATTCTTATATACCATCCTATGTTAAATAGTTGTTTTTTTTTAATGTAATTAGTGAGTAAGTGTCAGATTCATGTGACCTCCCTGAAGGAAGCCTTTTACAGTATTAACCTAAGCGAACTTGATGAACTGAAAATCAATAAAGCAGTGAATAGTTTTTCAGACTCAACAATTCAGTTAATTTTATGAATGGAGACCTTGGCTTTGCTGCACTGAAAGACATTTTCAGAGAATTTTTTTAAGGGCAAGCCAGTCAATTTCAGTTTGAATCTGCCCTCTCTCTCTCCTGAGCACATAAAGTATTTAAGATGTGAGTCTGCTGCCCTCTGATGGACATTTGGGGAACTTCTCTCTGATGCTTTTCACCTCGAACATATGAGGAACAAGAAAGAGGTCCTCATCGTTCCACTGGGATCTCCAAAGTGTTGCAAATCGGTCTCTAGATTATTTATTTAACCGAGTAAAAATCTCAGATAAAGTCTCCTTTTCAAGAGACTTGCCCAACAGAGTTGCAAAAAGATGACAAGAAATAAAAAACAAAAAACAAGAAAAGAACGACAAAAGTGGCCAAAAACTCACACGTGATCATGTACACAGAACACATCTTCTTTCACACCTTGTGGGAAACTCAAACAGCACCGGACACACACACAGTTCAGGGTCACAGTTGGTGTTATCACTGCAGACACACGTGTTTGGGCTTCATCCAGTTTCAAAGGCGAGTGATGATATGGTGGTTACAGTCTAAGGCTGCCATTATGACAAATGTATCAGTTCAAAACCAATGAAAGGACTTATGTTGAGAAGTATTTCCCGTGTAGCCACTGCCTCGTAGCTTCTGTGGCACAGGGCTCCCCTGTTCACACTATTACAAGCACATTAAAGTGTCAAGGTGTTGCCCTTCAGCACAGTGAACGCAGCATTTCAAGGTTTACTAAAACTCACACACAGTAACAAAGTCCAGGGTAACTAATGCAGTTCAATACAGCAGCGTCAAACACTGTGATAAATGAACCAACCTCAACACATGAACATTATAACCTTCATAAACATGTTTCTATTTTATTGAGATAAATTATGATTAGATTTATTATATTGTTTTTTTAAAAAAATCATAAAGAATGAAAATTATTATCCTAACTTGTATGTGTGAGTGTGGCACTGGAATAATTAGATAAGCTTTGAATGTTATATATGTTATATTATGAATTAGTTATCAGTTCATTTTTAATTTAAAAAAAATAAATTAATGCATGATAAATTTGCAGGTATTGGCACATTACAAACACTGAAATACTTAAAGTTCATCAACCTTTATATATTCCTTATATTGTTTTTAACTTTTAATATTGATATATTAAATTTAAAATTAAAACTTGAAATTGTAAAATTCTTCAGAAATCATTGCTGTTTGTTATTTAACTTGATGATGATAACAATGATTCTGGCTTATAGCTGGAACATCCCATTGCATAAACGTTTCTAACATCTCATCTGGAAATCAGATGGAGGTGGAACAAGAAAAAGAAGTTTTTGTTCATAGCTGGAAGTCATACATTACTCTTCTTTTTTACTAAAGTTTTATTTTCATGACACTTTCCTGTCGAGGAGACGGCAGATACAGCAGGTAGGTCTCACCTGCAGAGGGACTCTCACATATGAAGGCTGCCTCAGTTAGCTCTAATGCAAAGTTCTGGTTAAACATTGGCCCAAAGTTTGCCTTCTGCCTTCTGTTGTTTTTACACTAAAGGTCCGGCAATTGTTGCAGCCATTATTGACTTAGTAATTAAAGTATTTTAACGTGGGGATTCTGTAATCATTACATATGCCACCATCTGTCCCTGCGCCGCTGCATGAGCACCTGAAATGGATTTTTCCTCCTGAGTAGATAACGTATAAAAACCAATCAAGAAGGGAGGAGGCGAGTACGGCCACGTCACCGCCATTCATCTCAAACAGGCTGACTCGCGCTAATATGTGTTTGTATTTAGTCACCTGCCAGTTTTGTGAAGTTTAACTACAGGCAACCATACAATTTAAAATGCAGCTATTGAGTATCAAGAAATAAATTAATGAATTTATCATTTACAAGTTATGGGTTAAAATTGAGCTTTTGTCTTCAGAAAATGATTCCCTATAATTAGTACAAATGAAACCTTCCTTTCCAGGTAACTTCCTAGGAAATCATCAAGAAATTGCGAATGTGTAAACTAACCCAATTCGTGATTAGAGTGCCATAAAACAGGTGAGTTCAGTAAATTTTCTTCTCCATTTAGTGAATTCAAAAGATAATTCAAGGTTTGTGTTATACTGTTGTTTTGACAGAGGAAACTGAACACGTAAATTGTCTTGTTTCTTTCAATCTCATGGTTTTATGATGCCCCATCTGCTCCAGTACCGACAAACTCGAGAGGAGAGAGACATGTTTCCACGTTTTACTGAGGCCGCCACGGTGTGATATTAACAGCTCGCTCTCAGACTGCGTCCACCAGCCCTCCCTCTCCCTGCGCTGGTTCTCGTAACATTTTGGTAAACACTTTTATCTTGGTCGTATGTTCCTCCATTGTGCTGCCGACAAACCAAATAATTACAAAAGCTTCCAACTTTGATCCGCAATCTTCAATTGTCATTCTGTCCTTTAATCTCAGAGTTCAGCCGTTAAAAAATCATGCGTTTAGAGCTTTGACACAAGGTCTTTGAATCAGGCGAGATAAGGATCCGATTGGGGTTTATTATCGACTGGAAGTCAATCTGCTGCAGAGGAGGACAAGAACAAGAACGCAAACTGTATCTCCATTGTTACTGCAAATAAATAAATGGCCAAACATACAACCTGATTCATGTATTCATGTGGCTCATGAAGACAATTTATACTGGTCCAGGCCCCTGGTGTTGTCAGGCCCCTGATGAGTTTTAAAATCACTTGTTTTGTCCAGCCAACAGTCCAGAAACCAAAGACAGAGAAAACCAGCAAATTTTCATATTGAAGTTGAAATTATTGCTTGATTTGAACATTTTTTAACTGATTAATTGTCCGCTCTGTTTTCCATTTTAAATCTGAGCCAATGGCCGACATGCTAATGTACACATTTAGGCACATTTTGACTTTGGGATTCAGCTTGAGAGTCTTCAGAAACTCAGAAAAATGCTTCTCATTTTAAATACAAATTCAGGATGAGGTTCATGAAAGTGCTTGACAAGAAACTGAAATATTGAGTAGGATAGAAAACACTGTAGTAACAAACTGCAGATGTAAATAGTATGGCTGTCTGTCACTTGTTCACCTGTCAATGGGCAGAACACCATAGTGACCAACAGACCAACAAGATTTATTTACAACAATTATGGCACAGAAGAAATGGAAGTCCTCAGGCGTCATTTAGGAACAAAAGCAGTGTTTGTGATTATTTTTCTGACTGAAAAAATAATAATAATACAGATTTAAAAATGCTGTTGTTTATATATGATAAATATCTGCATCAGAGTAGTTTAGTAGAGGTTTTTGAGGAATAATGCACATTTTAACAGAAATAAATCTCTTTCCTCGGCTCCTCTCTGCCTGGTTTATAATACAGTAGGGAATAAAACAACGTATGCAGGTGTGTCCTCGCTTACGGTCCATACTGTACCTTACAGTTTGGATGTAACTCACTCACTCCACTCCATCTCATGGCGTCATCACATCACATTCACACAGTCTGGATCTGGGCTGCTCTGAAGGAAACTGGACTCCAAACATCTCCAGCAGAAGGAGCTTGTGTAGTCGGCATCATTGCACCCCTCCTGCTCCCATGAAGACGGTGTTGATGGGAGGCAGCGAAGACACCAGGTCCTGCACCTCTGAAGTTGAGGACATGCGCTGCTGAGACAGCAGCGAGTCCTGCGTGGTGAACGGCGAGGGAACTCCAAACATGCAGGGTGCAGATCCTGATGAAGGGAGGGAGTGATCTGAGAATGAAACAACACAGAGTTAAGAGATTTAATCGAATCTAATCTAATCTACATTTATGACCCACTTATGGGATTCTTACTTTTTCACACTTGTTTGATTTGACTCTCTATTGTCTCTTATTTCTGTGCTGAGAAAGTCAAACAAGCAATAGATTTTATAATTATTGTTATTATTAAACTTATGATCTGTGGTGCTCAGAGAAAGCTTGTACGGAAGCCTTGCTTTCTTTTTCATTTCCATTATCTTGAAATAACAAAGGCTGCTTTCTCAACATAATGAGATAAGTTATCATGAGGTGAGAACTTCACGACATGTTCAGGTGTGATGTGGGCCTGTTCCTCAGGGTTTGGGTTCGGCCCCTGACTTCCAGTGAAGGGAAATCTTAATGCTTCAGCATACCAAGACATTTTGGACAATGCTATGCTTCCAACTTTGTGGCAACAGTTTGTTGAAGGCCCTTTTCTATTCCAGCATGACTGTGCCCCAGTGCACAAAGCAAAGCTCCATAAAGACATGGTTGGATGAGTTTGGTGTGGAAGAACTTGACTGGCCCACACAGAGCCCTGACCTCAACCCCATCCAACACCTTTGGGATGAACTGGAACGGAGATTGTGAGCCAGGCCTTTTGGTCCAACATCAGTGTGTGACCTCACAAATGCTCTACTGCATGAATGGGCACAAATTCCCACAGAAACACTCCAACATGTTGTGGAAAGCCTTCACAGAAGAGTGGAAGCTGTTAGAGCTGCAAAGCTGTCTGTGTGTTTACAGCGGGTGTCATTAAAGTCCCTGTTGGTGTGATGGTCAGCTGTCCCAATACTTTTGTCCATATGGTCTACATACACTGTTCTTTGAGGTGGGTTTGGGAATTTCAAAAGAAATGAAAATGTTATTTTTTTTTTTTCCTGTAATAATGTTTTCCCTCGTGATTTTGGAGCAGGATTCTGAGCTACTGACCTGCTCCGGTTTCAGCCTCAGTGAAGTACACTCCTGATGTCTTCCTTCCTGGTTCATCCAGGATGTTGAGTGGATCGTGGACTTCAGAGTACGTCGAGGGGAAAGGGCGCAGACTGCCGACGGTGCTGATGACAGACACATGCTGGTCAACCAGTGACGTCAAACGCTGGCCGTCCAGGTAGCTGCTGTTGCCATAGTAACCTGCAAGAAGAGGAAAGTTTTCCATTGAGTTCCATTGAGGAGCTGTTAATTACTTGATGCTTTTGGTTTGTGCACATAGAGCAGCGGTTCCCAGCATGGGGTTTGGGAAAATCTGAGGGGTCAACAAATGATTCATTTCTGTTTGTCTTTTATTTGAAATACTGGATTCTTTCACCTCCAAATGTCTCTAAAAAGCCTTCAAATGAATCAATCAGAGAAGAAAAAAATAGCTTTCACCTTCACAAGCAAGAAATCCACTTTCATTATTATTATTATTATTATTATTATTGTTAATGGGTGAGTTCTGGAACGAAACAAAGGTCAAGGTTGGCAGCCAATGAGTGTATTTGAGAGCGTATTTTAGCAACATACTGCAAAAACACAGCAATTCTGCAATATTCTCCATCCATCCATCCATTTTCTACGGGCGAGAGGCGGGGTTCACCCCGGACTGGTCGCCAGTCAGTCGCAGGGCTGACACACAAAGACAGACAAGAAAACACACACTCACACCTCGGGTGCCAGTCTTGTTATTTTGTTCTAGTGATTTTCAGTTGGGTTTCTTAGCCAAGCTTCAGTCTAGTGAGTTCTTGCTTCTTTGTATAGTGTGGGTTTTTTCCTCTTTGAAGAGTGATTTTCAGTTTTGTACTTTTGTGAATAAAAACTTTATTTTGAAACTTTGAGTCGTGCATTTGGGTTGTGGTCCGTAGTTCTGCACCTGGAGAAAACCCTCACAAGCACAGGGAGAGCAGGCCTGGGATTCGAACCTGGAACCCTCATGCTGTGAGGCGACAGTGCACCACCATGTTGCTCTCTGCAATATTTTCAGACGAATAAATCTGTTTTGTTTCCTTTTGACAACACTTTTAACACCAACAAAAGTCATTTGTTTATTCAGAAAGATTTTCAGTTTGATGTTCTAAGGTCTTAGGGAGTGATGTGTAGTATGTTCTTTGGAAATAAATCAATTTACATAGTCTATTATAATTTTACAGCTGTAAACCTTTAAGTTCTTCAGCTTCTTGTGTATTCTCCTCAATGTCCTTCTTATGTTTCTTTAAATAAAGTTCTATAGGACCCACCAGATGATGCATCAGTTTACTTCCACATTAATGCTACAGTCTGAGCTGTGCTTACCGCTGTGTCCTGCAGCAGAGTACATCTGTCCCTGACACCCAGCACCGGTGGGGTTCAGCCCGGCCCCCACAAAGCTGAACCCCTCTGCCGAGTCCAGAATCTGGGCTGCCGTCTGAGCGTCCAGTCCCTGTTCATTGTGAACTGGATCAGAGCCTGAGCTGAAGCCGGATGTGGGTCGCACTGCAGAGCCATAAGGTGTAACGGAGCACTTAGTGCTGTTGGACGAGTGATGGGCTGACGGGTGATGATGGCTGTAAAACACGTCTTTGGTCAGGTGTTGGTCGTTGAAGGAGGGGTACCGAGAGAGATGGTAGGCCAGCGACGAGGCCTGAGACTGAACCGAAGCCAGACACTGGCTCTGAGTCTGAGGCCTGAAACATGACAGCAGAACAGCTTTTATTTCACAGATGGAGTTTGATTGCTGCAGGTTTTTAAACAATTTTTGAATAGAGTTAAAAATAAAAAAAAAGGTACACAAGTAAAAATGTATATGTTGATGTTCAATGATTGTTCAAAATGCAAATCTGATAACAATCTGAGAAAATGTGGCAACAAATAAAAAGCAAGAAGAAGAAAAAGCTAAAAATATTTCAGAGAAAATATTAAAGGATAAATACATTATCTTAAAATTAACATCTGTTCTGTCCATCACATTAGAGGCAGATGACACTGACTGGCCTGTATCTTATCAGTTTGTTACATAAAACATCAATAAGGGTCAGTAAAGTTACATAACACACAGTGCAGATGCACATGAAGCTGACCTGAGTGCAGGCTGGTAGTTTGAGGCTGAGGAGCCGCTGCCTGGTGGGAAGTAACTAGAGCTGGTCTGAGGTAAGCAGTGGTACAGGGTCTCTGGATATGTGGAGCAGGGAGTGGGCTGGGTCATTGCACTGACAGAGGACAGGCAGGAGGAAGACGAGGAGGAGGAACAGGCGGTGGAAGAGGAAGACGATGTCAGGGGTCTCCCAGTCATGGGCCCCTGGTTGATGACAGAGCCTCGGTGCACTAATGCCGCTGGAGAGATGGGGGGCGTCATGAGGGGGCCACTGACCTGAGAGAAGTCCATCTGACCACCTGGATGTGTGAAGAGGGGCAATACACAAATAAATATAAATATACAAATAAGTATAAGTGAAAGATGTTCCCAGGAGGCTCTTCTCCAAGCTTCCTCCGGATGTTCAAGCATTCTGGTTTCGATCAGGCGAGTGTTGACCAAGTCCACCGGCTGAGATTCAGTCAACAAAACCTAATGGCTATCATCTAATGACAGCTTAGCTTTGTATTAGCTTTGAAAAATGTATCTGCATCCATGATATCTTTATTTATAGATATCATTTTATGGAGATTAGCAAAGTCGCTGTCAGGTCCTGGGATTACTAATCAGAATGTAAAAAATGACTGGCATAAGGAAGAGAAGTCTGGACCCTGAAGTCTGGACCCTGAAACACCGTCCGCTGCTCCCAGGGGCTACACCGTCATCAAACCACAGCCGGTGGGTTCTGAGACTGGAGCTAAGCAGCCAACGACAAGGCACATCTTTGTCTTTTACGTTGGAGGACTTACAGATCCTTCTAAAACCAGAAGGCAGTTCATGTTTACGAAACAGACGAAATACCCACATCCATGATGGAGACTGCGAGGCCACTTCTGATCAAGTCTTTTCATTTGTTATCTACAGCATTCGGGAAAAGCTAGTTTAAATGTGACAAAGTTAGTGCTACTTCTTCTTCTCCTTTCTCTTGATGTTTCACGGCAGACAATGGTGATCAAATTATTTTTGTTTTCCTTTTACCTGAAACTGTGAACGCAGCAGAGTCTGTCCCCTGGTAGATGATGGTGCTTGTCTCCAGACTCTGCTGTTGGCTGGTGGACAAAGACATATAGGTGTGTTCTCCCAGAGACTCGTTCTTTACCGACTGGTCGATGACAGCGCTGGCCTTGTTGCGGTTAGCTAGGAAGCAGGAACTGGGAGAGGCCATGAACGCTGCTTTACTTGCATCTGAAAGTGACAAAGTGGCATCTGGGACTGGAACATGTTGATTTGTTGTCATGTAAGCGCGTGGTCAATAAAGCTAAAAAACTGAAATTGCAATAAAATAATAATAAAATTAGTTTTTCTTCTTGTTCCTACAGTTGAATGTTTGAGTTTCACTGTGTTGAATAATCACATTCATTCAAGTGTCAGTTTACTCTGGACTCGTGTGTCCGGTGGTTAAATTTGTGAAATGAAACAATATTTGGATATTTTTATGCCTGTCTTAATGTATGTGTGTGTGTGTGTGTGTGTGTGTGTGTGTGTGCATGCACTCCAGACGTGCAGAGATTGCGTAACTTTTGTCTTTGTGTATTGGTTTTACACATTATTTTTCTGACATTTTATTCTACCGTAACTGGATTTATTTTCCCTTTACACCGTGGTTTAACTTACTTTAATTATTTCCTGCTACTCATTTTGAATTGACTACCATCGTATTTGCTTATTCCCCAAGAGAACATCTTATATTACAAAATTAATCATCTTTAGCCTTTTGCTATGATGTAGAGGACAGATTCCCCTTCCTAACATGATAATTTATTGTGTTTTGTATTATCCTGTTGTGATTATATTTCATTTATCTCTAATCTTTATACTTTCTTGGTTTTATGTTTTTTTTTTTTGTAAAGCACATTATAATGTTGTAAAAATTGCTGTAACATTTATAAGAGCTATAGAAAAATAATTTTTACAATAATCATCCCTCGGCGTTCCCACAACAATCCCTGATATTAAAAAAAATCTTCTGAACTGACTGCACACCTGCAGTGGACTCGAGTTCATGCACGTCAGCTGCTGAACTGCTTTGTGTGAGGGTCAGTTTTGATGCTTGATACCTGCATTTTTCATGTATTTGTCCAGCAGGTTCTGCAGGTCCTGCTCCTTGTCATTGTTGAACTGAGTCTCCAGAGCCAGCAAGATGTATTCGTCCAACAGCATCCTGATCAGGTGGAAGGAGCCTGTCAAGGTCAAAATGAGGCGGTCAGGACAGAATCATCGCACAGGCACATCTGACCCCTTGAGTCCAGCTGAGCATCTTGCTTATCTTCTGTTTGACCTCCAGGGTCACAGGTTTGAAACCTTCTGTGTGTGTGTGTGTGTGTGTGTGAGCCTCACTGGGAGCCACCAAATGGTTAGTGTTTATTCATGTACACGTACTCTGTGTGCATGTGTTTGAACAGAGAGCACGCGACCCCGCAGATAAGACTTTGTTTAATCAAGGCGAGTCTGGCCATTACAATTTATGGCGCTATTGTAGCAATCTGCTCCAAGCTGGCTTGTATTAGCCCATGTTTGTGTGTGTGTGTGTGTGTGTGTGTGTTGGCACATCCTGCAGACTAAATGACGGAGAAGAAAGGAGCACAAAATTAATTGGCTGAGTGACAGTTCACAAATACTAATCACTGTGCTGTCAGTGTTCAGCATGCGGCTTTTATAAACTGTGTTTTAATATTGTTTGATTAATTGCCCGATTAACTGTGACTTACTGTGATTAACCAGTTGATTAAATCTTGTAATCTAGTCTGGTCTCCTTAAAGGTTAAAGGTACCGGTGAAAAATACTTGCATCAGTAAAAATACTAATACCAGACTGTAAATATACTACAGAATAATTTTTGAGACTGGAAGATTATCAGGAGCTGCTGGAGCTGCTGGACGACCACAACGGGTCGAATCTGGCTGGGGAAGGTGAAAAAAAGCAGCTCCTTTCTCATTACACCACAGAGTAAAGGCTCACTCTGTGTCAAGAGTTTGTGACTTTTAAAATGTTTTTACCAAAGCTGGAGGCGTTGTTGAGCGTGAGGTTGTGCATCACTCTGGCACCAAAGAAACTCCACCTGAGGAGGAAATCCTGAGCTCGCTTCTTCAGCGACCGGCCGCTCTGCTTCCCGGGCTGATCAAAGGCAGAGAAGACAAACTGCTGGGTTGTGCAACAGGACGCTTGCAGGACAAACACGAGCACATGCAGCGCCAGGTGAGCAGCTGTTACCTTGATGACTTTATGCTCCACGACAGAGTCCAGCCACTCGATGAAGGACTCCACTGTGGCGTTCTTTCTCAGCAGCTCCTTCAGCTCCTGAAAGACGGTGATGGAGTCATCTGGAACCACAGGAAGAGACCAGTTCCTTCACAGTCAGTACAGTCAGAGAGCCTTGTTTGTATTAGAGCAACAGAAACAGATGCTGGTTGCTTTACAGATGCATCGATGCATCGTCAGCTTCTAGAAATTCAGTTTTCATCAGAGCGATTTGAGAAAATGTGAGCTATACGTTTAGAGGCTGTCTCACACTCAGAGTAGATGTCTGGGTCCTGGTCTCCAGTGGCGTTTATGCTGAGAAGTGGCTGCGAGCTGATGCTGCTGAGATCCACGTTGTCGATATCCAACACCATGCTAGTCACTACAGCTTGGTCGAACAGCGCCGGACGAGCTATCTGGAAAGAGGGATCAAAAATCACGTTAGAGTGCTCTGTACTTTACATAATCCGTTCTGTTCTTCAGCAAATGTCGTACCTGTGCCAGGTGTAAGAACGAGGTCTGCCTCTTCAGTGAGGACACAAAGTGGCGTGCAATGGGGAGTTTCTTTGCTGCAAGGCATTCTGGGAGGTTCTCCAGGGAGGATGCTAGCCAGTGTTCCCAATGTTTGGCAAAGTTGCGAATATCTGCTAACAGACTGATGAACAACATTTATATATGTTTCTTCTCAAAGCCCAATGAAGTCATATTTTACTATGAATTCTTTATCTTTCCTAATCTGTTCCCGTTTCCCTGTTCAAGTTTTGTCGCTGTGTTATGCTGTTAATACTGCAAAGTATGATTTGGCTGGCACCTTAACACGCATACACTCGCATACATTAACACTTAAAATGAGCGATGCAGGACAGCAAAGTGCTGTTAATATCATGTTTATATTGTTGAATTAATTACATTAAAGTGATTGCAGATTATATAACGGACAACAGGATTTAATCCACCAGCCTTGCGTCAGCATCACAACTAATGAGACACATGAAGTGAAGTTAACAAACCTTTCAGGCATCTCCTGCATTGTGGCAGGAATCAGAACATCTGTTAAAACCTGAGAAGGTAAGGAAGACAAGACAAGTGAAACGGGATAAGTCCAGCTAATTCAGGTAAGCTGTCTGTCAGTGAGCCACAGAGGACAACGAGACCCTCATTCTTAAGGTTTATCTGTGCTAATAAAAAACATAGGCTTCGAGAAAACATTGCATCAGTATGGATAACTGGCTTATTAAACAGTTTGCACCTTCTTGCTTGAGTACACTCAATATTCAACGAAACAGGAACTCCTGATATAAACAACTGAGTTTGAGACAACACAAACTGCTTCTTCTGTTCTGTAGAAAAGATGATCCAGAAGCAGTATTTCATAACAACCTTATAGAGAATGGAGTCACAGACGCAGAAGATGTCGACTATAACAGGGTTTTCCAGCAGGGGCAGCAGGTGGTCGGGCATTCCCTGCCAGAAATGGAGCAGGAAATTCTGGATCTGAAAGCACATATTTGAGGAGTTTTATCAGTTTGAGTGGATGGTAAACTGTGGTAATAAGAGCGACAAAACGCTCTCGTGACAGTAATCCTCACCTCCTCAAAGTTGACATTAATGGCATTGTCCAGGATGCACTGGCAGTGGGTTTTGTACATCATGATCAGAGTGTCCACCTGTAAAAGACAGTGAAGAAGAAGGAATTATAAGAAACCACCAAACAACTAATGTTAATAAAATATTATTAAGAGTAACCAAACTATTTATTTGAGGCATTTTGTGTGTGTCACAGTTGTGCCTGTTAAACATATTTATTGGGTTAAAAGTCTGTTCTCTGCTGTGCAACCGTTCAGCCGGTAGATCAACACTGTAAAGCTTTAGTAACTACAGAAAAGACCACACTGACGTCTCAAATTTAACGTGGGATTAATCAACCACCAACCTTTTCTCTGGAGATGTTTCCCTGCAGCAGAAGGTGCTGAGCGTTTGGGAAGTCTGGGAGTAACGTGCCAGTTTTAGAGCTCAAAGAGTACTTCCTGGTGAAGCCTCCCTGAAATGCAAAACGATGACAGGCCCTGAACTTCTCGCCTTGATGCAGCGATGCAGAAGAGAACAACAGGATTTGCTGTTGGATGTGGTTACAGGTGCAACGCAGCATATTTCCGACCTCACTTACCTCATTCTTGAGCTTGCTCCCTGAAAATCTGCAGTTAAAGAGAAACGGATTTCAACAATGCGACCGTTACAAGAAAACACAGTACAAAGCTGCATGCCGTGTGTTTAAAGTAAAGCAGAGTTTCTTGGAGACGATCTGATAACAGAGAAAGTGGTATTATTGAGAAGTTCTATATTAACAGATAGATTGATGTGTGTGATTTACATTTGCGGTTTTGTGTCAGTTGTGTTACATAGAAACAAAACATCAAAATGCCACTTGTAGAGACAAAACAGATGAAAGATAACCACTGTGGAAGAAGAAGAGGAAGAGGAGGAAGAGGAGGAAACCAGACTGAATCATGCTGCACATTCTGTTACCTGGTCAAACCTTTTCCAGAATACACAGAGTGATAGTAAGCGCTGCTCTCTTTGATGCCGATTCCATAGTAATGATATCTGCACGTCAAGTTAATAAAATCAAATCATAATCACAAAGGTCAGCGAGTCAACATGAAAAGTTTTCATCAAAATAAACAGCAATACTACGCAGCAAATTCCTGAAAATTCAAAATATGAAAGCAGGGGCTGAATGTTTTGCATTTACTTGGAGTGTCCTCTGGTGCCCAGCCTTCTCGTTGTTAAAAGAGGAAACTTCTGTCGAATCGTCTGAGGAGAAAAGTTTGGTAAACCAAATTAGAGCAATACGAGCTCCGTCGTCATGTCGGACGTTAAAGTCCTGTCACACACACCTTTCCAAAGGTGGCGGCACAGGCCGGCTCCAGTTTCTCCTTCCTGCAGAAGTCCAGATAGTGAGCGTAGAGGATACATCGAGGCAGACACACTCCTTCACACACTATATAATTCTCCTCCAGCCTGTCGGGGAAATCATATCATATCATGTCTTATGATCATACCAGAAGCCCACTGAATACAGGAGGTGCAAAGACTTCCTGGATTCTACGAGCACAACACAGATACAACAACTACAGTGACAGACATGTTGTCCTCAGTACCCCTTTAAAAAATCCTTTACTTTGCAGCCTGTTGAGTATTTTGTTTGTTTGTTTTACCACAAAGCCTTTGTGTATCTGTGTATCTGTGTGTGTCTATAAATGCCTTACCTAAAGACCAGGAGGTTCTCTTCAGTATTTTGGCTTGTGAGTTTTTAGGTCACTGTGCATCCAAATCTTATTTCAGAAGCTCCTCTCATTAACTCAGACTTCCCAATGGTTCTTCCACCACCCATGAACATGTTGCAGTACATTTATTCAAGTCCTGTACCTGGACTCTACTGGATTTCTATTTTTGCAGCTTTAGACTTCTACGCCACTACATCTCAGAGGCACATGTTTTATGTTTCACTTAGAACACGTGTGCATCGTCTCAAAGCTGAAAACAGAATCTGATGCATTGCTGTAGACTAAACTACTCAAATGCATTTAAATAATATAATAATTCAACCTTGAATATCGACAGCAACATTCACATTAATCCATTAACATCACACATACGAGTCAAACGCTGACAGGAAACATGTTACCTATAAGAGTGTACATTCGTGTCCTTTCACTGATGCAGTAAGCAGACTGCTTGCGTTACTCTTACCACTGCAGAGTGAGTTGTGTCTGTTTCTTCTTGTCCTTGATGATCTGACTGATGGTCTTCCTGGAGGATGAGATGCTCTGTTTGATGGCCAGGTCTGGGTTAAAGTCCACCAGGTCCTGGTCCTCTTCAGAAGAAGGCGTCTCATTACTGTCCTCAGCTTCTAAGAAAACATCCAGAAAAATACGGTACACAGAGTTCATAAGGGGAGACAACCTTTTTTTAATATACATCCTTCTAGGACAACATGGTGAAATACAGTACATACTGTAGATTAGCGGGGAATACAAACCTTAATTCTCTACAGAACTTGACATTTTTCAGTATGGTTTGCACAGATGCTGGTCTTTACATATCATGGTCTAAAAGAGAGTGAAAAATCTGCTTTACATCCTCTTCAACTCAAATGTAATTCCAGCTAAACCCTAAACTTCTCACTATTACAAGAAAAAGAACTCTACTGCACTGCGCTGATCTCTCCTTGCTAATGAAACATTTTTACAATTTATTTTAGACTTATTTAAGTTTCTGCGTTTCTTCTTAGTCTCCAGTGTCTGCAGCAAACTCGTGCCTCCAGCATCACCTTGTGAGAGCTGCAGCTTCTAGTTTTTAATCTATAGTGTTTTTCTGACCTTGGCAAAGTGATTTTCACTTTCATTCATCACTTAGATTGTTCACCAGTCCGCTCGCACAGTGAACAATAAATTGTATGAGCGGGGCTAAAAGAATCAAATAACAGACCATTACGTGCTCAAAAGCACCATAACAACTATTCAAAGACATAATGGGGTTACATTGTGAAATGCTGCTGTGTTCAAAGGGAATGTTTTAATTGCTTTTTGGTCTCAAAGAGTTTCCAACTCAGACCAAAACTAGGAACAAACTATAACAAAGGGCAAAACATGGACAGGATAAATAAAAACTAAGAAGAGAAGTCCAACAATAACTGATCACAATAAGGCAGTGATGAACTGTCAACTAAATTAATTTGAATAAATAGAATAGAATAGAATGCCTTTTATTGTCACTGTACACATGTACAATGAGATTAAAAGCCAAACTCCACAGTGCAAACAGTGTAAACATAGAATAAAGTAAGAATAAACAATACGATATATAAATGGATATGGTGCTATATACAGTGTTAAATACATATCTATTGCACATTGAAAGGTATTGCACAGGAGGTAAGAGACCGGGGGCTGAGGTGCGTGGACTATGGAATCAGTGCATGTGAGAATTCAAGGTGGTGTTTGCTTTTGGGAAGAAGCTGTTTTTGAATCCATCTATCTATAAATGTACTAATACTTCTCTAAAAGCAGCATCCATATCTCATTATGGATGAGGTATGTATCATGTATCACCAGACACAACTCAGTGTGAGGGTCGCTCCACACTGTAACAGATATCAAAAAATACTGAAATTGACGGCAACACAAAAATGAATTTGTAATTGTACTAATTAAAACTACAATAACTAAATAAATACATTTTAAAAAATATAAAATTATAAGTGAATCCTGTCAGCTCAACAGTATTTTTGTATATTTTTCCAAACTCAGGGACAATTTCCAAACTTGGTAACGTCCGTGGATTTTTAAACACGAATAAAGCAACGGCGTTGCCATGGAGTCAACTACCCATAATCATATAAGCAAATTTATGCATTGCTTGTTTGCATTGAAGTAAAATGTCACTATTGGTTCAGTGTCACAACAATATGTGTCATTGGAACATTAATGGATCCTACCTGTGTACAAAGCTGGTGAGTGCGCTCAGGATATTTGGGCTGTTCGTTAGCTTATACATTTGACTGTGACAAAGCCTATAGAAATACTCAGATCACATTTCAGTTTTCTAGTTTTTAACGTATATAAAAGTATTAAAAAGAGGCAGTGCAGTGTTTGACATTGATTGTACCCATCAGTTGACTGAGTTGAGTTGAGAAACCACACATGCAGTACACCACAATACTAGAACCAGTAGCATTCATGCATTTTATTATCATTTTATCAATATACTGGGTGGTGAGCATGGAAGAACATTTCCCCCTCAGCTTGCTGATAAAACTGTGATAAAATGTAAAAGGTATTTGTCTGAATGCAAAGCCGCATTCATAACAGTATCATCTGACTGAACTTCCTTTGTTTGACTCTGGTTTCCTTGCTGATTTGTCCACTTTAGTCAGGTACAAAGTAAATATTCCCCTTTTTTTTGTTTGTTTTATATCTGTCTTCATCATCATCACGTGTGGGCCAAAAAAGTTTGTGAAGAAAAAAGGATGGGATCTTGTTGTCAGTTGTTGTAGCACCACCATGTGGTCAACTTGTATCACTTGAGCAGATTTGACATCTTACCACAGAAACACATTAAACTCTGAAGATCATTTCAGGAACACATTCGAAGTTGATGATGAAGACATGAGAAGGATAATAAAATGAAACATTAAGGGTTCAGCCTTATTAGTCTGAACTCCAACAGCAGTAACACTGAGTTGATTGAGAGTGGTTGTTTATTACCTGATTTAATGCCAGAGTCATCCTCCTGATGTAAATATGTCTGTTTGTTAAAGTCAGTTTCTTCTGGCGAGCTGCACAAAGTCTTGGTTAGAGAGTGAATAAGAAACACTCCATCCCGGGCTGAACTCTCACTGCTGCGTTTCATCGGCATAGTCACATGAAATTAGTGTTGATACGGAAAAAAAAATATCAACTGAACAACAAAAAAGAAAAAGAAGCAAATGAAGTCAGTCTGCAGTGAAAAGAACAGTCCACTGCAGCTCATTTGTCTTTAAGGCCGGTTGTCAATCCACACAAGTCCAGGAAAAGATAAAAAAGATCATATCCAGCATTTTGGCCCAACCACTGATGGGAAGCTAAAGAAAAGTGGGAAAAACCACGCAGCTGGTAAACCAGAGAGCAACCTCAGACTAATAAAGCTGTGCTGTGTGGAGGCAGAGCTAATGAAGCCGTGGATGCATTCATCATATTTACAGAAGACTGGGACTAATCCAGGTTATTAATGATTAACAGAAAAGCCCTCATCCATCTGTCCATCCATCCATCGTGCCTCCCACAGTAAGCCGACTCTCTACACAAAGTATACAAAGAGATATATAAGCCAGCAGGGTTTTTTAAGAGACGTGTTAAATCAGTTTGCCTTTACTTTATTTAATAAACTTAAATTTACTTTAAAAAAAAAAAACTTTATTTAATAAATCAAACAGATCAAAGCAGCAAATTTTCAGTTATCACAAGCTGCTGGTTTTGGCTTGAGGAATGATTTAGCACAACACCACACTCTATCATCTGTTAAAATAATGTATTGAAAATCGCTGAGGTGTTTTGTATTTGGTTTAACTCGGCAGGATGCGCCATGTTTGATACTCAACGCGCTGGAGGAGAAGCAGGAAGTGAGATCAGAGCGACACGTGCCGTAGGAGCGCAGCATCGTGAGGGACTTGGCAGGTTGGACCCATGAGGTGTAACGGAAGGTAAGAAACTGTTTTAAATGTGAGTGAAGTAACTGTGGTCTGAAAGAAGTCAGTGTTTTCAGTCGCTCACATTATATTTGCGATTAAAACCGACTATAGTGTGGGCTGGCCGTGCTACAGGCTTCCTTATCGTCCGTCGTTAGCTTATTATTAGCACGTGGCTAATTTGCGTTCACTGCCGCTAACTCCTGCAGTGTCAGTTTTCACCGCCATAAAAACACAGGTGTCCGGATTAACCAAGCTTCAATGATACGTGGTTAGCCCGGGCATCGTCTTAACTCACTGCACTCTGTGGATTTAGGGTAGTCACCATTTTTTTTAAAATTTTTTGGCACGGTAATATTAATTAGTTTAAGTTAGCTTCGTAAGCTAAAAATTAGACCGCTAAAGGCAAATCATTTCGCGTACCTGAGCTAGCTGCACACGGCCCAATAAAGACAGCTTAAATTAAAGCTTGTTTACTGTTTGAGCTCATGTTGAGCACTCAGTCTCTTTAAGTTGAGGAAACATTGAGCAAATGTCACCACCTTAATTATACTTTGGTAACGACTGACAATGTTTAATTTGCTCTTGCTTGAAAGTTTTTTAGTACCAAGATGTTGGCCCTGTGTAAAGTTAAATGAGTTTTGTTTGTATGGCCAAAGATTACAAATTCTCGATTCATGTAAATATTTGGGTATTTGTTGTACACGAGTTGTGGTTATTCTCACTGTATTGTTATTTTCCTTTTTTTTCATCTTGGCTTTTTTTTTATTATTTGGCTACTTAAATGAGTTAGTCACTATAATAAAAGGCTTTTCAATATTTCCTTCCTTTTTTGACATATTATCTTACATTTTCCAAACCATCTGAGATAAAAATATCGGTCATCTCTTTTCAGTTTTTTCCAGTCTGTGGGACTTTAATGGGAAATATAAAAATTTAAATAATGTGTCATACTAAAGCCTTGTTTACTTATGGTGTTTGTGATATTTAATGACATTGAATACATTGAGTTATCTCTTCCATTTTTCCTGTAGGATATGACAGTTACTGATGTTGCTGTGATGCAGTCAGTGCTGGGCTCCGAACATCAAAGGTACGTAAAATAATGCGATGTATTCATTATTGTTGAAAACTAAGATATACGAATGTAGCTACAACAACAAATCTTAAACCTTAATATAAATTTTGGCATGGTGGTCACACTGGGGCTGTGTTAAACACTACTTGTACAGTTGTCCACAGTAGGCCTGTCACGATAACAAATTTTGCTGGACGATAAATTATCGCGATAAAAGATAATATTACCGTTTGTGACATGTATGTTCTCGCAGGTAATTCATATTGGTTGTTAAATGTTTGCAGCGTTTTTTTCGAAATGCTGGCTTTTCAATGATATTAAAGGGCAGCATCTCTTTAGCGATTAAGCGTACCACACTGTCTGTGAGTGCGCACCATGTTGCACTGCCCTGTTTCTATTTTGTTTGTCAATTAAACGCCCCAGTGATTGTGGACTATCAGGAAGACGGTGACAGCCCATCTGTTGTAGTTTTTTTTTTGCTAGAATGAATAAAGTCACAACTTCATTAACTGATAAAATGGTTCATTTTGAAGGTAAATAATATAAGTCTCTTTGTAGGTCTGGTTCATCTGCACCATGTGCTCTTTGGCCAGTGGACCTCAAGTTAACTCACTTGGACTGGAACCAAGAAGCTACCCTGGTTCACTTCCAAGGACAGCACCTTACCATTTGTGAACTTGACTACAAAATCTTGCAAGGAGAAATACAGAACACACTAAAGACTAAAGCTGCAGTGGATATCGGACAGTTTTGCCTTGTAGAGGATTTAACTTCAGCTCGCTGGTACAGAGGAAGAGTTCAGAATCGAAAAGCTGACTTGTTTGATGTTTTCCTCATAGATCATGGTAATGTCTTGAGTGTCGACATTGCAAACATATTTTCTTGCTCAAACGACTTGTTCATCCTGCCTCCCAAGATAGTTTGCGGCTTTCTTGCAAATGTACTGCTGCTTCAAGGTTGTCCTAATTCTGCAGTGGAGGATTACTTCTCAAACCTGATTGGAAGAAATGTCACAGGTTACATCCAAGCTCTCTTGCCCCACAAAGTGCTTTTATTGGAAACGCCTGATATCAATGTGGACATTGTTAGACATGGGTTTGGGAGGCATGTGGACACAGATACTTTCCTCCTGCTGGTTGAGATGCTCACAGAGGTGCCACTTAAACAAAATGTAGAGCCAGTTCCTGACCTACTCATTGAAAAGCCAAGGGTGCAAGAATTTTGCTTCAAGTCACCTGGTTTGCAGGGATATGAGGACATTTTGTCATTTTGTGGGCCTAGATTGAATTGTTGGACACAAGCTAAAGTGTGTATAACTGCTGCAGTCAACCCTGGGCTGTTTTATTGTCAGATGGCCAGTATGCAAACAGGTCTTTGGGAAATGTCAAAGAAGCTGGCTGCAGTTTGCGAGTCCAAAACCAAAGGATGCGGTCAGAAGAGCCCAGAGAACGTGGGTTTACTTTGCTCCGTTAAAGGTAAAGATGGGAAATGGTACAGAGGCTTTGTGCAGTTTCTCCCCGTCAACTCTCAAGTTAGAGTATTGTTCATTGACTACGGATTCTTTGAGTCTGTCAAAGTTGAGAACGTTCACAGGTTACCACCTGAGTTCTATTCAACACCCATAATGGCATTCCCTTGCTCACTCTTTTCCTTGAGCGATCAGGATGAGGCCATCAGAGCCCAGCAGTTGAGTTTTCTTAAGGCAGGCTTGCTTGGAAAAGTGTTGAATGTAGAGATCAGAGGTTTTGATGAAGAACGGCATCTCTACTCTATCACAGTAATCGGTGCTGATGATAATCTTGTGAAGGAACTGGAGCCCATTCAAGAGCTACCTAAAATCAAGGCTGAGACAATTTTTAAAACAGAGGAATTGTCACCTCAGGGTGGCCGTTCATACCATGAGACAGTCATTTGTGAATCATTGAGTAAAACACTGGAAGCAGAAGAGGTCCTGGTAGATTCAAGCTTTGTGGGCTATGTTGTGTATGTTCAGAATCCCAACCATTTCTGGATCAGAACACAAAAATGCAATGATGACTTTGAGGAAATGATGACAAAAATGACAGCTCACTTCAGTCAGGTGGAGCTGGATGAAGACGTGCTGTTGAATCCACAGCTTGGGACACTATGCGGTGCAGTTTATGAGGAAGACTTGCATTACTACAGGGGTGTGGTGACAGACACTCTTGAGCATGGAGCTGAAGTGCTTTTTATTGACTTTGGGAACATTGAGAAAGTGCCACACATGTTGATCAAGAAAATACCAGAGACATTTGCCCACAAGTCGCCATTTGCCTTCTGTTGTTCTCTTGCTAATGTTTTGCCTCCGGATGAAGTCTGGACCAGCACCACCAGTGACTTCTTCAGAAAAGCTGTATCAAACAAAGCCCTGCTAGTCCATGTTGTCCAGATGAGAAAAAACAAAGTTGTTGTTGATCTCTGTGAGATGGGAAGTGACAGCAGTCAAAGTATCACTGAACTCCTGATCTCTTCAAAACAAGCTGAATACTGGAACAACATTCCCATAGAAATTGTCTTGCAAACTAACAAAGATGTGACAGAAAAAACAAGGTGCCCAAGATATGGTGTGACGTCAGACATTCATGGGAATATAGAGCAACTGGCGGATTGTGAAGAGGAAGAGAAAACATGCAAAAATGAAAATGAGAAGATCCAAGCCTCGCCTCGCTTCAAAGCACTAAGTATCAAGCCTGGATGTGAGTTTGCTGTGTGTTGTTCTGACATCAGCTCGCCGTCAGATTTCTGGTGCCAGCATCTAGCTAATGTTCCAGCTTTGGAGGAACTGATGGATAAAGTTCAGCTATATTACTCAACTCACACAGTTGCCCTCCAGTCAGGGGATTCATGCTGTGTTGCCAAGTCACCAGAAGATGGAAGATGGTACAGGGGTTTCATCACGGAAAAACACAAAGGTCATGGCAAAGTGATATTGGTTGATTATGGCTGTACCATCCAAATCAAGGAGGACAGTCTTCAGGCTATAATGCCAGAATATGTTCATTTGGAAGGACAAGCTTTCAGGTGCAGTCTTTACAACCTGATTGAACCTGCTGACCCCAAGGACTGTGGAAATTGGAGTCCAGAGGCATACAACTTGCTGAAAGATTTTGTCCATGACAGCACCTGTAGCTTAAGATGTAAAGTTGTCTCTCAGTTGAATGTGAAAAACAGAGGGGTGTGCAACGTAGTGGACCTTTACAACACTCTAACCCAACAGCACATAACAAATTTACTCTTGAAACAGGGCCTGGCAAGAGAAGTGACTGTCTCAACAAAGCAACTGCCAACAGTGTTTCCTGAGTCTTTTGTCTTCTCTTCATTTGATCTCAATCCTGGAAAAGAAGAACAAGTCTACATAACTCACATCAGCAGTCAGTGGGAGGTCTACTGCCACCTTGAGAGGAACACCGATGTCCTTGAAGAGCTTGAAAAGAAAATCTCAGAGGAGAGTGAGAAAATGATGAAAATCAGTACGAGAGCTTTAGTGAGGAAGCTGTGCCTGGCCAAATACTTTGATGGCAAATGGTACAGGGGCTCGATACATCCTGTTCAGTCGCCTCTGCATCTCAGTGTGTTTTTTGTGGATTATGGAAACACAAACATATTGGAGAAACCCCACATCAAGTTTATCCCCAGAGATTCGGCTTATTTGTTGCACACGCCCATACAGGCTGTGAGATGTAGCCTTGCTTCAGTGTCCAGGGAAGAGCTCTATGCCGATGTCAAGGAATGGCTCCAGGACACAATTCTCAACAAGCAAGTGAGAGCCCTCATAGTTGAAAAGGGCAAAGATGGCTCATTTGATGTTGAACTGTTTGATGGGGCAGTAAACATCAATGAGAAGGTAAAAGAGCTCATAGCCAGTCTTTCACCTAAACCAAAGAGGGTTGTGAGTTCTGAAATACGCAGCACAAAGACAGCTCTGCACATAAGAAGCACAAGGGCTTCAGCCAAGCGCAAGGATGTAGAGCGCTTATTACATTCCCCCACGTCAAATGCCCACAGAGGGAGTCAAGTAGGCTGTGCAAACCTCAGAAAGAAAGAAACGACAAAAAAATCTGTTGATGGCAAAGCCCAGAGCATGAAAATAAAATTAAAATTGCAAAATGAGGCCAAAACAATGAGCTGTGTCCGTGTAAAACCCCAGAAACACTCTCAAGTAGAGCAGCAAAGAGAGTGTCCTGTTAGAAAGTCAGAGCAACCACAGTTTACCAAGAAAACAGAGATCTCTCAGCTCTCCTGTTTGCCTCACAGCAAAGTGACCAAGGCTTTCAGGGCAATGTGTTTCATCTCCCACATCGACTCTGTCAGTAGTTTTTTCCTTCAGCTGTCAGAGGATGAACCTGTCATCTTGAATATGCTTGAAGAGCTCAGCTCAGGCATCCCCAGGGATTCCTTAAAGATCACCACATCTCTGAGAATCAATGACCTTGTTCTGGCGGAATATGAGGAAGATGGCGCTCTCTATCGTTCTGTTGTGAAGGGCTACGAAGGAAGTTCGTGTTTCAAAGTTGAGTTTGTGGATTATGGAAATTCAGCAGTCGTGGGGAAGGAAAAGATATACACCATACCAAAGGAGTATCTCTCCAAGCCGAGATTCAGCATACCATGCTCCCTGCTGGAGACAAGTGCATACATAAATGACTCTTCTTTCACTGATGCTGTCATGGAGAAACCTCTCATGGTTGATTTTGTCCGTCAACGTGGAACTCATTGGGAGGTCAAGATCGAGATTCTTGATGGAGCCGTTGGTTTTCCAGCGCTTGAAGCTGCTGCTGAAAGTTGCACTGAAACTGAAAAGGAAGAGGAGGCTCCTGCAAGCTCATTGGAGAGAGAAGAGCGAGTGGCATCCTGTCAACAGAACCACCTGAGAGAAGAAGTGAGTGAAAATGAAACAACTAAATCCGAAGAAATTCTGTTGATGCCTGCTGTGGATAGTAAAAACGTCACGCTGAAGCCACACCCTACCAGACTCCCACGCAAAGTGACAGTAAAGACCTGCAGGCACCACAGAAGAACACCCACCAGAAACAAGCATCGGTGTGAGTTCAGTCAAAGGAAAATCGTGAAATCCTCTGTCCAGGTGAGGAGTGACTGCACAGATACAAGTGTGTGTTCAGTCGTTCAGGCTGAAGACAGAGAGAACTGTACAGTTCTGTCTGTACTGAGTAACGGCAGTTTTTATGTCAGACTGAACAGAACCAGTGAACTTCTCTCTGCGTTAGAAAGTCTCATAACTGACAACCTGTACAAGTGTGAGGTGGCGGCTGAAGAGGATGTCAAACAAGGCTTCAGATGTTTAGTTCAGGTACACAAGGACAAGCAGTGGCACAGGGCTGTTGTTCAGCATGTATGCCGGGGAAAATGCCAGGTCCTCCTCATCGATCAGGGAAGAACAGAAGAAATTTCAAGCTTGTCAGTCAGGCGACCGTGTGGTGACATGACAGAAATCCCAAATCTTGCAGTTTTGTGCAAAGTGAACTGCTTTGAGTTCAGTGAGGGAGAAGGTGACCACAAATCCTGGTGTGAAACTCTCAAATCAATGACTGGAGGTGAAGTCAAGCTCGTGTTTGTGTGTTATTCAGAAGCTGATAAACTTTGGAGGGTTGAAATAATCATGAATAGACTGTTCCTCATTGGTCAAGTCCCAGCCTCACTGCAGCAGAAAGAAGAGATGATCCCATCACCTCCTGAAAACCCAAATGAGAAAGCAGTTGGACAGTCCAACCTGGACACGAGCCCACCTCAGGACCTTGCCTTTGCTCCTGTTGATATAGACAAAGTGTACACTGGCTTTGCTGCTGCAGTGACGACTCCCTTTGAGTTTTGGGTCGTTCTAGAGGACTCGCTTCTGACGATGAACAAAGTGTCCGTAATGTTGGACAAGCTGTCTGGACAGATGAGTCCTCTCCCTGAGGCCCACCTCGTCCCTGGTAGCTGCTGCTTGTTGAAATCAGACACCAGCAGCAAGTGGTGCAGGGCAGAAGTTATACACTCTGACACAACAGTGATCCTGAACCTGGTGGATTACGGCCATTATGAATGCATACCTTATGAAAACCGCTCCAATCTGAAGAAGCTTCCAGCGGAGATAACAGACTTGCCGAAGGTGACGTATCCCTGTGTCCTGAGGGGGGTGAAGCCGGTTGGGGTGGATGGAGAGTGGACCGATGAAGCAGCAGTCTTCTTCCAGCAGTGCTTGTGCCAGAAGAACCTCCAGATCTTCTTCAGAGAGTCTGTGACAAACACAAACTGGAAGGTGGACATTCTGGTTGATGACGTCCATGTTGCCAAGGAGCTGGTGGATGCTGGACATGCCAGTTATGTAGACGTCATGCTGCAACTGAGGTGAGCTCTTAGTTCTTTATGTCTTTAATACACTTCCAGCCCTTCAACTCATCTTTTCACTCCTTTAGAATTAATTTGAATTCTATACACAACACATTATTTTGAGGTTTGTGAGGAAACACAATTAAAATTTGTTTGGTATTGTACCAAGAGTTTTTATTAGCAGAATCTTATTACGAGCTGTCCTGACCATCAGAAATGTCAGCTTTAAAGGTCACCTCTGGGAACAGGAAAAATAACTTTTAGTACTTTGGAAATCAGTTTAAACATGCTAACTCTTTCAAAGTGAATTGTATTCTTTAGTCTAAATGTTGAATATGAGCAAACGTGTCCCAGTTGTGCTGCCAAGATAGGAAAAATGCAAAATGTTCAAGTCACAGTAGATAAAACTCTACCTTATTTCTGATGCATTCAGGTTCCAGGAACAGACGCCCTGTAAAACGGCTCCTCGTAGACCTGAGAGTGAGGACGAGTGTGACCCTGAAGAAGAAGTGGCCGTCTCTGAGAGGAAGTTGGCTCTCTCTGCCGAGCTGACTGAAGCAGAGGGGAAGGTGATCCACAGCCTTGCGTCCCGATCAAATCACTGTAGGTGAAACATTTTACAACTTTTGATCTTTTAGCATCAGGTGAAAAGGTGCTGATCACCGCTGGCTGCTGAGTTTTAATGCACCCTGTTAATCCCGTTTTGCTATTTTTCAAAGTGTAGGACTGGTAACTGTCTCTGTGAGTATTTTTTATTGTAACTGAGGCGTTGTTGTGCCCACGTCATTCAGGAGCATCTCCCTCTTGGTAACACTAAAACTCAAATTAGCCAGCGCTGTCATTGAGAGGGTTAACTACAACTTAACCTAAAAGCTTCTGATGTTGGGGAGATAGTCGAGAGATCAGGCTGAATAAAATAACTCTTAGATAATAGAAAACATTTGAACGGTCGGTATGACCCTTTTATCAGACAAGTGTTTCAAACAAGTGCTGTGTGGCCTCTGCAAGCTTCAGGGAGTCCAGTGTTGCCAGCGTAACCTTTAGAGCTTAGACTTTGTTCTGTTACACTGCAGCTTAGATCGATACTCTAAGATGGAATGTCTCAATAAAATAAAACAAAAAAAAAATTAAACAGCTTGATTTGGAAAATGTCAGGCCGTTTTGTACAGTACAGTTCTGTCACCTTTTGTTTGCTTCTGCCACAGGTTGTCTGATGTGACAAGGTCGCCCACCTTGTTTTGTCTCGTCTCTAAAATGACGTCGAGTCCCTGAAGCGAGTTGACTGGATGGAGCAGTGAAGGATCACCCGGCGTCCCGTCAATCAGATGAAGTGAGACACTGAATGTTTGGCGCTTTGGCTAAATGTTGAGCCTCAGTACACTGAGAGCGAGAGCTGTTAAAAACCAACCAACAGCCAACTTCAGATCACCAATACTACCTTAAAATGTTATTCTGTAATCTGATTTATTTTGTTGACACAGTTTAAGTAACTTTTCTGAGTTTTTTTGACGTCAGCAACACTTGTTGATTTTATTTAATGCACAAGAAATCTGAGTTAAAAGCAGTTCAATTCATTTTGCGTGTATATTTAAACAGTTAACAATACTTTGTTTAAAAACAATTACGTTGGACGGTAAAACCTGCAGCGTTTTAACGAGGTGAACTGAATATAAAGAAGCTAAGCAGATTTTATAGGCAGTTTGTAAACATGTGTACTTTATTAGTTTTGAGTTTCAGTGACATTTGACAGGAAATGTTTTCCAGATTAGAAAATATAACCTGCTTATCACTTCCCACAGTTTGGTTTGACGTATTTACATTTTAGTGGCGTGTGTTGAACAAATTTTGAGTTGAATGTAAAACCTTTTCAGGTGCAAAATTAAATGTTCACTGATTTTGCTCTCATGGCCTTTTTTTTCCTCTTTGCTGCTAAGAAAAGACAGGAAATTGATCAGGACTGTGGAAAAAAAATCAATCACATGTAGGTGGAAATGACTTACAAAAATTCCTGCTGAGTGATGTTCCAGCACTGGAGGGCACTGATGAGCCACGATTGTTTTTCACAGGAAGTCCTGTATGTGGCACTGCTGCTCGAGGCTTCGTCATCCTTAATCATTGAGCCAGTGTTTCGCGGTGTCTGTTTACAGTCTTGAGTTTTAGCTGAGTACTTTTTGAATGGGAAACTAACATCCCAGCACACGAGGCACAGTGACGACTGTTAAACCAGTGAGAAAATCGCTTTCTCCTCTGCCGGACAGCATGTGCTCCGTCGCTGTGGAGTCTCCGGGTCCCGAAACCGAACCGCAAATCTGCCCGCTCAGAAACGGCAACAAAAATGTTTAAACGCGAGCGAGACGGCCCACCGCACGGAGTTCATATTTTTAATGTAGTGACAAAATACCACACGTCCAGCCTGCACTGTTGAAAAATCTGTATTTATTAATGATTTACAAAAGGCTAAACATGAAACCATTTAAATGATTCAGTTCATTTTGAAACCTAAAAAGGAGGAGGAGGAGGAGGGGTTGTTGTTGTTGTTGTTGTTGGGGGAGGGGACAGGAGACACACCTGTTGGTCACTTATTATATCAGCGTCTTAACTCATCATGTAGAATCAGTTTTAGTGGAGGCTCCTGGAGAGAAAAATAAAATAAATCCACACACAGGATGGAGTCACTCAAACAAACTGCAGAAGAGAGATACATTTGAAACGTCACTTATTGTTGACTATTTATTTTAAAACTGAGTGGGGGAGGAGTGGGGGAGGGGGGTGGCACACCAGGGGGGTTGAAGTGCGTTCCTTTTCTACATCAGCAGAGCAGCAGCGGTGGTGAATGTGATTATGGAAATTGTGTGTCTATATATTTGTACAGTCACAATTCTGTCACCTGGACTCCAGTCCTGAAAAACACGTGGACCTTCTCCAACTACAGCTGGTGTAAAAACAGAACACCTTTCTGTCTCGAACGCAGAAAAACTGATCATCACCACAGAACGAGAGGCCCCAAATGTCCCAAACTTCTCAGAACAGTTTGCAGATACATTTTCAATATTAAAAAAAAAAACAAACAAAAAAAAAACAACTTTTTGTGCAAGTGTCTTTTTTTCCCCACAAGGTTTGAAATAAATATCTGTAAAGCAAACAGGAAGTAGAGAGAGTAGTGTCTTTTTTGTGAAAACCAACATTAATCACATCGTGAGTGAAAGAAATCATTTTTCTGGTTTGAATCGATCAAATTAATCTCACACAACTCTGCAAAGAAAAAAAAAAGATTATTAGATTTAAAATCAAGTAAAATTAAAGTTACCTCATACTGGGGCCAAAACATCTAAGAAAAAGATAAAAATGTGACTCCACTGAGCAGCAGGGAAACAGTCCAGTTTTAGCAGAACTTCCTGTTGGGTTATCTATCACCAAAATGCTGTTAAATCACATTAGTTTTGCAGTTTTTAGTAGCCTGGCAGGTTTCTACAGTAGTAAAAGAGTGAGACAGTTGTGGACCCAAATATTTACAGTAACGTTGTGCACTTAAAGATCCTTCTCTGGAGAATCTTTCAGAGTTCATCTAAAACATCACACACGCGTAAAAGAAAAGAAAATCCCATGCTTTCTCGCTACGGAATGAAATAACAGTGTTTCCACTCACTGAGAATTTAATTTTTTGTTTTCAAAAAAGAGAAAAGAAAAGTTAAGATTGGTCTGGAGCTCGACCGCGGGCGTTTCTGCTGGCTAGAAGGAATTTAAAAAGTGTGAAAGCAACATGATGCAGAAAAAGAGCATAAAATAACACCATAAAATTGTTCATGTTTCAGTGAGCTAAAAAAACAAACAAAAACAAACCAAAATTAAAATGAGAACAAACCTTTCTCCATCCCTCACCCCAAGAACCGTTTTATAAACAAAAATATATCCCCCTCTGTTGTGTGATTCTCAATTTCTCACTAGATACAATTAAAACTTTTTTACAGTGCTTTATCATTATATATCTTTGACAGACCTTAACGAGGGCAAGAAAGTTTTAAGCCATAAATGTCTCTCCTATTGCAACGATATAGCTACGTCAAAAAGTGAATGGTCCAGTTATTCAATGATTAAAATAAAAAAAGTAAGGGGGGGTGGGGGGACAACAGCACAAACAGGTGGAGACGGTCAGTGTTAGGGAAGCGAGCGCCGGCTCTCTCGACCCGTGGGGGTCGCGCCCCCCCCACCCCCTTTCCCAGGAGCACCTTAACATGGCAGCGGCGGCGGCGTCGTCAAGGTGGCGCTGGGAGGCGAAAGGCTCGGGTCTACTGCTTGGTGTTGAGCTCGTTCTCCAGCTCCATGAGTTTGCGTGAAGCTTTGACCTTGTTGGAAACCTCCTTCCCCTGAGAGAAGAGACGCTGGCGCTCCTTGAAGGTCAGACTCTCCGGAGCGCCGCTGGGGATCGAGTTCTCCTGCTCCTGACTGCAGCGCGCACACACACACGCACGCACACACACACACACACACACACACGCGCACACACACGCACACACACAGCAGTGTCATCAGTACCAACACCACACCTCTTGTTGGTAGAAGCATTAAGCTCCTGTGTGGCTTCAGTAATCTTTGCACTTAGCTTAACGATGCTGTCACTCGCTGTCAGACAAAGAGGTTTAAAAACAACTAAACAATAACTGTACTGACTGAAAAGGTGTGTCACAGAAGGTGAACTCCTGCCGGCCACACCACAATCCTCTGGTGTGTGCACTTTTAACCCTCCCATCGTGTATAATCCTCCTTTGATCCTAAAAGTCTTCGGGCAGGCAACAAGCTCTCCAATTACAGATTTATAATAAAGAAGCCAGTAATAAACAAGAGAAACGAATGCGCTTAACATTCAAAGCTTTCTTCGAATTTTTGTCTCCGTCATGTTGTATTGACTGAGTGCGATATTCAAAGTGTGCCCACAGAGAAGTCAGAGAAAGTTTCTGAACGTTCCTCCATTCGTTACTCATACAAAAACTGGCATTTTTGGGGGGTGAATCTGCTGAAACCAGAGGATCGACTCTCACCTCTTCGTCCATTTGTCTCGCGGGTCTTTGTAGACTTCTCCTGATCCTACAACTCCTGCTGAGTTTCCAGTGTACGAGTTAAATCCTGTCGACGTCCAGGAGCCGCACAGCAGACAGACAGAGCAGTGAGACATGAGTCAGCATCGTTCACATACGCCTTTCGTTATCGGAAAACATCTGAGACAGAAGCTGCTGGGTGACGGCTGTCAGGATCTCCGCTACGCCTCCCGTTACTCCCAAAACTGAAGGAACTGCAGGCATTTGTGTGTTTAAAGAAAAAAATCACACAGAAACTCTATTAAAACCTGCGTATCGTTTCCCCGTCACAGTACTGACTATTGATCGGAGACCCTGGTCGCCAGTTAACCAGCAGCTTCTCCAGTCGACATCACTTCGTTTCCCACAGACCAGCCTGAGCAGAAGGAAGGAAGGAAGAGAGGGAACAGGATCTGGAGGAGCGTTAGGCAGAAACAATCAGATCTCATTAAACTAGAGCAGCGAGCCGAGAAAAGAGAGAGAGACAGCGTTAAGAAGCTCTTAAAGGGCCATTCCAAAGCAGCAAATATGGTCTGTGGAAGTGTGGGCGGGCTCTGCGGCCGAGGTCACCATCAAACGTCTCACTTTAGGAGTTTACGGAACAAACAATTTTTTAGACTCCAGAAATTTGACATCCAAATCACAGCAGGTTTAGTGATAAGAATAATAACAAAAAACAACATCCTGGGTGATGGAGGGCTCTGTTAAAGCCTGAGGAACTAACGTGAGGAGGGTGACCCCGACCTTTGACCCCAGAGCACATGTTAAACAGTTGGCTCACGTGTCCCCGTGTCTTTCCAAACCTGAGCGTCATCGATACGTGAGCCACAAGTCTGCAGGTTTTTATTTCCAAACAGATACGACAGCAGGAAGGAAAAGTGATGATTTAAGCCTTAAATGAGCCACCTGCTCTTATTCTACATTTCTCTTCCTGTCAACAAATCCAGTGGAAAGATCAAAATCCACAATCAAATTCTGATGATTATTTGGCAGTTTGTGGTGCTCAGGAAATGTTCACAGCTGCCCCTCTTGTTGTTATTGTGAAGGGAATAAAGTGGTTTTGGGGGACCAGCGTGTCACCTGATGCTGTAATACCAAACGTGGCCACTAGTCCAACCAGCATTGTTGCTCAGTACGAACTCACCAGGGCACCAAATGTGCTTTAATGCATTACTGACAATAGTCCCTAACAAGCTGAATTTATGGGACATTTGTTAAAGATTCACAACCAGATGGGACTGAGGACCTGTGACACACGTGACACAGTGAGGCCAGGGAACTTACACATTATTATTACATTATTAGTTTTAGTTTTTTCACTGGGATTTGTTGACAGACGAGTACAAAACACCACCAGCGTTTTCCAAAATTTCAAGATGCGTTTAAATTGAGAGAATAAAATCCTGCAGACTGTCTTCATGGCACACTCTGACACCACAGACTGGATCCAACCAGCTCCTCTCTCTTGTGCTAATCAGCACCAGTGGTTGAATCCTACCAGGTGCCGGCAGGACGTAGACCCTGAACATTTAGTCTCGACTTGGGAGTCCAAATGCATGTTGGTCTTTGGGTTTCAGATGAAATGGTGAAGGGCTGTTGGTACAGTTCAGATAGAGACACAGTGACAGGGTGTGAACCCAGACAGATTCATCCAGCTGGCAGCTCCGCGGTCCTTTCTTTGGGTTTTAGAACACTAAAGCAGAGAGATCTGAAGTGTACTTTGGGCCCGGATCAAGCCGGGTCCCAGCCTCAGACCACATAAACACAAACTGGCAGAGAACAAAGTAACCGCAGAGAAACAACCCTTGTTCAAGGCCAGTAACATTCCTCTGTGGAGCCAAAAGAGATGGAAAATTATACTTCTGGCACTGCGAGTGAAAATTCTTAAGATTCACAAAAATAAGTTTTCAACTGGCTTTTGAAGGATTCTCAAAGGTTGTGAATGTTTTTCTTTTACTCTGGTTCAGTTATTCTGGAGGCCAGTGGAGGCTAAAAAAACCCAATTGTTTTTTGTTTTTCTGTAGCAACACAGACTCTGGGGATAATCGAGTTTGTCCTTCCTTTGTAGCTTCCTCCAGTTTGTGTCTCCTGAGGCAAACCGGGGCCAGCGTTGGGTTTTTCTTGCGATTTTGCTCTGATTGCAAAAAAAATATCTGCGCTTCAAGAAGAGACTGAACTTTTATGGAAGCCAGGCTCAAGCTTTCAGGAGCTGCCAGCTGATCAAATCACACTTGCTGTACACATTTGGAGACTCGTGTGTCAGGGAAGCCAGAGACTCAGGTGGCGTCTGGTCACCTGAACCTGCTGCAACGCCCTGTGGGAGTTGTAGTAAGGTTTAGTGAAGCAGCAGCGTCAGACAGCAGAGACGCAGGACCGACAGGCGAGATGAAGGACAGCCGAAACAGGCAGACGACACAGCACATGTAGGGAGTAGAATGAAGCGCTTCGGGAGGGCTGATTAACAGACAGACCAACAGTGACAGGCAAAGTGGGGAGAAGGCAGCAAAAATAAGACATAAAGACAGCAGGGTGCAGCCTGGTGGAAGCTACGCACAGGCAGCAAAAAGCAATAGACATCAAGCCGGTTACTGGGGTGAGCTGCTGGCAGCCAGAGTGCAGTGTCGTGTGTTTATGGTGTGTGTGTGTGTGTGTGTGTGTGTGTGTGAGGAAACATGCAGATTTTTATTTCTTTAATGAAGGAGGTGGGGTGGGTGAGGGAGGGGGATGGGGTGAGGGAGGGGGGTGTTAGTGGGATGTTTTATCAGAGTAAATAAAAAAAGGTCTCCATGAGGTCCTGGATGTGTTTTAGTATTCAATGAGCAGCGGGGGAGCTTTATTTTGAAGGTGCAGGCAGTCGTTTCCTGATGTCCCGCATTCTCAAACTCTGTTTGTCTGCGGATGTTCAAACTGCTGGGAATTTAGAGCTTCACGTATGATACGGTTTTATTCTAAGACCAAATGGACACAAGTTTGAGGCGACATTTAGTTCTTAATATCTGAACCCTTTAATTAGTTAGCTGTAAATGAGGTGAGGGACTCCTTTACTTTACTTTAGCGTCCTTTAGGGGGTCCTCATACAGGATGAATTTCATCATCACTGTTACTTCCTTTTCTGCACAAACAGTACCAGTTTGCCCCAACAGCGTGTGTGCAGGGTGAAAATCATGGAGGGAAATTAAGGGAGTAAAAAATTCTCCCCGGCTGCCAACTGACTGCAGTTTGGCCTCCGACTGTCAGATATCACTTCCCAACAAAGAGCCCTTTTGAAGAGAACTAATGATGCATATCTTGACACAATATTTGACAAGGACAAACCAAGAAAAACAGCTCTTTAATATTTGGTCTGTGTTAAGAAAAACTACTTTTATCCCCATGATGAATCCGTTTCTTTTGTAATGAACCGTGGCCTGGTCGTGACTTCTAATATCTCACATATAAGCAGCTGCCACTTGGAGAAGCTGTGGTTTGAGCAGACTTGAGTTATACAGAAGCTCAGAGTTTTGTCAAGCTCGAGAGGCATTTTGAACAACCACAGACAAAAACTAAACAAAAGAAAAGAGGCCTCGCACTCCCTGCTGCTGTGTGAGTGTTTGGATGATCATGAAATGAGAGCTGATTCGTTTTTAATCGGGTGATTAATGGGCGTGAAAAGCCAACGATGTGTCTCCTTCCCCTTTAAAGCCAACACCGCTAAGCAGAGCCACGGGGCAGGAAGGGGGGCAGGCAGGCAGGCAGACTGACGGCTGGCCTCGCCCCCCTCCCCGTCCCCCAGTCCCAAGCAGCAACAAACCAGACACAAAGGAGGCGGCGAGCGACAACACCAACAGTACTATGATTGGATCTGATGGGTCTCAATCTGCAGCAAAAAAGGTGGTGGCGTGATTATCGATTGCTTTTTTCTGTTCGCTAGTGCTGATCGAAGGAGGGAGGGGGTGTGATTTGAGGAAGATGAGGAGGGGAAAAAAATTACCGGGTGACAGGAGGAGGTGTTTTAACAAACCAACATTAAAAATTACAAAAAAAACAAAAAAACAAAAATAAATTCTGATTTGCTTCACCACAGGGAGGAAAATTTCCACATATAAAATAACAAACATAAAGTGATGAACGGAAGGATTGACTGACGACAAAAAAAAGTCTGGACAAACATGTAAAGAGGGGGAAAAAAGTAGACGGTGGAAATGAGAAGGCAGAACACGTCTCTACTGAAAAACAAGGTAAAAATAAACACAAAACTAAACTAAGAAGGCAGTAAATGAAGAGATGAGTGAATGAGAGGGAGGTATGGGAGCTGCAGGGGGCGCTGTGGCGAGCCTGACTCCTCTCTCCTCTCTCTGGGTCTACCTTTAAAGCCTCCTGGGGGGATGGAGCTGGGTTTGGCAGGAAGGGGGGGGCCTGTACTGTTGGAGTTGTTGAATGGCGGTTGGAACGAGCCAGACAGGAAGATGCCGTCAGAAACGGGGCGGGGCTTGCGCGCAGTGGGCGGCGGCTGAGGCTTGTTGTTATTGGGTGAGGCGGAGGCCGGGAGGTCGCCGTACGACTTCCGGGTCGCCGACAGCTTCACCTGACCTGATTGGCTGCCGCCGCCACTCCCTGCGTCCTCGTCGTCTTCCTCATCGCCCGTGTAGGAGACAAACTTGGCGGTGTAGAGCGTGTCGGGGGAGGTGACCTGGGTTTTGAGGTAGGAGGTGTTTCTCTGTGGGGGGGGCGGGGGGGTGTTAGTAGGGTTGTGGGGGGCAGGGGGTTGGTAATCCCGGGGCAGCGGGGGCCGATACAGACCGGCCGGCTCGTCAGGCGTCAGCAGCTTTCTCTCGGCCTCCTCGTGCTGCCGGCGCCGCTCAGCCTCCAGGCGAGTGTAGTACTCCTCCTCCTGTCTCCTCTAGGGGAGGGACAACCTAAGTTAGTAAGCTCCACTGTCATTGGCTCTCACCTCAGTGCTGGACACTAACTGGCTAATCAGCTACAGATACAGCTGGGAAACTACTCAGCCACAACCCCGCCGCTACTACACATGAAACCACATCAGTCTGACACGGTTCTTCTGGACCCAACTACACCTGCTCTAACAGTACACATTCCACCATGTTCTACCAATCTGATACACATCACAACTGTTCCTAGATCAGACGCCTCATTCATAAAGAGGTCTAAGGAATCAAACTTTAACTTCAGCCATGACTTAAGCGGAAACCTACAACAGAAAGATGTTTTCAGGGCTGCATTGTTTTACTGAAAGGTCGAGCTGCTGATTATGTGTTCATGTTAATGTTAATCAATCGAAAACAGCAGCAAGTCCTCACGTGACTCCCTTGGCGAGAGTGGATCAATCGTTTAATCAGCAAACTGTCTCAGCACAGATTCCTTTTGCTCTGGTCTGGAAGAGGAGGCCACTTTAAAAATGCCAACATAATCACATCTGATTCAGCTTCCTAAAACAACTTCATACTGTCAAGAAAAGAGACCCCATCCATTAAAGTAATATGTTGCATATCGGAGTCAGTCAACAAACCAAAAATCCACTCAGCCGGGTCTAACGTCTCCACTAATCTGAAGATACTCCGCCCTACCTAAAAACTGAATCCGACACTTGGCTGCAAACACTAAACCCGCCCTGCTTCCTGGACCACCCTGTCAACCACCGTCTCCCCTTCCCTCATGGCTGTGGGCGTGCATGCAATGTGTGCACAAAATATGTGTCCAAATGCGCCTGGCTGCTCTGTGTATCCTCGGTTTACACGGTATGGTTTTGTGGCTAGGTTTCTGATTCAGAAGCCCACCCTGTCTGCAGTGTATCTCCACCTCAGGCGGAGGGAGGCCTGTGATGGTGCACATGAATCTACACTGCAGGAATGTGTTTGGATTTCTGGGTTTGGAGCTCGACCAGCTGCTCCGCATCACATGTGCTCAATCTGGATGCTTCTGATGACAGGAGGGGGGTTTGTTTGTTTTGGTCTGTTTCATGTGTTGAAGGCTGAATGCAGCCGAGATGGTTTACGTCCTCCGAAAGGAACCCAGCGGCTGAATCTGAAGAAACTGGGAGGGAATAGTGGATGTGTGGCGGGTTTTTGAACGGTTTTATGAATATGTACGGTATGGATGACTGAGGGTGGGAATGAGGCAGGTGGGTGGGTGTACATTACTGTGTGTGTGTGTGCATGAACCGGTTGTAAAGCATGTGGTTTCTGGGGAAAGTGGGAGGGTGGGCGGCATTCCCTGAACACAGTTTCTAGAGTGATGCTGGATGGAAATGGTAACAAAGAAATACAATAAAAAATTAAAAACGTCACAAAATCATAACTGCCCCCCCCCAAAAAAAGCTGAAATAACTTGACTTCCTGACACACACCAACAACAACAACAAACTGATGGGAGTCCCATGCTTCGGGTGGGTGGGAGCACATAACATGACACAGCAACACGTCACATAGGGTGGGACGGGTGCACAGAATGAGGACATGCAATTGGACGTCTTCATAATAAACAAACAGCATCAGATTAACAGTCTTAAACATAATCTCTTTCTCACAGTCACTACCAAAATATTCAACAACACCACAACATGTACAACTTAAAACCTCTCTGTGACATATTTCTTTCTTCCTTTCTTTCTTTCTTTCTGTGGAGGTGTTAGCTTCAAGTTTTTAAACAACCAGCGGTGAGATCGGTGGTCACACAGGACAAATGCAGTCACAACACAATGATGAAACACTTTGAGTATGTTTGATTTAACACACAGGACAGAGATGGGTGGGTGGGCATCGGATCAGACCACTGGTCATTTAAAACCTCCAAAGTACAGATTAATGGAAATATTCACACATTATGACATACAACAGCCTCTGCACACTAGCTGAGTGCTCCGTGTTAACTGGGTAGCCTGGTCAAAGGATGGAGCAAACCAAGATGATTACAGCACACGGCATATGGAGAGGCTTCAGGACGTATTAAGACCACTTTCTTGCTGTATGGACATAATAGCAGTAATAATTCTGCACTGAATAAACCAGATTCTTCGTTCCAAATTGAGCTTTAAGTATCAAGAAAGTATGCACCAACTGAAGGAGTCTGAATATTTTTCACAGTCGCAGTTCGTTCTAGGGTTGGACCGACAATTATTTTTTTTTTTATACATATGGGTGAGTAAATGTCATCTATTTTTAATATCAGAGAGATGTGGATGCAGTTTAGGATTTGTAAAAGACACGCACAGTGTTTTGATGTATGTAAGAATGTCTTTTAGCAGATTTTACCACACTGATTTTAATTACCACAATCTATTTAAACTCATAAAAATCTCTCAGTGATCGATGTCAAGCTACAGTCATTTCACTTCATCTGTCTGAAAAGTGCGAGATATGCAGTGGAGTTAATCTACTTTGTTTTGGCACATACTTTGATAGTCAGGAAATGTGATGCAGCGCTGAATGAAGGTATAAAATATATTTTAGGGGCTTTTGCAGCTTGAAATAGTGAGGAGTCAAATTAAGAGGATATTGTGATGCTGAATGATGAAACAACTCCAAGGGGTCCAACCCTGATGCATTTCCTGTTTTATCCTTTGATATGAACCTCAACATCCTCAACATCCTACGGTCATTTATTTTCATTAACTGTGTCGTTTGGCAGACAGACCGACCGACCTTCTCCTCGGCCTCTCGTTTGGCTCTCTCCTCCTCCCTCCACCTCCTCTCCTCCTCCTGCTTTACTCGCTCCTCCGCCTCCCGCTTACGGATCTCCTCCAGCTGCTGCTTACGCCGTCGCTCTTCGTCCTGCAACTGATCACACACACGCACACACACACACAGAGAACAACATGCCGAGAGGCATGCAAAGACAGGCACACATGCAAACAAGGAAACAATTAATACAACATGAACTGAACGTCACTCGTACACAAACTCTGACAACGTTTCCACATCGTGAGGCTCTGCTCGTCTGCTCGGACACTAATGTACACTAACATGTTGTGTGGTAGTTTGGTTTGTCTCACAGGACTGCTCCAGAGGGGAGGAGCAGTGTGCACTGCAAACACACAGCACAGGCAGGCAGGCAGACACACACACACACACACACACTGCGGGACATGCAGACAGCAAAACAACGGCGGCCCGACTTTCAGCTACTTGAGGTGTTTTTGATTTTGTCTGCCTACCAGGAAAGCAGGCGGAGGAGAAGAATAAATCGAGCGTCCCTGAAGTAACTGCAAGCTCAGTGGGCTGCTGCAGCAGTGTGCTGATAACACCACCATCCCAGCACAAACCCAGTGGGATATGGAGACGCACAAAACAAACAGACCCCTTTCTCTGGGCTGGATGGTGATTAAAGGGGAAGTTCAACCAAGTTACAACATATATTTTGCCATTTACCCCTGCAGGGACCGACCCATGCAGAAAGATGACATGAACAAAACTTTCTTTAACATTTACTTTAACATTTTTTAACATTTACTTTAAGATTAGATTTACATTCTATACTGTCAACAGTTTATGTTTAATTTTATTTTACATTAATTTATTTTTTATATGTTTATTTATTTCATATATTTTAAATATCATTTTACAGTCTTATTTGTGTTTTTTTGGATTTTACATACTGATTCTTTTTTATTGGCAATAATTTATTAATATATATATTTTGTCTTAATTTTATTATTGTTGGTCTTGTTGTGAAAATGCCTCTGGCTGGTAGCACTTTTGCTTTGTTTTGCTTGAGATATTTTTCTTGAATATACTTTCTCCAATAATCTCCGTAGTGGTACAGAACGCTACATGAAACCTGCACCAATAAAACCAAATCTAACCGAAAGGTAACAACAACAAAAAGCAGTAAGTGAGAAAATATGTGTTTCTGTTTTGGTTGAACAGGTCCTTTAAAAAAGAGAACATAAAGAGGTTCAGCTGGTCACACACAAATGGATGGATGGATGGATGGATGGATACCACATCATGATGTGGCCCTGCACAGGCACACCGCTGGGGGCTCACAGGACTATCATGCATGGATCTCGACCTGGACCCCCCCCCCCCCCCACACGTGATGCATTCAGCCATGCAGGCGCCACCTCAATATGCACTCAAAACATCACTGCTGACAAGAATCACACGACCTCAGCTCTGCTACTCTGTAAGCTCATAAACAATTGGTTTTCTGTTGCTTTAACGATCCAGTATTTCGCCATTGCTAAGCAGCAGCTTCACTTGCCGTCCCCCAGCAGTTGTTTTGAGTGGACATCGAGATGGACAGCTTCCCCAGCCAAACAACATCAAGCATCCCAGGACGCCCCTCTCCATGACTGGCTCCTCCTTAAGCTTAATCATGGCACAGCCCTGCCTCCAACCCCAACTCCACCCCCCCGCCCCCGATGAAACGACGACTGTAGCCCAGATGGGTGGGGAGAGACAGATAGGAAACACGGGCAGGTGGGCAGCCCAGACAAAAAACAGGAAGTGATGTAAGGGCAGGGAGAGGATACTCGTCATTAACAGGAAGAACATACCAAGTCTAGAACAGAGATAGCTGGGACAGCATTCTGCTGCTGAAGAGGAAGAAGAAGAAGAGAAGAGAGAGTGAGAGAGGGGACAGATCGGAGGGGAGGGAGGAAATGGAAAATACCCAAATACTGAAAAGGTGTGGAGGAGATATCAATAAAACTAAGTTAGCAAAATGAGGAGGGGATTTGGGAGGAGGAAAGAGAAACTACGGAGGAAAAACACAGCAGAAATAAAAGAAGGGAAGGGGGATTACATACAGTAAAGTGAAAACAGTTTATTTTTCTCCACTGTGCTGATTATTGGCTGTCCTGCAACTCCTTAATCCACCACATCCAAATCCACACGACCGCCTCACCACATCTTAAAAATATGGCTCATGAATTTAACTTCTTTTTTTTTGTTTTTGTTTAAAGAAAGAAGAAAATTTGGAGCAAATGCACTTTGTTGATTTTAAGGTTATTGTTATTTCTTAATTATGTCAAGTTCTTCTGGCCGTCCCAACCACATTTTTCTCTATCCACTACTCCTGCATTACCTGTTTTGTCTTCCAAATACAGACTCACAATGAATGGTGGTGCTGGAGTAAACTGTTGAGGGGCCTTTTTTACTTTTAATTCAATCACGGTCACAAAATAAACAAAAACACTTAAAGCCTTGATTCAAATTTGTATTACCCAAATCATGAAATCCCATATCCCATATTCCCTCTGGGAAAAAGTTGTGAAATGTTTACCGTCAACTGCAGCCAGAAAGAGTTTCAAAACAGGAGTAAAGTACTTCATTACAGAACAAAAACAACACAATACCCAACCAACCACATCAATCCACACCCTGACTGATTCAACACCTTTCAACCACATCCAACACGCAACTACGGCGCACAGCTGCATCCACCAGCACCCACCCGCATGCTGCTACTTCCCTTCATACTGCACTTAAGAGCAATAAAGAAAACGCTGCTGCACAGCAATTAAAACGTATTGACAGAAAACTTTTGGGAGCCATTTTAGTATTAGCTGTTATAACCACAGTACCGCCAGCCTCAGCTACTCCCCTACATGCTGTGGTCCTGGTTCTGGTCTCGCTTGCTTCATGCATTCAACACTGCACATGCTGCATTTGCATTACAGAGGATTCAATTCTGACTTCATCGAAAGTCTTTAGCGAAGAGCAGGACCACACATTGAACTAGCTGCGAGTCAAGCTGCTGTGTGTTATCAAAGCAGGACGCAGCTGTCTGCTGTACATGGTGAACTACTATCTCTCTATGAGCACATGTGCTGAGTGCAGGAAACCCGAATCTACAGGAAGCGTAAATCACAACATGTTCAACACATTTGTAGCCTTTACGTCCAGTTGGATCTATACCATGTGAATGCAGCATTAACAATGTTCTCGCCGGCCCGCCTGCCTGCCCAAAACCCTCCCGTCCACCCCTCAAGCCAATCAGATTTAAGCAGCTCAGCATGGCAAAGCGATGACAGAAGCATGTTGCAGATGCACATTGCAGGACATGTGGCAGTGGGAGCGCTGCCACAGAGGACTTCATTTCCCCTTTGAGCATTTGAGAAAGTTCTCTTTCCCCCCAGCAGTTTTCTGTGGCTTGCCCTTCCTTGTGCTCTCAACTACGGATCTGTTTCTCAGCTGTGAACTGATGGGCATGGGAGTGTTTTATTTCTGTCAAACAGCCTCTGCACATGAGTTCCTGTGCCTCCATTTCTACATCTTCCCTACTTCGTTCAGCACTTCCTATAAATGTTGAATTAATTTCTCTCTTCCCTCCACCGGTCTCTTTATCTTTTCTTTTCACCACCAACGCCCCCATCTCACCCTGGCTCTCTTCTCAGCCTCCAGCCTCTGCATGATCATCATGGTGTCCACGTCCTCGTCATCCTCCTCCTCCTCGTCTTCGTCGCTCTGCTTGGACTCCTGCAGTCGTTTCTGGAACTGCCACTCCAGCATCAGCTTCCTGAGGCGGTCGCTTTCCTCCGCCGTTCGCTCTGGTTTCGCCTAGAAAATAAAGTGCGCTCAGAACTGGATTGGGTTGCTATTTGTAAATCCATCGCTGAATTTGTGTTTTAATTCCTTCCAAAACTAAAATGAAAGAGGCAAAAGCAAAACCCTCGGAGCAGAGCTTAAACCGCCTACCTGGAGCTCCTGGATCTCCTTGTCCAGCAGGTCGACGATGTGAAGCTGCTGCTGTTTCTCGGCCTTCTCGCGGGCGTCTCGTTTCCAGGGGTCTGGAGACAGACTGTCGCTGGACGTTAGCTCTTCCTTACTGATGGTGATGTACTGTAGGTCCCGTCTCTCGATGGTCCGTGGCTGCTGCTGTGGCAGCAGCTCCCTGATCACCGTGTCCGTGCCTATGAGCACATCACATTTTATTTATCATCTAAATGTGATCTACAATTGGTCTGCATGGAAAAACATTATCTGAAACATTAAATATGAGAAAAGTTCTGACTTGTTACCTGCAGGGTTGGGCGTACTGACAGGAGGAGGAACAGCTGACCGTGGCAGACTGGCCAACTTCTCCGGTCTGGATGGGGGAGGCTGGGGCTGAGGCTGTGGGGGGAGGTACGGCTGGGGCGGGGCCACAGAGGGCAGAGGGGGCTGGTGGTGAGGAGGAGGCATGGATCCGCCATTGTTGTGAGGTTGGACGGGCATGACGGGGTTGGCCCGGATCTGACCCAGTTTCCTCTCCTGCTCCCTCCTCTTCCTCTCCCTGGGAAATCATCACCATCATTATCAGGAATCAAAAATGAATCAAACCTATGTGACTGCAAAACATTAAAGCTGCATATGCATTTGTACAGTCCAACTGTGATATTAAAGTCTCAAACCTTTGTTTTGTAAAATTATTATGATGGAAAACTGAGCATAGGAATTCATAATAAACCCCACCTTTCCTCCTCCAGCCGAGCTTTCTCCTTCTCATACCAGCGCTGCTGCTCCTCACGTTTCTTGCGGTCAGCCTGCTGGGCCATCACAGGAGTGACGGCAGCGGGTGGAGGCGGGAGTGGTAGGTCGGGTTGGGGGTCATAGGGGTCGTAGGCGTCGGGGTAAGCGGCTGGTGGTGGCGGCGGAGGAGGAGGCAGGTCAGAGCGGGATGGCGGCTGGACCGAATGTGGTGGCACAGAGTGAGGGGCGTTGGGAGTCTTCCATCGGCCCGGCCCAGTCTTTTGGTTCTGGGTCTTGGTGGAAGAGGAGGAGGAGGCAGAGAAGTTGAGGTGCTCCTGGCTGGACGTGGACGACTCCAAAGAGGAGGACACCTGCGGCTGCGGGGCCCAGTGGTCAGGACCTCCTACACCTACAGACACGCAGAAACACCCAGGCACACATTTTATCATCCCAACAAAAGAACTGATGACAAGTGATGCTATTTATTATCATTTTGCAGATTAAAAGCAAATGAAAGCTGAATTACATATTTCAATAAATATATATTACATAATCATTAACAGTAACATCAAATTTGATTACATTTTAGAGGAACATTTGGAGGCTAAAAACCACTAATCTGTTACATAATCCTCATAACAGGTGCTTCTGCCCCGTTGCTGTCCTCCTCTCTCTGCCTCTGTCTCTGGTCAGCTTACCTGGCAGACCTCTCTGGTAATCGAGATCTCTGTGTTGGTAGTCCAGGTCCCGATGCTGGTAGTCCTGCTGATAATGCTGCTGCATGCGCTCGTCTGGCCTCAGACCTCCCGGTGGGGGGTACAACTCCTCCTGCGAGTGGTTAACCCGCTGTGACGAGACAAAAACATGCAATAAGAGACAAAAGAAGGTGGAGAGACAATGGACAAAGGGCGAGAGAGAGACAAGCAGGAACAATTTGCATGTGCTGGAGTTACTGAAGATATTTAAGCATATTTTAATGCAGAAACAGTCGCTGCAACAAGTTGATCGTCCGATTATGCTCTACCTGCATGCTGTTGTGGATGTTGTCGACCACAGGGAGGCGTTCTCTGTCCTCCATCCCCTGCCAGTGCTGTGAGGGCCCCTGCCCAGGACCGACAACCCGATCTTGGCTCTTCGAGGCCGGGATGGTGAAGTACTCCCTGGGGTAGGTCTGGGTGGGGATGGGGTAAGCCTCTGGACGGGGAGGGGAGGGCTCATCCTGCAGAATAACACCAGAAATTACTACACAGAAGGAAAATATCTGGGACACCTTCCTGGAGCGACACACGGTCTGGAGCCAGTCTGACTAATAACGCTCTGTGAAAAATGATTTCTCATTTCCATTCTAGATACCGTGTGTCCTCGAGTGTTTGCATCATTCTAGTCTCATCTGGTCTGCTGGAGCATTCCACATAAAGACGCCACCGGCTTCAGCGATGCGGTTACTTACATCTGCACACAGGTTTCCGGTTGAGACGGAGGTGATCTTAGTGCCGGGTCCACCGGGGTACACCGCTTTGCCTGCAGGACTCTGGCCCTGGTCTGATGATGGGGGCGGGAGAGAAGAGTGCAGTGAAAGGCTTTCAATAACAAACACAACTTTATTTAGAACTGAAATATTAAGGGAGAAAATGAGTCACCAACAAATCTCAAATTACCCAAAACCGTTACTGATGTGGTTTCAAAGATTGTTTGCTTTAGCAGACAGTGTAACTCCCAACAGTACTGTGGCCCTGTTTCCATATCAGGGTGGAGTACTTTAAGAATAACACCAACGTGTAGTTTTACTTTTCTCCCCCGCCCCCCATTTCCATTACTGTCCATGCCAAACATAAGCCCAGTGACTTGTTTACCACAGATACTTTCCATTCAGCAGGGTGTTATTAAACTAGTGGCTCAATGTTACCCGCATGACGAATGATTGAATTACTGATTTGTTGAAACGGTCAAATGCATTGAACAGGTGTAGTTTAGAAAGATGGCAATAATAATAACAAAAAAAAATCATTTTGACATTCAAATTGTGAAAAATACAAGAAATAAAGGAAAATAATTTGAATTTGATGGTTAAAACTAGCAGGGTAACAACAACAAAATCTGGATTTATCCGGAAAATAATTAGGTTTGACTTCATATATGGGCAGATGATGGACCACTAACACTGGGTCAGGTAGTTTTGGAAATCTCAGTGAGTAGCGGGCTTACTGGCGACGTTGGGGCTGGAGCGGTGGTCGGCACGGTTTTTGAGGAGTCGATCTTCGCCGCTCATCTTCTTTGGTTCGGGGTAAGAATCCCAGCCGGCCTGCGGGCTCTCCGGAGAGCCGTTCTGCACCGAGTTGTTGTACAGCTCGAAGCCTTCGCTCTTTGGTCGCAGTTTCCCGTTCTTGTCGCGGCCTCGGTCTGAAGCTGCACATAGATAAATAAATGATAAATGTGTGGATGTAGAAATGAAGGGATGAAAGAGAGAGAAAGCGTGTTTCAGATAAACAAAAAGACTTTTTTTATGGTTATTCTGAGAATATTTGTCTGTCCTGAAGTCTGTCTTAGACTATGTTTTAGTTTGATTAAGTGACATTAAATTGGGACTCAAGTTGAATTCCTATTTGCTCACACAATGCGTGCAAAGCATTTTGTGGATAATCAAAATTGTATCCCTGGTGCGAATGAAAACGTCATGAGGAGGAGCTGGTCTGGTTATCGTTGTGGTTGCAGGGGTTTGTTTTGTTCTTGACTTCTTTCCAGCAGCCCAAGAGAAGCACATCCTTCTTAATGAAGAACCTCGCGATCATTCATCAGGTTCGTCCTTTCACTGAACTTGACAGCTTTCGTTCAGACCTTTGCAGCAAGTAAGTAAAACTGCTGCAGGGATTTTTTTTTGCAGAAAAACGAAGCAGCAACATGTCAAACCGCCATCACAATTTCATAACAAGGTCCATGTCTAAATGAGACTTTATTTGTCTCATGATGTTTAGAAAGTGTTGACTGCCTGCTTTCCTTCTCATGTGACAAAAGAGCTGACTAAGCCAAAGTTAGCTGTAAGCTAAAGTCCTTTTTCCTGAGGTGTTACATGCATCGTTGTCTAGTTAAAACGGGCATTTAAGTCGACTACCAATGCCGGTTTATCTAAAATATCTGAGTCTGAATCGTACCAACCTCTTCCCGGTCTGCGCAGTCACGCCCTCAGCCTGTGAGAATCTACACACGTCCGGTTTCCTAACATTAAGTTTACTGAAACGGCCAACGTCCTTCACGGCCTGGTGGTTAGATTTCACTGTCTGAACTGGAACACACTGTGGTCGAGGGAATTTGGGAGAAACACCCCTTTAGCGTCATCCTGGACCACAGACCGACCCAGCCAGAAGACTTCCTTAATGAATCTAGGGTCACATTCCAGCAGACAAAGACCAGCACACAGCCAGTAAACCCCATCCCATGTATGTGTGTGTGGACACACATGCAGCTCACACACACACATATCTGGCTGTGGCCACAAATGCTCATTATATCCTTCAGTCTGCTAGCTGGATTTTTACTGCGCTACAGAGAAGACAAGCGAGTACACACTGAGCAAGTCTGCTTCTCTTCTTTCATCCACAACACCAAATTACTGGCATTAACTAACAACAGTCCATTCATAACGGCTATTAAACTGCAAAAAAAAAAAAATCTGCAGGGCTTCAGAAGCCAAAGATATGAATGCGTGACCTTTTAAAAGACTGAATTTAAGATTTTTTTCATGTTCTTGATTGTGAAATGGTACACAGTGAAAAACAGATGACATGTATGATTTACTTCCACTGTTCTGTATTCAAAGTGGGCCCAGTTTCATTCATGATTAATATGACAGTTGTTTGATCAAACAGTTTACTTACTGTTGGTTCATTTTCTATTAAATATACAAAAACAGATAAAACAACCATCACGGTTATTTAGATCACAAACCAAAAAACGTTCCATCTTTAGTACGAGGACATAAAGAAGAGAGAGAGAAAATCTGATTATCATTTTTGCAGATTAACTTTTTCTGTGTTCAGTGTTTCTGCAAAAATATAAATCACAATGCACATCAGCAATAGTGAGCTCTCCATAATCATCAAGAAAAACCGTTAATTTTTTTTTTTAAAAAAGAAACAAACCTATATTTCATACAATAATTTTGTTGGTTCCTGCATTAAGTCCATCTTACGTATTTTCATCATGTCAGAAGTGTAGAAGAGAAACTGTAAAGTGAGACGATTGCTGATGTTATGTCAGTATCAGAGCTCGCTGAACACTTTGAATGTGTATGTGTGTGTGTGTGTGTGTGTGTGTGTTTGGTGCGCTCACCTCGTGGCATCATGGGGCTGGGCTGGTTGAGCAGTGTGGCCAGTCCGTGGTAAATGGCTCCCTGCTTGGCGACCTCCAGAGTCACAACTGAGCCCGTCCTCGTCATCAGCTCGGCTGCCCTGAACACGCAGGGGAGAGGGAGGATGAATATGAAACCAATGCACACCACCCACTACCTGAAGGTGCTGGGTGATGGGAAAAGGGTATGATTACACCCTCAATCCACTTTGTCATACATATCTACATTTGTACTGCAGTAAACAACAGGAAGGAGTCCCGCTTGGTGAAATGCCAGACACTAAAATGCACGTAGGATGTTGGTGTCTTGATTTTTGGTAAAACTGTTTGCTCGATTTGATAATCAGCTGTCAAAATATTTGATTATCTTCTGCTGATCGACTAATCAGTTCAGCTCTACTACAGACTACAGTGCAAGTGCACTGCTTACAAAACTACTTCATGGGAAAACTCTAGAAAAGCTTCTGTCTACTGGCATCCAAACACGCAGAGAAAATAAAGTGGAAGGCCGTCATTATGAACCAGAGGAGGCAGAGATTATATTTGTCAGTGCCAGAGACTCACTTCACTTTGATTTGGGCTCGCAGTCGTGCTGTGTCACACACACACACACACACAGCACCCATGTTCTTTAACAGCCACATGTGCACAGGGCTTTAACCAAATCCTATAAATAGCTGAAGGGCAGATCACACAAGGTAATGAGCCGTGTGTGTGTGTTTGATTGGATGGAACTCGGGGAATGTAACATCAACTGCTTGATGCTGAGCAGAGGAAAGCAGACTCTAAAGCCAAATCTGGAAATATAACAGGATTTGTCTTTTACATATACCAGATCTTAAGGCTGAAAAAAATCATGCTTCATCTTGAACCAGTCATGAAGAACATGTAGGAGGAGGAGGAGGGGAAATGACCACAGGATTAACACCATCCAGGAATTTGCAGGAAAATACTTTGTGAAATGGCCTGATATGATGAGCCGCTCCCACCTGCCACCTGCACGCTAAAGCAATTAAACAATTGATTTAGTAAATCCAGTTTGACCTGGTGCTGACACACAGCCAGCAACAACCCTGAGCATCAAGCCTGTACATGCTGAGGGAGAGGAATTAACAGGATTAATCCGAGTGGGGCGTTAGCCACCAAATACTTCACTGCAGTTTCCACAACACACACACCCTCTTCACGCTGGTGCCGTGTGGTACGGACATGTTGGACACTGGGTTTTTTCCTTTTCTTTTCTTTCTTTAAACAGATGGGACAAATGGGATGCTTCAAAGCGAGAACCTCAAGGCCGTTTCAACTCTGAGGTTTGCAAGATGTGGTTATACGGTGTCACGCCAACACACGATACTTAAACTTTTCAAATGTTTTCAATTCTCAGAACAGAATTTAAGTGGAGTTTCGTCATCACTTGACCATAAAATGCGTCAATACTGTGCGGTAGGTGCTCGAGCATATACAGAGGAAAACGTCATGTGCACCCACATTTACTCTCTGGTGTCTCACAGAAAGATGACAGGATGCCGTGAAGATTTAATCATCGTTTACATTTGTGAAAACAGAAATCAGCATAAGACACAGAACATTTAGAGCTGGCTTCACATTATATGATTTCTGGGCACTGAGGCATTAAAAAGTCTCTTCCAACGCACTGAAGCTGCCAAAACATTTTAAAAATATCACTACTAATTGGGCCGCTGGTGTTTACCTCTCTTGTGACAGGCCGACCAGACTGCGCCCGTCCACGCTCAACAACTGGTCCCCTGCCGCCAAACGCCCGTCCTGTGCGAACACAAACACAAACACACACACACATCACAGCAATGAGTTACACTGTGTGTTTTTCCCCTCAGGATTTTCTGTCATGGCTCCACTTTCTGTAAGAAGACTGACCACGTCAGCTGCTCCTCCTTTGACGACAGACTTGATGTAGATGCCCAGCTTCTCCTGACCAGCACCCTGCCGAGAGACAGACACAGAGATTAAACCTGCTGTACGTGAGCCAGCAAAAAAGCATTTCAATATTCATTTCATGATTAAAAAGCACACACACATAAGCCAAAATAAAAACAAAGAATCCAGATTAAAGAATCTCGTTTCGACCCCAGAGATCAGTTGGAATATACACGCGCTGCTGAAAGAAGCGAATGCGGGTGTGTCATGAAAAGTGCTTGTTTTTCATAGCAAGAAAACATTAAAGCTCACATAATATTGTTTCCCTGAGAGTGCAGTGACGTCTTTGTGGGCTTTAAAGTGATTTAACGTATACTCATGTGGCTCACATCTAGAATAAGTAGTAAGATCAGGTCAGGAAGGTCACTGTGACCATCTCAAGGTCAAACCAGCTGAGACAGGCACCGGTGAAAGCCCGCAGCACTGAGTGGATGTCTGGACCAGAAGGGAGTCCTGCACCACCAGGAGTTTGAAAACACATTCATACAAAACTATTTAAGAGTGGCGACATTGAGCAGAGCAGGGTCGGATTGGAAAACTTCACTGTTTCCTCAACGCCAGGCCTCTTTTATCTGAGGTGACAAGTTCAACGACAAACTGAAACTTTTCAAGACTTTCATACAGAAGCAGCAGCAGCCAAACAGATTCACGAGTGTTTCTATTCTCTGCGTCCTTGCTCGTATTCTAGTTGTCTTTGTTGCAATGAAATATCTCCACGGGAATCTGTAGAGATTTATTTTGTGTCATAATATTTACTTTAAACCAAATCCTTTCTTTACCAAGTAACAACAGAACAACAAAGAACAGACGGACAAACAGATAAAAACTGGAGCAGAAACACTCACAAGGCAGAGCTCTCTGTGTGTGTGTGTGTGAGTGTGTGTGTGTGTGTGTGTGTGTGTGTGGTTCTCTTGTGATGCAGGGAGGTGATTTATAGTGCAGCAAAGCGCTGGCACGTTATCAGACATATCACATGCTTTCTTCTTTGCCATCTTGGCATGTTTACCCTTTGAGTTTGTGCAACAGTAGTAACAGAAACCAGAAAAACATTTCTTTATAGAGACACTCTGCTGTGCTAAATATGAACCTGACAATAAGGAACAACTTCAAAAATGCAGAATCACTTTATTCCCTTCAGACTTGCTTACTATTGAAGAGAGACCGAAGCATAAACAGAAAACTCACAGGTTCAGATGGCAAACTCACTACCCAGACGTTAAGAATCGCAGCACGTCTATAAACTCCCTCATAAAACTGTGGAGTGGATTAAAAGACTCCTAATTGCTGCCATCCGTCAGACATGTCAACGTGGCACCGTGTGTGTGCGTGCGTGTGTGTGTGTGTGTGTGTGTGTGTGTGTGTGTGTGTGAAGCCACATCTCGTAAAGCAGAGGCAGGGGTTACACTCAGGTTAATAGCTCCAACTGTGTGCAGTGTAGAAAATAAAGACACAAAGTGCAGCATTTCTCCACTGTTCACCGACTTAAATGTAAGACTTTTTTAGACCGTTTTAATCACATGGTGAATGCAGTTTAATTCATTTTTCCACTGTGATACCAGTAAAACAATCACTGAGAACCAGTAGGGACAAAAAGACCTACAATTATTTATGAAGTACATAAATTTAAGTACATAAATTTGACAATACTTCCCAGCTGTATATAACAATAAATCTCATAGATGTAATAAATAAAATGATGTAACCTGGACCCCGATAAGCAGCAGGAAGGAAGGATGTTATTTTTTTGATTGTTTTTATCATTTGTTTAAAAATACATTGTGCATATTCTGAATAGTAAAAATCTGAGGCTTAGGGTTTTTCATGTAGTTGGAAACAGAAGTTGAGAAAATCACACCACAGGGTCTTTTCAGTTGCTTCAGGATCAGATCACATGATCATCATCAGATGGTGTTTGCTGCTGTACTGTTGATGCCAAAATTTCAATTTTCAATCCATGTGATACAATCAAAAGCTGCAGAGCTACTAAATGGACCTTATGACGAGACTTTCTTAAAGTAAAAATCTCTAAGTGAAATTTGGATGGTAAAAACACAATTTCTGCCTCAGACCATTTGTTTTGAATTATTTCAATTACCCTGGTCGGAAACTAGCAGCTGATTTGTGTCTTCACAACATTTTTCCCAATCATCTGCGCGGCTTATTATTGGCTCATTGCATGAGCACTTTTGTTTGCTGTAAATTGCAGCGATCAGTGACTTCCTGCAGCAGGAAGCAACTTTTGAATATGTCAGAACAAAAAAGTTCAAATAAGTTCAAACTGATCATTTCATTATACAAAAAACAATGAGCTTTGTATCGCCTCCTCTAAACAAACACGTTCCCGTACTGTCAATTTGAGGCACACATTTTTGCCAAAAGCGTTTTGAGTGTGGGCGAAAACATTTTATTGAAAACCGGAGTTTGGAGAAGAATCATTTCAAAAGTTAATAAGTCATTTTTCCTGGTAGAGCATCCTTTGAGTTTTCCACCCTCTGATTTTCCAGTCTACTAATCTATTTTCTATTTTATGAACTATGCCAATAGAGATACATTCTGCACTTGCCGTGTCCTCCATCACACACTCACAGAAGTGTGTCCCAGTTTCTCCTGCACACAAAGAGCCATCGGGCCGTCAAACTATTTCACCCACAATGTCTCAGCTCTGTCTGTATGTGTGTGTTTTTCTGTAAGTCATAATGAGGCTGGATTCATGCAGGCATGAATTTCCTGTGAGAGAAGAACAGTGAATCATTCTGACTGTTTTATGTCTGGTGTACATTAGAGAAGACATTAAAGAGCCTCTGTTTGAGATGGAGCCACAGCTTCATGCCCTTATCCAGGCTGGGGGACTGGGGCGCCTAATCAGGCTCCACAGACACTTGTGGGAATTCCCCGAATCCCCCGAGGATGTTTGAAGGGACAAATTCAAGGGGTCCCAGAAGGGATTGAGAAGGACGTTGAGCATTAAAGTTGTGCATCAGTGTGACACAGACTCAAAAAGCTGCACTACAGATGTGCATGTCGGCACATCTGCGGTGCAGTCGAAGTCTGCCCCATCGGCTTGGTTTCACCCGAGTCTGTAAAGCTGAATTCAGCGGCTGCGTCACGTGCCTCCTGGTTTTTGATGGCAATTAACTGACTTGTGCAGCGCACACTTGGCACATTGTACAGACAGTAGTTAAGGTACAGTAACTGTGTAAAGATGTGCAATGTGTTTTCTGGGGAGCTAACATGCTGGGAAATAGGACAGTGATATAACCCTGATCATCAGCTACAAGGTGCAAAGACACACGGCTTAACAAAATCCTGAGAGGCCGGCAAAACGTAATCCCCTACATGTAAAATATAAAGCCTTTCTTCCATGTAAAGAGCACATAGGTAAACTTTAAAGATGGGCATGTCGAAACGTGTGCACACACAGGAGGTTTGTTGCGACACTGACGCTATAAAACCGGTGGCTGATTCTTGGGTTTGGGCCGAAGTGAAACCAGACTTGCTGCTCGTCACAGACGCTGTCAACTGATCGACATTAAAATATAAGTTTTCTCAGGACATCACACCAACTAAATCTCTCCCGAGTCATTTGCTCCAAAACTTGAGACAAAATGTTCTGTTTGCAGAGATAAATTAGATCTGTAAGAATAGCTGGAACAACCGAGGGAATTTCAACTGCTGATTTTAATGGACAGCTCCGCTCCTTTAAATTGTCCTGACACAACAAATCAAACAAGCCTTCAAAGCTGCCAGGCCTCTCTATTAGAGAGGGAACAGCCTGAAGGGGTTGGCTGCTTTAAACACGCTCATGGAAACTCTGTGACTTTCACTAAGAAAAACAGACCCCGTCCATAATGACGGTTAAACACGAACTCCAGCCAGATCAGGGTACGTGTACTGTGAGACCTTTATATTGATAAACTGATCAAATCCTGAATTGTATTTGGATAGAAGTGATGGCTGCTCTCTCAAGACCGTCAACTGTGCACAACGACTGCATAAAACATTTTTCATTCTCTTCAGCAAAGTGAACCTACATAAAGGGGCACGACTGCAACTAAAGATTTTTTTCCACTGTTCATTACTCTGCAGATATTTGTTATTAATTAATCGACCTATAAAATATAAAATATCATAAGATGAGTTTTCCTGAGCCCAAGGTGACATCTCCAGATGTCTTATTTCATCTGATCAATAGTCCAAAACCCAAAGATATTCATCCAAATCCTCACATTGGACCATTTTGCTTTAGAAATAATAAAGTTTTTCTTTTTCAAAAAATGTAGTAATTATCACACATTAACTCTAAACAAGCATAGAGACAGACTCCGCAGGCTCTCAGTAAAGTCCCTGAGACACATTCCATATAAATAAGTGAACCTGAATTTTAAAATCAATGTAAATTATCCAACAACTCTTCGAGGACAGTCAGAGTGAGGCGACATTTCTCTGCAGCTGACTCACGCCAAGAAACTGGCGCCTGTCACGTCTGTCTCATCTACACTGCTAATGCAGGCCGGTGGCACACCAAGATTACAGCTTGCAATGTTTTTACAGATCAACCTGCTATCTGGAGCCTTTTATGAGCTTATAAACCACTTACCCATAAGAGGCAGTTTGGAAGCCAGTGGTTCTCACAGGCCATACACACCCCCACAGGTACTTTGAGTCATTTTAACAGATTAGACTCACAGTTCTTTAGCACAAACAAAACAAACCTCAGAGAACCGTATATCTTCTCCAATATCTGTGGAAGGGTTGCGTGTGTTTATGGTTTTGCCGGTCCGTTCTTCCAGTTTAAACCAGTTTAATTTCATGCAAACCCACTGAAGCAGCATTGGTTGGGCGTACGGAGAAGAAAGGCAGCAACATGCAGCTGGTTATCGTGTTAGCGCAGCGTCACAGTGTAACGCTTCTCCTGTTCTGTTGTGATGAGTTGAACCTACTGCTCGGACCGCCGCTGGTAAATCCACACCTCCTGTATCTCTTTCAAATTAAAAGTTCTCTATAGTTTCAGTGGACGGAAATCCTTCATATCTTAACAAGGCTTTTACTGTACCGCTACCGCTAAGTTTCACTAAGCCAAAGTCTCGCTTAGTATGCAATTTCCCTGTTAAATTTTAAATGAAGTTGAATTAGTTCAGTTGAATGGAATGAAAACATTACGTATCACAACTGTGGTGCCGCAACATTCTTATTTAAGGGCTCAGTGGGAGCAGCAGCTGAGTCAAAAGCAACACCTGGTAGTAAAACTCAGTGCACCAAACTGGTCCTGTGTTTGACTATATGTCAAAGCAGCTTTGACATTTTTCCACAAGCCCAACCCTAATCTGTGGGGCTGTAACTGCTGTACTTTAGCAGAGCCTGTGTGTGAGAAACTGATTCCAACACAGATACATGATGGCTTTTATAATGAGCCCTAACATGTACAAATGTTCCCTTCCACACACCTTGTAAACTCCTGCATCAAACTGTACAGGAAAGTGTGTGTGTGTGTGGCATATCCTCCCATTGTTTCAGCCCTCACATGGGGTAACCCTTTCATACTATTGTTTCGCTTCTAGCACTATTCGGTCAGCTAGCAAACAAACAAACGCACACACAATCAATACTTCAAACACTCTGTGGAAACAAACAGACCAAATGCAGCTTTTAGAGTTTCTACAGGATGAGAACAAAATTATTTATGTCTTGGTTGTTCAGTTAAAGTCTCTGGCTCCCATTTCAGCCATGATGGCATAAACAACACAAAATTCCATTCAAAATTCAAGCAATTTTACACTGTGGCACAAAAAGAGGCAGCACCACATTTACAAATTAATACAATCTTTGGGTAGATTCTCCACAATAATCTAACATCCACAAGGCAAAATTTTATTTCAGTAAAAGTGATTTTTTTTAAATCTTTTAAAACACTGTACTGATTTGAGTAAAGAATTGTCGCAATAGTAATTTTACTCAAATAACAGCGATGAGCATGCTGTATAGATCATATATATCCAAAGTGCCATACTATCAGGTGAAATTTCCTAACAACCAAAGCAGAAGGGGAAGAAAACTTTTTTGAATGGAGTTTGGTATGAATTTCTCACTTGCATGAAACGCCGTCTTATCTCTCTGAGAAACCTGGATTGCAACATACTGCAAATTTAGTTTAGTTGAGGGAATGTTCTGTTCTGTACTGCAACAGATGAATGAGTAAACACACCACACAGGAGGAGGAGGAGGAGGAGGAAGAGGGGGAGGAGGGGAAGAGTTTCCCAGCTGTCAGGAGGAAAGTTGGGAGTTCACGAATAAAAGGGCAAACATAATACCACAAAATACACACACGCACAGGTTCAACTAATGTAGTACTTGGTAGGATACAAATACATTTTGACACACATCAAACACTCATTTGTTCCACAGAGACAGACACAAGGCTCAAACAACGTGAAAATCTGTCGGTAAGTAAGTAAAAACTGACTCGATTAGGGTCCGATCTTTATTTAAAAAGGTGCTATCAATAATGATATTGGAGAACCTTAATGACCACCAAAAATGCATGTTTGTTTTTACCATCAGTGTGTGTACCTTAGTTTAACCATTAGCAGAACGGCCCTGAAAGCAAACAAGTGACAAACCAGGAGGCCATCACACTGGAGGGTAACGTGATAAATCCACACTGCTCTGCCATCATTCATGTCTGTTCAACATTCATCCAGCTGCTGGTAAACCTGCACCCTCGACGAGTGCAGTCAGAGCAGACGAACCAACACAGCGAAACAGTATCAAAACACGCCGGAATACACTCTTAAAAGAAATGAGGGAACAGACCAAACACACTCGTTATCTGGCTTGCAATTGCACAATCATACACACACATTTCACATCAGCTTTTATGTTTGGCTCACTCAAAAATAACATCAAAGAGAGCAGATGATCAACAAACTTATGACTAGAATATGAACAATAACAAGACTGTCTTTGTCTTTAACACACACAACTTTCCAGCTGCTATCTCACACACAATTATAACACCGTTACCTGGTCTTTCCTGCCCACCACGGAAAACCACATGTTGCAGCCACTCGTCAGCGTTGTCCAGACCACTTCACACTGCAATGTCCAGACTGGGACGCACACACACACAACTGCACACACCTCCTTTTATCCCACGGTGCGCTTCAACATGCACCAACAAGTCCAAAACCTCGCAATTACACCGGCGGGGACAAATCCATGCAGCTGAATGTCTACCTTTTAAAAACCCCTAAAATCACTATTTAGAGCTTGAAATGAAGTATAAAAAGCAACTTGAATCCCTACGTGCGCGGAAGCGTGGAAATTTAGTGCAGGTCATTTTAAAAAACTGGATATGATTAGGCATTTCCTAGGAATTTAAAAAGTTGTATAAATTCCAGTATGTGCAGTTGAAAAGATGAAGGGAAGTTTCCAAGGGCAAAAAAATTCCTCCACGAGTTCCTAATTGCAGCGTGTTTGTTAATAAACAGTGAATCCAGGCGGTGATCCAGAGGTGAAGTGTCGGCTGGGACGCCGGCTGGTCAAACTGAGGTGGAGCGCTGCTGCAGCTCCAGGCAAATCCCCCCCACCCCACACACACACACACACACACACACTGTCAATTATATAACAAGCGAGAACTCAGTCCAGTTTACCAGGAATTCAAGCAGCTGTTTGACAAAATTCTCTCTACCTGCCTTTCCCATCCCTCACACACACACACACACACACACACTTCTCTGCCTGCTCTCCTCCTTATTCGTACAGCTTTTAAAATAAACAGAGCAAGGAGGCTTCCTCAGTAAGTCCTTCCTTCCCACTCTTCCTCTCCACACACTAGCTGTGCACACATTGCACACAGCCAGACAGGAAAGCTCTCGCCTTCACCAGGAAACTCACTCACAGTCCTCGCGTTTTAACAGAAAACACTCTGGGTCTGCATCTACCCACAATCATGTTCATCATCAAAAAAAAAAAAAAAAGTAAAACACAAAAACAGGATGCAACACAACAAGACACATCAGCCTCAACATCTGCTGACTGGCAACAAATCTTAACATCACCATCAGTTTGAGCCTGACACCCAAATCTATCAATGTACCGGCAAGAAGCACAAGTGTTGCACATCGAGGAAGCAGAATACCGTTACATGATATGACTGTCAATATAGAGGACTTAACACGGAGTTACGCAACCATCTGGCTTCTAAGTTCAGGTCTGTTCCCCCACCCCACAGGATATTTGTTAGTCAAAGTGGACATCCAACTGAGCTGCATTTTGCTTTCCCCATTTTAAAATAAAATCCAAGCAATACAGGACAACACGGTGGTGCCATCTGAGGTGCATGCCATTCACCTGTTCTGGGTTTGTCTTCACATTTGTCACGGAGGCGCAGGTGTCAGTGAGACTGCTCTTCCTGCTCATCAAGTCTGTTCTGATCACTTTAGTCATCGAGAAGGTCACTGCGTTATTCTCATTCTTACTGTTCTCAGACAGAAGAGCTGCAAAACTTCATGGGTAAGTTTGTGCTGTAAGGACTTTGAGAATCCGTCTTTGAGACAGGTTGCAAGTGATACACAATTCATGGTGCTATCAGCAGCTGCAGTCCATTCATTCCCAATGATTGACTTGATAAGTCTGACAAATGATCTTTGAACAACTTTTTCACTATTTTACAGACAAAACAGTTCATCAATAGGATTTTTATTCTGTAGACAACTTAAGTTCTTGTAAAAACCTATTTTAGATGTAGCCCTGTAATTTTATTTATTTTGAAATATAAAAAAGGCCACTGTTAAAAAGATGGTTTCTTTTTGTTTAATGTGTGAATGTGATTACATGTGACAAGGAAGAGTTTGAATATGATTAATTGGAGACGTTAGTATGTTAACCTGAGTCGGTTGTTAAATGTACATATGAGGTTTTGTCCTGTATCGAGGTTTTATTTCGTTTGGGAGAGATGTAGTTTGGTCTTGTTTGCTTGCCGTAGAAGAGGGGAGAGTGACGTGTGGGACGGGAGAGAACCGCGGAAAGGAGAGGAGACGCGACACAGAGAGAGCGAGCTGTATGTACGAGAGCATGAGTGCGTGAGCTGATGTTTGAGGATTGAACGTGAACAACGGTTCTTTATCCTTCGGACATTAACTGTCGGTGACGGGCGACGTCACTGGCCGAGGAGCGCTGCGGAGACGAGGTCTCGTGACGAGCGAGGACGTGTTTTCCCGTGGAGTTCGCGGCTAGCGCGCAACGTTAGCCGCAACGAGGCAACGCTAGCCGAGGTGGTTAGCGGCCAGCTAACCGCAGGTAGCCCGCCGCAGAAGCTACGAGCTGACACAGCCAGCAGCCCGACGGAGGTTGACCGAAGCAAACCCTGATTTCTGGGTGGATTACACCGTGGATGCTGTCGCAGGAGCGTGGATGTGAAAGTTGGACGTGTGTCGTGAGTGACTCTCGTTTGCTGGAAACGCCATCTTCTGGACCCTAACAGGCCTGCAACGTGGGTGGGGTTTGTTAATTAAATTACGCCGGCTTAGGATAATGAGTGCACTCCTGAAGTTTTGAGAACGTTTGAGATGGATGAATGATTGATTTGATAAGTGTGATTGAGTGTTAAGGTTCACACACACACACATACAGGTTTGTTGGTATTTTGAAGTTGCCTTTGAGGTCTTGCAGTGTTGGTTGCATTGAAATATTTTGAGTGTGTATTTGTGTTGCCAAAGTGGGCAAAGCCCAAGTGTGTTTATTTCCCCTGACCTTTTCAGTCCTAATCCCTTGCTCTAATATTCCTTTCTTATTTCTTTAAATACATTTGATGACTAAAACCTTCTAAAATACATTTCCTGGTGTCTGTCCTGATGATTTAAAAGCATATAGTTCATGGTTAAAAAGTGCAATTCATAGATTGGGGTGATAATAAAAAACAACAGGAATCAATTAAAGAACCTGTAGCTTTCCTATATTGGATAGGGTAAAACGGGCTACATAATTGGAGGCACCGCTGGGATGATTCTATGTTGTTGCTTATGTAAATTCCCAATAAATAGTTAAAGATAAAGTGCATATAAAAGTAGCGCAACTTACTATTCATTTGATTTAAAATAGCTATCAGGCTAAAACCCAAAATGTATGCTAAAAAGTTAAGAAACTGGTGTCGGGGAGAGGGGCTTGATGAAGCTCATGCACTCCTGACTGTTGTCCCAGAGAACACAGAAGTGAAAGACATTGAAGAAGTCCTGCAGACGATTAAGTGCTTCGGAGTTGTCCGCGTGAGGGGCAGGATGTTCAGCGATGCAGGAGATGAACTCCTGGTGCTCTGTGAGTGCAGAGAAAAGGTGAAAGACGCACCGTCCATTCCCCCTGAAGTCATTCCAAAGGAAGGAGGAAAGTCCTGGCCAATCTACACGGTGACAGGAATCCCTGCAGCCGCTGGAGATGATTTCAGTAGTAAACTGAGTGCTCTGCTTCAAGCTGAGGGAAGGTCTATGGAGGATGTACAGGCTTTGTACACAAGCCCAGAGCCAGCCCCCTCGTCTGTGGAATCCATAATTCGTGCCGTCGGCGACCTGCTAGACAAAACAGGGAGGCCCCCTTCTGAGAGTGGAGGATACCGGCGACTGCGTGTGTTTTCAGGTACTGTACCTACTCCATCAGGGGAAGAGCAATTCGACCATTGGATGGAGCAGGCCTACTTGATGGTGGAAGAAAGTGATTGTCCACCAAGAGAAAAACGCAGGAGGATAATGGAAAGCTTAAAGGGGCAGGCGCTTGAGGTGGTGAAAGCTGTGCGACTATCCGACCCAGATGTCACCTCAGAGAAGTGCTTGGAAGCACTGGAGAGTGCCTTTGGACTGGCTGAATCAGGGGATGATTTATATTTCTCCTTCCGCCTACAGCGACAACTGCCAGGAGAGAAACTGTCGGAGTTTGTGAGAAGATTAGAGCGCTGTTTGTCCAAAGTTGTACAACGGGGTGGTCTTCCTGCAAGCAGCATGGACAGAGCCAGAGTCGAGCAACTGCTTAAAGGAGCAGTAGATGCGGACTTGATGTTAATGCAGTTGCGACTGAGGGAAAAGAAAGACAACCCTCCAACATTCCTTCAGCTGCTGCGAGACATTCGCACAGAAGAGGAGTATGAAGCTTCTAAAGCTAAACTAAACCAGTCCGTGCGCTCAGTCTATGCTAAACCACAGGCTGAAAGCAAGTCAGAGATACAGGCACTAAGAGCTGAAATCAAAGAAATGAAGTCAATGTTTGCCACACTGACGACAAAACCAACCCCACTCACTGAAGAACGGGTTGAAACCCCCGTGGTCCCCAGACAAGACACAGAAACCAGTCAAGACCCCGAAGTAATTGCCCTCAGGAAACAAGTGAGGCAATTGACACAGAAAATGAACTCCAAACAGTTTAATGCAGCCGGGACCTCATCCACAGTGATGAATGTGGGCAGCACCAGTCCCGCGCCCAATAACCGGCCTGCACACAGCACCAGTCCAACACCCAATACCCCACCTGCATCCCACACCGCAAACAGAAGAGCCACTGATACCGTGGACTACATCTGCTACCGCTGTGGAGAGGTGGGACACATAGCCTCCAAGTGCACCAATGCTGAGAATCCAAGCAAAGTGATCCAGAAGCTTCTTGGGGCTCTGAAGAAAGCTAAAGCTAATGGCTCACCGTCCCCCAGTGCCGGGGCCCAAGTAAGGAAAAGTGCACTGGATTTCCACAAGACAACAGATCTACCCGAAGGTTTGATAGGGCCTTCGTCCTTGGAGCCGCTTAAAGTCAATGGCCACCTGTGTGAAGCGCTGTTGGACAGTGGTTCACGTGTCAGCATCATCTTCGAGTCCTGGTACAAGCAGCACTTGTCAGATGTCGAGATTCACCCTGTAAGCCGATTGGACATTTGGGGCCTCAGTGACTCCAGCTACCCGTACCTGGGCTATGTCATCATTGACATTGAGTTTCCCAAAAAGGTCGCCGGAGCTCCGACCACAATGTCAGTACTGGCGTTGATTTGTCCCGACCCGGCCGGTCCCGACAAGACACCCGTGATCCTGGGGACCAATGCCAAAGCCAGTCTCCCCAAACGGCTAGCCCAGCTGTGTGAAGACATGTCTGGGACGAATATGGCTCACACAATGGCTGTTCAAAGCACCTTCGCAGAGCCCTCAGCATCCATTAAGGGGAAAGACCCTGATGAAGTTGGATATGTAAAGTGGCAGGGCCCTGGTCCCTTGACAATCCCTGCTGGTACCAGTCATCCAGCCATTTGCAAAGTTGAGACCACTCAGCCACTGCCAGAGGAGATCCTGGTGGTTGAAGCTTTCTCTGCCACCCCCCTTCCTGCAGGTGTACTGTTGCAGCCCGTAGTCATTCCCAGTCATGCAGTTGATGCTAACAGGTTCACGGTGATTCTTCAGAATGAATCTTTCAAAGATGCCACAATACCTGTGGGGTCCATTATTGGCTGTCTATGTCCAGCGGATGTTGTGAATCACTTATCAACACAACGGCCAGCCTCTGAAGCCTTTGACATCAGCCTACTCAACTTTGGGGACTCACCTGCTCCTGAAGAGTGGAAGGAGCGGCTGAGACAGAAACTGTCTGAGAGGGCAGATGTATTCTCCTTCGATGAACTAGATGTGGGGCTAGCCAAAGGTGTGGAACACACCATTCGCCTGACAGATGAACGACCCTTCCGTGAACGCTCTAGACGCCTTGCTCCTGCAGATATCGATGATGTGAGGAGTCATCTACAGAAGCTGTTGGCTGCCGGCATCATCAGGGAATCCAGAAGTCCATATGCTTCCCCGATAGTAATAGTCAGGAAGAAGAATGGAGAAGTACGGATGTGCATAGACTACCGCACACTCAATAGTCGCACCATCCCTGACCAATACACCACTCCTCGGATTGATGAGGCGTTGGACTGCCTGGTGGGAAGCAGGTGGTTCTCTGTCCTGGATTTGAGGAGCGGATACTACCAGATCGCAATGAAGGAAGAGGACAAGGAAAAAACAGCCTTCATCTGTCCTCTGGGCTTTTATGAGTTTGAGAGAATGCCGCAAGGGATCACCGGAGCACCCGCAACTTTCCAAAGACTGATGGAAAGGGCTGTCGGAGATATGAACCTCCTCCAGGTGCTCGTTTACCTGGATGACCTGATCATCTTCGGCAAAACCCTAGCAGAACACGAGACCAGGCTCCTCAAAGTCCTGGATCGGCTCAGGGAAGTTGGGCTCAAGATTTCCCTCGATAAGTGTGTCTTCTGTCAGACCAAAGTTAAGTATGTGGGTCACATTGTGTCAGGCGATGGTGTTGCCACAGATCCCAGCAAGATCGAAGCTGTTAGCACCTGGCCGAGGCCCACAAATCTGAAGACTCTCAGATCGTTCCTGGGTTTTTGTGGATATTATCGGCGGTTTATCCACAACTACTCCACTATTGTCCGTCCTCTGACTGAACTGACTAAGGGATACGCTCCTACACAGAAGGGTAGGAAGCCCAAGACAGGGAAAAGCGACATCTACCTGGATGAGAAAGAACCATTTGGAGAGAGGTGGGATCAAGCGTGCACCGATGCATTTGAAAACATCAAGCATCGTCTCACTAATGCCCCAGTTCTGGCATTTGCCGACCCCAGCAAACCCTATGTGGTGCACGTAGACGCCAGTCTGGCAGGACTTGGCGCCGTTCTATATCAAGAACACCCTGAAGGCCTGAGGCCAGTGGCTTTTGCCAGCAGAAAACTGAAACCTTCGGAAAAGAACTATCCGATACATCAGTTGGAGTTCTTGTCCCTAAAGTGGGCCATCGTGGAGAAGTTCCATGACTATCTATATGGAGCCCGTTTCACGGTTCGCACTGACAATAATCCACTGACGTACGTCCTTACAACGGCCAAACTCAGTGCACATGGACATCGTTGGCTGTCGGATTTGTCAGTTTACAACTTTGATGTCATCTATAGGCCTGGCAAGAACAACATTGATGCTGATCTGCTGTCGAGGATGGAGCTAGGGGAGGAGGATGCTGGTTGGAGAAGCATATCGCAGTCTGGTGTCAAGTCTGTATGCCAGCAGGTTGGTGCTCTTGGATCCCCGCAAGCCTCTCCAAGATATGCAGAGCAGCTTGGAGCATCCCCTGAGTGTGTGCCAGATGTTTACGCCTTCCCTGCACGTGTGCAGCTGAACACACTGGGCCCGTTGTCCAGACAAGACCTAATCTTGGCTCAAGTCAATGATCCAGTCATTGGACCAACCATCCATGCCGTGGAGCAAGGGAAGTGGCCCGATGATGCAGAGTCTAATCCTGAAGTTGCGACAATGAAGAGACAAATGGGAAAGCTGGTCATGGAGAACGACTTGCTACACCGTGTGAGCACAAGCCAGTCTGGAGAGCAGAGTAGTCAGCTTGTGTTACCAGCTGAGTACAGACCAGTAGTGCTGAAGTCCCTTCATGATGACCTCGGTCACTTGGGAGCTGAGAGAACGACAGACATGATAAGACGCCGGTTCTACTGGCCGAAAATGGCTACCAGTGTCGAGCACTATGTCAAGAACTGCGGAGAGTGCATCCTGAGGAAAGCCCCTGCACAAAAAGCTGCTCCACTTCATCAAATAGTCAGCAGTGGGCCCTTGGACCTCGTCTGCATAGACTTCCTCTCAATGGAGCCCGACTCAAGAGGAATCAGCAACGTGTTGGTCATAACAGATCATTTCACAAGGTACGCCCAAGCTTTTCCCACCAAGAACCAAAAGGCCCTTACAGTTGCCAAGGTCCTCGTCGAAAAGTACTTTGTTCATTATGGACTACCATCACGGATACATTCTGACCAAGGGCGTGACTTTGAGTCACGGTTGATTAGAGAGCTCCTGAAAATAATGGGAATAAAAAAGTCCCGAACGACCCCCTATCACCCGCAAGGTGATCCCCAACCAGAACGGTTCAACCGGACCCTATTGTCCATGCTGGGCACGTTGAACCAGGAGAAGAAAAGACAGTGGAGTCAACAGGTTGTGCACCTGGTGCATGCATATAATAGTACTACAAGTGATGCCACGGGATACTCCCCGTACTTTCTTATGTTCGGGAGAGAAGCCAGACTTCCCGTTGATGTGAGTTTCGGCACTCAGCCTGAAGACAAAGTCGAACGTCAGCACTCCGCCTATGTCACCAAACTAAAGCAAGACTTAGATAAGGCTTATCAGTTGGCCGAAGAAGCCTCAAACAAGTTACATCTGCGCAACAAGAAGGCCTATGACAAGAGAGTGAGGTGTCAACACCTAGAGCCTGGTGACCGAGTGTTGCTTAAGAACTTGGCCTTTACTGGGAAACACAAGCTCCAGAATCGCTGGTGTGACATTCCCTATGTCGTCACAGAGAAGATGCCAAACCTTCCTGTCTACACGTTGAAACCAGAGGATGGGAGAGGCAAGTTAAAAACCCTGCACCGAGATCACCTCTTGCCTATCGGAGAGCTGGTGCGGATGCCAGAGTTGCTCAAAGATGAAGAGTTGCCCTCCAGGCCTAGAACTCGAGCACAAATTCAGAGAAGGAGACGGAGTAACACTACTGAGCACTCTGTGCAACAAGAATGTGAATCATCATCAGAGTCTGAGTCTGATTTGGCGCATCCCCAACGTCAGTCCTACCGTACTTACTTGGAAGAGATCTGGCCCCGTCAAAACAAGTCCCTTTCAACGAGTCACAGCCAGATCGAAGTCCAGACAGATCCAAGTGACAGTCCTTCGGAGTCGGAGAGTTCCAGTTCCGCTGAGCCAGAGCCCCCTCCTATGAGAGAGGACCCTCCTCATAGACTTCCCGACACCGAATCTGAACCTGAACCAGTATCAAGCGATCTAGATCATAGAAGGCAGTTTAGTAGCACTAAAATAGGAGCCCCTGCTAAAGTATCTAGACCCAAAAGATCACACAAACCAGTTATGAGACTTACCTATGATAAACCTGGCCAAACCCGTGAGGAACCCCTTACGATTGTCCACAGAGGGGTCGTGATTAAGATAGGAAAACAGTAATGTAAATTCGCTTACATGATAATTCTTTTTTGTCAACTTATTTCAAGTTCTTTAAGTCCGATGAGGACATCAGACCTTTAGAAGGGGGTGAATGTAGCCCTGTAATTTTATTTATTTTGAAATATAAAAAAGGCCACTGTTAAAAAGATGGTTTCTTTTTGTTTAATGTGTGAATGTGATTACATGTGACAAGGAAGAGTTTGAATATGATTAATTGGAGACGTTAGTATGTTAACCTGAGTCGGTTGTTAAATGTACATATGAGGTTTTGTCCTGTATCGAGGTTTTATTTCGTTTGGGAGAGATGTAGTTTGGTCTTGTTTGCTTGCCGTAGAAGAGGGGAGAGTGACGTGTGGGACGGGAGAGAACCGCGGAAAGGAGAGGAGACGCGACACAGAGAGAGCGAGCTGTATGTACGAGAGCATGAGTGCGTGAGCTGATGTTTGAGGATTGAACGTGAACAACGGTTCTTTATCCTTCGGACATTAACTGTCGGTGACGGGCGACGTCACTGGCCGAGGAGCGCTGCGGAGACGAGGTCTCGTGACGAGCGAGGACGTGTTTTCCCGTGGAGTTCGCGGCTAGCGCGCAACGTTAGCCGCAACGAGGCAACGCTAGCCGAGGTGGTTAGCGGCCAGCTAACCGCAGGTAGCCCGCCGCAGAAGCTACGAGCTGACACAGCCAGCAGCCCGACGGAGGTTGACCGAAGCAAACCCTGATTTCTGGGTGGATTACACCGTGGATGCTGTCGCAGGAGCGTGGATGTGAAAGTTGGACGTGTGTCGTGAGTGACTCTCGTTTGCTGGAAACGCCATCTTCTGGACCCTAACAGGCCTGCAACGTGGGTGGGGTTTGTTAATTAAATTACGCCGGCTTAGGATAATGAGTGCACTCCTGAAGTTTTGAGAACGTTTGAGATGGATGAATGATTGATTTGATAAGTGTGATTGAGTGTTAAGGTTCACACACACACACATACAGGTTTGTTGGTATTTTGAAGTTGCCTTTGAGGTCTTGCAGTGTTGGTTGCATTGAAATATTTTGAGTGTGTATTTGTGTTGCCAAAGTGGGCAAAGCCCAAGTGTGTTTATTTCCCCTGACCTTTTCAGTCCTAATCCCTTGCTCTAATATTCCTTTCTTATTTCTTTAAATACATTTGATGACTAAAACCTTCTAAAATACATTTCCTGGTGTCTGTCCTGATGATTTAAAAGCATATAGTTCATGGTTAAAAAGTGCAATTCATAGATTGGGGTGATAATAAAAAACAACAGGAATCAATTAAAGAACCTGTAGCTTTCCTATATTGGATAGGGTAAAACGGGCTACATAGATTTCTTAATTTCCTCACTTTTCCTCACTATTGTCACAAGTGAGGCAGAAAAGTACATTACAATGTACCAGTCTGTGTCCATAAATACTGATTCTACCCAGCAGATGTCACCACTGAGCATGTCTGTCATCGTTTAGACACAAGTAACGGCTTTTATCTTTATTTCAGCATGATTTCTCATTAATATGTGGTAACTCTTGATGAGCCGTCTTGAGAACCCTGAGATGGGCAGAGTGAAGTTTAAGGCATCCGTCCTAATTCATCCTAATCTAACCACATCTATCTCCCATTAATCTTTATTCCTTTGAGGCATTTCCATTACAAGTTTTCTTTGTTTTTGTTTTTTTTTATATATATAAATCAAAAATAGTCACATATGTTTGCCAGGTTTGCCGCTAACATGGGAGGGAAATGAATGAATCTTTTTCCTGCGATCACAGCTGCCCTTTTGGTGCGCTTTTAACTTCTTCAGGTTCTGCCGATACATCAGAGGTGTGTGATCAAATAAACAACATGGACATCCACAGTCCCAGCCTCTGCAGTCCACTCCCCTTTACCAGCAACCTGAAACAAGTGCGCTTTTGTCCAGGAGTTATCCAGAGCTTTCTCTGCAGTGTCACTGTTTAGTCTCTGCACTGCTGTCAGACTCAACAATCAAAAGCAGTCTATTTAAAACAGCAGGCTTTTCTGTCAGCGCACACACACACAAATCCAACGCACTCCGCCTCGAACGCCAAGATAAAAACACCCAAGTTATTTTTGGATTTCCTGTCAAATTCATGCCAATCCTCTACAGTTCTCCTTTATAAAATGTTAAAAAAAAATATGACTTCTGCCTTGAAAGAGAAGTTTTCTTAAAAAAAAAAACTTTCTTGAAAAGCTCAGACAAACCTGAAACAGTGTGGATCACTCACACACACACACACACACACACACACACACACACACACACACACACACACTTCCAGGTGGTACTTCCTACCTTGGCAGCCACAATGCTGAGGCCCATGCCGTTGTGCTTCTTCAGGGTTACCGTGACAACCTCTGGCTCTTTCCTCATTGGCTGAAAAGAGAGATGGACAGGAAAGGACAAACTGTGAGTGAGGATGAAGCCTCTTCGATGTGTCTTTAACAGCCACAGAGAAATGTAACAAACGTCCTGTGGTGCGTTGCTTCTGTCTGCCTCTGAAACATCAGGGAGACTGTGGAGTAAAAAGAGGGAGGGATGAGAAAAGGGAGGGAAGGAATGAAGGAGGGAGAAAGGGGAAAGGGGAAGACCACAGAGGAACCTGTGGTCACTGGAATCCAGTCAAGAATGAAAACCACATCGTGGCGATCCACATACACACACACACACACACGTAGACACAGCAGGCTCATTTGAGCAGGGCTGGGTGGCTGGGTGGGGAGAAAGACAAAACCAAAGAAAGACAGAGCTACCGAGGTTTCCCACATCACATTCTGACAAAGGCTTGTATCAGACTTATACAAAAGCATGCCTCCATCATAGTGTGTGTTTTTGTGTGTGCGCTAGCCGATGCCAAACGAAACGACTACGACAACTGCAGAACAACTACCAAACAGCTATAATGACTACACTGCAATGACAGCCATGACAACCAGTAACGGAAAAGTAATAAAAGTTGAGACCAAATTCTTCTGTGTGCTGCCCTTAATGTCCATCAACAATCGGCTAACACTGCTGAGAGGTAGTTAAAGGGTAAGTGCACATGTTTTTAGGCCCTTCAAGACTGACATAACGACATGAACACTGAAAGCTGCTCTCAGTGTTTCGGCTGGACCACACAGAAATCCCTTCCTAAAGCGATTTCTTTCCAACTGATGGGGAGCAAAAGTCACAGTCCAGCAGCAAACAATAACCTTTCAGTGTCCATATGGACATACCAGAATTGTTTCAAGATGAGACGTTTTTTTTTTAAAAAAATGTGTACTTATCCTTTAAGCTTCTGTTAAAGCTTTCTACAGGCCGACTTATGTAAGGCTTTTACTGTAAAGCAGCTTCATGCCTTCAGCGACTACTAAATTTGTGCTGCATGAAAGCAGGTCTACATAAAGATTTGGACAATTTTTGACCTTTTGTTTTTTTGTTTTTTGTCCAAAAGTCAGTTTTAATTCTGCAGGGAGGAATTGTACAGGAAGAGACAGCGACCATGAGCTGGACGGAAAGCACAGAAGTCTCTTAATTCAAAGATCAGACTTTTAACACTAACTCTATCTTTACCGTGCTGGTACCCCAACCACATGAAAACATGGCACGTGAGGGGTGTGTGCATTATGACAAAAAAAATAACTAAAACACTACCATCAAGTGGCCCAAATAGTGAATACGTTCCCTCTCTCAGTCAGTTTCAATAAACACGCAGCTTTAGGGGTTGTTTTAATGAGTATAATTACAGAACTTAAATGGTAGTTAACCCTAATAACTGCTGTCCGATCAACACACTGAGAAAGCCGTCACAGCCCTAACGACTGACTATTGTGTTTACCCCCACACACCAATGAAATCAATGGAAACAGTTACAACATTATAAACAACCACATGACTTCTTGCAAAACTTAAGTGTGGGTACTAAAGCACGTTGCTCTGGATCCTGGTGTCCTCCACAAACACTTTTAAAAAGTGTCTTCCTGCTCACACAAAGCAAGCATCTCCACCAATAATTAAAAATTGAGCTGGCACGACAACTTTGTTTTTGAAACGAAGAATTTGTCAAACACAATCCTACCGAATAACATTCATATTCTTAATGTTCTGCGTGCAATGTTGACCACATGAAAAATATGTAAACACTTTACATCGTATCCAGAGGACACACAGTAGAACTGCAAGACTTCAGAGAGCTGCAGGAGCCCCCATCCCCTCCAGTCTGCATGAACACACACCATTAATCACTCTGTGTGTGTGTGTGTGTGTGTGTGTGTGTGTGTGTGTGTGGTCTCACAGTTGAAGGGCAATGATTACAGTGACTTCAGAAGGAGCAATTTACTTTTCATAACAACCTTCACAGACACACACACACACACACACACAATTTAATCAACACCAATCACACTACAGAAGTTAGTTAGTGAGCCTGAAGCAGTAAATGATAGACCTCTTTTCATTCTTTTCATTGCAACACACACACACAGCCACTTCCTCTGTAATTGGTCTGTTTATCCCTGCTCTAGTGTTTCATGACTGTAGCCTCGACATGATGCAGGCATCTCTCTCTCTCTCTCTCACACTCACATAGATGCAAGCAATCACACACACACACACACACACACACACACATCCCTCTGGACACAAATCAAAGGAACTTTAAACTTTCCCAAAACTGGTCAAACTATGCCAGTTGTGCCGTCTTGTTGTCTACGGCACAGTTTCCATTGAGGAATTTTACCTTTTTTAGACCTGAATTCACCTGAAAACCGATCCATGTTTTCATTTCGTCACGTCCTCACTACTGGAACTCCCTTAAACCCAGTAAATCCAGTAAGATGTACACCTGAATTACCCAGCAGGGTGGGGAGATGATCTTAGTCAGAAGAGGGTTGACAGGAGCAACTGAGGGGAGCTTATATAACACTGATGCAGACCATTAGGTTAAGTAATTTATGTGCTTTATATCAGAGTATCTAGAACTTTAAAATACATCACTGTCAAATTCTTCATGAGAGCAACATTTAGCTTTAACATCACAATTACAAGCTTCTCATAATTTGATATTGATATTTCATATAAGAAGGAAAGTTATTAAGAGCTACTAAATGGGCCCTGTTATTAACTGAATCCATTCAAGTTTGTTTCCTTTCATTAATTTAAAGTTGCAGTGCATAAACTCATTGTATGCATACATCCTGACAAACTATATTTAGATTTGAAATGTGAATGTAAGTTTATCTTCACTCCCTTGCAAATAGACTCAGTCAAAGAACAGCCACCTCAGAGCAGCAAATTCAAAGCAGTGTCCTTAAGCTACACCACTGCGTTCAAAAACTCTGCCACCATTTCTGTGGCACCAAGACTTTGTGTCCTCACTGTGTGCTGTCTGAGCTGTCAGATCCACGCTACACTTCAGTCTCCACAGATTCTCTGAGTCAGCCTTACTTAACCTGCTCCAACTGCTCTGCGGCACAAACTTCACCTGGTACGACCCACGGCACTGACACACACACACACACACACACACACTCAGAGGGAGAGATGTGTCTGTGTCTTAATGTCCTACCATCTCAGAATTGTCTGCAGCAGAGAAGTGGCTGTCGCAGTCGGCTCCTTCAAAGTGAACGGTCCAGGTACCAGGCGAACGAGGGTGAGGTACTAACCTACAAAAACCTGGTACAGGAAACACACGTGCACAGTCAAGTCATGGTTTTAATTCTGTGTGTAGAAAACACAACCTCTGGAACAGAGCGAGCTGCTCTCCTCCCTGAAACAACTGTGAGGTAAACACACAAATAAAAACTTCTAGTCCAGTTGTTTGCTAATGCATGATGCAAATTTAAAGAAAAAAAAACCAGACTAAAAGCAGATGGAGCTCAAATTAAACAAAAGCGTCCATCCTGAAATATTTAAACATGTAAAGTGCTGAAGGTCCCACCCAGACATGTTTTAAGGCATAAAACATTATTCATTCTTTTGATTCCTAAATCTCCGTCTGCTTCGGGGCGACCTCACCTCTCTGCAGCAGCGGCTCCAGGAAGTCCTGCAGCCCGTTGGGGAGGCTGCGCACCACATCGCAGGAGTAGCCGTCCTCAGGAAGGAGGAAGGGCAGCTGGAGGTCTGGATCCTCCACCAGCTGAACCTCTCTCCCATCACTCCTCGCCAGTTCATCTGCTGTGTTTTCAGCCACCGCCACCACATGGTCTATCAGCTCCTGTGCGCAAACAGAAGCAGCACACGTCAGACAGCCTGAAAAGGCTCACAGGCTGCTTTGTTACACCTAAAGCTCCAGGTATAAACATGGCTTTTACAAAAGATGCTACACATCTCAGGTCGGTGCAATTGTCTTACAGGTGGGATGTAAGGCTCGTCAGGAGCACAATGGTAGTTGGTCATGAGGGCGTGGAGCTGCAGAGAGTTGAGCTTAAAGCAGGTGTTGTGGATGTTCTGCACATCTTGCATGGAGTATTTGTCCATGGTCAGCAGGGTGGTGGCCTGGAGAACACGAACACACACACACACTTAAGATTTGTTTTTTTAATCTTTCGTATCTTTGTATCCTGTTGTTATCAAAAAGAAACAATGTGAAGACAATACTTTTGGCTCTGGGAAATTGTAACACTTTGTGGCATTTTATGGACTATAAGAGAAATATGTAAGGAAAATAACTGTCAGTTGCAGATCTATTTGTGCATGTATCAAATAAACCTTCGAAACCTTGAATCCACCCACACCAGCATGAAAACTGGCTTCCAAATGTTCTTTAACATAAAAGACTCACAGATCTGAAAAGGCGAGGCGGTGTTGTGTTTCCATGCACCAATTAAAATTGAACAATACGATAATCAGAATCTGACGACAGCTGTCGGCCTGCTTGCTTATACAGGGAGACAGCTGCACCAGCTAAATCTGTTCAAAACAAGACTCAACAGAAAGTGAATTTCCATTTGTTCTTGCTGAAACAACTCGTCAAACACCACAAACAGTAAAACCTTCATCAAATGAAAACACTCTTACCTGTACAATGCGACTGAGGTGGCAGTCGGCAGCGAGCTCCAGACCCTGTTTCTCCGCCCAGGCCTCGATGTGGCTGAGCTGCTGCCGCAGGATGGCCCCCCAGTAGTGACAGCACAGGCCCGAATCTGCATCTGTCACCAGCTTGTTGAAGAGCCACATGTTGATGAAGTGGAAGAGCTGCGAGAAGAGCTGAATGGTGAGGGCGGCATTGACCCGACACCGCCGCAGTAACGACATCGCCCCCGTCAGGGTGTGCAGGACGTCCTCTGCAAAGACAAGGAGCAAGAGACGTAACTCGCATCTGTCCTCAGGAGATTCAGTTTTAGAAAATAAAGGAAGCATCAATACTTTGGATGTTTAGGGGATCAAACAAACTGTATGCTCAACGGCAGGCTGAAAGAATTTTTAAAACGCTGCCAACCATTAATTTAGTTTTATGAGAGTACGGCCAGCTGAAATAGCCTGTGATTGGAAGACTTAAAATGCACAGCTATGTGTCACTGGCATGTTTCATAATAAAAACATTTAAAGCAGAGACATGTGAGGCTGAAAACCACTCTCTCTCGCCCCCTTCACGCCAGAGCTATTGCCATTTCACAAGGCAGGAATCCAAAGTTTAAAACATGTGCAAAGCCACTGATATGAGTGTTCATGTCACAGAGGTTTGGCCAGATATTACAAATTTTGCCTCGAAGGCAGGGTTAGGCACTGGACTGTTTCTCTCCCAAGGCAGTGCAAAATAAGCCAAGGGATCAGGAAATAATTACTTCAGTAAAAAAATATATTTTCTTTGTGATATATTTGAAAGTTTAACCTCTCCAAACAAATCTGATATGTACAATCTTAAGTAGACACACCTTCATTTAAAGGGGTCTTAAACCAAAAAAGATGGGAACGGCTGCTCGAGAAGGTCGCTTGGGTGCGGCATCTCTTTGCGTGTGTTTGTATATTACCGATCTTGGGTCTCTGTGGATTATGTTCCTCAGGGTCATCCAGGAAGGCAGGCATGTAGTTGTTCAGATCAGCCTGGAGACAGTGGACCAGGTACCTGCATCCACACATTAGGGCTTATTAAAGACAAAAACTTGGACAACAACACATGGACATCAATGAGTTTCCACCGAGGTTTCCTTGTTGTGATACGGTGGTTAATGTTGTGCTTTTGCTCTTGATTCATTTGTAAGATCACAAAAATAAACTTAATTTGGGTTTTCAGCTCATTTAACATATTTCCTGCCTTTCTCAGAAGACTCAATCAAATTCCCTGACTCTTCCTGACTGGAATACATCTACAAAACTGCCAGGATGTTCCAGGACACCAGCCCCACACATTCACACAACCACACACACACACTGACTTGAAAGCCATCTGAACCAGATGGGCGAGGATGTCCTGGGCATCCAGCGTGATGCGGTTCAGGTCTCGGTCCTGCTTGATGAAGTTGAGCAGCTCTGAGGCGTTGGCCATCCAGAAAGCCAGCGCTCCTGCGATGTTCTTCTGCTTCTGTAACGTACCAATCACAGCCACACACAAAGGAAAAAAAACACATACGGAGGAAGTTGTTAGAGCAGAGGGACGAAGGACAGACTGGAGCGTTAAAATGAAGGTAGTAAAGGGGTTTCTGTTTGAGTGGCAGCCAGAAGGAGCAGTTGTTACTTTAGGGATAGACTCATGCCCCACCCGCCCACCCCTCCCTCCCTCTCAGCCAACCCTGTGCAGGGAGGAAGAGTGGTCATCACTGTCACTTCAGAGAAGAGGCTCAATCGGAGTGTCTTCTGTGCTTGATTTCTTCATGTCTTCTCAAAGCCAGTCTTACAGAATCGACATTAAGAGTTTCCCCTCACAGAGACATTAGTGACCACTTGATTCCCCTCTCAGACAACTCTATTTATCAGGTCACCAGACGCAGCTTCCTCCTCCAACCAGTTGGATGTACATTTTAACAACAGTGTTCAGACTGTAGACTTACATTATGGACTGGATGTGTTCACACTGCAAGCAGCAGGATCAACAAGTGACTCAAAGTCAGTTCATTGACAATAGATCACGATGATATACAGGGGTCAACTGAGGTCAAATTGAAATGTTTCTTGATGAGCAATGTGCAAAATGATCTGTCCTTGGTACATTTCTGATATCTTTTCATTCACGTCACTTTTCTTGCCAGGAGTTACTATTCTCATGTCTGTTCATTAAATATAAATCAGCAGTCAGTTAATTTAGCTTAGCATGGCCTAGCAAGACTGTAACTGCAAGGTGGTGTCACAGCATGATGCGGCGTGAAAAGCAGTGACTTCAAGTGCATATCAGATAGTCAGATTTAACATGACAAACAGTTGCTCCATTTCTAGTTTTTAAACTAACAAGCTCAGCTTAGCTGACTTAACAGCTGACTCCAGCTGCATACGGCCCTAACAGCAGTATCGATCATCTCGTCCATCTCTTAGTGAGAAAACAAATGGGGTATTATACCAAAATACAGTATTTCTTTAGCCTATGAAAATTCAGCATTTTAAATTGCAATATAAAGGCTCTAGAAACACATTCTGAGGGTTTTGTAACTCTTAAAGTAACCAAAGCCTTTAAAGTCACTCATCAGCCAAACAGCTTGCAGAGGGAGCAACACACTAAACCAGGATAATAATATCGGAGCATAATTAATGGCATAATTATCTCAAACAGCCAGCACTGAGCACATGCAATGACATTTTTGCCAACGCTCAGTATCTGCTCCACATGTGAGTCTACAGTCTGAAGGACAGCCTTCGAGTCCTGAGATCAACAGGGAGGGCGGAGCTCGGGGTCTGAGGAGCTGATTGGTTAATGTCCCAGATGTCCCAAGTCAGAGAGGGAGGAACGTGCGAAGATCGCTCTCCAGCACTCATCTATCCCAGCCTTGAAAAACGTAACACAAATTAAACAAAACAAACAAGGAAAAAAAAGAAAACAAAACCCTTCATTCAGAACAGCCAGAGAATGAGAGATGGAGCCAAGTGCAATCCAACATGAGATGTGACGACAAAACGTTTAAAACACAGACGGGTGGTTGAACGTATGAAATTCCAAACAGACAAATGAAGCAGGGGAGGTTGGAGGAGGCAGGAGCGGCGCGACTCGTCTCTCATCCACACTGCTGAGTAGGAAGCAAGACGTGATGTCACACAAAATGGATGCCAGAATTAATGATGGAGCAATGATGGGGAAAGAGTGGTTGCTTTGGTTTCACTCTGTTTTTGGTTTTTTATTTAGTTTTTTGGTTTTTTAGTACCAGGCAGGTCCAGGAAGCTGAATGGAATTAGTTGGGTTGATGTTGCTGTTGTTGCTTAGTTTTCCAGCTGTGGGAGGACGCGTTATTATGGCTTTATTTAACATATCTGTTAGAACGGAGAAAAAGAAGCAGCAGCAACAATGAAGGGCTGGTCAAAAAAGCAGACAGAGAGCAATAAAGAGAGAAGAGTAGGATGTACAGATGAGCTGAGAGGCAGAGAAGGTGGCCAAGAGGTTGATGAGGGCGAGCGACATGATTTTACATTAAAAAAAAGGTTAACATGGTTCAGATCTGCCTTCAGACATCTGAACTTATGACAGATGAAAACTATACAACAACAGCTTTTGTCCTGTAACCAGGAAGCTCAGTGTGGTTTACGCTGCCTTCAAGTGCTTCTGCAAATATCAGAAAAAAGACTAACAGGAATCAGTCGACAAGGTTTGGATGATCACCGATTACTGAGTCACCAGGACTTCGTGTTTAAAACACAAAGAAAATCAAAAGTCATGTCATTGGTGAAATGATGTTGTTAACATTATTATCCAAGTCATCTGTCATCCAATGAAAATGTTTGCATATTGCTAGAATTTTTACATATTTAGATTTTTTATTTTTCTTTTAAGTATTATTCAAAACATAATTTCTGCTTTGAAAAATATCCTGTTGTCATTTTGACCTGGCGCATTTGCATTTCCAACTGGTGTTTTGTGATGTTTTCTATGTGTAGGGCTGCAACTAACATTTATTTTTGATATCAGTGAACCTACTTGGCATATTTTATCCATGTCGCCCACACCAAGACAAAGAGAGAGACAGAAGGAGAGAGAGAAAGAGTGAGGTAGGGAGGTAGACGAGTCTGTAGCAGCCGTATCATGGTGTGCCATTGTGCTATCCTACCTGATCCCCTTCAGGAATCTCCTGGATGGAAGGAGGAGGAGGGGGAGGAAGAGGAGGAGGAAGAGGAGGAGGAGGAGGACACGTTCACAGGACAGAGAGAAAACACGTCAACAGCTACAGTATGGACACAGCCATGTAAGACACACACACATAAACTTTGACACACACGTGCTCATGGTTTACAATGTAAAGCCACCTTGAATCAGTTAAAGAGCTTAAGTGAGGGAGGTCAACTGAAAACCACATCTGGTCAACAAAACCTTTTAGGGTGTCTGAAAGTTATCAAGTTCAGGTTAAGGCTTTTAGAGATCTCTGGAATGCTGGCTTTGATTTCATTTTTATCACCGAAACAAGCAATCAACAACAGCGCTGCTATACTTTCAAAAATGAACTGATGAAATGAAATCTAACTTGATTTAAGACCACACAAAGTCTCTTTTTCTGAAGTTTCACATCAACATTGTACAGGTTTAGAGCGAGTTCGAGAGACATACTTTCATAAACTAAAGCTCATTCATATTTTAACTTCACATTGACAACCACAAGAATAAAGTCAGGCTCTGCACTTCATCACACAGTGTGCATCACAGTCAAGTCGATGAGAAATCTGTTTGCTCTACAGCAGAAAACAGGAAGAAATGTGGGAAATTTGGCTTTACTTTCCTGTTTTCGAGAGGTTAACACCCTCTTTGTGGAAACGAGCAGTGGAGTTTATGGGAAATGTGTTCTGAGTGTGCAAAACGACAAAAATGGTGCAAAACAGAAGCGGTCCGGGTTGACCTCGTTCAAGATGGAACACTTGGTCTACAAAAACACATGCTCAGGTTTAAAAAGGCCACGGGTTATCACTTTAGTGAAACACATAAAGTAATGCAGTTAAGGCATTTAACATACGGGACATGAGACACCAGAGGAAGACAAGTCTGTCTCCACAAATCAACACAGTAAAGCAGGTCATACTCATGCAGACTCCAGATTTAGTTTCCAGGTTCTCAATATCCCAGACATGCTCCAACAGCAACACTACTGTTAGTTAAGTGTCTGCTTAAAACGTGGTCATAGAAAAATGCCCACACAGGACACGAACCCACTGTTGCAGATTATAAGCCTATCAGATTTAGGAAGGTTGAACGTTCCCAAATTCCTCAGAAGCTAAAGATATTTCCCCGAAACTATAAAAGTGAAATCCTACTACGCACAGACTGAAATAGATTAAGTCTTACAATCCATTGTGTGTGCGTGTGTGTGTGTGTGTGTGTGTGTGAGAGAGAGAGAGACTTGTGTTTTCTTTCATAACTTCACTGCATACCAACGGCAATGAATAGCTGGCTGCGAGCAAAACAAATAAAGGTGAATGGCACTAATAAAAGCAGAAATGTCATTTGAGTTTTACTGAGCCTTAGTAAGGAAGGCCTTCACAAATACCTAAAGTGTGTGTGTGATTCCCCCCTCCTCCCCAACATTAGACTTCATGCTAATGCTGTCAGGAAACACTATGTTAAATGGGGCTGGGTATCGAGCTTTAACTCTTTTTACACAGCAAACAAAGTGTATTCAAAACTGTAAGAGAGGAGATTAAGATACAAAATTTGTCATCACACCCAATTTCGCCAGTTTTTCCTGTGAAATGTGTGTGTTCAGGGTTTAAGATCATTGCCTCAAAACTCAGAACAGCACCAGTATTCAAAACTTTAGAACGATCTGTAGCTCGGCTGATCAGCAGCAGCACCACGCTAGCTGTGGTTAGTATGGACTGTGTTGCCTCGGAGCAGGCGTGACAACACGAGCGTTCAACACCGACAGGCAGACGGACGTGAGACAAAAGCACAGGCTGGAATAACAGAAGTAACCGTGAAGAAAAGGCTGTGAAAAACAAACACTTACAAGTACACAAGTGTAGTAGTTTGTAAGAATGCGGTAAATGGGGAGGAATTAAACTTAACATTGTACATTTCAAACATCTCTCACGCAGGGATGTAAGTTTGGAACAGCAGCGTTATGAAGGAGTGCGGCCAAACTGACAGCAGCACAAATTATTCAACAAGATCGTGTTCAGTATGACAGTACAGACGATAAAAAGCCAGTGGAGCGGTAGCGTAAGGTGGTGGTACTGACCTGGATGACTCCCTCCATCATGCTCACCATCTTGTTGACGATGGCGATGACCTTGTGCGTCCTCTCAGACGGCGACATGTCGGGCCGGTAAGATGGCGACAGGACATAGCGGCAGGCCATGTACAGGACATAAGTGGGTGAGAGTTTGAAGTGAACCGTGGAGCTGTTGGTGTAGTTGATGATGGCTGACAGGAAGGTGTCTTCAGCTGGATGGAAAGAATCAGATCTTCAAACCACAAAACGCCGAGACAACAAAAAAGAAAAAAAATCAACCTAATCTAATCTACCTTCATAGTGCTTCATAGTGATTTACATTTTTTTCTCATCTGAAGAAAATCGTGGATTTGGAGATTCTTGTCATTTTGTGTCTAATAATCCCTCAAAATCATGAATCAATACTCAAACTTGCTGGATTATATCTCATTCTCAAACAACACGCTTCCCACCACTAATGCTGTTACAACTACTGTTCTGTTACTTCTCTACTTTCTGAAAACTACTGCCACTTGCACTTGAGAAGTTCCACAATACACATGAAATTAGACTGCATTATACTTCATTTATCACACCAAAGATCGCTGACACCGACTGGCTTGTTGAGCTGCGACAAGCAGTTTGTATAATTCACTTTGGTGGTCGGCTTGTCACAGAAGCACCAATAAAACCACTCTGAGCCAGACTGTGGTATCAGTTTCTTTGAGTTCAGCTCGAAAGAAACAAACTGCTTGCAGCTGCTCTGCGATAACTCCCCCTATGACAGCACAGGCAGCATCCAGATTTGTCCCAAACTCTGCCTGCCTCTTAGAACATATGGTTTCCCCTGCTGCATTGTGGGTACGGGAATCTCCAACCGAATTCTGTGACCAATCAAAATCCTCCTTCGGCTGGTAAAACAGATGATCTCACATTATGTCAAATATATACTCATCACACACACGCACAGACAGACAGACACGCCTAAGGCCGAGTGCGGGAAAGTCAATAAACAGAAGTGTTAGGAAGACAAAGCAAACAGCTAGAAGAGATCTGAGCTGCAAATAAAGTGTGGGAAACATCATGTGTCAGAAAAAGTCGCTTTTTATGGCCACATGGAACTAATTTACAAACATTTTAACAACTGAAACCAACCTATTCTAATTAAATTTATCGAGTAAAGGGAAAAGACATCACAACTAGCTTGTCAATCTTTGATATTAACCCTTCCCTGTTTTCACCTAATCAGGGGGGAAACACATGTGAGTCAAACTCTGTGTGATCTGACCAAACCATTGGCTGCTACTAAGTTAGGATTTTTCATCATCCGGTCAGACAGGAAGGAGGAGAAGACATTTTCTGTCTTTTTATTGGCCAATAAAAACGTCAGCAAAAAAAATTTACAGTACAAACGCAGTGAGGATGAACTGACTAATCAGTATCAAATGTACTAAAGCTACAGCTGAACGGGTGATACTGGAAACAGACAAGTTATAATATAAAGCACAAGCAGAACATCAGTCCATTTCCTGTGATCTGATACATGAGAGCCCAGATACCAGACAACCTATTTCCTTCCAGGTTGTGTGTTCTCTCTGTCCAAAACTAGATGTTTTCTATATTTCTCATCTTTATCATCTTCTTCTTCTGCTCCCTTTTATCATCTCTAAACAATCGTCAATTAACTGTTATCTTGATGCAATTAGAGGAAACAAAGCTTGTAGGCTTTGATCCAGCTGATTTTCTGCCAAATATGACATTATGTAATGCAGAGGAAGAGACCAGATGTGTGTTTTCTCTCTGTTCTCTCTCCTATGAGATATTTATTGAATGCGACTGCTGCTGCTAATCAGTCCAGCGCATTCTAAGGACAATGAGGAGGGTTCAATAGTTTCCAGCTATTGACTGTTTCACTAACACAGCGAGGGGAATGGAGAGGGGCGGAAAGAGACGCACTGATACTCACAGTTGTCTCTGAACTCGATGCCAGCTGGCAGAGTCAACTCTGCTCTGTCCGCTGGGATGTCCTGAGACCTGACAAGACAAAAAGGACACCATGAGAACTGAAGATAACGCCGCATGAGGAGGGAAGACTGAGGGAACACGAAGCAAGCGAGAGGACCAGACGAGACAGGATTAAAAATGAGGACATAGGAGAAGAGGACAGGAAGCGCGAGGACGATGAGGAGAGTGTGTTTCTGACCTGCTGTCCTGCTGCTGCTCTCCTCTGATCATGGGTTTCACCATCCCTCTCTCCATCTCCAGCTTTCCTGAGCTCTGCACACACAGAACACACAGTGTCAAGCAGCGGACACAATTCAGTACCAAACATACAACAACTAAAATCAGCCTACGTGGATCACGGATGTCCTGCACCAAATCTGATCAAGGTGTCTTGTGTTATTTTCCTTTTTAGGGTGGTGCGTGGAACAGAGAGGGATTGATTTATTTTACAATCAGAGATGTATCAGTCCACTTTTTCTCGCCCAATACCAAACCCCAGCTTGAAAATCCAATGCCAGCAATTTCTTCTTTTGGTCCAAACTCAATAAGGTCAGTTCTGGCACCAATACCAATCCAGCATGCATCCCAACTTTGGCAAGTAAAGTATTTTTAACACAGCAACATGTGCCAATGCTGAATAGAATATAAATACAGTAAATATCAAATATTGTGTGTGTGTTACCTTGCTGGTAGGCAGAGCAGCTCCACTGTGGACGTCTCCGTGAAGGTCGAAGGTGGTTTCGGGTACGCTGCTGCAGACACAGACATGCAGATTTAAGAACTGTGCTCGCCACAGCTGACTTTTCATCACTGACATCGACAAGAGCTCAGACTTAATCCAGACTCACACACACACACTTATCCAATCCATCGTTGGGAGGAGAGAGCTGGGTTAGACAGGCAGTAAATGAATCACTCACTAATACATGCAGACAGATAGTTTGCTTTACACACACGCCCAAACACACTTACATAAGAGTCTAATTAGATATAAAGAATCCATGCCAGGAGTCCTGACAGAGCACTGTTTGCACTTGTACTTTGTGTGTTTGTGTGTGTGTATGTGTGTGTGTTTGAGTAAAGGTCATCGAGTGTGACAGCAGTCAGGTTTTAGAGGTGCCCCACATGACAGCAGGGCATCAATATCAAATAAACTGCACAACACTAAACACAGCAAGCATTCATGCTGTGTGTGTCACTGACAGCCAGATCTTTGTTGTGTAGCTCCAGCAGCCAAAGTGGGTTAAACTGTTAACAGCATGAGTATGGTTAACATGGATGGTGAAATATGACTGATTTTCTATCTTAAACTACGTGTCCAGAATTAGTTATTTGCCAAGATTTTCAGTTAGAAGTTGATCAAAGTTAACAGACTACAGATGAGGCTTCTCTGGCTTTGTTTACTCTAAAGCAGCTAAAGTTCAACCTGATGCTTTCAGCCATCTTATTCATTGATATATCTGTTGTTGATATGGGAAACAAAAGTTTCTGAAAAGCTCATGCGATGTGATCTCAGGAACTGGACTATCATGTAATCGATTTGCAATCAATCGACATGCCACATGTGCAAATGGCCAGTTGTTTTTTGATCTCTCTTAATGTCATTTAACCAGAAACATATCTATCTTAAAAAATAAGAACAGATGAAATAACAAAATCTCTTCAACGATGATGAAAAAAAAAAAAACAACCAAAAAACGCATATGCCAAAGATAACGGGAAAACTGAAGCTTTAAAGTGGCAGCCCCAAGTGTACTTCAGAATATGCGGATAACATTTAATTTATAACAGCCAAGATTCCAAGAGAAGCTAGCAATGCAAAATCAAAACAAACCTGGTGCCGGACTAAGCCTCAATTCCAGACTTCCGGTATGTTCTCCCTTCTTTCACGCTCTTCTCCACACTGACCAATGTGAAATACTTGTTAAGAGGCAGAGATTAAAGTTCTGAACACTCACATGCTGCAACATCATCCACTCCACTGCCAGAACCTGGTGCCAAATGGCTCTGATGTTAAAAATCAGCAGACGTGCCAAAACTGCGGCTCTAATCGTTTTAAACATCATGATGCGCCTCCAGCTCAAATGACCGAGGTATCCTTGTAAGTTTGTACAGCAGAACCATTGGAGAGCAGCCCAGAAAACCACAGGGATCCACATCCACAACATCAAGCTTGTATTCCAGACTGAGGTGACATTAAGCTGCAAAAAATGACAGCTGGTGTTAATGTAACTCAGCCAGATGTTAGAGACAACTCAATTGCTTTCATTTATCGTTCCCTCTGTCTTGTAACAGGTGTGGGTTAGAGCTTTCGAAGGGGGCACATTATGGAGTCACCTATAAGTCATTCAGCACCGCCAGGGATCAATATTCATGGAAATCGCTACCACAAAAGTCACACCTCAAGACCTAGTAACATCGCAGAGGAAAGGCAGGTAGGCCAGTGTTGTGAATGAAAGCAATGCAGAAACAAGCACGGCCATCTGGCGAAGGCTCTTCCATGTGGATCAAGCAAACCAATCACAAGACTCCTGTGATGATATATTTGAATCCACGACTGCTTTGACGATTCCTTAGGATTTGATGCCGCAATACGAGGTGTTCTGTGAGCAAACACTGTACTGGAGCTTCATCTACTGCGGCGTTGCCATGGCACATGTGAAAAAGCACAAAACAACAATGTTCCTGAACGCAGTTGCATGTGTTAAACAGTCAAAATCAATACTGGTGCCTGAAGGGTTATCCTATTAATTCACTGTGAGCTGTATATGACAGAGGAGTGTCAACATGAAACTGAAGACCTGAGTCGACTGAATATTAAACATAAGCAGTATTTTATTCCTTAAGACAAAAATGGAAGGACAGGGTTTTGGCTCACAGCACGAGGACCCTGCAGGTTTTCATTCCAGCTCACTTGGTTGATCACATTTCGCTCTGTGGTTGTAGGTGATAATCAGAATCACCTGACAGGAGTCTTTGGAAGACAAAACTGTACCAGAGACTCTCAAAGCGTGAGACGAGCAAAGTGCACAAGCCCTGCGGGATTCCTGCACCACATCTGAATATATGATTAACCAGCATCACTGTTCCATCTGTGAGTGAATCAGTGACACCACACCGAGGAGTCTTATGTGTGTATTCAACCAGTGTGCAAAGCCAACAAATAAACACACAAAAAAAAACAAACTATTGCACTGTTGCTGGAATAACTAAAAAAGTGTCATGGATAAAATGTACCTTTAACTTTACAGTTATCTACTTTCTTCTGTTCCAATTACTTTACCAAAATGTTCACTTTGTTCTTATAAAGACAAATCTGGCACTCTTTCATTGACTTTAAATATGTTCAGCTACTTAAGTCAACTTTAGAAACACACAAAGTTACATGGTGGACCTTAAAAAAAACTCCACGAGACCAGCTTTTCAAGAAAAACCAGAAAGTCTAACTTCTAACCTTGAATCGTTTGAAAGAAGTGATTCATGCAGAAAAACACACACACGCAGCATGAGTTACAGTGTTGCTTACTTACACACCTCTCTTCCTTTCTCGCAGTGTTAGTCATCCATTGAGTTATACGAGGGACATTTATTTCAAACTGAAAACCTATTTTTCTTGTCCTGCGCTAGTCCCTAAAACAGCTCCTCTTATCTGGTGTGCTCCCCTCTTTCTGTCGCTTGTTAGTGCATGGAGAGACAGCGAGCAGGAGGCCACACCCAACACCATGTTGATCAGATTAGAGGGCAGCCTGCCTGCCATAACCCTAGACCTCCGCTCTTCCTCTCCTCTCATTTCCCCCATTCGCTCCATCCGTCCAACCCCAGACTTCCCTCCTCCCCCATTTTCTTTCCCTTCATCTCTCGCTCTGCCTGCCAACTGCAAACCTCATTCTCTCATCCCTTCACAGGAAGATTAAGAGGAAAAAGAAAGTAAAGGACAAGAGTTAGAGAGAGAGAGAGAGAGAGAGAGAGACACGGGAAGAACCAGGAGTGTCAGTGTAGAGGTGAACACTTTCCCTCCACACAGATGGATACAAACAACCCTCTAACTCACCCGGATTTGTGTCGGCTCCTCATCATGGCAGTTGGTTCTCTCTTCCCTCCCTGGTCGAACATCGGGTCCACAAACTTAAAAACGTGTGCAGAGCCAAACTGTAGGGTAGAGCCCGAACGCAACACCGTCGTCTCCGTAACCCGCTGGCCGTCAACAAAAGTGTCTGCGTCGGGACCGTGGGGCGTCACAGTCACCATACCTTCGCTGTGCATGAGGTTGCAGTGGTGGGGAAGGATCCCCGGACCGAGCAGCTGGACAACAACAGCAGATACATCAGCAAAAAATCCACGTGCACATTTCATCAGGCTGCAGATTCACTTAAAAGTCTAACTGAAATTCAAGTTTGTTTTTGCCACAAAAAAAAAATATATCAAAAATCTTTGGCTTTTGTTTTGTACTTATTTGGCTAAAAACTACCAAAAGGTTTAAAATTTAAAGTCATGCCGCACATTTAATGTTTTATATAAACAGATGTCTGAAATCACAAAAGATATATCAATAAAGCTAAGTTGGCTTGGTTTAAAAAAAGGGAGGGAACAAAACCCATAAAGTCACGTTCACCGTGAAATCTCCTAGCAACACCCAAATCTGAAGGTACCATTTCCACACATACATCCAAAATCTGTCATGTCCTCTTTGAAAAATGGAAGTTTAAACGTCAAAAGGTTAAATTTCCTTCTTTCTAACTTCTGATTCCAGTGTGATTTTGGAATAAGAATGAGTGTGTCAGTGATGAAGGTACCTGGATGGCTCCGTCCTCTGTGCAGTCTGAGCCGACCTCGGTGATGCTGTGCTGAAGACGGTACAGCTTTGGTTTGTCCCGTGAGTCGGATCCGTCTACACACGCACAAACACACACGAACGCTCACATTTAGCACCGAGAGGATGGACGAGGGGGGGGTTCCTCACAACAAATTCAAAACAAGAAGTGCTGTAGTGTACACGTTCAACCTCACATTCATATCGACTGTCCACACAAAGCTGACAAGCATGGAATCCATCAATCACTTCAACTGGAAAAAGTCAGTACAAATTACAGTGCAGTGAAGTGTATTCTACTAATGTGGTATAAAATGCAGGTGGATAATGGGGCTGCAGAGCAATTATTTATTATTAGTAAACAGGATTTTAGTAAAAAGCAAAGCGTATTAGTTCACTAAAGAAAAAGGGGAAACACTGGCTGCTCTGGGGAAAAAAAAGATTCTGGGACAAATGAATGGGTATCAGAAAAACCACAGGACAACCTTCCAAAAATAATGCAGAAAAAAAACATCAACAGAGTGCTAATATAACGAGGCAACCAAGCCAGCTTGGCTCTTTACAGCCACAGAGTTTTCTTCTGAATGTGGTGCATAGAGAACAAATATTATATAAGCTTTCATCAAATGGTTAAGGGATCAAATGAACAACTTTACCGTACCTGACAGTAAGAATGTTTTTGAGATGTAAAAAGAATTTCGCACTTGGTTTTTATTCTGAAACTCTGAAGCTGCATTCATTATTTTTTATTTTTTAAAGTATAATAATTTCCAAAATAGCTCTCAACAGAGTAGTTTGACTGGAAGGAAATTAACTGATGGGCTTTCTTGTCGAGTTATATGAAAAGATTAAGATCACTCTCATGTCTATCAGGGCAAAGATGAAGCTAAAGGTGGCTACAGGCATTTATTCACCTGACTCTTTGCAAGAAAGTATTTTAATTCCACAAGTTCCAATTATTCCTTTTAACTACCACATTAAAATAGTCTCCAGTCTAAATGGCCTGTAGTCCGGGTATGTAAAGCACAAGGAAACAGAACTGACTCTTTATCACTCAGTCAAAAATTTCTGGAGAGAAATCGCGACACCATAATATAAAGGAACAAAAACAAAAAACACACACTGAGAGGGGGTTGATCAGTATCAGGAGTCAGGGATCAGTGCAACTCCGACTAACAATCCCATCAGCCACTGCAACAGAAACAGAGGAGGTGTGGTGGGTCTTTACCTTCGTGGTGCCGATAGGCGTAGTAGGCATAGTGATTCCCTCGCCCTAGGCAAACAGGCAGGCAGGTGCGGAGGTAGGAGGACACATGCACAAGGCCCCACGCACACACAAACACACCATGCCATAAGAAGGTGGGAAAGAAAACAGACACATAGCAGAGGGTGAAAATGCAGCAAGGAGGAAAAATGCAGCATCACCTTGTTAACCCTATTAATTGCATGGAGGCACACACATACATACACACACACACACACACAGAATATTTCTGAGGGCCTTTCTTTGTCTACATTTATGATCCAAAGAAATGCTACTTTTATCTGAAATTAAGCCGTAACTGCTTGAACTTACATTTGTATAATTAACCTAAATAGCTGTAACACAGAGGGCTTTTATATAGCAAAATATAGCAGCCACCAGTTAATAGAACAGACTATGGTTGGAACCTGGCACCAGACACCAGCCAAAGGTGGGTGACTTTGTGTTGTAGCAGGTGAATTCGCTGAAACCAAGCCACGGTGGCACGTAAATACGAGTAGCTCAACAGAGCGGTTTGTGACAGAGCACAGATCAGGTAAACATGGGTCCTCTAACAGTAACATTAAGCTGATAACCCTGTCACATGTATGAACATGCATTCATGTGCAGCACTATCCAATAATATGACGGCCAGAACGATGCACAGCAAGGGGATCAAATACGAGCGTTAAGGAAGTAAATAATATACCATGAATGTGATTGTGTGGCTGTTGAGTAACTTTATAGCCATACAGCCAACACTTGAACATAAACCTCAAACCTCACGGGTTTTGCAGCAGATCATGATATATTATCCATCTAGTTCCACTAAGAGAAGGCAGACGTCTCTACAGCGAACATATCCACAAAAGTCCCCAACTCACATCAAAACAATCTAGATGGATCCACTGCAACAGAAAATTGTATTTTTGATGTTGGGGTGAATTTTACATAATCTTACCCGCTGTGCTGATCTTAATTAGTTATCGAGGAAGTTAAGGAACTGTCTCACACACACACACACACACACACACACACACACACACACACACACACACACACACACACACACACACACACACACACACACACACACACACACACACATTATTTAGGAGCCACCAGACCAATTCCCCATCTTGGCTGTTTTCCACAGAGAGTGACCCTTCAACCTGACAGCAGATGAAGTAGAGGTGTTAGTACATTCCTGGACCAGACCCACTGGTTCCCAAACACAATCTGAGCACTGCCATTCAAACCACTTAGGTGCATAGAAGTGTTTGGGCTACCATCAGGCCGGATAAGTTAATGGCATGAGGCAAATGACAGACAAAGCTCAAGAGAAAGGGATCAGTAGAAGGAAACAAGCTGTTAGGGTTGGATAATGTCACACTGAGCAAGACTCAGGTATGGTTCCAAAAATGGTTCTATACATTTGGGTGTTCCAACACAATTATGTCTCCATACAAGGATTTTCTATTGTCCACGAGTGCCAGCAACTTACCTTTTGCTATACTCAAATTGTCCAACCTACCTCTGTTCAGACAAAAACCCACCTTAAAAATAGCCTGATATAAATAACTGACACATGTTCATTTGAGTCTGGTCGCCACATTCGCACTTGTTCTGGTGCAGGATTTGTTGGAGAGATTTTTTAAAGTCAGTTGGACTCTGCATTGGATTGTTGGCTTAGATATTTCTGTACTTCAAGCAAAAATAATAATAATTCCTTTCAAATCTGCATTTAATAACTTTCTTACGTCATTTGACCGAGGTCAATCTCCAAATATTCCCCTCAAAATTCATTCTCTGCTGTTATCTGACAAATGGTTTCTAATGCTAGCAGCGCTACAGTTAAAAGGTGTAGCCATGAATTGGTGCCATTTAAGAAAACCTTAAACCTTAAACTAAAACCTTCTTTTGTGGCTTATAATACTGCAGTGACATCTGGTCTGATAGCTTCCAGTTTTCAGAATGGAGCTGCAGCACTTCTGAGTGTTAAATAAAAGTCAGGCAGACTATCATCCATCTCCAGTACAGATTTATAGTAATTCTTGAGCTCCTGCAGAGACTTTTATATTCTGAAGAGGAACAGAAAGCAGAACAGCTGGGATCCATAATATAGCCACATGTGATTCACTCACCTCAGCGGTGACAGGAAGACCCCCTGACCCTTGAATAACTGTTAATAATATTGTGCTGGCCACTACCTGTCATAGGAGCAGTGTTCAGAGCAGAGCTGCTATGGCCACAACTGCCAATGGATACTACAGCTAACATTATGGTGCTGTGTGCACGTGTGTGTGTGTGTGTGTTGTGGTTCTACCTGGACTCAGCTCCACCAGGTAAGGCAGTTTCTCGGGCGGCAGGGAGCTACTGCTGCTGGTGCTGCCGTCCTTTCCTCGCAGGCCCTTGTCGTCCACCTTCCTTCCCTTCCTCCCCTGATAGTCAGGGGGTCTCTTCTTCAGCTGGAACACTAGAGCTCCTGACACACGACACAGTAAGAGTTTTAGAATATTACAATGAAATGTCATATTTTTTGCCAAAAAGATGATCCGATGATAAATCATTTGGAAAGATCAGATAATTCTCGACATGTCTTTATGTATAGTCATTTCAAATCGTAAAAAAAAAAAAAATTAAAAATTAAAAAAAAGCCCAACCCAACTACCCTGCAAGAGCAAGTGAGTTGTAATGACTACAAGGCAGCATGAGGGGGTGGTAGCGACCAAAAAAAGAGAGGAACTGGAGTGTGAGACAAACATGTAAGAGAGAGAGAGAGAGAGAAAACTTGTTTCTGTGTGTATTACCTCTGTCAGCAGGCCAATCCCTGAAGATCTGCAGCGGACACTCGGCATCGTCCAGGATCACCTCCTTACCGGACTTGTCATCTTGCTGCACAGAACACAAGAAAGACTAAACATACTGAAGGTCACCAATGACAGGACCACAGCTGACCAAGATGGCCTCTCGCAGAATGTGTTACTACTCACGCGATTCACACAGACGTACTTTGAGATCCTGAGAGAATTTTAATCAATATCACAGAAAGAGAAAGAACCGAAATCTTCCTAAAGTCGGCACTGAATGTTTCCATTTCCAGAGGACCGTGTGTTCCCATTAACTGATATGATTTAAAATTCAAGATTCTTAGCCGTTGTTGGGGAATACATTTATAGTTTCTTAAGTTCCTGTGATGAGCCATTAACCAGCGTATGAACCACTGTGCTGTGTTCCCAAAGGTTTACTTTTCAGAATGACATCATGTTCTCAGGCTTCATAAATATTGCAGTTTTGTCTTATTTCTTTTACAGAATATCGCAGCTGCCCCACATATCTTCATCCCGCTGAGTCTCATCTCCGTTAACATTCCGCTCGCCCGAACATAAACACACAGGCTGACAGGCTACTAGCTGGTATAGCCGCGCTTATTTCTCATGCTCACTAACCTAATGGACTTTCCCTGTGCTTTCCTCTCATCAGCAAATTGCTACCGACCATCAACTGCGTTAGTGTGTGTGTGCGCACGCCCACATGTGTGCATGGTCTCTAGAGGGTCTTCCACTGTATTGGCTGTGGGAGGAGCTGTTTCATATGACTGGTCATAGCCAGAGTCCATCTGAGAGGATAGATATGGGATAGGATGTGGAGAGGGCAGCCAAGTTCAATGTTACGGGCACGCACACACACACCTAAAGCGAATGACACACACATACACACACAGACAGAGAGCATCTGCTGCTGCAATAGCACTCAGTCTGAAAGCAATTGAATTGCATTCCTCCCAAAGGTTTTAGTGCCAAGTAGCATTCTGTTTCAATCTGGCGGCCCAGTGAAGAGTGTGTGCATTTATATGTGTGTGTCTGCATGCGTGTTCTTGCGCACATGACCATGACCTTGTCCGTCCTCTGCAGAGGCCCTCAGAAGGATGATGGAGGTGTTTATTGATGAGATAGGAAGACAGAGGGTGTGTTTCATGGAGAACTAGGAGGGTGTAGGCAGTCAGCAGTGGGAAATGGCCGACATTATTCTCAATTTGCCAAATTATGATAAATGAGGTGATGTGAGCAAATATGAGAATACTCAGTGTGATATCTTTCAATGGTGTCCACTGCAGCTGGAAGGACTCAAAAGTCACAAAACCTCATGTTCCACAAATGTAGAAGTTAAAACCAAGTTATACTAAAACTAGTTTAACTTTTTGATGTTTTTGGTATGCAGTGTCTATTTGAGAGGATGGATGTGTTTAATGGTGAAATAAGAGGGTGGAAGAGGTGTGTGTTTAGTGGGAATTAGACGGTGAAGTAAAAGGTTGAGAGGCTGTAGTCGGATAAACGGTGTTACCCGGGCGATGCAGTACTCTCTGGGGTTCTCCTTCTCCAGGCCATACTTCTCCAACGCCTCCACCACAGCAAAGTCAGCCGTGTCTCTCGTGGAGAGCAGGATGGTCTTATATGGGATGTTGGGCTTCAGACTGTCAGCGTATATCCGCAAAGTGCCTCCTGCGGGAGAGTGCGACACACACATTTTGTCAGCCATACGGTGTGATGACAAACCACCTGCTGGTTATCTGATCATTAGCTGCTCCAATACTCAGAGAGCAAAAATATATTTGTTGCAAAGAAAATATTTTAATGTAAAAAAAAAAATTGCATTTGCTCAAAAGTTGTCCCAATATTCAGCCGTTTCACCTACGCAGTTCAGAGCACAGGACACAAAACATCAACCAAAACCAGAGAAATTAAGACTGAATCAGGATAAATGAGGCAACTCTTATACATATATAAATGTAAATAGATGACAGTTCTGTTCATGACTTGGAAACATGCTGAACTACTGAATTCATTTTCTTTTTCTTAGACTGACTGTAATGCTCATAAAATGTACCGTGCGTTCAAGTGGAGGCACACACACAACAGTGTGACTGTGATGTGTCAACTAGAAATGATCACTTTCATAAATCCCACAAGGGAGCCTTCAGCCAAACAAACAGGATTTTTAGAGGCATTACATAAAATGAGCTTGTTTAAAATAGCACTTTGTGCTGGAAGAACGTCACTGTCTAACCACAAGCCATCCCTTCCTACCGGGGGTGTGTGTGTGTGTGTGTGTGTGTGTGTGTCTACCGTATGTGGACAGCGGTTAAAGCTGTTTTTAGAGTCGGTTCAGTGGTCCATCTGTCTGTCTGGCAGAGTGATTAGGCAATGCCTGTGTCACACACCGAACCAGCCAGCATGTTTGTTTCGTTGAATCAAATGTGTACGCATGTCTTTCGGTGTTTGCAAACATGTCAGCGTGAGAGTTTCCCTCAACATATGGCCTTCTGAGGACCAGCTGATGTGAACATGATGAGGAATGACTGCAAGGGTGGGTTATATTTGACTATTTTGATTAAAAAAAACAGCTTATTTCCATATGTATCCAGTCCCTTCACTCATTACTTTGTATAAACACTACTGGTAGTGATGACAGCTACTGAGCTACCAGCTGTTTCTTCTCCTGCAGATTTCTCTCTTTGCAGATTTCTCACTGGATAAGGAGCAGCAGTGAGCTGTGATTTTTCAGGCCGCTCTGCAGATTTCCTCTTAAGGCTTGTCTTAAGCCACACAGACATTCAGACTTATTCTGCAGCCAATCCAACTCTGTTTTTAGCTGTGTGATTTGTTACAGCCGTTCGGAAAAATGAATCTCTGCATGGTGTCATATTCACCCTGGGAGCAGGTCTTTGTATTCCTCTATCATCATCCATAATGAGTTTTTCAGCAAAAGCTGCAGTGGCAGCTGTGTTGATCTGTAAGTTTACCTACAATAACTTGTACAGTGGCATCAATCTTGTCCATGTTTGTCACCATGTTGCTGCTACTTTTCCATACTAAACTAGCTAATAATATAACTAAAGTTTATCCTTTAACTAACTATGGCTACCTGAGCAGATAGAAAGATGGCTTCTCTTCTGTAAATCCCACCTGCTCAGATCATATTGGTTTGTCAAACCCACTGGCCATCAGGATGCAGACTCATGTCGAGCTACTAGGCCATAAAGGTCCGACTGGTGGTCCTTAAAACAAATCCTCTGATCTCTGCAGAGATGATCTGGAGTTCTTGTAGAGAAGCCATCGAGCTCTTCACTACTGAACGGACTCAGACCCTCTTGCCTTGGTGCCGCATCTCAACAGACAGCAGTAGAAAAAGTCTTTGCGATTTAAAACTCCTTCTACTTCATCATAAGGAAACCCATTAAGCTCCTGGGTGTGTTTCTTCACACCCTTATGTGGACCCGCAGCAATGAACTACCTCAGAACAACTGTGAACTCACCGTCCTGGTTTTCTGTCTATTAACTATGGAAGCTATGGGACTGAACTATGCATGACTGGATGATGAGAAATAAGCTGGGTTTGGCAGGGTCTGGGAAACCTACGAAGGACTAGGAAACAAGATGTGTAGAATTCAACAGATCAAACAGTTTAAGTACCCGAGTCGGGCCTCCCATCACTGCTCATGAACTCCTGCATGCGTTTCTCCAGTTTCTGCTGGCGTCTCCTCTTCATCACCACCTCTGGGTTGGAGATTGTCCTGGTGAAACTGGTCTCCGGCATGTCCTTGTAAACCTCTGCTGCCAGACGACTGTTTTCCCTAAACCGCAAAATGAAGAAAACAAATGATGAGGGAGCAGAAACAATAAGCAGAGGAAAAAAATACAAACAGAGAAACAGAAAGGTCAAAGTTTAAATTACTGTTCTTTCCTCTCCTGGAGCCTTCTGTGCTTTTCTTGGCTTTAAAAAAAAAAAAAAAAAAGATCCTCTCCAAGGACTGAGAGGATGTAAGGGCAGGACAGTAAGATGGATGACTTTGAGTGTGTGTGAGTTACCCGTCCTCCCGGCTGAGCGCCTGCTCGTCTCCATCAGGGATTCGGGCGAACTCCTTCTCCCTCTTCTTTTCTTTCTTCTTCTCCTTCTTGGACAAAGTCCTCTTGAAGTTCTGGATCACTCCATCCTTCTCCTTCTCTGGCCCGTTACTCTGACTCTTCTAGTAAGAGGAAAAGAAGAGTGAGCACAGGCTGTTAAGGGACTATGAGAGTAACCTTGCTAAGTTTAGTTTTAAGTAGTTATTTGATGCAATCATGATTGACAGCTGATCACTGCTTGTGATTGGGTCGGACGGGTGTGTGGGCGGGAACTCAATCCTATTGTTCCGTCGCTAATCACTACTGCGCGAAACTTTGGCTCCGAGTGACGCTATCAGCACAAGATGGAAGCGCTCGTATCCGTGATATTTTTGTTTCATTTTTGTAAGGTGTAAGGAAGTTGAGACATCAGGTGGTAGATGACAAAATGAATGAATGGTTGGACATGTCAGCTCACTCGTAAACCGACTGGTTGGTGGTTAAATAGCTCAACAGACAACATTAAAAGAGCAGCTTACCTTGGGAAGGATGTCGTTCTCATTCTTCAGGACAAAGCGTCCCTCTCTGTCGTCTTTGTTCCAGTTCAGCTGAACAACAAGAGGCTTCTCGTCCAAGTCCAGCTGACGCTCTTCTAACACACACACACACACACACACACACACACACACACACACACACACACACAGTGGGAGAGACACCAGTTCATCTGAGAGTCAACTGTGTCAAATTATTTTTATGCCTCTCACTGAAACATTTGTTGAATAATTTAGATTATTTCGTCTTAGTTGCGCGGGTCAACATTCTCTCGTCTCCTTCTCATTGAAAGTCTAAGGGACTCACCGCCACTGACATGGACCTCATACAGGGAGTATTTAGGCGAGGAGAGCATCCTCATGTCTGGTCTGAATTTCTCGGCTAACGTCTCGATGACGTCCTGTGTTGTTGCTGTGCTGGACACTCTGATGCACTTGGTGGCAAAGTTACCGGCAACCCGGTCCTGGAAGTAGAACCGCATCACGCCATGGAACTCTAAGTCCTGTTCAAGAGACAGAGTAAGACTGTGAGTCCACAATCTGTTGATTATACAAATTGTTGAGGTGGGTGGTTTAACTGCACAAATATAAAGAAATATAGACTACATTCATTATGTTCAAGTTTACATGCAAACTGTAACACATCTACATCATCAAAGACATCATCAATGGGCATCAAAGAACACGGTTTATTTATTTCAAGTCAGCTTATTCAAAGGCTGCAGTAATTATCATTGCAGGACTGTCCAGTAAGGTGACAGTTCAGCAGCCTTGACTGTCTCAGGAGGATAGGAAGCACCACTGGCTGAGTCAGCAGGTTGTTCAGTCATTCACTGACCTGCCTGTCAAACCACATATCAATCCCTGCACACTGTAACTGACTTCAGGAACATCCTTTAATAATAAAAAGAGGCAGTGCTCTAAAATTTCCTAATCGGTCTAAGTAAACCTCTCTTAGTTAGTGCCAATGCAGGATGCAAAAGCAGCAGACTGACAAAGACACCCAAGGCTGTCTACACTGTATGTGGGTGTAGGTATTAGTTTGATATCTACATCTACATACTGACATTTCTATCTCCACCGAGTCTACTTCATAACAAGAATGTCTTAAAGCTCTACAAAACTAGTATGGAAGCAATCATAAGTAACACATTTCATTTCAACTGCTTTAAAAAGGTGTGAGAGCCATGCATAGTCTACATAGGAGCTTGATGCTTGACATTAAGAGGGAGTTTGTTTGTGCTATTTCTCTAATGTCAAAATGAACAGAGGACACCATTTCACTCAGCAAAAAAACAAATCCGCAGGACAGTAAAGGGGGTCCTGTACCAGTCCAGTCAAGTCAACCCGGATGCTTAACTATCACAGTAAAATGGGAGCAAACATGTAGCTAACTGCAGCACAATACCAGCCAGCACAAAACCACAATTTATAGCTCAGAAAGTTGGAATTAAATAAAGACAAGGGCAAGAAGACATTTTGGCTGTCCTGGAAAAAGGAGTTTAGTTGAGTGGCCACAAGTTTGAGAGCAAGACAAAGATTAAACATGACAGTTAACTTGGATCTTTTAACCCAGGTTATTTTGGCAATGCCCTGAAGGGATTTTAAAACTCTGAATATAACTGGTGAGTTTTCCTAAAGAGAATCACTGATATGTTCTTTTGACATTATATTCTATAAGGCTTCATTTCACAAAAGCACGCTCTTGTTCATGATGCTAGAGAAAGGATGCTGTGTCTTCAACAGTGGTGGCAGGAAAACCCTGCCTGTGGTGACTCTACAGCACAGGTAACTCACCTGTCTGGATGCCAACAAAGTACTTTTGAATTTCACAAAAAGAGACCTTGCCAGCATTTAAGAAGGGTAGACAACTGGCCGAACAACTTTCTAAAGAGACAGACTGAGCGTGTGTGTGGCCTACAGACAAGACTGATTTATCAATGTAGAAAGAAAGAGTAAGCAAAAACAGGGAAGGCAAAACTTTCCTGCCTCCATCTTTTTCTCACCCATTGCCCCCCTCCCCCCAAGGTTTGACAGAGACACAGTCAGGCAGAGTGGAAACACAGAGCATAGTTTCGATAGGCAAGGGTGTAGCCAGGAATGTGTGTTTCTGTGTGTGTGTGTGTTGTGATTTACTGCTGGAATGTGGGTCACTGAGGGTTGCCATTGTCAAGCCTGTGTAAGCGCACTGGTAACTGTTACTGTGGAGACACTAGTCCACTTGGGTTCAAACAAAGCCCAGCTAAGGGCCAGTCCAGGATAATTAACACAATGCCTGGTACAACCACAAGACGGAACGGACAAGTACAACCACATGTAGTTCAACTCCAGCAGCAGCCCTACTCCCCCATTCCTCCAGGACATGGTACAGTCCTAGTGACTCATGTCCCCAGGTCAGGGTCCATATCCACACCTCCATGTTGATGGCAATATGCACTTTTACACACATATATTTATATACCATGACCAGGTCCTAAAAGTCCACACTTGAATGCTGTGGCCCAGTCCAACTTTTCTTTATTTCTAAGCCATAGTCCCATGATAAACTTCAGAGTTACTGTAGCCATGAGAAGAAATAGTGGAGTGCATTTCCTGTAAGGCGTCTGTATAAAACTGTCAGCTAAATAAATGTTATGTTAACTGCATCTCTAAAATTTAGCTTTGTTTAAGCACATCGTCCTTAAAAGCGTACATTAGACTTGGTGAATGTATTATTTATTTATTTGTATGGCATTTTGCTCCCTACGCTCCAAACAACCACGAGCATGAGGACTCCACAGCACACTTGGATGAAAACCACACAGAGCAAACAAAATAACAAATGTGAATGGAGGGTGTGACGTGTCTCTAAAAGAAAAAGTAAAACAACTCACTGAATACACAGCACATATGCTGCTGGGTCTTACAAAACCCAGCAACTTTAGTCAGATTTTTTTTAAACTGACATTAGCTTTATTTCAAATCTGTAATTTAATTTAAGTACCATATCTACCTATCTATCTAAATGGGAAAATAGCACAGAATCTCTCACTAGAAAAAAAAACATGACAAAGGACAAATTCATTTGACCTTGTAGAACAAAACCTTGACTTCAAACTCCTCGTTTATAGCAGCTTGCATTTTTAAATCTTATTTGAGCGTGTCAGCTAAACACTCAAAATTGCAAAATGTAAAATGTGCGGGCAAAACAAGAACAAACTGTTCAGTTTATCCTTTTTGGCAGCTTTCACTCTAATAATCCTTAACAGCTTTTTTATTTCGAAACAGCACACGGGCTGGCAGGAAGCACTAATGCAGCAGTATGTCACCACACAACAGCTCAGATAAGACCTGCCACACACTGTCTGTCAAACACACACATCACAGAGTCACAGTCAAGACGAGGCACGGAGGTACAAGCTGAAGCTTAGAAAGTCTCAGCCACTGGACTACTTCTGTCACTGTGGGAATGTGTTTATATGATGGGTCGATGTGTAGTGTGTGTGTGTGCATACCTCTGCAAGTCAAGTCTGAGGCTAATTATCCCGTGTGTGTAGTTACTGTGTGTATATTAGAGCTGTATGGTAATGAGCAGGAGAGAGCATATGAGTGAAACCTGTGACTAAACTGTGTGTGAAATTGTGAGTATTTATGACCCACACACGCACACAAAGTAGGGCAAGACTGTAGATAGCTGTTATCAGTTAGATAAAACCTGATGAAAACCGGGTGGCAGAAAGTGTGTGTGTGTGTGTGTGTGTGTGTATTCAAGGTGGCGGGTGACACACTGTAGATATTAGTGGTAAAACGATTATCTATTTACCACTACTTATTGTCTAATATTGGTTTCAGTTATTTACTCTTCAACAGCGAACAGTACAAACTAATTCAGGACAGTCAGTAAATCATCAGGTGGGCTTAAATTAGGGATTTGCATGATTAGTCTGTCCAGTTGTAAGTCAAGTTAGTAGATATTAGTCACACCTTTTTAAAGCAGAAATTTAAGGGATCCTTAAAAAATAATAATAACGGGAAATATATAAATGTTTTATGAAAGTTTTAAACTATCAATATGAATACAGTGATTGAGCTTAAATCCAGTATTAGCTACAGAGAATTTCATATGAGGGAGGTCCCCTAGTTTAGCATTTGTAGCATTTCATGTCCCCCATTTTAGGTCAAATGCCAGACTCCCTTTAAGGAATGCCAGATATGAATCCATTTAATTCGTAATACTGCACACAAACAGTTCATCTGTAAGAGTGCATGTCAATGTGTGTGAGACTCTCTTTGAAGTGAGAAAGTGCAGAGAAAGCCTGCTGTGTAAGAGATAACCCTGACCCATCAGTCTTCCTGACTAACACCTCAGAGTCAAAGGTTCCTCAGGAGAGAGGTCGAAGGTCATGTCTGTGTTCATATGAGAAAGTGACTAAACTTCACTCTCTGGTTGTAAAAAACCAGAACCCACCTGGTGCCTGTCTCTCATATGTGTGTGTGTGTGTGTATTTTAGGGATATGGGAGGGGTGGATTAAATTTTAAGCAGACTGTAGTTTTCCTGCCTGTAAACCAGCAAATTCATTTCAGACTGGAATGAATGTGTTTCACTGCACGAATCAAAAAAAAGCACAATAAAAATCAAACTACTGAAATATTTACACTTTCACCATCGCCACCTCTTCCTGGGTTTTAACTGTGCAACATCGCACCTCTTAAAGGAATGATCATTAGCATTCACCCGGCAAGAAACAGTCACATTAATCACTCGTGATAATGAACACACTGTAGTTACACTACTGGAATTACTTCAGTGGTCTTTCTTCTTATTGTCTGAAGAGGAAGAATGCATGGATTCAGAGTTACAAGAGAACAGTGCATTTGGTACACTTCTCGTCTTCATAAAAATAAAACTTTAAAACTCAAAGTTGTATGAAGTAACATCACACTATGAGGCTACAGTTCTATATATGCATGCATGTTTACTGTATATAAGAATGGGGAATATGGCTACACACTGAGAGAGAATATCTGAACTATCAGATTTTTAAAAATAATTTATACAACAACATCAGTCCCTTCAGCAGCTTTGGTTACATAGACTCTAACTATCTGATCTGTCAGGTACTTAACTGGATAAACCAAAGAAAAATAGTCCTGTCTGTTTTTTGTTATTTTATTGGCTTGAAATTCAAGTGGCATAAGACTGACATAGTGGTTAAAAGTAAATGTCACAATAAAATGTTACATGTACTGTCATAGAAGATTTTAATCATTATCTCTAAACTGTGCATTATACAGTGTCTCTTTAGATTTACTTCAGCTTTATCTTTGTCCAGTGCAGAGATCCAGAAAGGCTGGGACAAACATAAAGACCACTGGAAGTTGCTTGCTTGCAGAAAGAGAGAATATTTATTGAGTCTTCAGGTGTGGGGACAAGACAAATAAAATGCTGCCCAAGGAGAAGCACAGAGCTCAGAACACTTGTCAGCATTTCATGTCACAGCCAACCTAATGTTTGTCTTTTGTTCTGTATGCATCTTTGGAGATGCATCCTCATCACAAGCTTTAAGACATACTTTCATTTGTTGCAAGCAAAGGGTTGTGTTGTTGTCCTAGTTGATATTTATGACTGTTCCCCAGGTGATCTCAAAATGCAGAGGTAAACTCTGCTGCTGAATATCTCCCAGACTGTGCGCAGCGTTGCATCAAACAGAAACGGGGGTGGAAACAACTAAAGTCTGCTCATTTACAAGCTTAATTTGACCTTAATATAATCAGTTTCATGATAAAAACCCTGCCGGTAAGGAGCACTTCATCACATACCGTCATCATCTCACAGTTATCACCATCTCCACACTCTGCATGGCTCACTCACTTTTATCAATCTCCCACATCTCCTTTTCAGTCTCCAACTTACAAGCACAAGCACAACAGCGAGCCTCCAAAGCCATTTTTAAACCCATGCTACATACACACAGCTTGGTTATATTTGTGCGTGTGTGAGGGAAAGTGGGCGAGTGGTGGGTAGGGGGTTATCAGGTGTTCAGGAAACTAACCAGAGCTCTATTTCCAAGCACGTAAACCACTTTTAGCCTTCAGTATGACGCTTCTGTGCTGAGACTGAACGCAGCTGCGTGTCTGAGAGAATTCTGGTGCAAAAGTAAGGATAAGGTTCAAGGGTGTACACCATTCACAACTGGGCTGGACAGCAGCTCAATAGCCCTGTTTACTACTATCCATACTGCAAATCAAAGACAAATCAAAGTATGTTGGTTAAACTTAAGGCACTCTGTTAAAGTGAAAAATAAGTTGTGCATCTGCCCAGTTTCTTAGCCAATACTGCACCCTTCCACCAAGTTTCATAGAAATCAGACCAGCAGTCCTCCCACAATGTTGCTGACAAAGAGAGGAATCAACAAACTGGACTGTATGGACTGTAACATGACCTCCTTGTGGAGGTAACAATAGTGTATATCTGCTCTTGTAGAGAGGAAAAGCACAGTAATCATAATGTCCCTGAAATACCAGAACTATGTAGCTCTGACAAACACATCAAGTCAACATTCAGGTTTCAGTATAAAGATTTACAGGAAATGAGGGGAGAGAGACGTGTAGTTAAGATTCCCAGCTGATATAAAACCATGGACAGTCAAACAGAGCGCAACTTAAAATGCAACCTAATTAGACCCTGAAGTCACCAGCGTGTCTTACTGGCCGTCGCAACTGTCCAGTGTCAACAGGTGACCACACAGTGAGTTTCCATATGGACAACCTTTTGGCACTTTTCGCTCACCCTGATTGGACTTTCTGAATCTAGGTTGCTTTTTCTCTTTTCAGCAGGACATTGGAAGTACAGCTCATCACTATGTGCAAATGAGGCACTGCAGCCCAGTTGTTGTGGGCAACATGTGTACTACTTTGGCTAGCTTGAAGCTAAGCTGCTGTTTTACTCGATTCCAAAAACCGCAACTCTATTTCCCACCATTAAGTGTAAATAACCAATGTTTATTTGTTTACCGACATCGTGGTTTCTCTTGCACTAATACTGCAGTCTTGTTGAATTAAAGACCAACAGTGGCAAACCAAAAAGAAAAGCTTTAACTCTCGTTTCCTCTCCATGAAGACACCGAACAGAAAATTGGGATTGTTTTTGGCATTGGAAAGATGAGTTTAAAGAGAAGGGAGGAGAAGAGATTTTTGGATGATGGCTGTTTGAAAACGAGAATAGATTCCAGCTGCTGTGCGTCATCTTAGTCTCCTACATACACACACACGCGCGCGCGCACACACACACACACACACACACACGAACGAACGAACATGAGCCTCATAAAATGAACCGAGTTCCTGAGTCAATATTGTTGCAGCCCCACCTGCAGTAACACGGGGGGGGATTCCTCCCTAAGCCTGTGTCTAAGGTCAGCTGGACTGAGGTTTTTAACTCAGATGTGGAGAGGGGAAACTCATCCCACATCAGATCCCAACAGAGATGTTTCAAAGACATCAGACACACCGACAAACAGAGAGAGAAAAAAAAAAAAACAAGAGAGGAAGAGGACAGAAAATTCAATCACATGAAGTAGGAGGATTACTTTCCCATTGCTTTCTCTGCTGCTTGTAGCTGCAGATGCATCACCAGAACGTCCACGTCCAAGGGCTGCTGACTGTGCCTCAAGCAAAACACAAGGTTGAAAATATAAGCTATAGAAAAGTCATTAAATGCCGCTCCAGCTACTGCTTTATAAAATACCCATTTCAGACTACAAGAATTGTACTTGTGGTAAATTTTTAAGAGGTTGTAAGGAAGCAGTTTGTAGCGTAGTAACTTCTTTCAGCTAAGGACAAACATGCTGCGCGAAAAATCAATTACTGTGTGGTGAAGTTATGGGGTCTCCATTAATCAGTTTCAAGGTATTTGATGCAAATGCTGACCTGGAATTTTAACAAGACTGTTTTCAAAGTTGCCAATGGTCTCGGTTTATATTTATACTTTAGTAGGAGCAGCAGCAGCTGCATCTGTATTTTTAACAGGAGCTTCTTCACCAGTCTAAACAAACAAAATATATGATTTTTTCTAATGAATCAGCTAAAATCACAATAAATATTGTTTCTTTGTCAATTCTCTGTCCATTCCAGTTTTTGAAGTTCCTTCTAGGTCTGTTTCAACAACTACTTTTGTATTTGACCTAGAAATAATTGCACTGAACATTATTGTTATTTTAACACAATTTTATGCCATCATATAATGATAATAGTATAATTATGTAAGTACCCACTTTCAAAGAGTAATGAACTATTTAACTATTGATAATTTTGAAAAATGAACTTGAAAAAAGCATGCAAGCAAAACAAAAGAATAAAATAAAATGTACTGTATTAACAAAAACTGCACTTAAATATGTTCGTACAGAGGTATAGTCACACAGTTAAGGAATTTTTTCTGTAATGATGTCCCACTGCTGTCAAGTCATCTTAAAATGCCGAATGAAAGTTTATATCGAATATTGAGGACAGTATCAATGACTGTTGTTTCACAGAATTTCCTGCAAAACAAAACCAACCTGAACCACGAGGACGGACAAAAGGAGGCAGCCGAGTCCGGCTGGACTGACTGAATGAAAAGACTACACGCACACATTTCCTCTGTGGCTGCAAAGAAAAGCCTCTTTGTTTCAGGTGAGTTTCTGCTTCAGTATCGAGCCGTCCGGCCTCCCCTCCCCCCCCGGCCACCTAACTCACCCTGTCATCCAGACAGAGTGAGGCATTGTGGGAAGGTATGGTATAAATCGTCTGTGCTTGGTGGTGACGCCTAACCACAAATCAGACCTGCTCACTGCCTCGATGCTTCCATGAGCAGCCCACAAGGATCAAGGCTGGCAGATAACTGCATGGCCAGTGGAAGGAAATCACTGTGTGCAAGTGGGTGTGCATGTGTGAGGTAATTGCCCACCACAAGGCCGTTAAGGGCTAATGAGTTTGTCTTACACACATACCCTGACAGACACAACAGTAAACATATGACAGCTGATGTACAGCTGACATACTGTGGTTGTTTCACTACTGAAAAAGCCATCTTATTAATCACATCTCATCTTCTGCAGGCATGACCATCTTAAAACAGCCAAAATATTTTAAATATGTGCTGTATTTACCCACAATAAGGTGAAAAAATACTTCAAAACATATTTTATACCATAAGATATGAACTCTCCACAGGAACAAATGCATCAATCCAAGAGCAAGGGATGTCGGGTTGGGGACAAACTACATCTTTACTGTCAAACTACTGATGGGGACTTGTCTGTCTATCCATCTTTGGGCTATGACTGGACAAAACACATAAAACACTGTGAATAGGTGTAATAATAGAGGCCCAGGCTTTTGTTCTCCAGTGACCATCACTGGTTCAGCTCGAAGTTAAGACACAAACATAACACAGTGTCTTTCTGCTATTCCAAAATGTGCTTGTACCTTTGTTCCCAGGATCTGGCCTTACATAAAAAAAATGCTCAGACAAGTTCTAGCATGATGAAAACGTGGCAGTTTGATTGCTTGGGTGCCAAATAGGTAAGTGTAATTAATCACCCCCTTCATCTGTTCAAAACACTTTGACTTTCATTGATAACTGCTTAACACCAGTGAAAAATATACCAAACTAGAAACTGTTAAATTAGTAAAAGAAGAAAGTCTGTGTTGTGCTGGACTTGTGCAATATGAGGAAAATCTGCGATGATGTGCAACAGCACTGTTCAGTACTGCAATGACAATATGAATTCCAATAAATAAATATTGAAGTGTGAAAAGTAGCAGTAACACAGTTCCTATGACTTTCGTCTTTAATAGGTACGGTGACAACGCAGACTCCAAACCCTGAATAGTCTATGTCTCTAATATAAACCTAACTCAAATTCAGACAAGATTTTTTCTCTATTTGAGATTTCACAATATTTCATTTCCTTTTGGTTGGTCAAATCTAAATATCTTGAATGGAGGCCATTTTAAAATGAAAGTCAAAAATATCAGCACAGGTATCAGTTGTATCAGCCGTGACAAAGTCCTATCAGTCTAACTCCAGTGGAAACGCTCACAGCGAGAGAGTCAGAAAATAACTGGATAATGAGAGGAAGCATTCACTTCTGCTCCATTTACTGATGTTTTCGCTCTCATTCTCAGTAACTATAAAAGAAAAAAGAGAGAGAGAGAGAATAGAGACTTCAGAGAATGCCAGAAAGGTCACACATGCTTCTGGGCGTGTGTGTGTACGTACAAGAAAGATCAATAACAGTCTGCAGAGGTTTACAGGGAGGCAACTTGTGATCAGGTCTACGCAGTTACACAAACATGCGTGAACACAAGAACGTGAGCACAAGCGTGACCTTACCAGGCATTTTTGGAGGTGCCAACGTGCAGAGAATACAGAGACGCTCTTAGGAATTCAGTGCGCACACATACTAGCACGCGCACACACATACACACAAACACACTCGGGATGAGGCGTTCAATTATGCAGGTCCGCCCACATCTCTCTCCCTCAGCCTTGGAGTGACTTTGGTGCAAAAAAGGTCGGGGGGGGGGGGGGCGGTAATGACAAACTATCAGGCTGACCAACAGACCAAAACAATCCACAGTCTAACAGTAAACCCAGCAGACAAACTAACTGAGGCACACAGGCAGGATGTCTGCAGGTCCAAAAGAAGTCTTAGTAAGTCTCTCTTTTGACTACCTACTGTATATCCAAGGCCTCAACAGTAATTAACTGCTGTGTAATGTAGCCTTTAAAGCCCTGTGCACATGGGACTAGTATTATCTTGGGCCCTCTTAAGATTTTTAATATCCATAGAGGTCCTCTGTGTGCTTCATCCTGCATGAATCTGCCATGTCGGTTATCTGGAAAGTAAAACTTCAACCACAAATTAGCTCAAAGTTAAAGGTAAACTGATTTTTTTTTCCTGAGGATTTGTTAATGTTTGTTGGGGCTTTTCTCTCTATGAGGCTAAGTTATAAGGGGCTGCCATGATAAATTGTTAACTGCAGGGCTTATGGTATATTGATTACAAATTCTGGAGAAAAATTTAGCTAAACATCTTGAAAACTAATTAGGAGAGGGTGTAACATTTAATCAGTGAACTGGACTGATACAGATTTTGGTGTTTAGAAAACTGTCTCAACTCAGGGTCGACTTAATCACTTTGGCCAGACTTTCTCCTCGTATCTTATACTCTTATTCAACAAACAAAGTTTGCTCAGCTGTCATGGAATTGCAAACGTTTAAAATGTCCACTATTTTAGGAGACTTCTGTCCAAACCAAACTATAAAGCTCATAATTGTAGATTATCGCACTTAAAATTTAAAAGAACTGTTTCAAAACAACTACTTGGCACACTCTGCCAGAGTCTCTCGCACCAATGGCTGCAGGTCCACTTCCACACAGGGCTGCCTCTCCCGTGTACAGTAACCACCGGTGCAATCCAACACTAACAAGCTACTGAGAGCTGCTATGGCAACCACCTCACCGCTGGGTGTCATGTTGCCATGGCGCTGGTATGTTGGTCATGCCCAGTTCTCAGGTGTCAGATGGACAAACAAAGAAAGAAGGCAGCAAAATATGCTACTGCAACAATACTGGTCAGAGTGTAACAAAAATCCCCAGTTGATCAGAAACAGGGCCTTCATCGGCCCAAAATAAACCTTATTCCAAATAAGAGCAAACTTCTGAAAGCATAAAGACACTTTTTCAGTTCTTGACATAAAAACTGGAAATCCCCACTAATACTGGAAAATATTTCAAACAGCATCTCAGGGATAGAAGCTAATTAACCCTGGCAGACTGCAATGTCACTTCTCCTCCTCCTCCTCCTCATCCTCACTGATATCCCATCTTTCAACTCCTGGTCTTGCTCCTTCCTGTTTCCAGACTTTACTTTACATCATCTACTATGAAGTCTGAGTTACAGTTAGCATATTGTTTTTTTAAGGCTGCAAATTAAGAAATGAACAGCTGTTTCAAGTCTGATTATGGCACACAGGGCATTTCAAATGAGAGGAAAAAAAGATCTCAATTTATTCCAACCCATTTGTCCTTTGTGTCAACACAATCTGTAATGGGGATATTCCCTGCTGGGGTCATACAAGATCAGGAGGTCAGTCTTACAGGGTTTTTGCTATCAATAACAACATAAAGTATGACAGCCAAGAATACGGCTTAGAGCAGCAAAGTAACAGACAAGAAAACAACCGACAAAAAGACCTATTTTAACAGCGGTGACATTTAACAGTTCTAATTATTATTTCCTAATAATCTATGAATTATTTTGTCCAAAATGTCAGAAAAATCTGGTGATTGGCCATCCACTGTCAATCCCATAACATCTTGGGTTAAGTCTGGCAACCAATCAGAGGCTGTGCTCCTGACTGGGCATGTGAGACAGCTCTGATCTCCAAATGCATTGCTGCGCACTGGAATAACATGAGACTGACACCACAAAAAAAAAAAAAACTGCGATGATGATAGGAACGAATTCGACCCTGCAGGAGAGTCACATGACTGTGGTAGTGTGGTCATGCAGTTATCATCACAGCCCTAAATGTCACCAGACCTAGAAAATATTCTACAAATGTTGTACTATTATATGTGACAAACATGGCTCTCCAAAACTTCCACAGCATTTTATCACAGAGATTAAATAGATGTTTTTACAGGGTCTGAAAATGTATCTGCTATGATTCAAGAACTTGCAATAATGGTTGAACTTTTGCAACACACCAAAAAGATGATCTACTGGTCTTAAAACCTGACTGTCATCATAATGTCTGGAGCAGGCTTCTAACTGACACTCAAAGAGCCTCGAAACGTCTTGATGAAAGTTGCAGATCCCGAAACTGGTGCAACTGATGCCGCAAGTATCCAAATTAGCAGATGACATCATCTGTCCTTGACCAAAAACCCAGCTGAAAGTAGGAGAAGCCCTGGTCTGAGCTTAATTTCCACATGTGCAGGATTTACTGCACCGGGACATTCCAGCAGTCCGTCTCAGAAAAGTTTCAAATACTTTCCGTCGGTTGGCTAAATTGCCTGGTATCAACAGCATTCTGTGGTGAACTGTGCCACTGACAACACTGAAGGATAATGGAGTGCATTTGCCATCAGACGATGCCTCCTTGGACAAACAACTGGCCGGGAACGGTAGTTTGGACTGCAGTCTCTCCCAGTCTACACACACACACACTACATAACATAATAGCAAAGCAAAGCTGACAGACCACCTGGCCTCAAGGTGCTTATCAGCACAAAACCAAGAAGCAAGTTACAGACTCATTATTTTTCTTTCTTTCTCTTCCCTGAGAAAGATTTACACCAAACCCTGAACTCTCAGGTAAACACACACAGACTGGGCTTACGTCAGCCATGTCAGTCCCAGTCGCACATTAAATCTGCACTGCTGGGTGTTTGTGAGAGTAAATGTGTGTGTGTGTGTGTGTCAAAGCCATTCTCATGAAACTGGCTGGACAGCTAAGATCAACAAATATGAATGGGTGGAGCAGTGCGGAGGGAAGTCCCCAGCCCGCTGAGGTCTCCACACAGTATTATTGTATTTTTCGGTTCAAATTCTCCACCAGACCCGAGCATGCGGGTGGGGCTGAGCTGAGGACAGGGCGAGGACCGCGAGGTGCAGCTCCACTGGGGGCCCTTTTAACAATGAGCAGATGAGAGGAGTGGAGGCTCTTTGACGGAGTTGATATGTAAGTTTAGGCTGCAGCACCTGCATGTGACTGCTGGCTGCTCGTCTTTCGCTGAGCAGTGACAGCATCTCAAAAATATGTTGTAGACTGTTTTGCTGCCGGAAAGTAAGTGAAAGCTAGGATTCTTTCCTTCATTGGCTGCTCACTTTTGTACTACTGAATGAGGCCAGCATTCAGCTTCACCGTTTTACTAACATGGGAATAAAATGAGATGAGCTTTCAATTAACCGGAAATATTTACATTCAGACTGTATAAGTAAGAAGCACGTCATTATAGTTAACCATAGTTTGTAACTTAATAGACTATTAGATGATATTTGTGGCTAACTAGACAGCGCAGGACAAGCTAAAAACACAGCATCTAACATATTAATCATCTTATAAAGTTGTTATTACGACTGTGTTAGCGACATACATATCCAGGAGACACAGGGCAGTGTTATTTATACTATTTTTACATGATTTCTTTTGATCAGCTGATTCCTTGCTAATACAAAAACTGCTTAAACTGTATTGAACATTTCTCCACCTATTAATTAATTAACAGATTACAACACCATTACTGGAAATGAGCTCTTTGTTTCAAAATTTTCCTAAGCTCGCTGGTGTGCATTCATTTCATCAAGCAAACAAAACGTTGATGCGAATACCAGTTAAGCTTTATCAAATATCTTTCTTCCCCCTCACAAATCGGTTTCCCAAGTCCAGTCCAGCTTTCCCCAAGTCCATCTGCTGTCATACATCTGGTATGCTGGTACTTTTCACAAACCAACAACACCAAACCAGCAAACATTTCAACACACAGACACGGCGCCAAACATTTTGTGGTCCCCCGTCGTAGAACTTGTGGAATGTCACTTGTGTTGTTGTTTATCCGAGCTGTGTCTGTGTGTGTTTCGCTGTGTGTGTGTGTTTATTTGCAGAAGGCCTCTTTCGCTGGTGATTAAATTTAACCAATCAAACACTATCACACCCTATCCTGAAGCAGTTTACCCACTTGGATATCACCATGCAACTCAGAGTCCCAAGCCAGCCTCGTTCACACTGTCGTTAGGGAAACAACTGGTGATCACAATTTCTGACCTTGATATTTGATTTCAGTTCCACCCTTATGGTCAAGTTGTAAAACAAACAAACAAAAAAAAATAAACAACACAAGACATACCCTTACCATCACTCACATTAAAATCTTTTTAAAATTTGATCACTGATTTTATGTAGTGTTCTAATTTATTTATCTAAATACTACTTATACACTAACTTGTTCCCAGAATGTCCAAGATATGTTACTTTGAGTCAAATCTCAGCACGCTGATGTATAAATGTAAAGCAACTAGCAGTCGTCTGATGTCTTCAGTTCTAAGGCCAAGACAATCCACTATTCAAGATCAAAGACTTTCTTGTAATAAACAAAAAACACAAATGAACCCACAAATGCAAACACTTTTTTAGTGGCTCACATTTCTAATGTGGATTTTCATTTGCCGGCCACCCAAACAATAGGTTCAACTCTCAGTAACTATACAGATCCATCCCTCCATGTTTTCCCTCCTGGTGAAGCACGATTTAGACATTGATCTGCCGCAAAGCACCACGGGAGCTGGTAGCGAGCAGTGCTAAACATTCACAGTCATTGGTTCCTGATTGCTGTCTGATCCTGTGAGGTCAACGCCGGGTTACCGCCCATGTGATTGGGCCGCCGGGAGGCGAATGGGTATTAACTGACAGGTAGGAGAGCATATCAGCTGCCTGAGAAGACGACACAAACCAATGGAGGCCAGGGGAGAGAAAAAAGGGGCAAGACGGGGAGGAGGTGAGCAGGGCCTCTAAGGGATTAACATGGTCTGACAGGCTGGCTGGGACAAACACACACACGCAAACACACACACACACACACACACACACACAGCTTTTAGGGCGGGCTGCTCTGCCGAGCACACACAATACACTGCTTGTTTTAGAACAAGAGGAGAGAGTGAAAAGATAGATAAGAGAGGCCAAATCACAGAGGAGGAATGTGTGTTTGACAGAGGGAGAGAGGGAGAGCAAAGAGAGCGCCAGATTATGAACTGCAGGTGCTTCCCGACTAATATGCTTCCACAGGGAGAGAGAAACTCCCGCTGTGGCCTTAATGCAAGTTCCATGACTCTTCCACGACTTTCCCAATTGTCTTTCTGTTCACAAACATCTGGATTCCACCCACTGAAAACTGTCTACACGAACGCATGAAAAAAACACTCACTGAAAAACATGTGTATTTCAGTTCGCAACATTCCCCAATTTTCCACAGAGAATCTGTCAAGATACCTGACCTTCTCTGTCTGGAATCCACCACTCAGAACTCCACTTGCATTCCAGGAATTCCATGACCAGTAGGAACCCTGAAAACTATGACATATTACCCAGTTGGATCCTCACACACTCCTCAAACACACACCCACACACTCAGACAGAGACCATGCTGATATGTTAGTCAGGACTGCTTGGGAAGGCTTCTTCAAGGGGCACTTTACATATATTGATCAGATCACGACGGTCCATCCAGGAAAATTAACTGCCTCTAAAATGGAGCAAGGTTTCTGCAAGATCAACCAAGTTTAATTTAAGGTTTAAGGAGCCTGTTAATTGCAACTCGAACAGATGTAAATAAAAACTGTTCTCATACTCAACTCTGCACTGACAAACCTCAACAATGTAGGAATGCACAATTTTTTCAAAAGCCTTAAGTTGAAATAACTCCACTGGAAGACAACATTTAAGATTTAAGACATTAAGACATTTTCAGAATCTTATAAATCTATATTTGGGATATACTTCAGTTGCTGTTTCGTATTAGGTGGCTAAATCTTGTGTTGTTGTTTTTTCTGATCTCTGTCTAACTACTAAGTAACTAAAGCATCTAACATTGGGCTTGATGGCACATGCTAAAAAATGAAAACTATCTGCAATTAGTTGTGCATTTGCCTCGTCATAGTCAGCTATTGCCACAACCGCATCTCAACTACAAAAAGCCTGTGAAAGTCCAGATTTCAGCTAAACAAAGGTTGCACATATGAAACATTATCAGCTCTCTTAACCTTTGAACTAGCTTATCAAATTAATGTCAATTCGTGAAAAAAATGGATACATTTTATTTTCTCGCTTATTAATCTTTCCATCCACTCCTTGATTTTTTCAGTAATTAAATTTTTATGCACACACACTGTTTCACCCATAAGCCACATGCAGCCTATATCACTCTACAGCAGGCTGAAGTGGACTTCCTAACATACTGAAAATAAACAGTGGTGATAAATATCCTGGCCCTCCACTGTGACCCCATCCTTCTTTTTAACAGGCAACAGCCAATAGACCGTGGCCAGCTGCATTAATTACGGCTGGTACAGTGAGCGATGTGGCTGGACAAAGATTGCATACTGGACTGGAGAGTTCACAACCAGCAACAGAAATATTAAGAGTGCAATGATTTCAAAAACGTGAATTTAGAAACACAGAGAAGCACCGTGGCCCTTCATTGCTGTCAGACAGGAGAAAAGTGTCAGAATAATGTGCACGACAGCACTAATCCAAACTGAGTGAATATGACAACTTGCAAGCAGTGAAATCACAGGCAACTTGCTGATAAAACTGCACAACATCGAACCACTGAGTAACATCGCAGCTTCATTCTTAGAGCAGAATTTAACATGATCGAGCAGTGGTTGGCTGACGGAAATGAGCCGCAAGGTTACTCATCCAATCATGTCAGTCCATCTGTCTGTGTGTGTGTGAGATAGAGATGGGCCATAACTCTGTTGGACAGGCTATAAGACTTGTGGTCGTGATCTTTTGCCCCGCTTCCTAATAAACCACTGTGGAGCACTTACACACTCACACTCACAGTTTGCCCATGAAATGTGACATACAACACATTTACAGCTTCATCTGGTTGTGCTGATAGGCAGAAGTGTACAGCAGCAGGGACAACACGTATGGACATGCACTCTTGGACACATGCAGAGCACAAAGTACTTCAGACTGAAACTGCAGCCATTCTACTGTAGTTGTGAGCATAACAGTACCACAGCATCCAGGTGTCTCTGAGGTCAAATTAAGGGTGAATACATCTTGATGGTAGCCAGAATAAAAAAAAATTAAGTGCTAAACGGCACAAAATAAACACCTGGCTTGTTCTCTCAAGAGTGCTGAGCTTTTTTATGATGAAGCAAAGCACTTAAATAAAAACACAAACAGTTAAGGACTTCCCACACAAGAGTATAAGATAAGGAAATGTTAAACTAGGAAACATCAAACGTCAAAGTTTGTTATCTGCATATGTACACTTCTCCACATAAAGGCTCCAAGTTCCGTTGCAGTATCGTTCAAAGCCTTCAACATCTGACACAGTGAGTTATTCGGACACCTTTTCTAACTACATCCAACAGTCAGTCCAGCGATTCTGTTCCATGTTATCTTGCTTGTCCTGTGAAAGAAGTCAAGTATTTGCAGTCTCCACATTTTTCACAGGGTTCACTTTGGACTCCATTTGCACTTAGTCACAGATAGCACATCAGGATTTGGTTTCAGCAAAATGCTATAAAAAAGGTGAAAATGCGTCTCTCTCTCTCTCTCTCCCCAAGATGCATACACAATCCTTACTCCTCCCAAAAGGGGCTACATCAGTAAGCAAACTGTGGGAACAGCCACTCATAGAGTCTGTCCTGTGATAAGGCAGCGAAAGTGACACTGAAGTTAAAGGTGCTCCTGTGATTTCAACACAAAAAACAATACAGACAGTACAGCGGTTGAGCTGTTTATTATTTATCTGATCCCCTATCAGTTAAAGCCCATCTGTGTGGATGAGGGATGGTGCAAGATGATAAAACATGTGCTTTGCTTGCAGTCCGTTAATTTAAGTCCTCTGGTGTGTAGTGGGGCAGACCCTAATTTGCACATAGCCTGGGAAAAACCAAGAGGAGTGCAATCAGATACAGACATGTAACTGAGTATAAATCAGTGTCTTAAATCCCACACCTGAAGCTACAAGCATAAATGTGGCCTTTGCTTTAGCAGATGAGCCACACTACCATAATTACTCCTCCAACTGCCCCAAACTGAGCGGACTATTGAATCCGGTTCACTTCAGGTCAGCTGCATCACAATAAATCTAATTATTACACGAACCGATGATGGTCTCTTTGATCTGTGTACCTTCAACCATAACTATCACGAGCACTGCAAACTAAAAATCTCTCTCACACACACACACACACACGCTTCTTTTACAAGCCCGTCAACTACCGGGTATGTGTGAGAGAGAGGCCCCTTTCGCCGAGCTCATGTAGTCTGTGCTCATCACAGCTACAGCGTTACCATGGTGACACAGCCAGCTAGCGGCCTCATGACATGATGAGAGAGAGAGAGGCAGAAAGAAAGAGGGAAGGAGGGAGGGGAGGCATGGCCGACGAACACACGGAGGGACAATGCAAACAGAGATAAATGCACAGAGCAGTCAGCTACTCTGTGTGTGTGTGTGTGTGTGTGTGTGTGTGTGTGTGCTCATGGTATTGTAGTTGTGGCTGAGGCCAGCAAATCTGTTCACCAGGCCTTCACTGTGCTGCTGCTATCGCTATATAGTTGTTGCTATATACTATTGAAAACAGGTACATGCCCGGCCAGCAATTACTTTTTTTTTTGTTTTTGTTTTTTTTTTAGTCAAAGTCAGACACTAATCAGTCGGCATGATTTCTTCTCAATGAGCGATTTGACCTCCCATGATGGTCCAATGCCATTTCACAAATGACCCAAACTCCCAGGAAACACAGAAACGCACACAAACAATTTTACTGCACTACATGGTCTACTTTATTTCTGAGTATATTCAGAATAAGGTAATCTTTGTATACGGGCAAGCATGTGGGAGAATGGGTGGGAACTGCAAATAGGAGTGAGCGATATTATGTTATCTACCATACAAAAATATATACTGTAGATTAGAACCAAAACAAATGGTCAATTGACTGATTAGTTCATAGAAAATTAAGTCAGCTTTCAAGCAAAATCTTCAACCATTTAACGGTTCTAGATTTCATCCACTCTACGATATTGTGATTTTCTCTATTTCTGCTGTATGACAGACTAAACAATTAACGAGCGAAATCAAGGGAAAATATTGGCAATTTAACTGATAACATAAATAAACGGTAGTTGCAGCCCTAATATAAATTTAGACTTTAAAACATCCTGCTAGAGCCTTTCTGAGGTGTCTATCCCTTTGCCCTTGTGGGCAATGTTGTAAATCAATGTGCAGGTTGGCATTATATCAATATTTTATTGCTGCACTGCTTTGGCAAAAATGTGATGGAGTACCTCGATTTGCCAGGTATTTAATTTTACAGATCAGTCAAAAAAAAAACTAACATTGTCAGCTGATTATTTTATCCACACATTGTTCAGCAATAGATTTTCCTGAACAATACAATGCTCAAAAAATTAATTACCGTGACACAGGATTTTATGCATATAACCCACTCTTTGTCCCAGATAACACTGAAGACAAATAACAGATACCTGAAAAGAGGAGGGAATGAAGATATTTATGGCCCATCCAGTTCATCTAATTACAATAATACTGGTGCCACTTGTGTAGAGAGTTATTCTGGAGCACTGGAAACGGCCGATAAAATACTGGAAATAGCTGATAAAATAAAATCTGATCACATCACTGTGAAAATAACCCAATCATTCCACCTAGAACAGCGGAAACCCATTATCTCGACACAACACACACTTCCTGACAGCTTCCTGCTTCCTGTGCAGCAGAGAAAAAGGAGGGAGTGGCCACTGATGTCACAGTGGGTCTGTTTACATGCTGCATTCAGGTCCCATAGGAAAGAAGGTGGATGTGAATTCCCTGGTATTAAACACCTTTCACATCAAATTCAGCCAATCAGTGCTCCCAGAAACTTCAGTCCTAAGTCATTTTGTGACAAAAGGGTAATACTGTGGAGTGAAGACAAGAGTGAAACGGGGCAACTCAAGTTCAATCCTAGCATGGCACGCATATTGCTGAATGAAGACAAATAATTGGTTTCATTGTCTGCCATCCTACTTGTTTTCCCCCCAATATGGAGCACAGGCAACAATCCGGTACCAGTGCTCTGCTGGCTTATAAACCAGCCCTGTTTCTCACGTCCGTGGACCACAGTGAAGATGCTAAAGTGAAAATATCACAATAAATCAACATACTGTCATCCTATACAGCCAAGCAATGCATAACAGAGCTGAAGAATGTATTGAGACATGACGATTGTATTTCTTCATCTTATTGAGATCTGCTGCGGCAATCCTGATTTCCCCTTAAATTCAGCCTTCCTAGAGCAGCAGCAATGCATCAAATTAAGGCCTCAGTCTGTCATGTTGCACAGTCAGGAGCTCAGAGGTTACCTGAGCTGTTACACTTCACTCCCGCATGTGACCTGTGTCAATTTTTTCACACCACACAAGAACAGGCAAAGCAGGCTTTCACTATTACTGCTGTGTCATCTGAATGCTTCAGTCTGACAAATTCAAGACATTTCAAGGCTGGGATAAAGCTGCTAGCGTTCAAGACAAAAAAAAAAAAAAACAGAAACCAGCACATAAATAAGGAACACAAAGTGAAGGACATGTATCAGGACAGTGTACATTAAAAGACAAGATGTTTGGATCTGTTCAGCTAAGCACACTTGATAAAAGGAAAATATCTGTCATACTGTGTTAACCCTCTTCTGTCTTCCAAGCATGTAAGTTTAACTGTGGCCAATTTCCAGCACTGCTGCAACTTGAAAGCTCCGAAAAGGTTTATTTAAAGCCTTTATTCTTTCAAAACTCTTAAAGTTAGATCCATTTCTGTCGTTTTAAGCTCCTGCAGACACCCCGCTATGGGATCCTCTAAGTCAGTAATCTAAAGGCTGACACGCAATGAAGCCACAGTGTGAATATAAGTAAAAGGTAATAACATAATGTATTACCTAATATGCTAATATTTGGCACCCTGCGGAGATTTTGAGGCTTCAGTGTTTAGTGGAGTTGATTTGGTGGTGAAGAAGGCCTTGTTCCAGGCATGATTAATTGAGAACAGAATGGACAAAAAAAGCCACTTTTCCCGTTTTAAACCATAAGCCTCTGCAGTTGCTCAGAAGACAAGTGAAACATTTCCTTAGGTTAGCACTCAGGACTAGTGGAGGAGCTTTAAAGCTGTCTTACCTGCATCACGCAAATAAGACTACAGTTCAGTGGGCCTGACTCGAGCCCAAACCATTTCCTGATAAGAGATGCAGCCAGATTTGCAAGATTCAGCACTCATCCAAGGAAAATCACCTTTACAAAGCAAGTGACCTCATCTCCAAAATGTCCCCGCCAGGGAAAATGTTAGCTTAACATATGTTAGATCTGCCTGATTAATGACAATTTTACATGTAATTACTGTTTGAAATAGCCCTACTTTCTAATTACAACATTGTCACAGACACCTCCTTATGCCTAACTGTAATGCTGGATACCTACTGACTGAATGCACTGTGAGTGAATGTTATAAGTACATTTGTAAGATGATATGAATCATCTACTCTCTATCATTTATCATGTACTGTATACAAGGTCTGCTTGTCCTGTACAATGTGTGTTAGTATGTGCTGTTAATGTTTAAGATACGTGCACTTGACACTTTTGTTTATGACTTGCTTAGGCTCAGGCTCACGTACCAGAGCTTGTACGTAAAATAAACTCATCTACAGGGTTGGGAAAACTTTCAGAAACTTGCTTTTCAATTCTGCCCATCGGTTCCTGAAATGTCACTTTGGATCTACTGCTCTTTATATCACTAGTTATATTCAGGAGAATCCTGACAACAGCTTTTCCAGTATGCACAGCCTTCCAAGCACAAGGAACTGCTGGATATAAGTTGTCAGAATTCAAAGTCTTATATACATGAAACCTTGCACTTTTGGAAGGATTCCCTCTGAATGCTGCAGACTGTGCTCACAATCCTAAAAATACACAATGCTTCCCTTCAAACAGGAGCAAAAACATCATTCTTAGGCGAGATATAGTTCAATTCTGCCACACTGGGAATGGCAACTGTCTCACCCGGATAAAGAAACTGAACGATCACAGGTGCTAAAACACACTAAGGCAATTTAATGTTTGAATCTTTGAACGTTGAATCCAAATAACACAAACTGCTCGTGTGATAACATCCGAATTCCAGTGCACTTACTGTGCTACACCTGTCAAGCCTATTGTTTTCTGATTATTCAGAAGAAAAACAAAAGTAAGCAGCACATCTCTGCCACCGAAGAGTCCCCACGTGACACGAGTACCTATTATGTCATGAGGCCCACAATCAGTCCCACAGCGGGACTTATTCAGTTTGGGTTCCAAGATTAAAAAGTTTGAGAACCTTTGCTCCAGACTAATCAGCCATCCACGGCTAATGTAATCACACGAATGATCTCACCGCTCTGAGTGGCAGTTTGCTCTGAAATCCAAAATTAAACATTGTTAAATTAAACATCAGCACATATGCCGACTGTGTGTAGTAAAGCAAATCTAAAATCAGTGTCAATCATAGATCATACTGTAAAGTTTTATTATACATGCAGCATATTTCCTGCAAAGCTTCATTTGGGAGCAGTCTAGACAGTGTGAAGGACACTTGTACAGCTTGGGGGCTCTACCAGCTGACATATGGGGAGGGTGTGGCGCTGTAAGGAAGGCCATGCATCTGCTTACATTTAATCATGTCCTACTGGACTAAACTCTATGCAGTCATCTGCAGTAATGCTTCTCGTAGAGTGAAAGAATTACGAGCTAGAGAACTTCAGGACTGGGTTAATCATTCCTCACAGAATGAAGAGGTTGTGTGTGCAGTACACAACCCTGGCCAACGGCTGGCCAGCTTCAATCCTGATAAATTAATCGGCTCAAGACGGGGAGAGGGGACCCTGTGACCCCCCCCCCCAATCCTTATCCAAGAAGAGGTGGGGGTGGGCAAACCGCCTAAAAAACTGCAGCTGACCAATCACAGTCATAAATCAAAACTATTTGGCCATGAGATGCTCCAGTTAAGGGTTAAAGTGATAGATGGGCACAGACTAACTCCTTGAGGACCAGAAACATCACAGTCCTTGTGGTTCTCTGCTAGCTAGCGAGCAGAATCCTGCAGGGAGGAGTTCCTGATCCTGTCATGTTGTTAGTCAACAACCACAATCTCCAGACGGGAGACTTAATTACAGTACTGCTCCTCAACATGTTGCAGGGTCAAATTATTGCTGGTCAAACAAGCAGCTCGCATCGAGCTAGCTAATGTGAGGACAATGCAAGGCGACGTGACGTGGTCTGTGTATTGCAGTGACAGGGAGACTGTGTTATGGTTTGTAGGCTGTTGGCATCCGTGCTTTGAGCGCAATACCTGGCTTAAGCATTTACACCCCGCTTGTTGCTAATACTTTAAGCTTTTATCTAGTTACTCTGCGTATCAAACAACCCCACCGTGCTGTTGGGTTTGTCAGCCATTGCGGACACTGCTGCAAGCCCGCTTCACGACCAATGCACACAGATAACATTGGCATAGCTGGATGTGTTGCAACTTTGGACTGTCGCTTAAATAGCAATAATACGTGTCGTGTGAAGAGGCCAGTAATTAGGCTTTTCAGTTTCTTTTAATTAACACAATGGTTCGGTTTCTGTTTGCTCTACAGGTAATGTGCTCGCTAACTCGCTAGCTAGCCCCGATATGTGCCGTTCCGTCTTGTATTGAAGACAGCACGCCAAACTCCTTTCAAAATCTGGCAATTCAGTGTCGCCTTTCTTATAGCAAGCGGACACATTTCCAAGAGTATACCTCAACATTTGGAATAAATTAATTGTGTTCACTTGGAAATCAATATACTTATTGTGTAAAAAGCACAAACACTTTCTGTAAACTATCAACTTGGAAAATTATTCATTCTATTTAGCTAGCTAACCTACTTGCCAAATATACAGTTGTGTGCGTCGGCTAGTAGCTAGCTAAGCTTACGTTTGTCATAAACGTTTCTACAAGAAAGGATTTTACCCAAACATGGAGCTGATCCGTAGACAAATATTTAATTTGCCCACTTGGTAGCAGTGAAAGCTGAACAAATTATTTTATGTCAAAGGCCTGAGGTTGTATAATGTGTACATTACGCCATAGTAAATCGCAAGATTCTTCAATGGAGTTTGGCATTCATTCTCTCCATGCACGTACGGGGACTTACCACGGAGTTAACCGAGTAAACCACGCTGCCCACAACAGCTTAGCTTTCAACATTTCCAAGCAAAGTGTCAGCCAGTGATAGCTTAACGGTCTCCCATTCACACAGGAGAGGGCCTGCGAGTCCGCGGCCTCTCCTGCTACTTCAGGGTGGTCTCCTACCTCTGTGGGCCGGCTGATTTCGAACAGGTCGAGCCGGTTGGCGTTCCAGTGGTTGATGATGTCGGCCAGTTTCCTCCTCTCCTCCTCCCTGCTCCCCGACATGGTGGATAGCCTTTCTGACCCTCTCCGTCCGCCTGTAGTGTTCAATAAAACTTTCCTTGACGTTATTCCACAGGAGAAGAAAACGCCGCCAAAGGTTCAGGTCTGCTCTGTTAACGCCACTACTTCGTGCGGTCCGCCTCGCTGCTCACCGAGCGACCTGCTGCCTGATCCTGTTTCTGTCGCGTTCCCGGCGCGCCCGTGCGCGCCCCCGATGTACTCAGGATGGATGTCTGTGCACGCGCAGAACTGTTAACCGTTTGAGGTCTAATAAATCTGATTGATGACGCTGCTTTTCTTCATGCACACCTTTAGATAGCGTTAAAAATAAGTACTTGGAGTAGAGAGCTTTATTACGTCAACATGCGTTATTAAGGCCCACATTTCTTCCATTTAGACATGATATTTACACATTTGACCATCTTCTTGTCATAAATCCCACAACTTTTTTAACCACACAGCATACAATTATTAAAAAATAAAAGATCAGATCAGATCAGATCAGATCAGAAGTGTTTCTTGAGTGTTGAATCTGAGAGTGAAACTTTTATGTTGTCACACTGACTCCTGATTCAGTTTTAGCCAGCAGGTGCTGAATGCCCCACAGCATTGCCGAGTCCCTCTGTCCACACACACACACACTCAGCATTTTATCCTGAGAGGTAGCAAACACAAGCTCAAAAGTCCTTAAAACTCCTTAAATGTATCCTAAAATCTCTAATTTGTCCTTTAACAAATCAAATCCGCCAATGAAAGTAATATTAATAATAATATATATATTTTTGTATTTTCTAGTGTTTTAATATGTTGAAAATTCTAAAACATGGTCAACTCTGCTATGAGCAAAAGGAAGTTTCTCACCACCATGGCAGGATTTTTCTAGTTTCTAGAAAAACACAGTGGAAAGTCAAACTAAGCTGCTGTAATTAGTAATGACTCCTTAAGGAGGTATTTTTTTCCCTGATCTCAGTACAAACACACACACACACACACACCCCAAAACACAAGGATGGATGAGCCATTGTCTGCAGCTGATAAGGTGTGTCCTTCCTGTGGACACACAAAAACATATTCAGCAAATGCTGTTTTGTTTTGTTTTTTCCCTCTTTATGTGTTTGTGTGTGTGTGGGGGGGGGGGGTTCTGTCAGTGTGTGCAAATAAGCTTCAGAGAGCTCCATCTATGTAAACACCAGCTCATTATTAACACACAACTGTGGATGACTCCGAAAGGTCACCAAATATCAGCCAGATACATGTGAAATGTCAGGAATACGGCAGTGATCACATCTACAGAAATAGCAGCGTGGTTCGTCATGTTGGCCTCCCACCTACTCATCCCGACGGGGGTTGGGGGTGTAGAACAGGATCCCTCGCTTCCCATAAACACATTAGTCACTGCTGCTGAATTTGTGGGTGTGAGTGCTGCTCTGACATCATGTGCCAGTAATGAATGATATGAGGGCTTTTATCAGACCAGCTGATCTAACTGTACACACTGGATTACGGAAACAAGCAAACAAATAAACTAAAATTATTCTAAATAAGTGAGAAAAAGTGGCCAAGCTACTCATGTGCTGCACTTAAGTAAAGTTTTGAGGTACTTCTACGATGCTTGTGTATTCTAAACCTTCCTCTCCTCTACTTTTCAGACTACAGTTATCTCGCAGGCGTAGTTACAGGTAACTTTTCAGGTTAAGCAGGTGAAACATATGATGGGCCTCTGAAACACAATACAATCCAGTGATTTCTCATCTTTTAAAGCTTGTTAGGACCCATCGTCATGTTTTAGATCTCTATGAGATGTCAGCAGGTCCACCAAAAGACAGATTTCCCCAGTACAAAGATTTGGGAAAAATCTAAAAACGAATAAAAACCTGGGACTCCAGATGAGAACGATTGAATTAAACTAACTGTTCGTGCTGTAAATTTGTCCAGATGTTGGGATTTGGGAATCTATTGTTTATCAGATTATCTTGTTACCTTCATTCAGTATATTTGTTCTTTTTGTATGCTTCTGATCAGTTGCGGTTACAGACTCTCACTCCACCTACCTGCTCTTGCATTTTAAGTGTAATTCATTAGCGAGAAAGGGACAAAACAAATAATAAACACAATTAAAGATAAATTAGCCTGCTAATACTCACTTCCAAGTGACTATTTTCCAATTGTTGTATTTGTACTCTTATTTAAATAAAGAAAATTCTTTCAGTACAAGCGAGAAGATGTGTGAGTTTTTGCTGAACTCACAGCAGAAGTGAGAAACCACAACAGGAAACCCACTTCACCAGATAACCCTGCCACTTCCTGTATCTGTCATATTACCACTTTCAGTCAAGCGCACACACACACACACACACACACACACACACACACACAGAAGTCACAGACAGAAGTTGCACAGATTGAAAAAACTATACCAGAATTCCTGTTGCTGGTCAGTGCTGGTAACTGGAGGAGTCCATTTTTCTGTCATGTTCTGATAAACAGCCACTGAGATCATCTGCTTCTTTGCATTTCACACAGTCAGAGATGAGAATCACATGCTGGGTCGATGTCCTTGTCCACTTACGTCCTATCAACTATTTTGTCTCTTCTATGACCACAATAACCCTCCCTTATCTGTTCCATTTTAAAATAAATGATGATAACATTTAGGAATGCAGTGTGTTTTACTCCTTATCTTAGCAGTTTAAAGCAGATTAGTAAATCTTTCTGGCTGTTAAAAGCACCAAAGTTAGATTGAGGTTGATTCAAACAGAGTGTAAAGGCAGTACACTAAAGGCTGCTAACGTGAGCAAATGTTTGATAATGGACACGTGAAGAGGCAGCTCAGCACACTCTTGCTTAATCACAAAGACAGCGAACAACAGGGTTGTGCATCTTAGTGCAAGTACGACCCAACATCACCGAACCCAAACAATGCAATTTGAAAAGAGGAAGTTGGCGGCGGACTGAATTCATCAAAACGAGGAAGCAGCAAGGGAGGGGCAAAGCAGTTTGTCAAGCTGAAAATATGCCGAGGAAAACAATTTGCTCTTAAAAACGTAACAGCTTGAGTCATGGATTATCAATAATCCCAAAAAACCCAAAATGTAATAAAGTGCATACATATTATCCTCTCTGGATTGATAGCAACGTGCTGCCATCTTGCTCCCAGGTTTCGACCTGATCAGCTTTTAGATGTTCCAACCAAAGAAATGTAAGAACTAAGCAACCCAACACAAGTTGTTTTAGAGTATTTTACTGCTACAAACTTTAATCTGATATATCAGAATAAACTATCCTCCTTTAAAACTCATATCTGTAAGATTTGTCTGGTTCCTATGGACCAATATGGCTGCCATGGTATCTACATGTATCCATCCTTGTTATCCAACTGCAGCTAGCTTTTAGCAACGCTGGTATCTAGCGACACCAATCTGTTGGCATACGCCTTCATGATGAAATGTAAATCACTTTGTTAATTTCTCAGCTAGTCCCATAATCAGGTGAAAGTTTCAGTTTGTCCAATACTTTGGTTCTTGAGCAAATGTCTGAAAAGCCAAAACATTCCCATCAGTGTTCACTGTACTTTGTGTTACTTTGCGTTTCATGCTAATTAGCGGAGGTTAGCATGCACAACATGACGCTGAACTAAGATTGTGAACACGATAAACGTTAAACCTGCTAAACATCAGCAGGTTAGCATTAGCGTTAGCATTAGCGTTAGCATTAGCGTTAGCATTAGCGTCGTGCTCAAAGCACGGCGCCTACGAGGCAGCAGAATGTAATCGTCGCTGCAGACCTTCACTAACTTAGCATTTATGTCAAATTTTGATCATCTCCTGCTGCAGTTCTGCATGTATTTCCACAAACCGAAATGTTATTTATGTGAAAAAGCTGAATGGAACACTAACTGACATCTCAGCCTTGTATTTTGTCATGTGTTCATTAGCAGGAGTGCTGCTCAGTCTCATTTATCATCATCTGTGGGTGCGCATGCAGTCGTCTGAACGTTGCTGAACTTGTTCGCTTTTAGCCATCAAACCTATGATTCTCTGCCGTGGAGCCAGTATTAAAAATACTTTTTGAGACCCAAGATGACGGTGGTGAATACTAATCAACAAGAACAAGTAGTGGGTGAGCATGAAAATAAAAATGGATGGATCAAAGTGGAGAAGAGGCAGAGAAGAGATATAAAAAGCTTATCAGAAGAGCTGATGAACAGATAGAGAAAAGGGAGAAGGGGGCAGAAGAGATGGAGGAATGAAGAGGACTTGTGCTGGTGGAGAATCAGGCAGAATTTGCCCTCATATGATGTTTTTATGTGATGATTGACTATGTGTTTTTGTCTCATCAAACTTTCCTTTTAACAACTGGCAACCCTGACATAATCTTTATTCCACTGATTTCAAAAGGAAGTGAGAATATCTTGAAGCGAGGAAGATTTAAGTAGATTATCATCAGTGGACCGCGCTTCTTAGAAAGATAAGAAAGAAGAACGTCAAACTTTTAACGTCATAAGTGCTGAGGAAGTTACTGTGCTGGGATAAAGAAGGTTTTGAGTTGAAATGAAAAAATCAGCTTTTCTTCTCTAAGACAACTGTGACATACAAAATCTGCCCGGAGGCCTAAAGTAAACTACTCTTGGGAATATGTGAGTGGGAAAGATAATAGTCAGTACATTAAAACATTTTCCTTCTTTTAGCTGCCAACATGCATACAGTTTTTATTTTATTTGCTTGTCATGTCTGCTGTATCCATCATTTCCCTGATATACAATACAATACAGCTACAGTCAACAGCTAACAAGCATAGCATAAAGACTGCAAGCACCAAGAAACAGCTAAATTAAGCTGTCTGCTGGCTCTGATTTCCTATTTAACGTACAGATAGGAGAGTATCAGCCAGTCCGTCTAACGATTGGCAGTAAAGCTAATGAATGTGCCAAAACTTTTTTGAGTAACTAAAATAAATGACTGGATTAACACCACAAACAACTTCACCCTCAATTTATTTTCTTCCCCACTGCTGCGACACATGAGTGATTCAGCTGATAGGTTTTCATTCTCTCTATTTGGCATCTTTGTTTCTCTTTCCCTACGAAGAAATTCTTCACTTCCTAGAAAGGAATTGTTTTGTTTGTTTTTTTCACACATTGTTTTGCTTTCTGTGGAGTAAACAGAAGTGGGTGTTTATAGCAGAAGAGGTGGCAGAACAGACTCAGAGGAGCACACACTAAAGGTGTGATGCACATGATGATGAATGGTGGATGTAATGTAAAGTTTATTCCTCACATGTCACAGTTTCTGAAAGGTTGTCAGCATTTGATTACATGGGAATGAGAGTCACCTGTAAAAACAAAGGAAGGCACTGATTTGCTTTAAATATCTTAACTCAAGCAGACAGACTTTTTTTTTCTTATGGACGTTATGAAACATTTTCTGTATTTCTCATTGCACGCTCGTTATAACGCAGGATTATCAGAGTTAAACGTGGTAAACGTATCAGCAGAGTTAGCAGTAAATCGGTGAGTTACCACAGAATTAATTGTTTAAGGTCTCATTACTACACTCTTTACAGCAACCTCCCAAAAACTCAAACATCAAAGCTCGAAGTCTCTGCTCTGTTGCATCTCATGTACGAGTGTGTGTTCCCTCAACATCACAAGTAACAAAGACGTGATCGGACAGGCGGCTAAAAAATCCCTCTCACTCTGCATGGCGGCATGACTCAGTGTGTTATCTACCAACACACCTTTCTTCTTTTTCCCTCTTCTGTTCTCACCATCTGTTGCTCATAGTCCAAGAGAAACACGTCTTTCTCCCACACAGTGCAACAGGAAACATCTGCAGTAGTGTGAAATGTGGCCGTACAGGATACACGCAGAGGTGGAGAGAGTATTGAATGAATTTAAAGGTGTGAACAAATGACTACATGCTCCTACAAGAGGAACAACTCAGCCACTGAGTGTTGGGGGGGGACACGAGTATAAAGCACCCTCATGTGAACAAGGCTATAAAATACTAGAATGAAAAGCTGTGGATTTGGGGGAGGGGCTCACAGTGTACAGGGTCCACAGTGTGTGTCGAGACACTAATACATCCTGATTAATGTAAGTCATTTCTTTAAAAGGAGATGGGCACATGTGACACAGATACTCTGGTCTGATGTCAGGTCTGCTCAGGGAGCCATCATGTCATGATTTATTCATCACATTCATCACGCTGAGGCAGGTAACCTGGCTTTCAAACCGATGACGTCGCTTGTGTCCTGCACTTGCAGATCAGGGTCGTCCACATTCATCTCTGAGATAAATGGAAGGCCTCCAGAATGACTGCATCAGCTTTCACTTCACATTCTGACTTAACAAACACAAAATCACGCTGATCATGTGGTAGCAACATAACAACAGAGGTTAGCCACAGCGGTTAATTAAAATGAAGGCGAACAGAAAATCTGGAATAAATGGAGGCCACAAATGTTGCTTCTGTTAAATCTGTAGTTTTATCAAATGCTGTGCAGCAATCATCAAACATACACAATAAAATTAATTTCACTGAATTTATTTCAGGTGGAGTTGTGACATCAGAGGCTTGGTCGCACCGTCACTTACTTGTCATGGCTCACTGGGGTAAAGTAAAGCCTTGTGAATCTTTCATGTGAAGTCAAACTTTGGTGAGCACTAACACAGAAATTTGCATTATTGATTAATAGCAAATTGTGAGGGAAAAGAGATCTGGAAGTCCAAAACGTCAGAGCTGTTAAATGTTACAGCTTTCACGGTTAGCTTATATAACAGTTCTAACTGTTCTTTCCCAGAGCATAAACTGCTTCATACGGTAATGTAAGCTGATAGTATAAATACATAAACTGTGTAAACTTATCGTTTAATTAGCAACCAAACTAGCTAGCTTGCTCACTGACCATTAAAAATGCATCTACATGCATGTTTCAAGCACAGCATACACGAGGCTTACATAAACACGTATGCAAACCGTCCAGTAAAATGAATGAAAAACTAGCAAAGCAAAGGGTTTTGAGTCATCGATCTGCTGCTGTGTACTGTGTCCTCATCAGTCTTCTTTCTGTCTTCTGACTCAGCATTCCTGGTGGTGTTGCTCCTTCCACATGAACACAGATCAATAAATGAACTACGTCAGCATGCAAACTTGCAGGCTGGCTTCGACGCGCAGCCTCGAAACTACATGTGTTCTACAGGCTGCAACATTCGTGCACTTGCGAAGGTTAAGTGGAAGCTGTGGTGCTTGCAGAAATCCAGCGTGAACATACACTTACACACACACACACAAACACACAGGCCTGCTGTACATGCTGGGACTCACAAATATCCCGCTCTGTAAGCTGTGACACATTGGGCTATTGTTGGTTTAAGTATGAAATGTCATCATATGTTGCTAAGCCAAAATGAATTACCGTGTTTATGGTTTGAATGAATTGCTATATGGAGCCATTTCCTGTCCAGCTCGTATTACTGTAGCCTAATATCAACGGGCTCTGTGTTATGCTCCCTCATGGGGAATGAAGCAGAGTAAGTTACTTTTAATGGATTGTTTCAGGTGAAATTTATCCACTGTTTCTTTGTCACATGGCTTTATGTTTTCCTGCTGCTTCTTAAGCTCAAAATCATGCCCAGGTTTTCTTCCTCTCCCAGTTTTCTTGTGTGACACCTTACCAAACAGATAACACACAAAAACATACTGTCACTGCCGCCAAGGCAGTTTCAGCACTGAACTGGCACTGGTCTTTCAATTTACAGGGTGTTTTACATTGCCATGCAAATTAATTTCAGGGTGGACAGCTTGCACATCACAGCGTGTCTGGGTTTGTCCTCATTAGCTGCTTGAATTATTTTATTGGTTTGGAGAGCTCAGCTTTCAAAACTAGACCAGACTTGATTCAAATAAAATGAAGTTCATCATATCCTGTGAGCAGAAACATTGTGTTTCTCAGCTCGCATTTAGCAGGTTGAGAAGATCAAATTCACTCACTAAATTTACCATTTTCATGCACATTCACATTAGTAGAAAAGCGTAAACAGCAAATCTAAATAACTCAGTTGACCCCACAGTTGCAGAAGAAACCAGAAAAATACAACCAAGCAAAGAGATGAGGATCTCACAGGCTTTGTGTGTACATGTTGCCTATCTGGCTGCATGCTGTATCCCACAGTCCCACACTGCACCTTTTCAGCCATTCATATGTGTTATGTATGCACAGCAGAGTTGTGCTACAGGGGCTTTGCAGCATCTGTTGATCTGTCCTGTTGACTGAACATCTATTAGTCATGAAGCACAGAGGATATCACACAGCAGCAGCATGTTCTTCATGTTGTTCTTCAGTCTAACTGCACTAAATTCATACTGCCTGTTATTCTGTTTATGTGTTGTATGTAAATGGCTCAAGTCTCAAATTTCTTCACATGTATTTATCTTTCTGTTTGTCTTTGCGGCATCCTTGTTAATTGCTTCTGTTTCATACAAACGTTAAGCTCTGCAGGTTTTCGTAATGCTGTCAGTTGCTCTTCTTCTGTTATTATATTCTGGCTAAACCTACAGCCTGTCTGCCTTTTCTTATTGCATGTGTTCTGTTTCTTCTTTTACATCTAAACCTGTGCTGTCAAGTCTCTACTGGCCCAATAAAAACATACTCAAATGGAGAATAACTGACCAAATGGTATCAATGTAACAACAAGCCAACATTTAAAGGAACACTTTGACATTTTGGGAAAAAACACTTAAATCGCTTTCCGTCTGGTAGTTAGAGTAATAATGTGGTGTGACAAACAAACGCATTTCTGCCGCACTCCCTCACACGGACGCAAAGCAGCAGCCTAGAAACATGCAAGGAGATGGAGTTGAGGTAAAAACAGAGAGAAAAAGATGGGAGGGGTGGAGCACAAGAGGTGACAAACCCACAGAGAGGAGCTGAGTTTCACAGATGTGTTGGGCAGAGCAGCCATTGACAGGCATCTGGAAAAGACATCAGGGGAAGTGGTTTCAGTATGGGGAATTCTTTTCTCTACGTGGTTTCTTAAAACAGCTGCAGGGCTGTTTTGGGTTGACGCATGTTAACGTTATAACTGGGCTGGAATAATCTGGAAAGAACATAATGGGATTATGAAAAAGACACACAGTGGAGATGGCAGGTTACTATAGCATAAGAGTATCTTATAGCCTTTTGCACTGGATTTTAACAGAAACAGTTGAAATCCAGATGAACGTCTGGATGACCATCAGCTTTCAGTCATACCACTAACTGCTCCAAGTTTGACCTTAATTTAAGCAAAAAATTGGAAAAAATGGAAACCTGAACCCATGTGATATTTCTCAACGATAATTTCTGTGTTCCTTTCTGGTTCCTGTCCTGGTAGGTGTCTTGGGACCTGTGAATTTCCTCTTGCGGAGGTCCAAGACAAGAGGAAGCCAGAACAAGATGTGATAGATAACTGAATAGGAGGACTTTGCTAGTTTTCCATCTTATTTCCATATATTAGTCAAAGGGAGAAGATATGCTGATGACTCCCACAGTGCCTGACAGTGTTCTCTTTATGGCCCTGTGGCAGTCCAGTTTACTGACATTAAATGACGTAAGTGGACGGCAGACAAAAATACTTCACAGCATCTATGTATAGAGGACATTATTATGGATTATAATGTGTCAGAATTAAAGAGTCAAGCTCAGGCCACAGCACAGCTAGCTGACACAACAAAGACTGATCCACACTCTGGAGGATTTGTCTCATCTTTCCGGACTCTCGAGTATCTAAGAAAAACAAAATGCAAACACTAGACTCTCTCTGGCAGGCAGATGGACAGGCAGGCAGGTCTCTCAGCCAGTTCTCGTGTTTTTCTCCAGAACATCATCATTTCCTGACCAGCAGCAACGTGGAAAGTCCTCATTTGAACCAGGTGCAGCCATCACTCAATGCTGCGAGCCAGCAGCAAACTGCAACCCCACCTCTGGCCTCTGCCTCTGTGCCTGCATGTTGTGGAGCTGGAGTGATGGTGTCCAGCCAGACCGAGGTCAGAATAGTGGTTCTAAATATGTGTGGGTGGTGTTCTCCATCACCTCGTTGAGAACAGAAGTCCCAGTGGATTCGGACTAAAGTTTGAATATAAATTCATGCACATCAAATCAAATTTCTCTGTTAAATCAATGGGCAGACCACCCAGAGCATGTAGCTCATTAACATCTAAGAGATTACACAGGTCACATCACTCTGAGGACTGGTTGTAAAAGTCATTTTTATTGGATGAACCATGGCAACAGTGACAACAGCAGCGGGGCCCACAACCATTAAAATGCTGCATCATTTATTCAAATGTCCTGATGCTGGTATGTGCACATGTTTATATCAGCTTTGTTGTTCATCATAGAAAAGTTGTTGTTAAACTAATTTTAGTATCTTGACATTTATATTGTACTTCACAACATTACAGTTTCACTGTGTTTCTTAAAAAGGTTTTGCTTGAGCTAATAAACTTTTCTGAGATGGATATGTCAGATCACTGGCACAGAAAGTCAAAATGATCTGCATGGCATCGCTGAAAAATGCTCATAAAGGTAATTTGAATGACCTTTGTTGTCTGGAAGGAAGACTTCGTCATGAGGACATTAAGAGTACGGAGACTAAGAAAATAAAGTGAAATAATCACAAGCTTGGGCGTTGATACAGTACCTCCATCAGGGTCTACATAATGTGTGTGTGAGAGGAGAGTGTGTGTCAGTCTCTACCACTCAGCACCACCCCATTAAGTCAACTTTGGTCACCAGCAGACTGTGACAGAAACACACAAAGGAGCCTATAGAACCAGTTCTGTTAAACCAGTCATGGAGTCAATACACACACACACACACACACAGAACGAGAGTGACCTTAACTGCACTGAGTAGATTCACCATAAGAACGTGCACCTTCTGAAAGAGCAGCTATCACCGGCAGATCTTATCAGCTGGTGTAAAGGGGTGAAAAAATTTAGTTTAGGCCAGACAGTTCAGATCTTTTTACACGTAAAATCTTCTGTGCAATTTAATAAATAAGACAATAATTTTAAGAGTTCAGTGTAGATTATGTTTCATTGCTAGAGCAAAGATCAAACAAAACCAAGATGGTGGCAGCATCTGATTTGATAAAAAGAACTTCATGCCTATTTTCCCCTGCAGACGTTGTTTCTTTTCTTTCTCTCCACACACTGCTGTTCCCATCATTCCTCCTGTGCCACAGCATCACTTCTTTTTCCTTCTTAACCAGCTTATTCGTTAGTTTCAGTCATTTCTTTCCAAAAATCATCTTGTTGAAGATGGCACACACAAACCTCGAACATTTGATCATTTATTAATATTATACATTATTATGTCTTAGTTTAATTATATATATTGATTACAGATGCTAGAAAGATATTCACCAGCTTATTAGCTTATTAAGCTAATATTAGCAACATGTGTCAAGTGGAAACACTACAAAATATAGCCAGCTAAAGAAATGCTCCGTGTGTTGTTAAGCAAAGCCTGGTTTGGTTTCTACTGTAACTAGGAAGCTGGTTAGCCTGATGCCTTCGCGTTTGCAACTAATGTTAACTACAATACATTTTTGGCTTACAAATGTTAGCAAAATTTTACCACCCTACACACACTCTTTTATCATGTTCAACGCCATATTGTTTAGATTGTAATTACAGGCAACTGGGTTAAAGAAACCTCGTCAAGCCCCTTGTGAAACAAGTTCCAACAGTGATAAAAACGGCTAAATCTCTCTTTATTTCATTGTATCTCCCTTTATTTCCCAAGTTTTTCAATATTAAGTCTGTGGCGACCCTGATGCACCTCTTTAACACCATTTAACAGTAAATATTGGCAAATTATTTCTTTTCTTTTACATGCTAACAAACTGCTGGACTTGACAGGCATGTTGTGCCTTGAGGTTGCTAAGCTATGACAGAACAATCACTGCATTAAAAATCACAATACTGTATTAAGTAGCATAAAGAAAATAATTAGGCACAAATGTTTCCACAACACGAACTCTTCACATTCTCGGGTCTACTGAGAGCTCATAGCTGTTGATCAGTCCCAGCACTTTGTGGTGTGCTTGTGTAACAGAGGTGAGATAAGATGGAGACAGAGGGCCGCGCCGCCAGTTAGACAAGTTTCAAATATTCAAACTACCAGTAGGCCAACCACTGTAAATGCTGCTATACCTGTCTGTATGCTAGCTGTGTCACTCTGTGACTGTGTGAGTAAGTGAGTAAGCAGCAGAAACCAGTTTGGGAAGAATCAGCTGACAGGTTTGTTCACAGAAACAATGGGATTAGGAACTATTTTGCATCCCATTTGACAAGGCAGCTAACACTCGCCGAATTAAAATACAATGATGTAAAGCACTGATGTAAATCTGCTCTCTGTTATTAACATTTCACATTTGAAAATACTGACTATCCAGACATATTTTATTGCCTCAACACAGAACTGACACCTTTGAGTGTTTGCCAAATAACAAATCAGATCCGATATGGATGTTTTGTTTGTTTTGTTTCCAACGTATCCCCTCCTATCAAGCTAACTGGTAACTAAAAAGCCTGGTGGAAATTTAGAAAATGGGCCAAACAACAAGGACCGATATTTGGCCACTAAAACGTGACATTTTGGTTCATAGCACCTGAATTGTGAGGTGGTGATTTGGATTTCAAGTCCCTCAAATTTACACTGTAAACCAGTTTTTGTTGTCTTCCATGTTGCTTCAACATCTCCTCCTATACATTCTGTTCATTCACCTTCACCAAATTTGGTATGTAGAACATTAGGATTAACCCCTCGCAAAATACAGAAAAATACATTGGTATGCACATTCTCCCTGGTTGGCTCCATAAACTGTCATGTTTCCTCTGAGTAATCCTGCCACACTTCACACTTAATGGCATCGCATCTGAACATGGTTCTTCAGCAATGAGCTAGATTAAAACCGTGATAACTACACTGAACATCTCATTTTTATATAATGCATCCTTACAGTTGTAATATTTCCTGTTGGGATTTGATGATTTAATATATTTTAATGCGCATCAAGATGCCCACATCTTCTATTAATTAGCAAGTGTATTTGAACGGTGCTGAGTTGTCTCTCTTAATGATTTCTACTTTTTTGTGAGTTTTTCTACCTCAGAAACTCTGCAGCCACGACGTCTGTTGTTTCTCCATCTGCGTCAACATCACTACAAAAAGCAGTTAATTTCCTGCACCTCGCTGCTATTTCTGACCGAAATCACAATGAACTTTAAAAAACCTGCAGCTCCCCTGATAATCACACTAACCCAGTCTCCCTTTCCCACCGCCCCCCCACCCCTCTGCCTTTAGAAATCCAAAAACGCTCCTGGTCCTCTGCCATCCCTGCAATAAAGGAAACACTTAAGCTGCCTACGTTTCCCACAGTCCTCAGCTGCAGGCAGGCAGAAAGGGCTGTAATTTGCCTGTCTAATTACCAGGCTATTTAAAGTGGTGTGAGTGTGTGTGTGTGTGTGTGTGTGTGTGTGTGTGTGTGTGTGTGTGTGTGGGTGGGTGGATGGGGGGGGTGGACACGAGGCACTACTGCACTATTATACAGCACTTACACAGTATACACACATCGCAAACGCCCTGAGCTTCACAGGAACACAAGAATAGAACACACACACACACACACACACACACACACACACACACACAGTAGCTCCCAGCAGCTACAATAAAGCTGTCAGAGTCTGTAGCATCTCGGGGAAGAGAGTAGAAAAAGAGAGGATTGAGAGATAAATGGAGAGCACACAAAGCGAGAGCTGAATAATTCATGGCAGTTTTTTTTCTGATGGAGCTTTACTTTGTCATCATCTTTCCCTCCCCCTCTCTCTCTCCCTCTCTCTCTCTCTCCCTCTCTCTCTCCCTCTCTCTCTCTCACTCTCTCTCCCTCTCCCTCTCTCTCCCTCTCTCTCTCCCTCTCTCTCTCTCTCTCCCTCTCTCTCTCTCTCTCTCTCTCTCTCTCCCTCTCTCTCTCCCTCTCTCCCCTCTCTCTCCCTCTCTCTCTCTCTCTCTCTCTCTCTCCCCTCTCTCTCCCTCTCTCTCTCTCTCTCCCCTCTCTCTCCCTCTCTCTCTCTCCCTCTCTCTCTCTCTCTCTCTCTCTCTCTCTTTCTGGATATCTCCACGTCACGTACAGCGCCGAGCGAGGATTGGATGTTCTCGAATTAAACCTTGATAACAGCCACAGTTTCTATTGACTTAACAAAGTGTGAAGGAAAGTGTGATACGAGGTCTTTTTGTGCCGCATGTTCCCGTGAGCCTGCATGACATGTTGTGCATGTTGTGCTTTTCATTATCAAAGGTCAGAGCAGAAATGGCAGAAACATGCGATGATTCTGGGCGTGTTAAACAATAGAGATAAAGATGAAAAAGAAATTTATAAAGACCATATCGTATTAACTCTAATTTTGTAAAATCTTTATACTGTAAAGTTCTGTATTCACATGGTTTTCAAAGTGGGGTCTGATGGGAACCCTTGAGGTTCTCGAGGGGGTTTCATGGGGTCCCCAGCAAAAAGGAGTATAATTTATTTCACTGATCACAAGCAACACAGTGAAATAATGTGTAACTGCGTCGTCATGGGTTTCCATACACATTCAATAATAAAACATCTAAAAATCTGTAAAAGAGGGTTTAGGAGTCCCTGATGTGAAAAAGTACGGGAACCACAGCTTTATATTACAGAATATATGTTCCAGATACTTTTTTATTGTAAATTTCTTTGTTACGCTTTAGATTACTTTTTGATGTACTTGTGTGTTCACTGATTAATTAACTTACTAATTTAACAAAAGGGCCAGGCTTAATTATCTAACGGGTGGATCACCAGTAATGAGGCCTTTACGGTCCCAGAAGATGAAGTCTACCAAATCTTCTGGTGGCACCATGGGGTCAAAATTTCAATTAGTCCAAGACTTTGGTTCATGAGACACTAACAACATTCCCATGAGCCTCGGGTGTACCTTGTGCTTTGTGTTAATTGGTAAATGACGGCGGGTTTGATTCAGGATCGTCTTTGTGAATTAGAGACCGATTTGTGCAAATCGTCAGTAAATAAGAAAAGGAGAAAAGCCTGCTTTTCCTGTTTTCACTGTTTTTGTCTGCTGCTGTATGCTGCTATGTTACTCCCCCTCAATGGGACTTTGCATAATACACTTTTAATACACATTAACTGAAATCAATCCAATCCAATAGCTACATACTACACTGATAACTCTATTTTGTGGTGCACTGACAAGTTATCATCAGCAGCCTTTTGCACTTGTTAAACCTGGACATTTACTGTTCTTTTTTACTTTTTAATTTGTGTCAAGTTGTAGGCTGTATAACTGTTCCTAAACTTCACTTTTATCACGCTCTAAGCCGCATGAATTTAATCTTATCTATTCGCTTTCAGAAACCAAACACACAGGGTGGCAGATAAGGAACAACGAAGCTTTTAGAATTCTTGCTTCAGTTTCTACATTTAGCAGCAGCTTGTCGCCTGCAGTGTCGGTAACTGAACGATTTTAGATGCAGCCACACCTCCAGAAACTAATCTTCAGTCTGTTTGAAAGAAACAAAACAAGCTGTTTCCATAAAATCATATCAGATTTTAAATAGCTTGCTTATGCCTAAAAATATTGTATGCCATGACTGAGGAAAATGATTTCTATTACTGTAAAAACTTCTGAACCCTGTGTCCTCGCGCTCTTTTTGAGTTGCCAACACACACAGTTCTCTCCCTCTCTCTCTTTCTGTTGACTGTGTGTGTGTGTGTGTGTGTGTGTGTGTGTGTGTGTCATTCAGCTAAATAAAGCCGTGGAGTGTTGGGTTCAGCATCTCTGCGCTGTCTGCTCATTGTGCTGCTGGGAAAGCAACAGTAGCAACCCAGCGGATGATGCACCGTGTCAGCAAACACATAACAATAGATCGTCTGGTGTCTCACTCACACACACTCACACACACACAAAGTGTCACAATGGATGTTTTGGGAGTGACTCCAGGCTGTCACCAGTGTAAAACACTAAGCCTGTTTGCAGTATATCGCCTGGTACAAACAAGATGCACAACCACACAAATGCTGCCAGATAACAAAACAAAACAGATCTTTCTGGAGCAGAAGACTTTTTAATAAATTTTCCTGGAGTGCAGCTAAGGGCATTACAGAGTAAAAATCAGATAAGTGCTCAGCAAACACAGGCCTTTAAACAAAGTATGATTCTGTTATGGTGGATAAGACCAGACAACAGTCATATCTTTGATTGACTGCCACCATCTCACATTAATCAATCAGCCATAATCTGAACCTCGGCTGATCAGCTTGTGAAAACCATGAGGCGCTTTGGTGAGATGAATAACAATGAGCACGCTGTCCAAAGTGTGTCAGAGCATGTTGTTGTCCAGAGAAGGCAAAACAACCCTGACATGTTGGTTTTTCGCTTCCCTCCATCTGTTTTTATGCATGTTGCATTAAAAAAAACTGACATAACTCTATATGGACAAAAGTATGAGGACATGCCTCAGTATTATGGAATTCAGATGTGTTATGTGGTAAGTGATTCAATATTTACAGTTTTTATTGTAATTCAAGGCATCACAATAAGCTCTGAGAAACTTTTAATGAGCATTTTGACTGTTTTATGACAATTAATCATCCTAAAAAATAACTGACAACATAACATTAAATAACTAGGGGGAAAAAACACTCAAAAGACATAGAAGAACACGCAGATCAGCATCAGCCTAATGTGTTGCTTCCTCTTACTTGACCATATGTACATCGAGCCACCATCTGTGTGCTGGTGAGGAGAACACGAGCTCCAAAGTCAAACTGCAGCAACAGAAGATGAGCTCATCTCAAACCGCTAACGCCGGCTAACCGCTGAAGATCCCCCACGTGTCACCGCGGCCGGCAGAGGCTGACACCTAAATGCAGTGTGAGAGGCCGGAAGCTAAAAGCAAAGCTCGCCACAGACACGAGCTGCTAAAAGCAAAAGGCTGGGGGTCGCCGCATGCTGTGGTTATTAAACCTGAGGCTGGGGCTGCGAGCGGCTGCTGTGTGGTGAGCGCAGATCTGATTCACGCTAATGACAGTTTTTCAACCCACAGTGATATTTATGAAAAGGCTATTGTTTCAGTTTATCAGTTTATCAGTTTATTTAAATATATCTGGTTTTATACCCGAAGCGCTTCACACAGGCATCCAGTGTGTTATTGATTGTGTTGAGCGAGTATTTACTCGATCAAACTGGAACAACAGATCAAACGGGGGCAGTAATGACTGGAACAAATCCATACTTCCTGTTCAGCAAACTACAGTCAGAGCCTTCCTCTCTGCAACAACCACTCAGCAAAAGGCAACCTTCTCATCCTCCAGAGAAAACACACCACAACAAGTGTCCCTGGACTGTTCTACAACAGTCCAGGCCCAGCAGATCTCCTTCTCTGGGTCTGGGTCTGGGTCCTGAGCAGGTGCTCTCCATTAGGGGTGAGCAACTACAACAAGAAATAAGAAACAACATTCTGTCTTTGCTGTCTTTGGCAGGGTTAGATGAGAAGATTGACACTCGTCTCCATGTTAAGTAGGGAGCTGAAGGCGGGAGGTAATTAGCTTAGCTTAGCATTAAGCTAGCCCCTTCTGCACCAGTTTTAATAAACGGGGAGGCACTTGAAGAAGATCACAGCATGGACAGCTCACGGCGCGTTGTCCTCTCTGCAGCATGTGGGAGTCCAAGCAATAGTCCAATCCAACAGCTTCAAAACAAAGAATTTTATCTGTTAGAGCAACATCAGGTTCGTCCTCATCTAAAGCTGATGTTAAAAGGACTGAGGCCTTAATGGGTGCCTGACGAAGCTGCTTCTGTCAACATAACAACACTGATTAGTGTCGAACAAAACCAATATTTCTGTGAGAAGAAATGACAAATTTCTTTAGACTAAAAAGTAAACAACAGCATGATATTCTCTTTACTCTCATTTTTCTTCGGTTCCAAATGGTGCATTGTTTTAGAAGGAAGGAAATCAGTGACGTCTAAACTGTCTGTTTCTCTGTTGGTTTCCTCTTCCAACCTCCTCCCTAAACTGTAACCTTTCACCTTTGCCTTCACCTCAGGTCTTCCCTTTGCAGAGAGTGCACTTTTAAACATGATAAGCTGATCGTAGCCTGTAAACAAAGCAGCATCAGGAAGACACACCCGCTCGGCTTTGCTCCCCTTGTTCAAAATGCATATGTGTGTGTTTTTGTAAATATCTGATAAACCGAGGCAGGAATTTAAAGAAAATTCATGACATTTACTTTGTTTCCGTTGTATAAAAAAATAAGAAGTATGGTATGCTGTGCTTAATATTTGATCTTAGGGTTTTTAGTCCAGCCAGTCGACTGGATTTCTTTATTATTTATGGCTTACAAGAATTTATCAGAGCGTTGTTAGGTTTTATTAAAATCAGATGTGCTCCACCCCTGATTTGATTGATTACGAATAATGGCTGCATCACTGGTTGTCTGTGGGAAATGTAAATATTCCTGTCTGTTTAGACATTCACAATCTCCACTTTTCTGCACTGAAGGGAAATTCAGGGAGGAACACTGGATGCTTAAACTTATTTGTCATAAAAGTGGTCAGATTTGAAGATCTGGAGGCGGTCGGCATCTTCAATCCAACAGGCTCAGTATCAGCCTCCATCTTTAAAAACTCATATCAGTTAGACCCCAGTCTGGTTCACACACAGGTCTGAGATTCCAGGAGGGATTTGGGGCGAGAGAGCTGGAGGATTGGGTGAGAAGAGAGAGTTTGCAGGAGGAAGAAAGTGTGTGTGTGTGTGTGTGTGGGGAAACAAAGTGAGTCTTTTTTCCCATGACTCTGTAGCAGTCGGACAGGTTGGGGTCTGGGATTAGTGAGCGTGACCCAGCTCAACCTGGAGTAATGAACCCTGCCTTCACAGCTCCAGTCCCACTCTGACAAAGGCCTTCAAAAGAAAGAGGAAACCTTAAAAATCTCCTCCTTGTTCTCCTTTTTTGATGCAAAGCTTTAAATTGTTCTTTTCATAAACAAATTTGGGTTATGATTATCTGCTGTAATTGTCTTTTGGTCAAGTCCTTCGCTAACAGAAACCCCAAGAACAGTTTCATCATTAAAAATAAAATTCTAAAAAAAAAAAATTCTACAAATACGCAATCTCTTTCCCAGAGAAGATCATTTTTTTATTTCATATACCATTAAACCTGCACATACATCAGCTTCACAGGGTTATTTTTTTCAAATTGAACATGTACAAGTCGTAGTTTGATTCGCTATCGACAGCAGATGCATTATTGATTAAAGTTGTGTCGAGTAACTGCTGAAACATGAGAACAACATGCTGCAGCGTCACACCTCACTGAGGTTTGTGTGTAACAGAGTCCTCTGGTGGCCGACTCTCCGTCTCTCTCTCTCTCACACACACATAAACACACACACTCTGAGTGTATTATTAAAGTGCCCTAAGCTGGTCTGCTTACAGAGCTTTCAGCTCATATCTAAAGCAGAGCAGACATACCTGTCTGTCTGCCACTCTAATACCTGTAATTCTCTACCTCAGGGTCCAGCAGTGTGTGTGTGTGAGTGTGTGTGTGTGTGTGTGTGTTTGTGTGGGGAGGTTAGCTCTTAGATCAATTTATTTAGTCAATAAGACGGTAGGTAAACTGTAGTTAAAGTCAAACCATCCAATCAGACGCCTGCTTTGCTGTGACTTCACAACTGCAGTCAGCTGTCTGCTGTTCAGTCGTGACTTTTGGGCTTTTTAAAGGAATGCTACGTAAATCATCTCTTTGAACTGCGCTTGCGCTGGTCTTTCTGCATGGTATTTCAGTGTAAAATGCTTTCACTTGTCTTTAAATCATTTTTAATGCTCTTTTAAAAGTTATACTGAGATGTGGATCAGAGCTGATTGGTCTGATCATGGCACTAGTCATTTATTTGACCACATAAAGTATTTACTCAAGGGAAGATCATTGTGTGAAGTGACTCTAATGAGACACTTTGATCAGCTTTACAGACATGAAAAATAAAAAGTAAAAGTGCAGCAGACAACGTGGGAGAGTATGAGGGATGCGGGTGGGGTTGGGGCAGGGGTGGTGGTGGCTGCAGAACGCCATGACCAAAGGCAGACGGTGAAAAATTATGGTGAATCTTTAAATGCAGCTTGGCTGTTTCTGCTGGGGATTTCTAAAAGGCAGCTGGGGATTGGACGGTAAGCTGGAAAACACGCCTGGTGATGGGAGAAATGTGTGTGTGTGTGTGTAGAGTTGAATTATTTGAGTCTTAAAGGTGGCAGATATTCGAAGACAGACGTATCTAATCCTCTGCTGTGAGTACACGTGGGCATGAACATACTCTCCACCTTATGGCAGAATATTTCCTAACAAAGATGGCTGACTGAGACTCTTGCAGGATGACGCTGGGAAAACTGCAGGGTTTCAACACGTCAAGTCAATTTGCATTATTTTACACTTGCAAGTCTTCGCATTCATTTCCGGAGCAAAAGAAGCGATAAAACGACGCCGTCAAAGTTTCCCCCCGCTAAACTTGAGTACAAGTACAGAACTGTCACGGCAAAATACACTGAAACCATCCAAAGCATTCATTACATTGAACGGTCCTGAAACTGTTATTACGTATTATCATACATATCACAGTGTTATCACATTATCATTATTGCATGAGGTGTTATAGTTGGTTGAAATGGAGCTAATTTGAACTACTTTATATAGAACTACTTTAACTATTTTATAAGTAGAATAATAGGGTACCGTAGTGAAGTCTCCTCTAGGCTGAAGGCTAAAGATATAAGATGTAATATTTCCATATTAAAATGGATAAAAACAACTAAACCTTTGTTTTTTATTGCTTGTGTTGTGTTCTTATCCTAAATGCTTCCAGCAGTTTTCCAACCCAGAGAAATCTGTGATTCTGCGGCCAACAACTGAGCTTTTTATTCACCTGCCACTGACAGCATGCATGTGAAGTGTTGCACTTACAGTGTGGCTGGACGTTTGAGGCTTTATTTGTGGACTCTGTCTCCCTCTGTTGGCCAGAAAATAAATACTTCAATAAAAAATAGATTGAGTAAAGGCTTCACTACATGGACAAAAGTATTGGGACACACTGATTTTGTTTGCCTCTTTGTATTGCAACCCTGGCACAAAAATTTCCTGTGGGATCAATAAAGTTGTTATCTTATCTTATTATTGAATTCAGGTATGATGTGGGCCTGTTCCTCAGGGTTTGGGCTTGGCCCCTGACTTCCAGTGAAGTGAAATCTTAATGCTTCAGCATACCAAGACATTTTGGACAATGCTATGCTTCCAACTTTGTGGCAACAGTTTGTTGAAGGCCCTTTTCTATTCCAGCATGACTGTGCCCCAGTGCACAAAGCAAAGCTCCATAAAGACATGGTTGGATGAGTTTGGTGTGGAAGAACTTGACTGGCCCACACAGAGTCCTGACCTCAACCCCATCCAACACCTTTGGGATGAACTGGAACGGAGATTGTGAGCCAGGCCTTTTGGTCCAACATCAGTGTGTGACCTCACAAATGCTCTACTGAATGAATGGGCACAAATTCCCACAGAAACACTCCAACATGTTGTGGAAAGCCTTCACAGAAGAGTGGAAGCTGTTGTAGACATAAATGCAGTGTCATTAAAGTCCCTGTTGGTTTAATGGTCAGGTGTTCCAATACTTTTGTCTATATGGTATAACTCTGGATCAGGAGCTCACTGTAACATCAGGACTGTTATGTTAGGAAAGGAATTCAAAATGTCTCGATCTACTAATCCATATTTAGCACATGAACTGCTGAGTCAGTTTGTACGTTGCGTTTTGTTGCTGTGGAGATAAAAATCCACTGTGACTTAAATCTTAACAACAGGGCGGAGACGTCTATCAGAAGTCCATAAAAAAATAAACATCTGATAACAACACTGGAATTATAACCTACATAAACAATCATTCTGATTTTCACAGCATGTCCAAAGTAAAGATGTCAAGACGTCTCCAAGCACAGGACAGACTGTCCACTCAGACTCTTAAAGTCCAGACGGAGACGACATGCAATAAAAAGCAACTACAGGTTGTGCTTCACAGACCTGATATGAGTCCACTACGAGGTGGTCAGATCTGGTTTTTGGATGGGCGGGTTGCTTATCAAGCTGCGACGTCCACGCGTGTTTTCTGTCAACAACAAAAACCCATTAGGCTGTAAAGAAAAAACCAAACAAGCAGCAGTAAAACCTTATCTGTCGTGTGGAGACGAGAGTTGGAAAGGAAGAAAATTTGCAAGGTTTACAGTAAATCATCTTTACTGATTCACAGGACGGAGGGAGGAGTGCAGCTCCTGCAGATATATGAGTGAATCGAGGGAGTCAAGAGATAAGAGGTCCTCAGTGTGACACGTGTGACACGTCAAAACTGTGTGTGTGTGTGTGTGTGCTGGACTTTGTTCTCAGCTGTTTCCAGTGTGTGTCCAGTTTGTCAGACACGGAGAGAAGCTCCTCTGACTTTCACTCTGGAGCTTTGCAGCTGCTGCAAAGAAAAAGCCAACATAAACACCTCTCTGTGTTTTTTCTCTTAAGGCAGAGGGTCCCGTGGAGGTTTCTTCCTCTCAGAGAAGGCAGCCATGATCAGCCGTAACTTCAAGAACGTGTTGGTGGTGTCAGTCGGGTTTCTGTCTCTGTTCACGGCTTATGGAGGCCTGCAGAGTCTGCAGGTAGGTGGAAGAGTTCGGTATTTCTACACACAAAAGTTACCGGTGTATGTCAAATATTAAATATTAAAATGAAGAGTGTAGGGGTTAGTGTCATGGGTTCTTTTACGAAGGGATAACAAAATTAAGGGATTTTGTTTTTTTTTTTTTAATATGCAGGACCACAAAAGTCACATAAATTCTAATAAAGCAACTAACTGTACAGCATAAATAGGCAGAGATAAATGTGTTTACAAATTCATTTATTAAGCTACAAATTCAAAAAGTATTAAGTGATCCATCAATTCATATTTGTTTTGTTTAGCGATAAAAGGAAGTATTTATTTTAATCATAAAGGCTCTTAATGTGGCCTTAAATTAAAAAATACTGGAGGCTTGAAAGTCTGCATATGCACACAATTTAATCAAATTAGAACATGTATTAGTTTTATCCCTTGAAATGGGATAAATGACTCATTTTGACATCATTTATATATAAAAAAGTCAGCATCTTTGGGGCTTTGAGAGGTGATTCACAGAAGGCCAACTAGTTTACAGCATTACTTACTGGCTGTTCATGTTTAGATTCATTCGTATCGAGACAAGATTTTCTTATTAAATCTGACTCTTTATCTTAAATTGTATTTAATTTAACTATGGTTAAGCATTTGCTTTTGGTTAAATATTTTTCTTCTTTTAATCATAAAGACCGAGAGGTTTTTAATGTACCTTTAAAGTGAGAAATTATGTATTTATATATTTTTTGTTACATTAAAAGCTTTTAGTCATATTAACGTCCCTCATCTTAGGTTTGTAAACAGAAGTCAGCTTTGGTTCAATGAAAATTAAAACCTTACTGTCATATGAATCAAATTAATGAACGCATATGTTTTAAACTGATGAAATGTGCCTTCCGGTCCTGGATCGATGGCGTAGAAGTATCTTCAATTCAACGCCATCATTAAAATTAGCACAGACGATTTTGGATGAAAATACGAAAGTGTCCGTCTCTGTGTGTGCAGAGCAGCCTGAATGCAGAGGAGGGGATGGGGGTGGTGTCCCTGAGCGTCATCTACGCCTCCATCATCGTCTCCTCCATGTTCCTCCCTCCCATCATGATCAAAAATCTGGGCTGCAAATGGACCATTGTTGTCGGCATGGCCTGCTACGTCTCCTACTCCTTCGGAAACCTCTACCCCGGATGGTAATCGATCAGTCATCAATCTGCTCCTGTTCTCAGGAAAGACTTAAATACCCTCACAGGCATTTCCTTGCACCTTCTCCACACACTCCGTGCCTCGTGTGCACACAGCATCTCACCTGCAACGCACGCCAGAAACAATCAATCTTTTTATTTCTCTGATTGGCTGCTCCCTCCCTTCATAGTTCACTTCTGCTGCTCTGTCGAGTCAAAGAGCAAAGCCCAACCTGCAAAGCTAAAGTCGCTCTGCTAAGGTGATAAAACAATTTGTGCATCCGCCAAAAGTTCTTGCTTGGCCCGAGCTACACCCTTCCACCAAGTGGACCAGTAGTTTTTCCATAATCCTGCTGAGAAGCTGACAAACCAACAAACCGGACTGAAAACATGACCTCCTTGCACATTATTGCAGTTTTTCTCTGGACAAAATGACCAAAAGTTCTCGTTCTCTCTTTTCTCTCTCACACAGGTACACCCTCATCCCCACCTCAGTGATCCTGGGTTTGGGCGGCTCTCCTCTGTGGTCGGCTAAATGCACCTACCTGACCATCTCCGGAAACGTGCAGGCTGATAAGGACGGCAAAAAGGGCTCGGATGTCATCAACCAGTACTTTGGCATCTTCTTCTTCATCTTTCAGTCGTCTGCCGTGTGGGGAAACCTCATGTCGTCGCTCATCTTCGGACAGGACACCAGCATAGGTAGGAGGACGACTGAGAGCGAACGAGTTGGTGAAAAACTTTAATGATGTCAGTCAGTCAGTGTGTCGACATAAGCTGATCAAATGTCTAATTTACAGCAACTCGGGACATTTAATTTAATGGAAAATGCTGCACTTTTTACACGTTATGCTTACATGACACGGTGTAGTGCTATACTACTAATGTACCCAGTAGTATACAAAGTAGAATTAGCTCCACACAGTATTCATTAGTGGGAAAAACACAACAGTATAATGTTCTGGTTGCAACAAAGTATTTTTAAACCATAGTATTTCTACTCCACTGAAGGATCTGAGTACTTCTTCTGCCACTGAATTCAATAATTTATGTTCTAAACAACTGCTAAACCATGAGGTATTAGCTCTGGTGTTTGGTGTGATGTACCAAACAGGGTAGCACAACATGCTAAGATAAAGATTTCCGTTGGCTAATCGTGCACAGCTGTGAGGTTAAAGCCTGGATATTCTCAGGGGTGGAAGTGTAACGTGACCTTACCTTCAGCACGTGAAAAGGCCACCTAAACCTCCTGGAGATCTACGACTTCCTGAAAACCAGCCCCTCCTCACTGGCAACCTGCTGCACTAAGTGGGCGTAACTAAGCAGGACCAATGAAATCACAAATTCAATCCCGCCCCCCCAGTCCCACCAAATCACACTGACTTGTGCTCCATAGCTGAAAGTCCCATTGGTTCACACTTTATTTGCACCCATTTGACAACCTCTAAGGCCAAAGCCCTGAACCCTCACAGGCTTCACCCCAAGTGTCTCGGTTTGCTGGGTGGGTTCTTTATCCATCTTCTTATCCCGTGTGCAGCTGACTCACACTCCCTCCAGTGTGCAAGGTCTAACAGGTGGTGTGCAATGTTTTCTTTTTTTTATGGTTTCCGTTCAGAGGAAAATAATAAAATGTGAGTGCAAAGAGTGGATGATGTTGCCAAGTGTGCAGTTTATCACTTTATGGATGTTGTTGCTCTCCGTCTTATCACACGCTGGATGATGATGAGCGTTTCTTTGAAGAGCAGCACGACGCAGAGATTTTTATTTCCGCTTCTAAAACTGAATTATGTTTGTTTGAATAATGAAGTGGATATGGAAGAATAATGGATGCTTATCAACCATGCAACGGCCGGCGCGCATCTGAATTTGCTTATGCATCACTTTGGTGGGATTCCGCCACTGCATAGGAACTAAAAGGATTCCCACCATGAGGGAAACCACTATTAATATTTGCCTACACCACCTTTTTAATGTCTTTATTTTCTTGAGAAGGAGTAGCAGGGGTGGACAAAGTATTCAGATCTGTTACTTAAGTAAATACTACAATTTAAAAATACTCTTCATCTGCCAAGTAACTGGTAACTACAAACACTTAACAAACGTAGTGAACGAACAAGCACAGTATTTCTCTCTGAAATGTAGTGTGATGTAGCAACACTCAAGCAAAGCACAAGTAACTCAAAACTGAGGGCCTCCACTTGAGTAAAAGTACTTTGCGTCACTGTGAAGTAGTATTTACTGACGTGTGTAAATGTACTGTTGTTTTCCCGCCAGCTGTCATCCCGGAGGAGCAGCTGCTGACCTGTGGAGCGGCTGACTGCGGCCTCGTCATCAGCAGCAACAGCACCTCCACCAGGCCTGCTCAGAAACTCGTGTGGACGCTCGTCGGCTGCTACATCGGTAACGTTAACGTCTACTTTGGCGTCACGGTCGGGTCCGAACCTTAAGGTGTTCTTCCTCAAAACATTAAATATGATGACTCCAATAGAGTTTGTTTCAGTTGTTAAATTATTCATCCATTAAAAACCAAAACGTGTGCGTAAAAGTGGCTAAAATTGGTTCTGTTTGTCAAATTTGGACAAAAACAAGAATATTTTGATATTTAGTGAAACACACTTACAGTATTTGTTTTCTTTCTGAGAAAAGAAAAACTATTGTACAATCACATTTTATTGTTCCTGGCTACACATCGGCAGCTAGCTGCCTTATGCTGTTACAGATTATATCATGTATTACAAAAGTGGTCGAATATTTTATTAAACTTTTATATTTTCCCGAGTGTTTGCGGGATTCCTCCAGACGGCCAGTGTTCAGAAGAGGTTGTTTTTCAACATTTTTGCCCGTGTTTGACAGTCTTATCGCAGACACCAACGGGAAAGGCAGGGAAGTGTTTTTCACGAATTTTTTTTTTTTTTGCTTGAATGAACAAACAAACAAAAATAACAAACTCTAAACATGCGGCTCTGTGTTGTGAGGCAGGCGTCGGCTTGCTCGCCATGCTCATTGTGGCGGTGTTTCTGGACAACATTGACCGGGAGCAGACCAGCCAGTTCCGCGGGAACCGGGAGCCGTTCTGCCACACGTTCCTGGCCACGTTCAGACTGCTGAAGGACTGGAGGCTGGTGACCCTCATCCCCCTCACCATGTACAGCGGCTTCGAGCAGAGCTTCCTCGCCGGGGAGTACACCAAGGTGAGGAGATCTCCCAACAGAAATTAGTAACCGTGTTGTTGTCTGTATTTTTGTGAAAGTCTCAAACATGACACTGGAACTGATTTGTTGTTTAAAAAAATGAAAAAACTATCGATGCAGCAGAATCAGCCTACATTAGCCAGCGCGTTAAGCTAGCTGAAGCTAATGCAGCCGCTAGCTCCATGGCGCCAGATTTTTTTAAACTTGTCTTCAGTTCAAACTGGCACCGACTCAAGTGACATCAGTTGAGGCAACCTGCCACATTTAGCTGTTCCTGTTCATAATGTTGTGGTGCTGTAGGAATGTTTCGAACTCGGGAGAACCCCGTTTGTCTTTCGTGTGATACCTGAAGGCAACGCTCACGTTTGAGGCCAAACCGTCTTTTTCTCTGCCTAATCAAGTAGTTTTGTTTTGAACAAAGCTGTCACTGCAAACTGAAAATAATGATAAAACTAAAAGAAAAGGTGTTTGCACAGAGGACACAAACCCCAAACTGAACCGTCCACCTTCACCTCCTCCCTCTGTGGACTTTGTCACACTCCTTTCTGTCAGGTGTTCATTTGTGCGATTTGTAAATGTTGTGTTTCTCTGCAGAACTACGTGACATGCGCTTTGGGGATCCATTTTGTCGGCTTTGTGATGATGTGTTTTGGAGCCTCCAATTCTCTTTGCTCGTTTCTCTTCGGGAGACTCGCTCGGTACACCGGCAGAGCTGCGCTCTTCTGCCTGGGTAAAGTTTATTTCACAGTAAAACAGGACATTGTAAGTGATGAATTAGTTAGTTAAGAGTTTGCTCCTCAGATGTCAGCAGTCACTGAGCTGTAGAAGACGCTTTTTTAAACAGAAAACACACAGTAAATGGGGACTCAACAGAACGTACATTATGAAAACCTGATCTGAAAGACATCCATTTGATTTGCATTTCTGTCCATTTTCAGCTGCGGTGACCAACCTTTCCTGCATCATTGCTCTCTTGTACTGGAGGCCTCATCCTGACCAGCTGCCGGTCTTCTTCGTGTTTCCTGCCCTGTGGGGTATGGCTGACGCCATCTGGCAAACTCAGACCAACGGTAAGAACCTCCCAACTCCAAAGAAGAATTTGTTTGCTAGTTGCTTGTGTTTATTCATCGTCCGAGGTTGAGGTTGACTGTTGGTTATCACTCTTACTGATTATGGTGAACTCCTTACCATCTGAAAACAAGAACTGAGGTCTCCCTGAGGTCACTTGATAAGTTTCCCTCAGGATATTTTAGCCTCATCACAACCACTGGTGTTTTTCTTTGTTCTGTCTACACTTAACTACTGTGGGATGAGCTGCTCCTTCGTGGAGACTGGAGAGTTAATCACTGCTTTATTTTTTTTAAATGTTATTATGTGTCTGCTTTCTGGCCTACAGCTCTTTATGGCATCCTTTTCCCCCGTGACAAAGAGGCCGCATTTGCCAACTACCGTATGTGGGAGTCACTCGGTTTTGTTATCGCCTTCGCCTACAGCACATTCCTGTGCCTGGAGTATAAACTGTACATCCTGCTGACCGTCCTGCTGCTGACCGCCGTCACTTACCCCATAGTGGAGTACTACGAACACAAGAATCCCACGCAGCCTGTTGAACAGGGGACCTACTCAGGTCAAAAGAAAACCAAGGAAACGAAAAACATCATATGCCAGACACTATTATAGTGTTTTTAGCCTCATGGCTATTACTGATGCCAAACTGTTGAAACCGAATGAAACCAGTCAAAACTGCACACTGGGTCTAATATTCACTGGTTCAACCGTATAAAACATAAAGAAAAGGAAACGTGATAAAGAAAAACATCACAACACTCGACACTGCAACAACAATACTTTGTATGTGTGGCTTTTTTGGGTAAAATATTTTGTGCCTTTTATCCCCATGAAGTTGAAAATTCCAGGTATATGAAGATTAAGCACAAATTATGTTAGTTATCAATCTTACCCGTCCAAATTTAATGCTTCGTTTGTGATGTTTAAGGGTTGTTGTTCCTGTCCAATTATCAAAGCACCAGATTTTGTAAGTAGCGTCTCACACTGTAATAAATGTTACTTTGCTCTGATTGTCTAACCTAAATGATATACTGTACATTTAAACTGCGACGTGTTCAATAAAAGTATTAATATTTTGAGCTTCGTATCAAACAGACTGCTGTCCCATCACCCCATCGCATCTGATGCTTCACTACTAACACGAGATGCAACACTGATAATGAACCCTGACATTTGGAGGGTCTTCTTTAATTTCTTAATTTCAATTAAGTTAGAAAAAAGATAAAAACAAATTCTGATGGCCTTTTCACTCCAAGTAGATCCAATATAAAGTGCAAAATCGGATTATGTTGGCACATTCCTAGAGTAATCTGATTAATCTTCCTGGAGACAAAACTTTTGCTCATAAAGACAAAGGAGCAATTTTCACTTTAGAAAAATATCTATGAGGCACCTCAAGTCCAAGAATGGGGTTCAGAGCTGAGAAAGATCATCAGACAGCAGCTCAATTTAGCTTTCTGTCATCTGCGTAGAGCAGTGCTTCTCAATTATTTTCTGTTGCGCCCCCCCCCAGCAAGTAGAAAACAATTCGCGCCCCCCCTATATGTAATAATATTTAATAATATGTAATAATAGGATGCTAACAATTCTCGCTGGTTTACTGAAGTAGTATTCACAAAGCGGGATGATTGTTGGCAATATTCGGCACGTTTTGGCTGAAAAATCTCCAGCGGCTTATCAGCATGATTGGGATGTAATGTCTTCAAGTGGCGCCTTAATTTATTTGGCTTCATGCTGTCCGCTGCCAACATTTTTAGACAGTAAACACACCGGTCTGTCGTCTCCCACTGTAGTCACAGTGAAGCCAAGCGCTACATATGCTTCGTCATATTTCCTCGTCTTAGCTTTCGGGTGAGTTACTTTTGTCTCATTATCTTCGTCTCGCTCCGCCTTTCTTCTCATCCCTGTTAAAAAATTCTTCATGTTGTCTCTTAAGGGTTCGCTTACTGCACTTCATATCGCCTGCTTGGTGCAAAAAAGCCGCTACACCACAGAGCTAATACTCCCTGCGCACACTCTGACAATGAGAGCGCCACTGCCAACTACTGTAGTGGATGTGCAATTACACTTTATTCTAGTACGGCAAAAAAAGCATGTTCCCCAGGGTCACACGCGCCCCCCCTGGCATCGCACCGCGCCCCCCCAGGGGGGCGCGCCCCACTATTTGAGAAGCACTGGCGTAGAGGAACCACCAACATGCTTCCTGTCAAACAAACCTGCATCAGTGATCACTCGGAAAACCCCAGCAAACCATAAAAACAGCTCAAAGTTTCTTTCCATTTTGATATAAACTAGAATCAACCGCCTTGCGGTTGTATGGTTCTGCACAGCAGTGAAGCTGCAGGTCACATCCTCTGCTGCCCAGACTGACAAGAGCTTCGTCACACGGTGCAACGACAGCCGCTTGAAGCTCAGTGTCATCCAAACCAACGGACTCGTGGTAGACTGCAAAGCTTCATCTGAAGAAGCTGCAGATTCTAAAACGTGGAGGCTTCGCGCACACGTTCAACCCAGCAGCAGTCAGTTTCAAGGTGGACTCCAAAGATTAGTCACCAGTTCAGTATGCGAGCACGTGTGAAACCTGGTCCCAACCTGCCCTTCTGCTCCCGAGTCCTGCTGCTGAATAACAGACAGAAAACATCATGATGTCACAAGTCAAGCAGAAAATTACTTCATTTTAATTTTGTCATAATTTCTACCCAATGGATGTCTGATATTTTCCTTTAGCACAAAAACGTCATTATATTTTAATATAACATTTTTTTCAAAATGTAAAAAAAACAAAAACAAAAAAACAAAACACCAGATTTTTCTCGTCACGTCACTTAAAAATTGAGAGCAAATTTTAAACAGACTAAAGTGTAAATCAAAACTACAGTTAAAACTGCCTCAGATGCAGCGACTCACTTCCTCAAAATAAACAACACCATCATCTGCAAACCTGCTGATGTCAACAAACCTCCTCCTTACATTTCCACAACGTTTAAAGAACACACGGGGACAACATGCTGCATTTCAAATGGTGCTTTTATTGCAATGTGTTGCATTCCCACATTCATAGATGTTATAGATTTGTTAGTCAAAGCATCATTTCCTCAAGGTTGGCATCCTCACCTTGGAAGAAAAAAACAAACAAAATAAACAAAACAAAACAAAAAAAATCGAAACAAAAAGCAGAGGGATCAAATGCACGAGGTGTTTGTGTTTTGAGTGTAGTAGAGAAGTGTGTGTCTGTGTGTGTGTGTGTAAACTTGAGCAGCCACGAACATATGAATGAACAAAGCCTCCAAATTTAGACTTCCAGTAGATGCAAATTAAGAGTTTTTAAAATTTCAACAAAATGAGCTTTGTTTGTCTATCAGCCCACGGGGCTCTCACTCCCCACAGGGACTGGACCCGGCCTGAGACTGATTGTCTACAACATTCCAAAGAAAAGGTAGATCTCTTTATATTCACGTTACACACCTGAACTGGGGGGGCGGGGTTTAAGAGACTGAGACGGAGAGAGAGAGAGAGAGAGAAAGAGAGAGAGAAAGAGAGAGAGTGAGAGAGAGAAAATTTAACATGCATAAAATTCTCCCAGATGAACATTGTCACTCATATTGTCTTGTAATAGCTGCTCCGATGCCTCTTTAAAAACAAACTTTACATGAGTGTAATATACAAAACTGGACAAAAATGAGTAAAATGTATAATATATATTTATATATATATATATTTATTTATATTAATTTGTACAAGGGAGAAAGTGGAACCTTGGTCACTTCTCTCAGATTCTCCAGAGAAAGCATCACCCCTCCCCCACAAACACAACAACAACAACAACAATAACAACAACACAAAGTGGTGAGTTAAGAAGCCTTCTTTTAAAAGTCTTTGAATCGCATCCGACGTGACAGCACTTAACTACACTCCACAGCTGATGCTGCACTAGCTTTCACACAGAGATCACTTTTGAACACCTGCATTAGGAATGAGTGGGAGTGGAGAGTCTTGGCGGCGCACAAATACCAAACCATTCTGGGCCAATGACAGGTGAGGACGATTCTTAACTAATCTGAACCGATCTGAACTGAATCCTCCTTTACTGTAATGGAATTTATTTCATCTGTCAACTCGTTTTCTGTTCACCTACACCAGGAATTAGCCTGATCCCGCACCACACACGGGCCCCTGATCCTGGTACCAGTGCACCTCGACGTGTCCTACACCGGGCAGCACGAGAAACTGAGACAAGACGAGTAAAAAGAGAGAAGACGAGCAACGCGGTGAGCGTGTGGTCGCTTAACGTCAGTGCACAATAACAGTCGCACACAACCAGACTTGTGCTAAATAACAAGCGAGTGTCCACGCCGGCTGAAGGGGAGGAACGCGTTGGAAGCAGCTGGGAGGCGGAGGACGACGTGGATGGCAGCCACAGAGCTGAGCGTGTGGTGAGCAGGAATGTTCTGAGAGTTCAAGCTGGACGAGGTTTTGTGGGGTTTTTAACAGCGCGCCTGGTGTGAGCTGACAGGAGGGACATCACCTGAAGAAGACTGGCATAGTATTTATACTGAGGAATCGGTTGGTGTACAAACACAGAAAGAGACAGAGCCAGAACGACATTACAAAGAAGGTACAATTTTTTTTAGTCGTCGTTTGGGTTATGGGATCCCACTACAGTCAAGCTCTTCAAAAAGAACCTGAGCAATTCATTAATTTCAAATTAACATTTTCTCGGTACATTCAGGGGACGTGGTCTACCTCTAAACACTGATCTGATTGAGTCAGTTTCTGATGGCCTTTTCACTCCAAGTAAATCTGATATAAAGTGCAAAATTAGATTGTATTTGCAAATTCCTGGAATAATCTGATTAATCTTCTACGTGTGTAAAAAAGTCATTTAAAATAGTTTTTTTTTTTATAAAGGTGAAAAAAGGTTTTCTTTTTTTAAAAAAACCCTGGTTGACAAGGTTATTATTGTTAAACAGCAAAGGAGCAATCTTTACTGCAGAAAATATATACACGAGGCACCTCAAGTTTGGTATAAAGTATTCACTTAATGGAAAAAAAAACAAACAAAACTTTTTTTTCCCCCTCATGAATGGGATTAAAAGCTGAGAAATGTCATCAGATATCGGTTCACTGAGAGGGCAGCTCCCACTGAGGGCGAAGGACTATAAATACCTTAAAAATTAACGATTTAGTGTCGCTCCAGCGTTAAATCTACATACCCAAGCGGACGTGAGGAAAATGCTTGTTTCAGTAAGGTGCATAGCTATCGGCTGCAACGTTTTCTTACTTCCTGTAAACGAGTGGTAGCACTTCAGGCACAGAAGACCTCGTTGGCAAAGTGGAGACGTCTCTAAACTGACCTAAACTTTGGGACAGACCGATGCCGAGAGGCCGCTTTAAAGGACAGATGGCGTGCGGAGAGTGAACGAGCGAGGAGAAGACGAACGGCAGCGCGGCGAGCGTCGCCGCGTGAGAAAGACGGGTGACTCAACAACATGGCCGCTACATCATGTCTTATCCAATGATGGTGAGGGTTTGCATATGATATCCACCAAACATCTTGAAGCTTTGGTCATTTACTATTGACAAATGTAAAAAGAAAATAAAAATAACAATAATACTAAAAAAAAAGGCTACATCAGACAGACAGTTAGAAAATTAAAAATTAAAAATAAAAGCCCACTAAATATACACAAGAACCGGGCGATGCTTCCCCATGAAACCAAGGCTCCACTCTCCCAGATCTGCTTAAACTTTTGACAACAGAGAAAATTAAATAATATGGCCTTTTTTTTCTTAAATTAACCCGTACAAAAAGCCAGTCCACACTGCTTCTCTCTCAGTAAAATCACATTCAGCAGTCGCTAAAAACAAAACAAAACAAAAAAACCATTCTCTGGCATAGTTATCTGAAACACCCACAGGTACTGTGCAGGGTCTGAAGAGTAGAAGAAGAAGAAGAAGAAGAAGAAGAAGAAAAGAAATCAAACCAGGACATCTTCAACTTTTCCATCTTAGAGAACACCAGATATACAGTATTAATCACTTACACACATACATACGCACTCACTGATAGTCGTATACATACATACATCATCAGAAAAATAAAAAAAAGTAGAAAATCAAAACATAAAAATAAAACATGACGGAGGCGAGTAGTTTTTTTTTTGCCTTTTTTTTTCTTTTGAACCACAAAGTCGGAGCACTACTTTTTTCTCCTGTTGATTCTGGACAAATACATATTCACATTTCTCTGTTTATATACATCATGTTAACATCTTGAAAACCAATGTTACAAAAGAAACCTAACCTTGTACCTGTTCATTGTGGTGAGGAAGGAGGGACTGTTGTTTTCCACTGAATGGCTGTTGCATTTTTTTTTTTAAAAAACAAAACAAAAAACAAACAAACAAAAAAACAACAACAGAGAAAGAAAAATAAAAAACCTAAAGATGACTTATGCACCGGCTGTATTTGGCATGTTTCTTTTTAAAATCGCAGGATAAGCTGAGAGTTTCTGCAGGATTGTAGAGGAAACCATTTCCATAGGAATGCCTGATCCATGCAGAAAAGTGAAAAAAGGGTGTGTGTGTGTGTGTGTGTGTGTGTGTGTGTGTGTGTGAAGTCATCAGAGCAGATAAACAAGTGGAGGCTGACGCTGGCAGAATCCTTCCAAAATAAAACAATAAAAAAAAAATAAAATAAAAATTACATTCTTCCACTTTGTGCAGCTTCTGTCTCTTCAGAGTTTTGTCTATGGACCAAACAGTGGCCAAACAGGAGTGTCTGACTGCTGCGTTCACACTGTGAGAAACCAGATTTACACACACACACACACACACAGCGACGGGGGGTGGGGGGCAACATGGACGACATGCCTGAGCTCCCTCAGAAGACCGACGGCCTTTTTCTCTTTCTTTTATCAAAGGTTTGCAGGTGCAAAACGACAAGAATCGTTCAGCGCAGGCAGTCAGGAGCTCGGCGGGTTTTGGTTTGAACCACACAGGAATCGATGGCTTTGTCCCAGTCCTCTCTGCTTTTGGAGGCCTTCTGGAGGTTTAAAGTAACTCCATCGGGCAACGGGCTGACACTCGAGACCGAAACTGGAATGGAAATCGTGTGTGAAAAGCAACAATGTGGACCGGAGGATGAGGACGATCTACTTCATTACTGCGGTAAACTTAATGGAAAAGTCTCAGGTTGGAGGTAGAGGGAAACGTTTTAATCTGAGACGCCAGCACATTTCAGCAGAAGCTCGCGGCTGGAGGCGAAGGCCGAAGGAAAGAAAAGGGAAGCAGCACAAAGCGAGCGGACTGCTTCGGTGATCAATCAGCTGTCATTTTTCAATAAGAAAGACTCAACAATCCCCGGTTCAACCTGCTCCGAGGATCTGCTGCTTCTTCTCTGTGACGACTGTGAGGACTGTTTTGGTTTTGAGCGTGAGGACGCCATCTTGAGCTCTGGGAAACGATGAAAGACTTTTGACAATTAACTGATAAAACAAACCGTCAGCCCTAAGCCTCAGAATACATATTGTTCTGTTTGTTTACTCGAGATGTTACGAAGAGCCAAACAAAAGGTAAGCAGGTTAAAAACGACCGACAAACGAGGTGCTCACAGTGTGAAAACGCAGCCAAAGGGAAAAAGACCATCAGACAGAAACAATAATGAGGTAATAAAAAGGCGCTTGAAAGCCTAACTGATCATTTATCTGCATGTTTTTCTAATAAATAAACACACACAGAGAAAAACAGAAAAACCATCTCAGAAAGTCTTGGTAAAACGTTTTGAGTCCAGGAGGCATTTAAATTAAAACAAAGACAGAGAGAGTTTAAAGATGGCGACACTTCCTGGGCCTCTGTTTGGACACGCACACACACACACACGCACACACACACACACACACACACACACACACACACACACACACAGAGCGTGTCAGCTGAGCACAAAGTGGTTCTCACATCGTACATCCCTGGAGGAGTTGGTGGGTGGAATGTTGACCTTGCATACCATCCCTCTGTGTCTGGGTAACATTGCATACGGTGAAGAATCTCTGTAAAGAAGCAGCACACAGGAAAGCCCTATTCCACTCAAGCAGCATCACACCGGATGTCGTTGACCTAAAGCGAGCGAGGAGTCGGGTACGTGATGACGCAGGACAGGGGGAAGATTTAAAAAGAAAAACCCACAGAGGATTCCCACAGGACGAGTCCCGTCGGGGAACGTCTGGGTTTGTGCTGGAGTGGCAGATTTGACTGAAGTGATGTGAGCGAGGTTTCTCTGTGGTCGCTACAGACCACCGGATGTTCCCTAACGACCATCAATCCCGTGTGAAAAAGGACCGACGAGACCGTGACGACGCGGCCGATACCAATACTGATTATTAGTAATCAAGAACACTGATCACCAATACTTGGGACTTATCAACATGTGGAGTGAACATTCAGACTAACCAGTGACGGACTGCAGATTACTCTTAAAGTACAACTCCGAGGTGCTTGTACTCGTCTTCTGTTTTCTGCACAGGCCATTCAGTTCTGTTGTGGGCGGCACACTGAGCGCATTTTACAATCTACTCTTTCTAACACATCACGATCAGAAAAATACTGAACGTCGGAACTGATCATCGGCCCATCCCTGATCAATCCGAGGCGACGTCGCGGCGGTTTCTCTAACCTCCTGGTGAGCTGGTGAAAAACGTTTTGTGTTGTTAACAGAGGTCTGTTATCGCCGAGCGAGACAGTGTCCGACTGAGCAACAGTAGTCAACAGAAAACTGTGTGTGCGTGTGTGTGTGTGTGTAGCCAGTGGAGTGAAGTCTTCATCAGGGGAACCAGAGGTGGAGGGAGAAGAGGGTTGAATCCCCAAAAAAAACAAACAAATAAAATAAAATAAAGTCCTCAAGTGGAGGAGAAAAGAGAATGTTTTTGTTTTGTTTTGTTTTTGTTTGGCGACTCAACCCGTCCTGTTTCGATTCGATTTCATGACAGCTTTAAATTAATCATCCATCACATCTTTGTTAGGAGCTTCTATCACTAAAGCGTCTACTTAAACGTCATTACATAGGAAGCATATCCCAAAAGCGAGCCGACTGTGGCGACCGCTGGTTCGATGCGTCTCGGTACCGTTAGCGTCGCCCGATCACACGCTTCAAGGTATGTTCTGTTTTTATACAATGGTTACAAAACACATGTACTGTCTGAAAAGTTTTGCTTGAAAGTATTGTACATACGTAAGAATAACAAAATAAAAAAACAAAAAGGGAGAAAGCCAGAGAAGATGGCTCACGAGCTCCCCGCTTACCACGAGAGAAAGCAAAGCAGTCAAACCCATTTTCTTTGTTTTTCTTTTTCAGACGGTGGCGCCGAACGGGAGGCCGAAGGGAGCGAGTTCTGACTACGCTTTAAAAATCAATTCCTTTTCACATTTCAGAAGATGGAACAACGTCCCCCTCCACTGCGACATTTAGCCACAGAACAACATCATGATGCGGAAAAGTTAATCTCAAAAACCACGAGCTGACGTTATTAGAATTAAAAAAACAAAACAAACAAAAAGAAAAAAAACAACAGCTAAAGAATAAAAACCTGGATCGAATCACATTATACATAGTTTTGCTGTTCTGAGTAATCAATTAATTACACTTCTTTTCTTTTGAAGGAAAGCAAGAGAAGAGAGAAGTCTTTGTCCTTCCGTACTGTACAACAATACCCGCCTGCATGGCGCACGTGGCAGACAACACTGATAGGCTGAGAGATAGCATGGAGAGACAGACAGAGAGAGAGAGACAGACAGACAGACAGAGAGAGAGAGAGAGAGAACCCGATGGGGCTCTGTATTCACAGCTGCTGAGGTGAGGGGTAAAATGTGATGGACAGACAGTTAAATAATCATAACAGTCTTTTTTATACTTTGAATAATAAAAATAAAACCTCCTCCTGGAGGGAGAGAGACACGTTAAGTTCCAAACTGAGCAGCATCCCGTCTGTCTCCCATCCATGCATCAATCCATCCATCCATCCATCCATCCATCCGTCCGTCCATCCATCCATTTTCTGGCTGTTGTCAAAGCTTGTTCTGATGATCATGAAGATAATGATGATGATGATGATGATGATGATGACGGTGAGAGCAGATTTTAAACAAAACAACCAGATTACAAAAACAAAAAACAGAAGTCGTAATAGAACAATATGTAGAAGTAGAAGAAGAAGAAGAAGAAGCAGAGCTTGGGAAAAACTCAAACTTCCACCAGGCACTGTAGCTGATAGAGAGAGACAGTCACAGAACCAGCTGATACTGAGCTTCTATCCCACAATGCCACAGAGGTCTGAAACCTTAACATTCTCACATCGCTGAGAGAGACAGGTAGAGGAAAACAAAACCAAAAAGCCAGAGGTGCTGCGCTGCGGGATACTCCCGCACTTTAAACAACAACAACAACAACAACAACGCTGAGCTCAGCTGTGTGCTGAAACTCATGCTCCCAAGATGCACTGCTGCTGCTGCCGCTGCCGCGACGGCCCCACAGAAACCGTCGGATCAGGAAAAACAAAAGAAAAAAAAGAGAAAAAACAAACAACAAAAGGAGGCCGGCCCTGATTCGACAGTGACGACAACTTGGCAAATCTACAATGATGTCGCAGTTGTTTTCTTGGGTCAGGAAGCAGGAAGTAGGTCACCAAGGAATGAGCAGCAAGACAACACTGCCTTTAATAGGCTGAGGCAGACAGACAGGTTGTCAGACAGATTAGACAGGCAGGTTTAAATACACTGCTGCTCCTTCTGACTTGAGTCTTTTCTTAAAGTACTGGGCGGTAGAACAACCAGCCCCGGATCCCCTCCGCTCTGCACAGAAGTGGTCTGGCTATGAAACTCCACCGACAGCCAAACCGCTCCGAGCCTACACACACACTGTGCCCGTCCAAGCATCCAACCTTCCATCCATCCATCCATCCATCCATCCAAAAGGTGAGACAGAGACAGCAATGGGTCTGGTGCACCGACCTCCGAGGAGGAGGCGTAGAAGTGAGAAGTAGAGGGAGTAGGAGAGCTGAAGGGATGGGGGTCGTCACTCGGTGAGCAGCTGCTGGAGGAGGCTCTTCTGCTGGGCCTGGTTGTTCTGGGAGCCCTGCGGTCCGGGGCCCTTCTGGGAGGCCGTAGCTCCGATGGAGCCCTGGTTCAGGTAGGAGTCGCTGCCAACCAGGTTCACTGTGCACTGGACGTCAGCGAACACCTGAACCTGCTGCACCTACAGACACAGATTTGAGAGATTAAAAATGCCCCTGGTGATGCACTAAGACGACATGTGGTCCTACGCTTCACACAAGCAAGTTCAGAGATTTCATATTTCTTATAACATCAACCCACATGTTGGTAACTTTATTTTGAAATGGCAGTGCCAGGCAGATCACGGCAAGCAACCAAGAAGAAACCAAAGAAACCATTTACTCCCCTCTTGGGAATAAATCATAAGTAGGGAAATGTGTTGCGTGTTTAAAGTCCTGGAGGTCCAAAATCACTAACCTGCTGGTCGCTGCACACTGAAGCCACGTTGCTGAGGTTACTGTTGCTCATGCCAACCGGCTGCCCCATGGGAGGTAATGAGCCGACACCACCCGAGCCTCCAGCCATGGAGACGGTGATGCTCATGTTGTTGTAAACCCCCTGCTGGCCAAATGCCTGTCCTGCGCTCTGTCCCGACTGACTGAACAGGCTGCAACATCGAACCAATCAAAGAGAGCGGGTTACACTGAGGGCACGTCAGAGGGTCGTATGGAAACACACCAATGTGTTTGTACAAGCCTTTCGACTGCTTCCTAACCTGTTGCTGCCCATGCCTGTCTGTTGCCAGCTCTTCATGTCTGGTGACTGGTAGCCAGGAGGCGGGGCTTGCTGAAGCAGAGGACTCTGGGAGGTGGAGTTTTGAGGTGACAACAATGGGCTGGTTGGGCTCATCTCAGGAGGGAAAGATGGGTCTTGCTGGACCATGGCTTTGAAAGAGGAAAGATGAAAAGATTTTCTATCACTTAATGTGACAGTGTCTGAGTATAACAGTCTACAATAAATAGAATCAGAACAAAGAATCTGATTTGGTTAATACAGCAGATGATTAGTCCCGACTGTTTCCTTGAACTCACCAGACCCTGCAAACTGCTGAAACAGGCCCTGCTGCAATGAGGAGTTCACGGTGCTGCTGAATTGGCCCTGCACGCCGCCCATCAGCGTCTGGTTATTCAGGGGAACTCTGACGGACAGTTTGTTGTCCAGAGGGCCCCCCGTCATGGGGCTGAAGTGACTCGGTGAGGTAGGGGGTTTTCCCGTCAGTGGGTTGTACCCTGGTGGGAAGTTGAACTGCTGCTGCTGCGACGGCTGCTGCTGTTGAGGCGTTGTTGGGGGAGCTTTAGGGACCCTGGCTGTTCCGACGGACCCCACGGACCCAGTCGCAGCGCCTGCCATGTTCTGCCTCATCAGCATGACCTTCTGCTGGAAAAGTTGGCGCTGACGGTGCTGGATGCTGTAGAGCTCCCTCTGACGCTGGGCCAGCATCTGGGCATTCAGCGGAGGCTGCTGGGAGATCCGATGTAAAAGAGTTTGTTGCTGAGGGCTTATTCTCTACTTTCAGAGTGAATACACAAGCCACCCAGTAATTCACGAGCTCACTCATACAGGGTTTCTGCAGGTTTAAACTGCTGAGAGTTCAGTCTGGAGATCAGCGTAAGAACAATTTAGCAGTGAAGAGAACAAGAAAGTAACACAGCACAAGCAGATAATCTAACTTGTATCTTGTATATAAGCTGTGTTGTACAGTGTTTACTTTGAAAACTGTTTGCTGCACTCTTTTCTGTTCTTGTGAGCTGCCATGACAAGTGAATTTCCCCACTGTGGGATCATCGTTGTTTTGAACTGAGCTGAGCTCCTGGTGCAAAAAAATCATCTTTATCTAACATTATACATTGATAGCACAAAAACATCAACACGCCACAACAGAACATCCTTTTTACCTCCAATCTTACTGCCCTCAGGTACGTTCAGTGACTTTCTTCTCCTAACCGCACCTGCACTGACTGAGTCTGGATCACTTCTAACTGCAAACACAGCACTGACATGTTTTCATATCTTAAGTGAATTGTTAGCTGTTGGACTTATCAGTTGCTGCACATCCAGCAGATCTGGAGCAACTTAAGAATTCAAACGTTATTCCAAATTGGTGTTGTGTTTCTGTCTATACAGTGATTTTTTTTATAATCAAATATTGACCCTTTAACTCGGTTTTGTTCTCTAATGATGAAAATATCCGGCTACTGCGTATGCCCATAAGCTACAGTAAATGCTAAGTTTGAGCTGCTCATCAACGGTGAGAGCGAATCCAAACTTAAAGATCGTAGGCCGTAAAACCAAAAAGATTCTATACGCTCACAGTTATTTGATCTATTGTGGGCACAAACAAATATTGATTACAACAGATTTGAGTGCATATTTCAGCAGCTGAAATATGCACTCAAATCCATGTGAATCCATGTAAACAAATTATTCTGGTAATCTGTCAGGCTTTGCACACTGACAGCAGCGTCTGGTCAGGGTAAGCTGAGCATCATATGCTTCCACTGTGACTCACTTGAGAGGGCATCTGAGGTTGTTGAACCCCCTGACGAATCCCCATGTTCACATGCTGGGCGCCTCCTGGAAAGGCGTTCATGCCCACCACCCTGTTCTGGAGCTGAGCCAGAGGGATGGAGAAAGAGAAAATAAACAGAGATCAGACAGGTGCAGAAGGATGAGGGGATAACAGATGGAGGGAAGGCAGGATTTAATAAGATATATATATAAAAAAGATTAAATGAGTGAGGGAGAGGAGTTGAAAATTAGTGATGAGGGAGGAGATGGAAGTGGAGAGTTCAGTTAAGAGGAGTCCAATCAATATTTGTGAAATGAAATCAGAACATTCATTATGATACAGCAGGATTCAGAATCTGAAAGCTACAAGTCAATACTATGCGCTGTTCGTTACACGTCTCTGCATTTCACAGTCAGGAGCAGTGATTTAAAGTGTGTGGAGCTATGAAAGCCCAGAATGCGTGAAAACAACTCAAAGGTGCTCCTTTCTCGCACTTGTTTATGGATTGTGCATTTCTGTTGCCTTAGCAGCCTTTGAATCGTGTGAATACATCACACCTCCGAAGGCTTCTGAACATATTTCTCACGGCGCAGCTGTGACCGTACACAATAAACAAGCTGGGCCACAGCAGAACTCTTCAAAACGTGTTGTAAAAGCATCACATTCGTGTCCTCACCTGCTGCGGGCCCTGCAGCCTCTGCTGCAGCTGCAGGCGCAGTTGGTTGGGCGAGAGCCTGAGCTGAGTGCCCATCCCCTGTGGTCGCGTCATGCCCGGCCTCAGCCCCACGCCCGTCGTCCCACCGGGGAAAGCCCCTCGGGGTGCTCCAAACCCCAGACCCTGTGGCCCCACCGTGGCCAGCTCGGGAGGAAACTGAGCTTGTGAAGCTGGTGTAAACTGGGAGGGGTAGGTGGGGAGTTTAGGGTCCATGGAAGCGGGGCTGGCAGTGGGTTGCTGGTTCGGGAAGCTTTGGGCCAATGGGTCAAAACAGCCACCCTGGGAAGAGGCAGACAAAAAACAGGACACGCAGACATTAATGATGAGGTTTTCGTGCATGTCTGAGTGCCTTCCTGCCTCCGTGGCATCACCCTGTTTATCACAATGAACACAATGAAGCACAGCAACCCTTGAACCGGCTGTATCCTGCTAAATTAACACTGGAAGCATGCAGGGAGGACAGCAGAATGACTAAGGTGGGGTTTACCTTGCAAAAAGGTGGCACCAATAAGTCAGAGCACCGGCAGGCACAGTCTACCAACAGTTCAATTAACTAACTAACGTTGTATAATTAACGACTTATCAATCTTAAAATTAAACATGTAGAGCCTTTCCCAAATGCATCTACCACACCCTTCGCATACCAGCGCACATCCACCACCCAGCTCTCTCAGGTACTTACCTGCACCAGTTTGTCAATACCCAGGGCCTTGTCCAGCTCAGCCAGTTCACTCTCATCAGTCCCACTGAGGAAGGAGACGAGCTGCTCTAGCAGAGCTTTCTCGTCGTTTCGGCCTTCAGGCGTGGTGGGCGGGCCGAGCACTTCGTCCAGCGTGTAGGGCACACACTGCCTGCTCGCACAGAGACACGAGTTCATGCGGTCACGTCAGTGTCAACGACTTTGTTTCTCCCACAACCTCAGAACACAATATTATGGTCGAGCGACGACAGACAGATTGAGACTAGAGTAGTACGTACTCTTGTGGTGATGCCAAGGGGGCCTGCAAAGGCGCCCCGAGACCATCGAAGGACAAGGTGTCAGACAGCGCCAGAGGCTGGAACTGGGAGTCTCCCACATCCATCTTGGTTAGGCCTGAAACAGATTTTGGCAGTTTTAAAAGTAGTAAAGTCACCCTATAAAAATATGTTAGCACTGAATTTTGACTCAAAATAATCTGATTCAATAATTATGTTTGAATTCTATAAAATTCACATACAGTGTGAAGCACCTTGCATTATTCTGAACAGTAACTTTTGATGTCACATGTTCACCTCGCTGCTAGGATGGAGCAAAGAGCTGCTCTCTTCTACAGCACTGTGCAAAGCTACGTCACTGGTGGGGTCACATATGTAACAGAGGACACTCTGACCACACCCAGTGGTGATGATCAGCGTGGTCATTTAAGTAAGGGTACTGAAACTGTCAGCCTACAAAGGTCAGCTCAACAATGCCCGGTCGCGGCTCGGTGTTCAGTTACAAACCACGCGGTGGGGAGATCATTTTCAAGGACGTTTCTGGAACACTTTCTGTGACAAAGTGCAACACTTATGACTATTGTCTTGTGTACCAGTGCTTGAACTGAAGGGGTTGATAACTTCTGCCTCTGGAAAGGGACTGCTGTCTTTGGGGTTCTGGAAGGGGTCTCCCTGTCCCTGCGCCTGCGTCTGGCTTGGAGTGGAGGGGCTGCAGAAATCAAAGGAGGACTGACTCTGGAGGCTGCAGCCAGAGGGCGGACCGACGTCACTGAGCCCTGGGACAACAAACACACATCAAACAAGCACAGCAAGCGGGGAAAAATAAACAAACAAATGAAAAACTGGTGAAAAAAAATCTTTAGTTTAGTAACCTGATACACATACTCACACTTTAAGACTGTTATGTACAAAATACAAATACATTCTGCATTTTTCTGCAGTGTAAACAACACTGGCTGCATGAGTGGCATATTTACATTGCAATACATCCTAAAAACCACTAGGGGGCACAGAGGCTAATAACATGCAGGTAAATAAATGAGGAAATATCAAGACTTGTCTGGATCATGCTATCAAACTACCTTACTACTATAACAACTGATGCTACTAAGACTACTACTACTACTACTAACAACAATAATGATAAAATCAGTTAGAAAAAACAAACAAACAAAACATTAAGAAATCTGAGGAAAAAATTATCTTGTAACTGCTTTACATGATAATGGAAAAAATTCAAAACTCTGCAGATTAACTTAAATATTGTTAAAATATCAGAGCTGAAGCCGTACCTCTGTTAGGAGTGCCGGGAGGCTCTCTCTTCACATTTATGCTGCAGGGAGTGCTGGCCTCGCCGGGCTGCAGCTGAGTGGGTGACTGCAGTTTGAGCTGGGGGGAAGGGGAGTGGAGCTGGGGTGACGGCGACTGCAATTGCGGAAGGGACTGGGGCTGGGACAGGGGGGACTGGAGCTGAGCTGGGGGCTGGGAGGCTGGAGACTGGAGTTGGGGGCCTCCTCCAGGTGTTGTTGAATCCTCACTGCCCTGTTTGGCCCCACTTGGGCCTCTCAGGCCAGGCAGCAGCTGGGTGAGAGGGTCCATGTCAACAGGTCCACCAGACATCTGAGGGCAGGGAACAGAGAGCAAAGCAGAAATAAACAAAAAGAGATAGAGGTGAGGAAGATGAGGGTGACGAGACAGGATGGAGGAATGAATGGTGCAGTAGCATGAAAGAATAAAGAAATAAAGAATAACAGGTAGCAGGATCAGTAACAGAGAGATGGGGAGGCAAAAGGTCAAAAGCCAGCGAGCTTCAAAGGCTGCAGCTGGTAGCTGAGCCTACACTGGAGACAAAGTCCAAGAAAATAAACCTTCAACATGATTTACAACGGCTGTCAGGCCAACGCAGGAGCAAAGCTCAAAAGAGGAAAGTTAGCTCACACGTTACCTGAAGGGGTAGGGGTCACTGTCATGACACCCGTCATGCACATGAAGGAGTCTGATGAATGTTTATGACTGCTGTCATTAAGTGTCCATTAAGTTACTCTTGATGCCACATTGACATTAAACAACATAATTTGTAATAAACATGTCATCTCAGGCCTTACTATCAAGCTTAAAGAAACTACTGAGCTTTACGTGTTAACATTCCATTAAACTGCCATGTGTGGTTGGCGCTGACATTATGTGTCATCAGATCACTAGAACTGTGTCATGTACAGTTTTATTGACCCCAACTTCAGAGGTATAATCTCGACTTGTCATTCAGATGACAAGAAATAAGCACCAATGTGATTTAGGCAAACTAACTGTTAGCTGATGCTAAATGTAGCCACCTTCCTTTAGCTAGTTAGCTCAGCTAGCCACGGAGCTAGCTCGGCTCGAGCAGTTAGGGGCATTACAGATTCCCACCATACTGACGACAACTGTACCGTGGAATCTCTGCTGTCCCTGCGGCTGTCCCTGCGGTTCTCTCCGATGGGGCTCGATTTGGGACTGACACAAGCAGAGCTGCTGGAGATTCCTGCAGGTTTGCATGCACCCCCTGCTACAACATTAGACACTGTGCAGGCTGTGCCCTCCATGCTGGCTCTCTTCTCCACTTTCACCCTAACAGTCTGCAGGCTGAGAGCAGACGGAGGAGGCAGGTCCCCCAAGTCCTTCAAGAACAAATTACACATCATAGGTTAATAACACAGTTCTTACAGTGTATTAGTGATGATGATCTGTTATTTAGCAGAGGTATACAGTATTACCACCTTTTAATTTGAGATAAAATAAAACACAGATTTTTTTAAGTCCTAAGTAAACAAATAAAACTCAATGAAAACCTGCACATTCATTGGTCACCTTTTCGTCCGTATCCAGGAGAAAACGGAGCAGCTGATGGTCCTGTGGCTCTCTGGACTTGGGAGCTGCCGTGGTCAGTGCCGGGCTGGCAGGCGGCTCCTTCTTGATCTCTACTTGGGTTTTGTTTATGCCTTCCTCGCTGCCGGCAGAGGCATCGTTGGGACTGCTGTCCTGGAGTAGCCGGTGCAGGATCTTATGTCGTTCTGTGAGAGTGCTGTGGGAGGCAGGGCACTGAGGGGCGGGAGGAGGGTTCGGGGGATGAGGTGATGAGGTGCAGTGGATGCTGCTGTTGTTAGATTCGACTCCTGTCCCATTGCTGTCCAGGAGCTGATTGGTTCTGGGGTTACCCAGCTGTGAGGCAGACGGAAGGGGGGCTTTAACAGAGTCCTCTGCCCCTCCTTCTCCTCCCTCTGGGGGTTTTGCCGACGGGGGCCGAGTAGAGGAACCGGTGGGTGTACTGGCTTGTCTCTGAGGGACTGGGGAGGACAAGGAGAAGGACCCTGTTGACCCACCACTGCCGCTGCTGCTACCATCACCGCCAGACTGCTGCCTGGTGAGGCTGCCTCCACTGCTTAGTGCCCCGACTGGGGAATGGAGGCCCGGTGTGGAAGGAGAGAAGGGATTCCCCGGTACCCGAGGGCTTCCCCCTAACCCAGGGCTGGCCTGTGGCATCCTGGGTGACATAAACGAGGTAGGGGTGGCTGTGAGTGGGCTGCTCAAAGGGGAGGGGCTGCTGACCTGCGGGGGACAGGTCCGATTGGGCGTCAGGTAGCCTGTGGGTGTGGATGAGTTATGTCCGTGAGAGGAGGTGTTGCTGTTGTTGGGGTGAAGGCCCGAGGCGGGGAGGCCTGAGCCTTGGGTCCAGTTGCTGCCGGGAGGAAGGGAAGGAGAGCGGGAAGGAGTTTGGGCAAGGCTGCCAACGTTCGATGGAAGGCTGGGGTTAGTGTTTTCCTGAGAGCTAGCAGTGTTGTGTTCCCTGTGAGAGAGGAAGGGAATAAAAGCGGTCTTTCTCACCACGCTGATTCATAACCAATTGGGACATTATTACGTATCAGGATGGAAAAGAACCAATCTGAGATTTTGTCAGTTGTTTTGAAAAGGATCTTAGACGTACCACTGGAATACATTTTGCAACACAATACCTGTCAATAGTGTGGATGCCCATAATGAAGGGCTGTACATCAGGGTTGGGGGGGCAGCAGAACTTGCAGCGGGTCTGAGCGCTGAGCGGGGTGCCATCACTCAATGTGAAATGGTACAGTGGGCTGATAGCGCTGCCATGAGTCATCACTGATGGGTATACCAACACACACACACACACACACACACACACACGAGACTGCATCAGACTTGCTCATCGTTTATCATTTCAGAAAAATTTCTGATTTATCATCGCCCATTGTAGTTTTCATTCTTGAATGATAACGAGACACAGCCTGCTTAGAAGCATTTAATTTTCGTGAACAACTCGATCAAAGTGGCTTTTCATATACAGAACAAACTTACAGGTTATGCATTTATAAGGTCATGGAGAGAAAAGACAGAGACACCGACTGTGGCCATATTTCATACCAAAACGCCACATGAAGCACGTGAACGTTTTTTCCCACAGTGACAGGGGAAGGCACTGAATCGCTGCAGCCATTGTGCCTAAACAGGCAAATACAGAATTAAGACGATCACAATAAGAATATGAACAAAACCTTTACAAGAAACTGAACTGACTTGGTGCTGCCTAACCTGACCTCTGACCTCCTTGTCTGCATGGACTTAAACTGTGTGCTCGGCGAGACTCTCTGAGTGTGTGATTTGCTGATCCTACCGATCGACTGGGAACAAATCCTGCAGCTCGGGCTGCGGCTGCACCCCTATGTGACCACGGATACACTCCAAAGCCTCCAGTCCGTACTCTTCATCACGTTGTCAGCACCCGAATAGCAAGACGGTCTGAGTACGCCGTCCAGATCGGCGGTGATTCCCAAATGCTCCCAGGGGATATCTTTATGCCAGCATTAGTTCTCTCTGTCATGTACCATGGATAAAGTCTGCACCCGCGCTACAGAACATGTCTTACAAAACCTAACTGAACTGATGAAAATATTCCCTTAAGGCAACGCCTGAGACACACAAAGGGCAAGACAACAGACAAAAACAGAGTTTAGACTCTGTCTCATCTCAGCTTGTTCAGGTTGTTTTCTTTTGTCAGACATATCCAGGCTTTAAGAGCTCCAACTCCTGCCAAGCTGAAATGCTTTGCATCAAGGTGTTGTCCCGCACATAACTGATTTCAGTGCAGGGATAACACTGCTGTCTTCTTTTCATCGTGTTACCGACATAAATTTGTTTTACATCTGCGGACAACAACAACAACAAAAAAAACAAAAAACTGTCTGCACTTGAAGCAGCCGACTTCGAGAAGACAAATTGCGTTGGAAAAGATGATGGCCTTTTATGCTTCACCTGTGCCCTGCCACATGGCATAACTTCAGATCGGATTTACTGGATCCATATGTTAACATATAATAAAGTTCCAAGTTTTTACCACATGTGATCAACATACTTCAGAGCACTTTGATATAAAACATTTCCATCCTTGAAGTTCAGCTGCAGACCTTTAGAGTTTAAGACTTCATGTGGGTATTTTGTTAACACTGCCCTGGTTTTAGCAGTTGGAATGAGACCGCTTCAATCCACCTTCAGTCCACTGACTAATCTATTAATTGATCGACAAAAATTGTCAAAATGATTCAATAATGACTGAATCATTTTAACGACCTAATATTCAACCAAAAGTCCCAAACATTTGATGGTTACTGGGGATAATTTGCTGTCTTTGTCCCGATGTATGTGTATCTTTTGGTTTTGGTGTGTTGGTTGGTCAAAAGTTTGAAAAAGGTCACCTTTACTTCAGGATATTATGGATGACATTTGCACTATTTTCTAACAATTCCTCAATCAAGCAATCAAATGATTAATTGACATTTGGAGCCCTGAAGCTCTATCTAATATGATCCCTGTTCTTCTGCCATCTCGCCTTTACAATCCTGTGCTTTCCACTACACATTACATCTGAGTGAATCTCCTGCAAGTATGAAAAGTTACTGCAGTCTAGCATTCAAGTCATTCTATTATGATGGTACTGAAGCAGTGTTGAAACTCCGGTAACCATGACAAAAGCTGGCAGAGAGCGTACAATTGATTTCTGAACAATCAATCGCTGCTACTCACCCTCATGCAGCAGCTTCTTGGCGTGGGAGGGCTCTTTGCCCTGCGGCTGAAAGAAAGCGTAGATGCACTTCCTGACCAGGTCCTCCCAGCCAGGCCGGCCTGTCGCTCGCAAAGCACTCGTTTCTATGGAGATGATCTTCCCTGAAGCCGAGCAGAGCAGAGCAGCACACACGCACACACACACAGAAAAGATCAGTCTACACGGATTTCAACATCTGCAGGAGCCTCCGCACATTCACGGTGATCCCTCCAGACGTTTTCAAGTTGGAACATTTTCTGAAATTCTTCTTAAACTATGGACATAAATGCATCATATTTACATGACATATAAAATGACATATAAAATCAATATGTAAAGCTTGCTAGCTAGGATGAAGCTCTACTATCCTGTAGTGGACGAAACCCAACAGCGTAACCATGGAAATGATCAGTCTCTCTGACCGCACCGATGTGCTGTACATCTCAAACATTCCATCAAATTCCAGCATTTCAGTGACTTTTGGGAATCCTGACTGTGATATTAAAAAACTGCGTGTGTGTTACCTGTGGGGTCCTGCCTCGTGATGAAAGACTCAGTGCTGAAAGCCTGGGTGCGAGGTATCCGACAGGCAATACAGATCAGGCAGCTCTGCAGGTCTGAAGAAAGAAAGGACACAAGCCATCGGGTTTGTGAGAAACAGATGCGACTGTTGTCTCAACGGACGTCAGCGCTGCCACGGAAAACAAGCGCCACTCTTTGGTTTACACTTGCCACATGCCTCTAAATTACACATCTTCTCAAACTCGGAGATTTGGTTTTGCTGTATGAATATAGTAAAATTAAAACAGTCAGCCATGCGAAGCGAGCTGTCAATCGTATCTGTGACGCAAACAACGGACACAAAAATAAAAAAGACGCAGGATAGAGTGAGTGCAGTTCTACAATCCAAATAACCAAATACAGGCAGCGGTCAACAGCACACAGTACAACACGCTGTGCAATGTTATCGAGGCCACTCCAACACTGACTGCACGAGAATGTGGTCATAACTTCGTTTTAATACTATTCAAAACTTTCACTGCCAAATCGATCATTTTCTGGTTTCTGGTTTCATTGTTGACATCTCCCACATTGCTCGCAGACAGAAAATAATTAATGAAGAAAAAAAAAAACAAGTCTCACGAGAACATCTGAAAACGTGTTTTCCTCCTCTTCTGGCTGCTTGTGGGTTTCACACAGTAAATGAATAAACAGCAAAAAGCAAACGCGCTGAGCAGCATGTATGTGTTTCACTCAGTGGGGCACCAAAAATGTTATCCCCTTTTACACTGTGACCCACTAGTGTACATATGAGCCACCGGTGACGGACAACCTGATGAACATGACGCCTCCAACCAGGGCTACTGGCCAGTGTGGAAGCATAAAAAGGATGGAAACGGACGGACATACCCTCCCCCTCCTCCTGCACGCTCCGCGGCTGGGAGACGGTGAAACACTGCATGATCTCGTACTGCTGCCGAGCCTCCGGATTTTCTGAATCCACCTCGTCCGGCGGCCTCTTCAGCATGCGACAGTTAAAGGTGTGGCTGTTTCTTCGGCCAGGTTCCTGTGGCCACGGCACACCGTTAACTGGACAAAAAGGATAATACACGCAGGGTTTAGTGCTGATCACTGAAAACACAATGAACACTTCCCTTGGGAAAATGTTAAAGGCAGAACCCAACCGACGCTGGAGTTTTGGTGCATTTTGCCATTCTCAGAATCAATGCATGTGCTTGTGCAAGCCCTTCAAGTCTCACAAATTTATAAGCAATTTAGGCCATTTGTGACATGTAACAAAAAACTGACATCTGATTTCTTGCATTGGACTGCGAAGTGATGTTTGTGCGCCAACGTGTTTCCTGCCAAATGTCCTCTTGCCTCATTTCAAATGTATTTTTCAAGGCTGCTTGAAGATGCTTATCTCGTTCATGGTTAATTTAAAGTAATCACTCCTGGCTCAAAATTAGCTCAGCGGAGATTTGCAGATGCCACACACCATATTATGAAGAACAGTCCTTGATTGTCATCTCCAACAACTCTGGCGAAGCAGTCATAAGCACTTCTTTGTTTTGTGTATTTTCCTCATTTTGCCCAACTGTTGAAACAGTTCCTAAAACAAAGCACCGTGAAATCACACGCTGAAAGACGGTCCTGTAAGAACGATATGCATGTTTAACTGTCTAAGTTTCTCTGAAGTTTTGAAGGGTGTCTGTTTCCAAGGAGAAATGAGGGCTGCAGCGACAGGCACAATATTAAAAGAGATTACAAGATCAACAGAAAATCCAACTGTTCAACCTTGTCCTCGACTGCACCGTTGTCTTTTGTCCTTAACCCCCCCCAGAAGAGATTGCAACGTAAACTACATTGCAATCTCTTCTCAAGGTTGTAGCCAAATATTAGAATAGCAATAGTGCAGAAAGTCTGTAAAATTTCTATAGTTGGTCACAGCTGTACAACAGGATTTTTCATCAATAAAGTAAAAGTTAATTATCTGTACTGAGGACTGCATACTGATGCTTCAGCCAAAGCATCCCTGAACTTTAAATGCCTCCTTTCGTTGGTATGGAAACTGTCAAAGGTAAAGATACCAAAAATGTAATAGCGAAATATCTTAAAGAATAATAACCACTGGCATTCTTAAACGTAGCATATAAAGCACTTGACAGCAGATGCATGCACAGCCAGTGTTCTCAGTTAAAACCCACAGTTCCCAGCTCACTCACCCAGGCTTTTGGGCAGCAGACTGCGAACAAATTCATTGTGGTCTCCCACATGGAGGATGCTGTAGACGCTCGAGGTCATCAGCTCCTCCTGAGTGTATCCAAGGTAACTCGTCACGTTCTCGGAAACAAAGACGATGCGGCCCTCCCGGTTCACGACGAAGAAAAACCCATCAAGGGCCTGAACGAGGAGGAGGAGGAGCGAGAAGAGAATCAGACTGCGTGTGTGTGTGTGTGTGTGTTGTGCTGGAGTAAAAATCACATCACAGGAGAAGGTGTGTGTGTGTGTGTGTGTGTGTTGTTTACCTCTAGCAGCATGGGCCCCAGTGCCTCTTTCTCCACCAGCCCCTGGCTACTGGAGGAGATGTCGCTCTTCTGCACGTCGTCATCTGGAGACAGAAGAGCTGCTTTCTCTGCGTGGAGGAGACAAACGCAATTCAGAAATCTGAATATGGACACAGAAATGTCCTGGAAAATACTTTTTTAATTCCTACGTTTACAACGTGTACGGACAAACAACTGTAAGGCACCTAGAAAGACCTTAAAGACTATCATCAAACAGACCTCACATTCCACACAAGATTCATGATTTCTGAATGTCGATCTGTGATAGAAACGGAAAACTGAAAAATCCACTGAGGACAGACTGTTGTCAGAACATCTACAATTTGGAAAAGAAATTCATTTCTAAAACATGAATATGAGAAGGTGAGAAGTGATGTGTGACATGTATGCAAATGTATGTGGTTAAGCGCCTCACACATCAGTCCTGTGTGTGTGTGTGTGTGTGTGTGTGTGTGTGTGAGCGCGCCTTCCTTCACCTTGCTCACGCCGTTTCATCTGCTGGATTTGGTCCACAGTGCTCTTGAGGATGTGGCACTTGTCGGGCTTGACGCTGAGGCTGGCGATGTCGCCCATGTTGGATGACAGCAGCTCCGCCAGCTCCTCGATGTAGCGGCACTCCAGCTCTCGTCTCCGCTTCTCCACACTGCAGGACGGACGGACAGACAGAAATAAATAAATAAATGAATGAATACACAGCAGCTGTAGACAGCTATGAGTTTTAAATGTGATTTTTTGTCAAAAATTTAGACTGAGGAAAAGATAATAGACATAAGACAGGAAGAAGAAGCAAATCTTCACGACAGAGAAACTTCAAATGTTTGGCATTTTTGTGTTGATGAATCATTCCAGCCATTTAAACCTGAAAACAACTTGCTCACCAGGAACACTATTTGACAACACAAAAGGTTCCTGAGGTGTCGCATTCACGAGAATGGGATGGATGTGAGGTTTCTGTAACCTTGACTTTTTAGCCACCAAAATTTAATCAGTTCATTATTGGGTCCAAGCGGATGTTTGTGCTAAATATGAAGAAATGCCAACAAGGTGTTCATGAGATATCACATTCACAACAATGGGAGGGACCATCCAAAAGCCCATGATGCCTCAGGCCTCGGCTGCCACTGGCACGGTGAATTAAAAATGAAATAACTGCATGAAAACCTGATCTGCGTGTGGGAAAAGGCCCACAGTGAGAACTGCATGTTGTTATTACCTTAACACGTCAAACTGTTGTGCTGTTTCTGTGGGTGACAGAAGAGTGAGGAGGTGAGAAGGCAAAAATAGGAAGCTGACGAGAGAGCAGAGGATGTGCTGAGACAAGTAGAACTTTAATAAGCTGAGAGGAAGACAAGAGGAAGACGGCGGGACGGGGGGAGATGGAGGCGGAGAGGAGGAGATTTTAAACTGTTTGTTTTCCAACAGATTAGTCGATGGGCAGGAAAGTAACAGGCAACTATTTTAGTATTTGATTAATCTTTTCAGGCATCTTTTTTTTTAAAACACGTACTAAATTTCAGTGAGAATAAACTGAATGTGTTGTGGACTGCCGGTCGTACAGCTCACGCATTTCAGAGGCTGAAAAAACCGAAACAATAACAGGAAATTAGAATAAAATGACAGAATTCACTGCAATGCACAAAATGAACCAAAGCCACAAATCTTTGCATGTCATTTAAAACTGATGCAGTGATTCCACACAGTATCAGAAAACACTTTGGACTTTTGCGTAATACCTTTTTGCCAACTGCTGACCTTCTGCACAGCAAATTATTAATTGATCAATTAAGAAAATAAGTTCAGTAAATGAACAAATAAAGAAAATAACTGCTTGTTGTGACCATAATTTGTACTGGACTTCATTACTCTTAATTAAATGTAGTTTACTGGAGCACTGAAACCACAGTTCAAAATGATGACTTCATGAATGTGAACTGACGCTTGTGCCTTTATCATAACAACAGGTGGTTTAGATTATCAGCGTCTCAGGTGATGTACAGGTAACATCACAATGTGCTTTTCAGGTTCAGCACTTTAACACTCAGCTGCCTGTAACACGATTCTGCAATATGTGAAGGAAGTCGAACACTGACACCAGATATTTAAAAAGCAACTTAAATCTGCCTTTAAATCCACTCTCTTTGGGCTCCGTGCACAACCTCGAGCTTAACTTCATTCTCCAGTTCCAATAACATACTTCCAACCCAACGAGTTACAGCAAGGTATGTGGTAAACATGAAAAAAGGAATGTGTGTGTATATGTGAGTGTGTGTGTGTGTGTGTGTGTGTGTGTGTGTGTGTGTGTGTGTGTGTGAAACGACAACAGCAAAAGTAGGTCAGTGCGTTGGCCAGCCAGAACACACAGGCGTGGTGACCGAGGGAGGGAGGGAGGGGGAGGAAGGGGGAGGGAGGGGGAGGACGCGTGCTGCTGTGTGAATGCGCAGGTCAGTGGCTGCGTGTAGTTGCTGTAGAAATGCTAGCTGGGCTCTTACATCAGCTTACATCAGCTACTGGGCCTTATAGAGACACAGAGACACACACACACACACACACGGTACACTGAAAACATTCATTCCTCAGCCACTACATGACCTGACTAACAACCTACCCTAACCTTAAAGCTGCATCCAACCCTAAGCCGAACATCAGGGCGGAAGCTGCGATAAGATTTTACGTTTCCCCTGCTTATTTATTCAGCCTACACACATACAAGATTCCACGCACAAGACAGCATTCACAGGCCTCTCAGAGTCTCCGCCGTGCTTAAAATGCAAGTGAGCGATGTGCCTTTGTGAGTCACAGGGTCCACAACTACACGGCAATGTGACAAGCGTGTGTTTAGATTCCTAAAAATACCTTCACCACAGGGAGTAGATTAGCCACGGGCAAGATAATACTGTTTATATGATTTAACAACTTTCATTCAATAATCTCTCTGGGGCATCACGTTATCTAACAATGTTTGTGTAACTAATGTCTGATGTTTCTCCATGGCTGCGACAAATGTTTGTTGCCTAACTAATCAGCCGATCAGTTTCTCAATCAGTAGATCGCTCATTCGGTCTCCAAAATTTATTTTGCCCTACGAGCGATGCAAAAGATACTGCAATTTCAGCTCTAATGTCCTAAAAAATATGAACTGAGTGGAATGCAAATAAATAAGTGGAAAAAAAATAAATAAATAAATAAAAAAAAATCCACTAGCATCTGCAACTGATTAAAAACGTAGCAGAACCTATTCATGTATTAACTTTGAATAAAGCAGTAAAATGTCCTGACTGATACTGCGATGAGACGTGTTGGTGTCTAAACACCTAAACACAAAGATCCTCACACAACAACCAATCAGCATGTGTTCGGGCAGGTTCACTTCCCATTGATCCGGACTTGAGTTTGACACTTGATCAGCAGGGACATTTTATTACACTACTGGTCAAATTACAACATTAATGGGTTACATTTGGGACCATTTTGGGTGCATATTTTGTTGCATTTTAAGGAAATCGGTACATTATTGGGTATCAGAATCAGAATACTTTACTAATACTTATACTTTACAGAATACTGATCCTGGGGGAAATTAGGTTTGTTGCAGTTGCTCCAACCAACATATGACATCTACAGGACAAAAAATATTATAATGAAAAATAGAAGAAAAGATATATCTAGAATATAAAAATAAACCTAAACCTAAAATCAGAATTCCTTTATTTATACATACAAATACATACAAAAAGAGCAGCAAATACAGTGAAATCGCAATGACTTCCTATTGGCTATTGGGGAGTTGAAGCTAATTCAAAATGCTGCTATTAGAACACAAACACATTTCTCACATTCTTAGATCCTCACATTGACTCCCAGTTAAACACAGAACTGACTTCAAGCAGTCAGTCTGTACTTCTTTCTCTCTTGCTTTAAACTCTTCAGTGTTACTTATTTTATCAAATAGGATTTTTTTCTACACTTTTATTAAACTTGTCTGTGTTTTATATTTACCTTATTTGTTTATTTTTCTTGTGTTTTTGCCTGTAAGGTACTCTGACGAGTCGATTTGTTTATGGTAAGCTGCTGTATAACTTTAAAACTTTAAAGCTTTCAAGGTGTTCTGTTAATTCAATTATGATGCTCAAATAAATATGTTTATATGACAGCGTTCGCATTTGTGTGTGTGTGTGTGTTTGTGAGGTGAATGTAAATTATTTTTCCATTTGCTTCGGCGCTTCACATTACGATCACGCTTACGTCAGATCTCTTCCTTCTGTCAGAAGGAGCAACACAGTGTTGCTGTGAGGCCCTGAGGCACAAAATGACAGCATTACATCAAAGCAGAGATGAGAAGAATCCCGATCATCACTGGACCCGATGCTGCTTTTACACCCCACTTGTTGCCGACGCTGCTGAGCACACCGCGTCACCTCAGTTCACATGTGGGCGTTGAGCCTCTACAATGTGTGTGTGTGTGTGTGTGTTTTGCCTGGTGTTTGTAATGTCCTGTCACGTAGCTGGGCCTTTACCTTTGCCCTGATGTGTCGCATGGCGAGCCCTTCCTCTTGCGTGACTCTGGCGTGGCAGGATCCAGAGGGTTTTCCCCTACTGCGCTCATTTTCAGCTTCAACTGACCTGCAGAAGAGGAACACAAAGCAAAGCAAAGAGAGGTCAACAACAAAGTTAGAGCAATAATTAAACCCCACAGCTCAGCTTTTCAGTTTGATTGTTCTTTTTAATGCGATCAGAGCAGGAGATACAAGCACCTCCTGAAACTGTCACCAAAGTGATTTATGTTTGGACACCTGCATAACGCCAGTCGTGACGTTCACAGAACAGACGGCTCACTTTGTTTGTTTCTGGTCCACACTTTAACTACAACAAATCAAGCAACAAACAACCATGAACAAATGATTTATGAATAAAGCCCATTTGGCAGTTTGGGGTTGGACGATGTGGCCAAAATAAAGAAATAATATTTGATGACAACCTGTAGAAGAGTGACGTGAAGTCATTCGTCCAATCAGCATAGCTATCCAGACGGCTGCATGACTGTGGATCTGCTCATCATTGAGGTCAAGGGAATTTTGAAAGCAGAAGTAAGAGAACATTACATATCGCCACAGAAGGCTGTGGACACCTATAGGACAGATCACAATTTGAAAATCATCAGATGCCCACTGCTAATTTTTTAATATTCTTGATAACATTGACAGAAATACACCACGTCACAAGTCGGGGCATCACAGCACATTAAATAATCTAAAACAGGAGGGGGTCTATCTCAAAATGACACACAATAAGTCACCAGTGAAGCTAACTTAACAATAATAACAATAATAAACATTTCATTTAAATAGTTCCCATTATAGTATTTATTTGGATTGATTCACATATAAACATTTAAATATGTATTTGGATGAAATCAGATCCACAAAGTGACATACAATTAATAACAGTGCAGTCACAACAGCTTTGCAACAAAACCTCCTGTTGGTGCTGCTTCGACTCTAAACGTTTTCTAACACTGCAGCGTGTGCGATTATTGCCGTTAATTGAAATTATATTGAAAAGCCTCAGTAATATTCCGTCTCGCCTGTTTCTGACATTCCTCTTCAATCTTCCTTAATGGAACAGTGCCTGTACTTTATCCACCAAGTCCACAGCCTGCATCTCCCCTCGCTGCATCAGGAGGGTAACCATGACAACAGGAAACGCTGCAACATTCGATGAAGCACACCGTGGACAGAAGACAGTCAACGGGGTTCCTGCACGATCCATTAAGCCAAATGTCAGAGTTAAATTCCTTTCGCTGGCAACGGAAATTGAATTTAAAACTAATTTATCGATGCAAACACGCACGCAAAGCTGCAAAAAGGAGCAAAGAGTGAATTTCAGTTGTGTTTAACAAAGCTGAGAGACAGACGGGGTTTATTGTTTCATCACGAACCTGTTGTTTCGTCTGTTGACAAAAACATGGTCTGTAAAAGAACGAAAAAACAAAAAAGAGGGACTAGGAGGCATAAACACGCATGATGACAAAAGATGGGCTCAGACTTCTTAATCCGTGAAACCACATCAGTGCTGTAAGCGCCTAAATAAAAATCTGAAAATCACAGGCATACACAAAAACTAAAGACACACACAAAACGGTTTAAATCCACCGGCAACCCACACACACACACAAACACACAAAAAAACCCCAAACAAGCCGCCATTGTCACAGTTTTGGTTGCCACCGCGGGGCCGGGTGCCCACAGGACGCTAATCCTTCTTGACTAGCCTCGTTTACATTTCACCTTGAATCACCCCTCTCCTCCTCGGCCCCTCTCCTCTACGCAGCACTTAAAAAAGATCTACCCGCCACAGCGAGGAATGAGAACACGGCCTGCACATTGGCACTCGGTGAAAATACAAATCAGCCTCAGCCGTTTCTGAGTGATCGGGTTCAGCGTGTGCTTAAATATCAGCTGAAACCCAAAGTCACGTGATCACACGAGAAAACCGATTTATCAAAACAAGCTCTGCACTAAACAACACGCGTCACAGCTTTTAACAAAAGGCACCAGGGTTTTGTGTGTGTGTGTGTGACAGAGTTGTGCAAAGTGGTGCAGTAACCATTGAGTATTTTCTTTCTTTTCCAATCTATCTCTCATTAAAATCGTCCATAAAATTTCAGAAAGCAGCACGTTATTCAACTGTCCTGTTCTGTCTAACAAACTCTGTCACATGTAACTGATATTGGATTTTTGCAAAACAACATTTGATATTCGGATATTTTCCAAATGACGCTGGTTGATATAAGTGCATATTTTCTCTCCATCTTACTGAAGAGAACATCATCATTATTATGTCTGCTCTTATCATGATGACCCACTGACATGAGTAGACGTTAAGTACAATGCTTATCAAAATTAGCACACACTACATAGACAAAAGTATCCAGACACCCCTCTTCATGGGGCTGTGTTTCAGGGTTTGGGCTCAGCCCCTCACTTCCAGTGAAGGGAAATCTTAATGCTTCAGCATACCAAGACATTTTGGACAATGCTATGCTTCCAACTTTGTGGCAACAGTTTGTTGAAGGCCCTTTTCTATTCCAGCATGACTGTGCCCCAGTGCACAAAGCAAAGCTCCATAAAGACATGGTTGGATGAGTTTGGTGTGGAAGAACTTGACTGGCCCACACAGAGCCCTGACCTCAACCCCATCCAACACCTTTGGGATGAACTGGAACAGAGATTGTGAGCCAGGCCTTTTGGTCCAACATCAGTGTGTGACCTCACAAATGCTCTACTGCATGAATGGGCACAAATTCCCACAGAAACACTCCAACATGTTGTGGAAAGCCTTCACAGAAGAGTGGAAGCTGTTAGAGCTGCAAAGCTGTCTGTGTATTGGTGTGATGATCAGGTGTACCAATACTTTTGTCTATATAGTATATGCAGAAACTGCAACAAAACATTTAGGGGCACTTTCACTTGAAAAAATGACTGACAATTAAACGGCAAATTTTCTGATTATCAACTAATGTGAAGTGACAGCAGCTGTAAGCAGAGGCGAGAGGCTCCATCCATCCAGAATCAAAGTGCCTCCATGTTCATTTGTGATGTTGACAAGTCCAAATGACATCTGTGTATTTCTGACAACAGATCAACAGCTTTTCACTAAAGAGCGAAAATAAGGTAGAGGAGTTTTATTTCATACCAGGCAACCACAACTACATGTGCTGCACTACAACCCTGTATGGATGAATTTATTTATCAGTTCAAACACATGATTATGCTCCAGCTGTGTGTTCATAACAAACCTAACAATCCATTTCCTTACAGACCGAAGCAGCATGAGCGATTTGGCTTTAAGTGTATGCAGTTGATAAACTCGTCCGCCTTGCACAACATGTTTTTTTAATGCACCCTGTCCTTTAACAAAACACTTTTTAAAAATAAAGCTAAAGGACAGTGTGCAGGAGTTCTCTTTTCGCTTGTCCATGGATATTTTCTAATACACCACACACACTCACTCCAATGCACAAGCCTTTACATCCTAAAATGTTTTCTGGCAAAAATGCTGATTAATATTAATCACACTCACAGTGATAAAACTGTTTGGCTTCTCTTCTGGAGAGTCGTTAGCTAATGCAAGCTTAGTTATTGTAACTAAACTGCTGCAGAGCAAAAGTTCTTCCTCAGAGGTTTTTGGGAATAACCAAACAGCTTGAAGTGCATCAGCACCTGCTTCTGGACTGGATGAGGGTTGAAACAGACTGGGAAGCAGCCCAGGGAAAACAAAGACAGGCTGCAATCATTTCTGTGATCTGACCAACAGAGACGCAGCGACATCCATCAGCCACCACATTACAACCACTGACAGGTGAATAACAATGATCATCTCTTTACAAAGCAACGCTCTGCTGGGCTTGGCTCCTGGCATTCATGTGGAAGCAGACCAAGTACACCCCCCTTTACCGATGATAGTGCAGCTCCAGCAGGACACAACACGTCGACACACTCTGGTAACAGCCTGAAGAACAGGACAAAGAGTTGAAGGTGCTGACCCGAACCCCCCAGATCTCAATCAGACCAAGCATCAACAGGAAGTGCTGGAACAAATCACAACCCACAAAACCCAAATCAGCCACAACGTTGAGACATGGTTTTATCACCTTATGACAGGTGAGGTCCTCTCTTTTTGACTTTTCAAGCTGTCTTGCCATCATACAGAGGGCGGCAGCAGCAACAGCAGCATGCAGTATATACATAATGGACTTATACAGAGTGCCTCACTCTGCTATAAACATGCACCGCAGAGGGGAAGCCAGCACCTGTTCCACATTAACCGTTAAACTGATTTTTCAAAACACCCATATCCTGTTATTAAACAATTTACACCCAGTAAAGTGCGGACTTTCACGCATGCATGAACAACTTCTTAGCAACACATATAAACCCAAATGTTGGTAAAGTACTGGCTCTGGCATTTTAACTGCGACTTCTCCATTATTACTCCTACTACAACGTGGAAAAGCAGCGGTCTTTCATCATCGTCTTTCTTCAACATTCAAGAGCCTCGATCAGTAATTTGAATCTGCGGACTAACACCACCCAGCGATGAAAAAGAAATTAAAATAATCGCATGAGCCACTTTCTCCTTTATGTGTGTGTGTGTGTGTATATATATATATATATATATATATATATTTCTGCATTTCTGCAGTAAGACTGACATTTTGTTCTCTTTTCTCTCTGGCTGACAAATTACTGCCTGATGCATCTGCTTGATGCATCTGTTCATGCAGCCAGTTATTATGCTTAAAACATAAAGATTAATATTCTCTGCTGCTAAACTGAGGCCTTCAGTGACCTTTTCTGAATGGCAATTCAAATGGCTTGCACATACATTAGATTTAAAAGACATATGACAGCTTTCACAGCTTGTTCTCATACATCCTCCCCGTGTTACACGTGACTAAAATAATCATAACTGGAGCGGTTACAGCTGCAGTTTTAGCACAGCCTCGGTCACACTTCCACACACAGCAGTCTTGCAGCAAAGCAAAAGCGAAGGTGAAAAAACACACGCAAGTTAAACAACTGATCCACACACCTGTAGGCCGGGTCAGCTTCTTGCACCTTCTGACCTCACAGCCCCCCCGCCCTTGATATGTGACGTATGGTGGAGCCTTCAGTCACCGAAGAGGAAGAAGAACAAGCAGCAGTAGTGGCAGCGACAACGAAACAGAGCCAGAGAGCTGAAAAACACAGCCCAACGCTCCCACAGGCTCTCCATTACAGCCGCCTGCTGTCTCAATATCTTTAGGTTTGTCTTTCTCTCAAAGCTTCCTCCTCCTTCGGTTCATTCCACAAGCTTTACTAATCACTTCTCTCACACACACACACACACACACACACTCAGTAGTGGCAGTGTATGGCTTGCATGGGGGGGGGGTAAGGAAGAGACCACCAAGAAGGGGAGCAATGAATGTGAATTAGCAGGGGAGAAGAGGGAGGAGAGAGTAAAAGATGGAGGGAGCCACACTGACACAAAGATGCATTATTATCCTTATGAGTCCACCTCATGTACATACAAGCTATCACTCATCTGCATTTTCATTATTTCAGCTTCTTTGACATGCAGAGATGGTGCACACTAAAACTATCCACGTCATGCCCACAGACAACTTCATACTTTTTTTTTTTTTTTTTTACATGCATACTTGGAAGACAGGTGAAACAGAAAATATTTTCTCACCACCCTGCTCATGCACACAGCGTGACCCCTCTCTGCTGACTGACTTGGTACGGCCCATGAGAAGCTGCTCAGTCACTGTTGCTACGGCCCACCCTCTGGAATATAGGACATGAGGAGAGAATGTATACAGCGTCAGTCAGTCGGGGCCACGGTGCACCCCCTGACTCCTGGATTGTACGTCACACGTGATGACATGTGGACAGGTGGAATCTTGTATGCCATCACGATCGCCAGCGTGCAGCTTCACTGCATCCCAGACAGCAGGTTCAATTGAGCAGCATTTCTTTCTGAACGTGTCTGCACGTGGCCTCCACACGAGGTCAGGCTGAGGGTCAGCTTACTCTTAATTCAATCAATAAACAAACTGACTCTGCCATTATTCTGCTATTGATAAACAATATCCATGCCGATACTGTGTGATTGTTAATTATCTGTGATGATCCTTCGCCCCTTTAAATCAGGTAATTTTCTACATGTGATATTTCATAACCAGCACATTTACGGTGATTTACATTGCTTATTTTGAGAGACTGCTGCAGTATTACTTTTCCAAACACAATGTTAGTCTGTCTGCATGCATAATTTATCTAAACCTGTGGTTTCGACAGTCTCAGACTGTGGGCCTCCCCTCAGACAAAGCTTGGAAAATGGCACCCCCTTCATCTCCCCTTAGTTAACCTGCTTCAAGTTCCTCTCAGCTCCTGGAAAGCTGTGGGGTCGTGATTGTTATTTGATCCCATAGATACAACTGAGTTGTGATCGCCTGGTGTTGCCGTTTTCACATAACTTCAGAATACATAAAATAGGTCTGTACTCAATATTTTACAATAAAATTCGTCTAAAGTACTAGTAGACAAATTTAGGCTATTCTATGTGAAGTGGATTTAATAATGAGCATATTCACTATTGCAATATTTTTTCACTTCCATTCACTTGAGGGTCCCCTGAAACTGTTTGGAGCCCACTGGAGAGGCCGGCCTCCCAGTCTGAAAACCTCTGATCTAAACCAAATGAATCAAACTGCGTCTGAGGAGGGTTCACGAGTCTTTGGCTGGTGTTTCAACACCAAACACAGTTTATGATTTAAAATCCTGTCTTAATAATAAATTATTTAACTGCTTTAACATTGTTTCTTAGAGAAATCAGGACAGCACAGATGGGGTTACATTTCCCACTTCTATGTATTTTGCCAAAGGAAAAAAAGCACTTGCTTGACTTGAACGTACAGGTGCAGCAATGTGCTGACGGTGTGTTTGAGGCACATCAAAGACAAAATGTCTATGCCTTTTCTCAATCTGTATCAACACATGCATAGTTTCACTGCTCAGCCTCCCCCCCCTGAGGAGTACACATGCTCCTGAACGTAATTATTTTTTCAGTTTGCTTGTATCTACTACAAGTAAATGCGAGTGAAAGACTCACACCATCTCCAGACACAGTGCAACAACAAAGTCCCACATGGCTGTATGCACATTTATGCAGAAAGGTGCATCAAAACCCAGGTCTGGTCAGCTGCATCTTCTCATCCGTGGTTCTGTTCCATTAAGAACAAAGCAAACCAAGCTAAATACCACAGCGGTATTTCTTTCACTCACTTTATTTGTTCTACATCTGCCTCACGTCAACATGTCAGTGTTATTGCTGTATGTTAATGCAGTCAGAGGCACAGACTCGTCAGAAAGTCTGCACGCAGCATCAACGCAGACTCGTCAAAGAAAATAAACAAACATGACTGGCGCTGCAAATTAAACTTTCATTACCAATTAATCTGTAAACACTGTGATGGATTACCTCTGACACGAACAAGATTAAGGCCTTTCATGTTGTAACACAGAAAGCAAAAGCCGTGTGGAAAATGTTGAAAACTCTATGGAAAACACTCTGGAAAATGGTCAGGGGGAATGTATACATGATATGTGGAAAATGGGTTTGAAAACATTGGTGTGGTCCTGTAAGAGTTTGTGAATCTCAGCTGAATGCCCTGTTAAATTCCAGTCCATTGTTTCCCACCATCTGTGTACACCCAGATCCAGGATGTTTACCAAGAGTAAGAAATAACCTTGGACTGCACACAGCTCCACACACACGCGCACACACACATGCACACACTACTACAGTAAGCCAGACTCCTTGGTGTATAGAACACACAGCATAAAGCTGCGTACAGTGGTGAGTTACAGCTGGTGGACTGTTGCCCAGAGTCACTTTTCCCATCTGTCTGTGGGAGCAGAAAAGTAAGATCCAGTGGAAGATGCATAAAGAAGACGTTACCTACAGACTAGAGGTGCATCAACGGCAATTTTCTTCACCGATTCCCGTTTCCAATATCTTTGGAAGTGTTCCGATTTTTATAACTGACAGCATCTACAAACAAAAATCAACTTTTCTTCAATGCAAAATCTTTACTTTCATAATAAAAGAAATTATTAAACTTTACAGTTTCCCCTAAAAATAAAGCAAGCAAGGAAAGATCTACAAATAATGAGTGAAAATGAGCTGTACACCCAACTTTATCTGACATATTTTACTTAACTTAACTGACTGACTAATTTTACTCAGCACACTTACATGAAAAACAAATGCCAGTTACTCATGTCATTTTATAGTATGCTTATAAATTTTCACAGAAATTTGATAAATTACCTCTTTTTGCCTCTTTTTAACCTTTTCCGTGCTCAGTTTCAGGACCGTGGAGGGGCAGCAGGAGGGAGCTTCCTCCTGTGCCAAAGCTTCTGCTGCAGGGCTAAAGCCTTCACTTTACAAACAGCGGCGAAACGGCACACACGAGTTCTGCTTGGTCTCGAGAAGTCGGAGCATTTGTTTACCAACCAACTGTGACTAAAACTTAAAGCTATCTCTGCGCACACACGCCATCACTTGCCACTCGGTCTCTTGCTTCACCACTCGTGCACATAAGTACTGCTGTATTTCTTAAAGGAGCCACGCTACACTGTTAACACTGTCTGGCACTGAGCTCTAGCTAGCTTAAGCATTAGCCGCTTTTCCTTAACTTGTGAATCGGAGATACAGGAGACTGAACGGCTGGTATCTGGTCCAAGTCAAGAATGCGGAAAACCGGTTGATTCTGGTCCCTGGCCAGTCGATCGATGCATCTCAACTACAAACCATAAACTAGAATCACCATCTTGCAGTCAAGTTGCATTTAACATCCATGTCTGTCTAGAATCATAATAAATGAAGCTCTGATAGAGAGCTTCATCACACACAGTAGAATATCACCTGAAACTCAATGTTAGCAAAACCAATGAACCTGTGGTGGACTACAAAACCTCAAATAAGCTGCGGATTCTAAAATGTGGATGCTTCACACGTTCATCCCGGCAACACAGAAGATCAATACGGCATGGATACAGCTTCAAGGTGGACACTCAAGACTAGTGTCACCAACTCAGTATGTGAGCACGTGTGAAACCTGGTCACAATCTGCCCTTCTGTTCCCGAGTCCTGCTGCTGAATAACAGACAGAAAACATCATGATGTCGTCATGTCATCATAATTAGCTGATGAATGAAGTTATGGCCAAGCATGTGTTCTGTGACCTTTGACCACCAAATTCTAACACTAATCTTTTGAGTCCAAGCGGATGCCTGTGCCAAATTTGAAAGACATTCTCTTCTTGTGTGTGAGACAGAATGGGACAAACAGACCTACAGACAATCTGAAAACATAATGCACCCTGTCCACAGAAGGGGAACTGGCCCTTGTCCAATTCTAGGTGCACAGAAAGATGTCCATTCCAAGTCCTAAACATGGCGACAAAACACACCTTTCAATCTGTCAGTAAAATTAAGAATCTCTTTTTAAAATAACAGGATGACGGCATCCATTTAGACAGGCTGATCTGCATATGTACCGTTCTCAGTGCCTACGTGTGTCACTGCTCACCTAATTTCTCACAGAGCATTTTCAAACTGCCAGACTGATAATTCCACATGAATATTCATCGTTTATTGGACTTCGCTGGTCTCGGTGTAATTTGGAGTGCGAGTGTGGGTGTGCGTGTCCTCATTTCAACTTGTCAAACGCTAAAGGGAGGCGCAGTCAGACACGCTGGGATGTTCAGAGCCGTGCAGTCGGTTTGGGGCCACAAATCTCAGAGCACACAGCTCAGGGGAGTAAGGCTGTGAGAGAGACAGAGAGGTATTATCTTTCTTCTCCCTCTCTCTTAACTAATAATTTAGCCTGAACTAACTCGTCCTCGTCAAAATTAAACTGACAGACCATTAAGTCCGCAATGAGACAGCAAAGCCCTGAGCCGTTATCTGTTTTGCGTACTGAAATGAAAAAGTGTTGGTCGCTTCTTATGAATACTGACACTGTTTCCGGGTTTCGGCATCTCTTCTTCCATCAAACTTGGTGTAAAAGGAGCATATGTGTGGCCGATTATTCACAGAGCAGCACGTTCAGCTCCGCCCCCAGGCAAAATGCAGATAATTCACACACCTTTGAGCAGGCTAAAGCATCCTTTCTACTCTGTGGATCTGCCATCAAAACGGCCGACTCCCACGACGCTGAGGCAGAGGTTTTTGTCGAGACAAGGACTCGTTCGTTAGCTGAACTGTCGGAGGTTGGACAGCATCTTCTAGGTAAGAATCTAGTTTTCGTTATGGAGTTTCCATGTTCCCACGCTTCACTTCCACTGCTTCACCTCCATCCCAGGGTACATCCTGTTCTAGATATTACTTTATAACATTTATTTCACCACAGAATAAAAACAGTAAACGATCATCCCTTCAATCACTGCTTTACAATCAATGGACAAAAACCTCTCAAATATGAATATTTGCTGAATTTTTTTTGGATCGTTCATCTTCTAGAACAAAATGAATTCGATGATGTAATTTTGAGCTCTCAGCAACTGTGATGGTCGTTTTCATGATTCAATTACCGGTATTTGGGAGATTAAATCAGCCACTGAAAAAAAATAAATAAAAATAACTGACAGAATCAAAGATGATTAATACAATCTTTAGATGCTGTCTCTCTCACAACCTTAGAAAACAAGCAGCAGCTCAGCCATTGAGTCCCACACTCAGTTCAATACAGCAAAATAACCAGCTCCTGTGTCTTACTTTGTCTCTCTGAATATTAAATATTGACCTCTGTTCACCTCCACCAGTGCCATCCTACAAACATGGCCTTAAAGCTTCGCTGGAAGCTGAGTTCGCTCCAAAGTCATAAATAACGCATGCATATTCAGTCAACAAAATCAATAAACAAACATGATGGGAATATTCTAGGAATAATGAATGAGAATCAGCCTTGAATAATAAAAAAAGCTACATATTTTCTACAAGCCCAAGACCTAAAGTATACAATCAGCTACTAAAGTTACTAAAGAGAGACATATTCCCGACACTCTAGCGGAGCACACAAAACTGACTGGCCACACTTTACTTACTTGATCTAGGGCTCCAGTGGGTGAGTCATGTGGTGGCTGTGGTGGCCTTGTCCAGGGCTCAGAGCAAAGATAAAGGCGGGAAGGGGATTCTCGGGGTGAGATCAGTGGTGGACGAGCAGTATGGAGTCAAGATGACGGAGCGGTGGTGGTGGTGGTGGCGTTATGGCTCCACGGCCGCTCTGTCACATGGCAGCATCCCAGGTGCTGGGAGAAGCCGAGTGGCCTCTGGACTGAGTGAAGAGATTAGAAACGTAACACTGTTAGGGTACATCTTTGTACAAATTATGCTTTACTCACAAGTGTTCAATTTCACATCATGGAAATTATTAACAATCATCACACAATCTACACACCAGGAAACACCTCAAGTATGGTGTAAACAAGAAAACAGGAGTTCTATAATGGTGCACCCTAAGTGGACAAAATTTCCCATAAAAGTGATCGGAAAATCTGTTTTTAGTTACCAAAGGTGGGGGTATCTGAACCCTAATTTCCCTAAACTACTGAGAGTCGTCACTGTCGAGAGCTCATGCATGTGTGCAAGCTGTCTTATGCTCAGGTTCTCCTCTAACTCTAAGTTTGGGCTTTCAGGGAGGGCACAGCTCTAAAGTAAGGGGTGCGCTTGATTCATCACACAAGACAAAATGAGAGCATAATTGAAAAACAGAATGCGGCACAATTGTTTTTTCCTGATTATCTTGTTTTTTATAACTATGGGAAGCAAAAGAAAAAAAAAGAAAGAGGAAAACATGACTGGAGCAACATATTTTTTGAGAACTTCATGTGTAACACATATGAATCATCATTAATCAAAAAAAATCACAGGTTAATCCATAGACCCATAGCCTGCCAGTGCCACATGCTGTAACTAAGAGGAGTGCAGACATCCCCTTTAATAATCATTCTCAGCACACGCAGAGCAGAAATGTCTGCATACTGATTCATCTGCTCCTGATGTTTGTGTTTCTTAACAAGACATCAGCTTAATATCCGCAGACAGCTGGCTAGTTAGGTACCCAGCAGGTAGGGACAGCCTGCACACGGCCAAGTCGACACACTGTTATGTCAACTTCCATGGCTTCACCTCTCATAGTCGTAACGCCTCATCAAAAAACACACACACACACACACACATCGGTGGGCAGAATCTTCTTATTTAAGACTTCCTGTCAATGATGCAACTGTTAAATTCATTGAGAGATAAACTGGTAGATGCACATATATTGTAATTGCTCATGTCACAGTGTAGCCGGCTGTCATGAATGAATAGGGTGAATGGAGTCAGCTATTACGAATTTTACCCGCTGACTAAAGTAACGTATTTGTGCAGGTTGATTTTATCTGTGCAATTACTTTATGACAGCATTGCATGCACATTACATAGACAAGAGTACCGGGACAGCTAATCATTACACCAACAAGGACTGTGCATTCTAAATACATAAACATTAATATAGAGTTGAGGTCAGGACTCTGTGTGGGCCAGTCAAGTTCTTCCACACCAAACTCATCCAACCATGTCTTTATGGAGCTTTGCTTTGTGCACTGGGGCACAGTCATGCTGGAATAGAAAAGGGCCTTCAACAAACTGTTGCCACAAAGTTGGAAGCATAGCATTGTCCAAAATGTCTTGGTGTGCTGAAGCATTAAGATTTCCCTTCACTGGAAGTCAGGGGCTGAGTTCAAACCCTGAGAAACAGGCCCATACCACACCTGAATTCAATAATAAAGTGGTGTGTCCCAATACTTTTGATCATGTAGTGCACATTAAGCATGTAAGAGCACTGTGGGGGCCTTACATTGTGATGTCTTCAAGGAAAAGACAAGACAGAACAATTAAATACACAGAGACAGTGACGCATACCTCTGAGCATATGATATCTGTTGTTGCCAGCTATACAGCGGCTGTGGCTCCAGCCTAAACAGCAAAAGGTAAAGACAAATCACAAGTACCACCCACTTCTGAGCTGTGATTACCTTATGACACTGACTTGCAAATAACCTTAAGACTTAAAGTTTTGTATTTGCTTTAGATACAATAAACTAGGAACTGTCATTTCAGCTCCCACTTCAGAGTAAGTATGCTGCCAACACAAGACGAACCTTGAGTGAGCTAAGTGTACGCTGAACACAAGCCAATTACATACCGTCAACTGGCCAGCCTCTGTCACTTTAATTTCCTTGTGGTGAACCAGGGGGGAAGAACACAGATTTCAGATGTTAGCATTTGTTTCCTCATTGTGTCTACACAGCACCAAAAACACCAACAGAGGAGAAGTATTCCTGCCGTCATATGTCATGAGCACCTGTGTTTAGCTGCTTCCTGTGGTGATGAAAATACCAAAAAACCTGTTCCTGGCAGTGACGCTTCATTGTAGTTACGTAATACTTTTAAAATATCAGTTAAAAGACTTCCTCAAGTAGCACACACATTTAGATTTCACACAACAGTGGCATGCAATGTCAAAATGTATCTGGCCAGAGTGACATAAACCGGCAAGTACCCCCTCTCCAGACTGGTGACAAGACCCTGTCAGCATGTGTACTCTGAATATATTATAATACTCTGAACACAATGGGTCGCAAAGAGGATGCCTTCTCTTTACATTATTTTCTCCTTCGAACTCGTCTCTGAACACGCGGACGTATTAAGAGGCTCTACCTGTTCATGTTCAAAGACGAGAAAGGAAGCTCCATCTGTCCTTCACCTAGTTTGGTCCAGCTGCAGTTTCGGCTCCAGCAGACCAGCTCACACTGGTTTGTTATGGAACACCATGACAGTCTTTAGTCCTCACCCATGCTTGTAAATAAAGGACAAGGACGATGTGACCAATGGTGCAGATGTGTAAAGTCAGTCAGCTTACATGAGCACAAGGTGTTTTCAGTGAGAAGAAGGTCGACGAGCGAGTACCAGTTCAGAAGTCTGGTACTTTTTAAATTATAATCCAGTAGTACTTCAGGTACTGAATGACTCAACTTTTAGAGCAATCTTCATACGGTCATGAGTTCTAGAATAACACCTTATTATGCAACAATGAGACAAACCAAGAATCTACGCTCAAAAGAAAACTAGACTGATCACTTGTTTGAATTACGACAGAGGACGAGGCCAAGATTTGTCGAACTAAAGTTCAAGAGGACTTGAACTTTAGTTATGTTAACATACAAATCTTGGTCTCGATCATCCCTTTGTCTAAACACTTTACGCACTGCATCTTTCTACTTGCCATCATTACTGATATCGAGCATGTAAAAGAGAGCTGCAAAATTTTCTGCGAGTCTATACACAATTTAAATACAGAAATTCTTCAGGAAAATCTTGCATGATATACCTTTGAGCTCTTTATGTCTCACATGCACCACAATAACACCAGCCGTTGGCAATAAAATTCTTGTTCTCGGGCTGCCGCCAACGAGCTCATACAATATGTACTGAAGAGAAGCACTCAAGTGAAATGAGAAGCGAGAAGAAGACAACGAGCTGTGGCTGCTGGGAACCAGTAGCCTTACGTACCTGTTACACCTCTGTATGAGGGTCTGAAAGAGAAATGGCACATTTGATGTGGATCAAAGTATTCATGTGAGCAGCCAATTTCACACGACGGGGCAGTCGTGGATCAGCGGTTAGGGTGTCGGACCCGTAACCGGTGGATCGCTGGTTCGATTCCCCGTCCCGGTGTCCATGGCTGAGGTACCCTTGAGCAAGGTACCTAACCCCCACTGCTCCCCGGGCGCTGCACGCGGTCGCCCACTGCCCCGGGTTTGCTGTGTGTGTGCACGTCACTTGGGTGGGTTAAATGCAGAGAACAAATTTCATTGGAGTGAGTTCCCTCCAATGACAAGATATGTCACTTTCCTTTCCTTTCCTTCCTTTCACACATGATAAAAGTGCTCAACATTCAGCAACACTGTTTACAAGGGTTTCACTGAGACTAAAGAAAGCAATACAGTTGCTTGATTTGACAGTCGTGGTCTTCGTTGGAATCTTGAAGAGGCAAAAATTAAGAACCGAAAACTTACGACAATACGTTTGATCAATATCAGTGTCATTATTAAGAGGGGACATTCTGAACAGATTAGTATGTAATGTGTTCATGGTGACATCCTTTGCAACAAAAGACAGCAATGAGCAAAAATGAGTTACGACAACAAACATAAAGAGGCAACCAAACAATCAACAACTTCACCACGGGAACGAGTGAGAGCAGAGCTCTCGGAACAACTTAATGATGTGCTGTCACATTTCAGGTGACATGTTTTAGTCAAGACTACAATAAGTCATATCATGGCTCACTAACTGCAACTGAGCCAGTCAATAATTACAGACCTGTGGGTCCCGTAATGATGAGGGTTTGATTTCCACAGGGACTTTCAATACACCCTGCCTTATCTTTTAAACGTTTGTTTAGGTAAACACGGCACTTGACACAGAATGTTCAGCAAACATTTTTCGAAAAACACTGAAAAAAAACTGCACATTTGCAAACATGCTCAGTGTTTTCTGTCAAAAACCAAAAGCTCAACCAACACAACCAACTCTCCTGTGGGAGGAGGAGTAGCAGTACAGCAGTAGTATTAGTGCAGTACCTCTTCAACCTCAGAGCTCTGACCACTTCATCAATAAGTCATCAGCGCTAAATTGATGTTTCCAGGTTAAAATCCCTACACCTGTGTGACAATAGTTAGGACCTCCTTGAGGTCATTGTGGTACAATTTGGACTTTCCATTATACCATCAAAGGCTGTCACGAATACTTTTCTTGATCTCAACTTAAATGGTGCAATTTGGACATGTCATCAAATGTTATAGGTGAGTATAAACGACAGGGAAAAAGAACCAACAACCCTGTTTCTAAAGTAACTGCTCACTGCTGCTAACTTAGTTGGTTATTGCTATCTAGCAGCAAGTTGTCAGTTTAGCAGTTAATGTACACAGCATGACAGTTTGGCAGTAAATGGGCAGTAAAAAAGGCTGTAACTTCCCAGGTCCCAATTGCGGGAATGCTGAAGGGGGTTAGTCCCAATGCAAGACTGGACTTCAACCGGGAAGGAAAGAAATGCCCCCTCTGCAGACTAAACTGGAATGTATGACAATAATGTGCTTAACTAAGTTTGTCACAGGTGTTCTTTACATGACTGCATTTGTGAAAAATAACTGAGCCCAATTCCAGATTGAAACGATAACAAGAACAAATTAAGTTGAATTCCAGAGCCGAAATGGAGTCTACATATAAAAATCAAATCACATGCACACAATGTTAACATGATATTTGAAACTGGATTCTCTCACTGGGTTTAAATGCTCATTTCATTTAAAAGGCATCAGGTCTATAGGCAGATTCTCAATAATTTACTAATTTGTAATTCTCTTTAAAACAAGGTCAAATTTGGGTTAAAAAAAAACTAACTGACAGGTTAGTGGTATTGGTGTATGTACTGGTAGGAGGAAACGCAGTATCTTTCCTCCTGATTTCCAAAAGTCAGGTGCTCTCGTGTGTGCAAAACCAACAACGTTATTTCCTTTGTGTAGACACCACTGATGACAGTCAATACTAGTTTTGTCACCAAACCTGTTTTTCATTTACACATATTTAACTGTCAAGTGCAGCCAAAAAGTCACAGTGCTGGCTTGAGATGGAAATCACACCTCAGTGGCCTGTATTTCAATTGAAAGAGACAACAGGAGGTGGGACAGAGGACGAAAGTGAATCTGGAAGGACCTTTCTTTTGGACAGTATCAAAGGGAAGCTGAGCTGCTTTAGTCTACTGGCTCTGGTAACATGTAGGGCACTAAGTCAAGCACAGGGTTTCCCATACATCCACTGATTTAAAGCGACCTGCCAACATATAACATGAGACAGAAAACGTCAAAGGGACGCACATCCTTTTTTAAATGAAGTGACTGTGATGTAAGCTCTCCTGGTTAACGAAGGCCCAATTGTGCTGTTGTGTGTGTGCAAGGGGCGGTTTATTTACAGGAAAAGGGGTGATTAAAATGATCAGCAAATAACTTATCATCTACTGCCAGGCTAGTGAGGTCTTTAAAGAGGACCTGAATCATAGCAGCGCTTTGACCTTAAGGTCAGCATCAACTGGCCAATGACAGTCCAGATATAATGTTTACCATCTTCACTATCTTGCAGTTAATGTTTGTAGATTAACAATTGTTAATTAGTACTGAACACAAAGTACAGCTGAGGATGTTGGGAATGTTTGCAGGTATAACAAAGTATTGAATAAATAAACCTTGTGAAGGCAAACCAAAGGAACCAAAGTCATTAAAATTCATCTCACGGGGAACTTGACTATCTGTACCAAGTTCAACAACAACTTCCAACTTCACTTGACCTTGTGGTATCACCACAGGAAAACACTTTGGGAAAATAATTAAGATACATACCATGAATGTCTTTACAAAACTGAAGGGAAATTCATTAGATAATTGTTATTAATTATTTTAGTCTTATCCAATGCGGTAAACTGGCCGCCTGACAGCATCAGCCCTCAAGGTACACAGTCAGATTGGCTAAAAAGCGTCTGTATTGGCCTTAAACCAACAACATGGACTCAGGCATCCATTATGTTCATTAAATAATCTTACACCTCAGCTTCTTCACAGTTAAAGTCAACAGTCTTCACTACAAAGTTCCTCCCGTGAGGCAGCTGCACAACGTGTTGAGTTTGCAGCACCTAAACGGCACACGGACAACAGAAAGGTTCAAACGTTAAATACAAATAACCCTCACATGCTGTCTCTGCATGCACCTGCCTTCTGTCAACTACTCCCATTTTCCTTCAAAACTCAACTTTCAAAAACAAAAAACAAGGGGAAAACTGAGTAATCCACACACGTCTGTTAAAAGAGCTGTCATTGAGAACAGAGCTACGGCTGAGGACAACTGCTGGTTCTGGGATGCTGAATGTGTAACACAGCGAGTGGGTGGAGGGTTACGACCGACTGCAATCACGTCTCCTAAAGGAGTCGTAAACAGCTGAAACACTGGTGTGAAAACACCTGTGTGTGAAACGGCCACAAGCTTGCGGCCAGCATTTTAATGTGTGGACCACAAACAGTAGCTACATGCACCACATCACACTTCAAATAAAACAACGAAGCCACTTTCATTCCTCTTAGTGCTCCGTTTCCGTCTGTCGATGGCCACAGTCTAGACACCACCGGTGCAACAGGCAGCAGCCTTTTCTGCTGTGCAATAAATAAATCAAGCTGCCTTCCCTTCGACTCCCAACAAGGCAAAGCCCTGACACCAAGTGTTCACTAGAGCTGCAACGACTGATCAAAAGAAAATTTAACGGCAATTATTTAGATAATCAATTCATCATTTCGGTCATTTTTCACATACAAATGTAAAATAATGCTGGTTCCAGCTTCTTTAAAGCTGGTAAATACATGCTCATCTTTGTCATGGTGAGTCTTTGGGTTTTGGACCCAGCTTCTCCACCCCTGTACCTCCCCTCTGTCGTGAACCAGTAGGAAGTCTACAGCAGCCAGTCAATAGGAAACTGGCATGTGAAATTAGCATGTTCTCAAAAGCCAACGCAACACCTTTGCAACTAAGAACACGGCTGCATGGTGCTCAGTCAACCGCAGTGTGATCAGGACTGCTGTCAGAATTTTTCAAAACTTTTCCCACAGTCACCTGCGACTAGTCACGGCCCTTTAATCAGTTTAACGTTTTATGTGTGGGCCACAGGTGGTATTTCTAGTTTATTGTTATTTCCACCCAAATGAGTCCAGTTGTGATACAAAGATGAATAAAGTTCAGGCATAACTTCTAAAGGAATCCTTAAATGCACCAAGGTCTATAATCATGTATTGGTTTGAAGGTTATCACTTTAAATGCTGTTAAATGCTTTTTCAACTGATGACTGAAGGAGCCAAGTTTTCTGATAAGATGAATCACTTATCATCAAACTGGCTGGAACCAAAAAGAAGGACCACGTCTTAAATCTTCTTCTTCCTGTGATATCACAGAGAACATCAGCGCTTATTACAAGTTCATCTCCTTCGCTTGAATCATCAGCTCCAACCTCTGACATGGCAGTAAACACACTAGCCTTCACACCCAATGTCACATGCAACAGTGTTTGAGAAGACACCAAACTCATTAAAAAAAATGAAATGAGCATAGCAGAGGCCCATGGCCATTCATCTGCTTTACATATTCAGTAATAACAGCAACACTGCAAAAACAACAAAGTGGGTACGTGGCGCCAAGCTGAAGCTTTCTTAAGTGTAGAAATAAAAAATATGCAAGACACATTCAAGTGGCGACGGCCGCCTGCACAGCACGGCCACATCTTACTGAGACTTTGGAAGAGTCTCGCCACCCACCCCTTTAAAACCCAGGCACATCGACACCTTTATGCTCCACTTCGCGATAGATAGATACAGACAGATATATAGATGACATTATTTATCCCAGAGGGGAAATTAGGTTGTCATAGCAGTCCAGTATATTTGAATACAATAAAGCACACAATAACATGAAATACTGAGTAAAACATAGAATAGAAAAATAGAATAAAATACATCTAAAGGACACTTGTGTGAAAATAAATAATAGAAAAACAGTATCAGTATATACAGTATATAATGGTAGCAGCAACGGTATATAATGACAGTAGTAATAATAATAATACTAATGGTATATGTACACAGAAATGTTTTACACGTATATATGCACATACATATATATACATATATATATATATACATAGTTAAACTGTGCAAGGTGTGCCAACATACATAACTGCAATATGTAATATGTACACACCAGAGGGTATTTACACCACCATATGTTCATTTCACATTTACGGTGAGACACCGCACTGTTAGACTTATTCACCAGCGTGCTCTGGGCTCAGGCACACTTCCAGTCGCATTAGCACAGGATAATGTACCTGTGAAAAAGTTCTCCGTCACTCTCTCTCTCTCTCTACTCCCAGTATCATCATCCTGGCAAGCACAGATTTCATCTCCAACACCTACAAAAGTCCACGCAGGAAATTAAAAACTGCTGTGTGACTCTTCTTATTATGGCCTGGCATTGTTCACAAAAACTGGGCCATCGGGGCTCGACTGTGAGCTCACTCACAACACCACCACAACAACAACCACCACCTCTCCTCGCTCTGTTTTCTCGCTTGCCCTATAAATTTCTTCCTGTACGTGGTCTCTGTTTCTCTCATTCTTCGCCTTTACCTTTTCTCCTTCCCTCCATTTCCTCCCAACCCTCACAAATTCTCACAGTCTGCTGCACAAGCCTTTTTTTTCTTTACCCCGGGTGAGAATGTAGGCCATCGCTCTGACAGCAGGAAGGCAGCAAGGAGTCGAAGCAGCGCCTCTCTTCTCTTCTTTCCCGCATTCTGCTCGCTCACAGCAGCTGAAGACAGTACGCAGATGTGTGTGTGTGTGTGTGTGTGTGTGTGTTGCTGCCTTACAGTGACTCAGAGCGCCAAGAGTCGAGGGACAAACCACAGCACACAGCAGCTCATGCTGCACGGGCTTCACCATGAGCCGATGTGTTTCAGCTTTGCAGAAACGAGAGCTCCTGCACGTCCCACTGCATGTTATCAAAGATGATTTGAAACACTCCGGAGAACAGTTTATTTTATCTACAAGCTCTGATTTGTCTTAAAACAGATCTGCCTTGACTACGTAATCCAAGGTCCCCGCACTGCAGGCTGAAAACCAGCCCACATTGTAGGTATCACACCTTGAGTAAAGGAAAACTGCATCAGAGGAGATCCATCATATCTTTTAAGCAAACAAACGCAAGAAACCACAAGCTGTGGGACGATGAAACTTAAGCTCTGTCCTAATTGTTTTCTTCGCTTTTCAACTGCCAAAAGAAAAAGAAAACCACCATTCAGCATTTACTACTTTCTACACAGAAAATGAATACATACACAACTGTAAAAACTTAAAGCAAGCATGCAGCCAGTGCTGAGTCTAATGCCGAATCGGTGTTTTCCTTTCATTTGGTCAGCACGCCACTCAGCACATGGAAAGAGTGTGCACAGCGGCCTGCAGGAGCAAAGTTTAAGGTCATGCAATTATGTCAGGACAAGTGAAAACTTCACTGATATTTGGTAAATCTGGGATGAGATATCACCCAATATCAGCTGGCATGTTGGATGATTAAGAATAAATATCTGCTTAATTTTTAAACATGGTCTCTTTGCATGCTTTGACCAAATCTCACTCAGTACATATCTTGGTCACAATTGTTCAATATCCATATTAAACAAAATCCCTGATGTTTAGCAATATTTCTACAGGAGAACTCAGGATCAACAAACTCATTAGGATACATCATGAGGGAACTGCCAAATGTCACGGCAATCAACCCAACACTTCTTGACTTCACTATTTCAGAAGTATCCATCTCTGACTAAAGAAATAAAGCTGCTGAGCTGTCAGTGTGATCTGAAGTGAGCCGCTGACCTCCCCTCTCTGATGATTTTATATTCAGAAATTCAAACTGATGACTCTGAAGTACTTGGTAAGCTGCACTGGGACTCAACCAAAGTTTATTACATTCACGCGTCCTCAGACAAAACTTTTTACAAACACAGTTTGATCACTTTACACGCATGGGATAACAATCTTCCTCCTACAACCAATGAGTCAACTGCCAGCTTCCCATCGCCTTTATGTTGTGCCCCCTGTCCAATCAGCCCTGGGTTGTAACAGAGACGTACATTTAGGGGTGAAAAATCTGATTTTTGATTCAAAGTCAGTGTACAAAGTTCCACTATCACAACAGTGACAAAGTTAACTCCACCCCAACGCTGACAGTGATAATAAAGTTGGATCTTAAAGAGAAGATGTGAGCGGCTTCAGAAGAGGACGAACACCCTTTATGAGGACAACCGAGTGAAGACAAGTCAAGGGCATCAAACAGACCATCAAATCACATCATCAAACATTATTCACAGAAGGAGCAAGATATGACAGGGATTTACAAAAATCCTTACAGATTAAAGTGGCTAAAAATCTAAAAGAGCAAGATCCTGAATTAGAGACGCTGACTGAGGTTATGTCAAGCTTTGGCGCTGAATTTGTGCTACACTAAAAGGCAAACACTGAGTATTCCTGAGGCATCGATGTGCTGTCATCCCTGAAAAGTTGCCAAACGATGTGGCAGGTGAGTCTGTTTCATCTGCCACCACAGACAACATCCATCAGTATTTTCTGCTGTTCCGACCATAAGTCAAAGCACCCGAGTGTGACATTTCCACAGGTTGGCTGCACTTGTCGTGTGGAGAGGGTCAAAACAAACAGCATGAAAACCGACTACAGCTCCAGCAGAAGAATGCCGTGACAGTGGCAGGCAGGCTGCAGCAGTGCTGAGTGCTAAAATGGCTGCTCATTCTCCATACGGACACAGAGCTGAGCTGAGCTGAGAGGAGGAGAGCTCCCACTCCCAAATATCTCACTCAAATGTGGCTCGTCTTTACGTGGGCTGAACAGCTCATGTGTAGAGTTAATAAAGAAAATGTTGTGGTCATTACTTGCAACACAATAAATACTACACACACACGAGACTGCACTCTAATGACAGATTTATTGTGTCCATCAAAACATCAAACAGCAACAATTTCTTCCCTCATCTGCCTCCACATCTCCACCAGCAAGCAGTCTCTTCTAACTACACACATGAAGACAGCAACACGGTTTTCACATGTCACCACGCTGAGACAGGATCTGGCTTCAGACCACCTCCTCCCCACATTGCAGTGGCGGAGCGTGCGTCTATCGGTGGCACATCTGTTTGCACATGTTGTTTGATCTGTCTAACATGCAGCAAGACAAACTTCTGGAGACAGGGCTTTTTATATGATGTTTGAAAAGTGATGGAACAACAATAAGGATTATTTTTCACTTTATTATCAAAATGTTCTTGTTTTGTTGTTTGCAGATCGGCAGCATTCAGACAGTCAGCGCAAACCTCGAACAGAACGACCGAGGTCCACGTCGAACTCTATATCCCGGCTCTTATCTGGACAACATCTTAGCCTAGAGGGGCCCAGCTGCAACGCTTTCACTTAGAACATACACAAATAGACTACTTGCTATCAGCAAGTGGACTCCAGCAAAACAGTCAGTTGCAACATGCACAAAGATAGTGAATTTAAAGAAGTAACCATTTCAAAACACGGTGTGCCAATTACTGCGGTCACAATTAAAGTTTGATAGTAGTGGCGTCTGAGCATTAGCTAAACTTAATTTGAAACCGAGATGTCACTCTGATGTGATTTGGGGCTGCATAAATACAACTGAAGGGACTTCACGTAAGTTCAACCAGTTTTGATTTGTTGTTGAATTATACTTAACTTGTATCATGAGTCTTTGTTTTAAGAAAACAAAGCTGATTATTAACAGAGACTTTTGTTGACTGAACTCTTTCCATGTCCACCGTCCATGCAACCAACTGCTTAAATACCCGTTACTCTACAGCACTTAGAGCACACAAAGGATCAAAATGGTCTTTATAACTACTGCAGTAGCAATAAGGACTTTACATAAATGTTCTGAGAAAAACAAAAAGTAGGTCATAAATATTTTGCCATTCAATGCTACTCACTCCAAACACCGTTCATGTTTTATGGCAATCAATCACTAAAGCATTTAGACTTTCTCTCAAGAAAATCTCAATTTAGTAATTAAGGAGCAAGAGATCTCTTAGAACGTATCTTAAAAGGAAGTAACTCAAACCACTTAGATTTCAATGTCTTCGAAATCAGAGCAGATGTGCGTGTCTGCTCCTGATACAAGCTGGTGCTGATTCCACGGATGGAGTTTAGGGATGACACATTCATTCATTCATTTATTTATTCACTGGGTTACAAGCTGTGGACATAAATATTTTGCCCTCAGATTCACGAGCTTTACACTCAAGGATATTTAAAACAAATGCAAGCTTTTAATCAGCTGTAAACAGCACCTGGACCACGACCACAACAGAGAATCAGGTCAATTAAGGTGAATTTTATCCATTACATTATTGCTAACACCTTCTCTTTTTTACCTGTTTTTGAGGGTCTTTAAGCGCTGTCCTTGAGTTACGTACGCTGGTTACCTAAAAACGACCAGAGGCGTTTTTTACCGCATGCCAAGAGGTCACGCTGCCCTTAAAGTTTTCGCGTTCAGTACGCAAGTTTCGGGTAAATGAAAATGCACTGCGACACCCTGAGGCCGCCCGGACTGTCTTACATCTTACATAAGAGCAGCCTCTTTGGGATTTTGGGTTTTTTTTGCAGGAGGTGAAGGAGCAGAGCGTCCCAGCAGCACTGCACGTTATGTGTCCGCTCGGAGAAGATGGTGTCAGTGGATTGTAACGACGTTATGTGGAAAAACCAACAATGAGTCAGGCATGTTTGGAGGCCCTTCGGCGTATGCCCCGCTGCAGCGGCCACTTCAGTCATGAATGGTCAGCATGACATGTTGTCATGCGTTGACGGCGGCGCCCCTCGGTTGGCTTACCTGTTTACTCGTCCGTTTAACTTGTAAATATCGATCCTGCCAACGGGGTCTTCCTCTGCGTTGTCACGATGGATGATTAATTCCCATGCACACGGCAGTGTGGGCTGCTTTAAACAAGCCAGTTGGCTAACTTAGCTCACCAGCTTAACTTGCTGCTTGCGACAAGGATAGTCAGATGTCTGACTTTTTATCCACTGTTACTTTGGACTTATAATTTTGCGGTCAGCCGTGGCGATCATGTTAAAAAACCCCACTGGGTCAGCTTGGAAACGGGGCAAAAGTTCCCCGTCAGCTGGCTCGCTGGCAATTTAACGCCAGCTTATGTTGACAAACAAGCCTGCGTAGTTAAAATCACACACGACTTGAAGCTAGCTAACGCCAGGCTGCCAGCACGGTTAGCTTAGCTAGCTAAGCAGCTCGCTAAATCCAAACCTTCTTCCGAAAATCCCTTTTCGTCGTGCCCGACTCGTGTTCCAGCGGCAGCTGCAAATCGTAAGTAACTCTGAGGATCACTTGCGGCTTGGTTTCTGCGTTTCAATGACGGCGCACTCGCGTTTGCAAACCTAAGTTATCGCTTTGGTCTCTGCTCTCCGCCATTTCCAATCTCTCAACACAAACAAACAGGGCTGCTCGTGCGCACGGAGCGTCAGGGCGCGTTCACGGCGCGGGCAGGAGAAGCTTCTCCCGAGCTGATGGAGGGGAGAGCCGCCTTTGGAGACACGCTCTGAATGAGACGTTTGTATTAAAGAACATGTCCAGAAAGGGTGTGTGTGTGTGTATCGATGACACTGGAGGCAGTAAATGGAGTAGGTGGGTGTGCGCCGATGATTCATGAGGGTCACGCTGTCCGTGGCCGTCGTTATGTCGGCCCAGTTAGGAAGTTCATCTTCACTGTAGGGAAATTATTGGCAAGCAGCAACCTTAGTTTATCGTTTTTATTTGTCACACAGCTGTGACAGACGGCAATCACCGCTGCCAACCAGCGGTTTCCACTGCCAGTGGTTGCCAGCGGTGGGAAGTAATTAAGTTAGTTGTTAGTTAGTAGTTACTTTGCAGATTAATGCAAAATATATGCACCAATAAGGATGTGATATCATCAACTTTATTGATCCCAGAGGATGAAATTCACAAAATACCCAGCAGATAAACTACATTCAGCAGCTTCAACATTCAATCCATCAGATGAAATTCTGTAAAGGAAATGAAATATGCCATGTCCACAGTGAGTGCTTTTACTTTGACAACATTTCAGCGTTAATACTTTTGTACTTCAGTAAAAAATTTAACACAGTAGTCGTACTTCTACTTTTACTTAAGTACAAAATCTGAGTACTACTTCCACCTGTGCTGGTTGCTGATGGAGGTTCAGCATCCTGGTGAACAGGAGTGTCACTTTAAAGGCACATTGCTTTGTTTTTCCCCCAATGTTTGTTTGGTTTTATCAAATTACAGTCAGATCTCCACAACAGATGAAATGTTTGACACGGTGGGATTATGAAGGTCGAGCAGCCAACCTCTACACAGAGGTGGAGCGGACCTGCACACCTGGATGACGCAGCCCTTTTGAAGAGAGGACAGGTAAAAGTGCAGCGCAGATTTTGTTCCCGTGTGAGCTTTCACGGCCGCGGTCTGTGAAGTATCCTCATTCTGCCTCTCATGTACATTACACTCCAACTGCTGTGAAGAAAAGGCATGTGCGAATGAGAGTGGCGTGTCTTTAGGAGGTATTCTTGGAAATGTTCTGAGGAGTAATTACATTGTGTGTAATATGCTAATTGGTCACTTTCATTCCTCAAAGTCTGACTTCAAAGTTTGATGTTGTGACTCATGAGAGCCGGCGTCTGGGTCTATGGGAATTATGACTGCCGACTTATTGTTGTTTGTCATGGTCTCATTTGTTTCCTCTTTCCAGATTTAATAATTATTGGTAAGTTCCTCAGTAAAGCGTGTCTGAAAAGGCTGGAGTGAGTTCAACAAAACATGCAGGTGGCTTCCCACATTTAGGAAATATGCAGTTTGGCCACAATTAATTTGCTGAGATTCCTGTCAATCAATGAAACAGACTTCAGCAGTCACGCAGAGGAGACTGAAATGGAATAAAAAATCTTAATGCTTCAGCATACCAAGACATTTTGGACAACGCTATGGTTCCAGCTATGTGGCAACAGCTTGGGGAAATAGAAATTAAAACATTAATGTTATCCAGAGTGCAATTTCTTATTGTTCCTTCACTTGAATGTGCAGCGTTTGTGTTGCATTAGTTTAATTCGTGGACACACAAGTCAAACGAAGAGACCAGCCATGAACCTCCTCGTGTTGGGACTATGGGGAACAGAAGCGAGTGCCATGAACCTCCTCGTGTTGGGACTATGGGGAACAGAAGCGAGTGTCATGAACCTCCTCGTGTTGGGACTACGGGGAACAGAAGCGAGTGTCATGAACCTCCTCGTGTTGGGACTACGGGGAACAGAAGCGAGTGCCATGAACCTCCTCATGTTGGGTCTATGGGGAACAGAAGCGAGTGTCATGAACCTCCTCGTGTTGGGTCTACGGGGAACAGAAGCGAGTGTCATGAACCTCCTCGTGTTGGGTCTACGGGGAACAGAAGCGAGTGTCATGAACCTCCTCATGTTGGGACTATGGGGAACAGAAGCGAGTGTCAGCCCTACGCAGTTATGATGAATACATCATTGTGGCTGTTTTTCTTTTTAGAAAACACAACTTTTTGTTTCTAGACCATCTGAAATAGGTTTACAAACCTAGAGAGTCTCAGGGCGACTTTCAGCCAGCAGACGCGACTTCGTGTTTCATGTGAAGCCAAATTTCCTATTTCTGAGCACATGTCAGAAAGGCTTTGGTGCAGGAATACTGTGTGATCCTCCTCAGATCTACTTGGTAAGATTTACGCAGCGTCTTTGCCCAACAAGCTGCAACAAGCTGAACGATAAGGAAGTGAACGTAACGAGTCATGCCTCAGCAAAACATGACAGAGCACATTTTTTTCCATCCTTAAGCTGACAGCCGGTAACGTGATAACACACATCTTAATTATTGGGGGTGATTTGTTTACTGTATGTGTTAATGTAAACTTAAACTCCAGCAGATGGCGATGCCACTGAAACATGTGTGTTAGAACGACTCACCCACTTGGGTTAACACGTTCACAAAACCAGTCTCGGTTTTGTGTTTTTCTACCACCTGAACAAATTAAGGGAATGGAAATGAACTTCGTATTTTCCAACTTTAATCGTGGACATTGGATGCACTGAGAAGAAGAAGAAGAGCACAACTTTGACATGTCCTTTTATAGATGAAACTCAAGCGCCTCTGCGGCTTCTTCCTCGCCACCGCCGCCGCCGCGCTGCAGTCCATGTGTGGACGGCGTCTTTCAGGGAGGTCATTTGAAGAGTTTGAACTTGCGCAGCAGTGGCTGGACAGTCTCTTTTGGACAAGGCTTCAGAGCCAAGCAGGTGGGGATGTTCTCCGGTTGTTCGATCCAGAGCTTGTGGGCCACCCCAGCCTGTGTGAGGCTCTCTGACAGGCCAGAGAGAGCGGCCTCATCTGGAGCCTGGGGACATTAGGTCATAAACACATGCACACAGTTAGAGTTAGACGAGGCTATGAAAGAACTGAACTTTCAGCACTTGCAATTACTTTGCATTTAACTCCACTTCTCTATGCGAGGAACACAGATATTTGTCGCTGATTGAGTACTGCGCTGTGAACCTGTCCAAACAACACGCAGCAGTGAAATTAAAACCTGTGAAAGCAGTAGTAACTGGTATTATGGTGAAATATAGCCATATAGCCATATCCAGTAACCTTAAACTTCAGCTATAATTTTAAAAACAACGTCAACCCTGATTGAGAAATCAATAACCCCCTAAAGATTATTTAATTTCTGTAATATTACAGTTATTCTTGTTTCTTTGCTTATGAGAACACACTTCTACCGACTAGACATTAAATATTGAGCATTACATTCGTAAGGAGACGCTTTTAAATTCGGCATTTAGTTTACACAGACAGAACGTTTTTCGTAGTCAAAAAGATGATTTTTAAAATTAAATTCAAATCTTGTAATTGTTTTCGCACGTTTTTGACAGAAGCTAGACAAACACAGTTAAGTTAAATCGATTAAAAGTAATACTTGATATAAATATAATATCGCCGAACAATGTAGTTAATCAGAAGAGCTTTAAATTACTATCGAATCAAGAGCGATAAGTGATAATATCTTTTGACGAGCCGCGGAGCGCTTAAGTGACAAATATTTGAATGGAGTTTGGCTTGACGTGTCGAGCTTACCCCGAGTACCACTTTATGCATGGAGTCCAGCTCTGCCAGGTACTGCTGCGTGTCCGGGTCTTCGTAGTGAAGGTGAATGGCGGCGGTGGCAGCATGACAGGCCTGAGTTATAACGGCCCCCAGGGGCCAGGACAGCTTGTGAACCAGATCCGACCGGACAACAACATACTGGACCAGCCTGCGTGGAGACCCGGCTGCCGGGGCCGCCATTTTCAGGCTGTACAGGAACGGATTCAAGGTTTGTTTATTTTCCGGTTCAGCCGCTGTGTCGTTTCTTATTAAAAGGCATCAAAACGTTGGCGCCCTCTGCCGGTCATTTTTAAAGCTTCACGACGAAATACTCAGTCGACCTACTTGTCAACCAGCAAAGAAACAATCCGTAGCCCACTCCAATTCACTGAATTAACGTATTAAAAGTATTTAAAAACAGGTTAAACAATACATCAGTTAAGTTAATTTATTTCTTATGCCAAAATTAATGATTTTACCTAACAATTTGCACCTTTTCCTCATCTTAAATCACAGAATGAACCGAATAATTTGGAGGTGAGCTGTTTAATCTTGACTATAACATACAATAAGTGGATTCATCAAGAAAACAACCAGCAGATGAATCCAGTATGGAAATAAACACGGACTGCACGCAAAGAATCTGAATTACTTTTGTCACCACTGCAAAACACTCGACTACTCTTTAATTTTTTAAACTGTTTGCAGTTTTCTGCCGCTTTCTTCTCTCTTCCTCCTCTTCGTTCTCTCTCTTCTTCTTCATCATCATTTTTTATTCTTCTCTTCTGGCTAAACTAAACACCTGCTGGCACGTCACCATCTCATAATTACTCCCCATCTCTCTTTTCCACAGTTGGCTCAGTATTTTTCTCATTTGACCTCCCAGAATTTGGCTATCAGACAAGATATTTTAAATCCCAAATGTGGTTTGTGGTGACATTAAATGAAGGGCAAACAGCAGGTTCATTCAAATAAATGACAAACAAACGCGAGTAAATGTCACAATAATTATTTATTAAGCATACACATTATAATATAAATATAAAATATGCTATTTTTGTTTTTAAAATTGGTGAGACATCATTATATCTGTGTTGAGACAGACAACCATACAAACAAGTTTTCATATTCTACCAAAATCTGCTGAAACTTCTATGTAGCTGTAACAAACTTGCCATGATGGTGCCGTCCTAAAATCAGAGCCTGTATTCATGGAGCATATCAGAGAAGTGTAACTGATCTAGGATCAGGTCCATGTAAATGTCACCATAAATGAGGAGGCAAACTGGTCTTAGATCAGCGCTCCTAGTCTAAGATGCTGTATGCAGTGGGCCCACGTACAGAGAGAGCACAATAACCTACCGTATATTTCTTTATATATAGAGAGAGATTTCTTTACTGTAGTCCAACAATGGCAATTAGCAGCATGATAACGCACCACTCATTTTTTTCTAGTTCCAAGAAACTGCAAAATAAGTTAAGGAAGTAAAGAAACAAAATAAACATCAAACATACTGATGATCATTGTCACTGTACTAAGAGAGAAACTCGTCCACAGTGAAACAATCAGAGAGAATCAAACAATCAAATCAGATCAGAGTGATGACATCTGACGGTCAGGATTTGAGTTCAGTTCAGTTTCACTTCAGTCAACCGCAGGAAGTGGATGATCATTACATTTTTTATCTTTTTTATTTTTAACCAAAGTGAAAATGAATGACATCGAGTTCTGTGCCCTTCGCTGACAGATCAATGAGAGATAATTCTCAAACCATGAATTACAGTTTCAGTGGACTGGAGCTAAAGTGAACTGAACCTATCAATGACAAGAAAGAACAAATAGTTGTAACATTTTTTTCCTCTTTTTTTTCTGTTTTTTTTTTTTTTTGTCTTCTTTTTCAAGTTTGGTTGACATGCTGAATCCTTGTGTTTGCAGGTTTGTGGTCAATCAAAAGGAAAAGTACTGAGCGAACCACTCCTGGCGCTGGGCGTCCGTGGAGTCGATGGCGGAGTCCTTTGTTTCAGGAGGGCTTCAAGACGGCAGCGCAATAAAATCACCACAACGAAAATGAAATCAAAGACAGAAAAAGACAAGTCAGGGGAGAAGCCAGAGGGTGATTCAACATGGTCTCACAGTGTGTGTGTTTTCGGTCATTAAGCCGACCAAAGTTACCAAAAGCAGGACAGTTTCAGACTCAGTCCACTGTTCAGTCTTTGGCTGCACTAAAGGAAGTGACGTTGGATTTGATTGGATTAGCTCAGCACAGTGCTGGGCTCAATAAACTAATCTGAAGGTGTGATCCATATTTATGTCCACAAGGGGGCAGCAGAGTCAATGCCAGATCCGGTAAGCCACAGCAGAGCAGAGCAGAGAAACTGGTCCATATTCCATACTACACACCCACCGCATGCAGGATGCAGTCTGTCATCAGCTGTCACTATACACTGTTATCTGTATATTAATTAATAAGCTCCACTTACTGGCTGTTCCTGAGCCACTTGTTTGTTGAGTTAATACATTATTAGTCAAATTTGTGTGCATGAATCAGTGTGTAAGTATGGAATCTGCACAGCTTTGAATTTACTCTTTGCTTGACAAACTTTGTAGGCGTTCATTTTAGACGTTTGGAAATGTTTTTAATCAATCGAGGCTAATGCAGCCTCTGTTATGTGATGCTTCCACAATGATTATCACGTAATGGTCCAACAACAGAGTTTTAGCATGACAAAGAAATCTCTACCAACTCCTTTAAACTCATAAACTAGTAGGAGTATTTGTTTTTGCAGGGACATGATAACTTATTTGTATGACCAGATGAAGCTGCTTCCTGACTCGTGTCCTCGGGAGGGAAAATGTTTTGTTCCTCAAAGTTTCAAGTAACGAGGTTGAGTGTTTCTGTCTCTCAAAACAAACACCTAATGGAGCTTCTTGTGCTTTTTAATTGGCTGCGTCTTGTATAAAGAGTCCCACAGCACCAGGGTTTGATACTGCGGGGGTCATTTCTTTTCTGTGTGTGTTTTTGTTTTCTGCGCTTGAAGAAGTCAGTTACTTCCCAAAGGCCTTATGTTTATGTAAGCCAGCCTGATACATCTTGTTTACATTGTACACTCTGGTTTAAGTTCATAAAATATTTATTGTGATATACATTCGGCTGCAAACAACACTCCCATATTAAACAAACACTGCTGACTATAAAATATCAGAAGTGATATCTCCCTACACGATCATTTGTGACCAGCCTTTCTGCCGCACAAGGCAGCCATTTTCTCTTTGTGTTAGACAGCAGGAAGTGGGCGAACTCGTTTGAGCACAATAAGTCGAAACTTTTCGTCCTTGACGGGAAGTCGAGTTGTGACAGCAGCAAAAAGAGTTTATTTTCAATCAGTGATTATTTTCTATGGATGTTGTCATTATGTGTGTTGAGAAATAAATGTTATTAAATTGTTCTTATTGGCAGGCTCGTAGAAAACGTTTGTAATCTTTGCGTAGGCATCAAGTTTCAGCTAATTAATACTTTTGAATATCATTTCAGGTAGTTTGTGTACAGAAAAGGAAGATTTTGAATGATGAATTCAATATTCCTGTTATGATTCATGTGAAAAGTCCCCTTAGAAAAGGTTTGTTGTCTCATAAAAGTCTCTTTAAGATGAAAGTACTTGAAGGACCCCGGGATTTGAGGGGGTCACATTTACAAATTGCTGATCACGGTGTTGGGTGAAGGGTTACCGTCGGTCTAACTACAAATGTTTGTCAAGAACAAAGAGAGCGCAGGGGGAGGAGGGACCAGTCGTTTAATGGAGTCTGAAAACATTTCGAGGCAGATCTATAAAATCTGACCTCATACTGTCATTGCTCGGCTCTGTTGTGAGTGTGTTTGTGTGTGTTCGCTGTGCAACCGCAAGAAGTGGATCCCATAATGACAGGTTTGTTCCAAGCCTTCGCAAAGCAGCCACCGCGTCTCAGTTTTGCTTTTTTTACATAAACAGCAGCAAAACATGCAGAAGGTTGGTAATAATAACCAAAGCATGCTCACACACACACACACACACACACTCACACACACGCTCACACACACGCTCACACATGCCGTAAACCTAAATACCCTACAAACACATTTCTTGGCATGCGATACACAAACTGCACGTATTCATGTGAGCAGCATGTTACATAATTTATCATCACATCAGTTCACACGGCGGCGACCAATCACAGCCATCGTCAAGAAGCAAGAGAACCACGGCGTGAAGAAGTAAAGCTGTTTTCAAAATAAGACACCGCGACACACAGAGGGGACAGTCCATGATAGCAAAAGACAATATCTACTTCATTATATCTTCACATGACACAGAAGTTTGTTTACTTTGTTCAAAAATAGTCAATCCCGTTTCGAGGTGAGGTGAAAGAGCGTGTGCAACATGCTGAGACTCAGGTGAGGATGACACAATGCACAACGAAAAAGCCACACACAGATATTCACAGCGAGTTGTATAACCTGTCAGCATGCAAACGGTTAGCGTGTTCACACTGACGGACTCGTGGGATGGAAAAATAAACAAACAAACAAACAAATAAATACAAACATGCCCCTTTTGCATTCCAAGGCCATTCTTTGAAGCTTCGGTCACATGAGGGACTGTTGTGCTAACGTCCCAGGTAAAATGTTAATGTCTGAACACTCATCACTCTTCTTTAAACACTGATGCTGCTGATGTCTCTCACTTCAAAATGTGCTACAGGAAAACCCTGTCGTGTCCTTTCACAAATGAGCATCAGCTGCTGTGTGATATAAGCCGTCAGGGCCCGACATCATCGAGACATCTCTTAATTAAATCTCACAACCTTAAACAGGGTAGTAAGTGGAGTGATATTCCATATTGAAAGAGCAGGTGGAAGTTTTTTCTAAAAACCTTTCTAAAGCCAAAAATGAAAGGGCAAAATTGTAAAGTCTGCGTAGCGTGATTGATCTGGTGTGATCTACTGCAAGCGGTAAACTGTAGCATATCTGGCTAACTCGATTAACACCTACAGTTTTAACCCAACACTTCAGGGCATGTGATACCAAAGGATTTTACAGGGTTACAAGTTATATTTTAAAAAAGCCATGTTTGCAACTAGCACATCCACTGTACAGAAGTACACCACAGTGTGTGTGTGCCAGCCTGGACGCTGCGGACGCGGAGTTTAAGCTAACGTTAGTCCAGCAGTAGCAGCTACAGTTGTTAGCTGAGGTAACACTTTTCTCTCCTGACATTAAAAGTGAAATACACTGCTAGAAAATTGGAGCAATAAAGCATAAATCTAACCACTGTTGTGTGTAAACCACAAGCGGATAGACAGTCTGATCTTAGCTTACACGGCACGTACAATCGCAGAAGTAAGCGAACTCTTTCTGCACTGTAACTAAAGAACAACGCAGTTCATTTGCTTCTTATAAAAGGACCATCAGCTTGTGAAGATGCTGACTGTAGACTGAGCGAAAAAGCACACATTTAGGTTGTGTTTCAAAACGCCGGAGATGAGACGGTTTATATTAGCTTAGTAAGCTAGCGAGCTGCTTGATAACAAACTCTACTAGTGACAGGTGTCATTTAAGTCAGCGAAATTTAAGAAACGTTTGTCCACTGGCTGAAATCAGTCACAAATTACTCCGAATTTAAAAACTGTAAACTGCCTGTGTATTGCACAAGGACAGAAAGCTTGGCGGGCGTTGCAACAGTAGCTAAAGGAGGTGGGAATTAGCCAACGGTCAATCACAACACATTGATTGAAAACTTTTATTTTACACTCGGCAGCTTGCGATGACAATGATTTCATGCTACTTATGGCTTATGGAAGGGCCAGACTTGGCAGGAAGGGATGGAAATGTAAAACACCAGTTACTGTCCCACTGAGAAGTTTCTTTTCCAAAACCAGAAACAACAGAGTTCTGGTGTTATTTTGAGGCTTTTGTGAAAGAACAAACAGCCTAAAATACAGTTCCTACATTCAAAATTTGACTCGAGCTCAGAGTCAAATCAGTTAAGTGCTTTAGCCTCTTTAACCAGCAGGTTTTTCCAATTGAACTAAAGTCTGTGATTGGATGACTGATGCGTGGACTGACCAGCTGCTGCCCGCCGGGGCTGAAAAGGTCTCACCTCATGAATTTCTTGGGTTCGGTGGGAGGGGTCGGCGGGGGAAGAGGTTTGTTGGAGTTGAATTCAAGGTGGTGGAGGGGGGAGTTGGGGATGGGCTCTAGGCGGCTGGGCTGGGCTGGGGGCGGGGGTGGAGGCTGTGGGGGCTGCCCACTTCCTGAACCTGCCACGCCCACGCCCACACCTGCTGCCTCCATAGCTCTGACATTAGGAGAGCTGCTGAATCTGCTGGCTGCTGTTTTCTCATTCTTTCTCTTTTGCTACACAGAAAAAAAGAAAAGGAGGGGCATGGGGGTCAAAATGGAGCAAAAGGGAAGTCTGAAACAAAATAATAATAGAATATAGGAAGAAATGGAGGGAAAAAAAGAAAAATATAGTACAGGGAGAGCCCTTGAGGTCCATCCAGTGAGAGACAGGAAAGAAGCAGCGTGCTAACTTGATCATGTTTGAATACGGAACGAAGCGGAGTGAATGGATCAATCTGAAGACTGGCATCAATCAGTCTCAGCTTTAAAGCATCAGTCGCTCTGAGCAGAATGGAAGTTCAGAAGTTCAGATGAAGAGAGATGTGTCAGCGGTAGAAAACATCTCACACTAACAAATGGCTTGGAAAGCAAAGGAAAGCTGGAGAAAAACAGTCAGGAAGAACAATCAAATTGACAGGAAGAATCAGTCGCACATTTGGAGGCACAAACACATGATAAATAAAAACTAGCACACGGTGAACACTCCACACATATACAGATATGTGGAAAAAATACATGTAACAGCGAGAACAGAAATAGTGGAAGTTATAGAACCTGAGAGATGATGTAAAGAGTCACATACTGATCATGCAGTGGAGACCATTCAACTCAAGACGTACTGTCAGAAATCTAACGCCTTTCAGGAGCTTTGAAAACATATTTTCTTAAATGGCTCCTTAGAGACGGGATCCTACGTGACCACACAATTTTCTGCCAGACTCTGAACAGTTTTGGTCATTTCACTGAAGAGATTTTCTGATTGTTTCTATGCCATTTGACTGGTATGAAGTGGGCAGGGCTCAGCTGGTACCAAACTGACACATCACACGTGTGTCGGCTGAATACTGGACCGGGATTGGCTTCTTAACTATGTGTGATGTCCCAAATCACGATCATAGACTCCGCCTCTTCAATGAATGTTATATTGTGGCGGGACATTGAATCTGACAGCCTGTGACACCTTGGCTTAAATGCTGTACCAAGAAATGAGACCGTGGTAGGTACAACTATAAGCCTCCACACTTCATAGCAGTGGTGCTCCCATTTTTAAACAAGTGAAAAAACACTACAACTACACTTCCCATGAATCATGTTTTTTTCCCTGTCCTCTTTCACCGTCCTTTGTTTGTACTGAAAAGGATACACTTGTTAAAATTGATTTCTCCATCACCCTGTGAACATCTGTCATTGCAGTGAACTCTGAAAGTTTTAGCTGTTTCCCCTGGAACATCATAATCCTGACTTTTACCATAAAAACAACTTCTCTTTGTGCTGTTGTGGCATAAAAGAGTTTGACAAATTTCCTGCTCAGTTCAACCTTGAAACATTCGGGTAGAGACTGAAAATCTGCTCAAAACGTTGACGAGACAATTTGAAAATGATTGTGGTCACGATTTACGGTTGTTACAACGCAATAGCAGCTTTTTAAACTTTCAAACTTCAGGACTGGCTGTGTTGATCAGCCTTGACGGATATGAAATGAGATGGAGTGGATATCATCTTTGCTATGTAGAAAAACAAGGCGACATGCTTATCAGATTGCCCCTGTGTGTGGCCGGTTGCAGGATATCAGGGCCTACCTTGATGAGCGGGTTGATCACTCCAACGTTCGGACTGGCGTTGAACACTTTGTTGAAGTTGGTCTCCCTGTTGACAAGCTCCAGCTGGTAGAACTTCTTGTCGTCCTGGAGGAGAAAACCGCGTTAGCTGACAGGCAGCAGGAAGTGGAAGACTCAAGTGACTGTGGAAAGACTGGAAATCAAAGTTTTAGAGGGACACATACTTGATGTTACAGATTAATACCTTCACGAAAACTACATCAGAACATTAATTCTATCCATTTTAACGTCCTCTAAATTCTTCTTCCTATCTGAATGTGGGACCTGTGAGTTACCTTTAAAACCCTCAACTCTTCACCTCGAAACGACTGCAGGCTGTGGATCTCAGACACGAGCCCATGACTCAGGAACCTCGATGGCAACAGCACTACACCATGACAAATTGGTTTATAAGATTTATGAAGTCACCTTCATGTGATTAGCCTTGTGTTATTGTCAACTGTGTTCCAGACAAACTCAATGAGCAATAATGAGGTGAGGAAGATGAGGGAGATCTCAAACTGTCTGAAAGACGGAAAGCAAGGTGGGCCACGTTGACGTCAAGTGTGTGACAGTCCACAGACAAAGCTTCAAATAAGATTACAAACTTCCGCTGTCTTTTACCGTTTTACGATTTCAGACACTTCTTTGAAGATCGCATACAAAAGCCAACACAAAAGTAAATTTAGTCTAAAGTTTACCATTTGGATAAGTTAAAAGTCAAGCTAGGATGTCGGAAATAAATGCACTATAATCATCTTTGATCTCTGTTTAATCAGCTGTTTTAAAGGCCTTAAGTGGTTCTTATCCCGTCTTTCAGGCAGACCAACGGTTTAGTAAACACCCTTATGAAATTTGGTATGTCTCAGGGCTGTGTCTTGGGTTTAAGAGATTAAGGTTCTGTCTTAATCTCATTAGTATGGCTCTGCAGTATCTTTCCTCTATTACACTGCCGCTATACAACACTTCATCCCTCTAAACATCAAAAGTGGTCACTAAACTGAAGACCTGGATGACGACGGACTGATTTCTCTTATTGGCCTTCTACCTGACAACCAGATGAGAGTATCAATGCCACTCTTGCGTCTGTGTGTTTAGCTTAAGTCAGGAGGTCAACAACCTTAGCAGAGGAAAAAACAAACCTTCCTTTCTCAAAAGATACACCCGCTAACACCAGTAGACAGACACAAGAGTGGCATCAATCCTCTAATCAAACTCTCGGCAAGAAAGCAAATAAGCATCAAATTCACCTCAAGAAAGCGAATAAGCATTTCCCTCAAATGTTCGAGTTTTGATGGGTCATAAGATAAATTCAGTCTCAAACTTTCCTTGTGTCCAGACTGCTGTAATTCTCTTTATTTACACTCTGATGGGAAACGTTTCCTAAAAAAACGTTTAGCTTTGTGGAATATAATGTCAATTAAAAAAAAAACTTGTACTATTACAGATGGAAGCCAAAAATAATCATGAAATGGGATACTTTCCTCTTGGCGCGTCCTCCTGTAGCACACATATTAGTTCATCAGCAGTCACCTACCACCAGTTTCTTGACGAGGGTTTCTCTCTCAGACACCATGTCCTTCAGTTCAGCGATCATCTGCAGATCCTCGGGACGGCTCTCCCGGTTCCTGAACTTCTCCTCTGTTCCTTCCAGCCTGTAAGACGAGACAAAAAACACAACCATAAATATTCTGCATGAGAGATCCACTGAGCACCACTGCAGGATCAGACTTCTTAAGTAATCAAAATGTAAGGCAGCACTCAAAAAAAAAAAAACTGCTCAGAGCAACCAGGTTGTGTATGCAGTTTCATCAGAGTGAAATATGCAACATCATACATCAATTACATCAATTACACATCATAAAAGAGCAGGAGTGCCAGTCAGGTGAACCTCTTAGATCTCGTACTTTATAGTTTAAGGACTAGATGTTAAGAGAATTAAATGCATATATTACCGGGATGAGTGATTCACCTGCTTTCCTTTTCCATTAGCTTTTGATCAATAAAACAGTAATTGTCCCCGGTCCCTTCCCTTCCCTGCCATCTTCTCTCCTCATCACAAAAACCATTAAGGGGTTGGGCGTTCAGTTCAGGAGCAGGACTGCGTAGTTCCTCCTCCTCCGGAGGTTGTTTTTCCTCTTTGAGTTATGAGAACTTTCAAAAGTTATAATGGATTTTTGTTATTTTCCGACTGGCCCTCAGAGAAATCACCACTTGTGTAAAACCTCGGACTGATTTACTATTCTGTGACATTTTCCCGAATGCAACACGTGCTAAAGATTGCAGAGCATAACGGGGCATCGAATGGCTGAAATATTCTTCAAGCAAAGAACAACCAATCGTAAGTGACACTGTTGTCAGACTGTCGTAAAATGAAACAACAGCAGCACATCGTTTAGAGAACCAGTGCACTTTGGAAAGATTTTTCCAGTTTCAGAAATTCATCTTTAAAATGTCACAGCACACAAGATAAGATCCAAGTCATCAGCTGGTTCATTGCTGTGTTGATGCTGAGATGAACTGTTCATCAGAGTGTCTTCTGAGCACTTAGAAGCTTCAAGCATCTTTCACCATCCTGCAATTTTTAGTTTGGGTAAACAGAATTTGGAGCAAGTTGTTGCCGTTGTTGTGTTCACGACACCCTCGAAGTACCAAAATACAAGTTTAAACTGAACGAGGTTCAGAGAGCTTCAGCTGTTGGGAGTTCACTTGTGTCGTTTCTTGGACACCAGACTTTCTCAGGAAATGTCAAACAAGACTTCTCTGCCGGTTTCGCTGTGAGCCCATTTCTGGCTTCACCAATACCTTCTGTGACAGTGAGCTAAACGAGCCTTTCACCTCCCACACAGCCACAGTACAAGCCACTGAGGGGCATCTTCCTGACATTCACGCCACAGTGTGAAATCACACTTTCTTAAAGGCCGAGTCCCAGAGCAGCGTGTCATCCCGATAAACTGCAGTCTCTCCAAGGAGCGTCCGTCGCTGTGCCGAGGCAGCCGCCGGAGCCCTGCTCAGTGATACTGATGCACACCGATCTGCGATTTCATCAGATATACTGTCTGCTGCTGCTGCTGCTGCTGCTGGTCCTTCTGAGCGCTTCTGATAGCCGATTCTTTGTGATCTTCCCGTTTGGCGAATCCGTCTTGCTGCAGTGGCAGTGTGAGTCCTCGGCAGGGACTGATTGCTTTGCAGCAAAGGGAAGGGAACATGTTAAACTTACATCATGGGTGCTAATCTTTACAACACTTTGCATTCGCTCTTGAGGCCAGCAGAAAAACAAGCATCCATTCAGACGTCCATTAGCAACAGAGCAGTGCTGATGGAGCTCACTGAGACTGGTGGTTTTATTCTGCTCGGTGTGCAGCTGGTTGTGAGTGTGTATATATAAATATATATCTTTGCATTAGCTGGTTGAACTGTGGCTGTATTTCCTCTGGGCGGGAGCACACTGAGGCCAAATATTTAGTGTCCAGCTATTTCACGCCCGACTACCACAGCATCAGCAACCCTCCAGTGAGCAGGAAGACCCTCTGTGGCACGCAGCTGGAGCATCAGTGACGCGTGAAAGACAAGCCAGTCCGGTGTCACCCACGGCATTCATCACATGTTGGGTCTAAGATCACATGAACAGAATATTTGCTGCTGTACCTGCTGTTGCTCGGTTTAGACGCAAGCCATCAAACTGACTTTCCTGCACGACAGGAAAATCCACGTCGGTCTGCCGGACACACACTACTGCTCCGAACAGCTAAAGCTTCGCCGAGCCGCTTCGCTTCATCAGGAATGAGTTTGTTTTGGTGTCTGTTTTCAAGGTGCTCGAATTTAAAACAAACCCAAACTGACAATGACTGCTGGCGAAGAGGACGTGTTGGGTCAGTGTGTGTTTTGTCGCTTACATGTTATGTTTTTGGTCTTTATTACAGAAATGATTCTCTCCTTTCACAGCCAAACCGGAGACCTCAGAGAACACAAGTCTAGGCTGTCAGTGCACCGTCAGTGGTGTCAGTGTTCACGTGCTGACTGTAATTAGGTTTTCAGGTAGCGTCACTTGCAAGCTGGGATATGTGACTACGAACTGCATCTTTAGCTGGCATGATGACCATAACACTCACAACCAGTAACCCTCAGACCTGCTTTCCAACTCCCAGAGGACCGACCAGTAAGGCACAGACGCAGGTCAAAATCTTTAACCAATCATCATACTTCTAAGATGGAGCATTCTCAGCAGCAGTGTAGAGAGAAGGACTCATCAAGAGGGACGAGGCTGTCGTCACCACTGTGATTAATTAGGCGGGAGATGCTGGGGGTTTAGACAGATCTGTGGATAGTTAATTAGATGGGAGACAGCGGATCGTCTCTGGGGGAAGGCCCCGGAAAGGCCTCTTTACTGAATAAAGTGAAGAATCTGCCAGAAAATAAAAACTGCTGACCATTAAATTAAAGCTGGCCCAGAAAACTGGTCAAAATAACACAGGAAGTGGACACTTAACAACCTGTTTGGGATTTGTGAACTTAATTCACTGTACTTTACTGTCTTACCACACTTAATTCTTATTGTCCAGTCTTATTTGCTACAGTATAAATGAATGAAACGGCAACAGGCACTAAGATCAAATGTCAGCACATCCATCTCCATGGCAACTGAGCCAACTCCATCCTTTGATCGAGACAAAGTGAGAAAGTCGACCTCGAGTCGAGCTGTCACAAATCTTGAGCGAGTAAGAACTTGACTAAAAAAGTAAAACTAGGCAACACTGTACATTCTGATATTCTTCATGTATCCGTCCAGCTGTCCTTGTCCTTGTACTGCAGTGGAGACGCTCTTTGACCTTCTTACACGTCTCGTGTACTGCAGGCTGTGTTTGCCTGTACATCCACTTTAGTCCAGCAGGTGGCGCTTTGCTCTCAGCTGAGTCAGAGGAAAAGGAGGTCAGCTGTGAAGGGGATGCTTGCTCTCTGTGTATCTCCTCACTCTGTGGTTTTCTTTCCTTAACTCGCTCTCTTTTCATCTGTTGTCCTCTGTCTGCCTTCTCCTGAGGTTTGCCTCAGCTCATTTCTGTCCTCCGCTGCCCATCGGCAAATTCACCTTTCAACTCAATTCTTTTCTCTCTTTTTGTCCCTACCGCCCATCCATCATCCTCTGCGGATCTCTGTCTTCACCTGCGATCATTCATACACTCCTCGTGCTCGTTTATTCTCTGTAGGCGCACCCTCAGCCCGCAGCCTGCAGCCTGCAGGCCGCAGCCCGCAGCCTCTCAGCTTCCTCTCCATAGCTTCACTACAGCACTGGCTTCATCCAATCTGACATCTCCTCCCCGACGGTATCTTCACTCGACGTCATCTGCGTGTCATCAATAATATAAATCTTCATCTTCGGTCATAAAAAATGTCCTTCCAGAAATGAGATTCTTAGATCGTGGTACCATTACTCTCTGAGCTAAACGCCTTTGATCGTCTATACGTTAGCTTTGATCTCGGCGAGTTCTCTGCGACTGGTATTTCACACCACTGATGTTATTCCATACTGTGCACTTGGCAGGTCACAACCCCACATCATATTAAACCCGTCACACATGCACTGCTGTGATCCGACGTCAGCATCTGTCGAGTCTTAGAATCGAACAAATTCAGTGTTTGTTTAGAGGTGAATTTGATGCTTTATAAGCAACATGTTTTAATGTTTTGGTTGGAAAAAGCTTGTGTGGTTGAGTTTGATTTATTTAAAAGTGAATGACTGCAGTATTCTTACACGTTAGGTGGTTAATTTCCGGCAAGTTGGGAACCAAAGAGAATACTGAGATTTTTATTCTCGCAGTGTAGAAAAGGTTTTGAAACAGCTTTTAAGAAGACAAAATTTAAAATAAAAATTCCAAAAAAACGGTTTTATGTTTGTATTTCCAAAAACCCTTGGAACAGCAAAATAGCCACAGTTTAATCTGGATTTAACCTTTTTATTTTAATTCGATGATTTTTTTTTTTCTCTGCTGTAGCTTTCTGCTTAAAGGGTGATGACGCGAAATCTTCCCTGCGTCTCCTCTTTGGTTCACACTTCAGTGAAGGAAACAGTCAACACATCAGGCTCTGCTCAGTTTCTGTGTTTCTGTGACGCATGTTGACGCACATCCGAGCTGAACGCAGCGATTGTTCAGGCAAACACACATCCAGAGTATGAAATCTGGCAAATCTGAACGGTTCCGATATCAATCTTTCATTACGTTGGAATGAGTTGTCTGAAAAACAACTGCTTTGGTCAAAGACTGCAGGGAAGCAGCAGACAGTGCTGGAATTTGTTTCTCTCTTCTGTTAATCTTTGATTTCATGGAGTCATTTTTATCTTTTTGAGTTTTTCTTTGTTTTGAAAACGGAAATGCATCGTCTCCAGGAGGATGCAGATCGGGTACCGACCGAAGCTGCGACGGTAAATCTTAGCTCTTAGTGAGCCAGTTTGGTCATGCACCGTCGTGCTTGGTGCAGCACGTTTATGACGAGCGACAGAAGCAATGCGATTAGCTGAGAAGAAAATACTTCATCACAGCCGCCTCCTCTTTATTCTCCACTTCACCTGACACAAATGAAAACAAAAACAGTCTGCGGGGAGGCGACAAACAGCTGTGTGTTCAGAATGTCCGAACTGTCATGTGATTTTTTTTAAAGTCATTGCATTTGATGTAGTGGAAGAGTAAATGCAGAAGATGTGGATAAAGTCTGTGGAGGAGAAAAGAGAAACCAGGAGAGTTCAGGCAGATGTGAATGCATCATTTGTTGTTCTGCCTACAGGAAACTCTGCCGTTTTAAGCTTCCACTCAGCACCTGACAGCAATCAGAGTTTCAGAGACTGAAGAGACTCGAGACCTTGACCTGGACTTGAGATTGGGGCTTGTGAACAATCTTTTTGGTGAAATGTCTGACGAGCACGAGATAATTGCCCTCCTCTTCCTTATTATCACCACACATCTGGTGTGTGCGCCACAGATGATGCTACAGTAACACAACCATAGCACACACACCAGCAGCAGCTGTGACATTCGTCATAAATTCTGACTACGTCACACTTTATCAGACACCCGCGAGCACGCCAACGTGCTCAGCTCAGATATCTGACATTAGCTTGTTACTAGCTTTGTGGCTAAGGAACTTGATCAGATTAAAAAGACGAGTGACACACTGTTATCTGTGGGACCTCCGGGTTTTCTGTATACTGTGTGTGCACTGAGTCAGACTCGACTTGGACTGGCAAATCATGACTTGTGAGCATCTCTGATCTGCGCACGTGGCAGTTAAGACTTGAGTGTTTACAGCAGGTACGTACAGTATCTGAAGGGCGGAGATCTTGTCCTTGAGCACTTCCTGGGCTTTGTTGAAGTCCGACAGCATGTTCTGCGTCTCCCTGCTGTGGGCGGCGCTCAGTTCGGCGAGCTCCCTCTCGTGTCTCTTCGTCAACTCTTGTTCATGGGCCCTGAGGACAGAGAAGAATGGTCAGCTGAGTTTCTGAGGGAAGACTGGGACCACGGAAGATATTTCTTCCTGACTGCTATCCAGCGTGAGATCTCGTCTCCTGCACCTGACAAAATGATCATTCAAGTATGAATAAACTTTGATATATCAACGTTTGGTTACCATGATGCGTCATATTTTCAATTTATTTTCACGCCCCTAAAAAAATCCTCCCTGATGAAGCTGTCTGAGCCTCTCCAGTGACGTCACTTTTCAAGTTTTGGGACAGAGTGAGGCACGTCCAAAATGTCCTGTGGCTCACAAATTTTATCTATTTATTTTCCAATGGGTGACATTTCCCTTTAAGACTTAATCAGGACCTGCAGACTCTCCTTCTCCGTCCTCCTCTCCCAGGAGAAGCGAACATAATGAATTGTTCCACAGAGGAAAGTGTGGTGAGATTAGACAAAGGAGACAGATGCACAGAGCGAATTCCTCGAACATAATTGCAAGAAAACATGCTATGAATGTAATTATGATGGAAATAAGACAGCAAAATAAGAGCAAAACCCAACATGAGGGTAAATGTGGTGTGGAAAAGTGCAAAAGTGTGACACATGTGCAGAAAGCGTGTAAGAAAATCCTTCCACTTATCAAAACTATTGCATTTGCAACGCAGAAGGTTTCTCCACTGGAGGGGAGGAGCCAAAGGAAGAGGAGGATGACGGAAAAAGGGAATGAAAGAGGACGATAATTAAACGAGGAGGAGGAAAAAGACGGCTGAAAGGGCTGTGAGGATGGAGGAGAGACGTGGATGTCTGCCTGCCTCTCACTCTGACTGAGCCAACTCTCCCCGAGGGCCGCACATCTTATCTCTCTCTGCTTCCTCTTTTATTTATTTATCAGCCTATTTTTATCCCTGTGACCAGGATTCAGACGGGGAGTTACGCAACAGAAGGAGAAATGTGCTGCGCATGGGCGTGCCAGAGAGAGAGAGACGCCGCCGAAACATAAAGGCCAGCAGCACATGAATTAACGATAGAGAAGAAAGCACCACGAGTGCAGTCATCTCTCTCTCACACACACACACACACACACACGCATAAATCCATGGCTACGGATTGATACTAATGAGTGGCTGGACCACATTAGCCGTACAGCAGTTTAAAAAATTCATGACATGCCGCAGGGAACAACATGATTATAGATTCCATTTTGCTGTTACCCAAAATAACCTTCACATCTCCTCATCAATGGGCTGCTGACACAGGATGTCAGGTAGAGAGAGAGATAATCTGATCCGACTCGTTTGGTTGTTCTCCTCCTTTCACGCTGGAGTGTTTTCCTCAGGACGGGAGCAGGAGGAGGATTGCAGAAACTATCGTCATCCAAATGGGCTAAGAGAAGTTAAATTCAGCAACATGCACTGATGACAGGGGCCACTGAGAGCACAGAGCGCTGTGTGTGTGTGTGTGTGTGTGTGTCTGTGTGTGCACGAGTGTGTGTGTGTGTGTGTCCTTCTCCAAGTGTTTGGAAAACAGCGTGTCGTTTCTCTACACTTATTGTTCCTGAAGGACACTTCAACATTTTGGGAAATAGTTGAAAAATGTAAACATTTTTGGAGTCTGTGACGTCTCGGTTTGAATCTGCACTCAATCTCGTCTTTCCGCTGACTTTACACGCAGTCACGCCGCCTCTTAAATCTTCTTGTTCTGTTTGAACATGCAATTAGCGGTGAGCTGATTTTTGCTTTATGCTAACTTGTGCTAAGCTAAGCTAATCACGTTTGTGTCCAGCTCACCGGACGTAACACCTGATCAGTCTGTCCATCTCCCTCTCTGAATGAGAGCAGGTATGTTATGTATGTATTTCTTTATTCAGCCGCATCATTAAAACCACATGCTGGATATTTTGCAGGTCCCCATTTGTGCTGCCTGAACAGCTCTGAGCTGTCAGGGGGAGGGACACTGGACCTCTGGGGGGATTTTGTGGTCACCGGCATCTGAATGTTAGATCCTCTGGGCCCTGTTCATTGAGGGTGGGGCCTCCAGGTGGAGGGCCACACCTGGTGGGAGGGTGGATTCTGTTTATTCCAGCACATCCCACAGATTCTCGATCAGGCTGGGATCCTTGAGTCATCCCTGAGCTGTTTTTGAAATGTGACGGGGGTACACTGTCCACCTGGGGGGAGGTTGCTGCTGACAGGAAGAGCCGTTGCCATGGGGTGGGTGGGGTGGGCGGTGGGGGTGTCAAAGAACGGCCACATGATCGCCAGATGCCAAAGTTCCCCCGCAGAACAGTGCATTGTAAACACACGATTCATGTTATTCACTTCACCTGTCGGCGGTGTTAATGCTGTGCATCTCTAACTAAAACACATCTCAAAGTCTTTATAGACAGAAAATTCACAATTCAAATGAAGAGCATGAAAATGAAAAACAAAACGAATCACTGAGTTTGAGAGACAAATATTCATCGGTTCATTAAGATAAACTGTGCTACGAACGCGTCAGGATGTTGTGTGTGTGTCCAGGACACACAGAACACACAAAATCTGAGGAAGAAAAGAGAAGACATCTTGTTTGTAAAAAGGCTGATGTCAGTCTGACAGCTGCTGGCTTTGAAGAGAACAGTAAGAAGTCACTTTTCTAACAAACGCGATGGCTCATGTTTCAGCTGTCGTACCTCCAGCTTGACAAAGATGAAACAAAATGAGTGCATTGTCATCTAATCTGCCTTGAATGGTGAAGTGAGGCAGTCTCCACACACAGCTTTTCCAAAAAGGAAACTACTTCAGTGTATGAGCAGCCTGGTTAAGTGAACCAGGAAGTGGCTGAACAAGTTTTGAAGCAGTAATAAACTCCTTCTCCAAGTGTTAATGAACAAAGTCAGCTCGGTTTCAGTTCCGCTCCGAGCGCTGACTCATACCTGATCTGCTGATTGGCTTCGCTGCGGATCTTGAGCACCTCCTTGCCCTTGAGCTCCAGCTCTTTAGTCAGAGTGCTGATGTTCTCGTTGAGCGTGTGGATCTGGTGGTCGAGCTGAGCGATGTGGTTCTTCCTCCTGGAGACCTCCTCCTGCAGCTCGGTGATCCGGCCCAGCAGCTCGCGCTCCTGGGATTGAAACAAAAAAACAAACCTCAGATCAGCTCATTTTCATGGTTTAAAGAGCCGAGCTCCCACTGAGGTTAAATTGCAGGCTCTCTCTGACCGACTTCACCTCTGACCTTCAAAGCAAAGCCAGTCATTTACTTCAGGTCATCAACGTGGACCGAGAGGCACCGGGCGGCTTGGTAGAGTATCGCCAAGCTTATTTTGGCTAACTGTATATCTAATTAGGCGTGTAACAGACCATACTGTTACATCTTAGGTTGTAAGCATTCAATATTTGTGGGCTGTGAAGGAGGACAACACCCGCTCGTCTCGTCTTAAAACCAGAAACTCCAGTGTCAGTGTTGAACCTGACCTGTTGCACCTTCCCGCAGCTTCGTTGATTGAGCTGTGAGTAACAGCAGGACGGGTAGACTAGACGGACTGTTCCTTTACAGCTCAGACAGCTGAGACACTGGACACTGAATACATGCTAGAAACCTGTTTTTGTGCCAGATGCGTAGACAGATCAGAATCAGAATCAGAATTCCTTTATTAATCCCTGGAGGGAAATTCTTGAATCCCTGGAGGGAAATTCTTGATGTGTATTACATTGTAGCTACAAGTGACACTGCTTAAAAGAGTTGGTAAATTTGCTGTATTAGATCTTATGTAAGACGCTATATTTATGTAAATGTGGGTGGACGACATTTTAATATAATTCGCATAATTCAGCAGCATCACAAATTATAGCCTTAACCGGACTTTGAGTTGAATAATGAATGAGATGATTAATTCACAGCGAGTGAGTCAAAGTTCTGGTAAGCTGACAGTGAATGTTAATGAACAAACTGACAATGAAAAGTAATATTCATTATCTTTCACCGTCCAACAATGCACCACAGTCATAGATACCCACGTGCAGATGATAACGGTCGTGTTGCTAACATGAACGCGCTGAACGGTTCTGACACACACGCACACACACACGCACACACACACACGTTATGACGTCCCTTAGACCTTTCATTGGTGCAACCAAAACAAATAAGTTAATAATACAATAAATTGTACCTTGTAAAGGAAGAGAGCACCTTCACGCCATCTGAGGAGGACCCAGTTCAGTCACAAATTTGACAAAAACTACAAAAGTGGCGTGCAAACATGAAGGAGCTCATCTGAATCACTCCATCGGCTCGTGAATTATCAAAGTGCAAACAGTGACCGACTGTCCAAATGACTCACGATTCTGATTCAGAGCTGCTCTTTACTTCAAACAAAAGATCAGGCTCGCAACAGGTGTGATTTAGAAGTGATTGTCCCAACAGGCTGGGAGTGAATCCAACCCAGTCAGACATATAAAGGATGTTGATAACATAAGTGACTTACTATTTCTAAAGTTCAGTAGAAGTTTCTCAGCTCGGTTTTTAAATTCCACTGGGACTGAGAGGCCTCTCTGGATATCACCAAGAGAGACTCCTACATGAGTCTGAATCGCGTGGTAGATCGTAACACTGTAGCATCTCTAACTGTGGTAACACCATTTTAAACCTCCTCATTGTTTTTGTTACATATCCATCCATCCATTTTCTATACCACTTATCCGTCAGGGTCGCGGGGGAGCTGGAGCCTATCCCAGCTGACTACAGGCGAGAGGCGGGTTCACCCTGGACTGGGACTGGACATTAACCTAATGTGCATGTTTTTGGTATTGTGGGAGGAAGCCGGAGAACCCGGAGAAAACCCACGCAGGCACAGGGAGAACATGCAAACTCCACATAGAAGGGCCCAGACCGGGATTCGAACCTCGAACCCTCTTGCTATGAGGGGACAGTGCTAACCACTGCACCACCGTGCCGCCTTTTGTTACATATTTCTCTAAAACCACATGTGTGTGACCAGCTGTTAGAGATTTACGTGGGGTCAGAAGGTGCGACTAGCTGGAGAAACTTGTGGTTGCTGTAGGACTTTTTGTGGGATTTGCTGACAGTAAGAAAGTCGCAGAATCTGTCCGAGAGAAAATGTCAAATTCAGGACTCATGACAACTGATGTGAACCTGACTGCCAAAACGAGCACCAAGAAAAGAACATTATGATAGAGGACCAAAGAATCCAGCACTCTTGGTCAAATCCATTCATCTGATCAACAAAGCTTTGGCTGTGCAGGATTGTCTGGCTTCTTCTTAGTCAAAGAGTTTTTGCACCTGCAGATAGGATTTTTTGCCGCTCGCTTGCTGTCGTTAGCCACCCATCAACAAGCGAAGCTGGCGAGCTCAGTGTTACAGTCCACATCGTGACGGGCCAAGATGTGATGTGAAGACTCCCAGTCCTCAGCCACTTGACTCCATCACAATCAAATTAAATAATGTCCAGTTATTGTCCATTAATGATTAGCCACTCTGCAAAAATCTCATTCCACTTGCTTCTGCAGCAACTTGTGCCAAGGGCTGCGTTCACATATCCAATCCTGGATAATCGCCTCACAAACTGTCTGAGTCTCCCTCAACGTTTAACTTCGTGTCATTGGCTGATTTCTTTTTGCCGTCGATAAAACTGGCGGCACAATTAAGCATGGTGGAAACGAGGCAGATTAATCTTTAATGACTCATTTCACTCAGCGTCTTGTCAGACTCCTGGCTTTAATCTGGGCAGAGAGAGGAAGCACAAAAGCAAAACAAAACAAGCAAACAAGAAGCTGAGTGCTGGTCTAATAAAAGAAAGGAAAGAGAGGGGAAAAAAGAGCAAAGAAAATAAACCAAAATTGGTTCCTTTCACACAGGGACCTCTTTCAAGGACAAATCTAATCGAATTCGGGAAGATACCCCTCAGATGTCGAGCGGCGAGATAAAACTGCTGCTGTTGACCGTCGGCTGGTTTGGAGCGCTGAGCTCATGTTGTGTCTCGGTCATCACTTTGTGTTCTCTTTCTCGCCGTCTCTTTTTGTGACCTCACTTCCTGCTCCACGCCAAACAACTTCAACAAACAAACGAACTGCGACATACAGGAGAATATGTGTGCCATGCTTAGCTCTTTGGCCAGGCCCAAGTGCTTGAAAAACATTTGTTATTAAAGTCTTTATCACGTGACTTGACGGATTTAGAGAAGGAAAACATCTATGGAAGATGTCACTGCATGTTGGTATCATCCTCCCAGCATGACTCAACGTATAAATTGAAGCTCTACACGGGTTCCTTATAGAATACAGCTGATGTGAACACGTGATTTCATTAAGATCGTGATGTCAAACTGTGTCTTCAAAGGACAGTTCTAGTGTTGCTCTGTGTAAACAACAACAGACACACTGAACAGTCCTCTGAGGCTTTAAAGTTACTGGAGAAAAGTCAAATATCTCAGCCACCATCATCTAATATCATTTAATATCCATATCATCCCAACGACAAATGCACATCTGATGCCAAAACGAGAGGAGAGCAGACGAACGACGAGGTTAAAATGCTGCACTGAAAGGAGCCTTGAGAGAAAGTGACAGCACTTCTGAGAAACTTTACACGTATTGATAAAAATAATAATTTCAAGTTGAGAGAGGAAGCTTCCAGCAAACACAAGAAAGAAGCACTAAAAAGGAACGTCAGAAATAGAACAACATCATGGAAATAGAACAGGATGGATACTGCACGTCAAGAGAGGCACATGATGTGCTAATTGATCAGATGACTCAGATCAGACAGAATGCTGCGAGAATCTCCAGGGAGACTGATGCCACACACACACACACACACACACTGCACTTCATCAGCCTCTTTCTCCCCGTCTGTTAAGTAATTGGAGGTATAAAAACATTATTTAACGCAGCGTGACGACTGTCTGCCGCTGAGCTCTTCCTCTCTGATGATGACTCAACGCAGGAAGTTTCAGTTCATGTGCCATTAGGCTCCGGCATAGTAAACAAGGAATGAATGTAAACACAAACTCTCGACGTGCCTCTGAATTCAAACATGTAGCGTTTTAACATTAATAAATCATTAATGAGACCCTTTAGTAACTTTTACAGGGAATTCGCTTGCTGGGTTACAGCTTGTGTCGTGAAATCTGCCGGATTATCTGAAAGCACAAAGGGAGACGAGAGCAGAGGGTGAAAGGACAGACAGGATAAAGTCGGCGTCCAATTAGGATGCTCGAACAGTGACCTTTCCGTCCTAAGACGCATAACATAACCGCAAGGTCCCAAACGCAAATCCATTGCTGCACATTGGCCCTCTGAGCCGCTGCTGTAACAGTATGAAATTAAGTAAAGGAATATTTTATCACAAGCTGATTTGCTAAAAACTGTTAAATCTGTGATGTCTTTGACAGGATTTGAAGTGAATCTGCTCGTTCGGTTTGAAAACGAAGAGTCAGTCTGCTGCATCTTTTCTTGAGTTGCTCCACAACACACACGGGGAAGTGAATGTGCCTGCGACTCAACGGGAACCTGCCTGGAGGTGAATCTGACTCAGCCCCATGACTGACAGGAAGTTCAGACCCTAACGCTCTACCATTAGCCCTTATTGACTCCATATTGCCTTGGCAGCAAAAGATGAGCAGGACTGATGGTGAAAGACAACCAGCTGTGCTTCTCTGCTAGAACATCTGTAGCACAAGGCGATGAGAGTGGAGAAACTGTGTTTGGGGTAATTAGTCACAAGAGATGGTAAGAGTGTAGCCTGCTGTGGTGTGTGTGTGTGTGTGTGTGTGTGAGTCTGCAGCAGGTGTTATGTGAAGCACTCAGGCTCCATCGCTCATGCAGCCTTCATGCCCAGCTCACTCCTGCTCCACAGGTGGACATAAAAACATAAAGACATTTGTACGCTCTTTATATTTCAATTGATGTATTAATTATATCAAGTTCTGTTTCTTGTCTAAGAGTCCAACATCCGACGATGTTCAGTTTTTCAGATTTTTCAAAATTGTTGCGGATTAATTTTCAATTCATCAGTTAATCAATAATAACTGCTGGTCCTACTACTGGTCCGCCATTCCCGCCCTGGACTCCAAATGCCTTCGCACACCAAACAATGCAAACCAGCGCAATTTTATCTCGTTGTTACTGTTCACCGTGTCAGAGCCGTATTAACGGACACAGAGTTAAACATTCAAAGCATTCCATTGGCTTTCGTGGCTAAGCAGTCACCAGGGACTCGGTTCACGTGTCGGCCCGGTGAGTTAATCAATAACGTGTGTTTACAGAGCAACACGGCGGTTCCTTTAAGCAGCTGTTTGACAGTGGATCACTTCTGGACGCTGCAGGGGGTTCAGCCACACCGAGCTGTTAGATGAGGAGCTGCAGGCGACAGCCAACCTTCCCGCGTCCTGCCGCCGCGTGGAAGTCGACACGCACTGTACGCAGTGTGAGATCAGAGCTCATTAACTGATTCACCAGTTGCAGTCTTCTCATGTACAAACAGCTTTCTGCATTTCTTCTCAGTAAATCCTGAGCATGTATGAAGTGAGAAGCTTTCAGAATCGCTTCCTCCGAGACTGACGATGGGTGTGTTTTAATGGTGTGGAAGTCCTGAAAGCCTGTTCAGAGTCATTTATTCTAATCGCACAAACCTTCACTTGGGCCATGAAAATGCTGTGTGTTTGGGAGGATTCATTCATCACAGCCGCTTTGCTTCCACACAGCGGGCAAGTGAGCGCACAGATGGTCGCCACATTAGCTCCAAAGACCCTTTCTGTTTGTTTGGAGAGCTGGAAAAGTTCTGATGCCCATCAATTCAATAGCAAAGCTGGAACGGTCACGTCCAGAGTCCTACCTGCGTCCGGTTGTTCTCCAGCGTTTTCTCCAGCTCCAGCCTGGCAGCAGCTGACTCCTGCTGGTGGCTTTGTCTCAGGTGTTCGATGGCCGACGCGTGGATGTGGTTCAACTCCGATCGCAGAGAGGCTGACGGGGAAATAAAGAAAGGAAGAAAAGGACACAAGAATGGACACATTTCATTTGGACAGAGCACCTGAGGAAACACATTTCACATTCAGAAGGCTTTTTTCTTTCCAGCCATTAGCCTGCTGCTGGAAAAGTGCTCAGTAGATGCAAAGACATTTTTATTACAAAATAAATAAATTAAGTCCTGTTTTTTATGCTGCACATCAAACAGAGTGCTTTGACTGCCTTCACCCAAGTGGCCTTTAATCCTCACTCCAATGAACACCTTTCATTGCAAACAGTCTAATGGTTTGCAGAAGCACAGAGAGGAAACACACGCTGCTATTAGCTTTCTGCTTCAACATAAGGCCAATTTAAAACGTCAGAATAAAGAAACGCAGCCGTGACAGCTGAGGATATTTCTGACTGACCGCTGCGGGATTTTTCTTTTAGTCAAATTATGAAAATACAGAATACATAATAGTCACTTCCACCTGAATACACACACACACACACACACGTAGAGCATTTACACACATTCACACATAAGGAGAAGAAAGTAAAGAGGGGGAGAGAGAGAAAGAGAAGAAAGGGTAATAAAAGGATGTCAGGAGGTGGGAAGTGAGAGATAGATGGAGGCGGCTCTCCGGTGTCAGGACCATGACGTGAAGGTTAATGGAAGAGCGTTTTTCACAGCGCAGCACTGGCGTGTTAGCACTAAAAACTGGGCGAGAATCGAGCTTTAACAGCACTTTCAAGGTTCGCTTTTGTGTCGTTATCCAAGATTTCTGTTGATGTTCTCTTTGTGCTTCACAAACTGTTGTTCATACGTCACATTATTCTGCATACAAAAACACAGACTGCTTAAGAACTCGATGATGGAGGGACGGAGGAATATTGTTGTCTGTGAAGCCACATAAATCAAAGAAGATTCATACTGTATGTCTTATATTTGATCCGTTATGGAGAGGCACAAGGTTTTCACTGCTGCCCCAATATAAAATACACTATATGGACAAAAATACTGAGACACATCACAGCACTTTAATGACGTCTCATTGTAAACACACAGACAGCTTTGCAGCTCTAACAGCTTCCACTCTTCTGTGAAGGCTTTCCACAACATGTTGGAGTGTTTCTGTGGGAATTTGTGCCCATTCATGCAGTAGAGCATTTGTGAGGTCACACACTGATGTTGGACCAAAAGGCCTGGCTCACAATCTCCGTTCCAGTTCATCCCAAAGGTGTTGGATGGGGTTGAGGTCAGGGCTCTGTGTGGGCCAGTCAAGTTCTTCCACACCAAACTCATCAAAAGTTGGAATCATGGAAGCATAGCATTGTCCAAAATGTCTTGGTATGCTGAAGCATTAAGATTTCCCTTCACTGGAAGTGTATATATAGTGTATATCAGTCTAGCTTTCTGTGACTTTCTTCAGTAGTTATTGTCCATTGTCCAGTTATTGTGCAGCTAACAGCATTAATGGTTTGCATTGCTCAAACCATACAAGTCTATCAATCTATTTATTTTTATTTTTTTGAGAATGTTTACATCTCAAACTGAGTCATACAGTTCTAGAGTCGGTATTTAATGCACAAGGTTTTAATTTCCAGGATTTTCTATCAGTGGGCCAGAGACTAAAATCACCGCACACTGTGACCAAATCTGTGCATCTTCAATTTAGCAGAAAAAGACGTGTGCCGAAGGGCCGTGGGAGGGTGAATCTTTAATGCATGTCCCCCAAACACACACACACACACACACACACTGTGAGACCTTACCCAGCATGGCTTTGCCCTCATCCTCCAGCTCAAAGCGGAGTGTTTGCAGCTCTTGTTCTGACTGCTGTTTGAGCGTCTCGATGCTCTGGCGGTGAGCCTCTCTGAGAGACTGCAGCTCGGCATGGTGATGGTGGCGAAGGCGCTCCTCCAACTCCTGATGGAGAGATGAGAGGCGGAGGAAAAGGCATGACGGGATGCCGAGGGAACAGGGGAGAGTGGAGGATGGAGGATGAGGGAATAAAGAGGCGGCAGGAAAATGGGGAGAGATAGGAAAAAGGGGGAGTGGGAGGGCCAGAGGGAGGGAGTGGGAGGGAATCGAGGAAATGTGGGGTGGAGAGAAAAGAGGATCATTTGTTGACGAAAAGTTTGAGACGTAGGCAGAGATGAGGGAGTGGGAGAGAGCAGCGGTAAGAGGGAGGAGAGATATAAAGATGACAAATGGAAAAGCGAGGCGGGAAGCCACAGGGAGATATTTTAACAGCATTTTAAAGCCTCTGTAAGGCTGCAGGAGAAACTGGTCAATCATCATACACTGATTTAACTGCAATGAAACACCAGACAAAGGGAGAAGAAAAGTCTGACTATTTCTACCATCCCTCCTGTCAAAACGCACCGGAAAACATCTCAAGTCTTCACAAGTTTACAAGCAGAAGAAAAGGTAAAGTCACCTGCACTGTCAAAACATCTCATAATATCGACGTTCTCTCATATTTAAAGCCTCATTCAAACCTTTAAAGGTTTGCTTAAAAAGACACTGAAACTCAACACACTTGACCCGAGACGAATCCTCTAAATTTGCTCAAAGCATTTGGTCTGACGTACATTAATAATTCAATCTGTGGAGCAAACAAGAGTCTAAACCATTTATTTTTTTAGCCACACATAAATTTGTTTTTAATGGCTTTGAAAACTGCACATATGATTTCTAAATGAGGTGATGAATTAACGTGTGACTTAATCAGAACAACATGTTAGAGTATCAGCAAAGCAAAACTGAGAAGCTCTCATGCACACAGTGTTAGCATTAATACTGGTGACTGGAGGAGTGCCACAGTGCGCGCACACACACACGCACACACACACACACACACACACACACACACACACACACACACACTGCGTACAGACATACTAACATCACACTGCTGGCACTTGAATGTTTACTCTGGCAGAGAAGAAGCTGTCGTTGATGTGCGAGGATCCACATCTTGTGCTTGGATGTTCCTGTGTTTTAGCAGCAGACGGTTTACAGGAAATTTGGTTTTACTTTTTGGAAATGTAATTATTATTATTATTATTATTAATATTATTATCGTTAGTATTAGTATTGAAGCCTGGCACTGTTGTTTCTCACTTTACTAACAGAAAAACGGTTCTTATTTCCAGAGATCCACACATAATTTGGATTTTCTAACTCTAAAGTCAGTTGTGTAGTTTGCGATAATTCACTGCTCTCATCCACTGAGCCACAGTCATCTCTGAGAGCACTAGAATTTAAAAACATGAATTTTCCCCTTTGTGTTATCATCTCACTGATGCTGTGCTGCATCGGTTATGATTTTGTTTGTTGATGCTCAGCTGCAGAATATTTTCATAACCTGCGATAATATCATCATTGCAGTACCTGCTGTACAGCTGTGTATCAACAACACAAAAAATACGTCCTGTTAACTGCATCCTGTGCCGACTTTCCTCAAATATTTATCCAACTCTGCGTGCCCTTTAGTGACCCCACAATCACCCGTGTCCAAAGTCACATCCAGATAAATTATTCATATATAATTCAACGCGACAACAGGTAATATGTGCAGACTGATTTTTCAAATTAAATGTTTGATATCAAAGGAGAAAACACAGCAGCTATTTCCATCAGCGGTGCTGGAATATTCAATAGAGCTGAGATCTCATTTTCATTATTACACAAAGCCCCAAAAGCACACACTGCTGTGGAGAAGAAAATTGCCGCTCACCGAGTTTATCCAATTTTTCATTTTTCAGTGAAATATTAAGGTGCCATTTTGCAAATTATAACTAGAACCCATCAACAAGGAACATCTAAAATGATATTCATAGAAGGCTGACAACAACATCTGTGGCAGTTTAATTTGCCAATATGCAATGCGCCTTTGGGAAATGATTCACGGGGCGCAGAGAGCCCTGAACATCCAAATGAACCTCGCTGTGAGTCGGCGGACAGCAGTCCCTGATTCTGCTTTTATGGTAGCACTTCAAAAGCCACAAGCGCAAAATAACTGTGACACAGTTCACTAAATACGAGATCTTTGTGAGCTGACGGATAACCAAGCCTGCATTTAGTTGAGTATCTGATAAAACTGATCCGACCGGGGCTTACAGGCGAGCTCTTCCTCTCTCTCTCGTGTCGAAAAGCAGCTCTTTATAGTTTGCATAATTTTTCTATAGCGAGCACCACCTGACCTCCGCGAACAAATCATCTGCTGCGTATTCTGGCTCAGAGCTCCACCCTTCATGTTAGCTCTGACTTGGCCTGACTGGAGGTGTTTTACTGTACGAGGGTCACCGAGCCACTGGGGCTCCTCCTGTTACTGTCACGGACTTGAAGAGCAGCAGTGTTGAGTGGCATGTGTTTCTTGTTAAGGCATAATGCATTTTTCAGCACATTTTGTTGTGTTGTTGCATCATTTTGTTGCTTCTGGTGAACAAGTGTCTTTTGAGTCTGCGTGGTTTGTGAAGCAGTGGTCTGTTTTACCGTCTTTCAGTAGCTTTTAACCTGTTAAATGTATTTTTTTATGAAAAACAACTGAATTATCCTAATTGAACCATTGACTGTGAGAGGTAAGGAACACCACTGCACCAAATATTGACAGAATAGATAGTAATGGAGTTAGTAATTAAATATTAACCATGCTTATTAGGATTTTTGGATAATATAATATGCACCGGGTCAAACTGACCCGGGAACATCATTGCTGTTCTTGACAAATGAACACAACAGGAGGGTTAAAGTGCACTTGATGGTCAGCGTGTGATTCGTAGTGTCGACCAGAGCGACATCACAGTAAGACGTGTGTGTTTGGATGCCAGTTCATAAAAACTCTTGCTTACATTTCCAAAAAAATGTAGCTGAGGTTCATTCATTTCTCCCTCATCCTCCTCCTCGAGCGAGCCAATCAAATCTTAAGGATTTACTTCTAAAAACCCTCTTGGAACGATCCCCTGTTCACATATCCTGTCGTGTAAGAGCAGCTAAAGGTCACTGTAGCTGTCACGTTAAAGCCAGCATGAATTATGAACATCAGAAGTCTTAATGTCGGGTCCAGTGAGCAGGTGAAAACACTCCGGTGGGAGCTTTTGTCGCAGTGTGAGAGAGTGAGTTTTAAAAGCCACTAATCTCTCTTATTCATGGGTATTGATCATTGGTCTTTGTGTCAGGGTCAGTAAACCGTACCTTTTATTCCTTTAATTAAAGGGAGCACATTAATTACCCCTAATCGCAGTGACTCCTATAATCACAAACTGACTGTAATTTTGTTACATACACCTCCTCTCCCTCCGTGCTGCTCGACTGTGGAGGCCTGCTCATTCAATCTTCATTCCATTACCAGACAGTCAATATCCCTTACTTTGCTGGTGGCTGAATCCATTTAACTAAATAAATAAAAAAAAGGGGGGGTGGGGGGACAGCGATGAACAAGAGCCAGAGAGACAGAGATGGAGGCAGGACGGATAAACCCACAAAGACACAAAGTGAGACCGCGGCCCTCAGCTTCTCCTCCAGCTGCCTCAGTGCAGGTCTTAATCCTGACCCAGAGGACTACGGAGCAGACCAGGGCTGGAGGAGGAACTGAGCTTAGAAGCGTGTCTGATACGAACTCAGTCAGGTGCTTAACTGATGACTGATTTAAAACCCAAGAGCAGAATTTGAATGCCTGGACTAACCTGGAGCCAACACAAGGACTCTGAAACAGGTGTAACGTGTTCTCTTCCTCTCCTGGTCTTTGGCAGCACTCAGGATGCCACATTTAAATGAGTTCATCCAGAGCTTTTCTTTGGCTGATGAAGGCATCTTTAACCTTTTCAGTGTGTGACCGTGAGAAATGACTGCACATTTGGAAGTTATTTCAGTGCTATTTTTTCCTGTGGGGTTTAAAATTCAGATGAGATCAGAAGAAAAAGAGAAGTTAGCTCAGTGGGGGCTTGACATTAATATTTTGGTGATATATGATCTCAAAAAAGAGTGAGTCCCTGTGAGTCTGAGTCAAATGCTAAAATGCTAACATAACGTGCTAACGTTTACTCATTAGCACTTAACATAAAGTACTTGTATTCCAAGTGTTTAGTGGTAAACCAAAGTGCTTGAGAAACACTGATGGAAGTGAAAGGACTGGAATGCATCAGGATGCTCCGTCTGGGATCCCTCAATGTCTGATTTCAATTGGGTTTGTGTCAAAAAGGATGATCAAATTGTCACATCCTGTCTTATTTCTGTTCTAGACAGCAACTCAACTGATTTGGAGTCAGTTTTGCATCCATCCAAAACCTTTAATATCTCCTCTGGAAAGTCGACTTTTCATGTAAAACACTTCTCCCTGTGAGAGCATGCGGGCAGAAGAAAATGAGCACAAGCCTGAGAAATAAGGTATGTGAGACAAAAGCTGATAAGCAAATCAATAAGCCGCCAATTGCTCCAAACGCACTCACCGCTTCTATTTGTATCTTTTTTTGCTAGCGGGAAGCTGGAGAGCTAAATTAGGTTACATGAATGAGCAGCGGGGATTTGTGAAAACTTTATTACTCCCTGGATGTCACCATCTGCGAACTGTGAACAGATAACGCCAGACAATCTGAATGTACCTCCCATCCACCCAAACACACATAAAGCACACACACACAAATCATCCCTCTAATGCCTCCACTCTGGGTAATTGAGTTTCCTCTCCCTGCACCGCTGACAGAAATACAAACACCCCGCCGCTATGAAAGCCCTCCGTAAAGCTTCTGACGCTTTATTTCCATGCTTATTAACAAAGAGTATTTTGACAGAAAAAAATGTGGTCAGTGTTGTGGTTATAATGGGAATGTGCACCAGCCTTTGTGAATGTTTGCATCAGAGAAGGAACAAGTGGGTGGGGACAGGAGGACAGGAGGACAACGAAAAGGGGAGGGGGGGACGCCTTTGTTTGGGCCACAGGAAGATAAAGAAGACGACGGATTTCATAAGCGCTGTGCTGTGCTGTGTGACTCAGAGGTGATATTCTTTCCACATCTGCACTCAAGGAGTTGCCAGAAACGCGTCATAAGGACGCTGCCTGCTGACCTCCATTCTGCCTAAAGCATTAATACAATTAGAGCGTCCAAGTCGAAGAAGGGATTTGGAATTGTGATGTATAGCTGATCCAAATCGACCTTGACTGTGACATGGAAGGATTAGCGTTTGAAGAACATTTTCTTGGCACCTTCAGGGGTGTGTATGTTGTGTTTGTGCATGCATATTTTGACATCACGAAGAGGAAACACAGAGCTGTCAGTATAGCTGCTTGGTATAGAAGCTGTCAGTGCGAGTGAGAAACGACGCTGATGACTCACTGCCAGTCTAACCTTGACTCTGACAAGGCTCTATTGGATTAAAATGTCACGCATGGCTTCTCCTGAGGAGATGACTTAACTGCTGCAGCTCACAGTTTATATGCACTTTTACAGTATTTCTGTGGGCCCATGTCACCAGCGTAGTTATCATGGTGCTAAATATACAGACTGATTTGCAGTACAGATGTTTGAGGTATTTTAACATACTAATGTGAAAAAATCTCTTATTGTAGGTGACTCGCCCCAGCTCATGTCAGGTGTGGTGTTCCACAGGGGTCTATCCTTGGCCCTTCAGTACTTCAGTGTATGTTCTCCAGCTTGGTCACATCATTCATCGTTCACCATAACATCAAAATCTCTTATCCTACAACATTCAGCTTTATGTTTCCTATAAAACCTCCTCTGTCCAGCTTCCTTTAAGGCTTGTCATGAGGCGTTAATTATTCCAGAAAAGAAGAATTCAGTTCAGTACACTTGTTAGACTACAAGCATACACACAATATGTTTTATTAAGAAACACTGAATGTAAACACACAAGCAACGGCACGTCTTTTAAAGAAAACTCTAAAATCATTCTGTCTTTAAATGTGTGTGTTCATGTGTGTGTGTGTGTGTGCCACCGCCTACCTTCAGATCCCTCTGCCTGGCGTGCTCCATGTCCTGCATGGAGCAGCAGTGGACCTCCTGCAGGCGCTGCTGTCGCCGCTGGTGCTCCGTCTGCAGCTCGTCCAGCTGCATCCTCAGGTGCTCCCTCTCCTGGCTGAACTGGTGCTGCAGCTGCTGCAGCGACGACTGGGACTGGGACAGCTGCATCTCCAGACTCTGCTTCAACAGGGAGATCTGGAGAGGAACAGGCCAAAGAAAAGATGTTGGACCTGGAGGGAGGCCGTTATGCAGGGATCGCTGAACAAGCTGCTGCGTCTGCACCTTTGCGCACACTTACTAATGAAACGGAAAGCGAGTAGATGGTGCAGGGGGAGCATAAGGGAGTTCAGGCTGCCTCTGGGGAGCAGCATCTTTATGCAGCGGAATGAGAAGTAAGGGCAAAGATGGGGTGGCAATCAATTAGGCTAAAGCAAACGCTGTCATTTTAAGATGTTTGTAATTCTTTAAAGCCTCGGGCAATTAAGTTTCCTGATTTTTGTAAATAAATTGTTTGCAGTACATAATAAAATCTGGCTAATTCATAGTTGGGAGGAGGCAGCATGATTCTCCAAATTTGTCTGTCAAGACAACTTAAGGCAATGAATATTTGGGAAAGCGTTAAGATTAAAAAAGTATAGTACAACCCTGTACAAACTGCTTTAACACTAATAAAAAATAAAAAAGTTTGATAAGGAAGCTCAATGGGAAACTTTAGAACAGAGAGGACAACATCCGTTATTGGGTACAACCCAATCAGCAGAATAAATGCTGGTGCTGTGCATTGTGGACAATGCTGTGCTTAAGTCCTGGTCAGGTTTAGGCAAAAAAAACCCCAAAACACTTCGTTAAGGTTAAGAAAAGCTCAAGTTTTGCTATAAAACATCTGTTTTAGTCGCCACAAACACAACAGAAAACTCTCCTGTCAACTCCTGAAAATATCTGCCTTATCTGCCCCAAGCAGTAGCGACAAAATGTCCAAAAGGTGGCTAAAATGAGCCAATTTGTTGGTTGGCCCGGGGGACACGCCCCCTGTTGACCCCTCCATCACCAGATGGGAAACTCAGCTCATTATGAAATAAACAAAATGAGTGTTTCTGTACGTTTGCAGACTTTTGTATTCTGGCGACCGCGCTGCTGGGCGACCTGTGATGTGTTGGCGGGAAGTCGACCAGCCGCTGTGTGAAAATCACACATGACCTCTCTGTCAGGAAACAGCAACGTTTGTTTGCAGGATGGAAGGTTACTCTTGCCCAGGGAAGATAACCTTGTCTGCTTTAGCTGCTGTTAGCCTCAGAGCTAAGCGACCGGAAGGAAATTAACCATTTATCTCTGTCTATTTTTATCTATCTATTTACCAGCTGAACCTTAAAACGATTCATTTATTAACACTTTGGAACATAAATGTTGATAAGTTCACCTTTTGTATCAACTTGCAGATCACCATACATCACATACATCACCACACACAACAAAGAAAGACTCTCAGTGAACCAAAAAGAGAAGCCCGACCTCAATATCTGCATCCCAGATTTGGAAATTACATTATGACTAAGACATGAGTCACACAGTGTTGTCACGAGGTTGTATAAGCATATGGTTATATATGCTGTACTCTGACCCTGTTTTTACCACGTTTGCTTGCTGATACGACCGGGTTTCTGAACTGCTGTGGAGACCAGCGCTGATGCTGAAGACAGAGGATGTCTTTTGACAGAGGTTGTGTGATTGCCTACATGCAGATGTTGTGGTGAACACTTCAGCAAACGGCGCGGTTATTCACACATCCTGCAGGTATTTAGCAAATGTCAGTTATTAGCAGTCATTTAGAGACACGTCGTGTGTGTCCGGGTTTGCTCTCAGTGAACCGGGGACACGTCTGGCTTCGCGGCTCTGTCAGAAACTCCAGTTAGAGGTGCTTATTTCATGTGCTGCTAACTGTGCACGTGGCTTTGGGGCTAACATCGCCCTAACGTTTAAACTTACCACATAACACGCCGTGAAGCATCTTGTGTGTGTGAGCAAAAGTCACGTTATATTTCATAAAAGCTGCCCACGCATCAAGGCCCCGATACAATAATCTGTCAAATACACGGGCCATTAGAAAAGAGTCTGGAGCATCATTCGATTTCCAAACAGCACCTTCTGTCAGTGCGTATCTGACAGAAGACTGACCGCTGCACTCATTTCACATCACAGTCAATAAATATGGTTCGGCTGATTGCGAGGAGCGAAGCAGACGCATTAATCACTGGATGGATGCTGACGGACAGCACGGGCGCGACGCCAGCCGGCGGCCGACGCGCTCGGCACGCTGAAATGAACATAAATAAAGCCTTTGACACAGTTTGTGTGTGAGATGACCACAGGAGAGCTTAGTCACGCCACATTAATATTACCGGGCGGTCATTAGCAACAGCAGCTCCTTCTGCTGTATTCACTGCTGCACCACATGACGAATGTGAGCGAATCTGTCCAACCGGAGCGAGCAAGAAATAAGTCAAGAAGGAGATCTTACAGGGGCAACGTGAGCTCTGAACGGAGGCACTTGCTCTCATCGCCGCTTGCATCCTCGCTCTCCCTCCCTATTGATTTCTTTTACGACTGGCTTAATTACAGCCATTCGGCTGAAGGCCGGAAGCATCTGGTACTTTGTGTTTTGTGTTTTGTGAGAACCGCAGCACCAGGTTGAAGATTAAAACAATCTTTAACCAGCTAATGTGTGTACCTCTGTTTTCAGTCCTCAATGACTCTCTATGTTCTTTTTCTTTAAATAAAGTACATTAATCCTTGTGTTCCTTTAATTATTTTCTAAAGAGCGTAAAACACCTAATCATAGAGTCATTTTATTCTTCTAATCGTGGTTAAAAAAAAGACACACACACACACACACACAGACGGTTCTGCACACGCACACACACATAGGTAGCGCTGACAGCAGTACCTGTTCCAGCAGGTCGTCCACTTTCCTCTGCCAGCCCTCCCTGGCGTTGCCCATCTCCTGCTCCTTGCTTTGTGCCAGCTGAGTCAGTGCTGAGGCCTTGTCCTCCTCGTGCTCCTCTCTCAGCTCCTCACGCAGCTTCTTACACTCCTGTCTGCAAACACACCGACACACACGGGTGTCTGGATGCACGTTTCAATGTCATCCACTAAAACCAGGCCTCCCGCTTTTCCCATTCCAGAGTTTCAGACTTTTGCTGACTCAAATTATTACTTCTTGGTAGACTCTTCAGATCAAATTTGACATCGGAGTACAAATAGCTTCACAGTTTTACATTCCAAGTGAAAGGTGATTTTTATACCATATCGGCATGAAGTGAAACAATTTTGGCTGCCTTCAAGAAAACAAATGAATTTAAAGGTTGTAGTGTGCTTTGGTAAAACGAGCAAATACGATTTACAGTCAACGAGCTGATCTCTCAGGACTTAATGTGTTTCTTTTAGGCACCTTTGGCACTCTCATTGTTGCTACACGCTGTTGATGACATTTTGTTATGGCTCACAGGTGCAACAACAACAATAGCAGCTGAACGAGGAGATTCAAACAAACAGCTAAAAACTTTGCACCAAAGCTAAAGGTGATTCAGAGAGCTCAATATTCGCTTTTAGGGAGCAACAAATGGTCCTTTATCAGACTGCAACACTGCATCTATTGAGCGGCAATAATTCTAACGCTGCTGCTAACAGCTCATTGCGTGGCTGTGTGTGTTTGTGTGTGTGTGTGTGTGTGTGTGCTGCCAACGTAATAACTGTGTAGGAGTTGAAATGGCAGCTGTTAAATGAAATATTGAGGCAAACACATTTTTTTGTCACTTTGAGAGCCAGAAAGTGTCAGACTGAAGGCGGGTTCCCTCTCTCTCTCTCTCTCTCTCTCTCTCTCTCTCTCTCTCTCTCTCACACACACACACACACACACACACACACAGCAGTGCAGTCACACACCAGACAGTCACGTTCATCATGAAGCACGCTTGACACGTGCCATCATTTATGTCCTCATTCAGTATAAAACACACAGTCACAGATGTTGATGCAGGCATGCGCTCTCTCTCTCTCTCTCTCTCTCTTAAACACACACACACACACACACAGGCCTTGGGCTTCAAAGAGCTCTGGTCTTCCTATTAATGTTCTACTACAGCATCTGACGGGCAGGAAGAGAGAGGAGGACAGGAGGAGAGAAGGTAAAGAAGGTAAAGAGACGAAGGAGAGGATGAACGGGAGCTGCAGGAACTGTCAAAGATGGTAAACACATCCTGATAAAATGTGGGATAATTGGCTGGATTCTACAGCCTGTGCTATAGAGATTTACATATAAGATATATAAGGCACAAATGCTTTTGAAGGTGTGTGTATGTGTGTGAAGAGCAGCTTTAACCGAGTGCTTACTACAGATAAAAGCCCATCAAGTCTGCAGCTACGCTAACAGCTCTGTCAGACCGTGCTCAGACACAACAGTGCGTGCTAACATGCTCACAACGAATGCTATCTTAGTTTGGCATCGCTAACATTTGCTAATTAGCACAAAGTACGGGTGAAGCTGATGGGTATATTTCTGGTTTTCCAAAGACACATTAAATGTTTGATCAGGTGATGCACCTGCAAAAACTTTAGAGATTTTGAAAGTTAATACCATTCGTTATTGGACGTTTGAGCAGACTTTCAAGGCAATCCACCCTTCACTGCATGGTTCAAAAAAAATCACACACTTTTAACGGCAGATGGCGGGACCGAGAGGCAAAAGATTCGAGTCCCTGACATGTCGTGTGACCCGCCTCAGTCTGCTGCTGATCTGCTGAACCTTCTCTGTTCCTGTGGTAATCCTGAGAGCTCTTTCCACGATTATGCTATCACAGAGAAACCGTCCGGTTCCACCGTGTAACTGGGATTAAAACCGGCCTCCTTAATTCAGACGGCTCGCTAACCGCAGTGTACTCGGCCCAAACCACCGAATGAATAGATGTTCTCCTGAGAATAAAGAGCTTTGCGCACAATGACAAGGGAAGGTGAATGGAAGGTAATGAAGAGGAGACTGAGAGGAGGGGAAGTGTGACGGATAGACAGGAGCTGAGTATGAGTACACCTGTTTGTATTTCAACACCTCAACTTTCCAGACCCACTTCGGTGAGCGCAGTCGACCTGTCAGCACAGCCGACGGAAAACTAGGACCGGCATTCTCTAAGCTGCCTTTGAGTCAGCCATTTTATCAGTCATTAGTGTCACACCACCATCGCCGTCACTGTGTGTCATATTGTTTCCTTTAGTGTTTGGTTTTTGTCAGTTTTCATTCAAGATGATTCCCAGCTGCTCGAATACTTCATGTGAAATTCCTGCCTGGAAGACGACGAGACCACGAGCTGAAACAGCACGCAAAGCAAACATACAGCAGGTGAAATCAGTCGAATTTACATGATTAGCTTGTGTGTTTGGCTCTGGTTGTGATTGCAAATAAAAAAAAGAAAACATCAAACTTCGAGGGTGGTATGAATAAAAAGTGTCTGGAGAGAGGCTGGCTGACAGATTCAGGTTGTGATGATAGCAGGAAAAGGACGCTTGAGGTTCCTAAACTACTTCCTGCTGTTGTGACATCAATTCTTTAATAATTTGATGTAACACTTGACACTTATTGTCCCTCTATTTTTGTTGTGCTTTTCAGAACCTGGGAAGGAACCAAAAGAAACCACATTTCTGTACATTTTAAGATCCTGATCTGAGGCTCAGTTGAGGCTGATGCTTTTCAAGATTAATGCTGATATTTAGTCAGACTGGAAGACTGATCCGAGGTGCTGCGACTGGATCAAACACCAATGATTTGAGATCTAACTAATCTATAGATCTCTGGCTTCACACCATTTTTTTTTCTTGTTGCTTTTAATTTCTAACAGGAGACAAGTGGAGGCACTGGTCACACTCAAAGGCCGACAGCACAAAGCACAACAAAGGAAGGAGAGTGCAGTAATGCAGGACGAAGAGTGATGGAGAGTAAGGAAAAGTTACTGCAGCTGAGACACAAAGATGCTCACGGGCTCAGGGAGCGAGCAAAGGCTAAAAATATCAAACAATATCGAGTGTGACCTTTAAAAAGTGCCGGAGCATTATCAGATTAAACAGACTTGCCTGAGATGAGAGACTTTGACAGACCAGGCAGCAGCAGCCCATGAGTCAAGCAGAAGTTACACAGCAGAAATCCTGATACGTAGGCCTGTGCTCTTCGTCTTTTGTTTTAACATAACAACATTCACTTTAATTTGGCTAATCGAGAACTGTGATAAAGATGTGAACTGAATGTGCAGTCATGCAGATTTAAAACAAACCTGAATCTGTCTGATTTCGACCCCCAAAAAAGGCCTTGACCGAAGTTTCACTTGTGGTGCTCACAGTATTAAAATGTAGCTTTAAAACAGCTAATTCTCTTTGCAGAGACAGTGTCCCAATTACTCTGGATAATCCTCAGCCCTCACTGAGAGCACTTTCATTGGAACTAGTTTCGACCGAAACAGCAGTCTTTAAAAAACAGTTGACAGTGTGTTGGGTGGATTATCGGCGGTAACTGGGACACTGCTTCGGAAAAACATTAAAGTTTCTTTTTTTCTGATATAAATGAACCCGTTTGTTGAGGGCAAAAGCAACAAGTTCAGTCCTCTGCAGTTTCATCATCTGAAGCTACAGTGGACGGAGGGCAAGTGAAGTAAATTAAAATGTCAATCAAACCATCTCATCAGGGAAGAATTGGTCTAAAACTAAAAGAGACAGATTTAGTCTAAAAAGACTAAATCTGTGCCGAAGTGGAAAAGCTTCCTGTGGTTTTGACCATTAAGACACTTTTTAATGCTTAGATAAACTCTAATAGAGTCAGTTAGTGGCTGCCGACTTTACTCGGAGAGAAGCACATCAGTTCACACCTCAAAACAGTCAATTTCATTCTTTGAGGTTTTTGAATAATAACACACTTCAAAGGTCTGTGGACGTTAACAGGGACTCTGAGCTGGGGGCTTTAACACTGGATTTAGCTGAGAAGTTGCGGCGGCCTCCAAGGATAATGCCCTGTCACGGTCAATATTGTGAGCGGGATGACCTGTGTGTGTGTGTGTGTGTGTGTGTGTGTGTGTGTGTGTGTGTGTGTGTGTGTGTGTGTGTGTGTGTGTGTGTTAGAGAGAGGAACAGAGAGAGGAACGCCCACCGTCTTTGTCTTTTAACAAAGAGAGAGCGTGAAATTAACAATGGATGGGAAATAGAAGTCTTTCTGTTTTCCTATTTTCGTTTGCAACACTTATTAAAGTGCACACACACACACACGCACACACACACACGCACACACACACACACACACACACACACAGCTACCTGAGTGTTTCAGTCCATTTGAGCTCCAGCTCCAGAGCCATCTTGTCCATCTTATGTTTTTCTTCTTCTTTGGTGGTGATGAGTTTGGCTTCATGCTGACGCTTTTGGGTCTCCAACTCTCCCTGAGAAAGAGTCAGACAGCCAATCAGACAGACAGACAGACAGACAGACAGCCAGACAGCCAATCAGACAGTCAGACAGGTTTCAGGGCAAAGTGTTAGTGTGCTGTCATTGTCTAAATGCTGCTCTCAGAGGCTTTTCTGCGCTGACAAGAATCCAGTTCTTCAGGCGTCTCTGAAAAGTTTTTGGATTTTTTTTGTAGCGTGAAAAAAGGTTAAAGCCTTCTGGAGTGACATTGCTAACAGCAGCCAACACCAAATGTTGCCGGCAGTGTCACAGTGAAACAGTGGTGACGTGGAAGCCCTTCAGAAAAACCCTTGGTGACCAAACCAAACCAAAGTCTGCACCGTAGGACACAAATGATTTTGGATGAAATGAAAAGCTGACAAGGAGAAAATCAGTCAGACACGTTTGATATGTGATTGTGTTGTAATGTATCAAAAAACAGTTAATTTATTAACCAAACAATTAATCACGACTCCACCGGCTTGACCATGGATTTGCTGCTTTTTTGTGTTTTGTGTTGTTGTGAATTGAATCTTTTGCATTGGAGATTTTCTGTCGGTCACACAGCTGTGAACAAGCTGTGAGCAGACACTGTCTGAGGCTTGTGCTTGTGGTGGCCTTTTCTCAATTTTCTGACATTTTATGTACAAAACAAGTCATAGATTATGAGAACAAACACCATGATTACTTTTTAATAAAAACTAATTAAATTAAGCGAGGATAACTGATGATGAACGACCGTTGTTTGCTAACTATGCTCATTAAAACATGTTTTATTGTGGCTGTGGAAGCAGTCCGAACATTTTGTCCTGTCCTCACTTCTCCTCCTTTCAGGTCTGAAGTTAGAAACCTGTTTAGATGAACGTTGAGGTTTCAGGTTGGGGATGCAACAAACGAGCGTGTTTGCAGACCTGCAGTGCAGTCAGCAGGTTGCTGGTCTCCCTCAGTCGGCCTCTGGTGGCGTCCAGCTCCTCCAGCAGTTTGTCCTGGGCCTCCTTCAGGGTGGAGATCTGTCCCTCAGCCGTCCCGATGTCCCGCTCTCCCTGCTGCACCTCCTCCTGCAGCCGAGTCACCTTCGGGGAGGAGAGACGGACAGACAAAGAGACTGAACCACATCCACAACCTCCGCTGTGTTGCACCTCAGGCTGCGCTCTCAGTGTGGCGGCGGCCCTGAAGCTACATCAGCATTTTGCGCTCAGCCAGTTGGAATTTCCATCAAAAATGCATTCAATAACCACTTCTGTTTCTGATTTTCAAACGAGCCGGGTCCGCACACTTTTCTTGCCAACGTGGCAACATAGTTTTGCAATGCGTCAGATATTACTTTACCTCAATGTTAAAAGTACAGCTTAGAAAATGTGCACGTGGAGTGCGAGAACAACAGCCTTTATTAGAAAAACAACAGTTCATTTCTCTCTCTCTCTCTCTCTCTTCAAAGTGTTTTAACACACATGTACCATAATTACATATATTTTGCCTCACCTCACACACTCCATTTTACTTTGAAACTGCACAGAAAACAAGTGTGAACGACTCGAATTCAGTCTAAACAGTCAACGTGATTAATGAATCATCGGGCATCATAAGTCCACTCCACAGCTGTGGTTGTGCAGTTCTAATTCAGTTTTATTCTAAATGACTTTGCTAAAGTTGGGCCGAGCTGTTAAGGCACAGAGAGACTTTGACATGAGGGTTTAAAGGGAGAGATGTTATCAATAATATAATTAGAAAGCTGTAAGCCCTTTAGGTTAGACAGCTTTGAGTCTAAAGCTACATTTGGGTTTAATCAGTTTATTTTCCACATTTGTAATTTTAATGTGCCTCCGAAGAAATATGGGAGTTGCCCATTTGGAAGCGAAGTGACCCCCATCTCATTTTTCAGCTGTTAAGGTGACTGCAAAATGCTGTTCATTTCATCTTTCAAATGGTAAATACTATTTAACATTCGAGTCGCACATGTTTAAGGAGCTCAGGATTCAGACTTTACAGTTTTTTGATTGTGGTTTTCGTGTGGTGACAAAGAAGCCACCGCAGACAGCTGAGATGGTTTTAAACATGCAGTTCCTTGTAACCTTCCAGCGAGTGTCAAAGCTTTTCCTGGTCTGACATCAACACGCGATACGTCAAGCTTTAACTTAACCACGCTTTAAGTTCAAGACGTCCCACCTCCTCGTTGGCCGCGGTGAGCTTTGATGTCAGCTCCTCCCTCAGCTCGTCCAGCTGCTGCCTGAGGAGCGTCTTCTGCTCCTCCAGCGAGAGGCGCTCCCTCTCAAACTGCTGCTCCAGCTCCTGTGGAAGCCAATCACAAACACACATCTGTCAAAAGCAGCACGCACACTCAGAGTCATTTCAAAGTCATTTCTTCTTCTTCTTGTTCAAACCAAAGTTCACCAACACTTAGAGAGTCGACAGCCGTGCCAGCAGGTGTGTGAGGCTGATTTGAGCTAATATCAGCCTCACACACCTGCTGGCCTGGAGCTGTTTGGTCATAAACCAAAGTCCTCGCAGCAGATGACAAGCAGGGATCAACAAAACGATTCATTTTCAGGCAGACACGGATGTCTTGGTGGTGAGACTGAAAATAGACATCAACCCTATCACACTTGTCTCATGTCCGTCATATCACTGAAGTATTTCCTCAGTTGCTGTGCAGATCCAGAACTTGCCTCCCTCACTCCTCTTTGTTTGAGATCACATTCACTGCATTCATCTGTACACATTTCTAAAACTATTTCATTGTCCTTGACAGAGAAGAGAGAGAGAGCGAGCTCCAGCATTGTCACCATAATAAAGCTTATTATGCCCACTGATGAATGGGGAGCGATTTCTGTTACTGTGTGCGATGATGTCTGCTTTCCAAGGACAATTACAGCTGAGGGAAATTGCTGTGATGTCAAATGAAATTTCCCATCATTATTCATTACACAGGACGATGGAAACTGTAAAAGAAAAAAAAACAAAACAAAACAACTTTCAGTGCATCGACTACTGTGACACAGTTCCATAACAATGAACTTCACGGAAACTCATCTGAATGGAAGAAAGAGGGGAAAAATAACAGTAATTCATGACTAACGCTTTGTGACATCTTGTATTTCACCAGCCTCTGAGGGGGTCACAGGGTGGAGAAAGTTCCTCTGTTGGCAGGATAATAACTGTGAGAACTGTTCCTCCATGACACAAATATGCATCTGTTAAACAGTCTGGGATCAGCATAGCGCTGAAACCGTGTTAAAGACTCCTGCAAATGTCAGCCTGCTGAAACACTCGACCGACTCAGCAGGTTTAATACTTCAGTGCAGGACTTCTCAAAGTTTAGATGACTGAGGGCCACGTTAAAGAGGCGGCTGCACAGGAAGCCCCTTTAAGTTGTGATTGGTCCACTTGAGTTTAAAGTTCTTGATCGCTGAGTTCACCTGTTTGCAGACGAGACTGATCTCTTTGTCCCCCCACCAGGAGCTGATTCACTTTTTGATGACAGAGAATAACGAGGTGCCACTAACTGCCGTGCAGCCACAGTACAAGCTCGGTCCTGATGTCTCATCTCACATATCTCAAGCCAGGAACGGAGCAGCAGCTGCCCACCTCCAGGCCATGACGAAACCACATCGTGATCTCTGCCGTTCACTGATGGCCTGAAGTCCTCGTCCCCCACAGGTCCTCACAAAAGCATCCCCTGAAACCATTCCTTGCTTGCGAAACCAATGATGAAATTGGTTTCTGGCAAATATTGAAGTGAGTTCAGTATTCAGAATAACCAGCTTCAAACACTCTCCAAACTTCTGTTTCTACATGTTTGCCTGGTTCAGGGATAATTACCAGCTCAGTGCTTTTCCTGCTTTGCTAACTTTTTTGCTTGTGTAGGTGAAATCCATACAGTCCCCTAATTCTGCTTCTTAATAATATGTTGTGGCTAACGTGCTAACAAAAACCTCCTATTCACATCATCTTTAAAGCACACTTTGAGTTCTTCTTCTTCTTCTTATTATTATTATTGTTATGACATAAGAAGCAGAGGAACACCAGCACTCATTTGGAGCTGTTTCTAACCTCCAGATGACTCCTCTTCTCCTCTTCCTCTCTCTTTAGTTTGCTGAACGCTCCTCAGTAACGTTGCTGGTCTGCTGTTTGGTGCAGGGCAGGTGGCACTCAGTCACTTCATCACAGTTTTGTTTGTTGAGAACAGCTGCTGCAGCTGGAGGCTGTGACACCACGCGCCGTAATAATCACTCACTTTGCGGCGTAGATTCTTTCAAATGCGTGAAAATGCATGACACTTTACTGACCACCAACAATGGAACACAACTCAGCCTGCATTATGCATCACTATGTACTTTACTTAACACGCACAATGATGACTTATGATACTGCATAGACTGCTATAGTACTAATGAGTCCTTACTAATTTATTACCCGCTGTAAGTCACATCTGTAACGTTATATAGTGCACCAGAGTGGATTAAGTGTGCTTATGAACGTACTCATAAAGCATCATGAATGCATTAGAGTTCACTATGAATGCCCCCCACGAGGCAGATATGGTCTTCATGAAAACTGTTATATTTATTCATTAGCTGCAATTTCTACAGCAAATCAAGTACTTCAACTAAATACGCTAAGTATCACAGAACTAAAAGCTTTGTCAAGAGGGGAATCTGCGAGTTCTCTAGTATAGAGGGACCCTGACAGTGTATTATCACAGATGCACTTTTACATAACAAACATCACCGCAACGCATCAGTTCTGACAACCAAAGTCCAACTATGAAAAATATCAATTTATGAATAAACAAACAAAGTCACTGAAAGCGTAATTTTCTCAATTATAAGTTTACATTTATCTCAACCTGTGAAAAATGTAAAGTCTCTGTTGTTCCTTGAGGTTACGTCCATCAGTCTGGTGAGGACTGAGGATACGACGGTCGATGCAGAAGCAGAAAAAGCAAATCCAATATGACACATCAGGATTCATGTCACACCTTGCCGCTCGATTCGCGGGACGAGACCAAGCTACCGCAGACCTGTTCATTTAAATTCCAAACCTGGCCTTCTCACAGACAACTCTCATTATAATTTAAAGTGATGAAAGAAATAGAAGCGGTGAAAGAGAAGATGATTAACTAGACGTGATGAAACTTGCATCAGACAAAAGAACCAAGTGATGATGAAGCGAGGGATGAAGAGGCATTTCTTCTCATCTGTCTGCCCTCTGGTTTTGCAGAAATTACATAAAACCGGAGCAGCAGTGAGTGAGAAGTGAATGAATGCTGCTTCCTGCCCGTCACTCTCTCAATCACCGACGCTGGCAGAGTAATCATGAACCAAGTCAAATTATTGAGCATATCAGAACACAGTGGGGGGGAATGTGAGGCCACGGAAATCACGCAGGTTCGCAGAGGAGGACGTCTCCATATGGAAAGCATGTCTAACGTCTACGGAAATGTACAACGCTCTTCTCTTAAGGCAGCTGTCGGCTCTGATCAGGTCTGCTCGGGAATATCATTTAAAACACATCCTCATTATGCAGCTTTGATGCAAGAGAATACTTGATCAGCTGCTTTCACGTGGCCGTGTGTGACTGGAGTGAAGGACTCTGTGGAGATCAGGCATCATCACAAGGCTATTTCAGGCTGCTGGAGGCGTGTGCCTCGGCTGCAGTCAAATTAGACATATAGGCTGTGGTCCGGAACAGCTAGACCCCGGGCTCATTAAACAAGTCCCAGGACCTGCTTTGTAATCCACAAGGGCAAAGTCACTGTCTCATATCAGATTTTGGGTATTTGTTACTATTTCAACACCAAGCACCGTCGGGAACAAGCATGTGATGCGTGAGGAGTTGCAGGTTGTTTTGTTGAGGGTTGAAGAGTGAAAATGTGAACTGTAGAGGTTTAGAAGGAAAAGTCCTAAACTTAGATTCTCACCCTTTTGAACTAAAGACACGCAGACGCCTGTTAAAAAACAGTCTCCTTACGAAATTTGGATTTCTAGGTTGCCTGGTTCGTGTTCGAAAAACCAGGTTGAAATGTTCAAGATCACAGGGATGCTAATAATATGAATCAGCTGTTTTTCTTTGAAGCACCTTCAAGAAAAAGTCACATTTGCCCATAAACCGCTTCTGCCTGAGCTCGCTGCAGCTGAAAGGAGGATGAGCCTCTCTGGTTCAAAAACAGAAACTCTCACGTTCCTCCCAAGAGCTAAAAAAGGTAATGGAGTAAAAATATATACCATAGAATATGCAGTAGACAAGCAGCGTAAAAGTGCCATCCAAGAAGTGGGTGTGTACTGTATGTATGAGCTTAAGCCCTGTTAGGGCCGCCACACTGTGTGCTAAGTAAGTGAAGTGAAATATTCATGCTGCAAGTTTTAGAAACACACACACACACACACACACACACATGTGCACGCACGCACACTGGCTGGCTGTCAGAGTCACATCCCTCAGCCAACACCCACATCCAACTCTTTCACCATCATAACATTTTGTCCTAATTTTGATTCCTTCACTCACTTCATACTCCCCTCTTGCAGCTTTATGTGCAGTGAATGTCACCAGGGTACAAGCAGGACTTTGAAGTTAAATCAAAAGTCACTTATTTAAGTATCAAAACTCCACAAGAGTACACGTTGTAAAGAAAACAGCCCAGTAAAGTTTAATGTCTGCACAGATTTGTTAGCTCCGAAGCACTTGTTCTTGCTGTGCATTAGCACGCTGCCTTCACATGTGTAGGTAGCGTGTTAATCTAATTAGACTGACACAATGCCACACTACAGCATTTCACACTCAACAGCTTTGCTCTTGTGAGTGCGAACAGGAGGAGTAGCAGTTTTAGCATCGCCCCAAAAATAGCACATCAGAGCGTCGACGCGGTCTTATCACCTGTGTGACTCATCAGGCAGGCTGCGTATCGTGTCCACACGTGGCTCCCGTCACTTCTCCAAACTTTGTCTTCATTGACGATTTATTCTGGTTTGCCTTTTTTTTTCCAGATCTCTTTTGTGACATTATTTCACTCCTCCAGGTTGTTTTACATTTCACCCAGCCGGAGTTATGTGAGCTCAGAGGTGTCCTAGATGACATGTGTGTGTGATGAATTTAAATGTGCCCCCACATGAGTGGGCTGCATTTCCTCCTTTCAGTTTGCCAGCTTCTCAGTGACTGTTATAACCCCCTTTGATGGGTTTTAGTCTATAGACAACCTAAACAAACTGCAGATTTGTTCTGCGTGTGTGTGAGGTCGTATTAATTTTAGACTTCAGTGTGTGTTCTTTTATGCCACTTTTATTCTTTTATGGAAGGAGATTATTAATCCCACACCTTTACTCAGGTATTCATGTTAAAGGGACTGTTTGTTCCCTGAGTCATATCTTTGCTGCTGGTTTTCGCTCCCTTTATCGGAGTGAGCAGACACATGCGATTAACATCAGTAAATAAAAACTATCAGGATTATGTTTTTCCCATCTTGATCTTGTTTCTTTGTCCCCTACTGTGCTGCTAAAGTCTTCAAGGGTCCAAATGCTACCAGCTTTAACTTCAGTGACTCATTTCTGTCCTGCGGTGAAGAGCCGATCGTGAAATCTAACAACAACAGCTTGAGCGTTTTAGATAATATTGCTCTTTTTTCAGCAAACCTAAAAGGTTAACTTAAAACCCTGCTATGGATTTTAGAAGAACACCAAATGCTAATGAAGTCAGAGCTCATAAAGCTGGAAGACACATAAAGCACAATATCACTTGAAATCATCTTAGTTCCATATGATGTGCTCTATAAAATTTGCCATAACTCTGGGGTCCTTTTACGTGTAACAGATCCTGCCAGTCCCGTCATTAAATCCAAGCACTCCCTGAGAAACTGTGAGGTGACACTGCACTAAACAAAGTCAGAACCATCAGTCTCTGGGTGGTGACACCATAGCTCTCTTGCTTTGTCTTGAACCTGTCTCCCCTTCAAATTTAGTCCCACTTCAAACGAGAAAAGACTTCTCTCAGCCTTACAACACAAAAGAGACATCAGATGTAGTCTGTAGTAAAAGAAAAGTATGGCAGCTGGCCCTAATGATAGCAGTTTTTATTTACACATTTACACAGTTTTCACCAATCTTCTAGGACATTTTTGCTCATATTCATCTTAGTCATCTCGGTTATTCTTCACAAGAGTAAAACGTGAAATATCAGCTTTTACAATCAAGGCTATTGGCTGAAAATGTTCTTTTAATTTTGTTGAAAAATAATATAAGGTGTTAATAGAATTCCCACTTCAAAATTCAGTATATCCTGCAATAATTTGAATCAAACCAAGACAGAAAAGCCGAACAATATTTAGACATTCGGGAGGCACTACAAATTCACAATTCTCAAAGCAGAGAGCGCTCATGGCTTCTTTCCAGCTTTTGTAACAGATGGTTCAGTCAGTGAAGAGTGTAGAGTCGGTTTGGAGGTTAGAAAGGCCGGCTTGTGACCGGTTGCCCATTGAAATCTCTCAACCAGCCCGAGTGTCTGTGGGAAAGCGAATGTGCACTGCTGTCTGTGGTCACACTGGGTGCTTTGCAGGAGGAATTTTCCTCCATCACCTGAGCTTTTCTGCATGGGAAACGACGTAAGCACTGTACATCTCCATAAAGACGCAACATAACCGTGTTCAGTGGTTTGCTGTTGATCAGACTACAACATATGCGCGCACGACAGGACGTCCGTCAGTCATCATCATCATCACACGTTCATTACCAAATTGTGGATAACATCAACAGACTGAAGTGGTTTGACAGGTCCAAATCTACTGGGTCAGAGAGCTGGCAGCTTGTATTTTGACTGAGTCATTCCTGAATGCCACACTGTTCTGTTTCATATTAGTTAAATGATCCCAGCTTCTCTTCATAACTTCACAGCGGGTGAAAGTTCTGGGCAACAGGAACAGCGGAAATTATTAGGTTTTTATCAATGCTGGTATCCATCCACAAGTGAAAAATAGATTCTTTCCAGGATCAATATTTTCATATTAGCTCTGTGGAGCATTTCAGCATCTTCAGCGCTCCACAGTCTCCGTCGTTATTGTTTTGGCTCAGTCTCACTGCTCAAAATTAATACTAATATTACTTATTGTTTGCTGGATATATGAATATTCAACTAACTGCTAACATGTCCACAATAATGACAATTAAGGGTAATAAAACTAACATTACTGACAAATAAAACTTTTCTTTAAGTAGCACAAACAAAAGGATGTTAAGTAGCCCTTTACTTAAGCAATTTACTTCAGGAAAAATGAAGGATTATTATTATACATTTCAAGTATGAAGAGTACAAGAAGAGATGTGGAGAATATTGAAGCTAATACTGCTATGAGTTGTTGGCAGGGCATCGTGTTTCATAATTCGCAATTATTTTTAAGCTCTAAACTAAACAGCAACAATCAGATAAATGTAGTGCAGCGTGAGAACAAATTTCACAATAAAAGTTGCACAATATTAACTAATATCAGATTACATGTTAGTTTCATCTGGTCTCAATAAGGAGGGCGATACGGAGCCCCGAGTCTGATGATGCAGGATCAATTAAAACATACAGCTGTTCCTTTTCCTCCAGCTTTTGGAAACAAATGTTGATTACACAACATTCAGTGATCTGAAAATTAGTCTCATTGATTTTCACACACCATCTGAGGCACCCTCTGTCGGACATACTGCTAGCTAGTACTCTACCGTGGATACCTTTTCCCTCGCAGGAACGTGAGTGTCGGACGTTTTAGGATGAAGTCAGGTTCAAAACCGGCAGCATCATAAGGTGCGTCAGGAGGAGCCTTCATCACATTAGAGATGAAGGTGCGTGCGGGTTCACGTGTACTCACAGCCAGCAGGCGGTTCTTGTCCTTCTCGGCGTTGTTGAGAGCGTTCTCCAGGGTCACTCTGTGCTTCTTGGTGAGTTCTTCCAGAGCTCGAGCCTGGCTGTCCTTCATCTGGCTGGCCTCCTCTTCACATCGAGCTCGCATATTGTTCATGTCCTTCTCGTGGGACACCTTCTCCTCACGCAGAGCCTAAAGTAAACACCAGATAAATATGCACACACACACGCACATTTAAAATATGCACAAAGGTGAGAGTTACGGTAGACACACACACACACACGCACACACACACACACACACACTCACACAGAAAGAGCTCTGGCTGACATTCACAGCATATGCCGTATTATTCAGCCATATTGCCAGTGTTTACCAAGTGACAGCCAAGGAATCAATCCTGCAGTCTGTCTGTCTGTATCTGAGATTTTTCCTGTGTGTATCTCTGTCTGTCTCACCACTTCACATTCATATTTGTTATCTCTAAAGCACCACAGCCCAACAAGCTGAAATCAGAAGAGTCTGGAGGAGACTCCATGTGGGATTAGCGATAATGGGGTTAGCGATTATTGAGCTATAAGGCCTGCACTACCATCATTGCGATTCTAGACGGAGTCTCAACACAAGCTGGTGTTTGTCAGATGTTGTCTTCATCATCAGGAGTGACAGATACAGTAAACTGACCTTTCGCTGAGCTCCAGTCCTTTTGTCAAATTGATAATGGTGACAACCGGAGTTCTTACTTATCTTTTAAAGAATGACTTTTACAAAGAAAGAAATAACACCAAGCATCTCGTTTCTACAACCGGCAATTTTATAATATTTGAAATGACCAGTCAACAGCAGATTTTATCAGCTGAAGCTGGCTAGCTAACTAATTAATGACAACTCTGTGAGCTGGACAAAAATACTAGTCTGAATCTAGGTAAAGATTAGTGATTTGCTATTGATAGGTTTGTCGGTCAGTGAGAAGAGATTTAGCAAGGATAACGGAGGAGAGTGGCTAAAGAATGGATAATAGCCAAAAGATGTGGCTTGGACGGCATACAGGAAACACAATAAAGTCCTGCTGATTTGTTACTAAGCTTCATATGAAGTGTAACAGTCAGACAGGCAATAAGAAATGGCTTCTGTACCAAGCAACACTGCACTGGGTTTGTCTTTGGAACTCGGGTACAGTGTGAATCAATGCTAAGGTCAACGCAGTGATGTTGCTGGGAGACCAAAACAAAAAACAACTAATCTCTGGCTCATTTGTTTTGTGTTTAATCAGGGGAGCAGCTGTTTCTTCCTTGCAAGGGTTTGACAAAATTTTAATTGGCCCAACTTTGCCAAAAAAGCCACGTGGGAGCAGTAATACCCTAATCCTTACTTGAGCTGTCATCAGGCACAGCGAAAAACACTAAAGTAAGCCAGAAAACTCTGTGAGAACATTTCCTGTGAAAGGGTATACCAAGATTATCTGACTAACAAGTACTTTAGGATTGGTTATTTAAAGATACAGAGACCGATTTAACATCTATATTTACTTAATTGACTAAATATGCTTTTGAAATATTAAAACAATGTTTTGGATTACACAAAAAACGGTAACCTCCTACATTTGGTACACTTAATTTAGGGATGTTAAATAAAGCCAACTTTGTCTGGAATTACACCAGAGGGCACTTTAACAAGGCAACAGCCATGTCTTATTTGGATCTGTTCCCAAGCTACTCTTGAAACGAACATTAATTAGCAGGAGCTGATATGAACCTTCACCAATGTCATCCTGACTTGTGAAAGTGACTGTCAGCGTTGGCTAAAAATGAGAAGCTGCTACCTGAATGTGTTGTAGAGAGATAACAGATTTGAAATCATTATTAAATTTAGCCAACCTGGAAGTTAATCATCGGTGAAACCAAACAATTTTCCACATTCACACAGTATAATTTTCACTCTAATATACAGTGACATGTGGTATTGTAGAGCCTGGTTAACATTAATGATAGCAGCGTTGCAAACCCAGCAGGCTGAGGTGGACAAGCACTTGTAAAGATAGCTGATTCACTACAGCCTGTTCTAAAACACACTAACTATGAAGTATATTCTTTTTAGCCATTAATAGTTAATTCAAAACCAGTCAGTATCTGGCAGACACTGGCAACAACATGAAAAAAAACTTCCCACCAGGGATGCAATCATATTGATGTGCACTAATTGCTCCAAACCAAGAGCTGTTCTGGAAATCTACCAAGAAACGTCCATCAAACTGGTCAAACTCGGCAAGACTGCTGTGTTATCATATGGCCAAACAAACCCAGCGGGGAAAACATCTCCACAGCGTGACATGAACGACGGGACATGAAAGCATCCCAGGAGGTAAATTTCTCTTTTTGCTGAGAGAGGAGAAGGAAAAGAAACAGAAAAAACAAAACAAAAATAAGGGAGACAGTGGTAATAAGAGAGAAGGGAAAAGAAAACCAAGCCTCCCATTAACGTAATGACTTTCTCACGACTATTAACAATTGAGTCAGACCACTAACATTATTGGAAACATTTTTCTCTCCAAGTTCCATAATGTTGCTTATTTTCAAACACAATTTATACAAAACACTAGTTAATGCAAGGAAGTTGCAAAACACTTTTTAAATAAAAAAGACAACTTTAGAAATCACCAATTTGTTTGTTTTTTGTTTTTTAAACATGTTTGGTTCAAAAAACCCACAAGAATTTGTTCACCAACAGCAAAAAATTACAGCAATTAATCCATTTTAAGCGCTGAGGGACGGTGCTGCCATAAAGTTTATGCGGTGCGAGATCCTCTATTATCCCGAGGACCACATTCAAATTCACAGCAGCCTCGCTCAGCGGGACAACTCTCCCAGCTCCCAGAGGATTACACTGCACAAATGTCAGAGATAAAGGGAAAGGAAAACACACATGAAGCAGCAACACTTGACATTTACCATCGGCGGTGGTTGGTCTGCTGACTACACTGTTTCTTAAATCATCTGACCTTTAAGCTGCTTGGTTTTTAAAAAAAGGAGCAGCTCAGACTTTGTAAACGCAGTGATCGACAGGTTTGACCCTTTCAACAGTTTGATTAATAAAGTTCTGTATTTGTTCCCTTTTGTTAATAAGACATTTTAAACTTTGTTATAATATATTACACTAACTCTTCAGGAGGTAAAAAAATTAATGGGATTCTCTATGAATAGAAAGACTCAACAAAACCCCCTTGCGCAAGCACAGTGGAAAGGAAAAACTTCCTGTCAGAAGGCAGAAACCTCGGAGCAGACCCCGGCTCAAGAGAGAGAGAGAGAGAGAGAGAGAGGAGGGCAGATACATAGACAGTGATGCATAACAACAATGATAACTACAGAGTACTGGAATGACAATGGCAGTATTAACTAAAATGATTTTGATAGTAGTAGTGGTAATAGTAGTAATAATACTCACTCAGTACCTACATACTTAGTCCCTGAAACAGATCTGTGCAATAATTAATCCATCCACTAATCATAACTTGAGGAACTCTAGTGTAAATAGTATTTTTCTTTTCTGTACTGTTTACCGCTGCAGGTACTTGTTTCCTGTGTATTTATTCTTTGAATGCACATCCTTCCCTTATCCTTGCATGCTTTGCACCCTCTGCATCCTGTTTGCTGCTGTAATACTGTGATTTCCCAGTTACGGGACTAATAAAGGATTATCTTATCTTATCTCTTATGTTAATAATGATAATACAGAAATATAACAGGTGGCCCGCGCTGACCCCAGAAATGCATTTGACTATGGTCTCTGGTGTCCCTAACTTCACATTTCTCTCCATAGAGCTGCCAAGTGAGGAAGATATGTGTGAAACGTGCACAGGTTGGAGGTGAACTGTGGGCCTCTGCTTTCGCACAGTTAGCCGGCCTCCCTGGTTGAGCTGCCACACCTATACACAAGGTAACCTCCGGCTAACTCTGTACAGCTATATGTTCATGGCTTATGAGTTTGTGTTCTTTATGTAGGACGTCCTGGAATATGTCAGCAAGTAAAAAGTCCCTTTACTTCTATAAAGCCTGGCCTAAGAGAAAATATCAACATCACAAGAGCACACAGAAATGTCACCGTTGCAAAACTGAAATAAGAAAAAATAAGAAAAAAATAAATACCAGACAGAACTGAAGAAAACAGTTTTCCCCACAGTTTTAGTATTATGCTGCTTCACAGCAGACAAACTGCCTTACATTTGGGGACTGAAGAAGAATTTCTGACAAAATGTGCCTGATCACACAGAAGAAGTTGAACTCAAAAAGACTTCCAGCTCGAAGTAACAGAAATAAAATAAAATGAGGGCCTCATTACAAAAACTTAGTATGAAATCCTATTTTAACCTAAGTGGACATTTAGCTTTGTTGGTGCTATAGAGTTTCTTAAGAAACTCTTAGACTTAGACTTCTTAGACTTTCCTGTTTTTAGTAAACAAAAAAAAACATCTATGTTAGAATTTCATGATTACACAAGCGTCCTAACTGAAGAACTATCAAAATTAGGAATCCTAAGTTAGGAAGTTATGATGGCATAGAACCTGTCCTAAAATAACCGCAAAATAACTGTTGTTAGGCTTGAGTGGCAATGACAGTAAAGACAGGCAACAACAGGACCACTGACACATTATGATGGAAAAGGTTACCTGAATTCTAACTGTAGGAGAAGCTAACATCAACGTTAGCCTGCTGCAGAAGCTAACACTGACTTAGCCTTAGCCTGTTAGCTTTATTTTTTTAACAGGACGAATGAGGAATCAAGTTCACAGTCCTAGTTAGAAATTCTTAAAACACAAGGTTGAGATATGAAACAACCAAGAGCTCATGAACTGCCTCTGTAATAGGAAGATGGGATTTTTCCGATCTTTAAAACTTAAGATAGGACAAGCAGATAGAAAATATTTCTCTAATTAGGCCCCTGTTCTCTGAAATACGAGGACAGAATTTTGGAGACAGTTGTGGAGCAAAGTTTGCCAATAACTTCACAGCATCTTGACGGCTAATTGGTTATTCATAACAGTGTTTTTCCAGCCTGGACTGAATACAAATCACACCACCAACAGACACTGGCACACATGCAAACACACACACCTTCTCCAGGGACTGGAGCTGTTGTTTCTGTCTTTCATCCAGGGCCTGGAACTGGCTCTGCAGAGACTCCCTCTCTTCTTCCATCCTCAGCACTTTGTCCTTCAGCCGGCTCCGCTCGTTGTCCAGGTCCCTGATGGCCGCCTCCTGGGTCATCTGGGCGGCCTGCAGGCTGCTTATCTGACCTATGGCAGGACGGAGCCGACAGACGTGAGAGGGATGCAAATAGTGAAGTGATGTCATGTGCTCATTGTAATTCTCCTCGGGGGGCTTCTTGTTGAAGAAACCAACAGATAAAGTAAACTGGTGTCAGCATATTTTACTTTTGTCACTGGAGTAAAGTTGCTGAATTAATATTTAGTTTAACATCGTTCGTTCAGCCTGTGCGCGGCTTCTTGTTTTGGGGGCGGAGATATTTTCCTGTGCGGCGATCTACCCAGCGAGACGCGGCGTGCTCATCCTGATGATGACGAAGCTGATGATGAAGCTGTGGCTGCCGGGAGAAGCTAATGTTAACTTTTGGAGGACAGTCAAGGAAATCTTAGTTGTTATGTGTATAAAATTTCATGTTACTGTTTTCCACAGATGTAGTGAAGTAGCTCACGGTGCAGGGAGATGATGGCAACACTCTTAATGTCACCTCCACAGCTCCGGCTGATTGCTGGCAGAAACAGCCATCGACAAGCACAACACCAGATCTACTTGAATCTCTGAACAAATGGGAGATGTTGCTAAAATCTGCTGTCCGTAAAAGATGATGACAGTTCATTACAACTTGGATCTGACTTTGGGGATTTTGTTTTAATAACAATAGTTGTGCTCACCACTATCATACGGGTTTTAAATAAGCGTCCAGCCTGCGATGGTGAACTACAAAATTGTTACTAGCGCTGTTACAGACCAACTTCTTCATCCTTGCTGTTCTTGAGTGAGCACTAACAGTTTGTTGCGAGCAAAGAGGCATAATTAACAACATTAAAGGTCCGTTAACTTTCATTTTCACCTCCAAATAAAGTGGTTATGTAATCTGGCTACCACCAACATTTACAAACGGGCAAAAAAAACAAAAAAAAAAAACCTCCGGTGCTCTAACAGTTTAAATAAATGAGGAGCTATGATCTGCACTGGATGGTAAATGTGACTGTGGTAGTTGCATCTACCAGCTGGATCTTATTTATCCCCCTCACATGCGAGAAGCTCCAGTGGAAACTGACTCTCACTGGGCACGAGCAGCTCATAGAAGCTAATGGGCCGAGCGTAATTCTGCAACGAGTAGCTGCCGTCGCTCACACATTTCAGGCATTTATGCTCACGCAACTTTGTTTCACAAAGTGCTGAGGGAAAGACATCACAAGATATTAAATCACAGGTTAACACGTGACAATGTACCCAACGTGAGTGCACATAAACGCGCACCTTAAACTGGGCATAATTGATGAGAGAAGGGTTTCCTCTGAGGGACCTCAGCCTGGATGTACAGCGTGAGGCCATTAAAGTGTTACAGACCATGATGTGTCAGCCACGATGAGAGGAGCTGTTAGTGGATACGTCTGATGTGTTTGCACGACAAGCGCAGTAAGAGTCTTGTGGGAAGCGTCCATATGAGAGAAGAGAAGGGAGTCTTACTGGCTTTGAGCAGAATTTCAGTTGCTTGCTGCTGGACTCGGTCTCTGGATGCCTCCAGTTCGCACTCGGCTTCTTTCTGACGGATCTCCACAATTTCCGAATTCTGGGTCACCTCGTCCAGCTGCTTGGTTAAGTCCTGGAGAGGAGCCAGATGAACACAGGAAAAAACCTCTGTTAGCACGTACAGTAGCAGCCATACCCGAACCCCATAAGCAAACTTAGTGGCTTCTGCACACAAACTGATGATGTGCTCGTTATTATGAGCCTGCAGAGAATTAGCACTCAAATCTGCAGCTCCCCTCGGCTTTATGAAGCCACTTCACAAGTTTCAGCTCATTGTTCGTCTGTCTGGCTCCGTTAACTCTCACAGCATCGTTTTGTGTTTCAGCAGCTACACAGCAGAGCATTAAGCCTGAAGAAATGTTTGCTAACAAGTTCATCATATCAGTTTAAATAGTTATGATATGATGCCAAGGTTTAAGGTTTACTGCACTGTTGCATGTGTTATTAATTTGATTCCTTTGACGAGCTACTGTATTCAGTCGCACTTTTGAACCGTAGGAAAAGTTAGTGACAAGGTTTGTTGAACATTTCAGTCTTCACATGTGCACCAGCTATTTAGTGGCTGTTGCAAGTGCACAGCAGCTGTCGAGTTTAATTTCTCTTCTGTCCTGCGTGAAACCTTAAGACATTTAATAAATGTTTTCTGATTGGTCATGATTAAACCGGAAAAGTGCATCCATATTTTTCAGCAACTTAGAGACTGACTGGGACAGAAAATGTTAATGTTATGAAGAGAAATGATGAGGATGATGAGGATGTTTATGCTAGCTGTAGCTGTATGAGAGTTTTCCGACAGGCTGGCCTGCTGCAGACGGGTTGTCAAACTTTCGGAATGAAGCATATTGGTGGCATTAGACTAATACTGGAGATCAAGAATGTAAATGCTGAGCGCTGCTCAATTAATAAGAGCTAGACTTCAGGGAGGGATTTGATGTGCACACACACACACACACACTCGATTTAGCACTGTTAAAGAACTCATGAGAGGCAATTTCACATCTTTCAATCCCATCAAACAGTCTGCCTCAAACTTAATTACTGCTGCTACTGCTAAGACAAAGAAACCTCAGTATGATAATAACCACGAGAAGTCACACACTAATTGGATGTGATGTGATGTGTGCGTCTGTCCGTGTGTTTTGTCCATCTTTTACATCTTTGTGAGGACCAATTAGAGTTGTACTGATGGAGCGTTTACAGTTCTTTTATGTGCGGTTCTCATTTCTTCAAAGGAATGTTTGAAATTTAGACCACAACAATTCGGACAACTTTTGGTCAGTGAGGTCGTTTTGGGAAAGCGTGCGTACTTTGTTCAATCCTCACTGCGTTAAAATTCTGTTAAAATGAAGTTTGGCATCATTCTTAGAACATTTGTTCCCACTGACAATTAATCTGTTTAAAAACAGGTCAGAAATTCACTTTTTCATTTTCAGTAAATGTAAGTGTAAATGCAGGGCTTTCAAGAAAATTAGTTGGCCTCCATGTGCCTTTAAATTGTCAATAATTCCCTTTGTGTTTTTGTCACAGAGGTGTAATAGTTGTAATACACCTCTAATTAATCTGAGTTGCACAATAAAACATTTTTAATCTTAACTAAAGTTTTAACTGTTTCACCATAGCTGCATCACGACGTTCCTCGTGCTGGCGCTTCGCCACATACAGCTGGTGCCACTTTTGTTTTTATTGCCCCCGGCCCTCAAACGGCCTGAGTCCGCCACTGGCCACCACAACTAAAGAATAGTTCAGTGGTTTAATTAATTGTGTCTGCACTGTAAAAAAAAAAATCCCTGACCTTTAGTCACTGATTCAAATGGAGCCTCACTTCTGCGTCGTCATTCAAATATAAAAGACTTTTAAAACTAGACGACTTATTGTTTTATCTCACTGAAAGCCGTCAAGACAGGCTTTACCTGAGAGTGAAATATTTAGCCCAGATACAGTGACAGAAGCAATTTAACATAGCTTCAGTAGAGTATTACACCAGGGGAATAAATTTGTAATTTTTGGCATGCACATTCCTCCAGAAGCTTATGAACAGTCAGCCATTAATTATGTCTGTCTCAGTTTCTCCAAGCGATCATTTGCTTGCATTTCTCTGGAGGTTTGCCCAATAAATCACATGCTAAAGGAGGATGACAGAGACACTGAAGCAAGAAGCCGTAGCATCTGGACACCAACCACAAGTGCGTCCAGCTGGAGTTAAGTCGATATTCCGATGCCCTCGTCGCTGAGCTGCCCGGTCATAACCCGAGGCGGTTGTTCCTGTTCTGGATGTATTGTGTTCAATCTTATTTTACTTGTACAAGGGCCTTCCAAGTTTGCTAGGAAAGCTGCTCTATGAATTAAGATTATTCTTTCATTATTTATGCTACTATTTCTTCCCAGTTAAGTGATTATGAAATCGTGGAACTAAAGAACATTTTGATTTAGCGCACACAGTAAAATGAAAAGGCTGCTCTGGTCTCTTTAGCTCCACTCGAGTAAAATGTCGCCTCACGGAAAGCAAATGATCACTAACTACACGCAAGAGGACTGATGAGGTATGAGATGCGTATTGTCATGTTCGATCCAAAGTCTGTAACATCTACTGCTGTTAGCTTGCTGAGGTTAAATTAAAGCGTAATGTCTTTCAACGATAAACTCACAGCAGGAGGCTTAAGGGATATGTTCACAGACTGGGGCTTTTATGAAGAGATTATTGTGATGTTACCTCAGCCACAATGCAACACATCAGCTCAGTAAAGTACGAAAGAGTAAAAAAAGAACAGGATCAAACTGTTTCTACCCTTTGATATCTGTTTCTCTTAAATCTCGTGTTAAGTCTGGCGGAGCTGTCAAGTGAAGTTGTTTCGAGCTCTCTTCTCTGTTGCTCTTTTGTTGTTTCTTTATCTGGGTTACAGTTAATTGCTCCGATAACTCATAAAATTATAAACTCCAGGCACGCCAACCACTGCTGACCTTGATCATATTCTCAGTAACACTGAGAAGAGGAGCGGGACCCCCCTCCCCCCACCCCCCCACCCCGTCTACGGTGCAATCAGCGATAATTTTACACAAACTTCAGAGCATATCGCAACAACAAAACAGACCTACTTAACCAGCTCCCCCGGAGCACATGTCAACTTTATTTTCAACGGCAGAGATAATCATGTGAGTGTACTCCAAAGACCTTACAGAACATTAAGAAAGTACAATTTCAGAAAGATGTACTTGGGAAATGAACACAGCTTTTCCATTTTTGCCCTACAAAGAAAGAAGTGCACAGATTAGTGAGTGAGCGGGTGTGGGGAAATGGTACTGCGCTTAAACGGCTGCTGAATTTGTCCAACAAGATACTAAGCTGCATAACAGCCAAAGATTTAGAACAAAGAACTTTAGAACAGACTTGTAGGATTCATAATAAAAAAATGAACAACAGTTGAATCAATTGACCTTCATCAGGTTCACCATTTCTGAATTTTTTAAATATTTTACATACTGTTCACATCCATGTTTTTTTGTTTTCCTCAAAATTGGGGCCCACTGATCAAAATGTTCCTCCACTGCCCTAATAATTATCAAAAACTCTGCAGGGAACCTTAAACTTATGTCAGCTGCAAGATAAAGACGAAATACATTTTGAGACATTAACAGTAGTTAATGTCAGAAATGAACTTTAACTCACTTTGTTGAACATCTACTATTTGTCATTTAATCTGTGCAGTATCAACACCAGGCTGTAGCTGTTACCCATTTTATCTCATTTTATCCCATACACCCGTTTCCCTTTATGGACCCATTTCATCATCCGTGTTAGAGGACAAATTTTGCGGGCCGTCCATAAAATCAGAATATGGCTGATCACAGATTTTGTTTGATTAAATTACAGGATGTTCTGGTGCTGTTTCACCATCCCCATCCTGTAACAGCAAACGCACGATGATGGTCTGAGTCCACTGTTTGGGGTCCAGACTCACCTTGACGGTGTTCTCGGCGGCGGTGAGCGACGCCTGAAGCTTGTGGGACTTCTCCCGGTTCTCCCGAGCTTCATCCGTCACCCTGGCCAGCTCGGCCCTCAGTTTTCCCAAGGTTTTCTGCAGCGCCGCCTCCTGAGTCTGAAACTCCCGCCGCAGCTCGGCCTCGGTGCGTTTCCATGCCAACAGGTTGTCGGCAGTCAGCTGCTGAGTTCTCTTCATGGCCTCCAGCTCGCGCTCGTAAAAGGCCTGAGCCTGGAGACAGACAGACAGACAGCAGACACGCCGGGGCGTCTGTCACTTCAACACATCGATTCACGTGTGAAAAGATGAAGCAACACGTGTCTAACATGGACGCCGTGCTTTACTGCACTGTTTTACTGACTCCAGACGGGAAAACATTTTGGGTGGTTTGAAAAGCTGCCTCATCAAAGTGCAATCTCATGCTAAAATAATCAACACAGCTAAAGGTGAAGCCAAATTGAATTGGCTGACGGCGTTCACTGTCAGTGAGGAAGTTTCTTTTTCTTTTTTTTTAAATTAATAGCTCCTAAATGCCAGCACTCAAATTGTGCCTGAGCTCTGCACGAATCTGCACATCACAGACTTTTAACATTTAACAGAGCTTATTTTATATATAAGTGTTTAGATATTTACAGATTTACAGCATTTCTGCGTTCAGTCTTTTTATCCAACAATAACAGATCTCAGAGGGATTTCATTTTTTTCAGGATTTTGGATGAATTACAATTCAGAATAAAACTGGAATGTGATGTGAAGATTTTGGTTCTAGTTTCAAAGAATAAATAAACTGAATAAAATAAATTCTCCCCTCAGTATGTCAGGAAAGACATTTACATTAATAGATGCACATCTGTTTAAGTGTATGATCTGACACTGCGAGGACACACTCGACGTCCTCCACTGAGACCACAGGACTGCACCTTGCTGAGTTTGGCCTCATACTCCTCCACCAGCCTCTTCTTGTCTTGTTTGAGCTCCTCCACCCGCTCTGTCAGAGAATCCACCTGTGACACATCAGCACAACATGAGGAGGTCAGCTCAGCTTTGGTGAAGATTTGAGAGACCAAAAAAACAAGGTTGTCTTAGTGATAGAGAGATAAAACTTCTTAAAATCATGTATAAAGTTTCTTCACACCCCTTTGGTTTAACGGCAGGGACATGAAAGAGGAAGTTTGAGCTGCGGTGCTCCAGAGATGATGCAGCAGGTTAACTTGCTGGCTTGTACACAAACAGTTAATGACGTGATAATTGCTGCTGTCCCACTTTCTCCCTGTTGTGCTTTAGTTTGTTGCTTTGGCTTCCAGGAGCTGCTCTACTTTCGCAGCAGCTATTGCATTACCTCGGCTTTATGGAGCTGTCCCAGTTTCTCCTGGTCTTTACTGTAGTTTGCGTTCTGACTCTGGTGGCTGCGGAGGAGCTCCTGGATCTCCTGTCTGTGCTGGGCCTTCAGCTCCTCCAGAGCAGCCCTCTTCTCCTGCTCAAACTGGTTCTGGGCCTGGCTGAACGTACGCAGCTTCTCCTCAAAGGACCGTCGCATCTCCTCCACCTCCCTCGACATGGACACCACACGCTGCGTGTGCTGCCAAGGAACACGGGAAAGAAAGACTGGAGCTGACAGGAGGATTGATTTATGGGTTTGTAGGCTTCTCACACCGTGGATAAGTGTTTTAAAAAGCTCTAGGCCAGCTGGTGAAGCACCGGGGGAATCTGACCTCCTGACTGCCAACCTGCCTGCTCTACATTTGCAGTGAAAAGCAGCAAACGCACAAACCCGCCATCTGAACAGCGAGGACACATCCAAACATAACAAGAACAACGTTAATGAAGCGTTTGTCACGTTTGCTTCGATCAGTACTGATTTTGATACTGAATACAAGTGACTCAAAGGATGGTCTCATGAGGTGGGTGAAGCAAATGATAAACACCTCTCAGCACCACGTTTACAGATTCACGCCTCTCATCTAATTTGGCTGCACGCTCTGAAATTAGCATTTCATTTACTAAGGCAGCACATAATTACACAATCAGCGACTCGCACTAACTACTAAGTGCAATTTGTACCTGAACACAAGCTCAAAATGGTTCACTTGAACGGTGAAAGTTGTGCAGCACAGAGCCCTCAACCAGCTCCGGAATCAAACAACCAGGGAATTTTCTAAAACTGAACTCGCGCTATTAATGAATGAAAACAATAATAATAAAGTTGGAGACAAACAGGCTGAAGGCAGTGAGTTGGTATTCAGTGCTTTGTTCATTATATTAAGGCCATCAATCACATCCATCTGGGTGCTGGACTCCCATGTCAGCACTGAGACAAACACACCTTTGCATAAAGCTTAGCTTGGATGGATGTTCTTTCTTTAAGTGCTGCTCACAATCATCCATCCAGTCTTTTCTTTCCTTCCTTCCTCTTGTGCTTCAACACAGAGCTGCACATCCTCTACCAACTGCATGCAAATCTAAAGAAAAATGTCAGCCATCCATCCACTGTGTCAACGACTGTCACTAACAGCTCTTACTGTCTTACACACACACACACCTCGACAGAGAAAAGGTGATACACACTGGATGATTTATAAACTGGAAGTTGTATGTAAACAAATAGGTTATCACTGGAAAACAAGGTGTGCTGAGCTTATTAACAGACACCATAAACTATTTTTGTGTTAGTTTCTGTGCCAGTTTACGGGAAATGTTAATGCTTCAGCACACCAAGACATTTTGGACAATGCTGTGTTTCCAACTTTGTGGCAACAGTTTGTTGAAGGCCCTTTTCTATTCCAGCATGACTGTGCCCCAGTGCAGAAAGCAAAGCTCCATAAAGACATGGTTGGATGAGTTTGGTGTGGAAGAACTTGACTGGCCCACACAGAGCCCTGACCTCAACCCCATCCAACACCTTTGGGATGAACTGGAACGGAGATTGTGAGCCAGGCCTTTTGGTCCAACATCAGTGTGTGACCTCACAAATGCTCTACTGCATGAATGGACAGAAATTCCCACAGAAACACTCCAACATGTTGTGGAAAGAGTGGAAGCAATTACAAATACATAACCACAACCAGAGCCTGACCAGTGCTGGACTACTGGGGGTCGTGATTTGGCTAAATGTAAACTAAATTAAATCTCATCTGGATTTTATCTGGATACAGGAACCAATGGAGCCCTGATCTTACAAGACACAACAAGTCAATGGTCCAGAGCAGACCACCACACAGGGTCATGATGGTGCTGATGAACAAGGGACACTCCTGAGTCTCACAACAGGGGACAGAAACAGACATTGATACTGATTACCTGCAACTGAGACACACACACACACACACACTCTGTTCCTACCTGAGCCTCGGTGCAGAGCTGCATGTCCTCCACCCTCTGACGGTAGCTCTCGAACTCAGCCAGCGCCTGCCTCTTCATTCTCTCGTGGAGCTCCATGGACTCCTCCAGAGACTGGATCCGCCTCTTCAGGTCCATCTCGTCGCTGATCTTACTCTTGTACTGGAGGACGCATGAAAAGTTCAGTTAGGCCTCCAAACATGCAGATTATAAGGTTAGAAAGGATTTGATTTCATTTGAATCTGGATGCACACCAAAACACACATACAACCATGTTATACTTGGTGCCATATTGTCCTCAAAATTCTACCAAACTAAACTGACATTTATGAATTTTTTTTATGTTTCCTGCCAACAAATGTACCATAGGGGCAAAGAGAGCAGAATGTATATATATTTTAAGAATAAACATTTCTTATTTGGCCAGGCAGATTTTGAGGAGAGGCCTGTTAGTCACATTTCCTCATGAAGGGTGATGACATATAGACTTGAATAATTAATAATCAGTATCATTAGTTATTGATGAGTTTGGTTTGAATGTAATGTCAGCTCAGTGGCTCTCCAGTGCATCAGCTGCCATGTAGGTGAGTGTGTAGCAGCCCACACATGTTTGTAAAACACACAGCGACTGTCTCACCTCGACCGACTGACACGAACGTGACTCTCGCTGACCGCGTCTTAAATTAATAATGGAAAACATACTAAAGCCACTCGGACTCATGCCAAAAAGTCCAAAGCTTTGCTCCAATAATCTGTCCATTTAACCAGAAGTTACACTGGATTGTGCATTTTGTCTTTACTCCCAGGAAGCAGTGACTGATTGCATTATTAATTTAAATGAACGTCCCTTTACACTCACGACACCGCGTTCCCTCCTCACTCCAAATATCTGCAAACCAGCTTCAAACTGAGTTAAAGGAATCTTTCATGACGTTTCTCATCAAAGTAAGGCAGATAATATAATTCACAGGGCATTCATTTCTTTTAAAAGTGAAACGTGAGTGCGTCAGTGATTAAAGGTAAAGAGTATAAACCTGTAAAATCTTCTCCCGGGTCTCAGAGAGAATCTGCTGCACCTCTTCTTCGTGAGCCTCCTTCAGAGTGGCGATGGCCGCCTCGTGTTCGTCGTTTTTTGTGTTCAGTGCATAGATAACCTGCAGCAGAGAGGAAAGAAACCCGTTAGCTGTTAGACATGTTCATATTCGGGAGTTATTACGGCAGTAAAAGCAGCGGGAGGCTGAATGCTCCTCTCGTAGCCATTGCTCCTCTCGTAGCAACGGTTCAAACAACAGGGAGCATGTTGGGTCCTCTGTGTTCCATACTTTTTATAAAGTGGACGGCAGCAAACCGCAGCGTGAGGGGAAAGTAAGGAAACATGAAGATGAAAGGAAGGTTGATATTGATTTTTGTCTTAGAATGGAGCTGCCAACACTCGATACCTTTACGTTTTGTTTTTCTTTCCCATACAGGATTTATAGTATTAAGTTCTTTACCAAAAAAAATCCACAACATTTGAACACAACACGTTCAGGCAAACCATAAAAAACCCTTGACACAACATTCACATTAAGGATTTTTAATTTTTTTCTTCTAATCAGCTTACAGATCAAATGCACTGAAGTCATGACGCAGGCAGAGAAATGCAAATTAAGGCTGTGTTCTAATGATGACAAGTAAATGAGCTGTGGTGTACAGTACAGCTGGTACACAGCTGCAGTACACAGCCTATGCAGTGCATCCCTCCATGTTTCCAGCACTGGCACACAGGCAGCAGCGGTGCCCCACGGTTATAAATTAGAGATCGGCTGATGCCTCGTATTGCTGGGGATAAAAATAACACAAGCAAACCGCTGTGCATGAGATTGACCTTTGAATCCATCCCAAAAATACATGCAGCCGTCCACAGAGCCGTAATCTGCCAGCGCAGTGATCCCCTGCTCACAGGCAGCAGAGAGGACGAGGGGACGGAAATGGCTTTCACATTTCCACATGAAGGACCATGAGACTCTCTTCCCCGAGCGTCTCTCTCTCTCTGCCGTGAGAAACAAAGCTACACGAGTCAATAATTCAGCACGCCGAACTGTGAGCGATGCTGCTAAAGAGAACCACCATTTGTTTACTTTGGCCCACAGTCCGCCAGCAGAATTAGGAAGGAGAGAGGAGAGAAAAATGGAGGGCAAAGGCTTTCTTTGAAACAGCCGCATCCAGTTGTGATGCCTCGCCGAGAGACGACAGGATTTAGTCTGACAGGTGGTCGTTTATGTTCCTTCACACACACTGTGGTTCTGCTGACGGCCACAGCACTTCAGTCAATAAGAGAAACACACATTATAATCATGAGGCACTCGGCCATTGGAGTTACCAAGTCATTTGATTTTATTGACCTCTTAATGTGAATAAGATCATCATTCTTTCTTTTGCACATTACATATATCTTGTTTTTTTCCATTATTTGTCTCTTAATTCAACTCTAATGTGTTCAGCGCAATATTTTGAATGTAGAACACATGATTATCTGTTCCTTCGCCTTCATTTGGGCAACATTTTCCTGTTTCCTGTGGGACACGAGACTGTTAGCTTGGTTAGCTTGGTTAGCTCACTGTTCTGTCCTAAGAACAAGCCTAAGAGCCAACAAGTCGAGCGAAGTCGAGCAGTTGTTGGTTAGGTCGTTTCCACAGGCTTTTACTGTCTCTACTTTGACCTCTTCTGTCGAGTCTCCTTCTCTGCTTGTTCATGTTCACAGACGTCCAGGATCAGAGACAAACTGCAGGGACCCAAATAAAGCTGGGAAATTTCTGTTGGCTCCAAAATAAAACCTCTCTTCCTGCACACGTCTGAATTATTCAGTCAGCTCAGTCTCTCGTCAGCTCGGGACGTGAATGGAGCAGACGTTAGATGGTTAGAGGAGCTAAAATCTCCATCGCATCCCGAGAGTCATCGGCACACGCTGCAGATGAAATGCACTAATGATAACCTGCTGACGCGCACAACAACAACAACAACAACACATATGTACACACCTATCAAAGTACCCAAAAACATCAGCGGAGACTTTAGACTCATCAGTGACAAATGGAGTCAGTGTGTGTGTGTGTGTGTGTTTGTCAAACACCAAGAAAATGACAATTCTACCCGAGAGCTGAAGGCTGCCTTTACTGTAATCACCGTCACCATGACGACACATGAGCAGATATTGAATCTAAGTCGGCTACGTGACCTCATCGGTGAAATGAATTTAGGTAATTAAACTCTGGTTTCAAAGCTAAGCCACAAAATTCTGGAGGAGGTCACACATATTTAAGTGCAGTATATTGTACACAGTCTGTGTAACTGCCTTTTGGGACTGTGACAACCACAACACGCACACAGTCAGCTGATTCTCTCAGGCAGCGTTTCTCGTTAAGGAAGTACACAGAATACAGGAAGTCCTGCCTTAAGGTGTGTTTATGATCATCAGTCCATGTGTTGTGTAGCTGTCGGTGTCAGGCAGTACTGTCCTGTAAGTATCAGTACTTCGTCAACACTACGTGTTAAAAACAAAGCAATACCTCCGTTAGTCTTATTGAACATGTTTTGTGTTTTGGAATGGAGGTTGCGTAGAGGGGAAGTGTGTGAGCGAGTGTGTCTGGCATCGCCAATCCTCCCTCATCTCCTCGGGTCGATGCGTTCGTGTCCTTGGAGGAGTTTGCATAAATGACAGCGATAGCAGGCGGATCGATAAGGTGACAGCGAAATGCCACAAATTTCATCCGTCAGCTGGGAGAAAGTCACAGCTGAGAAACTCGCCGAGACTTTCACCAGGCGAGGTGTAGCCGACTCCCCACGAGCAGCTCGATGAAATATGACTCGGCTGTCAAACGCTGCGAGAGCCGGGAAAAAAATAAAAACTTTTCAACTTCTGTTGTTCCTTCTCGGCTTCATGTTGTTTTCCCCATACGAACCGCAACCTTCTCTTTTCCACCTTCACTGCGTGGACACTGAAGGTGTTAATAAGGAAGGGCCTTGGGAATGTTCCACGCTGTACTCTTGACGTTTGCTCGTGAGAAATCTTTTAGAAAACTGGTTCAATACACAAACTGATGTCAAAACACGACAAAGAAATGTCAGCGTCTACGAATACATTAACCAACACAGAGAGCTTTATTACTTACAAACAAACAAGCTAAAATGGGAGATAAAGCCTTCAGCCTTTCACTTATCACTTTGCCTCTCGCTGTGACAAACTCAGTTGGTGCTTTTATTTCAAGAGAATTTATTGTGTTTCATATATTTTCTACAACTGAAGAGTGAAGCTGGAATCGAGGGAAATGACACTTTATCTTCAAAAACATTAACAGAATAAGCTCAAGTTCACTAAAAATCAATAAACTAGTTGGAAAATTGGTCCTGCACTGGCAGATTTGTTCACTTGTTTGAAGAAAATTCAAATAAAAGGCCTCCTGTCTCTCAGTTAAAGACAAACATGAGTGGTCAAAGCACACGATTCCCCGTCTATGTCTGCTACTACACTCCAGCAAAAAACTTATCTGAACGAAAACATGATTTTTAATAAGGTGATAATGTATCTGTCACTCTCAATTGCTTATGAGTGCTTTTTTTAGACTTTGCTTTCTTTGTTTTTCCTCTGCAGTCTGCAGATCGCTTTCCCAGAGATGGACATCGTTTCCCGAGATGCTGGACTGTGATTTTGCATCACGCCGATTTGCTGCTGCCTTTCTATCGCCAGGAGGAAAATGAGATTCGTGCTGTAGCTCTCCGTCTCTCTAAGGGTGAGTTGTGGCGTCGTAGGCTGCGATGGGACTCAAAATCTGCAATATTTGGTCCTTTGGTTCAGAATTACTGCACTGAAAACTAAAAACACAAGCCTCATCTTCTCCTGAGGGAACTGCAGAGCTGTTTGTTAGCAGCGGGACTGAAGAACAACATCAGTTATGGGCATAATCAAATCATTACTGACTTCTGATATCCTGCAGTGAGTTTAGAAACACCTGGAAATGAAAGCAAACCACGGTAATATGAACACCGCCAGAGAAAGCAAACGGTCCATCAGCCTTTGCTACAAGTCGTTTGTGTTGAGACTCTAACGTGCAGCCAAACTCTTCGAACAGTCAGCTAACAAAGCTAACCTGCATCCTTTGCAACAAGGGCATCACAGAAGCATCTCAACTAACCTACAGACCAAAGTCACAAAGTAGGACGGTTTGCACCAAAAGCTGAAAGCTAAAATGGCAGCAGGTGCCAAACGGCGTCCCTGTGGACGTGTGTCATCGGCTTTACAAAGGATCAGAGAGAGAAATAAAAGATGAAAAGATGCTGGTTCGACTTCTGAGCACGTAATGACTCCCGGGACCCAAACACACACACATTCACACACACACACCTCAATCATCTCTCGGCTCAAGTCTCTCCGTTTGCTGATGAGACTTTGATGATAATGACGAGGCCTGATGACAACCATTTCACTGCCTTCGCACTAGCCGGCAGTCATTTTCCACCTGGTCGTAGTAGAGCTTATAGGTGCAGGGGATGAGGGCATATGATTGTAAAACTGCACGGAGTAGTTTGATGTTTCAGGAAATTCTGTGCACATGGGCTGGACGTGAAAACTGAAACCACTCTAATGTCCTTCAGATGTAAGATTACAGCTAGCAGCTGGTTAGCCTAGCTTAGCATAAGGGCTAGAAACAAAGGAAAACGGCTCGCTCTGTCCAGTGACAACAAAATCCCCCCACTAGCACATCTGAAGCTCTCTAGCTAGCATGTAATCCTCATTTCATTAAACACTCAAATGCAAAAATTCAACTTTTGTTCCCAGACAAGAAATAGTCCAGCATGTAACACCCTGAGAAATGGAAAAACTGACATTTTTAAACAGTTTTTTTGCACGCATTAAACAACCAAGAAATAACAGGTTAATCACTGAGTTGTAGCTGTTTTCATCCATCTGTGGTCTTTGTGCTAAGCTAAGCTAACTGTCTGCTGGCTGTAGCATTTTATGTAAGAGACACACAGATGAGAGGGGTATTGATCTTCACATCTCAGAAAGCGCATTTCCCTAAATGTCAAACAGTTTCTCTAAGATCAATTTTGAGACCAGGAAGCGAAAAACCCTTCATAAACAACTTGTTACACATCCCTGCAGTCCGTCTGCGAATCACAGACACGTGAGGTACATTAAAATGTCAGTTCTTTACCATAATGTCTAATTTTTAAAGCAAGTTCAAAGAGCAGGCTGATTTCAAAAGTAAAGCCTTGCAGGCATGAATGACTGTATTTTGGTAGGAGGGTAACGATTTCTGCACACTTGGGGACAAAACCGTTAGATTAAGATTAAAAGATTAAAGTGACATATTTTGTCATTGGAGGGAACTCACTCCAACGAAATTTGTTCTCTGCATTTAACCCACCCAAGTGACGTGCACACACACACAGCAAACCCGGGGCAGTGGGCGACCGCGTGCAGCGCCCGGGGAGCAGTGGGGGTTAGGTACCTTGCTCAAGGGTACCTCAGCCATGGACACCGGGACGGGGAATCGAACCAGCGATCCACCGGTTACGGGTCCGACACCCTAACCGCTGATCCACGACTGCATGAAAGAAGGCCGACGAGGAGACGCAGCATTTAATTGCCACGACAACAATTGATGTGTCATTTCGCTGGCAGAAGCCTTTTAGAGAGGCAGAGGCTAGTCAGTTTAGTGGAAAACTGGTTTGGCAAGCAATTAACTTCATCATTACTGCTGAATACTAAACTATTGTTCTGTTGATGGGAGGCCAGACTTCTCACCCTCAGTCCATTCTCTCCATCTCAAGCCTCAACTCTTAACTCACCCATTCAGGAACGCAGAGGAGATGTTCAACAGCAGAAATCAGCACTAATACCACAGCAGAGAGTCAGTCAGAGAACAGCCAGCGATGTGTCGGTCCACCATTAACAGCAGGTTTCCCGGCGGATTCTGTGTTGTGTTCTCTGAACGTCTCTGAAGCCGATTCTGCTGCATTCATTTGGCTGGTTTATTCTCATTTTCAACAAAATGACGGGACGTTTCACACATTCATCATGAGGTCAAAGTCTGTACCGACGCCCTGTTCAACACACGTTCCCAACGTGTTTGCTGATCAAAACGGAGACTCTGGAGGTCCCATCGGCCGATCATCATCCGATTAATCACATCACAGAAACAACTGCTCAATCATAAATCAAAAGACAAGATTTATATCACCTAGACACGTTTGATTTGAGACTATAATTGTCACTCGGAACAAAAGTGGCAAGGTGAGAGCCATATTGATCATCGGCGCATCCTGATGCTGTTCTGACTTGTGTCTGAACGCTACAATGGTTTTAAACAAAGTGATCAGACACGAGTGCAAAAGCTTCCTGAGCTGCAGCGAGGTGTATTAATAAGTAATTATCATTGCCTGCTTACGCTCATTATCATTTAATCATTATCTAATTGGAAATTTAATCTCCAATTTAGAGAAGGGAAGACTGTGGTTGAAGAAATTTCTGCTTTCATTACACTTGTCCTTTGTCTATCGTCACACTGAATATTAATTATTCTTTTGACTTTCAATGCTTAAATCAAAGTCCCATCTCTGTTTCTCTGTCTCTACACTGTTTGCCTTAAACCCGTTCAATATTATCAACAGATTCAAAGCCAGTATTAGGGTCAGGTTTCTATGTTCATATCGTCCAGTCGTAAGGGACGAGTTAGTCTCATTGTCAGGGAGAATATTTTGTATGAACTTGCCGAGAGGTTGGAGAAGCAGCTTGTAATCGGAAGGTCGCTGGTTCAGGAAAAATTTGAGTGTGGTGGAGTGATAATGTCCCCACCCCCCATTAGCCGGCTGATGTGCCCTTGAGCAAGGCACTTAACCCCCAATATGCTCCCCGGGCGCTTGATGCTGCCCACTGCTCCTGTGTGTTTCACTGCATGTTGCATGTTGCATGTGTGTGTGTGTGTTTCAATCAGTGATGGGTTAAATGGGAAATAAGCTGTAGAGACCAAAACAGTTTCTTGTCTTCTTCTGCTGTTCAGTTGGACAGTTCTGGTGTCTTATAGACTAAACAATAAATCAGGAAAGTAATTTCCCAGCTTGGGATTAATAAAGTAACTTAAATTAAAAAATTAAATTAAAAACCCTGGCAAAGGTGGGTTTTGTGGGATGTCCAACATGTCCAGGGGTCACAGAGACAACATCAGTTGTCCGTGTTAAATGAAATAAGCCAACACCAGCAACAGCAACATAATCAGCTTACCATTATTATCTTAAACATACCGATCCAAATCGTATCGACAACCTTAACTGCTCTTGCGGAGCGCAGAGAAAAGTTTAAGTGAGACTCTGGGTGTCAGGTTCACAGAACGTGGATGTCAAGCTGGTTTGTAATTAAGGATTCAAAATTCACTCAGTATTTGTGCTGATTAACGGGGCCTAGCAAGCGGACATGTTGCTCCACCAGAATCTCCGAATGCACGTTAAGGCTAAATATTTTGTCAAAACCGTTCATCATCCTTTCAACCACTGACTGAAGATCCAATCAGCGTAAGCCTAAACTGTGTGTGTGTATACAAACTGTGTGTACATGGTGATATTGGAACCAATGCTGGTATCTGCCATCCTCAAACCTCCAAGTTCCATCTTTCTAAATGAGTAAGAATTACAGGCTGTGTGCCATCTCACTTCCACAGCCTCAAAATTATGCATTTATTGGGAGTAAACTTAACGAAGCAGAGAGAGAGAAAGAGATAGGAGGCCTAATTACTTTAATTATAATGTGCGGCTGTGATCTGCTAAACTGTAAGGTGCACCTTAATCCGTCAGCTAATTATGGGATGTACTGTGGTGGTGCAGTTGAGATGCTGTTGAGCCATGATGAGTAAAACGCAAAGTCTAGCCTTCATTAAACGCAGAATCTGTGATCGGCGGCGGAACTTTTTCAGTGCGATACCAAATAAACTGCGTCAACAGCAGATTTTAAAGGGAGAATCGAGTGAAAACAAAGTCGTGACTTGCTTATCAGAATCGGTCCTGCCAACCGCGGAGGGCAGAAAACCAAATGAGGCGAGGCTCGCTGCAGACTGTACATGTTTTCTGGTCTGTTTTTAGGAAAGCTTTTAATGCAAATGCCTTACAGAGCTCCTGAACCCCTGCTGAATAAATCAAAAGCCCACTCACCACAGTTTCTGAGCAATAACGTCTGAACGCTTCAGTTACCTGAAGAGTTCGGCTTCAGTACAGGATTTACATCCTGTATTATACCACAAGTGTGAGACCACCACCTCACAAGAGTCCAAGTCCAAGATGTAATAACATATCACACTGTTTTAGCTTATTAGTAAATATTTCCCATTTGGATGCTCAAGTCACGTATGAGATATCAAGTTTGTGTGAGCTCTTGTCACTTCCAAAAAGTTCAACCTGACAATCTGATACGAAAGAACACAATATAGTGAAGATGAAGCGAGCGACCGATTGTTGGTACCGAGTAAAATGTATTATTTATGATGGTAAATCTGAATCCTTTTGCAAGAAGATAACATACAACAACAATACAGGTTTATGAATTTAGCAGCAAAAACCGAGTTGCCAGGCAGAACGTCAAACTGTGTGAGCAGAGAGAATCTTATTCAGCTCATTTTAACATCACTCTTCCATATTAAATTCATTCTGATGGGATAACTATGTTTCCAGTTTATTTACTCGGTGCCTCATTTTCTTCATGCTCCCTGTAGACGACGGGGACAAGAGGATTCATCATCTTAACAGAAGCAGACATAAAATGTTACCATTAAATGACTGAAAAGAAGCAATAGCTTTTCAAATTCGTGATGACTTAATCTGCAGTGATGTGTCGACGGCGTGAGCCTGTTTTGCGTTATTGAGATTTCATTTCACACAAACCCACTCGCAGGTAGTGTGAGCGTGCAGTGACGTATTCTGCATGCAAACAGTGACGTGTGCCTGCATTTAGGGAAGGATCACACAAATAGCACACAAATCCAAGAGAACAACAACCACAGACGACGAAATCTTTCTGAAGTTCTTCAGGGGAGCGAAACTCTTGCAAAAATTAAATCTGCACAATTAAAGGAAGCTTCAGTGCTTCAGTACCTCCGGATTCTGTGGCAGCACTAATCACAGGTGGCATGACAAATGTTTACAATAAATCTAAACAAAGACAAATCGAAAATGTAGTTCTGGTAATGGAGTACTTTTGGCTCGAAAGCTGTTGGCAAGAAAGCCACAAATCTGTACTCTGGATGGACATTTAATCAGTGCTGCTAAGACACACGCCGCCCAAAAGCATATTGCTTTTGTGTGTGTGTTGTTTCTGTATTATGTAATCAGTAAACAGTAGAGACGTCTCCAACGGAATAATAAGCACCATCTGGAGCCATCAGTATACTGTGAGTTTTATTGTTCTTTCTGCCTGTTTAGCACAAAGAGAAAAATCATACTGTTTTTTTGTTCCATTATACTGGAATTCGTGTAAACTATTTCACGGCAGGGAAAAACTAATTTCAGGCAAAATATCTGCAGCACACCTTTAATATGTCACTGAATTGTATCTTGATAAGACGCAGACACACACAGGGAGCGTTAAGGCACAATCCTGGACTCCCCTCATGTCTCTGATGGTTTAATAATTGTTTAATCTTCTGCATCAAAGCAGGTTTATCTGTGACAGATACAGTGATGTGTGGCACAATTAGAACACACACACACACACACAGCGTACACCTGATGCTAAGACTTTAACACACACAAACGCATCTCAACCCCAGAGGTTAACTGCAGGCCATACTGACAGTGCGCTTTGATTTTGCAGCTGTCGAGAAATGGAAAAGGAAATTTTGGCGGCACTTTCTCTAGCGATAGCTTCAGCAATAAATCTGTAGGTAGACCTGCAGGTAGACACAGATACCATTCCATTTATTTTCCAATAAAATTTCCAAAAAATGCTCGACCTGCGCTGTGCTTTAACACACCCTGCATGAGATCCACCAGTCCTTCTGCATCACTGCTGGATGCCACGGAGCAGTGACACGTCTTAATTTGATCCGAGTTCAAAGACACAGTCACGCAGTCATCTGCAGCAGGAGAGGTAAGGCAGCATGTCAAAGAAAGACGAGTCTCCGAGCCACGCGAAGAACAAAGTCTGCATCCTGGTCTTTTCCACTTTTCTGGCTCTCAGATCTCAATGATACAATTAGGATGCAGCCTGGGTGCTGTCGGTGGCCCTGTGTGTGTGTGTGTGTGTGTGTGTGTGTGTGTGTGTGTTGTGAAGACCCTGGGTTGATTACAGCCTATTCTCTGTCTGCTTTCATCTTTCCACGGTCTTGGCAGAGTTAGGCTTCTACAACAGCTCTCTGCTCAGGTTCCATTAAGGCGGACTGAAGGGTTCATTTCACCCTTTCCAAAAAATTGTGTCGCTGAAGGTAGCCGGAAGACAATCAGCTTTACATCTTTTCCTACTGACTTCATTCAGCCTTCGTCATCACTTATTTGCCAATTACTTTCCTGATTTATTGTTTAGTCTATAAGACACCAAAACTGTCCAACGGAACGGCAGAAGTAAGCATGTTTACAGTGTGGTACAAGAAACTGCTGGTCTCTGCAGCTTATTTCCCTTATTTCATAACAACTGACTCATTTCAATTACACTATGTAGACAAACGTTTATTAAACATTATTGGGACAGAGTCAAGAGCAGAGTTGGTCCCCCTTTGCAGCTCTAACAGCTTCCACTCTTCTGTGAAGGCTTTCCACAACATGTTGGAGTGTTTCTGTGGGAATTTGTGCCCATTCATGCAGTAGAGCATTTGTGAGGTCACACACTGATGTTGGACCAAAAGGCCTGGCTCACAATCTCCGTTCCAGTTCATCCCAAAGGTGTTGGATGGGGTTGAGGTCAGGGCTCTGTGTGGGCCAGTCAAGTTCTTCCACACCAAACTCATCCAACCATGTCTTTATGGAGCTTTGCTTTGTGCACTGGGGCACAGTCATGCTGGAATAGAAAAGGGCCTTCAACAAACTGTTGCCACAAAGTTGGAAGCATAGCATTGTCCAAAATGTCTTGGTATGCTGAAGCATTAAGATTTCCCTTCACTGGAAGTCAGGGGCCGAGCCCAAACCCTGAGGAACAGGCCCAGACCACACCTGAATTCAGTAATAAAGAGGCATGTCCCAATACATTTGTCCATATAATGTACTTTAAAACTTAAAGTTATGCCTAATTAAGGGTGTGGCTGCTTGGAGTGACAGCTTTCCCAGGCCTTAAGCATAGAAAAGGAGAATCCTGGTAGTAATCTGTTGTGCAAAATCACCATCTCATGTGTGGCGATGGGGCTACAAGGCTACATAAAGCTACAGAAAACAACCTTTTTCTTTCTGGGATCAACATCTCAAATGCCACCGACAGGAAAAGGAAACTTTGACCATAATTTGCTCTTCTTAAACATGAACAAATGCCACAGATGTGCTGCGTGTCAGCTTTGAGGTGACGTGAGATGAGAAAAGCATACTTGACTATTTTACAGTCTTTGTGGGAGTATAACGATCGATCCCATCCTGACCACATGAGAAGACGTGACGGGGGTTGGTGTAAACTGCCAGTAATGCTTGAATCTGTCACATACATATTGTTGTTTTCATCTCTGTCTGCAGATGTTAACCACTGAACTGTAAAGAACAAAAGAAAAGACAAAAAGTTCGGACTCCTTAAAGCTCTTGACATCAGCAGAACTGTCATCATGCTGTTGTGCATCTGCAGCTGCTCTTCCAGCAGAAACAGCACCGAGCAGATGAACTGCTGAGCCGATTGGCCTGCAGCCTCACACACGCCGACCGCGGCAGCTTGATTGCGTTTGTTTTACTTTCCCATCCAGTGGTCCTGTTATCAGTCCATGTGATCTGCTGGCTCACTTCCATCTCGTTAGTTTTCTGACTACTCACACTGCGCTGACTCCACACTTCAGTTGCAATGTGAAAAGTGAATGGCTGCTCTCACTGTGAAAGAAACAGCTCATCAGTTTGTTCTGGTTAACAAACTGTCACGTAGGGATGCCCGACATACATCAGGCCGATAAAACAAAGGTCTGACTGTGCAGCGAGCTGCTGTCGCGATCGTGAGGTCAGACTGCTGCAACTCGGTAGAACTTGCATGCTCGAGAGCCAAACATGTCTGAATTTTTTATGATTACAAGAAGGAAAAATCCTGTGGGTTTTAACAACAAATCAGAGCTGTGGACTAATAAATCATCCATCTTTGCTCAGTACATCTTAGCCGTCCTTACCCTCACAAGTGCAAAAGCCATAGGTTCTGAACTTCTTTTTAAAATACAAACTTATGAGGACGGGCCATTAGAAACAGGTAATTAAAAGCTCTGGACTGGCTGAAGAACATCCATATTGTCCATACCCTGCTGTCATGGACCGTTGACCAAACTGGTAGATTTTTAAAGGCCACACAAAATCACCAGATTGCGGCACACCGGAGGACCAATACAAGAGCCGACAACCAGGAAGCTGCAGAATACGGCAGCACAGCGGGTAGATGACGACCTTTATCACAACCGATTAGTGTATTGGTAAGAGGCATGAGTGGAGACGTGAGCATCCTCGTGAATCCAACCTCGTTGTGTTTCATAGGCAACTCTTCCTCTTCCTGTCCTGCAGAACAGGATGAGTGGGAGCACAGGATTAAATAAGTGGAGAGAGTTTATCATTTATCCATCCAACCATCCATCCATCCACCGCTCTCTCCCCGCCGTCGCCGACAGTCACGGAGGAAAACACGGTGATCCGATTACATTAGTAAATGTGTGTGCGTGTGTGTGAGTTTCAGCGAGAGATGTGTGTATTTGAATTAAAGACAACACTGTGCCGGACAGACTGAATGTAGCGACAGCTTAAATCCCTCACAAAGGCAGCATAAAAATGCAGCTTCTTAGAGCCGCCATGAGCTTTTCATAGACTGCAAGTGACGTCACAGCTGTTAAAGGAATAGTCTGTGTAGGATGTGTCGAACTGCTCTGTGGCAGCGACACAGATGTCACTACGGGCGTCATGGACATCAGCTCAGGCGGTTATTCTGTAGCTGGCGACCTCACGACAGACCCGCAGACAGTCAATCAAAGATAAGCAGCAGCACATGGCGCTCGATGAACAAATCATTTGAAAACTCAACACACACAGAAATGTGAGCCACCTACAGATTTATTGGGATCGTTGTAAGCGTTTCAGATGCCTGACTCTGTTATGAGCTGTAATCATGAAGCTGCAGTTTGGCTTAACGCTCAACACACAGCACATGACGTGTTTGAGGCTGTAAGCGCATACATTAAATGCTTACTTGCAAATGAACTGTCTTAAACGTTTTCTGAGACTATAAACCTAAGTCATGGCTGGGTGAATTTATTTTCTGTGTCAGTTCTCTCATGTTCATTCTCAGGTGTTTCGCTACCAAAAGAAAAAACTCTCTCCATCCAATCCTCTTCGTGTGGTTTAATCACTGAGAAGAAAAGATCCCGGAAAGAGAGGAAGAGGCAGGATTAATCTGTCTGCGGCATGCCTTCAACACCCTGTGTGTGTGTGTGTGTGTGTGTGTGTGTGTGTGTGTGTGTGTGTGTGTGTGTGTGTGTTTCTATCACTACCTTGATATCAGGAACTGTCAACGCAGGAGTGGAGAGTCAAAAGAACACAGACAAAGAGTGTTAAAGAAAGGGTTTTCAGCTGAAGCTCTCTCTCTGTGTGTGTGTGTGTGTGTGTGTGTGTGTGTGTGTGTGTGTGTGTGTGTGTGTGTGTGTGTGTGGTGGGAGGTTAATGGCCTGCGGAGGACAGGGAGGATGAGAGGTCGGAAGATGAGAGAGAGTCTGGACCACCGTTGCCTGACTTATGGCTGCCCTCCATCCACCTTTACGTCGAACATCCCATCCTCCTCCTCAGGTGCGACCACACCTTGCCGGATTTGGCTAAAGTTTGCTCTGAACCTCAACTGGATTTTCCGACCAAATGCGAGGTGCCAAGAAGCAGATGGAGGGTCTTACTGCTCTCTGTGTGATCTTGCCAACATGCCATGTACTGCTGCACATTCAGTCTGGAGATCAACAGCAGGGATTAATCCCAAGATTTTGAGCTTTCCCGCCAAGGTTCTCTCCATGTTTGGGAACCTAGTAAATTAAATATTGCAAAGTTGCATAATGTTATGTAAGGTTCAAACATTAAGTTCCCTTTGAGGGGAAAATAAGATGTGAAACAAATGTTTGTTTACAGGCACAAGGAAAAGGAAACATCCACTCGAGGACTGCAGAGAAGACGTCGTTACGCTTTTCCATCATCCTTCACCTGCACACGTCGCTTATACTTGCTGATTTTATTTCTGTGCGTCTTTCTAGGCAATAATCGCCTCTCTGACTGCTGTAATACAGCAGTAAATCAAGTCCAAGCCACAAATGCTTTCACATTTGGCAGCTGGAAGTTGGACCAGTCAGCCAGTGCTGAGGTTTGTTATCGATGACAACAGGAAGCAGAGCAGTTGTTTGTTTGTTTGTTCTTTTACCTTGAGCTCGGGTGCCGTGTTTGCTTTGTGGCCCTAACTGTTTCTGAGCAGGACGCGAGCAAAGTAAATTTAGTCGACATCCAGCGATGATGTTTCTAAGACAAGAAGATGCTAATTTAGCTTTAGCAGACGACAGCGAACAGAAGGGCGTTTGGTCAGCTGGCTTGGATCGGCTGCAGGGACTGATATTCACAGATATTCAACCAATCCAGTTTGTTGGGAAAAACAGAAGAGCAGTTAAGAAATTGATCAGTAATAAACAAAAACAAGTAACGAGCAATTAGCACCAGAGACGGAGACAGAAATTAATAAGAGACATCCACTCCTTCTGCAGAAAGCTTGTTGATCTTCACCAGTAAGCCACTGAAAGTGTCCTCCAAATGAAACTATCCATCATCAGCAAGCTGTGATGAGCTGACAACATGAATGACAGCACGTTGTTTTACACACATATAATTATGACTGTCCTGTCACGGTTTCTTGTTGAATCTCCTACAAAAAGAGACGCCGTTAGTCAGCGCTTGCTTTATAGATTGACAGATTTTGTTCCAGGATTGGGACACTTACTGGATGTGTTTGTGTTTGTTTTACTGATTGTTTATGTAAATGTTCATGTGTTGACAGGCTTTTTTCCCAGCCTTTTTAAGCTACTATGACTGTTCAAACATGGGAAAAATGAAATATTCCAACTCTAATGACCTGTTCAAATTCAAAATGCACATGCAAACGACAGTGGCAGTGCAGACGCTTTTGGTGAAGCTCGCTGGTCCCTTCGCCGCCCCTCTTCTCGACGTCAGGACAGTCAAGTGGAAAGAAAAGCAACTCATGCACACTTTCTGAATTCCCACAGATGAGAATTACTGGAAGAAAACTCCTCCTCTTTTCCTGCGATTTTGGGAGAGAATAACTTTATGAAACTGAAAAATCCCCGCTTTCATGCCGTACCCATAAAAGCGTCAACCCATTTCAAAGGGATCCGACCTGCCTTGCGTCCTTGGAAACCATCAACAAGATGCCCGAGAGGTGCAAAGCAGCTCTGTAGTCTGATAGTGGATTTTAAATGAAAGAAGTCCGGGCAATATTTGAATTCTGCCAGAATTTTAAAGGGATCCTTGAAATCTTGGAAAGTAGAGTCAGCAAACTGCACACAGTGTGTTCAAAGGAAAGAAAGAGTGGGAAAAAAACTCTGGCTCCTGTTTAGTATACTCTTTTATGTCTCAGTGCGAAGTTTTGATCCACTGTCTCTCATGTGCAAAGGACTGTTCCAGTGAGGACGCCACAATATAAACTGGGCAAATGGGCTGAATCTGCCATCTGAAAACAGTACAGGAAGTTCTTTGTTTTTATTTAAAAATCTGCTCAAGTGCAGCGGTAAGCATACCAGAGCCAAACCGCAACTTGAAAAAAGGATGACGGCATTATCATCTTGATCGAAAACGCGTCACGCTCATAACCGTGCAGCACTTCTGTGTTTGTCTTAGGGAGGTTCCTGTTTTGCACGGGACGCCGAACTGCCTGCTCAAAGCTCGCAGCCTGGCAGATATGGTTTCTATTGCACTGTGATTTTTTTCTTTTTTAAGCTAACCTTCAGAGAGTAAAGGGCAAGATGAGGAGACACTTTAAGGCTATTTGAAGCAGATTTTTTCATGGTTCGAATGGCTGAATGCTGTGTTTAATGTGAAACGTTTTTTTCACAGATCTGCTGACTGCTGCTAAATTCTCACTTCAGAAAATGCAGTCAACACGAGTGCAGCCACAGAATACAAAAATGAATAAAAACAGAGTGAAGAGGCAAGATCAATATAATATTTCACTAGAAATTGTCTTTAGTCTGGTGTGATTCTCATTGTTCAGCCGGCTGATTACAACAAATGTACGAAGCAGCCAGTCACATCCCCGCGTGGCGGCGGATAGCGATGCTGAGGGTCCTCGTAGATCACGCTGACATTTCATCATTGAGATCACGGCTTCGGTTTAATGGCTCTGGACTGAACAGAGTTAAGGCTGAACCTCTGCGGGCGGAGACAACCAAAAGCATGCCGTATGCTGTACATGCACAGAGGATGAGATGGAGGCTGTGTAAGCCTTCTGTAAGATTTAAAACCTTTTTACAGAGACACATTGTCAAGCTGAGCGCCGCTGACAGCCGGGCTGCTGTTTGGCAGTAGATCTACTTTGTAGGTGCCAAATTTTACAGCTGATATATTGATTCTAAGCAGGTAGGTAAGTGAATGTGTGAGTACCAGCTACAAATACTTTGTGACCAGGATGCCCTGGTTGGCAACATCCTGGTCACCTGCTCCCAGTTTTAGCTCTATGGACGCTCTACATCAGCTGGTCCATCACTTTGGTCCAGACTGAAAGATCTCAACAACCGGAAGAAATTCCTGTGACAATGTGACTGTGTAAACTGATTTTTGTCCCCATAATTACTGGAATAAGCGTCCACACTCACTCACACACACACTACACTGCCTCATTACACTGAAGCGTTTCAGATAACACCAACTGAGAATAACTCAAAAGCAATTTCTTCTCGCCCTGCTCTCCCACTCCACTCACATCCCTCGTCCCTTCCCGCCATCCCTCCCGTCTCAGCAGATATCGGAGCAGAGCAGGGAGAAGGCAACGTCCTCGCTTTTTGAAGAGAAAATGTGATGCTCTCAGGAGGTCCAGGAGAGGAGAGGGAGGAGAGTAAAGAAAGAGGGAGCATGTGGAGAGTTGTGCTGACACATCACAGGTTCTTTCCAGCTCTGTTTCTCCATCCTCTCTGTATCTGATTCCCCTCACACACACACACACACACACACACACACACACGTGCTGTTAGCCTGTAATCTCCTCGCTCTGCCAGTGGGCCTTTTATGTGTTCCCCACAGTCCTCCCAGCATGCTGCAGTTGGCCCGTGTGCTGCTTCAGTGAGGACAAGAAGAACTAGAAACAGGCGCCATCAATCTGTTCATTTTCTTCAACCTCGTTTGCAGGTGAAGTTCATGAATATGAACTGAGCCTCCATGCAAACGCAAAAATCATCAGCAGCCAATGTGGATTGTAAAACAAACCTGTCTTGATGCTGTGTTTATTTTGTATTTTTTTTGGCAAGCAAATTGTAAACATCGACACATTATGACCTATTAAAGGTGGCAGATGTGTGAGCAAATAATTTGGCATTTGACACTAAGTGATATCAGCATTTATTTGGTGTAATGTGTCTGGCTATCTGAAGAAAGGAAGTCCAACATTTACTCCTCTTTCAGCTCTGTTTTGTACACCACTGTGAAACACGGGTCTACCACGGAGCTACTGAATGCAACACCGTGCTCATGTTAAGCTTTTTTTCCTGAAAACAACAATGTGGGGCCAAAATGTGCTGAAAGACACAAAAACAAGCCGTGGAGACGAGGAGAAGCGGACAGTTTGTGAGTTTGTGACTATGAGCAACATGTAGTCCATTTTAATTCTTCCTGACCTGTCGATTACTCTTTCATTTTCAGTTTCATGAATCAACTGGTCCTCATCTGTGATGCAGCGTTTTCAGTGTGAGCGACAAAGACAACAAACAGGAAACAACAATCAAACCATCATGTCGCATTCAGACAAGTACTTTCATCTCAATTAATCTCCATTGAGTATTGTGCATTTATTACTAAACCCCAGAGGGTAGACCGAGTTAGGCGAGTGTGGTGAAGACAGATGAACTACTAGCAGCCAAAGAGCCGATGGAAAGGAGAGTGAATACTGGACAGAAACATGACTTCAAATGAATGCTAATGATGGCTGAATCCACCTTAACTGTGAAAAACTTTACAAAGCCCAAAAAAATGTCAGAGAAGTGAACTTTTCAGGTTGCCTTGGAGTTCCTTTTCCCTTGTGGACAAAAAAAAAAAAAAAATCAATGACTGCAGCTTTAAAGAAAAGATGCAGACACAAACTGACACACATCACGAAGCCCAACATCTGACTAACCTTGTTTTGTGTGCTAGCAGTCTCCTGCGTGAACCTCAAGGATGTCTAATTAGCCTGGCAGAATGAAAGGATCGAAGCTGTAGCTTGAAGCAAGTGTTTTCTCTTTTTCTTACTCTGTAGTAGTCAGAGAAATCACAGAGAGACCGCTCAGACCACACAGCCCACTGCAGAGCATAAATCCCAGTTTAATAAGCTGCACGGAGCAGCGAATGATCACTGCTGCAGCCTTCATTTACTCATCTATAAAGGAAGAAAGAAAGGAAGAAAGAGGGAGGGACGTGCGTGGACTGATGGACTGGGGTTCTTTGCTAATTGCGGCATTGTGGACCCATGTTTTCGGTTCAGAGGCAGAACAAGGCTGAAACAACGTTTGACTCTGAACAGTTGAGAAAATGGTTGTGTGTGTTCACATGCAACAGTTACAGCTAATGATGTGCCGTCCATCTTTGAAGCTAATAGAGCAAGACGGAAGATGGAAATGAAAACTGAATGTACACTGACAGTCCTGGTTTCTTACATTATAAATGTCCACCAGGGTCACAAATGCCGCAACCAAAGCTTTACTTGGAATGAGTTCACGTCGTTCGACAAGCAGCAGAAGAAGTATATTATTTGTATCATATTAATAACTATATCTATATTGTATATTATAAAGTGCACGTTGACCAAAATAAAATTCACAAGCAGACAGAAATCAAGAAATAAGAGCATCTGTTTCACACATAATCAAACTCAAATAGGAGAAAATAGTGCAGTTTGATGGGAACTATTTTTAGCAGCGGATTTATCATTTTCGTGCAGTATTTTGACAGTCATTACTGAAAATAAACCAGGGTTTATTGTAATGAAGCAACATGGTGACCAGTGCGAACACAGTGTGGCTCACTGAAGGAACAGCTTTGGAGTCTGCAGCACAGAGAAAGAAGCCACGGCAGGCTTGTTATGGAGGCTTATTTTCACGGATTGTGTTGACCACCTGAGAAACACAGAATATCACCAGGTTTATCGTTTATTCACTTCGTTAAAAAGACAAAACGGTGATTCCACTTTGCTACACTGATATGACGCTGGTTGTTTCAGCTGCAGGGGCCAAGCGGCAGATGCATAACACTGCACTGCAAAGACAACAGGTGCACAGATGAAGCTGCAACAGGAGGACGCGTTGCTCATGCCGTGTTTCGAGCAACACGCCGAGCTGCAGGCGAAAGGAAAAATTCTGCCTTGTAATCACAGCCTTAAGGATGTAATGATGGTATTCGTACTGTATACACGCAGCAGAGAGCGCCGTGGAACCTCATCTCGGAGTTGGTCCTCCCTCCTCTGCAGGCTGGCAGATAAAAATGGCTCCTGAAAACAGATGACAGGTGCCACAGCCAAGTCCAGATAAAACTGATGAGACGGCATTATCTTTCTTCCACCGAGCAGAGCGCCGCTGAACACGCCTCGTTTTTCCTCCTCCCCGTGATGCATGCGGTTGGTTGGACAGGGATGGTCGCAGCATTAGGGAAACGACATATCTGGACAAAAAGTGAGGGCAACTCATAGAGAAAACACGAATAAACAGCATAAACCTCAGCGCTTTGTGAATACAAAATGATCTGTCTGGTGCTTTGACTTATTCATGCAAGATGCCGCGGTTTTACATAAGCTTTGTTGACACTGTGACCCCAAAACTGAACGTGTGGCACATTCGAGCACTTACACAAAAGACCGGCGACTGCATTGCCCCACTTAAAGTAAATCATGAATCAGGCACACCCAACCTTTTCATGTAAAGATGGGTTCTGCATTCTCAAACATCACCAGGGTAGTTTTACACTTAGATGTTTTATAGATTAGGACAGTGCAGTCACCTCCAAGCAAGCAGAGTTTCAGCTGAATTCAACACTTTAAAACTCAGTGGGGCTAATCAGAAGACCCAAGCACAGTTAAAAGATAAAATTCATTCATTACAGATGCCACAGACAGGAAACGCGATACTGGAAGCATGGAAGACTCAACAATATCTGTGAATCAGAAGCCAGCTATACCACAAAAATTGGTTTTAATTCAATACCAAGTAATACCAGGGCCAAGATCACAGATATTGATAACTATTATCATCGTTTCTTATAAGACAGCTTATGTACGTTATGTAAGGGAGAGGAATGTGTCACTGACAAAATCTATTCTGACAAAACACACCAAAAACATCAGACATTGGGTCCAACATGGATCTATTGGTTCAATATGTTTTTTGGTATTGATCCTTACTGAGACAGACTGACACACTACACCCCTTCTGTGAGTCACAGTCATATAAAATGACTAGAGACTTAAGCTCTACAAATGTTTAATTTGTCGATAACAAATCACTCAAAGGAGTGTGTGTGTGTGTGTGTGTGTGTGTGTGTGTGTGTGCGGTGACAGGCAGAGCGCACTGTGGTCACGAATGTCCAATCCCTTGACTGTCATCAGACAGGGAAGCAGGAGAGAGTGTGTCTGTGTGTGTGTGTGTGTGTGTGTGTGTGTGTGTGTGTTTTGACATTTGAAGAAAACAGACAGACAGACAGACCGAGCTGACCAACTGCCCCAGAGAACAGATTCTTCTGAAAAACCCACGTGGGAGTGTGTGGACGCAGATCATCTCCTCACCGGGCTGCACGCTCTCTGAATTTGTTTTCTTTTTGGGACTCGAGCCACAGCAGCAAAGGAAAAGATGTGTGTGGGCGCGTTTTATCCACTCGGTCAGAATGCAATATTTACAAAACTTTGGGTTACGAGCAACAGTGGCAGAACCACAAATATGCTCATGCATTTGTTGGCAATACATGACATTAAAGTACAGGAATGCAGTTGGTGATAGCTCGAGGGCGAGCCCTGCCTCCCCTCCAGCAAGTACAAGTGCATCCATAATGTAACGTTAGCACTGCAGCCACACAGGCAGCCTTGTTTATTTAAACAGGATGAAAAATTAATGTTTAGCAAAGACTGTAATATACTTTTATTTCATCACTAGACAATAGGCAAAAGAGCTGCAGAGATTTGTTGTTGTTGTTGTTGTAAAAATCCATAAAAAACCAAGTGAAAAACAGTACAACAACAGCTATTCTTAGGGGGACTGATACAAAGAGTCGCATCGACAAGCAGAACTGAAAAACCAAAGATTTTCTGGGAGTAACACATCATCAGGGTTTGACCCATGTTTTGCCACTTTAAAACATAAAACGGCCCAAATCGTTTTGGATTTTATCAGCACATCACATTTAAAGCTCCGGAGCATTCAACAGTTAGCTTAGCACAGCGCTACACCATGGGAAACCTAAGCTAGCCAACGGTAACAAAGCAACACCTCCAAATTTCACTATTAATAAAGAGATGAACTATCTTAACAATCCTAATCTTCCACTTTATAATTTTAGAATCAGTTCAGTTCTAATATTAATGTTGTTTTGTAGCTCTCAACAGGTGTACAGTATTACAGAATTATGTTCCCTCAAATGGAGCTGTGACCCTTGAAAAGAAATCCAAATTGACACCAGTTGTACAGTTTACATAAAGCAATCTTCATGCAAAACTGTACAACTTTTATTTTAAAAATAATCTTAATCGGTACTGAATTTGAACTTATTATCCCGTAGGGTGTGAATTATGTCTCAAGTCTTAAGTTTCAACATCCAATTAATCAGAACTGAGCACATACCACAGTCAGAGGGAAGGCAAAAAACCCAAAAAAACAACAACAAAAGAACAAAGAAAGAAACAACAGCATGCAGCAGCTTGTTCCAGCTCCATGTCAGCTCTGGTTGTGTGCTGTGGCAGCTGGAGAGCTTTTGGGGGGTGTTTTTAGGTTTTCCACAGCATTAGAAGTCTGGTAGAGTCTGTACCCTCAAGCAACTAGTCATGAGGTGTGGAGAAAGTTTGAGTGTCCTCAGCAGTAGGCTGGAAGAAAGTGAAGTCTGCAATATTTCACTTTGTCCTTAAACTACTGGAGCTGAAGTTTCCACAGGTGCCTGTTGAGAGTTGGTGTATATTTAGAAGTGAGTGGGTAGACTGTAATTACACACTGCATAGACAGGTGAGGAGGGATCGGAGGAAGGGGGGGTTAAACAGTAAAAAGACACGTACATGCACAAACATCCACACACACGTCTGATTGGCAAGGCTTATCGCAAAGGTTGCCATGGTAACTAGACACAGCTGCTTCTATAAAAAGGGAGAAGGTTGGAAAAGGTGATGGAGAACGAAATGAACGAATGACAGGGGAGGATTAAAAAAAAAAAAAAAAAGGACAGGAAGAGATAAGTGGCTGAGCATATTTCTAATTCAAACCCAGTAATTTCACCGCAGATGGTGACGCACGTACTAAAAGCAGTGATCGAGTTAAAGGAAGGAAGCGGGCAGGTCGGCAGTCAGGTGGGGGGGAACACAGCTCACTGCAGAGAGATGATGATTGAGCTAATCGCAGCCATTATGACAATTAAGTCTCCCACTGGTTAAATATAATTGTAAAGCAATCTTCTGTACATCTTGGCTTGATGGTCGTCACAGAGAAAATTAAGGTTAAAATGAACAGCACAATTGTATTCATACATCTTTTCTGTTGTTTTTGCAAGCCGGAGCCTTCACCTTCTCAACACCACTAACATGATGCATGAAGTCGAGCTTAAAGTCTTCACCCGCTAATAACCGAAAGAAATACACCTGATGTGTTCCTCTGTGTAAACGCTGTTAAACGCTGCTGTGCTAAACGCCAGTCAGAGTGAGATAAGGCGCATCGCAGAAACATCAACAACACACGCCCGATGATCGACATTCAGCTGAAGCAGCTTTCGCCTACAGACTGCAGCACCCGTGAGAGGGTCAGGGTTAGCGTTCGGCCTTGGCTCAGACGAATAGGATCGAATCTAATGTGCAGATGAGGATAAATAAGAAGTACTGTTCAACAACAGACAATAGATCAGGTCGGAGGCTTTCTCGTGCTGCTGCCAGAACCTTCAACGTGCTATCGTCATTTACATTTACACTGAATACCATGTTCTCCATTCTGTTCAACTTTTATGTGATTATATTATCTTTAAAATTACTCAGACTGCATGAGATTACTGCTGAAAATGAGACAATCTGTGCCTTGCTTTCAGCTCATTCATTCTCACTGTCCCTGAGCAGGGCTCGGTAAACAGACCTTCAGAACATTTTGACCCTATGAAGTGTTGTTATCATTTTGTGGCATGAAGCTTCTTCTCATAGCCTTGCACCTACGTGACGTGCATTTGATTCCTCCCCTTCGGCTTGCACACAGTGTGCCCCCATTGTTTTCATTGTGTTGCTGAGACAGGAGGTGACGGCCGAGAGAGCGCAGCCGTTTCTGCCTGAGGTTATGATGGTTTAGCCGAGAGAGCCTCATATCGGGTGTGGACATGGCAACTACAAAAACAAAACAACAACAACAAAAATAAACAAAACAGCTGATAAATGTGGTGTCTGTGGCTCGGACAGCAGGGAGCCTGGGTCTGATGACAAGCCGTCCTTCACTGCCGCCATCGCAGCAACAAACTGCAGACTGATGCTTCACGACATCAGGAGATAGACAGTGTATGTTCAAGTCACTGCTGCTCGGCTACCATCCTGCGAATGGCTCAAGGCCGTCCCACATCCAGGACGTGGTCAAATCATAGATCATAATCATCATCCTGCTCTGCTGCTGCCAAACGGATCGCTACCCTCTCACTACGAAGGGTCCTCCACGACCACCCAATAAAACCCCATCTGTTTGCTGTCTGGGCTCCACAGTGTTGGAACAAACTCCCAGCTGACATCAGCACAGCCGAAACTCCACACATCTTTAATCTTTCTCACCTTCACCTTCGTCATGCACCCCGAACGAGAAACTTGCATGATTCTTATCTTCATGGTGTGAGTAAAAGTGCCAGCCTAATGTATTCAATGTTTAAAAAAAAAAAAATCCCCTGAATTACAGACGCTATTGTGAGATAGGCTAGCAAGCTAGCTAAACTTACTTCTATATTTACCACCACAGCAATGGTTTAGCCAGCTGTGAACCGGTGCACTGAACGCAGCATGTAACGCTCATCACGTAAACAGTAAAAGCAAAGGAAACAGAGGTTTGAATTTAATGTTAATGAGTGATAACAGTACAAAGCATGTGTGAAGGCATAACAGCCCACATATGGCGACAGGCAGGTGATGGATGTGTGTTTCATTGCCTTGTTCTGCTTCTTGTGCTGCTGCTGCTGCTGTTCAGAATCAGGTCAGATGAGTCACCAGCAGCACAGGCCCAGAGCTACAGTCTCTCGCTCTCTAATCCACTCTCAGCCTGGTGTGATAATGTGATCTCATTCAGCTCGCTCTTCTGTTGACGGCCGAGGTCTCACAATTTGTTGTGTTTGTTGACTGCTCGGTCATTTGTTTGAGTCAGGGTTTTCAAAGGTTGTCACCACTGAGGGAGTCAAGCTGCTGGTAGTCAGTGTTCAGTATGACTGACCTTAACTGTTTTCTGGCAAAACAAAACATTCAGAAAAGCGTCAAGAATTAGCAAAACATTTCTTCACTGTTTGATAACCTAAACGATTAACTGATTAACTGATGCTGACAATAACTGCTGGTTGCAGCCCTGTGAAACTCAATGACAAAAAATTATTCTTTCAGCACATCCCAAAAAACAAAAAAAAAAATCTATTTATCCAGTTAGTGAGCAATCATCTCAGTGGACAAGATCTCTAAGTGTCTGCATGGTGAGACAACAGCAGGGGTGACAACGATAAAGTTTTGTTTGTTCTTAATGTCTGAAGCAAAATCCAAGCGAAAACACTTGAGATATTTGCGGAGTATTGATTCAGGCTGATGGCACGAGAGGTTTCAAGGATCTAAGAGCTTTTCAGAGATCAAGAGAAAACAGGTTTGGGTGTTCACAATTAACTTTTCAGAAACCGGAACAAAGATACTGAACGCAGCCCTGATTTGATACGAATGTTTTTTAATGTTAAGTGTCAATTCAATGGGGTTTTTTTTTGGTTTGCTTTAGAAACTAAACAGCCCCTGTAACATCCACTACCACAACACCTTTTGTGCAATTAGAGCAAAGGAATTAGAGATTGTCTGTGCTTAGAGGAAAAATGAAACTGTAGCTCTAACTACCATTAATCTTTGCATGTCAACTATTGATCAAAAATCCACGCAGTGCTTTTGAAAATCAATACGCTATCACAAAAAATAATACTGAAATGCTCAGGTGTGATAACATCCCTAATGGTTAGGAAAAAATGTACTTAAATAAAATACGGTTCGGCTACAAAAACACCTGGTCAAGCCTCAGAAGCCTGCAGACTCCACCGTGGTCGTCCACACTCCTCCCAGTCCTGCTACGCGCTGCTAAAGCACGAGCACAGTTACCGGGCATGCTTTGCTGTTTCTGAAATGCTGCTTGTACCCACAGCAGCTCAGCAGAACAAAAATGTAATGATATGACGTCATTCTGAGCTGGAGCCTCACACTCTCCAGCTCTTCACCTCCTGCACAGTAATACTTCAGCTTTAGATGAACAGTTGTATTGTCTGTTGTTGGCAAACACCCGATGACACTCTCGGTTAATGACTCTTTGTTTCTATTTTTCTTTCCCTTTCTTTCTTTCTGAGTGTGTGTGTGTGTGTGTGTGTGTCCAGGTGGTGGCCGGCTTGTCCAGTCGACCGTCTCTCTCCGGCTGCCTCCCTCACTGCATGGGCTAACCCTGACTGACACCGACCCTGCCCAGAGGCTAAACACAACATAGCAGTTTCAAATTTATCCAGCACTGCATGCACACGCATGCACACATGCACACACACACACACACACACACACACACACACACACATAGACTCAACGGTTGGTTGTGGCACTGACAGCTTGATCTAATCTGACCTCAGCTGCAGATGCCTGTGTTTAGGTGTTTGTGTGTGTGGATGAGTGTCCACAGCTGTTGAATGATGAGACCTATACTCCATCACCTGCTTCCCAGTCGGTCTCCTGTAAAACAGAGGATGACACACACACACACACACACACACACACACACACACATGCACACACACTGAGGTCTGGGCTTTGTTCTTGGCTCATGCCTCAGTGTACCTTGTCTGTATGCTGTCTTAATCCTTCACTCGCTGTCCCTACCTGTGTCCCCACGGTCTCCTTCATGTCTTATCTGTTGTCAGTTGTGTCTGTGGGGGTGGGAATGTTTAACGCTGTACTGTAAGTCTGTTCCTCACACACCGCACACATACAGTACACATGAGTACTGCGTTTGCAGGTCAAACCTTAGAGGGGTCAGAATTATCACATATTAATAGTGCCGCTAATTAATTCTAGTGGACAAAACAGACTACACGCATCAGCATGAATTCACAAATACACAACTCTGTCTCTTTATATTTTGGTGTCCCATGAAAATACAAAAAAACTTTAAAGGCAGACACAAAAGTATCCAGACTTAATATCTCTCAGTGTAACAGACTATTTTGGGCAATGCTGCAAATCATTATTACGTTAATGACATGACATATCTTAAATTCTGAGACAGATAAACTGTAACAATAAACTGTTGCCACAAAGTTGGAAGCATAGCATTGTCCAAAATGTCTTGGTGTGCTGAAGCATTAAGATTTCCCTTCACTGGAAGTCAGGGGACGAGCCCAAACCCTGAGGAACAGGCCTTGTTAAGAGGTGTGTCTGGATGCTTCTGTCTATAGAGTGTAGTTGTCATTATAGTAAAAAACACAGCGTGACTTCATATGTGTTAACATGTGATGGACAGAGCACAGAGACGAAGCAAAGGGCAGGACGTAGAGGCTCAGCAGCAGCTCTCTCCTGTACTGCCTCGGCTGATTTGCAGCCGTTTTGCTCGTCCTTTGCCAGCACCAGGCGACGCGCTGGAGCATGAAAACCATTTAAGGTGTGATCACTTTCTGTTGAGTCATGCTGTATATCACAGCTACAGTCCTAGAGGTCATTCTCTGCAACTCCGCCGTCTTACCTGTCTACAAATTGAAACATGACTCTGGATGTAGTCTAATGGATGTTGGATGTTGGTTTTAGCGGCCACCACAGAAACAGGCTGTTAAAAGATGTGATGTATGAATGGGACAGTCATTATGGAGGAAATGTTAAGAATAGCTCGACACTGGGTCCCTGTGGGAAAAGCTTAGCTCGTTCTCTCTTTTCCTCACTGTTTTGCTCTCTCTCACACACACACAGTCACAGCAGGCTGAATTCCATTAGCGGTGGCATCAGCGTCTATAGCACTTGTAGCCTGCAGCCTCTCGGTTTCACGTGCGCGGGCGTGCGCACGCGTCTGTGTGATCTCGTCATCTGTTGTCGTTTAGATGCAGCGGGGATGAGCGACCCCTATTTAAACAGTGCATGAAATCGTCAAGCCTGAGAGAAACCTGGTCCACCCTGCACGTGTTTGTTCATATCGGCTCCATCAAGGCAGAGAAACACGCAGCAAAGAAAGATAAAAGCTGCCCATCACCTCGCAGCAGCACTGAGGCCTGGATGCTGCGTCTGTTTAATGGGGTGGTACAAAAGACAAGGGGACGATGGCGTAGTTCACCTGCAGAGCCGTCACACAAACAAGTGCAGCTGAGGGCTGGAGGAGAGCAGAGCTGGGCCGTTAAGGCGAGCCCGTCCAACATTCTGCTGAAGTGGTAATAAGCTGTGAACCCACGAGCGACTGTCCACACATTGTGTTGACTGAAAAGCTTGCAGACTAACAGCGAGAGGGCTCACACAGTCTCACAGGCTGCGCTCGGACTGGCAGCCCGTGTTTGACTGCTTTTTTTAAGTCCAGGCCTGCGTTTCCACGCAGCCTCGGCACTAACGAGGTTTTCTACTGTGTGGCGTCAGATGAGATGCGGGTCTGACTGCGACGGCACAACCATGTTTCCTGGACAGATTAGAGCTACAACTAAAGCTGATCTTACCAACTAGACTGCCAGTCATTTTCTTGATTCATCAATTAATGATTTTGTCAATGAAATGGAGAAAAAATATTGACGTCTGAAAATCTTTTTCCGACCAATGGGTCAAATTCCAAATGTGCTAACTTCTATGACAGCATGGACCAAAGAAAAGCAGTAAATCCTCCAAACTGAGAGACTACAACTAGTTAACGTCTGGCATTTTTGAACTGAAAATGACATGAATGATTAGTTGACCATCAAATAGTTGATCAATTGACTTTCACCTTCAGAGGACATGCAAATACAGCATAATCTTGTGGTAATTCATGTCACACTGATTCCAAAAAACCTTTTTCTTTTACTAAAGCCATGACAGACTACAGGCACTTTATTTTGCATTTTGGACAATAATTATATAATTTGTTATTAAATAATCCTCTGCCCAGTCTTGAACATGGCTGATAAATCAAGATGTGTGTAAGACTCTATAAATTAACTCATTCATTCTCTACATTCCCACCAGAATTCCCTCTGTGATGCCTGCTTGTAATTAAATTCAACTTTGTGAAGCTTCCTGACTCTACGAGAAACACTCCCAGCAACAATCTCGGGTTGAAAAGAAAAACTTAAAAAGCCACCCTGAGCTGCAGCTGTGTGATGCAGACAGTTTGCCTGGGGATTTAACATTATTGAACATTCATGAGTGTTGAAGCTGAGAGCTGTGTGAAGGTGTTTATCTTTAATTTCCTAGGATCAGTTTGTGATTACTTGAAGAACATACTGACCTTCTCTAATACACAAACTTTATGTGTTTAGCCAGATTTCCTCAGGATGACATGAATTTTTCAGCAATCTTTAACGTCTTCTCCACAAATGTAACAAGAAGTTATTCTTAAGTCTGAAATGCAGACTTTAAAAACTTTGTTGTGGTGACTGACATCACAATAGTCGGCGGCTGACACAGCTGGCTGCAGCTGTGCAGCTGATTGGGCTGTAGGCAGCAGTGTATCCTGTTCAAGTGTCCTGAAGACACAGCAGAATTTTTCCACTCTGCATGATTCTGCTTTTGGTTTGTCAGCTCCTCTGGGCAGTGAGGTCCCCATATCAACACCAGAATTTAATTTGGACAAATAGGGTGAATCTACAGCTCCCTGCAAGTTACTGAAGCTCGGAGGCTTCTCCTTTGTTGCAACCATACTGCTTTATTAGGCTGATCAGGCACGTGGACTTTAACATGAAATTCTTGCCTGGGGCTGCTCAATTATAGATAAATGGGCTAAAACCTCAAAGTTGGCACTACATTTTGTTGTTTTTTTTTTAAATTACGGCCAAGCACATTCATTTTGAGAGCCACTACCACCGTTCTATTGGCATTAAAGCTATTCAAATTCTGATTAATATTTAGCTTCGGTGCTTTACTACTTCACAAAAGGCCAAACGGGACTTCCTCCGATGCTGCCACATGGATTACAAAGAAGCAAACAAGGTACAAAAATGAGTTAAAAGGAACGTCTAACTTGCTGTGAGGCAAAGAGAAGCAAGGCAAGCATTTGTGGAGAATGAGCCTTATTGATTGGACATAAACCACCACTCAGGAAAACTGATGGGTTTAAAAGGAGGAATGCTGAGTCATGAGCTTGTCAAGCAGGCAGCCACTCAGGGTAAAGACAGGTCAGAGGACTGGGTGGATAAATAGATATTTAGGGTACCCAAACGAGTTTTAACTACCCCGAACATTTGTTCAATTTTATTTTCACATATATTGGAGCTCCTATCAGTGTTTCATTGTCTTCTTCTCTCATCCCGCTAACAGAGTCAGTTCAGGGTCAGGGATTTCCCATAGTGCTTTGTGATTTCAAACACACTGAAATGTTGATCTTGTTAAATTAATATGGAGGGCGAAGATATTCCATTTTTTTAATCTTTAAATGTATTTTGCACAAACTGCTGACTTCTACTGACACGCAGCTTGACTGATGAATTGCAGAAAAAAAAAAGGATTGTGTCTCCATGGCAACAGGAGATAAAGTAGAGAGGCTATGACTCCTCTACTCTTGTTTTTCACTTGTCACTTGCATACTTTCATGTCTCAAGATGTTAAAAATTCCTCAGCCACACAAAATATCTTCAGTTTATACCAAATGTTCTTCATAAAATAGTTTAGTGTCCAGCTTTTATGCCAACACAACCATTTATATTTTTCTTTTCTTGTGTCTGGTCACTGTTTGCTGTTATAATGGCCCAAATATCCCCTCAGGGATCAGTTTCATCTTATCTTAATGGGAAAACAGACTGAGGGTTGGCTGAAGTCATAGCAGGCCCTGCTGTTGTTTGGATGTCCTTTAGCTAGAGGGAAGGACAGACAGATAAACCGAGACATGGAGAGAGGACGTGAAGGAGAGAGGAGTAAACAGGCCTGCCAATTCTAGAAAGAGCCAAGATGGGCTTCGGTAAAGTGAAAAAAAAGGACAGAAAGAAAGGGAAAACAGTTGACACCAGCTAGTTAATATTGTTATCAGAATTATAGTTTGATCTGGATATGATTATATAATACTTCAGGACATCACAAGTTCCTTTAAGTTAGTGTCACATAAGTGTCACAATATGCAGACGATTCCTTCATCTACATGCCTCATTGAAAAGTCGGCTGGTTGACACAAAGACTTTATTTGTCCTTGCGTGGATATGAGCCTCTTGCAGCAGCATTTAACAAAATACAATATCAAATATAACATATATGTAATATATAACAATATATCAAAGACAAAAAGTGTTGCACAAACAAGCAGTCGCTCTTCACTTTTTGGCTTCAGGTCTGATCAGGTTGGTTGCGGACTGGGCCTGACTGCCTACAAGTCACTTTCACATGTGGTCTCCTTTAAGAGAAATCATTTATGCATGTTGGATATGCTGTTCGCAGTTCTAATCACATAGCTGACTACTCATCAGCAGTGACACTAAAAGTTAGAAATCCCATATGTAATAAAAACACTTGAATTCAATGAAATACTGGGTTTGTGGAAGCTGAAAAGTTAGCAAAATTTGATATAGATATATAAAAGTGCAAGCTAAATAAATAAAACTCCTAAAAAACGATTTATTTTTGTAGTTGTAAAGGCTGTAGAGTCTAGCCTACAGTATGTGACCGTTTTTATAACCTAATATATATGGCATCCACCATATGTGAATTTAATATATTTTAAAGGTCAACTGTGAACAAACATTTCTTTGGAAGTTGTGAATGAATTCAGCAAAGCCTGCTGAGTAAACCCTGCTGACTAAAATGTAATGAGTGTTTCACCTTGCTAAGCAGATGCCTAATGTGGAAGCCACTGCCTGTAGCTAAAGCTGTTCCTCTGAGTCCTCTTAAAAAGCATCTGAATGATACTCTTGGTGATGGTAAAAAGAGGGTTAACAGCTCATGTCGGGCGCTCTTTGTCTGCCTCTCCCATCAGGAAAGAGAAATAGAACCCAGTGAGTAAAGACGGGTCCCTGGTGGCCATGTCGACTCTCGCTGCTGCCAAGAAAAGAAGAGAAAGTCGAAGCAGACTTTAGCCTCTACAATCCCGATGCTTACTTGCTTCTGACAATGACTGCCAAAAAGCTCCCTTTTCAACTTAAACGTGTGGGCTGGTGTCAACCTCATAGGTCAACAATTTGCAGTGGCTTTCAGTCAAAATGGGGTTTTGAAGGTTCATTTGGATATTCATCCAATCCAAGGTAGTGACAATACCTATAGGCCTTAAACTAAAAAAATCATAAGATATGCATAAGATATTACAGGCATCAAAATCACACTCTCTGATGGTCAGTTAGGGCACATTCAAGCAGGTTGAAATAAACTGGAGTATAAGAAGGCATTAGAGGTTAGTTTGAAGTGAAATAAAATGGGCGAGGAGAGAAGAAAACCCATAATTTCAGCTTCTTTTGTTTTTCCACATTAAGGCTGCTATTTCCAAAAGTTTATACTTTGATATACTTTTATTCGCTCCAGAACGCAGCTGTTGAATGCAAAGTTAAATGCGTTTTAAGAAATATAACCTTTTCTGGGATATGAACCAGACTGTGACTTGTTTTTACCATTACATTCCTGCAATTGTTTTTCGCTGCTAAACACAATGCACTAACATTATTTCATCCCCTGATCGACTGCATAGAACATCGGCACACATGCAGGACACAGAAACGGTCCAACAATCTATGTTTCTGTTTCAGCCATAATGACGTTGATATGTTGAACATCTACAAACACAACTCTGCACAGCTGCTGTTGAACGCAAGCTGCAGCCATTCAATATGGCCACCAGAAGGGCTGTTACATCACCTGAAAGCCCTCACTGATAAATAATCCTGTGCAGAGCAAGGCTTGCTGCAGGCAATTTGCGGCAAAGCAGTGACGTGTTACACACTGCCGCCCCATTAGAGCTGAACGAAACATCTCGGTCAATTTTGTTTCCTGACAAAGTTTTTTTTACTTAGCTTTGAAGGCTAAAACCTCACTGAGCTAAGACAGATTCCTCCTTATCTACTGTACAGCCACAAACACAACAGAACAAGGATATTACAGAGGAAACAGAGAAAGGGGGCAGAGGAGCAGACAGGTGTAAAACACCTGGTGGTTCATTTTGGATGAATAAATTTTGATAGGATCAGCTTCTGTTCCTTTTCTACGGGTTTGATCCTAAACCTGCTCTTTCACTTCTGTCTAATGACCAGGCAGGCTTTCAACGGGTGAGTTCTCATATATGCACACACATTCTTGAACACACACATATACATATAAATATATATGTGTGTGTGATATGTGTGTAAGTTCAAGATTGTGAGTCACAAACCAGACATATTAACGGTGTGATGGATTTGACAGAAAGTCAGCATAAATAAGTTCAGATTAAAGGCCCTACCGTTCCATACACTGCCATACAATAAATGTAATTTCATGCCCTAAAAATTCCAAAGCCTTATATTAACATTAGTCATTGAGTGAATCTGTGAGTTTCACTGCAGCTTTTACAGCCCGTGGAGTATGACCCCACCACAACACGCTGGAATGAGTCCTGAGGTCAGACGTGCCGTCACAACAAAAACACACACTGGCTGTGTTTACAGACAAACCCTGACAGACCGACTGACTCTCGTGAGACCTTCCACAACGACACAGCACAACATGTATCTGATAAATCAGCCGCACACATAGCAGCCAATCGTGTGCACCGACACTGCTTTATGCCTGCGACGCGATTGGCTGCTGCATCAGCCGACTGAATTGGGCCACAGAAGAGTTGTAGAAATGTGGCTTCGCGCAGTCCGAAGGCTGAGGCAACACTCAAGGTCAAACGTTAAGGAATGGCTCATCAAATCATCCTCAGTACACACCTCGTGAACTCATGAGCCGTTCTGCGTGTGTGTGTGTGTGTCCAAGCATGAGTGTGTCAACAGGCATGTCAGCAGTGCTTTATTTGTACCGGATAGTGCTTCAGGCCATACCCCCCCCCATCCTATCTCCTGTGTGTGCGTGTGTGTGTGTGTGTGTGTGTGTGTGTGTGTGTGTGTGTGTGTGTGGGCGTATCTTAATGAAATCTGACAGAGAATTGGACAATCAGTGGTGAAGCATCCCGCAGAGGTTAATAAGCTGTACTCCTCACGCCAGCAACACGCAAACACACGAGTCTCCCCTGTGTTTTCATCATATTTAAAGATTACAAAGTTGAAATTCATCCGATACTGTGAGCGGGAAATCTCTCCGGTTTGTCACCTCCAGGAAAAAACAAACTCCCGAGGACCAAAATCATCGTCCTTTCTGGTGCCTCTCGTTTTCTATGACACAAACAAAACGTCTTATAGTGAGAAGTCACTCGGAAGGTTTTGTCGTCTCTCTCCGTTACGCTCCATTAAATATGTGGAGGTGTAAATGCCAGGACTGAAAGCAAAATATTCTGAAGGAAGACAAAATCGTTTTCTTTCTACAAGAAGGAACATCTCAATAGCTGATCCACAGCAGCTGCTCCTAAACTGTCTTGGGAGCGTTCTGTTAAATTTCTGTTAAATTAACAGGATGTTATCAAGGTTTTAATTAACCAGTCTCCCCATTTGTAGCCTAAATTTAGACTGGGAAAGGTGATAGTAGCAATAGCTAATGATGCAAAGAGTAATAATGTTCCACATTCCAACATTTAATTTGATAATCTAATATTTCTTTTATTTGGTAGTTTCATCTGGAAATTTCTGCATTTGATTTTGAAAATATCCTCACTTTAGTGACAAAAAAAGTGACTTTCAAAATATAAAAACAAAAAACCATTAAAACTGCAGCTGCACCACAAACTGCAGCTTCGCTTTTGAATGGGCAGTATCGGACTTTAAAATCCCTACTGGATCAGGCCTACTCAATTCCCGAGTCTGGAGTCATGCTGCTCTGACCATCTGCTCTCTAACCCTGCCCACTACCACCCCTGGATTATGGCATCAACACACACACACACACACACACACACACACACACTTTGGCTTAAACGTATCTGCCAACTGATGACAACACATTTGAACTGAACTGGCTGACAACACACAGTTCAGTCACTGGTACAGACACACTCACATTACTGGTGATAAAAAATGTAATTTTTCCACACTTTTATCAACTACAATCACTTCTTTGCTGCAGTACTTTGTGTGATTTTCTTTTTTAGAGGGAAAACACGAATGAAAGGACCAGTGCTGATCAGTAATCCATTATCAGAGGATCTCACCCAGTCCTCCCATTTATCGCGGTCCGGATCAGTCGGCACTCCGGTGCAGACTGTGTAGTTCAGCTCACACACTCACGCATGCTTGAAAATCACTGGGAATAATGTTTCCAAGCCTTTCAAATTGTACCAGTACTTTTCAACAAAACAGCCAAAATCCATGTGGTGTACTGCATGTGTACCCCTTCATACTGTAGGGCTGATTCTGCAGTGTCTACAGTCTACAGAACACTGAAGAGGACATCAGCCGAGTCTTCACGTTGTGGCTAAAAAGCAGTTTTTCCAAACACTTCAACAGTTACTTGTTGAAACGTTTATGTGCACGAAGACGCCGTGTTGTTGCCGCACTACAGAGTATGACTTGCAAACACTGCATGCACGCACACACACAAACACACACACACACACTTTATCTCTCTACAGTACTTCAGTATCTCTGTCTCCTTCAATCCCTTCGTCTAGAAATACATGGAGAGCTCAGAGGTCCACATCTGATTCACTTTGACAGTAAAGACAGTCAGGCATCACTGACACGCACACACACGCACACACACACACACACACACACCCTAGGCTAGGTAATACATTTGTGACAAGGCATTCGCCTAACGATGCAAAATGACATGCTGCCCTCTGCGTTCCCCGGTGCTCTGACAACGAGCAGAAACTGCAGTCCCGATTCACTGTGGGCAGCCTACAAAACCAGGCTTACTCCTTTAAAAATCCCCAGCCCACTTCTTACTTTCCACTGCCCTGAATTATAATTTATATAAAACTTGTTGCCATAGCAGCAAAACCCCTACATTGCCTTCTTTTTGACAGAGGCGCTACAATAAAAAGGCAAAACCCATCAGAGAGTATAACTTATGAAATACGGCTTTCCAAAAAAAAAGAAAAAAAAAATTATGACAGCAAAATCCTTGCAGAGCCTGAACTACACAAAGGGCTGGAAAGCAGCTTTGTGGGATTAAAAATTACTGCAAGAAGTCTTAAATAACAGTGGCAGCAAACAAGTCTTGCATCAGGAGTCATGAAATTCAATGAAATGAGAGAACAGGAATCGATGACTGATTTACTGACTGCACATGACGACCCTGGAAAAGCATGTGGGCCATATGTGACCGTACTGCCCAGCACCGCTGTCTTCTGTCTGCACTCCAGTCTTTTCCTCTTGGCACTGCAGTCTGTACTGGTGCATTACTAAAGAGCAGATAATCATCAGAAATGAGGAAATTCAATGAGGAACGGGCCGGTCAAAGTGAGGGAAATGAGCAGGAAATCCAGAATCTAGAAACTAAAAGTCGAACTGATCTTGATCAGTCACAGCATGCAAACAGGCGAGTGAGAACAGGACTAAAGTAGGCCAGTAAGAAAACCAGATAAAAAATTCAAATGCCTCAATCAGTTTCGAGTCAAAGCTGGAAGAAGCTGGAAATCACTCAGCCTGTAATGTGTCACAGAGCTGCTCAGGGAGGTTTTACGGTGTCCGTTTCGCCCTGAACGCAGCTCTGACTCCACGGAGATCCGCGTGTCCGCGTGAGCAGATGGCCTGCAATGCTGCCGGCCCGTTCGCCCGCTTTGCGTTGGCCTGATGCAACACAACACGGCACGGGAGCTACGAGGCTCAGATGTGACGCCCGTGGGAGGGAGTGTGTGTGTGTGTGTGTGTGTGTGTGTGTGTGTGTGTGTGTGTGTGTGTGTGTGTGTGTGTATCACGTGACTTGACATACAAAAACACCATTCACTCTTGTTTTCTAACTGGTGAATACGAGCTGGAATAAAACAGCGATGCGCTTGCACCGACCCATTCACACGCCATGAACCGAGATATCACCTGGACAAAACCCAGCAGGCTCTTTAAATGGCTTCACAACGCAGCATGATGTCATATTTCACGATGCAGCACGTTGGTAAAGGTTTACAAAAGCTTCAGTATCGCGATATCAAGACTCCGGTGCTGCTCTGTTCTCGGCCTATCCATCCACGATGAACTGAAACGTAAAAGATAATAACTTTTACATGTTACAGCTGGGGACGAGATTCACTTTATCAGTTTAAGCATAATTTTTTTCCCGTTAAGCATGAGTTTTGGTGGTTTTTTTGTCCTTTTGTTAAGAGTTTGCAGGTCATCTGGGTTAAAACGGAGAAAATGTAAATACATCCTGGATTCTGCCACGGTGACACAAGTAAAAGACGTTTTTACTGCTACGCTGCTTGACTGACCGATTTGAAACCTCAGGTAAATGTTTGAAATTGCACATAAGGATTTAAAGTACAGGGACCATAAAATTGTTTGTAAAGATAAATTGAATTATCTTCATTTTAAATAACAGTATTTAACTCATTCCCTTGTGATGGTGTTCTGAATAGCGTTTCTTTAATAGTGGAGGGAGGGGGGTCAAGGTGTTTGATGAAAATGATGATGTACATAATGGTGAAATAAAATGCAAAGTAAGAAGGAAAAAAACGTTCTACATAATGTGTGTAATTTCCTTGACATTCATTGTGAAGCAGCTACATTGGATGGAGAATTAGCCAACAAGGTGAAAAAGACATTTTTTTCTCCATTCCAGTGTTACTGTACGAGGCAGTACTGCACAAAGGCTTGGCACACACCTCGCCCAAGGCTGCTGAATTATGACTTCCTTTCAACCTCCACTTCCTCTGCACAAAGAGCAATACCGAGAGCACAAATCTTATGTTAGTGTCAGCTGAGAATCCTTGGAGGACATGACTGATCTGAGGTGTCAAACCCTTCAGCAGCAAAGAGGAGGAGGCTTCTCCCAAAAAAGAAAAAGCCACCTGGAAACATGTGTGAGGCGCCCACAGCTTAATGATAACGACACGCTGGAGCCACAAACCTGCTTCGACCCCGAGTGAATGTTGCGGGGAGGTCGCTGCTCTGTGTGTGAAGTTGGAACCCTGTCATTTTGGCAGGTGAGAGATGAAAGCGCTTCTCCTCCGGGCAAAAAAAGCTTTTGAAATGCCCTTGAAAGCCCACAGGTGGGGTTGGTGTGGAAGGTGTAACGTTCTAGTCAGCTGGGCCAAGGCAATAACACTCTTTAAGTGAACCAGTTCTTATTAATCTAACATACGCTTTAGGACAGCACATATATTTTCCTCGAACCAAACATTGCATGCTGTGTGAATAAATATTTAAGTGCAGCGCACATCAAAAGACAGATGAAATAAATTCAGTACACATACAGGCTGGTTAGCAACAGGGGAACTGTAAGGCATGGAACAGAATATTCTAAACATACGGAGGGAGCAGAGGGAATTGGCTGCAACAGGATATTCAAATGCCTACTTATCTGCAAGCCTGTGTCTTATTTTCAATCTTTGTCTCATCAAGTGCAGCTTGCCATCATGATGGATCAAAGTTTGGAGGAACTGCCTGATTTAGCTGCATAATTATTTATAAGCCCCCCCACCCCACCCCCAGAACAACATTAGCATGGGTAAGTAAAACAAAAAAGCCTGCACGGTCTGTGTTGCAATAGGTGATTAATGACTGATCTGATTATTGTCGTGGCTAATGACCCGCTATTGATGGATGCAGCATCCGAACAGACCGGGTTCGCCTGCAGGCAGCTCATACCTCCCGAGCGTGTCGCTCTGTCGAAACCCCCCGCCCCCAAACTCTGTTTAAGGATTTCACACTTTTAAGCTTCTTTGCTGTTACACAGCAATTCACGTGTTTATCGCGTGTCTGAAGATATTTTAAGAAAGGACTGTAGTTATATTTTAATTCGGTATAAATTTCGACTATCAAGTAGCATGCATTTTAATTAAAATCCAACTCTGATCGATGGTTCACCTCCCAGCTTCCCTTATCAAAATAAACGGCTAGGGTGAGCAGTTTGAGCCAAGTGTTTAAGTTCATTATTCATATTAAGGGAATTAGTGCTTTTGTGTTTCATCAATGCCGAAAGTACTGAAAGATTCTCGAAATTCTAGAGGAGATCAAAATGTTTTTACACCCGCTGGGAAGGTTCACCAATAAGAGCTGAATTACTAAATAAGCGAAATTCGTAACGGAGTTTGGTTCTCACATAAAAAACGGGAGGTATAGGGTCTAAACCCCGGGTTGACACACCGCTCAGGGAGAGTGAAGAATAGGCCCCGTAGTATCACTCCTTACCTTTGTTAGCTGTGCTATTTTCTTGCTCATCTTCAGGTGCAGGTCTTGGGTATATTCCATGGCGATGCCGGACTGAAAGGACATACTGGATGCCGAGGATGAACTAAATTTCCCCTGACCGGCGGGGCAGTAATACTGCTGCCAACCCGACCCAGTCGCCATCTTCACTACGATGCTTCAGATGCTTCAGAAAGATAAGGGCTGTAATAAACTGGACGCTGCTATTGAGACGAGCAGCGAGCGGCGAGCGGCGGAGAGGACTGGGACGGTGCCGGATGTTTTTTGTTTTTTTTTTCTTGGCGAGACACAACAAAAATTAAGAAAAAAATGAAGCCTCTTTAGCACACAAACTGTTAAAAATCGGTTTCATATTGCTCAGTTGCCAATACTAGTACACCAAAGGGGTGAAAACTGTTCTTTAAGCCCCAGAAACGTTAGCTACTACCATCTTGTCCGTTCAAAAACGTGTCCGTTTTCAGCGGGTCCTGTCTGCTGTCACCTGGCGCTGATGTGGGTGCTGTTCCCGGGCAGCTGACTGGCTCCCGGTCGGTCACCTTGATAGCGAAATTTCTCAGCGGCAGCCGTCAAGAGTGTTTCCCCCTCGGTGCATTCCGGCTACGTTGACGGAGAGTGTGAAGAGATTGGAGGTATGTGTGCGAGTGAGGAGGACAGGCTCAGCGGCTGGTTGCTGCTCCTCTGTTGCCATGGATCACCTCAACAGTTTATGCTGCATTCACGTAGGATGGGAGCAGCGCTGCGTTCAGGGGCCGTCGGAAAAACCGCACTCGGCGACGACCGAGAGGGCACACGAAAGATCCAGCGACGTGGTGGACATGACGATCTTGGCGAGGCGAGATGTGACGTTAAAAGGGGTCGGTGCCGGTCGCAGTTGTATGGGAGGCATACACAAGACCTGACCCCGCGTTTCTTCAAAATAAAAGACTCTGGTACAAAGAGACAGAGTAAAATAAGTTCAGGTCAATCAGATGAACTCATTTAGCAGAAATTGGCACCTGTCATACTGTTCACACAGCAGTTCAATCTAATCCACCCTTCAACCCACCCTCCCTCCCCAAATCCGATCTCCTTGTCTTGACTTTTGACATTAACTTTTGTACAGGACCAGTACCTCACATCAGTGTGAACAGATCTCTTCGATGACCCCACATCTACAACAAGTCACTGGCACGACAGTACATCATCAGAGCTAATAAAATACCAGAGCAGGTATTCATTTCTCCAATGCTTTGCTGAGGTAACAGTAGTGCTGTGAACATCTGTCAGTTTTTCAAGCTGAGGACAAGAAGGGGGAGGAAGAAGAAGAAGAAATAAAAAATAGACTTTGCACGTATTAAACTTGAATCCTCCTGCCTCCAGGTCGTTGTTGCTATGGGCCTCCTTATCGACTTGGTCCACCACTGCTGAGAACTGACAGGGGTGATGTGAGCATGCTCAGTGGGAGCAGGACCACATGAATTCTGGCCTGCCTCTTCACACAGTCTTCACATCAAGCAGGACTCGGATACGTTTCTGATTAGGACCACTTACAAGTCAGCTCTCGTTTTCATCCGTCGTAAGTTGTCTTTGGTTATGATGATGAATGATGGTCCCCTTCTGATGAACGTCAGCGTCGAGACGAAGCACTTCACAGTGCTGTCATGTTGTGTTGGAAACACTGGGTGGTACATGCTTTAAAAATGAGCACCAACAGCGTATGTTTTTGCACCTAATAGTGCTGAGTGGTTTGGATATTCTCACCTGATAAGATGTTTTCACAATGTGACAGTCAAAGCTTATTTTCAATGCCTGGTAGACTGGCTATCTGTCAGGTGTATGTGTATGCTTGTACGTCAGCATTATTAAAATCAGAACTGCTTATGGCCGTGAGTTTTATCAATGGATGCTTGTATGCACTGACTCATGTGTTCATCTGTAATGATCTCCATTTCACTCATAAAACCTTGGGTTTTTGTTTTTTTTTTTGTCTTGGTCGTCCAAATCTATTTGCACAAAAGTCAAAATGACAGCCACAACCTTTTGCACACACCTCAGCTTAAAACATACGTGGAACAGGATGGATCTGCACCATATTATTTAGGGAGGATGTGCCAATTTCTGTAAATAAACACAACAACTTGACATTCTCAGGTTTGAGTCTGTGCCAGAATTCAGCAGTAGATGTTTCTGTTAAACATCTGCTCTGTTATCAGCAGTCAGTGTCCTCCCATGACGACATGATGTGAGCGTCCACCCTGATGCTGTTCTCCTTCAACTCGCATGACATTGAATGTTTTTCATGGTGATTAAAACCAGGTTCACCATCTGGGCTGTTAACTCTCTCCTGTTTGGAGATCATAAATCATGTCAACCGACTGTTATGCACATAAAAAGTTCGATTTTAGAGTTTTCAGCAGGGAAGTCTTTGGATAAAACCTCAAAATGAAATAAACCTGTAGCGGATCTCATCTTTTCTCTTCTTTTTCTTCTTGTTCTTACCTGCAGATATGAACACTAACTCCCAGTTGGGAGGTCATATGAAGTACACTGTTCTTCCGTGGAACATGAAGGCACCAAGCTGAATTGTAGTGACGTCATTCCACCTATCAAAGCCTTAACTGAAGTGAAATAAAAAATTTAAACTGACTGGAATGGCAGCTGCAGGCAGTACCTCGCATAGTCATAATCGCAAGGATGACGCAAACAGTACGATTTCTATTTATGCCTCCACATGCTGTGGGTGTTTACAGCATCTGTGTGTGTGTGTGTGTGTGTGCATGCATAGGAATGTAATTGAGGTGTGATCAGCCAACCAGTGCAGTGAAATTTAATTTTACAACATTTGATTCATCCTAATCACCAGATTGGAAGTGGATTTCAATGTCCATGTGATTAAAAGATTTGCAACTAAAAGAAAAAGATCGTTTCATCCCACAGCACTGATGATCTAATTTCATTCCCATGCATCGACATAGCAGCACATATGCAGTAGTGGACTATTATGTGAACGCAGGAAGTGTCAATAGTGACATCGTGGTCTGTGGCAGAATAAACTGAATCCATCACACATGTCCCTCACATGAGCCTACAACAAAACCTTAAACCTCACTGTGGAGGCAAATGCAGCAGACGTGTAGGAAATAAGCAACGTCTAAACTGAAAATGTGAATTAAAAAAGGTGGATGAAAACACATCTAGTAACTAAGGAACACAGCAAAATGTCAGTTTTGCATATTTTACAGCTTTCACTACTACCAATCTGTGATCACAGTGTGTGCCAAACTGGTATTTGTGTTGCTTCACATCTCCCAGACTCCTGCCAGCATTGATTCTAGATCCGCAACTCCAACTCACACTGAAGCCAAAACACGATACACATTCTCACTTTCCCATAGTTACGTCACTTTAAAAATGAGCGAAGAGCACACACATGCTGTTTTCACACACTCACACGGTTCATAATCGCTCGCGTTCACCGAAGCTTGAAGCCAATACGGCTGCATTAATTTCTGTCTTGTCTTTGTCTTGCCGTGGGTCAGTGACTCCTTAAAACCTTTGAGGACAGAAAACTTCTTGGTGCCACCACACATGGTCATAAACACAACCACATGCACAGGTTTGATGTGTCTAGTAATTGCAGAAAGCGATGTTAAGTATTCATAGAGTGCGTTTATTATCAGACTTAACAAGAAAGAGCCTCAAGGTCCATCAATAAAGGGATTAAGCTCCCAGGTGCTGAAATTATTCATTACAGCATACAAGGTTATCACATAGGCTCAGTTGTTGCTTTAAATGTGCACATACTCAGGGCTGGGGCCATCAATAAGCTTTGACAAATCTCCTCCATCTACGAGCATTTACCACCACAATCTACAAAGCCTCGGCTTATAAACAGCATAAAGCATTCAGGGACAAAGTGAGGCAATAGCTGATGACTGACAGGATGTTATCTGGTCAGCGTGATATATTGCTCTGAGCTATCATCTCGGAGAGAAAACTCGTTTCCTAATGTCTGTTTTTTTTTCTCTTGGACAGCAGCGAATTGTTCCAAATTTAATCTTGACTCCTGTTGGATGTATGGCCTTGAAATCTGGTGCAGACATTTATGAACCCAAGTGAAGACTGTCAAAGATTATTCCAGGATACATGTAAATACATCAGCTTATGATCAAGCTAGCATGTGAAGACCATTTCTTCCTGGTGGGACTGCTAACACTTTCAGTACAGAGAAATACACTCATTCACATCCTTGACAAGTGTTAAATGAGAGGGTTGATACCAGTCTCATGTTGAGGAATGTCTGTTGCTGACAACATGGAGCTTATGGACAGTCATGATCACAGTTTTGTTAGGTTTAAGCATGAAAAGTACCAAATATACTTAGGTTTAGTAAAAATATTGTAGTTTTCAAGAAAATAAGTACAATAATCAGGTGAGTTATTTATGTAAGCACGTAACTATCAGTAAGCAAAAGACGAAACCCATGTAGCAGTTCAGTGTGGAAGGATGGCTTGAATGGAAACACGAGTGTAGTGAACACAGCGTAGTGCAGCCACTTTTCACATTAAGTGCACAGCTGCTTTGTTTAGCTTAGCATAAAGAGTGGAAGCAACAGGAAAGAGGCAGCCTAGCTCTACCCAAACTTTAAAAATACGCTTTTACCAGCACCACACAAGGTCACATGCTGCACATGCCAATTACAACCCAGTTAGCACATTAGTATGCTAACAGCTAGCATAGCAAAGTAAGTGGCCTGTTCCTGGTTCACGAGTTTTATTTCCCAAAATGTTACAAAGATGCAACAGACAAATGATGATTTTGCTTGATATTTGTCTTCTCATGTATGGTAGTCAGGCTGCTAAAGTTCATCATTGATCTCTTGGCTTCCCTGACACAAATGCCAGACTTGGTAAACTACTGGACTGCAGATTTCCAGTTACTTCCAGCTGAGTTCCAGTTAGCATCACCCGCGCCAGTCTTTGTCAGCCCCTGGAGACAGCGTAGTGTACTTAACCAAACGAAGGTTGCTGAATTTAAGCCACTGTTGGGCCAAGATATTTTAACTACCTGGGCAATAATGAAAGATCACATTTGGCCACGTTAGCGATCAGAAGGCAGTATCACAAACGAAACATACTCTTATACCCAATAACACTCATGCCCATGGTTAAACTTCTGTTTCTGTCGGTATTTGTCGCTACACTGAGGCTATTATGGCTAGAACAACCACCATTTAGTGAGCTTATACCCTCTGAAGGCCACTTTCCTTTGGCATCATGTGTATGTCATTGAGGTGGACTGCCAGGGGACATTTATTCCTCTCTCCTCATCTCAGGAAATCAATAAAACTAAAATACTCTCAGAGGGAGCAGTATCCTTGGTTCTCTTTCTCTGTTTTTCAGCAAATTAGGTCATCTTGCACTGACAGGAACAGGGTATCATCGGCGTTATGTCCTTTCATTTATTAAACCCTGTCTGGGGACACAAAATCATATTACAGTAACTGACCGTGCACATCAAGATGGCAGAGTCCCGGCCACAACACCTGCAACAAAGACCACAGCGTGGTTTACTATCACTTGCTTAATATATGGTGTAGCTTTGTTCACCTGCATGAACTATTTGACTGATTTGAAATGACTTTATCACAAGCTTCCCCAAGTAATTCACAATTTTGAGACAAATAGAGGACCTGCAGGAGTGTTGTGTCCTTTTTGGCACTAAGTAGCCCCTAATCTGCAAGAAGTTTCAGGGAATGTTAGCAGGGGTATTGTAGTCAAGGTGAAGAGTGGGAAGATCACAATGTCAGAGGAACAGTAGACAGACGAAGATGAATGAAGAACAAACAGTACAAAAAATATAAGTTTTTATGCTTGAACTTTTGACCACAATAAACTGCTTTCACCTAATCAGGCACGTATTGGGACGCTGGTCTGACTGGTGCAAAATGTGAACTTGTTGGCACATCTGACACTTTCACTTTTGATCATCGCTTTGGAGTGTGTTAGTTAAGTTGTGTCTGTGACAAATCAAGAGAAGCTCGTGCTGATTTCAAACTCTGAGCTGCAGCTGAGAGAATTTAAATGCAGACTTTGATTTTCAGTATACCCAGAGAGTTACTGCCACGGCTGTGCATGTTGATGTTTTATTATCTTCGTGCTGACAGGTTGTGCTATGAAAAACTATACTTTGAACTGGAAAAGACGACTCACCCACTGATAGCACTCAGAATGTGTTGTTTTATGCACGTAGACATTTTTCATCTCACTTTTGTTAGCTTGCTAGCTGAACTTTATGTTACCGATAGCGACTAAAGTTAGCTGTGCCTTTTCACAGAAGGTGTTTATGATATTTTTTTAAAGCAGATGATTAAAAAGTGAATGCAACTATACTTCTAATTACACATGTGATGTTTCAAATTTTGCGCCCACATTTTTGGGGCATGTGTTGCTTCCCATGTTTTGCTATTGTGTAAGAACGTTACAATACTCTTTCTTTTGGATTTGACAGTGAACGAAGTTGAATTTCAGCCAGAATTAATGAAGCTCAAAAAGCAGAAACAGGCTCAAATCGTACAGTGTTGGCCCAGTTTGCTTCAGTGTATTAAAAGGTCCTGCCTGGTTGTGGTGAACTCAGACTGATGTTCTAACGTATTGTGACAGAACATCTAAGTCACGCTGCCCACCGCAGTTTAGATCGGCCTGATGGCTTCACATTTTCTGTCAGTTTTGGAGGCGAGTGTGATGGCAACGTTACAAGTGACCACAGTTTGTGATGATTTGTAAATGAGACACATCCTCATTTAAGTTGCTCTCGGTGAACGATAAAGATGGACGTTCTGGCTCGGCTTTAGATGAGCTTTTTTAATTGCCAACATGTCAGAGCAAAGCGAAGCTAATGAAGATGTATGTGTGTACGTGTGTGCGTGTTGGGAACTCTGCGTTTGTATTTGTGTCACACATAAAGGATGACTGTGACAAAAAAAAACAGAGGAGGTGCGCTTGTATTCTATGGTAAAATGAAAAAGCAGAGAGCTGTGGGAATATGGATTGCATCTGGTGCAACAAAATGATGGAGCGCTCTCTATTGTTTTCCATTGTGTGCTGGGGATTGATTCTGCACATGCACACACACGCACACACACTTGTTTGTTTGTCATCCATCTGCGTTTCTATTTTTAGCGAACACAAAATTGAGGTGCACATTCTGCTTCACTTCTCCAAGCTTAATAATTGGAATATTTTAGGCTTGAGCTTCATCTTGCAGAGGGAATACAGACTACCACAATCCAATTAGGTAAGCGCGGTGGCTCACCCCAAAAAAAAGTAATAAAGTTGACAGCATAATAACCACAACAATCTAATCTCTCTTTGCTCACTGAAATGCACAGCCTGCAGCGTTAACACTGGAGGGCAACGATCAAATTGAAACGTAATTGCATAACTCCACAGAAGGTTATTGGGTGAGCAAGTTTTACAGAGGAAACAGACTGTTGGATCAATTCAAAACGTATCAGTCAGATCACAGCTGCAGCTCCACTCAAAACCAATGCATACAAGACCAACACACCTCTGACACGTTATCCATGTGTGTGTGTGTGTGTGTGTGTGTGTGTGTGTGTGTGTGCATGTGTCTTTGAAACAGAGCAGTTACATACTCTGACTGTAGTTGAGAAATCAGTGTGATTAAACACGAGCAAATCAGAGAAATAAAAGTTAGTTTCTGATTGTTTGATGACAGTTACCTTCTACAGCACAAAAACATACACATTTTGCCATATTTTGTGTGAAGTCGGACATGTTCATCAGATAAGCTCTTTATACCTCCATGACAGACAGACCGAAGATACTGATACAACCTGGTTGCTATGGTTTTGGCCCATTCGACCTCACACCCTGCACACTGTTACTGGCTCACTGCCCAAAGACTGGAACACAGAAACATCCCCAACGCAGCAAAATAACCAAAACCAGAAGAAGAAGAAAACGCAGGTGCACACAGGGTCTCTGCACACAATCATATTTTGACATAAGTGTAATAAACGAGGAAACATATCTGCATGTTTGGTGGTGGTGCCTGCAGACTCAAATCATAGAAGAGAAGGACTATCGGTGGAGGTCTGCACCCTCTAAGTGTCCTTCTAGTCTAATTAATGTTAATGACTTTTACGCATATAATTTTCCCAGCAGATCTCTGGCCAAATAAATCTTTGTTAATTTTCTTTCTGTGTGGAACCATTGATGTCACATGCAGGAAAACAGGGAACAGAGGAAAGCAGCAGATCAGATGCCTCACATACACTATGTAGCCAAAAGTATTGGGACATCTCGCTATCACACCAACAGGGACTTTAATGACGTCTCATTGTAAACACACAGACAGCTTTGCAGCTCTAACAGCTTCCACTCTTCTGTGAAGGCTTTCCACAACATGTTGGAGTGTTTCTGTGGGAATTTGTGCCACAAAGTTGGAAGCATAGCATTGTCCAAAATGTCTTGGTGTGCTGAAGCATTAAGATTTCCCTTCACTGGAAGTCAGGGGCCGAGTCCAAACCCTGAGAAACAGGCCCATAAAGAGGTGTGTCTGGATACTTTTGTCTATACAGTGAACCTCTGCAACAAGGACATGCTGGAAGAAGCTACAGTTTTATATTCTCAGATCTGTAATTACTGCACTCCATGAGACACATTCGTCATGCTTAAGGATGCTGTGAACCTTAAAAAACCTAAAACCCTGATCAGTAGACTCTCAGTAAAGCTGATGTTAAGAGCTTCCAGTAGGGACCAGTATTAATCTATGCACTTTCCAAATTCAAATAGGCTGAATAATGTGCCAAAATGATTAATAACTTATAAACAAAAAGTACTTTTAAATAACTGGAGGAGAAAAGCGAGACCTCTGTTTGCTACCTGTTTTACGCTTCACCTTTTGTTCTCGCCTGCTCTTCAGCGGCGTCCCAGGAGGAACTTCGCTGACAGTTCCCTCGATAACAGAGGATGCCAAACAAGCATGCATATGTATGTCTGTTCTGTTTAGGCATTCGGCAGGTTATGTGCTTCTGTGTGTGCGTATGGAAATATATTCAACGGCACCGTGTCGCCGCCGTCGTCCCTCTGCTCCCCTGCCAGCTTATGGAAAACGCTGGAGAGCAAATCCACATTTCGTCTCTCTTCCTGTGCATTTGCACTGTTAAGTAAAGTGCAGAAGACTGTACCATTCATCCATTTTTCATAGCTTTAAGAGTGTCGCCTGCAGTGATTGAACATGCAACTGAAGAGTGGCCGACCTCAAGGGTTTTGGTTTTTTTTAACATTTATTTCTTTATGGAAAACTTGAAGGTTTCATGATACACAAGAAAGTTTGAGTCTTATATTATTCTTATTTTAATTTCTGCTTCCTGTCAATTCTGCTGTCCAAAACTGAAGTTATTGGTCGTTATTTATAGTCAAAACAGATGGAGATTATCTGCATTGTAGGCAAATTTCCATTGAAACATTATGGACAAATGGCACATATTTTTATGACTCTATTGTCAACTTGTGTGCTGGTTTGGACCCATATGGATGGTGGGAAAAGGCAGACTTGCAGGACTGCTGCCAAAAACAAAAAGCAGGAGAGAAACCGGAAGCCAAATGCTGCCTTACTACCAAACATCCTTCAAATCCACGAAAGAGAAAAACTTTAGGTTGAGCCAAGTCTGTCAAACTTGCTGTAAAGAAGAATAATTTACATTAGTCCTTCTCTTAGCTTGAACAGTCAAATCCTGTGAACCTCTTCAGGTTGACTCTGAAGACGTCTTGACACAACTGGGACAAGAGACCATAAAAGTGATGGATAACATTTGATTGAGATGAACAACCAGGCTTTGAATGAAAGCTTTCTATTCCCGAAAAACCTGCATCAAGTAATTTGCGTTATGCTGAAAAATGCATTTGGATATATTTAATGCAGAGAATTCAGCTACCGTGACAGGAAGTTCGCTTAGGAAATGTGAAATGGCGTCATGGGTGACGTGGTTGACGAGGCTGAGGATCAGTACAGGACACAAGTCTTGTCCACATATGGAAGATTGGGGTTCAGAGTGGAAAAATCCACCAAACCCCAATTTCATAACTGCAGAATCTTTAATCAAATTTTAAAAATTAAAAGTTTTTTCCCTCCCCCCACACGGCCAACCTGTCATTTCCAATTAGTGCCTGAAAAAGCCGCAGTAGTTTAAAGTTTTACTAAAGCGTGTTGTCAGACTGAGTAAAGTTCTGCTGGGAGGGTGGATGTCTGTGGATAACTTTGTCTCCGTCTTTAAAAACAAAGCAAACATTGTGCTGCTCCTCCTGACGCCGTGCCGCACAGATCCGAGCCCAGCAGCCGTGGACGCGGACCTGCTGGACCTGCAGGACCTGCCGCAGGCTGGAGGTGACTCACATCCAGTGGGTGAGGAAGAGAAAAGCAGCCATTAAACTGGTCCTCACACAGTGACGCATTGTGCGACTCAGAAATTCAAATCCAAGATGCACAATGACTTTTATCAGCTTTTGTTCTCGGGCTGCAGCCGGCGAGTCCTGCTAATGCAGCAGCACCAAGGAGTCGGGTCCGTGTGGTTTTTCTCCCCCCTTTTCAAAACTGACATGCAACAACTCGCATCAGAAAAGCCAAACTTTCAGCGACCTCGACGAGCAGTCAGAGGGGAGGAAGACCGTTTAATATGCTCAGTACTTCGGTGTGTTATATTGATTTTAAATATCAAATGCTGCCGCTGTGTTATTCCCTGATGTTAGGAAACATTTCTGTGCTGTACGACAGTGAGATGCTTTGTGTTATGACGAACAAATGCCGTCATTAAATATGATGGCTGATGTGTTTTGTGATTCTTTCCGTTGAGGGATACTGATGGCTCAACGTCATGGGAAACACTGTTATTGACTTAACCAGTGAGAGTTAGAAGAGAAGACCGAGACCACTCATGTTCGGTCGGTAAATACGAAGCTATTGGCTAGCAGCTGCTTAGTGTAGCTTAGCATAAACAGTTAGCCTGTTAGTTAACTGTTCACGGGTGTTGTTTTTGTGCTATTTAAGCAAATGAGATGCAATGTTAATGAAGTATTTAATTAGAGGTGCTGGTAGGTGGATTTTGTTACCTTCATTACAGCCAGACGAGCAGTTTCCCCCTCCTTGTTTCCAGTCTTTATGCTAAGCTAACTGTCTCTGCACAGTAGCTTCATATTCACAGTGCAGGCAGGAGATTGGAGGGTTTTTCTCTGCAATAAATCAAAAAAACATGTTTTTTTGGTTTGTTTTTCTCAAAATGTAAAAGTATTTTATGACAGAAGAGCAAACAGTCATTAACAGAATAGAGTCAGTCAGTAAACTGGCTCTGTTAAAGCTGTTACAGCACAGGACATGTAACGAAGGTTTTGTCTAATTTGATACCTTTTTGTTATCTATACAACTTTGTTTGCATATAGCTGACAATATATTCATGTGTTCACTTACAGAGTGGCTTTTTAAAGCCTCTCGTTCCCCTCATCAGATGCTGCAGCAGACTCCCATCAGCAGCTCCTTCAGCCTCCTGAAACTCAGAAAGCCAAGAATGACCCTTCATGTCATTGTTTAGGGATGTTTACGTGTAGCTTGTCAGCATTCAGAGTCGGATAGTCGTGAAGCCAGCTAGACCGATGCTCTCTGCAAAAATCCAAATATTTCTCCCTTCCTTCTGTCCTCCCTGTGTCTTTGGCAGATGGATTTTCATTCAATAGCACAATTATCAAGTGACTGTGTGGACGTGGGCTGCTGATGTAAGTGCTGTGCTATTAATGAGTGTGACATGCTGGCCTGACTGGGCACTCTGTGTGTGTGTGTGTGTGTGTGTGTGTGCCAGCTCACTCCATTATTACATCAAAAGGAAGGTAATCTGAATATTCATCACATCATTAGCCCAGGAACTGATTGCTAGTTGTTACATTCACGCAGATGGTTTGAATGTCCGGTCAGTGGGCCTTCGCTGCAGACCCTGACGCTGTCGTTTGCTCTCTGGTCTTAATTCAGGAAGCTGCTGTCCAGGTTCAAAACACAGAGCGGTTTTATTCTCCTTTCGTTTCTTTTGGCTTATTGTGGCTGCTTTTAGCTTTGGAGAGGGAGAACAAAATGACTGACATAAGATCAGGACTAAACTTAGCTCACAGGACGCACACGTCACAACTGGATTGAAAAGAAACAAAAGGAGGAGGAGGTATAGGTAACCTCTCAGTTAAGAGGAAGTGATTGCACCTGAGGGGGGCGTGTCCTTCTCAGGCGGGGGAGGGTTTGTGCTGTCCTACCTGCCTCAAGTGACATCGTGTGACCTCTTGATGGGGACTTCCGACACCAACCGAGTAGTTTCTGTGTCCAAACCAAACGGTCCAAAAGTCATTTATTTTGAAAGTTTAAGCGGATGTTGCATATTTAGGTGAAAAACAGAAGTCAGGTGAGGAAGTTTAGGGGCCACTGACTGAGCTGCTGTGTGTGCCGAGTCAAATCGGTCTAAGAAGTTCTGTTTGTAATGTCGCTTTGTTGGAATGTTGGACAAAAATAGTGAAGAACCTTAGCATTCAGGTATCATGTTATTATATAGAATATTATTATATCGTATTGTTGGTTCACACAAAACAATAAAAGAGCCGTAGCATTGACTTCTCCTCAGCCTCAGCTGTCAGTGGGTGTCATGATGTAACTCTGGACGCTTTATTTTACAAGTCATGCTATGTTAAGCATCGCTAAATTAAATTGCATGTGTAAGTACATGCATTTTAATTTACTGATGCACTTGTACTTAAATGCATACGTACATAATGGTCATCAGGGTTCATAATCCGTTTTTCTGAGAGCGCTGCAGTTTACCTCAGACAATAACAACAGTTATGTAATGAATAAGCCCTGAAATGGATCGTAATCTGGACTCCACATGTTTATGACTGTAAAAAACACATGATTGAACTGTTATTTTAACCATAAATGTGAAGATTTTTAGAACAATATTTCAAAGTGCTTCACAGTGAATCCTCATTGGTTCCATGCATCCGTCCGTCACTGGTCATCCTGTGCAGGCTGCAGGGGGCGCTGGAGCCACAGCGTTTCACTCTCAAATCACATCGTTTTGTAAGAGGACTTTACTTTCATGCAGCAGAGCATTTGTGAGGTCACACACTGATGTTGGACCAAAAGGCCTGGCTCACAATCTCCGTTCCAGTTCATCCCAAAGGTGTTGGATGGGGTTGAGGTCAGGACTCTGTGTGGGCCAGTCAAGTTCTTCCACACCAAACTCATCCAACCATGTCTTTATGGAGCTTTGCTTTGTGCACTGGGGCACAGTCATGCTGGAATAGAAAAGGGCCTTCAACAAACTGTTGCCACAAAGTTGGAAGCATAGCATTGTCCAAAATGTCTTGGTATGCTGAAGCATTAAGATTTCCCTTCACTGGAAGTCAGGGGCCGAGCCCAAACCCTGAGGAACAGGCCCATAAAGAGGTGTGTCTGGATACTTTTGTCTATATAGTGTGTGCTGTACATTGAAAAATCCATCAGGTTGTTTACAAGAAAGTCTAAGACTTTTTGCCAGTAAGAGAATTAAAAAAAAAAAACAGGAGGTAAAAAAGAAAAAATCCTAAATACAAGAACAACCCTGAAGTGTGTCTTGCTTCTGTTCAATAAAAGATGAGCTCAAGAGAAAAAACTCTTCTTCCTTCCTTCAGGGTTATTGCAGCTCAGCAGATTTGCTCTTCACACACACACACACACACACACACCAATCAGAATTTTCAGGAATGCAGATGCAGACGTTGTGTCTTCTCCTTGTGTTCAATGTGCTGCTGCTGAATGAAAGTTGCTCACTGGACTTTTTGCTTAAATGGAGTTTAATCCGAGTCCTCTGATGTACCGCAGGTGTACACTAAAGGACGGGAGGAGACGGATGATAAAGCAGGAAAGTGGAGGTGTGAGGGGGAAAAGATGCAGGGATTGGAATAAGTGTGGCAGTGGGATCGGCGTCATACCAACAACATCCACACCCCGAGGACAAATCAGCTCCTAAGAATGAAATGGGACCTCAATCATAGAAAAGTTGATGCGAATCATACAAATTAAACACGTGGTTTGCAGAAATGTCGAGTGCCTACGTTTTATTATCTGCTGCAGGACTCACATTCATGCTGCAGACCAAAGGGTGCTCTGCTGGACTGGGATCAGACTCTGGAGTCCGTTCAGGTCGTCGTCATGTTCTCGTGAGGAGATGGTCTGAACCCCTGACCTGAGGCAGGACGGATTCATGTTCATTACTCCAAACTCTGATGCTAGCAGGAGCAGACCAGGTTTGTCCGGTCTCGTGCCTGAACCTGTACCCGCTCGGCTGACACGGAGCCTGATGTGGTCGACTGCTGCTGCGGCCCCTCCAGGCCTCGATGTGTTGGGATGCCTGCTCAGCACACGCCTGTTTGAGGTTCTCACTCTCACCTTGTTCATTAACCAGAACTGCTGCCCACCGGATGTGTTTGGTTTGGGGTTTTTAAAAACCTTTTCTCTGCAAACTCCACCGGTTTGTGCTTGAAAATCCCAGGAGATCAGCGGTTCAACACTCACTAGACGTTCTTCAGATCATTTGTGCCTCAGTCTAATGTTTCCCTGAACAGCAGCTGCCCCTCTTCATCATGTCTGCATGCTTTCATGCAGTTGCTGCCACACGATTGGCTACTTAGATAATTGCTCTAACGAGCTGGTTCAGGTGAGCCCAGTAAAGTGTTTCCCATTATAGTAAAGTATGCTTCAACGTTGTGCTCTTTCTCCTCCTCTGCCATCATGGAGGATCTTCCAGTCACCAAAATACCCCTGCAGGAGACAAGGACACGAGGAGACAAGGAGGCTCCTGGAGGAGCTTACGATGCTGTGAGGTTCTGATGGGTTCTGTGGACATGAGGAGCAGTCAGGACCAGGACTCAGCTCAAGCTTGTGCTGCTTCGTCCCACCACACCTGCATACGCACCCCTTTGTGCCACCTGGCGGCTCTACAGATGACAAGTCGCTCGTCATCTCTTTGGCTCATTAGAGGAAAGAAATAAGAGGGCGAGAGCGAGTCCCCCTGAGGCTACTGTGCTGCTCAGCTGACTCACAGCTTTGTCATATTAACAGCTATTGACACTGATGTCTGGATTAATGACATGTTTCCTCCAAACATTATGCCGCCAATTAAACAAATCTGAGACACTGAATCAACTTGTCATTTTGATACAAGAGAGCAAACGAGATTTATTCAGCAGGCACACAAAACCCCTGCGAGCAGATCGTGAACGGGTTCAGCAGCAGCTGGAGACGAAGGCGTCGACGCTTCTTTCATTTTCACTCATGCTGTTGATATTTCTGAGCCAAGCAAACTTTTACAGAAACCACATTAAGACAAAAGCCACATTTTCAGTGGTTCATCAGTGGTTCGCCGGCTAAATCTGCTGTCCTGTCCTTCGTCCTTGTCACAGTTTTGGTCCGTTTCTTCCACCTCCACGTGTCAGGTCTTCCATTGTGAAGATTTTCTCTGCTTTCTCCGTCTGCTGGGTGGAGGAGCTCCACTTCACCACATTTCCTTCTGTTTCCTGTCTATAAGGCATATTTTAACCTGCTAACTTCTGTAGTATTTCCTGTACACCACTTTCCACAGCAGTTTATTTTGTGGCATTTCTAGAGCATGCGAGTGAGCAAAGAAGACACTTTTTTTCCAGAAATTGGCGGATGTTTGATGTATTTTGATTTCCTTCCTAATACTGCATGTCCAAACGACCTCACGTTATTACTGGTATTCAAAGCTTTGTCTGTCCAGGAGCGCCGACCCTCAGAGACTGTTTGGCGCCACCTCTCCCAGTGTCTCTCACAGGTCCTGACTGGGGACAAACCACCTTCGTCCTGAAGCGATGGGACGCTAAGCTGTCCCGACATCTCTGGGTGCTCAGACATCAGGCTCAGGTGTTGCCTGAGGCTGAGGTTTGTACACAAGTCAAAGAACAAAAATTCAAACTAACCTTTGACAGTTTGGAAGAGGCTGATGGAAGCTGTCGCTGAACAGGGAGGTCATAAAAGGAATTCATCAAATTAAAAGTATAATAAAACACCTGCTGTCCTGTGCTGTTGCTGTTGTGGTCCTGCAGCGCCCTCTGGTGGTGCTCAGGAGCACATTTGTACTACACTCAGTCCAAGCCTTGAACTGAAAAGCCTTAAAGTCTGCTGTGGGGACAGTGTTTGAGTTGACTGGGTCTCAGGGTGAACTCGGCAGACTCACAGGATTGTCTTCGTCTTCGTGGAACTGAGCAGAGGTGATAACAACTTGTGCTCAATTATCTTCTTCTTTTTTCTGCTGCCCTGCTCATGTCCCACAGCAGCAGTTCAGCCAGATAAGGAAAATGTTCACAGTGTTTGGTTGGACAGATAAGAAGCCCAGAATGAGACTGAACAGTGTGGCCTTTATTATATCTGAACATTTCAATGTGTTCTGTGCTTTTCATTACTCAAACCTCTTTCATTATTAATAGTTTATTTTTATGTTGGTCTGCATTCTTGTTTGGCTCTTTGGTGTTTAGCAGCATTAAAAGTGTCTGAGCTGAGACCTTGAATGAGTTTAATGAAAGTCATGTGACCTGACTGGGGGAGTTATTGATCTAAAGCTTCGAAAGGAAGCAGAATGGTGTCTTTAAGTTGTGTTGACTGAAATCCACCCGCCAGCTTTTCCCCAGTCGTTTCCACCGTTTGTTATTATTGTTTTCTCAAACCACCGGGGCTTCGCTGGCCTTCAAAGAGAAAACTAAAACATGATCTGGACAGCATTAAAATCTCCAAATACTCGGTTGCACACTCTTTGGCAACAACAACAGCCTCCACCTGGAAGCTTTTCTGCTGGTGCTTTCTCCCACTCTGAAATGCATTTCATTCCTTTTCCCAGTGAAAGACTCCAGTGGGCTCAGGACTCAGATCAGGCGTGTATGGCAGTGTGTGGTACAGGCCGAGGCCGTCGCGGTGCTGCAGGTCAGCCTTCAGCTCAGATGTCCACGACGAACCTGCGGCAGCCTTTAACAACGTCTAACAAACGTGTTAGCAGCGTTGTGCTTGGCTGGAGCAGGATGTTGTGGTCTGCGCTTCTGTGTTTAGGGGAGAAAAGCACTTCTGAAGCTCTAAGCTGTGGAAAAAAACGTGGTTTTTAACCGTTAAAGCCATCACTCATTGGTTAACTGAGGTCATGTGACAGGTGAGTCTAATGTGGCGTCTGCAGACCAAAGCTGCTTCACGACACACTTTTGTTTCAGTTACTGCATCTGAACTGAAACTCTCGCTGACTGTAACTCACATTTAGACTGAATTAAATAAGAACAAGAACGAATCAAACACAGCAAATTGCATTTTTTAAAAAACAAAGATAGCTCATAAATGAATTCAAATTTTAAAGCTTAATTTAGCTTACGCTAACCCTCACACTGACTGAAAGCCACGTGGACACCAAAGCAAAACACCTCGGCTGCAGCGCTGACACAAACTCTGCCGGCGTTCACGGAAAATTCACGTTTTTTCTTTTAAAGGTAACAAGACTGCAAATCCATAATTTTAAAGTGGGAATATAATGAATGTTCTCACTCTAAGGATGAAAGTCAGATTCAAACGGCAGCACACAAATCCAAAACCACCACTTATTAAAAGATTTTTTTTATTCACAATAGAAGTGTAACAAATATAGTTTATTAAAAAGTCTGCTGCTTATTAATAACATTTGAATCCATAAACTCAGAAGATTTTTATATAAATGTAGAGCGGCCGATCTGCCGGAATGGAATATTTACATTTTTGTCAATAATAATAATAACACAATAAAACAGATTTCCCCACAAAATTAAAATATTGCATATAAATGCAAAAGTAAGTATGTGCAATGGAATGATTATCAGCAATATTTTGTACAGATACATTTCTGAGGTTGGTTTCACGCATTTAAACCTTTAAAGGGCAACGCCAACCATTTTAAAAATTCAGGTTACTTGAGTCCCGGGCAGGTCAGTCACATTTGGAGATCGTCCACCACTTGTGGAGGAAAGTGGTGAAGTGTCAGTGTGATATAAATTAGAAGTTTCTTTTGGGAAAAGGGGTGGATTTTCACAAGGACTCACAAAAAAAAATGTTTTTAAAAAAAGCTGGCATTGCCCTTTAATATTCACCAATAGCAAGGCATTGGAACGCAACAGATCATCAACACAATATTCAAAAAAAATCACTAAAAACCATTTTCTTTGGAAAAAAAAAAAAAGAAGAAGCTGCAGTTGGAAATGCATCTGCATGATGTCCCACTTTGTGAAGCTAAAGCATGAAAAACCAAAATACATTCTGCCTTTCCTTCCTGTCCGGTGGCAAAACGACCAGATCAGCGTCACCTACAGACATCAATCCAAGTGCAGGGCCTCACGTCGCTCATGTTGTTTTCCAGCTTTGTCGAAACATTCATGAGCCCTTTAATTCAAGTTTGATGGTTCTGAGCCTCTGCGGTTCCAAAATGCAGGGTTGCACACAGTTAATTTAACATACTGACGATTACCAAAATACATTAAAAATCATATTTCACACTGTCGAATTGCACTAAGAATCTTAACATGGGGGACGGAAACTGTGATCCAGGAAACCATGTCAATTCAAATTTCCATTGATACATTTTTTGAAAAATGGCTACCAATTCACATCATCATATCTGGAGGAAAAAATACCAAATACAACCCACACCACTACAAAAACCTCCGTAAGAACACAGGTTTGATCTGTCACCAGACAAATATAGTTAGAATTCATAAAGATCAACTTCAATCAAATCCAGACAGTGTCAGTGCCTTAATGTTACAGTGTAGCCTAAAACAGATGTTTTTAAAATGAAGTTCTGAATGGAGTTTTCAAACCTTTAGTTACACTTCCACCAGCGGCTGATTTCAATTAAAATACACTCAGTGACCACTGAAACAGCACTAACTGTTGCAGCATAACATTTTAAATGATCTTATGATGTTCAACAAAGGATTAACTGAATAAAACTGCCTGAATTACACTAACACAGGACAAGCTGAGAACCTCAGCTTAACCAACACCAAGTCATGACTGCTGTTTTTTTTTTAAATTCGGAGGATTAACTTCAATTACAGGGCAAAATTTGAACACTGAAGAATCTCTACATGGACACTGGGCTACATTATAACAAAACTCATTTTCACGGTGAAGCATCAGAAAGAGAAGCTCTGGCTTTGTGCGTCTTTGTATTCAAACAGCTTCACGTGTCCGATGAACACGCAGAACAAACTGTTTTTCCTACATCAACTGCATCTAACAGCCATCAGAAGCACCAACGGGCCCATCAGTCCCTCTTTTCTCTGCCTGCACGCCGCTTCATCTTTTTTTGTGCTTTCCAAGATAAAAGAAAAACAAAACAAAAGCATAGAGAAGTGAACACAATAAGACAATAATGCATATAAAATATTCTTCACTTCACATTGGATGGTACATTCATACAGTTCCTTTCCTCCTATAAGGTTGGTTGACTCCCAGGTGCTAACTTTGCACTCTTTCTGCCATTAAAGCACATTTTTCTGCCATCGCTAACATCACCTAAAAGGTTCTTTGTGTAGCATTTTTTCCAACACCTGTAATTCAGTGATGATGTTATTTGTGGTTCAACTGACTTTGAAAAATGCAGGAACGTGAAGGACCTTTAAACAGATCAGTTCAGGATGTCGGTCTTTGGTAGATAAATATGCGAACACAAAAAGAGTCGTGCAGCTCCATGTTTAGGTTCCAGTTATGAACCTATGGGCCCACAGCGCCACCTGGGGGTCAGCTCGCAAACCCTCCAAGTCCCAAGTTGACCACTACAGAATAAATTAACACAATCAGCAGCAAAATCAACCACTACAACACAACTTCACATGGATAACGAACGCCTCTAAACCAACTAATCAAACCAAACACAGATTAAACACGAGGACGCTGTCGTCTGTACAGTGATAGAAGGAGCGTGGAGGGGTTTCTCACAGCACGAGGATTTGAACCCACCGACTGATTTGTCTGTTGGTCATTACATAAGGGCGCCTCTTTATTTTATTCATTTGTTTCTGAAAAATAATTCAAATTAGGGAATTTATCAGCATTCACTTTCAGTAATTAAAACTGGGTGAAAATCGGCTAATGGAAGAACATCATCTAGATTTCTGTAATTGTGACTTTGTAATTTAACCTTTTTTATTTTTAACATTCTCATAAGGTCTGTGAAGCAACGTCAGCATCTGTTTTGCCCTTTTTCTGCACTGATCTCTTCTGCTTCGGCAAATCTGGAGGTTTGATGAGCTCTGAAAAGCAAAATCTTGCAGCAAATTAAACATTTGTGGGGACGCTGAATCTACGTGTGGATTTTTTTGAAAAAGAAAATTATTAAAAAAGCAAAAAGCATGAGAGCATCCGGCATCCTGCCCACAGATGCTTCCTTTACAGTCGGAGCCTCTGTGGTTCCTCCATCGGACGTCTTTACCGCCTGAGAAGAGTCAGTTCTGCAGACGGTAAAGACGCTGTTGCTCCCTGAACTTTCTAATGACGTCTTCCACATCTCCCAGAGACACCTGATGTCTGTCTGAAGCTCGTTAGTGGGAACAGGAGCACTGGAGACCTGAACGGGGCAGAGCTGAGTCACATTGAACAAAGCAAAAGTTTGACTCAAGAGGTTTTTCCTTCCTGCACGAGCTGAGGATTCACAACAACACGTGAAATGATTACATCCACAGTTTGGAGTTTTTCACCCAGAATAATTCGTATATGAATGACTGTTACATGACACGCAGCCTCTGAGCCCAGCGGTCGTGTAGACTGTAATTGGAATGTCTGACCACTAGATGTCAGTGTAGCCTTGGAAATAACAGGCGACTGGTACCTGACGGCTGCCTAGACTGAACACTATCAGCATATCAGGACATTTTTAAATCATTTCTGTGCTCCACAAAGAGTCCCAGTTTTCACCAGCTGCTGGGCTACTTTCAAGCCAAAGTTTCTTTAAAATGGAACTAAAAAAAGCAGGAATTATCCGTCTAATCGGTGTTTAATTTTGGTATAATCCTCATCAGACAGGAGAAGACTGTTTAAACTCTACTCCTTTGTGTCTGCGTGAGCTGCGTTTCCCTCCGACTCCTTTTCAACAGTGAAGGCACTAGGATTGAAGACTAAACTGGATTTCATCTGCTTACACTTCTGAGTGGCGTCAGGAGAAATCTTCACCATGAAACCCGACTGAACAACGTGAGAACAACGCTGAACATAATATACAACAACAATAACAGCAACCCAATCGCACGCCGCAGCCCGATGGAGGAGGAAGGGAACAAAAGTCAGAATGGTAAAGCTGTATAGAATCAGTATGGCTTCTTGTGTGTGTGTGTGTGTGTGTGTGTGTGTGTGAAGGTGAAACAGCAAAGTCGAGTGTCAGCGTCTCCTCATGGAGGAGAGAAGATCCTACAGCCGACCCTACGCAGGAACTGGAGGACGGAGACGAGGAGAAGCGACTCAAAGCGACGACAAAGAGGGTTTGACTGGAGCACAGGTTTGCTGATGAGTACGATCCATCAGCATCAGCATCAGCATCAGCATCCTCTTTAGTGGAGCTAAAAATTCTGGTCTTACACACACCAGATGTTCAGATTTAAGGAAACTCACATGTGCAGAAGGTGGAAGAAGGAAATAAGATTCAGTGTCTTCATTACAAAGATCATAACGCCAGAAAACATAAATAAAAAACTTTGCTCGCTCCATTTGCCTTTTTCCAGAGCGTCTCACAGCCTAACTCACCTCCACGCTCCATTACAGCTGCATCTGATTTTACTTTAGTCTGCAACAGCTTCATTTGCTCTCAAGACCCTGTGATCACTGACAGGGAGCTTTTTTCTGCTTAGCAACCAATAAAATACTGAGGGGAAAAACTGCAAACTTATTTCTCAAAGCAAAACCTGGATCGGTCAAACCCCAGAAAGACAGAAAGAAAGCCAGAAAAGATAAAGATTAAGTCAGAAGGAGAGGAAGAGGGACAGCCTCGTGTAAACGTCGTGGGGGGGAGGTGATAACTGGCAGGTAGAGAGTTGGCGTGGACGGTCGTCCTGCGTCACACCGAACTCAGAGGGAGGAAGCAGTCAGCCGGCTCGGGTCGTGCTGCGTCTCTCCTCTGACCCCACAGAGACGACCACGTTCGTATGAAAGCAAATGTTTGTCTGCAGAGGACGCAGACGTCGGGTGGCGTTGGTGGAGTCAGCACTGGCGCAGGGAAACCGGTTTCTGTCCAGACACTGAAGCGGCACGGCAGAAGGAAAAGACGACGCGTGAAGTGAACGAAGCGTCCTTCAGCTCACCGAGTCCGCCTCGTAAGATCCACAGACTCGGCTGCCCAAAGCTCACATCCATAATGTCCACATGAGGGAGACGACTGGTTCAGGTTTGTCAGTGTTCTCCTTCACGAAACAAAACAACAAACAAAAAACAAAAAACTGCAGCTACGAACAACAAAATCACTGACGAGTAACGTGGTCGGACTGCACCTCGGAATGACAACTCGCTCGATGTAATGACACCCTCAGAGTGTTTCATGATGCGAGAATCTAAAAAACGTACAAACCTTCTCTCGTGATATCACTGCATTCTTTCGGAGAGCATTTCTGGTATCTGGCAGTAAATGTGTCGGATCAGCTCACCGACTGAACTCAGCCAGAGCTGAACGAAACAAAGAGCAAAAAAACACAAAAACAAAAACAAAACTGGATTCTACGCCGAGAATTGGGCGCCGACAGGCTCGAATTCTCGCTTGATGCCGTTAAAAATAAAAATTCGATCAAGAGGCGTCTGTAACCACTGGGACTGACTCCGATTGGCTACACTGGTTTCAGACAGACAGCGGGAGGCTCAGGTACACAGGATCAGAGGTTCTCGCACTTGTTTTGGGTGTCAGCGCAGGATGGTCCACTACTCCACTTCGTTGGGTCTGTCGGTTTTGTCCTTCCTGATGATGGGCAGAGGGTGAGCCTCGGTGTTGAAGACCCAGTGGTCGAACAGGAGGTGGTCGTCGTCAGAGAAGAGCAGGTACAGGTACCTGAAGGAGACACAGAGGGACAAGCTTTATTATCATTAAACGCCACCTGCAGTGGTGGTGCATCAGCTGCTTTTACAGATGGAAACATAAACACGAGGACTCTTTGCACAAGCAGCCCTCCAACACAGCATTTTCATGAGCTTCAGTTTTGCTTTGCTGGTCAGTGTGAGCCACCGTACACAGCAGATCAGTCAGAGATTCGACCGTGTTGTGCTCCTCTGTGGAGCCTCAAACGACTTCAAGACTTCCCCTTTAAACATCTAACCAAACAAGTCCCTAAACGCTTTCCAACCAGAAGATTCATTCATTATTTCCTGGAGTATCCATTTCTCCATCTGTTCGCGTGCTTTGAGACCTGTTGGTGAGTGTCGCTCAGAGTCTGTTAAGGTGTCGCCACACCTGCTGCTTCTGTTCCCGCCTCGGCATGACGCAGCTTCACGCACACCATGTGAACCTGAACAGCAGGAGACGCCCACGACTTGCTGAGCTGCACCGAATGTTGCCCTTAAAGCATTAACACAAGGCCTCGGCGATGCCAGTATGGAGTGTAGAGAACCGAGCTAACGCGAGAGGCAGCTGAAGTCTGTGGATCTGCGACTTTTGATGTTTTCCTGCAGCAGAGAATTTGTCAGGAAAAACACTTTCAGTGAACACCCTTCAGCTCCCGTCTTCATTGCCTCAGAAACATGACTCATTTTGGGATCTGCACTGTTTGCCGTGGAGAGTTTTAGAAATTATTTTGACTTGTCTTCAGCTTTTGCAATTTCCATCAGCAGTCCTGCCAAAAACAACGACAAACAACAACAAAACGAAACCGACGTGAAGGCTGGGCGCAGCTCGGCTCAGACCGGGTTTTATGAAACCTGAAGTGATGAAACGCTGTGGTTTACTGGCATCAGAAATTATGAAAAAACAACCTGCCGAAACAAAGAAGTGGTGAGAATGAGGAGAAATTTAAAAAACAAAAATGTGTCAGTGGACTAAAACTAAGGATTCAGAGGAGCTGGTTGTCCTCGGCGTCCACAGCGAGTCCCCGTCCTGCTCTGCCTGCCAACAAACCAGGAGGGAGCGGCGAGTGAGCGAAGGCAGGCAGCAGTGTGAAGGATGGCCGCGTCCTTGGCAGCAGCGGGGAGACGAGTCCTGGAAGTGGCTCACACGAAGCCAAGATCCCCGACCAACATTAGGAGGATTGGACTTATGGGTCTGCTGCTAAATGGGATTGATATTTTCTGTGTCCACCGAGGTCCGTCTCTCAGATCATGAGGTGATGCGGCCTGACTGATGAGGTAATTATTGTGTTCCTGTCCGGGCTGGTGGTCGATTATGCTCATATTTTTTCCTCCAGTTTCCTGGGGGAGGCTAATGAGACGTTTTCTTTTTTGCGCTATTTCTCCCGGAGACATTTTATCACGCCTGTGAAAATATTCAGATCTCATTTGGACTCTGATCAACAGAAAAAAAAAGACTTTTATGTGCGCATCCCGACCTGGAGGACCTTCAAACACATCCAGACATTTTGCTTTGTGCATGTGTGTGTGTGTGTGTGTGTGTGTGTGTGTGGTTTAATCAGGAGTAGAGGTGATGCTTGTTAAAATTTACTGCCAATAAAAAAAGTGGGATTGGATGGCACCTCGTCCCCATCAGCCTCCGTTAGGCTAACCTTGACTTCCTGTCAACAGCTGTCTGGTGTGGAGGGAAAAAAAAGAAGAAAATGACAGAAGAAGAAGAAGAAGAAGTAGAGGAGAGGAGGAAGTGAGCGGGGGAGGGACAGAGGAGGAGGAGGAGGAGGAGGCCATAGATTTTGATGGGAGTAAAGCAAACAGAGAGGATTGTGGAGGAAGAGCAGGAGAAAGAAGAAGCTTTGCTGGGAAGGTCGACTAACATCCATATTAATGTGACAATAGTTTATTTTAATAACTGACTAACTGTTTTCAAAGAGCAGAAAATCATCGGCTACACATTCTGTTCTGGTTCCAAACACGAATATCTGCTGGTTTTCTTTGTCGGCTATAAAAATAAATTGAATATTTTTGGGGTTGTGGACTTGTGGTTGCACAGAAGACGTCACCTTCTGCTCTGATGAATGAGAAAACATGAACTGATTAGTGCAGCAGACGACTGACACGTTAATTGATAACAAAAACAATCATTTGATACAGAGCCAAAGACATTTTAAAATGAACAAAACGATTCTTTTAACCCTGATGTGTGCAGTCTGTCTGTTCTTCTTGTGAGATTTTCTGCATGTCCCTGTCTTACATGGGACATGTTCACTTACATTTTACAGTGAACTTAATACCTTCTTGTAAAGATCTGATTTTTATTACATGAGCTTAAAATGTTGCTAAATGCTAACACAGAACCTAAACACGCTCGTTAAGCTGCAGCTGAGGTTTAAACAGACGGTCCGCTGGCCGCCAGACGTCGCACTGCGGGGCTCACGGCGCGTTTAAAGAGCCGTTAAAGTTATTCTTAAACCAGATGTGCAAAAGGTCTCACATTCGCTCAGCGTGCAGTGAAGTAACCTTCCCAGGGACCTCAGCCACACTCGTTCTGCATACCATCACAGCTTGTGTGTGTGTGTGTGTGTGTGTGTGTGTGTGTGCAGGGGCCTTGTCCCGCCATAAAGTGCAATGACAGCACAATCACAAGAGGACAGGGACAAAGACATTGGGTCTGTGTGTCTTACTTGAGCGTCTCGGCCAAGTAGAAGCTCTGCTGCACGTCGTCGTGGTTGGGAGAGGAAGCGTAGACGTCTCTGACGCCGCTGTAGCCTCCTTCCACTTTGCAGTGCTGCTCCAAAGCCTGAGGAGACGCAGGGACGACTTCAGCGACAGGCAACATCAATCGAGCTCACTGCATGCTTAAAATATCACCAAACCTCATTTCAATAGTGCTCTGTCGTGTGGCTTTTAGAACACGTGAAAAACCAGCAATGAAATCAGCGCTGGTTCAAGTGTCTCACTTCACCTCACTGAAGTAAAATCTCTCTAAACTCGATGTGAGAAGAGCGCAGATGAGAACATTCTGTTCAGACGGCCCACAGTGTTTGTGACGGTGAACACGTGTTACCTGAACGGCCTCCCAGCCCCACTCCCGGTACTTGGGGTCGTGGGTGAACCTCCACATGTACATGTAGGTCTCTATGACCTCGGGACGGAGGATGAAGTATTTCTCGTTCTGGCGGGTGGCGATGGCCTCGACCCCGCCGTCGAAACGAAACGCCTCCGGACCGAGCTTCAGAGCTGCACAGGAGAGAAAACACGTCGTGGACATGAGGCAGCAGACTAATCTTGTATGGGAGACAGTGAGAGAGTGTGTTTCAGTGTTTCTCGGTTAAATGTTTCCACATTTTGTCACGTTTAAGTTAGGACCATCTGCTGGTCGCAACGTTTCTGCAGGGCTGCCTTTAAAAAGTCAGAAAACAACTTGAAGACAGAATGAAGGGAATAAATACAACGATTTGACTGAATATTAAAATTAAAAACACATTTTCCTTCAACAAATTCGTCCTTAGAGCTGAAAATGATGACAGGCGGCTGACACGTCTGCTTTAGAGGACGCGCTGCTGTCATTTGAACGAGACATTTTCTGTGTGATGGCACAAGTCAGAATCAAATGAGCAAATCTGAAACAATAAATAGTTTTGCTGTCTCCTCGTGCAGGTTTACCGGTTCTGGCGTAGGACTCGTGGCAGGTGCGGGCGATCTCGGCCGCCAGCTCCATCTGGTGGCCCGTCTTGTCGCTGGGCGCCCCATCAGCGCCGAGAGCGATCATCCCACCGGCGAAACAGGTCAGGTGACCCATCTTATGCTCCAGCAGCCCCCCCTTCCACTCCGCGATGTAGGTCAGCCCGCTGCTCGACTTCCTCATCAGGTTGGTCTCTATTGCCTGGAAGACAAGGCGCAAAAAACATGTTTTTAGGTTTGACGCGGAGCTTTAAGTCAGCTTCCTCCTTCACGTACACAAGTGGCGCACAAACCTCAGTGCAAAAGCCAGATGTGTGTCAAGACTGCTGGAAAGAAATGATGAATCAGGATGGAAGAGCAGCACTCGCAGGCAGACGGGAAGCGTGTTTTTTGTGCGTACTGACCCTTTAACACACACAGAGCTACTGTCTCCGTCTTTCCAGGCCTCCTCTTGGCAAATAATTCAAGAAGGCTGATAATCCCCGGAGACTGGGAGGGATTATGTTTGTATTATATTAAGTGTCCCTGCATGCTTAATTCTGCATTTTAGTCGCCGTCTAATACGTTTGCTCCCCAGCGAGTCAGAGGGAAAAACAATCGAAGAATCAGCTTCCTCCAGCTGAGACCCATCGCTTGTCACCACAACTTAAGTTGACAATTTGTTTAAGCGGACAGACGCTGCCTGCATGTGTGTGTCGTCTATTGTTGCCGCAGGTTCATCTGCTCTCTGTTTCTGTTTCCTGAGCTCCGCCGTCATCCTCCCATCTGCTCACGCCGACCATCCGCCTCCCGAGGATTACAGCGGAAACACTACGTACGTGAATATTTGGGCGTGGCAGCATTCAAAGAGAAAGACAGAAAAACTCTAACAAGAAAATCAAGACAAAGTCAAACAAAACGTATGAATATAATTTGGTCTTCATTTGAATAATGGCTTTTATTATCTCATTAGTAACACTTGCGAGCTTCAAGGTTATTTTGGTGACTGTAGTCTGTTGTCCACTGTTATCAACCAGCAACTTATTATGACTCAGAGGGTGGACGACGTCCACACCCTGTGGACAAACCCGTGCAGCTCAGCGTCTCTAAACTTGATGCTGAACTGCGATTTGGAGTTTCCTCTCAACACAAAAGTCAAAATTTACTCCCAAATCGAGACGTGTGATGAGACCCGAGAGTTTAACGACAACAGCAGCGGCAGGAAAATGTGCCTGACTGAAAGCGATTGATCACTCGGACTGTAAATCGTTTAAAACCCAAACACATTCAGTTTGCTCACACATAAAAGTGAGAAAAACAGCAAATCCTCACCAGCTAGAGGCTGCAACCTGAGAAGATTTGGCTTGAAAAATGACAAATGATTAAACAATTATCCAATCAAATCCAGTCAAAGTCACCTTTCTGGTGTGTGTGCGCGCGTGACTGTGTGTGTGTGTGTGTGTATGTGTGTGCATTACCTGCAGGGCATCATAGTACATCTTCTTGCCTTCCTCATCTGTCCTGTCAGACATCAGCCAGGCCTTCAGCAGGTACTCGTAAAAACTGTCACCCAGGCCACCGACTGACACGTGATCTGCAACACACACATAAACAAAGATTATAACACACACACACACACACACACACGTATGCTGCTTTAGACTCCAAGTGTTGGATCCATCGCTCATCCTCACATGACACGGGTGAGATGTATGTGCATAATATGGAGAGAACATACCTGCAGTCTATGACATACATATATGCTGTGTGTGTGTGTGTGTGTGTGTGTTATCGCAGGCGAGTCCAGCCAGCCGAGCTGTACTCTCCGTGTTCGCTCCTGCTGACTGTCAGCGAAGGCTCATTCATATGCATGCGTCATTAACAGAGTCCAGCCCTGTTTGTGGAGCGCAGAGATTAAATGTCAGCTGTGATCAAGAGAGGAGGCCGGCGCCGAAGACGGTTTGGTTCAGAGCCGATAACAGCGCCCGGCGTCTTCGGCGGGTTCAGTCGTAAGCCAGTGACGGGCCGAACACAACTCGGGCCGTCTGATCACAGGAGCCATTAGGAGCGATCACGACATATCTGTAATGTGTGATCTGAGGCAGGGAGACGGTGGAAACTATGACTCAGCATCTCTTATCCACACATGGTGACATAACAGCTGTTTGACGCGGCGCCTCTGCGTGTACAGTGTGCAGAAGCACTGTGTGCTGCAGAGATGTTTTTCAGACAACACGAGGCTGCAAACATCCTCAGGTCATAATTTATTCAGCAAATCCCATCACTATTGCATAATTTCTTTCTAGATGAAAAGCCCTCTCTTAAAAGTGTTTTTTTTTTGTGAGCGAGAATATTTACTTTTTCTTTTCCTGTCGAAACTTGCCGTTTCTATCAGCATTCCTAATTGAATATGTCATCATTTGCATAAAAATACTTGACGAAAACACAGTCACGGGCTCTGGTTAGGAGTGTCAGCTAAATGCCAACAATTATAACTCTGGATGTACTTTCAGTACTTTTGTTCATCTGATGGTATCAGTAAGCAGAGCAGATGCAGGTCCATATTTAACCATCACAGATGCTAACAGCCCTTCAAATAAAGGCTTGGATGTCCTGAACAGACATGACACCTTTACATGGTAAAATGGATGCTACAGCATTTTAAGCATGAAAAATAATGAAGCTGAATTCATTTCAAACCTGAAATGCTCGCCGGGTAGCAGCGGGAGAGAAACCTAACACGACTTCTTCTCTGGTGGTTTGAATCTCTGTTTGTTTCCTCCCACTGATTCGAACACCTCAGCCTCCCAACAATAAATCACAAAGAACAGGATGTTTCTGTCCCTTTCTGCATGCACAAAGTCATCTTTTAATCCATTATCGGTCTAATTTGCCTGATCTCTGCGGTTCTTGGTGGGGGGATTAAATGAGGCAGCGGGCTAAAGGTTGCTAATTCCGGGCTTCAGTTCCTGTGTTTTACTTCCTGCCACTAATTGGTCCAAGTGCCCACTAAAGAGCCCAAAACTCGTTTGAGGATTGAGGCCAACCGCAGCTGAGAACTGGACTTTTATTTGACAGGCGCTGAGAAATAACACTCGCAGGTTTCTGTGCTTTCGTTGAATGGGTCTGCTGATTAACACTTTCTATCACGACTGTTTAATCTGTACAAAAACCAAAGTGTGAAGGTCAATAACTTGTGGTTTTTCAGGGGTTATGTGACAGACTGTTTCTTCTTTCTTCAAGTGATGAGAGCTAATTCTGTCCTGGCTCTTTCACCGGACAGGAAACACCTTCTCATCCACCTCAGCACCACACCAGTGCGTTTGAACTACACCTTTAAGGCCTCGGTCGACTGATGCGGTACCTGTACCAAGGCTCGTCACTCTGAGTTTGTTCTGAAGGCCAATTTCTGCTCAAAAATCACTAAAAGCAGCTTTAAGCAAACGCATTTTGATATTTGTGTCACTTTCATCACGTGCTCAGCTTCTCCTCCACCACAACGCGTGACAGCTGGCATCAGGAGAAGCTTTTACTGCACGACTCCTGCCTCAAAGTCCACCTTACGTCCCTCCTCGGCCACACATACGTCTTCATCTTATATCGCTCTGTGTTTTTCCTGAGCGCCTCCACTCTCCGCTTCTCTATCGTCATCATCATCACTACCCGTTCAGCCACACGCATGAAAAACAGGAATCAAGGGGTGAGGGGAGCATAAACATACTTGGCACTGCTAAATACTGAGTTGTAGTAATGTAAAGAGAGTCTGCGTGGTGCAGACAGAAAGCTTATTTTTGTCAACAAGATACAAAGACTTACAATAATGCTAATAATAATAATAATAATAATACTTAATTTATATGGCAGAGGAAAACAAATCAATCTGCTTTTTATAGAAACTATAATAAAGAGTAATAAAAAGATAAATAAAACTTGGGCAATACTGAATAAGCTTGAAAAACTACAAGCTGCCTCTCCATTTCGGGCTGCAACTTGCTTTGATTACTGATTAAACATTAATTCATTTTCTTTAAGGTTTTAGTCTATTAATAACTTATTCATCGCAAAGCCCAAACTGATGTATTCAAATCGCCTGTTTTGTCCGACCAGCAGCCCACAACTAAAAGTGCCTGAATTTGTTACGACAGGAAGCTAACATTCACATTTAAGCTGGTTCTTAACTGGTTCTTTTTTGGTATTTATGCTTTGAAAATTACAGGAGGAATAAAGTGATTATCAGAAGAGTTTCCTATCAAGTTTGCTTCAGTTGTTGAACCAGTTTATCCACTTATCGTTTAAGCTCTGCTCACCTTGAACGGTTTTGGATTCGGCTCTCGGTTTAGGCAGCGGCGGGCCGTCAGGGCCAGCGAGGCCTTCTCTGCTGGCCTAAACACTATCACTATCACGGATTTATTCTCTTCATTTCATAACATGTCTCTCAGCTGCACCGCTTCCAGTATGTGTATGTGGATGTTCGATTTTTGTCCAATCAGATTTCAGTCTCTATGTCAGTCTAATCTGCCCAGGGTCTTCAGAATCAGAAGTGCTAACCCACGCAATTTAGACAATATTAGCCATTGACTGTTTCTTTAACCAATCAGATTTCAGAACCCTAAGTCAGGTAAGTCCCCACTGAAGGCCCAGGTACCAAATGCACGGCCCGCCACCGAGTTCAGGTAACATCTAACCAAGTCAGTTATTTATGTTGGCAGCACAAATTGTGAGTGTCAGGCGGTAAAATCAGACAGACGTGTGCATTCCTGGTTTTAGTAAGTACAAATTACAGGTGTGGGTGTCTTTGAAAGATCAGCATCAAGTGCACTGAAGAAATGCAGATAAGTTGTAATTAGTGTGCATTAGTGTTTCAGTGTCATCTCATAAAAGAAAAGGTCCAACCTTGGTGACAGTCTTTAAGTGATAAATGCAAATTATATTAATGTTTCTGATAGCAGCCTCACAGTCCAGATTAATATTAACTCAAAGATTTTAGGCTGTGATTTTTCTTTTAATTACACTGTATTTAGCTGTGAGATTGCCATCTATCTCTTTCTTTGTCTCTATTCTTCTGTCGGAAATTATGAGCAAGTCTTGCATTTGTGTCCCGAAAACCTTTAAGCGTGGCAACGAGGCAGAAACCATTTGGAAAGACTGATGGCTGTAAAGGTGAGAGTCAATATTAAACATACAAAATGCTGTCCCAAGCAGAAGCAAAACCACAGAAAACGACAAACCCTGAGATTAAGCCGAGAGGAACACCACAAGAAATGTTTACTCCATCTTTAACCAGTGCAGGACCAACAAGCCATCTTTAAAGCCTGTTAATGCAGGTGGTCCACTGCATTAAAAGACACGTCAAGTCTGCTTGCTTCAATGTGACTGCTGACTCAGCAGCAGGATCAAAGTCTGCTGAGGCGACCAACAGTTGTTTTACCAACTACAGCATGCAGTCACTTCAACATATTTGACTTATCTGGAAAAAGGTTTCAACAGGGATTAGCGCTGTGTGTTAACGATAAATCAATGGTCTCGCTGGATTTCTGCGGCAGCACAGAGGACATGAGGACAAATCCTGGACAGCGCAGCATGTGACTGCTGAGCTAAAGGGCAGCCTGCTCATTCACTGCCTTGACTGGACGTGACAGAGACGGCTGAGGAGGACTTGGAGGACTTACGTTGGCCCCACTGGCCGCTGTTGGGGTTCAGGTAGTTGGGATACAGCCCCTGGGGTTTGTCCAGGCGGTTTAGAACTTTCCGGATGTTCATTACCTGGTGATCAGAAAGAAAGAAAAGAACTGCATCAATTCAGTGTGTTAAGTGAATAAATGTAGCACTCAGTATCTGCACAGGGAAATAAGCTAAAGAGTTTCAGTTTTCAGGAAGATAGCTGACATTACAGACAAGTCATATATGCCATCTGTTCTCGTGTGTGTCCGTTACCTTCTGTGCAAACTCTGGATTCCCTGAGAGTTTGCTGAGGTGCATGAACTCTAAATGCAGCGTGCCATACTCTGCCAGGATGCTGCTGCCACCTGACGCCCACGGCCAGTTTCTTCCAATACCACTGGACAAAGACAAAGAGAGAGGGAGACACGGGTTTAAAGAAAATCAACAAAAAGTCAAACACAGCTGATAGACAATCTGCAAACCTGAGAATACAGCATGAGTCATTTACAAAAGCCATTCATGTGCGCACGGCTGAAAACAGGCGATAGATTTTCAAAAAGTCAACCTGAGACTCTCAGTGACTCAGCAGTCAAACTGTGAAGACAACTAAAATGTTCCATACGTCTGCGTTCTAGAAAGCCATTAACATTTGTTTGCTTTTGTGACATTTACAAATAGATTCTTAAAACTGGCACTAAATGACTTACATTAATGACACTAAAACCTTCACACACCATCTGTCATATCTGGGGATTCTTCACACACTCGTATGGAAGCCCATTTCTGCCAACGTGATGAAAAAAATCCCTTTAAATCATTGTTTCTAAAAAGTTTCTCATTACAGTCATTTAGAGGGTCTTTTTCTCCATCACACTAGCAGACATGGACTTGGGCTACACGCTTGGCTTTGGGGGCACATCTTATCCTTGCCGAAGTTCAGCTGTCAGTCAGTCAGAACTTGTTGGACCTCATCCTCATGCTGGCACGATGGGAGGTTAGGGTTAGGGTTAGCCATGAGGTTACATCCACTCTCAGGCCATATGTGAGAGTCTCCAACCCTGGCTAAGTCTGACAAGGACAGAAGACCAAGTGACAGGGTGTGTGTGTGTGTGTGTGTGTGTGTGTGCTGGATCATTACAGCCACTGACAGATCACTTCCAGGCTAAAGACTGATGACTCTGGTGGCAATGCTTCAAGTAACTGCTCATGAATACATATTAACAATTCATAACACTGTGAAACACACACAATGATGTCTGCACTACAGCTACCTGTGGACACGTGGACACGAGCTGCACACACACACACACACACACACACACACACACACAGGAGGCATCCAACAAATGAGAAAAAGGAGGAGGCGAAGGAGTGCGGACTGGGAAAAACGCCATACTCGCATCTCTTCACAGAGGTGGATGAACATACTAATTATCCCCCTTCAACTCATCATGCTGCACAAGCCATAATTTGTTTCCCATTACACCATGGATTTAATCAAGTCAACCAAACACAGAGAGGACCACAGCAGAATGAGGCGGCGAGCAGAAAAGGAGATGCAGACTGGGGCCAGAGAACATAAAACCAAGAGATGTTGGTTTGTTGGCTTTGGACTGATGAACACATTAAAGTAGGATGTTAAAGTCTATGACAACCTGCACAGAGGTTTAATGTATTCAAAGGTGCACGGCTGATGTAACGTCCTGTTAACGTGTGTGTGTGTGTGTGTGTGTGTGTGTGTGTGTGTGTTTTAGTGCTCTAGAGGAACATCATTCCTTCATCTCCACAGCACTGTGACCACAGCCTCCTCTTCCCCTCAGTTAACTGTAGACTTTATCTCTCCAGCCATCTCTTTCAATCCTTTCATAAGGCCTGTGATGAACAATAAATCCTTTCTCTTGGTAGGGAACAGGTGGGGAAGTAAACACGCACCCTTTCCACTCACCTCTGTCCACGCCAATCCCTCCCAAAGCCCTGCTGCGAGAAACACTAAAAGGCAGCAGGGAAAAGCTGCCGTGAAAGCCAACAGACACAAGCCAGTGAGGAGAAGGCATAAAATATAATCCTGGAGACAGGAAGATACGAGTGTGTTTGGAATATCATCAGCCTGGCCGGCGTGTCTGCAAGTTTCAGATAGAGAAATTTAAGATTATGTGAGATCTGTAACCCTGGCTGGAAGTTAATTAGAAAATGAGAGAGTTTTAAAAAGCAGGGCTGTCAAACTACTTGTTTGATCAAAACTGCTGAAGTTATTGAGCTATTCGGGCAAAATTATGACAGCAGGAATTTACTTAGAGCAACGATACGTAACTTTTCAAAGACGCAAAACCCTCTTTACACATGCAATAAAATACAGGTTCACAGGGAAGGTGGCGTAAGGTGGTTCAGGTTAGTGTTGAGCAGCTGACAGGTCAATTCTGACCTCTGACTGCATCGAGGATAGAGGACGTCACGTGCAGACTGTAAAACCTGCTCAGGCAAACGTGTGATTTAAAACTGACATGACTTCACTTTTGTTAATAGCCTATCAGTTAACCTATTGCTTCTAATTAGCTATCCAACATCCACGGTGCTGGTGCTTTTTTAAATACAATGAATTGAGTACTCTGGCTGCTTGCAGTAAGAGCTCACAGTGATGGGACTGAAATGGTAAATTAATGCTGGTAAACCCCATAAAAGCATTGGCTCAAGGAGCTGACTGTGCTCCATTTTGGGCTAAATGGGACATTCATGTCCGTGTTCTGATTGTTGTTTCAGTCACTTCCTGTACTGGGACTGGAAACTGGCATTCATCCACTGGCATACGGCACAATACAACTGTAATACTCCATCAAATGGGAGTCCACTGTTGTGTTTGACTACTGATGCAGATGTCCTGGTGGCCCAGTTTCCAAAGTGCTGCATACATTCTGCATCCTGTTTCTCACATGAGATGTAATGAGACTTATTACAAGCCATACTATTTGGTTTATGACCTCTGTGTGCTACAGGCTATGCTGTAATATTGCAAAAAATATTATTAACGTTTGAGCATATACTGGCACAAAAGCCTCAACTGGCTTTCATCCCAATTTGTTGATGTTATCCGGCAATAACACAGCTCTGATATCAACTGAAAAAGATTTATCCTCTTGATTGTTTTTTGTGATCTCATTGGGCTTAATTTTCACAACAGTCGGGGGTACGAAGATTCATATCAAAAGATGCCTGAATAAAATGTCTCAGTTTGTTGAAGTCACAGCGGTGTCCCTCAGTCTTCGTTGTCGTTATTGTGCTGATGAGCAATACTTTATGCCAAATGGTAGTAATGTACTGCGGCACACTGAAAAACATTCAGTAATTCTCTTGGCATTGGAAACATTAATTGAATGTCATGGTGACCTAAAACTAGAGGGCTTTTTAGAGATTATGCAAAGCTTAGACCAACGTATCTGAACTTTCATTATAAATCAAGAGAACAACCAGCATCATCCACCTCTGATGAGACTGACATGATGCACTTTGTTTGGCTAACAGGAGTCCATGCCCTCAGATTTTAATTAATTTGCTCATCTTGTGTTTCATAACTATTATCATGAAGATCAGGCCAGTTGAAGTAAATGAATGATCATTTAGGTTCACTTTTAAACATTCTAGATCACTTTGTAAGTTTTAAGAGGTTGTTTTGGGTACTTTTTAAGTCAGAAATATCTATTTTTCTAAATATTTTTAAAGATTTCTACAAAGACTTGACACCTGGACAAACTCAACAACTGAGGAAGATCATAAATGGAGCTTGTGGTCAGACTGTTTTTGTCAAATTCTATTTCAGAGGTCAAGAAAAACTTTTAAGTTTCAGCAAGTATGCTTAAACAAGTTTTAAAAGCTACCAACACCAAGAGCAGAAGTTGGATCGAACTGCAAGCTAGCTGACCAAGTTGCTGTAAAGAATGTACAGATGTTGTGGCATGTAGACTAATACCAGGAGACACAGCTGGGAAATTAACACATATTTTCTCCACATTAGGCAGCCCTGCTGCTTAGCCAAAGAACAGAGGAGCAGCAGCTCAACTGGCCCATGCAGCATATGGATCCAAAGCCTCGACCCAGAAAAAAACGAGGTCATTACAGATTGATGCCACCATGAATTATGAGGGTTTGCATTGGAGGACATATCCCAGCCCTCTTTCTGGCTTGTCTATCTCGTTTGTCCTTTTAGGGGAGACCAGTAGTCTTCATTTTTCAGCCTCTCACAACCATAGCTATTTCCTGGCCTGCTGTGAAATGACAAATTGTAGCCGGCTAGTTTTATACCCTCCAGTCCACACTGCAGTGCCAACAACAGTGATTTTAATTCTGTGGTGCCAAGCAGTAACCTGGAAAACAGAAAAGGCATTCCATCTCCATAAATTAGCATGTCACCCTAGGAAGTGCCCTCTCGTGCTCCTCTGGTATTATGTTAGAAAGCACTCCTACAATTCATTTGTACTGTGCAGTTGGATGTAGTCTATATTTTGGCCCAGTTCTTTGTTCCCTATGCCAAACCTTTCACACCCCTCCTCATACATGCCATGACCTCCATTTTCCTCCCACTTTCCTCCCGTCTTTCTTTCTGTACTTCTGCTCCTCCAGGCGCAGAGAAAATGTGAATTGCGATAGATTCACAGTTAGCAACTTAATTAGAGGCCTTAAATCATGGATGCCTTCTACTGCCTTAGGTTACTGCAGAGGAGAGCTGAGAGTGTTTGAATTTGTGTGTGTTTACTTATAACAAATCTCTGGATACCCCAAATGCCAGATTTCTCTTTGTTGTTAGAAAGTGCCTCAGGGCAATGAGGCAGTTTTGCTGTGTGTCTGCTGTACACTATGTACATTTGTGTACTCATTACTGTGGCCATGGTAAGACCACCAATAACGGTCACTCACTTTGTCTATTGGGTAGAGAAACCTATAGCCAGGCTTAGGGCCCACATACTACAAACTCATTAGAGCCCAGATATGAGCTCAAGTATGACAAAATGACTGCTGTAGTACAAGTCAACTGATAAATAACAAGAAACAGAATTTGAAGTAAATTATAAACAGTATTGCCATTAGTTTGTCCACCACAGAAAACAGAAAAGTTCATTTTTTAAATGTAAAAAGTTTTACTAAGTACATATCTTGATCAAACTTAAGGGATACTTAAAAAGACATGGTTGTGTGATATTTGTTTTATATTAAAAACAATGAATATTAGTTGATATATTATTAGTCATTTAAAACTTAATCTACAATACTACTGTATCACATTGGTACTGTCTCAAAAATTAAGCATCAGTTGGGCTGTATATGTCCTTATAAATGGCTAATATTTTTACTTATGTTCCTTCTGTTGGCATCCTATTCTAGAAGTGAGATCACAGCCCCATTAGGAGAGAAAACTGTCATCATAGTCCAAGAAGAATTTCACTTGATTTTGAACATGTTTTACATTTTATGACTTCAGCTTCTATGCTGATGACACTCAATTCTACGTTCAACCTTTAGGTCTTTCTTGGGCACTAAGGGCCTTATTCTACTGTTGTACTTTAAAGTAACTCTGAATGAAAATATAATCCAGGTGCCTTAGAGAATTCATCAATTTTAATTAAGTACAGAATTTCCCCACATCCACTGGTATTAAAAAGTTAATTTTCCTATCACATCTGGAAGAAAAGTCTCCATGATAGAGTGGCACTTTATCATGCCACCCAGTGTGACACCTAGTTTGTAGTAACAGTGCTATTCTTCATCTAGACCTATTAATCAAACTCCAAGACCCAAGGATTGATTGTCTCAGCCTCAGAGCTCGCAGCTAAAGGAGCAAAATGTCCCAAACTAACACTGTTTAAAAGATTTTCTTCTGTGAGATAAGAGAAGAGAGCTGGGGCAAAAGGGCAAGCTCTAACTTTGAGGCGTCATTAAGATGATAACGTTGCTTTTAGCAGCAGTTAGTCTGGAAAGCATATACTTTATTACACTCCAGGAGATATCATATTCAGCTCCTCAGAATCCCAAAAGGCTCAAACTCCCCTCATGAACTCAGTAAACAGAGGTATACCTCATGAAAACACACTGTGCTCAAATCGGCCACTCATTGTCATTCATTATTTTAAGCAAAAATCTTAGCATAATGTTTGCAAATTAAATTTTAGTGTTTTTCAAACCCTTTATTGTTGATTTGATGGTTAAAATTATGTTTTTTGTGGGTAATTTCAGGTTGGAGCACAAATCCAAACACCTCATCACATCCTAAAACACCCGCACACGCACACACACACACACGCACACACAAAAACAAGCAAACAATGCCTCATCCCATTAAGGCCAGTCAGTATGCAGTGCGGTGGGAGTGATTTGCCAGAGCTTTATCAGTCTGAATGTTAATAGAAGAGCTATGGGACATACTGGTTGGAGCAGATAACGACCGGGTAACTCTGTGTGTGTGTGTGTGTGTGTGTGTGTGTGTGAGTGACAAAGTGAGAGAGAAAGAAAGTGTCAGGGAAAACAGGGGAAGCAGTTAGTTTGTAAAGTGCTACTATGGCCTGCATTGCTAAAACACAGCAACTTAATATTGCAGGAAGCCACACGACCACATACAGGGTTGGTACAGACAGACCATTTTCATTTCAGTTTCCATTACTTTAAACTTTCAGTTTGTGCAATAAGGTCAAAAAATATTTTTATTACATTTACATTTGTGTGAATGATTTAAGGAACAAATTTTCTTCAACTGAGTTGAAAAACATCCAGTGTAATCAAAGTGTGAAAATATTCCATTTACATATAAAGTCAGACAATTATTTAGTCTCCAAATTATTGCATGACTTTGCCTTTTCCTTGTTTGGCTTATTATATCTTTGTTCATTATTATTCATTTATTAAAAGGCAACTAACATCACTGACAGGCAGTAGAAAAAAGTCAACATTTCTGAGGCTTACGCTCAGTAAAATCAAATGGGTTGTTTGTTCTGTGTTGATAACCATTTTTGCTCAGAATTTTCAGGACTTTGCCTAATCCAAACTTTTTCATGCAAACCATCTAGTGTTACATATACTTCCAACTGCTGTATGCTTCTCTGATGTTTCATTGGCAGAGACAACTCGACTGTCTTTGAGATGCAATTCTTTACTACAATTATCACAGCTAAAATCAGGAACAAATGCTCCTCTGTCCAACTGGCTGCAAGGCCACCAGAGTTTGTGGGAGATCAATTGGACGAATCAATCGGATCTTAGCAGCATTTTCCGCTCAGTTAGTGGCAATCGATGGGTTTGTGCAGAGAGAGAGAGTTTACACAGTCATATTGTGGGGGCTTGTCTTCCTTTTGGGCACAAGACAAATCCTCATAACATAAATCATTCAATTTTAGGGTGAAGACTTCATTTAAGGTTAGGTTTAAAGTGTCTTTGCTGCTGATAAATCAACTTTACATCAAGATGAGATTTCTCACTGATCATCTTGATGAACATATCTATAAGATTTGTCTCTTTTACGTCACTGCAAGTGTATGTGTGTTAATATCCCAGCTGAACTTTTAACAACATAATGCAGTAAAAACAGGATCAGATGGACCAGATTAGAAAAAGGGTTGTTTTCACACTTAGTAAGTGACCAAATATACTTAACAAACAGAAGGAATTAAGTATTAAGTTTCTAATACAAGCCTGCTTCCAATGAAAGCCTGGTGCCCTGTGCAGTTGAGTTTCCCTGGTCACTATGTGAAGAAATACATAAATAAATTAAGACTCATTAATTTGTCTGGACAAACTACAAACCCATACTTTTGGTGGAAATAGTAGCTGAGACAGGAAATGGCATTTATAGAGTTTAACCCATTCTTAAAAATAACCCCAAGCGAGTACGCAATCAAGGTTTATTTTGTGTAGAAGCAGCAACACATTTTAAACTGTGGCCTTGTTTCTTGTAGCCCCTCTTGGGTTTTTAAGATAGCTACAGGGTAGAGGGATAAAAAACTGCAAAGAGGGAATAATGAGACCAAGGCCACAGAGTGGAGAGGACCTACAACAAGATGTCCCGAAACAGAGGAAGATACTGGGTCACTCGAGGTAAGATGGATGGACTGAGGAAGGACGGAGAGGAAATACAGGAGAGAAGAATGCGAGGAAAAGAAATGGAGAGAGCAAAAAGAGAGATGGGGGAGAAATGGGGATGAAGGGAGAGCTTATAATTGGGCCTCATTTGCAAGTGCGTCTGTGTGTGTTTCTCAGATTTATTCTGCTTCAATCTGGGTCAAGGTTACGTTGGCAGCTCTGAGTACGCCGCTTCAAAACTACTTCAAAACTACTTCACTGATGTTTCTTCTCGACTGCCCATTTAAGGGAACGTTTGATCTCTTTCTGTCAGTCTCTCCCTCTATCTCTGTTCACGCTGCACCCTGTGAGTGGAATATATTCACACTGTGAGAATTTGAAAATACATTAAGAGTGCTTGTTTATATTTCTCTAGTTTTTGGAGAACTTCCTGAACCCATTTCAAATTAAAAGCCCTCTTGTGTTTCTGTGAACAGAATCCCTGCATTTTTTTAACAAGGCTTTTATTATGAAAGGCAAAATCAAATTAGAAATACGGGGCTGACTGCAGCAGCTCATCCAGGTAGCTGTCAGGCACAGGTGGAGGTCCTTTACATTTTGCTGTATCTCTGTTCTCTATCAAGAAGCTTGTCAGTGATGGTTTCAGTCCGCCATACTGTAAAAACCACACATGTGCACTGATGCATTCGTAAGAAGAGATTTAGGCAAAAGCGCGGTAGTTCTAAATTTTGCTCCTACAAGGCCATTTCCAGGAATCAGCATGTGGAACTGAAAAACATGCATTTAAACAAATTACTGGTTTCTTCTACACAGCTGACTCTTATGTGTACATGTCACATAGGAGAAGAAAACTTAGCAGGAAATAGAAGGTTTAGTTTTCTGTCTACTTGCATATGGTGTATGTGTTATTGTATAATCGGTGCATGGTAATGTGTGTGTGTGTGTGTGTGTGTGTGTGTGTGTGTGCTTCCAAGCTATCATAGCTCAGTCATGCAGGTAAAGTCATCATCATTGGCAATCTGCTCTGGCCTCTAGGGGATCATACATGCATGCATGTACACACACACACACACACACACACACTTTCTCCCTGGGGTGCTTCTCACCCCAGAGTGGGGGGGGGGGGGGTGGGCACAGTCCATTCACCCATATAGACAGAAAGAAAATTAATTTGTCACAGAACGTTTATCGTCAGGACAACCTGCCTTTTAATTAACGGCTGACAAACAGCAGAGCGTTGACTCTCTCCAGGGGGGAGAGAGAGAGAGAGAGAGAGAGAGAGAGAGAGAGAGAGAGAGAGAGAGTGCTCCTCTCATCACGAGCGATCGACAGAGGAAGTGCTGTCTGTGAGTCCTGACATCACTGCAGAACCGGACATGTGACACTGTGTGCTATCAGAGCTTACAGAAGTAATTATGGATTATGAGTAATTTGTATATTGTTTGTATTCAAAATGTATTTTCACTGAGTTGTATGTCCACTTGTTAAATATTTTTAAGCAACTAAGCAGTTAACAAATATTTGTGAACATAAAAAACTGTAAAATAAATACTGAAATCATTAGTTTGCAGCCCTTCTTGGTTGTACAAGTGAGTGATAAGCACAACGAAGGGTAACAAATAGAGCTGATAAATAACATACTGCTATGTGAATTAATAATGTCATTCTGGACAGTGGAAGCAGTCTTGGTTTTTCCTTGTGTGTGAAGCAGCCCCCCACCCGCCACAGTGTGTCACAGTGGATTTATATGGGACGACTGTGGCCTGTAACCTCCTCAGAGTGCTCTCAAACTTTTAGTTTGTCTTCTGAGTGGTAGTTTAGTTTAAGAGCCGCTGGCACATAGTCCTGGATGAAGAAGCAAACAGCTTTGGTCTGACAAGTCCGCTCTGTCATGTAAAACTAAAACATCTCTGCTCCGTGTGCGAGAGCAGAACAGGAAGTGCCTGTGTTCAGCAGGCTCACATCAAGCCTCACACCAAAGAGCCCTTGAAAATATCAAACCATAAAAACAGGCCTGCTGCCTCACCACCAGAGTGGACTGCAGGAGGGAAAGAGTGTGTGAGAGTGTGTGAGAGTGTGTGTTGTACCTCTTGAGGTTAAGCAGAGCCCAGGGGATGCCGGTGGGCGTTTTGAAGGCAGGCAGCAGCTTTTCCCCCAGCTCCACCGCCTTCCGACGGTACACCTGAGGAACAAAGAAAGACAGCATCTCATTAGAAGACTCCCTGCAAAAGAGGGCAAAGATTTGTAGAGCTGCTATTCAGAGAAAGAAACACCACCCGGAAACAAAGGAAACAAACTCACTGTGGACCGCACACAATGAGCAACAACATCCAGCATCGGAGCCATGACTCAACATTTGTTATGTTATTTGACCGCGTAAACGATGAAACCAGACAACATGAACTACCCTGATGAGTATAACAGATGGAAGCACTGCAGCCGTAATTGCTATGATGATTATGATTAAATGATTAAATTGTGTTGCTTTATTAAACCAACAAGCCAAAACTCCGAGCACATTCAGTTTACGATCATACAAAGAAAAGTATTGAATCCTCACATTAAAAAATCTGGAACCAGCAAATGTTCAACCTTGTCATGAACAGCAGCTATAATTCTGTATGAGTTTACTACGCGTGTTGAAGGACGAAAACATGAAATTGAAACATTTCTTTTGTCCATGAAGTTGCTTAATTTTCAGATTTAATCTAAAAATCTAAAGTGTCTTATTGATGTGGAAGAAAGGTTTATAGTCCCAAGTCCTTCCTTCCTTTCACTCTTTTTTATCCCTTTATTCCAGAGTTACCCTCTTTCCTGTCTCCCTCCTTTTGTTCCTCTAATCTTTTGCCAATCTTGTTCGCTGGCTGCCTTATTGTTGCTCACAGCTACATTAATGTTTTCTATCTGTAATTTAAGGGAAATTACAGAGATTCTTTACCCCAGTTACTATTTTGGAAGGTCACATAAACTATGTAAAATATAATTATAAGATACCTTCCAGTGAAACTATTCCAATAGGGCTCAAAATAATAATGTAATGAGATGTTAAGTCTGGAGCTGGAGAAGACGAAGCATTTCTGGCTCATAAACTGAATATTTCAAAGGCACGACTTGAACAATTTAACAGTTTAATGCTACAACAAAATGGATTTTGGGCCAATTTACCAATAGAGGTAAACAAGTCTGGAAGAATTAGCCCACATCTGATTGAACATGACTAATTACAGCTGTGGAAACTAAATGGGCAGAATGATTGGACGATGCAATGCAAAACATCCAGCAATGTTTCCCCTTCACACATTTAGGCAATTCCTGCATCACTATGCAAACTGGCTAGAAGAAACTTCTCTCAGATTTCCATCTTTGCTGCTGGAAGAGAAAAACTCCCTGAGGAAAATGAATTAAGTCGGGGTGCTTTAATGATTCTCCGTTCTCTTAGAAGTAACGAAACTTCAGCTTCGACTTGAAAGCAAAAAAACACAAACTTCTCTCAAAACAGCAAACTGACTTGAGGTTTTACTTTATCTCATTCTCTTGGTATCTTTCAGAATAAGAGATCACAGGCGGAGCTGCGTTGTGTACCGACGCCAAATTACACAGTTGTTGGAGTAGGGAAGTTAAAGTTAGACTCTGCTCCACTGTGAAGAGACACTTCAAATAACTCCAGGACCATTCAACTGTAAAACAAGAGCAAAAGGCCAAATATACCTGAATGTTAAACTGGGCGATGATGCCCTGTATAAGTAGGTTTCTTGTCAATGCGTAACTCATTTTCACCTGGTCAAACAAACTGAGAAAGAAACACTCGCAGACTTGGAAAACTGGGCTCCATGTGGGCTGCATGTGTGGCACAATTCATAACAGAATTAATGCTTAGCTGTGAACTTGATCACCACTCCTCTTCATGGGCTTTATTCTGAAATCCTGCAGTCACTTCTGCTTGAACGCTAAACCAAATCTTGTTCCTTGAACGTGTGTTACTGAACTTAATCTACAGGTGTGAGGGTTTGCGTCAGCCTGGATCTGACTGAGCAGCTTTGAAGCAGTTTTAGCCGACGGGGGTCCTGGTGTCTCTGAGGTGTCTGGTTTTGTCGGCTGTAACAGTGAAGCACTTCCATATTTGGCCTCTGGCACGGGTTTAGTCAAGCAGGTAAGATTGAATGGGATTTGGCCCGAGACGAGGTGGACTGTTTGACACTGTTGCCAAGGATTCAGAAGCTTGACCCAAACTGCTGCTGCTGCCCACTGACGCCCAGCCTGTTTCAGTTTACTGCAACCCACACGTATGAGGCTTTAACCTCTACAACTCTGATGTGGAAAGGTTTAGTAAAAAGGAAAACTGAAATGTTTGAATTTGGAATGAAAAAACTGTCACAACAGAAGCTTGTACAACGTTTATATAAGAAATACAGCTGAACAAACATTATAAAAGTATTTTTTGCAGCATCAAGCTTTATGAAGGAGAAAACACGTTCACTTGCTGAAGGAAAGACATCATTTATGTCCACAATCTGCAGTTAGAAAATCTGAGGAGGCCTGGAGCCCTGCAACGTGCACACCCGTAAAGGACTTCTGAATCCAGAATATAAATGCAGGAAACCAAGCAAAACTTTTCGGCCTTACTTGATTTGCTGCATTTGCAAATCAGACGCAGCTCTGATCTGACACAGCTGAGTAACTATGAATCTCCTATGAGTCTGGTTTGCAGGACGCATTTAAATGCCATTTGTAACTACAGTGAATACAGAATGCAGCAAACACTGTTGGATCATGTGATCACACGGGATCTTTATCACTGCAAAAACACAACACCATTAAAATGTTAAATGTTATGTTCCAACCAAAAGCTGGTTATGTGGTCACCAGCTTCGTACCTAATTCTGAAACGTACTGTTTAAGATCGGACTGACAAAGCTTTAACATCCAAAGACAACAAGTCGTCTTCCCTCTTGCTTAACGGTGACTACTGTGAACACATGCATCTCTGTTGTTATCAACCATCTATTCATTCAGTCATTCAACACACACACACACACACACACACACACACACACAGAGGTGCTACAGTAGCACACAACATGTCTGCGTGCTGGCAGCTCTGTTCCCAAAGGATGGAGGGAAGGCTGGAGAAAAGATCTGTGAGGAAGAAAAGCTCCAGAGGCTACTTGTCAAAGGCAAACTGCAACTCGACAGCTTTTCCCTCAAAAGTCAGAGGTGGGAAAAGGTTGCTGCCTGTTTCTAATATATTTTTGTTCCGTACTGTATTTCCAAAACACCAACAAGTTACTGTATTTCCAAGCAGTGGCACTGTTGAAACAAATTACTCTTGTGCGTGTGTGTGCGTGTGTGTGTTGGGCTACATGGTGGGAGCAGGACTGTGTTGAAACAAGGTGTCAGATCTCAGTGATTAATGTCTTTAGGAATGCCAGAAGCACACTGAGGAGAAGAATAAAAACACTCACAGGGACACGCAGAAGAATAAATTAAACGCACCTTGTGTCCAAAGCCATCGAGCAAACTGCCAACAAGCTTTAATAGCCAAGCGACCTGTACAGAAGGTGAGGGACACGCACAGACGCCTGTGGCTGATGCCGTTTGTGAAAACTGCTTTTTTTGACCGTCGAGTTTCACATCTGAGCCTTTCTCACAAAAGTTAAGTAGAGTTTGTCATCGATATCTGACAGAAGAATAAAAGGAAGTGACAGCAGGAAGAAGCTCGTGGTGTCGTCTCACCTCCAAAGAAATTAAGACATGAATAAGCAGAACACAATCTGATGCTGTTTTCAGGTGTTCCACTCAGGTGATTTGATACACGTGGCTGTTAAAATCACTGTTTTCCAAACGCGAGCCGCTGCAAAACGTGGTCCACCTTTTACCTGAGCATCCACACGACCCTCTTAGCATGGTTACTCGACTGAGAAGACACCAACATACGACATCCTGTTTGTCCACCTCTAATAAGTCTCGTCACTTTTACATATTTGACCATCAGAGAACAGCAGCAACTTTGTGGAAGGAATCTTCATCAACATGTTTTGTGGGTTGTTAGGAATGAACCTTGGCCAATTATCAGATACTTTGCCTTTGATTAATAAAAAGTGTACTGGACTGAGCACAAAACTGGTCGTCTCCGAGAAGGCCTGCTGATTTAAGTAAAACATGCTGGTATGTTTGAATTCGTCGTTCCTCCCTCCAGATATTAAAATTCCAAACTAGTAACTAAGTGAATATTTGTATTTCTAAGAAAACTGACAAAAAAAATAAAGTATGCTGGAAAGTTCAAGAAACTGGACTGTCTCATTAATACAAAGATGCAAAATATTTCTGAAACTGGTTCTATGTGTTCATAGAGAACTCAAAAGGTCAGCAAACCTACAGCGACCAGGACGCACTGGGCCACTAAACGCTCCCAAAGCAGGTAAACAACCGTCCCAGCAAAACGCTTGAAATCCTAATCATGGCAGTAATTTTGTAAGAGTGGATGCGTGTAGCCGATGGGTAACTGTGCCAAAAAACACCCAAACTAATGAGCAGAGATTCAGGTCAGAGGACCATCACAAAGACAATCAGAGACACAAGACGAGTGGTTAAAGCTCCGCAGATGAGTAATGGAAAGAGAAAAGAGAAAAGAGTACTTCCTTTCCTCCGGAAGCCCTGGCCATCATGTTTACCTTCCACAAAGTCATTTAATCCACAGGATGAGAATTAAATGTGTGTTTTATGGTGACAGAGAGAGAGAATGACACAGGAAGAGAAAAACGACAAACAAAACCATTTCAGAAGCAGTTACACGCTGGCAACTTGTACCACTGATGAGTTCGCCTCGTGAAATCCAGTCTTCTTGTGTGTGTAATTAGAGGGTTTAAAGTGTGTAAGAACTGAAGACGTTTCTGCTGGTTACGCCGTCTTCGTGTGGTGTCTTAAGGCTACTATTTTAGTTCAGGCTTAACCCTGGATTTAGGACTAGGAGGTCAGGTTCATGTTTCAAAACAAACAAAATGAGAGACAGCAATCACCGTCAGACTTTAGTGGCTTTACACTGGAGTGTGGAGGGTCCAGTTTCCTCCACGCGTTAATGCAACAATCGAGACGTGATAACTACACCTTGAGCTCTTGTCAGCACTCTTGTTATTTTTACCTCAGAGCTGGAGTCCAGACGAGCTCTCCGGAGGTTACTGAGAGGCTGCGTAGGATTATTTACTGTAGCAAGCCAGTAAATGAGATATGAGAGAGTGAGGACGGCTGAGGGAGAGTGAGTTCATCAGATAAGTCAATACAGCTTTTAGACAAACGTGACATTTCCACAGGGTATGGACCGGATTGGTTCTCGCCACCGTCAACAATGTGAAGAGGCCGACGCCGTCAATGAGGCGTGAAACGCAACACGAGCTTTGTCCTTTTGTAACACAGAGCACAGATTCGAATTTCGTGAAAAGAAAGAGAAATGACACCCGAAGCCTACAACATTATTCTCTCAGAAACTTGGCTCTTGACCTTCAGTGCAGCTGACAGAGAAACATCAGCCTTGTTTGTGAGGAACACAATGCCTGGAATGCACTAAATCTAACAGATCGATCCACAGGAAGGTTCCTTTACAGAACACCTAGTTTGTGCATAGCTGAGGAAAAAGCTAAGATGTAGCTTCTCTGAAACTGTAAAATAAATTTTGCCATTACAGCTGATACTTTATCGGCCTGATTTATATTGTGCACCCGTCGTTTTTTGCAGCCAGAGATAGCTTTGTCAACTGCTGTTTCCAAAAACAAGAATAAGCTGTCAGGCTCAGTGTTTACAGGTTCTGTTGCTGCACTGCTGGACTCTGGTGCAGGAATAAGGCCAACTTTTGTTTTGAAGGTCAGACTTTTGTTTTGAAGGAGCAGGTGATGACTTACAGCCCCCTTGCTGTCCTTCCATTACGTTACTGATCACAGCTGACAGGTGTAGGGAGTGTGAGTGTGTGTGTGTAGGTAAATAATATTGATTAAGGCTTACATTAATGTTGAATCTGGATCTTGAATGTGGTTTAGATTGTGTTCAGAGAAGGCAGAAGGCGGCCAAAGGTCTCAGCAAGGAACTTAGCATTTTAAGTATGTGGGAGTGTGTGCTGTGTGTGTTCACTCAATCAACTTTCCAGCTCCAGTTCTTTAAGCAGACATGTTGGCAGCGTGTGTGTGTTGTGTGTGTATGATTACGTGTTGCAGTCCGCAGAGAGTCCGTCTGGACAGCTCCCTAACTAAGACGAATCACCCAGCAGGCCCTGGGGGACATGTGGCCCAGATTACAGCCTCGTCTGTGGGGAGCGAGCGGGCCGACACCCCCGCCCACCTTCTCCTCCTCCTGCCTCCCGACACGCTGCCCTCCTCTGCCCTCCACCCTTCATCAGCTCCACCTCTCCTCCTAGGAGACCGGCTAAAACCCTGTCCTCATCTATATTTTCCCCTCCTACTCTCCTGTTCAAATCAAACTCTTCTTCCTCTCCGTCATATTTCTGTTTCTTTATTGTCTCTTCTTCATGTGCTGCGTCCTTAACTGGCACACGTGTAGAACTGGAAAAACGACTCATAAGCTGACTCTGAACAGACAACAGTTTAAATCCACGGCTGACAACTGACGATCAATTAAACAAACTCTTTTTGACTGTTTTAGATCATTTTCTGTCACTTGTTATTCAGATTACCTCAGAGAAATTGCTTAACACAGTTTTGTAGCATTTTTACCTGTGGACCTAACTGAAGGATGAGGACACTTCTTGCACGGTTAACCTGAGCAGGTGTTCACTTCTGCATAAGGGAGGCTGAGGAGTGTCAGCGCTACAAACATCTACCAGGTATTAACACTGCATTTACGTAGTGGCATCATAACCCCATTTATCAAGTCGAACATTTCCTTTTGCATGCTTCAAGAAAAATATGCACTCGAGCACATTTTGAGAAATTAAAAAAGGGGCCCAGAAACGGGATATTTCACTTCATGAGTTAATGAATCCAAGCAGGCAAAACTGAGTGCGGCAGTCAGTGTCAGCTGAATGAGGCCTGTTTGCGGGCTGACAGCTGTATCGGAGAGGATTGGGCAACACGTACACACACACAAACACACACACACACCACTCTGAGGAGGTGACAGCTTTCAGTGGTTAGGAAGCCTGCTGTTGTGTGAATGGTTGCTCTTGTCCTCCTCTCGAGTCTCGGTCAAAGTCTCTCTCTGGGTTTAATAACGTGCTGCAGGGGAGGAAACACAGGATGAACGATGGCGGAAAAGTAAACAGTGGTTGGAGGAGACAAATTAGTAATAATTAAAGCAAAGCATAAGGCAGGGCCAGGTGAGGAGAGGAGAGGAGAGGAGGGAGGAAAGAGGTGAGGGAAAAGAAGAGAAGAGAAAGGGAAATAAAGAGGGGACGAAAGACAAGGGCAGGAGGCGAGATGAGAGGAAAGATGGACTAAAGCAGAGAAGGAGAAGAGAAAGGAAAGAAGTGGAGAAGTGAGGGAAGTAAAGGAGGGGGGGCAGGGAAGAATAAGGAGACAAGGAAGGGAAAAGGAAAGAAGAGGGAGGGAGGGAGGATATGTCAGTTCTGATGTTGTCAGATATGCAACTAAAAGAAAGGCAGCACAAAATGAAAGAATAAAATGACTGATGTGACTCGTTGCATCTTTATCAAGTTTGTGCATCAGCTCTTGACTCTGACTTACAGCAGAAGAGAGCATCACTGGCATTCACACTCCGAGGTTTACCACCATCACTTCCTGCTAACGTTAACCGGTGGTTTGACACGGCCAGGCGAGCCGCTCCGACAGCACAGGGTCCATATTATGTTAAAAGTGAGATCCTTCCAGAATCCTTCCTTCCAACAATACTTATTACAGTCCAAAATAATTAAACTCTGACTCTGAAGCAGTTTGAAAGTTAATGAGACGGATGGAGGAACAGAAAGAGAGGTGGGGAGAGATTAAGTCCAGCAGGCGCCTCCTGTCAGCTGTGATAAAAACACAAAAGGACACACAAACGCTCACCAGGCGTTTACAGGGTTTGCTGTTTGCTGAGAACGTGATGGAGAAAGAGGGAGGGTGACAGAAAGACGCCATGTCATCAGGGCGTGTCGTCAAGGTGACCACGGCACCTTTAAAGGAACAACACATGGCCCTAAAATCAACAGAAAACAACAGAACCAAACGCTCAAAGTGACACCTGTCCTCACTCACACACACACACACACACACACACACACACACACACACACACACACACACACACACACACACACACAGTTACTTCAGCTGGTCGTGGTGTCTGAAGCAGCTCTGACTGGGGAAAAACCAGCAGTTACTGCAGGGTTGCTTAGTGACTCATCTGTTGACCTAAATGGGTCACACATTAAACCTGGAGGTCCTACAGGAGCAGATAGCAGACTGGTCTTTACCAGATGATTAAAACCTTCGAGCTGGAGCTCCTCTTATCCTGCCGACTTTCATCTCAGCTTCTATGTGCAGTGATTGAACGCACCACATCCTTTATGATTTGCTTTCTGTGTGTCTCTCATGTGTTTCTGTTTCTCAAGAGTTTCGGGTTTTCAGATTTATTTGTGCAATGCAATACAATCAAGTCACATAAGCTGCACTATACAGACAAAAGTATGCAGACACTTCTCTTTATGGGCCTGTTTGTCAGGGTTTGGGCTCGGCCCCTGACTTCCAGTGAAGGGAAATCTTAATGCTTCAGCACACCAAGACATTTTGGACAATGCTATGCTTCCAACTTTGTGGCACAAATTCCCACAGAAACACTCCAACATGTTGTGGAAAGCCTTCACAGAAGAGTGGAAGCTGTTAGAGCTGCAAAGCTGTCTGTGTGTTTAGGATGAGACGTCATTAAAGTCCCTGTTGGTGTGATGGGCAGCTGTCCCAATACTTTTGTCCTTATAGTGTAGATCAACTTCACATCATCCAACTTAAATATATCTGATGTGTTGCTGCTGAAATGAAGCCAATATTAAAAGTTCAAGTCGATTTACATCAACTCTACTTTCGCTGTCCCACAAGCAGAAAAAAGGTGACGTGCTGTCAATCAAACGGTGACAACAGGGATGTCAGGACTCTCCGATCTCCTCTGGCTTCTTTCCCGACTTTGACAGACTCTCGACAGGAACGGCAGAAAGGCTTTCTAAGACAGGAACACACTTTGGCTTTAACCTTCATCTCAATATTAGCAATGCTCGCCTCGCTCTTGGGTTTGCACATCAGCACTCACACGCAACGAGAATCAACTCCTCATAATATTTCCTCTCGTCTCTTGTGGCACAGCCCGTGCTGACTCAGCGTACTTTTGACAGTCAGCTTTTTTGACGATGCTGCTATGGAAATGAAGAAGACCGCGGAAAGTGAATTTACATAGAGAACTGCCATCTCGGTAGGAAAGTTACAGGAGAGGAGCGCACGTTTAGATGGGCTGAGGGTGGATAAGACCTGCAATGCGAGCAGCAAACAGCCAGTTTATCACTCTGCTACAACGCGTGCGTGTCTCTCAGCGCACACATCGATACACAGTGATTAATATCACTCTGGGGGGAGACAGGAAGTTTGTTCAAACTGAATCTCTCATACCCACATTGTGCCTCGATCAGCTGAGACAGATTGCACTTCGCGCCTGACATTTAGACATGCACCTCAAATGCATCTCAAGTGGCCACTTCAGAATGGATTTTTGCTGATGAGTGGAAGACGAGATGGGCTTGAGAGGAGGACTGTGGTGGACTCCAGCTCAGTCCTCCAACAGGACTCCAACAGGAAACACTCGAGAATATGCCTTGACTTTAAATTCCTCCACAGGGCAGGAAAATGCATGCAGGGATAAGACCAGAGCCACAGATGACTGTGTGATCGGTCAGTAGCTGAACTCGTGGGCTTGGAAGCAGTTGCCATGGAAACATAATTTTCTGACAATGATAAAATGGAGGCTGACACGTTCAAGATCAAAGAAAGCCCAAATAATGAAAGATCTTCACTGCTCAGTGCGCCTCACTTAACCTACTTTAACGTGTTTGATCGTCGTTTGACAAGGTAAAACGCCAGAACCAAAACATGGATTCCTGGATCCTGGTCGTGGATTCACTAAAAACGTCCTTCGGTTTTTACATCCAGTTAAGACCAAAAAGACGGCTATTTACAGAAAAAAAAAAGATTTTCCCCTTAGGTCCATTGATTCACTTCAGCAGCCACACTGGGACAAACACAGCACATAGTGAACGAGCTGAACTAACAATGATAAATATTTTAGAAGCCTATAATTCCCTAAACACACACTAAAAGCAGAAAAGGAAAAAAAAAACAGACAGAGAATCAGAGTGAAGTAAAGTGAAGTGCCATTCAAGTGTCCCAGTGGAGACTCAGCGTCGTCAAGCCTGAGCTGCAACCCTGGAAGGCTTTCATCTGAGGGAAAATGTCAAATATTCACCCCAACAGTTGAACAGGACCAAAGAGCGTAAACAGCCTCATCTGACTCGTCCTGGCAAAGCTAACGCTGACCGCATCGGGGTCACAGCTGAACCACAGCTGAACCAGCCACAGCACGTGGCAGCCCGCACCGCGTTAGCAGCGTTGAACACACTGGAAGCAGCCTGTGACTCGGGCTGACACGCGTCTAATCACCTCAATAACAAAATCAGTAACAGACCTAATTTTCAAACAGCAAAGGATAAATTAAAACTGTCCAAATGGGCTCAGACAAGGCGGTTTGGGGTCTAAATGTCACTGAGTGGCTGGCAAATGTCAATCACTACAAACGTCTAGCCGAGACCTTTCTGTTAAAGGTCTATGATAAAAATTAGACTATCAAGCCTCAGGGAAGTGTGACTGATAAAAAGGTGGATGTGTTTGGCTTTTACTTTGTGTGCATGAAGCTTTTAATTTCCTGTGGAAATCTACTAAAATAACCTACAATGAGTCTACAAAATAAAAGACATGTCTTGGTGTCTGTTAGAAGATATCACTGGGTAGGTTTCACCTTTTTTGTGGGGAACCCAAATATCTTCAAAAATATATCAAAATATATATGCCAACAACAGAAGGCTTGCAGGCTTTTGAGGAATGTCTTACAAGTGACAGATTGAGTCCACAGAGAAGAGATTTTTGGTTTTTGACGCCAGGTAAATTTAGACAAAAAGGAAGAAAATCAATATGGCTTCGAGAAGTGAAGGTCTCTTCCTTCAGGCTGTTCTGAAAAGGCAACAGCTCTGAGGAATTTACTTTAAATTGTCAACACAACTGCAGCCAGCAAAAACTATTCAGTGCCTGGATGTAATAACGGGAAGAGGTTGTGTCACAGCTACAAAACTTTATTGTTTCTCCACCTTGCTGACAGAGCCGACAACGTCCCAACGCCGGAGTAAAAACAAAAAAACAACCCAAACATAACGCCTGTGTGGGTACATTAGAGAAGAGGTGCCACATTCTGAGTATTTTGTACTGTAAGTGAATCTGACAGACCTGCTTTTTGTCACACCTGTCAGCCTCGAATCCAGTAAAAACATGGCAGCCAATGGGCGGATTACGTTCTTTTACTCAAAACTACACAGATTCTGCTGTGTGAACGGCCTCCGCCTTGGACTGTCCAGGGCTTTACTGGGCTATGTGGATTCTGAACGCTGATCCAGACTAGATGTGAGGCATGCAGACGGACTGGAGGCGTTCCTCAGGTCTCATTGAAAGCTGTGGAGCTCAGAGGCGGGTGGAGACGGCGTGGGTGGAGACGGCGTGGGTGGAGACGGCGTGGGTGGAGACGGCGTGGGTGGAGACGGCGTGGGTGGAGACGGCGCGGTCAGCGACGGGTGGAGCACAGCCTCGGACACCGCGGCGGGGAGTTATGTTTAGTCGGTGTTCAGTTCGAACATGTTGGGTGTCATCCAGATTTTTCTTTTTTTGTGTGTGTGTCACGATGGCAGTTGAAGACTGATTCGTGTTGTTTTCAGTATTGTTGTGGAAAACAAAAACACAGAAGAGCTGTTAGGAAGAGAAGCAGTCAGAAGGACGAGCTGAGAACAAAGACCTTTAAGGCGGCCGTGTAGCACAAGTGTTAAACAAAGCTACCTGTCAAACTGTTGTCTGCAAGAGAAAAAAAAAATAAAAACCCTCAAACCTCCACAGCTAGCACACACATACCGAGACAGGCACACCAACGGCTTGTTTTTCAAAGCCAGGTTAGACGTAATAGAAAGACAGGGCTGCTGTATTGGCCCTTAAAAGCACCAGTCGAACATCAAAAAGACATCAGAGAGGACTGCAGATACACAGATGTACACACACACACACACACACACACACACACCGGCCTGGTAACAGAGCCTGAGAGATAGCTGATGTAATTGGACTGTAAGTCCCATGCAGCCTGGTGAGGAGTTGGGAGGCACGCAGCCGGCGCTTTGTATTAATATTGAGCAGAGCTGCAGGACACGCCGCGGCTTCACACGCCAAAATTTGGACTCTTTTTCTTGTCTCCCGGACCAGAAAAGACAACATGGACACAGTGGGGTCGGAGCCAAAGCCGGCCTGAGAAGCTCTGCCTCTGGAGCTACAGCTGAGGTCAGACAGGGACGTGCAGAGTTCATTACAAAATGATTTTATTTGATTTATTTCTCTTTTTTACTGCTGCTTAATGTGATACAGGGCACTTTCTAAAGTTTCTCCGGTGCTTTAATGCCAACAGGTTTAGGGAAGCCATTAGGAATCAAGGCTGAATAATAAGAAAAGTAACAAGAAGCTAAAGTTACCGAATAAATGAGGTAAAAACACAATATTTGTCTTTAAAGTAGCAGGAAATTGAAAGACGACACTAAATTTGTACATTAAGATTTTCATTTACTGTTAACGTACACCGATTCCCAACAGCAGTCATTGGTCCATACTGGCCCTGGAAAAAAAAACGATCAGCCAATCAAATTATCAATATACTTACATGATTCAAACAGGAGCACAACAGCGCATTTGTTGGGGACTATTTTCAGTGGCGGAGTAATACGCACTCGGAGCACCAACAGGTACAGGTGGGATGGACTGAAACACACTGCAGTGTCCAGGCTCACCGCGATGCAGGAGCATGTGAGCAGGTTTAAACACAACAACGGAGCTCTGCAGGAACACTTTACCTGCACAGGTGGTACTTTCTATCATTATACTGCTGGTTCTGGTCTTCCCGCGGTGTTTGTTGATTATAAGAAGCATTTATATAATACTGCCAGATGTATCCTTCAGATCTGCTGTGCTGTGCTTACTGCTCTCCTCGGACATGCAGCCTAGCGGGGAAGCCTGCAGCCCTCCAGCCTCGCCCAAGGAAACTCTTGGTGTTCTCAAGCCGCTGAGCAGAGCAAAGGCCGCGTGTACTCGAATGCCACATTTACAGCACGCTCGCCGGAGCTGCAATTAAAAAACATCAGGGTACACTGTGCAGTGCTGCTTGGTATTTCACAGTCTGTGTGGGGGAGAAGTGAAACAGTTTGGGTCAATAGCTTTTTAATCAGAGCCTTTGCTGGATCCGTTTCAACGTGAGTGCAGAAGCCTTGAGGCAGACCTTAAGAAGCCGGTCGCAGCGAGCTGGTCTGCGCCCTGGTGATGCAAGCGCGTTCATCACGGTGGCGTTCAAATGGTGGTCTGGCTGCAGGAAAACTTTCAAAAGCTCGAGTACGGTTTTACATGTTTACATGGGGTTTTCCTTCGACCACTGACACAGTGATGAGCGATTCTACAATAAATGCTGCATGTAATTAACTGAACCTCATCTTATCCGCCACATCAGAGCGGCACAAAACTGACTGAAATTAGCTCCAAACCTAACATGAAAAGCCCAACCTTCAATATGCATTCAACACACACACACACACACACAGAGGTAATATGAGGGGAAAAAAGAGAAAAAAATGTGTAAATTAAGTATATGAAAAGAAAGACATGAAAATGAATGACAGGCAAACAAGTTAGAGATAAGAGCGGAGAGAGGAAGCTGAACAATAGGCATGTCAGAGTCAGCTGCTAATCTGTGATTAGATAGCACAGCAGTCTGATAATACTCAAATGTGAGAGCAAAGGGAGACGCTCTTGTTCCGCTTCCTCTGTCACTCAAAGACGTGTGTGTGTGTGTGTGTGTGTGTGTGTGTGTGTGCGTATATTAACAAGGCAAATAGCTTCTTCGCCTTATCTTCCTTGCAGCGAAAGAGATAAGGTCCAATGAGAGCGGGTCTCGGAAGCCGTCTGGTTCCCTCCAGGCCAGCTGACATGAATGAGAAACAAAGCCCAACACGTGAACTCCGGGGACGCTTCAGCGTTTCTAACAATAACCTGCTGCAGATCTGTCAGTCAGCGACCCGAGGGACACGTCAGCACAGCAGCTGGACACGAACACAAGGTTAAAAATATTACACTTCGAGTGTGGTTAAAATATTTCTGTTGGCTTTTCACTAAAAACTGGATCTGGTCCAATACGTACACCACACTGACATACTTTAAGTGATTATACTCGGTCAATAATGCTGTGGTTGTCTGTGGAAAGCTGGAAGATAGAAATTATTCCAGTGCAACACCGATAGGAGCCGACACTATTTAGCATTAACGATCCTGAGGTTCCATACAGGAAATACAAAGTGGACTCTGCTGCTGAGTTTTAATCTCCCAAGATGCTCTAAATAAGAATTTTCTACCAATCAATGTGTTGTGTTACGCTCACATGCAGCGATTCTACATTAGCACACATTTGGAGAGAAAAGTAGCAGTGGACAGATGACAGGTTGTCTCCAAGAGGTCCAGAACGTTGATTCATGCTTTATTCTTCGACTTGACTATTGTCACTAATGTCCTCTGCCTCAGGACAGACTGTTTAGACAGGAAGCTACACTGAGTGTTGCATAATCCTTAAAAATACTGCATTTATCTCACACTGTAGGCAAGAATGCTAACACTGTGCTTATGCAACGTGAATCCAAACCACACTGCTGCCTCTTCATCTGCTGCAACACTAAAGTTCAGCAGAAAAACAAACTCTGCCTGCAAGCTTATTTTTCTTCGGTGTCTCCTCGCAAAATCATCAAATAGCTACAAGTGAAGATGACTAAAGCTAACATGGTACGTTCTTGTTTTCATTGCCAGCCTTAAGTTACTGAAACTCTTTAGTCTTTTATTGTAAATATTTTATTTTGTAGTCTGCCGTCTTTCAGGAGGACTGAGGCTTGTCGGGTAATATTTCACATATCAAAACATTTAAATCGTCTCCTGTCCTGTGCCTCGAGAGGAGCTGCGTCGCTTTTATCAGAGCAGACGAAGGTTCACATTCACAGTGTAAAACAACAGCAAATAAAAATCTGTGAATTGTTCCCGACTTTGTTATCCTGTCGAATCTCTGATGTGGACCAGCCGAGCCACAGCACAGCAACATTTCTTCTGTAGTCCTTCAACAAACTTGTGGTAGTTTTGCTCTTGGTGCGTCTGAAGAAATACGAGGATGCTTTAAAGAGGAATAAAAGCTGAAGATAAGTTGGGGAGGACGTTAACCTTTGTTTGGCTGGCAGGTAATTCTTCTCACTGCGTACTGCTGGTAAAGTTAATATTATACAAACTGATCATGTTATTGAGGATCATTTGAGGACAAGGAAACAGAGACTAACATTACTCTTTCAGTTTTACGAAGACACTATCATATACATTGTTATATTACAGGTAATATAACATAATAATAATAATACAGGTAATGAACACCCTTTCACTCCTGATGAAACAAACAAACAAAAAGGCCAACGTGTTAATTTGTTCATCTGTGTGATGTAAGCGACGGTTGTTCAGCAGCTCCACTACGGGAACAAGTTGGCCCCCGTTCCTGTAATAAATACTGAGTTCTCGTGTTTTTTTCCTCTTCTCATTCAGATACAGGTGATAAGGTGTTATGTTCGCAGGTGTCGGTACAGCCGGTCCGTTTCTTCTCTGTTCCAGCCCCGGAGGACAGAAGAGTTTTGTGCTGGACTTGTAAGCAAATCCTCTCATTTGGCTAAACCACAGCAGCACGTCTTCCTTGTTTTTTTTCTTTAGTAGAGGCTCAAATGTCACACAGCATGAATGACTTACAAAAACCAATATGGCCTACTGCTCTGTGTGTGTGTGTGTGTGTGTGTGTGTGTGTGTGTGTATAAAGACAGGACAAAAGCAGAGTGAGGGGAAAATAAAGCAAAGCGTACTGTAGCAATTACACAGTCTGTCAAAGCACGGCGGGAGGAAAGGCTTGGTTCCTTCCCTGATCGTGTGTGTGTGTGTGTGTAGCTGTTAGCAGGCTACAGAGTCGACCCTCACACACACACACACACACACACACACACCACTGATAAAGGCTTTGGTAAGAAGGAAGACTGAGCCCATGTGTGACCCTGTTGACCAAACCAATTTTCCCCTTGTCAAGCAGTCCAGTGCTGAGTGGCTCTGCGTGCGTGTGTGTGTATATGTGTGTGTGTGTGTGTGTGTGTGTGTGTGTGTGTGTGTGTGGACTACAGAGTGTGTAATAATAATATACTGAAGGAACAATGAAGCAGATTGGAAAGGGAATGCTTTACTGGATCCTGAACACACACAGTTAATCCAGAATGAAAGGTGTGTGTGTGTGTGTGTGTGTGTGTGTGCACGGATAACACAACGTGTCTTATGTCTTCTGTCTGCTCAGTAGACTAATCCCATAGCATCAGACTGTTAAAATGACCTGCAGCTGCAGCCTCTGGGTGCTGAGGAATGAGGGCAGAATGTACTGTATATCCTGCAGTCTTTGTGTGCATCATTTAGCACCAATCGCCAATGAATCCAGTATATTCCAGAGAGTAATCTGGACTTTTGACTGGAAACACCTTGTTATTCCACTTATGAGATAAATCATAAAATGGTATATGTTTCAACAGCCAGATTTGATCCAATATGTGTACAGAAGGCAACTTAAAGATAAAATTTAAAAAACAAAGCTGTCAAAGATGAGCGTATATCTGAGATGAACAAACTGTGTCTAATGAAAGTTCTCAAGCCCACAGACTGAATAACATCATCATCAAGAAATGGATCGTGAACGGACAGTGTGAAAGCAGGAGGAGGTTCCTGTCCTGAATTCAGATTCATCTGAGAGTCTCAGGTAACAAAGGACACCTTGTGTATTTCCTTATATGGTAAAAACACACCTGACTCCAAAGCTGTCAGAGCAGGAGAGCAGACAGTGCAACTCTACTGCAACACTTAGGGTAATAACAGATTTCGGCGCTACGAGACTCAAACTTTTAGATTTTCATATAACTTTGAGCAGACACTGAACTTTAAAGAGCCTCAGAAGCAGCTGCTTTTGGCACAAGTGCCTCAGCCGAGTGTCTCGCAGCACAGCCAGGCTGGACCCTGTCATTAGATATGAAAAACCACCAGTCAGAGAGTAACATGTCTAAAGGTACTCACGGTCACACACACACACACACACCGAATGGCTCTCTGTCCATTGTTCCCATTTACGGTTCTGTGTGTGTGATCCAATCAGTTATTTTTATCTCAGCATGACCTTTAAAATATCTAATAAGTGTGTGTGTGTGTGTGTGTGTGTGTGTGTGTGTGTGTCTTCCCCTCCATCTACTGATTCACTGAACCGAGTTTCTTATCTAAAGTGGTTTTGGTCAGTCGGCCTCAGAGGGAAACGCAGCCCTGTGGCAGAGTTACAAGTGCACAGCTTCAAATCCCTGCAAGGCAATTTTACCTTCAGCGTCTGTCTGCGAGTGTGTGTGGTGTGTGTTCACAAACAAGCTCTTAACGCTGATCCCACGGTCTCTTTATTATCTGTAGCTTAGCTCGAACATAACTGTACAGATCTTTATGTCTATTTTCACCCAGCCAGACTCTCCACATTTTACTAAAAGCCCAACAGTCTTTAGTTTAGACGATGATTTTGTCTTATTGGTTATAATTCCTTGAACTTTATTGGTGCGGTGACAGTGACAGAATAAACCCTGACAGCGACAGTTTGGCCTCGGCAGGCGTTTTTTCGTTCCCCCCTCTCTCTTCACTGGCTGTAGGAATAACCGTAGAAGATCTATTTTAGACTGGATGTTCCCTTTGAAATGCCTGAGATCTGAGCTCTGTACTCTTAGGCCTCGTGTCCACATGACGTTTTATTTTTCTCGCGGTAGAAGAAAAGCGCTGGCGAGGCACTGCGATGAAACGCTTGTACAATGAGAGAACAAAAGCACTACATGTTGGTTCTGCTCGACTGATAAGTCCTGCTCCTTTTCATATATGATTGGTTCCCTGAAGAAAAGAGCGACAGTTACGACCGCAGCGCCTTTATGAGACATTTAGACGTTTTCACCTGGAAGCGCCTCGAGCAGCTTTTGCTCTAACCCGTCACAATAAAGACTAATCAACACAATCAATCAGTCAAAATCAAGCTGGTGAAAGCTGCAGGGAAAAAACAATATTAACCCAACCAATTGAGCCACAATGGAAGCAAACAGCAGCTGGAACCTTAATGCAGCAGCAGATAACTGGGTGGGCGGCTCTGAAATGACTGGCTGATTAATCAAAGTCTGATCTACAGAAGCTTCATACACGACAAGTTCAATATCCCGTTCATTTCATTTGACAAGTAATTATCATCAACATATTCTAGTCTCAAATGGGAGGATCTTTTGCTTTCTTCTGCTTTGCATCAGTATAATATACTGTATATATATAATAGATTTTTGATTGGCAAAACCAGAAATTTGAGGACATTATCTCGAGCCCTCGGAAAATATGACAAGCATTTTTCAAGCTCCACAGCTTGTCCAGATGAATTTCTATGAGGTGAAACGGATAGCGTGACACAGTATCATACCGCTCGGACTCCATTCTTTCCTCTTTTCTGTCCTCAATCCTCCTCCTTCCATCTGTAGCCCTGCACTCTCTCCTCAGAACAGATTAGACCAGTCTAAAAAGAGATTAAGATAGATATCCAGAAAATTCATTCTCTACGGTTGGTAAATAACCTTTACTTGGCCGTGCATGCATGTGTGTGTGTGTGTGTGTGTGTGTGTGTGTGTGTGTGTGTGTGTGTGTGTGGGGATATGTAAGGCGCTTTACTTGTGCACAGCAGGATGATAGCAGAGGTGGCCAAAAGGAGAAAAGGGATGGGGGGGGTGGCTGTTTTTCTCTTTCCGTCCCAAAGCCAATTTTCTCACTGAGTGAATGAGGATTTCCAGAGGATGGAAGATGGAACTGTCTGTCGGCTCCGCCCTGTGTGTGTGTGTGTGTGTGTGTGTGTGTGTGTGTGTGTGTGCGCGCTCACGCTAACGCTAACGCTCAGCTGTCAGTGGCTGCAGGTTGTTGTACTGATCTGCACAGCGAGAGGTCAGCGATGGGATTGCACTGTGGGCTGCTGTGTGTCTGTGAGTGTCTGTATCAGAGCAGGTATTGGTAGAAAGTGTAAAGTTTAAACAGTCTAACACGGATGGGTGCATGCACGCCCATCCAACTGATCAAATCATGCAGGGACGGAGCAGCTAACCTAACAGCTAAGCTAAGCTCAGGGCTATGCGTTTCACACAGTGTGCACTGGAAACCTGGCACCTTTAAGCCCCGACTTTAGTCAGTTTTCAGTGTACAGCCCAGGAAACTCAGGCTGACCCTGCTCTGGAGCAGGGCCAGCAAGGTGCAGACTAAAGTTGGGTTAGTCCATTTTGGAACGTGCCAAGATCATGGCAGTGTGAAAGCTTTCGTAGCCTGGGGAAAACGGTGCCCTTAGCTCGGAGCTAAGAAGGTTCTTTCTAAGATAAGATAAGATAATCCTTCATTAGTCCCATTACTGGGAAATTACAATGTTACAGCTAAGTGTGCTTGATAACAAAAGAGCATTTTCTTACATACATACAGCCATGACTTTAAAGTGCCATAATTAACTCGTTAACCAATTAAGGCGGTTAACTTTTAAAAATGAAAGGACACAGATATCTGTATGGCTCTCATTCGCTAATCAGACTGCAAACTGACTGTAAACAGACTGTAAATGACATGCAAGAAAAAGGAAGACTTGGTAAGAACATCCATTTCAGGGATATCGACTGGCTACACCAGAAGCTCCACATCACGTAAATCAAAGTCTTTATGTCCGAGTTGGAGGCTTCCTGAGCTGCCTGTTTGACGACTGTGGGAGGGAACCAAATGTCCAAAGGAAAAACACTTTCATTTTTAATGAACCAAATCAAACACGTTCAGCGTAAACAAATGATTTGCGAGCACTAACAAAGGAGCAGACAGATTGTAAAACTTCCACATTCGTGACATTAAAGAGTGTGTTAAAAGTGTCAAGACATCCATCCAGCCTTCCGTCCTGCCGTTCCAGCGGCTGAACAGTGAAGTGGGAGTAAACAGAGAGCTGTGTGTGACTGAAAGCGCATCACGCTCAGCAGGCGTCTGATTGGACGTCACAGACTGAGGAGGGGGTCTGTCAATGCAGGATGCCCTTGGCTGCCTCTTTGTACGTGTGTGTGTGTGTGTGTGTGTGCGTGTGTGTGTGTGTGTGATTCTACCTGTAGATGTTCACTCTACATTCAGTTCGACCCAGGGAGGTGTGTGTCTGTCACCTGGATGTCTTTCATGTATGAATCGTACCTCAGTTAGCTTATATATGAGCCTTTATGTTCATTAATAAGTCAAATGATGTACTTTAAACTGGTGTTGTGGAATAAGAAGAGTTATGACTATGACTATTTCTGCACGCCATTCACAGGCAGTAGAGGCTGAAATGAAGCCAGTCTGTTATTGGCCTGCAGCTTCCTGTCTCAGTTTATCCTTGTTTCACTAAATCATTCTTACTTTTCTCACTGCAAAACCAGTTTTTCATGCCAGCCACCCACTGACCTGTTTTCATACACTCTACCTCTACATCTTCGCTTTCTGCCGGATTTTGCATTTTCTAAAGCTGGACCACATCCCTGTTTCTCCATGCCTGTTAGATAATTCTTTCACTCATCTCATTTTGTTGTTGTCAGCTCTGTCGTACCTGTCTCTCTCTCTGTCTCTCTCTCTGTCTCTCTCCGCCTCCAGATGTGGTCTGTGTGGCAGGATCTTGGGTGCATGTACATTTGCATTTGATGTGGGGTTTTTTTTTCAGCTCTGTCTAATTACCGAGAGGTGCATGTTAATTGAGGAAGAATGAGGTCAACTGAGGTAACGTTTCTGCATGTCAAACATCAAATTCTCTTCTATAATTAAAAAAAAAAACTCGTGAGACATTTCACTGTGTTCTTATCTGATACAACACACAAAACCACTCTGCAGTGAAGTTGCACACAAATTTCAGTGCTTTTGTTTAGTCATGCTCACTCATTAAGAATGCGGTTGCACAGTTTTAACACCTTCCTGAAGAGCCAGAGGTGGGCAGACAAGTAGGTGAAGCAGAGCTGGTGGACTGAGGAGACCAGCTCTGAGACCACGTTTGGTTTACTGTCACATTACGGCTTTTCGTAGCCATGGGCCAAACTCAGTCCCAGGCTAGCGAAAGCTCGGAGCTATCTTAACCTAATTTTATTCATGACTCATTATCCGTCCACTCAGGGCTAACAGTAAACACTGGCTTATGAATCACGTTGTAACATTAGAGCCCCAAGTGAACATCACAACGTTAAACATTTAATCACTTTGGTTCTAATTTTGACTCATAAGAGTGATCACATTAGCAGTCCCTCTGCACTGAAGAGGGGTTTAGTAAGTCCTGTGGGTGCTGTAGGCCCAAGACTAATAAGGGGTCATAGCTCAGGGCTAAGTACAGTGTGAAAGGTCTTATTCACATTTGCACTGCATGCGCTTCTTAGTGTCATCAAGTTGAACGTCCTAAACTAACGAAGCGCATGTGGCTGCTTGGCTACACTCATGAAATCTTCACAAAGCTGTCAGCAGACCTTGAAGTGAAGAAAGTGAAGTAAAGAAGTCACATAATCAGATTTCATAAGCAAGCACCTGTTCGAGTTAGCACCATGTCAGCCATATGGCCGAGCAACACAAAGAGCGAGTGCCGTCTGGTTGTCTGTAAACCTGTCGGTCACAATGCGCCTCTTGGTTTCTCGGGTTTCTCTCTTGATGCTGAGTTTGTGTCAGATCAGACCGACCAAGAACGCAAGCCGCAGACTGGGAGAAATATAATGTTGTAACACGCATGAAGGTACAAAAACGCAAAAGCACAATCTGTAGTTTAAACAGCAGCCCTTTTAGCAAACGAGTGGGGGGCTCATAACATTTAATGTACGACTCAAAGACAATCTTCAAACTTAAGAAACCCTAATCTGTTCAATAGCAATAACCTGGTGTTTGTTGTGCTTTTACAAACGTGTTAGAAACCTCACAATGCAATGGCTTCCTGCTGGAGTCTGAGCCTACATGACAGCATCATTCAGTGACCCTAAAATCATCAGTGAGACTAAATGCAAACTAGTTTTATCATAGTCCACTCACAGTCTACTTGAAATATTAATCAGCATTTATTCTTTGTTTTTTTATCATGAAGGGTGAGAATGAAACTGAGAGATGAATGCTTGCCTGATTGCAGTGTGCTGCGATTTCTGAATATACGTTGGAAAAGTAATCTTAACAGAGACCAATAAATTCACACAAGCAATTGGCGAAGTTGTGGCGTGCTGCTGTCATGAGCCAGACTTAAACCATCTGAGCGATCACTGACAATAAAAAGGCAATGAATTCATGGCTGGTGACAGGAACCTGAAGTTCAGCTAACTGTTGTGCTTCGTGCCACAGAAATACGACCAAAACGTGCCAAGCCAAATCAATGAAGCGCAGCTCAGCGCTGTGCTCCAGCAAAAGTTCAGCCAGAGTTCTTGTTCCTCCAGACAAACAGCAGCCGCAATGACTGGGATGCAGCAGTGAGTGGCACCGATTGGCCACTCATACGCCGTGTGATAAAGAGTTTATCTGGCTAAACAGCAATCCACACATAACAAAGCATCTGCTTCCTGTGGGTTCCATGTGACTCCACGACTTGTTAACTCAAATGTTTCATCTCACACGTACTGACTGATCAGTAAGAGTTACATCTTTGTCCTTTTCTTCCGTGTTGTTCCGGTTTGGAGGGTCTTTAGAAACGACGTTACTCATTAAGTGCTAAAGCATCAGCATGCGACTTGATTTACAGGAAGTGTGACTCCAGCCACGGTACACAGCCCACTTTCTTCTCACGTGCCTCCACGCTGACAGGACAGGCTTCGTTGAGTAAATGAAAGTCTTTCGGTACGATGGATCAGCCAGTTTAATGTCCGGATGCTGTGAAGTCTCCAGGTTCTTGTATCTCAGATCTACATTTTAAATGTAGACAGGAAAATCAGACGCTCCTTTCGCTTAATTATGTCTGCGGCTCATGCTCCTACATGTGAATATTTTGCTTTCTTTGCATCAAGAGGAGGTTCGTAAGACACCTGAGAATCAAGCCTCTGCTTTGGTTTTCCAGTGACAGGATATTCATTTTAATCTGGGTTGTTCTCTGGGATGAGAGAGGCAACTGGGACACTCATCCCCGCCATCACCAGATTACTCTGCCAGACAAAACTAAAGGAGATTGGGATTAGTTTTCATCACAATCAAGCGTCGTGACGGTTGTTCGTTATAATCACTGCAGGATGAGAGTTTGGAGAGGATCAAAACCTGCTCTTCTATTGACTACCAGCAAATTTTAAAAGCAGGACCTCACAGCAAAGCTTTGTTGATTCTCACAGACTGTAATTCAGGTTGCACACATTACAATCAGTTGATGAGGAAAATGCTGGCGGATTTCGTTGTGTTTGTAGTGACTGTACGTGTACGAGTCGTGAAAGGATGGCTGCTCAGTACCCATGATGCCAACATCACTTCACCAAACAACATTTTGCTTTAGTGTTTCTGCTCTTAAAACCCTTATCTTCCCCTCATTCTTTCCTTCATCTGTTTATTTAAACTAAACTATATCAAAGTTTTTACAGCCATGTCACCCATCACCTTTTTGAAGTCTTCCATCCTTCCTTCGTAGATTACTTCCTCGTCCTGTGTTTCATTACTTCCTGCCTTGATTTCTTCCCTTCTCCTTTACTCTTTGCTGTCTAATTGCTGCCTTTCAGTCCTCTACTCTTTAATGCCATTTTTAATTACATTACTTTATTATTTCAGTTTCTCTTGATTTCTGTTTTACTACCCAGCTGTACCTTGGATCCATACTACATACTTATTTTTAGATGGTAAAGTGTAGCCAGGATCCGCTAGACTTTTAAGGATAAAGCAGTACAGATCTGTACTGAGTACAAGTGTACTGGGTTAGTATGTAGTACAGGAGTATGACAAAGCGTCTGTCTTTCCATTTTCTCCCTTCTATTGTTTCAAATTTCTCCCGTCGCTTCTTTCCGCTTCCTTCTCTCCATTAATCATCACATTCTTTCATACTTCCTTCAGGTTTCTCCCCTTATTTTCCCCTTCATGTATCTTCCTTCATGCACTGCTTCCTCCTTCCTTTTCATTCTCTCTGGCTTTTTCTTCCCTTAATTCTCGCTGTTGTCTGTCCTTTCGCTGTCCTTCCTCCTTGAAGCACTTAGCTTTGATTAGCAGGAGGAATGAAGGTCTTCTTCTTCTTCTTCTTCTTCTCTGTTCACCACTCCATACATTGTTTACTTCTCCCCCTTCCTGACTGGACGAGGACACACGCTGTGATCTGTATGCAGGCTGGGATGCTAAAAGCCTGCCAGTAGGGTGCATACAGCCAGGACCAGCTGTACTTTTACTGATCAAATTTTCATCAAAAGGCGCGAGTCTCTTTGAGTCGTAGCCAGACTACGACCAACAGGAAGACACACACCGACTCCTCTCCTCCACATGCTCCCATCACTCTTTGACTCCTTGTCATCGCCCTCCATAGACCAACAACCCTAATGATTTGCAAACAGCTCGTAAGCTTGTAAATTACAAAATGCCGTTCAGACTCGGCAGCTCAAAGTACGTGACCTCAGGGATGGTTTGGTGATGGACCTCAACCTCTGACTTCCAGCAACAAAACGGACAAACAAAAAGAGAACAAGACCAATCAAATGTAACCAAATGAAAGATGAATCATGAATTTTTTTAATGAAAGTGTGTGAGCAGTGAAAGTAGTTAAACTGTAAGCTGTGAGTTTCACCTGAAGCAAAAGTGAAACGCTTGAACAGCAAACCTCAGAAGTTGCTGAAATGACAGACTGACACTTCCTTTATTTACATTTAAAGTTTTACCATTTAAACTGCTTCACTCTTTAAATGACAGCTCAGATGCTCACATACAAATTGACAATTCAGCTGTCTGGCTTACAGATTGAAAAGCTGCCAGAAAGTAACACTGTGATTTTAACACATTTTAACTGCTTTCACATTTGGAACTTAAAAGACACTTCAGTCTCTTTCAGTGCTTCACCTTCAACAGACACTTTGGGTGCCTGAAGTGCTTCGACTTGGACTGAAGCTCCCATTTAACAACTCAGATTCAAACAACCGACTTGATTCTTTTCGTGCCTGCAAAGCCTGTAATGTTTTTTTTAAGTGGAAATGTTTTAGTCATTTAAACTCTCAACATCTCTGCAATGGCACTCCAAATGCAGACGGTCTAAACTCTATATGTAAAAATCAAGGTTCAACAGATGGCAGACACTATAATGTTATCCTGTTAACCTGAAGGAGAAAAAAAGCTTCGTGTTCTCACTTTTCATTATGGAGTATACAGTGAGGGCCCAGCATTAACAAAGACTATCTAAAATGAATCCAATTTCCAGTTCAGACAGCAACACCACAGAGTGCAGAAGAAGTCAAGGGGCTGAGTAGTTTCTAAGGTCACAGACTAATCTTTTGTCGTCCTCTCTATTCAGCTGACAGCCTCTCTCTGCTCTGTGGTCTCTGTGGGTTTGAGGGCTTAACATCTCAGGAGGTCAGGTACAGTCCCATCTAGCTGATACTCCAAATGGAGAGTTACATAATGCCTGACCAGTCTTCAATTAGTGCGTTATGTTTTAAAAATATCAGCTGTGACACAGACCCACTTCATCTACAGCAACCCTGAGCTGAATAAAGTGCTGCTTTCACAGGTTTAAATTTATCATGCAGTTTGGTTTACTTACTATGGATTATTTTTTACAAGACGAAATAACATCAGTAAAAAATCATAGTATTTTAACGACAACACTGTCAGAGTTTAAAGCTTAACTTTACATTTAGACTACACTTACAGGGTGTAATACTTGTAACTACTCGTTGATTAAAGGACTAGTCAATAGACACAAAGGTGATGAGTAGATATTGGACACTTTGTTTAAGTCAAATTTTAAGCAAAAGCGTGGTTTTCACCTTTTTATTTGATTTAAGTGACTGAATATATTTGGGTTTTGGACTGTTGGTAGGTTCAAACCAGCACATTTGACGACGTTAGGTTTTGAGAAACTGCGACTGTTTACGGACAGTTCACTTCCTACATCTCCAGGTTATCTTCCACTGGAGCCAGCAGTCAGGGACACTGTTAACTCCTCTACCCCCAACGGGTCCTTCAGCGCCCGCCTACCCTGACCTCAACAGCCCTTCAGCGGCACACCACCAGGACCATTCAGTCATCTTGTCCATTAACAGCCTTCCTCCAAGGCCACCCGTCAGACATCCAACTACCTCGTCCATCCTTCAGAAGACCCTGACCTGCAGCTGATGGGAGGGACCCCTCAAGGCTCTGATAAAATATTGGGGTCATAAAAAAAAGAGATGGAGCTTGGAGTGATTGAGTCACAGTTTGCCTCTGCGGTTTCACGCTTTGAGACAATTACCAGTCCAGATGACCTGCAAGCTACTGGAGCAGCTTTCTGACTGATCAGAGTAGGAAGTTCAGCGTTGTTCTGTCACATGGCAGTCATTAAAACAACCAGAACCAAACGTTCTTCATGTTTATCTCCGGTTAAGAACTTAGATATTCAGTGAATTAACAGGAAGTTACTCTGCAGTTATTTTTGATAACTGATTAATTACTCAGGAAAAAAAAATGATATTTACTCCATAGTTTCTGAGTTGCTTTTCGTTCTCTTTATGGGATAATAATGTTAATGTTGGACAAAATGTTGAAGTATTTTATGTTTTCACCACTTTTTGCCATTTTACCGAAAAACGTAAAATTAATCAACACAATCCTGAAATAATCATCAGATCATTTGATAATTTTATTCTTAGCTGCTGCCTTTGTGCTGTTTAAGACCCATTTAAAGTAACGTTTAGGTCTGAAACTACTGTGAAGAGACATTTAATGGCTTAATCTGTGATTATAATCTATGTGATTTGTGTTATATTATCTCTCTCTTTGTTCTTGTCTTTGGAGAACTGATGAATGAACAATATACTTTGGTTGAATATTTAAGCTGTTAGATGTTGACTTTAGAGGTGCTGAACCCTAAAGAAGCGTTAAGCTACACTGAACTACAAAATAATATAATAATAAAACTCTGCTTTGAAAAGTGTCTGTTTTAGGTGACAATTATGGTTTCTATTTAAGTCATCATCGCTTGTTTTAAACCACAGCCTGAAAATCCTGCACTTGACAAATGAGACATGATGTTCCTCCAGATGTGCTGAAGTGCTGAAATCGGCCTGCAACATCTTAGCCTCACAACTCTGCTTCGCTCGCTGCAGACAGCATACACAGGATACTGTGTGTAGCCTACCTGTATATGTGTTTTATTGCAGTACAGATGACAGCAGAAGTGAAGATCTGCCTGATAACAGAAATGAACTCTGAAGATCTTTCGGTGTTCAAAAATATCCTCTGCAGGTACCAGGTTGTCTGCAGGTGATTTATTGAGTTCTCCAGTCTTTCAAGGGGCCTTTTCAATCATTAATAGACTGAGGCAAGTAATTAAAAGAGATAAAGAAGAGAAGATACTGAGGAAAAAGTGAGTTCAACTCAAAATCCCTGCGCTGGCTGAGTCAAACGTGATTTGAGTGTAATACCCTGCCGATGTCATTTTCACAGCGTCTTGTCACTGAGCAGATTCACACACACAGACACAGCAGGACTGGCACTATGACTGAAGTGTGAAGCCGTGTGGAAATCTCTCTCCTCTCTCATTTCTCTAAATAAAGCAATAATATCTCAGCACCGAAGAACATATTCTGCCTCCCAAGGTCGATGGAACACTGCCTTACTTTTCTCTTTCAAAAAAGAAAATAAAACTCTGTTTTTCTTCTTCTCTGAGGCATCTTGCAGGCAAACTGTTAAATAACAATCTTGCACACACTCACAAAGCCACAAGAACCAAAAGAGAACAATATATCAGACTATTTTCCAACCAAGACGCGAACTCCATCATAAGGCAGCCACATTCAGATGAGAACTTACCTTGGAACTCGCTAATGAGACACACGTATTTGTAACAGCTACTGGAGGACATGTTACTAAAGCACCTTCACGCTAAACGCTACGTTCCTTACCTCCTTCCCAGACAGGTAGTAGGCGGACAGCAGACCTCCAACAAACCGGATGTTCACCTCAAAGACGGAAACTTCTGCATTCTGCAACAGGGACAAAGACAGGACATGTGAGGAGAAGGTATAAGGTATAAGTATCGAGTTAAAGTACTCCATGGACCTTATGGCAGTAATCTTAGTATTTACATCATCAGTGTATTACCACAGACAGCATGAAGTTGGCCTTTTGCCCAAAGCTGTAGGAAATGTAAGACTCTGACTAATGTATGTCCCAGATGTTGAGTTATTCCCTCTTTGGTTTCATGAATGAATTCATGAATTTCTTTTTGTTCTATAAATCTTTTTCAAAACAAAACATGTTGCTAAAATTCAGGGCCGCTGGTTGGCACACTTGTTCCAATCTGCCACAGAGTAGTGAAGGGCTTCACAACGCCTCCAAACTTAAAAAAAGAAATCCCTGGACACCGAGCACATCCTTAAATGGCAGCGGTAGAACGTGCTGCGTCTAAAAATACAATGCCTCCGGTTCCAGGCCATTTTCGGCAGAGAAAATGGGACAAATAATAGCAAAAACTGCAAGTCATTTGTCTCAGCAGCCGAACAATGAAGCTTCATCTCTCTGTCCCGCTCTCTTCACGTCTTTATGAACAGATTCCCGAGTCAGATGAAGATTTTGTGCTTGACTGACAGCTCTCATAAGTCAGTGCTGTCAACCAGAGACAGGACAATAGACTGGAAAAAACAAATTACATGCCACACAAAACGTGTCCTATCGTTTTCTCCCCAAGTCTGAGCGACTGATTGAATAGTTAAGATTGTCTAGCTAATTCTTCCTAATTAAAACTGAATCACTTCCTCCACAGCATACAGGCATCTGAACTGAAAAAGGACAGTATTATGTCTTCTTCTGCCTGCTGCTCATCGGTGATGCAGCTAGGAGAGTGAAACAAAGTGTCAGAAACAGGACTGAAGAAACACCAGCCAAACTCTACCGCTTCGTTCAGAGCAGTTTTCCTGCAGTATGTCTGCCGTCCTTCAGCACCCGTCGCTGCTTTCAACCGCTGGACAACGACCCTCTGAGTCAGCAGATGTGAGACGTTATCACACTCCTGCATGAGGGCCTGACAAAGTTGGCAGGCGAGGAGTCAAGTCTCCTGATGCTGCAGCATTAAAGCCATTACAGAGTGCACATGGAACTGACTAAGCATGGCCTTTTCCAGACAGAGAACTAATTAGAATGAGTCGATGAGATAACGGTCCAAGTAGACGTCTTTAGATGATCTTGTGATTTGCTTGCTGTCACGAGACAACCTGCATTGATGGTCTTAGAACGCACAGAAGGAAAAATGCTAAAACATACACCTGTGGTTTTCTCATTATTGAAAATGTTGAGTTTCCTTTTACTGCATCGTACTCTTTGTAGCTCGATCTTACGTTGTGTTTCAGAGCGTTTGAGTTCTGGCGGAAGGAGTCTCAGGAGTGCTATGAAGCCCGTTCTCCTGCTCTTTCTCTTTAAACAGATTTAAAAGTGCTGCTTAGCTGCTTGTGTAGAGATAAACGGCAGTGACCTGTGTGGATCCTGCAGTGGGGCTCTGAGTGAGGTGTCGGAGCTGCGGTCATATTTCCTCAAAATGCTATTCAGGCATCGCAATTAAACGTAGCAGAGAGCAATGCTGAAGTCATGACAGTGACAGTGACAAGTGCAAAGTAACACACCTGCAGCAGAAAACTGATCACATAAGTTGGTCTCACACCCACCAACACATTACTCACATATGAAGGCAGTGCACTCTGATAGCACCAGGCAAGTAATTCTGATGTGTGTGTTTGAAGCTAATGCTACTTCTAACTGGTCATAACTTAACTGACTCTATGTGCTGTTTCATTAAAAACGGTCCTCCTCCATTGGGACTGGCTGAAAAGCTACCACAGCCTGTGTTTACTATCGTCTGCGTGGTGGAAAACCTCATTTTCTGGGGTGTGTGTGGTTCTTTAAAAATGAATTTTAGTGACAATTTCATTATTAAAAAAGGAGCACCAAATCCGTCTGAATAATAATTGGCTTCACTGAATCGCAGTGCTTGTTTTGTCTTTGTCTGAGAGAGAGAGCAAGAGAGACAAGCATTTCTATCAGGGACAAAACTATTTATTCTTTGATCACAAGAAATTACAGGTGTCATGTCTGAGTGTGTCGAAAAACTAATTTCACCAAGAAAGATCGTTTCAGAAAATACTGCCTACTGCTGACTGTATTTCCCCTGGCCCGTGTGGCTCTTGCTGAGTTCACAAGTGCCAGATCGATTAAATTCAGTTCACTAAAATCTCGTAAAACCACCCACGACATCATATTTTTGTACCTCAATGGCTGCATAATTTACTCCTTAGCCAGCAGCTCTTGAGGCATTGAGAGGGTATGAACCATTAGTCTACAGCCCTCAGGTCCTGAGAGAAACAGTTTACACAGCAGTTACAAGGAACACAAAAATATGTTTGCTCCACTGATCATTGCTGTCATTTTTTACTGTGTGCTGATGAGTCAAAGCCAGCAGAAGCTCAGCAGCTTTGCATCGGTGTGGTCATGTTGCAGAAAGACAAAGTACATCTGGATTCCGTCCTTTTCTCTATCGGTTACTTCATGTCCTCCAGAGAGACAGAGACAAACACTCCTGTCATCACTTCTGTGTTCACGAGTCTCAGATAATCTCACCTGTTTGTGTTTCTCTGTCTCTTTTTAATCCTCTTTTGTCTCTTTCTGATGTCTCCAAAGTTACCTGAAAACTTTGCCCAACTGATTTGTGTTTCCATTCCCAGTTAAAATGAGTTAAAGATTCATTTTAATTGATTATTTCACTAAAATCGCAACAGTTTATTGTGTTTAAAGACATACATCAGTCCCCCTTTTGTCATCCCATGTAATTTAACACGCTGTCTGATGTCCTTTATGTCTGCGTGATCATTCAGACAAACCTCCAAAACTGCATAGATCTATTTTTAGAAAACAGTTACTGAGATGAGCAAGCCTAAATAGATTTAAACAGACATTTCCCATTACAAAGTACTTATTTTAAGGCAAATGCAGAGAGCGTGGAGTATCAGAGGTGGCTTTATGTGTCAACATTATGCTGCTGCAGCAGATCAGAGAGCAACAGGCCTCCTGCTGTGGCGACGCTGTTTGAGTGGCAGGACGACTGCTGGCAAAACTGAAAATAAGGCAGGATTATGCACAGGAGAAGATTGCTGTGCTAGTGGAAATTACGGTGCAGCAAACCTCCACACGTGAATGAGCTGAAATACTGAACATCCACAGTTTGGATACAGTATACACTCAGGAGGATTAAAGTTAATCTGAAGGAAAACCTCACTGCAGTACTTGTTTGTATCATGTTAGAGGGATGTGTTCTTTGGGCTTTGAGGCACCTAAACTGAGAAACGTGATGTGTTTACAGTCACGACTACACTAAAGCCAGGGCTTCTGTTTCTCCTTAACACGCAGCTCTTAACAGGGATGTTATAATGACGGTTGGTTCTACAATGAAGACAAGCATCAAAGGGGCAGAGTGTGTTTTACTCACAGACGTATCCGCATGTTCCTGTGTCATTAAACCCATCAGCAAGAGCACACAAGTCAGAAATGAGCCCTGAGAAACACAGTCCTACTGAAGCCGGGAAGCCTTTCATCAGTTCTGTTCCATTACATGATTTTGCCTTTGGCTGTAATGTATTTGTACATGAAAATATCAATACTGCTATTAATTAAAAGCATTTCCATGAATGAACAACATTCCTCAATCAACCATGAAGCCCCCGACTGCTAACACGCACCTTTCAGTTAACAGCATGTCATCTCCGTCAGCATGCGCGTGCGCGTGTGTGTGTGTGTGTGTGTAAACGCAGGTAAAGGCTGAGCTAGTCGTACTGGAAACTTCTGTAACACGTGTGTGTGTGTGTGTAAACGCAGGTAAAGGCTGAGCTAGTCGTACTGGAAACTTCTGTAACGGACAATTCAAAACCAAGGGACCACACCCAGAGAATCAACATTACAGTTCGTTTGATCTGGAGTCTGTTGATACGAAGCGCACACACATCGGCACTGTGGGGTTTCCTTTTGTGTCCCTGCGCCAGGTCAGTTTGTTTACTTTTAAATTCTTGGTTTATGGTTTTCCTGTCCTCACCGCCTCCCTGCTTTCACGTAGCCATGCAGCAATGAGTTTGGGTACGTTTGTCGTTTTTTGGGGGTTTTTTTGCGTGCACATCACACCTGTGACTTGTCCATGTTTGTGACTGGTCATATTCTTCCATGTGATGCATGTGGAAATCCTGAGTCGACTTATGGAGCTGATAAACACCTCTGAGTCACCACTTAGCAAGACTGATTGTTGCGGTCACAGAAGCCTGACAACCCAACAATATCTGGGATATGCTGAACCTGCTCTGTGGAACAGACCTCTGGAGTCAAAGAGGTGTGTGAGAGTGACTGCGTGTGTGTGTGTGTGTACATGTGTGTGTGTGTGTGTTCGCACCAAGAAGTAAACAGTAATAGATTTCAGATTCATTAGATGTGTTTTTGGCTTTTTGCCTCTGGGTTTTATTGATAACTTGAGGAAGAGAAATCAGAGTCAATACACTCATTTCCTCTCTCTCTCTCTCTCTCTCTCTCTCTCTCACACACACACACACACACACACACACACACACACACACACACACACAGTTTCAGGATCACAGTTAACAGTTCCAATAACCCGTAGAAGAACTTTAGGAGCTTCGTGATGCAGCAGAGCCCACTGGAGGCCAGCATAATTATTTCTTACAAAGTAATCATCCAGAGATCAGAAAACAACATTAAGTTTTTATCATGTCATTTAGAACACATTTACTACACGAAATATTAAACACCAAGCAATTTCGAGCCAATTATGTTTATTATGTTATGTCTGGATACTAATCATCATGTGTTTATAATGCCTTATTAGCACAACTTAACACACACAGCTTATGTTTGGTCTCTGGACTCCTTAAAAGAAACCATTTTCTTATGGTTTTAATGGTTTTCTGGTTATTAAAATGGTGCTTTATCACATCCGCATGCTGCTTTCATTTAGAGTTTGTATAACACACACACACACACACACACGGTGACTCGGTTTAAATAGGTCGACAGGTTCAGGCAGCTGAATTACAGCGACCTACACATGGTGAGACTCAGACACCTACCTGCTCGTCTGTGTAAAGTTTATTCTAATACCATTTCTTATGTCGGCTCACGCAGGTAAAGTGGCAGCAGTCATCCTTTGCAGGTGAGCTTTCAAAGACTTCAGTTTCCTAGTGTTTTAATGAGTAGAAAACTGTGCTTGTGCTGTTGTGGGGGACGGCAGGATACTTTGGCGTAAGTCGCTCACATGCAGCACGCAGCTGACAACAGAGTATGGAGACATAAGACAGATTTGTTTTTCTTTCACTGAAACCGACTCCAGTGAAAATCACCTCCTCTTGTAACACTTGCATCATTTAATATTGACTGCAAACATCCCACCCTGCTTCCCTCTGATGTGAACGGCTGCCTGACAGCCGATGTTTTCCCCTCCTCGAACTTCGTGTATGTTGGAGGCAGATCATGTTTTCACTCCTGTGCCGTCTGTCAGCAACATATCTGACAGTATTACAGATGTAGCTCAAACTCAGCAGACAGGTGTTGATCTCGATTTGAGTTTTCTGCCATCTAGGTCCTTTCATTTCCTAGCATCACGTGTTGCATTCATGTGCCGGTGGGAAAGCACAAGATCCAGGATGTTTACCAATCTTATGTGCTGTTTGGTTGGAAAAATCAAACCCAGTTAACAAATTTTGAACTCGTATCTCTTATCTAAACCACCAGCGGCTGAATTATTTGTTTAATTTCATCACTTATTTGGAGGTCAGATGCAGAGTTCTGATCTCTTGTTGTTCACAGGTCTTTGATTACATCGTGACTGAGTCTCAGGTACATTAGCACCTGAACTTTAAAGATGTTTGACATTAAATTCCCATTAACCAAAACACATGCTACTGAAGGTCTGGACTGTCAAGAACCCTCTCTACCGTTCAGATCAATAATTCAAGCCTCCATTGACCGCATTACGGCTTATGGCAGAGGGTCAAGGCTTTCACAAAATCAATTTAGTTCATCATCGCAAGGGCACACACAGACACACACCCGTCCTTACCACATTAAAGTCGAGGTTCTTCTCTACCCAGTCAGTAGCAGCATCAAACTCTTCAAACATCTCCATGATGTAGAGGGAATCCAGGGCATCCACTATCGTCGCTCCCTTTATGCTGCCTGCAAGAGAAACCGAATGAAAAATAAGAAATCGATTAACAGAATTCAGCTCTTTACCAAACATGTTTTGGAGGGTTTTTGCATTCATTCGGTCGTGTGTTTTACATATTGTCTGTCTGCTTAAAAAAAACACTGAGAAATGCCGGGAAGGAAGTTGAGTAAAAACAAAAAGGCCTCAAGTTTAACTTTTCAAAATGAGAGAAAACTCTAATGAAGTTCAGTCAATGTTAAAAGCTTGTTAGTTGTTAAGCAGTATGAATGACAACAGGTGTTAGCAGCGGTCTCACTGAAAAAAAAATAAATAAATTTGAAGTTAAGAGTTACGTTTGGAGGTTGAATAAATTATTTTGCCCGGCAGATGGTGAGAGGCAGCGATTATTGGCACTGATGAAACGTCGGGAGTGTTGCTCATCTCTAGTGATTAGGCTCACAGCAGGAGGGAAGACACACAAACATCACTCCACCGCTGTCATTACCCAAACCCCTTAACGAATCAAACGCCACCCGAACACCTCGGTCTGTGTATGTCAGCACCGAGCCTTCGGGAAAGCTTTTAGTCCTAACATACTCGTTACAAACCCAAGACCTCATCTGTCGCAGCGATGCGACCACTTAGGGACGGGAAGAAGACAAGGGAAGAAGAAATGGAAATAGAAGAAGGGGATGTGAAGAAGAAGGACAAGTCAATTAAGAAGACAGCGAGCGAGAGAGCAGATGTGAAAATATTAACATGTCGGTTGTATGTAAGTCGACCTGCAGAGTGAAGGGCAGGGACTGCAGGCAGAGAGGAAAACAGTCCAGAAGAGACAGAGAGAAAGAAGCCGCACAGCGAGGACGAAAGGCAGAACGCTGCTGGTTGGCTGCTGTGTCAATCAGCGGGTTGGTATCCCTGCATGAGTGGTGGGAGGATGTAAAGGCAGCTAAAAGCTTTCCATTAGACACAATGCTGAATCATCAGCCAGAGGTTCAGGGGCTACTGCTGTCCATCAGCGCGGAGCTCAGAGCTGGATCTGAAAATTATTATTATTATCCCTTTAAAACGACAACTCGGTCCACAAGTTACGAGCCGTGAGACTGATTTTCACTACAAAGCCACCAGTACAAATACTATTTCTGCATTTCTGCTGACAGACCAAATTCATCAGCTTTTAATTATAGTAATTAGAAAAAAGAAAAAAAAAAGAGGGCCTGACATCAAAGGAGGAGTTCAGCACTTTGCTTTCCGACAGAAGAGGATCGATGCCACTCTTCTAGCTGTGCGTTAGGTACAGAGCCAAAACCGAGAGGCAACTAGCCTAGCTTAGCATAAGGACTGGAAGCAGGGGGAAGCGGTTAGCTGTCCTGCAAGTGTAAATGAATGGGGTCCGACTGAACTGGATGTTCTTCTTTGGAGCAGAACCAGGCTGGCTGCTGCTTCCAGCCTTCCTGCTCAGCTAAACTACTCACCTCACGCTGAGCTTCATGTTTGACTTATAGATATGAGAGTGGTGTCTAAGAAGAAGAAGGAGAAAGTAAGAGTGACAGATGATAATTATATGAAAATTACATTAAAATGAGGCACAAAAGGCTAACAATATCAGTAATTGGTCATATAATAGGAATTCGAGGAGAGATCATGTGGCTGGAGGCGTCAGCAGATCCAGTCGTTTCTGCTGTCACTCGTCCTTCCTGTTTTTCATCTTTCTCACTTTCCCTTTTCGTGGAAAACTTTTAGAGCGACAAGACAGTTTCCACCCATCCATTGTCTTGTCACTGCGCTTCCTTCCTGTGCCCCAGTGTGTGTGTGTGTGTGTGTGTGAGAGAGAGAGAGAGGTAGACATGGTTAAAGAGTGATAAGAATACTAATAATAAATAGAAAACAAAGAAGATGTGACAGAGGAAACAAGATATTTCAGACCGACATAATAATAAACAGTTGTGTAAACATGTCTGAAGGTGAGGGCGACCAGCCGCACCTGCCAGACCAGGTGAGCTCAGCGGCGTCTGCTGCTTTCCAGGCCAGAACACCGAGCTATTGCAAACTGAAAGAATCCATGTCTTTTCCTGAAGTAAACAGACAACACTGATGGGCACTTGGGCTTTAATCAAAAATATCTCCAAGGCCATGTTGGCCAAGGGTAGCAAGAAATCTGCTAAAATCAACTTGTTAGCAGATCCAGGATTTGTGTCAGTGTCCAGATGGGAAGACTCTAAGAACCTGACCCGGGATTCAGCTTAGGTCCTTGAGGTGCTTTGAGAGAGCAAAGTGGGCCGATCTTGGAGGTGATGTGTGTGCTGCTGCTGAGGATTTTGTCTCTGTTGGTGGCTGGGAGCCTGGTGGAGCAGCAGATGGCTCAGCAGAGGGCAGAGTCTAGGATGCTTCTGTACAACACGAGTGGCAGCGGAGGAGGACAGAGTCTGGGATGGCTGGAGGATGGAGGAGCAGGAGGAGAGGACAGAGTCTGGGATGGCTGGAGGATGGAGGAGCAGGAGGAGAGGACAGGCCTTATGACACAGTGGGCTTGTCACAGGTGGGGAGGCCCACAAAAGCCTCTGCTGTGTGTCCTTAAGTCCCAGCATTTTCAGCTCAAATTCACTTTTCTGTTGTCATTGTGAGTGCAAAAAAAAGAAAAAATCAATCGCTTTGCAGCTACTACTTTTGCTTTATTTTTTACATATGTTTTGTCTTAGGTTCTTCAGAAAATGGTTAAATGTCAAAAGTACCGTTTGAAGAAAATGAGGCATGTGTGACGCTCAACCTTTCTGACACAACCTATAAAGCAGAACATGGAAAAGCGAGAAATGGATTGAAAGATGAAAAACTGAAAGAGCCGGTGTCCTCAGAAGACAAGAATCATTACCTTTCTGCTCCCAGACAGAGAATAAGAATAGATGGGAGAGGGATGGCAGGGGAAAAAATGGGAGACTGGAGGTTCAAAAGTCGTTAACCAAGAGCATCAGTCCCCGAAAACACAATCCATCCGCTTGGTCCCCTTCCTACCTCGCTTGTCTTCTAACGAGGTATCCATCAGTCTTCTCTCCGTCTCTCTCCTTCTGTCCTGCCTCTTTCCTTTCTTTATCTGCTTTTTTCCCTTCCTTTGACTGTTTATACCATCACGCATCCTTCCATCCTCGTTCACTGCCTTCTCTCTTCCAAAACAAAATGAGTTTCTGTTGTACCCTATGGAGCATCGTGCCGTTTCAGGTTTAATTAGTATTAGCTGGTACAGAACCATATTAGTGAGGTGGTAATAATGACACTAACATATTGAATTTTTCCCTGTGCTGCAGTGTGTGTGTGTGTGTGTGTGTGTGTGTGTGTAAAAGAGAAACATCACATTTGTCAGTCGTTCTCGGTCACTCACACACACTTCCACATCAGAGGATCACACATTACAGCTCTGTTGCTGCCGCCTGATTTGTTGTGAACAACAACCACACAAAGCGGACACACACACACACGCACACGCATGCACACACTCACGCACACACAGACCGCTGATTGTGTTGATGGAGGTCAAAATGTCAGCACGATCTCTACTTATTATGTCTTCACTGAAAAGTTTCTATTATGTTTAAAATCTACATACAGGAGGTGGAATAATTTAACACTGTGTGTGTGTGTGTGTGTGTGTGTGTGTGTGTGTGTTCTTGTGACGAAGACAGACTGTCTATATTAATTCCTTTTGATTCTGTCCTTCAACTGTATGCGCCATACTTTGAACTTTGCTATGTGTTTAAAGGCCTTTTAAATTCATTTTCAGCATTTTCTTTTCACACAATCCCACGAGTCCTTCGTACTCGATTCCCATAGTGTTGACTGGTATGTTGTAACTGACACACTTATGTTCTGTGGTTGGATAGAAACATATCAGTGGAATGATAACTTGAAAACCAGGATGCTAAAACATTTTTCTTGTTTTTTTGTTTTGTTTTTTTTTTTGCACTTAAAAGCTCTAGAAATAGATAGCAAGTTCATCTTCCAATTCTGCTGCCTCCACCATACGTGTAGGTGCACAGCTATGGGGTGCGTTAAACACACTTCCATTAAAACCCTGGGACTTCATACTTGGAAGCAATTTCAGAAACTGTGAAAACAGTCCTGGAGAGAAACAAATCAGCGACAGTGTTGGCTTGGCACAACTACCTGCACTACAGTAGGAAAACCCTTAAAGTGTGAAAGAGCAACATGAAGCTCCTATTGCAAGCACAACACAGTAATTTTCACGCACACCTCAAGTCCACAAGGCTTAAATTAAAAACAAGACAAGTTCCTGACAATCTTTCATGCTTAATCCTAACTGAGTCACCAAATTTTCATTATGTAAGGTAATATATGAACTGGGTATGTGAGATGTGTTTGCTTTGGGAAGGAGAGGCAAAGAGCAGTAAATGTCATGAGGATTACATCTCACACACACACACACACACACTGTGAATACAAAGCGTGACCTCCGCAGGCTGTGGGTCAAGCAGAGCTCCTTGGTGAGGTTTTCACATCTCCCATTCACTGTAATTCAGCTGTACACAATTCCACCTGAGCACAGAGCCGTGGATTATGTCACAGCAGTCGCTCCCACAGTAAAGTCAGCCCTACAACTATAGGTCACATGCACTGAGACTCGCTCTGTGGTGGCTTTGTCCTGAAGCCTTCCACTCCCCTCCACCTTTCAAAATGCATCTGAAAACACAGTGAGTGTCAGTGTGTGTGGCTGGCTGATGAATTAATTCACCTCAGTGCTTCCTGCTCACTCAGTTTTCTTCTCTTTTGTCCGCATCTTTTTTAGATTGATATGAAACCAGGGATGACTTACCATATCTGGTCCTATTTGGGATATTTTGGAGCCAATTTCCCACAAGGGGCTTAATGAATCTGGGTATGCGTTATGCTCTTATCAGATTTTTTGTTCACAATCTCTCCAAGTCTCTTTCTAACATTACAAGCATCTGCAAGAAAAGAAATGAAGTGAAATAACTGCAAAATGTAACACTTTACAGACAAAGACGCCCAGTCTAAATATTAATCTACCGACCAGGTTCCCCTCATCTCAGACCAAATGAGGCGCAGGGCTGTGCAGCGGAGTGGGAGGACATCATTTGGTCACTGAACTCCACCTGGGCAGCTGCTGGTGGTTTGCAGCTTTCAGTTTGGAGGCAGCAACTCTCTCAGAGAGGCTTTCTCTTCAGCAATAAGTCTGCAGAGTATCTCCCATCTTCTGTTCTCCTGTTTCTGAGGCAACAGGCAACTTGAAAGATACTCAGAGCAACTGGTGGGCCTCTTAATCTATTTGTTCCACTCTGACACTGAACACGTCATGGCAGCCAGCATTTAAAAGAAACAACAATAAGAACAACAGCACTGCTGACCAGCCTAATGGTCTTGGGAGTCTTGTAGTAATGAAGCACATGCAATCACGACCGGCTGGATTCCAGCTGAGGACCTTTGTTGAATGTCAGCTCGCTCTCCTATTCAATCTAACATAAATTAGAGAGGCAGGGCTGTAAGCACAAGCTCTTTCGAATTTCCTGGTAGAGATACATGAATGCCGGCGCTACACAATGACTCAGCACCTCCAGCTCAAAAACAGCAGCATGAGCCTTCAAAAGACGGACAGCAGTCAGAGTGTCATTGATGTCGATAAAGGAGGCAGCTCTCGCCTTGTGAAAATTCACTATTTCAAAGTAAAATTCCTTCCTCTTCCTCAGCTCGCTGCATCTCTCAGCTCAGGGATGTTCTCAGCATAGAGAAGTGTCCCAGTGTGTCTCATATCATATTAACTCGATGCAGACTCCAGGTTTAATCCTTAATCCTACAATTTGATCCAGATCTCAACACCCTCAGCCCCGCTGGTGATCCCATTTAGCCCCCAACCGCCGCCTCGACGTGAAGTCTGCACTGTATTTTGCGAGGGGTCACGGAGGGGAGGTGAGGAAAAGTGATGGCTAAGCCTTTGGCTAATCGTGTTATCGTAGGCAGAACGCACGAACGCAGACATGCACATTCCCAAAGTGCATTAACCTCTTGGCTTCTGCTGCCAGATACTCAAGCATCAACACTTTTGTCAAGGTTACAGTGAAAGGCATTACCACACCTTCTGTATGTGTGTGTGTGTGTGTGTGTATGTGTGTGTGTGTGTGTGTGTCCATAAAGAAAAGAAGGATCTAAAGCAAAGCTACGACAACACACCAAATACAAGACAGAAACAGACGGCAGATATGAAAACACACCGGGAGAGTTTGTGTGTTAAGTTCGTTTGGCTGCTTCGTCTTGTCAGGCGTGGGAACTTCGAGGGACCACGCAGACTTCGAGGAGTATGCATGAGTGTGTTTGTGTCTGTGTGAGTGTGTTTAAGGTGTGTGTTCATCAGGAAGATGGGTGGTGCTGATGCACAGTGTTGTTCTAGGCCTTAGGGAGGTTCAAAGCCCGGGCGAGCAGGCTCGCTGTTGTACGCTCTGTGTGAGAGTGCGTAATTAATTAATGTGGATGCGGACTCAAGGCTCTTATAACAAAGGCTCAGGAGATGAGTGTGAACAACACACAGCTGAAAGTGTGTGTGTGTGTATGTAACCATGTGATGGATACTCCCATTTCAGCTGCTGCTGCAGTGCTCTCTTGTCCATGTCCCACCCACCTCTGTGCAGAGCACGATTTACATCATTTCAGACACAACCCGAGTACAACCCCCTCCCTCCACACACACACACACACACACACACACACACACACACACACACAAACACAAAACTTGGGAAGGCCAGAGCAGAATTGCGCCATCCATTTCAATTACAGAGATTGAATATCTGATTCAGACACACACAATGTTGTGTGGGAGCTGAGGCTGCAGCACAGGACTCAATGTCAAATTATATAACCAAGCAAATGACTTGTCTGGAAATAGAAAGACACCAAAAACATTAGCCTTCTCGACTGGTCGGTGATAAAAATATATATATGTTTTGCTCTCTGCTGGAAACAGAGCGAGGCTCCAAGGCTGGCAGGATACAGGAAGAAAAAAAAACCTCACATTTGCTTTGACACAGTGATGGAGTTGTGACCAGGAAGAAACACTACGCTGGTCTCAGGCCTGGCAGTGTGCTCAAACACCTCATTCGCCATCTTGCACAACACTGACGCGTGTGCCAGGTCAAACATGTTGAGTCACTGTTGGTTGTCTGCTGTCTGCGGTTTCAAGTTACCTCACTTTTGATTGTCTTTTTTCCATCGTTACTCACGAAGTCCTCCGGCTGAAGTGGATACCATTAAAAAGACTGAGAAAGAACCCCTGAGAACCGTTATAAAATCATAATCTATTGGACTTTTGACTGCCAGTGGAATTCATTTTTTATACATATGTTTACTCGTGAAGGTACTGCTTTACGAGTCTTGAACTGCTCTTCAAAACAAAGAAATTGTTCTGAGACCTGAAAAAGTTTCAAATAATACATTACACATAAGTTTGTTCAATAGGACTGTTTTAGTGCTTGCATGGGGGGTTATGAAGTTAAACGTTTGAAATGTTCTTTGCTGTATCTCCTTAATTGTGTTGTTGTGAGGTGCTGTCTGAGGCAGAACAACTGACAGCTGAGTTTTCATCACATCTTAGAGACAAACAGAAGAATAAGCTGCCATGCTGCTGGCTTTAATGGAGAACTCAAACCTGACGCCTCTCATTTTCTTCGTTCTCTTTAAGCTACCGCCCTTCTCTCTCCTCTGCTGGCCCTTTAACCACTCATTTCCACTTTCGACCATAAAAGAGGTGAAAATGAAAACAGGATGTAAAAAGGAGCCGAAAACGTGACTGAGACTTCAGTTAAATTAGTTGTAGCAGTGCACTCATCTCTAGTGTAAATAAATAAAGTCGGGAGTGCAAATTAAGCAGTGGAAAAGCCAGCTGGGAGACATTTAACGGCGGAATAATCAATGCTGTAACAGACCATGGTTAAGTAGACATCTGTGCTGGATTTAAACCAACAACCCAAATCAGTTTCTGGCAGAAGACTTGGTGCAACCAAAAGCCTGCTCAGCGCTATTCTCACAGAACAAAAGCCTGACGTTGGAGCAGTCATAGAGTCATAAAAATGGCTTTAAAAAGTACAATTACGCACCCAAAGTGACCAGAACATACCTGGAGGACAAACAATCAGGCGAAAGTACCACAGGCTTTTGTGGTTGTGCAACATAAAGTGACTTTAACCATTGATCACTGGTTACCTGACCTACCTCCAGATCAGCCACTCACAAAATTCAGTTGCAATAGCAGGGTTTCAACCTGCAGAGGGCAGTTGCTATACATGTTTGCAAGAACTTTGCACTAAAATGTCAAGGTTTGGACCTGAATCGATCAGAAACCCCACTAAATATTTATTTAAATTGATTTCCAGCAGAAAAAAGTGGGTCAGGGATTTAGTTACTCTTTAAATGGAAAGGAAAGCTTTAGCTCTGCCTTTTTTCTATGTGGGTCTTCTCATTGTCGCTAAAGTAAAGTGATATGAGGAGCTGCAGCATCACTCCAGGGGACAAGGAGCAGAAAAGCCATTGAGAGGGCCGGCACGGCGGAAAGGCCACAGGAGACAGGAGGAGAAAAACAACACGAAGAAAAGAGAGCATCACAAAACCCTGGCAGCGTTTCGGGCAACGCCTGCCATTCATTCATCCAGCAGCCTTTGAAAGCACCACAGCCGGGGCCGAGCAGATAACCTCCGCTGCAAATGGTCTGCGAATCTCCTCTCAGGAGGCCATCTTGCGTCTTCGCACCGCCTGTAGCTACGGATCCGTCCAACTTCCCAGCAAATAGCCAAAGTCTTCAACGGGCTGTCGAAGTACAACGTGAATCAGCTGAGCACACCAGCAGAGGGGAGAAATCAGGAGCTCATAGTGATCGTCCCAACCGCAGCACTTCCTTTTTCAAGAACTGTACATGAGGGGACATTTCACAGTGGAAAATCTAAACGTCAGCGCTTTCTGTTTAAACATCATCATTCAGTTGTGTTTTCAACATATTCAGAGTTTAAGGTGACGTCTAAATTCTCCTCTGAAAACAGCCCACAGCTCAGACCAACAAGACAGATGGCATCTGAGCACACGCACGCACACACACACACACACACACACGCGCACACACACAGTTCTCTCATAACTCAGCCCAGGTTGCACTAGGCTAGATGGCAAACGACCTAAAAATTGTGCCTTTCCTCTCTCTTCCCCTGCAACAGGAGACATCAGTAGTGACCTTTAGTGCTGTGGTCGTCAAGTGTGTTTATTTTAGACGGCGGATGGACTCACAAACTACACACAATCTACACACCAGCCCGTGGGGAGTTTTTCCGGTCGGCTGAACAAGAGTGCCTTGCCGTGCTGGCCCTCGGCTGGGATGCGAGGCAGGCCCAGGCGGCGAGAACCGACGCTTCAACCTTTAGGTTGTTTGGCCGTTGTGAAGCACAACCAGCGGCCTGTCAACAGAGTCTCAATTAAAGAGGAACAGCCAGGAAACCACGCGGACAGGAAAGACCACAGACAGTTTCACTGGAGCAACTACTGTACTCCAAAATCTAGACTGCAGAAAAGCCTGTACAATAGATTCTACTTACCACATAAAGCTCCAGTACCTCTTTTAACTTTTACTAGGGTTGTACAACATCTTATTTTAAAATCCTCATCAGGTTCATCCATAATGAACGTATCATTAATTGCAATTCTGCACAAAATAGTTCAAAACAAGTTACACTTCAACCACAACCACAACAGGTTAAACATTAACGTTTATTTATTTTCTTTTTTCACTAAAGCTGCTGGGCAAGTGACTCAGAAATCTACTTGCCCAAAGTCAGTTTTTACTTGCCCCATATTTTATTTATCAGCGCTTATCAAATAACAACAAAGACTGAAGTCAGCTGTTAATAATAATAATCTATAATGTCGCACAGTTGGCTGCTACTTTGATCCAAACTGAAAATCTCTTTGCTGCAGTTGTGAGACGTCTTTACAGAGAGCTCAGTGCAAGAGAATCACGCTGCAGTATCTGCACCAATAAGGAAGATTCTTCAAGCTGAAATCCACCGTAATCAGAGCAAAGCGGTCCTCTGCCCTCGTGTCAGCACTACGTTAGGACTGAACTCTCCTTCAATTGCCAGCGTCTCCTTGTAAAAAGCAAAAAGAAGGAAAAACAAGAGGGCTCCATGATAAAGCCTTGGTACAAACTCCACCACAGCCTCATTGTCCTATAATGGGTCTGAGATTAAATTAGATTCCATAATGCCTAACAGGAGTCAGGGTACAGCTTAGGGCTGGGCTGACAATTTACTGGCAGTGAGCTCCAAATGAGCTCCTGATGATCTGGAGAAACTTAACAAGGCGATGATTCATCTTCCAGGGGGACATTTATATGTTCTGGTCAGGGAGATCTGGGTGGAAAAAGCCCTCAGCGGTTGTTCTGATAGGAGTTCATAAGGACAGCCAGTGTTAGAGCTGCACATTTACGAGACTCCTACACATAGTACTCAAAAATAAAATATTACGAGGAGAACAGAGACATTTTGGAAGCTTCAATCTGTCATTATCGCTCCCACCAGCTTCTTTTATACCGTCTATATTCAGCAGGTTATGGCTTCTCCTTGAAGCCACACAAGCTTTGTATTGTGGCTGTGTCACAACAGGATTTGACCCGCTCTGGATTTAGAATTGGAGAGATGTACCGGTTCTCGTGGGAGAGTCTCAATAGCAGTACGCTGGTTATAGACAGATGAGCTGAGCCCGAAAAGATGGAGAGAGCAATTGGAAACGACAGGAGGGGAGACGGATGCCATCGTCGCCTCGAGGTGTATTTAATTTTAGCAAAAAGGGTGAATATACAGACTCTCTGCGGGGACAGGAAGCTGTTCCGTCATAGCCTTGCCTTAGAAAACACTAATACTGTCCTTCACAACTCTTCAACCACAGTTAGAACCCGTAAAGAAAGCAGATTATGACAAGGACGACGAGTGCAGGTTCCTGAACAGTCTGATGTTGGTTACTGACATCGAGACTGAGGATACTACTCGTGTTAATTAAATCAATCAATCAATCGATGTTATCGACATCGCATCCAAAATGCCACTACTGGTCATCCTCTACACAACCAGACGGATCACACGCGAGCCGCACTGACTGTATGTATGGACACGAGGGTGGACGCTGACTGATCTGGATGAAATATCGTTTGTGACTCAAAGTGTTGCACCGCGATGAAAAGCTGTTAGAGGAGCGCAGGCGTCGGAGGAAAAAGCTATCAGCGAGCCCTTCAGTCACCCAATCAATGTGCAATTCAATCATGATTGAATTAGGGCACTTCATTTTAATTCACTATACAATATGCAACTGTGTCTGAATGTAATTTTGATTTAAATTACTTTACAACAGTATGAAATCAATCAGCTCTATTCTGAGTCAGATTATCTGGAGTACTATATGAAGTCATGGCAAAAATACATCCTGTTATGTTATTAATATTTTTAGGCTTATTACTTCTCTGAAAATCCTCTGGAATAACAGTCAATAACACATAAAGTTATTTTGCATTAATAAAAGCTAAACGTTTTGTTTTAATCAAGTTTATGTAATATTGAAATGACTGAAATATTCTAAATAGGCAACAATCAGTGTTGAAGTTTGGGGGAAAAAACATCTTAGGCTTACTTACTCATTAAGAGTTTGAAAGAGTTTAAAAACGTAAAAATCCATTCACTTCACAGTGTCATCAGCTGCTCTTTGCGACCGTTTTGACAGACGCGTGTTATTTTCCAGGACAACCTGTCTACTACTGTTTAGTTTGTATTGGTCATAACAAATGAGTTACACATCCAGAGTCACTTGATCAGCATCTTGACCTTTGAAACAACTGGTCAAAAACTGACTCGACTTGTGCTTCTTCCCTCCAAGGTTTTATGAACACACAGGACTCGGCGTCTCACGTAACTAGAAAGACACGGGGCAGAGTGGACAAACCTGCATGGACACCATCAGAAGACACAGAGCAGACTGCGTCTTCATCAGCATCCCCTGCCCTTTGCTATTTAAGCGTTTGGGTTAAAAAAGCACATTTTGTAATTCTGGTTGATGAAACGTGACCAAACCGTCGGTCGTCTGTCAGAGTAGTTGCTTGAGAAGATACACGCAGTTGTTTGCCAACATTTTAGGAAGATCTACGGCGGCTGATAAATTTCCAGCCTGGGAACGAATTCAGATTTTCCTTCATCAGTCTGGAGTGCTGAGGGTCCGCGGATGTGATTTTGTGATGTGATCTGACAATTTCATAGATGATAAATGAAGGGAAAGGAGAGAAAAAAGCATAAGTACATCTGAACTCATTAGCATATAAATCCATTAACAACAGAATTAGATTATCAACAGAAACATGTGAATATAAATCCTCAAATATTGATTTTTTTCCTCATCAGTTTTTACAAGCTTACTAAACGCACACGTTTTCAAAGTCACTGAGCGCTCATATTAAATAACTGTGATCTCAATACTGACCACAATAACCATCCACATTACGGCACGTCAAACCCTCCCTGAATTGTTTCAAGCCAAACACAGTGGAGAAGCAAACAGCTGACAGAACATGTGAGACCACAGACTCAACCTCATCCATCCCATGTGAAGCCTTCTTCCATTCAAGACCTCAGCACTGTTTAAAAAAGCCATCATTCAGTCTTTGGTCAGTTGTCATGACTTGTTATATTAAATTCTGATTCTGTCAGCTGCAAAAGCATAACATACTTATTATTAGCAGAGCTCTGAATAGAACATCCGTTACAGCTGAAGTGATTTGTTTCTTCATCCGTCATCAGATGAGCAGCAAACGTTCCTCCTTCCAGCTCCTCCCTTCAGAGGATTTGCTGCTTTCCATCGCTCCTACAGATCGTTCCAGAGTTTACTGGACAAAACGTCCAGGAGTGTGAAGACGCTCGGACTTTGGGAAACTGTGATGTGCATTTTTCATATTTTTTCCCTGACAATTTAGAGACCAAACAACACATAACACATTTACAGAATATCAACAAGACAAAAGGAGGAAGTTGACGCCCTGACGTTTATCAAAAATGAAAATTTAACAACTTGAGAGGTTTTTGCCATACTGCATTTAAAAGCAAAATAAAACTTTGCTTACTTTATTAAAGGTTTAATTTGAATTTCTAATGCTTCATTCATTTTGCTGAGCTTGAAGGATCAGGAAACAGAAAATGTTTGTGAAGCACTGCTTTAATTCCTGCCTCACAGAGAGCTTGTGGGAGGTGCTGTGATATTCATCAAGTTCACCTGATTTATTATTATTATTTATTAACAGACGTCGTGAACCTCACTGCAGTTAGCAAAGTTTTTAATTTTCCAATTCTCCCGGACAGTTTGAAACAGCAATCCTAAAGTTAGTGCATGTCGGGGAAACAGCCTCGGGTACAGAAAGTGGCGTCAGTGCATAATCTCCCCGGTCAGGCTGATATTATTGTCATACATCATGTTGTATAGGAGCAGGAAACGGCTGTGACGAGGCCCCGGGGCAAAGCTGTCTTATTTACTGATGGAAGCGAGTCTGCTGAAGCAGCCAACTAAAACCTATTTACTTTTTCTATAGCGCAGACATGAGGGATGCACAGAGAGCGAGAAACAGAGAAAAACACCAAGTTAAGCAGGCTAATCTAACTATTAGTATTCACACGGCTGCTTTCCGCTCTCTTCCTGCATTTACGTATGATAAATTCCGCTAATGAAACAGTGGATGGAATTTACACAAAGCTGATTGAATTTCCTCATTAAGCAGAAGACGGCGATCATTAAAAATGAGCCTGTAAATCTTCTACACAATAAGAGAGAGACTTATTGGGGCTTTTGGCGTGTTACCCACAGCAAACGGGACTGAGTTATGCCTTTCAATCTGGAAACTTCCATGACAACAACTTCCTTCCCGACTGTCATGTAGACAATTCGTTTACATTTGACACACGGCGTTACTCTTTTTTCACTCCAGCAAACCAGACAAAATCAGTTTCTCTAACACTAAGATGGAGACTGACGGCAAATAAATAAAGCAAAAATATTATCCTGCATGTTTTCAAGCAGAAAAACGGCCTGACAATCCGCTTTTGACGGATAAAGTCTGAAAGAGCTTCTCAGAAAGACGTGAAGTAGACAAACGAAAGGGAGGCTAAACATCAGAGGAGGCTGAAACCGAACCAAACGGTTTGACCCCAGTCTGCGGCTTCAAACCGTCTCCGTGACAACCCACCACTCAAAGTGCTGTCATCCTGTCGCTTCTGTTGTGAGTCAGCTCCCCTCTCGTGTGGTGACACAAATAATGCAAACTCTGTTCATCTAATGAGGTAAAACACACAAACATGTCGGACGACTGATGTTCAGGGATAACTTTGCATCACGAATTCTGCTCTTTGCCTTCTCATGTATTCAAGGTAAACCTGCATTAAAACTAATGCTAAGACTCAAGCAGAAGTGCACAGGAGCATGTCTATCAACGACAGCCAATCACACGCCTTAGAGGTCAACTCAACTCCAGTCAAAACTCAGTTTTCCTCCGCGTCCCCACAGTTGAACGTTTGAGCAGAGTCTGACCCTGTGAGGATGTTCGTTTATTCAGTTTTATCTGTGCTCATTAAAAATCTGATTTTAAGTGGCAGCGCTACGAGCATGATGTGTCATGTTTTATGTATGTTTTAGTGCACGTGAGGAGACATGTATATAGACCGCGAAGGACACGTGATGTTGTGTCCTCATGTCTGTAACGTGTTTAAGGTCCTGTGGTTGTCAGATGGATCATTCGAACATTTTAACATAAGTAAATAAAGTACGTAAAACACTAAAACTAAAAAGGTCACATGACCATGACTAAAATATTTTTTAAGGCTGAACTAATCCAATTTTTATATAAGCTTCAAACAGACAAGTTCAGTAGTTTAGCAGCTCGGTTTTTTTAGTATTTCAAGTATTTCAAAAATAATTCCTAAAAGGAAAAACACACGTGTGTAAACAGACGTCAGTTTGCTAATGTATTAGCTATAAAAAAATTAAGAATGTAAAAATATGTAAGTGAATGTGTTTACAGCTTTTATCTGCTGCCCTCAAGCTAAAAATAATCCATCTATACCATTTTAATTTCCTCCCACTCAGCTGGCACGTCCACTTCAGATTAATTCCAGGTTCACGCTGCAGTTTACTTGAAATACAGTGGATTGTAAGATAAATCAAACATGAGCGGTTTCTCTGGCACCGGCTTCACCGACACACAGGCGACACAAAAACACAAACACAGAGGAAACAGGAAGTGGACGCAGTGTGGCACCAACAGACGAGTCTTATCAGCAGGGGAGCCACAGCTACCTCCTTCACACATGAATGTCATCTTATCTAGTCGAGAGTCTGCAACGGCACAGCTCCAAACTGTCACACACACCACTCAGTGACACACACACATACACACACACACACACCTGGGGCTTAAGGTAAGTAAATATTCTCACAGAGAATTTAATTAGGTCAACAGAGAGAGAGTGAGAACGAGATGCGAAATTAAAAATCCAATTCTCGATCTCATTAATCCAATCACCAGTCAGAGTAAATTACTCACTCTGTGTACAAACACTCAAGTACATACCAAACACCTGCGAAAACGACAAGTACGCCGCCTGAACACGGGCTCAATGAAGATTAAACAACACAACAACAACATACAACATGTTACTCAGTCAAAAATGATTCAAGTCGCCGTTCACTTCATCTCTTCACACACTTAGGAGAAAACCGAATACACGGCAGATTAAATGTGATCTTGGTATTAGAGTTTTAATGAGTTGCACTGATCCACATGAGCTGTCATAGCAGATCTGAGGATCCTCTCCTTTTAGCTTCATGTTTACTTCACTGGGATTTGATTTCTGAGGCCAGCTTTTGAGCCGACGATCTCAGCCAACTACAGAACAGAATGAGACAACACGAGGAGCAACAAGTTTTGTGTGTGTGTGTGTGTGTGTGTGTGTGTGTGTGTGTCTCTGGAGTCTTTAAAAAGATGCAGTTATTATCCTACTTTAATTTAGCTTCTGCTGTGCACAACCAAACTGGGGGTTGATCACTCGTCCCAGTCGCAGCAGAAAGACCAGTCTGATAAGCAAAGTGGCTGTGAGTGCATGTGGACGTCTTATTTATTAACAAGGCCCTGCGGCCTGCTAGCAGCCTGCTGTGTGTGTTATTATACAAGCGAAAAGCAGACGGAGAATTAAGATTAATCACAAAAGAGATGTGTGAAACAGAAAAAACAAAGCCCCACGTCAGCCCACTCGTTAGCAGCACAGACACCAACAACCGGCGAGGGGCACAGACGGAATATAAATATATGTTAAAGTTGACATTTCGAGGCATCCATAGATGGATGACTTTAACTGACGGCCAATTTGGCTGCTAATCTAAAGGCCAAGGCCGCCGGTGGCAGGGACAAGAGATGAATGGCGTGCACGGTCTCGCACTCACCGAATAGATTGCTGGAGTGTCCCTGCTTGGAGACGGGCCTGAGCTCATTGGAACCCCAGGCGAAGCGTCTGTAGCTGTCCCACGCGTGTCTCATCATCTGACAGGGACGAGGAGGAGGAGGGGGAGGAGGACAGAGGAGGAGAACATGACAAAAGAAGAGAGTTAAAAAGGACAATCAACTCTGTACCAACACTGTGACAAAGAGAACTGAGTCACTTTAACAATGGTGAGATTGCGTTTGTTTACATCATCATTTGTTACGGGATTTTCAAGAACAGCATTAATTTACAGTTTTAAACAACTGTTACAGCAATCATCTTTGTTAATAATTTATCTAAATTGTTCATTCGGTCCATAAAACCCAAACCCAAGCTGACGTGTCTTGTTTTACTTGACCAACGATCCCAGACTACGGGAGTGTTTATTTCAAACTGGTCACTACGGCTGCAAAGACTGAATTATTCAGAGGAGTATCGGCTTACTTAATGATGTATGCATCAGGTGGCAAATGACCTGTTCACAATGTCTGTCGGACAATTATGATCGGCGGCTGATTGACTGGCTCACCGCTGCTAAAAAGGAAACCCAAGCTTCACTCTGCGAAAGGAAAGGAACATTTTCGTCCCATTATCAGCTGTTGAAACCACGCAATTCCTCACTGAAGTTTCAACTTATTTTAATCTGGTGCTGGCTGGAGGCTTTATAGCACCACTAACGGTAGTTTCCATTCCAACACCCAGACACTCCTCTCAGTCTCAGACGTGGCTCCTCCTCCAGCTCGGCATTTTTTCTGTTCTGCTAATCCAGGTTACACAGCACCGTCCCAGAGCTTTCTGAAACCTGCTTCTGGATTAGGCACATTAAAACCCTTTATCCTCCACCTTCAGACGCAAAATCTGTGCACAGGCCCTTCAACTGTAGGGCGCTCATCTCATATATGTAGGCTCTTACAGCACTGTGCTGTAACCTATAGCATTCTGCCACATGCACCACAATGCCGCCTTTGTGCACCTGAATATAAAGCACACACAAAGGCAATGAGCAGTGTGATTGTGAAGATGATGCACAGCCTGCACAATCTCCCCCTGTAACTGTACAACACATCCTCTCAGTACTCATATCCTGCTGCAAGCGCACACATGCACATGTGGTTTGTGCTGAGTGACAGTTACTTCTGTCGCCGCTGCCAACTCACTGTTGGTGAGCTCACTCGAGGACAGAGAATAACAACAATTAACTGATGATTTGAGAAGAAGATTTAAGAAAATAAATAAATAATAACCACAGCAGGCAGTCAAACCAGTAGGTCAAGGAGTGGAAGGAGTGGAACTGGTTCTCAAAGTTATTAAAGTAAGACAGTAAAGCAGATAACCCTAACCCAGCCATCGAGTAATTCAGTTAAGCAGACTAGTTTGGAGCTGCCTGGTCATTTCACCACACAGGCAAGAGCAGGAGAAGCTGAAGTGTGGTTCAATAAAACATGAAGGAGTTTTTAATAAGCCACATGGTGAAAGACTGCACTTCTGTTCTTCTACCACTAAAAAAAGAGACCACCACAGCATCTGGTGTAGGCTGCACACTGAAAGACACACCGACACCAACTCTGTCCACAGGTGGCTGCGTAACAAGCGGCGGTGGTGTGGTGGTGTTAGTACGACTGCACAACCGCAAGTGCTGTGCAGTTGCATAACAACAACACTTAACACCAGAGGAGGAATAAAATACCCACATTAGCACCTTTGTGAGTTAGTTAGTATTGGTTTCGTCCTGGATAACTCATATACAGTGCTGTACCAAACGCTGCTCTGTCTCCACCTGCATCCTTATTTTGAACACGCATACACACTAAAACACAGAAGGAAAAAGCCACTTCATTTGCATAAAATCTCCCCCACACATCAAAAGGACAGCTAGCGATAGCTTTCCTCCATTTAAACCCACTAATTAAAGCTAGTGAGCCTGCTAATTACCGCTCCTATATGCATGTCACATTAAGAGATCTACTCAAATGCTCTTGTTCCACTCCACACGCTGTGCTGTAACTCATGAGAGGAACAACCGAACAGGCTTCATTCGAAAACAAAATGCTTCTGCTCAGGTTGGAGGCGGGCGAAGCAGCGCTGGAACACCTTGGACCAATAAGAATGACAGAGGTGTTATGTGACTGGCGAAAGCCCCGCCAGCTTCAACAAGAGGATCAAACATGCGTCAGTCAAGCCCGGTGTGTACGCACACTTACAGTCCTCTGAAGATCTTCTCATGCAAAATAAGTGAACACTCCCGGTTGTATCAAGAGCCTGCAGGGTCTTTCAAACGACCATGGTCTGCTGCCTAATATATTCTGTTCACACATGAACCATTTACACACACAACACAATTTATAGTTAAGGCGCTTTTGCATTTAAACAGGCTCCAAAGCCAGCTACTGCTGTTTGTCTCATTTTCTATATGACCAATCACAACGCTAATGCCGTTCCAAGAAGCCTTAATACTTTGAGGCTGCCTTAGCAGTTGTACAGTTACCATGCAGTCATACTGACAGTGCAGTTGATATTAAGAAGTCACACACTAACAAAGGTGTTTAAAAGAAGCAATGATGTACAAAAACATGTCCTGATTTTGGAAAATAATGCACCTTTTAGTGTTCACCTTTTAGTTTGAGTGGACATTTAACTGAAGACTGGTCACAATAACATAAAGGGATCAAACAGGAGCAGAAGTCTGATAGCAGTAAATATGTTAGCAAACACAGCTGGCCAGGACACGTTAGGAAGACACGATATTTGGCCGAATTCATTAGCTTTCTCAGCTAATACGCTGCAGCTCAACACTCAGCAGGTTCTTAACAAAATCTGGGATGTGGGTGGAAATTAGAAGTCTGGAACCAGACGAGGCTTTCCATAAACTGTCAACAGAATTACATTTTGGCAAAAAACACAGTCAATTAGTAGGTGAGTGGTGCTGTTTTCTAAAGCACCTCACTCTACTAAACATTCATGTGCGTTAACTGTTATTGGATTTACTGCTCAGGATCCCTATGTGTTGACTCTAATTGGATTAGCTGCTCAGGATACTGCAGTTAGGATCTGGTGGCTGAATAGCTCTATGCTAACTGGCTCTGTGTTTAAGGTGCAATGGCTTTTCTAGGGCACGAACATCCAGTCCAATCAAGCTGGAAGATCTTGAGTACACACACACACCTGCTCTCATCTCCAGAGTACGCAGTCACACACGGACTACGAGCCGTGAGCAAAGTGATTCGGTTCAGGGTGGTTGTGTTGATAACCATCTCCTCTTCCTCTCTTGCTCTTAAATCCGTTCCTATACTCTGTCATCTATCGATCTGCCTCTTGACCGGTGGACTAATGACTGTGTTGTGTTCACAATACACATTCAAGTGCACGTTCACAATCACACACACACTGCTAGGACCTCGCCTACAAGCTGCCAAGCTGAGGTCGTCATGATGGCAGAATTTTAACTTCAGTACAATACGAGAATAACGATACAAAGACAACACCGCGTGCCTCCTTCAACACAGCAAAAATAAATATTGTTCTCTCATAGCTCTTTTTTATATGTGTGAAATTAATAACTAACGACTAATATAAGACAAAAATAAAATAAGAAATAAAACAAAATTGGAGCTGGGTGGAAATTCTGATGCTGAAGGCCACCTGTCAGAGAAAACAGATAAGGGCAGTTTAATAAAGAAAAATAGTGCAGCACCCCGTCGAATGTGCAGCTGCAAAAAGCAGACTGTCCTATTCTGATTTACACGCATTGCTTCACATAATGTATCACTGCATAAGAAACCTCTGGAGCCTTCTTGATGATTAGAGCTTGTCCTTCAGTCTGTGAGAGGAGTAAAAGTGAACCTAACTGAACATGTAGGGGAGACTTTGAGTGCTGTCCACACCTGCACCATCAAAACACAGTCAGAAACTGAAATACAACAACCAAGTGTTACACTACCACAGTCGAGTCCGTCGAGGCTTCGTTTAATTGTCCTCAAAATGAAAACCTGGCATTGATTCAGTGTGTGTGCTTCACGCTGCTGTTTGTACACACACACACACATCTGTGCACGCAGAGTGATGATGGTAAATCATTAACTGGTGTGCAAAGATCTGGGGGTTAATGACCCCGTTTGCTCCAGGGTGTCTTAAGTCTTCTGTAACTGAGGGAATGTGTGTAAAACAGTGTGAGTGTGTGTGTGTGTGTGTGTGTGTGTGTGTGTCTGAGTTCCCCCAGAGGCTGCTGTGGTGAAAGTGAGGCTGAAACTGAATCCTGTCTCAGGGGAAACACTAAAGTCCCAGTAACAGGTGCATTACACGTGTGTGTGTGTGTGTGTGTGTGTGTGTGTGTGTGTGTGTGTGTGTGTGTGTGAGAGAGAGAGAGAGAGAGAGAGAGAGAGAGAGAGAGAGAGAGAGAGAGAGAGAGAGAGAGAGAGCGTGAGAGAGAGAAAGGGGACAGTTAGGTGACAATATGGTTGTTGGGCAGATAAGGACATCGGACAGCCAATCAGCTTGTGGACCTCACAAACAGCATCACACAGACGCTGATGTGCAATTTGGCTGCCAAAGCAGCATCCCCAGCGAGTGGAGGGGAAGTACAGATGCTTGACTGCTTCACTCCCTGCCATCTCAGAGAGGAAGATAAAAACAGAATGAGATACTGAGAGAAAAAACGCTGGGTCACAAAATACGAGGACAAATGTGTCCTTAAAAAAACTTGGACTTGACTGCACATAAAACAGGTAAACGAAATGTAAAACAGAATGGATAAATAAAATCCATACTTACTGGAGTACATTTATCTGTTCCTGCTCATGAAAGTATAGTGCTAGAAGAAAAATAATATAAAATATACTGTATATGTGCTGTCCTCACTTGGCACAAAATGCCTCAGCTTGGTCATGGATGCAGTTTTAAATCCATTAGGAATTGGAGTTTGAGTATTTTGAGGTTGCTATAGCTGGTCAGTACAGAAGCCGCAGCAGCGTGCAAGTACGAGCACACATATGGTTTAATGTTAAGCGTGCAACATCAAGCTAACGTCAAAAGCTAAATCAATTAAGGAATAATTTGTGTTGTCCCCGATGGCGAAATCGAAAACACTTGAGGGTCAGTTAATGTTGACAGCCAGTGGCACTTCAACCAATCGTGTCCCTTCATCTCTCAGCTGGTCAGTCAGTCAATCACACAGAGAAGCTGATTTCCCCATAAGTTCAAATTGTTATCCCTTACGGAAGGCCTTCTGTAAGTGTTTACTTGCATGGCTGTTGATTCGGTTGCTCCAGGGTTGTTTACCAGGCACGTCTGTGTTTACGCTATCCTGAATTTAATCTCTGCTTCAATACCCGCCTCCTCCTCTCCTCTCTGGATGTGAGAAACCCTGTGCACCTCTGTAAAAAACATAACTCAGCCTATCATCAGCCCTATCTGTGAGCCCAGACAGCCTCTGCCGCTGGCTCACACGAGCCACAGCATGGCTGCAGGTGAACACACACAGCCTTTTGTGGGAGCAAATAAGAGCACATTAAACATTCGCTATGATCAAGTCGGTGAAAGCAAGCATAAAAAAAATGAAGCTTCTTGCGTCATGTGAATCATCCTTCCTAGGTAGCCCGAGTATCTACGCATCTCAGAGATGTTGAAAAAGAAAGCGAAAATCTTAAAAAAGATGGAGAGAGCGAGGAAGCGAGGTTTGACACATTAAACATCATGAAATAGAAATGGCATTTTGAAATGGGCCAGACCCTGGGGCTGCATCTATATGAGAGAGGAGACGCTGGAAGCCGGCGCACACCATTACACCACTTACACAGACACTGCTGAAAGGTTTGGAAGAAATCTTAGGTAGGAAACGTGGAAAAAGAGAGACAAGTGCTGATAAAAATGACAGAGTTTGTACGTGTCAGGGATGATTATGTAATACTTAAGCTCAGGGGCAGCTAATAGGTTCACTGACTTCGAGAATCAAGACTTTTCCAACGGAGCTTTCTCACAACAGGCATCTCTTCACACTACAAAAAAGCACAGGTGTCAATGACATTAATGAAGCCCCTGTTCCATTACTGAGCCAGGGTTCACAATACCAGGCACACCCAAATGCAATCCAGCAATAATCACTGCCAGCAGTCGCAATCCAAGGCTCAAACTGCCCACCATTAGAACAGCAGGTGCTGCTGCTTTTTGTCCCACCTGTGTGCGCAGTCTTAACCAAAGTGTGGCATGCAAATGAGTCCAGGTACAAATAATTAGAATTACAAATGTGCAAACATAATGGCCAGTAACCCAGGTGCAGCAATTTCCTCTGTGGGCTGCAGTTTAATGATTGGGAAATAAAGGAACAAATTTCCCTCCGGCGTGGGGCAGCACCTGAAACACAATTCTGCAGGAGTGACTGCCTGGTGTGTGTGGAGGCAAAGCAAAGCCAAGCCAAGCCTGCCACATATTAAGGCTCGTGAAAGCTATAATGGTGAGGAAGTCATGAATTTGTTTCTCAAGTCGTGAATGAGTCATGATTCAGCTGAGTTTTACTCACTTCCTATTAATCACGTCTACTTTATGTTACTGATGAGCGTTTTTCTAATCATGCTCTAGTGTTTTTTCAGTGTGTCTTCCTGGCTCTCGAAGAGCCATTTGTTTCCATTTTGGCATGAAAATCACTTGAGCGATATAATTCCTCACAGCAAACTCATCATCTCATCAAAGCTACATCATCACCGCACGAAAATGCATTTCTAAGATCAGATGGATCTGAACAGCCTGTATTACCATTCAATCTTAAGACAGCTCGGACAAAATAAAGCGGAGAGTTTTACGTCTACTGGCAGACTTCTGATTGAAAATAATGGCTGTGCTACAAGCGAGAGGTATTACATCCTTCAATTATTTATTTTCCAATTCTTCAAAACACTTTCAAAGCTTTGTATGCTTTGGTGCAACCGGACTAAAAAAGAAAAAACCCTGGTGTGTTAGATTCTTAAGACAATCCCCAGACTATGAAAGTCCACTGTCTCTGAATCACCTTTATTACCAGGTTCTATTAGTATACTGAAAAAGCCACATATTTCAGTGATGATAACCAAAACTTCAAATGTGAATTCACAGCACATGACAGAAACAGATGTCGAAGTCTATACATGTCCTTTCATCAAAAGGTATTGATTTTTGACACCACAGGACAAAGACGTGTGTGTTGTCGTGTTACTGAACCGGATATGTAAAGTCAAGATCCGCAGTTGGAGTGCACAAAGCTGCATCACCAAACATAAAATGACTGTGGTTCATTGTACTTCGTCTGCATCTCATTGTCTTCATCATGGATCAGGGCTTTCAAATAAAAAGGTTTGCCCACATGCTCTCCAACAGCATCAACAAGTCCCTGTGAGGACAAAACAATGGAAACAGCAGGGCAAAGCCATCAAGCAGTCAATCAAATTCATGTTTACTTCTGCAAAACTGCCAGTAAGCTAAAATGCGACCGTTAAATGATTTTAACTTTGAACTTTTAATTGTTGTATAGAAATTTCAGCACATATTCAGATATACAGACAGTGTTGCAGTCTTCTGGTTTCACAGCAATACTCTGTGCAAATGCATATGCAATTAACCCGGAGTTGAAGTGAGCTGTGACTCTCAGATTATCCTGTTATTCCCAGCACAGTTCCCTTGTGCTGACTTAGTTAAGCAGAAAACAAGGTTTTTGTTGCCAGAATTCCTTTTGTGCGGGTACAAATCTTTCGATACAGCCAACAGAAACCCTGACATTTCTGCTTACAAAACTTGCTTTCTGACCCATGTCGGGTTGGAGCAAAAACTCGCCACAGGACCATTTTTCCACCTCGTCTCCTCACATGTCCTCACTGCTCAGAGACAGAGGACAATATCCATCTGTCTGCCCAGGGACCAGTTCTTCAGGGATCAGTGAGGGATTTCCTAAGCGGTTTAGTATTTCAGCAGCCATTTATGGATCAGTATTGTACTGCTGGAAAAAGGATGGTACCTCCCCACAGTGACTGCCGGCAGAAAAGTGGGTTTGATATTGCGTTTTCCATGATGACTAGCTGCAGCTGCTACAACAAAACCTGTCACTGTCAGTTTTATCACACACACACTCTCCGACATAGTCCAGGACACTAATTATCTGCCCGTCCTCCTTGGCTCAGCATAAAGTGCACATTTAGCCTCGGCCTCTTGGAGGGAGAAAACCTGTCGCAGAAGGTCCCGCTCGAGCTGTGAGATGCAGCACACATCACAATGAAGGGGTTCGGATTTGATATATTGGAACATATTTTATCAATTTTTTTGGAAAACTGTCATACTATTAAGAACGCAAAACAATATGTATAAAAACCAATCAAAGGAATTAAAGATATTATTAAAATATATATATATATATAAAATAAAAATAAAGGTGCTTGTTGGATTTTTTATGTAAACAAATTAAGAACTTCCACAAAAAATGCATGCAGATCATTAATTAAAAGTCGAGTCTGTTTGAGTCTCATTCCAACTTTGCATTTTTTTTGCACACAACTAAACACAATAGTGTCAACACATAGTGGGTATAAAAAAGTTTAAGGAAATAGTTTGAATATACAGCGAGCATCAAAAGACTGCAGTTAAAGAACAAAAGTGAAGAAATCTGATTGGTTGTTCAGTTTAACCGCAAACCTTCAAACCACTCAGTCTGAAACGCTGACCACCAAATGTAAACAGCGACACACACCACAACCAGCCAGTGATTGTTATCACCAAAAACAAATATTGATTTTTCTCAAGAACAGACTAACAAAGTGCTGATGTGTGCACACCAGAGAGCGGAGGCTGTGCACAACCGAACTGATGTTATCAGCCCACGACAGTGTTGAGCTCGGGTTGCTTTTACACCTGCACTGTTTGGTTTAGTTCAAACAAACAGGTGGGTTTGCCAGATTTGGTCTGCTTTGGTTTGGTTTGTTAAGGTTGGAGTGACAGGTGTCCCTCTTTAGTGAGGACCGAAAACAAGACCAAGACTGCATGAAAAGGGGGGTATCGGTCGCTTGCAATAGCAAAGCAGACTGACAACAGGATTTTGAGATATGTGACTTTAGATCATAAAATCATCAATGTATATTGGTTCCAAATGTGCGCTAATAATCAATATCTGCTCTGAAAGACCATATTGCTTGATCCCTAGTCTGGCTGCAGCCTACACCAATAGCTGTCGTAACAAATCATGTCTTCATGAGCTATTGGTGATCACAAGGGAATACAAGCGCAATAAAGACGAGTAAGGGGAAGCAGTAACGCAGGATGACATCACCAAAACTGTCCAATCAATGACTTCATGCTCAGAGCTCTTGGTTCATTTGTCAAACACACATTTAAGTCGAAGCAGCAGCACTAAAAGGTAATGATGTGCCTTTTCTGTGTCCCCACTACAGACCAAAAGTACAGTCTTTTCATTCACACAAATGTGACAATATGTGTTTACACAGCAGGTGAACCATCAGAGCTCTTTACATACTCGTCCACGAGAGGAGCAAAGTACCTGCTGAGTTATCACTCAGTTAATGTTATCAGGTCCACAGAGCAAAGTGCACAGACCAGGACCCTGTTGCTCCACACCGATGTGCCCGTTCAGCATGGAGCCTTAGTGATAACACTGAATGAGTCAAAGCGTTACGATAAACAGCACTTTCAAATCAATCAAAAGAAGATTATCAGAGAAAATGTAAATCTGAGAAATGTGGACATGCTCGTAATGTTCCATTGCTCAATGTAAATGTAATGATTCGGTCCACTGTGCACCACTGACGGTCATCTACTGAGTAAAACCCAAGTCGATAAATTCTGGTCAATAAAAAAGGAGATTTCCCATCAGACCTCGTCTGTATCTCATGTATTCCCGCCCTCCAAACAAGCCCAGTCTGCACCGAGACTCGATGACCCGATGCGGGTCACAAAACGCGTCGTTCCCAACAGCCTGATTGGTGCCTAACAGTTCGGTGTTGATAATGCAGTCAACACACCGAGCCTACCTGCAAAGCAACATTACACGCTAATCAATATTAGCTGACAGCCGTCTGGGGAGGAGAGGAGGGAGGATGGAAGTGAAGAGAGGGAGAAAATCTATATCTGTGAATGACTGTTTGGTTAAAAGCCAGGTTCTGGCAGTAAAATAACACTCCAGTGGGAGCACAATTATTGACAACAAAGACGTTACAATAAAACAGTAAAGTCTTGGTGATATGATTACTTCCATTATCCAAGAGCCAAAACAGCTATGAGCCACGTGTTATGGGCCGAGGACAGGTGCTGTTCTGATTAAATCCTACCAACTGAGTGTGATCAGGACCTTTAAATTATTTATGAATAATTTTGAGAAATGTGTTTCGAATCTATGCCACATTTGACAGCTGCTGAAAATAAGATGCTTTCTACAGATTAAAGGCATTTTTAAGTGGACGGTTTCCAACAAGGTTTCCAAAAGTTCCATTGCGTGGGGTGAAGTGCTAAACGCTCCGTCAAACGTCTCCAATGGTGTGCGTATGGGCTTGGACAGCTGTATCAGACCACACACACACACACACGCGCACACACACACATATTTATTGACTTGACCTTTCTGTTGGTGTAGGAAGCAGCCCAATTGGGTTTGACCCAGCCGCTTGACAAAAGACAAACTAATGAAGACTTTGTGAAAGGCACATTGATTTTTTCCTCCCCCCCTTCCCCTCCATTACATCCACGGCTCGTTTCAATACAGCAGGCCGGCCGGCCGGCAGCAGAGGCTGAGCTCATCACTCATTTGTTTAACAGGTTGGCAGAGATGAGGCCTGAACAGTGGAGAATGCCTGAAAAAACACGCCGCGCTCTGTTCGATTGGTTCGAGTATGACTTGGCTGGACTGAAGGGAAATCTGGAAAGTGACCACTTTGGCCACTTGACAGAAACAAATTAAAAGGCTTTGTGTCTCCTCTTCCACGTTATTACAGCATTAACCTTTTTACTAAACACGCTTTCAAACACTTTGCGACAACGCAGATGAAACTGGAGTATGAAACCGTTTCCAGGATCGTCAGCGTGAATCTGCAGGTTATTTTCTCCATTAAACTACTTGATTCATTTGGTATACAAAAACATCACAAAACCAGCAAACATTTACACTTGAGAGACTTGAAATTTTCCCCTAAAAAATTATTTAAAAGTCAATTAGAATAACTCAGATTCTCCGGTTAGCAGTTACTCAAGCGATCGACTGACCTTTTCAACTCTAATCCATGTTTAAGTGTCAGATCTCTTGGGTTCATTAATCAGCCAGGGGCGTAGCTGCTAAACCAATCACTTACACAATCCCACTGATGATCAACATTTACATCCCACCCGCCCGCCCAACACACCGTGTGTTTACACAGTTTTCATCAAACTTAACTGTTACTGTGGATCCCATAAAAATAAAAGCCCTGAGCTCTAACATCAAACACTTAGCTCCGTTTTATGGTGCTTCCTTCTTCCATATTCACGATGTCCAATATTTTCTTGGTAATTTGTTATAATGTAATAATTATACTGTGTGCGCCTCCACTGCAAAGCACCCCAAATTAGGTTTGCTCCACTTCAGAGTAATTAAGTCGCACATTGAAAAAGGGATAATAAAGTTGCTGTGGCATTTTCTAATCTTTTAGGGAAATTTATTACCAGTAATACCTTGATAGTCTCAGCCGTAATTGCTGCACAATTTGCACTACAGTTGCAGGTATGTAATCTGCTATGTTAAGACATTGCCTGCTCAAACAGAGTTTGTATGCTATTAGATTCCCAAAAGCTAGAAAAATACGCTTTACTTTTTTTATTTACCCTACCTTTAATTGGACTGAGCTTTTAGCAGTTAACCACCAAAGTACATGCAGTATATAATGACTTCCACTGCCCTCAGTATATTAGCTTCTCGTTATAAATTTAGCTCAAAATGTTAAGATCTTTATTAAATTAAACAAATAGCAGTCCGAGGCTGAATATAAAATTGCCTCTTTTCGGCTGAATAATTATGTTTATGCAAAGTTCCCCCAGCTGTGGCATTTCACATGAAATCGTTCATTGATTCTTACAAAAACAAGCCTTTTCTCTGTGATGATGATGTATTTTTGTCCCAGTCGTGAAGATACACGGTTAGACAAAGTGAAGCTCCCAGTCCGGAAGCCAACATGCCCCTTTATTCCACCAGCCGGGCAGCAATCCAATGCATCCTCTTTAGCCAGCTAAAACAGTTTAAACGCCTTCCATTTGTAACTATTAGTGCAGTGGTGGGAGAAAGCTATCCGAAATCCTTCCTACCCTTTATTTGCCCAACAGATCACTTCAGTCCTTAATCTTTATTTTTCAGAAGGGCTGAAGTGGCTTTGCAAGCCAGCTTTAGAAAAGGACAGCAGCAGCTTCGAAGGGGGTGAATTTCAGCGACAGTCAGCCGAAGAATTTGATGAATGTGAATGCGGGGTTTTGTTGGACCATTTGTCAGACTAAATCCAGATCCTGCCTTTTTTTTTTTAAATCGGTGTCTACAAGTCTCAGAAATGATCTTATAAACTCTGCATTCTGAACTGCCAATTCTAAAAGCATTCCTAAAAGGTCCAAATTGGGAAGCAGGCAAGCAATCTATTGTAGCAGTAAACACCAACAAAAAACAATTTTCCCCGTGGTGGTACAAACACAGATCAGAGGATATGCAGGCTTTCTCCAGGGGTTCACAGTGGGTCATAAATCCCCATCCGAGTCTATCAATATGACCATTAAAGTCAAAGACACCATTCAGTGAGGGTAACGTGAGGGCGCTGACTTCACTTCTAGAATTCTCTGCATCCTGTGGCCTTGGTTTGGTGCGCTCCGACTCCGACCAGCACGCCTCACTGGCTCGCTTACAAGGAGCAAAGCCTTTATTGATGTTAATGATTCTATTGAATTTTCCCTGCTATGACAAGATAAAATGTCTGGTGAGTAACACAACACGAAGACAAATAAAAGCAGCAGAAGATGAGTCGGACAGAAATGCGCTGGGTTTGCTCTGTTTAGGTCCTCGGGGCTTCGGTTATTGCTGTTTGCCAGATGTGTTTAAACGGAACATTCACAGGTCACAACAGTCTGCATCAAGCGAGGAGACTTTCACCTTCTGGCTACGAGAACGGGTGTCGAGCTCAGTGTAAGCTGTCTGAAGAGTAAGTGTGTGTTTGGATTATAGCAGGAAGGACTCACAGTGATTGGCTGCAAGCACAAACATACAAATAATCTTTATTTGTGTACTGCTGGGGACAAAAAGGAACAAATGCAGGAGTCGTTTGACTGGAGTTCTGATATTTCCTGATACTGGACTGTTTCGGATGATACCTTGAAAAGGTACTGAGTACTGACACTCAGCCCTGTGCACCGGTATAGCTAATATTATTACAGTGCTTTCAGTATGGACAACATGAAATATGATGATATGTAATGATGCAGTAATGCAGCCTTTAAAACCAGGAAAAACACATTATGCTCTAAATTCTAGAAACTATATTAAACTGTGTACTGGTTAATAACAGGTAAGTGCATGCTCAAGTGAAGACCTTTTTGTCTCATGCCGTCTTTTTTGTGTCTTTGTCTTTATTCCTGACCTTTCTGTTTCTCAACTGACATAATATTTACAATTAGGTTAATAAAATGCACACTTTCATAAACTCCGTATGCACCCAGGCCATTTAGATACATGATTATGAAAAACACGCAGCACAGGACTGCATATTGACCAGTACTATATCACTATCATAAGGGGTGCGCGCACACACACACACACACACACACACACACTCCTTCTTCTTCTTCTTCTTCCATGTGTTAGAGCGGCTGCAGGATGCAGACTGAATTATTTAGCTCGTGTACTTGGCTTGCCTCTCTCCACAGTAAATTGAACTGGGCACAGCAGAGCACACAGCCAACGCATGTGTCAGGGAGAAAAGAGGAAAACAAACCACAACAAACTGGAGTTCGGCCCACTGAGGGGAAAAGGACACAGGCTACGAGGAAGAGGTGACGTGGGGAGAAAACACACTACTTAAGACCCACAAGTCAACCCTCAAATGAGAAAACAAACTGTGAATTACAGGCTTGGCGTCATTAAAGGGAAGGTTAAGTCAGAGCGACAGCAGCATGGAGGCCAGCGACCGTGTTATGTTATGGCTGTTACTCTCTTACATCACAGACTGCATGATGGTCGAGGGCCGTCTGAATGGAGGCTGATGACGTCGACCCGGGTGGCGTGTTTCCGTCACTGCCGGTCGGTGCTGGAGTCGATAAGGACCTGCGGCTACTGCGCAGTCATGTTACCCGACAAAGCCGGACGTTAGAGAAGGTTGGATCAGACTAATCACAGATGTGCAGTATGATTAAGTTCACACAAATTGCAATGTTGTTTTGTAGTGCAAGTTTTCAAGAGAGGGTGTGGTGGTGAACGTTTTTACAAAGTGGAGCAGCAGTGACAGACGTGGACGAGCACAGAACAGAAGCTGCGCTGTGTGAGTTTTAGTGCAACAAAAATAAATTATTAGAAAGAGAAACACAGCAGTAATACTGAGTGACCACTTGCCAAAACAAAGAGGGAACAGGGAGTTATGACCATGTGGCCATTAAAGCTGACATTCACAGAGACGCTGATGCACTATGGCACGCTGCGCTCTCTTTGCACGACATTTAAACTGGGTGGCGTGGGTTTTTATAAGCAATCGTTTGTGCCTCTTTCTCAGCTGGAGTTGAATTGTGCCCTTAGGAAAGGTTTTGGAATGGCATTATTTCATTACAAATATATCTATTTCAGCATCACTGCATTTTGACTTCAATTCTGATCTTGCTGATTGCACACAAATTCCACCTCCACACTGCAACTTTGCAGAGCGAGCCCAGAGGGCAGTCCCAGCCGCTGAGGAGGTAATTATCTGCAAACTTAGTAAATCAGGAGCTAATCACACAGACGGAAGTGAAGGGAATGCCTTCCAAGGATGTAAATCTCGCTCAAGCTCACACTGTCCGGTTGCTCAGCTGGGCTGTCAATAAGAAGATAAAGACCTCAAACATGTGATGATGAGTGACCCTGGATGGATCAATAGAACTACTGAATGAAACAAAAAGAATTATGACCACACTGACTTGTAAAGAAACCATTTCGGAAATAAAAAACAATGATGCTGCAGAAGTCACACAGGAGAGTTTTTATGGTCCTTAAATCTCCAATCCTAAGAGCCTATCAGGTCCTCAGCTGATGCGATATGCTGGACGGTGGAGCTTGCAGCGTTAAAATGCTAGCCCTCGCTAGGAAAAAGAGAAGAGGGAAGGAAAGGAAGATTGAAAAATAAATGGAGTATGTGACTGACAGCCTGTGATTCTGAATATTAGACTGAATTGGATTAGAGCGAGAGAATCAGTCGGCCATAACTCCTGGGTTGCTTGGGTTATGTTAATAGTGGATATCCAGGAGCATATTTTCCTCCATCTACAGCACCAGGCTACAAGGCTTGGTCACAAAATGCTTTCTCCCTTCTGGAGGCCCGCAGTAGAAAGTGTTTCAAATCCATCATTCCAAAGCCAGTTTAGTCCAACACTTCATGGCTTTATTTGCAGAGAATAGATGTCTCTACCTTTTGTCTCTAGACCATCCTAGCTTTTTGAACATCCCTTTGAAAGTGCACACAGGTGGGTCGTCTTCAAAACAAGCCACTGAATGAACAGGAAACACAAACCAGTATAGGAAATATGAGAAACCGACACTGCACAATGAGCTCATCTCTCACAACAGATGTGTGGATAATAGTCTGGATTCTGGCTCAAATCCCGGGTAATGTCAGCAGAGGGAGAAACATCCATTTAGAAACTTCTTCATACCCTTCCCTAAAATAACACTGCTACCATGAATTTAAAAAAAAAATCTGTTTTCATTTACAAATTATTTGGCTGGCAACCCAAAAAAGATTTCAGTAGATTTTGTTGGAAGTGATGTTTCTCATTTGTTTTCACATTCACAGGTCTGAATGTAAATGCGTTTAAAAGGGTGAAAGTCTGTGTTGTTTTGCAGCAAACTATAGAAGATCAATCCTGTCTGCACTTCCATTTATTATTTACTCTGACAGAAAGAAGTAACATCTGCAGTGAAGGAAAACACAGTATCTACAGAAAACCTGTCACAATACTCATTATTTGTCCCACCCAGAATATACTCGAACTTCAACAATCTTCAGCAGTCAGTCAGTCAGTCAGGAAAACTCAACTACACTCTCTGAACCTGATCCTCCTCCTCCTCCTCCTCCTCCTGAGTGTAACGTGTCCTCTCTCTCAGCACATATGAAGCGTCCGGCAACACAATATCAAACTCCTTTAAGCTGGCGATCGGCTGACTCGGTGTGGAAGTGCTCCTGCTGCGACTTGTTGCTGCCGACACAAAGAATGAAATATGACATTTTAGTGCATCCCGGATAAAGGTGGGACCTCTAAACCCTGGCAGCAGCTTGGCTTCTGTCCTAAGCACCAACCTAAGACGCTTCAAGCTTAATTTCTTCAGGGTCAGGCGTGACAACCGACAGTCAGACGTATCATAAAACCTGAGCACAAAATGAGTACAAGGTTGGATTCCAAACACACAGACTTGGTGCTGCACTGTTTCTTACTTTAAATTTGACTAAACACTCACTCTCCTCACTTTAAATTTAATTAAGCGATTCACTGATTATCCTCGGGACATCTTAAATATTGAATATAAGAGGTGTCCTGTCAGTGTCCTGTAAAAATCGCACGTATCTCCCAAACATCAAATTTTCATGAGTGAATAAAAACAGCTTCAGGGAATCTCATGGGTTTCAAAGGGTTCATTTAGCTTAAGAGATACAAACATTCTCAGGTCTACAGCAATGATATGCAGATTGTTAAGAAAAGGTCTGAGGAATAATAATAATAAAAATGAGTCACTGTTCTATATTGCTGTTGTGATTAGCATTTGATCATTTAGATCCTCTCACATAACTAAAGCAGGAACATTAGAAGAAAGGGTGATTAAATTAAGACTACAGCCAGAAGACTGAAGCAGAATACTGATTTACTGCATTGATATTATGTGTCATGCCACTTTAACACATCTTTGCCCTTTTCCTTGAAAAAAAAAAAAAATAAATCTAAAGACCAATTCCAAACATAATCAATAACCTCTGAATGCTAATGAACTAGCAGTGTGTTAGCTCTGAGCGAGACAAGACAAATTGCACCTCCTGGTCTCGCTAACCCAACGACTGCGACAAACACGCGGTCATTAATGTCGACGCCGACCCATAGATTTTACATGCGTTTGTTCACCTCGGAGTCCCGTGAGGCTGAGAGGCCGGTCTGCTCGGCATACATCACTGTCTGCAGCAGGAGGAATGCTAACAATCCGGCAGTCCTACTATAGATCCAAAAAGCTCACGCCTCATCTGAACCCGAACCCCAAGGACCTGCTCGGCATATTCAAATAATGGCTGGGTTGAACTAATCATCCATCCTACAATAATGATAAATTTAATACAATCTAAATTATCCCCAACATAGTCAACTCAACACTAAACTATAAATACTGTTCTCACTCACTAATTCATTGACTTTAGTTGTACTTTTCCTGATTCTCACCTTGCTGTTTATGAGACGCTTCCTGCAGATGTTTCACAATAAAAAACCTTGGGGGAGAAAGGATTACGGCCTCCGGTGTTTTAATGCATGACAGATGGAGAAAAAGTTTTCTTTAACAGCAAACAGGGAGGCTTCTCACCAAAAAAGTGTCAAATTCACAAAACTGAAATAAAGACAAGTCTCAAGCAGCAGCCTCTTGCAAATGAAAATAATATTTTAAGTTGAAGTAAATTAAATCTGTAGACACTACAGGAATTTACAGCAAGAGCCTAAAAAAAGCTGTGGGAATGATTGGATGATTCTAATCTATGGACTAAGGTGCAGTGAGACAAATCTGCAGTATATCTGACTCTTATGTGAGGGGGGAGAAGGTAAGTGAAAGAGAAAGAAAGCAAGTGTGAGGGAAACGGACAGACAACAAATCAGAGGGCACTCAAAACTCTCCGCTGCACCAAATAAAACATGGTCACATTTGTAGAGCTACTGGAATCTGTCAATAAGCAGCTGCCCACAGCAGGGAGAAGAAAACACACACACACACAAACACACACACACACACACACACAGAAAAGCAGGTCCATTTCCAGCTGCACACCAAACCTGTGGTGTATTGATAGGATTCAGTGAAGAAAAGCAAAGGTCCACAGCTCACCTTTAGCTGAAATGTCAGCCTGTACGTACAGGAGGTCTGAGGGTGGAGGGAACCACAAGGCGACACGCCACGAGACAAATTCTGCTGTAAATCTATTTCAGACTTTGTTATGTTTGGATAGCAGCACTTGTGTGCGTCTCTCTCTTTGGGCTTGTTCTATGGTTAAGGTGCATGTCTGCTCGTTGGCCGCGGTTGATGGCCGAGCTACGAGCTCACTGGAAGCTTGAAAACAAGCTGTGACTGCGGACCGAGTGGACTGATGCACCAAACCGAGGTGGTTCAAACGATGATGTGTGGATGTGTGCATGGCACCAACATCAGACGGCTGGCGGTTTGACTTCCTTCAGCTGACTCCACGGGCACAACCCACGACTCCGGACAACACAACCTCATAACACATGACAGCATTTTCAGTTCACAGACTCACTCTGAGCACTTAAAAACATTAAGTCTTCAGATTTTAAGACTGCATCACCTGGCGCCTTCATGCATCACAACACACAAATTAAGCTCCAGGCAAAAATGCACTTAACCTGCTGATGTCCTGGCGTTGTCACTGAAGAGGAAACACAATTCGGTCACAGTTTTGGACAACTCAAAACTCCCACTGCAACGAAAAAAAAATCCCATGTGTCTGTATTATATTTGTCTCTATGATATGTGGTTTAAAATCAAATTTCCCTTTTGGGGATCAATAAAGGATTACCTCATCTTAAATGCAGTATTTTCTGGTAGTTTGCCTACCCACTATAATGTCTTTAAAAAATGAATGAAAATGAATTTTTTAAAAAATGAATAAAAACCAGACTTTGTTTCCGCAAAGTGCTTCACAAATCCCCGAGGGGCTTTTCCACTTCAACCAGCAAACCTTTGGTACTCATTAGACGTAAAGTACAGTACCAGCACAGGGCTGGTGGTACATATAGACCCTTCCATAACTTTCCATCTCTGTGACCATCATGGCTGTGACGCTGGAGGCGGTATGTGCGTGTCTTTCAGTTGGTATAATGTGTATGCATTTGCTTGAACAGTTTCCCATCCACACTTTAAGGCTCGCTCCTGCCTTGACCTAAAGCGCAGAGCCGAGGTAACAGCAATAACGATCCATCTAACTTATTTTGCTCCGAGCTTTTCCAAACGAACGCTCAATGATTATGCATGAGCAGGAACAAAGCTGGGAGAGTAGATACAGTAACAGCGGTAAAGCATCGGATGTACCTCTGAGATGGATATGGCTTACAAGGCAATGATACTTAATGTATCACCATCTCCTCATCCAGGCCTGTGGTGTGTGGGATGCTGGGGCTTGCCCCTGGCTGTGGCTGGGCTGTACAAAGGCTATAAGACACATACACACACACATATATATGTATATATGTATATATGCAAAATGACCCCATCAGTCACCCTGGAGTCTTTATTCCCTCCCAGAGACATCTCAGAGCTACAGGGCAACGAGGGTAAGACCTGGAAATGAGCACATACATCCTCACCCTCCACCAGCACAGCCTACTATACGCTCCCAAAACCCCAACGCCGGAACAATCAATCCTCACTGAATTTCTAAGAGCCGTGCTGTAACAATCAATATTAATATATGGATTTAAAATATCTAAAGCCTCGCGGGCTATCCACCAGGACTATATATTTACAGAGACTTTATTATCCCATCACAATATTCATTACTTGGATTTTTTTTTTTCTCCTGGCCTTGGGCTAAAGGTACAGCGCGATTCGTCTTTCAAGGGAAGACGGTGGACATCCCAGTGAATTACAGTAACCTCTCGCTGAGTGATTTACAGTTCATAACATCAACCACAGGCATTTACAGTCACTGCTTTAAGCAAATGTTCGCTGTGAAAGTTTCCTCCGTGAATGAACTCGAATTGTGGCGTCATCATATGAGATCTCACAGCTGTTACAGTCATTCCGCAGAAGAAAACCAAAGCCGTTTTAAAATCTAGCTGAACTGTGCAGCAGCAGCTTTGTCCTTTGTGATTTACGTTAGTTTAGAAAAGAAGGAAACGGGATGTCGGTCTAACTTTCCTCATCAGAGGGGTTAAACGCGATGTCTCTACGAGAACAGACGTGACGCATTTTGATGGAACTCAAACAGGCAGACACACTCGGTCTATAGCCCCCGTACAGATATTCCAAAATTAGGGAGCAATCAGAGGGCCGTTTACATGACGCATTTTCCTTCTTTGATCAAATTATTACAAGAAAAAAAAAATTATGGGTTCAATTTTGTTCCAAACGGCCCAGTTTGTTTTGATCAAAGCGCTCACTTCATGGGCCCATATTCAAAAGCTTCCAAGTAAACGCAGCTATTGATGACTTTTCTACATCTTTACTAAAATTAGAATTGGAAATGAACGGGGTTTCCGTTGCCAGATGACTGAGAGGAGTTTTCTGTCTGCATCAGCACACACAAGCATATTAATGTACATACACACAGGAGGCAATCGCACTGGTTGTGAGCTACAGCTATTACAGCCATTAGACAATTAAAGAAAGCACCTGGGGGGTGGGGGGGCAGCAGTAACTCTATCTGACAGACACACACACACACACACACACACACACACAAAGTCTTGTCTCCTGTCGAAGTAGGACCAGGGAACCAGAGGCAATTAAATGGTCAAACGGTCGATACAGAAATAGCACTTCTAGCCTGCCAAGTTAGCCTGAGAAAGACACAGAGGACTTGATTTCAGGCTCTAAAGGTTGGTGAAGCAGCAAAATGGCTTCTTTTGCTTCGCTTTCTTTTTGGCGAAACATGTGCACGCCTGCAAAGACGCACCCACACGTGCACACGCAGAAACAAAGACAGTCGAGAAGGAAGTGCAGGCAAAAACAACTGAAGTGTATCTTGAAGACAGCAGAGAAAGAAAGAAAAAAAAAGAAGAAGAGAAACAGTGAGGGAAGTAAAGTGGGAGGAGAGGAAAAAAATAAAAGTGGGGAAGAAAATGACAGGCGCGCAGAGATGGAAGGAGAGAGAGATCAGTCGGCTTTGGACAGCGAGGAGAAATCTTTACAACCAGCCTGTAACCCACAGCTCTCTGAACAGCAAGACGTGTGTGTGCATGCGTGTGCGTGTGCGTGTGTGTACAAGCCACTGCTTGCAGTTTCCTCTGTGTGAGTGTGTGTGCGTATTTCACGGAAGAGGAGCTGACAGGAAGTTAAGTGATTGTCCTTTAAGATAGTGAGCTGAAATGAGTAAATACTGTACAACACACTGTCCTTACGCAGAGTCAAACACCCATTTGCATCTGATCTGCTTAATAAAACAACAAATAACACACACACACACACACACACACAGGATGAAGAGTCGGGTGGTACAGCAGCGATTGCTCCGAGCAGAAAAGGTGAGCCTGTGTGTATTAATTAGCAACAAGTCTGTCATTGTATTAAAAAGTCCAGACATGAAGACAGAGGGATCCAGGGCGTCCCCGGTGTGCCGACTGTCTGTGTAAATCCACATTATCCAGATACTGTCACTGCACTTTTTCCAAATGTAAACTCTGCCTGTGAGAATCAGTGGGATCATTTCACATTAAGGTAACACAGATCCAGGAAATGTTGTTGAACTAAATCCGGGAGGCTGCTGCAACCCGGTAAATAAAGCACTAAATTTCATATTGACGCTGACAAAGCATCAGTATTTAATGTGACTCTGGCCTCTGGCTGATGCCTGAGCCGCCTACAGTAATAAGGTCAGTATTTCCCACAGTTTTCTTGCAGAACAGTAACTGGACACCCTTCAGGTGCAGATTGTGAGGACACCGATGGGCAGGGAACAGAGAGGATAAAGTGTGTCATTTTCAAAAACAGAGCATGAGAATTACAGTTTGGGAAGCCAAGATATGTGCTTTAAAAATGAAGACGCAGGAGGCACATTTCAGCGTCGGCTGGCGGGAGTCTCCTGTGCGAGTGTGATATGAAACTTCACCACGTCCCATAACCAACACCAAAATACAAACATGCTCTTCCCTCATGGTTTGTTAATGACGTTTTTCTCAGTAGATTAAAAGTTTAAAGAGTTTCCACACCAGTCAGGCTGGAATCCGGCTCCTTCATACAGGAAGTGTGACAGATTCATCGCTCTCCAGCTTGTCGCTATTGACAAACGGTAATTCCCTGAGTACGCTCCGACAATTACACAGAATTATATGACATAATTACCAAAGGAAGTTCAGTTTCATTCTCAACCACATGCATTCTCGTTCATCACTCATGTACGTTCTGTTTCCCTTTTTACTCTCTTTCTCCCTTACGGAGGAGGTTAAATGAACTTTTAAAATGAATATGGTTAAATTGAGATGAGAAAAGAGTCAGCCAGTGTCCAACCTGCAGGGTCGTGGATACAACTTAACCCGTTCAGACCAACCGTAGTCAAGGGTTTAATCATCATCAATCATCAGACCAGGGGGAGAACACGAGAACGCGTGGGAGAGGATTTTTTAATGCAACAAGAGTGTGTTTGACAAACTAATATCCAACGATGTCCAATTCATGAACTTCTCCGATGGGAAGACATTGCTCAACATGTCATAAAACCCCAGGGGGCCATGAAGGATCCCACAGTGTAATCCACTCCGAGCTGGTAGGAAACATGTCACAACCACAAGTAGTTTATTGTACCAGCCAGGTACTGCAGGTGTTCCAGCATGCAGCACCAGCTGCACCATCTACCTCGATTTTCTCTCTGTTTATCAGCCTACGTTTCCATTCTTACCCCCCTGCTGCTCTCGCCTCCAAAGCCTCCGTGACGGTGAGTGAAAGGCCGGACTGCAGGCGGGAAGAGGTTCTCCAGAGAGCCTTTGATTTCGAGCAGACAAACAGATTAAGCTGATTGTAGGATTGTGATGGCCGCTGACAACAAGCCATTTATCCTTAACAGAGGGGCCCCTGCAGCCTGTCCTCTGCCCATCACAAACACAGCACTCACCCACTGAGACCACAACAACCAGAGGACACATCCCTGGACAACTGGATCAGATGGCAGTGAGGCAGAGCAAGAAGAACTTTAGCCTCAAATAATGCAGGAAGCCTCGTTTAGATAACACCAGGCCAACACGAGGTCAAGGGAAGCGTGTAAGAGGGTGTTCGGCTGTGTTTGATCAACACAGTTATTGGCTTTACTCAACAGGAAGTGCAGAAAATTTCAAAAATAAAAAAAAAGTCTGCAGGGAAGCTTAAAAACCTCAATCTGTCAGATGCATCACCGTCTAAATATGGCTTAAAAGATCCGAATAAGAATAAGGTGAATAATTTGCCTCGTCACAGCACTTATGACTGCAAATTATGTCAGCCCATTTGTCCTTTAATTAATTATTATGCACAAGTTAACCAAATGCTATTTTGGTCCTGGTATACTCAGGAGCTCTGCAAAGCAAGAGCAGCATTTTCAGCGACATTGTTAGATTATTCAGACGCTGAGATGGAAATCAAACAGTGTTGCTAAGGAATCAATAAACTATTACTTTATCTATTAGTGTTGCTGCTGTTCTTGTTGGCCCATTTTTCTGATGCTACCACTAACAACTGAGACTTTCTCAATTCTACTTTTATGACTTCTTTAAAGGTTGCTACTACAAGTGCTAAACCTAATTCAATTCCTACAAGTACGATCATCATTCACAGCTGCTGCTTCGTCAGGAGGGACTGGGTGAGTATTGTTTTTGAGGAAACAATGAAGCCCAAATGACTTGAAATCCTGGAGAAAAGATGACAAAATCCACCCAGAACTGAAACAATAGGACAATTTTGACAATCAGTGAGTTCACTTTTGAATGTATTTTTCAAGCGAAACTCCTTCTTTGGTTCCACGCTTTTCCTTCCTGCTTGTGACTGTGAACTGAGTTAATAGTTAAATTAAAGATGAATCGATCTGGAGACGTCAGTGTGGCCTCTTGTGTCAGCTGCTGAACCAAATGGTGAATTCACAAATAAAGATCAAGAAAATTATCTTTAGTTGCACTTTAAACTACAAGAGGAACTTCTACTGCAGTTAGAAGTATAATTACTGCAGCGACTAAGATTTACTGGAAAGTTGCTGTATTTTACCAAGAAATGACTGCAGCCCAAATGCATAAAATCCTAATGAAAATACATGTAGAATCTTTTGGATGGCCCTAAACAAGCAGAAAGTTGGGTTTTTTTCTGGTTTCGTCTGGGTGTTTTGACTTTGACACTCTTGCTTTGGTGGCAGGCAATGGAGGATGTCATGCTTAGTGATGTTTCCAGGAGACAAGTGTCAGCCCAATACCTAAAATGTACGAGATCAGCATATCCAATTATGTGCTGCCAAAGCAGGATGGAGCTGTAGGTCTCATGCATTTCACCACCTCTGCTCGTTCACAACCACAACTACAAGGGAGAAAGGCAAATGAAACATCACGGCAGCTGACATTTCTCCAAAGTGCTGTTAAGTCATAAAAGGCAACACACTGTTGAGCCAGTATTTCAAACCAACATGTCAAAGCCACTCCAGTTTTTCTTGTTGAGTTATTACAATTGCATCTCCTTTATTATAAACCCAGGAACGGCCGGATCTGTTGAATGTTCAGGGAACAATCGTATCTGACAAGGCTAACATTTACTTAAACACATCATATCGAAAATCCGTCACTGCCAGGATGATGTGGTTTGCTTGGGAAGATATTTATGTTAGATTTGATCACGACTAAAAGGTACACCGTCATGACTTTAGTGCGCTCAATGATTTCCTCAAACAAATAAAAATAATGTGTGCTCTGTCTGACTTGTCCATAAGCACATCATGTCTGAGGCACTGTATGCTTTTGTTTGTCTTTTTCTTGCAAAGTGAGGCACTAGTTTTTCAATGTGCTCATGAGTTGCTTCATTAGGTTTGAGGTTTTGGCAGACTTCTGCCTCTGTTTTCCTGTCAGAACACACTGCACTGTTTGACCAAACAGAGATGGAGGTGTATATACACAGACAGGCAGTCTTTCTGTCCTCTCTGTGAAAAGCTGTAGCCTCACAGGAATAAAGACAGGGTCAGAAAGTGCCAACCGCTGGCACCAAATATTTTATATACACTTATGGACAAACGTATTGGGACACCTGACTATCACACCAACAGGGACGTTAATGACATCATATTCTAAACACACAGACAGCTTTGCAGCTACAACAGCTTCCACTCTTCTGTGAAGCCAAAAACAGCCCCATAAAGAGGTGTGTCTGGATACTTTTGTACACTACATAGTGTATATAATAGCCTGATGCTTGATGCTCTTTGCAGCAAGCCCTGGTTATAGCTGAAACAAGAAATGGTCAGTTTTTCAATGAAATGTGATATCTCATAGCAGTGCACACCAGTATGGGATACCATCTAAACTAACCTCCCAGTGAACGTGTTCCCTCCTGTAGAAATTCAACAAGGCTGAATTTTGTTTTAAAAGAAAACTGCAGCTCAGACCCTCCTGTTTCACCTTGGTTGCCCAATTCTGATGTAATCTCAGAAAATGTGTTTATGTTACTGTTTAAAGCACTATCAGGATCACTTTATGAGTTTAGTGCTGAAGTCAGGTACAGGTCACCGGCTGTTGAAGGCTAAAATGTAATGGCGCAACACGTGAGCCACAGTTCGATGCCCTTAGCACGGTTGCTACTTTATTTCAGATTTAAATGAAGTCGATATTCATCCGTTTTAGAAAATAGCCCCGAGCAAAACAATATGTGTGCTTTATAAACACAGATAGCTGCCACAACAAAACAAAAACAGGTTCAAAACTGTTTTTTCCCCCCAACAGGACTAATGCTACTGGATGTTGACTTTGCTCCGAGTGCCCTGATGTTGTTGTTGTTTTCAAAGTCACACAGTTCACAGATGAATTTCCAAATATAAACAAAGGGCTGCGGTGGGAGGAAATGAAGGATTTAGGGGCTCAGTCAGGCGCTTTAAAGATTCAACGTGGGCTATAAATTAAGGGAAAGGGACTCTAAAGCAAAACGTTACACATCAACACAAATCTGAGTTCGTATTTAGACTGCGAGGAAAGACTCGCTGTACTTCAGCTGCAGCGATCACGCCTGGGGTTGTGTGTTTGTTCCGCCATCGATGTGATGACAAACACATTAGACATCTGTGATATAGCCGATGTGATGACAGTCGGTCGACGGGAGGATGCACACTATCTGCAAACTAATTTGCGAACAGAAGGGCCCCTTGTGGACGTGATGCATTCAACAGCACGCTTGTGCGGTTTACAGCACGCTGACAGGGTTTCGTTCAGTATTTAATAACCTGTTTTTGGGATATTTCATTTTTTCTGTGTTGACCATGAAGTTGTGTATGGGCAAGAATTTGATAGTAATACACACATCACAATACAGGGGTTATGATTCAATACAATTCAATATCATTGTAATATACTGTTAATGTGTGAGAGATGTATGGCCTCATAGGCTTGTGTTTACGCTAGTCATATGTGCTCGGCTTCTTCCTGTCTCAGTTGGGTTTGTTGCATACGAGTGGAAGAGCCAAACAGTTGAAGATCGACTAAAACAATTTTAGCTGTCGGGAGCTTAAACGCAACACAAAGCGAACCACAGCCAAAAATCTCTGCATGGAAACTATTAACTCAAAAGTCACAGTTTTTTGTGAAGGTCAATACAGTATTGCAAAACACAAGATCACAACACTCAAGTGTATCGATGTTTTATTCTGCCCCTGATTGATGACAGTCCCACAGATGAACCCTGAGGCTATTGTTCACAAAAGGTCAGATCCACACCTCCTCCATATCAGCTCTGGGACACAAGGACTTCCAGATAAGTCATTGTCCAATTATTTCCAATGAAAGACCAACATCAGTCCATCTGAATGTCTCTGCTCTGGCCTCATGGGCTCAATCACGACACCAAACCCTGATCCGGTCCTCTGTGTTGGTCAACCACCTGAATGAGTGAATGGAAACCAAGTCCCCCCTCAGCAACAAGTAGCATGAAAGACAGTGCAGTCATCTGCTTCTAGACGACACCGATAACAGCAGCAGCCTGACTGCATGCGTACCACTGGCTGCCACCTAAAGATGCCTCTGAGGCTTTACCACTGGGCTTATTATTGTCCCCTCCACACACACACACGCACAGTGCAGTGACATAACACCATATCAGATATGCTACCTGTTGGTGTTTTTCACCCTGCTGCACACACACACAAGCTATAGGATAGAAGAAATATACAGCAGCACCGTGACAAACATGAGGGTAGATTATGACTCAAATTAATTGTAATTAATATTAATAAGCGAGCCTATGAAAAGAAGCATGAATGCACAGGTTCTCTTTAAATAGCCCATCTCCATCTTCAGGCTACGAACTGTGGAGCACACTTGAATGTAGGTCATATGTAAAGATCTTCGAGAGACTCAAGGCTGTGTTTTCTCCCCACACATCCATGATTCCCGCTGCTCCCTGGCCACAGCTGGGACCAGCCCCGTATTGTCCCGACACATGAAACTCGACAGACAGGTATATTCAGTCCGGAGAGGGGGCGGAGGATCTCACACGCTTCCTTTCCTTTTATACAGGAACTGACTGCTGTTGAATCTCGTGGGCAGAAAAACGTCAGGCAAAACCCCGTTTAAAAAGCTGCTAAATCGACGTGTCAAATTCACCGGCAGGTGTACTCAGATCTCACAGCATGGCTCAAGATCTTCAGCGAAACACTATCAGATGTTTTGCGTATTTCGGCTACAAATGACCCACTATAATCAGATCTGATTCAGTAAAATTACAAGTTGTAGAGCGTACTTGGAGTACTCTCATAGCCACCGCTCTCCACGCGGTATATCGGTCGAGAAGACTTAAAAACAAATGGTCATTTCGACAAGTTCACATTTTATTCACTTAAACGTCTTTTGTTGTATTATATCTGCGCCGAATTGTAGGAGGGGTATAAACGCATTGTGCAAACTGTTGAGTCATGTTCTACCAGGAATACAAACTGCCTTACGACAGGGAAAATCTTAAAATGCCATATTTCTAGCTGAATTTGGCGTGGTGCTTTTCTCCGTATAACGAACACTGCGTGAACTCAACTGATCTTACCTCTTTGACTTTAGCCCGTCTGGCCTTGGTTTCGGGGTCCAGGGGTTCGTGTCCAGTCGCCCCAGGCGGGCGACGGTACTCAACGAAAGGTAAATTATTGCCATCCTTTCCACCTTGACTATCCTTTACAACTTTATCCTTGTCATTTAAAATGTCTTGTTTGATCTCGTCGGGTCGTTTTTGTAGAGTATCCTTGGCCTCTAACAGAGCTTTTTCGTGGTCTTTCTTGATTTTGGCCAAGACCCTCTCGTCGTTCCCAGCCGAACCCGAGTCGCTGCTGTCCTGACCGGTGCCGGTGTTGGTCTCCACCGCGGAGGAATGAAAGAAAACTCCGCTGAGCAGCTTGGACGAGTCCGGTAGAAAGAAAATGGCCCCGAAACACAGGGTTATAAACGCGCTGAACACTAATAACAAAATAAATTTCTCGGTCAGCCTAAAAGAGGTCGGGCTGGCGGACTTCCTATTCGGGGTCGCGGTGAAAGGCAGAAGAGTTGCAACTGGCATTTTCCCCTCTTCCTTCAACAACTCGAACAACAAGAAACGAATTGAAACGGTCGAATGAACTCTCGCGTCGGGCTCACTTTCGGCTTATTCCGCTCAGAGATCCATTTCCAGGCGGTACAAATCGTGTCAAATGTGGAGTAACAGGGCTACAATCTCCGCTAGAAAGTTGAGGAGTGGAAGGCAGCTGCCCATACCGGAGACTCTCTGCAGACAGACCGAGTCCAACGGCTCACACAGGAAGCAACGGCGGAGAGGCGTGACTGACAGCCGCGACGAGCTAATCACCTTCTGCCTGGTGAGTGGTGGGAACGTGGGGGGCGTGGCCTCCCGCCGCCTCACTATAAAAGCGCTGACAGCCGCGATTACAACTTCATGTTGAACGGAGCGTTTCAGGAAGGAGATGGATGGATCTTATTCTAGATTTATCTATCTATATATTTATGTGTATATATTTATAACAAATGAAGGAAGGCCAAAATCTAACTAAATGTTATTTGTGCCTGTTCTGAGCCGTTTACTCTGTGCTATAAAGCTACCATCGTTGTCCAGAAGCTATATTAACAAGATCATGTGCTGAAATGTGCAACGCGAATGACGACACTTGATCCAGGTGTCATAAACGCTCAACCCTGAGGAACATCATGTGCTCAGACCATGTGATTGCATAATAAACGGTGGCTGTAGCTCCACCATAACGTCACTCATTGGTTCATAGGCTTCCATTCTTAAGCATGGAGTTTGGTCAAAGCCATTTTGTTTTCTTGAAGCCAGAAATAAACGGAATCCCACACCTCCATCCTTACTGAGAAACCAAAGATACGCCAAGTTAGTGATTTGTGAATCACAAGGTATCCAGGTCGTTAAGCATATCCAACTTACTAAATGAACATCAAGCTACATTGAAAAAACTCATGAGGAAACTGTTCACTCAAGTCATAATTAAAGTGAGCAGTTGGCTCGTTTTCTCATAAGACTCCATACAGCTGGACTTTCACACCCAGAAGCTCCGTCCACCATTCCAGTCCATGGCAGGGATCATCCAGTACATTTGTCCAGAGGTCAAGAGGCCTGGCTTTCAAACAAGAAAAAAGACCACTGAAGCCACACAGATGATTGGTCTTAAACCAAGAACTGGACCAGTTGAAATCCTGACCTGATCATCCTGAATTTGAAAATCTGTACCAAATTCCCACGGCAATCAATCAATCAATAATTGTCAAGAAATTTTAAACCACAAATGGCAGCTTCATGGTGGTGATTGGGCAGACTTATCCAGACAGCAGTTAGGCACAGAGTCATCAGCCCATGGAAAGTTACAAGCTGGAAACCAACCTGGAAAAGACAGGGTGGAAATGAGCTGGTATACACACTGCGTGGGAAATGTAGGACAGGTAAGCAGGTGATGACAATGAGGAGAAAAGGGATTACTGCAGGGTAGGAGGGAGTGGCTGCATCTGAAATGACAGGAGACTTAGTATGTGGCAGGGAAAAACAGGGCAGCCAAATGAATGAATGCCAGAAGCTGGCTGTGCTTTTTTTTCTTTATTTTAAAGATGAAATTCTTCAGTATTTTTGCAATGAATGTACCAAGGCCTAAACATGACTCATTTTTAAAACATGACATCTTCAGGAAGTAATACGCATGGCACTGAACACACTGAGAGACAGACTAACACATTGTTGGTTTTGGTCATGAAATATATAATATGTCCACCCTGTCCTTCAACTCTGGAGACGCAGCAGTGAACACCATGACCATAAATAACAGTCCACCTTTCCCCTTTATCAAATGTATGCAGTTCAGTAATATTCACGTCAATAACACAGCATGTATTTTGCCAGCTCCGTTCCTCCATTCATGTAGAGTTGGAAAGACAATTGAAATGTCCAAAAGTGACTTAAGTAAAAGTAAATGTGCTTCTTAGAGTTCTTGTAATGAAGGACTTTATTTTAAATGCAGGTGTCCATGTTCTTCTGCCCCCTAATGGTCAAAAAAGTGTCAGAACAGGTTCAGTGGCATTCTGATGAGTCCACTCCAGATCTGACTTACTATGAAATAAGATCTGATAGAGGGCTAATAGTCAGATAGATAGATAGATAGATAGATACTTTATTGATCCCAAGGAAAATTCAATAGTCATGTAACATACATCCGCCTCATATGTTCTCACTTTTCTGGACTTTTCAATAGGATAAATGATAAAGTCTAGCTGGTCCTGTTGTACATCCAGGGACTAACAATAGTTACCAACATGTCCAGCTTGATCTCATTTAAATTAACTTTAAGTTTAAGTTAACACTTAAAAGCGACATGTTTCAGGAGCATTTGGTCAACACAAAGAGCATCCACACTTATTCCAATAATTTTCATCATGTATGAACAAGATGGTGGAGTAGGCAGAGACATTTGGGTTTGTTTCCCCCAGCTGCGACATTCCTCATCAGCTTACCTTGTGACCACATCATGTGCTTTTCTTCCCAACCCTCAGTTCTGTGCTCACTTGTGAGAGAATGAATGGGTGGCTTCAACCCAGTAATTAATTACCAAGCAGGTGAAAAGGGAACAACTAAACCCTACACTGCAGCAGGCCTGATGTTGTAATATTATTTATCACCAGGACTTTATAACTCATGTATTGTAAGTCCAGTACATTGCTTATTCACAGTTATAAAGAAAATGATGGACTTACTTATGCAGAGGTGCAGCCGGTGACCCTTCTCACAATACTCATTGGACGACCACTGAAACCCTCATCTATTACTTTGTGCAGGGTGCTTATTATTATTCATGCACATGCATGAATGCACACATACTCTTCACTGATGAGATCCACGATCTCTGTTAGTCCACGCGCAAATTTGGGAGATAAATGGCAATCATTTGAATTGTCTCCGATGGTGAGTAATAGTGGTTTGAGGAACCATTCAGTTACAAGCATGAAACATGTAATTTATTCTTAAATAGAGATTGCAGTTAGGCACTGATATTAGAGTTTTATCTGAGAGAGAAGAAGAAGAAAAATCAATCTTGGACTCATTCTGTGCTATTATGGATGCTGATGAGTGTGTGCTCCTGTTTCCAAACTGAATAAATCTTCTTCCCTGTGTGACTTGAATGTGCAAACTTATTTTACTGGCTGTTGAACATGTTGTCGAACATTTACATTTCTATACTATGCATCACTGGCAATATTGTTTCTGACAAATAATAAATACAAATGGCCAATCGGAGGGAGAGAATAATAGCTGGGATTGAAAGCTTTGTCAGTTATATAATGTGCTTCTCCTCGTTCAACTGCTGGATGGGAACCTGAGAGATGGAAAGTCTAATCTGGGGATGACAGATGTGTGCTGCCATATTGAAATTCTAATTCTGGGATGACAACTTGTCTAAATGATGACACACGTGCGCATGATTACTTTCTCACTCGGCGATCCAAGCAGAAAATTGAATCTTGGGTGAAATGTATGGCATCCCAATATTGAGCTAAGAGTCTGTTGTGGTAACAGTTTTGACAACTGACGTCGTTTCCGGCGTCATTTCATCAAAGTCGGCTTCTTCAGCAGGATCTGTTTTCAAGCTGGGTAGCTGTTGATAATGTATGCATCAAAAGAAACACCGTTTTCCCAGTGGGTGTTGTGGTTTTCTGGATGAGGAGAAATAATCCTTTGTGGCGAGGATAGTAAAACTCGTAGAGAAGTGGAGGATAAACACGCTTTTGAGGTTCAGTCAAAGGAAAAATCCTCTTTGTATACTTCTTCAATATTAGACCTTACATTCAGCTCTCCCTAGGAATTGTTTTAAGAGCTGTGCTTGTTGTGGTACCCATCCATAAACCCACTGAAATCAGCCTTTATGCGGCAATTAGAAGCCAGATATGGGACATTTTTGTCATCATAAACTGTTACGACCGTGTGCCAACACCAAAGAGAAAATCCACTGATGCTGGCAGTCGCAGGTAATAAAAATCAAAGTTATCAGTCATATTCCCACTAATGTAACCCTACTTGGAAACTTCCTTGTATACATAATGTACGGTTGATTTTAAATTCATAAGCTACTTTGGATGTGGCTGTTCAAAGGAGATAAACACACAGAGTCTTAAAAGCTGTATCAACAAGATGTCATCCTTGGTGCAATGAAATCTGATCTGTTGAAGCAGCTGTTGGTGGAAAAATCAGTCAGTCCTCCATTCTCCCTGTGTTACTGATGAGATGGCAGCTGCGGAGAGAAGTTCTTGCTCTTTGATTGTGGAGGACTTACTCAAAAACCTGATGATTACAACCACTGCTGTAATGATGACACAGCGATTTAAAAGTGTGAGTTCCTGAGTTCCTCAGGTAAGCTTCTCCAAAGTGTTGGACTCCTGACAGCACAAGCCCTGCCACTGTTGGTTTTCAGCCCTGACTGTGGAGCATGGGCCTTATCAGAGGATCTCAGGCTACTAGATGGAGAGGAATCATTTAGAAGCTCAGCCAGGTAACTCACCTCCACACCATGCAGGGCTTTAAAAAGTTAAGATTAAAATCAGTTTTGAAACAGATGAGCAGAAAGTGAAGAAAACTAAAACAGGAGAGATACGGACATGATTGTAAAAGTCTGGTGGCTGCATTTTGGATGCTTTGAAGCCTGGAAATCATGTTTTGTCCAAAGCATTACAATAATCCAGATGGGACGTGATATGAGCATGAAAAACTCTTTGGAGATCATTAAAAGTGATAAAAGATGTAATTTTGGAGATATTTTTCAGGTGGGAAAAACATGACTGAACTAGTTCTGTAACAGCTTGGCCAAAAGGTAATTAGACCTGCAAACGTTTCTGTTAATTCTCTGTGGTTCTCCTAATCATAAATATTTCAGAAATAATGATTAATGAAGCATTGAGCACCACAGTGTTTGAGTCCACTTACTCTCCAGTTGTTTTCAGTGAGTGTTGTACAAATTTTTAATGCTGCCATACCTCCACAGTCTTCATTTCTATTCATCTTCTCCCAGCCATGAGCGATTTATGGGATGTGAGCGCTTTTTTGTTTGATTCGAACAAAATCTTTGGCATTATTTAAACATTCAAAAAGATGTGTACCCTCTTGCTTAGACACAGACTGGAGACTTACGCTCACACTTAAGGCAGAGTTTTGGTAAACATTTGCCAGAGAGCGAAACCCACTGTTCAATCTGGTTCCAGTCTTCGGGTTTTGATAAGTCCACCATGGTCCCCCCGCAACATGTGGCATCCGCACATAATGTCTCAATGAATCCACATACCTTTCTTAAATTTCCCTCGGGATCAATAAAGCATCTATCCATCTCTCTCTATCTATCTATCTACCTCATGTCATTACATAAGTATGAATCGTGAAAGTTGGCACGTGATGTTGTTTCCAGGTGACACCGAAAGTCTTTTTCAAATATGTGAAAATAGAAATGGCTAAATCACAACATCAAAAACAAAGAATATTTTTATTTTCTGTCTGCTATGAAGTACGTCATATAGACAATTCGCACAGAGGTTGTTTTTCAGGGGCTCGGCCCCTGACTTCCAGTGAAGGGAAATCTTAATGCTTCAGCATACCAAGACATTTTGGACAATGCTATGCTTCCAACTTTGTGGCAACAGTTTGTTGAAGGCCCTTTTCTATTCCAGCATGACTGTGCCCCAGTGCACAAAGCAAAGCTCCATAAAGACATGGTTGGATGAGTTTGGTGTGGAAGAACTTGACTGGCCCACACAGAGCCCTGACCTCAACCCCATCCAACACCTTTGGGATGAACTGGAACGGAGATTGCGTCTGTATATGTGGAATGCAGTGAAACTGTCAGGTGTGGAGTGTATGTAAACAAGCCTGCAAAGATGGCACCCCTCCAAATTAATGCCAAAATACTGTTACACTCATACGTGTTTATTTTGGCTCTTAATTATATTTTGCTGTAATATTTATCTGAGACTGCAGTCTAAGATTTTTTTTTTGTGGATTGAAACATAAATTAAAGTCTATTTTCAGATATTTGTTTGTATCGATAAGCCCGGCAGGTCACAGTTCAAGCTCCAGTTTTTCCCTGCAATATCATCACCGTGGCTCAGCATTATTATCAGTGTGTGTTAATGGTAATTAGAGACGCAGCTTCAAATGAGTTTGAGATTTTTATTGAACTATTATTACCAATATTGCCAGCTCGTTGTGCCCTGGGAATCCACTGCCAGCCAATTTGCTGATGGAAAATAGGCCATGCAGTCATCACGCAGCTGTTTGATCCTTCTCTCTCTCTCTCTCTCTCTCTCTCTCTTTTTCTCTCTCTGTCTCTCTCTCTCTCTCTCTCTCTCTCTGTCTCTCTCTGTCTCTCTCTCTCTGTGTCTGTCTGTCTCTCTCTCTCTGTCTCTGTCTGTCTCTCTGTCTCTCTCTCTCTCTCTCACAGTCCAAATATAACCTCGCCCCAATCTGATTTAACCGCCGTGGTCTCATCCCCCGGGCAAAATGGACTCATTTGTGCGAAGAGAGAAAACGAGAGAAACAGGAGAGGGCAGAGAAGTGAGAGAATAGAAAGTCCAGCGGAGAAGAAAAGAAGGGCTTTAGAGCAGAGGGTGGAGGGATGTGACGCAGAGGTAGTGAATAGAAAGTGTGATGAGGAGAGGAAGGAAGGAAAAAAATGACAAGATGTGCTCAGTGAACGAGGTCACTAATTGGGTTGAGACTTGTAGCTCCCCTGCAATCCCTTCCCCTCGCTGCTGACAGAAATCAAATTATTTTGAAATTCTTTAATAAGAGCAAGGAAAAAAACAGACAGACGGTTGGAGATTGCAAGAGGATGAAATTTGGTTCCTTTACTGGAACCAAATAACAAGTGGCCACCATTTATTCATACTTGGGCCAGTGGCATGTATACTCCAAGATCCTTGGACTGTTTTTTTAAATTATTTTAGTCTTTTAGTACTTTCTCTCTGATTCAAGAAAAAAATGAATGTTAGAAAAGAGATAAGATGACACATCTCTCTGTTCCAGCCTTGTGTTTGCAGTACTGATACTTGATAGGGATCACTGGGGGCCATGCTAACCACGATCCTGTCCTTCGACTCTACCTGATCCCACTCACCTCATGCTCGTGCTGGGGCTTCTAGTCCAAGGAAGCAGACAAAGATAAAGACACAATATCTGTTATCTCCTTGGCACAAGGAAGAAACTGATAATATCAACACAAAGACTCAATAAACAGGGCTCTGATTAGTCCATCTGCTTGTTAGATAGTGAACAGAACAGTCATTAAAGGGACGTGAAATACAGTTTGTATGGTTATTTATATATTTATATCTATTATGTATAGAGGTCAGAATATATCCCCAGCAGAAAAATCAGCACAGACTATTTTGAATTGTTTTTAGGTTTAGATCAATATGTAGTATAAACATTTATTGTTACAGTGCAGATGCTGGACATTTTTCAGTATCTTAAAGCACTGAACAACTGATGTGTGTCTGATACGATGGATTATCCTGATCCACTAAACTCCGTATTTTAGATTAATGACCTTAAATTAGCCTCATCATTTTGAAAATCTACAATGTATTTCACTTGCACTTGTATCTATAATTTTATTGCTTGATTTATCTTTTGTTTGCATAAGATTTTATTAGTCATGGCAGTGGAAGTACTGAACATTGTACCACAAGCTGGGGTTATAGATTTTGTTGGGCGCTTGAGGGGCAGCACAACAAGCTGTAAACAAAAAACAGACGTTAAAAAATTTGTTGTGCCAAACATGTCAGCATGATTTACCTTTCAGCGTCATTAAACAGAATTTTTTTGGCCAGCTGGGGGCAGCAGAAAGGAGTTATGAGCACGACACTGACATATCATCACATTTTCAATTATCATGATTAGCATATTAGCAAGTAGCAGCTTATTTACACATCCAGCAGACCGCAGAGCAACACTGACATTCACAAACTTGGCGAACGTGAGTACAATTTTCATCCTTCTTTTAGTTCAGTTTTGGTCTCCACCAGCTTCTCCCGTCTTGCTCTTTAAATGCTTTGCTATGTTCACCGGCTAATTTAATCTGTCTGCAGTTTGATGCTCGGCAGGTAGTCTTAGAGTGGGCTTGTCAACATCAAACCTAATGAACTGGAAACAGCATCTGGTGCACAGCATAAAGCTACAGACTGTAGAACTGAAACACTGATCTGAAAGTGGAAACCACAGTGTGGGTGTGTCTTTATAAGCGACATCTTTCACATCACTTACTGTCATTTGATCCATTGTTAATATTTTTTTTTTTTTTAAAAAAAAAGAGCTGCAGCGTCAAACCACAAAGATCTGTATCCACACCAACCTTCTCAAACACGTATCTATCAACACCCAGTCAACTCTCTGGGACCCATCCCATTCGTATCCCCTCGAATCACAGACAGAACACGCATAATCTTCAGTTTATGTGCGAAAAGCTTTCAGCAGGTATCTGTATTTTTTCATCTGTCTGAATTCTACCCATTTCATATCTGATTGACATTTGCTGGCAGACAGCAGACCTTTTTTTTGCCGTCTGTACTAACAAATGCTCTTGACTTCTGGGTTCATCCGGTGTGAAAGCCAATGTTGTGTCTAAGGAAGATTAATGCTGGCCTGTGAAATCTCTCTGCAAACACAAGTGACAGCCTTCAGCCATGACACTTGACCAATAACGTCTTAACTTTCAGAGCTCCAATTACATGTTTGAATGGATCGTAACATCTTTGTGTATTTGACGAAAACAGATGAGAAATTCATCCGGGCTGCAGGAAGTGCGCGTTTCGAACAGGTGTCCCTCCGGGGAGGAGGCGTGAAGCCTGCACCTCTACAAAGCTGTTGAGTGTGAACAGAAGGTTGGACTTGCGAGTGCTGTGGAACACCGAGTCCTGCCTGGGCTTCAGGGATCTCTCCTCTCTATTTTCCTGTCATCTCTAAAACGTTCTGCATCCCAAATCTTGTCCTGAAGCTACAGTTCAGAATCATTTTACGTTTGTAGGCCATGACAGCCAGCGAGCACATCTGCAACAGTGGAACACATTAACTGTGAAAACCTAAGATGTGCATTTCCTCTGCGCTAACAGGGAGGATAATCGGTTTCTCTGGTGCTCTCAGTCAAATACACGTTTCATTCAAGCCTAGTCTCCTGAAATTCAAACGATAAGACGTCTTAAAGCGGCGTTGAGTGAACACGCAGGTGAAAAGGGCCAAAAGATATCTTCAGTAGTCCGTGTTTAGTTTCATTTCAACACAAAGAAGAAACTTTACTTTGAGTTCGCTAACAGCTCACTGATTAGTGCTGAGGACTTTATGTGTGATGATTAGACAACTAAAGAAGCCCCCAGAGAGAACTCAACTTGGTGGGTTTAGATCAGTGGCCCCCCAGTGTGACCTCTTAAAAGGAAGCAATATGTACCTGCCACTAATCATTATCGAGTTGTTTTATGGGAATAACTTCTAGATGCCAATCACAAATTCTTACTTTACCAATTCTGGCCTTTCAGCATACCTTGGGACAGTTTGTCCTCGAATTCCGCACTTAAACACAATCCCAGGTCGTATCATTACCGTTTTTGTTGTTTACATCTAATTGGGGTCTGCTTATTGGAATAATTTTTGTGTGTAATCATAAACGTCTTCTTCTGCTTTCCAATGTTGTGACTGCGTGAGGGTCGTCACCTTCACCTGAGGTTAGTGTCAGTCAGAGGGATTTGGTTCATTTGGCCTCATCAAAATATTTTCTTTGCTGCTGTTAGGGAAACATTTCTCCATTTTGATTTGTCACGCAAGAATTTAATTTGGCCAAATAAGGTTAATACAGCGTTTCAGTCAGAGGCATTAGAGCTCCAGCCAGCGGTTTACTTTACATGTACAGTAAGTCAGTTGCTTAAAGGCAAATCCAAATATATTATGCTTAATTTTCTGTGCTGCGGTGTTTCTGCTTCCTCAGCGAGTCATTCCTAGAGTGAACTTGAAGATGATGATGATTATGATGGTGATTAGGAAGTCACTGAAAGAGCTGGGTGGAATAAATCCTCCCAGTTCTGTGCAAAGTCGAGTGCTGTTCTCGTCAGTTTTATCCCACACTCCTTTCTGTGGGATGACAGCTCCATACAGAAAATCAGCGCTGTCATTGAAAAGGAAAAGACAGGGAAAGAACAAAAGAAAAATGGCAAGAATTCTATTCTTTCGAGCCCTGGACCAGTGTGACTGCCATTTCACACAGGGCACGGTGGGCTGCTTCTATATAAGCTCTGTTTCATTGGCTTTTCCATGTCATTGCTATAGTGGTGTGTGTGTGTGTGTGTGTGTGTGTGTGTGTGTGTGTGTGTGTGTGTGTGTGTGTGGGTGTGTGTGTGTGTGTCCGTCCCCTAAGGCTCCAGTTGATCCCCTCCATCATGCAGTATGTTTGAATCCTGTATGGAAGCCTTCCTGTGGGTGTGTGACAGGCACATATGAAAATTCTTTATCTGTGTCTTCACATGTACTGTGTGTGTGTGTGTGTGTGTGTGTGTTAGCATATGCACGCTGGTGTGTAACACCAGCAGGAAATCACACACTCACCAACTCAGCACCTGCAGCATTTGCCACCTACATGCTGTGCTCACAGCTCGGCTGCCGGTAATTCATCATCGCGGCCCCCGTTTCCCCCATCACATCCAATTATTAGGCGATTAGCAGACACACACATTCACACACGTAACTATGCAGCATCACTTCCCATTATGTCCCACGCGTCATGACTGTAAGATGGGGGTGTAAACGACAGGGAGGTCGTCCAACTTTCTGTGTTAGCATCTGCCAATCACACTAAAGCCAATCAAAGAGGAGATTCTTGCTGAAAGTTCACAGTTTGCTCCAGCACATGTGAATTATTACCCACATTAGACCTGAAATCACATTTAGCCGTGTGCTTTTAAGATATATGGAGAAGAGTCATTTAGTCCTGTCAAAGCCTTGTTCTTAGGCCATGACGAATACCGAAATGGATGCAATAATGCCAGTCATTTAAGGTATTCATTGTAATAAAGTGAACAACTAAAGGAATAACTACTAATGTGAACATGTGAGTATTATGGGGTAAATAATGGTTTTAAAAAAAAGTCACTGGCACTGGCTGCGCTGAGTCCAGGTGAGTGAGAGCCGGAGCAGCGCTGGGATGGACTTTCATCCTGCAGGAGAACTTGGCCCAGGTGCTCCTGCAGGTTCATCCTCATTTTGCAGGGCTCTGGATAACAGAGTATTTAAAAACACAGATTGCATCCAGCTCACAGCACTAATGAGAAATGAGAAGCTGTGTTTGCCCAGGTCTCCACCTGCCTGAAAACCCCTCATTGAAGGCATTTCTGCAGCTTCAGCGTTTACAGATTTTACACACAAAGTCTGCTGCTTTTTTTTCCCGCTTCCACTTGAATCCAGTCATCCACACCAAGAGTGGAATACAAAGCTGAAGAGCCATCTGACAAGTTTGAGCCACCGTTTTTTTCTTTTTGCTTCTGTGCTTACTGAACTCGTATTAAATAAACTGGAAAGGCCAACACATCTCCAGCCCCGAGCGCACTCATCACCGGCTTTATCCTCGAGGACTTCTGCTGTATCAGCCAGCGCTCTTCATGTCGCAGCTCCCAAATTACTCAGCCATTCAGATGACTTTTTTTTTCTTTTGCTGCAGGCTGACACGGACACATGGTCAAACATCACGTGTCTGCACACTCGTTCATGTGACTGTGCAATTATGTTTATCTGTGTGCATTCAAACTGATGTTTTTCATTAGCACAGAGGCAGAATCCTATTGTCTTCATGTTGTATTCATGTGTTTCTTCAAATTGCATTTGGACACTAACTTGAGGCCGTTTCACGCCAATGGGCTCACGCTGTGCGAGTGCATTAACATGTAAGCTGTGTCTGACTCGGGAATTACAAATTCACTTGAGTATGCATACAAAATAAGCAAAATTATTAGAGTCAAGTCTCATGTTTCTTGTGTCATTCTCCTCAAGTGAAAAGGTTTTTTTGCTTAATTTTTGCAGGCCAAAAACACTCACAGATCAAACTAAACATGATTTTCTGCCTTCTTTGTCACCCAGTCTTGAACTGAAGTTCAACTTTCTGTTAAGTCAGATGAACAAAGGAACATCGTGGTTGTGGTCGCGTCCTCAGCCTTGTTCATGTGGCTTGCGTATCCCCACCGTATAAAGAAGCTCCTGCTGTCCTCGACACTCTGGTACATGAGCTAATGCACAGAACTGACTCAGACTCAAGGACCAGATCGTCCATCAACCACTGACAGCAGCTACACTGTTGTGAGTCGAGGCTCTGCACACTTGGTCATGCAGCGTTCATCCAACAGCGCTGGTGCAAGCGATGTGCGTCGTGTTAGTGCTGATTACACAGGACGTCTTCTCCAGAAAACTGTTCTGTTCTGTCTAATTGACTCAGGCTTTGTTTGTTAGATGTCTTTGAATAATGTGGACCACAGCAAGTACACAACAACAGCTCTACTGTACATACTAACTGCCAAAGGATACTGCCTTAACAGTCACCACACAAAGAATGAAAGTGCTTAACTCCTGTATACTAACAGGACGTGATGCAATACTGTAGGCATCCATCACAAGTTCCCACTTTGGAAGCTCAGCGCCAGTTTGACTTTGCAAACCGAAAGCAAAACGTCTTTTTAGTTTCCCCAGCTGTGAACACTTCATCCATTTACTGGAAAATATTATCCATAAACAGCACCTTATTTAGTGTGGGTGCTCAGAATGAATGTGCCGTATGGATTTGGGACATATGATAGCAAAACTCAGCACTAAACACAACGGCTGATAGGGATGTCTCGCTGGCCTGTTTCGCCAGCTGCTGACTAATCTGTCACATTTAATGAGTTGGAAGTGAGAAAGTGCTGATCTTTGCAGGTTTTTGGTGATGAAGCAAAATGTTTCATCCACCAAATAGCTGCCAAAATGTTTCACTAAAAACCACACGTATCAGACTCATGACAGCACAAGAAGAAAGGCGAGACAGGCACCAAAATGATCTGGATATCTGGTGCAGGAACCAAGAACCTGGAAAACTGGACCATCCAGTTGATGCTGAGATATTTCACCGATCAGTAGACAAAACGTTATAAAGGGATCATCAAAGTCAATATGATTCATCCTTTGTGGATCATGAATGCCTGGACCAAATCTCACCATAAATCATTCAGTTGCTGTTGAGATATTTCAGTCTTGAAGAAAAAAGTGAGCAAACAAAATGGAGAAGAGCAAGCACTGCTGTCCACATTGGTTACTTTATTGTTGAACATAGGGGCTACTGTTAACTGGAAAAAAATGTCATATTTTCAACGGCCACTACTGGATGCAGGGAAGAGTCAGCCCTGAGCAGATGTCTTTTTGTCAGAGCACTGTGGGTTGTTCCCTCCTCAGGTCACCTGTGATCGCTATGCGTTTCTTCATGCTTATCAGCAGGTCGCTGATGACCCACAGCCTGAGGATCCAGCTGCTGCTGTAATCCCTGATGTTTACACACCAATTCTGAAGCCGGAGCACAAAATCTTCTCCATCTCTGCAGCCATCAAAGGCTCAAAAGAGCTGATTTCTGTATATATGAATGAATCAGCTGGGGAGGAGATGTCACTTTCCCCCGTTTCTACTGTGCAGCCAGCTGTTGTAAAGGATCAACTGTGTTGTGAAAACTGGCTCAGCGTTTTCAATAATGCATCAATCTGGGCTTCTGACTTCATAAAGTAGGTCTAGTGTCAGATCTCTGGTATCACTTTTGACATTCGAGAACTGACGCTAGATTTTCCTCCTCAGACGTGGGAGAAATATTTCTTTTGTGATGGATGTTTTGCAAAATCATCAAGTAATGATGAAGGCAAATGACACCTCAAACTGTGGCAACTGCTGTGCAAACCTCTGACTTCCACATACAGCATGCAGTGTATATTAAATTTTCACACGGTGAATCCATATTTTAAAGATGAAAGTGAATGATCACACATTGTGGACTAATGGTTTTCAAAATCCGTGTTAAATCAGGTGTGAACTGTATGGAAAAGCGGATGAAACGGGGAGGTGAAGGTCACACTGGATGAATGAAAACATTGACTGTTGAGATCAGCGCATTCTGCTTAATCCATATTCTAACCAAAGTGTCCCACAGATAACAACACAACCCCCCGCCTCACAGCAATTACCCCTGCAGGCTGTGAACCGTCGATACTATAACTGACTGTGCCATGAGTATTGCTATGAGAAAAGAGGATTAATGTGATTGGAAATGTTTAAGAAAAGGAAAACAAATCCTTTCTTTCTTGCCTTGCCTTTTAATGCCTCACTTTGACTGACAGAAGGTCATGCTTATGGGTTTTTAGTTTCAACAGAATCTCGGGACACAGAGGGCTGTTGTTGAAGTTTGTATGTGTTGAGTTACAGTTATTTCATTTTGGCTGCAAGAGGCAAAGTCAGCATCAGGTGAGCAAGTAAACAAGAGCCATAAATAAAAAAACTGAAATAAAAGGGCCACAGCAGCCAAGTCAGCAGCGTGGCAACAAGGAGCAGGTGTGTGTGTGTGTGCACGCGTGTGTGCTTACTTCCTCTTGACTTCTGCTGACCTGTGAAGACTGACTGCGAGAGAGCTTACCGTGGCTGCGTCTCAAAAAGCGCAGAAACAGAAACAAAACATATCGTCTGTTCTGTGTGAGTGAAAACGAGACGACGAAGTCTGTGGCCAAAGCTCAGTCGGCCCAACGTGAGGTTTACGGAAGCGGCGGGAGGAGCACTGACTTCACTGTGCACTTGGCCTAAAACAAGCAAACCCCAAAACCTTTCTGTCTGTGTTTACAGGTTGTGAGCAATTTTTAATCGAGTGCCTGAGCTCCATTTTTAGTCAGGTACTCAGTTTGAGATGTCTCTGAGGCAAGAAAGCTCAGGAGTCACAAATCATTTAACTACCAGATTCTAATTTCCATTATTAACATCTTTACTACAGTCCCTTTTAACATCTTTTCACCTGAAGTCGTGTCCTCTGCTCTTTGTCCTGGGACTTTTCATTTTCATTTCATTTTCATTGTGTTGTGCACTTACACAGAATCTATAGAGTTTGTACAGAAGCACCTGTTTAGCACAACAGACACAATCTTTAGAAACCACAGTCAATGCTCTATAGCGTTTTTGTAAATTACAGTAAATTGCAGCCTTAAATGCAATGACAGGTACTGTGAGGGAACACACACACACAAACACATGCACACACACACACACAGACCCACAGCTAGGGCTCAGACGCTCCAGGGAAGCCTTGGTGATTTTTCATCATGATGATCCAAAATTAGCTGGGAATGTGATGGCAGAAGGGCTGCAACATTTCTAAATGCAGCAGCATTTCATCAGCACAGATAGACCACACTGTCATGAATACTAATAAGACAAGGAGAGGAGGAGGAGGAGGAGGAGGAGGAGAGGGTCAGCAGATGTATGCAAAATATTGAGAGGGGGAGAGAAGGAGGGAGGAGGAGTGAACAGAGGTTGTGCTGAAGAGCAGATTACTGTAAGAGAGATGGGAGGAGAGGAAGAGGGTGGAGAGGGGATGAAGCTACTGTAACAGCAAAGGAGATGACTGACAAACACAAACTGCACTTTATTGTTCGCTGTTCCGGGTCAGCGCTCTGGCATGAGGAATCTTTCTGTTCGAGGGCAATCGTGCATCCGAACACACAAACCGCTGAGCGGGACGCACAGTTCACAGCGAGCACGACTCATCTCCGAGTCCAGTTTTCAGAATTTATCTGAAAGGCGGGTCATTGATAGCGTAAATGTCACAGTGTATTGGTACAGGAAGTGGTGCTTGTTTTTCCCTCTTTCATCCACGGCTGTGCCTTTGAGGGCGCCAACAATCCCTCCAAACTGGACGACAAAGTTCAAGAAGAAAGAAATGAAACTGTTTCCTGAGCTCACACTGTCATGGTTAATATCGGTTCAGATGGTTACAGCTGTACTCTGCACGTGGTCAAGGTTAGAGACCGACTGTGGTTGTGGTAAATAAAAACAAAGTGTGGAGGAAACAGGAAGCATCGCATTAACTTCCTCCTTTGGTCTCAGTGAAAGAGTCAATGGCTTCACTTTTCAGGCCCTGAAGCTGTGACCATGTTTTAAAATGGTCAAACTGCATGTGCCTGTGAAGAGAACACGCTTATCAGCATTTATCTCTAATTTCCTGTCAGCCATTGAAAAGATTCAATGTGTATCTTGTCTATGTGTGTTTTAAAGTGAATTAATCATCACGAAATCTTGATTTTTGGTTTTATTTGTGGGTGCTGTTTCAGCCGAAGGTTATTCAACTGCTCCGCCTGCTTTAAATTCCTCCAGCTCAGAGTGTCAGCTGAACGTCTAAACTGTCAAATGAAAACATAATCTGTCACGTATTTATGTGAACATTTTTTTTTATGAGCTTATTCAATAACCTCCACATTCAGCCAAAGATGCTTTAAAAAGCTTTGAGTGAAGCGTAACACAGCTGCCGCTCTGCTCGCGTTGCTGACGGGTACTTAAGAGAGGCATTTATTTCTCACTCAGTGGATATCAAGCTCATTCAAAATCTACACCCCTTCCCAAGGGTGGTGGATTGGTAGTCAAGTGCAGGGCTGTTTCCATCAAGCTTTCAGTGCGGCAGAGTGCGGCACAGCTGCTGGCACTCCAGGTACCTTTGTGTTTTCCTTTTGGGTTATTTTCTTTAGTCAGGGACTGGTTTGCTCCTTCGTCTTCGCTGTGTGTCAGTTTTCCAAAGGTGACGGGTGGGAACAACAACAGGGAATAGCAACTGTGATGTCAAGATTGAAAGTAACAAGCTCTATAAATGTGTGGTTTTATTTATGTACCATTATATAAGATTTTACTTTGGACATTCTGCAAGGGAAGGTGAAATAAAATTTATCACAAAAGCCCTGAGTGACCTCTGGTGAACCTGTTGCACACAACTTGTAAGAAATGAATGCAACAGCAACGTGTTTCAGGCAGTACACATCATAATATTATTATTAATAATAAATTATTATTATTATTGTTACACCAATACATTTAAAAGTCAGCCACTGTACAAATTGAATCCATTTGTTTTCCACTGGCAAGGAAAATCTACTGTGTCATCAGGTCAAGGAATTTAATGAACAATTCTGCTAATGAGTAGGTGTGAAGTAATAGTAATTTAATTTCCTGTGCAGACAAATTAACTTGTGGCAAAACAAGAGAACAATTGGTTGAATAACGGACCGGGTGGAAATGAGTTCTGGTTCCGGCACTTTCTCAGTCCAGCCGACAGGTAAAATAACCTGAATGGAAATGCTGAAAGTTCAAAAACAAGTCAGTTTCAAATGTGACAACTCACTGTGAAACTGAAGCTTTTGTTTTTTGCAGAGGCACGAGTGAAGCTAATCCAGCAACAGATGCTGGCAGGTTTATGTGACGCTCATTATTTAAGCCAAATCATCTCTGTTTGTCTTTCTTGTTCTCTTGTCTTTGGCTATGAATAAACAGCTAAATGATCTGTCCTCTGGCTGCTAGGAACAATAATTACCTAATGTCAAAATCAGCGTGTTGTTACTTTAAGCAAAGATGATTTCTTTGGCATTCAAATCTTTAAAGAGACATTAGAATAGAAAACAAGGGAAGCGATGCTCGACGTTTTTAAAGCTTTCGAGTTTTAGCCTGAGGTCAAATTCAGAACATCCTTAAACAGGATAACGAGTCAGTGATCTATCATTCACGACATCATCATCCAGGTGAGGATAAAGACTCAACCAGGTGCGGATAAAGACTCAATGAAAGAAAAGTGACGTGTGCTCACTGCTGCTGATTTGCATTTCAAACACCTGAAATACTTAAAGAAGTTGAAGCGGCGGCCGAAAGTGAGGCTGAAAGGCCGAAACGAGCTGAGGTGGCAGATTACGTGAAAATGAAGCTGAGGTTCAAGAATGACGTGACACAAGTTGAAAATTGAGTTGACCTTCAACTTCACTGCGAGTGTCAGCTGAAGTGTGTATCATGGATGGAGCTGGAGGTGTCAGTCACCTCACGGGTCACATCCTTAGAGTCACTGAGGCTGGTCAACGTGTCAGTCAACATGAATCCACGACGTGTTGGTGTTAGAGCGGAAGCACAAATCAGGTTTATTTATACAGCCCAAAATCCCAAATCACAAGGCCTCAGTGAGCCTTACGGTCTGCGGAGTGAACGACACCCTCTGTCCTCAGAACCTCCATCCAAGTGAGGAAAAACTACTTTAAAAAATCCACTTTATAACTGGTAAAGAAGATGTAAGGAATGTCATGGAGGCAGAGGAGGGATTCCTCTCCCAGGACGGATCGAAATCACAGAAAACCACGGATTACAGTGAAGAGATTTCTGATAGATGAAGATAATAAATGTGAAGAATGTGGGTCCAGGAGGATAACTGAGCAGCTTCAGGTAGGGGACCGATCCAGATCCAGCAACACAGTGAACACATCGAGCCCCGTTTGTTTTATTCACAGCTTCTGTAACATCTGCTACCAGGACTTTTCATGTGTGCAAATACTCTTATGTAATTTAGAATCAAATTAGCCGTGAACGCTCTCATTGACGGCGGTGCGCTGAGAGTGAGGTGACCGCCGCCTTGCTGGAAGCCTCATCGCAGTGTGAACATGACTCCGTTGTGAGACGGGCACAGAGAGACAGTTCATCCAAACAGGAGCGGCGATGCTGTGATGCACCCTGGCAGGCGCCGTCCCTCGCCGTGTGCGCCTGCTGGAACGACACGACCTCGCTGTGCACCCGGCAGAACAGTGAGTCAGAGACGAGGCCGTCCGGCTGCACGGCGACCTGGGCCTCCCTGCGAGCTGCCTAAGCCGGAGTGACACGGCACGCTGTGATAATACTGCCAGCAGTAACAACGCAAGCACCGAGGCTTTAAAATGGCTGCAGCTGCTCGATACGCATGACGGCCACGTGGCTAACAAGACGTCTGTAACAAACAGCGCATGGGAAAGACGGGGCAGAACGGTGACAGGGTGGATCTGAAATGTTCAATACACGTTCAAGATAAGTCAGCTTTATGTATGGGACACATCATGTCATTTTCACCAGGAAACTCTAAATACAGTCAAAGCTCTTTTCTCAAGTCGTTCAGAATTGCTTTCTGCCAGATTAGCATTGAGAAATTGGGTGTACAACATCTTTAAACTCATTTGATTCCAGTCCACAAAGGCAACAAAGTGACATCTGTGTTTGTTTTGAGACTGGGCCACGAGAACAAATTTGCTTCAACCTTCCGTCTCCAAACAGAAGATCTGAGACGGCAGCCAGCGTCTCAGGTCGATGGGAAACTATTTAGTGCGGATACTCGGAATGAAATCATCCTTGCTATCACTTACTGTAATCCTTCAGATTACAAAACATTCTGTAAATGAACTCTGCATATCAAAAGAAAAGAAAGTATGTCTTTTTTTTAACCATTCCTGCAAAGCATGCGTTTACCATAAAGCCGTAAAAATCAGCTTGAAAATGTTCATGTCAGTGTGGACGAGTTGTTCCACAGAGCAGTTTAAGAGGTAATTTGTTTCTGTAGCTGTCAAGTGTTATAATGACCGTTTGTAGTAATGCACCCCCTGGGTATGAGGCTGATTACATTCTGATGTATCTCAATTTTTATTAGGTCAGGCTTTTTCATTGGCCGCGTGTGTAACTGCATTGTTTTTGTACTGGGGAAAGGATATTAATCTAGAGCTGCCAGCCCCACAGGTAATCATAATAACAGAACAACCTGATTACACTGCGGCCCTCAAACTTTACTTCACATTCGTCTTCTTTCTGTCTGAAAACAATTGGCAATTGTCAGTGCTGTACGTAGAAATCAGTAGATTAATGATGCCCTTTAATCTGCCTTCTTTTTTCTGAACGACAACAAATTCACGCTTTTGTCTTGTCATACATGTAAGGACCCACCACGCCCAATATAACTCCTTAACGGCTGACCTTCAGCCCAAATCTTCTTCCTGAGCCGACATCCTACCACACGCTAACATATCTTCACTGTTGAGCTCTGAAAAGTCCCGTTCGCTACTGTTAAGTGCATTTTGGCACATTTTAACATCTGATTTTCAAGTTTAAGGCCCGAGGTTCTTCAGGCTGGTCTGGTGATCTTACAGATTCCAATATCAAACCTCCATTAGTCAGAGAATGGAGAGTTAACAGTAAGGAAAAACTACAGAAATAGAAACACAAATTGTGTGTCTGCGGCCCCTCTTTGGGTTCACGGTGTACCTTTTAAAGTACAACATGATTTGACGGAGACAGTGAAAAACACATTTCCTGTGAAGGCAGATAAATATGTGTGATATCTCTTAAAGAGGGTTTTATGCAAAACAAGAGTTAGCTGTTCTTGGAGTGGATGCTTGAGATGTTATTTAAAGCAGAGTGCTGGTACTCCTCCGTGAATTAACAACTTCTTACGATGTGACACTAATCACTCTTGACTAAAAAAAAAAAACTAAAGAAAAACTAAAGATATTAAATGCATGAGCTCACCAGTTTGCGGTCTGAATCATATTGCTATACACACACACACACACACACACGGACACACACACACGATCTTTAGATATGGAAGGTGCCATGTGTACCAAGCGCTCACCATCGTTATGTAATATCTGCGAGGGGACAAAATGTGTGGCGCTTCACACCTGAGTCACTGCCATGGATGCTACTAATGCCAACATCTTCAATCCATCTCATCTTTTTCTGATTTTTAGAACATTATTCACAGCTAAAGCGATGTGATGACTGCAGTCAGCATTGTGTGATACGAACGGATGACATAAAGCTTACTGACAAAGGAGCTGATTGCAGCCCTCACCGAGGAGGACCACAGCTCGGTCTACTTCCTGCTGAGGCTCACAGGCTTCAACTTCTGCTGCAAGACTCTGCAGATCCTCTATGAGTCTTTTATGCTGCTGTCTGCTGGGACCAGAGCACGAGGGTGAGAGACGCCAACAAGCTGCTCTGAAAGACCGACCCGGTGATGGGAGGAGGAGGAAGAGGAGGAGGAGGAAGAGGAGGAGGAGCTGAGCTGGACTCTCTTCTTTACGACATGGCGGTTGACAAGTCGGTTGTCTGACTTTGCAGATTGTTATATCAGTAAACACACTGGCATACTTTCAGTCAGATCTACTACAATAAGGCGCTCTATTTAAGTCTGTGAAATCATGCGAAACCCATTTGCAAACTCTACTGTTCTTGCTCATGTAGCATTTGATAAGCAAACTACCATATGGCTTCGGGACAGCTTGGGAGAGACGGGGACAGAATAATCGTGTTGGCACACCCTCGCTGTTGCTGCCAAGCCTTTTCAGTGCGTTAGATGATTGCCTCAAACCATGGATGTACTAATATCACGCGGTGTGTACAAGGCAGTAGGGGAAAAGGACCCAAATTCAGACAACCACGAAGGAACTTTGCCAACCGTCCCGTGTGATACAGAAATGTGCCGTATTAAAAAAATAAAAAGCACCGTCAGCTTACTGAATCAGCACAGGAAGCGGGTTGTCCCGCACAACCTGCTCTGATACACACAACACGTATAAAATAACAAAACCAAAACTTATTCTTACATTTAGGTTTGGGTCATTATCGGTATTGGCTGACGAAAAAACAAAAACAACCAAAAACCCATGTTGTGCACTAAATCTGTGCCCGTGCGTCTTCCCCGAGCCCTGCAGCTGTTCAGGACAAAGTCAGTGACGTGGCCTCTCCGTTGGCTGAGCCTGCCGTCTTTCAGTGTGTGCAGCAAACGATCCCTTCATCGGGTGTCGAGGGATAACAGCTTGATAATTACGAAAGAAGACAAGCTAACAACCTGTTCACACCAGATAATTATCTCTTTTGCACAAGACAAGAAGAGAAGATATCACCTTACAGGACTTCAGGGCCCACGGAGTGTCCCAGTTTGTCCACGCTGTCGTCCACATTCTGTTGCGCCTTAGGAAGTGGAAATTGTTTTAACTCAGGATTTTTATGAGAAGCTAATCTGGTTGCTGGCTTTGAAATGGGCGTGCTGGTGTCTTTTAAAACCCCAGTCAATCCCCGGATGTGTCGTCCAGAGGGATGCAGAGGATCAGCACTTCATCAAGGTTTCTGCTCCCTCTGACATTCACACTGAGAGTGGGAGTGTTGTACCGGGCGATACGGCTGCCGTTTGTTTCCTTCTTCCAGACGTGTTTTATGGTTTATGTTTTGGCATCTGCTCTCTGATAGTCTGCTAAATTATGCTGATGCACATCTATCTGTTGTTAGCATTTGCATTGAGAGTGAATCAATCTCTTGTCGTGGTTGGGCTCATTTTTCTTTAACTATCTTTTTTTTCCTGCAGATTTCCCTACATGTTGTTGTTTTGCAGGGTTTTGTTTCCCATTGGCTCACTATAAACCAGGACCCGAACAGAAAGTGATAATGTATGTCGGCTTTGAGGATGTAGACACTGTTGTCTTACACGCAGCCCACGCAGAAAAATGATTTCTCTGTTATATTTGCATATGGAAAACTCCGCATGATGTTTGTTTCACATAAGATAGGCCTTTCAGCTCAAACCGGTGTGATTATATGACAGCTTGTGTTACTATTCTTCATATCATAATTACATCTAAACCGCTGAGCCGCTGTTATCCTGTTTGCCGCTGCATACGTCGCCATCTTCAGCTCATACCGTGCACTGATGGTTTATCAGAGCTGCATAGCGTTTCCCAAGAAGAGATTGTCTCCTCCAAGCCATAAATTTTTGTGATTTTAATATGCATAACTGAATAATTATCTTCTGCTGGATGTCAGGTGCAGGGACTGCTGGGTTAAGATTTATCTCATGTCACCAGATTGTATTCCCCTCAGTGGCTGGAGGTGGTTTGTGGTTGACGGCCACATTCACAGACCAGATTCTATGTTTCAGCTGGTTCGTTTTTGTCAAAATGCGGTACGGCTTCGCTGATGCAGAGAGCTGAACCCCGATGCAGAGTCTCAAAAAGGCAGGGAGGCGGGAATCCAAAATAGTATTCTTTAATATAAACAAAACTCTCAAACAGGCTCACACTTACTGTGGCAAAGGATCAACAAAATACTGTGGCATGGCAGGAAGAAACAAGACAATCCTGGCATGAAGACAGCAAAAACAATCCGGAAAGAGAGACGGGGACTAAATAGACAAGACAACGAGACACAGGTGAAACACATTAGGAGGGAGAAAAGCAATCAGGATCAGCTAAAGCAAAGGTACATGAAACAGACACACAGGGGAAGTGACGCTTTCAAAATAAAACAGGACATGACAAAAACCTGGAACATAATACACGAAAACACATGACAAGACACACATGAAACATGACACATGGATCAAAAACATAACCAAAACCAACACGGCGTCACAGTTTTTGGGAAACGTTGGCTGACTGTACTGACTTGGCGATACTGAACAACAATATGTTTGGTGAAAAAAGTGCCATTAGTGTACTTAAAAACATGTTGCCAAACGGGGTAAACACCCCTCCCTTTAACAGAGTTTTCATTAAATGTTAATGAGACTCTGCAGCCTTTCAGGCACGTCTTGTATTTGGGAGATGCTATGTTGTCATAGCGATGGGTAAATGCATCCCCTCCTGGTGGGACAAGGGCCAGAAAGGTGAAGCATTATGATCATGAAGCTGCGCCGATGCAGATTGGATTCCTCTATTATCCACAGTGGCATCATTTTCCCAGGAGAGCTTCCACTTTCCTAATCCTCCAAGGCTGTTTTTCCTCTGTGCCTCCTACCACTTTGTCCAGAGGGAGTGTTTGTCGGATCCTTGTAGTTCATGTCATCCCTTCAGCTGTGACACCATTCGGCCTGGAGAGAGACTTTGTACTGGATGCCTACATGTCACAGTGAAGTGGGTTTGTCTGGGAGGATGTACTTGTGCTTGTGTTTGAACACACTGCAAACATGCGGTTAGTGTTGAATAGTTTATTTGATATCACTGAATAAATTAATTATTAGGCACAGGGGAATATGAGATTCAACCTCTATGGGGCCATTATTGCAGCAAAACTATTTACAAGTGTGAGTGAAGAGTAGTTACTCAGATCTCCAGACCTGAAGAGACTGATTGCCAAGGACTCAGACACCAAAACGACTTGGTTAGGATGAGAAAAACATCATGCTTTGGGTTAAAATGAGTTTTGTAAAACTTACGCACCAGACACAAGTGAAGTATGTCATGGTAGTTAAAGTAACTCAGCACTGACCCCCCCTGTGGACGCTCTTATACACTGACACGTATATTAATATGAGCCACCCGTCTCCACTTCCTGCTACTGCACAGAAGTGACGCTTAAACATCCCTGATAGGAGCAGTCAGAGTTAAACTCTCCTGTGCTGTGCTGATGGGTGGTGAGGATCTCTGACTTCCTGTCTGTTCCAGTGTAGCCCGACACTCCCCAGCAGGAACAGGGGGGGTTTGATCGAGGTGGGCCACCTGGGGCTCTCTGGCACTGGAACATGCCTGCAGTGATAATTAATGAGAATTACCATTGCCGAGAGAGGCACTTTGGCAGAGAGGGTGAGAGAGAGGGGGAGAGCTGGACTGAGAGAGGATCATTGAGACATAATGACTGCGGTGAAGAAGACAGAGATGGAGGTGGTGGGAGGAGAGCTGAAAAGAGACTAATGTGATTATTTTGCGACTGGCGGGAGACATAGCCTGCTACCTCTGGCATTGGTGGGTTTTTTTCCCTGCTGCCTGAGTGACAAATACACTGCTGGTTCACAGCTATACGTCCCCGAAAAATCATGATGTGTTTAACTTAGTGGCATTGAGGCATATTGGGTGGGAGGAATCGAGGCATTATGTGCTGACAGAAAAAAAAGTTTTTTTCTTTTTTGAGCAGCTGAAAGTCTCCTCGCTCAAATTTCATTGCATAAAATGCTTGCTTAGTCTCGAGTACACTTGACTGGAGAAAGGAAATGCCTGAGGCTGGACTCACTGTGATGAAACAGATCCTCGGGAAGAGGCCATGGAGCCCGAGTAAGTAAAAACCAAAGCTAATAATTAGTTCTGAGCTAATGGCTCTCAAACAGCAGAGTAAAGTGGACTTCCAGTGGAACAGTGCTGGGCAGGTTCTCTCCACCAGCACATTAATTATAATACATTTTCAAAGAGGATTTATACTCAGCAGTTCTGAGGGGAAATAATGCTTGTTATTACGTTCATTTGCCAGCTTTTTGCACTCAACCAACCAACAAATAGAGTGCTGTTTAATTAATTGCTGGCTATTCCTCGTGTCAGGCGTCATTGCAAAGCGTAAACATTACACACCAGACTGACATTTTGCATCTTTTTTTTTTAACTTGGCTTTTAGAGGAATTTAGCAAATAACATGGACCTGCAGAACATACAGCAGCTAATGGGAATTTAACTGGAAAGCAGGAGACGTGTCCACCTCACTTCTAATGATCCTACCTTTGTCCCGCCTCTTTTACAGTTTCAACCTAATTCACTTATTGTCCAAAGAAGAGGTCAAAATGGTTTATCTACTCTAGCTTTTTCCACTTGGCTTTGGGGTCTTTTTGCAGTCTGACGAGGATCTCAATCTCCTTTGCAAACCAATGAAAGGCAGAGGAGGATGGAGCTCTTTGTAGTAAAGATGCAATATTTTCTATTAAAGCATCGGCTCCACTTTGGTTCCTGTAAAGTACACATAAAAAATGTTTTAATTTACAGGCCACTTCTTTTGACGTCTGTATGTGTTTTGTCCTTTGAGGACACTGTAGGTCTGTGAAAGGAAACTAAATGTGATTGTTTCCATTAATATAGAAACAATCAATTTGATTTTTTGTTATTTGCTGGTTAATATTAGCCTTCACTTGAAGGCTGTATTTCGTGCTTGCTGAAAACCTGTCCCAGCAAACACAAACTCGTTATGTCCATCATGCTGTCTTTGGTCCTTTGTGGAACTTTTCAGTAATTCAAAGGTCTTTGCGGTGATCTGTTGGGTTTCATAATCAAACAATAGAAGTCCAGTGGGAGCTTGTAGCAGCGTGGGACTAGAAATCAGTGAAATCAGCTTTCAAGGAGTGTTCAGCTGGAATAAAAAACCTGCAGATATTTTTATCGCACCGGATCGGGCACCACTGACTAAAAAAGGCACTTTGCTCTCTTGAGTCTGCACTTGAGATGCTGTAGGAAGCGCTGAGAGCAGCTGGAGTCTCTGTGTTGACTGAGGTTTTTCTCTCACAGTTAGACTCATCCCTGAAACCGGGAGCCTCCTCTTGCCTCCGGTGGTTTGCATTTTGAGCTCTTTTTAGTTTTGCTCTTACTGAGGCTAAATATACCTGGACAGAGGCAGCGGCTTGTCTCACGTGTCCTTCCATCAAAGACCTTTCAGTAGTGTGATGGTGCAAAACAGCTACTGGAAACTTCACTGGGTGAAGGGAAAATAAGTGTGTTTTTGTGTTAGAGTCAAGCATGAAATTCAGCCTTCCAGAAATGGCTGGTATTTGAGCTGGGCACATACTGTCTCTTTCATCACGGTTGTCACAGATGATTTGCGTGGGTGAGGGTGACCTTGAGACCACCAGGAGGGCCAGAGAGGTGCAGAAAATCCTGCTGCACAAACAGAGAAACCAAAACTTCCATATAATAAAATTGTGAGATTATTTTGCTGCTACAGTCTGCCTGAACAAATCAAATCAACTGTTTCCAGCATCCCCACAGTGTGTTAAAGTGTGTATGTGGGTTTGTACTGGGTGTGTCTGCTGTAGAGCTCACAGTCACGTCTGCTATCCAATCACCCAGTCGTACAGGCAATAACAACAGACCCGCGCTGGACTGCCTTGTTCTGAGCTGCTTACAGCTGCAGATATAAATTGCTCAATGACTCCACCTGCATGAACTTGTCTGAGAGAGACAGGACATCTCTGCAGCTATTGCAAAATATTCACATTTTCCATCTCCAGCTGCTCCGTGCAGAACATGTTTTTGTGACTCTGCCTGCATGGCTCATCTGCAACAAGCCGATGAGTGTGGATCAGTGTGTTATGAATCATCGTGTCAATTTTATGCAGCGTTTAATACACTCAACCACTCAAGTTTATTCCTGTGTGTCTCAGTTTTGTTTGTTTTTTTTATTTTAATGATAGCATGTCATACTTTTGAGATGTTGTCATCGTATTCACTTGGAATTAAGAGACAAGATGTGATATTTTTATACTCAACAAAGCAACACAGTGCAGAAGCTTTTGCATTTGCATGGGAGAAACCGCGGCACACTGAGTTAAAGTTAATGAGCTTTAACGCCTCTGCGAACTACTTAAAAATTCTTGCCACACAATGCTTCACATATGCAACCCAGGATCTGCCAGGTACTCCGTCTTACTTTCAATGCATACATTTTAAACGACAGAAAAACAACCGTATGTGATGCTATGCAAACTCCCCCTGATGGACGCTAATGAACAGAACAGGTCATAATGTTGATGGCTGACCTCAGGAGCGGGGAGTGAAAACACCATGCTACACACATTCCCATAGTAATTGCCTTTCCGGTGTAATGAAATTCGTCTCGTGGACAGGCCCTCACCTTGAAAGGTGTCCTTGCATGCGTTAAGGAAGTAGAGGCAAAAGTTTCCTCCATCTGTGAGGAGAATAATCTCTTTGTTTTCTTCTCAAAGGTCTCTCGAGTTCACTGGGTGGTGAAAAAAGCCTCCTCACCTTAAATGCCTTACGGATCTCTGCAGGAAAGTTGACAACCCACAAACGTTATGTCCGTGAAGCAGATTGGTACCTGCTTGTCTATTTTAATACCAAACATGGTTCAAACAGTGTTGCTGCGCAGGCAACCCGACAAAACACATTTATATGCTACTAACACAGCAGGGATCGAAATCCTGCCTCAGTTCAGTTTTTTGTTGAGGAAATGGAAATTTTCTAATATGGTTAACAGCATATGGGCAAGCTACAAAATGTTGGCAGCACTGACATACACAAAGATGGCCGACGCTTCCTCCCACTGCACACACCCCACAAAGTAAACCCAAAGTATCAGGGATCGTTGTACACAGTCTTATATACAGTATTAATTTTGTGTATTTTAATTTTCACTGCTGACACTGAATAACACTGAGGGTTAAAACCTCGCTGAGCGCCCAGACTGAACTTAAACTGTCAGGATGGAAAGCATCAAGCCTCCACAGCATGAAGGAAACGCAGTGTTCATCTATTTCTATTCAGTGGGGGCTGAGTTACATCAAGATTCATGTTGAGTGTCAAGGTGTATTTGTGACAACGACGCGTTTCACATCCTGAGAAGAGCAGGAAGAGGAAGCTAATGGTGTGAACAATTGTTGCTAAAATAAAAGTTTGCTTTCCTGCACCTTGTTTTCTTCAGGGTTCATTAGAACACAGTCAGGATTCACGGTGATGTTTGACACGTCAACAGACAGTGAAGAGTCGCTTTGAGTGCATTTTGTTGTGCGTTCAGACATGTTTTAGGGGAGATATATATATATCTCCCCATCTACATATATATATATATATATATATATGTGTGTGTGTGTATGTATATGGGGGGAGGGGGGGCGGAGGAGGGGGTGGGGGGGTTGGGGGTGGGGAGATATTGTAGAACATATCAAAGACATTCTGCTTGGTGATCGGCTTTGTAACATCACACTGGGATTCTGGAATGTTGAAGCTCTAAAAGTCACCAGCAGCAGACAGTTTGACACATTCAGGGTTTAATCTCATTGCAGAGACTACTGAGTGTTTAGAGCAGAGCATATCGAGCGTGTAGAAAAGCGTCATGTCTGGTGACAACACAGCGGAGACAGTCCAAGAGAAGGAAAGCAACTCTGGGGCCACTATGGACCAACCTCAGACTCCTGCCTCTGGATGTGAACCTGCAGCCGGAGCAGAAAACCAGAACCAGCTCCAGATGTTTGTCACTGTGCTGACGGTGAGAGTGTTGGACAAGTGTAACGCTGTCACGAACCGCAACCAGGAGAAGTGGGTCCCCCACATCAAGAGAATGGTAAACCAGACGATGGAGGGACTCACCATCACTGAAGGCTTCTGCCCGGACATCAAGAGCACCAAGAAAGTGTGCAAGGCCGTGATAAAAGAGCTGCAGAAGAAGTTCGGCGGTAAGCGAATGCTGGAGACTCTGATGTTATTGGAGGATCCAGTGGTGGAAGCAGAGATCGTTCGATGCCTACAAGCTCACATCAAAGACCTGTCTGCTCGTCTTGCAAAGAAAGCTGCAAACCCTGGAAAATGGTGGAAGGACATGTTCAAGGTCATGGGGATCACTGCAGGTTTTCTGGCCGCCTTGGTTTTACTGATCCTCATCCCATAAAGCAGCACACCAACAGCTGCAGGTGGAGGAGGTTCACCGTCAGAGGAACCAGGACCAGAGATCAAGAACCACACCAACCCTGACCCTGTTCCTGTGGGTTTTCTCCGGGGCTCCGGTTCACCCACACAATGAAATTTCACAGATACTATAAAGACTCTCAAAGCAAATGTAAACAGTTGCTGTAAACTGTTTACCTGGATTCATGCTTTTATTTTGAATCCATACGGACTAAAGTAACTACAAAAGTGTAAACGGAAAAGGCGGCAACAACAAGTAAAACGAGAAGCGGTAACCAAGTTTAAAAGTGAACAACAGCTTCAGCTGAAAGGTATGTTGTTGCATACAGTTTGGAGAATATGTTTTGTCAAGCGTGACGCACATTATTATTATTATTATTATTATTATTGTCATTTGCTACTGTTTGAGTTAGCTTAACGCGTTTCTTTTGTTGTGTATTCTGTACCCAGGTTTATGACGTGCAAAGAAGTCATTACAAAGTCACAAGTCAGCAGAGACCAGAGGCCTGTTTCATGAAGCAGGTTATGTGGAAACCCTGCACATGTTGAGCCTGAAATCAGCGACACCCTGAGTTAACCCTTTCAATAAGGGAGGTAAGTTAACCCCGAGATCGGGGGAAGTTAAGGAGTAAGTTAATCCCGTTTCATAAAGCGAGTTAACTCATACTCAGAGTCTGTTACCGCGGTAACTTAGTCTGTGAACATAACCTGGTCGGGAGCGGGTTTTATTCCGGAAACCCCGAGTTTGTCTCTGACTCCTCCCCTTTACGGAACATAAGCCTGAACCGTTTCCTACTCTTTTTAAATGTCAGAGCACAAACATTCCAACTAACCTGTCTCATTTTCTGTAAAGTTAGATCATTTGTGATGCAGCTCACATCATCACACATGTGGAAGCCAAGTGGCCTGGGTCTGAGCAGGACTCCTGCATATATCGAGGGTCTACTCTGAGCAACAGACTGGACTGTGTTAAGTGGTCTGAAACATGGCACTGGTGGCTGTTTGTCACTGTGAAGATCTTTGTCTAGTTAGTCTGTGAAAAATATCTGTACTAAATAAATGTGACTTTACTTGCAGGAGAGATTGAAGGCTTCCTTCTGGGTGACAGGAGTTACCCCTGCCAACCCACACTCATAACCCCTTACCCAGACCCTCAACCAGGCCCCCAGCAGCACTTCAATGTGGCACACTGCTGGACCAGAGCCAGGCTAGAGATGACTGTAGGCCTGCTGAAAGCCTGTTCCCAGTGCTTACATCATCTCAGTAACTCCTGAGGGAGCCTGTGACATAACTGTGGCTTGTGTTGTTCTCCATAATATTGCAACTATTAGAGGAGAGCAACACCCTGCCCTACAAACAGAAGACCACGAGGAGGACCCCATCCACCTCCCAGAAACCAGGATGGTTTTCATATTGCTTTGGAAATCCGGATTACTTTGTAAATTGTTAATTTATTTCACCTTTATATTTTTTTGTTACTTCTTTCTTTTTGCACTATTTTTCTGTTGAATTGAATTGAAGTGAAGTGAATTTCCCCACTGCGGGATCAATAAATAAAGTTCATCTAATCTTATCTTGTTCCAATGACAAATTAAATTTACCTGTGACTGCACACCCACCTCTAACTTGTATTTAAGTATCTCGATTTCCAGATCTGCCTTTTGGATCTGGCGGTCCAAGTGCACCATTTCCTGATCTGTTTTTTCAGTCAGTTTAAGGAGATGGATTCTGTATAACTGGTAACTGGAAATCCATAAGAATGACATTAAGTCATATTGTTCTACATGTACAATTGTACAGAATTAAACTGTGTTGTTTACTGAAACTCTCACTGTGTCCATTGGTGCTGCAGAGTTTGATGGACCCTCTTCATGCTGTCCAGTTACGCTCTGTTAAAAAAGAATAACAATGTCAGCTTCCATGTCAATATAAATCCATACAAGAATGTCACATGTACATGTAAAGCTGATCTAATATGATGCCTCTGTAGGCCTTTCTGTGACAGCAGACACAGTGTCTTCATCTTCATTATCCTTTGAAGACAACCATTTTATTCAGTGAACTTTATACCACTATTGGTTATGAGTTTTGGTGTGTTGAGTTCCATACAACAGGCTGGAGTTGGGCTACATGAGGCTCCAACAGGTGGAGACGTCCCTCAGAGTCTACTGGATTCAAGAACAAACATCCTGTCTCTAAAAGAGGCTTCATAAAAAACGTTATAGAGGTGTGGACTTCTTACATGTTATGAAGACACTTGTGTCCTGGGGCTGACTGGCTCAGATGAGCTGCCCCCTGGGATTCCCTCAGCCACTGGCCTTCCAGCAGTTTGGCTAAGGGCCATCTCCTCTGCCTCTGTTAGAGGTGGTGGTGCAGGTCCTCCACCCGTTTTCATCATGCAGGGATGAAAGAGTTGTCCAGTATTAAATCATTTAATTACATTTAAATAGTTTGACATATCAAACGTTAGCAAAGTGAGATACAACCAGGCATGTTATGTTTCAGCCTCACCTGACTGAATTAGAGTTTTATATTTCATTTTCAACTGCCTCCAAGTCTGTTTTCACCCCCTGGGTTGCACCTACATGAGCAGAGGGTCAACACCATTTTTTACATACAATATTTTATGAGTGATTAAACACAGAACTTACACATTGACTCGAGCAGTGATTTTTGCCCTCGTGCACTTTCTCTTTCTTTTGCCGCTGCTGTCGGGTTACTTTTTTTCCGGAATAAATGCTCATATTCACCGTAAGCCTCCATCAAGATTTCCAGCTCCAGAGGTGAAAAATATGTTGAGCGCTTTCTTTCCCCTCTGGCCTCCGTGGTGAATCAGGGAATCGGGGCTCCATTGATGAGGGCTTTTTTATAGTCGTGGTGCACGCGCTTGAGTCAACATACTCAGAGTCGACAGAACTAATGCTAATCAGCTGTGTTGAAACAGGAAACTCACAGATTTTCATCCCAGGGTTTGTCAACTCAGAGTTAACATTCATACTCAGAGGTTGTTGAACCTGCTTCATGATGGACCCCAGAAGCCTCTCCTTCAGACGCTGGCGAAGGTGCATTTATAAACACTTCCCTCCCAGGCCAGGTGGACCTCATTAAGTAATTACAACGTGGAACACCTGGTATAGAAGACAGGAGGACAGGAGGGACACACAGTCCAAAGGAGCACACACGGCTGTGACAACAAAACATTCATTTTCCTTTATGACACCGTGAGAACATGAAGGCATCACAACACACAATGTAGAATGAAGTGGTCAGCATTTCTTTATTTGCAGATTATATTGTGAGGATATGATGAAGAAGACTTTTACTGAAAACACATTCAAGCCAAACACACACACATCACAACAAATATGTTAGCAACAACGCTGAGTCAAAGTGAATTCAAATGAGCTCATCTGCACACACACACACACACACACACGAAACTGAGCTCAAGCTACAACAGCAACCAGGAAATCCTAAAACAACAAGAGTTAAATGATCTTTTCTGTTCCAGGAAGCTGAAATCCACCTGCTGAGTTCTGAAGTGACTGCAGAAAATAAAGATTTTCACAGCTGATGGAGGAGAAGACGTTTTAGAAAACTCACAGTGGACTTCCAGATATGAGATGAAATCAGTGCTGTTGTCCAAAGTCACACTAAAATGTCTCAGCACACAAAACGCACAAACATTTCTCACATTGATGAATGAAATAAAAACAAGCAGTCGTCCCAAACTGAAAATGATCTCATCAGGTTTTTGTTGTCTAAAAGCTTCGACTGCTCGTGTAAATGTGATGTTATTTAACTGCAGTGGAGTCTTTTCTCTCATGACTTCATGTCGATGTGGAAGTTGTTGATCAGTGGAGGCTGACAGAGGCAGAAGTTTCTCCAAAGTTTTCATATTTCACCACACCTTCATCTTCATCTTCATCATTATTCACCTGTGAAACACAACACAAACAAACTCTCACTCTGACACACTTTAACTGACCACTTTCACACCACTGAGCCACATTAAACACCAGGAAACAAGAAATAATCTGACAGCACCTGAACGCACCACCACCTCCTGTCTGAGCTGACCTTTACCTGACTGGCTGCTGCACCTGAACGCCTCGCCGTCCGCCTTCTGACTGAGTGTGAAACCTGCACAGACACAAACGGTGAGACGTTCACAGTCCTGCATTACAGTAACATGAACAGTTAGCAGCAGCAGCTTCTCATCATCTACACTGACTCACAGTCCCTGATCATTGATACACATTTTGAATTTTACACACGGCTTCACTTCAGTGTTTCTGTTCAACTCACAGTGTTGTCATCAGGTGGTCTCTGCTTCCCTGGAAAATAAAGCACAGAGGAACATTTCAGCTCCAAACTTCCAGTTTGTGTTGGTCAGTCTGAACAAATGTTGGTCTGAATGTTCTCACCTGCAGCTCTGATGAGAAGAACAGCAATCAGAGTAATGAGGAGGAGTTCAGCCACACGCAGAACCAACATCATGTAGTCCAGAACAGAACGATCTGTACGAGCTGTGGAACACAACAATAACGTCAGACGAGAAAGTTGGGCTCAGAAATCAGAAGCACAACACGTGTGTTTAGTCGTGTTAGCGACTGCAGGGATGACAAAGTCAGTCGGTCGTCCTCCACTTTGGTCCACACTGAAATATCTCAGCAGCTGTTGGACGGATTGTCATGAAAATGTGCTGAGTCAGTCATGATCCTGTGAGGATGAAGCCGACTGACTCTGGTGAATAAATATGCTGACTCACTGCTGTTTAGTCCTGTTGGAGTCTCAGTGATCGCAGATGTTGAGATGGTTTCTGTTTTTATGGGGTTTTCAGGTGTTGTTGTTGTCAATGATAACGTTGTAGCTGTTGTTTTTGGCTTCATTATTGTTGTTGTTGTTGTTGTTGTTGTGTCCTCACCTGAACAGATGAACACAACTCAACAAACTGCTCAGTGCAAAACGTGTGTTGGAGTGACTTTAAACAGCTCAACATGTTCTCACCTGGTTTCTCACCTGAGGGCCGAGGACTGAAGAGAAACTGAACTTTGTCCCCATCAGTCACTTCACACTTCAAATCAAACCTCGACTCATAAATGAAATGTGAACTCAGACCCGTCAGAGAGGCAGAGCAGGAAGACTGTGATGTCTTCACTTGGTGGATTTCTTTATCCACATCAGTTCTATTAAACAGCCACTTCACTGTGTGTCCACATCGTCCACGTGTCCTCACAGAGCAGTTTAATGTCACCTCATCAGCGTCCTCACGTTCAGTCACTGGTGAAGATGGAGACATTGTGAGAGAAAGACAACAAGAGCAAAATGAACTTCATCACAGTAATCAGAATTATTGTAATGTTTCACAGTCTGAGCTGAAAACTTTATGATGTAAATACTCACTGGTGACCACAGACAGATAAACCAGAGACTCTGAACCTTGTGGTTGTCCTGATTTGTACTGTCTGCAGGTGTAACGTCCAGCATCCTCAGCTGAGACCTTCTTTATAACCAGAGAACAGTTCTTTGTGACACTCAGTCTGTCTGATTTGGTTTTGGTCTGTTCACCAATCTGTCCGAGGGTAATCAGCTCTACTGCTGCTGTGTCTCGTCTTAAAGCAGTGAACACCCATGTTGTGCTGTCACATTCCTGCTGACCGTCGATCATATTATTACACGGCAAACTGACTTGATCTCCATCTCTGACAGTGAAGTGGAGGACAAGCTGTCGGGTCGCTGCTGCTGTGAAGATGAGAGAGAAAGAAAGAATCAAGAGAAATAAAAAAGACTATTAATGTCAGCGTGAGGATGAAAGTTTGCTTATAAGCTTCATCTTTGGTTTGTCAGAGTTCACGAAACTCAACCTGCTGGAAAACAAACAGAGTTGCTGTCTGTTGGGTTTCAAGTCATAAAATAACTTTAATGACATGAATAAAATAGTCTGTAAATGTCTGTGTTGGTCAAACACGTTCTATGTGTCCTTACCTGTAAACTGAAGCAGCAGCATCAGAAACAAAGACATTTTAATCCATCTGAATCCAGCCATCGTGTCTCTTTTCTCTCTGCTTCCTCGACTTGTGAGTCTCTACACTCAAGCTTCTTATAGAAAAATGTTGAGTCAACTTCCTGTCATAATAAAGAGTGACCTCCTCACAGTGACTGTCATCCTTCTTTTCACTCACAACTGTTGCTTTAATGAAGGCAGAGCACATCAGCTCTCAGCTTACTCCTTCACTTGTTAACCTTCGTCATCCCCTTTTGGATAAAACAACTTTTTACAGCAATAAATCTTAAACAAAAGACATCATTTGTTAAAGGAACAGTGACACATGTCATCACTGTGAAGTAAAATATTTCATTTGTATAAATTCAGTGGAATTTAAATTTCATTAGTAAGCATTCAGTGATGATTAAATATTACATATGCAGAAAGGTATGTATGTGTTTGTATGCATGTCAGTAACGGACATGATAGACATTTCACACATGTTAACTATAATGGAGAGTGGGATCAGCAACTGATGACTGCAAATTCAACTTTAATTGTTAAACAGGACACACTGACTTCACCACAACACGTCAGCTCAGCAGATCATATTATCAGTTCTAACCAACACACCACTGTTAATAATCAAAGTTCATTCAAAGCTCCTCTGAAACCTGAGCAGAAACACTCCGGACCTCAAAGGAAACTAAACTGAGAACAGAGACGTCAGGCCGAGCTGCACAAAGGAAACAGTTTCATCAGCGACGCAGGAAAAGATAAAACTTTGTTAAACGGACAGCAAGCTTAAAATGAGGTACAAGCCAGACTTTGCGGCTCCTCGTGACAACCGTATGAACCGAGACCTCATCTAAAACATCAGAATGAAATCGGATTAATAAGAAATGTGTGAGAGCAGTGGACTCATGTCTCTGGAGAGCTGCTGTTGGTGTGGAAGTGAACAGAAGCAGAGGCGTCTCCGGTGTTTTCATATGTCACTGAGCTGTCGCGTCCGTCTTCTTCACAATGCACCTGTGAAAACAACACACCTGAGTTCAAATAGAACAAATAAATTCATCAACACTTCATACGTTTAGTCAAAATTTCCCAGACTGCTGCATTTTCCTCCCAGCTGACTGTTAAGAAGCAGAACCCTGAACGCACCACCACCTCCTGTCTGAGCTGACGTTTACCTGACCAGCTGCTGCACCTGAACGCCTCGCCGTCCGCCTTCTGACTGAGTGTGAAACCTGCACAGACACAAACGGTGAGACGTTCACAGTCCTGCATTACAGTAACATGAACAGTTAGCAGCAGCAGCTTCTCATCATCTACACTGACTCACAGTCCCTGATCATTGATACACATTTTGAATTTTACACACGGCTTCACTTCAGTGTTTCTGTTCAACTCACAGTGTTGTCATCAGGTGGTCTCTGCTTCCCTGGAAAATAAAGCACAGAGGAACATTTCAGCTCCAAACTTCCAGTTTGTGTTGGTCAGTCTGAACAAATGTTGGTCTGAATGTTCTCACCTGCAGCTCTGATGAGAAGAACAGCAATCAGAGTAATGAGGAGGAGTTCAGCCACACGCAGAACCAACATCATGTAGTCCAGAACAGAACGATCTGTACAACCTGTGGAACACAACAATAACGTCAGACGAGAAAGTTGGGCTCAGAAATCAGAAGCACAACACGTGTGTTTAGTCGTGTTAGCGACTGCAGGGATGACAAAGTCAGTCGGTCGTCCTCCACTTTGGTCCACACTGAAATATCTCAGCAGCCGTTGGACGGATTGTCATGAAAATGTGCTGAGTCAGTCATGATCCTGTGAGGATGAAGCCGACTGACTCTGGTGAATAAATATGCTGACTCACTGCTGTTTAGTCCTGTTGGAGTCTCAGTGATCGCAGATGTTGAGATGGTTTCTGTTTTTATGGGGTTTTCAGGTGTTGTTGTTGTCGATGATGATGTCGTAGTTGTTGTTCTTGGCTTCATTGTTGTTGTTGTTGTTGTTGTGTCCTCACCTGAACAGATGAACACAACTCAACAAACTGCTCAGTGCAAAACGTGTGTTGTGATGTGATATTAAAACTTCAAATCCATAAATCAAACAAATATTTGAGGTCACTTTGAAGTGACTTTAAACAGCTCAACATGTTCTCACCTGGTTTCTCACCTGAGGGCCGAGGACTGAAGAGAAACTGAACTTTGTCCCCATCAGTCACTTCACACTTCAACAAGTCAAACCTGGAGTCATAAATGAAATGTGAACTCAGACCCGTCAGAGAGGCAGAGCAGGAAGACTGTGATGTCTTCACTTGGTGGTTTTCTTTATCCACGTCAGTTCTATTAAACAGCCACTTCACTGTGTGTCCACATGGTCCATATGTCCACACAGAGCAGTTTAATGTCACCTCATCAGCGTCCTCACGTTCAGTCACTGGTGAAGATGGAGACATTGTGAGAGAAAGACAACAAGAGCAAAATGAACTTCATCACAGTAATCAGAATTATTGTAATGTTTCACAGTCTGAGCTGAAAACTTTATGATGTAAAGTGTATCCGGAAAGTATTCACACCACTTCGCTTTTTCCACATTTTATGATGTTACAGTCTCATTCCAATACCTCATAATGACAAAGTGAAACAAGTCTGCTTGAATTTTTAGCAAATTTATTAAAAACGAAAAACAATAAATGTAACATGTACAAAAGTATTCACACTCTTTGCTATGTCACTCAAAACTGAGCTCAGGTGCGTCCTGTTTCCACTGATCGTCCTTCAGAGGTTCCTACAACCTGAGTTGGGTCCACCTGTGGTAAATTCAGTTGATTGGGCTTGATTTGGAAAGGCCCACACCTGTCTATATAAGGCCTCAGAGTTGACAGAGCATGTCAGAGCACAAACCAAGCCTGAAGTCAAAGGAACTGTCTGTAGACCTCTGAGACAGGATTGTGTCGAGGCACAGATCTGGGGACGGGTACAGAAACATTTCTGCTGCATTAAAGGTCCCAAAGAGCCCAGTGGCCTCCATAATCTGTAAATGGATGAAGTTTGGAACCACCAGGACTCTTCGTAGAGCTGGTTGTCCAGCTAAACTGAGTGATCTGGGTAGAAGGGTCTCAGTCAGGGAGGTGAACAACAACCCAATGGTCACTCTGACAGAACTCCAGTGTTGCTCTGTGGAGAGGGCAGAACCTTCAAGAAGGACAACCATTTCTGCAATACTCCACCAATCAGACCCGTAATGTAGAGTGGCCAGGCCAGGCATGCATATGAAAGCCCATCTGGAGTTTGCCAAAAGGCACCTGAAGGACTCTCAGACCACAAGAAACAAAATTCTCTGGTCTGATGAAACAAAGATTGAACTCTTTGACATGAATGACAAACATCATGTCTGGAGGAAACCAGGCACTGCTCATCACCTGGCCTAAAACCATTCCTACTGTGAAGCATGGTGGTGGTAGCATCATGCTATGGAAATGTTCTGTAGCAGGAACTGGGAGACTAGTAAGGGTCGAGGGAAAGACTGTAGCAAATTTACAGAGACATCCTTGCTGACAGCCTGCTCCAGAGTGCACTGGACCTCAGACTGGTGAACGTTTATCTTCCAACAGGACAACGACCCTAAGCAAATAGCCAACATGACAAAGGACTGGCTTCAGGACAACTCTGTGAATGTCCCTGAGTGGCCCAGCTAGAGCCCAGACTTGAACCCTAGTAAGCATCTCTGGAGAGATCTGAAAATGGCTATGCACCGACGATCCCCATCCCACCTGATGGAGCTTGAGAGGTTCTGCATTGAAGAGTGGGAGAAACTGCCCCAAAATAAGTGTGCTTATAGGATCATACGCAAAAAGACTTGAGGCTGTAATTGCTGCCAAAGAGGCTTCAGGTATTGATCACAGGGTGTGAATACTTATGTACATGTTATATTTTTGTTCATTTATTTTTAATAAATTTGCAAAAAAAATAAAAAATTCAAGTTAACTTGTTTCACTTTGTCGTTATGGGGTATTTTGTGTAGAATTGTGAGGGAAAAAAATGATTTTAATCCATTTTGGAATGAGACTGTAACATAACCAAATTGTGCAAAAAAGCGAAGTGGTGTGAATACTTTCCGGACGCGCTGTAAATACTCACTGGTGACCACAGACAGATGAAACGGAGAGTTTTGACCTTGTTGTTGTCCTGATTTGTACTGCACACAGAGGTAACGACCAGCATCCTCAGCTGAGACCTTCTTTATAACCAGAGAACAGCTGTTTGTGACACTCAGTCTGTCTGATTTGGTTCTGGCCTGTTCACCAATCTGTCCTCGCTCAACCAGCAAAACCGCTGCTCTGTTTTCAGGATCAGCAAAGAGCCAGTAAACCTCATCACATCCATGCAGATCATCTCTCCTGTTGTCACAAGGCAAACTGACCTGAACTCCATCTCTCACAGTGAAGTGTTGATCAGCTGCTGCTGTGAAGAAGATGAGAGAAAATGATGAAAATGTTTATCAGAGTTAGTGTGATGGTTGTTTTCGTAGATGTGATGTGTGGAATCTTACCTGTAAACTGAAGCGTCAGGAGAACAAATGAAGACATTTGAATCCATTTGAACTCGTCCATCGTGATTCTCAGTCTGTCTTGTTCTGGTTACTGTCGGAGTCTCTAAAGTCTGAGTCTCGAAAGTCTAAAGATGCTGCACCTACTTCCTGTGGACAGCGAGATGTCACTACCTCATTGTGGCTTTCAGCTTTATTAATGTTCAAGCTGAACCTCAACTTCACACTTTGTCCAGTCCCACAGTGTATTTGTGATGATGACGTGTTTCACAACCTGAGAAAAAGAAGAGGAAGTTGAAAGTGTGAAGTTTGATCCTTAAGATCAATGTTGGCTGTAATTGTTTTCTTAAGTCAGTGTTGATCAGAACACAGACAGGATTCACGGTGATGTTTGACACGTGAACAGACAGTGAAGAGTCAAAGTCGTCGTCTTGATTTGCTGCAGTTTGGTGATCCTGTAGCAGCTGGGAAACAGCACAGAGAAGATGAGGTTAAAGCAGGTGAGGAACTTTGCTTCCTCGTTGTGACTTTGTCTTCCTGAGAACTGAAGGGAGGTGTTTCCATGAGAATGTGGGCACAGCAGCAGAAGACGTCTGGTGCTTTGACCCTCTAATGATGACCAGATGAACATGAGAACCACGCGAGGCTCACAGGAACAGACAGTCCACACTTTATTAGGACATCAGATGGTAACACGTGACAGTATGGTACACCAGTGAACAGGAGGTTAATGTGGTAATGAGCATTTACTAACTGCTCCTCGTGACTCTGTTTTGGTCCCTGAGACATTACTATATATGGACATTATTATAAAGAAGGCTGACACGTCTCCACTTCTTCCCACTGTACAAAGGTGAGGCCACAACATCCTTGTTCTGCCATCTTGTTCTGGTGATGTCACTTGGAGCCAGACTTGAGGATTTGCAGTGGTGACTTCCCACCCACGCACCCATCTGAACCAATCAGGAGCCACTCTCAGCTGTCAATCATGACATTTCAGCCTCTTTTATAGCATCAAATAATAATAAAAACCAAGCTGACTCTTGAATATACATCAGTGAAATAAGAACTTCCTTAAATGACAGAAGCCATTTTTGAGAAAAATGTATTTGACGTGTACCTTGAGTTTTTAGTTTGGCTCATGTCCCATCTGCGTACATGTAGGGGGAGGGTTTTTGAGCTGTACTGCAGCCAGCCACCAGGGGGCCATCCAGATGTTTAGGCTTCACTTTAAGATCTCATGTTGTCAATTTTTACTGGTTTATACCAAACGATACTGAACAAAATGGCTTATTGTTGTAGTTTATTTAATGTAAATCTCTTTATGTTTTAAGTCTTTGGATGTCTCAGTATTAACGTCCTACATCTCCTACTAGCTTTTGTTCACTTTAAAGTCATGTATGTCTGTGTGTATGTAAATATCCATGTACAATTTTCTTTTAGAATTGTTTTTTAAATGAAAATAAAATGAATGAATAGATAAATAAATAAATAAAAAATATATAGAGAAAAAGGTAATTAATACAGGTAAAGTTGACTGAGTAACAAATCAGGATATTTAGAATTTCGGGGCACTTTTAAAACCAGAACTTGGTGTCCGATGGGAACCGCGAAGAAGCCATATTTAAAGTCAGCTTCAGACTTCAAAACAATTCAAGAAACAATGAGTCTGTGTTGCAGACACACATTTCCAACAATCTGGACAATCTGCTCATTTATGATAACAGTGCAGAGGTTCGTAGAGGACCCTTTCACCTGCGCTGTAACAATGCCACCACATTGTAAATAACATGCATTTAGATTTACATCCCCCAAGAAGGAAAAATGGGCCGCTGAAACACAGGTATGCGTTTGATTAATACCCCTGCTTCTCCCTCTGTGTCTTATGTCAGCTTACAACCTCCTGTCCTCTGGGAGCAGAAGGAAAGTCTAACAGAGTCTGACAGTCGTTGTAACCACATTCTAATTAGATTATTCAACAACTATATTAATTCAGGAGCAAATCACTTTACTTACTTAGCATCAGACTGGCAGGCTGTGTTGTGGAAAGCCAGCGCAGCATAATCAGGTTTTAAGTGCCCTCAGATATTGGAATTGTATTAGCCAAAGTCAAAGAAACAATCCTGGCCAAGTATCAGTAAGGAGAAAGTCAGGAGGTGGGGCCTGAGGTTGGGCTGGGAATCTAAATAAGCTCCAAACAGCACACCCATTAAGATCATCTTTGACCAGCAACACTGACTGAAACCCTCACACACATGACACTGGTTTACACACAGGGCTAGGTACACTATATAGACAAAAGTATCCAGACACACCTCTTTATGGGGCTGTCTCTCAGGGTTTGGGCTCGGCCCCTGACTTCCAGTGAAGGGAAATCTTAATGCTTCAGCATACCAAGACATTTTGGACAATGCTATGCTTCCAACTTTGTGGCAACAGTTTGTTGAAGGCCCTTTTCTATTCCAGCATGACTGTGCCCCAGTGCACAAAGCAAAGCTCCATAAAGACATGGTTGGATGAGTTTGGTGTGGAAGAACTTGACTGGCCCACACAGAGCCCTGACCTCAACCCCATCCAACACCTTTGGGATGAACTGGAACGGAGATTGTGAGCCAGGCCTTTTGGTCCAACATCAGTGTGTGACCTCACAAATGCTCTACTGCATGAATGGGCACAAATTCCCACAGAAACACTCCAACATGTTGTGGAAAGCCTTCACAGAAGAGTGGAAGCTGTTAGAGCTGCAAAGCTGTCTGTGTGTCATTAAAATGTGTTGGTCAGATGTCCCAATACTTTCATCTACACAGTGTATTTAGAATCAGATTTTAAAGTTTCAAGGACCTGGGGATTTTTTTTGAAGAAACACACTATCAGAAAGCAATGTTTCTTCTTCTTCTTTGCTCCAACAATTGCCATAGCAGCCCAGAATCAGGCAACAAAAACTAATGAGAGAGGCCCAACTGTAGACCTCAAGCAATTGGAAAACAGATAATAGATAATATGGCAAGAATCTGAACCGATCTGATTAGCATTTAGACATAGCCAACGAGAACAAAGAAAAATAGCTATAAAAATGTAAATGCAGATCTGACCACTAGGGATGTTGGGAATAAAACCGAGTGTGAGCTGTGAGTCAGCAGTACAACTGGAGGTATTGAAATCACCCACAGCTGGATGCATCAACGGCTCTCCCAGCAACGACTCAGAAACCAGAAGTCCTGCAAAGTTTCTGCTGATGTGTGCCAGGACGGAGCTGTCGATCTAAACTTCCTTCGACCTGACACGCCTGGAACCACAGTAATTGATTTCACTTGGCAGCTGGAAGTCCGATCCTTGACTCCACGTCATCCTTTGATTGACCTATTGGGCTCCTCGATCTTGTTGCCTCCTCCTTTCTAATATCCAGCCAAATCCTCTCAGATCAACTCTCGTGTCCAGGGACTTGGACGGGGCTTCTCTGAGAGTGCAGCAACTGCTTCTTTCACCTTGATGTTTCAACATCTCGTTCTTCTCAAGGTTGCTGCAGTTGTGATCCAGTCAGGTGGTGCTTGCGATGGAGAAACATCCCGAGTTTGAGCCTTTGTAGATGGAGCCTTAAAAGGGGAATCTCGGTGGCTTTGGGGAATTAGCATTTGCTGGTGTGTGATAGCGTGCATGCGTTGCTGTGTATGCGTGGGAGAGTCAGGGTATTACTTCGCTGGGCGATTTGAATACTTCAGATTAACCTTATCAAGACCGGATTGAGAAAGACAAGGAGGCAAGAGGAACATGAAAGCAAGAAGGAGGAAGTGGAGATCAAGAGGGAAAAGTGGGAGAAGAAGAAACAATTCAGATGAATAAGAATGAAAACAATTAGAGAGGAGAGAAAAAGAGTGTTTGTATTTCTGTGCTTCTCCCTGCAGGAGTTCAGTGGTTGGTCACTACTTTGCTCCAGCATTAGTGTATAATTAATCAAGTATTATTTTCCCTGCCTCCCATTTTCACAGACACTCACACATTCCTACTTTTTCTTCATTATTTCTCCTTCGGCTCATACTTCTGTTCAATGGCTTTATCACTCATGGATGCCAACATCATTAATTTTGCCTTCCCGCTTCTCCTCCGCTCATCCATATTTCCACTTTATGTGGAATTCCATTCATGAAGTGTAATCACATACAGTGGACTGTAATGCAAAGCCGTGATTATAATATCGACTTGGGGGGGGATTTGATTTGAAATATGTTCAAGGTGTCTCCTCTGATGTATTGATGTAAAAGATAAAAATTTTATGTTGCTAAGCTACGACAGCCACACACACCGCTGTGCAAAAATAATCACGAGAAAATGTCCTCATAAACTTAGCAAACTGCCGTTATTATTACTCCTGGTTCGAGTATTACCGTGTTTTATTCATGTTATGTTGTGAATTCGAGAAGCATGTATATTCAGAGACCTTTATTTTGAAATTACAGGTCTCGCAGTAATGACAAAGACAAGTGGACAAAAGAATTAAATCGTCACAATCAAAACAAATAGTCTCAGTTATTATGAACAGCTGGTAAAATAACCCAAATGACACTGACTGCTGCATGCGAACTTTACTTTTATGAGTGCGTTTTTAGCAACAATTTAGAGGTGATGAGAAAAAATTCGGAAATTGCTGGTTCAGCTACGTTTAAAAACGCATGAATTTTACTGTGTGACCCCTGTTGTAAATACATCCATATGTGGACGTGTGAGACATTATTATGGATTTTTAAGAATTTTTAGCATGGCATAAAATTATTTTTGCAAGTTTGCCCCCACCCCTACAGCCTTGTTGTAAAATGCTTAACATTTATCCTTTTGAATTATTCTTAACGCATCCCTCCTCTCTGTTTCATGTGTGCTGGAGCTGCATAGATTCAGCTCGATGTGTTTTACTCTATACAGCACGCTGAGTCCCAAGGTCGTTCCTAAAACCTGGCCGTGAGTCAGCTGAGACCTGATTTACACAGTTTTCAAACCTGTGAAAATCCCAAGCTAACCCTGTTCCAGCAGGGTTATGTCCCTCTGGACTGAAATAATTTCATTTTAGACGGTGCCAGCGAGCAGAATGAAATGCCGAGGTTTAAAAAGCTTAGAGAAGGCAGTTACTGTATGTCACAGTGATCTGCACCTGCAGGGAAAGACTGATTTCTGAATGATAACATCTGCAGTATGACACCTCCATTCCTGTTCTCCATATGACTAAACAGAGTTCACCTCACCTGTCACACAGCAAATTCTAATCAATCCCATTTTATCTGAAGTCAGACACTGAAAGGCCTGTGGTCGGCCGGAGGGAATTACATATTCATTTCATATGAAACAAATGAAACGATCTTCATCACACGTGCGGTTCTTAAAATGCCACGTCAGGACACAACCTCGGGCGAAATTTGCTGATTTGTTGTTGCGCTGAACAAACAGGTGATACCTGGGGAAACTTCATTAAAGGAAAATCCATGAAAACGCCGTCACAGCGTTGAACACGCTCAGCTGATTGACAGGCCGTATGTGGGATTCGTGGTGCGAAAAAACCCAAAAAAAAAACCACCGCAAAGAGCGGCGAGAGCTTAGAGCGAGAAGCTGGGATTAAAACAAGTGAAAATAAAGATCCCCTGGATTACCACCTTAATGAATTGGGTTTTAAGTGTAATAGCCCAGCTGTTCCGTTTTGGCCCTGTCTGCATAGTGACTGTCCTGGGGTTTTTAAAGACACATTAAAATGTAAAAGAGGGCAGTAAACGCCCCGTCAGCTCTCACTGCTGTGGTCACGATGGGCTGTAAGATACTCACAAACTGCAACCACTCAGTGTTTACATTTTTTTGTCTTTTACAACCCGAATGTTCACAGTTTGGTTGTGTTGGTTAAGGTTTTGCTCACCAGATATTCATTTTAATTATTCTTCAGACTCTCTGCAAACTGTGAGCTATAAACCTGCTTTATTTATCACTCATTTGGAGCTGAAACCTAAAGCGAGCTCAGTTAGAGGTTCCTCATCTCAAAGAACTACACGTAGATGTCGGTTAAGTAGGCGCACTTAACCCTGCACTAAATCCTGGCATCATGAAGGTAATAATGTTCAGTTCAGGTGTCGTACTCGGCGCTGCGGCTGGTTTGTATTCTGAGAGTTGTTATTAACACTGCTGGAGGTGACCTGCTGCTTGCTCGGAGCCCAAACCACTTGCAGTTTACCATCATACGATACCAAGAACTTCAGGAGATATTTAGCACTGAACAAACTGAAACCGGGGAATTTTTAATATTTTTGGTTTCAAAACATTATTAATGAATGAATCCTCAGTCAGTTAACTGACTAAAGGTTTTAGGCAGAAACTGTGAGAGCTGGACTCAAAGAAGTGTGCCAGCATTCGTTCATCAGTCAGTCTCATACTTTGAGAGCAGACTGTGTCAGGCCTACCTGAAAGCATTGATGGTGGATAATCAATAATAATCAATAAATGGAAAATTAAAATGAACTGACTTCAGAAATCTATAGACCGGTTGCAGTCGTTCGTCATCAGCTGTGATACATTATAATTAACATTTATTTATTTTTTCACCCGACCCCTGCAGCCCGTGGAACAAAGCATAAACTCTACGGGTTACGGGTCCTGACCTTAGAGGAAACCTTAGCTGGAAAGAGCCAATAAGATGAGGGACACAAGTCTGCAGCTCAGTTTTTGTCAAACTGAGCTGCCAAGGTGGACTAAGGGTGTCTGACATCCTGCAGCAGCTGCAGCACAGCTGTTTTATATGGATAAGACCGTCCCACACACACACACACACACACTGACACAGGCTGTCACCTTGAGAGGCAGCGTTAGCTTCTTATCTGAAGCAGTGATCAGCTGATGTACAGCACCTGGATGCTGTGGCCCCCCGCAGCCCACCTGATCTATGAGGCAATTATGGCAAAAACTGTCTGTGTAAGCGTTCCTGGGGTTTGAAAGGACTGACCGGGATATTAAACAGATTACATTATACACAAAGTGAAATGTGATGGCAGCAGACCAGGAGAGCGGCCTTTTGTGTTGAGATTAGGAGGTCCCTTATAGATGCTCCTGTTGCTGTTGAGGCCTTTCAACCTCTGCACACACACACACACACACACACACACACACACACACACACACACACACACACACAGTCCTAAGAGCTGCACTTGGCATCAGGCCAGCTTCCAGATTTGTGTGTGCATGTGCAGCATTTAAAGTGTACGTGACCTGACTGTGTGTGTGTGTGTGTGTGTGTGTGTGTGTGTGTGTGTGTGTGTGAGTGCGTGCGCTTGGCCTCGTGCACTTTGATAGATTGCAGAGTGCTTGCAGTCTTTTTAGTGTGTGTTAAGCTTGGCAGAGAAGGCAGGCAACTGACTTATCCCAACTCAACAGGCACTTGATTAAGTGCCACACAGGAGCCAATCAGATCAAAGCTGCGCCACATAAAAAGCAAATCAAAACCAGAGCAGGCCGGACCAAATCAGGACGGGAACACATGAAACAAAAAGACATTAATACAGCAGCAATGAGCTCAAATACTCAATGTGGCTGATTAATTCTATAATAAGTACGTAACACGTAGAGAGAATCAGACGCTACAGAACGCTGAAGAACAAGAGGATCGAAGCTCTTTTGAGGCTAACATGGAAACCGATGAGCGCGTCGAAGCGACTGGATGACATCACGGTGCAGCCTTCAAGGTGTCGCTGTGCTCTACCTGCCCATACAAGCAGCTCAGGATCCCCTCTGCTACTTGTTCATGGGTGGTTTTAGACGTTTTCTCTGAGCATGCAGGCTAAAGAACAACTTACAAAGTTTCTCCTCAGTTGCTAAAAAATGAATAACAAAATGCCAGCACTAAAAATGGAGGCGACATCGCTTGTTAAACAGGAACTTGGCAGTCTGATTTTTATCACTGCCAAAGCGGGCAGCTTGAGCCACAGTAGCTGCTCTGCTAACTGTACTCACAAACCCATTTAAAAAGCAAACCGAACTGAGGTAAAAAAAAAATCAAACCAAACCGAGTTAAGCAAAATCAAATTAAGTCCGATTCAGTCGAGGAGCCAGAGAAGTCACATGACACGTCTCTGCTGGAAGGACGCCAAGCGACCGCCAAATGGGAAACAAGAACAGGACGCTCTGCATATTTAAATGTTGGTGTTTTATCAACAGTACCAGATTTCTGAGGACGACATCGACATTTGACTAATGACTGATGAATAGTCATATTTTGGTGAAAACCTTTTCTTGTTGATATACAGATTTTTGGTCGAGCTCGCATTACCATAAAGGCCATGATGAGATGGGAATGTTGATGTAGTATTTATTTTTATCTCAGTCCTTAATAATCCATAGAGTGAGTCAGAGGCCAGTAGTCGGGACTCTGAGACCTTTCCTCCATTTCCTCCATCCGTCCTGCACCCTCCGCATGAACACATGACTCATCATGTTCAGAGGGAGCATGCACATCCGTCCTTCATGTACTCAGACATTCCCACTTCATATTATGTTTAATGTACTCATGTGAACATCACTTAATGAAAAGGCTCATTTTCATTCAGAGCAGATCCACGTTATTGTTATCGCTGATATTAATATTTTAGAGAGATTTGTTTCAGCAGATGAAGATTCAGAAGCATTTAAGCCTTTTTTTACAGCCTGAAATGCACTCAACGTCCTTGTGGCTGTGCTTTCAATTCAAAGGTGGTCTTGAGCAGGTTGAGCCGCCTCGGGCCATTACCTTACTCTCATAGCTATTTAAAGTACTCAGAGTATGATACATGTCCCTGCACTGGAGATTGTAGCTGAGCCTGTCACAAATTACACCTTCTTCAAAATGAATCAATCGCAGCCACCGTGTGCAACCACCACGGTGACTTCCCGCGGCAAAAACCACGGCAACACCACCCAACGAGCGACCGGATCCATCTCCATTCTTTTCATATAAGAAATGGGACGGGGTAAAGTGAAGTGCACAGCAAGCGCATGTCACGAGGAGAGGGGAGAAAGAAAAATCGTTTTACTTCATGCAGATGTGCACCGAGTCAGCCGTGCAACCAATTCAGTTCGGTTTAAAGAAGATCCTGCAATGCCTCTGCGTGTTTTCACCCACTCTTGTCGTGATCAGGGAGTAACAGGAGCTGGCCAAGCTCGTCTGCTGAAGGCTTACTCGTTACAGCGACATCAGGACCTCGGGAGAGTAAGACTGTGGAAAAAGGAGGGCAATCAGTCCGTCAGCGAAGGCCGTTAAGACAGACTTACCGGTGCACTGATTGAATGATTCAGCGTGGACTGACCGAAAGTACAAGATTCTGGTGAGAAGGTCGATTTCAAATCCCACCTACTCACAACAAGTGGATAAACCCAAAGCCTGACATTTTACTGTCTAATAAAGTCAAGTCTGACATCATAAATTTGTGAAGTGATGGTCCGCCCCGCTGCATTCAAAGACAAACGTGACCAGTCGGATCTCAGATGTTTTTCTGCCAGCGAGCGAGGATGTGATGCCAGATTGGCCTAAATCACTTGGGAACATCACAAAGTTATCACAGTGTATTGAGAGTCGTTGCTCAAACTCTCCTCTCATAACTCAGAGAAAATCACTGAGCTGCCCAAATCTGTAATCCTGAAAAACCCCTTGACTGATAAGCACCTTCGGTTCTCCTCTGAACCACACTGTTCAGTTCATTCACGGCTATTAAGTCTTGACGATTATTAGACTTTAGAAAGAAAACTGCACAACCCCGAATGTGCTTCTTTCTTTGGGTTAATTTTAGCTTTTGTTTTAGGGCCAATTATAACAAAGTCTTGCACGCACGCTTGGTTTCAAATGGCAATGTATTCAGGAGACATGACCAGGGGATTATGATAATGAATAAAGATCTCTGCGCCTGCCTCAAAGGGCAGAGGAGCAGGGGGAGGAGGAGGGGAGGGGGAGGAGGGGAGGGGGAGGAGGATCAGGGCAAAGCTTCGAGACTACAGGAGATGCATCTGCTCTGAGGCCAGCCGGGCTGAACGAGTGAATACTGGCTCGGATTGGATCGATGCTGGTCATGAATTAAAAACGGAATCTAGTCATGGCTGTCTCCAATATGACGGACACGAGGCGGTTTGTTTGACTAGGTGCGTCAATAGTGATCAATACTTGGTGATGAACTGCTTGTCGGTGGGTTTGCTCTGATGAAGCGTAACTGATTGTACATTGACAACTAATAAGTAATCCGTTTTATATGCAAAATTACCAAGTGAATATCAGGGGGTGGGGGGGGGGGGGGGGTGACAGGAAGAAGGGGAAAAAAGAGATGTGAGAGGAGAATTACCTTCCTCTACCAGGGTTTACCTCACCCCACCGGCAACGTTCTGATTAAACTTGAGGGTTTTTGGAGAAACACAACAATTATGTAGTGAAATGAGCCGTCGCAGGCGCGATTAAACTCCCCGCTCGTGTTTGGAACCGTAAGCCGACATTCAGAGGCGTTCAGAGGTGCACATACGTGTCTTCTGCTCTGCAAATGAGTTTTACATACGTGTCATGCACATCTCATGTTTGAATGTTAACACGTCCAGATGTTCCTCAGACTGTCAGGCAGTGTACCAGTGCCGAGCGCAGCACACGTCGTGCTCGCTTCGCGGCGGTAAATGATTCATTAGGTGTAGGCATCGCAGCTCGGCTTTGAAGAAGCATCCTCTCCTCTTCTGCGATGTGACAGTATTTACATGTAGAACACGGCGACGCTGATCGCAGCTTTGCTCAGCATAACAACATGTCACACCAGGAAGACACTGAATCTGTCTGCCCTAATGAGAGATGACAAACAACAGCCTTTTTAAAGCTTTATGGGGAAACTCTGCTCTGTAAAAATCTAATTTCTGCAGAATCCCCACCGGGAGAGTCGAGGGCTCGCAAAGTCACTTTGCTTCACTGATTTACTTTGAAGCAGCCGTAATGACGAACGCAGCAGGAGGAGTCAGAGATGCTGGACTTTGACGGTTATTTATCCTTTTTCAGGGATCGAGATCAGCCAGCGTGCAGCGAGAAACGCCAGCTGGGGTCACCAGGGGTGCAGTTATTTAAATCATAATCCACAGCTTACATCATTTGTCTGACTGCTCATTGTTGATGCACAGTCTCTCCGTCCCCAGGCTGAATCTGTTTGTCTGGTCAAGCAAATGGGTTGTGATTCTGATAACAGAAAAGGTGATTGCTAGCTGGGCTGACGGTGCTTTGATTATCCGTTGAGCGCCATGTGTCATTTTTCAGGTGTGTATGACGGGCCTGATATAAAATCATCCGGCGGTTGGCTGCTTTGGTTGGAAATCTGCTGTCTCCACGGACGTCTGGGATAAATATACACGTTTCACTTTCACCAAACAGAATAGATTGGTGCAGGCATCTGTTAGTCATCTGAAGTGTCAGGCTGAGCTCAGGGAAGCTTTTTATATTCCTAAAATTGGCTTCCAAGTTTAGTTCTCGACCTTCCAATCAACTCCAGTCAAGTGCAAATGGTTTCAGGACTGGAGAATGTGCTGTGGTTGAGCTTGTCTTACCATAAAATATGAGCAGGAAACAATCTCATCTTAAATTTATTGTTTATTATTCATCTCAGAATCTTTGAGGCCTTCAGAGAAAAGACCCGGAGGGCGGAAACAATCGTTTTCGTCAGAGATTTCTTTTGAAGCTACAGAAAACACGGTGAGTTCAACATATTACTTCACCACAAACCATCACGAATGCATCCGATAGGGAATATGGAAGCCCTCTTGAGCACATCACCTGCAGAAAGAAACACTTTTATCAACAAAAATGAACTGGAATGCCTTTGTACAAAAGCCAAAATGCTCTTGTTGAAGAGGACAAATAATAAATGTGTGAAAAGTGGAAACGAAAACTGAGCTGATTGTTGGCGTCTCATTCCCGTCCGGAGGCATAATTTCACTTTCATTGCACATTAGCTGAAAAGCATCTCATCACCATTTTGGTCCTTTCAGATGTCGACGACGCGCCTCCTTTTTCTCGTCTTTCGTTTTCGTTTTTTTTTTTTCTAGCAGTTCCTACCTCAGCACTCAGGCAGCTTTTATTTTGGTCTGGGTGACCACTGGGGGATTGAGAGCGAGAGAAGATCACCTTTTATCCACTGTCTCTCTCTAAAACACCTTTCACTTTCTATTTTCTGGATGACCAGCCTGCACTGTTTTACCTCGCAGGATAAGCACGTCTCTCAGGCTCCTCTCTGTTCCTGTCTGTCCATATGTCTCTCTGCAGCTGTCTTTCCCTGTATGCACTTGCACATGCATTACTGTGTTACTGTCTTATATTCTTCTTCGGCCTCAGTTGTGTCATAGCACGCAGATTTCAGCTTTTATTCCTACGCACAAATCGACTCCCACTGTTACACTTCCACACAGTGGGTAAACACACAACATCCTGTGCTCTGCGGCTGCCCAAACAAGTTGAAATTTTCCTATTCAATATCAAGTCCGGGATTTCAAACTCGGGTCTGTTTTGTGCTCGGCTTTCCCTGCTGAAAAGCAACAGAACGTTTGGCAGAGATTCATTTTTCAGCTGAATGTTCCGTAGTTTGGACCTTACTGTGGAAACGGCAGTCGCAGTAATAGACACAATATCTCAGGCGAACACAAAAGGCACATGGCGGCGTCGCCATAAATGCACAGATGTTTGCCTGCATTCAGTCACCGAGGAAGAAAAAAAAACTACTCCCAGGCTTCTGTCTCTTTTCTCCGATTTAAAATGACTTACCATTCGCACAGCTGCTGGTTTTAGATTATACAGCACATTTTCTGTTAAGTAGACGCTTTCGGAGTTGAAGAATAGCTGGGCGACACTGCGAGGTGCAGAAATAATCGGTTTTGTGTCCTCCATGATACTGAGCTCCTATCAGTGTCTGCGTGCACTCTGACAAATGCACAGTGCAGCTGTTGGGCAGGATGATTTGCAGCTGTGGACGCCATTTTGGCTGACATTTTTGGTGTCACAGCACAGGCTGAAGGCATTAAAAACTTTGTTTTAGGTCAATGGGATTGAATCACTACTGAGCATAGTATCAGGCCACAATATATCCTGAGTGCCCAGCCGACCTCTCAAGAAAGGGGACGATGGCCTCACCTGAACCACAGGTGAGCTCGTCTGGCTTCTGCTTTCGCTCTGGTCCTCTTCTTGTTTAGTCCCTCGTTCCCTGAGCTCAGCTGACTTGCTAACAAACACATGCAGACAGACTCTCTACAGAATAAATTAAATATCAAAATAGTTGGGGGTTGATTTCAATCTCCTTATTGTCTGAACTATAACACAGGCACAAAACCCAAATTTCTTTTTTATATGAAGCAGCTTTGAGGAGACCAGAATCCTGAAGGGTTTCAATTTGTTGCTATGGGATGCATTTCTGTTGCCATGGCCTCTTGGCCTGAGCTGATAACATTGAATTTTACATAAAAATGTGCCCAGGTCGACAACGCCGGCAGAGTTTCAGTCTCTCCTCTCCTCCCAGCCTATCATTCCACTCCCTCCGTCGCCTTATCATCTGTCCTCCATCATCGCAGACCATCCTGTCTGGCTTTGTCCTTACCTGCTACGCAGCTGTACACCTGGGACCTACTTTAGTGCCCTCCATTCATCATCCTCTCACCTCACTTCATAACTTCCTCTCTGTCACACACACTCGCCTCTCCATTGATTGTCTGACTCTTTTTTTAAGCATTAAAATGTGCATGTCTGGGGCTGGTAAATCAGTTGTAGACATTTCTACTGTTTGGATGTTTTCCAACATGTATAATTTGAGCAATTTACAACGTATCCTGCACCCCACTGTCCACAGGATTGATAGAAATATAAATGATCTGAGGCATGTTTTTGCAGGATTCATGCAGTCAGTTATTTTTGCCTGGATTGCATCACCAAAGGCAGGGAGACGTCTAGCATCCCATTGTATCCCATTTTCTGTGCTGCAGCTAACCATTATTGTCATTACTCAGTCTCGGAAAACCATTAATCAGCGATAACGGTGAAAATGTCTATTGCAATGTCAGAACTGCAGTAGGAATCCCAAAGATATTCAGTCATGGAAGAAAAATTAGTTTTTGTTTGAAAAATGACTTAGATGATTAATCAGTTTTCAACACAGTTGCTGGTTACACGCCTGCCAACTGACTAAATGATGTAACGGACTAATTGCTGCAACTCTAATATTCTGTGTGACTGAACAGAAATGTCCTCATAGACTTGTTAAAACTCCAGATCACACTGACTTTTGCCATGTTTTAGTTTGAGTTTTTTAGTTTTAGTTCTTTTTTCTCAACAGGGTTTTCAGTTGGACTTTACTGTCTGTCTCAAGCCTGCACGTTGGATCTGGTCTTCCCTCTGGTTGTTTTCTACGTGCTTTGAAATACTGTGAATCATATATGAGAACAGCAGGGTGTCTCAGTGTCCAGCACTGTGGCCTCAAAGACAAAAGTCTGTGGGACTGATAGATTTGGGGGAGTTTCCTTCCCTCCCCGTGTTCTCCTGGATGGGACTCTGACAAGGCTGGATCGTCGTGGAGCGTTTGGCAGTAGTGTTGGTCTGCTGCTGTGCTTGCAGGAAAGACTCCTGCAGGTACTGAACAGAGGAAGGAAAATCACATGATTCTGACTCACCTGGAAACAAGAAGAAGAACGTAATGCCAAGAAAGCTGAGATATTCAGATAGGCTGAGAAGAGGACTTCAGTATATATTCAGTCTGCTGATGCCACCTTTTAAACTGAATTATGACTTCAACGTTAACAAATACTTCTCAGAGCCTGAACATCTTCAGATTGCTTGTTTTTTGTTTTTTGAAGCAGAAGAGGGATAAGCGGTAGATTTTTCTGAATTATTGAATTATTTTGATCTTTTAAGTTAAGAGTTACTGGCAACAGCGTTCTACTAAATCTGGAGTGCAAAGAGCAATAAACTTGAAACTGCTGTAGCAATTTGTTGAACATTCGTTGATTGAGCTGAAAAGACCAGGAGAGAAGCCAGCGGAGGTGATTCCTCTTGTACAGTCGGCTGATACGTTCCAGGATGCTGACGAGTTGGTCTGTCGTGTCCGCCATTTCCTCCTCTCTTGTCCACCTTCCCATTTCCATTACTTCAGAGCTGATTTCCAACCTGTTCTCATGCCTCACGAGAGGCTAAATTAGCGCTGACTTTGACCTCGCCGGATGCAGCCTGGCCTGATGCCGTCAGATGGTCTGCTGGTCCAAAACTGATCAGTAAAATCGCATCACTTTGACAAACACAACATAACCGTTTCCACTAGACGGGCAGGTAGAAAATAATGTGCAGTATGTTAATAATAATATCATGTATTATTGCCCCCCCCCCAAACAATAAGTAAATTGTAATACATAAGACACACACACACACACATACACACACACACACACACACACACAGTCTGGCTGTCAGGCTGTCAGAGAGTCCAGCATCTTGTTTGTCCTTGTCAGACTGACCTGCTGTGTCGGCTGAAGAAAACAAGCAAACTGATGACGCTGTGGACTGTGTGAAAGACAGGAGGGGCGAACGGCTGAAAATGGATGTGAGAGGAGAGGAAGGTCAGACATGACTGAAAGTGTCAATTAATAAGAAAAACAATCACTCAAGGACGGAAAATACTAAACATACTCAGAGCAGCACAGCAGACTTTTTCACTGGTTGTTATGAAGAAAGAACGCCACTCCACCTCAGCACGGCGTTACATAAGGTACTGTTATCCATGGGAAGTTCTTGACTTATAAAACACATCAGAACAGATTCAGCATGTGGGTGCAAAGACTGAGTCAAAACCAAAGCAATAAGAGCGGTCGGCCCCTGCAGTTTACATGTCAAAGTGTTCTTAGGTAAGATGCCGAACCCTGAGGGCTTTTTTCATTGCTTCTGACGAGCAGGTGGCACCTTGCATGGCAGCACCTGACACCAGGAAACTGCTCTGAGTGGTTGGCAAGACCAGAAAAAAGAAAAAGTGTCTGAAGGGGTCTAAAAAGTAGCAGGTAGCAGGTACATCTCGACCTCAACTGGTAGGTTTTCTTAAAAAGCTGATTCTTGTTTTCCTCTCCTGGATTTATTTTATTCTGCTTCTTATAACCAGATTTTCATTTGTTTTCTGCTCTGACTAAATTGAATTCAAGCATGGTGCCCTTTTCGTCACACTCCAGCTGCCAAGTTTCAGATGAAAAACAAAAGCATTTTGGAGAGAATAAAGTGAACACAAGAAGACCGGGGCTTGTTTCTATGAAGTCAGGAGGGTTGGGGAAGAGGGACGAAAGCAGCATCCATCCTGCCGACTCGAACCGGGCAGGACGGGACTCAGTCAAAAGACCAAAACTGATCCAACAAACAAAGTATCGTCTGTGTATCCAAAACCTGAAAACACATCAGGGATACGTTCCTTCAGTATTACGAACAAGGTCACTTTACATCAACATTCGCCTTCCTGCTGCTCGAAATACTAACCAGAGCACAAAATGTGTACTAATCCATGGCTGACAATAATCCCCTGCAAATGCGCCACTAGGAATGACAGTGCCCAGCTGTTTTGGGAAATTACTGAGCCTTTCTCCGAAAATAAAACATTAGAAAGATTAAGATTTATGGCTTCATTAAGATCTAATGGGCTGAGCGCTGCAGACAGGAACATAATTTGGAAAATACTGATATGTCAACATGAAATGTCTCCTCAAAGCGATGTTCATATGCAGCTAATTTGTACTGAAGAAAACGTAATGTGGACTGCATTTGGGTCAGCCCTCCAAATCTTTTTCCAACCTCGACCAAAGAGCCTTTGTTAGCCAAACCAGAAGTCTGGATGCAAACCCTGGTCTCTGCCACCCCCCCTCGCACTAACGTGTGCTTCCAGACACAATCCAGTTTGTCACCACAGTAAAAGAGAAAAGCTAGTGGATGTTAGGGTCTTTGTGTTCAATATAAGGACTTAACACCTTGTTGGTTTTGGTCTTTTCCTGAGATTTGAGAACAACAGACTAAATCCAGTGTTGTCCTTGTGTTTTAGAGGATTGTCTCACTGGTCAAGCTGCTGAAATCGGTCATTTCCTTTGGTGTGTGTGTGTGTGTGTGTGTTGAGTGCTAAACCCTAAACCAGCTGAAACTAGCCTGAATTTAAAGAATAAAGAAGCAAATATTGACTGGGTGGCTGCAGGATGACACGATCCCAGATTCTTTGCAAAATGTTCCAAGTGCATCTGCTGCATTTTGGTGACAGCTTCAGCACTTCAGGATCAGATTAACTTGTGGCCGCACGACGAGTTCGCTTAGCTTCAGGACTCTAAACTTCAGATGAGCCTACTCGAGCATCTCTGCCTGCTAAATCTGTATAATCTTTTAAATCACTTCTTATACTCAGCTGGCATAGAGAAAACATGTAGAAACTTAACTCCACTTATTTTTTTATCTTTTGCTTTACTGTTCGACGGCTTTCTTTCGCGTCTTTTTAATCCTCATTGCTTGTATTGTTGATTTTATCTTTCTGGTTTTCTTTGACTTACTGATTCATATTCAGAGTTGTGAGAAAAAAAACTGGCAACCGGTCACACGTCTGCCAAATACAACCAACGAGCAGCAACCTGAGTCGGGTTCTTCAAACTTCAGACATGTGTCGAGCGTTGCAGCAGGTAAGAACAGCTTACAGAGTCACACCTGTCATAAAGTCAGAAGGTTAAACAGAACGTGAAACAGCAGTCGGTGCCTGCAGGTACAAAAGTGACGCATGCGCTCCAGCTGATGGATGTTTGTCCAAAGTGTGTCATGCTTTTATGCTTTTATGAGCTGTTTGAGTTAGTTTTCCAAACAAATGAGGTAATTATGTCGAATTTGTTCCAACTGACGCAGCCTGATGTGTGAGGATGTGGTGAACAGTGATATCAATGAGACAAAAGGCTGGCTGTGGGTCGCTTTCTGCTTCCTCCAAACAAACCGTCTCTTGACCAAATCCCTGTACAGTTTGCCTCATTTCTTGCACATATTGCTACCCAGCTGCTAAACTTTAGCTGTTCATCAGTCTCGGATTTGTTACCTGAAAGTCTTTGTTTGGTAGAAGTGACTCAGGTGCTTTTTTTTGTTGTCTTGTTTCATCTGCACAGCAGCAACGCGACGTGTTGACAACATGTGGTTAATACAAACCGACAGCAAAGTGGCTGCGTTTTCCTCATTCGGTGACTGGTTAGCTAACACACAGTAACAGAATATTCTTCAGTTCCTCATTACTTTGGTTTTGATAAGGTCACTATCAAAGAACTAATTAGCAAGTGGGTTACTTTGAAGATTTTTAATGAAACTATAAATAAACTGTGAGTACAATAGGCAGCGTTGATAAAAGGACACACAGAATCGGGTGGTTAAATACGTGCACATACCACAACGTGCAGTTCATTTAAAATCCTACCATGTGTGTTCCTGATGTACCACGGTCTTATAGAGTCACATTCTCATTCACATTCACATTATTCATCACAATGTTTTTGTTTTCTAGCAGAAAACACATTAACATAAGTCATGGACAATGTGACGGGCTTCACTTCAACAACGATCAGCTCTAAAGCTATAAACTCTGCTGTTGGAGCTGAGGATGAGGTCGAAAGATTCATTGGATGAACAGCAAATGTCTGTAAACCAACGACAGACGGGCTCACTGACAGTCTGATGGACCAAACAACAAAGGATGTTGGAGTGATAGTGAGATGTTCTGAACGTGTCCTCCTCCTGCAGGACGGTTGTACAATGAACAAAACAAATCTTGTGCGTCTTTGTAGCTTTTTTAATATTTTATTTGAAGTGCCTGTGAGTTTTTACATGATGTAAGTCTGTTGACCCTGTGACCGAAGACCCAAGGCTGGACTCTCAGATCAAAGAAATGAATTCACAGTTGCTTGTGGGTGTATCTGCTACTCGCTTACTGCTGTTCACGGCATCACACGGCTGTTCAGAGGCAGCCACAGCGAGCCTGTGAGAGACAGCTGTACGCATTCACATCCTGATCGAGTGAATGGCCTTAACAAAAAGTTGATTGCATCTCAGCTAGGTCAAGTTTGCGTTCTCCATGTTTCCAGATGACCTCCTGCAACATAAAGACACATTCAAACACATGGGGGGTGCACAAACACAGACGTGCATGAAACCAAATCAAGATAAGGACTCTTTAAGTCACAATAAACGTCTTTCTGCAAAAAGGATGCTCCATTCTTCAACAAACCAGCCATTCATACATGAATTCACATCATGAACACTATTGAAGAAGGTGAGGCTGCGATTCTTTTCATTTTCATAGAAGGTCTCTATCAGCAGGAAGGGAGAAAAACATGTAATCCACACAGTGGAGTCCATTTAACCTGAGTCAGTGTTATGGGGTAGTGAACAGGAGATGAGGAGATGCAGACTGATTCTTATGAAACCAGTTACAGTTGCTAACAAACACAATGTGATCAGATACTCAGCGGGCAAAGTCGGAGGGTTAAATGGCTCATTAATAACAATGTCATTCCAGCTGTGTTCAATAAACATAACAAAAAGTCTGCACAGCCACGACGTGACATTTCTGATGCACTGCGACTGTCCTACTTGTTATTTTTAGTGCTGAGTTAAGGCCTCATTGGACAGAATCAGGAGTTGAGGTGGTGTGGGATAACAACTCCTGGTCCAGGAACTCTGGCTGGATGGTGCTCAGATTCTGGCTGTCGGTTCAGGACCAAAAATGCTTCCAGAGAGGAAGCATGTTTTCTCCATCCACAGCAAGTGTGCAGAGTGTTTCAACCCCTGCAGGTGCTGACACTTTACCCTGGAACACCGAATGTGTGCTTTGTAATATAGAAGATTTATTTATGTATTCATTTCATTACATGTTGCATTTAGGTGTATTCTACAGTTTGTTTGTGTGCTACAATAACACTCATTCCTGGTCTTCCAGTACTGTGAACACTGCAGGATCATATTTTTTGCTCTAACTGTGCAGCTCACAGTGACGTCTCTGCACATACTAATATTTTTGTACTAATATCTTTGTTATTAAACTTTCCATTTCTAATTCTATATTTATATTGTGCATTTGCACCTTATGCCAACGTATTGCCAATACGTGGCAATAAAACTGATTCATACTCTCTAGATGACGTTGGCAAAATGCTGTGAAAAGGAGAAAGATATGCTTATAGAGGACGAACTAGAACAAGCGAACAAAGGGACGGATGAGTACAAAAGAGCAAAAAAGCAAAAAGACCAAAAGAAGAGAGAAAGGCACTACAAAAAAATGGGCAGAGAGGAACAAGAGCCGAGAGACAATGCAAGATAAAAGAATGAAAAGGCATGAAGGACACATGAAAGGAAAAAGGCAGCCAGCCAGAAGAGATAGAGCGAAGCGTATGAGCATTCATCCCGCGGAAAAGTTGCTGTGCTTGCGGTGCTTGTGCTGAAGGCTAAGCCAACATGCCCAGCAGTGATGAATTGGTCCTGTCAGGATAAGCCAAACAAACAGAGATCTGTATAGTGTATGACAACCCTCCTCTAGGCTCTGCAGTGAACAATGACATTTCCCTACTCGCTGGCTAACAATGGCTCCAGAGATCTGGCAGGACACATATGCTGGAGGTACACAGCTGTTTATTTTTTTATTTTTGTATGGATGTGCATTAAGGAGGCATATCTCAGTGATTTAGTAGAGGCTTTGGAAAAAATGCCACATACTCCTTTTGGAAAATAATGGTGTTTATTAAAGCTGAAAGATGCAAGTGACTTTTACTGCTCGAGGACAGGAAGTAAGATGAGATAAGATAAGATAAAATAAGATGAACTTTACTGATCCCGCAGTGGGGAAATTCACTTGTCGTGGCAGCTCACAAGAACAGAAAAAGAGAGCAAAAAGCAAAACGTGTGCAAAATAAATGAACAATTTATAAAGTACAGTAAACAAAAACAGTACAATATACAGCTATATACAAGTCCTCGTAAGGGAGTAGACCCCAGAACAAGAGCAAAGCACTGAGCCTCGATAAATAATCGCTTTATTATGAATAACGTGTTGCCTAAAGGCGGCAAAATAAGCCAAAATATATTATATTATAATATATTATGTAATATAATTTCAGTTAGGCCTATGGTGGGGGAGGGGTTTTGAGCTGTACTGCAGCCAGCCACCTGGTGCTTTGGCTTTTGGGGAGCTCTCATGTCATCCATCTTTACATGCAGTCTGCGGTTAAAGCTCTTATCCACAGGTTAAACCAGAGCTGCCGTCTGAATAAGGCAAGATTTTCGTCACGAAGCGGCGGCGTCGCTGACGCAGAGGACTGAACACCAATGCAGAATCTCAAATAAGGGCAGGCAGGCGGAGGGCCAAAATAATAGTTTTTAATTTAAATCAAACAACTCAAAAACAGGTACACACTGTGGCTCTAGAATCAACAAAAAACAGTGGTAAGAAACCATGGCAGAGCCAGCGATTCCTGAACATGAAGACAAAACAACAACCTGACGAAGAGTGACAGGGAAGACGAGGACTAAATAGACAACATAACGAGACACAGGTGAAACACATAAGGGGAGGAGAAAGCAATCAAGATAAACCAAAGCAAAGCTACATGAAAAAGAGACACACAGGGGAAGTGACGCTTTCAAAATAAAACCTAGAACATAACACACGAAAACACAAGACACGACACGCATGAAACATGAAACATGGATCAAAAATCAAAAGACAGAACACAACTTAAACACAAGACAAGATGTTAAGCTGGCTAGTGTTTATGTATTATTATTATTATTGTTATGAAGTAGCCTGTTTGTTGCACTGTGCACCGCACAGTGTGATGTCTACAACATAGTAGCACCACTGGTTTACATTAGTCCCATATTAACCTCACTTTCACTTTGCACAGGACACAAAACGTCCCAGAAAAATGAATAAACTCACGCTTTTGTCCAGTGCTGTTTGGTAATCACTACTCTGAGGTGAATGACTGAACATCGGGACTTCTTTGCAGGAACATATGCAACTCATAATCATGTGTAGAGACATCGGTCATAGTTGGTGTCCAGATGTTTACAGCTGGAAGTGGATTACAGATCCATTCCTCATGTGCACGAAGAGCAGCTCGTATACAATAAATTCAGCACTGTGTCCTGCTAACATAAATAAAAAATGTAAAATCCAGAATTAGGCACATGTCATAAATCAATTTAATCGTCTGGTGCACTAAAACAATTCACCGGGAATTCTTTCCAACATTTTTGACAAGAGGAAGGCTGAGAAGACAGACGTTTGGCCCGAGGCTTCGCTCAGCGTGTCATCGTGTTGTCTTGCCTGGCTCAGCCGTTTTAAAGACAGCAGGTTGTAACTGAAGTAATTAGCAACCAGGTGGGTCTGGCAGCAGCAGACTACATGCACAGTGACAGCACAGCAGATCAAGTCAGGATGTACACGAAGCTGTAACAGTCACATGGATTAATGTGAGTTTTCTGAACAACACTTATCTGAGGACACTGTTTTAATACACTGCAGGTTTCCTCCTTCTCTTTCACCCCACACTGAATATACGATAGCACGCAGTATCAGGGCTACCAGTCGTTTGCAGGATGGAATACTGTGTTATTAAATCCATCAAACCAAAGTTAAAAATGCTCCTCATGGATCACAGAGGCCCAAGTGGCTACACAAACATCTTGTTTACCAAAAATATTCTGTTTTAATTGATATTATAAAAGGTCAAACTAGCATTTTTCTTTCTTATCTTTCCTTCTTTTTTTATTTTTTGGTTAATTAAAAATGGTGGTATTTGGGAATTAAACCTGGCTTGTTCACCTCACTTAAGTGTCCCAGACAGCCTTCTGCCACACATTTAATCCAACAGTGAAGAAGGTCACGGCAAGATTCACTAAATAAATCTTCATTAACTTTAATATTTGATGCTTGTTAGACAAGATTCAACATATGTGATTTACAAAACACAAGAAGACCCTGAGCGATTAAACTCATCTGTGTCCGACATTACGCTCCGTCCGTCCAGTCAGTCCAGCATTAACCCGACCTCGTCACCGTGAGCCGTTCTGACCATCAGTCCCATTGGACGAAACCAGGACCCGCCGCCCAGAAGTATTTTCCTTACTCGTTACCTCACGTGTTGAGGTTTTCTTGACACGATTTCCTCGGCACGTCTCAGCACAGTCCTCAATAATTCAATACGATATCCTCTGTTAATGTGATGGTCATCAGTTTTAAGTGGTTGTCGGAGCACTTGGACTGCTTTGTATGGGATACGTGCAGATACCCAAAAGCCCAGCATTTCTCATAGAGACGAGTACCGTATGAGCCACCGAATGACGTGCCTTGTGAACGAGAAGGGGTTGGAGGGGACAGAGTCCAGACAAACACAGAGTGGCAGACAGACACAAACAGATGAAAACAAACGATTGCACCCTAAGGTGCGGGGGGCCGGTGGGGAGACGAGGGAGCGCTTGGCTGGGGAACTTGGAGAAATGTCAAGCTAAGCATACATCAATGGAGGCAAGGCGGGGCTGTCAGGGAGCATTAATGCAACACGCTTGATGTTTTAGTAATGAGGACATGCTGTACACAGTGGCAAAGACGCGGGGACGCAAACAGCGCAGCATGGACGATCAGCCGGAGAATCACACCAACAGAGGGAATCAGAAATGGAGGCAGAAGCAAACAGACGGGACGACTGGAGGAAAGTAAACACAAGCAGCGTGTCAAACAGCCACAGAGAGTCAAACAGACGAGGCCTTCCTGCTCGGGAGATGTGATATTTATAAAAATCATTACATCATTTTAGTTGCATTATTAACATTTGAGTGTTTCTGATATTTAGTATCTTTCAGACGTAAACCTTCTGTCAGGTTTACGTGTCAGTGTCAGTTTTGAAAGTTTTTCTCTGCTCAGGACTCGGGAAGTTTTCTGCCTCAGTCTGACCAGCTGCTTTAACAGCTGGACGGATTTCTGCTGCTGGTTTCATATCGGGATTTTGGGTGCAGAAAACTTCTGTCACAGACAAGCAGTTGGCTTCCACGTGTCCGTCCACATCAGGTGTAACTTCTGCTTACTGTGTTGTACTTCCTGTTGGACCTAATGTTGGTCTTTTACAGATGATGCTGTTTCTTACTGGTAAGAAGGAGAATGTAACTAAGCTAACAGCTACTTTACACATTTGTGAATCCTGTCTCTTTAAGTCTCACCCCTGTTCATGGAAGTTATGATGTTCTGTTTTGTCATCACTGTCATCCAATTATTTATCCAATGTTGTTTTCACAACGTAACAGTAAAAATTTCATAAGCCAACATGTATCTTCAAGCTTTAGTCGTCGTGTCGTGTACAGCATCTACAAGCAGGTGATGCTTTAACTCACGGTGATCATAGTGAGCAGCTCCTCACTCATGACTCAGAAATTTAATTTATTCCTGGCCTAATTAGTCCCTAAATGTCTCCTCGCACTGCGGGATATGACGGGATGCGACGCTTCACGTTGCTTCATAGTTTCAGTCATGACTGAAATCGGATTAATGAGGTTTAACAAGCCATCAACACGAACTGATATTTTGCTGTGAAAAATACTTTTCCTCATATTTTCCACTTAAATTATATGTCCTGTATCCAGATATTTTTGTCTTCTTTTGGAGGACTTCTGCAGGTATTGCGTTTATTTCATTGTGATGTTTTTACTGCATTTGCTCTGGGCAGTGCTGTATTTGCAAGAAAGAAAGAAAGGAAAAAAACAATTGTGTTGACAAAATGGAGTCCAGTCAAGGAAAAACTCTTTCCCTGTATTCATTAAATGTGTTCACTCTCCCAGTCGGCAGCACCGGAGTGTCGGCGTATCCTGTTATCTCCACATCAAATTTCACTTCTTCTCTTCAGCTCCACTTGACTCATTTCAGCTCACAGCTTCCTCGATATTCACTCTAAAAACTTCATTAAACTCCTCCACAGTCCACACTTGTGGTGCTCGTTTCCTGCTGTCTGACTTTAGCTGCACTTCATATGACAGTAAAACAAGGTGTGCAAATTTAATCAGCTCTTCCAGGAAAAGTCAGACTAAGAAAATTAAACCAGCAAATACTTCTGACCCTAAGATGATGATATTCATTTTGAATAAAAACAGTTTCAGAAGGAATATGACACGCTGGGCGTTTGTCACAGCAAATGGTTTCTGATCTGGCGGTGGTGGAGGTAATGCACATCTCACACGCATGAAAATGTTCTGTACTTTAAGTAGCATTAAATGTTTGTTGAAATGTTGAAATTTGGATTTGTCAGGGTGATCCAGAGGTTCTGGAAGCGATGCCACGATGAGCCTGTCTTCAGTACATTCAAGACTGTGAACATGTTTTTCAAGCACAAGCAGCCAAACAAGAACTTTGCCTCAAGAGAGTTTCCATCAGGGTGAAGAATTTTCTTACAGTTTGGTATTTTCCTGAAATTGAAATTCTGCTCAGTAATGTTCAGACCAACACAAAAAATGAACTGAGTTTGTGAAGGAGCTGTTGTATGTAAGCTACATGCCACATTCTTCCAACAGCAAGCACAGTTTTAAGGAACACTTTCCATAATGAACTGTGGCTCACTGTTAAAAGGAAACCTGTCCTGTATTCAGCTTCGAGCAGAAGACCATAAACATATCACAGCAAACACTTCTACTGTCTGCACGACCCGCTGTTTTAGATGTGTGCATCCAACATCCAGGACAAGAAAACAAATCAGTTCATAGCACCAGTGAGCCCAGCCTGAGAGAGCACTTCTAACATGGCCGTCACGTCCTCTTCTGTTTGGTCTTTTTTGTTTAATCTTAATCTTAACAGGCAAGAACAGCGGCTCCCTCTCGAGCGAGTCCGACGTGTCGGCGTGCCAGCACACTTTCTACTGATCAAGTCATTTCAAAAGCCTGCCCTTAATGCAAGGCAGAGGACAAAGTTTGTGACTCTCCTCTCCAGCCCCATGAAACAAACACTGAGCCAGCTGCAGCTCACACTGAAACTGTGTCACGTTCAAAGGGCACGGGAACTTTCAAACAGCACCTACTAAATGTGGCCATGAAAACGACAAGACGGGGCTGACGAAGCAGTGTTTTGTTTATTGGTGCCATCTTAAGTTTGGGGACACACATCCAGTAAGTGTGTGTGTGTGTGTGTGTGTGCGTTCCTCCCACAAAGAGCAAATGTTTCATCAGCCTGGGATGACAATAACTCTACAGTAAATCCAAACAGCTTTTATTTTGAACTCAGGAGTCAACTCCTGAGATTGCTCAGCCAAAAATGTGCAAGTTGGCTCTGCAGTCTAAATCCAGACTAAAATGCCCTGAATAAAATCAGTGTTAGAGTGTTAGAGTGGCACTGGGCCCATGTTGGTCCTCTGAGCTTTCTGAGCTTCCTTAATATCCTATCACAACCTCTTGGAGAGGTGCCTGAAAAGATTCAAACGCATTATCTGATTATGTCTTCCAAGAAAATCCTTTGTTATTGTAAACAAGAAAGAAAAGGCCGAGGCACTCCGAGTGCTGGCTATAATAAAAAGCTTTTAATATTGCACAGCTGACATGGACGCGTTGTTCTGAAGCTTTCAGTTTAAACGGTGCTACTAAATTTGATCTTAAACACTGAGACCGGAAAGCAAAGTGGATGAGAAGCGCACAGAGATCACTTCAGCTTAGATATAAGGAGTAGCTGGGAGGACATCCAGGGGATCAAATGAAGGGGAGGCAGCGAAGTGGCCTGCTATGAGGTCTGCATGTGCACTTACAGTCCACACTCTTAACCTTGATCATTCTCAGCAACCTTATTATATAAACCTTATTGGAAGAGCAGTTCAAATATGGAAAGTTTGAAGGGAATAAGAACATTTTCTCCATGTACCTAAAAACCTGTTCTCCCTGTTAATTTTTAAATGCAGTCTCATGGTGATGCGATGCGCTCTCTTTGAGATCCTCTCAGAGCTCTGACATTTAACAGCAGGCAAACAGATGAACATGAACATTAGGCCACTAAATTCAGTGTGTACGTTCACGTGATATCCGTCGTGCTTCAGCCCCACGTGGCGATTTTTCACACTGTGTCGTACTCGGAGTGTGAGGTTACTCAGCACGGCATCGTTCAGTACGAAAGGACAATCAAACAAGTGAGCGCGGCCTTGTTGAGACCTCGTGAACACATCAGTGCTTTTCGCCTGGCTGTTTGTCACAAAGCACTGCGATTGCATCTCATGTGGTGCAAACACACGCAGCTTAAAATCAGATGATTGATGATTTATTTGTTGAATTTTGAAGTAAAATCAAAATATAAAACAACATCTGGCTCCAGATGTTTGGGTTTTTTTTAATATTGAATTGTAATGCCAGACAACTCCACCCATTATACTACACAAATCCAACATTTTTTTGACATGACTTTTTAAAGGGACATTTCAAAGTTATTGAAACACGGGAGCAGCTTCAGTTCTGGTGTTGGTTCAGGCTGGACGCTGGAGAGCCAGAGTGCTTCAGCCAAGAGGCACAGCTGCAGGTTATCAGGCTGATTAGCAGCCCGACTGTGACTGTAAGCAGAAACAGGACAGCAGCAAGAGGGAAGCAATGGGAAGTCAAGCTGACGACTTGAAGTTTGGATTTTTGTTTGATGTTTAGTTTATGTTCAGATAAAACAGATGTGCCCCCACCTTGTGGGAGCTGTGCCAAAAAGCAGCTTGATATCAGGTTGTCAGGTGATCTGAGTAACTCTGCAAAGGAAAACTCAGAGGCCCCTCAACGCCTGGACTCCTTTCTGGTAAAAATGGACCTGTACATGAATAGAAACAGACATTTTTACATCACAGTACAAAGAAAGCATGGGTTTCAATAAGTCTTCAGTTTCAGGGTCTTGGTATTGTGCTGATGTCAGGCGATGTTGGTGTAGAGCAAAACCGTCTTCCTATGAAGGAGGTTGAGGCAGATTGATGGGTTAAGAGAAAATTTTGAGTTTAAAGTGAGTGATTTCCTCCCTCTCATCAAAACCACCAGGGTTCCCTCAGTTTAATTCTTCTTCTTCTAATCCAAACCGCAATCTTTTCCTGAACCCAACCAAGTTGTTCCTGGACCCTTAGTTCAAGTTGTTAGTAACCTTCTTTGTCAAAATCACTATATAAAACCACATCATTTTTTGGAGGGGCCCAAACCAATTTGATTTGTGTTCTCCTGCAGTCAGATGACTTGTTGATGTAAACCGTTAGATCAGAACAAGTCTGACTCAGCTTTAAATGCAGGTGTTGGCTTTCAGCTGTCACTGTGCACCAGTGCGTGCATCTCAGTCTGCCTTTGAGAAGGTTTCAGAGTTTGCAGATGACACGTCATTATTCACAATAAAAGCAGCGTGTTAGTGAGTGAGTAATTTGATGATGAAGGACTAAGATCACCCACTGAAAAAGTTCAGAGGGTTTACACTGTCGAGTTTTTGTGCATGACCGCACATCAAAGCAGGAAGTCTCGTGACTGGCAGATCACATCAGAGACATCCCACAGCAGATGAAAAAGTTCGGGCAGCCGAGGAGCCATGACACACTTTTTAGCTCGCCGCCGTGTGTTTGCTTGTCCTCGTTTACAGCTCAGGAGGAGAGAGTCACACAGTGTCCAAGTTTATTAGGGAGCAAACCTTCTGCCATCTGCTCAGCTGTCCAACAGAAAACTACAAAGGTGTGAGCTGACTGCTTCCACCCTGCCGGCACTTCTTAAACTCCAAACACCTTTGGCTCAGAACCAGAGCAGACTTACTTGAGGCCCTCAAGAACAAGAATCTGACATTTCACTGCAATGAAAGGAGGAGGAGGAGGAGGAGTGCTGCATTTGAATATGTTTGGGTGAAATGCACTATGCACCAGGGCTGCAGGCATTCATATAGATTTATGGTAAAATCTGCCTGCCCTGCTTGTTTACAACTTGCACAAAAGCATTTTGTTTTCAATTTCCAATCTGTTTCTGTACGTGCTGACATGCTGATAAAGTAGAGTCTGAATCTGATTTCCATGAGTTTGTTCTCATTATAAAGTAGCCTGTAGCAAGCAATATGTTTGTCGCAGCCATGTTAAGCGTTATGTGTAACTTCCAACTGCTCTTTGCTGTGAGAGACAGAACCACGAAATCAACAACAAACAACAATTTTAACACGTTATGTGGAAAACGAGAAACATAAGAGATGTTACTCTGTGGATGTCTGACAGAAAGTGTTTCATACACACACACCTACACACTCTCAGCACTCACACATCGCATATGACAACAGACAAATGCTGCTGTCTAACTGACTTAACTGAAACATTTTTTCGCGTAATCTTCTTTTTCAAATTTGAATGTTGTACGTTTCGTGTTATAGCAACCAAAACACATTGTACGAAGCGACATGACTTTTAAAAAGGCTAATTTTCAAATTGTCATTTGTTACACTGCAATTTAGCAAGTTTGAAAAATAAAACAAACTATGTGATTTGCCACAAACTTGAGAAATTTTCTTTAATTCCTCGTGGTCATCACAATATGCTGAAACTCCACATCCTGAGACTGAGAAGCAAAGCTCAAACTGATCCAAGCTGGGGCTCGAGTTTGGTTACAATCTCTTGAGCCAATTCTGATTCGCAATATATGTAAAATTGAACATAAACAAGTGTAAAGTTTAAAAATATCAAAAATGGACTGACGTATCAAAGCGTCCTTGACAAATTCCAATGAAATCCATAGACGAGTCCGACAAAGTTTGAGGATGTTTGGCCCAACGGTTTCTGACAAGTCGGATCAAAATAGGATTTTGAGTGTCGCTACTTTGACTAAAATAACTACATAAATAATAAACGGTTTTGCTAGCAGAGCTGGTGGTCGATGGTGTCTGTATGCTGCATGTGTAATACTGACAAGAGTAAATGGTATCTCTGTAGGTTCATCTAATTCATGCAGCAGAGGGAATGAAACATCTCTGATACGATGATGCAGGTTGTCAGCAGTCGGCTGTAGATGACGGAGTTCATCATCCCAGCCATCATGGCCTTGAGGAGGTTAGCACGGTGACATATCTGTGAACGCCTCATAATCTACTCAATTTCCCCATCCCTCCTTCTTCTCATCCTATTTCCTTTCTTTTTTATCTTCCTCTTCCTCTCTCCCACCACTCTTCACTTCATCAGTTTCCTTCCCTCTCGCTCGATTCACTTTACTCTTCTCGTCTTCATTTCCCTTGACCTCGACTCATCTCCACTTTCTATTTGTTCTCACTGCCTGTCCCGTCCTCCCTCATGTTCTCCTCGGTCCCTCTTCTATCTTCTTCATCCTTTCACACAGAAAAACATCCATCAGAAGCCTGTGATGTTGAAATGCCAACCTGCGGCAGAGTTACATAAATCAGACGCTTCTTCACCCCCGTGTCAAAAAGAGAAAAAGAACTCCCCTCTTTCCTCAGAGTGGAAGAACAGCTTTCAGAACTGTAGTGGCTACAGAGGTCAATTATGGTTGGCCATCAATTTTACACACACTTAAATGGAGTGCTGGTACAGGTCATAAAACACTCTCCATCTGCTACATACATCAGTCATCTTTATAACTGCTGGCGCCGCCACTCGCTTCCTACATTTCTCCTCCTCCAAGCCACATTTTCAGCCGCCTCTGTACATCTGGAGATGTGAAAAGATGGAAGGAGGAGAGAGATAATTTTAACTTTTCATTCATTGTCCCACTCAAGATTCTGTTCAGCCGTTTTATCTCTTACATAAATGTGTTCGCTGACCCCTTACTTATTTTTATTCACTCCTTTTTTTATCCCCACTTTCTTCCTTCCTGACTCTGTTATCCATGACTCATTCACTTAAAGAATGTGTTTATTGGCATTCTGTTGTAACTGGCAAAAGTGTTGAGTAACTGCATAAATTAAAATACATTTGCTCGCTCACTGCCATTGTCACACTCATGCAGTAAGCAGAGTTGGTGGGAGAGTGCATTACTAATATTGGCTCTGGTCTTTGGCCACCATCTCCGCTCTGCTGTGACAACATAGCGCCGTGGCTCCTCTGGAAGATCCTGAGTAATGGCTTTGGACCAGACATGAATACACTCTGCATAACCTTGAGAGAGAAACAACTGAATCAGATTTATTTGAGGCAAGGCCTCTGGGCGAGAGAAGAAATGACTGGGAAGGTTTTGTACTTTTTTTTGGCTTGTTCCCATTTGTGTGGAGATTATTCAACTTAATCAAATACACTGTTTGAAAAGGTTATGAATAATTACTGCCGAGCCCCCAGTGAGGCGTTTTTCATGACAATAACTTCATACAAGGGGAGAAAAGGAAGCCCGGCCTGCTATGAAGAATTCAAATCAGACTCAAACTGGTCATCATGCCTTCAATATGACAGAAGAATTAGAAATAAGGTCTAAATCTCCATCAGGCCCTCATCAGAAAACCGTCGCTTTGCCACGCGCTCCTCATATCTCATCCAGATGCACAAAACATCTTTTAGTGACTGCCTGAGACATGCAAAGCCTTCCCCTTATTGTCTGCGTGCGACATGCAAAGCCTTCCCCTTGAGATCTGCGTGCGACATGCAAAGCCTTCCTGCCACAAAGCCTTTAGTGCACGTGGTTAACATGATGCCTTTTGTTTAAGGTTAGGCACATGAAAACAACTTGGGGAGATTTAGAAAAAGATGGGTGACGTTTGGTTTCACACAGCAGGTGAGGTCCGAGTGTGAGACCCATCACTCAAGCCCAAAACTGAACCTTCTGGATGAGACGCAGAGGAAAGTGACAAAATGGCGGTATCTGAAGAGGTTAGGCTCAAATTTAAGGCTCAAACTATTAATACACATTAACCTGCTGTTAATAAATGTCGTTCACATTCCTTGTTTAGCAGCCTGTCAGCCTGTGACCTCTTAACTATTATATCAGCATTGGCTTATTTAACACAAAATCCCAGGCTGGTGAATCTTAACCTTGACATCAGTGTGCTTTTTATGACTGCAGAAACCCATTTGGACGAGTGAGTCTTCTACCCACTGACTGAAGCCTCTGGATATTTAAAATTTTCTTTTGATACTTTCTTTTGATAGTAGCATCTTTTGCTAGTCTCTTTTGAGTAATTAAGCCTCCTAATTAAAGTCGAGTCTGCTCCACTGTGTGTGTCCTGGTAAACACAAAGTTAAACAAACATTCTCAGTTTCTCAGCTCTGGTGTCCTTGATGATACCAAAACAGAGCATGACTTGATTCTGAATTTATGAATCTTTAGTGTATTTGTAATTCAGTGCATTGCAGGCAGTCACAGCAAGCACTGACAGTGTTTGTTTGATGGCATTTACCTGAAAAGCGGGATAAATTTGGTCCAGAGTAGCTCTTCTGGGCTTTGTTTCAGACCCATTTGATTGTTGTTTCAATGACTACAATTCAAAATAAAGTGGAGAACATGGTTTTCTCAGAGGTTTGGATGCTTTCTGACCTGCAACTTGACCATGACACATTCTTAAGAATTTGAGAAATCTGAACAACTATTGACTTTCTTATCACCGAGTCAATGCTTGCTCTGTTCCTGTGAAAGGAGATAAAATTCCCAATGTTTTACTTGGCAGTGCGTAATTCTTTGTTCTTAGTGTTTAATTTCTCCCAGCCTCAGTGCTCCTTCCACTCCTGCATTTTTTGACTCAACTTCTGGCAACAAATTCCCTTGAGGCCTTTTACACGGCTGCCAACACCACTTCAGTGCCCGTGTTGAGGGCAGGCATTGAAGTGCTGATCAATTCAGCTAAATCTGTTGGAATAATCTTGAAGTTGTTCTGCTCTCGACGATAAAAGAGAGGGAAGAAAAATTCAAGGAAAGCCTCTGCCATGGTTACATGAAAACACTGCAGAAAATGAGAATGCAAAACAGAGAGAGTTGAGGAAAGTGAGGACACAGTTAATGATTTGAGATTTCTTTCACCTTATCCTTAAGAAACACTGTAAATCTAGAGCGGCTGGAGTCATTGTGGCATCTGTTAACCCTTTTTTCCGGCCGCTACACTGACGGATCCTCCCCAAAATGAAGAACAGAACACACTTGTCTAGCAGGTGTTTCATCAGTAGCACTTGTTTTTTTATCGTTGGCTTCATGGACATTGATGTTTCTTCAGGGAATAGTTTGACAGTCGAAGAAATAATTTGCCTTTTTCTTGCTGAGAGTTTAAGAAGATGGATACTCTTCATATTAAACAGGAAGCTCCAGGAGCATATTTATGCTGCTAGCATAAAGGCTGGAAACTTTATGCTAACTTTATAGTGATTTTAATATGAAATAAACCTTGTTTGACCGGTTTTCGTTACCTTTTTGAACAAAGTCAGGCTAGCTGTTTCCGGTCTTGATGCTAAGTTAAGCTAACTGGCTGCTATTGGAGCTTTATATTTAATGCACTGATATAAGAGTGGTAACAATAAATAAATAGCTGAGCAGATTTCCTTTTAAATTTTAATTTGTAGACCACCAAACATTGACCCATCATTCATGCATTTCACTCCATTCCAGATTTTTACTAAACTGCAGCTAAATAAAACATAATGTACACAAGAACATGTTATGGCCATTTGGGCGCTCCAGTGTGCAACAGTTAAGAAGCACAGCCTGAAACCTATGCAAACACCACAAGGAAGGGATGGAAGAGGAGCTCTTACTTGTCTCTGCAGTTCCCTTTGGTGCAGCAGATACATGTAGAGAGATGTGGAGAAGGCAGATGTTGAATCATTCATGTCCTTGTGTTTGACTCTCCAGTCCACAGAGGAACACAGTCAAGCTTCTATTATGGGAAAGTGACTGTAGATACACTTTCTCCTGCCTTTTTTTCTTTGTACTCTTGTTGCACTGTAGCTAAATTTAATCTTCCTTTCATATTTTCAGATACAAGAGGTGCATAATATTTTATTCTTGGTACATTGATGTAGGCCTACATTGGTACATCTGCCTGTAAACCACACCTGAAAATATGAAAATAAAATCAAACCAGAGGTTTTATCTTGTTCTTTTGTGTTTTTCGTGGTTTTGTCCATGACTGCAATTTCATTGAAGGCATCACTGTGTGAAACTATTTAGACGACCTGTCACATGATTTGGGCACAGTGTACCACTTGGCTAGCTGGTTCACACACAGCACCAAAGTCATTGACAGCAGCACCACTGAGAATTAGGCCTGCAGGGACACGAAGACACGGCAAGCAGGGACAGGACAGTGAGAAAAGTAAAAGAGTATGAACTGTTATGAACCTTTATGAGGGAGTAAAGTACTTTTACACTTTAAAATTACAGATATTTTACTTCATTTCCAACCAAAAAGTAAGAATTTGACCGGCAGAACTCAGCTGACGCTTTCCCTCTGATGTTCCTCCAGACTGGTGCTGCACCATCTTCTCATCTTTCTTGTTTTTGGGGCCTTTTGGGGCCTTGAGTCTGGCGTTCATGACCAGTTGGATTTCGGTCAGGTCACTGACCTGGCAAGTGAAGAAAATTCCACATTTTGGTTATTAAAAAAATGGTGCTTGGAATGACTGATTGGCTTGGAGCAGTGTTCTGCTGCATTCTTTTAAAAGCTGGAACATCCTCTTGAAGCTGACAGTCAGCACGTAACCTGACCTGTGACTGTTTTTCTTCAAAGCAATTTGGCCGCGGGTGCCAAGCAGAAATAGCTGAAACATTGCCCACATACCTTCTGAAAGCTAAACAGCCCATATAGTTCATCTTATAAAATATGGATGCAGAGAGGAGGTGTCTCTTTCTTGTCATGTCTTTTGTGTAGAACATCTGGTGTGTTCACTTTGCGAGTTTTTGTTCTTCTGTGAAGCCAAACAAGAGACTTGGAAGGGAGACATAAAACAATGTGACAAGGTGCTGGCGAACTGAAGCACATCATTACAGGCAACAAGAATAAAGCAAAACAATGTCAGAGAGTCCCATGCTCCTGAAATGAACTCTCCCAAGTGCTGTCCCACTTTCCCTCCTGCAGGAGAGCTGTTTGCATTGCAGAGAGTTTTCATCCGGCTTGTCAACCTGTTTGAAGTATAAAGGTTCTGTTTAAATGATCCAAAGTGCATTCTGGGTGTGCCCAGCAACCTTTTGCTCACTAAACGGCATATAATCTAGGTAAGATGTGAGGTGCAAAGGGGTTGTCTTTAGTCTCAGTTAGTCATACATGTTTTCAGGGCATAACAAGAATTTGAAATGCCAGTGTTGATTCAAATAGCCTTTATTTTACGTCCATTCTGCTTCAGTTTGACCCTTGAAAAGTAAAAGATTCTGCCGAATTCTTGCAATTCCTGTGTTAAGTGAATGGAGCACCATATGTGAATGGAGTGAATGGAGCACCATATGAGGGAAAGCACTGCACATTGTCATCATAAAAGTCAAAGGGATGCAGGCTGTTAAACTCCTGGGGAAAATTTGAAAGGAAATGTTCCTCCAGCCCTCATCATTCCAAGGAGACAGGTCATAAGAAATGAGGTACATTCCAATTAAGATCTTAATTCTGCATCACGACCAACTGCATGGTACCTCGCTTACACATAAAAGTCAGTTCAAACGCCATAAGAAATTCTAGAGCCATAAAATGGCTTTTTTGTGGTGGAGCAAGTGAGTGAGACTTCAAAACTTGCTTTATAAACTGGGGAGCTGACTTTGAAGATTTAACAGGCAGGGAACATCTAATGAAAGATGCTCCTGCATTAAGGAAATTGTAGGATGGGGAGTAAAACTTAAACCTTCTGTGGCCATTTTAAACCACTCTTACTTTGTATGTTTGTGGCTTGTCTCCCATCTCTTGCGATGTGCCTGTTTACCAGATAACTGGTGCAACAGGTCAAGCTAACGTGGTGATGATGGGAGGAACACCTGCCTTGTTGACGTGTAGAACATGTCGTCCTGTTTATCGACGGCTGCAGCTCAGTTCATGTCTGTTCTTCTGTTATTGGAACTTCTGCCTGTGAGAAGATGTTGTAATATACAATGCTGAATGATATTCCCAGTCTTATGTGCGAATCTCTGGGGCCTTAAAACTTGTGTCCGACTGTCAGCTGATGTTGTTAACAGACTGTTTTGAGATGTACGGAGGTCAAAATCTTCACGTGCTGCTCGAAGGTTTTGCTGAAATGAAGTGAAGTAAACGTGATGTTGCTTATGCTTCCACGGGCAAAGTGTAATCAGTTTACCCGCAGTATGTTTGGCCTCAGCCGTGCTAATGTCTGTGCAGCTCACTCAAACAAGGTTTTTGGCACCTCCAGTCAAAACAAAGGTTGAGATGCTTTTTGTTTTAGATCAATATGAAATGCAGCCAGAAGAACAAAAAGACCCAGCTGGAAGCAGAAACTGTGAAGACAAGAGCTCATTACTAAAATAAAGGCTCTTTTCTGCTCTTCTGTGTCGTCTCTCTTCTCCAATCACTTTCATGCATGAACACTAGCGAGGCTTTGTTCTCTTCATTTGAGTTTCCTGTTTATGTGTTATTGAAGATAAAAGTTGGGAAGGCTCGCCGGGCCTCCCAGGGGCCGCACTCTAAAGCGTTTCTCAGGCAACCCATTTAGCCCGACAGCAAAAGACATGGCCTGTAATCTGCAGGCAGATGAGGAGGTGGAGAGTTCAAGTGAATGACGGAAACAGAAAGAGATTAGAGCTCGTGTTGGTGTTTGTAGTTGTTGTTCTGTGGTCACGCTGTCTTCCAAGTCAAACTCCGTAAAGCTCTTCCTCACTTCATGTTTTAACTCCAGCGTTTTCTGTTCCTGGACTGGCAGTCTGAACAAGGCCGACAACAGACAACTGCTAAACTGCATGGCCAAAAGTATGTGGACATGTTTTCATCATACACAGTTTTGATCATTTTATAATGTGAGTCAAAGATTAATTATTATTTAAAAAAAAGGTCAAAAAAGATTCCTTTCTCTATGGAGCTGGTTTCCTCCACAAGTTGTGGCTGTACATCGGGGCTGAAGGAGATGTAGGCTACAGCTGTGCAGTGTCATGCTGAAGTGGTTGGGGGGGCTTAGTTCAGCTCAGTCTGAGCTTTTATTGGCAAAAGAGCATACACAGCTGTGTAATATCTGCACAGTCTTATCTATACTCACGCTGCTTCCTGCGTGTTGTGTTTGGAAACGCATGCTGTTACCATGTCGGCAGGTTCCTTTCATCTGTGGCTTTATCATCTACATTTTCAAAATGAATCTGCATTGGGCATTTTATGTGAATCTTTAGAATATTTGGGTGAAGCAGACAAGATTTAGATTCAGATGACTTCCTTTGTTTTGTTTTTTTTTTGTTTGTTTTCAAGAAAAGTAGCTGCAATGTAGAAGTGAATTTCATTTTGTAGGTGTCCATAAAGGCTAAATTTCCTTCCTTTTAAATTACCCTATGTAGACAAAAGTATCCACCCCTCTTTATGGGCCTGTTCCTCAGGGTTTGGGCTCGGCCCCTGACTTCCAGTGAAGGGAAATCTTAATGCTTCAGCACACCAAGACATTTTGGACAATGCTATGCTTCCAACTTTGTGGCAACAGTTTGTTGAAGGCCCTTTTCTATTCCAGCATGACTGTGCCCCAGTGCACAAAGCAAAGCTCCATAAAGACATGGTTGGATGAGTTTGGTGTGGAAGAACTTGACTGGCCCACACAGAGCCCTGACCTCAACCCCATCCAACACCTTTGGGATGAACTGGAACGGAGATTGTGAGCCAGGCCTTTTGGTCCAACATCAGTGTGTGACCTCACAAATGCTCTACTGCATGAATGGGCACAAATTCCCACAGAAACAGTCCAACATGTTGTGGAAAGCCTTCACAGAAGAGTGGAAGCTGCAAAGCTGTCTATAAAGTGTATGTTGAGCAGCTCATTTGGCTCCAACCTGCCAGCAAACTACAAAAGAAGAAAATCAGCATGGTAGTCACCAGCTGAGCCAGTAGTCTGTTCTGGTGGGCTGCCATCCTCGATGTGGTCGTTACAAGCTTAGGAAAGCTAAGGTTGAAAGCCAGCAGTTGATCCAGAATCCAGTGGGTTTCTAGGTTAGCATGAGATAACACCTGAGCAGTCGACTTCTCATTGCTCACCACCTTTCTCATCTTAGTCAGCATCTCGACTCCTCACTGACCTGATCAGTGGCTGGCTTTGACAAGGTTATAGAGCTTCTGTCGACTTCTCATCAGTCACAGTGTTGTCCTTTGTGGGTGCACTGCCATGTTGACACAGGAAACGGTCTTTCCCAAACACCATTTAAATATTTTTCTGATATTAGTGTGGTTGTTTATACTTCTGCTGATTTTGAGAATTGATTTACATGTTTTTAACTTGCCTCTTGACAGTAATTGAAACTACCATCATGCTCGGATCCACACAAGGTGTTTGCGGTACATGTACGCAGTGAACACATGAAAAAAAAAAAAAACCTGCACAAAATGGCCTTGAAAAGCTTTAAGTCAAATAACAACTTCTAAACCACACTCTCATTTCTTGCGCTTTTGTGTCTCTCTTGTCAATGAACCTGAATGCATTTGCAAGATCACACAGAATTGATTAAGAAAGCACCATCTTGCCACTGATGAATTCTTAATGGATTTCGACGCCTTTGGGGAGGCACCACATGTGTCTGCTGGCCCATAAACAGAAGGCCAAGAAGAGGCTGAGAAACCACAACACTCAGACACAGCGTATAGCTGGTTTGTGATGGCATATCTGTAATGAGTTGTAAGAGCACGAGATTACAAGTCAGATCGACTTGATAAATGTTAACCACATTACGCTGCGATAAGGATCAAGACACTGGATTGAAAAGCGCTGAATAGGCTGGAGTGAGAGAGCCCTCAAGATATAATTATTGTGTCAGCTCAAGAGACTACATCATAAAGGCATGTGATATTCAATTAAGAAAGGCCTTGAGAGACTGCAGAGGAAAATCAATGCAATCATGGCAAGTGGAAGGGATCATAAATCGATGGCAGAAGTCCATGACAGTCCTGCAGGATCGCAATATGTCTGCGTCTGAGGACAAAGTATCCGCAGAGAAAGCAACGCTCCGGCGGCATTAGCACCCAGACCATTAAACACCAATTACAATCCAATTACCTCACCATGACATCATCAAGCAGGGTCTCCTCTGGGGGTGAGGGTGTCGATGCAGGTCAGTCACCACAGACACCCAAACTACTCCAGAGTCATGCAGGAAGGTGGCAACAGGGAGGAACGTCTGTAACCCGGCAGAAACTCAGAGCGATAAAAACCACATAACCAGATAAAAACATTACTGCTCTCAGGAGACACGTACACACAAAGTGTACAAAGCAACAACTGTGTGTGTGTGTGTGTGTGTGTGTGCGTGCATGTGCGCACACTCATATCTAACACTGTTGCTCGGTTGGAACCCTTTTAATTGTACACACGAGAATTCAGGCTCTAATTAATAAAAGAAGAGCTGCGATGTTAATGGGTCAGCTAATATGAGTGCAAGTTGTATTTAGACAACATGTTCAGCTCGTCATCTGCACACTCAGCTTTCATCTTCGCCTGTTAACTCGATTGTCTCATTCTGCATCTTAGTCTGTTTATGACTGTCTGTCAGTCTTTATTTCGACTCCTCTCCAAAGGAGTTTGCCAATACTGGGGAGGTCGCAGCTTCATTTGAAATCAGTAGCACTTAAAAAAGTAATCTGCAGAGTCAGTCAGCTTCAGCTGCTTCAGGTTGAACGTGCCAGACACAACTTTAATCAACATTAAACAATAAATTATTACTGTTGAAAATATTGGCCTGGCTAGTTTGTCTGTTCAGCTCATCGCTCAGAACTTTGTGTTTGTTTACCAGAAATGCATGTTGTCAGAAATGATTAAGTGGGCCTTTACTAAAGCTTTGAGTTTGACGGTTTCATTCTGCAGGATGACAGTATTCAGCGTTTCTGATCAAGGTTTTTCTTCCTGACAGGATGTGAAAGACGCTGCTTTTGAATCCCAGCATAAAACAGTGCTGGCAATACTTCAAACAACAACAACAAAACAAATGCATTAACACTTGAGTTCTCCAGTGACTATCTGAGTACTCTCAAAATTAAAGAAAAGGTTGAGTCAGTTTGCCTCTCATATGTCCAGTTTAGTTTATCCTACTAACTAATTTACTGCATTCCAGAAGCTGGCAAAGTGAATCCCATTCATTACAGAGCGACAACAATAACGTGATTAGAATCTGCAGAGCTCTTCCTTCTCTGTACCTTTTAATTATTTCCATTAAAGTGTTTGGAATTGTCATTTTTATCATTTTTATTTCCATCTTTTGCTGAAAAGGAATTGAGAGCACAAAACCGAAAAACCTTTTTGACTTGCCTGAAGATTAAATCACTTGTGTTAATCAGTGATGCAGAGCAACAGAACATTTAAAATGCTGCAGATTATTTCTTCAGTGTTCAACACCAGTCACATGCAAATTCTAATGCCTGGAAGAAAAATGAGTTTATGTATTAATTAAACGCTGTAACTGACTTATTTTGTCAGAGAAAGTGACTCTTATGGCTTGTTATCTCTTCCACAGCCATGGGAAGTGAGAGTCTGACTTCCCGTGGTGATAAAATGAACACTTTCCTCTTCTCGCGTCGACATTTCTTCACCTGGAGGCGATAGGAGGGCAGGAGGGATTTTAAAAAATCATTCAGACGCTTCTTGAACAGAACTGGAACCCTGCATTGCCATCGTAATGAGGTGAATGATACCTTTTAGGTATTAGTAGCTTTAAATGTACACCTGCAGTGCAGTGTGTGTGTGTGTGTGTGTGCGTGCTGCTGAATGAACAAAAGCAACACACTCTCTCAGGCCCTGTCTTTTCACACTCATCTCCTTGATTTGCCCCCTCCTGTGATTTCATATTATCTCCCTCATCTCCTTTTGTCTGCTCTTCCTGCCTCTCATTCCTTCTCTTTCATTTCTGTGAGCACATTCATCATGGCCCGGGTCACCTACAACAATTAGAACAGGTGTCAAATCCCAACCCTGAGCATGCTGGAGAGGAATATTAAAACTTCCTCATTCTGTTTGTTCTGCTCTCAGCCTTTGTGAACCCTCGCTGTCTTTATCTCTCTGTTCTCTTAAACCCACCTACCTGCACCACTGAATTGCGGGTGTCCACTACATTAGTCTGATTGCAATGAAAGCAGCAGTATAAGAGTAGTAAAAACAGGGGAGAGAGCCATGTCTGGATGGGACTGAATAATGGTATGAAAGAGCACTAATGGCTCAAGCTTTTCACTCTGCCTGTCGCCCGTGATTGGACGCCCTTTAGATAACCGAGCCCGTCCGCCGTGGGGAGGAGGGAACATGTTGAATATTGCACGACTTCCAGTCAGTGTAGGTAAAAATATTGTTGAAAGTGTTTCTTCCAGCCACATTTATTCTTAGACGGAACCAATTCTGTGCTACTTAACAGGCTGAATCTATTGGTTTCAGTCCAATAAACAGTGATGTAATACAGACGTCATTTGGAAATCACTAAAAGCAACAGAAATTCAATGTATTTTTTTTAAACTGATTAAAATGTCAGTAACTTTAATAGCCTGAACACTTTCAGAGGAGGGCTCCCTCTGCCAGGATGGACAGGCGTGGAGTAAATGTGATGTGTGCAGAATAGATTAGGAAAAAATGAGAACATATACGAGTCAGGATGACAAAAATACAGACATGATGGAGTACGGACGGAGATGGAGGCTGAGCAGCTTCCATGGGCATCAGAGAGGCAGGACCTGAGCCACACCACCTCCTCCCACCTTTCATTGTTTTAGGAAAGTGAGGTTTTTGGGACACACACACACACACACACACACACACACACACACATATATATATATATATATATATATATATATATATATATATATATATATATATATATATGATGGAGACTTTGTTCCCTGTGTTTCAGGTTTTTTAGACCTCTCTGCTAAACAGTGTGGCCAGTGTTGCCAGGTCTGCTTGACTCGATTTCTACTCTCTGGTTTTAAAGTGGGAATGTTCTGTTTGTTTTGACTGCACTGAGCTGAGTTTGGAAGTGGCAGCCATTTTCAGCCATAGCTTTTCAGTCTTCACCAAAACACAAGTCAGAAGTAATTAAACATGCAATTCAGGCGCCGATGTGGTGTGACATTTAAACCCCCTGCCTTGCATGTGCACAGAAACACTGTGGGTGTTTGAGTTGTGTTGGGATCCACAGCAGCATCACAGCATCATCACATCATCGCAGCATCACAGAGAGCAGCATCTTCGGTCTGAACTTGTCCGACTGCACTATGATTTGTTTGTTGGGCTCTTCTGGTCAATTAATATAATGTCACGGCGCTCTGGGAAATCAACACAACAGGTAGAGGAATGAAAAGAATCAGTGGCTCTAAATGAAAATGGTTTGGCACTTAGTGCTGTCGTTATTCTGAGTGGTTATTACTGAAGATAAGAAAAGCTGATGTTATTGTGATCATCTAAATTAACGTCTGTTTGACACGTGTCTTTTGTGACTGTAGCATCATGAGACCAGTAGCAGCATGATAATGTCAGTTGTGTTAAATTACTCATGCTGCAACACTTAGAAAATACTAATGTGGGCTCCAAAGGCAGAATGGGACTGAGTCCCAGCCTTCACTGTATCCCCCCCTCCATCTGCGTTACTTTCTACTGCCTCCCTGTCCTCAGTGTAACTGTCTCAAAAACTAATAAAGCTTCAGAGGAGGCTGGACGGGACACCAAAGAAAAGAGCATTCGCGCCCTGTTACCATCCAATCAGCCAGGGTTCAATAACTTGAAATGTCTCATATCGCATCAGCGCTCGGTTCAATCTGCTGGGAGAGACTGGACTTAACCTTCTGCTGCTCCGCACACACACACACGCACACACACACACACACACACACACACACACACACACACAATGCATGTGACAGCTGATAACCCTCTTCGGTTTTCTTTAAAGTAACAGACTCGAGTTGGCACATGAACTAGAAACACATTTTAACAGAAAAGCAGATGTTGGATCGTGTCTTTTTATGTATTATGCAAAACCTCCCTGAATGTATTGATGCTCGAGGTGAAAATGTGTGCATTTTTAAATGAAACTGCCTTTAATCCTCACTTTTCAAGCACCAAAGACCTTTTGTATGAATGTTTTAATAAGATACTTGAATGGTTTATTATAACATGACAAAAAGACATTTTGCTTCCAACAGATAATCTTGATGAATGTTTAAGTGATGCCTGGTGTCCTAAAAAACATATGAAAACTAATAAAACAATGACAAAAAGCAGGAATCTGGTTAGTGTTGTTAATGTAATGACAATTCCGATGTGTTGAAACATATGAATCCATCTGTTGGGATGCTAGTCGGAGTGGTCATCTTCCTTTTTGTGGAGCTGCTGCAGGAAACGTTCTTCTGGTGGCATCACGTAGGGAAACAACACTGGCAATAAACCATGAATACCAAGCTAAAGCTACTCACTTAAAGTGTTAGATCTGACAAGCCGAGTAGACCCCAGCTGTGCTAATGTGACTGCTATGAATTTGACTTTGGTAACAACAAGGCCAAACCTCCAGAAACTTATTTGTTGTCTTTCCTTGTTGCTCTGGCTTAATATCTGTTATCATATGCCACAAATCTCAGCACCGACCTTCTCATTTTCTTCAACGCCTTGTGCTTCTCTCATCCTTCTTATTTGCTGCTCTCTCATTTGCCTTTTCGTCCCTCCTTCTCCTTCTTCTTCAGTAGCTGACAGCCTGTACAATTCCCAGCCCTCAGTCAGACCCTCAGCGGCAGACTGTGCTCTGTTCAACCCGTCTCTTACCAGCTCTAATTGGAGTGTGGACAGGGCTATTAGCGTGTTAGCGCTCCCATCTGATAAAGGTCAAACCCCCTTCCCGAACAGGCAGCCGAGAAAGGTGGGCATGGCGTGCATGTGTGTGTGTGTGTGTGTGCACGCGCGTGTGTGTGGGTGTGTGTGAGTCCACTTATTAGGCTTCACCTTTAGGCTTCAGTGAGAGGAGATGCAGGCTCTTTCTGATGGCTGCTAAATGCCTTGCCAGCCCCACTGTATACAAGGAGTCGACCTTCTCCTCTGGGAGAGTCCCGAAATACACACACACTCTCACACACACTCTCACACACACACACACACAGTGTGATTACGAAGGTGCCGTGCAGGTGCTTGGCTGCTGTCAGATTACGGTAATTTGTTCTCAGGATGATTTAGTGTCCGCTGTGCTCCTCCTGCTCATTATGGCCACACAGAAAGCAGAGGGGAGATGATTCATAAGAATTTAAGGGGGCACAATTGAGTTTAATGCAAATCAGATTTGAATTTAAACAAGGTTAAGAGGAAGTAACAGAGCTTAACTGCTGCGTGCTGCTGGGAAAAAAAGTTTGGTTGCTTGTGTGTTTAATAGCGTACGGTTCACATTTACTGTAAAAAACTTTGCACCACCTGTTGTGCTCTGAACGCTTAAAATAACAAACGCTGAAGGTGACTGAAGGGTTGGTTCAAACAAATGCTTGGAGTACAAATAAAATGTTCTGCTCCCACTGAACCAGTGAGTTAATCCCACACTGCAGGTGTGTCTCTGGGTGACAGTTGGCTTGTGAATGCAGGTTTGAGACTGACTTGTGTCCTCGGCAGCCTCTGTAGGCTCTGGTTATCAGATGAAAACAACGGCGTGCTTTTTGTTGTTGTGCATTTCCTTCTGTTTGTACGGTGACTCTCCGTGACGTGCGCCCAGCGTGACCCGATGCAGCGTTCAGGCTGTGGACAAACAAAGATGACAGAGCGTCCACACGTCAGTTCCAGTTCAGCTAACTCGTGTTGCTGATGCAGACACATGGACGCCCTTTCACACAGCGTGCAGATGGATCTACCTGCAAAGGCCAGTGTACACGACGAAGACTTCACTGTGTTTTTCTTTACATGTCTTGAGTGATTTCTTGTCATGTTATTTATTGTTGGACACTTGACTACGTCTAATTAATCAACAGGGTTGGACAGCTGAGGACATTTGGAGCAGCTGCATGGAAATGAGAAGAGCAAACCTCCGTATGTAAATGCAGGTTAAGTCTGATTTAAAGCATTTTCTTCTTAATAATCAAAAATTGGAAAAAATAATTTGCAATCATTGAAAATGTGCATGGCTTTAGTTTGGTTATTTTTCAAATATATAAAAATGAAACAGAGCCACCAGTCAGTTCATTACTGACCTCAGAAGCATCTAATCTAAAGGTCTAAAAGTCTTTTCAGTGAGCGTTCGGCTGCTTTTCATCAGCAGATGGATTTTGTGTATTGTCATGGAATTGTAGATGTTACGTAATTTCTCATTTTTCAAGCACTTTAAGGACTTCAATGGTCCGAACTGGACTCAAACGTATTAAAGTGTTGGCCCAGTATAAACAGCATATAACACTGACTGGAGCTTAAGTCGAGACTGTTTTGTTGCCTTCTGTTTCCCAAGTGAAGGATTAGCTTTGAAACTCAAACCTTAAAAGAAGAGACCTTAAAAAAAGAGAACAAAACTCCTTCAGCTGATGAAGATGAGGTGAGACTGTTTTGACATGACATCCGTCCTTCTCTTCTAACTCCAGCACAGTAGAACAGAATAATCCGTCAACAAAAGGCAAACAAACATAAGGAAGTTAATGGTGCTTACGTCTTTTTCGGCACTGATTGTGAGCCGTCCACATTCTCATGTGGGACACTCCTGATGGTGGAGGAGATTCCTTATGAAGTCTGACAAAACACTTCAGGTTGGTCTCTGTGTTTGTTTGCATCACGTCACAATTCCCCCAAGTAGCCTGCAATTTCTACCAGAGGAGCAAAGCAGGCACGTAGTTTGCTTATGATTGTATTATCTGACACACTGCCACACAGGGGAAAGACTTGCATGGTGTTCACCCCACAGGAGATGAGACAGACTGTCAGGAGGTGACGAGAGCGACGCTGATGTGAGGAGCATTGTGATATTTCCTCTACTGGCAACGCGCTTTGGAGGTATATTTTCTGCAGCTATCTGTTGGAGCATCTCTATAATGAGATCGACTGGGAATCTCTGAGAAAAAAATCCCAAAAGCAGGGATGAGGGGGGGTTGGAATGGGAGGTATGAAAAATCAGTGATGGTTGTACCAAGAGACAGATGATGGCCAGGTTACAGAGGAGCCTGACATCTCAGAGAGGGAAGGACCGAGAGACGAGTGGCATGCTTTGAAGAAGTAGCCCCAGGGTTTTGTATAAATAGCAAATCGCACTTGACTAATCCAAACTGGCATCTGAAGGAGACAAACATGCTGCCCATACTCAATCTGCTGCATCGATACACAGCACACATCTGAGCAAACCTGACGACAGGGCGCTTCGGAAAGCTGGAGGTCACATCAAGGTCGGATGTTGCGTCACTCAGGCAATAGATTTATCTTTTCTCAAAACTTTAGAAAAAAGTTTTGAGAAAACCAACAAGACCACGAAGGGACAACAACATGGAGTAGAAAACACAAAAGACCTGTTGGATCACAGTAAATAAATTAATACTTAAAATGAAAAAATAAACAGATAACAGACTCCTTTGGGTCTCTACATGGATTAAACGGGAGAAAAGGCAGACAAATTAGGTTTTTTGCGAATATAGAAGCTTTTGCTGTCAAAATTTGAAAACCAACTGAAGTTGTTCCTGTTAAAGTGGACTGACACTCGATCCTGCTGTACAGGGAGTGAAAAAGCAAAGAGAAATATCACTTGGTACAAAAGTCAATAAAAAAGGCTGCAGAAAATAAAATACTGCATTCAGAGGCAGCAAATGGGAAGCTCTGCAGTGTGCTTCTGCCATCGCTGCCAACGCAGAGGTGACTGCAGTCGCTCAGCAGAGAAAAAGGCTTTTCAAGTACCTGCAGATCTGCACATTTTAGTAGCTATCCTGCAGCACGTTTCAGTTTCACAGATGTTTGAACCCCTGCTGTTTTAAAAGGCAGAGTGTGCTTGAAACAAACCGGTCTGTAAAGTGTTTTTAGCTGTTCTGAACAGTCACAATTAAGGGCTCAAAAGCCTACCAAAATCACGTCGTATTTGGTGACTGACAGCAAATCTACAAAGTGAGAAGCAGCATTGAACACATAAACCCCTGATTCTATCCTGATGGACATTTTCACACCTGCAAAAAAGTTTTCTGCTGTTGTTCCATTTTGTGTTCAAACTGACTTACATTATATAGACAAAAGTATTGGGCCACCTGACCATCACACCAACAGGGACTTCAATGACGTCTTATTGTAAACACACAGACAGCTTTGCAGCTCTAACAGCTTCCACTCTTCTGTGAAGGCTTTCCACAACATGTTGGAGTGTTTCTGTGGGAATTTGTGCCCATTCATGCAGTAGAGCATTTGTGAGGTCACACACTGATGTTGGACCAAAAGGCCTGGCTCACAATCTCCGTTCCAGTTCATCCCAAAGGTGTTGGATGGGGTTGAGGTCAGGGCTCTGTGTGGGCCAGTCAAGTTCTTCCACACCAAAGTCATCCAACCATGTCTTTATGGAGCTTTGCTTTGTGCACTGGGGCACAGTCATGCTGGAATAGAAAAGGGCCTTCAACAAACTGTTGCCACAAAGTTGGAAGCATAGCATTGTCCAAAATGTCTTGGTATGCTGAAGCATTAAGATTTCCCTTCACTAGAAGTCAGGGGCCGAGTCCAAACCCTGAGGAACAGGCCCATAAAGAGGTGTGTCTGGATACTTTTGTCTAAATAGTGTATTATAAATCAAACCAAACCAAAGTTTACTTGAAACACACCAAACGGCTTAGTCGTGAATCAAATACTTATTTTCATAAATCAAGCTTGTTTTCCAAATGTGCAATTTTAATTAAATGTTTTCTCCAAAATTCTCATTGGTTGATCATTGGAGCCTGGCCCGAATATAAACCATTACATCTGTAGGTGAAGGATTCTGCAGTTGTGTATCACATTCTCACTTGTACAAGGGCTGATCCTCTTTTCAGTCCCTCTGTGTGAAGCCATGCAGGAGGGGGAAAAAAAGAATTGAGTGGAGGTCTTTAGCCCAAAATCTTGTCAGATACGGTGATCCATTTGGAACAACAGGAAAAAAAAAAAAATAGTTGGAGAAGCCCCTGGTCTAATTGATCGCCGGTCGCTGCAGTGGGTCCATCTCCTGTAGTCGCTATTCAGCACTTCACTTCAGTTCTCAGTATCTCTCTGTGCCAGAAGGCCCAGGATAGAGTCATTACAGCCAGACGGAGAGGCTCGGAAATGACTGGTCTAAATCACCAACTCACCTGGAGCACTTAGCGATAAGCTGTGAACAGAGAGGTGTGTGTGTGTGTGTGTGTGTGTGTGTGTGTGAGTGACAGAGAGGGAGGAACAGAGTGAGAGCAGTGACACATTTCAACAAATGACTCCACACTTTTCTTGCATCGTTTTCCTGTTTCCAACCATAAACTCACAGTTTAAAGTCAGTGTTAAAAAGATGTGCACGAGCCGCATATCAGCTCCTGACTATAATGATAAATACATCCAGCAAATAATACGAGACATGAACTGAACGCTGTGCATTAAGCCATTTGTGCTCCTTTTGTCTTCGCTAGAAAAGAACATCCATCCATCCATCCATCCATCCATCCATCCATCCATCCATCCATCCATTTTCTATACCGCTTATCCGTCAGGGTCACGGGGTAGAAAAGAATATATATATATATATCATATTTTACCTTAGGTGTATCCAAGTAAATATTTAAACTTGTTTTTTTAACCTTCATAGATTGATTTTTACTGTACCACAGTCCCTAAACACTTCACCTTATTTAATAACAAAATTTCACCGCAGTACAGAGAATTTAGGGCGTGCGGTGATGTGCAAAGCGATTCCACACTTTGACCAACCCTTCGTGACAACGAGATAACAGAACGCAGTGAAGGCGGGCGGAGGTCATGTGATTTTATTAACCTTGTGTGTTGACTTCTCTCACTTCTGTGCTCATTCTGTATGGTCCAATCCACCAGTTACAGGACGGGTGTTCATACTGGGCGTTAAAGTTGAACCCCGAGTGACAAAGCAGCTGGCCGTGTTCGTGGAAAATGCTGATGGAAAAATGGAAAGGCAGCCTTGCTTTGTGTTATTCAACCTTGTAGAAAGCACAAAGGGACACAAAGGAACAACATGGACCCAGTAGTAGTTAAGTCTCTTCTGCAGACAAGCTCACAGTCTCAGTTGCAGTGCAACAGCTTAAACTGCACGGCAGCTGTCAATAGCCGATAGCCGAAATCCATCTGATCGTCCGACAGCCGGATCATCGGTCTTCAGCTAATTGAAGACTGGGAATCCCCCACCCCCACAGATTCAGAAAGAATCCGAATCTGATTGTGATCATTCAGTGTCTGCCCAAGTTGATGTTCATCCGTATTAATATATCTCATCTGACATTCAGATGAGAGTTTTGTCCCGAAGTTCATTCTGTACGTGTTTTCATGTCTCTAAAGCTTTGAATAAAAACTAGCTTGTTACATGTGTAATGCAGATGTGAATATGTGGGGAACTGACAGTTTTCTCTTACGTATGATTTGTGTCTGCTGAAGGCCTTTGTGAGTTAAGATCTAATACTCCTCTTTTCTAATTGGATTTAATCATTTAATGGAGTATTTTCCTGTCAGTAAGACATCAGTCTAACTCTGGGAATTGCAAATCATGACCTTCACCATTTTGCTGTTTAACACACAGGCTCACACAAGCTGACACACACACACACACACACACAAAAGGTTATCTTATAGGGCACTGAAAGAGGTCAGTCAAACCTCTATTTCTTTACCTTCCCAGTGCAGCACCTGACAAGAATACTAATGTGTGTTTGTGTGTGTGTGTTTGTGGGGGGGTTCCACACTCTGTTACCTACTGGATTTTCAGAAGAAAACAGTGTGTGTGTGTGCATGTATGTGTGTGTGTGTGTGTGTGTGTGTGTGTGTGTGTGTGTGTGTGGCCTATTAGCCGTTGTCTCATCAGAAAATTCTTTTAATGGTGTGTTTGTGTGTCTGCGTGTGTGTGTGTTTGTGTATGTTGCTGCTTCTCTTGACGGACTGTCAGCTCCGACACCAAACGAGAAGATGCGTGGACCTCCTTGTCAGCCTCACTTCTGCTGGTGCACCTCTGTAGCAGTTTCACGGTTTCAAGGCACAGAGAGAGTTTAGAAAGGAGATTTGTTGCGGGTGTGAAAAGTTGGAGGGGGGAGACGGAGCGAACGAGAGAGTGATGGAGTTGAGATGTCTCTTCCCCGTCTGAGGAAGCTGACATTTTGTCTGATTGGGCGTGACGCTCTGACAAGAGAGAAGCTTTAAGGCAGGCAGGCCGAACGGGGAAAAGGAGTCCCTCAGGTGTGCATCACAGCAGCCGGATATGGCAGACTTTGTTTTTGCTCTTTAGTCTTTGGAGAGACACGTTCAGCTTGGGAAACTTAAATTACAGCTTCGTCACATGAGACTGATGATGTGAAACAACATGCTGAACCGAAGGTCATTTTGTAACAAATCAGCTCTGATTTATGCATCTGAATTAATCATGAAACATTTCCTGTCACAGGTGATGTTTGTGTTAAAATAACAGGCCAAAGAGCCATCGGTATTAAATGCACAATAATATAAACAGAGAAAACAGGCAAACACATTTTAAAAGTGACTTAAAGTACTGACTGAATGATTAATCCTTTCTTCAAAATGTCGTTGACTGATTCTGATTGAGTAATCGGTTATTTGAATTTGAGGCTGAATTGTCCTTTTTTCCAGTGGACATATTTCTGTAGAACAGGCATGCTCAGCATTAACTGCTGTGAGTTTCCTGTGGCTGCTTGTAAAGATGAGAAGTATGATCTTCGATTTGCATTAGCAGTAACTTAAAACGGCTCAAACACTAAACTCTGTGGCTGATCAACAAGCAGACTGGATGCTGCAGCTTTTTTCCTCTGAGTCCCTTCATGCTCGGGTAGGAAATCAGGGAAATGGCAGCCTCATTGCAGGAACAGTGCAGACAATAATTAGTTAAAAAGATGGAATTAAGATGATGAAAGTCCTCTAACTTTAAGCTGCGCTCTGAGATGGCCAACATAAGAGCTGAACCATAATGGTTGTGAAATGGTTAAAAGTCAACTCTGGGGTTACCTGGGTATTAAACAGTGATAACAGGTGGAACATATTTGAAGAAAAGTATCCAAAAGAGGGTCTGTTGGAAAACATGGATGTGTAACGACAGACAGGAGTGCGCTGATAAGAAAAGGAAGCGGATTTCACTTGGGTCGACTCGAAGACAAGTCTGAGTACAGGAGACAAGTCGAGTGAGCGTGACAAGGTTAAAAGAGGTAAAAAAGGAGGATAACTGGATTGCACAAGGAGCAGGATGAATTCAGATCTGTACAGTATGAATAGAAGGTGCTTGGGGCAGGACTATTAATGATGGCACGTTGTGAAACATTGATGAAGTCATCTATGGGAAGGCCTAAATGTTGAATGTAGATGATAATAGAGGAACCAGGGTGGAGTTTCTTCATTACATGGAACCAAGGCCTGCAGTTTATAGAAGGAGAAATGGAAAATGTGACTCGGCCTTGAAACTCAATTAACCAGGGAGGTGAGAGCTGGGTGGAATTTTAATTATAATACTGACCACTGCTGGTAGATGAGTATTGATTTCTCTGATTGTCTTTTTACAAAATGTACCTCATCATTGTTGTTGTTCGCCTGTGGGGTAAAGAGAGTCTTGGAAGAACCATGTTGGACTTGGGGGAGCCATTTAATGGAATCCATGTTTCTCGAGTGAACTCTTCAATAAGCATCAGAAGAAGAGGCATATGTGCAAACCTGGATGCCATCCAAATGGAAAACAGGCAACCGCCCAGGTAACCAACAAAATGCTGCCCTCCACAGACTCCTGTGCTGCTTGATATGGGATTCTTCAGCAATTAATCAGAAGTCCGATCGCTAAATAGTAGGCCCTTTTCCAGCAAACTTCGAAAACAGCACAAGTAATCAGAATGAATTGGGAGGACTTTAAAGGCATGGCTGATTTCTTCCTCAAAGAGCTGAAGACCTTTATTGGTCAGTCTGTGGGAAATTGCAGAAAGTTGAATAATGAGGAAAATCTGATTAAGCTTTTCAGAGGGAAGGATATTGAAAAAAGGTGGTTACAGAGTGCCTCTTTAGTGCTCAGATCTTAATGGGGAGGCGAAGGGTGTTTGCTGAGACACAGTGAAGTGCAGTGGAGGGGCTCTGGCACGACTTCACAGAAAGTAACTCGCAAGGTGCAGGTGACAGGAAGCCAGTACTGCAGTATCAAAGCTTTAACAGCTCTTCAAGCCTGTGGCCTTCAGGGTCATTCATGAAAGTGATAGGCTCCAAGAATCTCAAGTGTGACTGGAGCTTCTAAAACGTCAAGGTTACAGAGACAAGTCAAGCCATCACTTGGGAGAAGAAGAAAGGAAGATAAGAACAGGTGTGGTTGGATGACCATGACACCTTCTTGTCCCTGGTGTCTGGAGAGGGCACCACCTGGATGTTTTATACGATTCCTGTGGGAGCCCTCAAGCCAAATGTTGCGTTGTTGGACTTTTGTGCTAATCATTGGCTGTTTGATCGTAAGGCGTGTGTTGGTATCTGAGGGACATCAAAAATGGGCTTTTTGTTGTGTCATCGTGGTCAATTTGATTCTGATGCACCACTGTGATGTTTCCCTGTGGAGATATTCTTGGCATGTCTGAATGGGAGGAGAACCTGGCACAGACAGCACAACACAACATTTGCCATCTGGCCTCAGGACATGCAGGGCTCCCCCAGGACAAGCCTTAGTCATCCGCTGGGGAGAATTAAGTCTGGGCTGCTGTGTTTAGCCTGCTGACACCAACTGCCAGAAACTAGAAAGATATTTCAGATTAAGTTTTTTGTTGTTTTTTTTTTATTATTCTGAATGAATGAGGTTAGGGTTGAAATTTCAGGCCACTGCTGTAACATCTCCAACATTTTCATGCAGATATCTACTGTTTGCTCTCCAAACTCTGTGTGTGTGTGTGTTGATTTATGGATCTGATTTGTCAAAGACTTAAGCCCTGGGAGACAAATTATCCACTACGGGCTTAAGGGAACCGTTCCACCAGTCTGTGATGGGACTAAAATGATGGAAGAGAAGTGGGAATAGAAGAAGAACTAGAAGAAATATACTCAAATGTATTATCGAGAGGGAAAAGTAGTCAAGAAAAACTGGAAGTAAAAGGACAAGAGCAGTTTCCTCTGCTGCTGGTGTGTGAGAGATGAACACAACCTGAGGGCAAGCCTGCTAAACTGTTGGTTTATCCAATACAACCAGTGTCACTTTCTGTTCCACCGCAAGCTAACAACTGAGGGGTTCACACACACACACACACACACACTCTACACAGCATGTGCACACATACTGCATATGCAGCAGACACAAAACTGCTGGCATCCAAAGAGCCCAGGAGGATAACGAGGACACACACATTCAGGATACACATAATTAATGTTCACTTGCTTGTGGCTTATGAAGTCTTCTTGGTTGTTTTTTATGAAATGAAACAAAACAATAATGGACGGGAGCTCTGTTCGTTTTGTTTTTATGGCTGATGCACAAGAACACACTGTGAGTGCTTTTACTTCATTGTTAAAAAGTTACATGCTGAAATAATTTGTTTGCAGAGAAGTCCATTTAGCATTTTATTTTAATTTAATCAGTTACCTAATATTTTTTGTGTTAAGGGCTAACAGGGACAAGCTAAGAACATGCTGGTGCTGCACATGCAGTCTCAGTAAATCTCTGTGTGTCATTTACTTCCATCTGACAAAACTTTGGTCTCTGATGTGAGTGGCCATAGCATCCAGACTGAGACGCAACTGTAATAAATTTGATAATAAAAATCGCAGGTTGTGTGTTTTTCTTCTACATGCCTGTTTACGTAATTGTCAGAGGAAGACGAGGCAGGTTAAAAACATTAGTAATGCGAGGCAGGTTGGAAAAAGCTGCTGATGTATGCATACGTTTGATGTCCATGCTATCAGATTTGAACCCAAAGTGCCCTTTTGATCGTGTCATTTCTTTCAGATTTCGGGCTGCTTCTGAACCTTTCTGGGCCTTAGTTAAAGCCTGCTCCATGTCAATTCTAAACCATTCAAAGGGCTTGGATGTGGAAACCCTGACAGGCTACGTATTAAAAAAATCTGCAATGTCACTTTGTAAGATGATCTCTGGTTGACACAGTTACCTCTCGAACACCCTTTTCCATTTGGGGCCCACGAGCCAGCGAAGTTCTGTACTCTGGGACTCGAACTTTAAATTTAGTGTGACTGTAGCTCGTAAAGGGTCTTGCCTGGATCTTTGCAGCTTGAAATTCTCAGTTTGTCAGGAGCAGGAGGAGGCCGGTTTCATTTTGATTAGAGCACCTTATTTTGTCTGGAGAAATCATGGACCCATTTGAAGACAGTGTCAGTTGCTTTAGCTGGGACTTACTACATAATGATGTGATAATACTGTTTGGGATGTGCCAAGGCTTTATTATTATCACTGTGCTTTTGTGCAGATTGTGATTTTGCCATCACAAGAGAAAATAGAAGAAGAGGGATTTACTTTTGCCTAATGAGCGCTGCTGTTCTGCTAACATCAAGGACAAAGATGTGAAGTTGGACGTAAGCCTATTACATCCTCTATTGCCTCTACTTATTATCTCTAAATAGAGTGTGGACAGCTGATTATTACAACAATTTATATTCCACCCTTCAGTGATGACAGTAATCCTTCCAAGGCAACTTGTGTATCAGAGCAGTAAAAGGTCCAGCGATGTAGAGCTCTTGAGTTTTGGATCGCCTCAAGATATTCTAGCATGTTATGTTTATGTAATTAGAATATAATCACATGGCACAACATGACACTTATTATAATTCATTGCGATTACAGTGGATCTTATTATAGGGCTGATATTAATTATATAGTCACCAAAGAGAATACTCGACCCCCAAGCTTTTCTACATTATGTATTCTGTACCATCTTGTGTTCTAATTATGATTATCATCTATTAATGATGTGTGCACATGTGTGTAGGATGTCCTTAGTGAGAAGCACTCAAACGCTCCGTGTTGCATCTTGATTTGGTTTGAATGAAGCATGTGAGTCAGCTGCAGAGCGCTGAATTTGTGAAACACTGACCAAAAGGGGGGCCGCGAGGACGTGATGGACCACTGAGTGAAGATCCACATTCTGGAGGTCCAAGATGTCAACGTCTACAAAGAAGGGATTTGCTCCACAACTGCTGGACTAAATGTGTTAATGAAGGAGGAGACGACGTTGAAAAATGAACGTGCTAAAGTAGTAAATCATCCTGATGATCAGGAGCACAAGCTAAAGTAATTCTGCTAAACACTAACTAGTCAGGTTCAGCTGAGCTCAGCCTTGATCAGTCATCGGATCACAAGACTTTATTCTGTTCTGAACAGTGTGCTTCCCGCATATCTCAACACTACAAATTATACGTTGTCCTGCAATCTGGACCAACATATAAATTCATGGCAACAGGCCTATAATCAGTGTTAGCCCTGTTTACTATTATGTAGTACTTATCATCACTGAACGCAGCCAAAACAACACAGAGTTGTCTCGCATTGCACCACCATCAGGTATTTCTGTTATTGTTGTGAAGAGCATTTCTGCACACACACACACACACACACACACACACACAGCATAAAGCCTGAATGTATAAATCACTGAGTGCAGTTGCTTGTGGTTAAGAAGGTCAGCCATTAAACCATCTGTCTACATGGTTTGCTGTGAGGAAAAGGAAATGAACTGAAAGCTGCATGTGCTTTATGTCTGAAGACGGAGGAGATTGTTCACTTTGTTACTCTGGATGGATTACAGAGACATGTAGGACTTTAACCTTTGTGTCTCTGTTGCTGAGTACGAGTGTGTGTGTGTGTGTGTTTGGCACACTGAGCTTCTATTTTTTTGTGCTCAGTGAAGGTAATGACTTTTACATTTTTAAGCTCAGACAGAAGTCAGTATAGAAATGAGCGCAGGATTCAGTGATTTTGACTTATTAGTCCTTTTTTATGTTATGAAGAGAAACATAAACAAAGACCTCTTTATCAGAATTTATTTAATGTCTGAAAATGCAATGAATTCAAAGGTCCTATGTTATGTAGAAGCACTACAAGATGAGATGTGTTTGTGGTGTCTGCAGACTCTGAAGGCATTAAATCTGCCAGAGGAGAAGAGGCGTCACTGGGTGAAATGCTCTTAATCTGCACACTCCCTCTCCTGCTGGTTATCCTCAGCCCTGTGATCACTGTACAGTCCACTCTGCCTCTCCTCCATGTCTTTCTCACCAATGTGACAGGAAAAATGTGAATTTTTCCAAACCCAAGATAACGAGCAGATGCTTCACAGGCTACAGTTCAAACTCCTATCAGACATGTGCAGGTTTGTGAAGTTTCTGAGATGAACTCGTAGGCTGCGATCACACTTAATCTGTCGTTTTGTCGGTGTTAGAACGGATGCTGGTTGGATTTTAATTCGATGATCCACAACCACCACAGCTCTTTCACTGATTTGCATTGGTGTCGCATGGACGCAGAAAAGAAAATATTTTATAAGGTCCTGAATTAACGCAGGTTCAAAGTTTCAGACTTTTGCTTTAGGTTTTACTTCTCTAACAAGACCTTGTTGGATTGAATATTTTTCTTCCTCCCTGTTAAAACAAAAGCCTACTGAGTGTCTGTCTGTCTGACTGTCTGTCTGTCTGGATGGATGTGTGGATGGATGGATGTGTGGATGTGTGGATGGATGGATGGATGGATGGATGGATGGATGTGTGGATGGATGGGTGGTTTTCCATTAATTCTGACAGCAGAGGAAATGCATGAATGCATGAATTGCAGGAATGCAGACTTGACTCACACAAAGGAAATCTAACAAATGATCACATCCTTAACACTGAGACCTTCAGCCGAGTCACCAAAACTCTCACCAAGCTTGATGAACACATGCTGCAGGTGACAGCTGATAAAAATCTTTTAACTCTTACTTTGCAATTAACTGAGCCACTGTGTTATACAGAGTGAACTAAATTCTATTTGTAATAAGAAGTGAATGTCAGAAAGCAATTTAACACCAGGCGAACATATCAAACTGCAGAATTTCAGTAGTCTGGGCTCATTTTTAATATTTTTGGTGACATGAGATTCCACAGACAGGGTGCTGGCAGGCGCTTCAGTCGATATTACCTCATTCTAGCACAAAGTTCTTGACATAAGTTTTTATAAAGAGAAAATACAGGTGGAGAATGGACTGCCTGCTCCCTCCTGGAAGAGAAAATATGGTGCTGAATATCTACAGGTAGACATAAAGGTAGCCCGCTTTACCCTCCACAAAGCCAGAGCGATGCGGGGGATTGTAATTTCAGCAGTGAATTATGATTGACAGGTTCGGCGGAATGACAGGCCTTATCTTTTATTTTTATGGAGAGCAGAGACGAAGAGAGGGGAAGAAAAACAGAAGACTTGGTGAGTCATTAAACACAGCAAATGAGGCCCTGATACATTCAGAATCGTTTCTAACTCGGTCCCCACCATGTGGAGTTAGACAGGCGGGCATGGCACCAGAGATAATGCCAAATTGCATACATTTTAATGGGCTTGACAGCGAGGGATCAGAGAGTATTAATCCATAGCTTTGTCGCGCCACATCCTGCTAATGTGGCTCTTAACCGAGCTATTATAACCTCACTCAGACACTGACAAATGGAAAATAAATGGGATGGAGATAGCTTCTGTATTCACTTTATGGCCACCATGTGGGTTTAAAGGGGGAGTCTGGAATTTTTAAGGTAGTTTTGAGTTACTCAGCAATAGTGACATTGTTGGATGGATGGAATATGATGGGGAGTAGGCCTGAGTGCCATTTGAAAATTTTCAGTATCAGCACCACTATGGAAGCTGAGTTTGGGTATCAATACCAAAACAATATTTTAATGCCAGAATTCTCAGTACATCCCTGTTTGTCATTCTAAAGCTACTTCATGTGATTAAAGCATCACTCAGTGCCTGGTAATGACACGCATTTAAGTTCAAACCACAAATATGTCTAGTGGCTGTAGGAACTCTTGTCCACTGTGTCCACAGAGGGAGGACGTTTTCACAAAATGTAAGACACAGTTTGGTTCCCATTTCCTGCAAACAGCATCACCAGAGTTGTTCGTAAATACGCCTAAAGTTATCTGCACCCACACTATGACCTTTCCCCTCCCGAACCACATCGTTTTTGAAGAACAAATGATGTCCTGTCAGTGCGGACATCAGGACAGAAAAAGGTCCTGCGTGTTGCTCTGCCCAGCCGTTTAAGACAAAGTGTTTTGCCATTTGTTTGTGGAGAGCTTGTTGGATTGTTGTACTCGTGGAAAAGCAAAAAAAAGAAGCAAAAAACAACAATCCTTGGTACAATTGGTGCAGGTCACATGTTGCTTTCAGATCAAACATCTCAGTGTCTGCAGATTGAAGCTTCAGTGCTACAAACCTTCTCCTTTCCTGGCTTTCCAATCGACAAAACTTTCCTTTCATCAACTGTAGGGACACTTTAGGGTTTCAGGTTTGTGATGCTTACGGACACATGCGATCAAAGTGTTGATGTTCAATAACCTGCCCTGCTCCGTCAACAGGGACCTGATGAAGTCCACCTGAGCTTCAGCAGGCGGGGCCTTACAGGACGACACGGTTTGGAAGAAGACACTGTGACCTTCCCCAAAAGGGACGAGCTCTTTCTGCTGACATAACCCAGAACTACTTTTTGTTTAGCAGCACATTGCTCCGTGGTACAGGCTGGTCGCACTCTCTGGTAGATTTCTGACATACATATCACTTAAATATGAATAACATTATGAATAATGTGTAAGAAATTTTTCCTTTCAATAACAACCCTAAAGCTAATTTGGGTCCAATTCTCCAGCCTGTTACAGAGAAGATTTGTGTTGACAGCTCTACTTCTATGATATTCACTTTGATCATTTAATCTTGCCGGATTATTTATGCATTTATCCCCAGTTTGCCAGGTTTCAAAACTACACAGAAATCATGCAGAAAAGAAAAAAACTAAACTTAAATAACTAAATAGGCAATTAACACAAAGAATGGGGGTTAAAGATGCACTGAGCTGCTTCTGCAGTCTTCTCCCTCCACGCTGGCAAAAACAAAAAGATGATAATCGTACACTTGATGTCTGTATTCAGAAACAAGTGAGAGATGAGGCGAACGAGGGAGGCAGAAAAAGAGAGCGAGAAAGTTCCCCAAATACATGAAAGAAAACCTCAGCTTGTTGTGTTGCAGCATGGAGAGTAATCAGAGATTATTAACATTTATATTGAAAGATGAAGCCCCATTAGAAAGCAGCTGGTAAATTACATTTGGTTAGGCCTGTGTGTGTGTGTGCGTGTGTGTGTGTGTGCGCGCGCATGCATGTGTTTGTGTATGAGCATTAAAAAAAAAAAAAAAGTCTGGTTTATTGCAACATGGCGGACCCCGGCTCATTTTAGCAAGTCAATATCAGCACCCGAGGGTAATTTACATGGAACTATTTATGAGACTGAATCCATCTCAGTACAGTTGTTAGGGCCAACTGAGAAAAGCACAGCTGACATGAATCGAGTGGAACAAACACATCTTGTTGCGTGTGTGTGTGCGGAGCCGCCGACGTGTTGGTGTGTGTCGTTTATGATGTTAGCAGGGCAGTGTTATCCCTGTAGTGGTGCACATGCATCACACTGCAGGGTCGCGGAGGCCTTTTCAACGTGGCTGTGCTGCCTCCGAGCGAGTGTATTGGTGTGTGAGTGTGTGTTTGTTACGTGATCCACTGGCTCTCAGACGACTTAATAATTGATTTGATACAGAGCTGCTTCAACTGCGGTGAAAATTTGCAGGCCATTTACGGGAAGACGATCAATCCAGTTCTCTGCAAGTCAGATTTTACAGAACCCAAAGCAAAATCAGACAGTACACAATGTAAACAATGTAAACTAAAGTGCTACACAGTGATGCGAGGTGTCACCCACTCACTTTTTCTCTTCATTTTTAATCATTAATGTGGAGCAGCTCATCATCTTTACTCTGCTCACAGTAAAGGCAGCAGTGACAAGTTTATTAGCATCTAATGCAGCAGAGTCATTTTCTATCAGAGGCAAAAAGATCAGAACTTCTCTAAGCAGAAGCCTATTGAGTGATAATAACATGTAGAGTAAGCAGGATTACTGGGTTTCAGTATCAGCAGGAATTATGCAGAGAGGAAATCCCTGAATATTATGGAGTTCAAGTCTCAGATGGACAAGCTGAAAGTCTGTCGGCATTCAGTTTGAAAACTGTTTTTTTCTGCTGTTGATCTGAAAAAAGAAAAAAGATTTTCAGGTACGAACCGTAACTGAGATCCAGTTGCTTCAACTCATAGTCACAGAATTAAATATTCATGATGTCTGGTTTCATGAGGCCTGTCTGTTGCCATCTCATTTTTGATCATTTTATTATTTCACCAGATCAAATCACGGGACTGGAAGCTTTCATCAAGTCCAATGTCAAATCCAAGTCAAGTCTCAAGTCTTCGTTTTTGTGATTTTAGACTAATCTGAATCATCAAACATTTCTGTAACTTTCACAAGTGGCCACAGTGGCCAACGTGCCTTCAAACCCACACAGAAGCCCTTCAGGTCTATAGAGTCTAAATGAATGGTTCAGTCAGGAGAGACTAATAGCAAAGAAAAGTCAATTCAAGTAAAATGAATTTATTGTGAACAGAGGAAATGGACTTTGGCGCTTGCACAGGAAGCTCTGATGAATGAGATGCTTCCATACAAAGGAGACCCCCCCACCCCCCTCCAGGAGCTGAGACACTGACGGTGGTCGGCTTTATGGAGGGGAAACTTGTAACTGGAGGGTTTGATTGGAGGTGGTCAGACATCCACAGCAACGGTGGTGAAAGAGTGGAGGTGGTTTGCAAATCGTCACGGGGCTGAAATGACAGCTGAATGACAGCAGAGAGAGAAAGTCACTTTTAAAACTTGACAGCTTGCAGGTGATTGGCTCAAAGAGAACCTGACAGGTTGTGATTGGAAGAAGAGGAGAAGGAGACAGCGGAGCTCAGGGGTCGCAGGGAGACAGCTTGTGACTTAAAGGACATGCACACAGAGAAAGTCTTCCTGACTGAACGTTCACAAAGCTTCGTATTGTCTTCCATGTGGCTGTTGTTGGCAGTTTACCTCCAGAAGGTTTCAGCATCAGTCCTCAGACGCTCGGGAGAGTCGTAGGATTCAGGCTGCTGAGTTCTGGATTGAGATATCAAAACTGAGAGACAAGACAGAGCAAAGCTTTGACAGGGGGAGACGGGGATTACAGTGGGCTGCGCTTCAGCGTGGATCGTATCATTGATTATTAACAGCAAAAATGACAGAGACAATGAGATTGTCTCGGAATTCCCATGAAATGCAAAATGTGTCAGCTCCACTGTCATGGCCGTTTCCATTTCAATGGACGCGTGGCCTTTGCTGTCAAATGCATTGACACGGGGCACATGGAATCACTGTCATCTTGTCGGTGACGAAGGCAACATTTAGTAACAGAGGAGGAGTTGGGCGTCAACTACGCCGTCTGCCATTTCTCTAGAGGAAGTTCAGCGTGGAGAGAGCAGAGTTACTGACAGTCCTTGTCACGTCCGCTGCTAAATTCCTATTAACCTCCCCTGCAGACAGCATAGTAAGCTTTTAACAGAATTCAATAATTATCCCAACAGCCTGGCTTGGTGTGTCTTCTGTCCCAGTCTGGCTGTCAGTCACTTTAATTACTCTTGTTGTAAAACCCATCAACCTCCAACCAAGTCCGCACACCAGGGCCCAGCTCCACTCGATACCAGCCTAACTGGAGCAGCATCTGTGAAAAAGCATTTTATTTTTTATCTGCAACATATGCGAAGGTAGGATGATGTGACTTAATGTCTGTGTAGTCGTTGGATGTTTGGTGAACCATATGCAGGCCTGCTTCTCTGTTGGTCTTATGCTTGTTAGACGCAGGTTGCAGATAGCTGACGCTCTGAAAGACGTATTGCTTGAATATATTTGAAGGCAATGGTGGAAAGGTCTTGAGCATCAGAGGACACAAACATTCTCTATTTAAACCAATGCTGAAACTAATATTTTGAGGAATTCCATTGACAAGTCACCCTGTGACGTCCCTCTCGCTGCGTCTACTCGGGCTGCATGGTCAAACAGGACAAATTTGGGACAGTGGAAGGTCGTTAGCTGATCAAGTTGACCCTAAAATCCCAGTGAAAAAGCACCTTTTTCTTCTATATCTGCTGTGTTTTTGAAAAACTTTGACTACTGGAAACCAGTCTGTCAACTCCTGCAGCTTTGAAATGCACCCCGAAAAGTTTGAAGCTGCTAGCTTAAACGACTTGTTTGCATTTGTTGTTCATAACCAACATGAGCAATGGTAGAAGTTCATTCTTCGTTTCACCTGCATCCTCCTGCTGATCTTTGCTCATCCATACACTGTGCACACTGTTGCCACGCGGTAAATAATTTGAAAATGAGGCTCAACCCGTTGAACACGTTCTCATTCCAGGTTCTCACATACAGACACTTTTACACACTCCTGTTTGTCTCATCTGATGCCCTTTGCTGTTTGTGTTTGATGCAATGTCATTTTAATTAAGTGTAGACACAAAATCTACATGTTCAGGTGTGGAGAAAAGAGATAGCGGCATATGGTTCCCTTCACATGGGATGCAAACTCCATTTTGCAGGGCAAACATTGCGTGTGAGACACAACGTCCACCCCTCTTGGGACTTTATTGCTTTGGAAATGATGTCAGTATATATAGAACACACACACACACACACACACACACGACTGTGTGCTCTCTGCTCCCATTTTAAATTTCATTTCTGTGCCATGTCTCAATCACCACACTGTGATTCAACTCGTGATGGTTTCCACGGCAGCCACATGCTGCAGTTTGAGAGCAACACGTCGCTCTGAGCGTGCATGTATATGCATATGTGTGGATATCGGAGAAAATGTATGCAACTTTCCCCTCTCTGCATCCTCTTCATGCATAAATTGACAGTCTCTGGCGGCAGCAAAGTGGTTATTTGCTGTGTCTTGAGCAGAAAGGAGGGAGAAGCATGAGTGTGTGCGCGTCTAATCTTTGTTTTCACGTGTGGCCTCCATGTAAAGCATTACAAAGGGAAATATCTTTGAAGTATTTGTGGCTGATTTCATGTTTTTCTGAATACGTTGCTCCGGCTGAAGGATAGTTTTGACTGATTTTGTGCCACAGTACCTGCGATAGAGTCAAGTCCCAATCTGCATACATGAATTTTAACAGCAGCATTTAACTCAAGTATTCCCCGGGGCCAGAGAGCGCGGGAGATGTGATAAATATAGGCTATTCCTCAGACTTTAGGATTTCCTGTTTTGAGTAAAAACATTAATGAAAGAGAAAATTTTGGGCAGATGCTTGAAGTCGTGTGCATCCCACTCTGCATAATTTTCTTTTTCGTTTGGTTTGCTTCAGCTTCACTCAGCAGGTCACTCCGTCGGAACTTTAAAATGTACCACTTTATCCGCCACAGTGTGTGGGAGGTTGGTCGGTGCTGTCACACGATTACCCAAAAAGACCATGACAGGAAAAGCGACATCCAGTTGCAGCTGTGCACAGCAAGGAGTGAGACAGGAAAAAAAGGGAGACAGACTGAAACAGAAATGTTAATCTGTGCTTAATGAATAAAATAAAAACAAATGTTCCTCTCCTCAGTGCAGTGACTCTATTGTATTTTTTGAAAAGCTCCCTCAAGGGGCTTTACAGGCGTGGGGAAGAGCAGCACTGCAGCTGGTTTCTTTTTTTTTTTTTCTTTAACTTGAAAATCAACAGATCATATAAAAACATTCGTTGTGAATTCAGGTGAGGCTGAAAATGAAAACGCACTGGAGATAAACCACACTGAAGCGAAACCCACCCCTCTATGGAGATGTCAGATTGATAGACGCTTTTCTGCGGCAGCGGTTATCTTGCCATGCTGATACTTTCTGGAGATACTCTCCTGACATTTCCTTTTCACGCAGCACTTCAGTCAGTTTCATTTATTCATGCCACACGCAGCATGTGGGATATCAGCTGTCGTGTTCGTCATTGTCGGTTATGTTACCCTTCATTCGGTCCGGTGCCGTGCTGTTTTGCTATTCGTTTCTGATCATTCTTCAGCGTGCTTCAGCTTGCTCAAAAGGAATATTCTGAATATTTTAGAAAAACACTCTTACTGGAGATACGTTGAGATGAAAGATCGATAACACTGGAAACACTCCAACATGTTGTGGAAAGCCTTCACAGAAGAGTGGAAGCTGTTAGAGCTGCAAAGCTGACTGTGTGTTTACAATGAGACGTCATTAAAGTCCCTGTTGGTGTGATGGGCAGCTGTCCCAATACTTTTGTCTGTATTGTGGACATTTAAATCTAACCATGAGTCATGAGGGAGAATATTGTTAAAGAAATGACGTACAAAACGAAAGTGTTTTCAAATACAAGTCACTCAAATGGAGCACAAGCCTTGAGGACATGGAGTGCAGTACTTCTAATTATCTTCAATTATTACTCTTTCATCTGGGAGCCTTGTATATACTCTGTCTGTGTCACAAGTGAATTTCAGTGTGCTGCACTCTTGATCCAATCATCTGGATTACCAGCAGTCAGCCAGTTATGTCTTCATCTATTCATCAGGAAAGCCAGTGCATAAAAAGCAGAAGTCAGAACCAGTCGAGAGCAGCAGTCTAATAGAAACAAGAAAATGCATCCCGTCATTGTAAAAGTATTATGAGTCCATTACAAACTCACTCAGTTTGAACAAACATGAAATATACATTAGCAGGAAGAGCTTTAGACTTCAGCATTAAGGAAAGTAATCATAAAGACCTACAGCTCCATTTGAATCACGCTCCAATGTGGAGTCAATAATTTACGAGCTGCTCCTTTACCAGATGGGTCAAAGAATAAAGAGCAAACAAGGTCAGCTTGTTGGCTGTTCAGGCAAAATCCAGTTTTTTCAAGCCAAACAGTCAAACAGAAATCTCACCATAAGTCGTGTATGAAATATGACTTTGGCTGAGCATAAATCATAAACATACAATTTAACAACATAAAATTTAACCTTCAGATTGTTGTTATTTGTGTTTTTGTGTAATTCTGACAGAAATGTGTTATTCTGACAGTTCAGACACGCAAATTCCTGCAGTCATTTACATTCAGTAAAGCCCAGAATCAACCTGGTGTATGATGAGCATGAATACTGCATGATTAACAGTGCAAACCTATACATTAAATTAAATGTTCTTATTACATACTGTGTGTAAAAATCTCAAAATACACGAAGTACATGAACAAATGTACTTCCACTTTAAGTTCCATCACTGCAGTTCTTCATTTTAAACATCGTCGGTTTATAACATTTGGCCTTTTATGTGCTCATCCATCAGCGGGCGTCGCTCGTCCTGCAGCACTGAAGTCATAGGGACCGTCACCTTGTGGGGTTATATGTGAGGTCAGCAACGTTTGGTTTTCCACAGGATGGCGATCAAAGTGTTTCAGCCACATTCAGACATGCTGTACTTCATGTTTGTCAAAGTATTTTCATAATGCATGCTTAGCCCTCATGACACAAAGCGGGCCAACCCTAAAAGCAGGGCCCCAGGCTGGACTTGTTCCTGTCTCGACATCACACAGTCCACCACCGGCAGTCTTATGGTCCTCCAGTGCTCCAGTATCCTAAGGGAGGGCGAACCGGTGAGAGCCAGTGTGACAGGCCAAAGTGCCTCGAATTGAAATCCTCGACCCTGTTCTGCGAGGCCCAGAGCAGTGTGACTGGATTTAAAACAGAGCTGAAACAGCAGGGGACTAATTCACTGTGTTCCTGGGCTGCAGGACCCGAGGACCCATTAAAGCACGCTTTGATACCAAAATAAGGCCTAAGTGTTTCAGATTTTTATTTTGGTTGCTCCAAGTAATCTCACAGCCTTTAATTAAAAGTTACCAAGTGATTAAGTGCCTGCACACATGCACTCCCCACGTACAAACACACACACACACACACACAGATTCCTTGGTTGCTGTTCCTTGACAGAGGCCATTTGCTAAACCCTAATGGAATTCATTAGTTTCTTCATTTGTGCCTGTGGTGGCTGACGGTGCTCTGTTAATCACCTCTCAGGCCTGACCCACAGCCAGCCTTTGGAATCTGTGAGCTGATAAAACATCAAAAACATAAGTTCTTTGAAGTCATTTTACAGCAGTAGTGTTATAAGTTTTATATTACATGAATTTGCTCAGTAAAATGTCACAATAAAAGACTCCAGTCAGAGCATAAATCTAAGTATTGTCTCATTAGCTCAAAACCTAAATGTTCTAATGTTCTAATCAATTTCACTTGATTAGCAACTAATACAACAAACTGATTATCCAGATGGCTGAAGATTTACTTTCATTTACTTTATCCACCTTGACTAAGCCCTCATTAGACACTACTCCTGTTTGCCGTTTTGCTCTCTCCCATAAACTCGACTCTTAAAAACACATCTGTGTCACAATAACGTGTCTCCAGTCCTTCCTGGAAAAGCTCTGCATGTGAATCGTCTCCAGGAAGCGCTGAGTCTTATTCTATGTGTGTTGTGTTGTGAATATGTTGTTGTACTGGATGTGAGTGATGCTTCAAAAATGTAAATTATAAATTTACAGTCTGATCCCTTATTGTAATTGACTGTAATTTGGACCTGCACTTTAATACTGAGAAGCTCATATGTACTGCAGTTTATTTGTATGCTGGACATGTGGAATCTGGGCTCCGACGTCACCACCTCATGAAAACATGCGTGAAGGTAAAGAAGCAGGGAGCGGGTCTACGCTTGGACGCCGCGGGTGAAGTGCTGAGCTCATGGACGGCGACAGGATGTTGATCAACATCCTCTGCATTAACGCTAGTTGCTGTTCGAAATAACTCCACCCAACCCAACAGAGCAGTGCAGCCAAAGCCGATGATGTGTTTACATTCAGTGTGTGTAACGTACAGCTCACACACACAGAAACAGGTCCCTGTTGATGCGCCTGAGCATATTTCCCCACGCTCTCCCTCTCCGGTAATTTGTGCAGAGACAGTCTGGCTCTCTCTGTTTTTATTGCTTTAACTGGATAAGACTGGACTTCTCATTTAGACTGCAGCGTCTCCTGCAGCTTTATTTCTCCATGGGACGAGAGGGCTGGAGCTCCCGCAGACCTCCCTGTTGATGATCATGAATCACATTGTCTAAACCCTTCTAAGGAAGGCTAAGAGAAGAAATATGCCAAGAGCTTCTGAAATAGTTATGAATGTCGCGGCCTTAAACAACATTCACGTCTGTGACACAGTTGTGCTCTTCCATTATTGTCCTTGTGTTTGGACACAGCTGATGTTAACTCTCGAGGTCATGAGGATCACAGTGAAAATCTTCTTTTAGCTCAGGATGCTACAGAGGATCTCTGTGTTTTAATCTAAAGACCGTTGCAACTGCAAATCACCAAAAATCGTCATTACTGCATCAGACTATGAATTTAGAATCACATGAGTTTTATCTTTTAGTTGCTGCCATCAGAGTCTATTTAAATTGCAATGTAACACACAGTAGCATTCCGGTATCTGTCATCCATAAAGGAAACTTAATGATCAATAATGAATGAGTGCACAAATGAGATGATGCTAACTTACCGGCTCCTGTTTGTTAAGATAAATGTCAGGGCCTGCACTGGCATGCTTTCATATTTCTTGCTCCGCTGGTTTAAAGGGGAGGCTCTGCTCTTTATTTACCCGTTGCCATGGCGAATCATAGTATCAGAGCTCCATCTTTCTTTTTTCCATTCTCAAAACACACACTCAGTTCAGTGAACATACGCAGACTTTATCAAACTAATGGTGATCAGCTGTTCTGCGTTTCTCTGGGTTGTTCAGCTCAGAGTTCAGGTTTAGGTTGTATAAATCGACTCGCTGGGACAGGACCCAAACCTGCTCTTATACGATTTCTATGTCCTGATTAAAGATTGAAGATTATTCAGTACATGCAAGGCAGGGTGTGCACCAGAGAGCAATTTGCACTTCATCAAAGTCAGCAGACTTTCCGGGCAGAGTGCCATCACCATCAGTAATCACCTGCGTCTTGCTTTCCTCCCTAAACTGTTTCTGAATATTTCTGTCAGAATTATTGTGATTCGCTCTTCGTTCCTCTGCAGGCCATGCAGCATTGTGGTTTGCATCAGCATCGCCTGCTATCATCATCCCGCTGTGTTTTCATCTTGGCAGCCGTAGCCCACCCTGAACTGCAGCCACGTTTAGTCTGTGGATAAACTTCCTAAACGCTTCGTAATGTGGTGGTTCACAAATATTAGATCAGGCCTCTCACCAGCCGCAAATCCCCAGCCCCACACACACACACACACACACTTGGGTACACTTGCACAGTGTCCGGCAGGGACAGCCCTGCTGCAGTAATGTGAAGCGTCTTGCAGTGCATCAAAGCTGAAGGCTGTGCAGATGGCCCCAAATAATACATAATGCAAGGCCTGGTGGTGTAGTGTCTGTGTCAGGTGCTCCATTACTGTAATGTTGAGATCTGAGGTGTTCCTTGCAGCACCTCACTACTCAATTTTTTTTAGTCTAATGGGAGAGGTTTTGCCTTGATGTCAAGTGCGATTTCCGATCTCGTGCCTTTGCATTTCGCCCCATCATCTCTCAGATGGAGAGCAGCACAGATGGCTGTGCAGTTAGAGGACCGGAGGTTAGCGAGTCCAGGTCACCCCGCCTGAATGGTTAACATCAAAATGATATGCAGGTGTGTTAAGACAGAGAAAAGAGAAAGTTTGAAACCAATGCAGTGAAGCAATGAGAAAGTGTTTTATGTTAATACATGTGACATGATGTGATTTCCTAATTCTGAAAACCCTCTCCTGGAAATGTGCTGTGACTGAAAACACACACATATTATTACATTTGATGATGAGCAGGTGACAAACTGCATTTCCCTCAGGTTCTTCCTGAAGAAAGTTACATGTATAACATGGACGCCTATCTGCACAGATTATGTTGGTATGTACCAAGCAAGAGGAAAAAGTTTGATGGGAAAACTCAGAGCTGAACCTGCCCTGAGACATAGTGCCACAGTGTGGACCTGAACACTGAGCTGCTCTTTAAATACAGCAGGCAGGGGGGTGGAGTTGATGAGGGAATGTGATTCAGCTGTGCAGGTGAGCCACCAGGAAGCCACGCCCATTTCCAGACACAAAGAGCCAGGTAGAGAAGACAAACAAAAAACACAAGGCAGTGGAAAACAAAGGACAACACAAGGAATAAGAGGGAAGCCAGTGCTGCACCCTGACCAGAAGACCATCTGTGGTTTGATGTCCAGGTTTTAAGAGGTTGCAACACCTCATCAATTACCTTAACGATCACCTACGTAGCTACTGGAGGACCAGATGGATTTCTGTCTTCAGTTGTCTTTGAGACGACTTGACAAACTCAGCGAATAAAGTTTCAGTCTAAATGGGCTGTTTGATATTGTTCAGTTAAAGGGTTTGTCACTTTCTCTGTTGAGACTTAATAATTCTTAAATAATTCTACTAATGATTCTTGTTCTGAAAATACGGGTTGGCAAGGACATATCATTGTCCACCCTAATGCTCTATTGCATTACAATAGCAAATAAATGCTGAATTGAAGAAATAAGCCTTTCTTGCTCATATTCCCACCAGGTCGTCTTCCTTCCCACCTCCTGCGACAACCCCCCCTCCCCCATCAAACGGTTTGCTACTGGTGTTTGACTTAACACCAGTAGTGGTTAGAAGAGCAGTTCAGCGCTTACAAGAGTGGATTCCAGCAAAGGGTTTTTTTCTCACTCCAAGGGCTGTTGTCAATGTTTACCACATTTCAATGATTTATGGACACAGCAAGCCGTTTGAACCTGCGCAGCGTGGAGAAAGCCATTTTCTAATTTCACTTTGGTGGGAAATCTGCTTTTAAAAAAAGCAGAATCCTTTGCTTACCAGTCCATGAGCTCATAGCCCCTGCGTATCAGATACTGTAGGCATTAAGATCAGCAATTCAACCTGAGGGAGTCCACACAGAACCAAACCGCCTTTGAAGCACAGCTGAGTCATACCACCGTGAGAGTGTTACTTCCATTTGGAACACCACCTTCAGTTCTGTTTGAAGGACTTTCCAACTTCCTGAGGAAAATGTGAAGGTTGTATTCACCTCACCTAAAAACCTTTTTTGTGCTTTACCTTGTTCACATGTTGTAGAGTATCTTACGAAAACAGCCCTGAAGGATGATGAATCAGCCTCTTTTTGTCTCCACTTCCTTCCTACCTTTCAGTTAGACGTGACTGATAAAGACAGGATGGAGGCTGAGTCGAATAAGTGCCTCTTGAATGTTGTAAACACATCTCTCTGCAGTCTCTGATTAATTTTCTACACCCGGGGCAATCCACGCCTAAGGAGAAAACTGCAACCTTACTTGATGATTTGGACTTTAATTTTATCTATTAGACCTAATTGGAAGGTAATTTCCTGTGCTGCCACAGGACACTCATGAATGTGCACATTGCACACACTCACAACATCAGCGTCTAACCAGATGGTGGTGCATCTTGAAAACATGAAAGCGTCAGAGCCTGATGTCTCAAAGCCCTTCATGTGGGGGAAGGTTTGAGCACAGAGGGTTTAAAAGGTTGACTTGGCCATTTTAAAGCAACACGCTTCCCTTCTGCTTCTACCTTTAGCTTTGGCTTGATATTTAATGGCTAAAATATGAACAATGCACTACGGTTGACAGTTTAGCATTTTCAAAGCCTCAAATTCTTACATATTTTTATCTTTTTGTATTTTTACATTTCCTATCGTTTTCAAAACGTGTCAGTATCATCACATTACACTCACAATGTGACTTTTGCTTAATTTATGTGCAGGTAGCCAGCTACACGGCTTGGCTCGCATGTTCCCAGCTATCTGATGTGCTAGTTTGCATTTAGCCTGTCGTTCGCCTGAATCTCACTGCTGTCCTACCAATTCAAGGCACTCCAGTAAGCAAACGTGGGGTAGCCTTGCAAAAAAGTTGAACCCAGCTCTTCACATTGCACCGTAGAAAATAATTATTATAATTTTTCTTGTGAAGCATAAAAGAAGAATGACAAAACAACTTGAACCTTGAACCTTCACGGCACAGCACCACCTGGTCAGGCCCGTTTCAGCCTTTGGGTTTATGGGCACCTTCATAACCTTCATACCTTCTCCTGTTCTCCTTCAGACTCATGCCTACACAAATTGGACTTTTCAGATCATGTTTTCAGCTCACAATAGCTGCCACCAACACGAGCTAAAGTAGGCCAGCTACTCGTCACACTGTTCACCTGCAAGGACAACCTTCACTGCTCTTTGCTGTGTGAGTCAGGTTCAACAGTTTAAAAATTAACTTCAGAACAGATTTTTGGAAAGTTATGATGCTGTGGAGCTTTACTCTAACTTTTTACTCTTAAAATTCTTCTTAGCTCATGTTGCAGTCACCTTCATTTGAATCTCTTCTTCTCTTCTACCTTTTTTGTTTTTCTAATGTGAGACAGATGAATATTTTTATAGGCTGATTTGCCATAGAGCAAAGGAACCTCCTGATAATTTTTTTAATGGTAGCTCTATTAATATTAATGTGTGAAATAGGGAAGGGAAATTCGACGTGTCTTCGGATGGATCACATCATAGCCTGAGTTCATATTCTCAGTGGCCTGTTGTCAGGGCTTATACAGTAAATGAACTGATGTGGCAAATAGCTAACAGTAGTATGAATAATTAGCACAGCAGGCCCTGCAAAGCAAGGTAGCTCCTTACCTTTCCTCTCCCCACGTTTCCTTTCATGTTTCGAGCTGGCCTGAGGGTGTGAGCTGCACTTCTGAGAATCATTAGCTGCAGTCGGCTCCTTTGAGATGACTCGCTCCATGAGACGTTAGACGCCGAGCGACACTTTTTGTCACTTGAGCTGATGAGAGTTGTGGAGAGAATAGGTTGGAGGTTGGAAATGGAGGGGAGGGCGGTAATGACAGGAGCAGAGTGTAAGAAAAGAGAAAGTGGACAAGAAAGAAATGACTCAGGCAGGAAGGGCGGGTTGGAGTCTTTTGAGAGATCTATAAGGACTAATGGATAATGTCAGACGGTGCATCAGACCTTATAGAGATTGGATTTCTGCACCAGCGCTGGCTTCTGTAAGAAACCAATAGAACTAAATTGTTAATGGAGGATTCAGTGATATTTCACTGAGATCAGCATACATACGCAGTAAGGAGTCGTCTCTTTGTCTTCCTGCTTCCTGATGTCCCTAAAGCTTTTCTCTTTTTTTCCCCTCCACCTCCAACCTTTCTTTGATGCAGGAAATCTTTTAACCATACTTTTCGTCAACCGTCTCTCTCTTCTCTCTTCCCACCTATATTCTCATTTCTCTTCCTCCGATCTCTCTTTGATCCACATGCATTCTTCTTCTTCTTCTTCTTCTTCTTCTTCTTTTTTGCTGACCACTGCAGAAGCTTTTGTCTGTGATTCTCATCCCGAGCTTAGCGAGCGCTCACCATCCGAGGCCTGCATCTGATCTTTTCTAATTACCAAACGCCGTCTTCTGTGTTGTCACCGTAGTGGGGAGAAAGACTGGCAGGGAAAACAAAGAATGAAAAGGAAGTTCTCGGAGGCTGAAACAAAGGAGAGTTCTTGCAAAGTCTCTGCAGAAAGAGCGAGAGGGGGAGAAGGGAACGAATCTGGTGTTAGTGTTAAAGCTGCCAGGGAGTCTCACATCCTGACGACCGGCCTGCGATCGATTCCTTATGTACAGGTTGCTAAAGGAACGAGAGAAGTGAAAGATCGGCTCTTTTTTCGACTTGCGATTGTATTTCAGCCTCGAGTCGTGATTCATTGGTTCGTGTAGGCGGAGAAGCGACCGTACACGTCACCAGAATTTAATTTGGGCAAATTAGATCTGGAGCATTTCAGTAGGGGAAGGATGAGACACTGAGCACTGCTGTGGCTCCACTCTCTGATTTAGGCTGGTAATACATTTTTATTTGTCCATAAAAATCTTGGTTAGTGTCACTTTTATCCTTGGGGCAGCTTCGGCTCTTTGGGTTTTCAGGCAGCAGAGATTTCTTCCTGTCGCAAGGCGACCTCTGGCCAAACCAAACTTCTGATCAGTCGGTAGCTCTGGTAAACAGACACACTCATCTGAGCTACGCCTGCAGCCTGTACAGCCAACCACATGGAGGCAAAGTCTGCAGCAACACACGATAACACAGATTCCACGTGCATTTAACCAGCATGCACACACACACACACACACACAGAGAGAGAATTATTATCGCTGCTGCAGAGAGTTCGGTGATGACTTCTTCGCCTTCCTTTTTGTATTCATTTCATGCCAGGAGAAAAGCGGCAGGGAGGGAGGATAGAGCCCATAAAATGGCAGCCAGGAGAAGAATTTCATCTTGTTTACCAGGGGAAATATAGTTTTCTTTACTTTGTGTGTTTGTGTCATGTGTAGCACATGTTTCTTTATGACATTTTCCTTTTTGGCCCAACACAATATATGCATTATGGCTGACACCAGTGGTTCATTGTGCTGAGTTAGTGTTTCCCTGTCAATTCTAAAATGCTGTAACTGCAAAAAGCAGAACTTTCACAGATGAAAGTGAAAGTTTGCTGCATTATGTTATTCTCACAGGTTTGAGTCCTTGAGGAGGCAGAACAGGGAACTTTTTTTTTTTTTGTTCCTGCTCACCTGTTGCCCTTCAATTTAATCTGCAGGTGTTAATCATCAGTATTAATGTTTCAGCAGCAGTAGTTCTTCACATATTTGTTTTGAAGAGAATTAGTGAATTTGTTTTCCAGTTTGCTGCTATTCAGCACTAATGCATCCAGCAGTGTTTCTAAACCGTTACGCAACCACTTGTGTATTATTATGGCCAAGAGAGTGTTTCTTCATTATTAATCATAGGCACTTCAGATCTCCTGTACATTTTAACTTTGTTCCTCTCTTGTCAGTATATACACACAACCTTCAGTTTATAGAAAGAAACGGCCCAACACCGACTGTTTAGAAATGTATGGTGTGAATTATTAGACTGATATGGAACATTTCTCCAAGTTTCTGCTTTCCACTGAATTTCCTGTTGAGCATTTGAGCGCCCGCCTGATGAAAAACACTCACGGCTCGCCATGAAAGCGTAAAGATTTTTTATTTAGGACAATATATTGTTTGTCCTGACCTTCGGTTTAACACTGCTGACATTGTTATCGAGCCTGTCATCATGTGCCTCAAAGCCTCACGGGGGGGAAGGTCAGCAGCTGAAAGTCCCTTCAGCAATAAAAAAAAGAAAAAACAAAACAATAGGATGAAAACTGGAATAATTGATGTATAGATGTTGAATGAAGAGGCACTACAGGGACGAGTGCAGGCGACGCTGTGTTAGAAGATAAATGCCTTGCTGAACAGACACACATACAAACCACTGGCTTCCTCTGTGTGTTTTCTCATGCCAGGTGATACCTCCTTATTGATCAGCGTGTTGCTCAGAGATCTGAGGGGGCTGAGTCGACTGCTCGACATGAGAGATGCTTTCATTTTCTCCCGTCTGCGGGACGCCGCTGTTGCTAATGACCTGCAGGTGGAAGGAGGGTGGGGGACGACGAAACAAAAAGTGTTGTGAATTTCAGGTTGAAGCAGTAATTTAAACCTGAAAATAACAAGTCCTTACACGGTAACAAGCGCTGGGGGACTCGTGAAGTCCTGTTTGTCAGTGTGTGTGGACCGTTTTTCCAGAGAAGTTTGCTAATTATGGCAGACAAAACAATGAAAAGGAAACTGCCACAAGGCCTGCAGCGCACACACACACACACACACACACACACACTGTACTGCACATGGGTTGTAGAAAGAGGAGTGACAATTATCTCGTTGCTGCGAGACTCATCGGCGAGCTAAACGAGATGAGTTGTGACAGAACGAGGAGTAAAGAGGGGAAAAAAGAAACGGAAAAGGAGAGCATTCACACTCAGCTCTGACTTCACAGGCGACTATACATTCAGGCCATCTGCCACAAACACAAACAACTGAACCGCATTAATGAAAATGACACAGATGTGTCAGTGCGGAGTTGGACTCAATTTCAGAGAATTAAACCATTAGGAAAAAAGAAGGAGGAGGAGGAGGAGGAGGAAGTGTAATGAGGAGCCAAATCCTGAGGAGAGGAGAGCTGTTTTAAGTCTTCATAACGCTTTTTCAGACATTCATTAGTTTGTTTTCTGGTCGGTTTCTCTGTTTGAGTCCAGGCGAGTGGAGCAAAAGGCAGACGGATGGATGAAAAGTGAAACATCCAGATTGGTGACAGTGAAGGACACCAGACTGAAGATTTTATGAAGTGAAAACTTTGACTTTCTTCATCGCAGAGACACGTTCCTGTCCTGCCTCCAGGACTTCCTCAGTCCCTGACCAGCGTGTCCCAGGTCTGCCCCGGCTTCTCCTCCCAGTGTGTCCTGTCCGCATTTTTATGGCAGTCCAGAACAATTTGTGTATTCATTAATGTGCTTGTGTACGCACTTCCTGTTGACAGTTTGGTGACAAAACATCACAGTTCATGACTTTTCTTCTCCATACTGTTCATCACTGGCGAGAGATGCTCACTGAATCCCTTCAGTGATTGGCTGATTGCACAAACTCCGAGTTCGGTGACTTTTTACGAACTGTGAATCCTGAAATGAAGCATCCACATTCCAGCCTTCTACTCTGAAGAACGTGCAGACACTTCAGTCTAATGTTGTATCTAAATTAAACCCTACAATTACAATGATGCATAAACACGAGATCAACACGAGATTGACTCGTGGTAGTTTGAGGCCAGGGAAGAGTAATCAGATTGGCTGTAGATAACGTCATTAGGCTTTACACTGTAATTAATCATGTGTTAAAATTCCATTGCAAAGCCCCAACACGTGGGGTCGGAGTCGCACCTCACACAAGTTAGCAGCAGCAGACGTGCAGAGACGCGAGGTGGAGCAGGATGCCCTCGTTCGCCACAGCGTTGGGGATTTTAACGAGGTTTCAGAGTGTGTGGAGAACAAATGATGGATGACCCATCGGTTTAACAGGCAAAAGGATGCTGCCACAATGAAACTCACTTGGTTACCAGTTTGTATAAAGCACTCACATCAGTGAAACATTAATCATGAAGTAATTCTCTCAAGCAGGCGCACTCAAACTTTCACTGACTTTGACCTTCACAGTATATTATGGTTCGCCGCAGTGCGAATGATATTTTGTAAATTATATTTGTGAGGTCACACACTGATGTTGGACCAAAAGGCCTGGCTCACAATCTCCGGTCCAGTTCATCCCAAAGGTGTTGGATGGGGTTGAGGTCAGGGCTCTGTGTGGGCCAGTCAAGTTCTTCCACACCAAACTCATCCAACCATGTCTTTATGGAGCTTTGCTTTGTGCACTGGGGCACAGTCATGCTGGAATAGAAAAGGGCCTTCAACAAACTGTTGCCACAAAGTTGGAAGCATAGCATTGTCCAAAATGTCTTGGCATGCTGAAGCATTAAGATTTCCCTTCACTGGAAGTCAGGGGCCGAGCCCAAACCCTGAGGAACAGGCCCAGATCACACATCAAGCCAATAATAAAGAGTTGTTACATTTTGTTGTGATATATGTTTGTTTTTATTTCAGTAGGATTCTATGTGGATTAAATGGTATTGGCTACAGCTGATTTTTCATACAGAATAAAAAAACAATTTATCACTCATGTTTCCCAACATGCTCACTTTGCTAGCTGTGCAGGGATACGTAGCTACTAACAGAGAAGTGCTTTCATCAGTGACGCCTGCCTACAAGGATGCCAGTTTCATGTGCTACTCGTCAGCAGCAGCATACCAAAAGTCAAAGTGACATTTATGAACCGTAAACATGCATACAGTCATGTCTTCAACTCCAATAAAGACTCTGATTAGTGATACAGCAGCATGTTGTTGCCAAGATGCGATGACCTCCAGTTTGGCTGCAAGAGCATTTTGTGTCCTGAGGGCCCCAACATAAAGCCGAAACAGCCAGCGAAGCTTCCTCTTAACTGCTTGGATGCTGAGGGCTGAGATAGTCTTTGTGATTTATCAACCATATCTGTCACATATTTCAGTGCTATCTGTGTTGCTGCACTTTTCAGGAGCAATTCGTTGTCGCAGAGTGTGAACTCCCAGCGATAATGCCTCATTCACTCACTCTGATGGAGTAGTTGCTATATACAAACCCAGGCAGGTGAAGTTTGAGATTAAGATACATTTTATTGCTCTTGCAAAGAAATTTGTCTCGTAAAGCGAAGATGCACCACCAAGGATTTAAGAAAAAGTACAAGAAAAGAGCAGTGAGCAGCAGTGCAGGTTGTCTGGTCTGTGAGCAAAAGGGCAAGTAAAGCTTTTTGTGACATGATGGATGATTTTTATCAAGAATGCAATAACAGATGTGATGGACTCTGAGAGGAAGAGTATTTTTTTTCCTCTATGTCATCCTTTCATCAATCAAAAAAGAGCATAAAACAGGTTAAATGAAACAGAGCTTTAAACGTGAGAACACCTTCACTGAATGTACTTTTGGTGTTTTGAAAAAGATGTTACAAAGCAGCAAATGAAGATGAATTGTTCAATCCAGCCTCCTCCTGTTCTCACAGCACACATTAACAGGTGATTTAAGGAAGAAAATGGATGATTTACACTTTAAAGTCGTCTCCTCCTCGTGTATCAGCACTTCCCTACTCTCTCCTCGCCCTGCTCTCCTTCCTTAGCATTAAATGTGAACAAGATATAATTTCACTGCTGTGTTCGCTGTTTACAATGAGCACTGAGCTATAAGCAATAAAGCATAAAGCAGTCGGGGAGTTTGGCTCTGGAAAAAAGGCTGTATGCAGTGGGCTCATAAATATCCTCCGAGGCTGGCAGAGAACACGCAGTAAAACATTTCTGTTTATCCCAGTGTTGTACACTTAACAGGCCACGCCCACGTCAGTTTCCAGCCGTGTGCGATGTGTGTATCAGTGTTAGGAAAGCAAGTCGCTGTCTGATGTCGTGGCTGCAAATGCATTTCCTATTGAGGCCAGAAGAATGGCCTTGAAAGCATATGGATGGTTTCTACTGAGACAAGCTAATGAACTGACAGCACTGTGCTCTTTCTCTCTCTCTCTCTCTGTCTGTCTCTCTGTCTCTCTCTCTGTCTCTCTCTCTCTCTCTCTCTCTCCATCTCTCTCTCTCTCTCTGTCTCTCTCTCTCTCTCTCTCTCTCTCTCTCTGTCTCTGCCTCTCCATCTCTCTCTCTCTCTGTCTCTCTCTCTCTCTCTCTCTGTCTCTGCCTCTCCATCTCTCTCTCTCTCTCCGTCTCTCTCTCTCTCTCTCTCTCTCTCTCTCTCCGTCTCTCTCTGTCTCTCTCTCTCTCTCTCTCTCTCTCTCCGTCTCTCTCTCTCTCTCTCTCTCTCTCTGTCTCTCTCTGTCTCTCTCTCTCTCTGTCTCTCTCTCTGTCTCTGCCTCTCCATCTCTCTCTCTCTCTCTGTCTCTCTCTCTCTCTCTCTCTCTCTCTCTGTCTCTGCCTCTCCATCTCTCTCTCTCTCTCCGTCTCTCTCTCTCTCTCTCTCTCTCTCTCTCTCTCTCTCTGTCTCTCTCTGTCTCTGCCTCTCCGTCTCTCTCTCTCTCTCTCTCTCTCTCTCTGTCTCTCTCTCTCTCTCTCTGTCTCTCTCTCTCTCTCTCCGTCTCTCTCTCTCTCTCGATGAAAGCCGATCGAGCTCGCTCAGCAGTCGATCTCTCTGTCCCTGCAATCAACTTAAACAAACAGTCGTCCTGCCGGATCAAATCGATTAAAGAAAATCAAATGAGATTGTGCTAAGTGAATGGATGTAGTTGGTCTACAAAAGCCACAGCAAAATAATAAATATAGTAATATACCTGCCAGGAAATGAAGTAGTAAGTGTTAAGATATTTCAGAAAATATTTTATTCTAAGTAGCTGCCCTCCACAGAATGATATCAGTTATTCTGCCATCAATCAGTCAGTCATTTCTGTTGCAGTGAGACCAGCAAGAAACCAACGAGGGCAAACACGTTTAACTCCTGTAATTAAAAGGCCAAAACGACTTTGTTCCATCCAAAGCTGGAGTCCTGGCAATGCGAGACAGGTCGTGCAGCGGTGTAGTGCTTGTGTATGCTTAATGAGAAGCAGCTGTGGACAGGTGAGGTACATATCAGAGAGGTTTGTCGCTTTGCCACTCGACTCCCACACAGATGACTTGAAGAGATGGGAGCTCCTGTGTTCCTGCGACTCTCTGCTTCTGTCAGAGTGACTGATAGCTGGCGATTCGGTCGTGCGATCTTCCTCTTGCTGCTTTCTCCTCGGCTCTGGTCCTCATTGGACCGTTGCAGTACTTACACTTCGTCTGCGATTATCTCACATCAGTTGTACGTTTGTTCCCAGCCTTCACAGCTTCGGTGTGGGGTGCAGTGACCTTTACGCACGACGCAGTGGCTGGCCATAATTTCATATTGCATTGATCATATACCAAGAAAACCAATTGATGCTGATAGTTTGTGGTTAAAACAAAGAACAAAAAAATGAAGGAGAGAAATAAAACTTTTCTGATTTCCCCTTCATATTCACACGCTCCTTCTCACACTTCCTCTCGGGGGAAGTGCTGTACATTTAAACTTTATTGAACTGATGATCTGCCTAAAAAAATCCAACTTTTAGAACAAGTTCTGGCTGCCAGGTCTTTTTAACAATCCAGGGGCTGCACCAAGCTGCAATTTCCCCTTTAAGAAAAGTCCTCAGTGATGTCCTTGTGTATCAGTCTAACTTCAGTTCACACAGTCATTGCTAAGTGCGTGCACACACAATTGCAGCTATTCAGATAACTCGTGTATCAAGAAGCCTGGGCACTCGTATAATTACATGCGTGCAAAATTCTTTTCCACCTCATTTTGCAGGCGGGGACACGTGGGATTTGAGTAAAGCACTTTCACACAATCATTAAACAGCTTGACCTAAATTAATGAGGACAACTGGCTAATACGTGGATAGTCATTTTAAAGCTCCTTTTCTGCTGCCTTCCGCTTTTTTCTCACACTTCACTTCCACTGCACAAACACATCCCTCCATCTCTCACCCCCATCGTTCTTTCAACTTTCTCTCTCTCTCTCTCACTCTCTCTCTCTCTCTCCCTCCCTCACCCCCTCTGAGCCTTCTGTGGCTCACTGTGGCTTCAAGCAAAATAATCAGTATTACCAGTATGAGTGAGAAATCCTAATGATTTCTGCCCTCAGCCCCCAATCCAACCGTTGCCTGTTTATAGTCATTGTGTGGCTGCACTTCACCCTCAGTATGCATTCATAATTGATGGATTTTCTAATGCAGGGCACTCAGAAAGCTGCTCTGTATATTGTTTTGGACAAGCAACACACGCTTTTCATCCTTCCATCCTTGCTTTTGTCTTTGCACCTCTCACTTTTTTTTCCAAAAGGTGACTGGCTTTTGCCCAAACTAAATTTAAACTTATTTCTGAGTAAACTGTGGAGAGAAAAAAAAATACTGCAGGGATTCCAACCCAGGAGATTTCATTATAGGATCCAAGCTGGAGTCTGAGGGTTCAGCCATTCATCCATGTGCTTTATTCAAGCAGGATAATGCTCTTTGTGGAAGCTTTGAAACCTCTGCAGTGACAACTGAATTTAATGAGCATCTACAGGGGAGCTGCTGTATGCGTGTGACTGAGAGTTTAGGGTAGAGAGACCTTAACTAATGTCTTGTAATGAATCGGTTTCTGTGAAGCAGCCTTTTAATGTGTGTGAATGCCGATTTTCCAGGACAAGAAGCAGATCATGCACCCAGGATAAACAGCAGTTGATGTCCACCCATAGTGTGGCAGTATCCATAAATATTGTGCGATCAATAGTTAAACCAGTAACAGACTGATGAGCTCTACGAGCCTAAGCATTTGTGTGACATGTACTGCATAATCCACGTCTCAAAGATGTGTCCACAGTCCTGTTGACTGTGTGGAGTCCACAACAGCAGAACCGCACTGACAAATATGATGATGTCACCAGTGGAAAAGTGAGCGTTCATCTTGAGTAAAGTTAGTTACTTGGACTCAGAGTTTGCCAAGTTTAAGTTTTACCTGCAGTGATTTTTCAGGAAGTGCTGCCTGGAATGAGGGCTGAGACAGACCTCTTTATGAGACTGTTTGAATTGAACCAGTGCAAACTGGGAGGTCAAAAATTCTGCGGCAGTTCATGTGCTATTAGGCAACCAGCTTGATCAGGTCCACCGTGTTGTGATGATCATGTCTCTCTGTAACAGAATATTCTTATATCTCCTGACTAATCTTCACAACAACCAATATAATACTCAATTAGGAATCAACAGAAGCTCTCTTGATGAAATTAGCTGGTCGTGTTTCTTAGCTTCCCAGATTTCTCTGTGACACAAAGCAGAGCTTGTCAACATCGAGTGTAATTCTGCCTGCAGATGGTTGTCGTAATGTCACTAAATCCTGTGATAATCAGCTTCTCCACGCCAATCTCTGCTTGTGTTTCTCTTCGTCGTCCTTTTGATTGGATTTCTATTATTCCTTCTCCACGCTTTTTTCCGACAACGTGTGTGTGTGTGTGTGTGTGTGTGTGTGTGACATCAAGGCAGAGTGTGTTTCAGCACTGCGTGGAGCCCAGCGCGGCAGGCAGGCTGACTGACAGGCTCTCTGCTCGTCTCTCAAAGGGGCAGTGAGAATTGAGTAGCAGTAATCCACCACACACTACTTGGATTTCACACTGCGATTCCCTGCCCTCACTGAATTATTTTCTGCCAGGGGAATTTCACACTAACACACACCGGGCGTCCCTCTGCGCTTACCACGTGTGTGTGTGCGTGTCTGCACGAGAGAGCAATTAGATGATTGATGGTGATTGATGGAGCTGCTTGTGGATGAAAGAGAACACACACACACACACACACACACACACCCCTCCCTGTTCTCTGCACCTCCCAGACCGGTCAGCATCAATCGGCTAATTGCTTTACACTTCAGCTCGCTGATTTTGAGGACTGAATCGCTATTCAATTAGAAAATAGAGCTGTTCTCCCTCGTCCCCCGAGTCTGAAGCCTCAGACACACACAGAGACGCAAATGCACACACTTCCCTCCAGTGTGTCTCCCGCCACCCTCGGTAGCCATGGTGATGTTGAAATGAATGGGTACATGATGAGGTGTGTGATCAGTGAGCCTCACCCACCCACCCTCTCTGAGCGGAGGAGGCGCAGCAGGAAAGCTTTTCACTCATCACGTCTTCATCTCATGGGGCGGAGGAGTGTTGTTGGAAATCGGGTTTACATGTTGAAAACGTGCTCACGTTTGACCTGCCGTCAACAAATTTAAAGTGCAGCACATTCTGAACGTTTTCAGAGCTTTGACAGCGTTTTCAGGTGTTGAGTGGTAAGTTCATCAATCAGTTTGTTGAATTTGAGACTGTGAGGTCAATTGTCAATCAATCATTTATGGTCTTTTTTTCATGCCGAATGTTTGATGCTTTTTCATTATTGTGATAGATGGAATGTTTTATTAACATTTTTGACTCAGAGACATTTTTTGAAATGGTCTTTACAGTTTATATGTCCCAGTTAGTGTGCCGTTTAAACACAATGCCACTTTGGTTAAGTTTAGGAGAAGATTGTGATGTCTAAAACTCCAGTGACTGGCATGTTTAAAACTCCATCACTCACCCCCGGCCTCCATCATTTTGGGGCTGTACACTTTCTCCAGTTATCTCATATGCTACTATTTAACAGGTAAATAGTTGTGAGTGAATTATGAGTTTGTGATCATTACAAAACATGATGTGATTCTGCAAAAACCCAAAAGGGTTGCATACGTTATGTCATTATTGCACATTAAAAATTCTATCACAAGCTGATCTTTTCTCATGATGTGTTGCTGAAGTGCATTTTGAAATGTTACTTAAAGGTCCTTTTCATTTTTCTTGCTTCAAACGGTTTTATTTCCCCTCATTCTGAGTCACAAACAGAAACACAGACACAACAAATGGCATCGCTTGAGAGTCAGCGCAGCACAAAGCACGTCCAGACAGTCATGGTGATTGGCAGGTGTACGTCTCCGCGTCCTTTTTGATAAGATCTTCAGTGTAGAGCCAATTTTTCTGGAGACCAAAAAAGAGTAAATCATCTCAAAAGTCCAGGCCTCAGCATGAATGTCAATAGAACTTGCTTCATTCTTCCCTCGTTTGGGATTCGGTCAAATATGAGAGACCAGGCACCCAAATGTTTGGGAGGAAGGGAACTTTCCCTCTGCAAGAGCCTGGCTGATGGCTGAGAGGTCACCTTCAGTCCATGTGCTCAGTACAACACACGTGGCAGGAGATATCGAGCATGTGAGGGTGGACTGCACTGCACTGCATGTGTTGTAGCTCGTTCTTCTTGTTATGGTCTTAACGTTTCACTTCACATCAATTTTGCATCATGACCGTAAGATTTTATTTTTGTCTTTAAACGAGAGATTATTCAGGCCAACAACACAGAACTGCTCAGCGTTTCAATATGACATGAAAACTTTCCTATTTTTAACAGTAACATTTCCTTATTATAATTTTTAGACCACAAAGCAATAGCAGCAGATGCGTTGTTGAATCAAGTAATGTCATGTAAAATTTGTATCATTTGTACGTTGTAATTAAAATAAAATGTAGTGCAAGAAGATCCAAATATCTTGTAAGACAGTACCCACAGTATCCATACATCTGTAAACGTCTGTGTTTACTCAAGCACAAATAATCAGAAACACAAACAGCAGTTGGGATTATTTAAATCTCTCACTGCACAGTCTGGGTTATTAATTATCTTAATCAACAATGTGACAAACCAATATGTATGACATAAACAAAATTAAATAAGTATGGCAGAGGGGAGATTAACTGTTTAGTTCTCATTTTTGACATGTTTTCCTCCTTTTCATTTTTTATAGAAACAATCATGAATGAAATTTCTGGATTAGAACCATGATGCATGAAAAAGCTTCTTATTTTAAGTGTGGAGGGACACACACACACACACACACTCCTCTCCCATCCCTGGAAGCTGTGGTGTGTGTTACAGTAGTCACAGATAATCCTTTTAGGAGCACACGGAGGCTCATATGGTGTAATAATTCCCGTGGCACAGTGTCACTCCCTTCTAAAATTGAGATGCATTCCTCACACTTCACTTTCAGTTCAGGAAACTGGAAGCTACTTTGTAAAAGAAATATTTGAAACGCAACCCTGGCACATATGCTTTGCCAACTGGGTGACTTTCTTTCTGGATTTAGCAACTTTTCAGACCCTCTCAGTGACTTTATTTTATCTAAAAGCGACTAGGAACAAATTTAGGGACTTATCCTGACCAGCAGGGAAAAAATGAAAACAAATAAACAACAAGGTACTAAAATATAACTTTGATATAAAATCGACTTTTGTGGAGAAAATATTTTCTGGCACAACTCTTGGCGATAGCCTTACTTGTTGCTAAAGTAAAGTAAGCTGCTGTTAGCTTGTTAGCTTTAGCCGTGCAGCTAACAATAAAAACACAGCAGGTTCGGGAGAGGAGCAAGAGGAGGCTTTTCGTGGCAGGATTTTTTAACATTTAATCAGTAGCAGTGATTTAGTCTTCACTAATGGGATTGACGTTTCACATGAGAGAAAATTAGGTGTGAAAAATTTGTTTGTTCCTATGCTAAGTCAATTCAAACGGAAAAGGAAAGGATGGAAAGACATTTAGTTTCTGGCGAATACTGAGAACTTTTCAAAAAATCTTTTTTTCCATTGTTGGCTTAAGAATTTTTTTTTATTTTGTATTTTATTTTATTTGTTCACTTTACAGAGACAGTGCGCAGCTGTACCAGAGTTAGCTGTAAGCTAACTTGCATCAGTCCTCCCTTGGCAGGAGACGTAACATCTGGCAGTGCAGCATAAAAATTCAGTTTATTCATAAAGCACCAAATCACAATAAAAGTTTATCTCACGACACTTTCCAAATAGAGCAGGTCTAGATAACAATTGTCTTAAAACAGTCATTAAACAAGATATCCAGAATTCAAGAGCAGCAAAACTCCACAAAATCATAACACATCAAGTATTAGCATTCATGTGTGATGGCTTTGACTCGGATGGTTTTATTGGGATTTTAATTGTGAATTTAAAATAAAGGAAGGTGTGGTTCATTCTAATTTGGATTCAGAAGATCTCGGTCGTATTGCACAGTCACCTCTGTTGGTCGTCTTAGCTGCCCTCCCCTTTCCTGAGCACAGACCACAGCTTTTTACGAGCTGAAAACCACCTGGTTTTGCAAAGACAACAATGACTATTAAGTCTTCGTTGTATCAGTCACATGACAGATGGATGTGTTGTATATAAGGATGCTGGACGCAGCCTGAGGCACAACCCTGACGATGATGAGGTAGCTGGTAAGTGACAAAGTGGACCTGCTGGTGGCACTCAGGACATGAGCAGAGTCATTTGTTTTTATTGTCTCGGGACTAAATGTCTGCACCAAATTTCATCATATTTCAGTCTGGAGCAAAGCGTTGGGCTGACTGGAGCCGTTGCCTACAGCCACTCCGCCGGCGTGGCTGAAAAAGAGCAGTAAATTGTTGTCAGCTCTGAATGACTCCAGCTCGCTTTCACCCTTGAGCACAAGCTTCTGTGTTCCTAACTTCCATCAGTGCAGCATTCAAGCTGGTGTTACAGTCAGGATCAGAGCTGAGCAGGCTGTATAGCGAGATGGGTAGTATTGCTCAGCATTTACAGTAAGAAAGTGGGTCTCATAAACAAGTGTTTGCATGCTGCGGTCAGCGTTTCCAATCCAAATCCCACCACTAATTAGCTTAGAGATGTTGCAGAGTTGCACATTATTTTGTCAAATTCTCTAAATGCGCTCACACTCACACACACACACACACATCAGTTGAGTGTAGCTCCATGTTTGAGGTAATTAATCAGCGATGTGGGATGCGTTCCAGAAGCAGAATGTAAAACAGTGAATTTAAATGGGGGAGAGCACAATTGAGACAGCAGTGGACCTGCATGCACAACGAGCTCCCCTCGGCCGTCTCTCCCACCTCCATTAATAAGCTGTATTTTCTACCAATTAACTTTTTTTTCCACTGTGGGGTAATCAGCTTGTTTGAATCATCAATGATAAATAAAAAAGTCTGACTGTTGTTGATTGTTGTTGACCGTGTAAAAGGTCAACACGGGCGCGTTGAACTGAGGGATTTACTGAAACTCTACTTTTTTAATTAACGCTGGATGTCAGCAGGCTGCCTTCAGTGCACTTGGCTGTGATGGATGTGATATTATTTGATGGTTATTGATCACTGCCTAATTGGCACCGTAGTGTTGAGTGTTTAGGCTGAGGCGTGGCGTTCGTGTGTGTCTGTGAACAGATGCTGTTTTTGCCAATACTCTTTATCCTTTTTCCATCCATATGTTAATATTACATGAGAGCTGATGAATAAAAAAAAGAAACCCTTCTAAATCACCTTATACAATATAGATTCTCACTATAAATTTGTAATTTGTTGGATTTGATTTTAATAATTTGTCATTAATAAAACATAAGGTGGATCATGCTGTCACAGACTCACACATCCTGTCCTCTCTCCAGCACATCAAATGCAGCAGCCAGTGGTCAGTGGGTCTTCGGAGTGTGTGCTGTAGTGTAACGCACCCCCCCCCCCCCCCCCCCCCCACACGCGGACCTACGGCTCCCCCTCCTCCCCCTTCAGGTCGCGGCCTCTACAAGGAGGAAGCTGCTGCCTGCGGATCTCACCGGGAAAACTGCTCTGACCGCCACAGCGGCGAGGTCAGTCCCACATGTTCTCAGTTAGACAGGAAGAGGAAGAGGACACAGCATGAGCCAGAAACCTTTTGTATTTAAACGATGTGTTCATACAGCAGGTTAGTTTATAGGTTGGTTGGTTTCTAACTCATAGTTTCAACACGTCTTACATTTGAGACTGAGAAGAAGTCGTCATCAGTGGCGAGTTTTGTATTTAATTTGCTGTTCGTTTTCTCACGCTCTGTGAACAGTCCGGCAATCACCTTTCCTGTCAGTGTGAGCTGTAATCATTACTGGATGATATTTTCCAAAAGTAATGACCAAAGCTAATATAAATAAACACTGAGCAGACTGTGTTAATATTCTGCTTGTTTTTGAGGTTGCGGTTGCTTATTTGTCTCGCGAGACAGAGAGGCCACGCCGCTATGAGCCACTGAAGAGTGACTGTTGCTTTTTGTTTTTCTTGCCATCTCTAAAGGACCGCTCTTTTTGAAGTAAACCCGGGAGATTTTCTTCGATCACAATGGGACTGGCTCTCCCTCCCTGTGGTTAAAACTGTTACAAAGACAACGTTTTACTTTCACAGGTGGTGGGAATATTTTAATCTGCACACACGTCATCCTTTTGCACCACTTTATTACTGACACACCCTGTCTCTTATGGACTTCCTTGGAAGTTGCATTGTTTGTGTTTCTAATCACTGAACCAATAAAAACGCGGTTTATCGGTGTGTACAAACCAAGGACAATGCACTGGCAGTGTATGGCAGTAAGAAAAGCCTTGATAGGCTATGAAATGACATATCACACAATAAAACCCGGGCAGGGAGAGAACGAGAGCAATAATACTTTATCTCTCCACACTCTCTCTCTCTCTCCTATTGGGAGATCTATCCCAACAGGAAGTAAAAAGATGTGTGAAGTGAAAACAAGCGGTCCCCTCCCTGAGTTCCTTACATGCTGTGAGCTCAATGGTAGATAATCATTTCTATGACTCAGCCTTTTACTACCACTGACACCCATCGGTGGACGGATATACTGAAGCAGAGGGCTGGAAGTGCTGGCACAGGGGCCCTCAGTGTGTTATTTATTTATTTCCTCCTCAGCACACGGTGAGTTTATTTGTGTCTGTGTGTGTTTTTATCTCTGCGGTGGGTGCACCTCGCTTTCTAAAGCCCACCGCAGAAGTAAATCAACAGTCCCCGCAGCCCTCAGGTCCCATAACGCTCCCCCCTGTGTGCAGTTCACATGCTGGCCCAGCTCTCCTCTCTCACCTCATCTTTAAGTGCGCATTTGTTCCCTCCACCTCTGAATGAATAAAAATCACCCTGAACGAAGAGCACTTACACAGGAAGCTTTTCCTCGATGCAGCGATCCTGATCACTGCATACAAACATCGTCAGTTGTTGTGTTGTACCTACGTTCTGCAGTGTGTGCACGACTGCAGACACTTTGTTTTGGCAGTAACTGGCCCATAGCTGTGGGATGCTGTGACTGTGAATTAGCATCAGGCTCGACACTCTGATGGAAACATGTCAGAGTTTCATCTTGGCGAGATCTACGACGTGCCGCAGTAGACTTTGGATGCCAGGGTTGTCGATTCCTCTGATGCCTCCTGCCCAATAAAGTTGTGACAGATGACACACTGTGCAGTTACTCAATCCAAACTAAATATCAACACCTCTAATTACTATTTTCATAACAGACTAATCGTTCAGTTATTCACTGGATTAAAGTCTAATCATCGTGTGGTTGCAACTTCTTCAGTGTGAGGATTTGCTGCTTTTCTCTGTTTGACATCAGAGTGAACTTCCTGCTGTCCTGTAGGTTTATTAAGTGTTCAGGGCGTTAATGAGTGTGTTGACTGCACTCCCTTCCTTCCCTCACTGAAACAAGTGCAAAGCTGATTTTAACCAGCATTTTTTTTTTTTTTCACACATTAACTAGCAAGTCGTCCTCTTCTTCGTCTTTCCTGCCTTTAGTGACAAATTGCAGCGTCTTGCAGAGTGAAACCCTGGCAGGAATGTGTCACAAGCGAGAGCTTTGATATCTCCGGGTTTTTCTCAACAGAGATCTCAACAGAACATCATCTCAGGCTCTGAGAGCCTGTGAAAGACATTTTTCGTTATTTTCTGACATTTCAAAGACCAAACAGTTGGTCACTTAATCAAGAAACTAACAGGCAGATTAGTGAATGAAGAAAATATTTGTCATCTTGGTTCAGTGTGTGTTCTGAGATGCCACAGACAGGAAGTAGACAGGAATTCAAGGGACAACAATTACGGACAAAATGATGATACTGAAAGACATAAATGTGGTGTAAACTGATCCAATAATCAATTAGCTCCTCTGGGTTTCACTGTTTGTTGCAGGAAAATCTAATCTCTGACGGAGTCATCAAGTATGACTGCAGAGTGAAAGAATTTCTCTGAAGATTGAAGACTGCAAGGGAAAGTGAAACGTTTGGGTCTGTTTTGGACTCTTTGTTAAGATGTATTCAGTCTTCTGATCATCTGTAATAATATATCAGCTCAAGTCAGACTTACTAGATGTGGTTTAGTGCTGCAAATCACAAGTTCTGCACTAACATTCAAACAGCAGCAGTTCACAGCACTTCCTGTCAGTTCTGTTTGAATGGTGGAGCCTGAATTCATTTTGCTGTGCTTTAAAGACACCCACAGTCCTTTTATGTCACTTGTCGCTGCAAACGTGCCGAGTTATGGAATATTTTGTGCAGACGACTCGCAGATTCTCGCTGCATCATGCTGCACGTCTGCCACCGTTGCAGCACCCTGTGCTTTGTTATCCCGGCGCTGAAAGTTTACCCTGTTATTTCCACTCCTCCAGCGTCGCACCTGATGTGACTTTTCCTCCCTGGTGGTTAATGGAGCACACCTAATACGACACCAGGTGTTGTTCATCATCCATCAGGGAGGAACAAAAACGTGCAGGACACCAACAGCAGTGAGCTGAGATGGAAACAAAGGCAACGACCCGTGAACGGAGGAGATTTCCCACACTTAGATAAAGCAAAGTGGCATTTAAGAGCAGTTGGCTGAGACGCTGAGCCCGAGCAGAGTGTGGCTTTAAAAAGTCTGTGTGGCATCGCCTTATTTCAGGACATGATTAAAGGGAAAACATCTATAGTTTTATCCAACTCTGATTTTTAACTTCATCATTTTGTGAAAATGTGGTGCACATATGTTTTTTATTCCTTTTTGGTCTGAACAACACAGCGATATGTTCTCATACATAAAATGATCAGTTGGAAGATAAAGTCTGTACGAGTAATTAATGACTTTTCTCAAAGATGTTTTGGTATTATGAGCAAAATTATGATACGAGGCAGTTTATAAACGACTTTGTTGTGTATTTTGTCGTGTTACATCATCACAGTTGTTTCCAATAATAATCCAGAGATCCGTAATTTTATTCGAGAAACTGTGCGATGCATTCGGTCGCTTGGAAAGAAGTTGGTGAACGCGATTAAACATAACATGAATAAAACTCTCACAGCTTTTCCCTGTCAGTTTCTGCTTGTCAGACTTTCATCTGCACTTGTGGTTGTTTACCAGCGAAGACAACGAGTCACTTGTTCAGTAAGTCTATCATCAAACTAAGTCTTTTGTGGCTCAAAGTGCCAACACTGTGCATTTACAGCACACAGGAACATCGTGAGTTCGGGTTAGGAGCTCCTCAAAGACTCTCAGCTGACACTGATCACTCATACGACACAGAAGGTATCGATGTCCACGTCAGGGGTGGACCACAGCGACTGGACGACATCTGATCACATCTCCAGTGGAAACACACACTTTCTGCCTCAATGCCAGACACACACACACACACGGTTCCTCTTTCTCTCTCATCTGTTCGCTGACACCTCTTCATCTTCTTCATCTTCTTCCTCTTCCTCTCATCTCTGCGTCCTTCTCTTTCTTCCTTCCCCTCACAGCCTCCCCTCTCGCTCTCTCTCACATTGATTAATTCCACAGGGCTGCCGTCTGATACTTTCCAAGCCCCGTCCTCCTACCATCGCCCGGGGCTAAGCAGACGACCGGAGGGATACTGACTCAATAGATTGACGCTCGGAGAGAAGACAGAACTTTCTTCTCCGGAGATCAAGACACTTCTTCCTCCTCGAGTTGTTGATAGAGGGTGTCGAAAAGCCGCCGCGAGCCCTTTGGTCTTCTGTGGAGCAGAAATTATTTTAGTTGCTCGCAGAGACGAGGCAGCATTTACAAAACATGGCCAAGCTGGTGGAGGAAACAGGGCGGGGTGGGTGGAGGGTGAATGCTGCTGAGCTGCTTATTGGTTCAGAATAAACTAGAGGAAGTGGAGACGGATGCTCATGTCACGTCAGAGTTACCAGCTTTGAACCTGAATTCACGAGCTCACGTGACTCGATTCTTTGTTTGTGCTTGTTTGAGAATCATTACTTCTTGTCTGCAAACTCAGACACATCTGACTGGAGGCACATGAAGAAGTAAATGTGTGTGCCTTAAGATAATTAAACTCTGATTTATGGGCTATGGTGAATTTTTTAATGTTGACACAAACATTTTTTGTGCTCTCTTGTCCTAAACATGAACATCTGCACCAGAATCTGCACCAAAGAAAACATTTCAGTAAATCTCAAATCCTCCTCTTTGCATCCCTTGTGTTTCAGCAGGCCTGACTGCTGACCATCTTTAGGCTCAACTGTAGACATTTTTTCTTGTCGTTGTTGAGCCATTCATTACCTGTCCACCAGGTGATCTCAGTGGCTTGTTCCCTCGTTAGCACCCGCCTCAGCAGCTGCAACACATCTGAGATTAGGCTCACTATGTGTGTGTGTGTGTGTGTGTGTGTGTGTGGTTTGCCAAATCTATTCATGAAAAGTTTATGTACAAGATTCAGCTTGTGTTGATGCAGAATGACGTTAGACAGGACAGGAGGTTACTGATGCCGAAGCTGATTGTCGCTGAGCTGCTAAATGTGCTCTTTGATTGGCTGCGGTGACAGTGACATCACTTCTCATCAGCTTCATGTTTTGCTCACGTGTTGTTGCTCAGGGCTTGTTCTTACAAACATTACAGACAAACAGACACCCAGACGAAGGCGGATTTTGGCTCTCACAGCAGCTCTGGTCTGAATTATCCAGTGAACTCATTCTGCTATGTGAGCACGTCTTCCTGTCAGTGATCGAGCCAGACCAAACTTTTTCGTCTGTGTCCTCTTTGTGGCCACCTGTCAGCCTGAGTCCAGTCTTCACTGCTGTCTGGACGGGAGATAACTGGGTCTCAGTTGTCTTACCGTCTTTATTTCCAGCCATCAGACATTTTAATACTTTAGTTAGTTTCTTTTGTGGTAGTAAACAGAAACTCTTTTGAGTTTATCATGAAATGAGCATTTCTCAGACGTCACGGGGACTTATTGATAATTTGACATTTTATTGACTGTATCAATTCCCTAAATCAAAAGCAACTGGCAGATTGATTATTTGGTCACATCTAAACTGCTATGTGCACTTTGCTTTTGAGGGCTCGATGCTGTTTTGTTTTTGTTGATCAGGGAAACCAAAAGGAAAAATCCAAAGCTGCACGTTTGATCTCAGTGGGATTGTCTGCGTTCACACATGACACTTAATGCAGCTTTAAGACGCGCCATACACAGACGCTCATGCTGTCCTTTTGTAGCTCGCTCACTTCCTCTTCCAGCCAGTTTTGCTGTGAGAGTTTTCGGCGTGCAGGAGGCCACGGCTCTGATCAAACATGAAGTGTGTGAGTGGGTGGAAGCACGAGAGTGTGGATGAACAGTGTGACAGACTGCAGCAGATCAGCGGGGTCCTCAATGAGACATGAGGGGAAATCTATTGGAAACTACAATCAGTGCAAATTTTCCATTTCAATAAAGTGCTCATCAGGAGCCTTTTTTTCCTGCAGGCTTTGATGACGTGGAGCCGGTGACAAACGCTTCATAATCACACCCACCCATGGAAAATATGGATGAACTTGTTGCTCCTAGCAACGGCTCAAAATGACAAGTGGTGAGGATGTGTGACAGGGGTATGCCTTCTGCATGCAAATGCGAAACCATACCTGTCAGCTCACCTGCCGGCAGGAGAATCAGTATTCATACGGCTTGGCCCTTCGCGGATTCATATTTCATTTTATGAGATAAGGACAGTGAGGGGAAGGGACAGAGTAAGAAATGGCACAGGTTAGGCCATTATAAACCCCATGAGAAAGGCTTTCAGAGGGAAGGGTGTTGTAATGCACCTGCTCAGACAGGATGTCAGCCTTCACTGATCAGGGATCAGCTCTTCATGCTCCTCACGATGTCTGTCATTTCTGCACAGATCAGATTTGAAGCCAGCGAGGATGGATGATGTGCAGCTGCAGAAGAGGAATGAAAGTCGCAGTGCAGAGACCGTTGTTAGAAGTCACGAGTCCCATCCACAGGTAGACGTACAGGTGTGCTGTCAGGAACATCTGCCACCTGTGCCCCAACAGAATCCGTGTCATTCGACGCAATCTTTCATCCCCATTTTGTTCTTTTGATCAAAGAACATAAAGGCCAGAAGAGGAAGAGAAGAAAAATATTTCTGTTACACAAGCTTTAGCTTACTACTAGTTTTGTTTTGTTTGTTTGTTTTTTCTTGCAAAATACTGGCCACATTTACTGTACGCCGACGGTACACCGCGTTCCAAATTATTATGCAAATGATATTTTTCTATGATTCTTCTAAATTGTCGATGCAAATGACAGTCAGCCTGATTTTGAAGTCATTAACTGTTAGAGTATAAATTGAATGTTATTGAACAAACCTCCCAATGATAACAGTATTTTTTTCAAAAATAACAAACTTAAAATGCACTGTTCCAAATTATTACGCACAACAGAGTTTCAAAACATTTTATAGATTGTAAAGAACTGAAAATGGTCGTCATTACGAGGTCATATTTACTGAAATCAAAAGCTATTTGAATCAAAAACAGTTTTTGGAAATTCTGCTTGAATTCCTTTGCAGGATGTCAGAATAGCCTCCCAGAGCTGCTGTTTGGATGTGAACTGCCTCCCACCCTCACAGATACTTTGGTTCTCAATAGGGTTGAGGTCAGGGGAGGATGGGGGCCACACCATGAGTTCCTCTCCTTTTGTGCCCATAGCAGCCAATGATGCAGAGGTATTCCTTGCAGCATGAGATGGTGCCTCGTCACGCATGAAGATGATTTTGTTACAGAAAGCACGGTTCTTCTTTTCGTGCCGTGGAAGAAAGTGGTCAGTCAGAAACTCCGGGCCGAGCAGCTCTCTCCCCATGACCCTGGCCCAAAATGTGACTCCGCCACCTCCCTGCTGACGTCGCAGCCTTGTTGGGACATGGTGGCCATCCATCAACCATCCAATCCTCCATCCATCTGGACCGTCCAGGGCTGCATGGCACTCTTTCAAACTTAGCCGTTTCTGCTTGTGAGCATTGCTTAGGGATGGCAGAATAGAAGGTTTATGCATAACTGCAAGCCTCTGGAGGATCCTACACCTTGATGTTCGCGGGATTCCAGAGGCACCCGGAGTTTCAAACACCTGTTTGCTGCTTTGTAATGGCATTTTAGCAGCTGCTCTTGTAATCCGATGTATTTGACTGGCAGAAACCTTCCTCATTGTGCCTTTATCTGCACGAACCCGTGTGTGCTCCGAATCAGCCACAAATCTCTTAACAGCACGATGATCATGTGAAGTATCTAAGGTTTTCATACCTTGTCCAAGGCCTTAAACTATTTCACACTTTTCAGCAGCAGAGAGAATTTTTCTTTCCCATATTGCTTGAAAATGTTTGTCTGCTCAATAATGTGTCACATCCTTCTTCAGTAGTTTTTCCTTTAATTGGACTCACCTGGCAAACTAATTGTCACAGGTGTCTGAGATTGATTTCAGTGATCCAAAGAGCCCTGAGACACAATACCATCCATGAGTTTAATTGAAAAACAAAAAAATGTATCTTTATGACACTTAAATACAAGTTGCATAATAATTTGGAACGCGGTGTATATGAAGATATTTCCATGTCAGAGTTACCATGGTATTGTCCGTTCAAAGTGAAAACCTTTGAACGTTACCCACTTTCAATATGACTTTCCAAGAGTACAAACTGAATTTAAAATTCTCCCTTTAAGCACTGCATTAAAATGATTTGGTCTACGATATTCCAGGCCACAGCGAGATTTAAAAGATTTGAAGTGGAACTTTTCCCAGCATCAGACACTAAAAAGAAGGTCATCAGCCTCTCAGAGGAGGACAGTTTCTGCTCTCCGAGGGGCTCTAAAATCAGATCAGAATTTCTCTGATATTATGTTGACTCATAAAAGATATTAACTGGGTTGTGACATCCAGAAAAAGAAAAAAAAAACCTTTGAGAGAAAGAAGTTGTGACAGTTAGATGAGAAGTCAGGGCTGGGAGAAAATCTAAAAAGTCATTGAGAAGAGATCAGTGAGTGTTTAACTAGCTGAGGAAAATGGAGCCAATGACTGAATCAAATACCTCATTCAAAAACTCATATCTGGGCGACAGGTGAAGGACATGATGTGAGACTCCAGGACATGAAAGAAGTGGCTTGACTTTAACTATGTAAAAGGGAACCTGCGTTCTGTTCTGCCTCAACATTCACAGTAAATGATATTAAAAAGAAGAGCAGAGGATGCCTGAAGGGATGGAGTTTGGGTTTCTGAAGCGCGTTTGTGTGAGCTACTTGGATGGCGGTCGGCACGAGAAGCCGACTGGGGTGGAAGCTACGCGTTTCTACGGGTTATTTCAGATTGAAAGAAGTCGCACAAAAACACAAACAAGCTGATCAATCAAGGCAGACCGGAGGGAGACCAGAAGCTCCTGCAGTCTACGAGGTGAAACGACTGTTCGGTCCGGTGGCTTTACAGCTTCTCATCAGAAAGGCCTGAGAGAAGCGAACATGCACTGGGGATGCGCCCGCCGCCATCAACACACGACACCTCAAATTTAAAAAAAACAACCAAAAACAACCAAACTATCCCTTTAAATACAGCGGCTAGAGGAGGAAAAACAACAGAATAAATAGCAGTGAAAAGCACCCTGGAGTTACACTGTGTCTCGAAGATAAGATTACAGAATCTTGCGTCATTACCACACGCTCTGCCATTTCCACGTCGTGTCCTTCATAATGATGTGGGACACTTGCAGTTTATCAGCCTTTCATTTGCATTTGGTATTTTTACATTTTGTCTGCACAGCTGGAGTGTGGTGTATGAAAGGCGGGAGGCGCAGCTTACCGCAGAACAACAGCACAGACCAATCAGAGGGGACGTTTAGTGTCTAAAACATGTTTCCTGCTCCGTGTGTTCACGGCTCAGCGTTAGGAGGTGGACATTAAGACCAGCACTGGGCTTCCTGAAACCAGACGGCTAAAACTGGGAGCTCGTGCCCACTGGTCAATACAAGTGTCATTTCTTAGAGCTGTTGGACCTGCATTATTATCCAAACACACTTGCTGTTAGATCTTTAACGATTATGATTTAGCTCGGAAAGCTTCTGTGCAAAACGGCTTTAATTGCTGCTTTGGATGAGTCACGGTTACATTTGAGTGATTTGCTTTGTGTTTTCCTGTGCTCCTCTGTGTGGATGTGGTCTCTCCTGGCTTACTGCACACCTGTCCTGCATCAGCCTCATTAGTCCTGCTTTGTGCCCAGTGTTCCCCCACCGGCCAATCAGCTCCTCTCGCCTCCTCACCTCACCTCCCCCCCACCTGTGCTTCTCCACCTGGACCTCATTCCCTCATCACTTCAGTTTGTATTTTAGCCCAGTTTTCAGTTCAGGCTCTTTTGGCTCATCTGCTCAGTTTGCCTCTTTTTGTTTCTTTTTTCTTTTCAATAAGGTCCTTCTGCATTTGGGTTTGGGTGCAAACGTGTCACTCAACTCGTGGCAGGATGAGGGCCAAAACCTAAAAAACTGTCAGCAAAGCAAGCTCAGCCAAAAGTGTGAAGCTTTTAATCATACCAACATGATGTTTCTCAGCAGATGAAATGTGCACAGTTGCCTTGGAACAAATAGATGTTCACATTTGTATATTTTGAACCATCACTGCTGAAGCCAGTATTATACAATCCCAACCTTAATCCTTACTGTAACAAAGACAATTCGCACAGGAGACTTTTCTCAGCAAACATTTCATTCTTAGCACAGCAACCGTGTCAAAGATGAAGGTATTTTGCTGAACTTCACACCACGTCCTGCATTAGCGCTGATCTTTGACACCGAGTGTTAATGTGTACTGCAGATATTTGCATATGAATCCAATTTGACCGGGATGAGCTGAATTATTTGACAGCAAGGTTGTGTTCATTAATCTAAATCTGACGGTCACTTGACGTCAGGACACCTACAGCATGTGAATGAGACTCAAAGTTATGGCGACTCCAGCTGTTAAACCTGCGCGTCTCACTGGGCGTCTCGCTGGGCGTCTCGCTGCGTGTCTCGCTGCGTGTCTCGCTGCGTGTCTCTCTGCATGTCTCTGTGTGTCTCGCTGTCTAGTTGATGTCAGGGCAGCTTCTTCCTGCCTCCTGCAAATGACATGAGAGTGACAGAGAAAAAGCAAGCATACACAAAGCTGCTGAGCCATGCAGGCAACAGACAGGCTGTGCTACACACACATCTGCACATCGTCATGCAGACACACACACACACACACACACGTTGGACAACAGTGATGCCGTTACTGCTGACTGGCGAGGCTTGACGTCTTAAGCTATGGGCTCTGGGTTGTCAGGATTTCATCGTATTGGGTGAGACGGGAGAAAGAAATGTTGGAGTGTGTGTGTGTGTGTGTGTGTGTGTGTGTGTGTGTGTGTGTGTGTGTGTGTGTGTGTGAGACACTGGCTGAACACACACGCCACATAAAAGATAAAATTACCACTCCCTCTTTCAGTTTTTCAGAATTAAGTGTTTCATAGCATTAAGTCATAAGACTGTCTCTGTCCTCGTGTCTCTCTCGCGTGCGTGTGTGTGTGTGTGTGTGTGTGTGTGTGTGTGTGTTGTGGCGAGTCATGGACCCTCCAAAGCACTCCAGTCCGCCCTGATAGATGAAGCTGTGATGGCAGCTGCTGTAGAAACCTCTTCTCCTATCAAACTTTCAGTCAGCACTTCACACTGACGACTGATTCTGTTGTTTCCACCAAACGCAGCGAGACGCTTTTCTCTGATCCGCCAGGCAAAAACTTTCACAAGAGAGAGCGAGAGTTAACGTTTCAGGGCGCTGTGGTTCAGTTGATTTCATCCAAACTGATGGGGGAAATTTTAAACGCTGTTGAACTTCAGCTCTGGTCCGATTCGTGTCCTCGCTGGCTTTTTACAACATGAAGTCACACAGACTGAGGGATGACCCTCTGATTGGACAGTTTTGACAGGTTTTTGTTTGTTTTTTTTTACCATAATCTTCCTGCACCACATGGAGGAAATAAAACTACAACATCTGTGTGTATGTATTTCCTCTGATGTCTTTTGACCACATGGTATGAATAATGACAAACAGGCAGAGACAGGTGAAACTGTTTTCTCAGCAATAATAAGGTGAGGATTACTGTGGGAGACTTTTTAATGGGCTGAAACATCTGCCTGGACTGCTGATGATCATATATGATGAGCAAATGATTCAACATAAACGCATACAAGACTTCCTAAAGCAGTTCACAACCAACAGATGATTTAGCTTTTGAAGTCATACTAACATCACATCTGCTTGCTTTCTGACCACAAACCAACTTTGGCACCAGCTGAACCAAACGAGCACATGAGCTGTTTAAACGAGCACATTTTGTTTAAACAGCTGAATGAAGCAAAAACAACTTTAGGATGTTGTGTTTGAATTCTGTTGCTGCTTCCTGTCCGGTTTTCCATCAATAATCCCAAACAAGACACTCGGGACCTGTGACAGACGGGACATAAAGTTGAGCTCTGAAGCTGAAAAACATGTTGGCGGTTATGATGCTGCCCGCACTGCTCGAACAAGTTCAGTTCCTGTGCATGTTGAGGCCCAGACCGAATGAAACTACACATGCAGCTTTGGTGGCTTGCTTCAGCGGCTGACGTTTTGGAGTTCACAGACACTCGAGGTTGAATCCCAGTGACTGCGGTTTCCCGGTGCCACCACCAGGATGACTTTGTTGAGCGAAACGCCTCGACGGCTTGGACCGCCGCTCAGGGTTCACACAGGACGAGCTGCTGGAGCCGTCCAACACCTTGATTTTATGAAGTCCGGTCAGCTCTAATCTGGTGGTCAGTGCAGATACCTGACGCAAGCACCTGCATGTGAGCACGCTGGCCTGCATTTCTCTGTTCCCAGAACAGCCAGCACACAACCGCTTTTTCCCTCGTCTCATTCGGCGTCACTGTGACTCTGTGAGGAGCAAAACTCTCTGTGAGCCCGTGAAACAAATGGCTGCGTTGAAGTCAGACTGTGTGGGAGAGAAAACACGGCGGCAGTTTGGAAAAGTTTGGAGGAAGACTCCCAGGCATTAGATGGTGATAATCAGACACTTGATTCACCTGGCAGTTTGTGCTGCTGCTCGACGTAGAAGGAAAATCTCAGGTGTTGCTGATGACCTTCACGTTCTGTTGCTTTCACGTGTCGCAGTAAGCCGTCCCAGTGAGGCATCACGCACGGCGAAATTCAGCTGATATTCATTTAATTGTTTACGTCTGTGACACGTCGTGTCTTCAGCGACAAAAGGCCTGTTGGGAGGACAAATTAAATGTCGGCGTCCTCTTTGTCAGTGAGAGGAGACAAAGTCTTTGTCTCCTTCACACTTCCTGTCTGTCTTTGTCCCACCTTGACTCGGTCTGATGAGTTTCAGCTGGTCCTCGTCTGCCTTCCCTTCAGAGTATTCAGTCTTTGTGCTCCCTGATCAGTTTGTCAGCTGTCTGTTGTAACTGTAGGTCAAAATTCCTCTTTCTTTAATGTGGACTTTGAGGACTTTGTCTTGAGTGTTGAAACTCTCTCGACTGCGTGACGATTCAGACCTTCAGAAAAGCCACTAAACTGAACATCTCAGAAGCTTTGGGTTTCATTGCATGGCTGCCTTCGTTTAAGTCAGGTGTGTGTGATAAACTGACACCTGATGTGAATCTCATCCTGCATTATCAAATAACTTCTGCTTTTTTGTTTTCTGTTTTTCTGTTTCTTGTTGATTTGCTATTTTTGGTAACTGCTTCAATTCATGATCCAACTGACTACTTTTTGCTCTGCTCTGAAATGAAAACACTCTTTACTTCTGAGGATCAAATCATTTCTACTAATCCAAAATGCCACAGAACACCAACTTCATCAAATTCATATCAGCTCATTGAGCAGTTTTATTGCTGATCACTTTGGATGCTTCAAAAGCAGTCGGTCTTAAATCAGCTTTAAAATGTATGTGGTTTCGTACTCAGATTTTTTAATTTTCATTTGCTAATTTTGTGATTGCTTTTCCCGCCTCTTTTACTGCAACCAGAACCAAAGTAAAGAATGAACAGCATGTTGATGATCTCTTCATTCTGCACCATTTGAGCTGAAACATGATGTCGGTTGGGGGGGGCGACATGTAACCCCGAAAAGGGCCTCCTCCAACCTGAAACTCACTTCCTGTCAAAGGGGAGAACTCTGACAGGATGTTGACTGCAGCGGGAGAAACACTTTTTGATATCTAAATGTGTAAATAAGCTAACAAGGTGAGGAACAATCCGTTCTGTTCTCCCTCGGCACAGCGACTGGAGGGCTGCTGCCTCTCTTCCCTCCATCTATTTCCACTCCACAGCAGTAATTAGTGATATTGTGCTGCATGCCAGTCACAGACAAACTGAAGAATGTGTGTAATCTGAATCAGATAGTTTGCGTGTAGTTCTTGACATGCTGAGTGATTTTTATTTGCGACCCGTCTTGCCCTCCTCACAAAAGAGGTTTGAGGAGGAGGAGGAGGAGGAAGAAATGTGTTGCAGCTGATTGGATGTGGGTGGAGAAATAAATTTCACTGAAAGCCCGACTGCAATTACGCCCAGAGACGCAGGAGATGGAGGATAAGAAGAAGAGGAGGAAAAGGAGGAAAGAGGACGCAAAACATATTTAGACGCTTCGGTTCTCAAATGTTTCCCGACTCGAGAATAGACCCGCGTTTGAACAGATGAAGAAGCCTTCAGCAGCTATTCGTGTGTGTGTTCCCCGGTCCTGTAGCTGGTGTTCTGCAGCAATTTATCATCTGAAAACTTTCTCTCCATTCTCTAATGTCAGGCATTATTTTAAAAAGACTGAAAAAGAAGGAAACTGAGAAAAAGTAAAGGTTAAAGTCCTTGTTGCCTTCATGCACCTCCCTCACACTTTGGCTCCTTTCAGTGTCTTGTGGATGTGACATATCGTTAATTAAAGCCAAACTAATCTGTGACTCATAGCAAACTTTAGCCTGTGCAGCTGCTTTCTACTCCCTTTTCTTTGGTTCTTCTCTGCACATGCGAGCGCAGCCTCGCGGCCTCTCGCCTTCCTCTCCGTGTCTAATTAATGCTGCCAAATTACTGGTTGTGTCCATATCTTGGAGTGCAAAATGAGGGGTTTTCTACTTCGGAGCCTCTGTTGAATATTCAAACAGTCTTGGGTTTCAGCACTGAGAGGAATCTACGCTGCATAAATGCTGCACCTGAAATCCTGCTGTGGCTTTGCGTCACCACAAACTCCAAACGCGTTTCGGAGTCGACATTTGACTTTTAAACTGTGTCATTCTTGTTCCACTCACTGAGTGATGCAGATTTATGGAGGATTTTCTGTGAAAGTTTCAGACTCTTTGGATGTTTTCGATAACCACTGCCAATACTGATGCTAATCAATACTATTATCAATGTATCTCTACCATGTTGTCATTACAGGGGAAAAGGGGACATGAGAAAGTCAAATATTGGTTCTTATTATTGGCCCAAAATAAATTATAAAATTTTTTTTAACCAGAATAAAATGTTGGCCTTCAGCGTTTTGTCAGCCTCAAGCCCTTTGTGTTCCTGCTGAAGAAATCTGTTAAAAAAAAGTAAAAATATACCATCACTTTAATTTTTCAAAATGGCAAAATAATTTCCTAAAACAGCTGGTCAGCTGTAGTTTTTAAACAAATGTTACTCAGGTGGGAGTAAATACCACATTTAATACATATTTTATACTGTCTGTGTGTGTGTTCACGGTGATGAAGCAACATGGCACCCAATGCAACAGTGTGGCTCATTAAAGTGTTTTGTGTGGCCCAGAGGAACCTGAGACTCTGACCACACGAGACAAAACTTTTTGGTCTTTTGGTCTTTCAGTTTGGGATGTGAATCCCATAAGAAAAATATAAAACATCTCCACTCGCATCCTCGAAATAAGAGCAGAGCTACAGCCTCCCAGCAGCTCACAGAAATAGAAAAATAACCAATACAAACAACAGTGGGGAGAAAGAAAGAGCAAAGTCATGTAAACAAAACAGGCTGAGCTGTGAGCGGAGCCAGGAAGGTGGCATCTCTCCTGCATTATTAAAAATACATCAGCAGAGTTTTCGTTTCTTTCTCCGACCGAACGGGCGTGTTGGGATTTCTCCTGAAGAATCTGGCTGTGTTGCCTCTAACAGTGGAGTTTTATTTGTTTCTTTTATCTCACATGACATGATGAGTTGTGGCACGTGTGGCGGGCTCAGACAGGAAGCCCATCGTTACCGCCGCGCTCTGCACTGCGCTGATTTGGTGGCTCGTTTCAAAGGCCTTCCTGCTTCAATCCCATACGCTGACTGCTTCACACACTTCCAGGATGCCTCTCCACCCACCTTCACCTCCACCTGCGTTACCTTCAGGCTCTGCTGTATGTGTGCTGGAGGGGCTCTCACTTCCAGGTTAACGTCCTCGGCTCTCTGCGTGCTGCAGGAGAACTCGGCCCTCGGAGAGAAGCCGCGATGCTAACTGGTATCACACGGATGTTTGTTATGCACCGAGTTAACCTGCCGATCGATTGGCCGAAGTCAAATCAAACATATCGTGCAGGTGGGAGGCTGCCGTGTAGGGGAGGATTAATGCTGGGACTGAACTTGTTAGCGGACGCCGTAGAGGCGAGCACACTCTGGAGGGGACGATGAAGAGGCATCATCATCATCCTGAAATCTGTGCATCTATTGCCTGCGACAAACCGCTCGAACGTACCGCTAAAGCAACGAACGACTTCGCTCAGGATCTCTCAGCCTACAACCAAAAACTTTTGTCTCCAGAAGGTGTACTAAAACCTCTTCTGCAACAAGTGCTGACACACACACACACACACTTTTGTGTCGTGTTATGTAACGACGTGATTGAGCTTTAAATGAATTACTCTAACCCCGTGAGAAACTCGATTTGCAGCCGCAGGTGAAACAAAACTGTTCATGCTCTTAAACAGAAAACGGGTGAAAAGTAGTGAGGAAATTAATATGTTTTCCAGTTTTATTGGCTTTGTGCTTGGAGCTCAGGAACCACAAGCAGCACGTGTTCAGCTATCAGTCACACCAGCCTTCAGATCGCTTTTTAGACACACACGCAGATCACACACGCACACACACACACACACGTCGCAGCCCTGATGAAGGAGCACATGACGGTCAGCTGTACAAGTCAACAACTCGGATCAGTTTTCGATCCCAAAGTTATTTAGTCATTTTAGTTTTGTTTATCTCCTGTCTGACATTCTGACATTCGACTTCTCGAGTCGACTCGAGTTCAGACAAAACCAAACACACTCGCACACTCGAACACTCACACACTCACACACTCACACACTCACACACTCGCAGGCCTCATAGACTAAGATGAAACAGAAGTTACACTGAGGTTCATTCTTATGCCTGCACAGGCTAACGACTGCTGCAGTCACTGACTAACTTCTTTTTTTCTAAGATAATTAGACAAACACACACACACACAGTGGAGCCTCCCCTTCCTCCTCCTCCTCATCCTCTAGTTAACTGACTGTTAGATCAATAGCAGCCAGAGGAGGGTGAAGGTGGATAATTGGAGTGGAGGCTGTTTTGAATGGAAATCGAGACAAAATGGGCAAGGAGAGAAAGATGGTGTGTGTGTGTGTGTGTGTGTGTGTGTGTGTGTGGGTGCGCGTAATGCGTGCGTGTGCGTAAGCATATATTTACTTTTTTTGCATGCATGTATGCATACATTCATGGATATGTACAGTAAACAGAGAACGATATGCATGAATATTGCCAACCACACAGTGTGCAGACTAAACAGGACTTTTTAATATTAATGTCAAATACAGAATAGGAGGAGGCTCACAGACAGACGGTGGGGAAATCATTAAGGCGAACTCCATGAGAAAGAACAGCTTTGATCAAAACCTCCACTGTTTAACGGTTTATATATCCAAGTCCCACACGCCGGTACATAATCTTAACCAAAAAAATGACCTTTTTTCTAACGGTGATGGAAAACTGAGGGCCGTCGGTCAAAACTGGTTTGATCCCCGTGCAACCCACACGTAGACCGCCTGCAGTACCTGCTCCTGTCCAGTAGGCGGCGAGTGTGCACGTTAATTAAAGTATTGACTGGTCTTGTTTGTGACCTCTCATGCATGTCCTGACAAAAAAAGTCACGACGGCTCACAGCAGCTCTTTACAAAGTCCAGTAATTGTGATGCGCTCGATAAGGTGGTGCAGCCTCTGCTCGAAGGTGGGGCTGCTTTAAGTGGGTGTGGAGGTTCTGCTTGCTGACAGTGTCACAACGTGCACAGCATCAGTTCGCAAACACACGCACACACACACACGATCAGGACCTGATTTACAGCTGCTGCTGGAATATGATTTGCGTGGCATCTTAATGGCGTCGCTCCTGCTGCCTGGATTCAAGAAACGTGATCCTAATCTTGGGATTACGGCCAACATTTATTTATACGTGTTTGTTGTGTGATCACATTTCATGCAGGCAAAAAAAATAATTAAATAAAGATGTGCAGATGTTGCAGCACGGCTGGATGTTGGATGGTGTGTTTGGAACTGACACCCTGCCAGCAAAGATTATCACATCATCTCAGTCTGTCAGGCTGCAGTTATTGAAACTAGATGGCCTCTTCATACAGCAGATCACACAGCCGAGTGATGGCTGCACTTTCCCAGAGAGACACGCAGATGCAGCACTTTGATCAGCCAGTTCTCGGTATCCGTGCTGATGGTCGGGTGCTTGGACAGCCTCAGAAACTCACTCCAGTTTGGCCCTTGGTTGGCCAGAGGCGACGGGCGAGCGTCAACGTGTTTCCAACTCTTCTTCCATCGGTCACGCAGCCATCTGTGGCGCTTGTTGTGGACATAATTGAAGTCTGAATGTCTCACAGGAGAGAGACGGGCGTGAAAACCCCGAGTCATTACTCCCACGTTTAAACAGCTTTTTGTTCTGCCTGGGAAGCGCAGCCGATTAAATCAGCGACTCAACACGTTGGATTTGTGGCCGGACGGGTCGGAACACATCGTGTTCCAACAGACTGGAGCTCATCCATCAGTTTTCCTCACACTGTTTGTTACTGACCAGCGTCTCTCCACACACACTTTTTTTGTTTCCTGATGGTGAAACTGCAGTCGACGCATCCAGCACTTTTTTTGTAACTTCCTGCACCTGGCCAGGTGTTCAGAGGTGAGCTCTTCATTCGTTCCTCTATCACCGTCCACCACCGTGCGACACAGTGATTCGACCTGCTGGTGAGGACGTTCAGGACGTGTGGAAACACTGCAGCCTGAAGACGTCTTCAGTTGATTCTTACTGAGTTTGTTTGAAGCAAACTGAACTCTTTAGTGGTTTTGTTGAACCTCCTGCACTGAGACCGATTCCTCCGTTACCATCCCACACACCTGTGCAGATGAACACCTGTGCAGGTGTAGAAGGGCGGGGCTCAGAATACACAGATGATTTGTAAATGACAAGAGACTACAGGAAGTGAGTGTGGACGCCAGCCTAACCTCAGCACTGCTGTGTGCTGCTTCAGCGTCCGGGCGGTTAAATCAGGTTCACCACATGTTTTCAGATCCGACAGCCTTGACGTCTCTCGTCCGCTCAGGTTTGATTGAACTTTAAGAAACCCAGCGGTCGATAATCACCCTCCTTCTATTAATGTAGAAACTCATCATGGCTGCATTAATATAGAAATGAGCAAGAGGCTTAAATGCTTTAATTTGTTTTGCAGCTGCCTGGCAATCATCATCTCATCCTTAAACGGCTTCACTTCATCATCGAGCCGACCTCCACGAAGGCTGCATCAGCGGTCGCTCGTTTCAGTGTGTGTGTGTGTGTGTGTGTGTGTGTGTGCTGCAGAGTTATTGTCTGTTTGCTCTCCGAGGAGTCGTTGTGATCAATGGAGATCTACCCTTTTAGTTTTTCCTCCTCTTTCAGGCACAGCAGCAGCAGCAGCACAGAGAGCCAAACGCCAGTTCATCCTCCTCATTTATCTTTCACAGCGTCTTGTTCTGCTTCCTGCAAGGCCTGAAGGTGTGTGTGTGTGTGTGTATGCGCAAGCAAAGGACTGCATTTATTTATTTTTTACTTTGCTCTGAGAAAAGTCATAAGTCACTGTGACTTTTTCTGTGTTTCCATGAATGATTCAGCCAGCTGACAAGCTAATAAACTACTGCAGTCTGAGTGAACCAGCAGCAGCATCACAAAGGTCCACCCGAGCGCCTCCTCAATATTTGATGTCCTTTGTTCCCAACTTCAATTTGATACAAGCAGTGGAGAGATTGATAAGAAGATGCAAAAGATTTGTTTTCCATCTGCGTCTAACGTTTCAAGCGGCTGGTTGGGAATCTTAATGACTGCAGCTTCAAAGAAATAATTTAAACGTCAGCAAACTTGTGTTCAGTTCAGCATCTTTTTGTGTATGCGGAGGAATTCAATTCTGCTAAATGAGTTTTCTCTGTTGCTGTTACAGGATGAGCGCTGGGTGCACTGAGGTGGACCTGCAGTCTCCTTCCTGCTCTTCCTGCTGATAAATAAAAAATCTCCCCAGGTGCAATAAGTTGGATGTTGCTGCTTTAAGAGCAGCTGCTTTCTACAAGCAAGGACTGTAAAACAAATACCCAGAGACGCCGCTGTCCTTTATCAGTCTGCTATTGGTTATTGATCGTTGAAGACGTAGAGGTGACGCCAGCAGCTCTAAAGAAAGCAAGCTGGCAAAACGATTCAGTGACACTTCAACAGATCACATTCAGTCAGAAGAGTTTGAAAAGCTCAAACCCTGACGGTCACACAAAAGCCTGCGTTTATACCCAACACACACACACACACACACACACACACACACACACATAGAAATGACCTGACTTTGGCATCAGTTTTAATTATCAATGAATGACATTCGCATGTGACCTTCTACAGAAAGTGAGACGACTGTCGGCCATTTTCTGACAGCCGGAGGGCAACATGGATCCCTCTCTTCTTTCCCCTCTGTTCCAGATCTGTGTGTGTGTGTGTGTGTGCAGGGGCTCCTCTGGTCTCCAGAGTGGTGACATTCAGAGACATTGGGAGGTGAGTCCAGCCGTGCCGTGCCAAGCTAACGCCCTGACATCGTCCTGACATTTCCCTCCTGCTGGCTCCTACTCGCTTGCCTGCTTAGCCTCCCCCTCAGTGTGTGTGTGTGTGTGTGTGTGTGTGTGTGTGTGAGGTTTCAAACTCACTGTCAGCCTCCCAGATTCAGAGAAAGCGTCTCAGCACTGCACTGTTGGTTTTTAGTCTAGAAAAGAAGCGATGGCGGCTGTTTGACAGAAGTTTTGCCCGTCAGCTGAACGCGTTCTTGAATAAACTTGTCATTTTTAAAGCAGCTTCGACTGCTTTTTTTAAAAAAAACTTTAAATGCTGTTTGTGCATGTGAAGTGAACAGTTAGGGGAAATGAAGAAAATCATTTGGTTAAACTGTTTTAGAAAGAAAACTACTGAGAACATAATTTTTTGAAGGCTGCAGACTGAGGTTTTCATTGCAGACATCAACAGATCAGTTATCACAGCTAATGCACATAAAAATGAATTACATTTAATCCAACATTACTGAGCAAAATTCTTAAAGATTCATAAGACCTACAAGTCGGCGTTTAAGTCAAAAGGCCGTTACTAACATTCATTCAAGTCCTAATTACGTCTGCTTGTGTGAGATCTCATCAAACTGTCTTGTTAAAATCAGTTCTGGTTAATTTATTCAAATAAACAATCAGCGTCGTGTCGTACAGTCCTAAAATAAATGCACGTAATCAGTCTTCACCGTGCACATACGTCTTCTGGTGGGGGAAACGTGTCGGCGGCTCAGTTTGCTGTGTGGACTCACAGCTCGGATCCTAAAACCTCACGTCGGAGTTTTAAGTGACTCTTTTCACCTTCAGCACCTGTAATTCAAGATGCGGTTTAGTTCTGCTTCCAGCTAAACTCCTGTCGCATCCCGTTCTGTGTCACTTGACTGTCTGTTCTGTGAGGTTTACGTTCGACTTGCAGTACGTTGCATATCACCAGTTACCCTGCTGAGAACGCAGTCAGTAATGTCACTACTTCAGCAACATAATCAGACTCAGTTTAAATTTGATTACTTTTTTTCTAACAACTGGGGAATAAATCATCATGGACATAATGAATACTGAGTCTCCGGAGGTGACTTGGTGGTCCGGCTCTCTGTGGACCGTTGCAGAGGTCTGGGTGCTGTGGGGAGGTGATGTGGTACGTGAAGGAAGAAGCGTAGACACGCTGAGCTGGCAGCCAAGCCTGGAGAGTCTCTGCAAGCCCTGAACAAGTTGTGGCTTTCCAGGCACATCAGGAAGCGGTTTGGATTGAGCTCAGTGGTCACAGCAGGACCTGAGATCAGCGAGGGCCACGGACTGAAAACCAGCAGAACATCAAGTGGAGCTTTAAACATTCAGATCCACGATAGTTTGTTTTTTATTTTTGTGTTTCTACAGCTGATTGTGCACTGCAAAAAAATTCAGTTTACTTGCCATAAAAAGCTGCAGAGAAAAGTGCCAAATGTGTGGAGGGAAAGAGAAATAAATGGACAGAAAGCTCCTCTCTGTGAGACGTGGGGCTTTACCGGGAAGGGAAGACTTGCATTAAGGGAAATGTAGCTGTATGATCTCGGCCAACATGTACCAGCCTCTGCTGGATCAACTGTGACCATCCTTTAGTGGTCTGACTCTGACTGGCTTTCCAACTTCGGGATGGGCTTCTTCCAGGGCCTTCATTTATCATCCCACTCTTCAGTTCACTGAACAATACCTGCTGGCTGCAGTCTCCTCTACATCACTGTGACCTTGTCTTCCAAAAGACTGATTTCCCCTTCTGGTCCTTGTCTGTTCCTGACTAAACCCTCATCTGTGCGGGTGCTGTGAGCATAAGTTGACTTGTGGTTTCTGGATCACATGAGCAAAAAGTTAAAAAATGAGATTCTGAGAAGCTGCTTAAGCATCTCAGCATCTTTTGTGACTCAAACGTAAACGTAAGAAGTGATCTTAAGTTGATGATCTGACGGTTGATGGTCAGCCTGTCTGCTCGCTCGGCAACAAATCACATCCCTTCACATGAATTTGTGTGACTGAATAATTTATACTCATCCAGTGTAAATTATGAATAAGTACATTTATGGGGTTACAGTGGGGGGCATCTTCAGCGGTTGACAGAGCAGAAACTCGATATCCACCTTCCCAGAGAGTCAAAGGGCTCTCAGCGTTATGTGTTCAGACGAGCTCCGCCTGACTGATGCACATCGCTCTCAGCTTATGTATACTGTTCACCCATGTAGTCCTGAGCGGCCAGTTTCACGCCTCCAAAGTCTTAAAGTTATGCGAGTCACACACGTGTTCTGCTTTTAAAAAACCCGGAACACTGATCTGAGGGGCGTCCATGTCAGATCAGGATGTTGTCTGTTCCAGCTGTGACCTTTCAAAGCAGCCTGCAGGACCTCTTCTCACGCCAAGGTCCAGAGGTCAGCCGCTCCCATCAGCTCATTGTTGCTAATCGTGCTTTTAATTAAGCGAAAATCCTTCCATTAGCCGAGCGTTTAAATAGCGGTGTAAGTAAATGTCAGCCTAATCAGAGCTGAGGTTTGAGTGAGTTTTAATTGTGTAGCTCAGAATGAAATGTGCCGCTGATATCTGGCTAATACCAAGTAAGCCGAGACATGGGCCAGATAATTCTGTATTAGCATAAAAAGACGAGAGCCATTTGTTTAACTGATCTGCATTTAGTTAGTGTCTCTCTGTCATCATAGGTGAATCAGTGATGTGTGTCAAGTCTTCGGTGGAGGTAGCAGAAATATTGTTTTAATAAAGGTCATCAGGGGACTTGTGTTTGTCCAGATGACTAACCTGATTCACAGCAGACTCCTCAGGAATCATTTAACTTCTGGTATTTATGAATACTTTGCTAAAAACAGTATCAGTACATTTTATGGGCCACTAGGGGGCAGTAGACCCATCTCTAAACACAACACTGACATATTATCACCTTGTAGAGTTAAAGTGAATGCGTGAAAACTTTTCTGTTTGGCGCATCCAGCTGTGTAGCGTCAGCTGCCAGCGTTACCTGCTAACAGGACGAGTGACGTTTTAATCTCTCGTCGCCGAAATTCCAGAGAAGAAAAAACGATACAGAGGAACACAGAGAAAGGCAAAGCTGAGAGAGGGGCTCTGATGTCACACCACGGTTATTATATTCACATCTTCCTGCAGCCGTCCCATCATCCCCTCTGTCGCTGTCTCCGAGTTCATTCTCGTCAGTTATGCAGTGAAGTCGGTGCTCGGCTAATGATGTCTCTCCTCTCGCTGACCTTTCTCACTGCAGGATGAACGACAGGTGAGCAGAGCTGCAGAGACATGTCATCCTCCGCAGTGTTTATCTATAGTGCCTACACACACACACTCTGAGAGCACATCCACCTGGTCAGAGGTCACATGTTGATCATATCTGCTGACTTACAGCACAAACACACAATGATACGCCTCGCTGGGACTGACTGCTTCAGTGATCAATGCAGTCTGTTGTGAGGGTGATCAAAAGTGCAAACTGGCTTCTCAAAGACAAAAGGCCTCATGATCAGCTCTGCACGTCCTTATGGTTTTGCCTACACTTAACCATAACTAGAGATCATAATAACGATTAATTGGGTTTTCAAAAAAACATTTTTTTTTCAACAATAAGTCCCTTCTGCTCTCCCAAACAAGCTTGGACAAGCTGCACAGATGTGAGATTTGTGGTCAAGCAGCATCACTTGGTTTTGCAACAGGGAAGGCTTCAAACATCAGGACTAACTGACTGGGTGCCATTTGGGGCATTATTTAGTATATTCAGTATCAGTCTAAATCCACATTTTCTCCAAACAAGGATGATAGATCAGAAAATGTTCATTTGAAACAGTGTTTTGGTGTTTTTGGCCCTGTAACATCAGCTAAACATCAGATTGTTTGTCAGCTGGGCCTTAATTAATGGAGCTGCAGTCAAAAGGTGATTAAATTTGGATCTGCACGGCGTTTGCTCAGTCGCTGTAAAAACATCAGCAGATGCTCAGCTGTGAACAGTTGTTGCACTCTATTAACAAAAGGGCTCTTCTGGCTGCGACCAGCAGAGACGGCAGAAATTTAAACAGTGCTTCAGTCCAACTTCTCTCATCAGCTGAGCCTTAGTTTGTGAGTGTGTGGAGGGTTGGTGGAGCTGCCGCTGCTCCGTCTTACCTCTTCACCTTTTCATTTCCCTCCTCCACTGGGCTGTGGCGTGGAGGCTGCGAGGCCACCGATCGCAACTTCATCCCCCGACACGACGGCGTATGAAAACGCTGCTGCTGCTGGAAAATGTCCTCATCCACTGGATGTTTCGCAAGCTGTCATGTGGAACAAAATACTTCAAATTGTATTCATTTTGGATTTCTGGTACCACATTTGGTGCATGTTAATCCCAGTAAGTGAAGACTGTAACCAGCTGCAGGCCGAAATGCTGCTTCTCAACACCTGCTGGGTGGATTGTCATGTTATTTAGCGCAGATATTCATAAATCATCCTGTTAATGTAAGTTTCTAGAGATTTTAAAAGTGCAGCAGTGACTCAGCTGACCTGAGTGGGTTTCGTTCCACATCATTCATGTTTTAACTTCCCTTTGCTCACCAGATCAAAGCAGAAGTGCACAAACTGTTGTCTTTTTACCTGCATTAGCAACCTGACTATAGAATCCTGCAGTAAAAACATGAGATAACATAAGTATTATTCATGCTTTAACTTCCTAATATTTTGGGGATGCATTTTAGTTTTATCGAAGCTCCATTTGATCTGTCGTAATGGGATTTTGACAAGTTTTTTGTTCTTCAGTTCAGTACTCATGTCACTAATGGATGACATTTAATTTGTATGTCCTGTGGCTGAACAGAAATTATCCTCCTGTCATTTAATGTGTTATGACAAAGTGTGAATGACAGAGTTTTATCGGGATGATTTACAACTGCTTTTTTTCCCCACAACATTATTGGGAAACTTCAATCACAAGCTTAGTTATGATGTGCTCGTGGGTCACTGACTTACTACGGCCGCTGTGTTTTATTTTATTCCACATCGACTGAGTGTTCACATGAATTCATGACGCTTTGTCAAATTAATCAATGAAAACATGTACATTATGCTGCTGGAAAACTTTTACCACAGGCCATGATGTGATAGAGGTGTTGGTTATTAAATCAGGTTGGTGTTGATTGAGTTGTATTCCAAAAAATGAAGGAAGAGATCAGCGTAATCTCAGTTCTCCAAATCAATCAGGCCTTTGAAGTTCTCCTCGTGCTTCCCGAGTATAAGTGAGTAACACGTTGAATGTTGTGTGTACATGAGAGAATGAATCTTGTTAAGCCAGTAATCAAGCAATGAGGACGCCGAGCTCCCTGACTAATCATCTGCAGCCATTGGATCTCTAAATGGCAGCTTAGCTGTAAAGAGGATTAACTGAGATTAGTTTTAACACCTGTGACAGCAGGTTGATAGGCCACTGAAAAAGTGAAGATACAGTAAAGCTGTGATTTGTTTCTGAGGTCGTTTTAATTTTATTTTTTTTACAAAAGGCCACGAACCGCAAATGGTAGGCTCACTCAAAGGAGGACCCAAAAGCAGTACACTCATGACACAAATTAAAGTTTTGAACCAATATTTATTTCCAATATTTACAACAAAGTCTGAGAGACTGAGAGTCCAAGCAAGTGAATGCAGTGAATGGAGGGTGAGGGAAGGGGAGGGTTGGGGTCCGAGTGGCAGGTGAGTGCAGCGTGGTCAGGAAGCAGGTGAGGAACTGGGAAGGACACACTGGAGACATCCAGACAGACGAGAGCACTGGGGGAAATGCTGAAGAGCAGAGCAGTGAACCTGAGCCACAGAGAAAACAAGACTCGCAGAAGGAAACAAAGCTGGAATACGAGAATAAAGCAGGCTTGAAGCGTTGAACGCAGAGGAGACTGAAAGCATCTGGCTGAGTCTGGGTGGATGAGGTGGTGCTTAAAACTGGGAAACTTCAGGAGGAGTTGATTGGAGAATGACTTGCAGCTGTGCAGGTGAGTTGGCTGGAGGAAATTAAACTAGAGGCAAAAGTACTGGGACAGAGTCGAGAACTGAGACAGTCCCCCCCTTTGCAGCTCTAACAGCTTCCACTCTTCTGTGAAGGCTTTCCACAACATGTTGGAGTGTTTCTGTGGGAATTTGTGCCCATTCATGCAGTAGAGCATTTGTGAGGTCACACACTGATGTTGGACCAAAAGGCCTGGCTCACAATCTCCGTTCCAGTTCATCCCAAAGGTGTTGGATGGGGTTGAGGTCAGGGCTCTGTGTGGGCCAGTCAAGTTCTTCCACACCAAACTCATCCAACCATGTCTTTATGGAGCTTTGCTTTGTGCACTGGGGCACAGTCATGCTGGAATAGAAAAGGACCTTCAACAAACTGTTGCCACAAAGTTGGAAGCATAGCATTGTCCAAAATGTCTTGGTATGCTGAAGCATTAAGATTTCCCTTCACTGGAAGTCAGGGGCCGAGCCCAAACCCTGAGGAACAGGCCCAGACCACACCTGAATTCAGTAATAAAGAAGTGTGTCCCAGTATATTTGTCTATATAGTGTAGGTTAGACCTGCTCTGACACACACACAGACTAACAATCCTAACAGTTAATGAATGTTACGACTATAAACTATACAGCTGCTGGATACGATTTGTCCTGTTCACACTTTAGCTGCTAAGGTTCATTGAATTTGGATGTTGTCCTCAGGAGCTGGTGGAGACCAAAGCAGAGCTCGGAGGAGACTGAGTACAGGACTGCTCAGACATATGATGCCTGCATCTGACGCCATACTAACATGTCACTGAATAACAGACTGATGTGCCCACTCGTGCTTTTTCACTGACTTTGTGTACAATTTGTCTGAAATTCCCTTTCTGTCACCTTATGGAGATCAGGAATCTCACAAGGAATTCTAAGAGGCAGCCGTCATCACATCACAAACTAAATCTGGTGCAGTTGTTACACCGCCAGTCTGCTCGCCGCAGTACAACGGGTTCGCCAGTATTTGTTAGTGATTCCCCACATCGCTGGGAGGGACTCTGTTTGATTTTTGTGTCTCTGTTTGTTGTCCAAATGTTCCAAAGTGATATTTGTTTCCTGACTTCTTCAGCCTCCCCTCACAGAGAGCAGCAGCACTGTGCATAATTTAGTGCTCGTTAATCAAATCACAGCATTATTTTTTCAACACGCTGTACTGACTATCAGGACAGTGTCCAGCCTAATAAGGTTTGGCTTCTGGCTGGTTATGGCTGAAATCTAAATGAATGCAACCATATTGGTATGAAATTAAACTCGCTGCTCATTGATTTTTGGAAGTAATTTCCAGACGGCACTGAGTGCTCCAAAGGCTTTGGCAAAGTCAATTTTCGTTGCCAATTTTCTTTATAATACGCAGACTTACGACTTATCCAAGCCGCAGTCATTTCCACAATGATTCGATACCTTGTTTTGTTGCCAAGAGGAAACTTCATGGAGCAGTAGGCCCTGGATGTTATTTTACTTACGGGGATTAGGAGGCCAATTCTTGATTTAGCTCCACAAATCCAGGAAACGGATGCGATGGGGGTAAGTGTTGAACCAGACTCATTGCAGGGCTTTGTGTCTGTGCAACCAGCAGTGTGAATGGCAATTATAATTCTCGCCGTCTCTCCGCCATCTTTCTCAAGCTGTCTGACAGGCAGCAGAGTTGATAGCAGCACAGTCTGGGCAGAGGGACTCGAGGAAAGCCGGTAGCATGCATTTCAAACAAGACCAGGCCACGCCGTAAATTAAAGATCGGCCCAACAGGGCCCTCTGAGAGCCGCAGGAAAACAAAGAGGAGGTGCAGTGTTTGTAGCAGTTTTGTGATCAATAAATAATTCTGAGTTTGTGTGCTCATTAAAATGAGGCAGTAAAATGAAACGCAAAGTTCTGATGGCGTCTTTATCAGAGACGCCGCTGACCCTCTGCGAGTACTTATCAATACACCTCGTATATCAATACACCTCGTATAAGAGCGTGAATCACTGAGCTCCAAGTCCCCAGAGTCATTGGATTCACATGTAAACAGTGAACAATGCAATCCATTGTGGAAAATATTGACCACAGCAAATGGAAATGCTAATGCAAAATTCCCTTAAGCGCAGAGCTGTTCCAGTACAGCAGCGTGTGCATACACAATGATCAAAATATGACATCTCTGGCTGCTGAAATTGGGTTGCTGCAGAGAATCTGCAAACAAAAGAATTACAGACACTGGAAACAAAAGTAACGGCTACAGTAGCCAAAACCGAACCAGGAAGATTTAGATAAGAACCCGATAACTGGGGGGGCAGAAAAAGTGAGAGCTCAAGATTAAAATCACAGAAAACAAAGCATGAGAATAGCTGATTATAATCACAAAATCAGTGACACTTACAAATGAGTTCAGAATTAACAGCTGTAAGATAAAAGCCAACAAAGATAACAGCACACGGCTGATAAAAGGTTTGCAGACATCCTGAGGCTCCGAGCAGAGGCAGGTGTGTCCTCACCGCCGCCTACTCGGCCTAATTACCACCAATTAGCTGCTTCTAATTGCTTGCTGTCAGTCTGAAAAGTCTATAATCAAGATGAAGAGCATGACGGATCGTTACTCTGTACTGTACAGGTTGGCTTTACAGCCATCATATCTAACCTGAATCCCCCTGCGAGGGGGAGGCCGATAACGAGGTTTTCAAAGCTAATTCGTGGAGTGCGATGAATGTGCAGGTCACACGAAACAATACGTGACGGTCAAAGAAGAAAAACGATGAGGTGAAGAAGGACAGAGAGGCTTTGTGACTTCACTACAAATCGTGCAGTTTCCTTTCCTCGTGGTTTAGTTATGAGTTGGTTTCCTACAGATCTTCATTAATTCCTGTACAGTACAACAACACCTGAAGGTACCTTCACGCAGCAGGCTGGTGGAGTGAAACTACTCGTCTGTACCAAGATCATGTCGTCCTGATCTTCCAGTTCTCATTCTGTTGGTTTCTGTAACCAAACCAAGTTTCAGGGAACCGGCCCAGCTTTGAAGCCCTCATGCCTCAGTGACTCAGTTACTGCCTGAGACTACAGTCCCTGACGGTCCCAGAGGACCTCATTTCAGTCTGTTACCTCTCTGAGGCATAGCCAGGGGCGGATCAGGAAACAGGACTCGGTACGGTTCCTCCAAAGTCAATGGAGTTCAGTTAAAGCTCATAATTAGTGTCGGTGATGATTTAAGTGAGTTGAACTAACTGGACCAGTGACTGAACGTGACTTTTTTGCAAGTTGCTAACAGTACAAGAGTGAGACGGATGGAAAGATCGGATTCCCTGATCCCAAAATGCTATTGGAACTCTGGGTGTTGTACATCACCACACGGCGGTTATGTTTATTTCAGGAAATTAGCTGCACGTCAAAAGCTGTGGACTAAAATGCCAGCACCTGCTGCGTCAACAGGTGATCGTAGCTCACGTGAATGTGGGTTCAGTATTAAACCAGCAACAGAAGCACCCTGGTATGACTCTGGATGGGGACTCTGGATGGGGACTCTGGATGGGGACTCTGGATGGGGACCTTTGTTTCTTTCTCCCTCTCTGTTTCCACATCAGGATCCGGTTCTCAGATGGACGTCGGGAGAAAACATTGAAGTGAACGTCTGCAGTGCCACAGGATGGATGTGAAAGTGCTGCGAAGCCTAAACTGCATTTGAGGTCACCTGGAAGTTGAACCTACATAAGTAACACTGATTTAAAGAAAGCACAATAATGATGTACTTTAGGTTAACGAGGTTTTATGTTCACAACTTAAGTGTGAATTTCCTCTTTTCTTTGGTCATCCCGCAATCCAAAATGTCTCGGCCGTCCTCGTTTCAAAAAACTTTTTGTCTTTTGTCAGCGTGGAGACAAAACTTCTCTTTTCTGTCTCCGTCTTTTCTCTGAGAGGTTAGCTGTCCCCTCAGCCGATACATCAGGCTGTTGGACTGATTAAAAAAGGGGGTCAGATGTCCCCGCATTCCTCCCAAGTTTGTACAGTTTGTTGAACTGCACTGTTTCAAGCCAGGAGTGCCATCCATCTCTCAGCGAGGAACATCCATTTCTCTCAGCAAAGTCGAGTTCCCTCACAGCGTCCTGAAGGAAGTAAAAGAGAAAAAAAAACCTTCTAGATGTTCTGCAGCTTTGACAGATTACAGCCCTGCACTGTCTCTCCCACTAAATCAATCTCCTGCTCTCTCATACTCTGCTCAACTGAAGCAGCGTCCACACGGATTCAGCTGATGAAAACACTGACAGACGGGTCTAATATGGGCCTTTATCGTCGTCTCACACACACACACACACACCCCTCTTGCATCTCAAAGTTTGGAAAGTGGAGCAAACACTGACAGCTTGATATTCATTTTCCAGCGAGCAGACTGACGGGGTGCTGGTGGAAACGAGACGGAGGCAAATAACGATCAGTATATTCTCGAGGACATAAAGTGCCTCAGCCTTCACTGTCCTCTTACCAAAACAAGCGAGCGAGTCAAGCTGAATTCGTTCTTCAGCCTTAAAACATCGTCCGCGTCAGCCGTTTGTCCCCGGGAAGCTGAGGAGCACACAAGCCATCCTGTGGTGGTTTTATTTCAGGTCTGCAACTTATTCAACCAAGTAAAGCACATAAATACACGTAGAGTGTGTACTTGTATTTGATGTATTTCCTTTAACTTGGCAGGCCACGTATGTAAATCTCAGTGCCTCAGGGAGTAGCTTTTGTTTGCTCACCTGTGAAGGCTTGGATGAACTAAACTCATCAGCGGCTCCCAGTCAGCCCACAAATCAACTCTTTCATTGGTTTTCACATCACTTAGCGCCCTGACATCTGCACGCTTATCCGACATTTGACTTTACCAACAGCAAAAACAAAACAGCTCACTATTTTATTGTCTTTGGGGTTTCAGAAGAGGATGTTAAAACCACAGTTTGATGTGGTAGACCTGATAGAACCAATCTGCAACAAAAGGCAGACAGATGAAAGCAACTGGTGGACATTCAGCAGCTGAAGAGGCACACGCTAAAAACCAAAAGAGCTACAACTATGTGTAAACAGGCAACTGTACAAAAACTTTCCAATGTGTTTGAGATGCTCAGCTTGCTGTGTACTTCTGCCCCAACGTGGCCAAAAAAACCCCCAACTGATTAATGCAGCTTTATAGTTCAATTTCAGGTTCAAAACATTGTGAGCTCAATGCTAAAGACGCTCAGTGGTGAAACGCTCTGCGTGAAGCGCATCCTTTGATCAGTTCCTCTCACTGCACGCCGTCTCCCCTGCTACGCCCTGCTCATTCCCGCGGTAAACACTGCTGGAGAGGCGGATGGATGTGATGAAGTCATTTATTATTCAGACCTCAGTCTGTCTGAAGAGGGACAACAGGACGGCAGCGCGGGGAGAGCGAGAGAAAAGGCTGTGGTTACTAATGAGGGTTCATCACAATGACACAACCTTCCTCATGCATCTTTCATACAAGGAGCTGCATAAGTACACAAACACAAGAGGATGTGTGATGCATTGCTGCGTGTCCTGGCATTAATGATGTGTGTAATAGCCATACAGGCCTACACAGGATGTCATACTTCAGAGAACCACGGCGACGTGACATTCAGAAGGTTGTTAATTTGTCCGGACAATCACATTACATCTCACAGAGCATCTGTTGTTTCAGGCTTTATCAGAATCCATTCACAGCTGAGTGCTTCTTTTAACACACACATCTTGGATATTTACACTGTGGGGAAAACTCATTACTGAATTAAATCATCTGATTATTAGATCTAACAGCAGCCGTTTATTGCCATCACATACAGTATTTACATCATATACAACTTCTTATGGATAATTGTTATAAACCTGCGACTCCATGAAAGAATAAAGATGAGGTTATTCTCCAGTTTTCTTAAACCTGCAGTGTGGAACTTATGTCTCCCCCTTCTGGCAGTGAGAGTAATTACACCAACACTGTCAACGTGCCTCTGACACCAGAGGGCCCGCCATATTCCTGTCTGCTGTATCCTGCTCGGTCCCTCAGCTCTCACAAACTGGTCTTCACTTTGACACTAAACGCATCGTTACTGATCCTCCAGATTCAGTTCGAAAACCTTCACAATGATGGATTTCTGTGGCACAGAGGAGTAATATCAGGCTTTGGATGTAAAGTAAATACTACTTAGTAGGATCAGTTCATTGTTGGTTTTGGCCTTTTTGAGTGATTTGTTGACAAGAAGGAAATTATAGAATATTGCCTACCTCATCCTTTAATTTCATGGAACAAACATGAGTTACGGAGCTCAGTTCTCTCCAGGCTTTTGTAGAGTTGCTGTGGACTTGTTTGTTCTTTGAGGACAACAGATCTCCATCTTCATTCTGACAGCAAGGCTCTCATCCATGATACATCCCCCATCTGCCGGGTATGAGCTCAGTGAACGCTTTGATCAGCATGAAAACAGGATAAACACGCGTGTTCAGTGAGTCACAGCCCACAGTGGAGGCTTCTGGGACAAATGCTATGTTGGAAGTGGCGTTCGATGCACGCTCAAGGCATCAAAAGCTGTCCAGGAACCTCTCTGTAATGCAGAAAAGTTCCACGCGCTCTCACTCGACGGGGTCTCGGATGGTTTTCATGTCAGTGAGAACAACACTTCTGTAGCTGTGCTCCAGTCCCTCCATGAACTCCAGGTAGTTGCTGACCTTGAAGCCCTCGATTGGCTCTTCCTGCAGGTGGAAAGAAAACAGGTGTCTTCTAAAGCACTCAAGGACACCACAAGACACAGTTAAAAACAAGCAGCAACGTATCAAAACATCATAAAACTGAACAAGGTAGAATATTCAATAGTAAGTTAATACAATAATACACAATAATAACAATGACTAAGTACAAAATCACCATCAGTGCAAAACTTAATGACCGACGGCAAAAGGTGAGCTCTGTGACAGCATCTGAAGTGCAGAGAGAGTCAATATTGTCTTGTGGGAGAGACTTCCAAAGAGCGACTGGAGAACTGATCCCCTGGTAGCCAAACGGGCAGATGGTGCAGCGAGTTGGACAGCAGAAGAGAAATCTGAGGGTGTGCAGACATGAAGGACTTGAGGAAGATACAGACGAGGTAATGAAGGGCCTTAAAGGAGAGAATCTCGAAATCGATGCGATACTTAGGAGAAAGCCTGCGGAGCTGCTGCAGAACAGGAGTGATGTGTTGTCTGGAGGGAGTTCTGGTAATGATACGAGCAGCAGGACTCTGGACCTGAGCAACTTAATGACGACATCTGAGAGGATATACGGGATGTAATCAGAGTGTGAATGGCAGTGCTGTTCTGTGTTCCACTCGTCTTAATTTTGATCATTTCTTATGAAATTGAGTCTAAATGGCTGGATTATCGCCTCAAAGCTCACTTAAATGAAGCAATGGCTGAGGGCCTCGGCCTGTGGCCTTCAGACGGACACAAAGTGTGAACAGTTCAACCAAAGTGTGGTTCAAACTTCTTGGTTGTTTCATCTGAATTTGACGAGGTAGTTTGCTACTGAGGCAGAAGGTGTCTTACATGATTATCATTCACTTTGTGAGGAGGTGAAGTGTGAATAATTCAATAAATCCTTTTCATTAAAATTCTTTGCATTCAATCTATTTCAAAGTCACAGAAAATCAAATTAAATCTCTGCGAATCGAATGCTGCGCCGTGCCAGGAAACGGCATCCTCGCTCTGCGTTCAGGTAATGAGTTTTTACATGTCAGAAAAGCAAAACAATATCTTCATAAGTACCAGCATCTCTACCTCACAGGGATAAAACGTGTCTTGATATGCAGAGAAATAAGAATCTGACCAGACACAAGATCATTTTATTTGGCTCATTTGTTCAGTCAGGATTTTAATTTTGGCTGCCATAATTGCTGCCTGAGCCTACAGTTTGCATGTGCCATGACAACACCCAGCCTCACAGGCAATGCAAACACTGCAGCAGAGCAGATAACTGTGACTGGGCCGCATTATGTTGCCAGCGGCATCGCCAGTTAGCAACCTGAGAAAAGCTGCTCGCAATTTGCAGAATGTGGTTTTGGAGAATCTAATTACAGCTTTTATTTTTGCAGGTTAAACACACTGTGAGAACAGTCAATCCTGTGAGAGCAGTTTAATACAGCAGTGTCTCCCAAGCCGGAGGTGAGGGTTCATAAAACCTAATCTGAGGGGTCACAAGATTAATTACAGCATGGCAGACAATCAACAACAACAAACAAGCAACAGAATTATGTTTGGCCTTTGCTGTAATGCAGCAGTTAATGTTGGTCTGTCAGTCTACCACTTTGGTCCAGACTGAAACATCTTGTCAGCTATTGGGCTGATTTCCAATGACATTTTTAATCACCAGAGAATGAAATTTAAACTTTTGTGATCCCCTGACCTTCCCTTTAGCAGCACCAGCAGGGCAACACTCCTGGGGTTTATTTTTGGTACGACAAGTCAACATGAATTAATGAACTGCTATGAGATTCAGAGCAGACGTTCATGGTTCCCACAGGATGAATCCTACTGAATGTTCCTTTTTTCCTGAATGCAGCTGGACAACATCTTTCTGTAATGGCCGAACAAAAACACTAAATATCATCCGAGACTCAGACTGAGGTCCCATCCTGGTGTCCTAACATCATGCATGTAGAAAAACCACAAAGGAGTGAAGTGCAAGGAAAAGAAAAAGATTTAGAGCCAATGGAGCGACAGCTATCATTTAAAGGGAGGGACTACGGAGGGCTGATCGTTCACAGGGGAATAAGTAACGTCATGAAGAAATGAGTTTTCAGTCTGATGGAGGACTCTGATCCTCTGATTATTCCACGCAGCAATGAATTCCTACATAAAACACACTTTAAAAGGAAGGTAAATTTTAAATATATGACATTATGAATTAGAGATCTTGTTTGATGTACTGGTGTTAATAAAGTGTGGTTTTACTGTAAGCAGTACCAGCTACATAACTCTAAATATATTAAATCCATATTTTGTGAAGTCTCACAGTCCCGCACCTGTACAGATGGTATACATGTATGCATTCTTCTTACCAAAGTATACAAACACTCCCGCTGGATGGCGGTCGGATTTGTCGGATTCTTTATTTCAACCGAGGTTTATCAGGAAGATTAATCAAAACTAAAATTGCTTCGTCTCGCCAGGAAACAGCTGCTGACGTAGAGAAGAGATAAGCAGGAGGAAGCACTTGGGAGAATATTTTTGGTCTGTTATTTTCCCTGGGAGAAAGAAGGAAGACACGAAGAGTTTGCAGGAGTTATTCTCTGACTGATATGGATTTCAAAGCTGAGCACCGTCCAGTCAAATGTTTTCACGCTGAAAAGGTGACGCGAGCTGCTTAATGTCCCGCATAATCTTCAAGATACACCAACCACCGGCGCTTCTGAGATCATTAGGTAAGATAATTAAGACATTAATTACCAAAGATTTCTACATTTTCTTGAGTTTGTCCTCACATGATGAATGAGGTGTGTTAATATTCAGTGTGAGTCTGGGTTTGCCCTGAAGAAGACGTTAGTTTGAATAAATCTTTTAAGCACTGATAGTTTTATTGATTGTTTAAAAAAGATTCTGGGTTGTATTTCTTAACAGAAGCTTGACACAGTTTGTCCGTTTCTTTTTGGTCTGAATACATGACGGGATTTTTACACAAGTTGTTATTGTTTTGAAATCAGGCAGCTGTGAGCACAGTGACGGAAAAAATATTCATTTGCAAGGTATTTAAAGGATGTTGACATCACAGCCTCACAATTTTAAACGTCAGGAAGGATGCTGAGCTTGTCCTCAGATGTTCAGATCAACTCCAACAGACCAAAGTGTTCAGATCATGTGTGTCAGACTTCCTGCGAGCTTTCATTTGACCGAAAAAGCAAAGGATAACAGAGTTAGTTTTAAACCCCCTCGTTCACACACACACACACACACACACACACACACACACACACACACACACACACACAGCGTGGCAGACAGCCTCTGATGGGTTTAATTTATATACTCAGCGCTCTGATTGGACACTTATTTTCTCTCATTGCTACTGATACACACACACACACAGGGAGTCAATTACAAAGAAGTTAATTTCCTGAGCGATGTGCTGCCACACATTGTTTTTTCTCCTTCGAGTTCCTGTAGCTCATTAAAAGTTATATCATACTGAATGGGGAAAGCAATCGCAATCAGCTTTTTCATCCCGCAGTCTGAAGTATTTTAACACAGCCGAGTCGGAGTAGAAAATCGCTTTGGCTTGTGTTTCCTGATGGAATCAAAACACGAGCGACTTGCTGTCTCTGGTCTGTGCATCAGAGGATTTGAATTAAGATGAACTCCTCCATACTGCGCTGCTGGTAGACACAAGTCTCGGATTTTGAAGTCTCATTGGCAATAAACATCAGCCTCTTGTGTCTCTTGTCTTTGAGTCTTTATGTCCATTTACTGAGTGACACAGTATTTGACATTAGAAAGGAGATTAGGAATAAAAACAAAAGCAAAGCACGCCTACGGTATGACAGCTTTATGCATGAGGCGTTCGTGTATGCATGAACAACCGAACCGAAGCTCCGTTTTTCTGGACTCCTGCAGCCTCTGAGTCAGCGGCAGACGTGCAGCATAACCTCCGCCTGCTTTCCCCGTCGCCACTGCAGCCTCAGACGGACTCGGAGTGCTCGTAACAAGCCATTTGCCTGTTCTGAAATTTTAATTTAGATGAAATATAGATACACCTCCTGGTGAGAGAGGATACGTGCAGACGGGGGCAAGTGTGTGTGTGTGTGTGTGTAAATTAAAAAAAAAAATCCTCTAATACCATATCTGTCAGAGTAAAACCCTTCACATTGTTCACGCACAGAGAGAGAGAGGAAGAGGCGAGATAAAGCCGGCGGACGCAAACCACCGTGTCTGAAACTTTCAACAGTTCAGCTCAGGACGAGGGTTGTGTAAGTTTTTCCCTCTCACACACACACACACACACACATACAGACACACGAGCACCCTGTGTCAAAGTGGTCTTCTTGCAGCAGTATCTGATGCTACAGCTCGTTAGAAGAGCTTCCTCAGATAAAGCCCCCATAACTGATCTTTTATTCACAAAACTGTCAGCGGCGGCTCACAGAGATGTTAACACCAGAGCTATCAGCCAGAGACGAGGCGGAGTGAAATGCTTAATGAGTAATGACGACGAGCGCTCCGTGTCAGGCCAGGCCTCATTCACAATGCGCCTGTTTAATGTTGCTTTGGATATTAGCAGAAGAACACGTCTCTGAGACCGCGACTCTCGACCTTTGGTGAGATCTTCGTTTCAGCGTTCATTCAATATTCACACAGCAGAACTCACTTGAATGAGACGTCGACTTTCAGGACAGGATGCTCTTTTCGCGGCGTATTTGCAGCAAAATACAGTGGGACAATTTTTGAACAAATTCTTGCAGTCAGTTTTATTCGTTAGGATGTGAGCCATGCAGTTCAGTCGGGCCGCACTGCAGCCCCGCTAACCAAAATGACTTCTTCTGTCCTCATATCGGGGTAGGACTTTTGTGCATTTGAAAAGTCTGCAAAGTCACAAAGTCCAGGGACAGAAAGAGTAAAACGCTTTCTGACCGCTGACAGATTTTGATGAGTGATTGATCATTACTGTTATTATTTTTGATCAAAAATGCCAAACATTTTCAAACAGGTTCAAGCTTCCTTGACGTGACGATTTACTGCTTTTCTCTGTTTAATGTCTGCGGCAGATTATTCGATAATATAAAGTTGGTTGTACCTTCAAAAATACTTTGATTCTTCTTCTGTTTATTTACACTGTTAAGTTTGGAACCTCCATCAACATGCAAGTGGTTCATGGATGTTCTGTGTATAAAATGGACTGCAGTCCTGAAGTTCCACCTCACCTTGAGGAAGATCTGCAGCTCCTGGGACTGCGTTTGCTGCAGGATGTCCGGCTGCAGATGCTTGAATATGGCCACGCACATGTAGACCTGGTAGTCAGAACCCATCACCACACAGGTGGAAATGTAGTGGCAGATTTCTGTCCAGTCCAGATAGTTCCAGAAGCACTGAGTCAACCAGTGGAGGCACATCTGCAGTAAAACACACAACTACAGAGTTACGTTGTTGTTGAGTCTCACAGTTACTGAGAATAAACGTGTCAACTGAGTATTAAAAAAATCCTTTGCAAACAAGTCCCACTTTTCTAGCATCAAATGACTTATTAAAATCATTAAGATCTACCTAAATTGACAGAAACTGTGGGTATGAAACTGCTGCGCCAAGAACCGCGGGGGATCTTCGTCCCTGCAGGGCAGCAGTGCTGGAACATTGTGAACCGGCACTGCACCAGTTCTAAACAATTAAACATAAAGATGCCTCTGTGTGTGTGAGTTTGCAGTAAAGTGTTTATGAACTCACACACTTTGCTTTCACAAGAAATTTAAATCTGTACAAACAACTACAAGTAAACATGACCACAAGTACAAATAAGAGCATCAAACCAGCAAATCACAAGCCAGCAAAGAAGAAATGGAGGATGTAGGGAAGAATTTAAAAGACAGGAAGGAGCAAATGAGAAAAGTTAATTGATGTTTATTTGAACATCCTAGTTTAAGAGTCACAAAACTCAATGAGAAACGATAATTACATAAAGACTTAACACAGCAGAGCAGCACGGACGTCAATAGGTGTTTAGACGTCGTTTAAACACCTGAAGTCACTGGAGAGGCGTTTCAGAGCCCGAGGACCACACTTACAGGGCACTAAGAGTTTTCATTGTCACGAAAACCAGCAAAGCGTCGTTAAAAGAGCCTACAGCCACGCTAGCAGCTGTGTAAGACCGCTGTGAGCTAAATGCTAACGTCATGTTAACATGCTCACCTGTGACACCTGGACATGTTCACCCCCACATGGAAGCAGCATTCGAACAAGGCGTCTCTTTGCGGCTGAACTCCACAGTCAGAAGCTGAGAGTCTGACCGAGCTTCACACCCTGACATCCAGTTTTTTCCAAACATCCAGCACACACCAAACAGTGTGCTGCACACGCTGAGTTTTAACTAATTGCTGTGCCAATAATTAGCCACAGTGTTCACTAACGACACAAGTCTGCTCAAGCAAACAAACAAGCTCCACTTACGCGCCATGAACATATTAGATTATCATCGCCCCCTCCTTATACTCTAATGGAAATTCTGGCATCCTAATTTGTGTGTTGTGATAAAAAGAAGGAACTGCGGGATACATGCCGCCCTTTTTTTAAACCCTGAGGCAGGAAAAACAAGTGCAGTACTTTCTGTGACTATAAACAAGGGACTATAATTCCCTTCAAGGTCTTTCCAAGAGCACATCTTTGTCTGAGTGTCCTTTCACACAGTGTCCTTTCCTCTGTTGTTGGTGTTCCTGTGAACTAAAACTCAGGGGGCGAAGGTGACTTCTCACAGTATTCTTCACCTCGTTTCCCTCTTGCCATGAACAGGCTTTCAGAGCCGTCCTCAATCTGTGTGATGTGTCGCGTCGGCCTGCTCGCAGAGAAATCCATGCATGAAACACTGAATGTCCTGCAGGAGGTCTGAGCAATGATGATGTTTTTGTTCACTACGTTTCAGAAATGAAATGCTATCAAAATCTCACATCTTTACGCTGATAATTAGACTGATAATATATATTTCTCTCAAATTTGTTAAAACGCATGTTGGCCAGCACGTCTTTGCTCAGGTGATCCACCATCCACCAGACGTGTGGCATATCAAGATCCCGATTAAACAATATGATTACTGCACAGGTGTGTCTCAGGCTGGTCACAATGAAAGGCCAACAGTCAATCTTTCATTTGATTTATTCTGTCAACAGAACAATAACTGGCAACTATTAAACGTCCAGACAAAAAATTAAAAAAGCAGGTTTTAGGTTGTGGATTGAACATCTTCACCGGTAAGCCTGAAGACAACACTATGGACTTAGAGAAAACTTATTTTCTGAAATGAATTAACTGCTTCATCAAGAAAATAATCAGGATTAATCGATAATGAATTTAAATTGCTCGTTGCGGCCCTCAACTCATACAAAGTGTTTTCTTTTCCATATTTCTTCATGTAATTTGGCTAATTTATGTGCCACAGGCCTCTGCTCACACCAAATGCACTTCCTGTTTAAAGGTCACTTCCTGTCACGCAAACTCCTATTCTGAAAGCAGTCTGACTTTTTCAAATACTGAAAGTTCTGTAGCTGATTCTGACAGAGGCACACACACACACACACACACACACACACAACCTCTACTGTATGAATGTCAGAGGTGTATAATGCTTCATTTGCCGCTGCTGCTTTGTCAGGCTTTCAAAGCTCAAACTTTTGGAATAGACATTTCCATTTCTGACTGAAGAACAGGTGCCCATTATCGCCTTGAAGAGCAAAGACATGAGCTGAATGTTAACGTATTACTCCACCCTGGAGAATGCGAGTTCAGATCTTTGATGCAAATGTGGCAAAGTCTAAAAAGCGCCCATGTTGCTGTACATTATGTGAGCCTCAACTGTCAACTGCCGACACAGAAGACAGGATCAAACATAAGAGGATTCAAGGTGAATCCAGCTTTTCGTTTTCTACCTGGCTGTTTGTGAGTGAGAAGCTTGTGTCAAAAGAATCAAGAGCCGAGGAGCGAAGATCTAACTTTTCAACTGCTCTGTTGAAGAAAAGGAAAAAGATTCAACGTCAAAGCCGTATTTTGGTATTTTAAAGGCGACTTAAGTTAAAGCAGGATGAAAAGGGAAGTCAGTCAAAAAGTGCGTGCATAAGGTTTGGATCTCTTACTGACTTTGCCAATAAAATATTTTTATTCAACAGTGAGAAATCAAAACGGGCTGCTGACTCTTACACTGTTGAGGGTGAAGTCTGTGCATTAGAATTCAAATTAAACCAATCAGAAAATGGAAGATAAGAATTGAATACTTGCTTTAGTTTAATTCTCTGCTGCATGGACGGAAACTAAAAGTCCTCAAAGTTCTGTCAGTCTGAGTGTTTCTGTGAATTGACATTTTCACTGTGTCACTATCACTCTGTTGAACAGTGCAAAATTATCACTCAACGAACTTAACTATTTCACTGAAAACAATCTTGATGGAGTAATCTGATTAAACCCTGAAATGCTGGAGATGGATTTCCTGGACTACTAGTGTTTGCTAAAGCATCTGGTGACTAAGTGAACTTCTTCCTGTGTCCGGCGCCACAGCTCGTACCTGTGATGGCGTGAAACCAGACATCCTGAAGGCGGAGTGGACCAGAGGAACTTCAGCTTTCAGCAGCATCTCCACATAGTGCGCCGTGCACCAGTAAGCTGGAGGGATTCCTGATTCAGCTGCTTGCACAGGAACGTGGACCTGTCACGGCAGACCCGAGGGTTTTATCTCTGAACATTTTACGTATGTGTAAATAATGACCAGTAGTGCTTGCACCACTGGCAGATATTCAAACTAAAAGAAAAACAAGAAAAACATCAATCACAAGCTCATGCCCACATTCCCTCCTCAATTTGCTGCTGCCTCTTAATTATTTGTGGCCTTTCGGTTTTCTGTGATATTGATTAAATCGATCATTGTGCAGCTGGAGGTCGAGTCTAGTCGAGTCCAGTCGAGCCGGTGATTGACTTTGATGAGAGACGAAGGGATGACAGAAGTTGGTAAAATGATAGTGAAGTTTAATCTCAGCACCTCAACTCCACCCTGCAATTTGAAAAGACTGAAAAAAGACTTCTTCCCCTAACTTGAACTATTCCTTTTACTCTTTTATCCCCCCGTTTTATCTGCTTCAGTCATCGTCTTCTCAGTACCACTCCTCTTTTCTGTTCAGTTCAAGTCACGTGTTTTTAAGATTCACAATCACCTTCATTTATTCGTTTTCTTTTCTTTGCTGTAGCACAGCTGTGCCTGCTGATGTGCTGCATATGAAGGCGGTGGGATAACAAAGCTCCGTCCTATCTCAAGGATCTCATTGTTCCTTATTGTCCCAGTAGAACACTTGGCTCTCAGAATGCAGGTCTGCTAGTGGTTCCCAGTATCTCTACAAACAGATTGGGAGGTAGAGCCTTCAGCTACTGAGCTCCACTACTGTGGAGCCAACTCTCTCCACGGGTCAGAGAGGCAGACACTCTCTTTTAAGACCAGGCTAAAAACATTCCTCTGTCATAGAGCTTATAGTCTGGGCTGGCTCAGGTAACTGAACCATTTCATAGCTATGCTGCCATAGGCTTAGACTGCTGGGGGACTCATGAGGATACCAGGAGCCATCTACTCTCCTCTCCCCTCTCCCCCTCTCCTCACATCTCCCCTATTCTTCTCCATTTTTTAAAGCTACCCAAAACTGTTTCCTGAACAGCAGTATGTGATTATTTTGTCGAGAAAAAGGTGAATACCATGACTGAACACTTCACAAACCGACACAGCAGCAATCTGTTAAAGCAGAAGGAAGATGTATGACAGCTGTGACAGTTTCACGTTTGATGCCATCCAAGGATACTGAAGGGCTAAATCACTGCAGCTGCTGCACTTCTGAGTAAACTTCACTGCAGCTTTATTTGCATGTTGTCATACTCACAGAGGCATGTATCCTTGCTGGCCAGATGAATGCAGAGGTGAGCAGAGAGGACAGGTTGAGTAACAAACTCAGAGCCCGGTTCACGTCTCCAGCCACGAGGAGGAACAGCGTGGAGGCCAGCCAGTCGTGGCCTGGATATCCATCCTGCTGAGTGACTGGAGGGCAGAGTCAAGGAGCCAAAGGACTGGTGGAAAATAATCAAATTAATTAATAATCTACAGAGCTGTGCATCAGTGTGGCATTTCCTGGCAACAGCAGGTGGTGTTGTTTTAATTAACACAACAGAATTAATTATACAAATATTATATCTCAAAGCTGAAATTCCTTTCTTTTTTCCCATTTAAACTGAGTCCTTGCGTTACATTAAGTGTTAAGCTGATATGACTTTACTGTCACCTGACACTGACACCACTGAGTGTCACACACAGAGTGAGCAACACTTTGACAGTCAATTAGCCCTGCTGCACCAGACTGTTATCTCACAGCAGAAAAACAGCCTCCTACAGTCAGGAGTGCCAAGATCCAATTCTGTGTATGACAAGAAGCCTGAAACAGACTGGGTCTAATTGTGATTTTGGAGAATAAGGAGTCAAGTCAAAATCCTAAGAAATCCAGCCAATATGATTCCTTTACTGCGAGGTGGCAGCTCTGCATTGTGATCCTCACGTCACTCAGCAGTGACGATTGGAAACACCAGCATCACAACTCGGTCCGTCTCCAAGCTTTCTAATGTTTCCTCTCATCAGGTGCATCTCGAGTGGTTTATTCGTCTTCCTGTAGATGATTTCAATCAGATGCTGCTGGAGGTCAGTGACTGCACCGATAAGCAGGTCTGAGTCCTGCTTCAGGGGACCTGTGGAGCGATCAGTCTCGACTCCAGAAAACAACCCTGGGCTGTCGACACTTCCTGCTTTTTGTGCCTCTCCACTGTGCTGCTGCGTCTCAGTACTGTGAAGATTACACTACTGTTTACGTAGAACGATTTAGTTTGCAATTTGACCTTGAAACGCTCACCAGCTATAATGTGAGAGCATGTCAAATACTCTTTACAAACTCAGGAATTATTCAGGTCACACTGAGGACACACACTTAATTACCACCACATGCCCTTTGAAACTGACTGACTGACGGACAGGCCTCATCTATTTGTAATCCAGTCTGTCAAGACATCATTTGAAATGATAGAGAATAACAAATAAAGCCGCGCCTCCTGGAAAAGAAAAGACATTTTAATCGACAATCACTCAATAACATGAATGAAACTGGATAAGCTCGAATTAAAATGCTGACTTCATGAAGCAATCTAGAGACTACTTTGTTCCATAAATTTCAGGATGTCTTCAGTGCACCGAAATCAGATCTCTGACTTTAAAACAATGTGGGCTTTCTCAGGCAAATGTTTCCCAAGTATGTTAAATGTAACATGTCAGTTCGGACCTGGTGAAGCTTTCTGAAGCTCATCACTACACTCATATCCATAACACACAAGCTTTAGTTGTAAAAACATTTACAAAATAACTATTTTAATCACTCATATAAAAGATCACCACAACCAGCTTCTTCATGTGAGCTCAAATATCTGAGTGTCAGAAGGAAAATGTCAGCGTGTTTGTGGAGGCTCTTTATCTCTGCTCTGTATTTTCATGCTCAATTGTCCACATACAAAGAAAACTTTGAGGAGAGGTGAGGCTTACTATCAGCTGCTATCTGGGACAAAAGAAGGCTGAACTGTTCAGGGACACAGATGGAATAAGATAATCTGTATTGTGTTGATCAGACAGAGATGAACGCTGTCAGCCCCTCCATGTCTGCCTCTGGACGCTGGTGAAGTTATCAACCTGAGACTCAAGTGCCAGCGACAGAAAACAGAACAAATGGAGAAAATAAACTATACATGAAATGAAAATAAAATGGAGGCATGAGTGCATTATTGCATTCAGTCTGTATTTTAGTGTGTATTAATCCCACTTTACTCGACTCTTCTGTTGAATTATTACTGCAAAGAGTGAAAACTAAAACTGACATCACACATTTCCAGCAACAAGAGGAAATCATCATCATCAATCATCATCAAAACCCATATGTAAGTATTTAAATGCCTGAGAGAAAGTGCAGGGTGTCAGAGGGGTGAACAGATTTGTAGTCACAGGCAGCCAGCTGTTGAGGACTGCAGATGTGGACTCTGTGAAGGATACTGAGCTCTGAAGCAGATTTTACTCTCTGTGCAGACAAGAAGGTCTTAACGTGCTTCAGCAGCAGCGTCAAGTCGTTCACAGCGTCTTCTTTCAGCAGCTTGAGGTAGCCGCCGTACCTGGAGATAAACGACAGAACGGAAATAACGTACAGCTGTTTATCTCAAAAGCACCTTAATCCTGCTCATCCACCAGAATGGCTCAGTACCAGAAGCAGACCAGCAGAATCAAAACTTCTCCACTCAAACAATACCTGCATTAGATCCTTTCTGTACCCAGACTTTTTAACCAAACACTATTTGTACGGTTTTGCTCAAAGTCAATCACTTCAAGCATTCTTAGATTCAGTGTGATGTGTGATTGGCCGACAGCAGCAACCCATACAGTCTGTGGTGTGGTGAAATCTGACGCAATGAAAAGCCAGCGAAAGCTTTCAAGGTATGGCTGTACTCCAATAACAGCATAAAATATGGTGGGATTGTTTCAGGTAAAACGGGGAATTGAAGCAGCATTTCTCATCTTCTGAGAATTAAAACTGAAGGATTTTAGTGAAACAAAAATCTAGAAATGGACAAAGGAATGCTGAGGCTCCACGCAGACACACAGAAGTACTCAATTCAACAAGTCACATGTATTCAAATCTAACTCAGTCAAGTCTGACACTTAAGTCAAGGATTAATTACAAATTCATGTCCAACAACTTTAAATCGTAAAAGACACGGTGCTCCAAGGATAACGCTCTCACACTGTGCTGTTGATACCAAAAATGCAAACATGGCACTCCGTGTTTCTGAACTGCTCATTTGAAAAGCTCCCTTCAACAAAGGTGTTGAGCAGAGAGTTATATCAACTGCGTAATGTAGCAGCGGGGTGTCATTAAGGCCACAAACGAGCAGCGTGAGAAAAACACCACAACTCAGAGGGTCTGCTTGTGGAGAAATAAAGAACAGAAGAAGTATTAAGCACTCTGGCACCATTAGAGCGAAGAGAGAACAACAGAGGAACCATTACACACCTCTGAAAGGTGTGGGGGTTCTGACGCTGCCGCAGGAGAAAGACGGGGGATTATTATTCCTCTGCAACGCAGTGTGGACAAACCATGTCATCTGGGCTTTCAGGTGCACTGAAGGACACGCCTCCGTGGGCTGTAGCCTTCAGACAATCTGGCTGCGCGATTGGGAAACAGCTCACGGCCCTTGTTGTTGCACTCCATTTCAGTCTGGAGACACCATTTCCTCTACTTCTTCAGCAATGACCTTCTTCCTCTTCAGCTCTTGTGCAGAAAGAGCCAGACTGAAGCCAAAACCTTAGGGCCCGATGCATTAACGATTTGTGAGCACAAAACACGTGCACACAAACTAAATACGCTGCCAGAAGGCGCCCATCGCACACTTCAGAATATGCTTCAGAATGTGCTTGGAAAGATTTTTTAATAGCCTGAGCTCAGTGTGAAATAGAAAAATAAGGTGGGAGGCTGAATCTAACATGCTGTGTGGGGGAGTTGGCTCTCAGGTGAGCTCCGATGTCACAGTCAAAGTACCTGCTGTAAGTAAGTCGAAGTCAGTCGAACTCAAGTGGAATTTGGGATTGTTAAAATTCAAGTTAATGTTGAAGCCTTTCCGTGGCCCATGAATGCACTTGAAGCTTCGAGACTCAAACAGAAGGTTTTAAAATAACTTACAGAAGTCTCTGTGTGTAATAATAACCAAATATAATGCGAAACCTTCACTTTAAATAAAAGATAAAACATTTTTTAAAACATCATTTTACACATGCAGATTCCCTACCAAAATAAAACCACCACTTTGTTCTCATCAGAAAGTGCTAATTACCAAATGCTGTCATGCTAACACACGGAGTTAAAAAGGTGAGCAGGGTCAACATCAGACCTGCTAAACAAATTTATTTATGCACCTGTGCTTACAGTTTATCATCGCACCGTGGATGTCTGCAATTTTCCCCAGCATCGACTTTCGACCAAACGAGACCAGAAATGTTTTTACCCAGAATTCAAGAGTATTTTTAAGGTTGCTGAAATGACGGCTGCAGTTCAGGTAGTGTAAGACACAGCAGGTTCTCCTTCCCAGGCTCATGCTGTAAGAAGCCTCTCTGATTTAAAAGGGTTTATGAGCTATAGAAAAAACACTTTACGTACTGTACATACCTGAGACAGGTGCTGATTCCCAGCTGCTCCACCAATGATAACACAGCACTCTTCGCACTCTTCTCCTCTGCTGTAAAACAAGACATTTAAGAGGTGGTTATTAGAAAACAAAGCAACACCCAGTGAGCAGATATGGCTGCAGGTTTTCTGGGAGAAAAGAAAAATACTCTCTAGATATCACTAACAGGGTGTGTTACAACCCTGGAGAGCGAGAAAAAAAAACATGACAACAAATCATGACTCGCTACTTTTAAGGCACTACAGATGTGATGTTGTGTCTGGGTAATTTTGTAGCTGGCAGCTTTACAGCAGTTGTTTGGCATTTAATTGCGATAGCTTGGCACCAAGGTGACTTGGGTAATTTCACTAACAGTCAGCCACGGGTAATTTCACAGCAGCATTCTGATGGTTTAGAGCAGAGGAGTCATAACTCATGATTTTAGGAGCGTGGTGGAGTCTTTTGGGGGGGGGGATACAGTATGAAATTTTGAGCCGTGTGAGAAAGCTCTTTATCTGAGGACTTTATCTGTGGAGTTGGGTCCTGCAGTGAGATACTGCAGCAGCTGAAAATACTGGAGCAGGGCGGCTTTGCACAGATCGTTGAGCTATCTGTCTCACCAGCTGCTCTCATGGGCTTTTACTTAATATATTAGTTTTTGGAGCTGTTGTAATTGTGTGAAGAGAACGATGAATGAAGCAATAACTGCGGGAGGGCTGATATTTTGTTTTGGAAGATGTTTCACTGCTCCCTGGCTTTGGGGAAAAATAATATTACATTTCTGCTAATGAATCTGCTGTTTCAGACAGCAGAAATTAATATGAGAAGTATTATCGAGACAGCACGAGTGGCAGAGAAAACTTTGAATCCAATTTACAGGCTAATGGTGCAGAAATATGCAAGGGAAATGATAATATGCTAGCTGCTATCTACATGTCCAAGTGATAATTCAATATTGTTACCACAGAAGAGTCAGAGCTGAGCAATGTGGATTAATCACAGGCCATCACATCTTGTATTAATTGAGAGAAAATAGCTTGTGATGAGGGCAGGAAGTGCCAGGACATCTAGTGCTGCATTTTCTATCTCACCTTTCTCTCCTCATATATTAACATCTCTAAAAACCTCTTGCTGATGGCAATTACTGTCTAATGGAGATGAATGCTTCCATGTTGTGTTTATTCCCTCCCTTCCCGTCTCTTTGGTACTGTGTCCCTACTCTCTGTTTTACAGTCTGTACTGACCATTATTGGACCATTTCACTTTTGTTATGAAGGACCACTGTTGAACAACAGCCTGTGCAGCATCGCTCTGAAGAGTAATCTCAAGGATCTGCATTCAGCCACCAGTTGATTCAGTTTCCAGGATCCTTACAATCCTCCTGTGCTTCAGGGGAATTAAAATAAAAGTAATACTTAATTACTTAAAATAAAGGTGAGCGAGCTGCTGGTATGAGACACATTAAGAGAAAATCCTTTAAGATGAGCACATAATGCCTGCAAGGCAAGAGAGAACATTCACAGCTAATAAATAAGCACTAAATTGAGACTGTAGTCATGAGAGAATAACAATAATAACCATAAAAATGAAATAAAATTGATAATCAGAAAATCTGATCTGACAATCATCTACGCTTATTTGTCTTAGTTTGTTTTTGTTTTTAAACACTGCATTGTATTTTCTGAGCGTATCATGTGCTTTTTTTGTGTAGCTCAACCGGAGTACAAGCAGGGCGAAACTGTACCTCAGCCTCTAAGTACATCCAGGCTCAGAGCTGAATGGAAGTGACTTGCAGAGGAGGAGAAGGTGCTTCAATCCAAAGTTAGAATGTGGTGAGAAAATCTATTTAACCGAGGAACCATCTCCATCTGAGCTATTAAGACGTAGCAGTTACATAAAAACGGTGTTCTGCCTTTGTTTCCAGCCAACCAATTTCAACAGGCAGCTGAAATAAATGAGATTGCTGCACAGCTGCCTTCAGAAGAGGAGGCCATGAAGGGTGAGGAGATACGACTCCGAACAGGGAGCTGACAGAGGTTAATACTTGGCAAATGAGTCTGTTCTCTCCATACAATGGGAGCACTCGAGTAGGGCAGAGTGGCTGAGACTGTAGTCAGCGTCAATCAAACGCTAAGAGGTGCCTACCGTCCAGTTCAGCGCCACACACACACACACTAGGACACACATCTAAGTGGTATTTGGTGGAAGGAATATTAAAAGGGGAAACTGTATAGCTGTGTGTGTGTGTGTTCATTTTAAAACAATGAAAAGATGGCAATTTCACGTGGTGCAAAAGCATTTTCAGTATGGTGGCTTTTACGCAGCCGTTCTGACTGATGGACGTTCTGCCGAGATCTCTGACCAGAACCGAAGGCTCAGATGAGACTACGTACTTTAAGACTTCATCAGAAGTGTTTTATGTTTTTGTTATGTTTTTTGCACCTTGTGGCTCTTCATTGTGAATCAAGAGTACAAACTGATTTCATGTACAGTTTGTGTGTCTTTAATCGACTGGTCAGACAAACTCCTGCCAATCCTACGAGTGAAATGTGGCTCGACTAAACCCTGTACGCGTTGGAATAAAATTATATAAATGAGTATGACCAACTTCTAAAAAGGTAGTATAACATTTTTTTTTTTTAAAAAAAGGCAGAAAAATCAACAACTTTGAAGTGAGCGAACTGAGATAAATAAATCATCAAAACAAACACTCAAAATTAAGTTTCTTCATCAGTGCAGCCTCAGAGGAGACTCTGTCTCTGTGCTGATAGACAGAAGACAGCACTGATAAAAGACACACTGTGGGGAAATATTTCAGCCTTCAGTGGAAAAAAAGAAGGCTGACAAGTCTCTCTCCTTATTGAGAAATGCATAATAAATAAAAGCGCACTGAACACACTCCACATAGCCTTTTTAATCACTATTATTCATTATTTAGGCTGCAGAAACACTGCAGACAGATGCTGCCTTTTATTAGCGTCTTCTTGTCACTAACGACTGTCTACTAATTCATAACAACTGATCCCACTGAATTCTTTCCCTGTCACACATGATCTGCTCCTCTTCGTAGTTCAGAGGCATTTGTTTGCGTACTGAGACATACATACTTGTATTCTCGCTGTTTAAAACATTTGCATTACTCTGGCTACAACACCAGACAGATACCTCACACACATTTCCAGTCGACGGCTCATAAACTTGTACGCAGTGTATATTAAACCACGGGTGACCAAAATAATCCAACATCACCATGAATCGGTCCTGTTGTCTGATTTCCAACAGCACCCACAACAGATGCAAATACATAACAGAGGTATCTGAGCCACAGTCTCTAACAGTGTAGAAGAATCTAATTCTTAAATGGAACAAACTTCAACACAACTTGAGGTCAGCTCTGACACACTGTTGAGGTGAAATTGAGGTTGAAAGCTTTTTTTATTTGCCTCTAGCTCAGATTAAATAGATTAAATTTGGAGCCATGTATTCACATCTTGCGCTGCCTTGTATCTTTTCATTATTCTGCTTATTGTGTTTTATTCTTTTTACCTCATGATTGTCCTCTACATGTTTTCCTTGTCTTTTACATCCTGCCCTCATATCTTTTTACCTCATATAAAGCATTTCAAATAAACAAGAAATAAGCTTGGCACGACTGTATCGTAACAATCTCCCAGCCCTGACCAAAGACGAGCCAGATTTGACAATATACTACGTACAAGAGAAACAAATCCCATCTGTCAACGTGACCGACGGAGTTGATTATAATTAGATCAGTTAAAGCCTTAATGGAACTCTGTGTGCGTTTATGTGTGTGTGTGTGTGTGTGTAAAAATGAACAACAAAGACATAACATCTTTTTAGAAATCGTTTCTAAAGTCTAGTATTAGAAGATGAATATGAAAAAGATTGCGAAGACCTTAATTTAATTATTTTCTTGCCTAGCACTGAAGATTATTATTGGAGGTGGAACAAAGACAGCAGCTTTTGGACAGCACTGAGATCAATTTGTCACTCTGAGACGGATGATTTGCGCAAAGAAGCCCTTTCCACTTTAAACTGAGCTGTACAAATACACAGTAGTTTCCATTTCGTTCTAAAAGGCAGACAGGAAACTGCTCGTATCTTAAGGTGTACTGAGCCAGAGAAAACAGCACAGGCCGATGCAGTAAGTCATCTAAAGGCCAGTTGTGAGGACAGCTGAGCATTTATCCCCTCATCATCCCAGTCAGGCTTCCAGTTTATTCTCTCATCAGCTCCCAAATGAAAACCACAGAAATTTCTACAGAATACAGGGTGCACTTTTATTCTTAATATACTGTTAATGTTGCTCCAGTTATTCACGCCCACTTTTCCTCAATTAATGGCTTCAATGCTCTGGCTGGCAACAATATAGCAGAGTCACATTTAACTTCAAGTATTAGCAGGATTAGACTTAATGTGAAATAATGATCACGGTTAAAAGACAATGATTAATGGACTACAGTTTGTCTGGGACAAGGGTGGAAACTCAAACTTTGTGCAATATGAAAAACTAGTATGGTCCTGATAATTTTGGTGAGGCTTAAATGTTTCCTCTTCAGTGCAAATGTAATATTACATAAATTAGTTTTGGCACGAATGAAAATGTGAGTGATGACTGACAAAACCCATGCTGGTATACAAATGAATTTTTCGGAGGGGAGTTTGTTGATGCATGTTAGACGTAAGGGGGGAAAGTGCTTTTTGTTATTAAAACCTGAGAAAAAGAGATGGTCTCTTTTAACTGTATTTTGCAAAATATGTAAAACAAGACAGAGCAATATGCAATTAGCAATCCATTACCTTTAGGATAATTTACAGTTTGCAAGATTTTCCGAGTATTCACTAATTAGCAGCTTTTCTCTCTCTCTCTGCTGCCATCAGTCTGATCAGGTTGTTTAGCCCACTGGCTACCAAACAAGCCAACCTACTGAAATCATTCACTCGTTTGATATGGGAAACAGAACTCGCTTTAACCCGGGGTAAAACGCTGCTCTGAAAATGAGAAGCAATTGCTCCACTTTTTTATTTTCTTTTTTACCCGTCTGTTGACTGTCCCCGACTTCCACACTTCCACAAGAGTTTTGTTAATGAGAGAAAAATATCAAAGTACGGTAACCAAACTGACCTTATTTACTCGTTTAGTGAAATGTCATTGGCATAGCATCTGCTAATTTCAGGTATACCAGCTCAGATATGTTGGCCATATTCCATATCAGCTCTTTTGCTCTGCACTTTCAATGGGTCACGTATTACCAAGTTAAGTTTTTTATCAGCCAAGTTCAGGACTTTCTTTAGGTGATCCTCCCACACCCTGACAATCACTCCAGTCAAGGCCAACAGTTCTCTTCTCTCCTAAAGCCCTGTATACCTTTCCTCTGGACTCTGATCATTTCCCCTGGGACCTGCTGATATTCATCTGCAATCTCCAATGGTTATTTTTCTTTGCCTTAATAGTCCTTAAGCCTAGTCTTAATAGAAAACTGAACATGTTCCTCTTTCCCACTGACCTTTGTACTGAGGAGGAGGGAAGAAGCACTCGGTGGAACACTTGGATAGATGGGTCACAACCTTGTCCAGAAGGTCAGCCAGCACTGGGGAGAAAAACCAGACACATGCAGAAAAAATGCGTCTTTCTTGAAACATTTATGGACGATATGTGGACGATACAGTATGTGTCTGACACAGAGGATCATGGTTCAGCTGCAAAAATGAGTGTACACGAAGTCGGTCACACAGTCTCTGAGGATCTAAATCTGCAGCACAGGAAAGCGTATGCATAGCTCTTCAGTCATTATAAACCACTCATATCTTTACTGTTTGTTGCTTATTCAAACTTTTTATCTCAGTCTCCTTCTACATTTACACACTTAGTCCAGTGGTCGTGGAGTGTATGGATCCCTTTTCTGTAGAGGTCAACATCTTGGTGGTCCACAGCAACAATAATGTCATCATCACTGTCAAAATGGTGACCACTGAGCTCAGGTACGAGTCTGAGGTTACCACCTTCCCTCAGTGTTGAGGGAAGTTCATCAAGGTTGTGGATGACTGCATGAGGGTGGATGTTGTCCATACCATAAAAATGACCCTCTGAATAATCTCTCAGGGGGTTGACCTGCCCATGCATGAAACAAGAGCTGTGTAACTCATCTCCTTCTACCTCAGGCCTCGGACTTATCAATCAACACTCACGTGGGGTGCTTCTAACATTTGATCTATCCACATGGATATAAATATTCAAGTGCCTCTTAATCTGCCCTTGCACATACTGCTAATACATAAAATAAAAGCACCACTTCTGGTCCACTTGAAATACTGCACTCAGCAAAATGAATCTTACTTTTAATGTATACTGATGTACTTTTTCATTCGTGTGTAACAGCAAGTCATTGACCATTGACAGCTACTTCCTACTCAGCATTTGCCTTTGGCTCACCTCCAGTCAGATGAATATATACTCTACATTATCTTGTCTGACTAAGGGAAGTTACATCACAAAATATTAATTATGTGGTAAAAAGCATATATTTTAAAATGGACTTATTGTTGAAATAAAACAGACATTTATGCCTCTGTAACAATGAAGGATTTTTAATACAATCGCTGCAAAGTTTGCCAGATTGGAAGAATTTCCCTAAATAAAGATAATCCTGATTCTGATTAGAAAACAAGACTGCTGCTCACATTGCAAACCAGTGAGTGGGAGAACAAGTGAGTTCATCTCACTGACATGCTGTTGAAGGAGGACAAGTCAATAAGTTCAATAAGTTGCAGTCAATAAGTTGACCGGATATTGAGGTGTTGAACATACAAACACTTCTAATCATGGGAGTTTTAATGAAGAGATGGCAGACCTCTTCATCAAGCAAACTCATTTTTGTCTTACAGCTGCGTAGAAGTCGGTTGAAGGCATCAGTAATAATCACAGCTTCTTCATACGCAATAACCAGATGTGTAAATGATCAATAAATTGCCCAGGAAGTCGGTTAATTTAGTTGACAGCCTATAAATGCTGCAATTTCCTTCACTGCATACTTCTTAAAGTAAAATCCCAGGTTTTGCGTGCTTAATAAAACAGCACTTCTGCAGCAGAGGAAAGCAGGGCAGATAATAAATCTTGATCAAGCTCTTCCAGTGAAAAGCCTTAAATGAGCACCGCAGCGCAGGGAGGGGATGCTTTCATAGGAGTTGCACTGATGAAAGGATGCAATCACTGTACATTACATGCATTAATGATAGGATTGTCAGCCCTCCGTCATGTGAATGTATTTTTGTCCTCCTTGAGTAGCTATTTTCTCCAATGTAAGAAAAGTAGGCATCTTCTGCGTTTCAGAGTGGCTGTCAGTGGCAATGATGGGGACTTCTTAAAACGTTCATGAACATTAGATCTGTGTAATCCCAGTGAGGAGGTGTGCATGGTGCACCTGCAGCACAATAGCAGATGCCAGAAGATGATGTGGCTAATTACAAAATCCACAGTGCAGTACAGTCCAACTGTATCATTTTTCTTATACTTATCATGAACACATTTACACATAATTTATAGGGAGCTGATTGGTATTTGATGTTGTAGACTGAGGGGACAGGACTGTTATTTCATACAGGCTCATTTAGTTTTGAAATGAATATCGCTTTGTAGCCTGCACACAACCGACAGAATGCTGCAGGTCAGCCCACTGAGGCACAACAGTGAGAAATAAAATCCAACGATGAAATCTGGACAAAAGTGGGACCCATATGAGGTTCGTCGAAACAACAAACCTTAGCTGTGGACCGGACAGCCATCCAACCTCAGAAAGCCAAACCGCCGCCAAGAAGCTTTTGAGACTGATTCAAATCTGACCGCCCAGACAATCTCGGACATCAAACTGAGATCATGCCAGGTGTTTAAAAGGTGTGAATGCGTCACATCACTGCTGCTGGTGACTTTAACCAGGTCAGTAAGAGGTCTGTGAAAGTAGCCTGCAGCTGTTCGGTATGGCAGGTAAAGTTATGGATTCGGCCGCCATTCTTCCTGCTGCTTGAAACAGAATAAAGAAGCTCCAGAGATTCCAACAAATGCGGTTACACAGAAAGCACACTGAGCTGCTGCTGTGCTTATCTGATCCCTGATCAGTTCAAACACTTGGTAATTTGAGTGGGTGGGAGAAAAGTATGTGTGAGGGAGCAGAGTGAGTTAAAACCAACGAAGGCTATAAAGCATTTGTCTCGCTTATAGTCCATAAATGCATTTTGTTAGTATGCAAGCTGTTATCTCATAAAATGCAGAAATCATTATTCTTGCTCCTGGTGTTTGTGTCAGTATCAAATTGCCACTTTTATTTCCCATACCTGAGTGATTGCTCACTCACCTTTACAATCGACTCTTCTGGCCAAGTTGTATCATCAGTATGTTTGCACATTAAATACTACGAGAAGGTAGACAATCCTGGCTATGAGGCAAATCTGCAGCCACACACTGAACCCACCCAGCAGCTTACCCTTTCCAGTTAAGATGTCGGGTTTGGAGGTCATGACTTTGCAGTACAGTCTCCGGCACTTCTCCATCCACCTCTCTTCGTTCTCCGATTCTTTCAGTGATGCCAGAAATTCACTGAACTCAGAGTCTGTATAATCAGGGGAAAAAACTATGGGTGAAAAATCTAAATAATGCACAAGTAATACTGGCAACTTCATCACCGCTCCTCTCACCCTGCGAGTGATGGTGGATCTTTGGTTGGTCTGACGTGTAGCAGCGAGGGGGAGGGTAGCTTGAAAACATGGGCCATGGGTAGGGATCCTGTCCCTGGAACGAGCAGATGGAGGAACTCAGTTGACCGTTTGACCACCTCATTGTGTCGTTCAGACAATATTAATCACATGGTTAGAATACACTCCACATATGTGATGGATGGAGGCAAACATGTATGACTTTGTGTGTTGGATAGGAATTGCTTGACCTTTTCAAACCCACATCAATAAAGCTATTTGCATTATTTTCTCCAGACTCATTTCTGCGCTGCTCTGAGCAGAGAACTGTTAATGAGCCTGCTGTGTTATTGATGTGTCATTATGTTGCATTTGTTTGTAATTTAATATACTCGGAACTGTCCGAGGACAGTGTTTGATGACAGCACATCAAAAACATTGTATTGCAGTTAAACAGTGACTCGTAAATGAATTCATTACTGAGCCATTGCTTATTGCTTAGTGCCGAGCTGGCAGCAGTTTATCAACTTGTGTTTGTTTGTGTTTGTACGCCATCAGTTCTTTCCTCCTTTCAGTCTTCTGTTTTTCCTGTTCACTTTCTTCTTTTGTTTATGCCTGGTGCCATTTACTGTTGTGTTCGTTACAAAGAAGGACCAAAACTTTTTAGTAATAAAGAAAAGTAAACTCTTTCTGATGTCATGTAAGCCCTCAAATGTCCAAAGTCATGACCATTTGTGCCTTTTCAAGTATTTTTCAGAACCGTGCATACCTGTTCTATATGACAGTACAAGAAATCTGTTCAGCAAACTGTTCAACTATTGGCAAATAAAAGAATTTGAATTGCAGTATAATCGGGTCATCCATGAGGTCTCCATCTAGGCAGGAAATCTGACTCTTTCAGAATCAGCATTTCTTCAGCGTTTCTTTCTCAACACAATGATTCAGCTTCATTTTTCATTTCTCACCAAAAGTGGTTCAACTTTTCATTTCTTTTGTAAACTTCACACAAAATCACTATGTATTTAACAGCCTTCAGATCCCTGTATTCACTACAAGCAGCAGGAGAAATGAACAAAAGAGACCTGTGAAACAGAGAGAAAACACTTACTAAAGTAATTCACACTCACCCCTTTAGAAATCTCTTTCATATTCTGTCTTGACTGCAGTGTAAATTAGTTTCCTGTTTTGCGTACAGCGTAAACAACACCTAAATAATTGATATCTATACCAAAACATGCTGAGTAAATGAGGCTGCAGGCATCAGATAATGACAGAAGCCTTGCTGGAAATCAGTAAAAAAGAAATTACTTGAAATTACCAGTAGCACAAACTCGGAATAGAAATGAATGGATGAGGGTTGGATCACGTACGCGGTGAGTTTGTGTTTATGAAAAAATTATAAAATTGTGATTAAGGAATACGTAAAGGACAGATTTTTAAGGAGAAAACAGCCCGTGTGTTTTTCAGAACGATACTTAGCAAAACAACATTTAAGCAAAGGATAATTTTTAGGACTCTTTGGACAAACAACATTTGTGTCCAGCACAGACTCACAGAGTGTGTTACTGTTGAGGTGGTTGTAGTGTTTAGCTTCACTTCGTCCCTCATGACTAAAACACAGCTAATCCTAATTTCCTTTTGTGCAAAACAAAAACAGTCAGTCCGGCTCACACGTAGAGCACAAATCCCGCAGATCCTGCCAACTCAAAAGCAGGTGACCATGAGAAATCGAGTACAGCTGACCTCTTGCAGTGCTCGAGGAGGAAGCTTCCTCTCAGACGGACCTCCCACCACACTGACCCGAACCAGAACGTGATTCCTCTCCACTGACAGGCCGTCTATGATGAACTCTCTGAGAGCGTTTAACAATAGAGGCGAAAGAGATCAGTACAAAAGGAACAGCAGTGAACACAAAAGATGACAATGGGCTCAGGCCCTAAAAGTTATAAACATTTGTGTGCTACAGCATAAGAAATAAGAGAAAAGCATAAGAGAAAGATTTAAGAAAAAGGACATTAAGTCTGTTATGCATAAATGTAATTTTTTTTCACCTCAATTTAATGGAGCTCAGATAACTTTCTTTAAAAAGTCTTCTGAAAGACTTTGTACAGAGTCTGAAGTCTCTGAATGACTATATCAGTGCTGCAAGGCAAGTGAGAGGAAAAAGAGAAAAGGGTTTCCATGTAGAATATTAGATAAGATCAGAGAATTCTCCAATTATAAAGACACTTTAGGGGCCGAAGGGTGTCAGCCTTGGTGGATAGTTCTTATAGCTGAAGCAATTTGGGCTTGAAATTGGTAATAAAGGGGGCTATTTTTTGTACAGAGCTCTTTCCAAGGGCCTGTTAGCCATAAAATGAAATTTGCATACATTTCTTTGTGAATAAAACAAGTCACAGCTGGGGTCAAATTAAATGTGCAGATTGCCCTCATAAACAAGTTCTGATGTATTTGGGCCCTACTGGTATTAAAACGGTTGGGGCAGAAAATAAAGAGTTTTAGGAAAAATGAACAACAAAAAAGCAGTTAAAAGGTTTAAAAAAGAGGGGGAGGGACAAAAAGAGGGTAAAAAGAAAAAAAAAGATTTGATGTCTCATGATGGTAATGGGAGCAGGAAGAAAAGGGAGGGCAGGAAAAGGAGAATAAATTAACAAGTCATCATTCTCCAAAATGCAGTGTGAGTTGGCATTTCAGGGCCATTTCCATTCAGAGCCAAGAGCCACAGCTCTGCCAGCCATTACCAAAAGAAAGGAGGTTCTTGCACACCCACTTTCTGAAATGGTCTTTTCACTCTCTTTCCGCTTTATTTAATTTTATTGGTGACAAGGCAAACAAACAAACAATTTCTCATCCTGAGCAATGATTAAATTTGAAAGTGTTCTGTCATATCAAGATGATGTACAGAGGGAGCAAAAAGCCTTTACCGAACCACAGAGAGAATGACCCTGTGCAAATCAAGTGTGCTCACTGTGGAAATTCTATGAAATAACTTTTGAATTCACAACAAAATTTCTGAAATAACTTCTTCAACTCAAGTTCACTTCAACTCAGTTCAACTCGAAAAAAAAAAAAAAGCTCTAAGGGCATTGTCGAGGTACAGGAAGCACGCCAGATTTGAGAGAAGTGTTTGTTTTCTTTCTGAGAGTTCATTGAGAAGATCGTCAAGCCAACCAACACTGTGGTTTCCTCAAATTCTATGGATAATGTTAGTCCATTTGGTAAAAAACTAAAATTATGACCACATCTCAGAAAGTGGACCTTTAAGAACAGAGCTCTTTTCAAGGCGTGGTTAGCCTAGCTTAGCATAAAGACTGAAGGCAGGGGGAAACGGCGAACCCGACTCCATCCAAAGTTAAAAATATCAAGCTTATATCTCATTTGTTATATTATATTCGTGGCAAAGTCACGACCTGACGTATTCTGCTTCTGATTGGCTTGCTTTTCTTGGTCGTGCTTGTTAGGTTTAAGCACGGCGAGTGAGATTGGTAAGGGTCAGGGTACCAAGAACAAGGTAATCCAGTCACAGTTTGGCCAATCTGTGATAATGTTACAATTAATTAGTTTATCATGACATAATTCAATTTAAGTAACTGACAATAACAAAACACTTTAATTTCCAAACACAAGTTTTTGAGTTTGTTGTTTCATACCCCTCATTAGTGTCCGTCTCAGTGTTGTTCTCCCTCTGACTCTGCAGCAGCATGGAGCAGATGTTGTACTGGCTCTCCAGCAGCAGAAAGGAGTCCAGATTACAGCAGAGCACACTGAGCAGTCTGCAGCAACACAAACAAACAAGACATCAGCATACAGACGGGACTGGCATTATGAGATACTGTAGCAGCACTGACCAGTTCACACTGTGATGCAGAACACACAGTACAGCAATGCAGAACCATGCAAACAAAGACCTCATTTGGACTTTGGTTGTCTGTTTCCCCTGGCCTTGTATGTCTGGAAGTGCTGGATCAGTCAACACAATTTTTCCTCCACCAGCTTGCCGTAGCCAATTGCAAGCTTTGTTAAGTAGGGGAGCCTCGGGGAAAGCTTCATGGCTCATTTTCAGCTGCTGGTAATGACACCAGGCTCGAGCAGGCTGTTAAGCTCCAGCAGTATTTTGAGACACTACAGTGTGTTTTAACTCCAGTGCTTCACTTCAGCGTTACAACCGGTCACAGTTTTATGAGTTCCAATTTTTGAAATGTGAAGGAATTACCAAAGTGGAATAATCATAAAAATCCAAAAGTGAAGAAGGTTGGTGAATTTCACTTCCCCACCACCTCCCTCCTATCAGCACCAGAGCTCATCTGAATTAAGACTGCATGTAAGCGCTTCTCAGTGGAGGTGGACCTGGTAATCAGTTGGGCAGATAAATCTGTGCCGATAGTACGTTTTACAAACTATCAGTATTAGCAGAACACAGCTCCAATAGTGGTGGATGGCTGCACCTTTCAGCTTTAAAGGAATAGTTTCGCATTTTGGGAACTGCTATATTTACTTTGTTGCTAAGAGTTAGATGGGAAGATCAGTACCACGCTCACATCTGTATGCTAAGTACAACAGGAAGCAGGAGGAAAAAGCTACATGTAGAGTGTCTGTCAAAGTGAAAAATGATGTAAACCTGCACGTCTAAAACGCACTAATTTACACGTTTTAATTGATCTGGCAGCAGAAATGTGTAGGTTGTTGGTTTTAGACTTATGTTATGTGCTGTAACTACTTTACAAACATATCTGTTTATCTGACCTCTCGGTGAAATGACTCCAGAGAGTCAGCGCACAGCTTTCATTTACATTTCTGTTTGTGTATGGTTTGAACGAGCATGACATAACACATTAACATGCTGCAGTGGTTTTGTTTCCTGCCTTGCGTCCAGTCTCACCTCCTGGCTCAGTCTTTATGCTTAATGCAGACATGAGAGTGAGATTAACTTCTATATGTGTATGTATATAAGGCCAAACCACAGTGTTTCTTTTAATTGAGTCCTAAAAACCTGTGGCGGTTTTCCATTCATTCAACAGAAATCCATTAATAATTGATGTATTTGGAAATATTGTGTGATTATCAGCAATGTAACTATCTATTTTCATTAAGACTAATCACCAATTGCCTATAAAAAGCCCATAAAAGATAACACATTTCTCAGTTGACCAGGAACAGAACGAGCCATTAGTCGGCTAATGGACCTGAAGGGGGCAGCACTAAAACAGGCCAAGCAACAATACACGGCTCAGATGATTCAGCTGCTTCTGCCTGTGTATTAATCAATAACCTGGTCTCAGACTGTCTTTTGCTGTTCTCTGCAGATAGGACAAAAGGTCATTCAAGTGTTTAAATCAGTTTAGGTAACCCACACTTTGCACATGCATGGTGATATTACTGTAATTTCAGACAGTTTTGTGCATGTGGACAAGTTCCTCATCACTTCTAATCATTTGTCACTTTTTTTTTTCAAACAAGACCGAAAAATAACAAATGCACAAAGAAATGAACAGAAATGTCAGGGTTATTTTTACACATTTAAAGGGCTGTTAAAACAACGCTGATGCAGCTTTTTACAAAATGACATTTCAGTTTCTAATCGTGCGTGTTCTCATACCGACGTACAAGCGGCGGTGTTGAGCTCTGCATGTTGTCTGGTGCGTCGTGTACGTTTGTCCTTGGGAAACACATCTCTCCTTTTAAGCAGCTGCCTCGTCTCCTGATGTGCTGCATGGACAGATGCCTGGACTCCTGTTTGACTGACAGCTTCACTCAGTCATTCTGACAGCAGCTCAGCAAGAGGCTGAGAGTCTGTCAGGCCTTCTGACCTCGCTCTGTTTGAAACGAAGCTGGGGAGAAGCAGGTCTGCTCCCAGTGTGTCTCTTTTGCCTTCTTTTATCAAGTCCGCTGAAGACCGGCTGTCCAGTCAAGGGGTTTTTTTGGTTTAGTTTACCTGATCTGAATGGCAAGCTTCAGACTGTAGCAGTAGAAAGTAGTTTTGTAAGAATGTTCATTTTACGGGTGCAGCTAATGATAATAACAACTAATGATAATAAATAATCGCTATTAATACATCTGCCAATACTTTTCTCAATTCATTGTTTGCTCTCCAGTCCAAAACCCAAACGTATTCAGTGTACTGACTTCTGCAAATATTCACATCGGTGTTGTGATCACAGGTTGTTATTTGTCATTTTGATATTCATGTGACCCCACGTTTACAACAAGCATGCTCCTGAAAAGCTGAAAACATTACTGGCAACAACAGACCATCATCAGAATGAATAACGGCGGTGCATGCATTCACTGCCTGAAATGTTTGCTGTGGTAACAGTGACAGTCCATCAGCTTTTCAGGCTGTGGGCAAGAAGGCAAAAAATAGCTTTGACTGAAGCATTTTTCCACGTATCTATTAGGTTTGAAACTTCCTGTCTCCCAGTTGTCGAGATTCTGCATATTTGAGATTCTCCATAGCTGGTGGAGTCCACCACTGTTGACAGTTTCTGAATAACGATGTAACTGATGTGAGCATGCTCAGTGGGAGAAGAAGCACATAAATTCTGGCCTGACTTTTCACACAGCGTTCACATCAGAGGGGTTCAGGTACGTGGCCGATTTAGGACCACGTAAGAAAGTGGACCAGCTCAGGACTGAAAAGGTCAGATTCCACTACCAGTCATGGCGTCTGGTAGTGTGTGCATATGTTCCTGCACAGGTGGTCAGTGTTGACAAGATTTGCTGTCAGTGTGTCTTTTCCTCGTCTAATTGCTGATATATTTTTACGTACTCTGACCAGATTCATAATAATGTCTGTCCTGCTTGGTGGAAATCAAATCACGTGTGAAGTTCTGCACCAGCACACTCACTTGATGTGTTCAGAGCCATCAGTGACTGAGAGAGAAGAATAAAGGCTTCCAAACAGCTCAGACGGGGAGAGAGAGTGCTGGTTGCCATGACAGAGGCTTTTAGCAACAAGGAAAAGGACTCAGGGATTTTAGCTCTCATTAGCAAGTGAAGATCAAGAGGGGTGGAAATTGTGGCTTCGTTTTTTGTCAGGAGGGCTGCACTTCAGGAATGCGTGTTTGCTTGACAGACGTGCTGGTGATTAAACCTGCACTGAATGTGTTAGAAAGCCTCTCCTATAAAGAGTCAACAGCTGCAATGTACTGCTGGAGTATAGCAGCTTAGATAATACTGATGGCTAATGTCAACAAATCCCATGAAAAAAACATGAACTGATCCTACTAACAAGTATTGTCTGTGTACCTAAAGCTTGTCCTCTTACTCGTTGCCATTGAGCTCCACTGTTGTCCAAAAAAGAAATTAAAAGCACTACAATGAGCACTGGGTGACAATGACACATTAATCTATTACAGCCAGTCTGCAGCTGAAAACAAAACCCAGTAAATGAACTAATACTTCTGTTTGAGTAATCTTTACAAAAAACTACAGTAAATTACTGAGCTCACTATTATATCTGTGACTCATTTCAACAAGCAGGGCGCCTCACTGGATATGAGGACCTTCAGCACAAAAGTAGAGTCAGGGAGCAAATATACACCTACTTCAACCTTGACTTATGCCAAACTAGTTTAAAATACACCCAATTAGCATATTTTTTCCTACTAAAGCATCTTTTCAAACTTGAATATCACTCAGTTTCCAGACGAAGTATTTTTATAAGCAAACACATATACTCTTGAAAACAACACACTAACTTTTTGTTTGTTCCATTTGAGGAAAGAGACATCGGGGGAAAACACATTCGAACAGAACAACAACCTGGAGCCTGTGGCAGATCAACAAGTGCAAACTATTGGGCCCTGAGTCTGTTCACTCCCCAGTCCACTGTGGTTGTGTCAGAGCCCATGTGATTGTCTGTGTTTGACCTGAGGTGAAGCCAGCTTTGTGTCTCTCAGGGTTTACACTGAGCCAAAGTGAAGCTAAACAACAGCTAAACAGCTAAAGTCTTAAAGCTGAGGTTGGTAAAGTTGGAGAAATGAGCAACAGAAGCAAGATTTTGAAAGTATAAAACCCCAAAAAATCCCACCCCCTTCCATCAGGCCCGGTTGGATATTCAAGAGGCGTTGAATTGTACGTTCATGTACCTTTAAACCTTGTGAACGCACCTGCTCAGTTGAGAACAATGGCATTATTTGGTATTGATACTAAGCTTAGCACAAAATAATAAGTTTTTTTCTTTTTGGCTCTTCATGCAACTTCTTTGCCATTTATTTATCAGTGATGTATATACAAAGAACAAAGAGTGTTAATCAGACATCAGACATTTGTTTGCCAGGTTGTCAGCATAATTGGAGCTCCTTTTTCTAACCAACTTCATGTCTCAGAGGAAAATACAAAAATATATGCAAAATCTGCAGTATCAAGCATCTGGAAGGAGTATCTGCAGGATTCAGAGAGTCAGATTTGATGATTTTTTGATGCCACTCGTGACTCTGTTTAATACAAATGGAAAAACAATCACACAGTGGAGGAGAAACAGCTACAGTACTTGGATCTGACAGTGATGAAACACAAGCATGAGCTCACAACGCACGGGTAGAATAATGCCACAAGGAAGGAAATACATTTCCCCTAAAAAGTGAAGGTGCACTGCTTTGTTAGAGTACAAAAAGCCAGGCATTATTAAAAACAAGCCCAGTGCATATTGTGCGTGATTGTTTGACCCTGAAATAGACCAGCGTGGGGTCAATGGTCATTTTCAATCATGCAGTCTTGATAACAAGGGCTTTTAAAGCTGAGAATTATTAGCACCGCTACATCACTAAAACAAGACCAATGCATAACATGTGAGATTGCGTGACCCTGAGGTGGATCAATGTGGGGTCGGTGGTCTTGTTTTCCATCATGCAGCCATGATAATAAGGCCATTATTTACTTTTTCTTCACACAAAGCAACCTTGAATTTCAAAAGGGAATCTATTAACTTCACTGCAGAATGTTACTGACCTTCATGCTGCAGGGGGCGCTGTCCTCCACTAAATACAAACTAAGTCAATCAGTCTAGCCTATAAAGCAATCAGTCTAACCTAACCTAAAGCAGTTAAACACAGCAGAAAATTCTCGTAAAAGACCAAAATCTGACCAGATGACTTCATCTATGAGCTCATAATACAACAGTCAGTCGCTTGCATCAGGAGTCTTAATACATGGCCGCAGCTAGCTCTTCTTCTTCTGATGATTTGGCTTCTAACATGTCTGCTGCGTGTTCTGCTAATCTGCAGTGAAGTGTTCTCGACCATCCATCCCCACGTTATTCGCCACACTGACTGCAACCCTGTCAGTGAGCGATGGGGTTCACAGGAACGCACGGTTTCTGCCAAAGTTTCGGCTGTTTCACATGACAGATTTGTGTCTGTGGTGTTTCTTGCCTGTTTTCTCAGTGGCTGGAAGTTGTCCAGCTTCAGTTAGACAGAGGTGATGTCATATACTGATATGCACCAATCAGGTTTGAGCAACATTTGATTCAAAGTGTGATGACTGTTGTGAGCTGTTTGCCCATGTTGCCAAGCCGCTCTCAGTCCAACCTTATCTAACCACACTCATGTGGCCCTAATGAAGCAGAAAAGTGGGCTTTACAGGGCAAATGTTAATGAATAGACTGTTTAACAACTGGATGTGTAAATAAGTAATGGTTTGGAAATTTAATGGGAATTTATTTTGCATAAATAGACCTGTTAGACAATGCAAGCACAACCTTCATAACCCTTCGTGTCTTGGCCCATTTTTGAGCTCTTCTGTTCGCTTCATTTTGCATTTTAAGTCTTATTTCTTTTGACACATTGTTGATTAATCACTGCAGTGTCCTTGTGTGAAGTACATGCTTTACTGATGCAATACCCCCTCTGGGATCAATAAGGCACAATCCCTGTACACTGCTGCCATAGCCCTTCAAGCTATGGATAATCAGAAAATCGAATGTAAATGTGTATGACTGTATTGTGGGTAATTCTGTGTTAAGAAGGATGTGTTCAAACATCATCTGTGTAGGAGAGCAGCACACCCACAGAAACGGTATATAACACAGGGAAGCCTTGTGTTATGTGTGTCTGCTTAGGCTTGAAGATGAGATGAAATCAGCTGTGTGGAACCTTCAAGCACAGAATTTGCTGTGGGCAAAATTTAACCGAGCAGATTTACTGAGTATACTTGCCTTAAACCAACAACCTAACCAAATCTTATACCTCAAAATGGCATAACTTGACTCACTGAAGGTAAAATGCTATATTTAGCAACGCAAAGGGAATCAGCGTTTGTTGCTTAAGTCCATCAGTCTGGGAGGCAAAGGAATAGAGAATCCTGTTCCTTTCACTTGGCTTCTGGATGTTAATAGGAGTAGGCTGACTGAAGGCACAGACAGAGTGAGTGAGTCAGCAGGGCTCCAAACAAGTCAGAGCTATTGTGATTCAGAAAGCCTTGAAAAAAGCCAAAGGAATGCACAGCAGCCACCAGAACACTGCAAATGCAACTGAGACGCTGTCGCACCTGTGAATGTAAAGACAATCTCTTGCACAGATTGCTTTCTGTCTCCTCCACACAAAAGCCATTTAGCCATTTCTATCCTGCACCACATTAACCTCAGCAACAAACCTAACATAACCTTTAAGCTGTAATGCGGAACTTTTCTCAGACAGATGTTAAGTTGTTGGCATTTTACAGTATATTATTGCAGTACTAGCTTGTATTGCAACCCCACCCATAAGCTGAACACAAAACTGAGGATAGCTTTTCATTTTAGAGGAATTTCTTCCCTTCCTTCATAACCCTTTGCACTTATGATTTCTGTTCCTCATAAATATAGAAATACACACACACACACACGCACACACAGAGGGCCCAGCTTACTTCTCTCTTATCCAGAGAAATCCTTTCATCAGCCTTTCAGTACTGGGTAATCAAAGTATAAAGAACCATGTCACTCTGCTACTGCCAGAGGCTGAAGTGTGTGCGTGTATGTGTATGTAAGTGTGTGTGTGTGTGTGTATGCATACGTGTGCTCAATCACCAGGTGTTAATCTGATACCATGTGCTTCCCCACTAATGTTAAGTAACATGGAAAAAAATATCAATCTCACCTCAGGCCGAATGTGTGAGACTGCTCATAGTGGAACAGGGAATTAATCTTCGCATCTGAATTCACAGCAATAAGCCTGTCAATCAAGTCCTGTGGAGTAAAATGAGAGGCTGTGAAAACAAATACTGCAGTTATGGCTGCAAAAAAGAAAACAATGTGGGTATTTATGATGTAAGGTGAAAAATGTACATCAGGCACAGGGTGTCGGGGGTTTAGGAGGAGGACGTTGTGAGGCAAAACAAATACGTGGGTGGTGGTGGAAGACAAAATGAAAAAGTGCAAACATGCCCTCAAATGGCTGAAAGAGGCACTGCACTGAGTGTGGATTACATGGAGTGAAAAACACTCACAGGAATGGAGCTTGGCATCTCTCTCAGGGTGTATTCACCCTTGTTGGCCAGAGGCTGTCGGCCCAGGAGCTCCCACACCGACTGGGAGGAGGAGAGCAGGTTGACCAAGGACAGGAAGGACTGTAGAGAGACAGTGAGACAGGCAGACAGACACTTTGAGGGTAAAGACTGAAATTAGAGATCAACTCAAAAGTCACAACTGGTCATGGTTGGGATCATTTTTTTTTAAAAGTTTGGAATTGAAGAGTGATCGAGCACTCGCGCTCACTGCTGACGATCCTCACCAGGAGTGAACTTTTAATATAATTCATGCCATCTATTTAGTTTTTATTTTACTAAAATGTGGTGTGTGCTTTCTAAAAAATACCTGAAAGGGTTGGCAGAAATACCAGTCAAAGGGTTGGTTAAGCAACTGTGCACATTCCAGTGAAATTAACCTTTAAATAAAATATAAATACTACACAGATAGGAAGATGAGGCTGAACTGGCCAGTTCATGTTGATGTCCAGCATAAGAACTGTCTGTGATGAGAACTTAAAATGATGCAAAAACAAAGCAAACCTGAGAAAAACTGAAAGAAAAAGGCACAGACTAAACAGAACAGAAGAGCTAAAGCTCACATATACATATAATATATAATATAAACAAATCTTTTTTGTTTGGTTTTTTTTTTTTATTGTAATTGTAAAATAATATGCAAACATGGTGTATAGATAGATAGATAGATAGATAGATAGATAGATAGATAGATACTTTATTGATCCTGGTAATGCATTGGTAATGCTGGTAATGCATTACCGAGCTTCTTCTGCTTGTTTGAAAGATGAATTACAGACTGTTACACGTTTTACTGCCTGTCTGTCTATTTGTGTTTTTAATGTATTCCAACACAACATACTGAGCAAATCTAAACTCACAGGTAAGGTGAAAATATGATCCATCCCTCAGTCAAAACACAAAACTTCCTCAGACATATTTTTTAACTGCACATTTCATCGGTTTCCAAGGCAAACTCAGTTCTGGAGCTCTGTTGCCTCTGTGCTGGCCGGGGTAGACTTCAAGGTCTGTCTGTATGTATGTAACCTGGCGGCTGACCCGCTGATAAGGCAGGCTTTAAAGTCACCAGTGGCAGGCCACAGTTCACACTTCACTGGTTGTCCGTATTCACTTGGCTAGCTTCACTGAGAGAGACGACTTGGCTCCTGTCAGAGGCCAGCAGCACACACATACATACTGACACACACTAGAGCTTCAACTCAAAGTCTGAGTCTGTCCTGGACTGAACCTGTAAATCCTGTCCAGGTTGGTGCCAAATCTAAAAATGTGGCTTCACGCAAGGAGGAACAGTTCTCAAGGCTTAAAACACAGAGAGTAACCAGGGACCACAGCTCTGTTCGACTGAAAATCTATCCTTACGTGTCTCAGCTAAAGCTCAATCAGTTCAAACACACACACACAAAATACCTTGAGGCAGCTTCTGTCTATGGGGTCCATGGGCGTGGGCTTGGGCCGGACCACCCTGACGTCTTCGCTGCCGCACTCAAGATCAGACCACAGCTCTACCACCAGCGCCCGCACGAAACCTGCAGCGCAACATCAAGCCCGTGGTTTCAGTATGGATTTGTCTTATTTTGGTTAAAGAGAGAAACTTCCTTTCTTACAATGTTGAGATTTTGAATTGTTTATTAATTAAACTGAAGGCTAAGAGAGCTTGGGAAACATCTCGCAGCTTCAGTTATTGGGGGGGTTATCAAGCTGTCGCCTCTGTCTTCAGACAAACATATGAGACAGGACGAGCCACAGCTAGCTGGTTAGCATATCTGGCCATATGGATATATCTCACAAATTTCGTGCTGCAAAACTTCTATTTGCCTTCTGTTCTTTTCTGTTTGCAGTATTACAAAAGGTTCTTAATCTTGGTATTCTAGGTTTTGCTGAGAGGAAACAGCAGAGACAGACAGGACATATGGTAGGAGAGAGAAGAAAGGAGGAAATCTAGTCCTCCTTTCCACACAGCATTAACATATGCCTGAAATATAGAATGTATTCAGGTATGATTTACTACAAAACCTTGGAAATGATATCTGTCTAAAAGAGAAATTTACATCTGATTTACATCTCTTGTCAGTCAGCTGCTCAAACCACATACTGTCTCAATCCTTACAAAAATGTGACAGCTAACACCTCTTCTGTCTCTTTCTTCATCCACTTATCCTGTCGGAAATAATGTGGAAAAAAATGTTGCTCCCTGGGCAGCTTGTTGCCTGCTTCATATCGACGACGCTAAAAACAACTCGAAATACAAGCCTTAAGCAACACAGCTGTTAAGTGTTTGTGCAAGTTAGTGCTTTTTTGTACCTGAACTGTGCAAAGCTGCCACCCCTGGAGCAGTGGCTGCCACCTGTGTCACCATCACACCATATCCAAACTTCTCACAGCGGCTCACCTGCAGAAAACACACACAGAAACCCCATAATCCACGGAAATATTCCAGTACTTTACCTTTTATCTTTTTAGCTTTGGCTCACGTAAGTCAAGGTTGGGACAGGACAGACAAATAAAGAATTAATGTAGACAAAGGAAGGACATGAATTTCAAGAGGGACAAGCTTTATATCTGAGGAAAACGAATTGTAAATTTGCCGCTTGCGATTCAGCATCCAAACTCTGTCATGACACTGTGAGAATCCTGAGGAGAAATCAAATTGCAAATTGATTTTGGAGTGTGCAGGCCCTTCATTAATTACAACACAATGTCACAACTAAAAACAGACAAAATATAATTACATACCATAATTAAAGTGAAATGCCAAACGAGAGATGCAATTACATGAGTGTGTAAACAATGGCAGTAAATGAAGCCCACGGGGGATTAGCCAAGGTTTACCATATGAATGGCAGACAATACTATGTATGTGAGGCATATGCAGAGCCCAGGGATTAATAAGTTGGAGTCAGTGTGGGAGTAGCAGCATGTAACGGCCTCCAGGCTGTTGGTGAATACTGAACAGTCTTCAGGAAAAATGACTGTGGCCTTGAGGAGGAGCGGGAGCAACAAATTACCACATCCTCTGCAGAATGAATTAGGGATACTGATGACACAGGCCAACAGAATGAATAAAAGTCTTTAAGAAGGATTATGTTCAGTAGGATCACACATTATAGAATACAAAAGCCTAGAAATACTCTATGCATTGCAAACATTCAGTCTGTGAGGGAGTCATCCCCAAATCTACGCTTGTGTACATAAAAGTTTTGTGATTTCTTTTTCTCATCAGATAAAACACACAACTGCACAACTTACATCTACGTGTATTAACAAACAGCTACTCTAGATTTGTGTTTCTTCAAGCCAGATGAAATATTAACATTTTAATTCAATGTAATTTAATGTAGTCAATGCAGTCTGTGTGTAATCACTATTTTTCATAATCTGGCTTCATTGCTGGCTGTAATTCAAGTCATAGTGGCAAAGAATGCATTAAATAGCATAATATTACTTTGCCACTGATGCTATGGAGAGGGTTTAAAAACTGAGTCACAACCAACATTAAATCTTCCAGGGTGTCCATAAAGGTATTGAAACCGTTTCATATCAACGTCATCCCTTATCAGCATTTCTGCAGAAATTGTGTGATTGATATGAGGGTGTTACGGCAGATGAATGTGACCAGCTTACAGTTTAACTTGAAATTAGTACTTTTACAGCTAAGTGACTTTAACATGTTGATTTCCTTAACATAGCGTGACCCATATTTACATTTATTGTTAGGCGGCAACATCTAGTTGTGGACTCCAAGGAGGAAGTCAGGTGATGAAGGTACTGTAAAGTTCTGTTCTGTTCTCCACCATCAGGAGATCTGATTTGTGTTTTGCTGTGTTGCAATGAACTGTGGGTAATTATTTCACTGCAGTCTGTTAAAGACTGCATCACAAGCAGACTCCCTGGAAGTCTGCAGGAAGTCCAGTCGAGGCCCTGGATGGTTTGGACAGCCCTCAGAACTTGCAGACTTCCCCAGAACGCACCTGCAAAGAGTCTGCGAGCGTGAAACAGCAGCGAAGTCCACACATTTGGATTCTGCCAAACAAACGCACCTTAATGTAAACAACATAGTTATTTTAACTAAACCATGATCTTTTCCTACACCTAACCAGACTGTGACCATTTCACAACTTTAAGCATGTGAGGACGGATGTCTGTCTGTTGTTTCTGCTGCTCCCAAAGTACCACAGCCGAGGTGCCCTTGAGCAAGTCAGTGGATCCCCGATCCGCTCGCTGGGGACTTTCAGTGATTAACTGCATTTGGTTTGGGCAGCTTTCAGGTGTGCACGTGTGTGTAAATGTAAAAAGCATTTGGCTCCGTGAACCTGCAATCTATAATTAAAGGATAGAAAAACCATTAATTAGATCACGCTGGACTGCAACACACCTGGCAAGCTGGGTGTAAACATATAAAAGTGATGAAGGAAATCAAAATGTAAAAGGAACAAACTGATTCTAACCAGTTATGCTTGTGGTGCATTACAGCACAGTATTACCTGCAGTTTTTTAGTAAAGCGAGAGAACATGTACGAGACGCACTCGTTGATGGCTCCTGTCTGCTGGAGCAGCAGCAGGCCTTTAGGAGTTGCAGCAAAGTTCAGCAGGCTGTCCAATAGCGTCTCCTCCCAGATGAGCCTGAAGTCAAGGGAAGACACACCGTCTTCAATCACACAGGTAAACAGCTGGGAAAATGTACAGCTGGTAAACAAGCTTCTTGGCTGAGAAACGCTGACCACGCCTGAAGTATTTGTGGTCAGTTTCCCCGCATTTATTGCTTCTTTGAGAGATTTGAGCTCCTTACTTACACTATTTTTTTGTTTGTTTGTTGTGTTAACTCATCACAATGGTAGCAGGAGCTTCCATGGCAGCCTCCCTGAAAACACTGACTGCTTGAATAAGTTAAATTTTTGCTCCCATAAAAGTTGTGGCTGAAGTTAACTTCACCCAGTTCATACTTAACAGTTTGCCTTCACTTTTTATTGGCATAAGGTAAACGTGTAGCACTAAGAAATCTACTTTGGCAGACACTCTGGTATTTAGCTCAGCTGTGATATGTAATTTGCTTTGGGTGGAGGTAGGAACATTGCAGCAGTTAATCTGTGCAAACAGCAAAACTACAGTATCCTTGTTATGGGAGGACATTGTTCACTGTGTTGTCATTAGAAAATTCTTAAATAACGGAAGTACATCTCAATTATGTATGCGCTCATGTACTACGTGCTGTGCATGCAGTTACTCTACAGTAGATGGGAGATCAGTTGCATTGCATCGCACGTGTTAACGTTAGATTAACGGTGGACTTCAATAAATACAACCAGATTTTATGGTATCTTGGCAATCAAGAACCACATTGTAATTGAACTGTAATTCAGGTCAACGTCTTGAATCTGCCGCGTGAGTGGAGTGCGAGTGCTTGTTATGTGAACAAGAGGCTGTTATTACTCAACATCTTCATTTGTGTTGGTGTTTAGTTCACAGCACCTGAGACAGAGGTTTTACTAATGCACACACAGCATGTTGTGTTAATTATGGTGTTTGCAGACACTTCACATATCTCCTACTGCAAGTAAACTTGTTCAAAAGCATTTGGTAAGTTTACAACATATCTGACAAGGGAACAAGCTTACTAAAGTAGTTTTTAAATTACATGTCAAAAGCAGTTTGATTCCTATCAGAAGTCTTGAATGTGTGTGTAGCCTCACGTGTTCTGCAGCTCCTGGGTGGATGCTCCAGCAGTGGCTCCAGGTACCGGGGTCGGAACCCTTTCTGACAAGATGCTGGTCTAGAGAGGAAGAAGGGGAAAGGATATTTTCACTTCATGCGTATGAGTCTGTTGAGTCTGAATTCTCTAATGTCTCATTCACATCATGCTGTTTTTTATTCTAATTTAAATTAATCTAAGCCTTACAGGTTTACACTGAATCATGAATCATGATTTCATAAATTGCTTTTCTGTCTTTTTACTTTCATCTTGATATTGCAAATGATTTACAATTGATCATTTAATCATACACAATAGATAATTGTTGTCCATTTCATCCTAATGGAATAAAGGACAGCAATAATCAGGAAAAGTGCAGCTCCAAAGAGCCAACAGTTTGAACCAACTAAATGAATGCACTGAAAACTACTCTAAGAGACTGAATTTATTACTCTAAATGGACTGTTTATTTATTAAGAAAGTTCCAGAAGGTCATAAACCTTCTTGCACCATCTGACGTTTGGCACAAAACTGACTGGCTGTCTAATCCATCAAATCTGTAACTGCTAACGTGAACTAATTCAAACCACACGCCTCCATAAGATGCCTCCCACAAACCTCAGGGGCCAAGCAGGCGTATGCTTGTAGCAAGTGGACTGAGGACTGAGGCTGCAGTTATAAAATGCAACACTATGCAAACTGATGTGGACTTGGATTTGGGACATCGTACAGCACATGCTGTCCAGTGTACGACCAGCGTATTAATTAATATTTAACAAATACTGCTGAAAGACAGGAGGAAGCGAGTGGAGAAATGTTTTGGACTGATTCCAAAATGTTTCATACAAGTTAATTTTTGATTCCTCGCTGTTATCTGTAAGATTCGTAAGACGTGACTGTGTGTTCTATTTACAGAAATCTACCGTTGAGACATTAATGAGATGTAAAGGTTGGAGATGTCATTCATGTCTCGGTGGCGGTTGCACTGCTCGTCTTTTCCATGTTTCCTCTTGTAGAGTTGGTTTGAGTTTTGGTTTCAAATTCGATTCTCTGTTTGCTTTTTTCTTTCTTTTCTTTTTTTCTCTGTTTTCTGATTTTGATGCTTTGTTGCAACAAAAGCAGTTTTTGAAAATGAACTGAATCAGATTACGATGGTTGGTTAATTCCCTCCATTTGCGAGGATCGTAGAGGAGTGAATACTGCATTCATGAAGCAAATGAAACATGACAGGAGGATTCCAACCACTGAAACTGATCGTCAGACATGGACACCCCTCCAACAGATAGAAAAGACTCAGATATGTTTTTATGGGCAGAGTGGTCAAGCAGTGCACTTTATTACTTATCTAAAGTCTACTCTTTAACCACTCAAAATCTGAGGGGAAGTCTAAGACATTCAAGCTAAAAAAAAACACGTTTGACCAGTGTTCTGTTGAGAAAGGTACCTTTTTCCAGGCAGCGGCTACAGCCTTGTGCAGGCCGTAGGGTCGGAGGACCTGTAAACCCTCACAGGTGTTGTATATCTGCCTACAGACAAAGATGAAGGCTCCACATAACATATGGGACACGTCCGAGTCGCTCAGTGACGACAGCTCTTTATCCAGCAGCCTGAGGGTGAACTGAACAACGACATGTGCAGCGCAGGTTCTGCAGAGGTGAAGGGACGCACAGAAAAATATGTTGAGAAAACATACAAAATAGACATGTTTTCATGCGATGAAAGATCACAAAGTACACAGGGGACCAAGGCAGCTCACGTGACTTTTGTCGTGCTTTAATTCCTTTTTCACATGTCACATCCATTCTAGCACATTGCTTCGTGACTGTTTGTTGCGTTGTTCCCTGACTTACAAGAGACGTGGTGATTAGTCTCTTACATGCTCATTTTTACAGCATATTTCTCAGAGGAGGCGCAGAATTAATGAACGACTAAAGGCTGATTTATGATGGGCAGCCAAACTGCCTTCACCAGGCTGGCTGACGAGAGACATTTACTGAACCAAAATATTTTTCATGTCTGCTCCACAGGAAGATATCAACAGTGTTTGTATTTATTGATTAACTGATTTTATTTCCCTGCCCACCATAGTGAGTGAGGGGAACACGAAGCTCACAAACAGGCTGGGAAATGATCAGTCAGTGAAGATACAGTTAATAAATTGAAAACGCATACACAGCGGGACGTTTGTGTGATTTGAGCAGCTGTCTATACACATGATGCTTTGCTAAAGGCGACAGAAATGCTGTTGCCATGGATACGACTTAAGAACCTTTAGCTAAAGCACAAATTGAAACAACATGTGACTTTTACTTTCTGTCATGTGACTCATCAAAAGCCTCAAGAGCCTGACAATAAATCAGAACATTAGTCTAAACAAAGTTTTGCCCTCGACAGTTAATGTCGGACAGATGGACACAGGCTGGTCAGGGACAGCCAATCGAAGCACAAGGCCAAAGTAACTTGACGCCTGAGTGACCCAGAGTATCTTTAATAAAACACAGTTTGAGTTTGAGTAGATCAAAGATATAATCACAGTGAGCGACAAACCAGCAACATCCTCGGGTCTAATCTGCTTTCTGTGCAGAATCAGGAGGATTTGTTATGCAAACTTAACTTTGCACTGAAGTCTTCTTGCTATAAAAATGTAATTTATTCATTGCCATGAAAGATACAAAATGACACCGTGCATTTAATCATAATTCAATCACACTGTCTCACCTCTCAGTGTGGGCTACAGCGACATTCTTCTCGTATAAGAAGAGAGCTAATCCTCTGTCAGTGTTTGCGATGCGAGCCAGAACGTCAGCGACGAGAGTAAGTGTTGCTGCAGGAGATTTTAATTGAACCTGAAAACCGTAGAGAATAAACAGAAAATTACCCAACTGACTCGGAAACACGCAGAATCCCAGCAGGGATGAAAAGAGTGCAATTTCAGTCTTGAATACTGAAATAATGTCATTAACTCTGACAATGATGAAACTAAGCAAAAGGTATTTCTATTTTCATCAGGAATGCTTCCATATTTTCAGTTTTTGAAAGGCTGACTTTGACGTTCCTGCTGTGACAAATTAACAGCTACTCTTCTGTGTCGTCTGTTTCAGCATGATTCTAGCACTTTAGGATTCATGATGATGTTAGAATCGAGCTTAAAAACTTGAGGCTTGAGGTAATGGGCTTGAGGTGAGGATAAGTTTGTGACTACAGACTTTGCATTTATGGTCAATATTAGGATTAGATGCACATTAGAGAAATATGGTGAAGGCGAATGTTATGCATGCAAAGGTAAAATTAGAATAATTCAAGTTCATGGTCAGGTCAAAGTGTTATGACTGAAGTTGCCATATTCTAAAAGTCTGTGTATCAGTCAGACACAAGTTTGCGCATTATGAAATGAAATTGTTCTATCAGCATTCACAAAATGTGTGTGTGTGTGTGTGTGTGACCTGCTGTCCACTGAGCAGAGCTACGACAGGAGCCAGCAGCGTCTCCATTACAGGGGTCTGGTGGAGACACTCTGCTGCACACTCTGTCCTCTCACACAGCATCCACAGCACCTCCATGGCCAGACCACTGGGCGACAGGGCGTCTGAACACACAAACAATAAATTAGAACCTTTTCTCCAACTGAAATATTATGTGCTTTGTGTTTGGACATCATTTAGATGAGGTAAATGCGTGCCATGCCATCTTACAGTGTCGCCGGACACTCTGCCCTGCCTGTACCATATCTGTCAATAGCCTAAGATGCTATTTCTATCATTTTGTACAGTAAGTTCTGTAACTTTGATACTTGGAGTACATTTTGCTGATAATTCTTCTGTACTTTTAATATCACAAGTGGTGCAGGTGATAGCCATCTGACTGCAGGTAAAATATTAATATAAATCAATGACTTGCAGCAAGACGAGATGATTCTCTGACAAAGTCAGGGTAGGGGACACTATTGATCGCTGGCAGCAAAGTTGCTGCAGTGTAATTCATGAGAATGAATGGTGCAATAAAGCAAGGACTTTCAGGAGAATATCGTAGGGCTGCATGACTCAGTACAAGGTTAAGAGATAAAGGATATGGTCTGTGCAGCGCTGTTATGCCTTACAGGGAGGGTCACTATGTTCCTTCAGTCCCTGATTCCAGACTCACAATCTGGACAGAAACTAGGGAGGAAGTTGAAACTCAATCACTTACTTTATAGCCGTGTATGGGTGTGTGGGGGCCCACCTGTGCGTGACGAGTCACTGTGTGAAGGTTTGGGGTGTTGGTACATGATGTTGATCAGGATAATAACCAGGTCTGTCAGGCTGACTGGATCTGAGAAACAGACGTGATTAAGAAGTAAATCAGTGTCTAGACAGGAGACAGTAAAAATAATGAGCACCACTGTGAAGAAAATGAACTGAAGAAGACCAGGATCCTTTTGGTTCATAGTTTGCACCAGATTGTCAAGGATGAGTTTTAGTGTCTGGTGTGTAAAACTGCTTCATATCAGGAAAAATGCAGCTAATCGTTTGTTTGTATTTCAACTGGAACAAGACAGACACAAAGTGTTTAGAGTCAAAAACACTTTCACAGGGACGTATGAAGGGATTTTATATTCAATCATAATCCACACATACACTACCATTCAAAAGTTTGGGGTCACTTAGAAATTTCCTTATTTTTTAAAGAAAATCACAGTTTTTTTCAGTGAAAATAACTTTAAACTAATCACAGATACACTCTATACATTGCTAATGTGGTAAATGACTATTCTACCTGCAAATGTATGGTTTTTGGTGCAATATCTACATAAGTGTATAGGGGCCCATTTTCAGCAACTATCACTCCAGTGTCCTAATGGTACAGTGTGTTTGCAAAGGGTGTGCAAAATGTTAGCACACCTGAAAACAGTTTAGCTAATTAGATAAGCTATAAAACCGACCTTCCTTTTAGCATGTTGAGTATCTGGAGCATCACATTTGTTGGGTCGATTAAACGCTCAAAATGGCCAGAAAAAGAGAACTTTCATGTGAAACTCGACAGTCTATTCTTGTTCTTAGAAATGAAGGCTGTTCCACGCGAGAAATTGCCAAGAAACTGAGGATTTCAACTGTGTGTACTACTCTCTTCAGAGAAGAGCACAAACAGGCTCTAACCAGAGTAGAAAGAGAAGTGGGAGGCCCCGCTGCACAACTGAGCAAGAAGATAAGTACATTAGAGTCTCTAGTTTGAGAAATAGACGCCTCACAGGTCCTCAACTGGCAGCTTCATTAAACAGTACCCGCAAAACGCCAGTGTCTACATCTACAGTGAAGAGGCGACTCCGGGATGCTGGTCTTCAGGGCAGAGTGGCAAAGAAAAAGCCATATCTGAAACTGGCCAATAAAAGAAAAAGATTAATATGGGCAAAAAACACAGGCATTGGACAGAGGAAGATTGGAAAAAAGTGTTATGGACGGACGAATCGAAGTTTGAGGTGTTTGGATCACACAGAAGAACATTTGTGAGATGCAGAAAAACTGAAAGGATGCTGGAAGAGTGCCTGACGCCATCTGTCAAGCATGGTGGGGGTAACGTGATGGTCTGGGGTTGCGTTGGTGCTGGTAAGGTGGGAGATTTGTTCAGGGTAAAAGGGATTTTGAATAAGGAAGGCTATCACTCCATTTTGCAACGCCATGCCCTACCCTGTGGACAGCGCTTGATTGGAGCCAATTTTATCCTACAGCAGGACAATGACCCAAAGCACACTTCAACATTGTGCAAGAACTATTTAGAGAAGAAGCAAGCAGCTGGTATTATCTCTGTAATGGAGTGGCCAGCGCAGTCACCAGATCTAAACCCCATTGAGCTATTGTGGGAGCAGCTTGACCGTATGGTACGCAAGACGTGCCCATCCAGCCAATCCAATCCAAAGGTCTGCAATGCTGTAATTGCTGCCAATGGAGGATTTTTTGACGAAAGCAAAGTTTGAAGGTCTTCACTATATTTTCTGTTCATTTTACAACACATGGTGGTAAATAAATGTGACTTTTCATGGAAAACACAAAATTGTCTGGGTGACCCCAAACCTCTGAACGGTGTACTTCATATCCACATGAAACACTTAATGCTGATTAGGGTAAAATTAATTGACAGCTATAGTCAATTAATTGTTTAACTAATAAAACTAATATGATGTTATGTCATTATACATGGAATCAAAGTGATGATGACTGATCATTAAAATAAACAATAATGAAAATTAATGTAAATTAATAGTTGCGGCCCTATACTACATCATATAATGTACATATGACTTACAGATAATGTAATACATGTTGCTAAGGACAGATGAATAATTGTCGTCATCTGCCAAAATGTGCTCTGAATGTTAAAAAAGACAATAAATCACATTTCAGTTTCTCACAGCTCACTCTGTGTGTGTCTATGACAGAGAGCTGACTGCTGACGACAAGAAAGTGATAAAATATTATTAGGAAATAATGCCTGGGATGAAATAATCAGGTCTAGTCAAACAAAACAAAGAAAATCTTCTGAAACATTTCAAACAATTGACAGCTTGTTTAGGAAGTGACACATAGTATGACACACATGGGCGAGAAATCACCCTGGTGCCCACTTTCAGGCCTCCACCCAGAAGAGTGGGCCTTCCGATCAATAGAAACGGCTCTGACGTCAGAGATTCGATCGTCTCCAGACTTATTTGGAAGAAGAGTGATAAATGACTAAGCAGACGGTATTTCGAGAGTATATAGTGAGTCGGGTTTAATGGTCAGCCTACATATCTTACACTCATTACATAACTTTATCAGTGGTTAGGATGGGTGTGGAGGGAACAACGGAGGACTGGAGGGAGTGGTACCTTTTGTACGCTGATTGGACACATTCCATTGTGAGATTATATGCCGTAAAGATTATTTTCTTGCAGCATCAGTAAGGGGTCAGCACATACTACAACCATCAAACAACAGCAAAGTTACGTTACAGCAGTAACGAGCTCTTTACAGTGTTTAGTCATCAAAGGAATAATTCGACATTTTGTCTATAGATTTTCTGGCGTAAAGTTATAGTAAATATGAACATGCACATACAACCTGCAGCCTGTTAGTTCAGCTTAGTGCAAAGACTGGAAGCAAGGGGAAATAAAGTCCACTAACACTTACATTTTTATGTCTGACATGTTTAATCTCAACAAAGCACGAGTGTAAAATAATGAACCTGCACATAAATGACATAAAATAACAAATTGCTGTTTTTACAAATGTAGCTTCACATTTACCAGACCAGTATGATGGTTGTATTCGACTCTGCTACAAAAGCGATTAAACGTATTTCCCAAAAACCCAAACTATTCCTTTGACGACTGTCAAACCTCATGCTGTTGTTAGAGAAACAACTACACAAGAAATTAATTATACCCTGGATGCTTTGGTGTTTAAAACAGTCTAGAGAGCAGTCTGGTATTGTACCTTTGCGCTTCCTCACTTTGATGGGAAAGAGTTTTCTCCCGTTGGTGTAGATGAGCACTTTGCCCAGGACACACAGCGAGTGCACAAAGAAGGCATATTCAAGCTCCTCTGCCGTATAAACACTCCTCTGGGCTGAACCTGAAACATCAAGAGAAAATAAAAGCTGAAAACTTTTGCTGTAATCATATTTCCAGTTTCCGTGAGGTTCAAATATTGCCAACTTTAATAAGAGAACCCTGGAAGGAGCAAAAGCTAAGAAAAGAGATTAAGAGGGAGTGAAGTAGTAGAAACAGCTCATACGGCCAAAGGGAACATCCACAAGCAGAAGGACGAAGAGCTGATTGGGATTCATCATTTGTGCTGTGATTTCAGTTGAACAGGAAAGCAAAAAATGAACTCTGCAATATTCTAATACGCTAACTAGTATTCATAAATTCATAATCTAGAATGTGACTGACAAAGTCTGCTGAAACCTTGCAGTGCTGGTTGGGTGCAGAAAATCACAAGGAAGCACAGCTCAGAAAACACTCTTCTTCTCTTATGAGGAGAAGCGACGGGGGAGTCGGTTGACCGTATCTCCACCCGTCCAAGACAAGGTCAAAGTGTTCAGTCTCAACGGTCCTCAGATAACATCCCATCTCCTACTGTATTCACTCCTGTTTACTGAATTTTCACCACAAAAGTGCAATCGGATGACTAATAATAACAAACGTCACGTGTTTCAATTCAATTCAATTCAATTTATTTACATGGGGCCAAATCTCAACAACAGCTGTCTCATGACACTTTCCAACTAGAGCAGGTCTAAACCAAACTCCTGACATCCGTTCGAAGGTGTTAAAGTGAATTTAGTAATGACCTTGAAGGTTAACTGTGCTCCTGAGAAGTAACTTCAACTAAACATAAGGAACACATCATCGGTCTTTGTTAGCTTATGATTTATCTCTTCCATCCCCGTGATGAGTGGGCCGAGGCAGCTCACTTCCTCAAGCACGCACGTTCATTCTTGACCTTGGGCACAGAAGCATGACAAGCAAGGTCCACTTCCTGTTTTTTTCCATGACTTTCAACGAAATCTCAGGCTCTTCTTCAACGGATCGGATTCCTTGTGTAGGACATCCACAGTATTCCATCAGATCTAAATTCAGTATCGAATCATCTTAGCAAATCCAAATTCTTTGAAATCTTTTAAAGGCGTCTCGTAGAGCTTTTTTTTTTTTAACAACAATGTCTACATTGTCTCATTTACACCAGCTAGGAGGACATTTATCTTTTTTTTCTCCTCTGTTTTAATGACAGCAGGAGAAAAAATTACATTAAGGAAATTAAGACATTAAGGAAACTGAATAAATTATGACTGCAAAGTCTAGGTGCAAATACATTTAGCACCCACAGAGTAGTTTAGCCCGAGAGTGTGAGTGGTGTTTCGCAGGACACACTAAATCAGCCTTACCACAAATGTGCTGATGTTCCCCACAAAGACCGAGACTGAGTGGGAAGATTGGCATTGGGATACGCCTGAGAGAATACATACTACTGCTGAGAAAATCACAACATCACGACCCATCTTACTTACCAGTATTGTGCTGCTCTGCTGACCCTGGATCAGCTGTCTCATTCATGAAACGTTCACAGGAATCACTGTAATGGATACACTGCTGGAGGGCTGCAACAATCTGAAAACAAAAGAGAAGATTAAAACGATGCACGTTACTGTAGTTGCTGCAAACACCTGATTCGCCGAGTGAAATGAAAACTACTAAGCTCCTGTGACAAATCTGAACGCTGCTATGAACAGGCCAAAATGAGCAAGCTGATTGAAGAATTCATTCAGAATGTCAATGCAGCCGCCTCTTGTCGGACCTCCTCGTTTTAATCTAAACCCGAGCACTTTGGGGAATTTCACTGCAGTGCAAGAGCAGTTTAGGCTTACGGTGTTTTGGGAGAGCTATTGACATTTACTTCAGGGCTGATTCCACAGTAATCCTCTCTAAAGTTCGAGTAAGAGTTGCGAGGGAGGGAGTTGCGAGTCGATTTTTGAATGTCAAAGCGACACTCAAATATTGTGCGCCTTTGTCTCAGAGACTCATACATTGGCCTGCACACCTCGGCTGTGCCAAATCCTTTGGAGAATATAATTAAACAGGAACTAAAGGAGCAAATCCAGCTTCTTTCTGGGCCTGAATGCATTCTGGAGAGACTTTTCATGCTTGTTTAGTTGGTTGCCAGACCTCTCAGAAGCACAAAGGAGCTAGAGAGATATATTGATTACCGAGTGACTCGCTCACCAGAGATTTGTATTTTCTCTCCAGGAGTCTGAGAACCACAGTCCTGCTGTAGTATCCATGCTGAGAGAAAGAGACAGATCAGGGTAGAGAAAAGATAGGACATAATGTGTGAGACAGAGTCCAATATGAACAAAGGAGAAAGAGACAAAGATACTGTTATGCTACACAGAAATGCACACAGCACAATACACACCATCCACTTTTTAAACCAGGTGGCTTTAACGTCCAGTAAGGCCAGTAGGTGAATGGGTTCAAGGGTTTTCTCTGTCCCTGGTGAGGCTGAGCCCTGCTCATGGTGGAAGGTCAGCATGGAGAAGGTGCTCTCTATCACTTCCTCCATATACCTAAAACAGGGCAGAAGAAAGACCACAAATGCAATAATAAATCTGGACTCCAACAGACCACATAGGAAACCATTTCAGCAATTTTCTCAGCACATTTGTAGAGCATTTGTGAGAGTGAGTGAAGAGAGATGTGCCGGCCCTGACATCATAATGAGGTAAAAACTCACTTCTCAGGATGGCGGATCCAAAAGGTTGTCACCTCCTTTTGAAAGTCGTTCATCAGTCGAATCTGAAGCGGGACAGACAGAGAGACAGACAGACAGAGTGAAAGCTTTAACGGGTTTGTGTGGTGACACACTTTAAATACTGTGAGATGAAAGCTTCCGTACCTGTTTGAGAAGACGACTGATCTCAGGTCTGTTGATGTCGATGGCAGCTGAGCCAGTTGGAAAGCTTAGCTTGTGAGACAGAAAGCTTGACTCCACACTTTTAGCTGCACATCAAAATACACATATTACAAACCATACATAACATGCAAGATGAGGCAGAGCTCATATATAATAAATTTACAGTGTACATAGTTTTAATTTAACAATCTAAAGTCATTATTAAAACAAAATCTAAAACCTCAATTGTACAACCAGATAATCCCAATGAAAACTGTCCACAATTAATTATTTATTTATTTATTATGAAATAATTTCAATAATGTCTGTGGACTGGCTCCTGTTTTACTGGAGTGGAAGCAGAAGGCAGACAGGGAGGATATCTGAAAGTTTTTTAAATAAAACCAACAGTGTCAGCAGGGCCTGAGAATACAAGCAGTAAGTGGGAAACATCTTTTTCTTCATTTGGGAATGTAAATAAAGAGAAGCTGATCCTTTAAAATGTTTTTTATTGATAAAAATAAGGTTCTGCACATGCACTCAGTCCTTTCATGGCCTACCCAAGCTGGTGTAGATCTCTCGGGTCACATTCAGTGGAGAAGAAGAGAAACTTTTAGCATAAAACTGCAGTACGTGATCCTGATGGAGTCGAGCAGGAGAAGCAAAGATTATCAGCATGCACAAATAAACAATCAAATACATCAAAATCTATCAGTGATACATAAAGATCTTAATGTAAGGACTCACGCCGAGTTCGGGGTCGGTCAGAGCTGCACAGAGGTTCCTGTGCAGGCCACTCCAGCTCTCGCAACTCAGCACATCAGAAGGAGGAGCACAGCACAGGACCTGAAGAGCCTCCCAGCGCACCTGCACACACATCACATCACATCACCTGGGCAACAACGTTCATCACATTAATATCTGTGGCAGCATTTGCGTCAATCTGACACCTTTAAACAAGCTGATGTTTACTCCTCATCACCTGTGTGCATGTGTCTTCTTCTTCTCCAGACTTCTGAATTTGAATACTTTTCATCAGTTCATATACCATTTGTCGACCACATTGAGGCACATGTACATGGCTGCAGCCTACAGGGTAGCATGGACTTCAACACTGAATGTTTAATCCCAAACTGCTGTGATTTTATTGTTTTAACTGTCATCTTTGGCTGGGCTTAAAAGTCGATTTCATTGGTTTGAATATCACAATCAGTTCATCAAAGGTCCTACTGGTATACGTTAAAATGTTGAGGGGAATTTTCCCAATGCCAGTTTGGATAACAAAAGAAAAATGTGACTTCATATTTTATTATTGTCAAGGCTATAAGCCACACTTTTAATGACTTAACACAGTTAGCTTGGGTGATAGTTATTAATAGGCTACTAGAATTCACAAGATTAGCCTAAAAGACCAGATTTCCTGCCCTACGACTTTAGCCTGCTGTGTTAATAAATATAATTAAGCAAATCTGAGTGATATAAGACCAACTACCTCACTTGTCAGGTAGTAATTTCACCACTAAGCTACGACTACAGGTTGAAAACCACTGACTATGGCACAGTGACTCTCCAGTGTGCTAAACTATGCAAAGGAAGGAGAAGGAGCCTTTCTACCTCTTTGGGTCTACTGGAGTCAAGTTTTTCTGCCAACACTTGCAGCTGCTCTTGTCTGATGAATGCATAACTCTGGAAAAGAAACGTGAGATTAAACGAACAATATTATAATTTATATTAAAATTTAAAACAATAGCTCTCACAGCCTGATAGCACCATGAAAGATGTTTCAAATGACACTGAGTGGACCTACATCGGGTCTACCATGGAAGGGAGCAGCAGCTGTGACCAATGACATCCAGAGATTTGGGCTAAGACATCTTATACAAGTCATCAAAAACAGTCTAAAAACCACAACACATGAATAAAGTGAAACCCTTGGCTGCCATCAGAGTGTAACTACAGTATCTCTGACCTGGTTGAAGGAGGAGTCGCTGTCAGAGCAGTTGTCAGTGTACTGGCTGTTGGACTGACTGTGCTGCATCTCCTCCTTCCTCATCTGGTCCTCCTCAAATTTGCTGATTAAAGACTCCACCACAGTGATCATGGTGTTCTTCAGTGTCAGCATCATCTGCTGGTACCTGTCACAGACAGAAGTACTGTACATCTGTGTTGTGTCACCATGCTGAGAGACTTTCTTTCTCCCAAAATAAACAACTGCTGCCCAACAGCTGAAGTTACATCGCTGTCATCAGACGACATTATCACAGAATATGTGATAAGCAATGTTATCGGAAACCATCTTAGAAAAACTGGAGTTAGAAATACTGCATGGTTTTATACTCGGACTTGAACAGTGGCTCTGGTGTATTTTTCCAACTTTCTGACATCTCTGAAAGCAAGGAAGTGAGCATAGAATACAATCAAACTTATCAATAAAAAAATCCCTTTTGACATCCATACAACAGTAACTATTAGCTTTGAAATTTGCTCCACAAGGAAGATTTCATGACCATAACCCAAACTAAAAAACACAAATAAGTCTGAGCTAAAACTCACTCAGCTGAGTCTCTGGTCCTCCGGGTGACAGCGTGGATCAAGGTGTCATGACCTGAGCCTACTGCATGTTGCCCATCTCCTCTGGTCAAGTCCTTGGTCTCTTCTTCCACCACACTTCCCAGTGAACTCTCCACATACTGACGGAGGTACTTGACAAACTCATAACTGCAAAGAGAGCATTATATGAACCCACTTGAATAAAACCTATTGTTTAATGTATGTAGACACCTGCTATGTACCAACAACATGACAATCAATAATAAGCTTATAAAAAGTGAAAACATTATTGCTTTTTCTTTGCTAAAACATGCAGTCAGTAAGTAAATTAAATGGGGCCAACTGCTACAGTATTTAAGTCTCACAGGCGTACTTGTGGAAGTTCTTGTCAGTCTCCTCCAGGTGAAGGAGGATTTCCTCAGCACATTCGGTCGATGGGGCACCAGAGATCCTGTCGTTGATGGTTCTCAGAAGCTGCTTTAGCAGGGACTGCAACTCCGCCTGGTCTTCAGCTGGCAACTGAGACATCTCTCCAGCTGGTCCTCAAGACAGAAAGGAACTGAGTGACTGGTTTTCTGGGCTTCAGAATTCCCCATGTAGTGCTACCCAGGGCTTGACACACAGCTTTATTCAGAAAGAAGGACATGTGTTAAAGATAACAAAGAGAGAACTGGGTAGCAAAAGTATAGAATGTTTACATATCCTAATCTATCAGGATGCTGCATTAATTTGATATCAGTTTCTGTGTTCAGCACAGGGACGTAAGATGCACAGAAGACCTTTTCCAGCATCAGTCACTTAGGTGTTAATCACCATCACGGACTACGTGATATTTATGTTTTCACTGTGAAGCTAAACGGAGATAACGACTCGGAGATAACGGAGTCTCCGACTAGCTTGACGCTGCTAAATGTAGCAATGTAACACAGCTAGCTGAAGGGAAAACTGTCTAATCTTCACCTCTGAGCGCGAAACCAAAACTCTGCCCGCTGAACAAACCGACAACACAAAAAGAAAAGCATCGTCCGCAGCACATTTTAAACCACTCACCTCGTTTCTGGATTTGTAAAACCTTTTCATCCAAGAGGCAGATTTGGAGCACTTGTCAGCGACTGCTGCGTCTCCATGGAAACGTCTAGCTAACGTGAACCGCGGTGCATTGTGGGATGTCCAATCTAAACCCTGCTTTCCCAAGCATCGGAAATATGAAATTCGGGCTTAGGATGTGATGAGAGTAACTGAAGATTAATTTGACAAGGACAACAAAATTGGAGGCATGAGATCTTTAAACCAATCAATGTAACAAAATCCCACCATGAGTAGTGGAAATACCTTTATGTACTATCACTCTTAAGGTTGGAATTTTTCATACTGTTTTTCTCGATGGTCCTTAACGCAGCACCAGTGAAGTACTCTGTCACGTGACTCAATGTTTTGTTCCTACGACCGGGTGCTGTACTTAGACATGTCAGCCTGCTGAAACGTCTGTCAAACCTGTTAGCATCATCATTCATGGGAAATTTACCATGTAGAAACAGCGACGTGCTTTGTTCACACGCCTGACTTACCAACTGTCGTTACGTGTAGACATCACAACGTTAAATCTCTTGAATAACCCTTAGCTAGCACGCTAGCATCAATAGCATCGACCATGGCGGCTGTTGACAGCTTTCAGTTTTTGTACAGAGAAATTTCTAGGTCATGCAGCTATTACTTTGAACCCCTGGCCCTGGTCGGTGCTCTCTACACGGCCAGCAGGGCAGTTATCCTCCTCAGAGACTGCTGCACGTTGGTCAGGGTGCATTTTCTGCCAAGAATGGTCCCGAGCAAGAGGCTGACCCAAAGATATGGCGATTGGGCTGTCATTTATGGTAAGGATGCAGTAGATGATCATTAAAGACAGTGAGAGTGCACCTTTCTGTGGATCCGTGAGTCAGTTTCATATTTTAGTTCACTAACTTTTCTTTGAGATTTGGCTCAAATTTGACAATTTGCTGTTTTTCTCTGTTTGATGTCATTTTAAGTTGAATATCTTGGGGTATAAATAAAATGACTGAAAATGAAGAACTTTCTTTTTCATTTGAAAAGCAGGAAATTTTTTGCATTTGTTCCTGTTAAACTATGGTTAAAAAAATGTGGCATCTTAATTTCTAATCATCTAATTATATATTAATAACGTCCTCTTCGCTGTCAGGTGCATCAGAGCCTGTGGCCAAAGCATATGCAGAGGAACTGGCCAGGCATGGTATCAACATTATCTTTATCAGTCAGGACCAGACCTCTGTTAGAGACACAGCTGCATCACTCTCCCAAAGCTACGGAGTGGAAACTGTTGTCGTCCTAGCTGACTTCTCTTTGGACCAGGCTGCAAGCAAGCCTATCAAAGAAGCCATGAGGGGTAAAGATATTGGCTTCCTGGTGAACTGTGTGGATGAGTCTTTGGCTTCCCCTCACAGCCTGACTGAAGTGCCTGAGCTGGGCCTGTTGGATTTGGTGAAGAAGAACGTTGCGGTCGCTACTCTGATGACCCGGTTGGTGCTGCCGGGGATGGTGGAGCGCAGCAGAGGAGCGGTGATCAATATATCATCGGGTGCCTGCTGCAGACCTCTGCCTGGAAGAGTGACCCTCACTGCTTGCACTGTGAGACACAACACTGAGGACACATACAGATCTTTTTCACAGCAGACATTTTGATCTGCATGAAAAGCCCACTTTTAGATGAACGTTATGAAGAAGGTCTGTAAAAGCTAGTATCCCCAGGCAGGGTAAACCACTTTTTAAAGGTATAATCCAAAAAACCCATTTGAGGACAATGAGTCAGGGCTAGAGTTAAAAAAAATTCTGTAAAAATCCAGTGTGGAAACTTTCAATGGGAATTAACAGGAATTTCTGGAAGTTTAGGAGGATAGTGCAAATACAATTAATAGAAACAAGTAAAATAGAAACAAAGCTTTTACCACATCATAAGCCAGCATAATTCTGATTTTTCTGAATTTCTGTTTGATGGCTTGCTGAAAAATTATCTGTACATGTGATGGAAGAACATTAAGCTTTCCTTTCTTTTCCTGACATTTCAGGGCTACCTGGATCATTTCTCAAGAGCCCTTCACCTCGAGTACAGCGGCAGAGGGATCTTTGTGCAAAGTCTGATTCCTTTCCAGGTAGATTTCCTGATGTCACTGTTAACATGAAGGGCTGGACTCTGATTTGCTCATTTGCCAGTTTATTAAGCACAAATAGCTGAAGATAATGCAGTGTAATACAGCAGTCTTGCAGTAAATCCTTCTTTGATTAAGTTCACAAAGAGTGTTGCTGTTATTTAGGCTACAGTGAATAACAGAGGGGAGAAAATAATATAATCACATCTCTTTATCGCTCAGTTCAGTCACAAGCAGGCCTCAGCTGTCAGTCATGATGTTTCAACTGGTTTTCATAGCATCAAATGACTAGTTAAGACCAAAGTTATTTGAAAATGAACACTTATACATCCATCAGTGTGATAAGAACGACCTAAAATGACAGAAACCATCTTTGGGAAAAATTTATGTGAGTTTTTAGTTTGGCTCATGTCCCATCTGCTAACATGGAGGGGGAGGGGCTTATGAGCTGTACTGCAGCCAGCCACCAGGGGGCTTTTGGGAGCACTTTTTGGGAGCTCTCATGTTGTCCTTCTTTATATACAGTCAGTGGTCAGTACTTAATATTCAGTTTGTGTGTATGTGTAACCAGATAGCCTCAAATGGGCAACAACCATCATCATCATCATCAACACCTTCCTCAAGAGAGGGCTGGTTTACACCAAAGCCAGAGGTTTACGCTCACCACGCCATCTCCACCCTGGGTGTCTCTAATAGGACCACCGGCTACTGGCCTCATACACTCCAGGTCAGCACAAAATAAGCCACATTTGTGAGAAGCAGAGTCAAGAGTATATCGCTCATATCTTTTAATCCTTTATGCAGACAGGATGTAATACTCTGTGATGACGTGTGTCTCTGTTGTTTGTCTTTCAGTATGGACTGATGAGGTGCATTCCAGAGTGGATTTGGGTTCTTGGATCACGTATGATCACCACTTCAAGCTAAGAACTTACTGGATCTTGCTGGTGTCATGTAGAGTTGAATTATTTCTGCCATTAGTTTAAAATTGTCACACTCGTATTCTCTGTGAAGGTTGGTCGTGTAGAGATTTTCCTCTGTTTGTTTGATATTAACTACAAAGAAAGGTGCAGTGGAATTTGCATGAAATAATGAATGAATATACGTTTATTACTCCTCTGTTGCCGGACTATGATCTGACAACTCTGAGACAACCTTAACCATATGATAGTTATGCAACTCTTCATATGTACCTTTTGAACTATTGGATAAGAAATTATTTCAAATCAGTCTGCTGCCAACGTGGACCATAAAGGCCTGGCTCATGAAAGATAAAACTGAGTGTACAATTAATTTATTCCATATTAAAGTACTGCTAAATGCTAAGATACTGGATTCAAAAGCAAATGTTAAACGTAAGAATAAAGCAGTCTGCTGCCATCAGTGATTAGAAATAATAATTCAGTAAACAAACACATCAGTTGTTTTTTGTTTGACTGGTTCTAGTTCTTACCTGTTGTACTTTTCACTAGCAGACCACACCTATATGGCACATGTACAAGGAACAAATTTTACAGTAAGAACCAAACCCAGCATCATTTAAATTTAAAGACACTGGCTGATATCTTGTGTAAAACAACTCCCCTAAAGGTATTGGTGTTTTAGTGAAAAGCTGATTTAAATGATTTCATGTAAGAAACACAGTAACTGAAGGTGAGAAGGACTCGTTTTATTGCTAATTCTTCATTGTGACCAAAGTAAATTCAGATATGAATATATTCTTGCTGTGTGAATGTGCCTTTAGCTTATCAGTGCACTGTTATATATTCTGAAGAAGTGTGTTCGTGTGGTGGTGAATGGGGGATGATAGCTCGGCTAGCTTGGCAGACGTGGTCTCCTTACTCAAGAGTTCGAGATTCAAGCATCTCCAGGGGTGAATGTGAAATGTGCTGAAGGGTGAGACTGTGATGTTTTGTTTCATCAGGAAACTATTTGAAACTCCATTTAGCATACGTGGACATGTTTATATTAAAAATGTGAACAGATTTGGATTTATTGAGTGATTAAACAGTACAGTATATAAAAAATAAACCAATAAAACTCTCTCTCCATTCATATACTGTCCTGTCTTTTATTTTTATTTTCTATAAATGTGTGTGATATGAGGAATGTGAGGATCATCAGACTGGTCAGCGTTTGCGTTCCAGCTTCTGTGTATGCGACATGTTGACTAATCTGTGTTCTGAAGGCCACAGACCTTCTGTTTTTCTCTTAAAAAGTCAGGTTGGTGTAAATCATTTACGTCCATGAACTGACACCAACCGACACTGTGACCCCCCTCAGATCAGCAGAGACCGTAAACCTGACAAACACACCAGGGATGAAGTCTGCTGTGAATGCATGTGGTGCAGAGCAAAACTGGGCTGCTCTGAGAGGGTCCAAACACAAAACCAGAATCTGTGAATTTACTGCAGGTTAACAACAAGGTTAAGTCCCAGTATTCATTCCCCGTTCGATTCCCCGTCCCGGTGTCCATGGCTGAGGTACCCTTGAGCAAGGTACCTAACCCCCACTGCTCCCCGGGCGCTGCACGCGGTCGCCCACTGCCCCGGGTTTGCTGTGTGTGTGTGCACGTCACTTGGGTGGGTTAAATGCAGAGAACAAATTTCGTTGGAGTGAGTTCCCTCCAATGACAAAATATGTCACTTTAATCTTTAATCTTTAATCATTATCTGGAACATGAAACAGGTAAGGTTGTGAAGGTGTTTTGCTTCTCTTTCAGAAACTTCATGAGAAATGAAGGAAATATGCTGACATGCTTGATCATAACGATTTTCTCCTCCTCAACTCCCTTTCATGCAAATAATGCAGCTGAAAGTGCCATAAAAGCACTGGGAATGGAGACCAATAATGCAGCTGTAATAAAAGAAACAGAACGGAATAAGCAAAAACTAAAAAACATGAGTAATAGCAATGAAATCATATTCTAGAAACGGGTAGAAGTAAAACATTAAACAAAACACACTGCTTGCTTGTCCCCTTGCAGAATGACTCCAGAGATGCCAGTACAGTACAAAATTAGTACAGTAGTGTTCAAGGTCAGGGTCAACTCTCAAGCCATCATGGAACAATTTGAACATCTACGGCAGTCCATGTGCTGAACATTTTGTGTTGAGATCTGATCAGGTCACAGCATTTGGTTCACATCACGTTTGTACTCCTCAAACCTTTTAGAGAGCCCTCACTTCAAGTATGGAAGCACCTGCGTTTGTTTCTCCACTCAGTTATTCAGCCTTTCCCTTTAAATCTGTCAACCTTATGCACATAAAATATGCAACATAAATGACTTAGTTTAGTTTGAATGTGACCTGTCACCCCTGTCTTTCTGTCCACAGAAGTAAAATACAAATAACAAAGCTTTTCCAGCCTATCACATTCAGTGTTCAGGGCTGCAGGTCTGTTGTGGGAGGAAAAGGATGGTGTCCTTCCAGATAAGATGCCACAGGAACAATGAAAGACTTCTTCTTCTTCTGCTTGTCCTTCACTTTCCCTCTCGCCGTCTTCCTGATTCATCGCTCTTTTCATCCACCTGTTTTCTCTACGGGTTTGTTCGACTGGTAAGTTCACTTTTAAAAAGTCAGATCTCCCTTGTCAGAAATGTTAACTGATATCAGTCTGAACATGAACTTTTAAAAAATTAACATTTCATGTTTGTTGAATTTGTTGGTTATATAATAATCTACTGTGCAGTATTTGTACCACATGCATGTCATTTGTGCACAGGCATGAGGTGGATGCACACCTTAAAGGAAGACTGAAAAAGTGGAACTGAGTAGTTATTGCATGGCAGTAGTTATGGTTGTTATGGTTATGGCAGTACTTTACTGTAGTAAGAAATAAAAATGTGACCGCATCCATATGATGTGGACTTCCTGAACAGCTTAAAAGCAGTCAAACATTTGAGACTTTTAAAGCTCTACGACTTGCTATTCTGATTAAATCAAGAGGGGCAAAAACAATACAACAAGGCAAAATTTGTTACTAAAAAACCATACAAGATCAATAAATTGAGAATAAACAATCAATGCTGTAAAAGAAACATTAGAAACATATGTGAATGTTTATGCAATAAACCTTAAAGTCTCATCTTCTCAAGGCTGAGCCACGTTTGTAGCTGAGTGGCTGAGTTCACTGCAGTGGTTGGTATTAACCGAGGTTAAGGTTTTGGTTTCCAACAGATAACTGTGTTTTGGAGACTTGGACTCAGCAGCTGTTGCTTCTATCAGCAAACTCACAAAAGTTTGGCCTTGTTAGAGAGTCTGTCTGTTCTGACTTTACACCTACAACAACTTCTGTATCACCTTTGTACATCAACAAAATATTCTCTTTTGGTTAACCAATATATAGCGTACTTCTTAATTAACAGTATAGTATACCTCGAGAGATCTTTGTATTCGACTATGTGTGGGTCATAATGGATTTGTAAAGCAGGAACTGGCAACTGAAATGGGCGAATGGGATGTGCTGGGCCGCCTGCTGGATAAAGTGCAGAGTCACTCCACAGTGATCGGAAAGGTCTGGCTCACCGTGCTGTTTGTGTTCCGCATCCTGGTCCTGCGCACTGGTGCTGAGAAGGTCTGGTCATATGTTCACTATTTAAAACGCACTGCATGGGGAGCCCAGGGCACATGGTTGGAGGGGGGTGTAGTGTTAGTATCAAAGGGGCAAACTTTTAATAGCTGAAACAATATCAATGGGTCTGTGGAATGTCTCAAAAGCCAAATGACTGATGAGAAGTGCCATCAAATGAGCACTTCTATGAGTATTGCTACACTTTAAACTCTCTGAAGTTTGGGTTTTGTGTTTTCTATCATTTCTTTCTAGGTGTGGGGTGATGAGCAATCAGACTTTATCTGCAACACTCGGCAGCCTGGATGTGAGAACGTCTGCTACGACATTGCCTTCCCCATCTCTCACGTCCGCTTTTGGTTCCTTCAGATTATTGCTGTAGCGACTCCGAAGCTGCTTTACCTTGGTCACGTCCTTCATGTGATCCACATTGAGAAGAAGGTGTGTCAGTGCCGTGGGTGTAGTTTGATAGAGTGACTGGTGAATGCTTGATTGTCAGGCATGTCATACCTGGAGTAGCCTGTTACGATGTTAAGTACGGAAAATTATTACAATTTCTGCTGCTCAAATTAGATTTTTAGAATTTTTAGAATTAGATTTTTGCTAATTCTAGCTCACATGTTTAACAACAATAACAACTGAATATTGGACTTGCATTCATTACATGACTAGAATCAGAGATTAATGCTAAAAGTGCACAAAGGTTTGCTCTGTCAGTTTGCCCCCTAGTGGCCAAAAGTTGAATGCAGCGTTAAAGCATTCATTCCAAGTCTATCTCTTCAGCACCGTCTCCTACATTCTTGTGAACTTAAAGGTAGTTTTGTTATCAAAAACAGCAGGTGTAGCTAGCTTGAGGTTAGCACTACACGCTACAAGTGCTTAGCCACATTCTGACCATCTTCCTTGTCTTGCCTAATAACTTTTAACTTTTCAGTCTCAAGTCTTTTCAGATTGTTGTAAAATATCTAACTCTGTTTCTTTGGTCTTCCAACCCAAGGAGAAGGAGAGGATGAAGAAGCAGGCCGAGTTGGATGACCAGACCTGTCTGTTCCTTAGGGCCTATAAAGTTCCCAAGTACATCAAGACCACTGGCAAAATCAGTATCCGTGGCTGTCTCCTTCGCAGTTATGTCCTCCATCTTGTGGCCAAGATTATCTTAGAAGTCTTGTTCATAGTGGGCCAGTACTTTCTTTATGGCCTCACCCTCGAGGCTCGCTACGTCTGCACACGCTTCCCTTGCCCTCACCAGGTGGACTGCTTCTTGTCCAGGCCTACCGAGAAGTCAGTCATCATCTGGTTCATGCTGGTGGCGGCGCTGGTCTCCCTCCTCCTCAGCGTGGTTGAGCTGTTCTACCTGTGTGTGAAAGCTGTGAAGGAGTGCATGGCCAGGAGGCAGGACTACACCGTGACCCCGGTGACACCTCCGCTTTCGGGAAGGAAAGCTTTCAAAAGCCACAACGAGATGATCCAAAATTGTGTCAACTTGGAACTTGAGCGAAAGTTAGGGGTGAATGGTGTCGACGAGGCTGCTAAAGTTGTATTGTCTGAGAACAACAACATGGGGGAGATCCACATCTGAAGCATGGAGGCGGTAATGGGCTGTATGTGTCCAAATCACCTGAGTTCTCATATTTGTGTGCTATGGCTTCAGAGGGGCAAGATGTGTGTGTGTGTATGTGTGTGTGTGTGTGTGTGTGTGTGTGTGCAGTAAATAAAGATGGGAAGTAACCAGCTTCTGCAAACATGACTCAGTAACATGCAAGGTGTTGCGTAAAAAATGACTAAAATAACAAGCGTTTTATTGTACTTGACAAACCCATCATTTTAGATATTATTTTCTGATATATTTTGATACTTTCTTGGATTGTTGTTTTAATTTTGGCTCAATAAACATCTAATGTTAAAATTAGATCTTTTACAGTCTGACCTTTTCTTACCGTTTTGTCGTGTTGGAGCAGTAAATCACCATTTTTTGAGATGCAGTAAAAGGAAGCGACCTCCTAATGAACTTCGTACTGGGAACAACCTCATCCATCTGAACCTCTGCATCTGTTTATTAATCTACCATACTGTACAAAAGATCTACAATTGCTATACTACAGTTAGTTAAGTTAGTTAAGTAAGTTAGATTAGCAGTTTTAAGCTTTGCAATCATTCATAGGCCACTGAGAATGTACAAACCAGCAGTGTTTATATTTCTAAATATTTTGTTTAGTTTAGTTTTAGGATTACTCTTCAAAATTACAGGAACCTGCTCACACAAGGTCTGCGGGTTATCTCAAGTAACTGGGTTGATTCTGATTTCTGGAAAGATTTGGATTGGATTTTTTGGTCCTTTGAGCACCACAACTGAAGTGCCATCCAGTTCCTTTATACTCAAGAGAAGGCAGACATTTCTACAGGTGATATCTCCAAAACTGCAACTCACGCCACACTACGGATAAGAGGAAGAACAAGGTATTTTTGATTTTGGGTGAACTGTCCCTTTAAAAGCACCACCAAAATACCTCAGTTTGACTCTGCATTAATTGGCCCCAGATGGGAGAACTTTTTACATGCAACTTTTTCGCAGCTTACAACATGCAGCTTTTTATCATTCATAACCCCAAATACGTGCAGACTATTTGAGCAGCAGCTTCACTCGCTTTCTGGTTACACAATTTTATGATTATTTGAAAGTTTATTTTCAAACATCCAAGGTCATTTGAAAGAAAGAGAGAGACTGTGATACTGAATCTGTCAATTATTACACCCTTGAGGTCTCTCGTCTTTCTACAACTTTTCACAAGCTGCTCTCTTCTGCTGACGGGTACAACGTGACATTAAAGCCAGATGTGGCTTGCGTAATGTTGTCCTTCATCAGCCGTGCCGTCCTCAGCCAGCCCAGAACTCCAAGGTCCAACCTCTAAGTTAACGATCTCTGCGAGTCACAGACAGTCTTTCCTGACCAGGTCAGCAGGTAAGATGCATCCGTTATTCTTCTCTGCTACAAGTAACTGATCATGAGTTACTGTTCATATTCGTAAAGATAAAAACAAATAATAGAAATTGAAAAAGAATTGAAAAAGAAACTGAATTTCTTTATTTCTATTCATATCTTTGTAAGAAAGTGGTGGATTTTTCTCTACTTTTGAATATTAATGTCATTCCTTCCTTCTTTTCTTTTCTTTTCTTTCATAGTTTATAGCTGTCTCAGCCCACTTTTGCCTCGTGCTTTATACTGATTCATCCCTTCGAAACACTGATCAGTTATGATTTTAGGACAATACTGAGCAACGATCACAGGGTTCATGAGATACCTGAAATAATTATTTATTATTATTATTATTATTATTATTATTAGACGGCAGCATATTGATTGTTGAAGTTGCGGTTAGTGTTTCAGTTAATATTTCAGGTGTGGTGTACAGTCTCTAAAAGCAAGGTCAGAAGTTAGTTTTTTCATAGTATCTCCTATCATCTTTGTATCACAGATCACTAACGGAATACATCACCTACAAAGATGGGCGACTGGGGATTCCTGTCATCATTGCTGGACAAGGTCCAGTCCCACTCCACGGTCATTGGGAAGATCTGGATGAGCGTCTTGTTCCTGTTCAGGATCATGGTTTTGGGTGCGGGTGCTGAGAGCGTCTGGGGTGATGAGCAGTCAGGTTTCGTCTGTAACACTCAACAACCTGGTTGTGAGAACGTCTGCTACGACTGGACCTTCCCCATTTCGCACATCCGCTTCTGGGTCCTCCAGATCATCTTTGTCTCCACGCCAACGCTCGTCTATCTGGGCCACGCCATGCACGTCATCCACAAGGAGAACAAGCTGAGGGAGCAGCTCTCGAGCCCCGGGGGGAACCAGCTGCTCAAAATGCCCAAATACACGGATGATAAGGGAAAGGTGAAGATCAAGGGGAACCTGCTGGGGAGCTACCTGACCCAGCTGGTGTTCAAGATCGTCATTGAGGGTGCCTTCATCTTGGGCCAGTACTACCTGTACGGCTTCATCATGGTCCCCATGTTCCCCTGCTCTAAGAAGCCCTGTCCCTTCACTGTGGAGTGCTACATGTCCCGGCCCACAGAGAAGACCATCTTCATCATCTTTATGCTGGTGGTGGCCTGCGTCTCCCTGTTTCTCAACGTCATCGAGGTCTTCTACCTGCTTTGTACCAGAGTCAAATGTGGGTCCAGGCCTCGCCCTCACAAGATCAATTCAGCGGAAAACCCTGCCACTCTGCTGGTTCCCAGTTGGCCGACTGTGGAGGACGCACTCAAGCAGAACAAGATGAACATGGAGCTGGACAACAGCCGGAGCATCGGTGGAAGTCTGGATGGAGCCAAAGAGGAGAAACGACTGCTGAGTGGTCATTAAAGCATTCCTCCTCCCACAGTTCCTCTTTCAGATACGTCTGAGAGACTGTAATGAAGAGTTCATACAATGTGGTGTAAAAACCATGACAGAACATCAAGAAAAAGCTGTATCGTTGTATCGTGAGAAAATATATCATAGTGCCACATCTCTGGAGTTTTACATTTATTTTGTATTCTTTCATGGGAAATCTAATAATGAAAAGTGTGCAATATTGATAATGTATTTATGTTCTTCGATGCTCACTTGTTAATCTATGAGCAGGGGCGTAGGACAAGGGGGGGAAAGGGGACTGAGAACATGCATGAACAGTGTCCAGAGTCTTGTGCTACGCCCCTGAATTTTGAATTTGCCCGGTTATTGAATGTGTCCATTAACTTATTGCCATGTTATCTTGGACTTGAAATAATTTTGTGAAGATGATGCTGATGATGATTGTGGCGAAGACTACTGTTGTTTCTACTATTACATAGTAGAGATGTTTTTGTATGGTGTGTTGTTTTGAATGAATGATTAAAGTTGGATTTAAAAAAAAATACTTTCGTGACTTTATTAATGAGGTGACATTTTCAAATCCAACCAGCAGTCCACAATGCAAAGACATTCAGTTTATCGTCACTAAAAGGTTTTGGACAATGAAGACGCATGTGTCCGATGAGGGACTCACCGATTAATCACTGAAACTCTATAGTGTATGCGTGTTATATCTTCATAGTAGGGAGCGGTGACAGATATTAGCTACCACCACTGATTAAAGAAGGGTTTGAATGAGTTTTAAAAAGTGTGTATGAAATGAACAACATAAAGACCAAAAAACAAAGTGTGACTTACTGAGGGGATCAAATATATCCATAAAAACCACAGGGGCTACACAAAAAAAATCACGAGGACCCGCTTAACATATTTCAATTCAATGCAAAATCCCTACAACAAAAGCATCTTTGTGAAGCTTAGAATATTAGATTTGCTCCATTTGTTCAAATCACACAGCATGAACAAAAGAAAAAAACTTTCTGTTGACACAGTCTCAACAAAACATGAACACGACTGTTCAGTCCTCACGTAGGGTCCATTCAGGGTTATTGCACCTGATTGCATTAGTCTGTACAGGTGTTCATGTTATTGTGCCTCCTCTCACTTTGTAGAGACATACCTGATGAACCCTAGAGAATACATAAAGTTAAAGAGAAGCAGATCGAGGGGATTTCATTCATTTATTTGTGTTGCCATATATAATTTTAATCTAAAATAACATCAGTACAAAAGCCACACAGTGATAATAATCACAGAAATCAGCTGTAGGAAAAAAAAACACACTCAATCAGAAGAATTTGATTTATAGCCCTGACAATCATTTACAAGTTTGTACTGTCTGGCCAGTGCTCAGCCCAAAATTGTCCACTTGGGATTTTATCATTTCCAGAAGTCATGACAACGTGACAGCTCACACTGTTGCACAATTTCACTTGATCTAAAGTTCAAGGCATTGCAGACGGGTTTGAATTGGTGCCCAGCTCTCTCGCTCTCTCTGTTATTCAAGCTGCACCGTTAGTGACTGGAGTGTTTCGCTGAGCGGAGGCCCTTCAAATTCAAAGGTAAGGATTACACCTTTTACATTTTTAAAAACACTGGGGAAAAAAAATAAAGAAAAAAAAGACCTTGTCGTTCAAAGTTAAATTTAACTTTGGAATAAGAAAAAAAGCAAACTCAACCAGGTATTCATAAAGGTAAATATAAAAGATGGATGTAGGATGAGTACATTCTTACCCTGACTGTGCACACGTTAGTATTAGTTTGTGTCAGCTAAAAAAAAAGTACAGACCGTCTGACCATTCAGACCGATGTGCTGTTCATCATCCATCCAAGGATAAAAATCTGTATTATCTGTATATTTCTACACATTCAGGACTCTTAGCAATGCCTACATGCATCAGATTTTATTTTAAGCTTTTCTAAATTAAGTTAGTATTGACTGTAAACGCACTACATTTTCTTCTCGTGGAAAATTTATATTTATGCATAAAGCAGTTATGGCTCACAGACACATCTGTGGAATGTAAATTCCTCTCCTATCAATACATCCAATGACGTGCAGTAAGACAGCTTCAGTTAAGTGTTCCTTATGTAACGGATTTTTCTGCTCCTGAACGCTCTTTATGTTCTGAACACTCCACACATTAGATTAGGATTTTACTGCATGTGATTGTCTCCAACACAGACTTTCTGCCATTGCTGATGAGGTTCAAACATCTTTGCTGCCCAATTTCCCCCAGGGATCAATAAAGTATTTCTGATTCTGAATAATAAGTCATCGTGTCAACTACAGCACCTACTACATGCTACAAAACTGCACTTATGTACAATACTGGAGGAAACATACTTCTGACCAGAGTCTTCAGCTTGTAGATGCCTGAAATATTATAACTCACTTGTGTAATGATAAATGGGAGGTTTCACAATTAACAAATGAATGTCTAGATTATTAATTCCTTTTGGTTTTCCTCATCAGATCTGACACCATGGGCGAGTGGGGTTTTCTGTCCTCTCTGCTGGATAAGGTCCAGTCCCACTCCTCCGTCATCGGGAAGGTCTGGCTCAGTGTGCTTTTCATCTTCAGGATCATGATCCTCGGGGCTGGAGCAGATAAGGTCTCCTGCTGTTTCTTCATACTTTAGGTTTTTGTAGCTTTTTACCTGACTTTTGACTCTGACATGTTGAAAGCTTTCATGTGAAATAACGCCCCCTAGTGGCCACAGTGGAGCTCCACACAGCTGTGAGAACAGGATTCTGCTTGACAACAAATTATGAGATTTTCTGATTGTATTAAGATTTTCAAGTTATACTGAAACATGTATAACTTATTTATCTTGTTTAAAATTGTTCATTCTTCATGTTCTGTTATGACTGCTTATCCTTTAAAGAGTCACACTTACAGACATAATGGATTTACATTATCAGCATTAGCACTCAGTCCATTTTCTGTACCTATGCAATGATATTAATTCCTCCTCTGAACATTACAGGTGTGGGGAGATGAACAGTCCAATATGGTCTGTAACACCAAACAGCCTGGTTGCAAGAACGTCTGCTATGACCACGCCTTCCCAATCTCACACATTCGCTTCTGGGTCCTCCAGATCATCTTCGTCTCGACACCGACTCTCATCTACCTCGGTCACGTCTTCCATGTTATCCACAAAGAAAATAAGATGAGACAATACATGCAGTCCCACTCCAAAAGTGAAATCGTCAAAGTTCCCAAGTACACTGACGAGAAAGGCCACATTGAGATTAAAGGCAACCTGCTGGGAACCTACATGACCTCCATCATTTCCAGAATCGTTCTGGAGGTAGCGTTCATTGTGGGTCAGTATTACCTCTATGGGTTCGTCATGAACCCGCAGGTGGTCTGCTCCCGAGCCCCTTGTCCCTTCACTGTAGAGTGCTACATGTCTCGACCCACGGAGAAGACCATCTTCATCATCTTCATGCTTGTGGTGTCCTGCGTCTCTCTTCTTCTCAACGTGGCCGAGATCTTCTACCTGCTGTGTTATCGCTCACGCAAACGGCGCTCAAAAACAGTGCCGTCCACTGCTTTTGCCATTCACCCACATGTAAATGGTGACAGTTCAATGAAAAATGAGAATTTCGGCCTCCCTGATGCCGGTCAGAGCACAGCCTGAAGAATGACATTTAGATCCAGTTTAGTAACCGAGAACACAGGTTGGCAGATGTGACAAATGGGGCTAAATCTCCAGAATATCATGGCCCACATGTTTCACACTAAGAGTTATTTATTTATGCGATGCTTAAAAAAATCCTGAAAATGAAGTTCAAAAACTTTTACAAAGAGCAGGACAAAAGTAGCTGAGTTTTGTGGGGGGGTTGTTTCTTTCTGTCTTGTTGTCTTGTCGTATTGAGCACAGTCACACTGGTAATTGTGATTGCTGGTTTTTGCAGTCATTCTGACATGGTCTGTGACTGCATGGGCTGAACGTCAGAGGGACCTGACTCTGCAGCTGGACTTGGCTGCAGATGCCTCGGGGACTCTGTCGCGTTGGCTGAAAGCCATTTTGAAAGCTCTTTTTTGCTCTAAAGCAATGTGTAAGGGCTGTTTACGCTACTTTGCCTCATAAATGTGATTTTTATTTTTAAGCTTCTCCAATATTGCTAAATTTTGGGGGCATGGATTATCTAACCGTAGATATTTAAATTATAAATAATTTGTTTTTTCCTATTTTGTATCTATGACTGGATGTTGGTCTACCTTGTGTTTGTAATTGGTTGTTAAAAATAAATCATGAGGCACATTTATTTATTAAAATGGGTTTGAAAACATTAAACTGCATCTCTGTTCTTTCTATTATCATTAGACTCATGCATAATTTGTGATTTCTGCTTCTGGGTATCACTATAATTACATATAGCCTGCTGTAAATCTCTAATTTAGATGCAGAAAAACATGGATCAACAACAATTTCTTTTAAAACATGTAACATCAGAGGACCAATGTTACATGTTGGAAATTTACGTTATGGTTTAATCTCACCACCTCCATCATCCCTGTGTTCAGCAGCAGGATGTTTTAAGCTAAAACTGATGACGAAAGAAAGATGAAGGCCAGATATTTTTTCATAAGTTAATGACACACTAAAAGGAGTCAGTTGACTACAAATGAATGTTAGATTTTTCCATGTCAGCTGATAGGCAACTCTGTGCTTACTTTGCCAGCCTTCTCAGCCAGGGAGTTTCACATTGTTTATCCACAACTTTTCCGGCCGCAGTGGGCAACTCTTTTCAAAGAAGAAGCATAAATGTTTCTGATGAACATTGAATCATAACTACAGAGGCAGATATTTTCCGCAAACAGAACTAACACAACATGAATGTTGCTCTATCGAATTAAAACATGTACTACCTCCCTGTGCTAAAATCTTGTGGTGCAGTAGCCACAATCTCGCCCGACTGAACCGCTGAGGGACACCACAAGATGGCGGCATTAACTCACACGGAGCGGGAGTGACGCCCCGCCCACCGCCCACACAGTTTCCTCTTCCTGACAATGACAACAACAGCTGGTAGCAGCTAAAGATGGCCGCCGCAACTATGGCGGGGCTCGACGCCCACAGGATGGAGCAGAAGAAGTTCGATTACTTCTCCTCCATCAACTCCATGGCTAAGAAGATAATGCAGGAGCGGGAGAAAATCAAAGCCAAGCACGGCTCGTCATGGGAGAAAATGACGCCGGAAGAGCAAGACAACGCTATCGACAACGGGATGATGGATCCCCACATCCGAGCCCGATACGCTATGCACAGAGTCGACCGTGAAGAAGTGGTCTGTTATCCTAAACTGCTCATTCAGACGGGTCAGAAAATAGTTCACTTCGGGGAAGAGGTACCTAAACCACATTTTAATTGATGTTGGATGGCTTTGTGAGTGTTTCTGGAGGCCAGAAAAGCTCCAGCTGCTATTGTTGCTAACTAGCCACGTAGCCGTTGAAATATGTTGGTAAACGTCACCGTCTGCCTGATACGTAAGCTAGCATCCAACCGTCAGGAACAGATGAGCTAAGTAGCCTTAATAATTTATTGAAAACAAAGTCTCCGTGAACACATGAGGTTGGCTTCTCTCGTTATGCTGTAAAAAGCAGAAACCTTAAATAATGTATGCGTTGTATTATATATAGCAACGTTACGAGCTGTCTTTGAAGGAGAGTGTGTTTGTTGAAATTGTAACTACACTGTGTGTTCCCGCTTAGGATATCACCTGGCAGGACGAGCACTCTGCCCCCTTTTCATGGGAAACAAAGGTAAAACCATTCATATTGACTCAAGTCACTCTGGAAGGAAATTTGGCACAATGTTATGGTATTGCAGTTATTGATTTGTCTTTAAAGAGTCCAAAAACAAGTGAGAAATGTCTGTCATCGTGTCCCAGAGCCCACTGTGACATCTTCAGATGGCCTATTTTATTTATATTTATATTATTTATACAGACCTTCAAATCCACTTTCAGCTGCAATAATCACAAAATGAGCAAATACACTGAATTTTAGTATCAGTGTTTATTTGGCTATTAACTTAAATGATAGCTTACAACTGGCCATTCGCTTATCATTTTAAGACCTATAAATTTTAGATATAAGTTAGCTGATGAGCTTATTTTTATCTTGTCTTTAAACACAGTCACATGATATTAAGACCCGATGTTTACCTCTGACGTACTCACATCATGGTGAGACATCACTGTAAACTTTGCTCCCGTCTTTCAGAGCCAGTTGGAATTCAGTTTGACATCAGGCTCTGCAGACCAGGGGATCTCCAGCTCGCAGGCAGACGCAAAGGCTGTAAAGGTCCCTCATTCAAGTCAGACTGGCAAGAGTGCACCAGGAACCAAGGTATGTTCGGAGTGCACTGTGGTTGTTGTAGTTTGTGTATCTTGGTTGGAGACAAGTGAGGTTAAACCTTTGTGTCCAAACATAAGAATGAATGTCAGTCATGCCTAAGTAATTAAGCTTTGGTCTGAAATGTGAAATGTGTCAAAGCAGCCTTCAAGCCTTTGGGATGGAGACTAAGCTTGAGATTAAATGAAACTTATTGTTGTGTGATTGTGAAGGTGTCTGTCAGCGAGGGACGGCGGCCTGAGGAAGAGTCATCTTTCTGGAAGATCAGCGCAGAGAGGTCCAGGCTGGAGGGAGAGCAAGCTGACTTCCAATCTCTGACCCCCAGCCAGATCAAATCCCTCGAGAAAGGAGAGAAATCCCTCCCCTCCTACCTCCGACAAGTAAGCTCTGAAATCTATCAGCGTTTCTCACCGTCTCGTCGCGTTATCAGTTCAAAATGGCTGCCAGATGTTTTTGTACGTTTATTTTGGCACAAGCATCACATTTCTGATCTGTGCAGTTTCTAACAAACAACAGCTTGAAAGCAAGTTCCCACCCCAACACTTGTCACTTGGCTTATGGAGCTGTGCATCCCTAAATAGAGTCTCGCCAGAAGCTGAGATTTGTGAAGCCTGTCAGAGAAGCAGGCGGTGAATGCAGCCAACTTGCAATGAGAAAACATTGATGGCTAAACTGTTTTTCTGTATTTTGTTGTTCTCCTTTTCTGCTTTCCTGCACATTTGTCGTTGCTATAATTTTCCATTGTACAGCTTCAACTCTATGCAGTTGCTGGGCTGATACAAGGAACCCAAAGGAAACACCTCTTGTAATATTTACTGTACTAAGTTACCTTTAAAATATGTTGTAAAAATCCGATCTTAATTCACAGTTATGGTGAAAATGCCAACAGTAAATGTGATCATTTTTCTACAGGAGACCTCTGTCCCCTCCAAGGAGCCTGAGACCGCAGACCCCCACCCTCCAGCTCCTACCAAGTCCACGAAGCAGCGAGCACCCAAACCTCCTGCTCCCCACCCCCCCGTCCCCACCGCTGTTAGTGCAACACCAGCGTCCATCTCCATCTCGTCAAACCCAGCCCCCCCAGTCAGTGTGTCCTCGACAGTTGCAGGCTGGGAGCGATCTCAGAGCACCCTGCCATCAGTCAGCAACACCATGGATGAAATGTTCTCCTCCAGCATTATCTCCAAGCCCTCCAGCAGCTCCACCAGTGTGGAGAAAGACAAAGGGGAGGAAGGTTCATCCACTAGCCCCACTTTTGCCCAGGTGAGAAATCAGTTGTGGCATGAGCACATTTTCTAAGTACAACGTTTGCTTTGGTTAAATCGCATTCCGTATGACTACAGAGAAAATAAAGGTTGGACACCTGCTGTGACAGGATGTGGCCATACATGCGACATGCTTTGAGATCAACTTGTTTTGCTCAGTATGTATGGGCCCACAGTAACAATCGTTCTGAGCTTTAAAAAGCCACTTTCAGCTCTGTAGTTCGACTCACTTGGTCCACATGAAGGAAAAACAACATGCATTGTTGCTTAATTTTGGTCCATTTTCTTGTTTATGTTGACTTAATGGACACTATTCAAGGCAGAAATTCAGACAATACTGATACAGTAAATCCACTGTAAGAACTCCATTAGATAAATACATTAAAATAAGTAAAACCTAATTAGTCCAATATCAGTACTTCATATCATATGAAGTACAAGAGTCCAAAAAAAATCAAAATATGTTGTCATAATGTGCTGGACTGTGTCTCCAGGCTTTAACAGTGTGCAACACAATCTCTCCCACCCTCAGTTCAACACAAGCAGCAGTATCCTGAAGACTGGATTCGACTTCCTAGACAACTGGTAAACCACAGCTGAGACCAGTCACCGCTCTGAATGGATCATTCTCATCATCACTCTAAAGAAGAACCACACTGCCATGACTACAGACATCCACGTCTAGATTTAACAAACACCAGGCTTTCAAATGACCACATTATGTTCTTGTAATTACCTTCAGCAGCTTCTTAAGACATTATCTCACTGCTTGGTTTTGCCCCACTACACAAACTCCCTTCTCCTCACTGGGTTGAATTTCTTGCTAAGCTAAGTGCAGCGTGAGCAGGAACCTCACAAGACTGCATGTACTCTCCGACTGTGCATTCACACTGCAATCAGCTTGGTTTAAAGGTTACACAAGTCAGATCACACACACAGTTCATGTGCAACAGATAAGAAATATCACAGAGGAAAGAAAGGATCAATGCCCTGCTGGAATTTGATTGTGGCATGAGATGCATTTATCCAATTGTTAGCCAAGCGGTTATTGCTGTAATTAAAGTCCTGAACTGTGTGAGTTTACAAACTGCTCCCAGCTGCATTAACATTCTTAGCTGGAGTGGGACTTTGATGGGCATGATGCAGCTGTGATAAACCAAGGCAAATGGTGTGAGTGAGTGTAGATGTTGTGGACCTGAGACACTTGAAGTGAGTGGAGTAAGTGGGGCATGTGTTGCTAGCTGACTTCTACCGGTTTTACCACATCATGTAGTCAGTCACCTGCTTTGTTGCTTCCTTTCGTAATGGTAAAGCGTTTAGTCACCATGGCCAGCTAGCCACGATAATGTGGAACTGAATAAAGCAGGAAACACTAAGTAAAATTAATTAAGAGGCAACTGTTGGTCTTAGCTACAGCTGCTCCCTAAAGATAGTTCTGTCATCACTTTTACCATGAAAAGAAGTGCAAAGGTATATGAAAACACATTCTAACTGGCAGGTGAATAAAGTAATGTGGAAGCCATCTATTGGCCAATCACTGTTCCATTTCTCATACAACAATTTTATTAGCTGCCCTATTGATCACGTTGCTTGTGGTGTGAATGCACAGTAATCGCGTGACTTTGCTGCCTTCACATGCAGGTTTTGAACACTAATCTAGCAACATGTATTGTACCATGTCAAATGACCCTTTTTTGTTATGAAGATTTTGCTCTCTAATGTGCTTTTATTTATATTTACGCTATATATTCCTATAAATCTAAGGGTGTTGGAGCTAAAGTAGTGCTCAGTACTGGAGTCCTTTCCCACGTAGTGCAATTATTACAGGCGACGTTCCTTTTGCTTACGGAATACCTGGAACATCATGGAGTTTTACCATTGCATCACTTCACAGGAATTTAACAGAATGTGTTTCCAACTTTCACGCATTCACTGACTTAGATGGTGGCTTTCAAAAAGTGGAATCCAGACTGTTGTCCTCCCTGGCATTCAAAACAAAAAGGAACAGAGTGGAAAGCTCAAACTGTGTCATGGAAAACTCCTCGTCGGTATGTCTGGAGCGCCGCTGAACTTGTTACAGGTGTTCCGTATGGGTTCAGCTTCCTGCCAACCCTTCCTTGACACCTCACCCCTCCCACCTGTCACCTGTGACCTCGAACTAGTGCTGAGTAAGGCTAGTGTGCATTTATAAGCAAAATGAGACGAGTTTCTGGCAAATAGTCGGGCATGTAGTGATTTGTACCACTTGTGTCATAGACTCAAAATCCAGTTTACATGACTAGAGTACTATTTTACTGAATTTTATATTTATCTGCTTGTATTTTATGTTATACATGTACATTGCATTCATGCATTTTGGGATCACAGATTTGAAGGAAGTAAATAAATAAGTCAAACCTGTTTCTTGTACTTTTCTGTTTTGTACAAAACAGAGGGGTTTTTAAAAAAGTTTTTGGACACAAACAACATTCCTGTGTAACTCAAAGTACTGTTTTACAGCTTTTTTTCCCTTGCTTTTTTCTTTTAAAGTACACCCACAAATTATATTTTTCAATTTTAATGAAAGCCACATTCATACAGCCTGCTAAATTTCTCCTCAGAGGGAAAGAGGAAGTCACTACAGGAGTGTCTGTTGTGGTTACAGATGCAGCCTCAGTCCGTAGTGGATTTGAATTCACTTTATAAGAACAACTGAAGTTAAGGCGGTTATGCTTTCGCTTCAGAGTGATTGAGGTTTTTATTTCCATGTTTGACGCTGAGATTGTTTGCTTGCCTGTTTGCATTCCTGTTGACCTGCCTTTCGGCTCCATGACATCAGTTCCTCCAACTGTAATTTCTACCAGATCCAAAATACCATTTAGGAAAGGAGGAGGGAAGGTTGTCCGGTGCTCAGCGGAAACTTTGTGCTGTTCAGTCAGACAAATAGGCCCAGTTTAGAATCACCAGACCTCGTTCCGCCGTCTCCCTCGGGTGCAAGGCAGCCAGTCTGCAGTGTGTATTTAAGGAAGGAAGAGCATTACAGTTTCATGCATCATGTATGTTGCTGCAGGCCGAGATGTGAGTCAAATGTTTTATTGACAAACTGATTTGGTCCAATCCACCGCTCTCACTGTGATGTTTTATTTTTCCTGTGAGAACAAGAATTCCATGGTGTCGACGTCCTGTTATTGTCTTAAATTCCAGTTTAGATGGCAAAGCAAACATCCGACGTGTGACATCTAGAACTGTTGTGATTTTACTGGGCCTTTACCAGGCCTTTGGTTTACCCCTGTTTCCAGTCCTTATGCTAAGCTAACTGCATTCAGAAAGAAGCTACGTATTTACCATGGAGACTCCTCCACATTGGTTTTAACATCTGTGCAAATTTAATTTTTCGTTTTTGCTTTAATTTAAAGTAAAAGTGGTGAAAACATTTTTTTGTTTAATATGGCCTTAAGCCTCACATTGTTATGGAAGCAGACAAACATTCACTCTCACCATTTGGCCTCCTATCATGATTTTAAGCCCCTTTCAGCTGAACAGTGATTTACAGTGTGGCTTTAGCATCAAATATTAAGAATTTGACACCTTAAAACAGAGAAGATATTTCACATCAGAGCAAAATAGCCTTAACAGATTAAACCTAAAACCATCATCTGTCAGTGTTGGTTTTAAAGGTACTGTATGTTTGTGTTCATCATCCCTCATTGGACTAAGGCACTTCTGTCGGGTCCAGCCACCTTCCTGCAGCACCACCCAGCACCATCACTTTCTGAATGGCTGCTTTGTGTTCCCTCTCATCAAGTTTTTACAACAAATCCTTAGCTGAATGAAAATCATCGCACGACTTTGAACTTACAGCAGGAACAGGACCGTTATTGTATAACCTTACCTCTGGCAGTCTAATAAGGCAGCCTGTAGAAGAAGATAAATATAAACTGAAATAAAACCATTGGCTCCCTTTTCAAAGCAAACAGAACTGGTCTGATAGCGGCAGATGCTGAGTGCAGGCCTGAGAAGGTTGACTGGGTCATCTGCAAGTCTTCAGGCTGATGGGATATCCCAAGGCGAGCAAGCAAAGAATGGGAAAAGTCTACAACCTGCAATTATTTTTATGATTAATTATATGGTTTATTAAACGTGACAAAAGTGATAAATTCACATTGCATTTCCCCCCATAAATACCAAATTTACTGTCCCATAAGACAAAGAAAACAGATGGTAAAACTTGGTAATTTTATGGGGAAGTCAGTCAGAATCACTGAGGTCAAAACAAGGATAAACACTTTTATCAGGGCTCCCTTTTCTTCCAACTACTTGCTTGAATCCAAACCCAAGTCTGGAAGAAGTCTGAAGCTTTGGACCCCGTCATGCACTGGAACAGCTGCACAAGTGCAGCCGTCCTGCACACACACACACACACACACTCAAACACATGTGTCCCTCTTTGCTAAAGGCTCACAGTCCCAGTCGCTGCCGGAGCTCCTCCTCCCAGTCTCCAGACCCCAGAACCCTGCCTCAGTCTCCTTCCCTGGAAACTCTGCCGGATTCTTGTGGCATTTTAACTGGCATACCTCCTGCAGCACCCACCCACACACACACACACACCCACCCACCCACACACACACACACACTCACACATACACTCACACACGCTCACACTCACACACTCACACACACACACACTCAAGGTCTTTCTCTTTTCTTTTTATGCCATCATTTCCCCAGAACAGATTCATAACTCCATATTTCTCTGACCACTGATTAATTTGATTACACTCAAAAAGCTTGGCGAGCAGAGCTGGCATTTAGCCAAATTAATAAAAAAGGATGTGTGTCTATGTGTGACTGTGTGTGTGTGTGTGTGTGTGTGTGTGAATTTATGACCACAGTTTACTCATGTGCACAGGCATGCAGTGTTTCTCGCTGCAGCAGCCAACATTGAAGCCTGACACAAACATTAAAGCGGTTAAAACAACATACAAACTGTACATCAGCCACTCAGCTCTTTGACCTTAGAAAATGTAGCCTGTCAAACTATTATTTCCAAGGTCAAGCATGAACTCACAAGCTAAATTCTCTTGTACCATAGATTAACTTATAACAGTGACAGATGTCAGCAGATGACAGGTCTCCATGACAACTGAGGAACTCCATAGGCTAAGATAAGATAAGATAAGATAAGATAAGATAAGATAAGATAAGATAAGATGATCCTTTATTAGGTCACACGGTGTGGAAATTGTGAATGTGAAAACGAAAAGCATGTAAACTCTCCCACCCCTCAAGCTAATTCAGGCTAATCATTAAAAAACACCCCAGTGAATGAGCTGTAACATGCATCATCACACAGCTGGGGACGATCCTGTTTTTCTGAATTAGCAGTCTGAAGCTGCGTGGTTTCCACGGGACGCAGACCTGTGATGTTTGTGTGAAACTGCAGGGTTCACACAAAGAGTGGAAATGGGAGGTGGGAGCACAAACAAAGAGCTTTCCTGTTGTTTGGCAGGAAAGCCGACACGTCGTGCACAGCGCAGAGACAGGAGAGACAGCAGCAGGCGGACGACTGGGATGTGATCCGGACTTTTAGGGTTTCTTCTTTCGATACGCGGTGTGTGTTTCTTTTACAGGAGGAGGGGGTGTGCTCACCAGCTCTCATTCAAGTTTCTCATTCCTGCTGATGTTCCCGAGTCCTGGATTACGTCTGTGAGGGAAGGACGAGGACCGAGAGGAGTGAAAGAAGGGAGAGACCGAGAGACTCCGAGTTTGTAGCTGCAGTAACAGCAGTGTTGAGGGATCGGGACATGGGACCGGCTGCCCCTCCGCTCGCTCTCATGTGCTGGTGCGCTCTGGGTCTGTGCGTCCCCGCAGGAATGGCCGCCTCCACACCAACACAGGTCAGCCCTGTCTTTTTATTACTGAAGCGTGGACTCAGTTAAACAACATCTGTGTCACTGGACATGCGGCAGTTAGTGTTGTAAGCCCGTTTGGCTGTAAACAACAGTGTTGGTGTAGGAGCGACTCAGGTGGAGCTGAAGCAAGCAGAAGATCGTCAACATCAAGTGCAAATAAATCAGCTTGAAAAAGATACCGAATTGAGCTGAATTGAACTGCCAGTCATTACGCCACTTTATTCACGTTAAAGATAACACATAGTGCGGTGGTAAGACTGATAAGGAGCAGGTCCAGCTGCCAGGTTTTCATCTGCTGATACTTTAAGATAAAACACCTTTAAAGAGTTGATCCATATGAACAGATTTCTTTGACGGCAAACATAGTATGTTAAACATTTATTTCCACTGTGAAGAACTCTTCAACTCATGAGGCTGAATATTCCACAACCATTTTGTTTGCTGGTGCTTCAGTGATCCTGAAAGGCTTTTTCAGAGCAGTATGAGAACAGATTTTACCCATAAAGCTTCTAAATCTAAAAGGAATAAACTGAGCTGAGTCCAACTTGTTTAATAATGTTGATAAAACTGAAATTGTTGGCAAAGTTGACCAAGTTTGATTTGAACGTGTCCAGATGTGCACAGGGAGGTGATTCAGATTTTGGATACAACCCTAATGAGCTCGTTTTTGATTTGGTTGTGAGGAAGCTGGTTTGTGTTTCACCTCATCGACCAAAGAAGCAAAGGAGCAAAGAAGCTAACAGAAGCTAAATGTGGTAGACGCAGCATCTGGGAAAGGTTGACGTGATGATTTGTCTCACTCTCTCTTTGTATCAGGCATCCCTGCCAGAGGTGAAGAAGGCGAGAGGGGACGTTCCTGATATCCTTCCAGAGCCTGAACCGGAGCCAACCAGCCCAGTGTCAGACTTTGAAAACTCATACAACTACGTCTGTGAGTCTCTTCATGTCCAGTTCAGGTTCAAATAGACAGCCACCATGACATCCCTGTGGAAAGTATCTGCATCATATATTAGTCTGACCTAATAACTGTGAAACACAGATGAGGCGCAGTAATATTTCATATTTCACCACATCTGCATTCTCTTTCCTGTTCTTCTTCTTATCCCTTTGTGTTCCTCAGTGTCCAGACTAGCTGGCATGGACCAGGCGATCCACAAGCTGAATGTCGGTCACTACACTCTGGATGTTAAAGTCAGCCAGCTGATAGACCGTCTGTCCAGAATGGACGGTAAGACGAGCACTTTGTCCCACACATCATCTGAGTTGACCAGTTACACATAGTCTTCTGATCAATGTTTCTTTCCACAAGTCTTGAGACAGGCAGGGTTTCGCTCCTTGCTGTGGTCCTTTAACTTGAACAGTCAAGAGAACGACGCCTTGTGCTGACTGTCATGGCTCCTTGTCTTTGTTGTTTGCTAACATGGCAGCTAAAGTCGGGGAGCTGGAGGACAGCATCCGGGAGGTCTACCAGCACAGCAAGGACAACCGCAAGGAGACAGGAAGACTGGAAGGTATCAGAGTTGGATCTCTGCTGTGTCGGTTGTGTTTGAAAAGACAACAGAGACAAGTGGTTGAAAAGAGAGATGGTCTTTCTGTTTTGCAGTCTGTCAGACTGAAGACATGTGAAGCCTTTGAGATGAAGAGCACTGACGGACCTAAGTGCTCCAGTCAGGGTGACATTAAAGATCAATAACACTTTTAGGTCCAATAACTTCTTCTCTCTTACGTTTGTACACAGAACAACAGGTTCAGTATTACCTCAGTCCATGTGACACACTGTTGTGTGAAGTAAACAATACTGTTGTGTGAATTAAACAATACAGCATCCAGAAATTACCGACAGCTGCTGGTTGTCTCGGTGTGTAATGTTGCTGCGTGAAGAAATCATTTCTGCAACCGTTTCTGTCTAGTTATTATCCAACCTGTGGCAGCTGGCAGAGCTCCTTATTGGAAGGATAGCTTCTTGAAAAAGTTCCCAGGAACAGACCCGGACAGTATTTCTGCAAAATGACATGAAGAAGAAAAGTTGTTGTTGTTCCAAATAGTGACAAATTCTCAGAGAAGAGTTCTTCTTCTCTGTTTTAGCATCTTTCAGCTCATTGTTTTGGTTTTATGGTTCATAACTTGAAAATTTTGTTTCAATCTTTTCACTATTATATTTTTTTTTTCCTTTTGCTGCATAAAGGGATAATGTGTGTGATAAAGTGGCCAAAAATATGTTGCGCACAGTTTTAAATCCATTTGTGGTTTTTTGATACAATGACAGCGAACTGATAAAATGAATTTTCTAAACGTGTGGCGAAGAACCTGTCTTGTTTTTCTCTGCTTCTCAGGTTGCCAGAAGGGACGCAGGATAGGATACAAATGTTATCTTGTGTACAACAGCTATGAAGACTACGCCGGAGCGTCCAGGAAGTGCTTGGAACGTGGCGGCCGCATGGCGATGCCCCGAGACCGCAAGGAGCAGGAGGCCCTCGCCGACTACGTCAAGTCGTTCTTCCACCCCGGGAACTGGCCCGTCTGGCTGGGCATCAACGACCTGCGGTCTGAAGGCATGTACCTGTTCGATGATGGGACGCGGGTGTCGTACTTTCAGTGGCGCAAACACTTCCTGTCCAGCCAGCCGGACGGAGGCAGGCGGGAGAACTGTGTGGCAATGTCGTCAGACGATGGCGACTGGTGGGACCACTACTGCGATCGGACCATGAACTATCTGTGCGAGTTTGACGACAGGGTGGCACTTTAAAACGAACTCTTTACGAGACTCTTTTACTGTCTCAGACCTTAAGCCTTGACCTCCAGGTCCACCACGTTTTCAGATAACTTATTTCCCTTTAAAGTCATTTTAAACATATCAGGATTGGTTGCATCCAAAGGTGAGGAAGTCTTGAATTATCTAGCATCATTTCCATACGCAGTTAGTGTAGCAGTGTTTAAAAATATGAAAAGATTACACAGTATTTTAGACTTTTCAAGTGAAACACATTTCAAATGCGCACAAATTCTTGTATTGGTATTTAAGTTCTGAATGTAACAAATCAGACTTCATCAGATTAACAGAATAAATATTATGCTACTGTATTCATGCAGCCACAGTGATATGAATGTAAACCAGTCAAAACTCTGCTGTGATTTCACACCTGAAATTCTGAAGTTTCCAAAAAATAAAAAAGAAGAACATGAAAAGCTGGAGGCACTTTTTCATCCTGCAGCACATACTGACCCTGAAGTTACAAATGAGTGTGTGAAGTCTGCCACTGGGTGTTGCTGTGCTGTTAAACCATCAGTCTTCAACATCTGAATCCACCTTCAAACCCACACAATCACTCAATGTAAATATGAGGCCAACACTTCAGCTGCATATTAAGATGGGTGACACAAGAGCTTGCAAAAGTGAAGCCTAAACATCTGGATGGCCCCCTGGTGGCTGTCTGCAGTACAGCTCAAAAATCCCTCCCCCTCCATGTAAGTTAAAGTTAAAGTTAAGTTAAGTTAAAGTGACATATTTTGTCATTGGAGGGAACTCACTCCAACGAAATTTGTTCTCTGCATTTAACCCACCCAAGTGACGTGCACACACACACAGCAAACCCGGGGCAGTGGGCGACCGCGTGCAGCGCCCGGGGAGCAGTGGGGGTTAGGTACCTTGCTCAAGGGTACCTCAGCCACGGACACCGGGACGGGGAATCGAACCAGCGATCCACCGGTTACTGGTCCGACACCCTAACCGCTGATCCACAACTGCTCCACAGACAAAAAGCCCATCGGTCGAAAGGGGTATCTCAAACTCAAGGTAAGTCAAACAGATTTTTCTCAAAGATGGTTTCTGTCATTTTAAGTAGTTTGTATCTCACTGTTGAAGTCCATTCTTCTGATGTGATGCTGCGAAAAGGGGCTGGAATGTAATGATTGACAGCAGAGAGCTGCTCCTGATTGGCTCAGACAGGTGTATGAGCAGGAACTCAATACCACAGCTCCGCCCCCTGATCACTGCTGCACAGACTCTGGCTCCAGATGATGTCACCAGAACAAGATAGCAGCGCTCGTATGGGTCGGCCATCTTTATAGCTGTGTCAGTGATGTCAACCTTTAACAGAAATGAGTCATAAGGAGCAGTTAGTAAATGCTCATTACCACATTAACCTCCTGTTCACTGGTGTACCATACTGTCACGTGTTACCATCTGATGTCCTAATAAAGTGTGGACTGTCTGTTCCTGTGAGCCTCGCGTGGTTCTCATGTTCATCTGGTCATCATTAGAGGGTCAAAGCACCAGACGTCTTCTGCTGCTGTGCCCACATTCTCATGGAAACACCTCCCTTCAGTTCTCAGGAAGACAAAGTCACAACGAGGAAGCAAAGTTCCTCACCTGCTTTAACCTCATCTTCTCTGTGCTGTTTCCCAGCTGCTACAGGATCACCAAACTGCAGCAAATCAAGACGACAACTTTGACTCTTCACTGTCTGTTCACGTGTCAAACATCACCGTGAATCCTGTCTGTGTTCTGATCAACACTGACTTAAGAAAACAATTACAGCCAACATTGATCTTAAGGATCAAACTTCACACATTCAACTTCCTCTTCTTCTTCTTCTCAGGTTGTGAAACATTTCATCATCACAATTACACTGTGGGACTGGACAAAGTGTGAAGTTGAGGTTCAGTTTGAGCGTCATTAAAGCTGAAAGCCACAATGAGGAAGTGACATCACGCTGACCACAGGAAGTAGGTGCATCATCTTTCTACTTTAGAGACTCAGACTTTAGAGACTCAGACAGTAACGAACAAGAGACAAGAGAGACTGAGAATCACGATGGACGAGTTCAAATGGATTCAAATGTCTTCATTTGTTCTCCTGATGCTTCAGTTTACAGGTAAGATTCCACACATCACATCTACAAAATAATAACTTCATCTAAACTATTAAAGATACTTGACAAATGAGGCGTTGACTTGGTGTTGAACGTCACAGTGAATTTTTTCTCAGCTCTATTTTAAAGCCATAGTCGCACAGTTCCGGCACAACTTAAAGGCCTCCGCTTCCTCTTCCTCATCATTCTCATCATGAATTTTAGATTACTGTCACACATACCTCTAAACATAACTGCCCTGTTCTTATTTTTTTGTATTTATTTCTTATCTCCAGCAGCTGTAATCGGAGAACATCAAACCTTCTCTGTGGCCAGAATTGGAGAGGAAGTCACTTTGCCTTGTGAAAATGTGTTAAAAGATCATCACAGATGTGACAGCACTACATGGCTCACCAGTCCTCATGAGGGAGTAACAACAAAAACCCTGGTTAGTGAAGGGCAGATTAGGAAAAATGAGATTTCCAAAGACAAATCAGACAGACTGAGTGTGACAGCAGGTTGTTCTCTGGTTATAACAAACATCACAGTTGAGGACGTCGGCCGTTACATCTGCAGACAGTTTGACAAGACAGGAAAACAACAAGGTCCAGATGCTCAGGTTTATCTGTCTGTTATTAACTGTGAGTATTTACATCATAATGTCTTCACTTTAAACCGTCTTGTTAGAACAACATATTGAAACACTGCAGTAATTATGATTACAGTGATGAAGTAAATTTCATTCTTTCTCTCACAATGTCTCCATCTTCTCCAGTGGAGGAACATCAGACGAATGATTGGGTCAAGTTGGTCTGCTCCGTGTTGACATATGCAGGCTGTGGATACTCAGTGAAGTGGCTGCATGATGATGATGATAAGAGTAACGTGACGCTGACACCTCATGCCTGTGGAGCTGCCGTGGAGTTTAAAACTGCTCATCACAAACACAAATCAAATGTTTATGACTCACTAAAGTGTAGCGTGACAGATCAAACGAGTGGACGAACGTTCCTGTACAAAGTTGGCCCCGAGTCCTCATCAGGTACATTTGATATCATCTGATGCTTTTTAAAGATTACTTTATTTCTCATTATTTGTCCCTTCAGACTGTGAGCTGTTTTCTCATTTCATATCATCACATTTCATATTCAACAAAATCAAAAGGAATCAAACCAACAGGAGGACAGAAAACACCGTCTGCAGGGGATTCAACTGCAGGTACTGACTCTTTCTCTGTTTATGAGGTCTAAACATATCAGACTGACACTCGGCTATGGGTGGAGATCTGCTCATATCCACACAGCTGAGTCTAAAGCCTTGTTGCTCGCTGATTCATCCCCCAAAATTCACATAAAATATTGTACACATGGTGGCACAAAGCAGTGCTTTGTCATATGTGATAATCACTGACTCATTTGTGTAGTGAGAGGGATTTATGCACCTGACCAACAAGGTGTAGAAAATGTGGATGCGTGATTAGACAGTTAGAGGAAAAAAAACACCACCTTTATGTGTGAGCATCCAAAATATTTTTCTTTCATATGGATTTTGAAGAGAAAAAAAAATGTGTTTGAGCTCATTTCTTCTAAAGCCAAAACTTTTAAACTCTGACGTTATTGTTGTGCTCCACAGCTCGTACAGATCGTTCTGTTCTGGACTACATGATGTTGGTTCTGCGTGTGGCTGAACTCCTCCTCATTACTCTGATTGCTGTTCTTCTCATCAGAGCTGCAGGTGAGAACATTCAGACCAACATTTGTTCAGACTGACCAACACAAGCTGGAAGTTTGGAGCTGAAATGTTCCTCTGTGCTTTATTTTCCAGGGAAGCAGAGACCACCTGATGACAACACTGTGAGTTGAACAGAAACACTGAAGTGAAGCCGTGTGTAAAATTCAAAATGTGTATCAATGATCAGGGACTGTGAGTCAGTGTAGATGATGAGAAGCTGCTGCTGCTAACTGTTCATGTTACTGTAATGCAGGACTGTGAACGTCTCACCGTTTGTGTCTGTGCAGGTTTCACACTCAGACAGGAGGTGGTGGTGCGTTCAGGTGCCGTCAGATTATTTCTTGTTTCCTGGTGTTTAATGTGGCTCAGTGGTGTGAAAGTGGTCAGTTAAAGTGTGTCAGAGTGAGAGTTTGTTTGTGTTGTGTTTCACAGGTGAATAATGATGAAGATGAAGATGAAGGTGTGGTGAAATATGAAAACTTTGGAGAAACTTCTGCCTCTGTCAGCCTCCACTGATCAACAACTTCCACATCGACATGAAGTCATGAGAGAAAAGACTCCACTGCAGTTAAATAACATCACATTTACAGTCGAAGCTTTTAGATAACAAAAACCTGATGAGATCATTTTCAGTTTGGGACGACTGCTTGTTTTTATTTCATTCATCAATGTGAGAAATGTTTGTGCGTTTTGTGTGCTGAGACATTTTAGTGTGACTTTGGACAACAGCACTGATTTCATCTCATATCTGGAAGTCCACTGTGAGTTTTCTAAAACGTCTTCTCCTCCATCAGCTGTGAAAATCTTTATTTTCTGCAGTCACTTCAGAACTCAGCAGGTGGATTTCAGCTTCCTGGAACAGAAAAGATCATTTAACTCTTGTTGTTTTAGGATTTCCTGGTTGCTGTTGAAGCTTGAGCTCAGTTTCATGTGTGTGTGTGTGTGTGTGTGTGTGTGTGTGTGTGTGTGTGTGTGTGTGTGCAGATGAGCTCATTTGAATTCACTTTGACTCAGCGTTGTTGCTAACATATTTGTTGTGATGTGTGTGTGTTTGGCTTGAATGTGAACAGTCTTCTTCATCATATCCTCACAATATAATCTGCAAATAAAGAAATGCTGACCACTTCATTCTACACTGTGTGTTGTGATGCCTTCATGTTCTCACGGTGTCATAAAGGAAAATGAATGTTTTGTTGTCACAGCCGTGTGTGCTCCTTTGGACTGTGTGTCCCTCCTGTCCTCCTGTCTTCTATACCAGGTGTTCCATGTTGTAATTACTTAATGAGGTCCACCTGGCCTGGGAGGGAAGTGTTTATAAATGCACCTTCGCCAGCGTCTGAAGGAGAGACTTCTGGGGTCCATCATGAAGCAGGTTCAACAACCTCTGAGTATGAATGTTAACTCTGAGTTGACAAACCCTGGGATGAAAATCTGTGAGTTTCCTGTTTCAGCACAGCTGATTAGCATTAGTTCTGTCGACTCTGAGTATGTTGACTCAAGCGCGTGCACCACGACTATAAAAAAGCCCTCATCAATGGAGCCCCGATTCCCTGATTCACCACGGAGGCCAGAGGGGAAAGAAAGCCCTCAACATATTTTTCACCTCGGGAGCTGGAAATCTTGATGGAGGCGTACGGTGAATATGAGCATTTATTCCAGAAAAAAAGTAACACGACAGCAGCGGCAAAAGAAAGAGAAAGTGCACGAGGGGAAAAATCACTGCTCGAGTCAATGTGTAAGTTCTGTGTTTAATCACTCATAAAATATTGTATGTAAAAAGTGGTGTTGACCCTCTGCTCATGTAGGTGCTGGAAATTGAGATACTTAAATACAAGTTAGAGGTGGGTGTGCAGTCACAGGTAAATTTAATTTGTCATTGGAACAAGATAAGATTACATGAACTTTATTTATTGATCCCGCAGTGGGGAAATTCACTTCACTTCAATTCAATTCAACAGAAAAATAGTGCAAAAACAAAGAAGTAACAAAAAAATATAAAGGTAAAATAAATTAACAATTTACAAAGTAATACGGATTTCCAAGGCAATATGAAAACCATCCTGGTTTCTGGGAGGTGGATGGGGTCCTCCTCGTGGTCTTCTGTTTGTAGGGCAGGGTGCTGCTCTCCTCTAATAATTGCAATATTATGGAGAACAACACAAGCCACAATTATGTCACAGGCTCCCTCAGGAGTTACTGAGATGATGTAAGCACTGGGAACAGGCTTTCAGCAGGCCTACAGTCATCTCTAGCCTGGCTCTGGTCCAGCAGTGTGCCACATTGAAGTGCTGCTGGGGGCCTGGTTGAGGGTCTGGGTAAGGGGTTATGAGTGTGGGTTGGCAGGGGTAACTCCTGTCACCCAGAAGGAAGCCTTCAATCTCTCCTGCAAGTAAAGTCACATTTATTTAGTACAGATATTTTTCACAGACTAACTAGACAAAGATCTTCGCAGTGACAAACAGCCACCAGTGCAATGTTTCAGACCACTTACCACAGTCCAGTCTGTTGCTCAGAGTAGACCCTCGATATATGCAGGAGTCCTGCTCAGACCCAGGCCACTTGGCTTCCACATTTGTGATGATGTGAGCTGCATCACAAATGATCTAACAGTACAGAAAATGAGACGGGTTAGTTGAAATGTTTGTGCTCTGACATTTAAAAGTAATAGTCAATGTGTGTACCTGCACATTAATTCTGTGGGAGGACTTCCTGTTCACATAATATTAATTTTGTGAAGGAGCAGTGATAGGAATGTGAGTGCCATCAATGCAGCCAAACAGGTGCTTTACTTATGTGCTCTGCATCTCCAGTGTTGTATAAAACTCTCCCGTTTGCAAAAACGTAGAGAAACGCAAAGTATCTGCTCAGTGGTGAGTTCACGGCCGCGGTGGGTGATGTGAGTGATGACAGGACGGATGAGGTTGTGAATGAATTGCAGTGACTGTAACGAAAAACGATCAGGCTCATATAAAAAGTCGGGACAGGATGAAAGATTATCCAGACGTGCTCGGAAAATCCTCGCCCGACGCAATCACATTTCTGTGTGAATCAGTAGCTTCTTCGTCCACAGGCTCCTCCAGAAACGGACCTGCCATTTTCATGTGAAGTTTACAGACTGGACGGAGACTCAGTGAATAAGGAAACGGTTCAGGCTTATGTTCCGTAAAGGGGAGGAGTCAGAGACAAACTCGGGGTTTCCGGAATAAAACCCGCTCCCGACCAGGTTATGTTCACAGACTAAGATATCGCGGTAACAGACTCTGAGTATGAGTTAACTCGCTTTATGAAACGGGCTTAACTTACTCCTTAACTTCCCCCGATCTCGGGGTTAACTTACCTCCCTTATTGAAAGGGTTAACTCAGGGTGTCTCTGATTTCAGGCTCAACATGTGCAGGGTTTCCACATAACCTGCTTCATGAAACAGGAGCCTGGTGTGGAAGCCTCTCAGCCTGGGATTTGTTACTGTTGTGGTGTTTGAATGTAGTGTCTTCATTGGTGTTAATTTAGTGTCATTACTAAACATTAATGTTCCACAGTAACATTAATAAATCCCATGGAGTTGGCTGTTTTAAAGCTGTCTTTACTGTGGCTGGTCTGGGTCAGTGTAAAGCTGTACAACCTCCCTCCTCTGGTCCACTTCCAGCAGTAAACCTTCTCTCTGTTGGCTTGAACAGCTCTGTTCTCACTGGACACTAAAACATGTCTGAACGCACAACAAAATGCACCCAAAGCGACTCTTCACTGTCTGTTCACGTGTCAAACATCACCGTGAATCCTGTCTGTGTTCTAATCAACGCTGAAGAAAACAAGGTGCATTACAGCCAACATTGATCTTAACGAACAAACTTCACACGTTCAACTTCCTCTTCATCCTCTTCTTTTTCTTCTTCTTCTCAGGTTGTGAAACACGTCAACGTCACAAATGCTCTGTGGGACTCGACGAAATGTGAAGTTGAGGTTCAGCTTGAACATTGATAAAGCTGAAAGCCACAATGAGATAGTGACACCTCGCTGTCCACAGGAAGTAGGTGCAGCATCTTTCTACCTTAGAGACTCAGACTTTAGAGACTCAGACTTTAGAGACTCAGACTTTAGAGACTCAGACAGTAACCAGAACAAGACAGACTGAGAATCACGATGGACGAGTTCAAATGGATTCAAATGTCTTCATTTGTTCTCCTGATGCTTCAGTTTACAGGTAAGATTCCACACATCACATCTACAAAACAATAACTTCATCTAAACTATTAAAGATACTTTATGATCGACTTTTCATTTCACTAAGACAACCAAAATGTGTTGTTTGTCTCCAACATGTTGACTTTAGTCAACAAGGACAAAGAAAACAACCATGCTTTGAACTGCTTCCTGTGCTGTTGGCAGCTTTAATCTCCAGCAGTGCATCAGATTCAATCAGATCATCATGTGTTTGGAGCCTGACTGTCCTGTGAGAACCACAGACCTCTGAACAGTTTCCTCACCTCACAAAGTCAGCCTGTTTTCAGCTCTGTGAAGATGCAGCTTCCACCTCAACCAGGAGGCTTTTTCCACAGTTTATTCAGCTGAAGATGGAGGAGAAATCATCCTTTAATCCTTCACTGTTGGTTGTAGTTAAAGACGTTTTCGTTTCTCCTGGCGTTTCTGTCTCAGCTGTTGTTGTTTGATATGCCGTCATTTTAAGATGTGTGCGTCTGTTCAGCTTGTTTCTGATGTTGTGCTGTGAGAGTAATTAAAATAAACCAGGAGGAGGAGGGACAGTGTTCATCCTGACTGAGTCACTTGTGAGAGTTAAACAGCTGATTGAGAGGACCCTGTGGAAACCCCAAAGGCTTCACTTTTCACTGCTGTTGATACTTCAGCTCAGTGCGACCTTCACAGCAGCTCATGTCAGCCATAAGTGAAGGAGGAAGCTGAGAGCTGATGTGCTCTGCCTTCATTAAAGCAACAGTTGTGAGTGAAAAGAAGGATGACAGTCACTGTGAGGAGGTCACTCTTTATTATTACAGGAAGTTGACACAACATTTTTCTGTAAGAAGCTTGAGTGTAGAGACTCACAAGTCGAGGAAGCAGAGAGAAAAGAGACACGATGGCTGGATTCAGATGGGGTTGTCACGTCCTGGTTTTCTGCCTGTTGATTTTTGGTCCATGTGTCATGTTTCATGTGTGTTTTCGTGTGTTATGTTCAAGGTTTTTGTCATGTCCTGTTTTATTTTGAAAGCATCACTTCCCCTGTGTGTCTCTGTTTTCTGTAGCTTTGCTTTTGTTTAACCTGATTTCTTTCTCCTCCGTCGATGTGTCTCACCTGATGTGTCTTGTTATCTCGTCTATTTAGTCCTCGTCTTCCCCGTCGCTGGTGTCAGTGCGTTATATTGTCTTTTGTCCCATGCCAGGATTTGTATCGTCTCCATGCTTTTTATGCCAGAAAACTCTTGACTCGTCTTGTTGTACTTTTTGTTGATTCTTGCCCCAGTAAGCGTGTGCCTGTTTTTTTGAGTTTCTTTGTTAGAAAATAAAGAAAATAGTTTTGGATCTCGGCCTGCCTGCCCTTTTTTGACTCTGCATCGGGGTTCAATCCTCTGCGTCAGCGACGCCGCTTCCTTTGTGACAGGGGTTAACTCTAACCCTTTGGGTTATGCAAACTTTCATCCTCACGCTGACATTAATAGTCTTTTTTATTTCTCTTGATTCTTTCTTTCTCTCTCGTCTTCACAGCAGCAGCGACCCGACAGCTTGTCCTCCACTTCACTGTCAGAGATGGAGATCAAGTCAGTTTGCCGTGTAATAATATGATCGACGGTCAGCAGGAATGTGACAGCACAATATGGATCTTCAGTGGTTTAAGAAACGCAGCAGCAGTAGAGCTGATTAAACTCGGACAGATTGCTGAACAGGCCAAAACCAAATCAGACAGACTGAGTGTCACAAAGAACTGTTCTCTGGTTATAAAGAAGGTCTCAGCTGAGGATGCTGGACGTTACACCTGCAGACAGTACAAATCAGGACAACAACAAGGTCCAGACTCTGATGTTTATCTGTCTGTGGTCACCAGTGAGTATTTACATCATAAAGATTTCAGCTCAGACTGTGAAACATTACAATAATTCTGATTACTGTGATGAAGTTCATTTTGCTCTTGTTGTCTTTCTCTCACAATGTCTCCATCTTCACCAGTGACTGAACGTGAGGACGCTGATAAGGTGACATTAAGCTGCTCTGTGTGGACATATGGACGATGTGGACACACAGTGAAGTGGCTGTTTAATAGAACTGATGTGGATAAAGAAAACCAAATAGTGAAGACATCACAGTCTTCCTGCTCTGCCTCTCTGACGGGTCTGAGTTCACATTTCATTTATGAGTCGAGGTTTAACTTGTTGAAGTGTGAAGTGACTGATGGGGACAAAGTTCAGTTTCTCTTCAGTCCTCGGCCCTCAGGTGAGAAACCAGGTGAGAACATGTTGAGCTGTTTAAAGTCACTTCAAAGTGACGTGAAGATTTACCTCAAATATTTGTTTGATTTATGGATTTGAAGTTTTAATATCACATCACAACACACGTTTTGCACTGAGCAGTTTGTTGAGTTGTGTTCATCTGTTCAGGTGAGGACACAACAAGAACAACAAAGCCAACAACAAAGCCAACAACAACAACAAAGCCAACAACTAAGCCAACAACTAAGCCAACAACTAAGCCAACAACAACAACAAAGCCAACAACTAAGCCAACAACTAAGCCAACAACTAAGCCAACAACAACAACAAAGCCAACAACAACTACAACGTCATCATCAACAACAACAACAGCAACAATGACAACAACCAATGATATTACAGCAGGACCTCCAAACAGCAGTGAGTCAGCATTTTTCTCTTTGTGTTTGTACTAAACTCACAGTTAGCAAAGACATGCAGGCAGAAGAACTTTTAGATCCTGACAGACACTTTGTGTGTCTGTGTTTCCTGCTTTGTGTTGTCTCATCAGTAAATGGTTGAATGTTTCGGCTGTAGACAAATCAGTATTTTAAAACGTTCCTGTTCCATGTAATTCTCTCCTCTGTTGTAACTTCTGTCAGAACAGGAAGCTGTGGACAAAATGCTGTTTCCAACATGTAAACAACCTTTACTTCTGTTGGAGTTTCACTGCACATCCGTGTGGTCTTAAATGTGAAAAACTATCCACAATATTTTATTTCAGTTTAGTGTGTGAACATGCTAACATTTGCTAATTAGCTAACAACACAAAGTTCAGCTGAGGCTGAAGGGAATCTCATCCGTTTGCAGGTTTGTGTTCATTAAACAAAGTTCACATGTTGACCTGAAGATGGCGCCACATCAGATTTCAGGAGATCATCAAAGTTGATGACATCCTGAGGGGGACATGGGTGTCTGTGGAGACTTTCATGTCCAACATGTTGAGACGTTTCTCTAAAAGTCCAAAACGTCTTCGTGCTGGCAGCTCCAGAGGACCACCAGAGTCAGTCGGCTTCATCCTCACAGGATCATGACTGACTCAGCACATTTTCATGACAATCCGTCCAACGGCTGCTGAGATATTTCAGTGTGGACCAAAGTGGAGGACGACCGACTGACTTTGTCATCCCTGCAGTCGCTAACACGACTAAACACACGTGTTGTGCTTCTGATTTCTGAGCCCAACTTTCTCGTCTGACGTTATTGTTGTGTTCCACACACGGACGTAATGGGGGGGGGGGCAAAGGGGACATGTCCCCTTCACTTTTACCGTCCAAAAACAATGTTACGCTACAGTAAACAGACACGCGTCAAGCACTAGGACCAAGCGGAAAACGGTCGCTCAAGCTGAAGCCTGTTTCCCTTAGTTTAGACCGCCCACAAGCTCCCCGATTGGCTCCGCGGTTTCTCGTGTGATTGGCCGCCCCTGCTGTCACTCCACCCCGCTTGCACACCGGTGGGTCTGCTGGTCTGCGGCCTGGAGTCCGTGTTAATCTGCTCCTGTAAACTGGGCGTTTGTTCTGCCTGGTCTGGGTCACGTCATCCAGAAGGACTGTAATATCAGACGTTTCATTTACGTTAACGTTTGAATCGATGTCCATGTGCGTGAGTGTGTGTGTGTGTGTGTGTTTGTTAATTAGGCGCAGCCAGGATGTCTTAAAAGAAAAGTGGACGTAAGAGACTTTAGAAGTCAAAGTGTAAGTTGCTCAGAGACATGCGTTACACCCATCCTGCTACACCTTCACTGGCTCCAATAAATCAGCATATCCACTTCAAGATCCGCCTCATCATTTACAAAGCTCTCAATAATATTGTAAAGTGTATTAGTTTTGTTGATTAGAGTTTTATTAAAAATACTTGTGTGCCCCCCACCCCCGACCCCCACCTCTGAAATCAAACTTTCGTCCTTGTTCCACAGGTTGTACAGATCGTTCTGTTCTGGACTACATGATGTTGGTTCTGCGTGTGGCTGAACTCCTCCTCATTACTCTGATTGCTGTTCTTCTCATCAGAGCTGCAGGTGAGAACATTCAGACCAACATTTGTTCAGACTGACCAACACAAACTGGAAGTTTGGAGCTGAAATGTTCCTCTGTGCTTTATTTTCCAGGGAAGCAGAGACCACCTGATGACAACACTGTGAGTTGAACAGAAACACTGAAGTGAAGCCGTGTGTAAAATTCAAAATGTGTATCAATGATCGGGGACTGTGAGTCAGTGTAGATGATGAGAAGCTGCTGCTGCTAACTGTTCATGTTACTGTAATGCAGGACTGTGAACGTCTCACCGTTTGTGTCTGTGCAGGTTTCACACTCAGTCAGAAGGCGGACGGCGAGGCGTTCAGGTGCAGCAGCCAGTCAGGTAAAGGTCAGCTCAGACAGGAGGTGGTGGTGCGTTCAGGTGCTGTCAGATTATTTCTTGTTTCCTGGTGTTTAATGTGGCTCAGTGGTGTGAAAGTGGTCAGTTAAAGTGTGTCAGAGTGAGAGTTTGTTTGTGTTGTGTTTCACAGGTGAATAATGATGAAGAAGAAGATGAAGGTGTGGTGAAATATGAAAACTTTGGAGAAACTTCTGCCTCTGTCAGCCTCCACTGATCAACAACTTCCACATCGACATGAAGTCATGAGAGAAAAGACTCCACTGCAGTTAAATAACATCACATTTACACGAGCAGTCGAAGCTTTTAGACAACAAAAACCTGATGAGATCATTTTCAGTTTGGGACGACTGCTTGTTTTTATTTCATTCATCAATGTGAGAAATGTTTGTGCGTTTTGTGTGCTGAGACATTTTAGTGTGACTTTGGACAACAGCACTGATTTCATCTCATATCTGGAAGTCCACTGTGAGTTTTCTAAAACGTCTTCTCCTCCATCAGCTGTGAAAATCTTTATTTTCTGCAGTCACTTCAGAACTCAGCAGGTGGATTTCAGCTTCCTGGAACAGAAAAGATCATTTAACTCTTGTTGTTTTAGGATTTCCTGGTTGCTGCTGAAGCTTGAGCTCAGTTTCATGTGTGTGTGTGTGTGTGTGTGTGTGTGTGTGTGTGTGTGTGTGTGTGTGTGTGTGTGTGTGTGTGTGCAGATGAGCTCATTTGAATTCACTTTGACTCAGCGTTGTTGCTAACATATTTGTTGTGATGTGTGTGTGTTTGGCTTGAATGTGTTTTCAGTCTTCATGGAGTCAGTAACAGTCTTCTTCATCATATCCTCACAATATAATCTGCAAATAAAGAAATGCTGACCACTTCATTCTACACTGTGTGTTGTGATGCCTTCATGTTCTCACGGTGTCATAAAGGAAAATGAATGTTTTGTTGTCACAGCCGTGTGTGCTCCTTTGGACTGTGTGTCCCTCCTGTCCTCCTGTCTTCTATACCAGGTGTTCCACGTTGTAATTACTTAATGAGGTCCACCTGGCCTGGGAGGGAAGTGTTTATAAATGCACCTTCGCCAGCGTCTGAAGGAGAGGCTTCTGGGGTCCATCATGAAGCAGGTTCAACAACCTCTGAGTATGAATGTTAACTCTGAGTTGACAAACCCTGGGATGAAAATCTGTGAGTTTCCTGTTTCAACACAGCTGATTAGCATTAGTTCTGTCGACTCTGAGTATGTTGACTCAAGCGCGTGCACCACGACTATAAAAAAGCCCTCATCAATGGAGCCCCGATTCCCTGATTCACCACGGAGGCCAGAGGGGAAAGAAAGCGCTGGACATATTTTTCACCTCTGGAGCTGGAAATCTTGATGGAGGCGTACGGTGAATATGAGCATTTATTCCGGAAAAAAAGTAACACGACAGCAGCGGCAAAAGAAAGAGAAAGTGCACAAGGGGAAAAATCAATGTGTCGAGTCAATGTGTAAGTTTTGTGTTTAATCACTCATAAAATATTGTATGTAAAAAATGGTGTTGACCCTCTGCTCATGTAGGTGCTGGAAATTGAGATACTTAAATACAAGTTAGAGGTGGGTGTGCAGTCACAGGTAAATTTAATTTGTCATTGGAACAAGATAAGATTACATGAACTTTATTTATTGATCCCGCAGTGGGGAAATTCACTTCACTTCAATTCAATTCAACAGAAAAATAGTGCAAAAACAAAGAAGTAACAAAAAAATATAAAGGTGAAATAAATTAACAATTTACAAAGTAATACGGATTTCCAAAGCAATATGAAAACCATCCTGGTTTCTGGGAGGTGGATGGGGTCCTCCTCGTGGTCTTCTGTTTGTAGGGCAGGGTGTTGCTCTCCTCTAATAGTTGCAATATTATAATTAGACAAAGATCTTCGCAGTGACAAACAGCCACCAGTCCCATGTTTCAGACCACTTACCACAGTCCAGTCTGTTGCTCAGAGTAGACCCTCGATATATGCAGGAGTCCTGCTCAGACCCAGGCCACTTGGCTTCCACATGTGTGATGATGTGAGCTGCATCACAAATGATCTAACAGTACAGAAAATGAGACGGGTTAGTTGAAATGTTTGTGCTCTGACATTTAAAAAGAGTAGTCAATGTGTGTACCTGCACATTAATTCTGTGGGAGGACTTCCTGTTCACATAATATTCATTTTGTGAAGGAGCAGTGATAGGAATGTGAGTGCCATCAATGCAGCCAAACAGGTGCTTTACTTATGTGCTCTGCATCTCCAGTGTTGTATAAAACTCTCCCGTTTGCAAAAACGTAGAGCAACGCAAAGTATCTGTTCAGTGGTGAGTTCACGGCCACGGTGGGTGATGTGAGTGATGACAGGACGGATGAGGCTGTGAATGAATTGCAGTGACTGTAACGAAAAACGATCAGGCTCATATAAAAAGTCGGGACAGGATGAAAGATTATCCAGACGTGCTCGGAAAATCCTCGCCCGACGCAATCACATTTCTGTGTGAATCAGTAGCTTCTTCGTCCTCAGGCTCCTCCAGAAACGGACCTGCCATTTTCATGTGAAGTTTACAGACTGGACGGAGACTCAGTGAATAAGGAAACGGTTCAGGTTTATGTTCCGTAAAGGGGAGGAGTCAGAGACAAACTCGGGGTTTCCGGAATAAAACCCGCTCCCGACCAGGTTATGTTCACAGACTAAGATATCGCGGTAACAGACTCTGAGTATGAGTTAACTCGCTTTATGAAACGGGCTTAACTTACTCCTTAACTTCCCCCGATCTCGGGGTTAACTTACCTCGCTTATTGAAAGGGTTAACTCAGGGTGTCGCTGATTTCAGGCTCAACATGTGCAGGGTTTCCACATAACCTGCTTCATGAAACAGGAGCCTGGTGTGGAAGCCTCTCAGCCTGGGATTTGTTACTGTTGTTGTGTTTGAATGTAGTGTCTTCATTGGTGTTAATTTAGTGTCATTACTAAACATTAATGTTCCACAGTAACATTAATAAATCCCATGGAGTTGGCTGTTTTAAAGGTGTCTTTACTGTGGCTGGTCTGGGTCAGTGTAAAGCCGTACAACCTCCCTCCTCTGGTCCACTTCCAGCAGTAAACCTTCTCTCTGTTGGCTTGAACAGCTCTGTTCTCACTGGACACTAAAACATGTCTGAACGCACAACAAAATGCACCCAAAGCGACTCTTCACTGTCTGTTCACGTGTCAAACATCACCGTGAATCCTGTCTGTGTTCTAATCAACGCTGACGAAAACAAGGTGCATTACAGCCAACATTGATCTTAAGGATCAAACTGCACACGTTCAACTTCCTCTTCATCCTCTTCTTTTTCTTCTTCTTCTCAGGTTGTGAAACACGTCAAAGTCACAAATGCTCTGTGGGACTGGACGAAGTGTGAAGTTGAGGTTCAGTTTGAACTTTGTTAAAGTTGGACCTAAAACAGACTGAAAGCCACAATGAGGAAGTGACATCACGCTGACCACAGGAAGTAGGTGCAGCATCTTTCTACCTTAGAGACTCAGACTTTAGAGACTCAGACTTTAGAGACTCAGACAGTAACCAGAACAAGACAGACTGAGGATCACGATGGACGAGTTCAAATGGATTCAAATGTCTTCATTTGTTCTCCTGACGCTTCAGTTTACAGGTAAGATTCCACACATCACATCTACAAAACAATAACTTCATCTAAACTATTAAAGATACTTTATGATCGACTTTTCATTTCACTAAGACAACCAAAATGTGTTGTTTGTCTCCAACATGTTGACTTTAGTGAACAAAGACAAAGAAAACAACCATGCTTTGAACTGCTTTCTGTGCTGTTGGCAGCTTTAATCTCCAGCAGTGCATCAGATTCAATCAGATCATCATGTGTTTGGAGCCTGACTGTCCTGTGAGAACCACAGACCTCTGAACAGTTTCCTCACCTCACAAAGTCAGCCTGTTTTCAGCTCTGTGAAGATGCAGCTTCCACCTCAACCAGGAGGCTTTTTCCACAGTTTATTCAGCTGAAGATTGAGGAGAAATCATCCTTTAATCCTTCACTGTTGGTTGTAGTTAAAGACGTTTTCGTTTTTCCTGGCGTTTCTGTCTCAGCTGTTGTTGTTTGATATGCCGTCATTTTAAGATGTGTGCGTCTGTTCAGCTTGTTTCTGATGTTGTGCTGTGAGAGTAATTAAAATAAACCAGGAGGAGGAGGGACAGTGTTCATCCTGACTGAGTCACTTGTGAGAGTTAAACAGCTGATTGAGAGGACCCTGTGGAAACCCCAAAGGCTTCACTTTTCACTGCTGTTGATACTTCAGCTCAGTGCGACCTTCACAGCAGCTCATGTCAGCCATAAGTGAAGGAGGAAGCTGAGAGCTGATGTGCTCTGCCTTCATTAAAGCAACAGTTGTGAGTGAAAAGAAGGATGACAGTCACTGTGAGGAGGTCACTCTTTATTATGACAGGAAGTTGACGCAACATTTTTCTGTAAGAAGCTTGAGTGTAGAGACTCACAAGTCGAGGAAGCAGAGAGACAAGAGACACGATGGCTGGATTCAGATGGGGTTGTCACGTCCTGGTTTTCTGCCTGTTGATTTTTGGTCCATGTGTCATGTTTCATGTGTGTTTTCGTGTGTTATGTTCAAGGTTTTTGTCATGTCCTGTTTTATTTTGAAAGCCTCACTTCCCCTGTGTGTCTCTGTTTTCTGTAGCTTTGCTTTTGTTTAACCTGATTTCTTTCTCCTCCGTTGATGTGTCTCACCTGATGTGTCTTGTTATCTCGTCTATTTAGTCCTCGTCTTCCCCGTCGCTGGTGTCAGTGCGTTATATTGTCTTTTGTCCCATGCCAGGATTTGTATCGTCTCCATGCTTTTTATGCCAGAAAACTCTTGACTCGTCTTGTTGTACTTTTTGTTGATCCTTGCCCCAGTAAGCGTGTGCCTGTTTTTTTGAGTTTCTTTGTTAGAAAATAAAGAAAATAGTTTTGGATCTCGGCCTGCCTGCCCTTTTTTGACTCTGCATCGGGGTTCAATCCTCTGCGTCAGCGACGCCGCTTCCTTTGTGACAGGAGTTAACTCTAACCCTTTGGGTTATGCAAACTTTCATCCTCACGCTGACATTAATATTCTTTTTTATTTCTCTTGATTCTTTCTTTCTCTCTCATCTTCACAGCAGCAGCGACCCGACAGCTTGTCCTCCACTTCACTGTCAGAGATGGAGATCAAGTCAGTTTGCCGTGTAATAATATGATCGACGGTCAGCAGGAATGTGACAGCACAACATGGGTGTTCAGTGGTTTAAGACGAGACACAGGAACAGTAGAGCTGGTTAACCTCGGACAGATTGGTGAACAGACCAGAACCAAATCAGACAGACTGAGTGTCACAAAGAACTGTTCTCTGGTTATAAAGAAGGTCTCAGCTGAGGATGCTGGTCGTTACACCTGCAGACAGTTTGACAAATCAGGACATCAACAAGGTCCAGACTCTCAGGTTGATCTGTCTGTGGTCACCAGTGAGTATTTACATCATAAAGTTTTCAGCTCAGACTGTGAAACATTACAATAATTCTGATTACTGTGATGAAGTTCATTTTGCTCTTGTTGTCTTTCTCTCACAATGTCTCCATCTTCACCAGTGACTGAACGTGAGGACGCTGATGAGGTGACATTAAGCTGCTCTGTGTGGACACGTGGACGATGTGGACACACAGTGAAGTGGCTGTTTAATAGAATTGATGTGGATAAAGAAAACCACCAAGTGAAGACATCACAGTCTTCCTGCTCTGCCTCTCTGAAGGTTCCGACTTCACATTTCATTTATGAGTCGAGGTTTGACTTGTTGAAGTGTGAAGTGACTGATGGGGACAAAGTTCAGTTTCTCTTCAGTCCTCGGCCCTCAGGTGAGAAACCAGGTGAGAACATGTTGAGCTGTTTAAAGTCACTTCAAAGTGACGTGAAGATTGACCTCAAATATTTGTTTCATTTATGGATTTGAAGTTTTAATATCACATCACAACACACGTTTTGCACTGAGCAGTTTGTTGAGTTGTGTTCATCTGTTCAGGTGAGGACACAACAACAACAAAGCCAACAACTACAACAAAGCCAACAACAATGAAGCCAAGAACAACAACAACAAAGCCAACAACTACAACAAAGCCAACAACAACAAAGCCAACAACTACAACAAAGCCAACAACAACAAAGCCAACAACTACAACAACAAAGCCAAAAACAACAACTACAATGTCATCAACAAGAACAACAACAACCAATGATATTACACCAGCACCAGGACCACCAAACAGCAGTGAGTCAGCATTTTTCTCTTTGTGTTTGTACTAAACTCACAGTTAGCAAAGACATGCAGGCAGAAGAACTTTTAGATCCTGACAGACACTTTGTGTGTCTGTGTTTCCTGCTTTGTGTTGTCTCATCAGTAAATGGTTGAATGTTTCGGCTGTAGACAAATCAGTATTTTAAAACGTTCCTGTTCCATGTAATTCTCTTCTCTGTTGTAACTTCTGTCAGAACAGGAAGCTGTGGACAAAATGCTGTTTCCAACATGTAAACAACCTTTACTCCTGTTGGAGTTTCACTGCACATCCGTGTGGTCTTAAATGTGAAAAACTATCCACAATATTTTATTTCAGTTTAGTGTGTGAACATGCTAACATTTGCTAATTAGCTAACAACACAAAGTTCAGCTGAGGCTGAAGGGAATCTCATCCGTTTGCAGGTTTGTGTTCATAAAACAAAGTTCACATGTTGACCTGAAGATGGCGCCACATCAGATTTCAGGAGATCATCAAAGTTGATGACATCCTGAGGGGGACATGGGTGTCTGTGGAGACTTTCATGTCCAACATGTGGAGACGTTTCTCTAAAAGTCCAAAACGTCTTCGTGCTGGCAGCTCCAGAGGACCACCAGAGTCAGTCGGCTTCATCCTCACAGGATCATGACTGACTCAGCACATTTTCATGACAATCCGTCCAACAGCTGCTGAGATATTTCAGTGTGGACCAAAGTGGAGGACGACCGACTGACTTTGTCATCCCTGCAGTCGCTAACACGACTAAACACACGTGTTGTGCTTCTGATTTCTGAGCCCAACTTTCTCGTCTGACGTTATTGTTGTGTTCCACAGCTCGTACAGATTGTTCTGTTCTGGACTACATGATGTTGGTTCTGCGTGTGGCTGAACTCCTCCTCATTACTCTGATTGCTGTTCTTCTCATCAGAGCTGCAGGTGAGAACATTCAGACCAACATTTGTTCAGACTGACCAACACAAACTGGAAGTTTGGAGCTGAAATGTTCCTCTGTGCTTTATTTTCCAGGGAAGCAGAGACCACCTGATGACAACACTGTGAGTTGAACAGAAACACTGAAGTGAAGCCGTGTGTAAAATTCAAAATGTGTATCAATGATCAGGGACTGTGAGTCAGTGTAGATGATGAGAAGCTGCTGCTGCTAACTGTTCATGTTACTGTAGTGCAGGACTGTGAACGTCTCACCGTTTGTGTCTGTGCAGGTTTCACACTCAGTCAGAAGGCGGACGGCGAGGCGTTCAGGTGCAGCAGCTGGTCAGGTAAACGTCAGCTCAGACAGGAGGTGGTGGTGCGTTCAGGGTTCTGCTTCTTAACAGTCAGCTGGGAGGAAAATGCAGCAGTCTGGGAAATTTTGACTAAACGTATGAAGTGTTGATGAATTTATTTGTTCTATTTGAACTCAGGTGTGTTGTTTTCACAGGTGCATTGTGAAGAAGACGGACGCGACAGCTCAGTGACATATGAAAACACCGGAGACGCCTCTGCTTCTGTTCACTTCCACACCAACAGCAGCTCTCCAGAGACATGAGTCCACTGCTCTCACACATTTCTTATTAATCCAATTTCATTCTGATGTTTTAGATGAGGTCTCGGTTCATACGGTTGTCACGAGGAGCCGCAAAGTCTGGCTTGTACCTCATTTTAAGCTTGCTGTCCGTTTAACAAAGTTTTATCTTTTCCTGCGTCGCTGATGAAACTGTTTCCTTTGTGCAGCTCGGCCTGACGTCTCTGTTCTCAGTTTAGTTTCCTTTGAGGTCCGGAGTGTTTCGGCTCAGGTTTCAGAGGAGCTTTGAATGAACTTTGATTATTAACAGTGGTGTGTTGGTTAGAACTGATAATATGATCTGCTGAGCTGATGTGTTGTGGTGAAGTCAGTGTGTCCTGTTTAACAATTAAAGTTGAATTTGCAGTCATCAGTTGCTGATCCCACTCTCCATTATAGTTAACATGTGTGAAATGTCTATCATGTCTGTTACTGACATGCATACAAACACATACATACCTTTCTGCATATGTAATATTTAATCATCACTGAATGCTTACTAATGAAATTTAAATTCCACTGAATTTATACAAATGAAATATTTTACTTCACAGTGATGACATGTGTCACTGTTCCTTTAACAAATTATCTCTTTTGTTTAAGATTTATTGCTGTAAAAAGTTGTTTTATCCAAAAGGGGATGACGAAGGTTAACAAGTGAAGGAGGAAGCTGAGAGCTGATGTGCTCTGCCTTCATTAAAGCAACAGTTGTGAGTGAAAAGAAGGATGACAGTCACTGTGAGGAGGTCACTCTTTATTATTACAGGAAGTTGACGCAACATTTTTCTGTAAGAAGCTTGAGTGTAGAGACTCACAAGTCGAGGAAGCAGAGAGAAAAGAGACACGATGGCTGGATTCAGATGGATTAAAATGTCTTTGTTTCTGATGCTGCTGCTTCAGTTTACAGGTAAGGACACATAGAACGTGTGTTTGACCAACACAGACATTTACAGACTATTTTATTCATGTCATTAAAGTTATTTTATGACTTGAAACCCAACAGACAGCAACTCTGTTTGTTCTCCAGCAGGTTGAGTTTCGTGAACTCTGACAAACCAAAGATGAAGCTTATAAGCAAACTTTCATCCTCACGCTGACATTAATAGTCTTTTTTATTTCTCTTGATTCTTTCTTTCTCTCTCATCTTCACAGCAGCAGCGACCCGACAGCTTGTCCTCCACTTCACTGTCAGAGATGGAGATCAAGTCAGTTTGCCGTGTAATAATATGATCGACGGTCAGCAGGAATGTGACAGCACAACATGGCTCTTCAATGCTTTAAGACGAGACACAGCAGCAGTAGAGCTGATTAAACTTGGACAGATTGGTGAACAGACCAAAACCAATTCAGACAGACTGAGTGTCACAAAGAACTGTTCTCTGGTTATAAAGAAGGTCTCAGCTGAGGATGCTGGTCGTTACACCTGCAGACAGTACAAATCAGGACAACAACAAGGTCCAGACTCTCAGGTTCATCTGTCTGTGGTCACCAGTGAGTATTTACATCATAAAGTTTTCAGCTCAGACTGTGAAACATTACAATAATTCTGATTACTGTGATGAAGTTCATTTTGCTCTTGTTGTCTTTCTCTCACAATGTCTCCATCTTCACCAGTGACTGAACGTGAGGACGCTGATGAGGTGACATTAAGCTGCTCTGTGTGGACATATGGACCATGTGGACACACAGTGAAGTGGCTGTTTAATAGAATTGATGTGGATAAAGAAAACCACCAAGTGAAGACATCACAGTCTTCCTGCTCTGCCTCTCTGACGGGTCTGAGTTCACATTTCATTTATGAGTCGAGGTTTGACTTGTTGAAGTGTGAAGTGACTGATGGGGACAAAGTTCAGTTTCTCTTCAGTCCTCGGCCCTCAGGTGAGAAACCAGGTGAGAACATGTTGAGCTGTTTAAAGTCACTTCAAAGTGACGTGAAGATTTACCTCAAATATTTGTTTCATTTATGGATTTGAAGTTTTAATATCACATCACAACACACGTTTTGCACTGAGCAGTTTGTTGAGTTGTGTTCATCTGTTCAGGTGAGGACACAACAACAACAACAACAACGACAGCAACAACAACCAATGATATTACACCAGCACCGGGGCCACTAAACATCGGTGAGTCAGCATTTTTCTCTTTGTGTTTGTACTAAACTCACAGTTAGCAAAGACATGCAGGCAGAAGAACTTTTAGATCCTGACAGACACTTTGTGTGTCTGTGTTTCCTGCTTTGTGTTGTCTCATCAGTAAATGGTTGAATGTTTCGGCTGTAGACAAATCAGTATTTTAAAACGTTGCTGTTCCATGTAATTCTCTTCTCTGTTGTAACTTCTGTCAGAACAGGAAGCTGTGGACAAAATGCTGTTTCCAACATGTAAACAACCTTTACGTCTGTTGGAGTTTCACTGCACATCCGTGTGGTCTTAAATGTGAAAAACTATCCACAATATTTTATTTCAGTTTAGTGTGTGAACATGCTAACATTTGCTAATTAGCTAACAACACAAAGTTCAGCTGAGGCTGAAGGGAATCTCATCCGTTTGCAGGTTTGTTCATAAAACAAAGTTCACATGTTGACCTGAAGATGGCGCCACATCAGATTTCAGGAGATCATCAAAGTTGATGACATCCTGAGGGGGACATGGGTGTCTGTGGAGACTTTCATGTCCAACATGTGGAGACGTTTCTCTAAAAGTCCAAAATGTCTTCGTGCTGGCAGCTCCAGAGGACCACCAGAGTCAGTCGGCTTCATCCTCACAGGATCATGACTGACTCAGCACATTTTCATGACAATCCGTCCAACGGCTGCTGAGATATTTCAGTGTGGACCAAAGTGGAGGACGACCGACTGACTTTGTCATCCCTGCAGTCGCTAACACGACTAAACACACGTGTTGTGCTTCTGATTTCTGAGCCCAACTTTCTCGTCTGACGTTATTGTTGTGTTCCACACACGGACGTAATGAGGGGGGGCAAAGGGGACATGTCCCCTTCACTTTTACCGTCCAAAAACAATGTTACGCTATAGTAAACAGACACGCGTCAAGCACTAGGACCGAGCGGAAAACGGTCGCTCAAGCTGAAGCCTGTTTACCTTAGTTTAGACCGCCCACAAGCTCCCCGATTGGCTCCGCGGTTTCTCGTGTGATTGGCCGCCCCTGCTGTCACTCCACCCCGCTTGCACACCGGTGGGTCTGCTGGTCTGCGGCCAGGAGTCCGTGTTAATCTGCTCCTGTAAACTGGGCGTTTGTTCTGCCTGGTCTGGGTCACGTCACCCAGAAGGACTGTAATATCAGACGTTTCATTTACGTTAACGTTTGAATCGGTGTCCATGTGCGTGAGTGTGTGTGTGTGTGTGTGTGTTTGTTAATTAGGCGCAGCCAGGATGTCTTAAAAACAGAAAAGTGGACATAAGAGACTTTAGAAGTCAAAGTGTAAGTTGCTCAGAGTCATGCGTTACACCCATCCTGCTACACCTTCACTGGCTCCAATAAATCAGCATATCCACTTCAAGATCCACCTCATCATTTACAAAGCTCTCAATAACATTGTAAATTGTATTAGTTTTGTTGATTAGAGTTTTATTATAAAACACTTGTGTGCCCCCCACCCCCAACCCCCACCTATGAAATCAAACTTTCGTCCTTGTTCCACAGCTCGTACAGATCGTTCTGTTCTGGACTACATGATGTTGGTTCTGCGTGTGGCTGAACTCCTCCTCATTACTCTGATTGCTGTTCTTCTCATCAGAGCTGCAGGTGAGAACATTCAGACCAACATTTGTTCAGACTGACCAACACAAACTGGAAGTTTGGAGCTGAAATGTTCCTCTGTGCTTTATTTTCCAGGGAAGCAGAGACCACCTGATGACAACACTGTGAGTTGAACAGAAACACTGAAGTGAAGCCGTGTGTAAAATTCAAAATGTGTATCAATGATCAGGGACTGTGAGTCAGTGTAGATGATGAGAAGCTGCTGCTGCTAACTGTTCATGTTACTGTAATGCAGGACTGTGAACGTCTCACCGTTTGTGTCTGTGCAGGTTTTACACTGAAGAAAACAAGATGCGGTCAAGCAAACTTTTATCTTAACGAACAAACTTCACACGTTCAACTTCCTCTTCTTCTTCTTCTGAGGCTATGAAACACTTCATCATCACAAATGCTCTGTGGGACTGGACGAAGTGTGAAGTTGAGGTTCAGCTTGAACTTTGTTAAAGTTAGACCTAAAACAGACTGAAAGTCACAATGAGGAAGTGACATCACGCTGACCACAGGAAGTAGCTGCAGCATCTGTCCGCACTGCATTTCGTTCATACTGTGGCTAAGGCTGTGTTGCCAGACTGAGCGAGATTCTGCGAGTTTGGAGTCACGTCGTTTCCTTTCAAGTTGTTGCGTGTTTTGCTTTAACATGTGAACCTTATTATTATTCCACAGCGCAAATCTCTTTTGCTTTATGTGTCGAAATGATACCATCTGATTGCTTACTTTGAGAAATCTGTTTTTATTACAGAAAAGAGGCCAAAGTCCTGAAATGTTGAATCCAGCCTCAATACATAGAACTGTATAAAAACAGTCTGAAAATCAGCCATTTCAAAAAACATTTAATCAGGAACAATCTGATCACTAACAAGAGAACAAAATTCCAAATCTGAGCAGCACCAGCATTTGGTACATTTGGTACATGACATACAGACACGTTTCAGTCTGTAGTCATCAGAAATCCTGAGCGATTTAAACATCAAAAAGCTCACAGTTCATGACAAACTACAGCGTTTTATCTATGAGAGATTTGATCTGTAGCAGCAGTTTTATCTTTTCTTCTACTCTAAAATCTCAGTTTCATCTAAAAATTACATTACAACACATTAAAAGATGACATTTCAAATGAGGACTGCAACAGCAAAGATTTCTCTTCGCTTCGTGGCCACATGGAAACAAACAAGCTTCATGAAGCAGGAAGTGTTTAAATTGTACAGGCTACCCCTCACTGCGTCACAGTGAAGTCTGAACAGCAAATCATCGTGACTTTTAGAGTTAAATTACTTTCGTGTCTGCACACACAAGCGCTCATTTAAAAAAGCTCCCACTGACACATCGCTGACACAGCAAAGAAGAACAGCTGTCTTTGCATCAAGGTTCGGCATCGGTTACGTCTCTTCATGGTGTCATGAGTGCAAGACGTGACGTCATGAACGCGAGTCAAAGAGCCGCTCTTCTTCTGTGGTGTCAGCGATGCGTTTAAAACCCCCCGAAGAGCCTCAGACTCTGAGCCTGCGTAAAGTCTCACAGCTTGGATGGCTCCACGGCCTGCAGGATGTCTTTCGCGGTCGGCCTGTCCAGAGGGTTTTCACACGGGTGACAAAAAAGGACTTTCCCCGCTTCATCCAGCACAAAGTCACCTCCCATCTGAAAAACACAAACACGCATTAAAGCCTGAAGCAACAGCATAAAATGGCTTGAGAAAGCTTCTCAAAATGAATTCCCTTGTTGGTCAGATCAGACTCTTTTAATTTGAAAAAACGAGTAACATATAATAATAAAATAACATAGGGTTCCGTGAGGCAGTACAAATGTGCAAGTGAGTAAACAGTCAGTGCAAATAGTCAGCAGGTGGATCATGACAGGAGCACAGAACAGTGACTGTACTACAGTAAAGTAATGGAAGCACAGTGTTACATCATATAATTGGACTTAAGAAGGGTCCTGAGGCTTGTACCTGGTAGATGTCTTCCAGCAGACGAGAGGGCACGTCGGGGAAGTCTCTGTCCACAGCCCCGTACTCCGAGTACCGCAGCAGGCAGCCGAACTTCATCACCTTGGAGTAGGACGAGCCGAGGCCAAAACTTCTGTATATCTGTGGCACGCAGGACAGAAGCTTTAGTCTGCAGAAACGCATCCTGGTAGTTTTATATCATCAAAATCACAAGTAAAAAGCCAACGCAAACACACACACACAGATTTATGAGCGCCTCTGTGGCATGTGGAAAACCACCCAAGTCTTCATACTCGCTTCACTGCCCCTTTTTCCCCTCTCACATCTGCTAACATCTGGTGGCTGACTTTGCAGAACGAAACATTTGGAGGCTCAGCTCGCTGGGCTTTAATGACACGTCATCAAACAGCTGCTAAACCCTCCGACTCCTTCAGTTTGTTTGTGCTGAGTCACAGCCATCTCCAGTTTCCATGAATTACTGATGCCTCTTTAATACTGACGCACCTGACCTCCCTGCACTGAATGTAAACATGCAGACAATGTGATAAACAGTGTTGCTATGCAGACAAAGACTCTTGATTCCTTTCATTTTTACAAAGCAAAAGCCAAATCTTCCCAGAAATCCTTTCATTCCCTCATTAAGCCGAAACACCGATCCTGACCTTCCTCGGTGGATCCAACACCATGTTGAAGGTACATCCAGTCTGCTCCAGCCACAGCTGAGCTCCCTCCACGCCGCCGAAAGAAACGACCAAGACCCGCAGTGACCGAGCCTCGAGGACAGCCTGCAAGAAACAAAAAGAACGAAAATCAAACAAAGACACTGAGTACAAACCAATCTGTGAGTTTTCTTTGGCTTCTTGTTGTACTCAATTGCGGTTGAATGGCTGCAGATGACATTCACATAAGGCTCAAGTCCAACTCGAGTACTACAAGACCGTATACACGACGGACGACGTGAAAGCTCCCCAGAAGCGAGGAGGTTCAGCGGGAAGAAGGCTGTTCAGCAGAGCGAAGGGAACTGTGGAACATTTTACACATAAACTGACCCGACTGGCCTCCAGTTCAGCCACGTGGTCTCGTCACGGCAGTCATCCGAAATGTCTGATGAGAACCAGCAGCAGCTTCTGACCCTGATCCAGATACTGACCCAGAGTCACACTCCTTTAAAAACACACACACACACAACACAGACAGAAACGGCCTCAGAAAGCATCAGAACACCAACGCTCAACGTCAGGCCCTGAACTCACTTTCCACTCCGTCCGTCAGTGAGAGGAGTATCAGGGCTCAGGCTGTCGGCCATCTTTCCTCCTGACTGCTGTCCATCTGTCGTCTGTAGACGTTTGTCCACACTGTCCAGGAAGGAGTCCCACTCGCTCTACACACACGGACACACGAGATTAGAAACCAAACGAACACCAAGCAGCATCGAGAAATCATCGTGAAGCAACATCAATAAATACATAATGCAACAGCAAGACTGAAACATCTGGGACGGCTTTCACTCTTAGAAACTGGTGCTTTATGTCAGCTTTCTCAAACGTTTCAAATGGACCACGTGATGCCAGCCGGCCTCATTTTAATGCTGTCATGTCAGTTTTTATTACAGTCATTGATTTATTAAATCATACTTTTGGTGGAGTATTTCCATTTTCTGCTACTTTATACTTCAGCTTATTAACTACAATCCACAGGGAAATGCTGTACTTTTTACTTTATCATGTTTATTTGATAATTTTAGTTACTTTGCAGATTTAAATTAAGAATACAAAGTGTAATCAACAAATAACTTGATGTATCATTACAGATTTAGCTAAGGCTTTACTGAGCTCAGTTCACAAGCTTCCCAACAGCATGTAAAGTAATTAAAATGTACAAGGATAAACATATTAATACATTAATAATATAAACAACATCATATGCTGTACATCATTCTGAAATGGGGCTACACTGCATAATACGTACTTTCACTTTTGGTACTTCAAGTATATTGTAATGTTTTATCACTAACAAGTACATTCCTGCTCCTAAAAAGAACATTTTGAATGCAGGACTTTTACTACGTCATGTTATTCTGTTTCTTAAGCAAAAGATGTGTCTCGATGTGCATGAATTTGGCAGTTTACTGTGTGAAAACACAACAGCCGCGTCTAAGTCATACTGTGCAACATCAGAATGTAGAAATGCAGAAGGCAGACCTCCAGCTGCAGGAGCTCCTCCACCCGCTCTCGCACTGCTGCTCGGCTGAGAGGGAACAAACATGGAGCTTACATTTCCATCACTATATGACAAAACGGCAACAGACAAGCTTTGTTCATCTCCTCAATATGTGACTCATCTCATCTCTGTAATGTTTTATTACAAACAGGCTAATCCAAAGTCTGGAGGGAGTGATTTTAGAATAGATTAGATTTTCCCTTAGTTTGTCCTTGTAGTTATTTACTTACTGATAAGACTTCTGCCAAATGGCCTCCGCCTCGCTCCTGTTTTTCACTCCAAGGCTACTCAACAGTAACAAAACACAGGCATACGGCACAAAATAAACAAAAAGGAACTTGTGGATTAAAACATCTGTGCAGCCCAGTGGCTCTGTGGCCCTGCAGGTGTGGACAGCGACTCACCTTTTGTAAAACTGCGCCCCGGCTGTGATCAGGCCGAGTAAAGTGGTGATCTTGTAAGGGACAAAAGTCTCCAGCGAGTCTGTGTGAGAACAAAGGAGCACAGTCATCGGTCAGGCTGGTTTGTGCAATGCCACCGCATTGGCAGCATGACAGGGATTATATTACGCCACCTTCATGCCAGAGGGTCTTTTTAATCCAGCGAGTTGATCCCACTGATGTGTGTTATTAAACACTCAAAGGAAGACTTGTGAATTATAATTCTGACATATGAGAGTAAATAACAAACGCTGCTGCATCGGCAAGTTGCTTATCCGCTCTGTTTTCGCTGGACTTGTGGAGGGGAAAAGTGAACAACGGACCCAAACTGAAATACGAATGAAACTTCTTGCATTTTTATGACGCTGCGCCTGCTAGGAAGAACACGTAGGTTATAAAAGAACAATAAACACGACACCCGAATTAACCTGAGCTTGTTTTCAATTCGGCGCACACATGATCGATTTAGGAACACGAACTGGATTACATTTTTGTCTTTCCTTATTGGCTCACGTGGTTTCCATACAATCTTCCGGCGTACACGTACACACGTAAAGCGACAACGTAAAACATGATTCATGGTTTTTTATATGCCGAATTACTCAAAAGACCAACACGATTCACTGAAGATAAAAGGCATCTTTTCCAACTCTGACGCGTACACTGAATTCTTGTCACAAGTGCGTCCTTATGCTACAACAGTCCTACCTTCTGCCTCCTGCTTGGCGTTCTGTAGAAGGACTTGGCCCAAGTTGACCAGCAGAGTCAGACTACTCGTTAAAGTGTCTTCGGACACAGTCACATCTGCAGCCATGGCCACCTGCTGCACTCACACACGCACTGACAGCTAGACCGACAGCCAGGAGAGCCGAACTGCATCCTGACCACGTGACACAGTCACGTGGCGCTAAACGCCTCGAATGGGATTCAGAGGGTCTGTTCATCTTATGCAACGCCCAGCAGTAGTGAGCACACAATTACGAATAAAAATCCAGCACTCAAAATTTTGCTCAAATACTTTTAAAGAAGACACAAATATGATTCATATCAACAGACAAAGCAACACATTTGGTGATAATCCATAAAACTGCTTTTTTATAAGTAGATCACGCGCCTAGAGGTTGGCGAAGCGGCTTGTGATCAGAGGGTCGCTGGTTCGATTCCCCCACCGGACGGGTAGGAAAAATGTGAGCGTGAGCAAGCCAGCTGATGTGCCCTTGAGCAAGGCACTTAACCCCCAATTTGGTGCAGCTCACTGCTCCTGCGTGTGTTTCACTGCATGTAACTTGCTGGGTATTAAGATAAGATGAACTTTACTGATCCCGCAGTGGGGAAATTCACTTGTCGTGGAGTGCAAAAAAGCAAAAAGTGTGCAAAAACAGTTACAAAAAAATATAGACGTAAATTAAATTAACAGTTTGCAAAGTACAGTAAACACAGTACAATGTACAGCTATATACAAGTCCTCCTAAGGGAGAACTAGACCATTGAATTATATAGTCAATGATACAGTGTTGCATGTGTGTTCAGCTAAGGATGGGTTAAATGCAGAGGACAAATTCAGTGTGTGTATGTAAAAATATATATACTGCCAAAAAAAGCGATTCTTCTTCTTCGTCTTCTTCTGTGAAGTAAATAGATTGCTTGCCATTGAAAAGTAAAATTGCTTTGGTAAAGTACAAGTACCTGTATTTTTTCATCACACATTACATGTGAACAGGAGTTACAACCCGCTTAAAAGGTGTTTACTGTTACCTGTTATCTTCGTGTGAAAACTTTATTGCTTATTTGATGTGATAAAGTAAATTAATTCATTAATTAAATAATGAATTAATTTAATTTTCTTGGAAGGATTTCACGAATAATGAATTCTAAAGCCCAATGTAGACAATTACTTCATCAAAGAATGTTTATCCTGCAGAATAATGTGTCGTTTTTCACTATTTGTGATTTCAAAACGAAGGATAAGTGTCAAATTTATTTTGTGTTTTCAGCTGTTAATTTAGTAAACACACACTTTTTTTTTTTGCTTTTTGCATTTGTTAAAATTATTGTCTTTTGTGCGATTTCCTGTATATTTTTAATTTTTTAACAATTCTCATTTGGCCATGCCTAGCAACGGTTGCTAGCTGCTATTGGACAATCGCTGCTTGGTGGTGGGCTGTTGCTGGGGGGGTGGAATGCAGTGACATAACTCAGGGATCAAAGTTTTTTGTTTTGTTTTGTGCTATGAAGTCTCAGAGTCCATCAAAGATCAAAGGCGCTGGAACGTTCCTTTGATGCATCCATTATAAATAAGAGCCAAATTCCAACATAACTTCAGTTCCGAATTTTTCAGTATTATTATACTTCAGTATTTCAGCTCATTTCCTCTCACTGAAAGTCATGAAGAACTTTGCAGCTAACATGACCAGCACGGGCAACAACGGTCAACAAGTGAAGACGCCCGAGGAAACGCCGACGGAGCTGGTTGGTGGGCTGTCGTTTGAGACCCCCATAAGTTCTCTGGAAGAGGAAGAAGCTGAAACAATTTCCTCTCAGGAAAGCCTCTTCTCTGCGTCCATCGACATAATCGAGATGGCGCAGGATGATGGGCTGTCGTTTGGGACCCCCATAAGTTCTCTGGAAATCGAAGAAGATGAAACAACTTCCTCTCAGGGAGGCTTCATCTCTGCGTCCATCGACATAATCAAGACCATCCTGGACGAAGAGCAGAGTGTCCCCCCTCTCATCGCTGAGGACATTCTGTTGCACGAGCTTGAACAGTTTGAGTTCAACGCCACCCAGGATACAGACGAGACAGCGTCTGATATTGTGGACATCCTGATGGAAGAAAACAATTTGGAGAGCGAGTGTGAATCAAATGTCAAAACATCCTGCTGGACAAAGGTGGGAAATAAGATTAAGACCCTTTTCATGCTCAGATTTGCCAAGCAGTCAGCCATTAAACTTCTGGCCAATCTGAAGATAAAATGTTGCGGCGATTCATTTCAATACATATCACTGGTGAGGCTACTTGACGGGGTGGAGTGGGTGGTGGAGGGCATGATCCCACCGGAGAATGAGGAGAACAGAAAGGACACACCTCAGGAGTGCCTCTACAAAAAAGTTTCCAGTGATATTTCCAGCAGAGGCTTAGTTATCCAGAAATGGATAAGTAATTTAATGTACAGCACCCTGCAGCCCAAAGGACAACGGCAGGAAATTATGGACTTGATCAACGGCGAAGTGGACTATTTCATGAAGCTGATGTGGAACTGGGTCAACCAGCAGGCACAAGAACTGGAGAGAAAGATGGGCCCCATGAGTAAGACTCTGAGGAAGATCAAGAGAGAGGCGGTCAATCTGCCAGCCCTCACAGAGGGTCGTTCACAGAAGGAAAGAGACAATTTGAGCCCTGAGGTCAAAGACGTTTTTACAGCAGATGAAACAGCTGAGTGTGATGAAGCACCAGCTCCTACAGCCGGTGAGGCAGCTGAGTGTGATGAAGCACCAGCTCCTACAGCCGGTGAGGCAGCTGAGTGCGACGAAGCGCCAGCTCCTACAACCGATGGGGCAGCTGAGTGCGATGAAGCGCCAGCTCCTACAGCCGGTGAGGCAGCTGAGTGTGATGAAGCACCAGCTCCTACAGCCGGTGAGGCAGCTGAGTGTGATGAAGCGCCAGCTCCTACAACCGATGGGGCAGCTGAGTGTGATGAAGCGCCAGCTCCTACAGCCGGTGAGGCAGCTGAGTGTGATGAAGCTACGGGTGGAACCATAGTTGACCAAGTACAAAAGCAGGAAAAACTGTGCCATCTTATTGTGACGGGTCTGGTTAGCCAGATTCTCAAAGATCAGTGGGTTCATGTGTCTCTAGATGTCATCAAAACCATTATCACGGCACTGAAGAAGACGCTTCTCACAGAGATGGCAGGCTCTGACTTTACGGTCAAGACAAGTCCACAGCACATTAAGAAGATTATCAAGGCGGTGTACAAGGACTTGCGTGAGGACATGAGAAGCGTAAGGCTGGTCCAACTAAACCTGCTGTTACAGGAAGAGCGCATTTACAAACACATAAGTAAGGCTCTGAAGAGACATCTGACACCACCAAAGAAGACCGGCATCAGAAGATTCTTCCGGTGTGTGTTTAAGGCCTTAACAAACCACTGATCACAAACACCGTCCCCCGCTAAGAGTGATCACTTGTGGTCTCGGGGTGAGTGAGTGGAAAGACCTTTTCACAGCAGACATTTTGACAGCTTAGATGAGTCATTTGCAGGGTGCTGGTATTGTCCATGCTGGCTCCTGCTATGACAAGTCAAAATGTCTGCTGTGACAAACGTCTACTGAGAACCGAGGACCCGCCTCACGTCCAGCTGAACACCCTGTGCTGCCAGCCTCAGTCGGGCTGGTAGCACAGACTGTTCAGCCTGGATGTGACGCGGGACTTCAGGTTTCAGAGCGGTACAGGTGCCTCAGTGTTAAACACTGTGGCCTCGCAGCGACAAGGTGACGATTCAGTTCCAGACCTTCACCTTCTGGCTGTGAGAAGTACACATGTGCTCACTGTGCTGCTCTGTGGGGTTTTCTCCGAGTGCTTCGGTTTTTCCCATTTCCCATATGGAGGAAAAAAAAAACTTGAATATATATCTCCATATACACCATATACAATATCTATCTATCTATATATCTATCTATATATACTGTATATATATATATATATGTGTGTGGTTTTAAACTATAAAACAATAATTAATAAATAATAAATAAAACAATAATTAAACAAAAAATGAGAGAAAATAAAAACACAATTAAAAGTTGTCAATGGCAATTCCCTTTCAAAATCTGTTTTCTTCTGCTGTGCTGTACAGATGTAGATGTCAGTCAGGATACAGTTGTGGTGGTAACTCCATAACTCTATTTTATCGTGACTGGGATCATTATAAACGGTTGTCATGAATAAACAAAACAGATGATTATCAGTGCTGTACAATCTGTTGTTGAAAGACAACATAAATTGAAGCTTCGATTGTCAGTGCTGTACAGTCTGTCTTTCAAAGACAACACAAACACAAATGAAGTGCTCACAGTTGCATGATGAGGACACAGAGGGGCTGACACACTGTCTGACGGACTACCTGAAGTCCTGCGCAGGCGTGGTCTCCCCTGTCAAGACTGTCCGCTGTTACCCTAATAACAAGCCATGGGTAACACGGGAAGTCAAAGCTGTCCTCAGCAAGAAGAAGGCTGCCTTCAGGAGCAGAGACAGGGAGGCCCCTCTTCTCTACACCCTGTACACCATGGACTTCTGTCACAACTTGGAGCTGTGTCACATACAGAAGGACGCCGACGATATAGCCATCGTTGGATGCATCAGGGATGACAGAGAGGAGGGACCTTTCTGCCTGGTGTTACACTAACCACCTACAGCTCAACACCTCTAAGACTAAGGAGCTGGGCATTGACTTTGGGAGGTCCAGACCAAGACCGCGACCAGTTCTGCTAGAGGGAGCTGAGGTGGATGCAGTGGAATCATACAAATACCTTGGGCTGTGGCTGGATAATAAACTGGACTGGACAACACACACCAGCCACCTGTATGGGAAGACACAAAGCAGGTTGTACTTCCTAAGGACACTGCGGTCTTTCAACATCTACAGCAAACTGCTGTGGATGTTCTACCGGTCTGTGGTTGCCAGTGTGCTCTGTTACACTGTGGTGTGCAGTGGGGGGTAAATAAACGGTTGTCATGAATAAACAAAACAGATGATTATCAGTGCTGTACAATCTGTTGTTGAAAGACAACATAAAATGAAGCTTCGATTGTCAGTGCTGTACAGTCTGTCTTTCAAAGTCAACACAAACACAAATGAAGTGCTCACAGTATTTTTGGCAGTATCAGCAGCAGTAAACTCATACTGTTGGCTCCATCTGTCCTGAATCTATTCAGCCATTTATGCCGCTGCTGTCCAAGGTCCTGATTTTTGGTTTCAGACATTGTTATGGGGAATTGTTTTCTTGTTTCCTATTGTTATAAATTAAATAAATCTCAGTTTTAGCCTGTTGGTTCCAAAAACAAGCTCATGTGCCAGTAGTTAGCAGCAGAGACTTCCTTCCATTGATGAGGGTTGTTGGATTTCACCAATGGTCAGTCAAGTGAGTACAATAAATCAGAATCAGAATCAGAATTCCTTTATTTATCCCAAAAGGGAAATTCTTTTACGTACAGACATTGCACTTGCAGTTTTCCCAACCAAGAAAGAAAAGTGAAAGATATAAAAATAGGATAAACAACAGAAAAGTATAAATCTAAAAGAACAGGTATTTACATGTGTAAAACCATATATACATTGTATATATAAAAGTATGTGTGTCCGTCACAGTGCAGAGTTTAACAGTTTGGTGGCGACAGGAAATCATGTAAAATTTTGAGGCAGCGCCACCATTTTTGGAGGACAGCGTATTAGCTGTCATTATCTGTCACTGGCCATTTGTCATTTGTCATCCATCGCTTGTTCATCATCACAAATATATAAACAAGATGTGAGAGACAGATTCTCAGACAGAGAGAGATTGTCAACAGAGAAAAGCAGTCATATCATTAGGTTAGCACTGAATGCTAATGTAACACCAGCTAATCATAATCTACCAACGTCTGTGTGCTTGCTCATTTGGCTATGCTTAGTTACAGTTGCTAAGCCGCTATTGGACGGTCAATGTTCCGGGGGCGGGGTTTACTGAATGGTCGGTTTGACATGATTTGGCTTTAATGTGATTGGGATGTGATGATGTCATCAAAGGATCAAAGCCATTCTGTTCCTTATAAATGGAACGCAAATTCTGCTGGGTTCAGTTCCGAATTTTTCAGAACACGTTCACGGCGCTCGCACGAGACACGAGAAACAGTGAATACGCAACTACAAAAAATCAACAGGATGACTTCAACTAACGAAGAAAAGAAGATGGATCAGGCCCTTCCATCGACCACAAAGGAGACTCTTTGCCCACTTGTCCAGGTGTTCCTGGGCAAGCTGACGGCAGCGCAGTGGGCCAAACTGGAATCGGGCTCTGCTGACAGTAAGATTAAAAACATCATAACTGACATGTGCGTGGATATAATTGATAACGTATCCAGAAGCATTCTTAAAGCTGTGAAACAGATCATGTCAGAGGGGAACGACTTGATGCAAAGTCCTCCCAAATCACGCAAAAGCTCTGGCGGATCCCAGAGGGACGTCACCGTAACTGAAGAGCAGGTCCTCGAGTCTCTGGGTGACGCTATTTCACAGACTCTGAGTGAGGCGATGGGTGTCCCAGAGGACATCTGTTGCCAGAGCTCAGAGGAAGTGACACAGCTGGTAGCCGAAGAAGTAGCGGAGCGAGTGAACTCCCAGCTTTCCAGCAGCAGCGACGGAAGTAAGACGTCCTCCAAGGCTTCCACCCGCAGAATTCAGACGATGGTCAAACACCTGCTGAAAGTCATGAAGAACTTTGCAGCTAAGATGACCTGCACGGGCAACAACGGTCAACAAGTGAAGACGCCCGAGGAAACGCCGATGGAGCAGGTTGGTGGGCTGTCGTTTGAGACCCCCGTAAGTTCTCTGGAAGAGGAAGAAGCTGAAAGAACTTCCTCTCGGGGAAGCCTCGTCTCTGCGTCCATCGACATAATCAAGACCATCCTGGACGAAGAGCAGAGTGTCCTCCCTCTCAACACTGAGGACATTCCGATGGAGGAGCTTAAACAGTTTGAGTCCAACGCCGCCCACGATACAGACGAGGCAGCGTCTGGGATTTTGGACATCCTGATGGAGAGCGAGTCTGAATCAAATGTCAAAACATCCTGCTGGACAAAGGTGGGAAATAAGATTAAGACCCTTTTCATGCTCAGGTTTGCCAAGGAGTCAGCCATTAAACTTCTGGCCAATCTGAGGATAAAATGTCGCTGCTATTCATCTGAAAAGACATCACTGGTGAGGCTACTTGACGGGGTGGAGTGGGTGGTGGAGGGCATGATCCCACCGGAGAATGAGGAGAACAGAAAGGACACACCTCAGGAGTGCCTCTACAAAAAAGTTTCCAGTGATATTTCCAGCAGAGGCTTAGTTATCCAGAAACGGATAAGTAATTTAATGTACCACAACCTGCAGCCCAAAGGACAACGGCGGGAAATTATGGACTTGATCAACGGCGAAGTGGACTATTTCATGAAGCTGATGTGGAACTGGGTCAACCAGCAGGCACAAGAACTGGAGAGAAAGAGGGGCCCCATGAGTAAGACTCTGAGGAAGATCAAGAGAGAGGCGGTCAATCTGCCAGCCCTCACAGAGGGTCGTTCACAGAAGGAAAGAGACAATTTGAGCCCTGAGGTCAAAGAAGTTTTTACAACAGATGAAACAGCTGAGTGTGATGAAGCGCCAGCTCCTACAGCCGGTGAGGCAGCTGAGTGTGATGAAGCACCAGCTCCTACAGCCGGTGAGGCAGCTGAGTGTGATGAAGCACCAGCTCCTACAGCCGGTGAGGCAGCTGAGTGTGATGAAGCTACGGGTGGAACCATAGTTGACCAAGTACAAGAGCAGGAAAAACTGTGCCATCTTATTGTGACGGGTCTGGTTAGCCAGATTCTCAAAGATCAGTGGGTTCATGTGTCTCTAGATGTCATCAAAACCATTATCACGGCACTGAAGAAGACGCTTCTCACAGAGATGGCAGGCTCTGACTTTACGGTCAAGACAAGTCCACAGCACATTAAGAAGATTATCAAGGCGGTGTACAAGGACTTGCGTGAGGACATGGGAAGCGTAAGGCTGGTCCAACTAAACCTGCTGTTACAGGAAGAGTTCATTTACACACACATAAGTAAGGCTCTGAAGAGACATCTGACACCACCAAAGAAGACCGGCATCAGAAGATTCTTCCGGTGTGTGTTTAAGGCCTTAACAAACCACTGATCACAAACACCGTCCCCCGCTAAGAGTGATCACTTGTGGTCTCGGGGTGAGTGAGTGGAAAGACCTTTTCACAGCAGACATTTTGACAGCTTAGATGAGTCATTTGCAGGGTGCTGGTATTGTCCATGCTGGCTCCTGCTATGACAAGTCAAAATGTCTGCTGTGACAAACGTCTACTGAGAACCGAGGACCCGCCTCACGTCCAGCTGAACACCCTGTGCTGCCAGCCTCAGTCGGGCTGGTAGCACAGACTGTTCAGCCTGGATGTGACGCGGGACTTCAGGTTTCAGAGCGGTACAGGTGCCTCAGTGTTAAACACTGTGGCCTCGCAGCGACAAGGTGACGATTCAGTTCCAGACCTTCACCTTCTGGCTGTGAGAAGTACACATGTGCTCACTGTGCTGCTCTGTGGGGTTTTCTCCGAGTGCTTCGGTTTTTCCCATTTCCCATATGGAGGAAAAAAAAAACTTGAATATATATCTCCATATACACCATATACAATATCTATCTATCTATATATCTATCTATATATACTGTATATATATATATATATATATATATATATGTGTGGTTTTAAACTATAAAACAATAATTAATAAATAATAAATAAAACAATAATTAATAAATAATAAATAAAACAATAATTAAACAAAAAATGAGAGAAAATAAAAACACAATTAAAAGTTGTCAATGGCAATTCCCTTTCAAAATCTGTTTTCTTCTGCTGTGCTGTACAGATGTAGATGTCAGTCAGGATACAGTTGTGGTGGTAACTCCATAACTCTATTTTATCGTGACTGGGATCATTATAAACGGTTGTCATGAATAAACAAAACAGATGATTATCAGTGCTGTACAATCTGTTGTTGAAAGACAACATAAAATGAAGCTTCGATTGTCAGTGCTGTACAGTCTGTCTTTCAAAGACAACACAAACACAAATGAAGTGCTCACAGTTGCATGATGAGGACACAGAGGGGCTGACACACTGTCTGACGGACTACCTGAAGTCCTGCGCAGGCGTGGTCTCCCCTGTCAAGACTGTCCGCTGTTACCCTAATAACAAGCCATGGGTAACACGGGAAGTCAAAGCTGTCCTCAGCAAGAAGAAGGCTGCCTTCAGGAGCAGAGACAGGGAGGCCCCTCTTCTCTACACCCTGTACACCATGGACTTCTGTTACAACTTGGAGCTGTGTCACATACAGAAGGACGCCGACGATATAGCCATCGTTGGATGCATCAGGGATGACAGAGAGGAGGGACCTGGTGAGGGACCTTTCTGCCTGGTGTTACACTAACCACCTACAGCTCAACACCTCTAAGACTAAGGAGCTGGGCATTGACTTTGGGAGGTCCAGACCAAGACCGCGACCAGTTCTGCTAGAGGGAGCTGAGGTGGATGCAGTGGAATCATACAAATACCTTGGGCTGTGGCTGGATAATAAACTGGACTGGACAACACACACCAGCCACCTGTATGGGAAGACACAAAGCAGGTTGTACTTCCTAAGGACACTGCGGTCTTTCAACATCTACAGCAAACTGCTGTGGATGTTCTACCGGTCTGTGGTTGCCAGTGTGCTCTGTTACACTGTGGTGTGCAGTGGGGGGTAAATAAACGGTTGTCATGAATAAACAAAACAGATGATTATCAGTGCTGTACAATCTGTTGTTGAAAGACAACATAAAATGAAGCTTCGATTGTCAGTGCTGTACAGTCTGTCTTTCAAAGTCAACACAAACACAAATGAAGTGCTCACAGTATTTTTGGCAGTATCAGCAGCAGTAAACTCATACTGTTGGCTCCATCTGTCCTGAATCTATTCAGCCATTTATGCCGCTGCTGTCCAAGGTCCTGATTTTTGGTTTCAGACATTGTTATGGGGAATTGTTTTCTTGTTTCCTATTGTTATAAATTAAATAAATCTCAGTTTTAGCCTGTTGGTTCCAAAAACAAGCTCATGTGCCAGTAGTTAGCAGCAGAGACTTCCTTCCATTGATGAGGGTTGTTGGATTTCACCAATGGTCAGTCAAGTGAGTACAATAAATCAGAATCAGAATCAGAATTCCTTTATTTATCCCAAAAGGGAAATTCTTTTACGTACAGACATTGCACTTGCAGTTTTCCCAACCAAGAAAGAAAAGTGAAAGATATAAAAATAGGATAAACAACAGAAAAGTATAAATCTAAAAGAACAGGTATTTACATGTGTAAAACCATATATACATTGTATATATAAAAGTATGTGTGTCCGTCACAGTGCAGAGTTTAACAGTTTGGTGGCGACAGGAAATCATGTAAAATTTTGAGGCAGCGCCACCATTTTTGGAGGACAGCGTATTAGCTGTCATTATCTGTCACTGGCCATTTGTCATTTGTCATCCATCGCTTGTTCATCATCACAAATATATAAACAAGATGTGAGAGACAGATTCTCAGACAGAGAGAGATTGTCAACAGAGAAAAGCAGTCATATCATTAGGTTAGCACTGAATGCTAATGTAACACCAGCTAATCATAATCTACCAACGTCTGTGTGCTTGCTCATTTGGCTATGCTTAGTTACAGTTGCTAAGCCGCTATTGGACGGTCAATGTTCCGGGGGCGGGGTTTACTGAATGGTCGGTTTGACATGATTTGGCTTTAATGTGATTGGGATGTGATGATGTCATCAAAGGATCAAAGCCATTCTGTTCCTTATAAATGGAACGCAAATTCTGCTGGGTTCAGTTCCGAATTTTTCAGAACACGTTCACGGCGCTCGCACGAGACACGAGAAACAGTGAATACGCAACTACAAAAAATCAACAGGATGACTTCAACTAACGAAGAAAAGAAGATGGATCAGGCCCTTCCATCGACCACAAAGGAGACTCTTTGCCCACTTGTCCAGGTGTTCCTGGGCAAGCTGACGGCAGCGCAGTGGGCCAAACTGGAATCGGGCTCTGCTGACAGTAAGATTAAAAACATCATAACTGACATGTGCGTGGATATAATTGATAACGTATCCAGAAGCATTCTTAAAGCTGTGAAACAGATCATGTCAGAGGGGAAGGACTTGATGCAAAGTCCTCCCAAATCACGCAAAAGCTCTGGCGGATCCCAGAGGGACGTCACCGTAACTGAAGAGCAGGTCCTCGAGTCTCTGGGTGACGCTATTTCACGGACTCTGAGTGAGGCGATGGGTGTCCCAGAGGACATCTGTTGCCAGAGCTCAGAGGAAGTGACACAGCTGGTAGCCGAAGAAGTAGCGGAGCGAGTGAACTCCCAGCTTTCCAGCAGCAGCGACGGAAGTAAGACGTCCTCCAAGGCTTCCACCCGCAGAATTCAGACGATGGTCAAACACCTGCTGAAAGTCATGAAGAACTTTGCAGCTAAGATGACCTGCACGGGCAACAACGGTCAACAAGTGAAGACGCCCGAGGAAACGCCGATGGAGCAGGTTGGTGGGCTGTCGTTTGAGACCCCCGTAAGTTCTCTGGAAGAGGAAGAAGCTGAAAGAACTTCCTCTCGGGGAAGCCTCGTCTCTGCGTCCATCGACATAATCAAGACCATCCTGGACGAAGAGCAGAGTGTCCTCCCTCTCAACACTGAGGACATTCCGATGGAGGAGCTTAAACAGTTTGAGTCCAACGCCGCCCACGATACAGACGAGGCAGCGTCTGGGATTTTGGACATCCTGATGGAGAGCGAGTCTGAATCAAATGTCAAAACATCCTGCTGGACAAAGGTGGGAAATAAGATTAAGACCCTTTTCATGCTCAGGTTTGCCAAGGAGTCAGCCATTAAACTTCTGGCCAATCTGAGGATAAAATGTCGCTGCTATTCATCTGAAAAGACATCACTGGTGAGGCTACTTGACGGGGTGGAGTGGGTGGTGGAGGGCATGATCCCACCGGAGAATGAGGAGAACAGAAAGGACACACCTCAGGAGTGCCTCTACAAAAAAGTTTCCAGTGATATTTCCAGCAGAGGCTTAGTTATCCAGAAACGGATAAGTAATTTAATGTACCACAACCTGCAGCCCAAAGGACAACGGCGGGAAATTATGGACTTGATCAACGGCGAAGTGGACTATTTCATGAAGCTGATGTGGAACTGGGTCAACCAGCAGGCACAAGAACTGGAGAGAAAGAGGGGCCCCATGAGTAAGACTCTGAGGAAGATCAAGAGAGAGGCGGTCAATCTGCCAGCCCTCACAGAGGGTCGTTCACAGAAGGAAAGAGACAATTTGAGCCCTGAGGTCAAAGAAGTTTTTACAACAGATGAAACAGCTGAGTGTGATGAAGCGCCAGCTCCTACAGCCGGTGAGGCAGCTGAGTGTGATGAAGCACCAGCTCCTACAGCCGGTGAGGCAGCTGAGTGTGATGAAGCACCAGCTCCTACAGCCGGTGAGGCAGCTGAGTGCGATGAAGCGCCAGCTCCTACAGCCGGTGAGGCAGCTGAGTGTGATGAAGCACCAGCTCCTACAGCCGGTGAGGCAGCTGAGTGTGATGAAGCGCCAGCTCCTACAACCGATGGGGCAGCTGAGTGTGATGAAGCGCCAGCTCCTACAGCCGGTGAGGCAGCTGAGTGTGATGAAGCTACGGGTGGAACCATAGTTGACCAAGTACAAGAGCAGGAAAAACTGTGCCATCTTATTGTGACGGGTCTGGTTAGCCAGATTCTCAAAGATCAGTGGGTTCATGTGTCTCTAGATGTCATCAAAACCATTATCACGGCACTGAAGAAGACGCTTCTCACAGAGATGGCAGGCTCTGACTTTACGGTCAAGACAAGTCCACAGCACATTAAGAAGATTATCAAGGCGGTGTACAAGGACTTGCGTGAGGACATGGGAAGCGTAAGGCTGGTCCAACTAAACCTGCTGTTACAGGAAGAGTTCATTTACACACACATAAGTAAGGCTCTGAAGAGACATCTGACACCACCAAAGAAGACCGGCATCAGAAGATTCTTCCGGTGTGTGTTTAAGGCCTTAACAAACCACTGATCACAAACACCGTCCCCCGCTAAGAGTGATCACTTGTGGTCTCGGGGTGAGTGAGTGGAAAGACCTTTTCACAGCAGACATTTTGACAGCTTAGATGAGTCATTTGCAGGGTGCTGGTATTGTCCATGCTGGCTCCTGCTATGACAAGTCAAAATGTCTGCTGTGACAAACGTCTACTGAGAACCGAGGACCCGCCTCACGTCCAGCTGAACACCCTGTGCTGCCAGCCTCAGTCGGGCTGGTAGCACAGACTGTTCAGCCTGGATGTGACGCGGGACTTCAGGTTTCAGAGCGGTACAGGTGCCTCAGTGTTAAACACTGTGGCCTCGCAGCGACAAGGTGACGATTCAGTTCCAGACCTTCACCTTCTGGCTGTGAGAAGTACACATGTGCTCACTGTGCTGCTCTGTGGGGTTTTCTCCGAGTGCTTCGGTTTTTCCCATTTCCCATATGGAGGAAAAAAAAAAACTTGAATATATATCTCCATATACACCATATACAATATCTATCTATCTATATATCTATCTATATATACTGTATATATATATATATATATATATATGTGTGGTTTTAAACTATAAAACAATAATTAATAAATAATAAATAAAACAATAATTAATAAATAATAAATAAAACAATAATTAAACAAAAAATGAGAGAAAATAAAAACACAATTAAAAGTTGTCAATGGCAATTCCCTTTCAAAATCTGTTTTCTTCTGCTGTGCTGTACAGATGTAGATGTCAGTCAGGATACAGTTGTGGTGGTAACTCCATAACTCTATTTTATCGTGACTGGGATCATTATAAACGGTTGTCATGAATAAACAAAACAGATGATTATCAGTGCTGTACAATCTGTTGTTGAAAGACAACATAAAATGAAGCTTCGATTGTCAGTGCTGTACAGTCTGTCTTTCAAAGACAACACAAACACAAATGAAGTGCTCACAGTTGCATGATGAGGACACAGAGGGGCTGACACACTGTCTGACGGACTACCTGAAGTCCTGCGCAGGCGTGGTCTCCCCTGTCAAGACTGTCCGCTGTTACCCTAATAACAAGCCATGGGTAACACGGGAAGTCAAAGCTGTGAGAAGTACACATGTGCTCACTGTGCTGCTCTGTGGGGTTTTCTCCGAGTGCTTCGGTTTCTTCCCATTTCCCATATGGAGGAAAAAAAAACTTGAATATATATCTCCATATACACCATATACATATACAAAATCTATCTCTCTCTCTCTCTATATATATATATATATATATATATATATAAACTATAAAACAATAATTAAATTAAAAAATGAGAGAAAATAAAAACACAATTAAAAGTTGTCAATGGCAATTCCCTTTCAAAATCTGTTTTCTTCTGCTGTGCTGTACAGATGTAGATGTCAGTCAGGATACAGTTGTGGTGGTAACTCCATAACTCTATTTTATCATGACTGGGATCATTATAAACGGTTGTCATGAATAAACAAAACAGATGATTATCAGTGCTGTACAATCTGTTGTTGAAAGACAACATAAAATGAAGTTTTAGGAATGAAGTGCTCACAGTATTTCTGGCAGTATCAGCAGCAGTAAACTCATACTGTTGGCTCCATCTGTCCTGAATCTTTTGCAGCCATTTATGCTGCTGCTGTCCAAGGTCCTGTGACCAAATTCACAAAGCTTCCTGGTACAAAGAGTTGCTCCTCGTCATAGCTGTTCTACATCTATGGTCTTAGTCATGACATCCTGAGAAAATACAGGGTTTCCCCTCAAAGTTTAGGCTAAATACTTCTAAGTTACTCACAGAACTTTGTTCTTCAGGTGAGACTCTGTTAGGAGTTGTGAGGAGGACTTTTCAGAGGCTTTAGAGTCTCAGCTGTAGAAGAGACATTGTAGAAGATCGAAGAAGAGAAATTCCTCCTAATTCCCCACATGCTGGATTACAGTGTGTTAATGACACACTGGTCAGGTGATCTCATGTTGTCATTCTTCATGTACAGCCAATGGTGAGAACGTGGTTCCTGTCAGAGACTTTTAAATAAATAAATTAAATTAAATCATTGTAATATGTGTGAAGAGAACATCAAATGATTTTCTGATCAGAAGAAAGGCTGAACCTGTTGGTTTGAGTTTACATGAAGCCATTGCAGCTGATTTGTAGAGAAATATCTTCAACTTTTCACACAAATCAGCAATAGCAGGCCCACTGATGGATAAATGATGGCTGGCTGCTTTCTTTTAATTATACTCTTAAGAGGAAAATATTAGCAAGAACTTAAAATTGAAGTTACTTTCAACACAAATAATTGGTAGAAAAATTAAAAATGGACAATAGATGCAGAGAAATGCACCTGAGATTCGACGATATCTTCAGGCTGAAAGCACAGCCAATAAAAGCGAGTAGACCTCTCCATAAAATGTTTTCATCTATTTGCTTACTTCAAACGCAATAGTAAATATTAAGATAAAACTTTATTAACCAACATACATGTTAATCTTGAATTTCCCTCAGGATCAAATTATCTATCCATCTAATGTATCCATCCTACGTTGGTACGTTTTGGTACAACGAAATATACTTAAGTGTACTTTTATATCATTTAAGCAACGCTTCTAAATAATATTCAGCAAATCTGACTTGATTTGATTTTTACATACTCTTAATGTTTTTTTGCTTATTTATATTTATTCCTGCTGCTGCATGCAGTTGTGCCTTTAACCCCTTCTGTCCTCTGGAGTTATTAGTTTTTACTCTGTGAGTGGTGATGATTTTTAAGTTTGAATGTTGGTGTTGGTGATTTCAGCTAACCATTACAGAACCTTAACATGTTTTGTTAATCGACACAAGGGTGTCGTTCAGGATGTTCTTCTGGACCAACAGGGAGTGAACATGCACTTCAAAGTTTAAAACAGTCAAATCTTGTTTTTTTTCTGAGTGAATAATTATGATGAGAGTGAAGTTAAACCAGTCGAGCGGCTTCTCACTTTGATCAAAGTGTCCCGGACTCAAACCATGCTATTACACAACACAGAACAGAATCTGCTACATCATAAAAATACTATACTGCACATTGTACTGGCTCTTCAGGTAGTGAAGGCTTGATGAGGGAATGGTGCACGGGTGTGGAGGACCACCAGGTGTCACGAATCAGGAGTGGACACAAGGAAGACTGGGCAAAAACAAGGAAATACGAGTCACAGCCGGAGTCGTCACAGCTGTCTCATAACTGCAATTTGGTCAAAATGTTGACTTGGGATGTCAAACATCTGACGGATATACAAACTAATGTAATCCATGAGATCGTAAGAAAATTCAGTGAAACCTGACAAACAAAAATGGCAGGAAATTCAAGCTAATCTTAGTAAAGAAAATAACAGTATGTGGTTCACACTCCCATCTATAGTTTGTCTCTTTAAATGTCAAAATAAATATTATTTATGTTATATAATATAATATATGTGATATAATTGTTTTTAATCAACAGAAGGTTTGCCACCTGAAATAAAAGTGCCTTGTTTCTTTTCAGTAAACTTGGAGTAATTAGGGAATTATTCTAAAATTAAAATCCCATGTACGTTTTACACAGTATTACAATAATACTGAATTTTCCATTTGTAAAAGAACTTAATCTTATTTAATCCAAAATTTTTTGGTTCATTTAAAAAAAAAAAAAATCAGTTTACCTAACAGTTTGCCTAACCCAACATCTTTTCATTTCAACCTGTCAGAAGGTTGACTATCATAATTTTACCTGAAAAAGTCAAAAGTTGCACTCAGTATCTCCTCATTTTGACATACAATTGACCAGATTTAACAAAGTACCTCAGCGCTGAGTACTTTTATCACATCCTTCCTCAACTTTTTATTGTTTTTGTCACATCTTAGCAGAACCGAGCTCCCATAGGACTTCCTCTGAGGATTAAAAATCTGTGGAAGAAGAAGAGCAGAGTCTGTCAAAACTGTCATCCAGTTTTATTGACTGCTGAACATCCATTCACTCGTTCAATAAAACATTCCCTCCTTCAAGTTTTAAGCTCTGAAGCTCACTGAAGCACTTGGTGATCGAGTCACCCAGTGCAGTGAAGAAAATGGCAACCAGTCAGCACAATCACTGATATGTGAACAAATAAACATGACGCAAAGCAACACAAGTGCAGGACTTTGACTGCCAGTGATGCAGAAAATAAAGCAGATGTGAACCCATCCATTTGTTCTTACATTGAGGAAAGTATTGAATTAAATGACCAAATTAGGATACTGGACGTTGAGTTAAGAACTCCTGCAGCACTCACATGACTTTCGGTCACGACATTTGAGCATTTAAAGGCCTAAAATTCATTAAGTGTTGCAATTAAAGACAAAGAAAGTTGTTGAAATTTGTTCAAAAGACTGAATACTTTCAGGTCATTCTGTGAGCTCCCTGCTTTCCTCCTCGTGCTCAAACCAACATCGATGGGTCATTAAACAACACAGGCAGCAGCTGTATACACACCAATGTAGCCTCAACATCACTCGCTCAAGTATTTTGTTTCATAAGGCTGCTGCAAGTAAACATCACATCTCCTTAACTTCCCCTCGGAGGACCAGGACAAACATCATACAGACAGCATTTGATGGTTAAGACGTCTGGAGGGACCTGAGCTCTTTTCTCCCCCAACTATTACTCTGAGGCGTCTCAAAGAAAGGCTGTGAAATCATGAGAAATCCCAAAGGAACGAAGAAACGTGACAAACACAGATGCCATCCAAAGCGAGCAAAAGGAATGACGGCAAAGAACATAACAGCATGTGGTGTGCTTTTCCCTCATCTGTAATGAGACCTCGACAAGACCCAACAGTCAGAGAACATTCACGAGTCTCCATTTCTGTTGCTCGCGTATGCAGTTTTGAGTTTTACTAAGTGTATGACATAAGAGTCTCATTAAACTAATTAAATGGACTTAAAAAATGGAAATATACCACTTCACAGCTTTTCAGGTAAGGCAGGAAAACTGTTGTTGTTGTTTTAGAAAGACAAGCTCAGAAAAACAGCAAACCTTCCCTTTCAGGCAAACTGAAATCCAGTGAATTAAATACTTGATTCTCCACTTTCTGACTTTTAGTAATTTTCTTTTGCTCACATAATCGATTATCTGGCAAATCTTTTCAGCCCTAGAACAAGTGGTTCTCAATGAAATCTGACTGTTGCTCTTGTCAGATCAGCAGCCAAAGCTTTCTTGGTCACATTAAAAACAAAGCAGGGGTGACACTTCCTGCAAGTGTCGAGAAAACAAAATAAAAGAGACTGCTTCAAGTATCCAAGTGGAATTCAATAGCCCTGAACGTTTTTGTTTTATGTTTTTTAAAATCCCTGAACTTCTTTTCTGCTGATAGGCTGGACTCTGTGTGTGGTTAAAAAACAAGTATAAAGTGCCAATCGCAATCTCGAATGCTGAACAAGATTTTAACCACGGCTATGTGACATAAGGGTTCATGCTGACGGTTCATGAGATGGACTTTGTGCTTTGGGTGTTTCAGTGTGAAGCCTATAAAGCAGAGAAAAAGTGAGGGTGAACACAATCACTTCTGCATCCCAGAAAAGTTCTCCGTCATCTTCCCCAAACAGCTGGGACAAATTCGACGTCGTGTTGTGCCAAAAATGTTCAACAGCAGCTTCAAAGCTGAACTTTAAAACCACAAACGTTGACTAAACACATTCTGTGAGCTGAAAGTATTTTATAAAGATAAGAACTGCAGAGACTTGATGAGCACTCGTCCAGTTAACACCTTAACAAAACATCTCAGTGATTTTTGCTCTTTTTGTAAAGGAAATCAGTTTTTATGTCAGTCAAAATTCAGGTTCTGCGACAAAACTGGCCTTCAGTGAATTTGAAAGCATCCAGCACAGGTGATGCAAGAAGTCAAACTTTTCACGTGTGGTGTTAAGAGTCGTGTGTGGGTGAAGATGACGGAGAGGAGAGCAGGATTTGTGGGGCTGATCCGATTTACAAATAAGATTAACTGCTGTTTTCTGTAAACCTAACAATGTCAGGAAAAAGAGGAAGAGACACGTTCGAAATGTGCCACGTAGCACTTTGATTTTCTGTCTTAAAATCTGCACAATAATCATTCGAGCTAAGAGGCTTTCGGTGAACTGAGTCCAGTTTAAGTTTGGGCTGCAGAAGATTTGGTTCCTGTTGTTCTGCCCAGTGTAGAAGCTCCGCGATTAAGACTTCATGAAACCGACTTCTCTCTGCGTCTGCTCGAAGCCGTGTTAGGACTTCTTTGGACAGTGTGAGGACGAGTCTGTGTTTAGAACCTCGATCATCGTTCTGGTCGACGGGAATGTCTCTGCTACGGACGGAAGACTCTGGTACCAAGCTGGCAAACTGTGGAGCGACAAAAGTGTTTTGTTTTTGTTTTTAAATCGTCTCTGCCAGGAAGAGGAAGAAAACAAAAAGCATGTTTCGTTCCCACCTCTTGAGGTTCATCCAGCTCTTTGCTGTCTTACTGAAGCCTTCTGGACTGGGTGTCGTCATGGCTTCAAAATCCACCAGCTGAAACAAATCAAACATGACTGAAATGTGCTGCCTTTTCTGACTCCAACTCAGCCTGACTGCATCGTGTGATACGATGTTTTAGTACACTTAAAGACACTGAAGGAAACCACACACTGACATTTAACATCACACTGTTCGCGTTAAAGACACGTGTGGCGGTCTGGCCTCAGTTCAGCACGCGGTCCAGCTGCAGGTTTTGTCTTGTTTATCTTTGTTCTCTCAATTTGTTTCATCCAAGTCAAAGGTTTTATTCATTTGTTGAGATCCATGAATCACCAGATGTCCTATAGTCGAGTCAACAGACAGCTGGACGATACGAGGACAGTCGACTCGCTGACACACTGTAGCCCTTCAAGCTGCGTGTTCGAGCGACGTGGCTTTTTGTCATTCACACACAGGTGTGACATTTCATTTACAGAAAGAGGCAGATATCCAGCACCTGGTGTGTGAGAGGAGGAGATATCACAGCTGGAAAGCCAGCAGTGAAAAGCACATTTAAGTGTAGCCAAGTAGTGTACTTCAGTGCAGTTCTGAGGTACTTGAGCCTCACTTGAGTATTTCCATTCTCTACTGCTTTGTACTTATACTCCACTACCATACAGTGATCATGATAAAGGTGAACAAAGACACGAGTTTAAACTCTTGTGCATCTTTCACCTTGTAACCAACAACTTTAATCTGATGGCGAGCTTGTGCTGAATTGAAACCACTCTGTTAAATAAAAAAGCCATAACAGGTTTGAGTGACGCTTCAGTGAAGACTCTGATGTAACAGTGACTCAGGAGCTTTGAGGTGGATTTATGCTTACCTTTCCTTTCGGGATCCTTCCGATGACCTCCTTCCCACTGGCCATCAGAGCCCCCATTAAGACTGAGTAAGCCACCACACTGTGGAGGACAACATTATTACATCCTGGTATCACGATTACAGTTTAAACTTAGCCTGCTCTGTAGCAAACTGAAGGTGGGACATGCTGTTCTCCAAGCAGGAAAATTTAGAGAAGACAGAAGCAAGACCTCAAATCCACAAGGTCTGAGGATCAAATCACCAATACATCCACTGAAGTTCTACTGTAATGTAAATTCACCTTGTGTGTCCTGAAATGATATATATGAAAAAATATATGTTGTGAGGCCTGCAGGCTGTTTACCTGGACCCCCTGGAGAGGGGCATGAGGTTGCAGAAGTAATAAACCAAGGAGAGGATCAGGTTACACACAGCATCTGCATCCTGAAAGGACAAAGGTAAACACAGAGTCGACTGTCAGGTACATGTTGTCCATGTGGAACTGTCTGCACTCTTTTACATTATCTTTGTTTTGAGTGTATCAAGGCAGGGTGAAAGCAGAGAGGGCCGAGACAAAACACAGACGGGTTGTTCACATTGTTTCAGGTATCCGTTTCAGGGCAGAGTCAAAAGCCTTTTGTCTAGCCGTTATAACAACAGGGACTCTGCTTCTATCGCAGCCATCAGTAGAAAGCCAGTAACAACAACAGAAGGCTGAACAAACTGCACCGAACAGACAGACAGAGAACAGACAGAGCATGGTTTGATAATATTTAAGATGAAGAGTTTGCAGCAGCCAGCTGGAAGACACATCCTGCAGCAATCCTGTGTAAAATTACTCCAGAACATTAATTAGATTTCCTCCCTAGTTTGCCTATCTAGAAAACTGAAATCTATGATATTCCTGCAGAACGAGAAAGAGGAAACGAGGAGAGAATCCCCCCATCAGGCGCTGATGGGGGGGAAACAGCTGCACTAACTGATGCCTTGATGTAAGATATCGTGTGTTGAATCTGAGCCTGCTTCACTATTTTCCTGTTTATGTTTCATGTCATTTTCCCTCCCCAGCAAAACAATTTAAAGGGTCACTTCACCCAAATTAAAAAACCATGTTAGCGATAAAAACAACTGCTGCACGGGCTCACCCCTAGTTCAGTGGAGAGCATCAGTGCTTTTCCTTTGGCTGTGAGGTCTTTGTAGATGGACTCCACCTCTGATTGGTACTGCTGCGTCCGCTCTTCTGTCGTCTGGGTCTCTACTGAGAATAACATGTTGCCCACTCTAAAGCACAGAAAGCAGATCAGAAGTGGGAATTGTTAAATGGTCTTGCGTCATCGTCGGCCAAACACACTGGAAACCTGACTGACACCAGGTCAGCTGTTAGAATGAGCTTTAAACTAAATAACCAGCCGGACTACCGGACATCAATGCTCCTGTACTTTCACACACTGTATGGCCTTCAGAAATGCTGCACACTAGTCTTTAATCCTCTTATTTTTAATGTTCAAATATTTATATTTTTCTAATCCCACATATATTTATTCAAGCTTGGGCTAAAGTGTTATTTTCTCATTATATTTTATTCAAATGGGGACACAAATATCAGTTTCACCCGCTGCATTCATGTGACGGTACCTGTCTCCAGTGATGGTGATGGTGAAACCGTCGTACTCTTTCCCAGGATCCCTCATGCTGGGCACTTTGGAGTTGACCGTGAAGCCATCTCTGGTTTTACTGTTGAACTGCTTCAGGAAACAAACACACAAACACACAAACACCCATCCTGGGGTTTTTACTGCTCAACGGCTTTGAGGCCAAAAACTGAATAAATAAATAGAAAAAGAAGCCTGATTGGACCTTGATTTGAGAGCCCCCGTTATGTATATCAGAAACTGAGTTCAGACATGCACTCATAACTTTGTCTTAAGAACAAATATTCCCGCTTTTTTGTCCTTACCTTCATGATGGGAAGCAGATCTTCTACTTTATTCACATTTTCCAGAGCCTGGCGGACCTCCAGGAGTCCTCTGGGGTTGTACGCCCTAAGACAGAAGACGAGAACTTGTCAGTTAGGAATCAGCAGAAGAGTGAGTGATGAAGAGTCGTTTAAATTCACTTCCTCAACGCTCTCTTGCAAAATGAATAAAGCCTGGAGGTAAAAATAACTTACATAAATCTGCTTCCCAGGCAACATAAGTGCTGTCAAATAATTGATGTGAGACACGCTGATATGCAGCTAAATCTGAGTTTGATTCTTTCAGGGCAATTTGTTGTTCATTTAGTTTTTTAATGTATGCAGAAGGAAAGAATTAAAAATATTGCAGCAACCCAAGCAGTGCAGAATATTATGAAGTTTTGGTGTGATTTACCCGTGGTACACCAGTATTCGGTCTTTGATGAAGTCCAGGATGTTGTCGAAGTACGCCAGGTATCTGATGTTGATGATTTGTCCCCTGGAGACAACAAAAGACATAAAAGATTTCAACAAACTGAAAGAAATGCTTTCAGTGAGCTTGTCAGAACCAAAGCCGTAATGAATTAAACACTGAGCAAACTGGCTCGTATGTCAGAGAATCTGACTCCATGTTTCTGCACTACCAAGTACTATTAGGACACGAGGAAATTCAAGTTGCTCAAGGGACTGATGACAGTGCGGAGACTGTCCTCGGAGCCAAGTTGTTACCTGATGAGGTTGATGTGATTGTTGAAGCCACGACTGAGACTCCTAGCGGGCATCTGATCTAACCACAGGACCGGCTGGTCTGGATCTGCGATCCTACAAGCACAGGGAAAAGCCTGTTTAGTCTGTTAACACTGACACCCCATCAGCTCAGGAGCAAAAGAGTCCTCGGTTGGAGGTGACTTGTCTTCTGTGGTCGGAGGGACAGTGGAAAAGTGTCTTCTGTTTGGTCTGTTTAGTTTTATGCTATAAGCAAACCATGATGTGCGAACAAAAGTGATTGAAATCTAACAGTTTGGGGATTTTCGTGACTGACTTCTCAGTTCTCAGTTGAACCAGTACTGCAAAAAGTACCCCGAAGTCGTACTTGAGTGAAAGTAAAGACATTGTGCCAAAATGTCATTTTGTTAAAAGTGCGAGTCACCCATATAAATAATATTAATTTCTCCCTGACATATAAATCTTTGCATTTGTGAAGGGGGCTAATCAAAGTTAAAAACCTCACCTCCTCCATTTGACAGCTATGTCAAACATGTCCCTCCACTGCATTTGCCGGGTCTTGCCGTTGACTCGCACTTTGGAGTTGCTCCACGTCCGATGCATCGCCTGCATCACCTCCAGCGTTGCTAAACCCATGGCTGAAAAACGTGCAAACAACTCTTATTTTCACTGCTGGTTGCTCAAACCTAAATTGTGTGAATCAACTACAGCATTTATCTGTGGCACCTCTGTGTATCCTCCTGTTGGGCAGGAAACCAGGAGTGTCGTATTGCATTAGCGCCCCCAGGTGGTCGGCTGTGCAGATCAGCTTCTGAACTTCACTGCTGTAGCTGTCGAAGTTCTGCGGCAGCACGTCCCTGCAAACCACAAAGGCAGGAAGACACGGAGAGGATGAACAATCTTCTGAAACTGCTTTATAATAAACTGCTTTTGAGCCTGTTGGCAGAGGAGCGAAAAGCGATCTGCCTGAGTAACACTTTGATCACATATGAAAAACAGGGCAGGTGTCAGCTTTCGACCAGAAACACTTTTTATCAGAACAAATGCCGAAAGCTTCAGCTCAGGAAATTACTGCCACAGCTCTAACAGTAACTGTAGCAGAGTAACATTTGTATGCAAAGGACAGATTAGTGTTAAAAGTTACTGCTCCAGGCGTGAATCAGCTGTAATGGACCCATCAAACCTACTTGATATGTGGCTGCAGGCCGGGTTGTTCTTCATAGTCCTCTATTAGAAACGGCAGGTTCTTGGCCCAATGATTCTTAAAGTTCCCTGGTAGATCCTGGTCCACGTTGTACTCCGCTACTGGGATGTCAAGGTGGGAGTGCAGGTATCGAGAGTACTCTGGTAGAAGAAAAAGGCAAAGCGGGGGGCAAGAATATACGATCCAACATAAGATGACCACAAATGATTTATGTTATCGGTGGAAAGTTTTTAATTTAATCTGAAATTTTACCTTTTCTGACCTTAAAGAGTATATAAAATAAGGTGTAGTTTTCAAAATAAGTGACAGAATTTACTGTTGACTGACATTGGCAATTTTTTATTTAATTTATTGGAACATGATCAACAGCACTTTTCTGTTAATTAGTGTCTTACATGTGTGTGTTCATGTGTGTGCACGCGGGGACACTGACCTCTGAGGTATTTCACTTTGAGGTATTCGGAGCTGGCCTTCTGTCCCAGCAGGGGGTCGTTCAACATGACTTTGGTCTGGGCTTTGATGCCCTCGTAGAACTGCCCCATCGCCACGTGGCTTAACCCCTTCATGTACTGACACACCTCGTTGTAGGGCTCCAACTGAAGGCACCTCTGGACAACGAGCGGGAAGAGAGGAAATCCAAACGGATCAAAAACGGATGGACTGACAACAGCCTGCAGGGCACAGTTTAAGGTATTATACAGTATTGAAGAAGTGGATGCTACAGTTTGTTTGTGTGACCAGCTGCAGTTGAAATGTGATTTGACCACTAGAGCAAAAAAACCAAAAACAAGTGCAAAGGAGGATCAAACTATTCAGGTGTGGGCACCTTGAAGTTGCCTATGGCCTCCTGCAGCGAGCCGTGGTGGTACAGCATCATGCCTCGGAGCTGAAGAGACTGAATGTGGTTCTGGTCCAGCATGAGGGCTTTCTGGAAGCTCTCCATCGCTGACTCAAAATCACCCAGCTCTCTGAAAAGAGGAAGATGCCAACAGAGCAGCAGTGCTGGTTAGACAGGCAGAGGGGGAAAGATAAGGCAGGACTCTCAATTCCTCAACCACAAACACACACACTGGGTTTACCCGTAGGGTGAAAAGGAAGTGAAAAGACAGCGAATATTGCAGACTTTTCTGTACCTGTAGGCCTGTCCCAGACTCTTATAGGCATCTATGAAGTCAGATTTCAACTTCAGTGCTTCTTTGAACGTCTCAATGGCTTCCTGATGAGGGAAAACACGACGAGCATTCTGAGTGACAACACAGGATATTGCAACAGGGAACACATGGTTAGACTAAAGACTCAGCAGATTCAGGTTCAGACGGTTTATCGGGACCGTGTCGATTGGGATGTTGCTCACATTTGATAATATCTGGGGGAGACACACAGAGGAACTATCATTCTGTTGGCCATACAGACAGACAAAGGTAAAATGGGCCATCTGATACTTCCCCTTGAGCACAGATTTGAAAAACCTGAACTGTTTGACAAAATGCAACTGCTTAACCCCCAGATCTAAAGACATGACAGGAGCCATGCTGAGCAGAATCACCTCCACACAGCTGCAGTCCAGACTCGTACGTGACTGACAGAGAGCTTCGTCACATGGTGTAAGGACAAGCACCTGCAGCTCAGTTTCATCCAAACCAATGAGCTCGTGGTGGACTGCAAAGCCTCAAATCTGGATGTTGCTGCAGAGGAGCTACAGACTCTTAACAGGTGGAGGCTTCATGCACGTTCAGCCCGGCAGCACAGAAGATCAATATCATATGTTTCAAGGTGGACACCTGAGATTAGTGTCGCCAACTCAAAACATTAACTACAAAATGTGATATTTAGCTACTGCAAACTCTTGCAATATAGCAGTGAAGAATGCTGCCATGACATGAAACGCAGGAGAAGGAGGCACCTACAGGGTGAGCAGACAAAGGGAACATTCACAGCGTTCTCCTCTCTCACAGAACTGTACTGATAACAAGCAGATTGTGCAATGTTGACTTTGTTTCCATGAGGACAAGCTGCAGCAGATTCCGCTATCGTGACACAGAACTGAAGTCCAGTTCTTGGTAGCACTTAGTACACCGTGCTACTCCTTATGATCTGACTAACAACTAGTTTCAAAAGTTCTGCTGGCTCTTTTTCCACTGTTTTCAGAGTGCTGTTGTTGTTCACAGTCAGCTGCCTCTGGGGGCTATACAGGAAGTTAGTGAGGCAACCGTCAGCAGAGGTGAGAAAACATGTGACTGGATAAAAGTCAGCAGCTGGAGAAAAAAGACAGACAGACAGACAGACAGACACAACTCTGCATTTCTCTGTGTGAGAAACACCGTAAATATGGTTTATCTGGAAGAATTCCCTCACCATGCATGGAGCAATGATTTAGTGGAGCTGCCGAAGTGCATTTTAATCAAAGGGCTGACTGCTCAGCTGTTTGGCTGGAAAGCTCAGGGAGTCCTCAGCTCAAAATCTGGAGTCAGTGAGTAACTTACCTTGAGCATGCCCCTGTGGAAGAAGGTGAGGCCTTTGTACAGCATAGCGATAGGCTGATTCTTCTTCAGCTCTAAAGACTGCTGGAAGTCTTCCATCGCTGTCACATAGTCCTGGTGGGAAGGCGAAGCTCTGGATCAGCTTATGGCACCATGAGGGCATTCATGTACACGTGCACACTGAGAACATTTGATAATCAGACCTCTGAGATGAAGAGCAGCGTCCCCCTGTGTCTGTAGAGACGGGCTGAGGGCTGCAGCTGGATGGCTTTGGTCAGATCAGCCAGAGCCTCACTGATGCGACCCAGAGGAGACAGAATCTAAAGGAGCAACGAAATGCAAAGATAAACCCCAAGCACTGAAATAACATCCTGATAGTCACGTCTTTTCATTCGGTTTTGGGTGGGAAAAAATGGCAGAAGAGATGACAAACTATACAAAAATGCTGATGCGATTCACTATCCCTGGTAGATAGAGTGGGTGACTATTCTACTCCTAGTGTCACATCACTTTGTTTACTCCAGAGATGCATTCAGGTGACATTTTTTCAGCTAAGTTCTAACTACAGCAAATAAATTCTAAATTCAGAAAATTTTATCACACTGTAATTTATGTCCACTGTTGCCAAGAGCTGTCGTCTTACACTGATAAGGCACTTGAAACCTCCTGTGAAAATAAACTTCTTGCACACCTGAAGGAGCTTCAGAGGTCAACCTATAACAAAGGACTTCGGGCACGTCGGTCTCCTTTTTGCACCTCACCTCTGCTCTCTGTTCGTAGACCTCCGGCCAGTTGGGCTCCAGAGTGATGACTCGGTTGAGCTCGTACAACGCCAAGTCAGCATTCTTGATGTCCTGGCGTGAAGACACGGGAAGGGAAGAGGCAGTTTTGTTTTGTTGACATGAGCCTTGATGTACAGTGAACGAAAAACCATGGGTGGAGCCACACACAGCTAAAAACACACTCACTGGAAGACACACTGAGTCACGCTGCGTTCACCTGAAACTGCTGCTGTCGCCAAAGCTCAGGACGCCTTTTATTTAGAAATACCAAAGGCATCCAAAAAATGCACACAGATAACAACTCCTTACACTGCAAAATACCAGTGTGGGTGTCACAAAATGTGTGGCCTTGTAATAAATGTTGAGGGCATATTGGCACAAAACCCAACGTGAGTGGCAGTGCACTAATTAAATCAAGATTTACTGTGACTGAGGTTTACAGGCAACACGCGCAGCATTGTGTAACTTGTGAAGTATGAGTCATCTGCTATGAATAATCCGAAGGCCCTGACCACAGCACAGCACACCACAGCACAGCACAGCACAGCACTGAATGGCGTATGTTTCTCACATAACGGAGCAGCGGCACTTTCTCCCACACAAGCACACACTGCTTTGGAAAGAAAGCCTTCGTATCTTAGTCACAGCGTCATTATTTGGTTTATGTCGCTTTAAATACTCTCCTGGACCCGACCACCGACATATCTAAAGATGACTGACGCGTCCCCACTTCACAGTTACAGTTACAAGGTGCAAAGAAATTATAGTGGCATAAAATACAAGCTGTAACTGTCACTTACCTGTAGACTTTTCTTGCCATAAGCTATTCCTCTCCCATAGATGGCGCTGACCAGCTCTGGGTCGCCCTTTATCAAGGACACAACACGTCAGGAACATGTTCTTGGCTCGAACACAATGAAAATATGTTTTGATTCTAGGCTGTACAGAGAGGCGGTGACAAAGCAGCTGCTGCAAGCCTAAAGATTTTACTGAGAGTGAATTTCTGCGTCTCGAGTTGCAAACACACCTGTAATAAGAGCGAGAAGTGTTTGATGGCTTCATCATAAAGGCCGTTGCCTATCAGAACGTAGCCTATAGCTGCAACGACAGAGCAGATGATGATGATGAAGAAAACACAGCAAAGTAACAGAAACCTGTTCGGCTTCAACAAGGTTTGTGTTTAGAACAAGGTGCAAACTTACCAAGTTCTTCGTTTGTGCTGTGGTTATCTACAGGGAAGGGGATTTTTTTCTGTTCTATGAATAACTTGGCTTGGTTCTGTGAGAGGTACAGACAAGAACAACAAAACAACACATGTAAGTAACTAAAAAACAAAGAAACAAAAAAAAAAAAACATGCGAAGAGATTGACACACAGGAAACACAATCAAGGTTTCCTGTGAGAAGCCGACCAAATGAAGAAGAAAAACAGAAAATCTGTCTGTCTGACACTCATAGGATCTGATGACACTTTTCACCAAAAAAGTATAGTTAATATGTATGTAAAGTGGGACAAAAATGCTCTAAAATGCTCTTAAAGCCTGAGTCAAGGACATCTTGGTGAGTTAAAAATAACAAGCTACGTTAACAAGCATCTCTCAGGGTGATAATGAGCAAAAAAAACATCTTTTCAAATGTATTTATGTGACACATCAAAAGGCTGGTTTTCTCTCATTCTCAAAGTGCCATGTTGCATTTACTGTGTAATCCCACATGGAGAGTGGCAGCATGGCATAACGTATGCACCATTACAAGATGCAAATTTGGCTGCATGCAAAAGTTGCTGTGGAAGCAATTTGGGCTTCACGAACAGCTTTATCAGAGCGCCAAGAGAAAGCAACATCATCAAAATGAGCCAACAGAGAACAACGTCCAAAAGGTCCCAGGGACACAACTGTCATTAATATTTAACTCGAAATATCAGAATATCAAACCAATCGCTCACTGGTGTGCGTACAAACAACAACTGGCAAATTCTGCGTAATATACCTTTAATAAACATTTAGCACATGAAGCAGCGTTGTGCTTTTCAAACAAAAACACTTCACTTTTTTGTACAGGAAACAGTAACAGACGGCGGCTGTTCTATATCTGGTTAGCGTGTGAGTGTGTGAGTGTGTGTGTGTGTGTGTGAGTGTGTGTGCATGATCTCACCAGGATCTTCTCTGCATTAAGTGAGAAGACTGACTCACAGGGCGGGTTGCTGCCCTCTTCACAGTCTGGGTCCTCCAACTGTAAGATTGAGGACTCTGAAAAGACAAACATTCAACTCAGCACAGTTTTTAATATGTCTGCTTATTTCAGGCCATTACATGAAAGTGAATTTGGTGGCAGACTCCCATCCTACCCAATGATTAGCTTTTCAAGTTGCATTTAAAACTGTTTTATATGTCAAAGCAAAAAGAGCGTCTGACATGTCAAGCAGACCTGAGCCCCCGCCACCGCGGACTGCAGTCCAACAATGTGGTTTAGAGTGACGCCACGCAGTTCTTCACACCAAAACCATCTACACTGCACTGTTTGGGCATTCAAAAAAGATAATTCTGTGAAGTCAGCCACACACCAAGCACCAAGCTAAAACTTTCAGTTCATTACTTAAAGGGCCAGACTAGTAGTTTTCCACGTTTTAGTCGATTTACAAACCACATGCAGCTGGCCTAACATCTTCCCCAGTAAACAAAGATTTGAAGATTAATTTAGGTGTAACTGCCATCATAGTGACGCCTTCTCTCCTTAAGATTTCACCAGAGTTACGTTAATAATTTGAGGTGGAATGGTTTAATCACAGACATGGACTGATATGTCAAGTCTTCGCTGCCTAACTTTGATAGTTAAAGAAAGCTCACTTCACTTCACTTGACTCTGACTTCAGTGGTCGGTGAGATGGATTACACCGAACCTGCCGATTGCATAGGAGGTAAGAAAAGCGCCTTCAAAAGGTAAAACAATTATGAGCTAAAACGTAATGCGAGAACACTGCTGGAGCGTTGAAGTGTTGAGTATGCGTAACATCTCTTCACTTCAACAGAGGCAGATTAAAGCGAGCAGCACTGATCTTCACAGAACGTAAACTTGTACAACCAGTTCACCTGTCAGTCAATTGACCGAAGCCAACATTTGATCTTAAAAGTTAGCGGCAACACCAAAATTACGCATTTTTTGACTGGAGTCTGGTGGCGCTTCCTCGGGCTGTGAGCTAAATTTGCAGTTTGTATGAGAGTTTATTACTGAGTTTGAGTGTCTTCACTGTCATGTACGCACACATCAACATACTCTCGCTCCCGCGTTACTCCTCTCTTTTCTGTGTCTTTTGTTTCAAAACCCATTTAACCCCTACGACAGTTACTTTAGCGACGAGAGCAAGAGCTTATCTCGGTTATCCCTTCAGGGCTGCCACCGCTTCTTGTTCTTAGCCCCTTATCGTTAGCTTACAAACGGTTAAGCTAGCCGGGTTACACTGTGACAGTTGAATCGGGAGGACGTGGCAAAGTACCAGCGAAAAGAGAGCCTTTACCGCAGTCAGCCGCGTACTCTTCCCACTCGGACAGCGAGCTGCATCCCTGCTTGTGGAGCTCATTGTTGAACAAAGTGAGAGTGGAGAAATACTCGGAAGCGAAGACGGACCGGCACAGGTACAGTAGTGAGAGCACCACCACAACAACAGCCCGGCTGGCAGGGGCCATGTTGTGTTACATGTGTGACGCCAGAGAGCGGAAGCTTCTGCAGTTCGACCAAACACGCCCCCCCTCTCCGCTCAACCCTCCGGGAGGCTAACAAGTGATCCAGAGTCGGAGAAGATGATTAAACTATATTTCCCATGACATTTTGCGGCTGTCAAACCGGTCCATCCAGCGTGAAGTCTGGCAGAATAAACAAAAAGGTTTTCCGCTGGAACTTTCAAATTAAAACCGATAAGTGCAACTTTACTTAGCTCAGCTACATTTAATTAGAAAGGTTAAAGCAAAGAATATAAATAATAAAAATAGTAATACTACACTATAAGTGAAGTCCTGCAGTCACAATGTACAGAAGTAATAGTAATAAAATGTGCTTAAACAGGAGAATATGTAAATGTAATTGTATTATTATTAGTGTTGCAGACTGGCGACCAGTCCAGGGTGTACTCCGCCTCTCGCCCGTAGTCAGCTGGGATAGGCTCCAGCTCCCCCGCGACCCTGACGGATAAGCGGTATAGAAAATGGATGGATGGATTAGTGTTGCATTCATGTGTACGCACAATGTTATTTTTACCGCCATTGTTTAGGTAGAGATCTTTCTGAATTAGCAACAAAATTGTTTAATACGAACTTAAATGTAGACCCAGTATTTTTTACTTAATCGTATCTGAATATACAAACTGTATCAGCAAAGAAACAAGTACAAACAGCCATTGAATAAATGTAATGAAGAAAAAGTTTAACATCCTCCTCTGAATTTAGTGAAGTAAAAACAATATACAGTGGATCCAAAGAAATAGATAAAATTAGACTCAGTCACCAAACATATAAACCGAAAGAATTCGGGAATTTTGAGAGTCTGCACTTTTATTTTGAAGGTGGACCTGTATGGAATCGTCTTACTTCCGCTTTGATTGTCTCACATGCTAGCGGCCGTTTGTAGGTATACACAGGGAGAAGGATGAAGAAAGATGAGTTTAGGTGTGTTGAATGTAACGAAAAAGCGTCGGAGTTGCACAGGGATTACAGTAACGGCATCCTGAAGATAACCATATGTGTGCGTTAACTATTAACATCTTGGATTTGAGTTGTCTGGTATAACGTTACCGTTAATGATGAAGATGCTAGCTAACGCGGTTTGCTTCTAAGATGTGACCTAACTTGGCCAACCTAGGTCTTTCATTAACGTTAATGATTGATCAGGATGATTTTTCTAGCTATGTATGGCTGATAATATGCTAATGAAACAAACGGCAAAGCTCAGTGTTCACGTAATGATTGTGTCACCTCACCTACGTACTGTTTCACTGGTTGTTCTGGTTGAATGAGGCAACATAGTTGAACTAACGTTAGCTGTGATCTGATATTGCATACAAACAAACAGGCTGGGACCACATGCCTTAAAACCTCCCTATCAGTAAGGATAACTTCAGTATCATGCTGTCAGACATGTCAGTCACAGGTGAACCTTTATTTAGACGTGAGTTGACGTTGCATGTGTGTCTGTTTTGGCAGGAGTCGTGCCAGAAGCCTGTGGACAAGTACATTGAATATGACCTGGTTATCATCCTCATCGATGCCATTCTGTGCAAGACGCAGGCGTTCAGACACATTTTGTTCAACACAAGCTTGAATGTAAGTAACATCAAGTGTTTGAACTCCCTCATACACGTGTACAAATAACAGGAAATCAGTCTAAATTATAACTTCGTGTGGATGTGTGCTTAAGCTTTAAGAGCTTTAGTTTGCTTTCTTCATGCATGGTGTTGTTCATGCACATGGTGTCATGTCAGCCACACTTCATGTGTGTCTTTGTGAATCTCCTCCTCGTCCACCTCTGCAGATCCACTGGAAGTTGTGTGTGTTCTGCCTGTTGTGTGAGGCTTACTTCCGGTGGTCTCTGCTCCATGGCTCGCAGCAGAGCAGCCACCCGGCTGACATTATCAGGTACACCAAGGAGTGGGATTTCTACGCCACGTTCGGACTGGCCGCCCTCGGTAAGGCGATTAGAAACCAATGCTCCGTTATAAATCTGTTCGTAACACCGCCATAGTGAATGCTATGAATGCAGAGCCTCGAGGGTCTGCTGCAGTGTCATATTCACATTATCTGTCCAGGAGGTCTGCCAGCCCACCGACCCACTGATTCAATACTTTAATCTAACTGGTACTGCCTCTTATATTAACGTTTTTAAACAGGTGCATGTGATAGAGTAGTTTTTTTTGTTCATCCTAGCCTGATAGACAGATGTACCATTAAGTTTCACATCAAATTGTTAATTTTTTTTTTTAAAGCAATTACTGATACTGTAAAATTACATTATTACATGATGATACAGGCTAAATCTTGCTGATTCTCACCCATCTTCAGTTTTAACAGTAGCTAACACTTTTTATATTAAAAAGTCATTAACAGTTGTGGTTAAATAGACCCATCTGTGTCTCACACGTCTGTCTGTCGTCCATGTAGAGCTGTCAGCGTTCTGCGGCGGCGTGCTGTTGTTCCTTTGGGTGGTGGTGAGTGGCCTCCAGGACCGGACCCTCGAGCTCAACCTGCTCCTCAGAGCCCTGCTGCTGTCCTGCTACGGAAAGGTCCTCCTCATCCCTGCTGTGATCTGGGAGCACGACTACTCCCCGCTCTGTCTGGGCCTCATCAAACTGTTTGTGCTCACCTCAAACTCACAGGCTATCAGAGGTATGAGGACATATGGATTTGGAGGCTTGATTTGTTCAATTTACAAACAAAACAAAAACATGTCTCCCACTTCCAGCAACAAGGGAAGCAATTTCTAATAAACCCAATACTGACCAAGAAAATGCCATAATTCTGAGAGAAATTCAAGTCATCATTCACTTGAAGAATTATTAGAGGTTTCTGTCTGGTGATCTGGTGAGACATGAGGGAGGTGCTGGAATTTCAGTCTTTAAGCAACGTTTTAAAGCCCCAGCAGGTGGCAGCTAACTCTGTTTTTGTTAGATCGACACCCACCCCCCCTCCTGACTACATGAACCCCAGACAATGAAATTAAATCCATTACATAACACAGAGGTTTTTAGTTCACATTTTCTTGCGTGTTATCATTTATTTCTGCAGCAGCAGGTTTGGAAACATAACTGTGCTCATTGTGTTTGGCAGCCAGACTGTGAGCAGCGCACAATGAGATGTTGTTGATTGCTTTATGGTCTGCTGCTCTGATGAGGAGTTCCTGTCTGACACAATAATGAAGAGCAATTTGCAGTATGGCTGATGTGTAGTGCCCCAAAAAGTTTATGTAAAAAGTGTCTATTAAATATCATTTTAATGTCTTGCCACACTTACTTTTTCTCCAATTGTAGGTTAAAACCTGAGCTTTTGAGACTTTTTTGGTTTTTATGATTGCAGATTTTTTTCAGATATACTTTAACTCACATGAAAACAAAAACTGCCCACAGAAAAAGTATGTGAATTTGTGATTTTCTCCTCCCTTTTCTGTCCTGTGTGTCTCTCCTCCAGTGATCCTGAACAGCAGCAGACGCCTGTCACTGACGGCCGTGTGTTTAGGCCTGCTGTCAGAGACCTGCGTGGCTCAGGCCTGCAGAAAGCTTCCATGGAGCATCCAGGACACGTTGACATTTGATTGAACGTCTGCCTCGTCAGACTCACCTCAGGGATGATCAAGTGATTGTGGGTGCCAGCATGTTAATGAACCGCCTATGCACAGGATCTGAGAAGGAAAAGGATGTCATGTTCTTCAAGTTCCACTTGAAGAGACATCCACTTGGAGAGACATTATTGTTGTTATTTCTTTACTCTTAAAATGAGAAAAAGATCCATTATTGTTTTGCAGGGATGTCGAGGAGGTCGCGCTGGCCCTCCTCATGTTATTCATTTTGTTTTCAAAGAGGATGTTGAGCCACCAAGTCAAAATTCCTATGAGATTTTTCATCTATTTGATTACCTCAGAAAGGAAGTCAAGGCCCCCTGATCTAAATTAGTCAAATTCCCAGGGCTAAGAATGACACAAACACAGACCCTGAGGATGTCATTTGGCAGTCGCTGCTCTCTGTTTGGACAGGAACCAGCCAACACTCCTCACATTCTTTGGCTCACTGGTGAAATGCTGATCTTAACTCACACTCGTACAGAAACACACTGGATATCTCATCAGAATGAAATGGTGATAAGTGGATAAATAAAACAGGCGTAATTGACATTCTTATTATTTAGCATAAATTTGGAAGCGAGTGAATTGAAATGAAGGTGAAGTGTAGCATTTATTAATTGCAGGTTTTGATGAGTAAAACCCACCAAACTGCAGCAGGCATCTTCCCAGACAATAATCATTACAAAACCTGCACTTACTGTGTGTCTGGAAGCAGAGCAGAGTCCAATTAGCTCAGCAAACGCCCGGAGCAGACCGAGTGTCTGTGGAATGAGGGGAATTCATTCTGTTACCTGCAGCACAAAAGGGCAGCTGAACCCGCCTCAGCTCCCAGGAGCCTCTGCAGGAGTCGTGTGGTTGTGGAGAGCAGCCAGTCGAAAAGCAAGTCGAAAAACCGGACACGTGATGAGGCGAGAGGCGAGGCAGAATTCTTTCCGAACTAAACAAGGGAGCTCGTCTCGTGATGCTCTGTCAGATAGGATTCACAGATAATGTCACGGACATTCAGTACTGCTGACGTGAATTTATCATCAAATTAATGCTCATAAACAAATGATGTGTTCTCTCTCGCTGCAGTTGTTCCTGTTTTTATCCCCTTGTTGTGCCTTGTCCTCTGTGTCCCTTTGGTGTCTTTTTAAGAAATAAGAAGACATTTTTCATCTGTGCTGCACTCCTTCCACCTTCTACAATTACTGTGAAGTCTGAAGCAAAGTGTCCTCCTTTTGTTGGATTGTTGTTCTTTTAGAGCAGCACTCGCAATATGTTTTCCATTTACAACAAATTAAAAATAAGATCTACTGTAAAAACAAGTTAAGGCTATGTTAAGAGAAGCGTAATGTGCTAATATTAAAGTTCAACCTTTTGTTCCTTTAAAATAAATAGTGATATTCTGAGCAAATCCTAACTCTTATTTGTACCCCTGAAGTTTTTTTTATTATTTTTGTTGAAAAAGAAGTAATATTGAATAGCTGAAGCTTTCTGTTGCAGCCAAGCCCTGACATTTGGCAGGGATTTATTCCTCTGCAATAAAACAAACTTGTAGAGTGAGTTTGCTGCAGTGAAACACTGCAGATGAATGTTGCAATATGGCCTCCCTGAGCTGACTGTTCCACAAAATGATTGATGATAAAAAAAAAAGACAATATATTTGTTTTTAAGAGACTTACTCAGGTTTGCATGCGACGATTTTGTGCATGCATGTGTGCCGTGTCTGCACGTGGACACGTGTTATTACAGGCCTGTGAATAGTTGAGGAGACAGCGCACGAATGAGGAATGTTTGGTTAGGTGTCCTCACCCTGGGCGGATCTGCACTCCGGTCTCTGTGGAGAACAACGCAGTCTGGATCAGTTAAGGTCAGGAACACGGAGACGTCAGATAAACTGCTGATTTCGTCAGTTGACGGTAGGAACTTAAGAAGTTTGCTTCAGTTATGAGCGGAGATGTGCCACGTCTAGCAGTTCTGTCATTAACAACATTCTGTACAAAATGCATCACTTGTCAGTTAAATTATTGGTTTTGGGGAGGACTTAAAGGGACAGTTCAACACAAAATCAAAAATACACGTTTCCTCTTAGAGCTGTTTATCCATTTAGATTGTTTTTCTGTCTATATGGGCCTTCACCTGTTTTAGGTGTATTGACTACCTGGTTTTATTTCAGTCTAACATTTCTTTAACAAACGCACACAAATGGAAATAAACATATATGAATAAACGTGTGTGAACACATTGTGTGATTCTCCTGGATGACTTCTTTGTAAGCGGTTTCTAAATGTCCAGAAAGTGTTGGTCAGTTACTGAGGCATGCAGTGGTTTAATCTGAGTCGGACTAATCAGATTATACTGGAACAGCGGTCACCTCACAGCAGTTTCCCAGAGCTGGACCCACCAGTAAACCAAGGACTGGAGCTGGAGGGAAAATCCATCCTGAACTCAAGTAACTCTGCTGTGCAGTAAACTGCCATAAATCCCTTTGAGTTATTTTACCTAATAAATGACTGAACTGATAATGTACCATTATTTATTCCCATGTCTAAATAAAACCAGTGTAATGAACAAACATGCTTCTTTGGATTCTTTGCATAAATAAACAAAATTACTAAGACATAACTAGGAAAATACTAAAGCAACATTACTATTGGACTGGTGGGGGATGACAGAAAGAAAACAGGAGCAGACTGTAACACAAAGACACTCCAACAACAAAAATGATCACCGACAATCAGCAGCTGGCGACGTCAGTCCGCGTGCGAGTGTGGTGGACAAGCCTCGGCGATCGGTCGGTCCCAGCCCTCCCTGTGGAGAGAGTGATGTGCACCTTGGATTTACTCTCACAGTCAAGATTACGTTAATCTGCTGTAATCTCCTAACAGACGCTCAGACCAGAGCAGACAGAGAAAGACCACATGGACTTCAGATGATGCAAACTGCATGACTGACTGTGCAGCAGGCATTTACACAAAAAATATCCTTATCTTTTAGATTTCTTAAATTAACTTGTTTTCTGTAATGGCTGCATTAACACGACGTCAGGCCTCCAGTGCATTTTGACAAAGTCTTCAAACCTGATGCTTCATTGTCCATTTAAAGATGTGAATAAATGCATATTTAGCACCTCCAAAAAAGCAGCAGTTTTGCTGCTTGCATGAAGCTAATTTGATATTTTATGTACTGTTGAGTGATTTAATTTACTGTGTACTAATGCCTCATATTGTATATGTTCTTCAAAGGGGTTTTTAACCTAATCCGCAAAGCAATAAGCAGGTAGAGCCGTCCGAAAATGGATATAAAGTACAATATTTTTCTTTAAGTGTACATAATTACAGCACTGGTTGATTACAAGGCTGACTGTTACACTGCCAGAGTCTGAGGTTTCATGGCTGTGAACCACCAAAACATGCAGCAAATGTAGAGCTGAAACGTCTGTTGCATGACCCATTTCTTCGCTCTCACAGGGAGGTTTGTGAGAATTTAAATGAGTCTCACAATATCAACAGTGTTATTATCATCATCAGTAATTCATCTGAACCTCCCTGCACGAGCTGCGGCATCAAAGTCATGAAATTCTGCTGCAGTGATGATCAATCAGAGCCGCACCAGCATGGCAGCTTCCCCACACCAAAATGCAGATTGGTGCATTTAAATGCAGGTCAGAGTGAGATGCATTCAGGGGAAAAAAGAGAGAAGTAGGGCAGCAGAGAGAGGAAGGAGCCTGCAGTCTGGTCTGAATGGGTCCTGTGGAGTTTTAATGGGACTGGTTGAGACTTTAGGGATGAACATGCTAGCTGATATTTTGTCTTATTATATTTTATTCATTTTTAGCCATTTTAGCTTGTTTACATTAGCATTTAGCTAAAGCATTGCTCTATAAGCACGGCCTTAGAGTCGATAAGCGGCTGTAAGAATGAAATCATGCTCACGTGGTTGTAAAAGCCTCTGAAAAACATTCAGACCCAAATGGGCCATTAAGACTCCCAGATAAAACAGACTCATGTATTTTCATGGGAGGGCTCAGGTTTTTACGGCGAGGTAACAACTTTTCAACAAACACAAAGCTTAGCCCGCACTGATTCACTTCCTGTTCTGCAGTGTGTTTCATGTAGAAAAATTAAAGAAAAAAAGCTCAATCCAAACCTGAAAAGTATGGAATCACTTTAATTAAATTCGCATCAGTATGATAAGTATGACAGCACTGAGATTATTATCTGAAGAAACAGTAGTATGGTCATTCATGGATCAAAGAACAGGACTAATGAAGATGGATGCTAACAACACAGGCTTCACATGTTCTCCGATTAACTTCTGCTAATGCGACACAGAATACATCAAACCCTCTGATTCCACTACGGTGATTTAATGAATGATTATGATGAATAATACACAGTACAAATACGGAGTCAGACATTTCACTTTGCTGGTCTCTCATTAAGCTTCTAATCACAGAATCGAAACAATTGAACATCTGCAACCACTAATTAGAGAAGGTGGAGGGAAATCTGAATATTCAGTATGTCAACGTTTACTCAAACCTTCAGTTTGATTCACAGATTCAGAGTTTTAGTGAGAAACTTGACTTTTTATGCATGTTTGGGGCCCTTTTCACAAGGCTGAGCAAGCATTAGAAGCTTTCAGGTGACTGAAACGAGGCCATTTGACAGCTCTCAGTACAAGCCAACATGTTTCACGGATTCATCTCCCTTCGGATGCTCTCCCATTAAATATGATCAATCTCTGATCAAGTTATTTTGAGTTTAAGTGCATCCACTGCCACCCACTTCCCGCATTTCCCAGAGTGCTTCTTAACAAGCACTACAGCAGGGACGTGAAGTGAGCACTGAGGCGAGACTGTGATTACAGTAACAAGCCTTACTTTAGTCTTTGTGGTCGCATCACGGCCTGGCTGTTTGAGGCATCTTTAAGTGGAAAAATTGATCTTTCCACCCATTCTAATGGTCTGTTTCTTCATTTGATTGTTCAAAGTTGGTGCAAAAACGGCAGCTTTAGGCAGAAGCCCCTCGCTGCGTGGCACCACGTGGTTGCTGCGAGCATGTTGTCCACACTTCACGTCGCGATTCACGTGAATGGACGTCGCGTTACAATCGTGTTCAAATATTTTACAGATTTTTTTATTGTCTCTCCAGGGTGAAGACATGTTGACGGCTTCTCATCAGGAGCCACAAGTTTACCCTGAGACGACATCACCACATTACATGTCAAAGAATCACATGAAAAGGAGGGTATAACATCAGGAACCACACGTTACTCAACTGGTACAATACTGGGTACAATTTGCTGGTGTTCAATTCAAAGCTGGATTTAGTTAGTGTTACTGTACAATAAGCACCGTGTGCCTGTCAGAGAGCCTCCCAGAGGATCAGGTAGTCGTAGTTTGAGACAGAACAACCACAAAGCAGTCTAACACTCGACATGTTAGAGCAAGTGAAGTGTGCACCTTATTTTGCAAACGACATGACTGATTTTTAAGGCTGCTAAGTTGTTAAGCTGCTACACGTAGGAGATAAAAACTGATTTGGGCCGAAGATAAGAAACTGATGTCATCAACGAGTTACTCCATGCATGTGAAGCAACTCAGATTTCAGAGAGAGGAAGCATCAAAAATGTGCCGCTCCCATCATCTGCATCCTCATCAATAAAATGAAAAAGGAGCCTTTGATGGAGGACCAAAAAAGAAAACAAGAAAACAGCAAAGGCTGGAAAACACCGGAATAAACCTGTGAATCACTCAGCACACCTTTAAGCAGCTCCTTCTGGGATTTGCAGTGATGTAACACATGACCTTTACAGGATTTAGGAGGTTGCAAAAGTCATCAAGTTTCAAGTTGTGCTGTAAGAGCCATGTGCACGTCGAGCGAGTCACATGATAAACGCTTTGCGGCGCCTTCCAGTCTTAAACAGCGAGCCGCAGGTCTGAAACCTGCAGGTTTCCAAAGGCACTAAATGTGTAGACGTCCAGCAAAACATCTGGGCTCAAAAAATGTTTTTAACTGCGTCAGTTTGGTTGAATACGCTTCGATTAGCTTCAGTTCAGAGTTTCATAAACTTCAGACTGAAAAGATTTGTAACAGAATAACATTCAATCAAAAGTAACAGATGATGCAGTCGTTACCATCGAATTCTGCTGGAGATTGTGGATATTAATACAACAGGTCTTCATAATCAAAAGAGAGTGGGAAGTTATCTATAACTCAGATCAGAGGGAAAAGGAACAATGCCTTTAAAATAAAATGTGTTGACAGAAATGATCAAAAGCAGTAGTTTCAACATTTTGGGAAATGTGCTTATTTGCTTTCTTATCTTCTTGTCCTAAATATAAACCCAGTAAACTTAAACTTTGTTTTTTGTGGGTATTAAATAAATGCAAAACACTGTGAGCTTTAGAGGTGCTGATAGGCTGTTAGCTCAGACGGTCACCTGTTTCCAGTCTTTGGGTGAAGCAAGCAACCAGCACATTTCCTAAAACATCTTAACTATTCCTTTAATCTGCTGCAGGTCATTGTGAAATTACGGGTTTGTACCGTCACTGATACGTTTGACTTCAGCGCTCGTAACACACCTGTGTGTTGAAGCAACTGAGACTTTCACCTGTCAATCAGCATGTGAAAGAAAACATTTTGTCACTCAGCTGAAGACATTAGTGTTTCTCTGAAGGCATGACTATCACTGCAGGGAAAGAGAAAATCTGACTTGTAAAGACATTCTTCAGGACATCAGATGTCATTATGAGTCTTTTGAGTAAAATCTAAAAATTCAGGGGGAGTTAAGTAGAAAATCTCGGTCTTCTTCGGCACGTTAAACCAAACACATTTCATGTTGAGTGCTGTGCTTCCTTTGGTTTGGGCTCCACCAGCACACTAACAGTGGACCAGGCTACAAACAGATGACGTAATGTGATCCACGCAGACAACGCAGCACTGAAACTTGCCACACAGTGGTGGTGGGTGTTGACAGAGGAAATGAGTGACAGAGCAGCTGCCGTGCATCGAGCTGTGGTGTTGAACGCTACACGTTCAGCTGAAGTTTCAAAGAGAAACACTCTTCAAACGGAAAGCAGAAACCTTCCAGGGGGGCTTGATTTCAGCATGGGTTCGGTATTGTGTTTTCTCTTCCCACTGTGTTCACAGATACACATAAAGGCAAATTATCTGGAATTTAAAATGTTCGCTCTTATAATCTTCTTAGTAATCAGTTCGTCTAAGAAAGCCAACTCCCAAATATTTCAGTTTCAGAATGAGGCTCAGATCTTTCATCAGCCCCCCTGGAAGGTTTGCAGTAGAGAAGATCGAGTACTCGGCTGAAACGAGAATCCGGTAAGGGTAAGGTATGTTTTATGAGTACAAGTACAATCATGCGAGTACTGTGTCAATGTCTGTACTCGTGACGCAGGCAAAACCTCATCGGGTGGCTGACTGAAGTTTATTCATTCAAGTCTGTAAAAACCTGTTCTGGAATTTTATTCATCTAAGAGAAATAATAAATAAAGAGACGACGTGATCAACTCACATCAATTACAGCTGCTTAAATGAACAACGTACAGTTAGCCACGCCCTGTTTTGGTTTAAGCCCCGCCCACTCGCCCCAAGTGCAGACACAGACAATGCTGTATAATGTTCAGTCTGGTCTTAGGCCTGTAAAACTCCAGACAAGATGCGTCAGAACATGAGTCGAGAAGGACAGCTGAGTTTTTTTTTAAGTAGTATACAAAGTATTATAAAGTACCCAGTATTCATTAGATAGTTGATAGGCTCTGCGTTTACTCTGCAAACAACTACAGAAACAAACCTGCTACACCACGCGTGAACTTCTCAGACCTGCTGACCATCACAGGCCAAATCAGATTCACGTCCTCTCGTTTCCCCGTCAGTGTCACCGTGATAAATTCACAAACACTGCAGCTAGCGAGTGCAAATTAAGCCACTCACAGTTTCTCACTTCCTGGCAGCATTTATTTGAGTATGTTAAGAAGTCCTAAAGCTGGTTATGTGGAAAACGGCTGAATAAAACATTACATCCTTCTCAGCTGATGCTGGCTACTAAGCACTTGCTACGTGGCTTTGTTCAAACACTGTTAATTACAACTTGAGCCTCGCTTTCATAGTTTTTCATTTCAAAGTACAAAGTTATTATTGACAGGAATGATGGCCATAACTCTGAGAACAAGACTCAAGCTGATGTATCGTGGCAGCTAGCAGAGTCCAACGCATACTTTGCCAGACAGAAACCATCTTCTACACCACGCTAGCAGAGAACAGCGACACATTAACGTCTGTAAGGAATGCGTCTGAGCGCTAACAGCTCTGAAGGTTCAGCGAAGCACGCGATCTGCAGCCTGAAATACTGCGCTCGCAGGCTTTAGGCTCACCGACGCAGACAGCTGGAACTCCTTCCAGCACTTTGAACGTTTCACATTTAAGTATGAGCTCCATCTAAAAAGGCAAGAAGGTGGGGCCCTCAATCCTGTTCCAGGTATGAGGACGCCACCTTGTTCTCCATTCTTGAGGTCTGACAGCTTCTATGCAGATGATTTCACCACTTAAAGGTAACACACACACACACACACACACACACACACACTCCATCAGTCGATCGCCTCTTTCACACCAACGCTGACTGCAGAGTTCAGGAATCCCGTCCTCTGTGTTCACTGTTGAAGTCCCAATGTCCAACCTGTAAATGCTGTCCCATTGTGCTGGGGTCGAGTTGCAGAACAAACCATCCATCGAGAGAAACAGGAAAGCAAATATCTTGTCATTTATATTATATAATAAATAATACAACTTTGTTCATATATTCTGTATATGTAAATAAAAAGAAGTTCTGCCAAAAAAAAAAGGGGGTGACTGGCTCGCAAAACCTACTTGATATAGAAGCAGCGGAGCTCTTTAGAAAAAGAAGTAATATATATTGCCTAATTCTGAGTATATGGAGTCTTTGAATACAATCCATCCCAACTCCTGAGTGCGAGCTGGTGTTAATGAGCCAAAAAAACAAACCAAAAACCTTCTGCAGCACGAGCAGGTTGTGTTTCACCTGAGGAGGAGCTGAAGTTAAGCTGGAGCTTCATTTGTTATAGTCTGTTATGGTACTGAGATACCAATTCACTGCCATCGCTGACCAAACACTTCCTTCAAAAGCTCTCCAGAGCTGCTCAACTTTTCCTCCAGCTCAACACGAGTCTTTCACCCTCCAGAATATGAATCATCATCAGAAAAATGCTAAGAATGAGGCCTCAGATGGTAACGCGAAAGGAGTCCCAGCTGTCATCGTTGCCGCTCCCATTCTTTGCAGCTCCCATTGTTGCCGTCCCGTCTCCGGCTTCTCCATCCGGCTGCTCTCCAGTGGGAGTGGCGCCAGGCTCTGGGTAATACTCGTCGTCCTCGTCGAAGTAGCCGTTCTCCATCATGCTGAGGCTGGAGGCGGCGCTCAGGTCCTGGCAGCTGCCCTTGTACTCCTGGATGGACTCATGGAGGGACCACAGCTGGCACAGCAGGGACATGTCCTGCTGACGCAAACCAACCTGAGGGAGGAGGAGGTTTTAAGATCCTGATTAATATGTGATGGGTTAATGGAGCCCTTCAGCTGCTCTAAACTTCAGCTACTTTTAGATCCAAGAGGAAAAAGGCAAACTTGTTGGGCTCAGGTCCGACACAAAGCGCTGAAATCAGCTCGGTCCTCACGCAGGACCTCAAACTACCAGAACCACCGAAGCTAAACATTAAATCTGCTTTTCCTCAATGCTTAAAAAGTAAGCGAAGTAAAAGATTTTTCTCCTGATAATCTGGTTGGTACTTAAAGAAGCAAGAAGCAACAAATGTTTGACCTTTTTTATTTTTCAAAACTGACTGAAACGATTCATTTCTTATGAAAATTTGGGCAACTAATTTCATTTCGATGGTCTAATCAATTAATACACTAAACGTTGCAGTGCTATCAACAGCATAAATCCTGATGATCATACAGCTGTTTAGGTCATTTACCAAACACAAGTGCCAAAAACCGACCGGTTTCAGCCTCTAAGATGCGAGAATGGGCAGCATTTCTATAAATGTTTCTTCGGGTTTTTCCAACATCTGGTCAGACAGAAAGGAATGAAAGACAACACTTATGATACGGGCTAAAAAAATGAAGTCCACTGGCAGGGCTGAAAAGTGCTTTTCTACTGCAAGGCGCTCAGCTGACGGTGCAGGACGAAGTGAGGGTCGCTGCATTGTCTTCCAAACAAATCACAGTCAGCTCAAACAGCTGAGCCGAGCTCTGCGCTCCACAAACAGAGGAGCCGCTTACACATTCTGACATACAGAACGCTGACAACTTATCAGACAACACGGACCACACGCTCACAGTAACACGTTAAGAGCAGCACAGCAATAAGCCTCGAGCTGGGAACTAAAGCACACGGAGCAGAGAAGGGATTCAGTAAAGCCTGTAACAAAGAAACAAATGGAAAACAGGTTGAGTTTCAGCAACAGCTTGACACTGTTCATCCAAATGACTGGATATGAGCAAACAGACTATTGTTATGTACTGACCAAGATCCTGGAGCACAATGAAGTCCGGTTCTGTTACGAAAACCCCTGCTGCTGGCCAGGGAGTGTGACAGAGTGTGTAATAAGTGTCTCACTCTGGTTACACCTCAGTCAATGTAATAACGTGTGTTAGTCCACTACAGGACTGCATGCAAGTTCACGAGTCGTGGAAAACAACAACTTTTATACTGAAGCTTAAGGATATTAAATTAAGCTCAGAATAAAAATGAGCACAAGCCTAATGGCTTAATTTGTCTCATCCAGTGCAAAGCTGATCCTGATCCTGTTTTCTCCTGCATAGGGGATTCTTAATCCCAGACTCTATTTTAAAATATTGCGTTTTATCTGTCCAAGCTTACACACTACTCTGCATGCTGGGTAGCATATAAAACGATACACTTTCGGAATAAACATGGCATTTTTGTAACCTCTTCACTAAATACAACTGACAACACTGCAGAAAGTGCTCATGATTTGGGGCTTGGTCTGCGGTAGCTTCGTATCATCCTTCTCTATAATGCCTGGTCTTCTGCAAAAAAGATCCACACCTGAAAATGTATATTTAAATTATTTACTGTGGTCTTTGGTAAGCGGGATGCATGCCGAATCTACCGAGACACTGTAATCATTTGGAAAAAGCCTTAAGTGCTGTGCTAAGATGCGTCTAAGTGTCCCCCAAAAGGCAGGCAACATAAACCAGTCGTGTTTCTTTGGGGAATTTGGCTGGATTCTTTCAGCAAACCAGCGGTGAAAAGCAGAGCACTTCACATCAAACGAACACTCCCTGAAATGTTACCATCTCTTTCCGCAGAAGAGCCAGAGCAGCGTCGAGGTTGGCCGGCTTGTTCGCCAGCAGGTTGTCGGCGTTGTTCCTGCCTCGGCTCAGATCGTCCTGGATCATGGTTTTCTTTACGTACATCCTCTCCATTTCTCTCCAGGAGCCGCCGCTGGAGTTCAGCAAGCCGCTCAGGCTCTTCGGGAGCGGGGGCAGACCCTCGATACAGGCCATTCCTCCCACCGAACCGTTCGCTGACTTACCATTCATGGTCCTGAAAGTTACTACGCGAAACACTGTTAGGGCTTACACCGAAGTTTGCTAACGAGTCCTTATATCCTACAAAGGCTGAGAATACGCAGTCATCTCCCGCACCAAGCAAACCGAGCAACAGCCGTGCTTTTCTCTGCCCCAAGCGGCTACCGACGCCACGTCAAGTTAGCCGGAGCCAAGTCTCCGAATGTCTGGTATGATTACCAAAATAAAAGCATCACTGGTGAACTTCTATTTAAACATACACGTGGACAGAACATGTCACGATATATTACACGGGTTATGAATGCATACTTTGGTTTGATAATATGATACAGTATTCTTGGTTTCATGTATTTTATTAAATTGTACAATTCTGAATATACTATTTATTTAATATTTATTTATTTAATAATTATTTAATATACGTGTATCTTACTGTACAGCACTTTTACCAAAATCCCATTAGGAATATATATCTAATTATAAAGTATTCTCCAAACAATTGCTCATATGTGTAATACAATTAAAGAGTGGGAAAAGAACACAGGGAATGATATTTTGTTTGGGCTCTCTGTATGGTGATTGCATTTTGTGAACCCTGAAAAATTCAAATAATTATAGTCTCAGTTTCAAGTTTAACAACTATAGATCTTGACTATAGTGAAGTTAGTCTTTAAAAAACAATGCAGATCAACAAAGTGCTGTAGTACAGCTAGCAGCGCAGGTTGCAACGGTATAAAATACTCAGGTTTTATTTTGGATTTTAACTTCCGATATTGTTATAATTAATTATTGTACACTTGACCATAGTGGATTCAGGCTAAGTAGTAAAATCCGCTTCCTGTCCTTTTAACACGGTGGCTGCTGGGCGTCTCCCAGCCAGCACTTAGCAGGAAAGCTGACTTTTCGTCTTGATTAAATTCTTTTATCAACAGTCACGTTTAGTCATGTGTTGTCTCATATCACGTACACACGTTTATCATCACACAAAGTCGTTTGATCATTTTGAACGGAGATGAGACAAGAGTATTGACAAAATTGTGTCAGAAATGAGACACAAATTTTCCTTTTCGAATAAAAGACATTTCATATGCTTAACTGGTACACTTCTTTGAGCTAAATTAGTAACTGAGGGAACTTGACATATATAAGTCCAAATAGAAATTGCTTCTTTAAATTTCAAAGTAAATCTAAAAAAAAAAAACTAGTATAAAAAATTAAATGTATAAATATAATCAACATTTAAAGTTCATTCTCAAGTGTACTATACAAGCGAGGGAATTTTATTCTACGATATTTTAAATATAGATCATTTTTATCTCCAGTTACTGTCAACTAATCATGAGGTAACAACATGACTGGTCGATAGATTTTAGTAATGTGCTGAATGTCTGCCTGTTGGTTTAATGGAAGACTGCGTTCGTCTCAGTCTCTACAACAAAGCAAATGGCTGGAGTTTCCCTAACAGTGTGTATACTCAGAGTCTGGGGTCATGGCAGGAGTGTGTGTGCAGGACAATAGTTTGAGTATAAAGGACAGATGGTGGGCTTCACTTCCTGCTCCCCCAGCCTGCTGCCCTGTCACAACAATAACACAACAATAACCTTGAAAGCAACGCACAAAAGCACCACACACTCATTGGCAAAAGAGAACATGTGTGGTACCACACAAGCAGATGGATGAAGCCTGAGGCCTGGCGTGCTTAATCGCTCTACTGAAATGAAATAAACCTGACTCATTTCCTACACTCATAAACACTTAGGAAAAAGCTTGTTGTTGAAATTTACATTTTAAATTTTTTTTTCACTACACTTGTCTTCTATGATAATTTAACAAATAAAAGCACTGGTTGATTTCAAGATGCTTATTCCCTTACTTTCTAAGGGAGAGGAGGATATCAGTAAGTTTTCATTTGCATGTTCAGTGTTGTCAAAATCAGTGATGTGGCCCTCAAAGTGATAAATTAGTTCAAGATAAAGAGACAATTCACAAGTATAACTTTTATTGTAGGAAAAATGTAGTCTAAAAATAAAAATAAACCTCCAGTGAGTGAAAAAGATTAAAATAGCTAGCTAATGCTACAAAAATGCAAACGCAAGCTAAGTAGTGTTAGCTAGGTTAGCTAGCTTGATAGTTATTTTATGTTCAAGATTGTTCTACGAGTTACATTTAAGTTATTTTATTTTTTAGTATTATTATAATTTTTATTTATTTATTTAATTGTTTTACATTCAAGCTTGACTTTTAAGTTTAATGTTTAACTGACTTACAAAACAAAACTCTATTTACTGCTAAACTGGTGTATTTTGGTTTCCAACTGACAATTTAATTTTTTGCGTCTCAGTGTGTTAACTGCTTTTGTCTGTTTTTTAGTTTTATTATGATTCAACGCAGTAGCATACATTTTATTGGCCCTGAAAAGCATCACATCCCCTCTGTACAGCCTAATCCTGCTATTAAAACAATTAGCCACCAACTGATGGTACACAGCTGCACAATTTAAAATGACTGATCGGGGACAATCTGTTTTGTATGAGGGTTTTATGAGGAGCCTCCATAAGCTTTCAGCACCACCATCACATCATCATCATCCTCATCCTCATCACTGCCTCCTGACATCTAAGGATTAGACATACGATGGCACCCCCTGGGGATGCACGTAACCGCAGCAAGCTTGTATTAATCTGTGTTGCTGAAAAAGCACAGTGAGTTCGTTTCACTTAGCGTAGGCCAGTTAATAATGTTCTAAAGACATCAGCTTATGTCTCTGCTGGAGACATAAGCTCGCTGAAAGCCACAAAAAATGCAGTAAGTTTGTACTCATGTGGGCACAGAAAGCCTCCAGACTTGTCCCAAGGTACATTCTTTCATGACCTTTCATTTTGTCCGCACTCATTTTGTGTGATTTTCATGCCTAAACATTTTAAAAAACATTTAGGTTGGACATTAAAAACAAATGAAAATAGATGAGTTAGTGATTCGTATACATTATGATCCGTCTTTCAATCCAATATAATCAAAATGCTTCGGTTCTCTTCCGCTTGCCTGATGGCCGACAGAACAACACTGCACTTGGAGCCTGTCTGGGATGCATCACTGTCAGAGAGAGACAATAGGTCTGAAAGGAAGGAGTGTGTGTGTGTGTGTGTGTGTGTGTGTGTGTTTGGAGGAAGCCTTCTTCCTATAGAGCGTCAGTGTAGAGCAGGTCAGGGAAGAGGAGTGGCTTTAACAGCTGCTGTCGCTGACATGAGTTTTACCTCCACTGAGGGGCCTCTGGAAGGGGATGAGGATGACAACATCCTCCCCGAGTCAAACAGGAATGGGGTCAGAACAAGCTATAGTCATTTTATCGACAATGGGTATATGTTTTAATGTTTAAAATCATTAAAGAAAAATCTGTGTGGAAGTGTTCAGGTCCAAACGTGGAAAGATTTACCTTCCATTCGTCCGCTCTCGAGCCATCAGGTGGGTGAAACAGCTTCCTCTTTCTGGTGAAGACAGGAAACAAGAGAAACGTGTCACTTTGGGGTTCAGATGCTGCCTTCAGGTTCTCCACGGTGTAAACTGTTACTTTTAGATGTGGAAATGGAAAGCAACAAACCACAGTTACTCAAGTGCAGTTCTCAGGTGCTTTTCATTTTTGTTTCCATGCTAGCATAGCGTTATTCAACAAATATTGTTCTTGTAGATGACAATTATTTGACAGGTGAAGTGACTTTTTAAACCAGTATTTTCCAGTTTTCCTCCCTTGTGACCTTTTACAAACAAACAGCCTGTGGTTGGGCTCTCTGGTCACCACAGCCAAGATGTGTGTGACAGTCGTACTGGTACTTCTACACCGGCAGGTCACATTATCAGGTACGAGAAACTCGCTTCATCTGCTGAGAATTAACTTCACCTGATTTGTTCATGTCCAGAGTGCTGCATTCGAGTGCTCCTTGTAAGCAGTTATTTTGGTGTGCAGAATTCAGAAATGCAGCTTGTTACTCATTCAATCAATAAAAGTAGGAAATGCCTGAAACAAATCAGAGAAAATTCACACTTCCTGACCAGAACACCCTGAGAGGCTGACGGCCGTGCAGCCAGATGCTGTCCACAGATTACTGCACACTGCAGTAACTGAAACGGGAGGGGTGTCGTCAGCCATGCTGGCCTCGCTCCAGTCCGTCCTACAGGGACGGGAGGGCGTAGTCCTGATCGGCAGCTGGGCTCGCGCTGTCTGACCTCTGCCCTCACCCACCGGCTCTGTTACACCCACTTTCTGTCTGCTTTTCTCTCCCAGTCGCCGGTGCAGCTCCCTCTTTTTCTTTGTTTTATTCATAAATGACACCAGAAGGTTAAAGCTGCTTGAGGCTGCTCGGTTTCGGCGTATTAATACACGCTGTCCCGCCTGTGACTTCACTGTTCTGGTTCCTTGTCAGCGCTCTCGTCATGTCTCTTCCCAGCTGCAGCGGTTTTCAGTGAAATGGTTTTAAAGGCCCATTGAACACTTCCTGCTCAGCACCAAGCGTGTTCAGTGTGGAGGAAGCTACTTTGAAAGCAGAGGTCACCTCAGGAGAATAACGTGAGCAGTTCAACCATCTCAGATTGTTTCATATGCAGGATTTTAAGAGACCTGAAGACTTGAAGGCTTCAATATCTCACAAGCAAACAGTAAAATAAGGTGAAAATAAAAATTCAAACATGAGTCAGTGACTTTGATGACAGTCTGACTGAAGTCGGTTTTGAGTGTAAATTGATGTTTTGTTAGCTGAAGTTTTGAATCGATAGATAAGATGGATAACTTAGATTTAGCTGAATGCTTCATACAAAATATCCTGATACATAAAACAGTAGAAATGTTTTATTTGCCAACAGACTAAACATACTTAGTAGCTTCCTTTAAAACAAGCAGAACATATAAAAGCAGAACAAACTGGTTTAAAATGATCATACTGTAGAAGTAGAAGCAGGATTTTGTCCTCTGAAATAAACAGCATCTAAACCATCAGGAACATACTGATGCCTCACTGAGGGATAATCAGATACTCGCGCACTGCCTGACCCTGCAGGTTACTGCAGTGTAAATGTGAAGACGTGCAGAAGTAAAGAGCTGACAAGTGTGAAAGCTGATTCCCACAGATCAGCAGAGGTCAGGCAGCAGAGGCAGATTTTATGTTGAGGATACATTGAACCACGGGAACCAGCCAACCCGAACGCAAAATCTCTACACACATCACATAGCAGCTTCTGGATTCAAACCGTACTTGGTCTGCTTTCACATCATAAAACTATTTTAAACACGTGCCTGTTTTTTCATAATTTGGGGTCTAAATGTCTAATGCGACATGACTAATAATTTGGAAGTGACATCTAAGACGTTAAAACACCAGACTGAACAGATTAGGGGACCAACGCGCAGCAGACAAGCGACTAGTGAGCAACCGTCCTGCAATGTAAAACTTGCGTTTTTGTCAATGGAGTCTGGTGGCTTTGAACGGAGCGATCTGGAGCTGCTCTTTCTGGTTATACAAAAAGGCCAACTCTGTAGGGATCCTTTCCATAAAGTTGTCATATAAACAGGCACCTTTAGCTAATACACTTCAATGGGCCCATTTGCTCTCAAGGATTAAGTTGCAGCCAAAGCCATTTAGAGCCCAAAATAATAATAAAACATAATAAATAAACACGTGGGCTCCAACTTTGAAAAGATTTTTCATAGAACTGAGCTTTATGATTAAAAGTGATATGTGTTATCCTTTCAATATTCAACATAGGAAGCATGTTTAAATGGAAATATTTATCTCCTTTCACTGGATTTTTAATTCTTTGTTTTGCCTAATGAAAATGACACAATTAAAAGAGTAAAAGCCAATTCACTGACGTCATTCTTTTAAACTCTGCTGCTCTCCTGTTACAGTAAGGCACCCGTGAGAGAACAATTATCATTATTACAGTGAGTTAATCCAGACAAACACAGAAAATGATTCAACAGTGTCCGACCATTTTTCTCAAATCAGAAGAAAAGTCATTCACCAAATACCAAAGACCTCAAAGTTAAGCTGAAAAACTCTAAACGCAACACTGCCTGAAACCTCTCTGGACATTTTTGTCATTTTATTGAATAACTGAATTATTTGCTCCCTGGTTTTATTGCAACATCCCTTTTGCTGCTGCTCCTCATTCAGGAGAGGCAGGAATCAAGATGCTCGTTGATCTTTGATTCCTGCACCTTCGCTTGGCACACGGGACAGCTGACCGTCAGTGCAGAGGAAGAGGAGGAGGAAGAAAACCCGTGCACTTCTGCAGAGGAAGGGGGCGAGGAGGTAGAGGAGGAAGACGAGGAGGCGGTGGCAGTTCTTTGCTGCACTGCAGATGATGTTGACTTTATCGACTCCCTCAAAGCTGCTGAATCGCCGCTTAATGTCTTTTGGAAGAAGTCAAAGAGGGTGGCTGAGCTGCCGCGGTGGTCCCGCGGCCTCTTCCTCGATGCCTGACCCGCACCAGCAGCTCCTGATGGATTGGCACCATGAGAGTCACCGAAATACTTGGACTGCGTTGGTTTAGCAGGGCTGTCCTTGGTTCCAGTTGAAACCACAGAAGAACACTTACTGGACCTACCAGGGCCAGGCTCAGATGTTGTGGGAGAGGACGCTGAGTGGGTGCTTTGGGTGGGTACAGAGGTAGCACTCAATGAGTCTCTTTTAGGTTCTGTGTTTGAGGTGGAGGACCAACTCACTGACTTCCTGAAGCTTGTGCTGCTGAAGAGGTCTTCAATGGACCTCTGTTTGATTTTGTTTGCTTGCTGGCTACTGCTGCTGCTGTGGGGTTTAGGGATTCTCACTGGCGAGCCGTTGATGTTGACAAAAACCCTTGTGTTACTGACAGACCTCTTTATAGGCGGCTTCTGCCCCGTGGAGGAAGCTGGTCTGACGGAGGTGAAGGCACTAGAGAGTCCTTCATTATCCAGGCTGGAACGAGCAGGAGAACTGAGACTTTTAGCTGGAGATGAAGTGTTGCAGAGTTTGTTTAGAGAGGAGATGGGGCTGGATGAGGATGTTTTCACAACAGGCACTACTGGTTTCTGAGATGGGGAGGACGACGTTGAGGACTGAGATTCCCCTCCGAGTAGGAAACCTCTGCCACTGAATGGGATAACGTTCCTTATGTCCTGTGATCTGGAACCTGAGAGGGAAAAGGGCACACATTTAGTTAAGTTTAGCTTCATATTTGTGTAAACATGTTTATTCACTGAGGGTTTGACGAGATAATCAGTACTGAGGTGTAAAACTGACAAGCTGTGGTTTACAAGAAGTTAGTACACCCGTTTAAGAAACAGTGTGTGTTTTTTATTCAGCAGCATACAGCTTACAATATTAAGAACATGTGCAGTAACATTTATAGCAGCACATACAGCAGACGAACAAACTCACCTCCTGTAGGTGCACTTGAAGGTTTTCCGTTTCCTGAGGCCTTACTCCCTGAGGTTTTCCCGTCCTTTTTACCATCCTTGCCTTTTTTGCCGTATCCTTCAGGCTCCTTGACCTTGGTGTAGGTCCCCCCACATGTCCTCCTGTGGTCCTCCCACCAGGGGTCCAGAGCAGATGGGGCCCGGTTCATGGCCCGCTTCACGTAGCCAAAGTAGGGCTTGCGGTTCTGGCAGGGCCCGTTGCACCTCCACCAGTGCTGCCGGTACACATCGACCTCGTCGTGGAAACTGTGGTAGACCTGACAAGAGCACAAAGGGAAGAGAGAAAGTTATTTTATTATTATTATCTTTGCAGAAACCTACACAAAGATAAGACCGCATCAGCCTAATACGTAAAATGTGTAATCAAAGATACCCTTACAGTAATCTTTGTCCCGCTGGCCTTGTTGATCCGGCTCATGTGTTTGCAGAACTCAGGGCCATGACCGTCTCGGTCTCGGTTGTTCTGCGTCACAAACAGCAGCGCGTGAATCATTTCATGAAGGAGAGTCTGTGGGAACAAACAAAAAATTAATCTAACAAACAGGAAGGAAGTGTCCTTTTCACTTCCAGTCTACACAAATCTACTCTTCACCATTTATGCTTTGACTTTTAACACTGAATCCTACTGTGGGGGTCGTATACACTTAAAGCCTTACGATAAGCTGTTTTATCGGCATAAAGAAAAGTTTTAGAATCAGTTTTCAGTGTTCTTCTGACTCTTTTCTTTGACGTGAATGATTCTCAATGCTGCAAATTGAGACATGAGATTTTTTTGAATGATGGTTGTAAGTGAGGAATTAGACCAAAAACTCAAATTGTTTCTCAAAATCAGTGTAACCATCCGCCTTACCTCCACCAGGTCTTTTCTCGGTCTAAGCTTCAGCAGAGGCTCACTGAGCCTGATTGAACACAGTCCACCTCGGCCCTCATAGGAACACACACCAGCACACCTGAAAGAAAAGCACAGGCAGGACAGGAAATCTGTCATCAACATAATTTACACCCTGCACCACTTCTTTACTTGGAAGTGTAACGCTGACACAGCTCCTTCTCCCCATTCAGTCACACCAAACCCCATGCAAAAATCAGGCAATTTTAGTTTCAGTAGCGGCATTACTGCGCCAGCTTCGTTTCACAACACAATGAAATATAACATAACTGGTGCCTTACAGTGTCATTCTCGGGCTCCACTTAACCTCTACACCGCTGAGTTTGCCCCAGAAGAACATATCATTGAACTCCAGAAACATGGCTCTGACATCGGGGTTGGGGTCCAGCATCTCCCAGGACTCGTCTACGATGGACAGCGGCCTCTCCGGCTGGACAGCCGGCTTCCAGGAGGGAACGACATCACTGCTACCTCCAGCTACCTCCACTTTTCGTTTCTTACTACTCTGTCCGAGGCCTTTATCCCCGAAGCCGTTCGATGGAAATATTGACGTCTGGTATTCATTGTCAAACTGCTCCTGTAGCTGTATGGCGAGCAGAAAATCCTCATCCATTACAGCAGAAACGGTAGAAAAGGTGATGTAAGCTGAGGTAGCTAGCTGAGTAGCTAGCTCTAGTTATATTAGCTTGCTGAATTTAACAAGCTAACGTAGCTTATACGTAACTCTTAAACAAGTGACAGAATCACCAGAGTCAGAGCACAATCTGTCAAATATATTATCCTTAGTAACAGTCTAATATGTGTGTCATGATTTCATTAAAACGTCCACATCTTCAAGGTGGACGAGGGTGTTTGCTAACTGACAGTCCACATCCAGCGCCAACAGTTCAGTGTCAAGCGTGTTACAATACAACAGTAGAATTTCCGCTAGTGATTTCGAAATAAAACCTCTGACACAATAATTGACAGTTTTAGACGGAAAATACGACGGTAAAACAGTTATTTTTTCGTTTTAATGGATGTTTTGAATAAACAAATTACGGTTATTTGTCGTTCTATCGCATCATGTGCTATTTTTTTGTAATATTCTGCTAGTTACGACGCTCAATTTCCGCTGTAGAGTTGAATAACTCTCATATACTTGACAAAACTTTCGCTTGTTTGAAACAATAGAAATGAATTCTGGGATTCGTTGTTTTTTCATTTCAAGTAGTTGGCCAATCTAAAACTTACTCGGGGATGTTCTGTTGCGGTCTAATGACTCAGTTGATGAAGACTGGCGACGAGTCAAGTCTTATATATAAAGTGTTTATTTTACTTACTTTGTGCTAATCAAATAGCGATATCGACTGATTGGAACGAGCAAGTTTTATTTATATTAAGTGTTTGTTTTTAATTTCATTTGCTGGCCAACTTTTTTTCCCAGAACCCCGTGACGTTTTAGGGTGTCGACCAGTTTACAACTTCCTGTTTAGTTTGCAAGCGGATATAAGCCGCGGAACCTTCCTCTGTCTATATTTATCGATAATTTTTGATAAGCGCCTAAACACACACTTCAGAAGATGTCGGAAACGGGGAACCGACTACGCAAACTGCTCGAATCGCCGAATTTCGACCCGCAAAATTACGTGAAGCAGCTGTCACAACAGTCCGATGGCGACCGAGATTTGCAGGAGCACCGTCAAAAAATCCAAAACTTGGCCGACGAAACGGCTCAAAACCTAAAGAAAAATGTTTATAAGAACTACAGACAGTTCATCGAAACGGCCAAAGAGATTTCCTACCTGGAGAGCGAGATGTACCAGCTGAGTCACATCCTGACGGAGCAGAAGAGCATCATGGAGAGCATCACTCAGGCCTTACTGTCCACGGACAAAGACGAGACCTCCAAAGAGATGCAGGCTGCTTTCCCCAAAGAAACAGAGGAGGTGAAGCAGAGGACGCTCACCTCACTGCTGGAGAAAGTGGAGGGAGGTAAAAACATCATGGACACCCCAGGGAGGCATTTGGTCTACAATGGTGACCTTGTGGAGTTCGATGTTGACAACATGTCCCCCATCCAGAAGGTGCACGCCTTCCTGATGAATGACTGCCTGTTAATCGCCACCTGGCTGCCAAACCGTCGAGGGACTGTCAAGTACAAATACAACGCCCTGTACGACCTGGAGAGCTTCGCTGTGGTCAACGTAAAGGACAACCCTCCCATGAAGGACATGTTCAAGATCCTCATGTTCCCGGACAGTCGCATCTTCCAGGCGGAGAACAGCAAAATCAAGAAGGAGTGGCTGGAGATCCTGGACGAAACCAAGAAGAACAAAGTCACCAAGGACAGGCACAATAAGGAGGAGCAGGTCCTTAGTTCTCCCGTGAGGACTGAGGTGTCCACCAACCCTTTTGATGTGGACGATGACGAGCCAGCCGATGCTGAAGAAAGTGTGGACCTCAGCCTTGAGTGGATCCAGGAGCTGCCGGAAGATCTGGACGTTTGCATCGCCCAGAGAGACTTTGAGGGTGCTGTGGACCTGCTGGACAAGCTCAACGAGTATCTGAAAGACCAGCCGGTCACCCAGAAGGTCAAAGAGCTGAGGCTGAAGGTGGATGAGCGCGTGCGACAGCTGACGGAGGTTCTGGTGTTCGAGTTGTCTCCAGATCGGTCACTTCGTGGTGGACCTAAAGCCACCCGGCGCGCTGTGTCCCAGCTGATCAGACTAGGTCTTAACTTTCACGTATTTTAACTCATTGTCATGTATGCGATTAGAAACGACCAAAATCCAGATTTATAGCAAAAAATAGTGATCAGCATGACTTGTCCCTCCACATTAAATCTAATATTTGCAGTAAATTTCGGTTGTCTTTGACTTGGTTGCAGGTCAGTCCACCAAAGCCTGCGAGCTGTTTCTGAAGAACCGCGCCGCTGCGGTTCAGACGGCCATACGGCAGCTTCGCATAGAAGGAGCCACGCTGCTCTACATCCACAAACTCTGCAACATCTTCTTCACCAGCTTGCTGGAGACGGCCAAGGAGTTCGAGATGGACTTCGCGGGGAACACGGGCTGCTACTCCGCCTTTGTGGTCTGGTCCAGATCGGCCATGAGGATGTTTGTGAACGCCTTCAGCAAGCAGGTCGGTACAGGAGGCAGAATCTAAACTTTGCATTCTTTGTATTATTATATAGAGTAAGAAAAAGGTTTTTTGTACTCCGCATCATTTTCTCTTTTTGGGACCGTTATTTGTGATGGCGGAGTCGACGCTGTCGGCTTCCAAACACAGGAGGCACACTGACTTACCTGTTAGATTTAGAGCAACTGTTGGCAGCCACAGGTTCGCCACAAGTCATTCAAACGCCTGTGAAGGTATATGAATTCTCGTGAAACTGCAAGAAAACGTCCTAATAAGGTGAGTTTTTTTGTCCTTACCAGGTGTTTGACAGTAAGGAGAGCCTGTCCACAGCAGCGGAGTGTGTCAAAGTGGCCAAGGAGCATTGCCAGCAGCTGACCGAGATCGGCTTGGACTTGACCTTCACCCTGCAGTCCCTGCTGGTCAAAGACATCAAGGCAGCCCTGCTGAGCTACAAGGACATCATCATGGAAGCCACCAAGCACCGCAACTCTGAGGAGATGTGGAGGAGGATGAACCTCATGACCCCCGAGGCTCTGGCTAAACTCAAGGTGGATTTGGTTTTTCTCTTGGATGCCGGTTGAGCAGCGTTTCCTGAAACCTTGTCCTCCTTTAGTTTTCTGCTGATGATGTTCAGAGCTGAAACTGTAAATTCAAAATTGATCAGTGAAACTTTTAATAATTGTTCAAGTCGTTTTGCAAGCAGGATGTGTGGAAGGATTTGACTTTGACTGCTGGTCGGACAAAACAGGACATGACACGCGAAACAGTTTTGGACTTTTATGAGCTAAGCCCTTTAACAAAGTAATCTGTGCTAAAATAATCTCTGTTTCTGTACACTTTTCTAGTTTAACTTCCTGTAGGTAGTAATGATCCAGGAAGGACCTACCAGATGCTGTCTGCTAATTACAACAAATATTTGAAGTTTCCACGAAGTTTCACCTTTTGTCCGTCGCACGTCACCATATCAGTCTTTGTCTCCGCAGGACGAGATGCGCAGCTGCGGTATGGGCAGCTTCGAGCAGTACACGGGCGACGACTGCTGGGTGAACCTGAGCTACACCATCGTGGCCTTCACAAAGCAGATGATGAGCTTCTTGGAGGAAGGCTTGAAGCTCTACTTCCCCGAGCTGCACATGGTGCTGCTGGAGAGCCTGAGGGAGATCATCCTGGTGGCCGTGCAGCATGTGGACTACAGCCTCCGCTGTGAGCAGGACCCCGAGAAGAAGGTCTTCATCATGCAGAACGCCACCTTCCTCCACGACACCGTGCTGCCCGTGGTGGAGCGGCGGTTTGAGGAGGGCGTGGGCAAGCCGGCCAAACAGCTGCAAGACCTGAGGAAGAGCACCAGGCCGGTCCGGATCAACCCAGAGAGCACCACATCTGTGGTCTGAGACTGCAGTAAAGGATGGTGGACAAAACAAAAACTGATATTGACTGTTCTGGCAAATTTCATCTAACGTGTTAGACATAACCACTAGAAGCTGGTTGCTTTGGGACTGCAGGACAGGAAATGGCAGGATGCAACAGCAGAATAAAATACTTTTAAGTCAGGTGTGTGTGAACAGCCACTTTGCACCTGAACTTGTTGCAGCCCATACAACAGTGCCTGCTGAAAGTGACTAACATTGATGAAAATAATGTGCTGATTTCACAAATTCCTGTTGCTGCATCTATTATTCAGGTTTGGGCAACAAACATGTTCCCGTTTTCATGTCAACCAGGAAGTGCACATCAAAAGAACGCAGCTGAAGTGTATGTTAGTCTCCCCATCAGACTGCTGCTGTTTGCTCTGAAATTTCATCACACAATTCGCCACAGAAATCGGATTTTAGATGGAATATGTGTGTGCTCACCATGGAAAGCTGTTCATGCTGTTTGATGATGCTTTTATTTTGACACAACTGGTCAGTTAGTAGACACTAAATGATGATTCTTGCATACCAGGACTGATGAAAAGGGAGGACTGAAAAGCAGATGCACTGAGAAATGTTCAGTGTTGTAATAATTAAAGTTTATGAAATTTAATAAAGGCCGTAAAGCACAGCCTGTTTTGTTTTGTTTTTTTTTCAGAAATACCACAAATGTGAACAATATTTTTGGCTGTTTGGTGTCTCACTGTCTGTCTTCCTTCAGTAAAGATCACATCTGTGAGAACATTAGGATTAACACAAACTGACTGTCCTTTTCTCTGCTGTTTCTGTGAAAACACAAGTTGAAATCTGCCGTCCTAACACTGCATACTGATTCACTGCATACTGATTCACTGCATTGTCTCTTCTTCCCCATCAAAAGTCTATCCATCATTCCACAAATAATTGGCAATAAAAAGCGAGGCAGCTGCACCTGCAGAAAACATTTCTCTGTGGCGCTGCAGGTCACTCAGATTATTTATTGACCCTGATTTCAGGGAAACGGCGCCCTCTTGTGGCAGTTTAACATGTAAAAAAATTATCACTTAAGTGCAGGCTGGATTTTATGAAGGTGTAACTTTATGTGAGCGCAGGATTTACACAGAGGGTGACGTTACAAGAGAGAAAGACACCTACACAGCTTACGTAAATGATTATTATTTGTTCTTTGTAGGCATGAAATATCTTGTCCAACAGACTACTAGTGTGCAAATTGTCAGTTCCTTCCAAATTGGACAGCAGAGGGCGCCATAAACTAACTTAGACGTTTTATTGGGAGGAATTGTTGCATTGGTGACAGTAGGCCCTGAGTTTCCAGTGTAACGTTGTGTGAAACCAATGATTAACAATCAAACTATCAGAGTATTTCTTTTAACAGTATATAATAATGTATAATGTATTATGACATTATTTGAGTGATGCCTCAGGTGTTTGATAAATTCAGAGGAGAATAAAATCAGATTCACACACACACACACACACACCAGCTGTGGACAACACATAACATCAGCCCTGATGCTTCCAAGGTGCGTTCAGTGACACCTGAACGACATTTTAGTCAGATTCAGGCAGTTTTCATCACGGACGGCGCTGAAAGGTGGAGAAAAGCAGTGGAGACGACCCCTCTTACTGTAGAAATAACATCCATAACATCCACAGCCTGTACTGTGTTACTCATTATGTGTACAATACTGAAGTATCAAAGGTACAAGTAAGAGTTAAACATACAAATATTTACATAAAGCTACTGCAGGCCTTGACCGAATACCAGGCCGACTTGGCCTGGCTGGTTATCACAATCGATTTTCCAGATGAGCAGAATCAGTGTTTTCTAATGCGACTGCTGATAAAGTATTATGAAATGTTATGAAACCACACAGAGTTGGTTTAAAATTTTACTAACTTTGACTGCAAGCCAACAAACTGCGAAAGAACAAGCCGTTCTTTTGTGTGTGGATGTGTGGGTGGGCGTCACACTGATATACGTACGTACATTACATATTGGCATTTTATTAAAAACGGGATGCAGTCCAGCTGGTGTCGTCCTCGCTGAACATCCTGTCCGCCGCAGCCACGGACACTCCACCAACAAGTTCACCCTCTGTAACCAAATAACACCTCAACAAACATCAAAGGAGCAAATGTGGACATCTGACTCAAACACGGACAAATCTGAATACATTTCATATTTGCACAAAATCTCAGCCGCCGTCGGCCTCGCTCCAAAAACAGCGGTCAGATTTGGTGTTTGAAAAGCCGGTCGAGCCGCGGTTCGGCAACCTGCACGGTGGAGGCGATCCAGCGCAGCAGAGATCCAACGTGGCCCTCTGCCATCTGCAGAGAGACTGATCTCTTCCCTCGCTCGCCTTTTTCTCAAACTGTGTAATGGCGATGCCAAGCTTTGGAGGGCCTGGCACAGAACGCGCTCCACCTCCTCCACCTCCACCTCCTCCACCTCCTCCTGGTGTGTGTGTGTTTGTGTGCTGCACCACCAAAGCACACATGTACTGTACAAACACACGCACACATGCAGATTAACAGCGATGACAGATGAGTCACGGACTGGAACATTACTTCAGGCAAAGATCAGAGGAAGGAGGTCACCTCAAACCGCCCTCAGCTCACGGCTCACGGCAAAAGAGCAAACACACACATGTGAATACAATAATAATATAAAAACAAAAAAAACCCCTTCAGAGACGCTGTATGATGTCAGCCGCTTTTTAATGTTTTATTCCTCTACAGAATTGTAAAAAGCAAACAGCATCGATGTGCAAGCAGCATCCTAAATAGTAATTTATAAAACAACATTTTTCTTTTTTAACCTGCAGTTGCAATTCAACACAGTCAATAAAAATAAACAAAATAAAATTTCAAAGAGCCTTTGTGATTGGCCTGATCAGCGCGTTGGATTCGTTCACAAAGCGTATGGCGGGACGTGTAGCATAACGATCATAACTAACGCAGGACTAAAGGATGCATTTCGAGGTAAGTTTATGATTAGCACTGATTATTGTATGATTACACTCCAGTTTATGTTTCTTTTTCACAAAACCAGATGAGGCCTGGTGGTTGTCCTCCTCCGCTTCCTGGTTTCCTGGATCTGGTCTTAATGAGGCCTACCTTTGCATCCTTACTGACGGACTGTCTCTCTAGGTCTTGACTCCCAGAGGACAGGAGACTCCTGTCCCTCTCAAACCACAGTACCCATCAGGGTTCTTACTCAGGTACTGTTGGTGGTAATCCTCGGCATAGTAGAAGGGCTTGGCTTCAGCTATTTCTGTTGTGATCGGACCAAAACCATCTTCTGTCAGCGCCTGGAAGAAGCAGCAACAACGAGACAACATTTACGGATTTACAAGGATGCAAAGTGTCTGAAAACAAACAAAGTGACTGCAGTAACACAATGAGGGAACTTCAGTGAGTTCTGTGGGAATCAGGTTTTGGTTCAACACAGCAGGAAAACGTCAAGGAAAACAGAACAAAGTGTGTGAAGGGAAATGACGTTTGAACAAGGACCAACAAGGACCAAAGTAGCGCTTTGACTTGACCTTCCAAAAAAATCTGGATGTGAAGCGAAAACAAAGGCAGATGTGCCAGCATCCCGATGTTTCCTACGCCCTCGTTTTTCTCTGTTTCCTGTTGTTTCATTTGCCGTTTGATTTTACTCGTACTGCAAAATACTTATTAGCACCTCAGAATAAAGAAGTAATGTGTCTCGTGTGTTTATGCAAAACAAGAGCAGCTCCAGATTCTGGTATTGACGAGTACACACACACACACACACACACACACACACACACACACACACACACACACACACACTAGAATCAGTTGGTGATGACACCTTCTCCTCCTCGTGATAAAAATTACTCAACCAGATGGCGTGTGGGTAAATTAAAAGACAAAGAGACACAGCGAGCATAAAAAGACACACACACACACTTATGAGGCTGTAATGCCTGACGGGGGGGTGTTGCTGTGTTTTGTTAGCATGTGTGCATGCGTGTTTACAGCTACGCTTCGTATTTGATCGTATCATGGAGGGTGGAGGAGCCAAATTGGGTTCTGCATTTACATGTTGAGCCTTTAATCTGAAAAGCTGCTGTTCTCCCTCCTGACGCGACAGCTAGCGAAATCCCCTCAGCACAGGAAGGCCCGACCGCGGGCGCCTTCACTCTCACTTCGGGCCCCGGGGCTTCGGACATCCTGGGGGCCCCCGGAACAGCGAGCTCTGGGCTCTGCTGGGTCAAAGGTGTGTCTTTGTGAACATCACAACTGTGACCAAAGGAGCAGTTGCAGTTTAAAGCAGGCTGCGGTTGTTTCCAATGTTCAGATCTGTTTGTCTTTAATTATTTGGAAACTAGATTATAATCAACATGATTTGAGATTCATCTTTCCCAGCTGACTCTGCAGTCCTTTTTACCTGATTGAATGAGCTTAAAGTGGTCAGCTGTCACGTTCTGGCTGCCTGCTGCACTTCTCCGCCCTGCGCAGCAGCTGAGAAACATGATGCTGCATGATGTCAGCAACTACAGAAATCAATACGTTAAGAGCAAAAAAGAATTGGAAGAACAGCAGTCTGTGACGGCATCGTTTTCTGCCCACAGGTTTCACGTTAAACGGTCCAATTCCTGTTCTGAACGCACTTGCAGAATGAGTGGAAAAAGTGCTCTTTTTATTTATAGCACAAAAACAATCAGACTTAAAGCGGCGCCGGGTAATTTCACACATTGGTGCCTCTAATAGTTAGCGAGAGGTAATTGTTTGAAAGCCATTTTAACTTCACTGACGTCAGCACTCGAAAGCTGTTAGGGAAAATGTCAGCAAACAAACCCAGAGGCTCTGCGATGCTTTTATAACAGAAAACACCAAAGAGACACAAAAGATCTAACGTTGGCAAGTTGAACTTTTAATGGACAGTGTTCGCCCCCTGCTGTTTGATTCATCACTTCCTGTACTGACACCGCAGTTTAATCTGAGCGAGTAGGGTGGCGGTACAACACAGCAGCTGGTCAGAATGGGACTCTCTGCTCTGTTAAGGTTTATCATTCAGAACAGAAAATTTGACTTTGACATGCAGTGAGCACGTTTCTGTAAGCACTACCTTTCAAAGTCAAAAAGCCCCCCAGCGTAAGGTTATTAATTTAAAACAAATTTTGTTACATGAAATGTAAAAACTAAAAGCTGAAATCAAACAGAAATCAAACGAGTGCCTGAGTTGGCAACTCAGCGCTCAGAGTTATTTTTTATCAGTTTAAGGGTACTAGTATCATAACTTTCTTAAGCGACACTCAGCCCTGCTGTCTTGACATGTTTTGACGAGTTCTTTCTTCTTGGTCTCCAGTGGAACCGACTGCAACTGCTGCAAATTCAAGTCGAGTCCTCAGAGAAAGCAACAATCTTTTCCATCCTTAAGGAGGGAGCATGCGATTCTAAAAAGATGTGGGTGGACTATTCCTTTAAGATACCGAATACTGGCCGCAGATATCTTTAAGCTAACGCTGCAGGCGCTAACATCGATCCTACACCACCTGTGAAACCCAAAATGGCTGCATTTTCTGCTCCACTGGTACAGTAGCAACCTCAACCATCCTGTGTGTTCGTCTGGGCTGGTCCTGCTGCTGCGTTAGCAGCCTGCTATAAATGCATAATTTACATCCATTAATTTGCATGTCAGAGAAGTAGATTTCTCATTTGAAATGCAAATACCTTGACTGCTCTGGTAAAGCAGGGAAATGTGAACAATGCTGATAAGCACCCTCGAGACAGACAGAGGAGTGAGAAAACTGGAATGCAAAAAAGGTGAAGCTGGCATGTTAAAAACACCGGAGAGACGGATTTCACGGACAAAGAAAACAGGAAGGAAGAGAGGAGGAGAAAAGGCGGCCGCGGCTGAGTTTAGAAGCAGATACATGAACAGTCATGAAAAGCAAACGCAGCCGAGGAGGTTCGTCAGGAGAGAGAGAGAGAGAGAGAGAGATGCCAGAACAATGAGTACACACTGCTTCAGCGCCCAGCGAGCGAGCGCACATTATTACATAAAGCACACACACACACACACACACACGCACACATTGTTAACACTTCCACCTGCCATTTCAGACGCAGTGCACACCCTAATGATGGGTAGAAGGCAAAAGAAGAAAAGGGAGGCTCCTTTCATGCTGCAGACGACCGCCAGCCGCCTACAAGGTAATTTTCTGCAGTGCTGTTGTACCTCACACACACACACACACACACACACACACACACACCAAATTCCCCAATCACTCTCTGTGTGAACAATACAATCAAGCCAGGCAGCACAGCAAACACAGTCAATACCCTGACACCAAATTAAGCAGACAATTCTCTGTCTCTCCGCTGGCCTTAAAACTCTTTGTCCATCAGTGTGTCACAGCTTTCGCCCGACCATCCACATCTTTTACGCTTTCACGTATGAAAAATGTGGCAGGAGAAGAAGGAGGAGACATCATTGTGAGTGTGAGGATCAGAGTGGATGTTTCAGGGAGTGTGTGGTGGGCGTTTACTGGGAAAATCCTCTGTGCTGTGCTGTGTTTTACATTTCCAGAGGGAGAGGACAGCTGAGTCGGGTTAGCATTAGTGGCCACATGCACGGCGGCTGCAGGAGAGAGAGGAAGGCCGCCTATAAAGACTTCATCAACAGGAGCGGCTCCACCGAAATCCATTAATATTTTACAGGTGGTGCTGCGCCAAAGCACACAAAGTCAATGAAATGAAGCATCAACTCTCTGAATTATTCAAACTTCCTCATGACAAAGTTCAGACTTAAAGCTCTGCGTGACACACCTGATACGGAGGACTTCGGACCAGATACATATCAGTCACGGATACAGAAGGAAAAAAAAAGCATCTGAACAAACCCTGGACTCTCGGGGTCTGCATGTGTGTGTGTGTGTGTGTGTGTGTGTGTGTGTGTGTGCGTGTGTGTGTGTGCACCAGTTTTGCAACTAAAGCGATTTTAGTGGAGGACAGATTTAAGGCCCAGATGGTTTGGCACAGAGTGTGTTTGCTACAGGCCAACTGCTCACACACACACACACACACACACAGCCTTGTCTATATCACATTGTAGGGACACAAGACGTGAACGTGCAATGTGGGAACCACCCTTTCTGAAGGTCTTACAGCATTGAAAAAAATCAGGTGGTATACTGGAGCAGCCAGAAACACACATATCACTTCAAATTGTCAATCAGACAAAGTAGAATTCCTCACCTGACCAGGGACAGCTTCCTGGGGACTTTTCAGGTTTTTAGTGACTTGTGGGGTAACCTTATACACACTTTCAGATTTTTCTATCTTCCTTTGGACCAGTTGACACACTTTCAAGTTTAACTTACTTTGTAGAGACCTTAAACACTGATGGTGTTTAAACATTTATTTGAAGGAATATATCATTTGTAAGTTTTGTTAATAAGTTAATATTCATTGAAAAAAAAATAATGGGGTAATTATTTAGTTTAAAAGACTTATTAGACCATATTAAAAGACTATATTCATTTGAATATCTGAGTTGAATTAATAAGAAGATTAATAATAGAAGTTAATTTCCAGATAAAATGCTTATGTGGTATGAAAATGACAAAAGATGTATGATTTGAAGTCTCATCTTGTCATTTTTTAAGTTTTAAGACTAAGCTGCAACACATAGCTCTCAAAGTTAGCGCAAATGATGCAATGTTTAAGATTTTATTACTACAAGTCATCTTAAGTAACAGACAGACATGGGTCAAGGGCTATTTTTTAATAGCTTGACAGCCCTGCTATCACATAAGAAAAATAAATTGTATCAAAACAATTTTTTGCAAATCCAAGCAGATTTTTTGAATGTGAACATTACAATATGATTCATTAATATCAATCATTTAAGTGATACTGTCTCAAAAAAACAAACAAAAAAACAGTCCTGTTCTGCTATGTAAATCAAGTAACCTTGAGCAGAAAAACAAGAGAAGGTTTGTCCAGACCCTCCACCAGCATCCACCCCTAGCCCCCTGACCTCCAACACCACAGTGATCAACACCTCAGACCTCAACGACTCACAGGAAATCAACTGTGAGTATCTTTCATTTAGCTGGGAGGAACTGGTGCATGGACACAGAGACTCATCAGAATCCGTGTAGCTTACAAGGTGACGATCGACTCCAGCTTTGTTTGATGAAAGAATCGGTCCTGATTCATCCTTGTTCTAGAGAAGAAATAGTGAAGACATAATATATGAATAACACACATACATACATACACAAAAGAAGACGACTAAGATTAAAACAATTTGGAATAATTTGTTTATTGAATTCAATTTAAACTTGTTTGCATTATTGTATTATTATACTTAAAAAACCCCACTACAAATTACTTTAAAAATGTCTTTATGTAGTTCTAAAGTTTCAAGTTGGTTGTGATTTGTCAACCATATGCTGCCTGATAGAGGACTTGTGAAAACACTGACGTTGCTTAAATTAAAGAAAAAAACAAGGCATAGCAAAAATTTAAAATGTGCAAAACCTGACTATACCCTTTCACTTATGAAGATTCTAGATCAGTGTCACAATATCCTAGCGAGTCCCCACTGAGTCAGAAAACCAGACTGTGCTTGGCAACATGTCTGACACAACAGTTTAACCAATGTAGCCAAACCAAACATGTATTTCATAGATTTTTCATAGGTCAAAGTTGGCTCTGGTAAAAGTGAGTTTTGTATAGCTTGCTATAGCACTGCAGTGACTGGTACAAATGGAAAACAAGTGAATATCAAGTTGTACAGGGTTGAACTGAGCTGTGACACAAGAACTGATGTAAAGTACAGGAAGCACACTTAGCCTGTGTTATAGGCCTTGTCTTAGACGTGTATTTCAGTTGACTGTAAGAATGAAAGAATCTCATCAGTGTCACTAAGAGTGCAGAGTAATACTTAGCTACGGTGGTCCCCACAAGACACCGTACAAGTGTGTAAGACAGCAGCTAGAGTAAATGGCTGGCTGGTCCCCACTTAGTAAGAAAACCATACTGTGCTTGGCAACATGTCGGAAACCAGTTTAACCAATGCAGAATAAACCAAAGACTGGGCACAAGAGCAAATGTTGCACCTATATGAGTAAAAGAGAAACACTGATGTTGAAACTAACTGATTCTTACCTGTGTGATGGTGGATGGAGGTGTCTCAGCAACCTTCTCTGCTGGTGTGGAGACCTGAGAGTGAGAGGACTCGGCCACACAAGGCTGTTCTTCTGTCTGAAATAATAGGTCATCATTAATGAGCAGTTTGTCAACAGAAATAAATCTATTAGACTACATGACAAAGCAACAGTGAAAACAAGACAGAAGACTATAGCATAAACATCAATGTCTGTGTGTACCTGACTCTAAATCATATTTTTTTCCATAGGTTCACTTGTCTCTGGCTACAATGAGTTTTGTATAGCTTGCTATAGCACTGCAGTGACTGGTACAGCTGAAAACAAGTGAATATCAAGTTGTACAGGGTTGAACTGAGCTGTGACACAAGAACTGATGTAAAGTACAGGAAGCACACTTAGCCTGTGTTATAGGCCTTGTCTTAGACGTGTATTTCAGTTGACTGTGAGAATGAAAGAATCTTATCAGTGTCACTAAGAGTGCAGAGTAATACTTAGCTACGGTGGTCCCCACAAGACACCGTACAAGTGTGTAAGACAGCAGCTAGAGTAAATGGCTGGCTGGTCCCCACTTAGTAAGAAAACCATACTGTGCTTGGCAACATGTCGGAAACCAGTTTAACCAATGCAGAATAAACCAAAGACTGGGCACAAGAGCAAATGTTGCACCTATTTGAGTAAAAGAGAAACACTGATGTTGAAACTAACTGATTCTTACCTGTGTGATGGTGGATGGAGGTGTCTCAGCAACCTTCTCTGCTGGTGTGGAGACCTGAGAGTGAGAGGACTCGGCCACACAAGGCTGTTCTTCTGTCTGAAATAATAGGTCATCATTAATGAGCAGTTTGTCAACAGAAATAAGTCTATTAGACTACATGATAAAGCAACAGTGAAAACAAGACAGAAGACTATAGCATAAACATCAATGTCTGTGTGTACCTGGCTCTAAATCATATTTTTTTCCATAGGTTCACTTGTCTCTGGCTACAATGAGTTTTGTATAGCTTGCTATAGCACTGCAGTGACTGGTACAAATGGAAAACAAGTGAATATCAAGTTGTACAGGGTTGAACTGAGCTGTGACACAAGAACTGATGTAAAGTACAGGAAGCACACTTAGCCTGTGTTATAGGCCTTGTCTTAGACGTGTATTTCAGTTGACTGTAAGAATGAAAGAATCTCATCAGTGTCACTAAGAGTGCAGAGTAATACTTAGCTACGGTGGTCCCCACAAGACACCGTACAAGTGTGTAAGACAGCAGCTAGAGTAAATGGCTGGCTGGTCCCCACTTAGTAAGAAAACCATACTGTGCTTGGCAACATGTCGGAAACCAGTTTAACCAATGCAGAATAAACCAAAGACTGGGCACAAGAGCAAATGTTGCACCTATTTGAGTAAAAGAGAAACACTGATGTTGAAACTAACTGATTCTTACCTGTGTGATGGTGGATGGAGGTGTCTCAGCAACCTTCTCTGCTGGTGTGGAGACCTGAGAGTGAGAGGACTCGGCCACACAAGGCTGTTCTTCTGTCTGAAATAATAGGTCATCATTAATGAGCAGTTTGTCAACAGAAATAAATCTATTAGACTACATGACAAAGCAACAGTGAAAACAAGACAGAAGACTATAGCATAAACATCAATGTCTGTGTGTACCTGGCTCTAAATCATATTTTTTTCCATAGGTTCACTTGTCTCTGGCTACAATGAGTTTTGTATAGCTTGCTATAGCACTGCAGTGACTGGTACAGCTGAAAACAAGTGAATATCAAGTTGTACAGGGTTGAACTGAGCTGTGACACAAGAACTGATGTAAAGTACAGGAAGCACACTTAGCCTGTGTTATAGGCCTTGTCTTAGACGTGTATTTCAGTTGACTGTAAGAATGAAAGAATCTTATCAGTGTCACTAAGAGTGCAGAGTAATACTTAGCTACGGTGGTCCCCACAAGACACCGTACAAGTGTGTAAGACAGCAGCTAGAGTAAATGGCTGGCTGGTCCCCACTTAGTAAGAAAACCATACTGTGCTTGGCAACATGTCGGAAACCAGTTTAACCAATGCAGAATAAACCAAAGACTGGGCACAAGAGCAAATGTTGCACCTATTTGAGTAAAAGAGAAACACTGATGTTGAAACTAACTGATTCTTACCTGTGTGATGGTGGATGGAGGTGTCTCAGCAACCTTCTCTGCTGGTGTGGAGACCTGAGAGTGAGAGGACTCGGCCACACAAGGCTGTTCTTCTGTCTGAAATAATAGGTCATCATTAATGAGCAGTTTGTCAACAGAAATAAGTCTATTAGACTACATGATAAAGCAACAGTGAAAACAAGACAGAAGACTATAGCATAAACATCAATGTCTGTGTGTACCTGGCTCTAAATCATATTTTTTTCCATAGGTTCACTTGTCTCTGGCTACAATGAGTTTTGTATAGCTTGCTATAGCACTGCAGTGACTGGTACAAATGGAAAACAAGTGAATATCAAGTTGTACAGGGTTGAACTGAGCTGTGACACAAGAACTGATGTAAAGTACAGGAAGCACACTTAGCCTGTGTTATAGGCCTTGTCTTAGACGTGTATTTCAGTTGACTGTAAGAATGAAAGAATCTCATCAGTGTCACTAAGAGTGCAGAGTAATACTTAGCTACGGTGGTCCCCACAAGACACCGTACAAGTGTGTAAGACAGCAGCTAGAGTAAATGGCTGGCTGGTCCCCACTTAGTAAGAAAACCATACTGTGCTTGGCAACATGTCGGAAACCAGTTTAACCAATGCAGAATAAACCAAAGACTGGGCACAAGAGCAAATGTTGCACCTATTTGAGTAAAAGAGAAACACTGATGTTGAAACTAACTGATTCTTACCTGTGTGATGGTGGATGGAGGTGTCTCAGCAACCTTCTCTGCTGGTGTGGAGACCTGAGAGTGAGAGGACTCGGCCACACAAGGCTGTTCTTCTGTCTGAAATAATAGGTCATCATTAATGAGCAGTTTGTCAACAGAAATAAATCTATTAGACTACATGACAAAGCAACAGTGAAAACAAGACAGAAGACTATAGCATAAACATCAATGTCTGTGTGTACCTGGCTCTAAATCATATTTTTTTCCATAGGTTCACTTGTCTCTGGCTACAATAAGTTTTGTATAGCTTGCTATAGCACTGCAGTGACTGGTACAGCTGAAAACAAGTGAATATCAAGTTGTACAGGGTTGAACTGAGCTGTGACACAAGAACTGATGTAAAGTACAGGAAGCACACTTAGCCTGTGTTATAGGCCTTGTCTTAGACGTGTATTTCAGTTGACTGTAAGAATGAAAGAATCTTATCAGTGTCACTAAGAGTGCAGAGTAATACTTAGCTACGGTGGTCCCCACAAGACACCGTACAAGTGTGTAAGACAGCAGCTAGAGTAAATGGCTGGCTGGTCCCCACTTAGTAAGAAAACCATACTGTGCTTGGCAACATGTCGGAAACCAGTTTAACCAATGCAGAATAAACCAAAGACTGGGCACAAGAGCAAATGTTGCACCTATTTGAGTAAAAGAGAAACACTGATGTTGAAACTAACTGATTCTTACCTGTGTGATGGTGGATGGAGGTGTCTCAGCAACCTTCTCTGCTGGTGTGGAGACCTGAGAGTGAGAGGACTCGGCCACACAAGGCTGTTCTTCTGTCTGAAATAATAGGTCATCATTAATGAGCAGTTTGTCAACAGAAATAAGTCTATTAGACTACATGATAAAGCAACAGTGAAAACAAGACAGAAGACTATAGCATAAACATCAATGTCTGTGTGTACCTGGCTCTAAATCATATTTTTTTCCATAGGTTCACTTGTCTCTGGCTACAATGAGTTTTGTATAGCTTGCTATAGCACTGCAGTGACTGGTACAAATGGAAAACAAGTGAATATCAAGTTATACAGGGTTGAACTGAGCTGTGACACAAGAACTGATGTAAAGTACAGGAAGCACACTTAGCCTGTGTTATAGGCCTTGTCTTAGACGTGTATTTCAGTTGACTGTAAGAATGAAAGAATCTCATCAGTGTCACTAAGAGTGCAGAGTAATACTTAGCTACGGTGGTCCCCACAAGACACCGTACAAGTGTGTAAGACAGCAGCTAGAGTAAATGGCTGGCTGGTCCCCACTTAGTAAGAAAACCATACTGTGCTTGGCAACATGTCGGAAACCAGTTTAACCAATGCAGAATAAACCAAAGACTGGGCACAAGAGCAAATGTTGCACCTATTTGAGTAAAAGAGAAACACTGATGTTGAAACTAACTGATTCTTACCTGTGTGATGGTGGATGGAGGTGTCTCAGCAACCTTCTCTGCTGGTGTGGAGACCTGAGAGTGAGAGGACTCGGCCACACAAGGCTGTTCTTCTGTCTGAAATAATAGGTCATCATTAATGAGCAGTTTGTCAACAGAAATAAGTCTATTAGACTACATGACAAAGCAACAGTGAAAACAAGACAGAAGACTATAGCATAAACATCAATGTCTGTGTGTACCTGGCTCTAAATCATATTTTTTTCCATAGGTTCACTTGTCTCTGGCTACAATGAGTTTTGTATAGCTTGCTATAGCACTGCAGTGACTGGTACAAATGGAAAACAAGTGAATATCAAGTTGTACAGGGTTGAACTGAGCTGTGACACAAGAACTGATGTAAAGTACAGGAAGCACACTTAGCCTGTGTTATAGGCCTTGTCTTAGACGTGTATTTCAGTTGACTGTAAGAATGAAAGAATCTTATCAGTGTCACTAAGAGTGCAGAGTAATACTTAGCTACGGTGGTCCCCACAAGACACCGTACAAGTGTGTAAGACAGCAGCTAGAGTAAATGGCTGGCTGGTCCCCACTTAGTAAGAAAACCATACTGTGCTTGGCAACATGTCGGAAACCAGTTTAACCAATGCAGAATAAACCAAAGACTGGGCACAAGAGCAAATGTTGCACCTGTATGAGTAAAAGAGAAACACTGATGTTGAAACTAACTGATTCTTACCTGTGTGATGGTGGATGGAGGTGTCTCAGCAACCTTCTCTGCTGGTGTGGAGACCTGAGAGTGAGAGGACTCGGCCACACAAGGCTGTTCTTCTGTCTGAAATAATAGGTCATCATTAATGAGCAGTTTGTCAACAGAAATAAATCTATTAGACTACATGACAAAGCAACAGTGAAAACAAGACAGAACACTATAGCATAAACATCAATGTCTGTGTGTACCTGGCTCTAAATCATATTTTTTTCCATAGGTTCACTTGTCTCTGGCTACAATGAGTTTTGTATAGCTTGCTATAGCACTGCAGTGACTGGTACAGCTGAAAACAAGTGAATATCAAGTTGTACAGGGTTGAACTGAGCTGTGACACAAGAACTGATGTAAAGTACAGGAAGCACACTTAGCCTGTGTTATAGGCCTTGTCTTAGACGTGTATTTCAGTTGACTGTAAGAATGAAAGAATCTTATCAGTGTCACTAAGAGTGCAGAGTAATACTTAGCTACGGTGGTCCCCACAAGACACCGTACAAGTGTGTAAGACAGCAGCTAGAGTAAATGGCTGGCTGGTCCCCACTTAGTAAGAAAACCATACTGTGCTTGGCAACATGTCGGAAACCAGTTTAACCAATGCAGAATAAACCAAAGACTGGGCACAAGAGCAAATGTTGCACCTATATGAGTAAAAGAGAAACACTGATGTTGAAACTAACTGATTCTTACCTGTGTGATGGTGGATGGAGGTGTCTCAGCAACCTTCTCTGCTGGTGTGGAGACCTGAGAGTGAGAGGACTCGGCCACACAAGGCTGTTCTTCTGTCTGAAATAATAGGTCATCATTAATGAGCAGTTTGTCAACAGAAATAAATCTATTAGACTACATGACAAAGCAACAGTGAAAACAAGACAGAACACTATAGCATAAACATCAATGTCTGTGTGTACCTGGCTCTAAATCATATTTTTTTCCATAGGTTCACTTGTCTCTGGCTACAATGAGTTTTGTATAGCTTGCTATAGCACTGCAGTGACTGGTACAAATGGAAAACAAGTGAATATCAAGTTGTACAGGGTTGAACTGAGCTGTGACACAAGAACTGATGTAAAGTACAGGAAGCACACTTAGCCTGTGTTATAGGCCTTGTCTTAGACGTGTATTTCAGTTGACTGTAAGAATGAAAGAATCTCATCAGTGTCACTAAGAGTGCAGAGTAATACTTAGCTACGGTGGTCCCCACAAGACACCGTACAAGTGTGTAAGACAGCAGCTAGAGTAAATGGCTGGCTGGTCCCCACTTAGTAAGAAAACCATACTGTGCTTGGCAACATGTCGGAAACCAGTTTAACCAATGCAGAATAAACCAAAGACTGGGCACAAGAGCAAATGTTGCACCTATTTGAGTAAAAGAGAAACACTGATGTTGAAACTAACTGATTCTTACCTGTGTGATGGTGGATGGAGGTGTCTCAGCAACCTTCTCTGCTGGTGTGGAGACCTGAGAGTGAGAGGACTCGGCCACACAAGGCTGTTCTTCTGTCTGAAATAATAGGTCATCATTAACGAGCAGTTTGTGCACAAGTGTTCACAACAGCAATCATTGCACATTTTTTACTCCAAGTGAAATGTTGAAATGTTGAACTAATGTTGAAATTCAAAAAACTGTTATGTCACAATGATTATTACTGTGTAGGTGTTATACCCACATTAGTGCAAGCTCATTACTGCATTGCCTTAATTTTCTTTAAATGTATACAAAAAAACAAGTATCTCAAAAAAACTGTATGATAGGCTGCAAAGCTTTCTTTAATTGTCGAAATCTGAACAGAGGCACAAAAATAACAATCATTCTGGTGCATTATATTTAAGCCACATTTGACACTGATAATAAATAATGACATACCTGTTTCCTCCATGGCCAATCACTTCCACCATAGTCATATGTAATTTCTTCTCCTGGCTGTATGTCCCTCAAAGCAAATAGGCAGAGGTATGATTTGGCCTCCGTAATGACCCTCTTCATTTTGCAGTTTGGGTGCCTGTGGTCATCATTGACAAGGCGTCCAAGGCTGCCATCTTCTTGGGCTGCATCAATGCTTTGGAATAGCAAAAAATAAATGACTGGGCTTGATAATATTAAATTACTGATTAAAGTACCTTTTTTCTAATTTGCCATTACTCTCATGTTCCTTGTAACACCATAAGGTTATTATGAGATTTGTCAGTGCTACGAAAAAAAGAAAAAAAAAAAAACAATCAATCAAAATCTTACCACCATGTCTTTTCTTTCCAGTAGAAGTCAAACATGAAAACAGCACATGAGCTGTGATAGGTCCTCTTCCTCTTTATTGACTCTTCCAAATTTATCAACGTCCCTCTGTACTCCACCACAAAGTGTCCTTTTGAGAAATGGGATTTGGCAAACACCCCTCGACCTGTTAAAACCAATACTACAAATGTTATTTTATACAGTTTAGGCTGGAGGGGTTAAAGTGCACCACATTAAAAGTGAACTGGATTCATAACAAGATAAAACACAAAGTATGTTTTATATTTTACACAAACGAGGTCATAAACTTGCATACGGAAGGTGGCAAACACACAGTACCTTTATTGGAGTTGATGTATTTTACTTCCAGTTCTGCAGTCTTGTCCAGTGCTTTCACAACATGTTCCACTGCATCCTCTAAGGGAAGCCATCACATACCTAATCATTAATACAAAAATATCATAATATTAACAGAGTTTGGGGTTATATAAATATTGCATTTCATGAAAATGTTTAAATGAGTTATACTAGTTACTAAGAGTGATGGCGAACAGGCAATCATCTAACAAACAGTCCCACATCATGGTTTTCCTTGTCTATCGAAGGCCAAGGTGGTTAAAGCGTGTGGGGGGGGGCGTTCAAGTGTAGTATCTTTTGCGTACATAAAGCCTTTGTTTTCAATGTAGACTCACGCTCACAACCCAGAACAACAAGCTTGATTTTCAGCCATGGAGGGAGGAGCGTAAACATTCTCAGCTTGGCATTCTTGGCTTTTAAATAGACCCGTGACGCAGCTAATTAGCTAGCGCTAGCTGCTCTGCTAACGTCAAGTAGCTCTCCCTCAAAACTCACGATTTCACTCTATGACCAAATACGTCATGCTGAAGTTGCTTTTAGACGTTTTTTTTCACAGACTCGCGTAAATAAATGTTAAAGTTATGATGACTTACCTGTTTGAGTCCACTCTGCCACTTGACCTGCACGCTGTGCCCGTCTGCTCCTTCAGCTGTCATGTCAAAGAGCGCTTGTTCTGTATCATCAGTACATCCAGGAAATGTGGTAAAGGTGCATTACAGATGACTCCGACCGCCAGTCATGTCCCGTAACGTGTATCAAGCCCACCCATGTGTGCCCCTCCCCCACCAATCTATCCACGGCATAAAAATTAAAACTATTTATTAAGCAATGAGACCCAGTGTTTTCTCCACGTGTAAGTACTAATTTAAACGTGCAAGACTTGACTTATTGCTATGTTTTTTGGTAATGCATCATAATTACATATCAGAAATTGATTTAAATTGTAATGGCAGTATCTAATAACCTTTACTATTCACCCCCAAAGACCCACATATAGAAGAAAATTGTAAACATTTTTTTTACCTTTTAGATGTTGTCTAAACTCATAATCACACCAAAATGATAATCACACAAGTAATATTTTTATGAATGATATTTTTCATAAAAACATTGAGTTATTTATTATTTATTTTAGAATTATATTTACTGAAATCAGATATTTTTTTTACAAATCCTGGAAAACTGAATGAAAACTCTAACTAAATTATGATACTCCCAAAAGCAGTTCTATTTCTCTGAGAAGCAGAGCTGGACCATTGCACTTTCTGCAAAGCATGTAGGTGTAGCCTTTAGCATTGTGTCTGTACTGTCCTCTATTATTTTTTACAGGAAAATGTCCAATCATGTCCTTGCATACTTCTTTTGGTGCTGATACTTGGACAAACAAGTAAAACCCTGAAAACATGACCTGTACTATACATATGTTTAAATAATCTATTAGTCTATCCTGAAATACTGTAGATAATATGTTCTTTAATCCGAATGTAATCATTAAGATTCAAGAGTCTTTATTGTCATTATGCAAGCTTAACGAAATTTTGTGCAGATTCTCAGCTTAAAAACACACTTATAAATAGGAGAAAATTGAAATTGCACACTTAAGAAAAAATATAAAAATATAAAATACAAAATACAAAATGAGGTAGATAAAAACAAAGTGCACTTAATGCCAGACTATGTGTATGCTGTGTGTGTGTATGCAGATAGACGGGGGAGGGTGTATGTGTGAAGTCCTGTATGGGGGTGGGACGTGAGTGTGTCACTGTATGGGGGTTATTGCTTTAACAGCTCTGGGGAAGAAGCTGTCCCTGAGTCTGTTGGTGCTGGTTTTAATGTTCCTGTACCGCCTTCCTGATGTAAGCGGTACAAACAGTTCGTTGCCCGGGTGGGTGGGGTCTGTGGCAATGCGTCTTGCCTTCTTCTGGACTCGGGCAGTGTAAACTGAGTCCAGATCTGGTAGACTGCAGCCCACAATCCCCTGTGCTGTCCTCACCACCCGGGCTAAGTCCTTTCTGTCCTGTGCTGTGCAACTGCCATACCACACAGTCACACTGAGACACAGGATGCTTTCAATTGTGGCTCTGTAAAAGTTCATGAGCAGCTGAGTAGACAGTCCAGTCCGTTTCAACTTCCTGAGAAAGAAGAGCCATTGTTGGGCCTTTTTCACCAGGTGTGAGGTGTTCACTGACCAGGAGAGGTCAGAGGAGATGTGGATGCCCAGGAACTTAATGCTGTCCACCCGCTCAACCGCCTTCCCAAGTATACAGACGGGAGCGTCATCGGTCTTCCTGGACCTCCTGTAGTCCACTATGACCTCCTTGGTTTTGCTGATGTCCAGGATGAGGTTGATCCTGGAACACCACTGTGTCAAGTTCTGGACCTCGTCTCTGTAGTGGGTCTCATCATTGTGAGACCCACTACAGTGGTGTCGTCCGCGAACTTAACAACCATGATTGTGGGGTGGATAGCAGAGCAGTCGTGTGTGTACAGTGTGAATAAGGCAGGGCTGAGTACACTACCCTGCAGCGTGCCAGTGTTGAGGATCAGTGGGGCTGATGTAGACTCCCCTATCCTCACCACCTGGGGCCTGTTGGTGAGGAAGTCCCTGATCCAGGAGCAGAGTGAGTCTGACAAACCCAGGTTGTGGAGTTTCAGGGCCAACATATCTGGGGGGACCGTGTTGAAGGCCGAGCTGAAGTCCACAAATAGCATCCTAACATAGGTGTTAGGATGCTGCAGGTGAGTCAGGGCCGTGCGAAGTGCTAGTGAGACGGCATCCTCCGTAGAACGGTTCTCCCTGTAGGTGAACTGCAGACTGTCCAGGCCAACGGGGATGGCGTCCTTGATGTATCTCAGGAGGATCCTCTCGAAGCACTTCATGATTATAGGGGTCAGAGTGACAGGTCGGTAGTCGTTGAGGCAGGTGATGGTTGATTTCTTTGGCAGAGGCACAATGATGGAGGACTTCAGGCACACAGGGACCGTGGACAGCTGTATGGACAGGTTGAAGATGTCCAGGAAGACTCCTGCCAGTTGGTCAGTGCATGACTTCAGTGTGCGCCCTGACACCTTATCTGGACCTGCAGCCTTGTTGGTGTTGACTCTCCTCAAAGCGGAGGTCACTTGGTGCAGCTGCAGGACGAGAGGCTGCTGCTGCACCTCTGGCTGAGGAAGGTCAGCAGTTCTTCTGCTGCTTGGAGAGTCGAAGCGTGCGAAGAAGCTGTTTAAGGTGTCAGGTAGGGTCAGGTCATGGCTGACCTGCTGGTCATTCCGCTTGTAGTCCGTGATGGTCCTGATGCCTTTCCACATGTTACGTGGATCGTTGTCATTGAAGTGCTCCTCAATGCGCTGCTTGTGCCTGTGTTTAGCCAGCTGGATGCCCTTTTTCAGTTCTTTCCGGGCCCTGCTGTAAGCCAGCCTATCTCCTGACCTATAGGCTGCATCCCGGGCTTTTAGCAGGGGCCACACTGTGCCGTCCACCCATGGTTTTTGATTAGGAAAAACCGTGATTGTCTTTGTGTAATAATGTAATAAAAACACTGCATTTTGATCGAAACTCAAAATTGTAACAGAGGAGACATTTAAAACGTATGAATGATCAAAAACACAAACATTTCTTTTTGTATTTTCCTAATAAACAGGTAAAAAGTTCATCAATATGAAGTGCAGCTGCAGACAGGGGAAAATCCGCTACCACTTTGACCCAGCCCTCGCACTCCTTTCGGTCTCCCCTATCCTCTCTTCTCTCCCCCCTTTTTGTCATCTGCTGTGGTGTACTGTCCACTGACGTACACAAAAATACACATGTACAAAAGACAGGTCCCCCGTCCGCTATGTGTCATCATATTACCATAGCAATGTGTTGAGACTTGGATGCTCATCATGACTGCAAAGTTTCATCCACATTGGATGAAGTATGTTGGAGAAACAGGCAAAAATGCATCCATTTCCTGTGTGTTGGTGAAGGGTCAAGTGGCGGAAGAACAGCCAGACCGTGTAACACAGACCAAAGCTGTTGATAACTCTTTGTCCTTTATGCCTTCAGAGTGACCTGAAAAAATTATCAGCTCGATCAGACGATTCCCTTAGGAGGAGTTTGATAAAGTATGGCGAGTGTGAAACACAAACTGGCGCAGTTTGTCCAAAATGGCGGACTTCCTGTATATTTTAGAGGATACCTCCAAGAGAGAGATTTCTCGTATAGAGACGATACATCTGTGTACCAATTTTCGTGTCTGTAGGTCTTACAGTGACCCAGGTCTTATTCTAGGGGGCGCTGCAGAGCAATTTGGCCCCGTCCGCTTGGGATGACAGAGTTATATGAAAACTGGGACAGGGGCTGATGTAATTACTAAGTTTAAGGCATATTGGATTAATAATTCAAGATACTGGCAAAGGATCAACTGTGCAGCGACACACCGTCCCCACCATGTACCTTTCAAAAAAGCTTTTGATAGCTTTTGCTTAATCATGTCCTCAGAACCATGTGACAAAGTTTGGGGTTGATCTGATCATCTCCCTAGGAGGAGTTCCTTCAAGTACAACGTGTGGGAAGAGGAAAATCTGCCAAAACAGAAAGCATACTGCCAATAGGTGGCGCTATGAGTGTATCATCATATTGGCATATCAATCTGTTCAGACTCAGATGGTCATTATAACTGTAAAGTTTCATCCACATTGGATGAAGTATGTGAGAGAAACAGTCTATTTTTGCATTCAAGTGTCTGCACATGTGCAGATGAGTCAAGTGTGTGTGAAGTGTGTGTTCCTGCCTTACCAGGTCCGACCAGTAGGGGGGTTAGTGAGTTAACCTCACTTAAGCACACTTAAGCACACTTATCTGGTTGTCATTACATTGTGGGGTAGCCCCTGAAAATTTGACAGGGCATCCCTGTAGCCATTGTTTCAATGAATTTAATGCTCTCCCAAGTGGGGACCAGGGTTTTGGTCCCCACCAAGATTTTGGTTCCCACACTGTGAGTGTGCTGTCCGATGCTGGTTCCCACCATGTGATAAAGACAAACACACACACACACACACACACACACACACACACACACACACACACACACACACATACACAGATGGGAGAGGGTGGGGGAGACAATCTGGTGAGAAAAAAATGAAGGGAGGAAACAAAACCTAGAAAGATAGACGGAGAGCAGAAGAGGCTCGATCTATCAGCTGTAGCTTTCTGTAAGACAGAAAATCACAGGTTTAAACACAGAGAGGTTTGTGTGTCCAGTACAGATAGGAGCTCTGGACCGAGACCACAATCCAGAACACGACACCAAAGCTACACAGCACTGCAGGTAAGAGGGAAAATATGCTGCTTTGATTTTGGGGTGAACTGTCCCTTTAACAGGTTGGCCTCACATATGAGTAAGCATCCTGCTCATCCTGACACAAAAGGTAACTCTGCTGTCTAAAAGCGTCAAATGATTAAACTAAGGTAGAAATGTGCCAGCTGATTGGCTGAGAGAAGCGACCAACGTTCCCACGTGGCGACGGAGCACTGAAATAATGTCGCCTGAACCCGGGAGCCACAGCAGCCAATCATCACGCCGCCTCGCGTCTCCATTAGATCATACGTACAGCGTGTGGTGTGTTCAGAGGCCGAGACTTGGAGGGAGGAAGAAAAAGACAAGGAGCAGAGAGAGAGAGAGAGAGAGAGAGAGAGAGAGGGAGAGAGAGAGAGAAAGAGAGAGAGAGAGAGAGAGAGAGAGAGAGAGAGAGAGAGAAAGAGAGAGAGAGAGACACACACACTTCAAGAGACAAATTCTGCTGAAGGAAACAAGGTTTTAGAAAGAGAAGAGAGTGAGGAAGGAGAGACAGAGACAGAGAGAGAGGGAGAGAAAAGACTCTAATGATGACCAGTCTACACTAGAATAAAATAGAAAAGAATAGAAGAGTAACCTCCTCCTTGTCAGTTTCCATGGCAACAAGCCCTGTTGGTGGGATAGTGGTGCAGAAGTCTCAGCAGGAGAGTTCAACAGAGGGAGTGTGTGTGAACATCTTTTGTGTGTGCGTGTGTGAGTTGACTCTGAAAGCATATGGACATGTAAGGAAAACACACACACACACACACACACAGATCTACAACATTATATTTTATTTCAGCGCTCGTCTGCTGACACCAAAAAGTGACAGACTGAGGCAGACTGAAAGAAAGAGGGATGAGCAGCAGAGGTGCATGCTGGGAAATGGAGTCAGAGACAAGGAAAGAAAGGAGTGACAGAAGGAGGAAGATAAGGACAGAGGAAGAGGAGACAGATTATACAGGAGGAGGGATGGAGAGAGAGAGGAGAGACGAATAACAATGACAGGAGGGGGAGGAGAAAAAAGGCTGACGGATGGAAAAAGACGCGAGTACCTTCTGGTATTGATCTTTGGAGGCCAAAGCTTCCTCGAGCTGCTGCTTTGTGTAGGTGTAGATGGCAGAGCGGTACGTCGTCCCAACGTCGTTCCCCTGTCGCATCCCTGAGCACACGCACAAAATGTGAAGATTTCGGCTGACGTGAGGAGCCTTCATCTGAAAACAACAGCTGACAGCATTTCCCAAAATATAAGCCGTCTGTCTCGGCTGTTTCTGACTGAGAACTGATCGTTTCATCACGGATCCTTTCAGCCTGTCGGCCTCGTCCATCACGAGGAGACTTCTGTGATCCTCGTGACCTTCAGGTAATTAGCGTCTCTAAAATTTATGCTGTTCAAGTACATGTGCAACTCTCAGCAGAGATAGTAAGGAATCGAGAGGGCTCACTCCTTAACTACTTCCATCATCAGCACCTGAAAAAACTGTGTTGAGTTCTTTTTTGGTGTTTTATTCAGACAATCTTTAATCTGATGAGCCCTGACAACAGAGTTTTACTCTTTCTTTCTCCTCAAGATTCCCCCTGAAGGTACACAGCATGAAATATGAGTTGAGATATTCATGATTTATGACAGCACAGCAAGAATTTGGTGAAGCTGCCACCATAACCAGCCGCCATCCAAACTGTTATTGTTGTTGGTGCAGGTTAATCTACATAATGTTTAATAAAACCCCCCCTGTGTCAAAGCACCCTCGGTTCTCCTTCATGGGGTTTGGTTTTGCATGTGCCTGCGTCTGTGGCTGAGGCTGAGGCTGAGGCTGAGGCTGAAGCTGTACCTTGAGTTGGGTCGTGGCTTTCCCAGAAAACCTTAAGCAGTTTGGCGAAGCTGATCTTCTCGGGATGGAAGACGACTCTCACGACCTCAGCGTGGCCCGTCCTGCCTGCAAAATGCAAACATCTGTGAGTTCATGTGGTGCTTGGTCCTCAAAACTTACCTGTCAAGCGTTAAAAAATACTCAGCAAATCAGAACTTATCAAACACACACCTAAAAAGCCAGAACAGGGAGACTGTCCTTGAATGGCTCACATCAGCCCAGAGCTGATCTGAACGTTCAGCCATAACAAACGATGCCTCCTGCAGACAGACAGATAGCAGCTGGTGCTGGTAATGAGTGTGACCCATTACGCTGCACCTCATCTTCCTCCCGTCTCTCATTCTACCTCCACTCCTCTCCCTCTCTCTCCCTCGGTCTTATTACTTTTTTAATATCAGGAGTTATGGATTCTTACGGTAGATATTGGCGAACGGAGACAAAGCAGCGGTCGATATTAAATTAATGCCTCGCCAGGCCAATCTCGCAGGAATAAATTCATCTCGGACAAGACGAGAAATAAAGCGGCGGCTGGAGCCTGAGCAGAGGACGAGGCTGCAGACAGCTGCTGTCCACATAATGTACATTTAACTGTAAAATTATCTGACATTACCTCAACGTGGCCTCAGCTCAACATGAGCAGCTGGCTGTGTGTTTGACAGCCAAAACACTGACTGGAAGGTTTTCAGAGTTTCAAATGTCGCCATAACCAGCCGTGAAAGAACTTTCTGAATGAAATACAAAGTGGCAAAACAAATGACTAAAGCATAAAGTAAAGGAGAAATACAAACGTATGAATTTGATGCCAACGGGAGACTTTTCATCCGTGAAATCTTTTTATATTTGGTTAATATTCCATCAATTTGTTTGAGCGTCTAGTGGATTGTTTTGCATTGCATTTAGATAAGAAGGTTTGATAAAAGAATAATAAACTGGTTAATTTAATCCTCTGTTAAAAGCCGGGGTTCTTATTTGTAATATTTTCTTTGTGACATTTCCTTTTTATGGACTGGATCCTACAGTAGAAACAAACCTTTTAAACAAAGACAGAGACAAGAAGTGCCAAAGAGAAAAACAACAGAAAGTGAGGGAGGCTGGGGTTTCGTTTGCCAAAAAAGTTCATCAGCACAGTCTGAACCTACGCTGACATGACTGTAAATATTTAACCAGTGATTAAAATGTAATCTCATCTCTCAAGTTTTGCGAGCAGCACTTCAGTCAGTCGAGTGTCATCGTTGGTGCTCTGACAAACAAAAAGACGCTTTTCAGACGCTTAGGAGGCACCTAAAGAAGCTCCTGCTATAAAGTGCAGCATTCGAGCAGCTCCATGAGATGCACATCTCACTCTCTGTCAGCTGGATGACTTATGCTGCTTAAACGGAAGGAAAAAACTTCCCTCCATCCTTCGAGCTGTGGATCAAAAACCTTTCACAGCGTCTACGGCGAGCAGAGAAACGACCAAGCGATCAGCTCACCTTTTCAAACCGCCTGAGAGCGTCTGGGAGACTAAAACTTAAAGTGAAAAGAAGAAGGGGCAGGTGGTGATGCAGGTGTAATGATGGGTTCACCCTGCGCCGGCTGGCTGGAGGAATCACTGGGAGGTCTGGACACGCATCACACAGAAACACACAAGCACAGTCTGCTCGCAGTGGTCAGGCACCAATAGCAGCCTCATCCCTGCACTGCTATAATAGGGCCTGGGGGAAATTATTCACTCCTCTGTTTCTGTGTGTCTTGTTTTCCACAATCTATTGACTCTCAGCAGACACCACGCTGCCCAGCGCACTATGTAGGATAAGTTAAGATAAAAGATAATCCTTTATTAATCCCGCGGTGGGGAAATTTGCCACGCTGCAGCAGCAGAGGGGATGGTGCAATAGCAAGACGCATCAATAAACAAAACAAAAAAAAAGGAAGATACAATAAATAAGCAAACGGACTCAACGGATGAATTCACACTTTGTCAGGATTGGTGTGCGCTGGGAGCAGCGCTGACTGCAAAGCTGCTGCAGGGTCCAGCACGGGCAGGGACGCGGTCTGCATCTCAGTTATTCTCCGTTCACCAACCAACTGCGCCCTGAGTCGGGGGGTGAGGGGGCGTCCGAGGACAGAGCTGGCCTTCTTTACCAGCCCAGACATTCGCTGGTACAGGAGGAGAGTGTTCAGGTGTGTGTGTGTGTGTGTGTGTGTACAGAAGCTACCTGTGCAGACTTCCTTGTAGGTGGGGTTGGCTGTGTAACCTCCTGAGTATCCCACTTGGGTGGAATAAACTCCATTCTGTCTCCAAAACTTCCTCTCGGCTCCCCAGAAACAGCCCAGACCTTCAACCACAGACATCACACCCATCAGATACAACAATCTCAACAAAACAGAAGACAGAAAAGGCCTGGCCACAGCACACATCACAGCTGTGTGAGCATTTCATTCGCTCTGGAGCTGCAACAATTACCCAATTCATCAGTTTTAATAATTTTTAAGAGAAAACGGCAAAATTATTCATGAAGATTTGCCCTTTTTCTTTCTGCAAAGTGAATATTTCCACTGCATAACCTCAGAGAAACACAAAACTGCATTTTTAATAACTATTCTAAAATTTTTCACAGAGTAAAAGATCAACTAAATAATCTGCACTACTTCTACACAGACGTGGTCAGATTTGCACTTACACGAAGTGTGACAGATGCAGATGTGACAGATGTGGATCCTGTTAGATTTCTACACACAACATTCAGACGGAAGTTAAATTAGCATGACAGCAGCTAATACAACCAAGCTAACGCTGAGCAAACTGGACGGCATCCCAATCCCAAGCCTGAGTGTGTGTGTGGTTCAGCACCACGGACAGAGCCACAGACGACAGCTAAAACAGGCGATTTCTCTAGAAAAAGGCTGATTTCAGTTTATATATGTATGACAGCTGCTTTTCTTTGTCATTTCATGACAGTAAATGAAGAATCTTTCGGTTTGCTGGCATGTTCTCTGACCAGAGGACACTCACCAAACATGACCATGTCGGTCCCCTCTGGAAAAGGTGGAACAGTCTTGTTGCCGTTCACGTCGTGTTTGGCTGCACGAGAAAGACAGACAGAGACAGAATGAGGTTATGAGCGTGAAAACGATAAAACGGCACATGAATATTAGAACCTTCACTGTGTACTCAAACTGCAAAGGGGCTGAGATGATCTACGAGCAGCCTGTGAGTACAATATATCTTAACTGAAATTTTCATGAGACTCCGCCACCAAAAAACAAAAAGTACTGAAGTCCCCTGACTCACACACACACACACACACACACTCACTCTGACCCACTTTAACAGTGGTGAGCAGCTCTGCTTGATTTCATACGAGCTGCATTCACTCCAATCAACACAGAGCCAGAGGTGCATGAGGACCCATTTGAGGCCACCCAACCACCTGGCTGTGCTGGAGGCTGAGTGTGTGTGTGTGTGTGAGCTGTGTACAGATGGCTCGCTGTACAATGCTGTGGGGGAGGGAGATGGATTAAAATAAATGGGATGGGGTAGAACGAGAATGAACCCAACATCTGGATCCCCCCTCCTTAACACCCCCCCACCCCCCCACCCCCCCCCCCCCCCCCACACACACACACACACACGCATATTCTTCATGCATGGAAGCATAATTGTTGTGTGGGGCAGCATGCCTATAGACAAAAGCTGCCAGATGGATACTGCCAACCAATCAGCAGTCCTCCAAACACACATCAAAGTCTGATTCGTGAGGAAGACCTCATTTTGACAATCAGTATAGATCCTGCATTCTCAGTTCACTGTATTCAGATCATTAAAACTCACACACATACACACACACACACACACACACACACCATCTGAATGAAGCCTGTGAGTCGTCCTTGTTCACCTGATTAGACGAGCAGCGTTTCATCCTGCTGAAAGACAGTGAGTGTCAGGACGTCTGTCAGAGACACGTCCTCACATTCTCATCTTCCTCAGTACTCTGAGGCAACAAGGTTTGGAGCTGCGGCAGCCATTTTCTATCTACTGACTGGGTGTTTGGGGAGGAGGGAGGGGGTGAAAGAAGCTGCAGGTGTTCACCTCCAGCGTAATTTTAATCTAGCTTCCCATAATGCAGTGCTGCTGTTGTTAGTGCTGTCAGGTCTCCTGTGAGTCCAGCAGAGTCTGAGGCTAACAGACTTTTGTACAATCACGTCTCTCACTGATATTTGGCATGAAACTGGAAGCTGGTGGAAATCAGCACTAACAAGGTCCCACTCCAACAAGCATCAGCCTTACAAAACACGTGCACCTCCATGAAATCAAAAAGGACATTTAAGATCCTGCATATCTTGAGACGGACACGGACTCCTCCTACTCCTCCTCCTCCTCCAGCATTATCCTCTGTGTGAGTTAGCAATGGCTGCCTTCAGGGACCAGCGAAGGCATGTTCATTACTGGCTAGAGACACGTGCACACACACACACACACTCACACACACACACACACACTGAGCGATAAACAATTTAAATGTAAATGTCAGTGGCGAAAGACAATAAGTCCAGACGGAATACTAATGAGTCTAACAGCTCTGTGTGTGTGTGTGTGTGTGTGTGTGTGTGTTGTGTGTGTGTTGTGTGTGGTGCATGATTAAGAATAAAACAAAAGCTGGGAGCAGAAGATGCAGATCAGCTGTCTGTTACCTGTGCAGTCCTTTCTGTAAAGGTAAGAATACGAGAATAGTGTTTTTATCGATATTCAGCCGCCATTTTGTCGGCTGACGTAGCATCAAGAGGGACAAAGTCCACATGAAACACACACAGTCAAACACACCCAGACTCTCACACGGGAGGACCGGTACTCTCAAACATTCACGTATGTTGTGTCCATGAATCAGAAATCACTTATGGAGCCTCCAACGGGTCTTTGAGGAGCTTTTCTGCTTTTCCCTCACCGAGTTTTGTCTCCCACCGACTAAACAAAGACGCCATAAAATAAAAACCACACAAAGACGAGGGATAAATAATTTCCCACGCGCAAGAGGGAGAGATAAAAAATTAACACCTTTTTCAAAGACATTCATTAATATTGTACGGTTATCTTTTCTTTCACACACACACACACACACACACATTTTTCTGGAGAGTAATTATTCTGTGCGGCACTCCTTTGAAATGCCTGTTCTCGTGGTCGCCTTTATCTCTCTGGGAACGATAACAACACTGCTTGTTGTTTAATTGAATTCATATTCTTTTGCAAAGTCGAATGCCACAATATGTGTGCTCTGTGTGTGTGTGTGTGTGTGTGTGTGTGTGTGTGAGACTTATGAGACTGGGATTTTCTAGTACTTTCATTCTGCTGTTTAACCTTCCACAGTGTGCAGGCCGAGAAAACAAAAATATTCAGGATCGCGCAAAAATACACGAAAAAATACACATCCATTGTCATTTAGCGTGGGTTGTTTACGTCTACATCTTGTTCGACTATAAGCCCATCAAAACCGGGTCCTGACCGTCTGTACTGGCAACTAATTTCCTTTTATTTGTCGGTAAAAAAAAAAACAGTGAAAAAGGTTAGAAAGCACTTCAGGACTCTTCACATCAAACAGCTAGCCTCTTCATGTTGGGTACAAGTATGTGTGTGTGTGTGAGAGAGTGTGTGTGTGAGAGAGTGTGTGTGTGTGTGTGTGTGTGTGAGAGAGTGTGTGTGTGAGAGAGTGTGTGTGTGTGTGTGTGTGTGTGTGTGTGTGAGAGAGTGTGTGTGTGAGTAACCAGCCTGCCTCCCAGTCTCTTCCACAGCTCCCTAAATCTTGTCACAATAATAAGCCTGATCACAGAATGGGACTTTCTCCATGGTGACATCTGTGGTGCGCTCACACACACACACACACACACACACACACACACGCTCTTTCTCCATTAGTGCTGCTCTATTTCAGCTCAGGCCCACACGTGTGTGATGGTATTCAGAGCTGCTGCTTTTTATTGCCTCCTTCATCACTTTTTAATTTTCTGGAGCGAAACCTCAGATAAGAAAACAGAGGACAATAAAACGCACGAGAAGAAGCTGAAACAGGCAGGTCGGCCTTATCGTTGTGTTAAGGCAACAGATGACATGAACCTGCTAACTGCGGACGAGACGAACCGGAAGAAAAAGCATTCTGACATCACGACTGCGAACAACATGCTGAGTCAGGCACCTGCGTCACAGTCTTCCTGAGGCCGATTTATCTTTTGTTTTGTTTTAAACTTCCTTCTTGTTCTCTCTCTCTCCATTGTTCTCCAGAAGCTTAATGAAAACCATTACGGCTGCACCGAGAGCAACCTCCGGACTCCATCGACAGAGCAGCTAACGCTCACTTTGCTTCTGCCTTTTTATGCAGATGGCTGACAGCACAGAGTTCACAGGACATTAAGAGAAGACGGACGAGGCCATAAAGGTCTCCTGCAGACATGACGTTAAGCTCCTGAAGCACAAATGATGCACAAACTGGCATCTTTTCCAAATAATCAAATAAGTAATTAACTGTCAATTGGTTCATCACAATTTCCCAAAGTGACATCTTTAAACTGTCAGCTCAAACATAATGCAGATTCTTTCCAGGTTATGTTCTGATGATCAATAATAATAATAGATGATTTGTCTAATCAGACTAATCGCTGAAGCAAAGCAGTTTTCTTCTGTGAAGCATCAACTAAACAAACCAGAAACCATGAGATGTACCTGAAAGCCCCACACGAAGCCAGCAGGTTTCCTTTGAGTTAAGATTATGTTTTGAATGCTAATATGAGCATGACAACATTCTCACAACATCACTTTGGCAGGTATTTGGTCATAAACCCATGAAATTTTAACCTGATGATTGCAAACACGCTCACCACATGATTCACTGTGATGCGTTTTTCAAGCTACGACAGCCTGCTATAAAAATGCTTCCTCGCAATCGATATCAGCTAAACATAAATGAATATCAGCACACTGCTCGCCCACCTCCCTCTCTCCCCGTCTGCTGGAAGCTAAAAGACCCTGAGACCAGACCTGGGTCTGACAACGCAGCCCTGGTGCTGGAGTGGAGCTCCAACCTGACCTGAACGTCCAGGACCCCCCCTTCTCCTCCCCCTGGAGCTCCAGACCTGACAGTGATAAATGAAAGAGTGCAGCTAATGTCTGGCTGGGGGATATTGGAGAGTCTCTCCACACACACACACACACACACACACCCACACACACACAAACACACAGAAAAGATTGCCTCAACTGCTCAGCAATTAAATCTACAAAGTAACCTCCCCCCACCCTCTCCTCCTCCTGTGTCTCTCTCGCTCTCTCTGATTGCCTGGTTTCTTCATCTTCCTCCTGCTCCTCCTCCACCCTTTTCTTATCATCCTCCCTTTACACCCCCCACCACACCCGCCTCCACCCATGTCTCTCTCTCTCTCTCCGTTGGTGTTTCTCTCTCCCTCCATCCGAGACTCTCAATCAGCCTCTCTGATTGCCATCATCGTTTTTATTACTGCCCATCATCAGAGCCATCGGCCTCGTCCTCGTTGTTCTGCCGCCGACAGCCTCTGGCGCTTGTCTCACAACACGCGGGACACTCGAGGAGGACGTGTACTGGCTTAAATGATTCGGTTTTTTATAAACAGAGCGAGTGTTTGTTAGAAACTGCTCCACAGGCTTCAATGGGGTTCAGACACAATAGCCAAGGCTGCTGCTCCCCCAGTATGTGAATGTGGTGGATTTAACGTTAAAAACACTCCACTGCAGCCTCAGAAATGATGAAGGCTGGACGTTGTACTGGCTTGGTTTGTGTTGAAGATGGCAGTTTCTTCAGGGGAAGCAGAGGCGTGAAAGCTGACATTAAAAACAAGTTGAGCTGCTCAGCATCACTTGTTTATCTTCGGCTAAATGTTTTCTGTAAATCAGCTGGTGGTTAGAAATGATGCCAGTGGTGCTGGTGTTCGCGCTCTGTTTGGGTCTGTTTGGGTCGGGTCCTTTCACATCAGGTCTGACTGATGAGAATTTAAGTACACCGGGTTCAGACTGGGTCAGTTCCTCCAGACATCTGTTTCAAACTGACTTCAGAACGTCTGCGGTTTGCGCATCCCGATGAAATAATCTGCGAAGATTTTCTCTTTCTGAAACTAAGTGTGTTATTAAAAAACTGAATAAGATAAATGTAATAATACAGAGGAAATACCTTTAGTTTTAGTCTCTGTTCAAACGGTTTATTGAAACTGAGATGTTTACACGACTGTCAATCAATTTACACAAAATGGTGGTTGCAAAACTTCCCTTACTATAATAAAAAAAGCTAAAACTGATACTAAAACAAATAAAAACTAAACCAAAACTAAATGTAAACAATCAAACAGTCTTTGGAAGTGAAACTAAACCCAACTGAGACAAAAACTAAAAATGAAATAAAAATACAAAAGTATAACAACTCTAACGCCCATGTTTCTCAAATTATATTCTATGTGGGAAAAAAACCCTAGTTTTTGTCAGCGTGGACCAAGACTTATGCCAGGAATAAATTGGAATAATTAATACCAGTACCAACCAAAAACCGTCTATGTTTTCCCTTTAGTTAGTATTAAATTACGAGGGTCTTTGGAGGAAATTTGGGAAATAAAGTGTTAAGATTAACGTTAGTGAATGCAAAGCAGCAGTCCTGATGCACCTGGATCCTGGATCCTGCTGGGTACACGCATGGGTCAAAGGCTTTTGTTTGCATTCACACATACTGTGCTGTCAGTCTACGCTGTGAAAAACGCTGACGTTGACTGAGAAACTCGATGCTTGCGAGATGTTTTCTTTTCCGCCTCCACCTCTCGTCCTCTTCCTCCGCTGATCTCTTGGTCTCCCTCATCTCTCATGCCTCCCACGTTCTCCCCTAAACGCCCATCATTTCCCTCGGCGAGGTTATCGGGTCACCGTGTAAACAACACAGAGCTCCTCTGCTGATGGGATCACCGCACAGGAGACTGACACAGGATTACAACACCAGCTTCACCTGGACTCACCTGATCTGTGTGTGTCATAAACTACACGGCCAAAAGCATGTGGACACCAGAACATTACACCCAAATGTGACTGCTGAACAGAGGAAGTCTTACGTTTTCAAGAGCGTGTACAGTAAATACTCTATACGGACGAAAATATTCAGACACCTCTTTATTACAGAACTCAGGTGTGGTATGGGGTTGTACCTCAGGGTTTGTTCTCGGCCCCTGACTTCCAGTGAAGGGAAATCTTAATGCTTCAGCATACCAAGACATTTTGGACAATGCTATGCTTCCAACTTTGTGGCAACAGTTTGGGGAAGGCAGAAACACTTCAGAAAACACTCTGGAAAGCCTTCCCATTTTTTTTGTTCTTTTAACTGTTATTGGGAGTGCAGCTGGAGTTGCTGGGGGGCCGTTCACATGGAGAGAATCACAACAGCTGGCCAAAAGGGTTTTTTGGCTTCAGCTGAGCCACAGCTTTCAGCTCATACTGTATGGTGCCAAAAAACAAACAAACAAAACAAAAAAAAAGCAACTTTTTTGTTTTTTAAATCAACTTGATATGTTTAAAATCACAGTCTTACTCTCACTCCCTCATATTTATGTCAACCTCGAAGCATCTCTGGCAAATACTCCCTGTAAAAATTACACGTTTCACCACAGCAAGCTGCGATAATAATGATTTACACCTGCTAATTAAAAAAAAACAGCTGCTGGATGTCTGAGCACACCTGCGTTAAGCTGTGATGAGGATGATGTCAACTTCTTCACCAGGCATCTGCGTGAGTGGGCATGGAGGTGGAGGAGCTTACAGGGTGGAGCAAAATGTTAGTTATTCCTGTTTAATGTAACCCTACCAGCTCGCAAATTCAGCTGTTCAGCCTCTGACCCCAGACATGGATCCCACTGGGACTAGTGAGTCCAGTTTGTACAGTATATTAATCTCACAAGGCTGGCGCTTTGGCGAGGTACAAGGACAAAAGGGAAGTGTGTTTACAGTATAATGAAACTGGCTGACTGCGCTAACCAAAATGACTTACCAAGCTCAGCTTTAAGAAAAAGAAAGTGAGTTTTAAAACAAATTTGCAACAAGTGGAGTCGCCCCCTGCTGGCCAAGAACAAAAACGCAGTTTTAAGGCGCTTCGCATTGGCTGCACCTCACAGACCCAGAAGCTCCCTCCACATTTCATACAGTCAGTGCTCAAGACTGCCATGACATCAGCGTTGGGTGTGGTTACAGGTGGAGGAGAGCTCACGTCTGACCACGCCCATCAGCGATGCTGGGTGTCTTCTGAGGGGGAAACGAACTGGAGCAGTGAAACACGTTTTCCTGTCCAGTTCCTGTAAGTTACTCTACTCAACTGCAGCTGCATGAACTTTATCTGCACATTAGGATCACGATCATCATTCAAATCTCCAGAACATCTGATAAATGGACCCGTGAGGGGGCTGTTTTGTCAAGATTTTCAAGAAGTGAAACAATGTGGGTCTTTACGTCTGGGCAGACTTGGCCTGCTTCATATCCTTCAGATCAGTTTCCAAACGAGACAAGTCATCACATAAGCACACCAGACATCTACCTGCACTTTACCTCCTTAAGATTTAGCACTTCAGCTGACATGAAACCACTTTCCTCAGAACACTTTAACAATTCTCCAACTGATTTGGTCAGTCGCTCATACACAAACCTCTTGCTTGGCGCGGCGTTGGCCTTCCTCTCAGAAGAGACTCTCTGAAGTCAAACATCTGCCATTGTCCAGTTCAGAGACGCTGTTTGGTCAATAGAATAAAAAAATCAATATGCTGTACTATGTTGCCATTAAATTTGCAGGTGGAGTTATCAGATATCGTGGTTGAGTTTCACTTTGTCTCCGAAACCCGGTGGTGTCCAACATCTCCAATGCAGAATATCGCCCGAAAAGAGAAAACCGCTTGTTTTGTTTTTTGGTTCCCATAGCTCTTTTCACAAGCAGAGTTTTCAGTCGTTGGAAAGTACTTTTTCTCCCTCTTCTTTTCGGAGCCGAGGCTGAGCATGTCCCCATCCAACACCACCACCACCACCACCACCACGCCTGGACATTTCCTGATTTCCTCTGGCGCTGCAGCCCTGAGCCAGACAGACAAAGGAGGGGAAGCCCTGCCAAGTCTCTCCACTGCAGGCATGGCTTGTCCTTTCCTCCCTGCTCCCTCGCTCTTTCTTCATCTCTCTCGATCGTGGCGGCGTTCCCGAGGAGCTTTTGGCGATACTCCAGCATGTCTGCCGCTCTGTCTGAACCCTTCCACCCAGCCATCCACCCATATCGTCTTTTCACGGTGGAACCCCGGCTCTAATGCATCCCACTTACCCCGTCCAACCCACTTTGGGTAAATCGATCCAAACTTCTTTCAAAAAGACTCATTTATGAAAAAAATAAATAAATAAAAAATAATCACTCCAACCCAACATTTGACTCTGTACTCCTCCCATCTTAGCATTTCTTTCTGTCTCTTTAACAATAAACATAACACAACCGAATGATAAATCTTCCCCACACAACCTTTACACTCATTTTTCCCTGTTTAATGTTAAAGCGTACTGTTTGTGTGTGTCTTTTGTTCAGTGCCAGTGCAGATCTATTCATCATATGCCAAGACTCAGTGCCCTCACTTGTAGTGAAGAGGGGCAGACGGGTGCCAGCTGCCCTGACTGCCAACTTTGTGCTGCTCTCGGTCTGTTTATACACACAGCAAACTCACACAACGGTAACAATTAAATATTCAAGTCGTTAACGTGACGGAGCGACAGTTTCCTTTAGAATAAGTACAGTCAGTGCTGATGGTTATGAACTGAAGGTGCTCATATCTGACGCTTATTGCCGACGTCTTTATTCACTGTCTTCACGCATAACATTTGCATTAAAATTATAGTTTTGGGTATTGATTTTGACGGTGGATTATGTGATTACAAATGCATTTTCCGTTTTGTGTTCTTATGCAATTATTTAATAATTTACAGATGGCAGAAGACAGAAAAGGTTTCAATATTTAGAACTTGAGGGCAGCTCAAGAATCATTGCACACTTAAAAATACTGAATAATGTAGTATTGCAATACTGCAGTAAGCAGTATTTTCTGTTTTCTAGTTTCAAAGTATTAATTCATACTAGAATGTTTTCTTGTTCGAATGCATGAGATGACCAATAATACTCAATACCTGTAAAATATGTGAATATGTTAAATACATTCAGACACAGATGATAACCATAAAGCCCACACACACTGCAAATGTAAATATTTTTAAACCACAGAACTGCAAACCAGAAGTATTCATGTTTTTTAACTGTGTGTGAATCTACAATCCGGATGGCAAAAACAGTTCATCAGTTCTATAGCAGGAAACTAAAACTCTGGTGAGGTCTGTCCCGGAACAGTAAGAACACATTCATACTAAGTGAAATAAGTTAAACTCTTTGAGGTACAAAAGTAAATTAACTGGAGCCTCAGATTAGATTATTTTGTAAACTGCGGGAGTGGTCAAAAATTAACTTTCAATCTCATCTGAAAACCGCCCAAACTGAGCTGACCCTATGGTGAGGTTTATTTGTTTTTCTTTTCTGTTTCTGAGGTTAACTGTGATCCTTCAAACTCAAGAATATGTGGAGCCATCACTCATTCACCGAGTGCAAACCACGCCAACTGTCACAAAAGCCAACTTCGAGCTGTTCGACTTTCCTCGACTGCGATCGGCTACTCTCGTGTACTTTCGAAGCAGCTCGCAACTCGTTTATAACTTTATAACTGAATCTGTTCTCGACATTTATGGGACGTATTACCGCCAAAGTTAGCCTACGACAACGTAAACAACCAAATAAAACAGCAAAGTGTTATCTGACGTTATCTTTCGCAAAGTTATATCACTAACGTTAGCATGCTAAAGCTATAGCCGTGATCAGTCTTACCGGAGACCTTTATGGTCTCAGCTCGGCCGGGCAGTGCTGTCTCTGGAGTCGGCATCTGGGCTTTCGAGGCCATGTCTCCCATTCTGCTGTTGACAAAATGACGCCACACTAGACGGAGCCTTGAGGAAGAGACCATTGAAATGACAGCAGCATCGACAGGCACCTGCTGCACACTGCGGACTAGCTAGCTCATTTAGCCACACAGCTAGCTAGTTAAGCTACATAACAGCCACTTTACCTAACGTCAACACAGGGCTTGTGTAATGTTAAGGTTCCCACGTGTTACAGACCGTGACTATAAACAACACGTCACGTCCAAACACAACACGATATAAAGCATTTGTTAGTCAAGAGTCACTCGGCATACGTGCACAAATGATGACCAAGCGGTAATTATCAATTAATTAATAATGTGAGAAATTCTCAACGTCTTACTATTTTTCGTGTTGTTTTTCACTATTAAATTAACAAATCACAATCACGTGTACGCCGAATTTACCAGACGACTTCGTTATCTCTTAGTGTAGTTGATAGTACACTTTAAGGATGTGTAAGAGGAAGTAAATTAAGTAAAATAAACAATTTATTAGATTTATAAATGGAGTTTGGTATTGTTGCAGCCGCTCCAGCAGTTGAGCTAAATAATTGCAAAGACACTTTTCTATTGTATTACAGAATACACAGGCCTGTGAGACTTATTTCTGTTAATATGTCAGTAACGTTCTTAACACACCGAGATTATTGTACGTCATTTATCTTAAAATGCAAAGTTTTATCTCCTTAAGTAGTCTGCTTTCATGTGTTAAAACACTCATAATATTAAAAATGCAGTAATGGGTCCTTCTTGAAATAAAGTGGTGTGAACTGTATACTCAAAGCAATATGGGAAGAAGTGAATTGAAAAAACCCAGAGCTTTGGTTTGTCATGTCTTAACTTGTGACTTTTTCAACACCAAGTTGGCTAAGAATTTCCTTCTTTTTAATGTTGAAGTTTCCTGTGCAACCACACATCCTTCTAGTCATGATTAGCAAAGAAACCAAAACATATGGTACAAACTGTAGCAGGAAAATATAAACACGACAGGATATAGCACAAATAATGTAAAGAGGAACATTACAATAATAATGCAATCAGCCTGCACATCAGTAAAATATGCTGGAGTTTAACAATAAGAATACATGAGATTTATAAAAATGGACTGTAAATAGACTGAAAAAACTGGAATTACCCAGTCATATTGTTCAGACTAACTGGTATCGCTTATGTTAGCTTATGTGGCTGGCTGAAGAAAATGAGGTTCCATAAGATGGAAGGCACTGATTATTTCATGGTTTGTGGCTGTAATGGTGCAGTCAAATGAGTGCACCACAGCCCCATTAGTCTACTGGTTCCCAGTACGCTGGGTGGGGGGAGGGTTGGAGGTGCACAGATGATGCACCAGATGGAGGAACCCAGAAGGAACGCTGCTCATGTTGGAAAAATATTAATTTCGGCGTCTGATTATCCCTGTATGAAGGTGAGAATCATTAATAATTCAGGAAGCTTGTGCATAATTTCACTGCACCAAAGAGGAAGCGAGTTGTGGAGTGGATAGGGATACATGCTGTTTAATTTCTGTCATCTCACAGTGTTTTAGGGGGCACGTCTGCCAGTTTCTGGGTGCTTCTGCCGGTGAAATTTATCCAATCCAGGTCTTAAACGCAAACACGGCTGCAACCCTCAAATGATGGATGTAACAATGCAAACAACAAACCATAAAACCTATATGTTTTAAGACAATATTTGTTATATTTCAAACTAGTTATAGCCCGTTTGTTTTTCTCCTGTTAGGAGACTTAATTGTGACTCACATTGTCTGGACTTTAAACCTAATCTAAAATGGTTAAAGTGGGTTTTGATCTCCACTTCATTCCCTCCAACGGTCAGCAACATAACAAAGTCTGAAATGCTGACTGATAACATATTTTAATATGGATTTTTACAAATTGTTTGCACAATGTATACATTAGCAAACCTGAACTCAAACTTAAAATCAACTCAAATGATTAATTTAATGTCATTTGTTTTCCTAATGTGAGTCTGTTTTTGTGTTGCTTGTTTGGTCCCGCACGTTAGCTTAGCTTAGCAGGCTGAAAACCAGGACGTTAACCTCCACCAAAAGAGAAAAATAGGTTAATGGCTCCTTAAAACGTCCTAATTTCTTTTTGTTGAATACACAAGATACAAAATCCAAGAAAGGCAGCTTTTGTTTGTTTGGTTAAGCTAAGGTTAGGCAATCAGTGTTTTCTTCTTCCAGTGTTTGTGTCAAGCAGACTGAAAACAAGAAAAGTTAGTCTAGACCAACAGAGAAATATTTTGATTTCTATTCGATAAAAACACGAGATGCCGCATGTAAATGAGACAGCTTTTAGTTGTTGAAAAGCACTTTTAATGAAGTTAAAGGCAGACTAGCCACTTTTTTTAGCCTTTTTTTAGCATTTGTGCCTAGCCTAGCCTAGCTTAGCCTCTCTAAAGAGATTATATCAATATACTGATAAGGACTATTTGGCCAAAAGAATATGGATGCTCCATATTGGAGTGGAATGTTTTGGTGTGGAAGAACGTAACTAGCCTGAACGGACCCCTAACCAACCTCATCCAGCACCTTCAGGATGAACAGGAACACCAACTGAAAGCCATTATCACATACCATTAGAGAGTCTTGATTCATGCAGGTTTTTAAGCCTGTTTGTTGCCCTGTGGAATAAGTTGTTTGTTGAAACCATTTAGATTGGGCCGCGTTTCACTCACAGTTTGTTTGGCGAGGCATGATGCTCTCACTCTCTCTTTCCTGCCTCCATCACCAGAGGAGGAGGACGGAGCTGGAAGCTGGTGCTGAGGATGTAAAAACCATCTGACTCCCTCTCTTCAGAGGACCACCCCCTCTGCTTCTCCTCTCTCCCTCTGACTGCGCCCAACTTCTCTGCCTCCATCCATTCAGCTACTGTATCCACCTCCTGACTGCACCCAGCACACACAAAACCTGATTTTTGAGGGTTTAGGATGTCGCTTGGTTCTTGTAGACCCGTTCTTTTGGATTTGGACTATTTGTGGTTGAAGAGTTCGGAGAAAAATAACGTTTTTTGTTTTTTTGTTGTTGTTTTTTTTTTTTAATTCAGCTGCAGAAGGAGGACGGTCCGACCTCCGCATCCCCCGCAGCATCCCCCGCTTCCTCCGCATCCTCAGCATCCCTGCATGGACCTCCAGAGGAGAACACCGGGGCCGGGCGGCGCACGCAGATCAAGCCGGGGCAAAGCGTTCTGACACCGGACAAGCAGAACCTCTTACATCGGTGTGTTTAAAGGAGGTCTGGACTGCTTTCTCGCCTGCATCAAACCGTCAGTAAACGTCCGCTGAGTGTAAAAACAAAACAAAAAAAGAGAGATAAAAGAAAGAAAGAAAGCTGCGCCATTTACCCTGCACCCTGCCGCTGAGAGGTATTGTTGTTTGGTTTTTCCATACATACTTGGGCCTGCAACGTTCATTTTAATCCGATATATTTTTTTCTTTAGGCCTTGTGTTTTATTTAAAAAAAAACAAAAAAAAAACCCTCCATCCGGTCCGGATTACTTTCATCTGCGCTAAATCTGCTCCTGCAACAGCCGCAGTGTGCTGTCGTGCTCTGCGGAAGTTCTTTATTTCTGTCTCTTTGTCAGTACGAGGCTGCACACACACACACACACACACACACACACACCCAAGTCCCTCTACAAATACTGCGTAAAACTGTATTATTTCACCCTGATGGTGGTGTTTGGTGCCGGTTACGCTGTTCTAATCATACAAAACGCTACAGCCTCATTAATCACAGGCTGTGATTTATAGCGTGGGGCCCTTATGTTTTAATTCGCGTCATTTAAGATATTCGGTGTATGTACTTGAGTATTTTTAATAGACTACAGGCTCCAACACACACACACACACACACACACTCGACCCTCACAAAGGCAGCCACCCCCCCTCCCCTCCTCTGCATTTTAGCCTACATGAGCTATCTGGGTCATTAGCATTTCAGCGGTTAATGAGGCTGCAGATGGGTCCATCTCGTCCCTCTGCCGGAGAGCCGTTGAGCAGCACAGTTGCTGCTGCGGCTCCTCCATCCTCTGCAGCGACTCGAATTATAAAATGAAAATAGCAGAGGAGCATTGGTTTGAATGCATCGTGGCCTGATGTTTTCGTGGGCTGACGGGATTGTGTCCTCATGTGGGATGAGCTCCAGCAGCAGCAGCAGCAGCAGCAGCAGCAGCAGCAGCTTCCTCCCCTGCAGCTGTGTCATTAATGCAGTGCTGTATAAGAACGTGCATTATGGCTGCTGCTGCTGCTGCTGCTGCTGGATAATGGAGGATAATGCTTTAATGGTCCGCAGTGCTGCCTAAAGGACCATACCGGCGTTTTTTTTGTTTGTTTTTTGTATTCTTAAAAGCTGCAACATAATCATTTTCTTCTTCACGCCGCATTATTTTAGATTTATTTTTAAAAAAGTGTTTTCCAATCCTCCAGGAAGCCATTATTGGTTTCAATTCCTTTCAGTATGACATGAAAATCAGTTTGCAGAGACTTTACAGTTCCTTCTGTCAGGTAATAACGGACTATTATGAGTGAAATAAACCTGAAGGGAGCTCACATGATTAAAGGGATAAAATAACAAAATAATTTCTGACACACAAAACAATATTTGCTTTGTTCCTTGTGAAATGCAGGACACTCCAACATCCTCAGCTCCTGAAAATGCTGCAAACAAAGACGGAGGGGTAAAAAAAAATGGCTGAACTCATCCACCTGTGAACGAGATGACAATCAGACATTTTGGTTTGAGGGTTAAAAAAGATCAAATAAAAAGTGAGAACCATGCCCTTAAGTCTCTGCAAATTGATTTTCACTCCAGAATGAGAAATTAATGGCAAGTGGATGCTGCGTGGGGTCGGTGCAAAAAACACACTCATGACACATTTTAGGAGGAAAAAAAAAGCCTTCGTAGCAACAGCGCTGAAACATCCAAAGCGCTGGTGTTGTCCTTTAAACTGTTCACAGTGGAATATTCACTCAACACTGTTATTAATCTTTAAACCGTCAACAGAGCCAGCGGACATCAGTGCTTGGCTAGAGACTGTCCCAGCATGTAGCTTATTGTGTGGAGGTCAGCGGGACATCCTTACATCCTTGACAATTTATCACACACACACTCACACTCATACCTATGGAAAGCGTCTCTCCTGAGCTGCGTGTCTGTCTGTAGGCAGCAGGAAGTGACAGAGCGCTGCAGGAAAGCGCACACAGGCGGTCAGAGTCAAGCGTTACTGCTGAGACGCTGCTGAAATACATCATGTACTGCGAGTGAGTGCAGTCAGTAGAATCTGAGCGTCCACTGTAATCAGCATCGGAGCCATCGCTCTCAGCATTGTTCAATGGCACACGTATTTAGTGTGATTAGTGCCGTCGGTGTGTATCAGCACACGCAGTCGTGATAAATAATTAGTATAACCAGTGGTCAGTAACCTATATTTATACATTCAAATACATGTATTTTAATTGTTATTAAATGTAAGTCAGTGAACAGAGGCTGCAGGGCTGCTTTATGTGGCTTAACATGCAGACACTGTGGAAAGAGATTTCCAAACTCATTATATTCTTAGAAGGAATGCAGTTAATAGGTTTGGAACACATCTTCTGTTTTATCTCGCCATGCTTTTGGCATTAAACAAACAAACAAACAAAAAAAAACTGGATAAAGTGAAACCGACTTGGACGAGGCCTGCTGAAGCTGAACACACAGGTATAAATTTGTGCTGGAAGAAGTGGGATCGAGTGGAATTGTTCGAATGCAAAAGAAAAGCTAAAATGAGACGGAGTTGTACAGGGCAGAACAACATGGCCAAAACGCAGACGAAAAATGAGGTGAGGAGTGACACAGTGAGACAGTTTAGGGCGCATTGTGGCGTGGAAACAGGCAGAGGAACGCGGGTCCTCTCTCCTCGTGTTCACAGCGGACCTTGATTTAAATGTCCATACAATTAAGGCACGCGGTGAATGCCAAGAGAGTGGCTGAAAATCAACAGTGAGCTCAGTGAACGGAGGGCGTTCAGGTGACGTAAGACAGTTAAAGTGAAGGTCCACAAGACTCAGCTAAAAACGACTAAAAACGTAAGTGCAGTTCTGAATCAGCAGCACGGCTTTATTCAACTGAGATGGCAGATTTCTGTAACTGAGAAGCATCATGGCTGAAAACTGAAGCTGAAAGTGCAGGAGCTTAATGCAGTATCACTAATGACCAGTAGATGGCGATCCAAAAGCCCCGAGACTAAATTTAACCCTTTTTAAAACCAGAGGGAGTATTTAGTGGATCAGCAGGCTTTTTCAGTTGACATGTTTTCCACTCGGTTCAGCCCACCTGGGACATTCCTGTTCCTGTACAGTTCAAAGATACCATAAAGCAGAACTGAAGCCAAACTCCAGGCCCAACCCCACCACGGAGACAGACAGTGTCGAGTTTGGTTGGCTAATCGAGGAATAATTTTGTACTATTTGTTTGTGATGTAAAGTGAATCTACAGAGATGTTAAATTTTAAATCTTCTTAATACAGTGTAGTTAATAAAGTATCTCCACATTTGCTTTTAATCGAGCCACTTCAAAATGGGGAAAACAACAGAAATGCACAGTAAAGAAAAAGTATCTCTCATAACGTGAAAGCCTAAAATGTTGTTTTCACCAACTCTTCCATCACCACCATCGCTGTTTGTGTTTCTGCTCTGTTGCGTCTCACTTGCATCACCCTCCCTGGATCCTAAATCACCAAAATGGAAAATCTTCTCGTGTTTGCAGTCTTGAAGAAAGCCTGACTCGCAGGACTGTCCGACATGCAGAGCCAGCCAACGTCCTCACTGCCGTGTCTGATTAATTAAGATTTTAGATGAGCTTTGAAAGTTAAATTAGAAGTAATAACAGAATAGAGCAGAAGGGTGTGAGCACAGCAAGAGCTTTCACCAGCAGCTCAATCAAAATCACGCGGATGGAAATATGGATTCACTGATGAAAAACAAAGTGGGGCAGAATTCCAAAAAACAACATGTACGAGTTTCTTCTTCTTCTTCTTCTTCTTGTGTCTCGTTTTAATTTCCTGTCTGTCTGCGTGGGTCCACATTGGCTTGCTTTGCATCAGTGGCACGAGATGATGATTTACCAAACTGTAAAGTCACATCAGACTGAATCATCATGGCTCTGATGTGCAGAGAGAGCCAGCAAACAGAACAAAACAGCAGAATTACAAACAAAAGCAAGTCTCGCCCTCAACTCCTTGAATCCTGTCAGCAAAAGGCACATTTTTTTTGGAAGAGAAAACAAAACACTGACCTCCTGTGACATATCTGTAATGTGAATCTGAAACACTCATGTGTGGCCTGGATTCAGTATGCAGTCTCTCCTGGGCTCAGCTCTGTAGGTGAGTATGTTCGCTTTCGGGAGACACGGAGCCGACGGCAGGGCAGGAAGTCTCCTGAGTTATCACTTACTAATGCATTTTCCCCCAAACACGCAGGCTTTTATATTGATTACGGATGTACAGCCGCTCTGCTGGGAAAGGAGGAGGTATGCATTCTGTAAGCTGTGCAGCAATAATGAGGGAGGGCAGGACTTCATGCCAGACTTTTGGTTTTGCAGACTGCGTTTGAATTTTGTAAATCACATGCTGTCATCTGTTTTACGTGTGCCTCACATAGAACTGACCCATGAATCTGTAAAGCGCTATGATCTGTGCAGCAGACTGCTTTCATCACTCGAATCTAAGGGTTTTGGGGCGGAGGTTACAAAAAAAAGGTATTTTTCAGCAGCTCACTAGAACATCTGCAAATTGTCTTGAAACGTCCTAGAATGAATTTTAAAACATTTATTGGTGTTTCCCATGAACCAGTGGGAACATTTAGTGCATTAACCGTCACTTTTGTAAAGCATAATTATAAGATGTAAAGCCTGATGTCTGGAACACAGCAAGCAGAAGATTATGGTCTACTAATTTCATCCTTTAAGTAAATTATATTAGATTGCTCCAACACGATGGCATGCCCTCATTTTATTCAATTAAATATGAGCAGGCTGATCAATGTGCTGCATTTCCCCCACTTTAACCTGATCATGATTTATTGATTATGGAGGAAAACTTGAACGATCAAAGGAGAAATTAAATTAGCTACACTTTCAAATGAAGTATGGGACCTAAGCTGTGAATTGATAATGTACACTTGTATATTTTCTCAATGACTTCTTGTATAACAATGTATTATAAATGAAATGGAATAAAAAAAATTAGTTAACAATTTCCTTGGTTGCTTTTTGTCTTTCTTCCTCTTCTTCTTGTTTCACAGACTGTGAATATTAAATCTATGCATAGTGAGAAGTTGTTGAATATTAATAAAATACCAAAAGGTGCAGAGGAGCATAATCCTACTGGGTTATGTAGCTTCAGACGGATGTATACGTACAACTACACCCGTCAGATCCAATCAGCAGCAGCTCTCAGCTGTCAATCATGATGTTTCAGTCCCTTTTCATACCATCGAATCACTAATCATAAATGAATAAACCACACTTATCAGAAAAATTAACTCTTGAACATACATCAGAAGATAAGAGCTACCTAAAATGACAGAAACCGTCTTTAGGAGAAATAAATTTGACGTGTACTTTGAGTTTTGGCTCATGTCCCATCTGCTAACATGGAGGGGGAGGGGCTTATGAGCTGTACTGCAGCCAGCCACCAGGGGGCCATCCAGATGTTTTGGCTTCACTTTTAGGGTGCCTTCATGTTGTCTATCATCACTTGATTCTCCTAACAAAGTGACGAGGTGGTTTACCTTTATTAACATCTGAACAACAAACACCAAGAAGAGCAAAACGGACACAACCAAACAGGACTAAAAGCAGCGTTTAGAAAATGCTTGAAAAATAGCTTTTATTTTAACTTTACTATTTAAACTATTAAACAACATACATCTCATGTCACACACACGGTGAAGGCAATGCCAGAGAAACCGGCTTCTCTAACACACATACATGAAGACAGCAGCTCGTTTAAGACCGCACACATTAAGTAGTCCCTCTAAGCGTAAGAGTTCCACGGATGAAGAATTTCAAAGCTCGCAGCAAAGATAAAAAAGTGTAACAACACGAGAGACAGTGGATGAAGTGTGTGTGTGTGTGTGTGTGTGTGTGTGTGTGTGTGTGCTGGTGTTACTGGAAGGAGAATCCAGAAGCCGGCAGGCTGCCACACCACTGGCTGATGAAATTGAGGACATCCTGACACTCTGGACTGTGAGTGGTCTGCAGGGGAAGATTGACACACACAACAACCAATCACGAAAAAGAAGATGTCAGCGCTACAGATGCAGAGCGTAAAGGTGTGTGTGTTTCGTCTAAGTGTGACATAACGATAATAACAACGCTGCTATTAGTCAACTCTGCTGATTCACTGAAAATCACAGATGATGAGAGAGAAGATGATGAAACTCAGTGAAACGAGTTTGGTGTTTTTAAGCGAGACATCAGGCTGTTTCATTTGCGTGTGTGCGTGTGTGTGGGGGTGTGTGACAGCGTCATCAAAGCTTGTGAATCAGTTGTGTCTGTCAGTTTAATGATGTGTGGTGAAGTCAACATGTGGGAGACTGTGATTCTAAACATCAGCCTTCATGCTGAAAACATAAAACTGTAAAAGTAAAGTTTGAACTGTTTTCTACAGGACTGCAGCTAATGTTTGTTAATCAATCTGTAATCATCACGACCACCAAGAACCCAAAATGACATCTTCACAGCCAACAGTCCAAACCTCAAAATAATAAAATAAATAAATAAAATGAAGGGAAAAGCAGAACATCACCACATTTGTGAATCCCGATTTTTTCTCTGAACTTTATAGAACTGCAGTGTTTTGGCGTAGAAACCCAGCTGTCACCCTGTCTGTTCTCACCTTTGTGGCCATGAGGAATTTGTTCCAGTCCTCCTTGTTGGCTGCTTTCCCCACAGGCGAGAGCTCGACCTTATTCCTCAGCACCGGGTAGCCTGGAGGCAGGGACGCCACAGAGTTCAGGGTGTACTCACTCACATACCGGGACATCAAGACTAGCAGCCAAGTGATGGCAAACGTTGTGACGCCTGAAGTTTTTAAACTGCAAACTAGCATATGTGTATTTGGGCTGAGGAACTGAGATTAATATTTGATGCAGACACACTGAGTATAGTCCTGAACCCAGTGAAAACCAGGCTCAACGGGCATAACGCAGCGCCGGACAGCCAAATCTCTAAATGTAATATTACAGCCAGGGCAAAGTACAAAAACCTTATTAAGTGACGAAGGGATGATATAACATCTTCAAACTTTCAATATATCCGCAAAGAATATCAACTCTTTCGATAAAAAAGTTTCAATATAATTGAAAAAAACCTGTCCTAGAGGAAAATATACTGTCAAACTACCTTAAAAAACTGCTTTTTCAGGTTTGAAGCTATATTTAGCCAGAGCTGCGGCACTTTTTTGACTTTTAAATGTGACAGAGGTGTACTGACGCCACAGAGAATCAAAGTTTGGTTCCAAGCCAACGACCACTGGAGGAGATATTAATATGTGTTACCTGTGAGGACACAAGGCAGAGAGCGAAGGCCGGTGCTGACGGCTACCAGCGAGGCCTCATACGTGTTCCTCTCGTCACGCGGCAGCACCTGCTCCAACCGACTGTCCATGGACACCATCAGCACCCAGTCACGGATCTGCTCGCGCTGGCCGTCCTGTTACAGAAACACACAATCCTCTTCAGCTTCGGCCCATGCGGCGCTATTTGCCTTCCGCTCGCTTTGCGTGATCACGTCTGATCAATCGGTAACTGAACTCTTTGTGCATTGATACTGGCTTCATTCATTGGTGTGACCACTGAGTGTCCAGTGGGATATTTAAGCGCCTGATGGGTGGATGGATGTCTTACAGTGACGCAGAGTTTGGTGGGAACTGGAACCTCAAAGGGAATGTCGGTGTCCAGGAAGTCAGAGTGGTCCAGGGCGTCCAGGGTGCCCTCGTCAAACGCCTCCACACAGAATTCAACCAATCACAAGTGAAAAAGAAAAAGATTTAAAAAAACAGATTAAAACAGATTTCAGATTGCTAAACGGACAAGATTCATTGCGGATTTAATCATATTTCTGTTCATAATAAACTTTTTTGACTGGCTGTTGATTTGCAAACAGAAAACCTCATTTAGAGTCAAACAACCCAATGATGTTGGGAGGGATTCCTGATCTTCACAACTAGGATTTTTTTGGAACTTTTTAAGTGCAGTGTTGACTTCAGATGATAGCATTTGATCGTGTCCAGTCCTACAGTCGAGCTGTGACAGTTTACTCACGTCACACAGATCCAGGAAGTGATTGAGGAAGATGAAGGCCATGTTCTCCCAGCCGACAGCCTGTTTCAAACGAGATGCATACAGTTCATCTGGTACACATGTTCACGTATCAGTCGGAGCAGCTGGGTTGGTTTGTTTCTTGACATTCATTAAGATTAACAGATGGAATTTACTGGGATTACTCTGGGGAAAAAAATTAATTCTAGGTTTGCTTCTAGTCATGGAAGTCCTGGAATATATCATGACATTTTAAGGACAGTGAGGGATTCCTTTTTTAGGGAATATCTGTGAGTTTTAAGGACTGGAATTTAGCAGGGTTTTCACAAACGGGAACTTTTCCAGGCACCACACAGACAGCTGAGCGCAGATGAGAATCAGATCTAAATATAAAGAAGAGCTTGTGTGTCTTCCTCTCTCTCAGTGGTGGACCCACCTTGCAGGCCAGACCAGCCTCGTAGAAAGCCTTGTCTGCAGGAATGAGCTCAGTGTGACGCAGCAGAGACACGGACAGCTTGGCTGCTATGGTGATCTGAAAATTAAACAGCAGCAGAGGAAAAAGAAACTTTGATTTTAAAATTAGTAACTAAACAAGTCTGCCGTCAACCTGTCGCCCACCAGATGTGGAGGGGAAAGCAGACAGTGGAGCTCGGACATTAAAAAGCTCAGCTGTCTATCACAGATCTGACTTTGTGTTGGGTAAAAATAAAAGTTTATGCAATGTTTTGCGTACCAGCTGCTCGACTCCGTTGGCGGCGGATCGCGTGGCGTAGTAGTGAGCGATTAGCAGCATCTGTTCAAAGTCTTCATGAGCTGGAGAGTTGGCCTCAGCCGATTTGGACATGTTCTCACACTGAAATTATTAAAAATATACAGATGTCACACAAAGGGGAATTACATGAGAACGAACAAGCAGCCGGTTTGTCTTTATGCACTATGCTGGTCTGAAATAGACACTGTGTTGTGATCTACCAGCTGCAGCTGGAAGCCACGAAGGTCGGCCCACATTCGGTACGATTCTGGTCCATCTGTGTCAGGGAGGTTAATCAGGTCCAGGAACAGGCGCTTGTAGATGTTAAAGTTCTGAAAGTAAAAAAACAACAACAAAAAAAACAAAACAAAAAGGCAGATTTTAATTCTACAAACACAGAGAACTGACGAGTCTTAGGCCAAAAAGTACACGTCAGAATGCTTTTGGAGCATCAAGTATGGACAGTAAAAATCTTTATTTCACAAAGCAGCATGTACATCAATGTCTGCTCTGCATGTTTGTGAGAAAAGTCCTAAAAGGCTTGTCTGACACTCTGAAGTATACTACATAAACAAAAGTATCCAGACACCCCTTCTTTATGCTGTTCCTCAGGGTTTGGGCTCGGCCCCTGACTTCCAGTGAAGGGAAATCTTAATGCTTCAGCATACCAAGACATTTTGGACAATGCTATGCTTCCAACTTTGTGGCAACAGTTTGTTGAAGGCCCTTTTCTATTCCAGCATGACTGTGCCCCAGTGCACAAAGCAAAGCTCCATAAAGACATGGTTGGATGATTTTGGTGTGGAAGAACTTGACTGGCCCACACAGAGCCCTGACCTCAACCCCATCCAACACCTTTGGGATGAACTGGAACGGAGATTGTGAGCCAGGCCTTTTGGTCCAACATCAGTGTGTGACCTCACAAATGCTCTACTGCATGAATGTGCACAAATTCCCACAGAAACACTCAACTAAAGTCTCTGTTGGTGCAATGGTCAGGTGTCCCAATACTTTTGTTTATATAGTGTATATGCTGCTTTCACTGAGTGTAAAGACGCTAAATGAATTGGAGCAGAAGTGTGTTAAAGTGTGTATTCCGTACCTGAGGGTTCGGCGGCGCTCCGTGCTGTATGTAGAGCTGCAGAGCCTTCAGAGCTTCTTCCTCCTTGATGAGGTGTGTGGCGTACAGAGCGACATACTTATGGAGGATCTTAAAGTTCTGACAAAACACAGCAGGGATAATGAGGAGCACTGTTTTCATGATCCGAACCCCCCAAATACATGATATTACCTAACCGTAAAAGAAATACAGTCTGTCAACACAGTTCACACCTTTCACAAGAGCATAAGGCTGACTGTGGATTTAGTACCTGTTTAGACGCTGTGTCCAGACATTTGTCCCACTGGCCTCTCTCTGCATACATGTCCAGGGCTGCCATGACATCTACACCCACCAGCTGACCAGATACACACATTCATAGAAAACAGCTTCATGAACGACAACGTGAAGCCTCGTATCAGACCATTTGAAGTACTTAGGCCGTGTTGTGTGGCTCAGTGAATTTTTCTACAGGATGAAAATGGGTGAATGTTTCTGTTTCTTTTAGACATATTTCAGATTTCCTGTGCAATATGATGACTTCCCAGCAGCAATTCATCCAGTCCTCATGGATCTGACTGAGCAAACAATGCCTCATATTATGTTGATGGTGGACTTTGTCCCAGTCAGGCCCAAACCTACAGCATTAGACACAGTATGTAACAGAGGGTGTAGTTGTACGTACGGAGTCCACTTTGCCTTGGTTCTTAAGGTGCTCTTTGTATTTCTGGTCCACATAGTCCTCGTACCTGCCAAAGATCAGAGTAAAGACGTTAAAAGGTAACTCAATTTGGTGTCAATCCAAAGTGGTCGTCTTATATGCATAATGTGATGCGTCTCAGTCTGGTAACTGGAGAGGGTCCAGATCTTCTCGTCATGCCAGATGGCTGAAAGATGTAATAGAAGTCCAAATTCTGCAAGGTACAAAAACCCTGCTTGGATTATTTTGAAGGAATATTAATAACTGGGAGGACCAATCCTGGAGGTCACATCGGGGATTGGTCCAGTCTTATCTGTCTGTAATATCAGTAGCACCAGAGTTGTAGCTCTGTGCTGTGTGAGGTTTGTCTGTTTAACATATAAATTCTTATCTTCAAACCCACAAGAGGATGTTGGGAAAGGTCATAGGTGGTTTCCTTGTGTGTGTGTGTGTGTGTGTGTGTGCGTGTGTGTGTCTTTAAACCTCGGCTCCAGCTCCTTGGCGACTCTCTTGGCTTTGTTCCACTCCTCGCCCTCAATAAAGACGTCGATTGCCTCTTTGATAAGCTCCATGCTCAGGTAGAGCTCAGCGGCCTTAAACACATGAGCACACACACGGCAACAGGACACACTGAGCAAATTAAAAACACTTGTATGATGATGGCTATAAAACTGACTCCGCCAACAGGTTAAAAGGGTTTGCGTGTGTGTGCGTTCACTCACTTGGTTGTACTTCCTCAGTTGTGTCAGTCGTGGTCCGACCACCTGGATCACCTCCACCGCTCGATCTGCACTGAGGAACTTGATGGACAGCTCTGCTGCCTGGAAACACACACAGAGACATACTTCAGGTCCAAGTGACAACTTCCTGGGCTAAAAAATTAAGCCAATGTTCCCAAGTTCCAAAACTTGCAGTTCCTCAAATGGCCACTTGAGGCAATTGAGTCAATCCTCATACCCTTTTATATTAAAATGCAAAACTTTACAGGAGAAATTAACATGCCTTTTTCAGAATTAGGGCAAAAACCACAATATTTTGTGCATGGAAACTTAGCCATTGTTGGCTTTTATTGGTTAACAGTCTATTTACTATTAGATTTAATGAAAGTAACCACAGTCTGCACTGATGTTTTACACTGCAGAGCAGCTGAGGGTTCGTCGTTGAAAACAAGTAATTGAAATAGAATCTAATGTGCATATTCAGGCTCTCTACAGGAAGAAACATATTGATTCTTTTGACCCTGTGACCTTTCCTTGAACACCACAGGGAGACCAAACGTTCAATTCTCAAACAAGAACACACCATCTGTCTTTCTTCTCCTCACTTTGGTTAATCAAACTCCCAAAAGGAAAAAAAAAACAAAAGAAACACCTATTGATCTGTGAGACCCTGTGACCTCTCCTCTCTTTCATGGACAGCATCAGACCAGCAATTCAAATTTCAAATGATCTAATCTCCATAGCATTTCAGGCACAGAATGAAACCTGTTGACGCTGGTGATGCGGTGACCTTTTGCCTTAAGAAAAATGTTGGTTATGGTTATACACTTAATTTATCATCCATTCACTGCAGTGCTGAATGTGGAAGCAGCCAATTGGTGTAATTTCATGCTTGTTATTTTTTGGTTAGAGACACTGAATAATTGATTATCAATGCAAAAAGTTCAGCCATTAATTTTCAGGTCCGTATGACAAGAAATGGAACTGTATGTGAGCTGATGTATTTATTCACCTTCATCCAGCACTTCTCCATCAGGGCGGTGCTGGAGTCGTCCTTCACCTTCAGGTAACACTCCACGGCCCGGGAGTACTCACCTGACTGCTCCCACTCCCTGGCCTGTTCCAGCAGGCCCTCCACCCCCCTGAAACACACACACACACACACACTTAAAATTTCAATCACAGCAATTCAGTGACAGAAGAAAGCAGGAGATGATGATAAATAAATACATAATTGTCTCGTTCAGTACCTCTCATTCAGTCTATCCAACAGCAAACAAATTCATTCAGTGTTCCCACTTGTGGCTATAATGCAAAATATCTGCACATTAACACAAGCCTGACTTTCAAAAGGAATTAATGCTTATGTTATGTTATGTTGGGCAAACCCATTCAAACCCAGTTCTCTCTGTCTGGATTACACTGCACACTTTCATATTATCATAGCAGGAATCATGTGCATAGGTCACCCTTTTTAATCACGAAGGTTTTTTATTTCCTTTCCTCTTTCTTGCTCTTGATCTCTGTCACTTTCCTTTCCCTGCTTTTCATTATCGTTAAAGTTGCTCACATCTGTTAGCAAACTGAAGGTCGATCGCGGTTTGCAGACACCATATGAGAAATGGGAGCCTGAGATGTAAACTCTGCAGGAATAATTCAGTGTTTTCTCACTTTAAGCCTCCTCCTCGTTCGTCTCCACTGGCAACTTTTGATGTTTTCTCCCATAAGTCATTAAAGAGGGAGAAGCGATGGGAGGAGGATAAGAGCTGCATGCTGCTGGTCTGCAGGCTAACTAATGAGCAATTCCTTGTTGGTAGTTTCAATTTGGGATAACACACAAGCTGCGTTTTAATAAAGCATCAAACTGACTCTTCGCGCATAGATGATACTGCTGGGTGAATGGCTGCTCCCCTCAAGACTTTCAAGGGGTTTCTTAATAATGTAACAAACCGACAGGTCAACAAAATCTAATAGAAAACTCTTAAAACAATGTCCCACAGACACCAAACCCCTCATGTATGAGTCAAGGCCTCTGCTGCTGCTACTGATGTAACCGTAACAACATGGAGCATCAGCGGCTGCTTTTCTTTTTATTTAAGCATGAAGCCATCACAGATTTTACCGTGTGATGTGTGGGAAACGTTTCTTTCTTTTTGGTCTCAATCTCACCGGATTCCCTTCTTGGAGGTCTCCCTCTCGTACTCCTCTTGGAGCATGGAGAGCTTGTTGGGGAGGTACTCCTTACAGATGCGTATGGCATCGCTCCACATGTCTGCTTCCTGATAAACACAAACAACAAACACAGAATATGTGAAAGGACAATAATAATAAGTGAGGATGATTTGTAAGGTTCAGCTAAGTAGATATTCAGTAAAACAAAGAAATTGTAGTTTTTTTTGCAGCTCTTTTCTTGCTATTTTTTCTGAAGCCAGTTTGGCTCACCTTGTAATATTTGACAGCGAGTTCGGGTCTCTGTGCTCGGAGCAGGAAGGCTTCAGCCTTCTGGAAATCTTTCTGTTCAAAGGAGAACTTGGCCTGGCCGACCAGAACCTCAGACACACTCTCTGGATCGTGGCCCTCAGCCACCCGCTGTGCACTGGCCCAGTCTTTGTTGTGGACGTACCTAAAGCAGTTCAAACACACACACACACACATCTTTTTTATTAGGAGCCAAAATCCTTTGTGTAGAAATGGAACATGAAAACAAGTGAGGAAATCCTCACAGTGGAGAAGCTGGTATTTTCACATGACGAGTGAGTTAAACAATTATCAGAAAAAGCTTCTTAATTGATTTGACTCAAATGGCTGACTGTAAACGTCCCCTTAACTCTAACAGCTCCTGATGATCTGACACTGAGCTGCATGTGTTGGCCTGGTCATCATATCCTGCACTCACATGAACACGGCTTCTTTCGGTTTTCCTGCTTTGATGAACTCAAGCTCAGCCTCGGGAAACTTGCCCTGGAGACAAAACAGAATGTCAGGATTAGAGCTCTTTACTGTACGTGATATGACATCTAAACAATTCACAGTGACAGTGGAAACTCGGTGTAAAGCAGAACAGTAGAAAATTTGAATTTTTCCAGGACTGATAACTAGAAGAGTAAGTTGGACTGACTGAAAAGGAATCAGGCTGGATTTAGAGGAAGGACACACTCAGAAAGCTGACAGTCACGTTTTAGAAGTTAGATCAACTGAAGGAAAACTCATATTTTTTGGAGCTTCCTCTTATTTTTCTTTGAGACTACTGGTTGTAAGTGCTGCAGATTGTAAAAACTGTTCGGTATGTGAAGGAATTAAATGAATTTCCTGTAGGCTGTAAGTCTGCCCAACAGCGGGTTTTGTAGCAGGCATTAATTTATTAATTAATTAATCAGATTTACCTCGTCCTCCAGGTACATGGCATGTTTCAGGTGGATGTCAGGAATCTTTTCCTTAAGTGCAATACGAGCCAAATCAAAGGCGAAGTCAAATGAGCTGAGGAATAAAGAAAAAGCAAGAAACCAAGTCAGGTTTTACGATGTAATTAGTAAATAAAACACCGATGCATGTGAATAGATAAGAATCTCTGCGTATGCCAGCTTCAAGTGTTGCGGTGCAGCTCACAAGTTATTCGAAGCACATTCAATGGCGTATTCCAGGAGGCCAAACTTGTTGAGAAGCTTGACGGCCGCCTCTCCTCCGAGGCTCCTGGCCCACAGGTAGGCCACCTGCTTCTGGGCACCGGCACCTCCGTGGCTTTTAGCCACCTGGCACACACACACACATATATGTGTAAATATATACCTCTATAGGAGCCCTGCAGCAGGTTCTCTTATCACAGTTAATCCCAGAGAAAAACATCTGATAGAAGCTATAAAGTTGCACTGTGCTCCCAAAACAACAGTAGCAATAAACACTATCAACAGGGGGGCACACATAATAACGCTACGCCCATGAAGTCTAATCGGTCAGTGAAGTGGATATATGTCCTCTTGATTAGCATTTATAAGAAGTGATAAATGGTTAATAACACATTATAATGTAGTTCCACACAACTATAGAGAACATTTTAACGTTTACTGTCTTAGTTTTCCCCAACAACAAATCAGACTGCATGATGCAGTAAAGCTACTGTGAACGCATGTTGGATGGAACAAGCTTTTAGGCTTTAAAATGTGAAATTACAGTTTGGATATTTGAAGAAGAAACTCTACATATATTTGGAGATTTAATGGGATTAACAAGCCAACAACATAACAAATGTGACCGTATCTACCCTGTATGCGTCCTCCCACATATCATTGACTCTGTACATGTGGACTGCAGCTTTCCACTCTTCAGCCTCCATGAAGTGGTACTCTGCCTCAGAGAACCTGGACTCAGCCTCCAACTCCTACAAGGAACATTTATATTATACATAACATGCAATATCAGTACATGAATAGCAGCACTGATTAGAGATGATAGAAGTTAAAGTACAATGTGTGTTCCTTCAGCAATCCTTTCTCAGTTTGAGGCACAGCAAAAAATGGAAAACTGCTGACAAAAGCATGAAAATGATTTCTTCTGAATGTTCTTTGTTGCAATATCTGAGGTCAAAGGCTTCAAGTGAACCACATCTGGACACAACTAATCCATGTGAATGGACTTTAAAACATCAGAATTCAGACCAAATTCTTCCTGAGAGCCTAAAGCACTGCTGGGCAATTCTCACGAGATAACAGGACAAGCACAAAGCTGTGATCACACTCATTTGTCTGCTGTTACATAAGAAGTGGAAAAAGGTCTCGCTTGCAGCCCTCATGACAAAATCAAGTTGTGAGGGTGCCAGAGCTGAGTGTAATCTGAGCCTATGAGAGCTTTGCACATGGCAGAACTCGTCCATTACTGTCTGAATAGCGCAGATGAAGACGCTGAGCAGTGCGGACATCAGCCAGAAGGTAAAACGTCACACACAGTCCTTCTGACACTTTTCAGCTCATGAGCTGCCAACAATTTTGATTTCTTTGCCTCACTTAGTAATAATAATTATACAAAAAATCATAATTAGGTGTAATCTACATATGCTGCCATGAGTAATCTACGTATGCTATCAAGCACAGGCTGTTCTCAGTCCACTTACAGAAATAACGACTCTTAAATGAGCGTATTTCTTATGAAGTTAGCTGCTCCTAGAAATCGCTACCACAACACCTGTGTCGACTGAAATGACAGGTAAAAGACGGACGAAATCAGCTACCATGAACAAAATGTCAGGCTGAATGACATGGCAGCCTATGGTCTTTCAGCTTCAGCTGCTGATATTAAGATTGCCGTTGAACCCTCGTCATTGTCTCATTCGTCCTCCAGTCGGGCTCACAGCGAGCTGCTGTACCTTTGCCAGGTGCACGTGGGTCTCCGTCAGCAAGTCGGGGTGATGTTTGGCCACCAGGCGAATAACATCATTGAACATTCGGTTCTTCTTGTACATGGTTATGGCGAGGTCAGGCTGCTTCACTGTGGCAAACAGCCTGCGCGCACACACACACACACACAAAGCATTGGTAACTCTGAACTTTTTTTTTTTTTAATGTTCCAGTGTCAAAGCCATAATGGAAAGAAATGAAAACAACAGTCTGGCCAGAAAACAGGGCCTGAAAATACCACCTGTCAGCAGTCAAATGCTGTGTTCATTATTTTTCCTGCTGCAACAGAGATGTGAGACAACTTCAAACACAGTCACGTTAGTTTGCCTCACTCAACCTTCAATGCTTCCAGCAGCCAGTGAGGCGACAAATTACGAGAAATAAAGTGATCTGCGTTTACCGCTCAGCCTCCTTGAATTTCCCTTCTCTCTCCTGCTCCTGAGCTCTGCTGATGTACAGAGCCGTGACTTCCTCCTCGGTCATACACTTCACTGCCAGCTGCAGACAAAGTACAGCAAACAATCACAACAGCTTTATTCATTTCTCTGTTTTGTAGCTATCACAGCTGCCAAAATCAGGGTCCAAAATATCCCTTAAAAGTAATGTAGTTAGGTTAGTCTACCTTTTAATCATTACACCTTGTTTGGAAGTGAAACTGTGGTGACTACATGTGTTGCTCCACTCTGACAGTTCCCACTGGACTGACCTTATGAGCCTCCTCCCAGCGTCCCGCTGTAGTGTACATGTCTATAGCATCTTTGATGTGGTCTCCTTTAACAAACAGCTGCTCTGCCACCTGCAGGCCATTAACAACCCACAAAATAAACACAACACAACACTCAACACAAATATGAAATATGATCTGAATATCATGAGTTCTCTGTACTGAAGTGTATATTTGACATTATTGTGGAATGCACGCATGAAAACAAAAAAACTTCTGACACATCCACAGCACATTAATGTATTAGAATTCCTGCAAGGTCAACTGAATACAAAACCCAAAACAAAATAACACAAACATGACATAAAGAGCATTTTTCCAAAGCGTGGAAATGTTAACAGAATTTAGAAGAGACTGGAGAGAAGAAAAAGGGAAGCATCCGCCGCCTTCGCTACACAAAAGCATGAATGATATTCAGTTGAGCCTGAGCTAACGCTGCCATCAATGCAGCGATCGTACGTGCTGGTTGTCCGTCTGCTCTGATTAAAAAACGTTTAGTCATTGTTTTTTCCTGATAATTTTCATATTGAAATCACAGGTGCGAGCTTCCTTCATTGTCTAAGTTTTGCACTGAATTATACTTTCCTGCAACTTCCACAAGTTGGAAAGCAAAGAGCTTGTTATCTTAATTGCTTTCTGTGAATATGCCCATAGAGCAAACAGACTGAAATGGCCTGCTATTTTCAGAGGCTGGCAGTCTGCAGGGGCTGTTTGGCTCAGCTGAGCTCATCAGAATAAGCAAAGCATGCTGCGCTCCACCATCATCATCTCGCTTCTTTTTCCCTTCTCTTTGTATTTACACCAGATTTCTCTTCTCTTCCTTCTCCTTTTCAACAGTCCTGTATCTCTGGTATTTAGGCAACTATTGTTACAACCATCCAACCTGTCACTGCTGCCAAAGCACCATCGAGCTAACTCAGCCCACATTGCTCCATGGAGACGGAACTAAAGTTTGTGTACGTGCACAAGGTTGTGTGTGTGTGTGTATGTGTGCATGTGTGTGTTATTGGTGACTGTATATATCCCTGAGCGATGTGCAGGAATTAATTGCTGGTGGCAAAATGTCACTTTAGCCTTCAGGCTGCCTCCATCTCACTGTCCGGTGTGGCGTTCAGGGAGCAAAACTAACCTGAGGTTGTTCCCCCCCAACCACAAAGTCAAATGTACCAGCATCCAACCTGGCCTATACAGCACTTCTGCAAGGTAAATAAGACTGAATTTAAATGAGGTTATTACCACCTAAATACCAGTCATCTATGGATGTAAAAAAATGCTAACAAACAGTGACCTTATTACACATCCAGCAGACCAACAGCAACATCAGCATTCATTGTTGTGCTGTGTTTCTGGCCAACTGAGGAACGAAAATTCAATTTACACACGACTTTCAGCTCTATGTTTGGTCTCTTTTATAAACTGCAGTTTGTCATGATTAGATATAAAATGTGTAGGTCAACTGTCTAACTCTTTGCTATTGCAACTGTCTTCTCCCTCTTCCTGTTTTCTTCCTTATTCAGCCCCCTCCCATGCGTCCTCGTTCCTCCCCTCTCACCTCGTAGTCCTGTATGGAGGCGTAGTGCTGAGCTATCTTCATGTAGTATTTCCCTGCCGATGAATCCTCCTGTAACTCCAGGATGTGCACGGCCTTCTTCCACTGACGAGCCGCGATGGCCGCCTCGATGGCTTTAAGTGAGCAGCTAAGAGCGGACAGCAGAAAGACAACAGTCAAGTGTTTCTATGTTTGTGTGTGTCCATAAAATGAAATAAATGATCAACTCTGAAATGTAGATTATACGTGTAGACACTTTCTGTTTTGCTCCACCAACGCTTGGTTGACAGTAGAACCAAATGCAGAGACCCACAAATTCAAAGTTAACTTTGGATCGGATTCAAGTTAAACCAAATAATTTTGCGAGGACTGAGGTACAGACTGTAAAGTTTAAGAAAAAATTATCTGTGGTAAGTATTTTAAAACCTTCGTTTCTGTTCAGGGTTTTAGCTTCCCACAGTCAAAACTGAGTTTCAGATGCTTTTTCAACCTGGAAAGAATAAAAATCTGGGCACCGATTACCTGTCTTTATTTGGCATTTCTGGAAAATGAATACAATGTCTAAAGATATCTCTTCTCATCTCTCTCTTTTTCTTCTGGTGATGATTTAAAGAACTATTGGCCATCTCTGTTGGATTGTTTTTTTTTTTTAATGTGTCATTTTTGTTCATCTCCATCTGTCCAAAGCTTTGTCTCTTCATTCCTCTATTCAACGTACCCTGCTTCAATGAAGTGGTTGATGGCAGCGTCCATCTGTTTCTGCTGGACGAGATAGTCTCCCCAGGACTCCTCCAGTTTCACCACCTCGGCAGGGAAGGCGAGGCGAGCCAGCTCCACCGCTACAGAGAGCAGGAAGGAGAAACTTTATGTGCTTCATACTTAAAGTCAAGTCACCATCATACATCCACCTGTTGTCCAACACCTTGTCACATGATTTGGATAAGGCCTAAGAGTGTACAGCCATGCTGGCTGCACTGTAAGGCTGTGCTTTGAGCACGCTGCTGCTGGGCAGGTATAATGTTCATGATGACCACTGTCTTACGTTAGCATGTTAGCATGCTAACATTTGCACATTGTGGTACTTATCTACAATATAGATGAAGTGACAGATTAACCTTTCCTGAAGGCACCTCCTTTGCAGTAGCACTCCAGAGCTCTCTGGTTGTTTCTGATCTTCTCATACAAATCTCCTGCCTGGTCAGAGGACACAGAGAATATTGATTTATTCAGATAAAATTACACATTAAGAAAATCCAATATGCTGAGTCAGGGTTGGTCTGCTCCTTAGTTGCACTGTGGGAAAATTTTAAAACAATAGCATACATTGACAACTTTTCTGTTCAGTAGTTTAAATGTTAAGTTGCTTTTCTCACCAGACAACAACAAAACACAGAACTCATGATCTTTGCAAGATATACTAAATATACTGATATCATCAGGACATAATGGCTACCACAAGTTAAAATCACGCATTACCAGCGTCCTATCAACCTTCAAGCACCCGAAAACACCATCAGGATAGAGAAACAGAATTTATACTGAGGTTTGGAGGTTTGGAGGTTTTTCCTCTTGAGCCTCTCTCCCACCTGCAACATAAACACAGATGGCTACAGGAGGAGAACTGAGCTAACAGACATACAGCAACAGAAAGAGATGCAGCAAAACGACAGACAGATGGAGGGAGACAGAGTGTAAAACTGAATAAACAAAAAAAAGTTGTTCCTCTGGTGATACCTCTCCTCTTCTAGCAGATGCCAGGAGAGGAGGGGAAGATGAGGTGTCTGAATGGAAATGCAGGGATGGAGGGGGAGATTTAGCAGTAAAGGTTGCCAGCAGCAGCTGACCATAAAGACAGATAAAGATCCACTCACCCTCTCATAAAACTCTCCCTTGATGAGACTGGCGGCGATGCGGCTGACGGTGTCACTGTTGCTGGTGATCTCCGGCCGGCTGATGGCCAGCCGGGCGGCTTTAGCCGGTAGGCCGGCCTGCAGATAGAGGTTAATGGCACCCTGGAAGTCTCCCTGGCTCTCCTTCACCTCACCGGCCTTCTCATCCTGACCCGTCTCCGTTAACCACTGGTAATAGTTTCTGCGCAGGCTGTTCAGCTCCGGGTGGCCCTAAAGTTATTCATGGGTTGTACCTGAGTTAGACGCAGGTTCAAATCTAGAGCTGAAACAACGGACAGACAGAACAAAACGTCCCTCAGGCAAAATGTATACATTTAGTGTGTTCTTTCTCACCTTGGCTTCAGCCAGAACAATGCAGTCGTCCCACATGTGGAGCTCCTGGTACATCTCTATAGCCTCGTCGATGGCATTCTGCACAAACCGGGTTATACAACATGTAATTACATACATTATTACTTCTACAAGTAATAAAGCTTATACAAATGCGATATTGATACACAGTGCTTAGCGTCCATGACGCAGTGAATCCATGTACAGGAGTATGGTACAAGTATGCTAGAATTAAAACAAAATAACTAAATGTTGTTGAAGAACATAACTAGTTGTGTTTGGTTTATTGCAAAACCTCAACCAAAATGCATCAGTAATTAATTCAAGCTGTTAAAGTGTGAAGAGGCTGATTTGAAATGCCAGCTTTTGTAAGCAAGTGTGCACACAGGATTTGATTGGCTGAGGTAAAGCAGGGCGTGCCACCCACCTGCTGCATGTAGACCATCTCAGCCAGTTTAAAGTTCTTATCCAGCATGGCCAGGCGGGCTTGGACTTGGTAAAATGCTGTTCCATCTCCTCCCTGGTGAAAAAAGGTGCACCCCCACGCGCACACACACACATACACGCACACACATACATTTGTACTGATTCCAGCAGAGTTTTGGTCTTCTGTGTTTCAGATGTCGGTTTTTCATTTCCACCGTGAGAAGCATCTGAACAATTAGCCACTTCTGATTCAGATTATTAAGACAAGTTAGATTGGATTGGCTTGAATTTCCCTCGGGATCAATAAAGTATCTATCTATCAATCTATCTATCTGGATTATATTACCACGATTGTAAATCATTATTTCTGTCTTGTTTTCTGTGCTGATGTTCAACACACCGTTTCTCGTGAAACTTTGTCTGCAATCTCGTTTGTCTTGTTGAGGAAACGTACAGTTGAGATGTCTCCCAACGCAGCAAAACACCTGGAGAAGAAAATGGAAAGAAAACCCAAGAGGGAACAAGCAAGTAAACAACAAGAAGAAACACCAAAAGTAAGACTCAGCGGAGTGAAGTCAGAAGGTGAAACTGGCCGGTCAAAGCTCGGAACATCTGTTCACTTGATGACCCGAGATAAATTAGAGCTTTTGTCTTATTAGCCTTCAGATACGCTGCAGTGTGAGGGTGCTGAGAAATGAAAAGGCACAACTTAGCATTTGGCCACTTTATTACCAACTCTCTCTGAACAGTTGCATCAGATTAATGAACGAGTCATGAAAGAAAAAAAGTTCTCTCTCTTGCTTCCCTCCCTCATTAACATTACACACTCCAGACAAAACCATTTTTTCCCTGATTTCATGATTAATGCAAATCAAGCCGATGCCTAACGAACAGCATATGCATTATTAATAACAGAGAATTCAAATTTGAAAAGTTTCTCAAAACAGAGAGAGAGAGAGAGAGAGAGAGGGAGAGAGAGAAAATGCTTACGATAGAATTTTTGTTTTAAAGATTGTCTTTGATGATTAATGAAGTTAGAGGGAAGTCAGAGAAGGACACAGTCACCTGCTGTGTGTGTGTATCCACTTATATGTGTACAAAGGTGTGCTTTTTCATTCCAGGTGACCTAGAATGCCTTCCTGTCTCATTCCTCTTCAGTCACACAGATAAGTCTCACGTACAATGAAGTCCCAGAATGTAATTAGCACAAAATGCGAATATCAGCTTGTGGTTTTCAGTGTGTGTGTGTGTGTGTGTGTGTGTCTCTTGCTGACCTTTCCGCGATGTGCAGCTGGTGAGCCTCTAGAGCCAGCTTGCTGAGCGTCCTCCACATGGCTTCAGTCTCTGGTGACATCTCCAGAGTCTCAAGGAATTCTGTGGCTCTGTCAACACACACACACACACACACGCACAGAAGTAAAGCTGAGTCAGGCAGCAGGACAGGCCATGAAACAGAATTGGACAGAAGTGACAGCTTCACCAGTGTTTTGTTTTACAGACGCAGTGTGACTTGCAGCTTGAGTCACAGACAAAGTCGGTCTTCCTTCTCTTGCAGGGCTTCAGCAGAGTTCACCAACTTAAATTTAAGAGCTTTTAATACCTCAGAGAATGGAATTTAATTCCTGTTTCACAATCATGCTGGGCAAAGTATGAAAGCATGATGAAAAAAAAAAGTAGACGACAGCAGCTAGAATTATTATATTCTTTTAATATATCCTAGAAGTATATAATAACTCTGGCTGCTGCGAGTAGGCGATGGAAAGAAAATCAGTTTCCAATTATTTTGATTATCAATTAATCATGTCAGTCATTTTTCAAGCAAAAATGTCAAAACATTTGCTGGTTCCAGCCTCTTAAAGGTTGGGATTTTCTGCTGTTTGTGGTATTTATGGCAGCAACTGAACTGAGTCTGTGGCTTTTGGACTGTTGGCTGGACAAAGAAACAACCTGAAAATGTCACTTTGGGCTCTGGGAAAACTGTGATAAGAATTATCTGACATTTTATTGTGGAAATAATCAGTAGATTAGTCAATAATGAAAATAATAGTTAGCGGCAGACCTAATAAGAATCATTATTTTTAATGATGTAATTCATGAAATAAATGCCACATGGGTCCAAACAAGCAGCAGAAATGGATGGAAGGATGAATTAGTTCATTTAATCCAAAACAGTCTGAAATCCGATTTTAAGAGGTGGAGCCTACAAGTGCGATTTAAGACATCACAGACAGTTTGAAAGAAGAATTTATAACTTTTTAATATCTTCTACAGATATTTTCTGAGGAAACTGAGTTCAGCGCTTTTCAACACTTTCCAGTCATCCCTACAGCCAGTCTCTCATCTTCAAGGCAAACACAAGCCACCAAAATCCTATGAAAGGTGGCTGGCTTCACTGTATGTGACAGAGAACGGCGGCGACGAGTTCAGCTGCTCCTCCTCCAAACTGAGAGGGGTCAGTTGTGGCATCTGATAAGGAGGCATCATATTGGAGGTGTTCAAATCACGACACAGTGAAGAGATTACAGATTATAGATCTCCCAGCTGGCCTGGGAGCTCGGAGGAAACTGAAGAGCTCGAGGAAGCTGCTGGATAAAAGGACATCTGGCCTGTTCTGCTCGGCCTGCTGTCACTGTGACTCTGACCCAGAAAAGCAGCGAGTACACAGCGACGGGCTCATTTTCTGTCAAGTTAGGTGAGTTCAAACCTACCTGTTATAATCCCCGTCATCAACAGCGGTACCAAACTCAATGAGGCCTTCGTCCAGAGTGTATGACACGGTGTTGACGCCCTCCGTCACGATCACATTGGTCTTCCCTTCGGCTCTTTCTAGATCCACAATGTCGCCCTAACAAAGATACGCGCAACCGGTTTTAACCTGATTTACAGACAGGAAGCTACAGTTACTTAATATGGATAAAGATTTCACACGCAAAGCTGTAATCATCTTGTAAAACATGATGCACTGTTACAGGTTAACCTAACCAACTGAAAAGTTAAAATTAGCTTACAGGAAAATGATTAACAAATCAGTAATAATAACCAAACAACATCATACACAGTTATAATAACAGTCACAGGAGCCTTTTCTACATTGAGTACTTGGCAACACATAATGTAGACATGTACAACAGCAATCATTTTCACCATAAGCTATCTTGTCTGCACAACATATGATCTCTCCTGCTCTGCTGGTTTTTATTATTAATCAGGACATCAGCGAGTGTCCCACGAGTAAGTTCAAAAACTCGTGCGTGCTGAAGGCAAGTAACTGCTCCAGGACAGCAGCACGAAAAACACTTGCTCAGTCAGCTTTACAAGCAGCACAGAGATACAAAGTTTGAGGAAAGTAAAAGTAAAACAAGCGGTTTCGGTATGAAATTAGAACCTGCAGGTTTAGTAGCACAGTCGCCATGAATGGACCAGAGGCAGGAAATCTTTTACGTATTTTTATTAAATTCTCCCAGTGGCTGCACATACAGGTCAGTTTACTAATCAGGAGGAGAGCTGCTCAGCCTGTAAAGAAGAACTGTGTAATGGTGGAGGCGTGTTATCATGTTATTTGACAAAATAACACTGATGTCATTATGACGTCACCGGGGTCATATAAACTCAGCTCAGCAAGCAAACCCGAGGCGGCGCACACACAGTGGACAATGACTCACCTTGATTGGGAACATGGTGATGCTGTCTGGGCTGTCAATGCTGTACCAGATGCAGAGGTTTCCCCTGTTTTGGGCGACCACCACATCGCTGCCGGGCACCCACTGGACGTACGAGCAGAAACTCAGCATTGTGGTCTTCACGGCAGTCTTTATGTCATACAGATGGAGCTGAAGAGGAAGGAGAAGGAGGTGCAGAACAGTTTATCTTCTTTCTAATAGTTAATTTCACCATCAGCGATCGTCTGACTGCTTTGTTTACTCTCATTCAGAATGAAGCTGGAGTCAGAAGGTTAGCTTAGCTTAGCAGAAAAGACTGGGAACAAGCAGCCAGACTCCATCCAGAGCTAACAGAATCCACTTGCCACCCCTCCTAAATTTCTTATTATCACATTTACTTTCCAGAAGTATATGACAATTACTCCCAATAATGTCATTAATTCCATTAATGTAACTTAGATCTTTAGTAAGTGACATGCAATATATGTGTGGATTAACCAGTTAAAAAGTTTTAGACCTTTTAATACCTTCTCTTCTCAATCATTTTTGAGCGAGGACTTCTCTCTGTCGGTCAGAGATCTTTCATGCTTTCAGGTTTGTAAGTAGATGTTTTGTTGAAAAAAAGTAATGTTTTGTGCATGGTGAACGAAACACCATACAACAGCTGGCTGCTGACCAACAGTACTAAGAACAAATAATCTGGAAACTGAGCATCAAAAATCTGTGCAGATCAATTGGTCAATTGCACATTAATGTCTGTAACAGGCGGGTATTAACTGCCATATTGCTTCAGTAAAGCTATTTTTAAAACCTCAAAATAGAAAGAGGAGGTTGGTTTAGGGATCGCACTACTGCAAACGGATTACAGAATATCAGCTGGACGCATGAATAACCGGCAAATCACAGTTTAGTCAGTTAGTTCAGTCTAACCACAGAGCAGACTGCAGAAGCACCTGTTTGATATGCTGTGGAAGAAGCATTTTGAGCATCATTAAAGAGAAATGTTGAGGTTCATATGTCCCTAATTTGGCTTGAACAAAGTAATTTCACCTGCTCCATATGAGTACTCACACCGCAGGCCGCTTTACTGTGATGGGCTGTGATTAAGTCTGTTCTATAAGATACAGAGGCTCCCTGAGCACTTAATACGTATGTGTGTGTGTGTGTGTGTGTGTGTGAGAGAGAGAGAGACAGATCGTCAGCTGCTGTAATGAGCTACCTTAATATCCCCCCCACCACCGTTTTTAATAATGTGCCGTGTATAGTTTTACCTTGGAGCTCAGCGGGCAAAGTTTTAATGTAATGAGGAAGAGCAGCCTCTTGATAAGTTCTCTTGAAAGCAAGTTTCAATTAAAGAGACATTTGTTATACAACTTGAATTTTTATGATTTCTTAGTCACAGGGAATGCAATAAATAAGCGTTATGACTGTGAATATCCAAATCTGAGAAACAGTTAATCTTATCAGAACAGTCAGTTATCCACTTCAATGTTCTATCCACGATTACAACTGAAATAAAGGTGTAAGGTCCTTAAAGACAATGTCTTAGCAGCAACATGAGCATTTACTACCATATGGTTTGTGTGCAGAAGAAGCAACACATTAAATCAGCTCAAAGTGAGGACTTTCATCTGCATATGAACCACAAAAATTTCCTGATAATCAGTGCATAAATTGTCTGGCTGTTGACCACTAAAATCTAAGTTCATCTTTGAGTCTCAGTGGACGTTTCTGCCAAAGATGAAGAAATAAGATATTGTGTTCAAAAATGGAATGTATGGAAGATGAATGTATGAGTGAATGGACAGAATATGCGGAGGCATAACAATACATATTTATATTTAAAAAAATCTTTAGACGTCATTATGTGCCATACAAGTGCGGCAAGAAGTTTGAAGCCACTCAGGAATTCCCAATTACCAGAGCGCTCCTTGTCTTTGCCCCGGGGCTTGAACATCAAACCGCTTCCTGACCTCGGGGCAACAACTGACAACAGCTTCCTGCCATCCTGCACGCAGCTTCTCAACAGTGAATCTCAGCACCGACAAGCACCGAACAGAACAAAACTGAGACCTTTTACGGTTTTGGTGTTGGGGTGGGCATTCAACCAAGTAACTGCCAAACACACTGCATCAGGGTCAGTAACAAATGAGTTTTACACGTATTAGTTATTGTGAAAAAACAGTTTTAGAAAAGAGAAGGTAAAAAAGATTAATTTAGCCCTTATTTATTACAAGCAATACAAATGGAGTTACTCTGCTGAAAACAATGTTCTGGTGGACAGGAAGGTTATCTAAGTACATCCACGTTTATTCTGAATTACTATCATAAATGGCCACAGGACGTTTTGGGAGATGGCACAGCTTTAAGTTTAGAAACATACCAGCCAAAGATTTTTCTACTGCTCTAATCATCATCATCTTGTCTCTGCCTTAAGGCCTGTCTCCCTCTCTCTCCCTCTCTCTCTCTCAGTCCCTCAGGGCGCTGAGGGTTCATACTCACCCGCAGCTTCTTGTCCCTGAACAGCAGTTTGTGTCCGGTCTCATTGAGCTCCAGCCAGTCAATCTTGGAGTCGTGGCTGATGGTTCCCAGATTGTAGCCCGCGGCCAAGTCCACTGAGGGGAGGAAAAAAAGGAACAACTGAGCAGCGGTCAGGCTGGCAGCGTGACAATGTGTCTGGCTAAAGATAGCCTTTATTCCAGATAAGAAATCAGCCAGTCATTTTCGTAATTATTAATGATTCTATCAGGCAGGGTGAGCAGTTTCTTTAAACTCAAAATTTACCTGTTCTGGGATCAAGTTGATATGATTAGCCAGCTGATATATCAGGCCTACATTAAATTTATAATTAAAATCAAGCACAGGTCAATCAGTGTGGTCCAATCAGTGGTAAAGATACATTTCAAATGAAGATATACTGCAGTTATTGTAGTTGCAGCAGTTCAGGAGTTTAATATTATTATGGTGAGCAATAATGTGTGGAAAACTAGCTGTTGACAGTATAATAATAGCAGTAATATCAGCATCCTTCAGTGTTCAAAAACAGCAGACTGAAGATGTTTGCCGTCCCACAGCACAAAATTAGCATGTTAACCAGTTAGAGTTCACAGGGTTGTTGATGACTCACTATCTCTTGGCCAGGTACAGAGAACTGTTGTTCTGAAAATTCACAAACCAAGCTGCTCCTGCCTTGGAATGAAAACCCACTGCAGACTCAAAACCATCGCTGGCATTTAAGGATGGGCTGGTAATATCTTGCATTTCTCTTATTGTTTACAGATCCCACAAAAAGACAGAAAATCAAAGATCAACTGATCCAGCAAACCAGTATTATACGTGTATCCATAGCCTGATAATCCTCTGAGCCATAGAGCTCCACTGCTGTCTGAAAACTATTGAAAACACAGTCAGTGAGCCACTGGCTGACATGTTCCTTCATTAGTATGAACACACACAATGCAGTTCATTTTGACTCAGTCCCACATACTGCGTCCTCCTGTTATTAATACCAAGCAGCAGCCTCTGGGGCAGAAAAATGAAGCCAGTGCGGAAGTGTTTGCTATGCCTCAGCTCAGCTTATCTGAGTCACTGAGTGCTGGTGTTGTTGCTATCTTTTGGAGGATTTTTCATACAAATATCAGACAAATAACACGGTCTGTCAAAAAAAAAAAATCTGTGCTCCACCACCATCACAAAATCTCAATCACATATTCTTACCAATAGCAATGGTCTTTATATCAATCAGATACGCAAGCTTCTTGTTGTCTTCGACTCCTCTCTGCTTCCTCTCGTTTAGTCGGACGCTACATACACACAACACACACAGACACAACCTTAGTTAAAAACAGCGGTCAACTCAACATGACTGGATTCACACAAATGTAACGTGTAAGCACTAAATCCAGCGTCAGCTCAGCGTAATTGCCTTCAGCTGCTGTTCATCGTACTTGGAGGCCCAGAATACCCCCGATCGTGATGTTGTCATGTCACAATGTCCAGCCGGAGGCAAGAAGCAGGCAGAGCATCCCGAAGTCACCAGGGGACGTTCAGTCCTGACACTTTCAACAGGGCTGATTATTTTAACATGAATGTGTGCTGACTGCCAGGCTGAGTCTCGCTGACTCTTGGAAAGAAACACTCAAGTACTGCACAACTGTTAAAAAAAGCAAAGTATGTACTTTGACTTGAGAAGGATTTTTCAGACAGAGCTTTTACTTGTAGCAGAGTATTTTTACATAGCTGTACTGGTACTTTTACTTAAGTCAGGAACCTGAATACTTCCTCCACTGCTGACTCTCCTGAGGTCTTACTGACATGATCTGTGGAATTTCTGCACAGCTCAATACTGCCATCTAATGGACAGAAAAGGAAAAACAGACTAAAATCTGATAATCAAGTATAATCTTGAACTGTGTCAGAGAGAAGGTGTTAACTGATAAAGTACAGTCGAACAACCTAAAATTGTTATTTTTAAAATGCTAAATTGTCACTAAAGCAAGCAATTTTGTACCTTAATGGTCACACATGTCCTTGAATTTGAGCCAGAAAATTTGTTAGTAAAGCTGATCAAACTCTTGACTCAGAAACAGAACATTTATAATTTAGGCTGACAAAATGACTTGATTTCTTTGGATTGAAATGCTGTTACCGTTAAACACAACAAGTGGATCTGTTTTTCTACCCTTTGTTCTTTGGGACCAGACAAACCTGTAGCGGTGTGACTAAATCAACTTATCTTACGCAATTGTACCAACCTGATGAGATGAGGGTTCATAAATTCTGTCCTGACAGATCCGAGGATCTCATTGTTACTGTACTCCACCAGACTCAGCTCCCCAGCATTAAAAATCATGCACACCTGAAGAAAACACAGACAAGTGAAAACACAGCAGCATGCAGTAAAACGTGCATAAATTACCTAAGACACAAAACATGACAGGACCTGAAACGTGCATTTGAAACACTGCATTTGATCGCTCAGTGTCTTGACACTGCTGTAAATCTGAGTGGAGAACATGACAGGCAGCAACCTTCTTCATAATAATCTTCATGTTGTCCAAAACAAACATGTGTACTCACAGTTTCATTTTCAAAGAAGAACTTTTCGTTTCCCCCTGAACCGGGCCATGGCACCTGAAAGAGACGCAGCAGAGTTGTAATATCACAGTGTCAATATTCAAAATCAATATTCAGCAAGTTTTGGAACATTTCAGGGACAGACTGCATGTGTGAGTTTTTGTGATTCAGATGAGGTGAGCCTTTAAGAATTACCTCACTCAGATTATTCGTCAGCAGGTCTCCCAGCAGGAGCGTGTCAGAGGTGTGAGCCACCAGGTAGCGATCTTGGCCCAGGATTTTGACTTCTTCTATCTCATAGCCATAATAGGACTTCAGGACCACCCGTGTTCCTGTAGAGAGGTTCCTCACTATCACCTAGAAGACGAGGGAGAGGAGATTAAGAAAGAAGTGTGAAGTGAAGAAGGAGGCAAAAAAGAACAAAATAAGACACACGAAATTAATCTGTCGAGCATTTCATTTGCATTTTATGTATAATATGGTTGAAATTCAATGACTTGATGCATCAGCGCAAAAAAAAAAACCCATATATATACTGACGGAGGCCTTTAAAGTTTATTTACATGCAAACACACACATGGATTACACACCTTAATTAATAAATATGTCTGGAAGACGTGGAGCTCATTTATCTTCTGACTGTTAAATTTCATTGTTGTTCTGGTGTGGAACCACTTGTATGGTTTTTTAACTCTCCTCACTGTTATGCTTATGGACTTAAAGATACTGCAGTTCTGGGGCTAAAATGAATAATTTTCCGGTTTGTGTCTACCTGGCTCAGGCTGACGTAGGTCATCTCAAACTTCTTCCTATAGATGGTTCTCCGCAGGCAGCAATCAAACAGCTCCACTCCCCCACACACAGTTCCCTGTCAACACACACACACACAGTAAATAAATTCATAAATTTACAACAAAAAGATGAGCAATATTAAAACCAGGTTATGTAAGGAACCACGAAGACAAGTCTCCATGCATGCACTTGTGCTACAACCCCTGCTGCAAATCTCTGCTGACGAAGGCAAACTAAGAGCAGGCTGTCGTTAAAGTCAATCTGCATCTAAATAATGTGACAGATTAAGTATTTACAGCACAGAGGCGGGATCCGTCTTTCTTCCAAGCCAGGCTGGTGATGGTGTAGAGGTTGAGAATCTCTTTGGGTTTGGCTTCTTCCCACACACCCCTCCTGGGAGACCAGTTAAAAACTCGCAGCCTACGTGAAATATCAGGAAGAGAAACAACTTGCTAAAACCTATTCAAATGATCTGAGATGCAAAGATCCACTTGCTTAGATTTGATTTACTCACATCAACAGAGAATCACTCACATCACCACTGTAAATAGTTCCTGAGTAGGCCTTTTGAGCCAAGAAGTATCACAACACTGTGTGTATATCAGCTGACAGACCAGGTACTGACCGATCGTAACTGCCAAACACAACCGACTGTCCGGTGGGGCTGGTGGCGGCCACGGTGAACTCCTTCTCTGTCTGGTCGCGGGTGTAGTCAAAAGTCTGCAGAACATGACCCTCTCTACCGTAGGCCACCACCTTCTTGTCGCAACCACCCACCACGATGCTGTTTGCCCCCCAGGCCAGAGCATAGGGGGGACACGGGTGCATCAGCAGTTTACCCTGTGTCAGAGTGTGAGAGGGAGGGCGCTTTGTTAGACCATCTATGTGATGGTAAATGGAAAACGTAATAAATTGATCTGTAAAGCTGTCTGCACCTGAGACTCTCCTGAACCATCATCATCAAAGAAGTAACGCACGACTGTCCCGTCAGCGTGGCCGGACAGGATGCCTTTAGCAGAAACACTGACACAGAACAGACAAATACCACCGACTGAGTGCACCACAGAAGAAGAAAATAAACAAGAACATCACTTGTGACTCGGCATGCAAATCTTCTTCTTTTTTCACCAATGTTTTTGGGCATAACAAACCAGCAGTACACCTGATACTAACTGCTGGTCATAAATAAAAATGATTACACATTTACTTGGATGTCAGCGAGACAACACAGGACTCGGTGCCATAGATGGTTGATGACTTGTTTGTTTGAGTGTTGGCTAGTCGAACCTACGATTAAAAGAATTTGAACAAATTATTTTAAAACTCAGAGGGACACTGACATGTCTACTGCAAGCACTCCTGTTATGTCTGATGTCCTGCTTCTACTTCTGTAATACTCCAACTGATTATAATACATAAACAAAACATATATAAACTGCAAAATTAACCTAATGACTCCTGTTTCTGACTCACCTTGCCATCCACTAATCCATAAAATATTGTGTGCTCTACAGGCCACAGCAAGCAAGTCACAGCACTCTGAAATCCAGTAAACAAAATGTTGCATTACAGAAATGTCAGGCAAAAGCCTCTTTAAACATGCTGTCTTCTCGGGTTTACTTACCGTCTGAACAAATTTGTTGCAAATGGTCTTCTTGTCCCCCCTAGGAGAGAAGAGAACGCTGATAAAAATCTGTTTGAATGCACCAGCACAGATAACAAAATCATGTTGAAAATGGGAGATGAGACCAGCCAAGGGACATTACCAAGCCTCTCCGATTCTGTAGACAAAGATGATGTTGTCAGACTGGCCAATGGCGATTTTGGTGGAGTCCGGTGAGAAGGCCATGTCCTTGACAACATAGCTGTCTTTGCCATACTGAAAAAAGATAAGATAACTTGCACTCATCAGCTCTACAATATGATTATTCAAGCATACGTATGAGGGATAAACAAAATGCTTAAAGGTAAAGATCCACCCAAAAAGTAACCAGTGGAAGAAAACGTATCAGTTTCACAGCAAATCATATCTATCATATCAAAGCAGATCTCATTTTACCAGAGGGCCGATTTAAACGCCATGTACCATGCTAATATATTCCTTACAATAAGATCACGTGCATGTGTCAGCAGTGCAGGTTTGGAGTAATTTATCAGAACAGAATCAGCCTCAATTTGGACAAATTGCATGTATTCCAGAGGACATTAGGCTAACAACCAGCTCGGCTGTCTCACCTTGGACTCGATGGGTTTGGTGGAGAATTTGTCTCTCATCTCTCCCTGCTCATCATACAGAAGCACCACTCTGTCAACGGTGCAAACGGCGAACTTGGTGTTATTCGGTGCCCAGGCCATGCACGACACTTTGGCAATACACTCCTATGAAGGCAGAGGATACAAACAGTTAGAAATGATGACTAGCCGATGGCTTAGCCGCGCATCTCTCTGGCTAACGTTAGCATAGATACATCTTTGAATGTTAGTTTTAGCTATACTTCATCCAAAACATGTTCTGTACCTACATGGGCTCACGCCAAACTCTGCTTTAGATCAACAATCTTGATAGCAACTTGTGTAATCTGTCCGGTGACAATAACTGCTAGAACATAGCTTCAGACTATGCGTGAAACATTAAGACGCAATCTTTAGCTAACTTGGGGTATATTAGCAGTAACGTTACTTTAAAAAGATCAAATAGCGCAGCTCACTTGCTGGTGAGTAAGGTAAAGTAAAAATCTGTATCTAATACCAGTTGGTCATGGATCAGTAAAATCACTTAAACGCCGAATAGTCAAGACGAAATTATAAAATCGTTGCATCTTTCCATCAGTGTTATTAGATCCTTAACGTTACGCCGTCACACTTTGGCCGCTTTTGCTCTCCAGCATCAGCTAGCATTAGCTAACTTGTCAGTGAACTTACCTGTGGTGTTAATACTGTCTTAAGATGCTTCAGCTGCATTTTCAAAGGCTTTTAGGAAGGTCGTACAACGAAAAACGTTATTAGTGCTGGGATAAAGCGTAATCTTTAGATTATGGTCATTTTACTGACCATATCGAAGGTACCCGCAAAGGAAAGAGGATGCCTTTGTGGTAACTAACACAACTATGATCTCCTTAGTTACCGCGGAGGCGGGGACTCATGGTGCATTTACAGCTATGGGAAAACTCAAGTGCTCTAGTTTAAGCGTAATAAGTAGTTTTGTCTAGAAAATATTCATTCATTTTCATTCATTAGCTATCACAGACAGTACATCAGTATATGTATGCGTATTCAAGACTAAAACATATGCTTGAACAAGCAGTCTTTATGAAGCTTTTCGGAGGTTTACTGCCATAATTATACAGAGGTTTGTGTTTCGAGCACATACAAAGGTATACTGTTCTGCGTGTGTACTGAATTGCTTTTCTGCGGTCGGTAAGTAAGACGGTGTGTTGAATTACTTCTCTGAGGTCGGTAAGTAAGACGTTCGTTTGACAACGTTTCTCCTCTGGCACGAAAAAGTTTATCCTGTGGAGATGCCGGGGATTGAACCCGGGGCCTCATACATGCAAAGCATGCGCTCTACCACTGAGCTACATCCCCACTGGTGACGAGCCTTCGAGAAAAAGACTCTTTGTTCAACTCAGTGTTTGACCTGGTGAATACAGTGTATAACGAATAACGATATGGTAGAAGTCCATTAAATCGTCCATTAGCTTAATAAGACAAACCTTCGAAACAAATGATTTTCCAAAACCCTTATATAAATCACATCAAGTGGATTTAAAGAGATTTAAGACTTCGCCGTTTATTCATGATTTGATTGGAAATATCTAAGCATTATTCATCAACTATCAATTATTATCAACTATCAATCATCAATCACTTATCAGTTAAAGGTGGTAGTAAGGTATTAGCTATGGTTTGTGAAATATGCTGCTATCATGAGACTAATGATATCTTTATTATCTCGCCTCTACACCAAATCTGCATTGTAACACCGCGTAAGAGCAGTAAGTCTTCACAGTTCTTGAGGTCAAGTCCATCTTAAAAATAATAACTAGTTATGGCAGCAGGTGTGACCCTTGCGGCCGAAAGGTCACCTTCTAGATACAGCACAGTAAGGAAAAACAATGAGATGGTCCCCTCCCTTAAAAGATAGTGTGAACTGTCCTTGAAGAAGGTACAACTACTCCTGAGGAGTTAGTCAGTAGCAAACTGGCCCAACCGCTGGAGTGAGAAGGTCACATTTACTGCTGTCTTTGAAAAATGTAAACATCTGATAATTCATAAAGTCACTGCAGTATCTGGAGGTATGTGTGAGTGATGTTTTTCTGGGGCCCCTGCGCTCCAAAGGTATGTGTCACACAGGAAGAAGCCCCCCTCCAGCAGTTTTGGAAGTCCCAATGACTTCAATGTCCAGATGTTATCCTCCTCTGTTCCTGTAAACAACCAACCTATATAAGCAGGTGATTACAGATGTTTCAGAGTGATTTATATTGGCCAGGATCCTCTCATGTGCATATGCTTAATTTGATGCTGAGCCTCTTGTAATAAACTTCTTATACAAGTAAGACGGTGTCATGTCAGCGGGGGTCTCTTTCAACACCGTCACATCATCTCTATCCAGTATACAACACCATGCCGCTCATTAACCCCGTGTTTGAAAATGACCACAGTGAAGTAGGCAATGGGTCAAACACACAGCCAAACAGTGCCAAGACACAGAGACAGAGGACCACTGGTCACTTTTCGTATTTAGTCAGAGTATGTTGAAATAGATGTGTGTATTTAATAGCTTTCAAACAATAACTGCTATGCTTAGCTTTGAAGTTTGAATTTGAAGTTCAATTTCTGCTCTCCATTTTGGAAGCAAAAATTTTACTTATTTACTCCACCACATTTATTTGACAACTTCAGTTAGCCTACATTGCAAAGTCAACAAATCAGTGTGTGGTTACACAAACGAAACCTTATTATCTTGCGCAACATCGCGTGTAGAAAGAATTCAAAGTTTTGAGAAGCAGTCGCTGCAGGTACACCCCACCCCCACTGCATCCAGTTCGATGACGCCGAAGTTTATTAAGTTTCCTGGTCATACCGGAAATAACCAATTTTGCCTTCGAATTACAACTAAACATGCAAGACGACTTTTTGCAGCTTTTGTTTTTGAAGATTCGACACATACACTGGAAGCTAGTTGCAAAAAATAAAAATATTAACAAAGAAATTATGATACACATAAATCCACAAAAGTTTAAATGGGGCAAAAAGACTCAAAAATTAGAAGGTGGCTTTTATTTTGAAATTTCTCGCCGGAAACGCCGTGTTTCTCCGCTTTAAAGTTAGAGGTCCAAGCTGTGGACCGACTTCCACACTGCCGGTGGCGTGTGGAACACTTTTCGCACACCGTCCCGCCGGACCAACGGGATAATTATCGACCTAAACTCGTTTTTTGGCTTTAATGTGCTTTCATTTACTCTGAATTCATTTAAACGTTGACAGGGATCCACTTGGCGGTCAAATCCGATGTTTGTCGGTCCTTTTTCCTGATCCTCCTCTGCATTCCCTGCCTCCTTGCGCGCCGTGAGTTTCACGTGGAGAACGGGATTCAACACTATTCTGAGTCATCAGTCACTTTTGCGTTTACAGTTGTTATAGCATTATCCATTTGAGCAAAAATGTCAAAGGTGGCAAGTTTGATCCTGGAGGACGGGACGACGTTCAAGGGCCTCCTTTTTGGTGCAAATGTGTCAGTGTCGGGGGAAGTTGGTGAGTTACTGAAAGTATGGGCCAAATTCAGTTTATTACTAACACTGTCGGTAGCTCTTACACAATCCCTCAGCGTGAATAGCTAACTTTAGGTTAGATTGTGGTGCTTTGTATTGTGTTCTTGTGGGTCTTTTGGTACCATCTCGCTTGTCCTACTGTGGCACGGCGGTCGCTGATTTATGAAGCGCCAAGCCCCGATATGTCTCACGTTGTCCGCACCTTCCCCACTAAAGATGATGGCAAACTCAAACGTGTCTCAAATGTCGTCACTTCGCGTGACGTATTTCGTTATCTTGTAAATGCCGCAGGTAGACGGCAGCATTTAATTTCAGTAAGGTATCCTGAGTTCTGCGGGATGGCCTTTTGCCATCCATGATACATTGTCACAGACGATAGAGATGTGTAGTTGGGCAAAAACTACTTTTTAAAAGTTGGACTGTACTGTACTAAGTGCAGCTCAACATGGGGAAAGCGTGCCGAATTAAACATAAGGCAATATTGATTTTTAATCAAAGGCCAGACTTCGCTCTGTGGCTCGTGTATTTGTGCCGATGCGCAAGATAGCAGTAAAAGTAGTTAAATTTTAAGCGTAGTTTGGCAGGACAAATCACACAATAGAACTGAATGTCTCTCGGCTGGTAGTTCAGTGAAGTCCCTCACATGTGGATGCCATAATCCGGGTCCAGTTTTATGGCACAATTAAAATGTCCATAAACCTGAATCAACGCTCCCCTGCAGTCTCAGCGAGAACATATGCAGACAATTATGCCTTTATTTAAGTTTATGTTAGTGCAAAATAATTTAGGATTTACTCCAGTACATGAACACTATTTGAATTTCGGTCGGGTTGGTTACTTATAGTGTTAAATGCTCTTAGTGCCACGCATACACAACTGCTGTTAAAGCATACACACTACACATGCATAAGATAGGTGTGACTGGACCGTGTCCTGATGAACATTTTGTGTGCTCAGTGTTTCAGACAGGCATGGTGGGCTACCCCGAGGCTCTGACTGACCCATCCTACCGCTGCCAGCTGCTGACCCTCACTTACCCTCTGGTCGGCAACTATGGGGTACCGAAAGATGAGGAGGGAGAGTTTGGATTAAACAAGGTGAGCATTTATTTGGGGTTCAATTTCATTTTTCACGATTGATTATTGTCTGCCTACAAGTGATCTGTTTTTCTTGTATTTCTCTTGTCTCGGTCAGTGGTTTGAGTCATCAAAGATCCACGCTGCAGCCCTCATTATAGGAGAGCTGTCAGAGAGTCCCAGTCACTGGAGTTCAGTCAAGTCACTGGACCAGTGGCTCAAAGAGCAAGGTGTTCCTGGGTTACAAGGTCAGGAAATCAAAATCTAATCAATTTCAATCAATTTCAGTTGAAAAAAACCTCAACTGCCAGTTTTAAATTATGTGTTGTGTCCATGAACTCCAGGCATTGACACTCGCTGTCTGACCAAAAAGATCCGAGAGAAGGGCACCATGCTGGGGAAGTTGGTTGTGGAAGGGACTCCAGAGGACAGTGTTCCCTTTGATAACCCAGACCAGAGGAACCTGGTCGAGGAGGTCTCGATGAAGGTAACCCACCCAGATCCTTAACTTCAGTGCCCAATATAACATCTCATAAGTATTGTAGGAAGTAGGCCATACAGGTTTCAAGCAAAGACATTAAAAAGACTCACTGGATTGTTCTTGTCCTAAAACATATACGTGTGAATGTATATGTTCTGACCCCGGTAGCTGGCTTCCTCTTTGTTGTTTAAAATTCGGGATATTTCTCCTTTGATTTTATCCAGGAGCCGAGAGTATTCAACCCCAGTGGAAGTTGGCGAATCACTGTGGTGGACTGCGGTGTCAAATACAACCAGATCCGCTGCCTGGCTCAGAGAGGAGCCTGTGTTACGGTCGTACCCTGGGACCACCCACTGGACAGCTCAGGTCCGTCACACACTTCGGCTGCCAGACAAAGAGCATCAGATTGTTTGACTGGGGTATAAGACTTAAGCATAGTCTTTGATTCTTAGAGGCCAATATTATTCACATATATTGTGTTTTTTCTTCTTCTTCTTACCGATTTTAGATTTTGATGGTTTGTTCATCAGTAACGGCCCCGGCGATCCCCAGTTCTGTCAGGCCACCATCAACAACATAAGGAAGGTGGTCTGTGTGGATCATCCCAAGCCGGTTTTCGGTATTTGCCTTGGACACCAGCTGCTTTCCTTAGTCATTGGATCGAAGACCTACAAGATGAAGTTAGTACCTCCAGCCCGAACACCTGACTTGTTTATACTGTATGCATCACTATACAGGGGTTACAAAAGCCAGGCGAGACTTTGGCCATAAGCACTTTGATTAAGCTTGGACAGAGCCCCATAGAGCTCCAAAGAAAATGTTTGTAACAGGACAAAGACAGAAATGTGCCCTCAGTGACCTGAGCCAGGGAACCTCTTCAAAGCCCTTTTACACTCTGTAGAAACAGACATTTGTGCTCGCACACTTTCTTTAGGAGGGCTGTGATGTGAGCTGCAGGTTTCTGCTGTTCTCAGCAGTCTGGGCTCTCCTGTACGAGCAGCGGAGTGTTGGCCCGTTGTTCTGAAAGAGACTGAACAAACAAGCCAAGACGAGGCTGTCCGCTCCTCACATGTGCGGGGTTAAGGGGGTTTTCTTTCCCCTTTCGAATGTTTCCTTTACCCTGCTGGAATGTGGCTGGCATCTCGACAGATAAAAGCTGTCAGACTACAGTGACGTTCAAATCACAAACACAACCCTGATTCCAAAAAAGCCAGGACCCAATCATTTCCAAACGATCTGTGTTTAGTGACAATGGTTTTACGAAGTGTTCCTGAGCCCATATCGAATTATCAACTACCAAAGTTAACATCTTATCAGCTAAAAGCACATTATCAAACCAACTTTTCTGTCTAGCCCTCAAAATGAACCCCAAATATTATTTCCTCTCTCAGGTACGGCAACCGTGGCCACAACCAGCCGTGCATCCACAAGGGAACAGATCGCTGCTTCATCACCAGTCAAAACCACGGGTTCGCTGTCGACCCCAACACGCTGCCAGCAGACTGGGATGTCCTCTTTACTAACGCCAACGATCACACTAATGAGGGCATCGTACACAACACAAAACCCCTGTTCAGGTAATGGGGCTCGGCGACAACTGGCCGATGTGATAACACGTACCAGATTTGCCAGAATTTAGCTGTGATCAAACAATGTGGTTAAATCTGCTGTGATGTTGTCTTTATCCCCCCAGTGTTCAGTTTCACCCAGAGCACATGGCCGGTCCCACAGACCTGGTCAGCCTCTTTGATATTTTCCTTGACACTGTGAAAGACCACAAGGAGGGCAACACTACCAAATCTGGTAACACATTCAGTGTTTTTTACGTACATGCTCTGAACTGTACTTACTCATGTAAAACACAACATTTTAATCTCCTCATTATTAATCGTTATACCGGGGTTGACTTAAAATAGATTTATAAAGTGAATTAAAGAAGTGCATAATACAATGAATTGGAAGAACAAAATGAAAACGCTTGTGTGTATTTTTTTTTTTTTTTTGCCCTCCAGTGAAGCAACGTCTAATGGAGCACCTCACTTATCCGGGTTCCCCAAAGCCCGAAGAGGTTTTCCGACCCAGGAAGGTCCTCATTCTGGGCTCTGGCGGGCTGTCCATCGGCCAGGCTGGGGAGTTCGACTACTCCGGCTCCCAGGTCTGTCAGGAGTGTCATCTGATAAGAGTAGTGCACATATTCTGATGTAAAATTGACAAAATTAGGTTTTTTGGGAAGCAGGATAAATTAGGAGTTCATGAGGGAAGACAACTGGGGGATATCCAGACTGGCATTGCAGTTTTGGATGTTTAGTGTGATAATTTATCTGCTGTTAAAGGTTGCACAAAGAGCAACACAAGACCATAACATGGCAAGATTTTAGATCATTGTCATCAGTATAGAAGTAGCCATTTTTCAAGTTGATGTTATTTTGTTTTTCAGGCCATTAAGGCTCTCAAGGAAGAAAACATCCAGACTGTGCTGATCAACCCCAACATTGCCACTGTCCAGACCTCCAAGGGCCTGGCTGACAAGGTCTACTTCCTGCCTATCACAGCAGATTATGTTACTCAGGTATGGATTAAATCAATGTGATGAGAAATGTTGAAATACTTTAGTTATTTATGAAAGTTTTATTAGTAGTCAAGACCAGAATAAATTACTGACTTTTCTTGTTCGTCTGCTTCCTTGCTTTGATCAGTTTGTGAAGACTTTCATACAGTAACTGATTCCATGTGGCATCAATGCTGCATATCTTCCCCCTTTTTCACTCTCAGGTGATAAAAAATGAACGTCCGGACGGTGTGCTGCTGACCTTTGGTGGTCAGACGGCTCTGAACTGTGGCGTGGAGCTGACCAAGCTGGGCGTCCTGGAGAAGTATAAAGTCAAGGTTCTGGGAACACCGGTGGCCTCCATCGAGATGACTGAAGACAGGAAGGTCTTCGTGGAGAAAATGGAGGAGATCAATGAACACGTCGCCCCGAGTGAAGCAGCGTTGTCTGTGGAGCAGGTGAGGACCTCCACTTCCTGCAAAACCGCGTGTTGTTTGCTTTTCAGTTTTCTAAATGTGTCTTTCTGACTTTGTTACAGGCAGTGGCAGCTGCTGAACGTCTCGGCTACCCTGTTCTGGTTCGTTCAGCATTCGCTCTCGGTGGTCTCGGCTCAGGCTTTGCCAACAGTAGAGAGGAGCTAATCTCTCTGGTGACCTCAGCCTTCGCCCACACCTCTCAGGTACTGGTGGACAAATCCCTGAAAGGCTGGAAGGAGATCGAGTACGAGGTGGTCCGCGATGCCTATGACAACTGTGTCACTGTGAGTGAAGAAACTCTGATGTTTTGATAATGGCCAGTCTGCTGCTATTTGATAACTTGATCACTAATCGGATATTATTGTGTCTTAAGCTTCTTGACAGTATATGTGAGACTTGTTTCATTCTTCTTGTTCAGGTGTGTAACATGGAGAATATTGACCCTCTGGGCATCCATACTGGAGAATCCATCGTGGTGGCGCCCAGTCAGACACTCAACGACCGTGAATACAACATGCTGAGGAACACGGCCATCAAAGTCATCAGACACCTTGGCATTGTGGGAGAGTGTAACATCCAGTACGCTCTTAACCCGGAGTCTGAACAGGTATTAGCACAGTATTTAAAAAGGAAAAAAAACACTCCAGATCTCCAGATCCTGTCATAACCTAAGAGTGTTGATGTTTTGCAGTACTACATCATCGAGGTGAACGCCCGTCTGTCGCGGAGTTCGGCCCTGGCTAGTAAAGCGACCGGTTACCCTCTGGCCTACGTAGCGGCTAAACTTGGCCTGGGGATCCCTCTGCCGCTGCTGAAGTACGTCTCTCACTTTAAGGAATGCAGCTGATATGCAAACAAATCAATAAATACAGCGATAATCTATGAATGTATCTGAGGACTGAGCCTGAATAAGTTTTCAGATTGAATGTACTCAAAATGAAAAAACTGAAAAATGAGCTTGTAGTTTGTTTGTCTTCATTCTCACTTACTTACATATTTTTAATGTTTTCCTGTTCTTCTGTGTTTGCGGATTTTATTTAAATCGTGCATAATTTCTCGTGAATGAAAATTCTGTAAATTATATTTATATTTTCTGCAGGAACTCTGTGACCAACTCGACAACAGCTAACTTTGAGCCTAGTTTGGACTACTGTGTGGTGAAGGTGCCTCGCTGGGATCTCAGCAAGTTCCTCAGGGTTTCCACCAAGATTGGCAGCTCCATGAAGAGTGTTGGTAAGAGATGATGACCAGACTGAATTTTTAGCACCATTTTCCGTATGTTTTTGCCTTAATAAAAAGCTTTGATGCTGGAAAGAGGAACCATAATTTAACGAGATCTCAGCTTTAGCCTGCTGTTTATAAAACTGCACCAGCACAGAACAACAGCTGCAATCAGTGGATCTTCACCTGTGCTTTTGTTGACAGGTGAGGTGATGGCTATCGGCCGTAGCTTTGAGGAGGCCTTCCAGAAAGCGCTGAGGATGGTGGATGAGAACTGTGTCGGCTTTGACCACACCATCAAGCCTGTCTCTGACCGGGTAAAACACAATGCAGTGCAAGTTATGACAAGAGTATCATAACCCTCATATCTGCTCTCTAAACCTGAAGATTAGCCTTAATGCACATTAAGCGAGAGAAAAATGGCAACAAAGGCTGTTTCCTCTCTGAAAAAATGTTTTGCATCAAAACGTACATTTATGGGAATGAAATGCCCAATATTTAGTTTAGGAAAAAAGTCACAAAATTACTGGTCAATCTTTTGACATGGTGCAGCAACAAACCATTGAGATGTTCTAAATTGGGCCAACAGATGGTGCTAATGGGCTACCAGAATACTTAATACTGTCAGTTAGACGATACCCAAAGTCAAGGAAGGATCCTGAAATGGATGAATTTCAAGGACGCCACGTTACTGAATGTTGCAGAATGCCTGTCCCAGTGTCCCAGATGCTTCACATTGTCCTTCATGCAGAGATTCCTTAAAGATGCCTCTGTATCCTGTTCCAATGTGTGTGTTCTCTGAATGCTGTGAAGGAGTCCAGCCTCTGTAGGACCCGTCCTGCCGAGAAAACATCCTTGGCTTTGAGAAGCCCTGAGTGATGCGAGCCTTACTGTGTCTTTGTAGAGGAATCCTTAACTGTGTGTTGAAGTGATCTTCTTTTACTCTGCCTGTGTGTATGTGGCTAATGTCAAAAGATTTGGAGGTTTTTTCAAATTACTTGACCAGGTGTTCATAGCTGACAAATATCAAGGTATTTCCTGATCTTGATGGTCATGTCTTGCCTTTGCCCCGCTGTGCTCACCAGGAGCTGCAGACTCCTACAGATAAGCGCATCTTCGTTTTAGCGGCGGCTCTCAGAGCAGGATACACGGTGGACCAGCTGTACGAGCTCACCAAGATCGACCGCTGGTTCCTGCACAAGATGAAGAACATCGCTGACCACGAGGGACTGCTGGAAACGTACAACCAGGTAAGGTCGATAAAGAGGAAACGAACGAGAGGAAATTAGTTCATTCATTCATTCGTTTTTTCTTTCTTTCTTTCTTTCTCTCGATCCTTGACATGTCTTGTTGTTCTTCCTCCCAGGATGAGAGTGCCATGCCTCCAGAGGTGATGCGAAAGGCCAAGCAGCTGGGCTTCTCAGACAAGCAGATAGCACTAGCTGTGCAGAGGTGAGTGGGAAAGACAGTCTGGGCCTGAGGACACATTACCCAACTATATTAAGCTCGTTGTTGCACTGAGTTGGCAGCACAAGTTAAATTCAGCACCAGATGTATGGAGGGTGTGCTGATGATGATGTACCTTGGAAATGTAAAGAAAAACTAGATTTTATTAGTGTTACTTTCAGCTAATATGAGTAAGTGCACGCTCAGTGAGGTTTGAATCAAGAACAGCACATTCAGAAACCCAACAGTTTGTTGATTGTTCTGAAGTTTGTTTTTTCGCCTGCAGCACAGAGCTTGCGGTGAGAAAGCTGCGCCACGATTGGTCCATCCTACCCGTAGTGAAGCGGATTGATACCGTAGCGGCTGAATGGCCCGCCCACACAAACTACCTGTACCTGACCTACCACGGCACAGAGGACGACCTGCAATTCAACGATCAGCACGTCATGGTGATCGGCTCGGGAGTTTACCGCATCGGCAGCAGCGTGGAATTTGATTGGTGCGCGGTCGGGTGCATCACAGAGCTCAGGAAGGTAAGGCAGGTTAGAGGTTGAGCTGCAGATCATTCATTGCCAGAAATGCAGTATAACTGAGACTGTGGATCTCTAAGCTGTTCCCTTCCTGCTCTGTAGCTCTCAGCACTGATCATTCAGAACTCTTGTTACAGCTTGTTGAAACCTAATTATTAAATACGGCTGCAGCCTACCTTTGTGATTCTAGTCTGCAGAGATCACCGGTGCAGCTTTAGATTTTAAATCAGATGTGTTATTCAAATCATTGCATTCATTGCAGATGGGTTTTAAGACCATCATGGTGAACTACAACCCAGAGACAGTCAGTACAGACTACGACATGTGTGACCGCCTCTACTTTGATGAGATCTCCTTTGAGGTAAGATTTGTCTGCTAAATAATAACCAACTTTGATGTTTGCACCTGATTGGAGGCATTAACAAACAGTGAGATTTTGTGTCACAGTGCTGATGTTTCAAATTGCTAAAAAAAAAATGTTTGAACTCAGGTGGTGATGGATATCTATGAGAGGGAAAACCCAGAGGGAGTGATCCTCTCTATGGGAGGCCAGCTGCCCAACAACATCGCCATGTCGCTGCACCGTCAGCAGTGCCGCATCTTGGGAACTTCCCCCGAGTTCATTGACTGTGCCGAGAACAGGTTCAAGTTCTCCAGAACGCTGGACACCATCGGGATCAGCCAGCCGCAGTGGAAGGAGCTCTCCGACACCGAGGTGCCACGGACCGGGTCTATAATGTGAAAATGTTAAACTAAAACAAGACAACAAGGTTTTCATTTCTTAGCCCTCACATTTACGTCCCATTTGTTTCATTTCCAGTCTGCTGTGAAGTTTTGTGAGACTGTGGGTTATCCCTGCCTGGTTCGTCCCTCTTACGTTCTCAGTGGGGTGGCCATGAACGTCGCCTACGGTGACAGTGACCTTGAGAAATACCTGAGCAACGCTGTGGCTGTGTCCAAAGAACACCCTGTTGTCATCTCCAAATTCATACAGGAGGCCAAGGTTAGGAAAAAAAGGGAGTCACACTTGTTGATGTTGCTCCTTAACCTCATAAAATCACATCGTTCTCAGGGTCTGTGTGGTAGTGGAAAGAGTTCAATGTATCTGTAACATTTGTTTCTTTTCCAGGAGATAGACGTGGACGCTGTGGCCTGCGACGGGGTGGTGATGGCCATCGCAGTTTCTGAACATGTGGAGAACGCTGGCATCCACTCTGGTGATGCCACGCTGGTGACTCCGCCCCAGGATCTCAATCAGAAGACAATAGAGAGGATCAAGATGATCGCCCATGCCATCGGCCAGGAGCTGCAGGTCACCGGGCCTTTCAACCTGCAGCTGATTGCCAAGGTGAGACTCATTCTGGAAGCTCTGCCACAGAAATGGGCTGATCAGATGCTTTTAAGAAGATGCTTGGTGCATCTACTGTGTCTGTAAGTTAGTTTTCACTGTTCCTACCAGTGATTTAAGACTGTGACGCTGTGCTTTTCCCGCCAGGACGATCAACTCAAGGTGATCGAGTGCAACGTCCGAGTTTCCCGCTCCTTCCCCTTCATATCCAAGACGCTGGGGGTGGACCTTGTTGCTATGGCGACTCGGGCCATTATGGGGGAGGATGTGGAGCCCATTGGCCTGATGACTGGAAAAGGGATTGTAGGAGTCAAGGTAACCAAGCCAAAAGGCGACGGGCTGTATAGCAGCCTCCACAGGAAACTGAAATCTGAGAATCTGAGAAGTTATTTCATCCCACTGTGTGCCATGTGTTCCTCCTAACCTTATGTCACATGTCCTTCAGGTTCCTCAGTTTTCGTTCTCTCGCCTGGCCAGAGCTGACGTGGTGCTCGGCGTGGAGATGACCAGCACTGGCGAGGTGGCCTGTTTTGGGGAGGACCGATACGAGGCTTACCTCAAAGCTATGCTCTCCACGGGCTTCAAGATCCCCAAAAAGAACATCCTGCTCTCCATTGGCAGCTATAAGGTACTTGTAGGAACAAGAACATTGAACTCATGTCATGTCAGTCATGTCAGAGTTTCATTGGCAGGCAGTAGAGGGTGTTGAACAGTGAAGTCAAGTCTGATGATTTTGTTTTGTGTGTTCACAGAACAAGAGTGAGCTGTTGCCTACTGTGCGGACTCTGGATTCTCTGGGTTATGGCCTTTACGCCAGCATGGGAACTGCAGATTTCTACACAGAACATGGAGTCAGGGTAACTGAAAATGTGTTTCATCGTTGGATTTGTTTCCTCACACTAGCAGTCAGTTGTTGTCTCTTCTGACCTTTGTGGTCTTTTGCTGTTTCAGGTGACGGCGGTGGATTGGCCGTTTGAGGAGGATGAGGACTGCGAGTATCCCACTAAGGAGAAGCAGCGCAGCATCATGGACTACTTGGAGGAAAATCACTTTGACCTGGTCATCAACCTCTCCATGAGGAACAGTGGAGGCCGCAGGCTCTCCTCCTTCGTCACCAAAGGCTACAGGACAAGACGCAAGGCGGTCGACTACTCCGTCCCACTCATCATCGACATCAAGTGTACCAAACTCTTTGTCCAGGTCAAAAGTAGTTTTTTTTTTTCTTCACTTTTGGTGCTGCAAAATCTTTTAGTCTTGTGCTTAAAAAACTGAACAAGCACTTGGCAGTGTTAGCAATGTGACTCAATGCGTTTTCAGGCTCTTCGTCAGATCGGTAGGGCTCCGCCTGTGAAGACTCACATCGACAGCATGACATCCCAGGCGCTGGTCCGTCTGCCTGGTGAGTCACTGCTTGATGTGTTGTGGATGCTTTGACTCTCAAAATGTCAGGTCATGTGCAGCAAGTGTTAATCTGACAGCCCTGCGAAAACAGATATTGTTTTAATTCAAGCAAAAAGTGCAAAACTGTGAAGGTTTCAGGCTGAATGTTGTTCTGAGCAACATTAATAAATAGCACAAATGGTGGTGGCATTAGTAGGTAAACAAAAATATTTTTCTTAATAGTAACAACAAAGGATGTGACTGTTGTTTGACATTTTGTGAGTCCTCAGCTCTGTGGGAAACAGTAGACATCAAAAATGTCTTTTTTCCTGCGTTTGATTCTTAGGTCTGATCGATGTGCATGTTCACCTACGGGAGCCTGGAGGCACACATAAGGAGGACTTCGCCTCGGGTACGGCTGCTGCTCTTGCAGGAGGCGTCACCATGGTGTGCGCCATGCCCAATACGTCCCCTGCCATCACTGACCCCAGCACTCTGGCTCTGGTTCAGAAGGTACACCCAGATTTCTGTCCTGTGTGGTGGTGCTGTTTGTCTGTTTCTGTCAGTTAAATCAGAGCCCCTCTGCTCAGTCAAGATGGTGAGATGGCTGCTTTATGTTGCTCTACAGTTAACTGAAGTGAAATGGATCTTATGTTATGTTGTATCATCAGCTGGCCAAAGCCGGCTGCCGCTGTGACTACGCCCTGTATGTGGGCGCGGCCCTCGACAACGCCGCCATCCTGCCGTCCATCGCCGGTCAGGCTGCCGGCCTGAAGATGTACCTGAACGACACGTACTCCACCCTCAAGATGGACAACGTCTCTCTCTGGATGGAGGTAGCTTCACATTCATCCTCAAAAATAAAATTCAAACCACATCGAAACATGTCCTAACAGCTTTCGCTGTGCTGATGAACACTTCCTTTGGAAAAAAGTGTCAAGAGTTTTGTTTGTTTTCTAAGCTAATGTACTTAAGTTATGTTGTGTTAAGTGTTTTTCTTATTATGTTCACGCAAAGTAAGTTTGATCTCGTGGTTAGATTAAACTGAAACTGTCTGGTTCCGTCCGCAGCACTTTGCGAAGTGGCCCACGCAGATGCCCATCGTCGCTCACGCTGAGAAGCAGACGGTGGCTGCGATCCTCATGGTGGCCCAGCTCTACCAGCGGCCAGTCCACATCTGCCATGTGGCCAAGAAGGAGGAGGTAAACCCCCACCTTCTTGTTTTATTTTACTTTTTTATGTGCTAAAGTACCGGAAAGAAAAGTGTTGTAAGAGGTTTTGTAATTTAGTTAAAAGGTTTTATGTAGGTTTGGCACCTGAGTCCCTGTGGGTGTTATTAGTAGTTATTATGTAGTCGTGGATCAGCGGTTAGGGTGTCGGACCCGTAACCGGTGGATCGCTGGTTCGATTCCCCGTCCCGGTGTCCATGGCTGAGGTACCCTTGAGCAAGGTACCTAACCCCCACTGCTCCCCGGGCGCTGCACGCGGTCGCCCACTGCCCCGGGTTTGCTGTGTGTGTGTGCACGTCACTTGGGTGGGTTAAATGCAGAGAACAAATTTCGTTGGAGTGAGTTCCCTCCAATGACAAAATATGTCACTTTGAAAATTAAACTTCTTACCTCTTCTCTTTTCAGATCCTGATCATCCGAGCTGCAAAGCAGAAGGGCATCCAGGTCACATGTGAGGTGGCGCCTCATCACCTCTTCCTTTGTGAGGACAACATGGCAGAAATCGGCGATGGACGAGCGCAGGTCCGACCCATGCTGGGAACACGTGAGGACATGGAGGCTCTCTGGGAAAACCTGGACATCATTGACTGCTTTGCCACAGACCACGGTCAGCAGCCACACACAAAACCAGTGTGATTTGTTAATCTGTCGATTGAAACAAGGGTTAGATTGATTGTTTGTGTGTGTGTTATTAGCCCCCCACTCTGTAGAGGAGAAGAGCAGTGATCGTCCTCCTCCAGGTTACCCTGGCCTGGAAACGATGCTGCCGCTGCTGCTGACAGCTGTCAGCGAGGGACGTCTTTCTCTGGATGATATCGTCAGGCGTCTTTATGACAACCCACGCAAGATCTTCAACCTGCCTGTCCAGGACAACACTTATGTGGAGGTACACACTCAGTAATGTGGAGATTAGTACTTAACTATTGCTGCATTTTATGCTAAAACCAACATAGAAATCTATGCTTCATATGTAATCTGACACATAATGCTCACACACTAGTTTAATTATTTAATCCCTTGTCTCTATGTGGCTCTCAGGTGGACTTGGAGCAGGAGTGGGTTGTCCCTCAAGCCATGCAGTTCACAAAGTCAAAGTGGACTCCTTTCCAGGGTATGAAGGTGAAGGGTAAAGTCCGCCGCGTGGTTCTACGAGGAGAGGTGGCCTACATTGATGGCCAGGTCAGCAAACCCACACAGTTTTATTTCAGGGTTCAGCATGGTGTCAATGTCGTGCCACTGTTGCCTTCATTAAGGATTGTCTGAAAATTTCTGAAAAAACGTGTGGATTCTGTGACCTTTGGCCTGTGATTACAGCCCATAATTGCATAGATGTATTAATATTTGTATTTTTTAATATATTTTTAATATTGTTACATTTGATGTCATCTCTAAAGCTGCAGTTCCTCTCTCTCTCCCTCAGGTGTTGGTGCCTCCAGGTTACGGTGAAGATGTGAAGACGTGGCCAACTCCTTCTGTCCTTCCTCCTGAACCTGTTAAAGAAAGTCCCCTGGTATTTAATACGCTGTGTTTTCTACAATGCTTGTGTGTCTGGGATTTATCTGCTAGCTAACTGTCCAGTTTGATTATGAGCAGGCGTCAACATCCTGATGAAACTGCTGTCATACGACGCCTGTTTCATGGGTGGATTTTGTTTGCGTTTGTTATAAGGTTGTGTCTTACCTGCGCTTTAGACTCCAGAGCACACGCGTCCAACGCCTCCCCGGGAGGGCCTGGTGCGAACCCGAGCAGCCAGCCCGCGGCGGTCTACAGGAGACAGCCGCTACCTGCTGCCGCCTCACATCCACCGCTCCTCTGATCCCGGACTGCCGCCAGGTATTGCAGCTCCCACTGATCTGTGGGACATCCACCCCTCTGCCTTTGATTTGAGTAAACATTACTCCTGTGCAGAAAAGGCTCAGAAAGTCTGTACATCACATTTGTTTTACCTTTTAATGTATCATCTGTTATCTGTATCCTGTACACTCGTATTAAACTGATATTTGTGTCACTGTGCTCTTTGCAGAGATGGTTATGCTGCCGCCGTCCGGTGCTGGTGATGGTTACAGCCAGCCTCCTCCTCTGTCCAGACTGCTGTCTCCTCAGTCAGGACCAGGACTGATGACGACCGGACAGGTGCCCCACTTCCAGACCTCACCTCTGCTGCAGCCCCTGGTGGGCCAGCACATCCTGTCTGTGAAGCAGTTCAGCAAAGATCAGGTACTGTAGCCACCAGTAATCATCACCACATTTCACCACATGCTCAAAAGCAGCTTGATAACTCATATTCGCCTGTTTCAGATGTCGCACCTTTTTAATGTTGCCCACACTTTGCGTTTGCTGGTTCAGAAGGAGCGAAGCCTGGACATCCTGAAGGTCAGTTTTGTTTGTTTGTTTGTTTGTTTGTTTGTTTTTGAGAAAAAGCAAAATTGTGTCTGGTTGATACACACAGGTTCCTGTCTGGCAGTAGATTAGAACTTGTCTGTATTGAGCCCAGCACACAAACTAGTCCCTTGTTCCCCATCGTCCAGGGTAAGGTCATGGCGTCCATGTTCTACGAGGTCAGCACTCGCACCAGTAGCTCCTTTGCGGCGGCCATGCAGCGTCTGGGCGGCTCAGTTGTCCACTTTAGCGAATCTACCTCGTCGACTCAAAAAGGAGAATCTCTGGCCGACTCTGTCCAGACAATGAGCTGCTACGCTGACGTTCTGGTGCTCCGACACCCAACACCTGGAGCTGTGAAGGTGGGTGTCCGCTTTGACAACCCAGGGGGGTTTATGCTTTCTGATCACATTTGTTTGTAGTTCTTTTGCTGACTTCTAGTTCGTTTTAGGACAGATTTTAAGATCCTGTAAGTCATCTATAAATCTGTTCATGTACTCTCATGTGGTTATATAATTGATTGGCTCTGAGATATGGCCCTGGTGATGCTCTCAGCTCCACAGACAGTCTGTTACTAAGTGAACCACAGACTGTTAAGGTGGAGCTTCATTTCACTGAGCAATGTTACCCCACTGGGTCTGAAGATGGCAGTCCCTGCTGAAATATCACCTTCTGAGCTCCACTTTAAATGTAGTTAAATTCAAAGCAGCTTCTCTCTGTCAAATGTTCATATTTGCCTTGCTGATGTGTGTCTCCCTGTGTGGCATTCAGAGCGCATCGCGTCATTGTCGTAAGCCTGTGATCAATGCCGGAGACGGCGTGGGGGAGCATCCAACCCAGGCCCTGCTGGACGTCTTCACCATCCGAGAGGAGCTGGGGACAGTCAACGGCATGACGGTGAGGTTGATTATTGTTGTCCAACTGCCATGGCAACCACATTTAGGTTCAAACCACGTCAGAGAAAATCTCACTTTTTTTCATCTGCGTTTTCTGTCAGATCACTATGGTGGGGGATCTGAAACATGGCCGCACGGTTCATTCCCTCGCCAAACTGCTCACCCAGTACCGCATCACGCTGCGCTACGTGGCCCCAAAGAACCTCCACATGCCAGCAGAGATCATGGAGTACGTGGCCTCCAAGGGCATCAAACAGGTGGGGACTAAATGGCATTAAAGGCAGCCTAAATAACAGTGGGTTCTTGAATGTTACTTGACCAAAAAAAAGGAAGTATGCTCAGATTAGGTTGTGTGGTCTTACCTGTTTACAGGAGGAGTTTGCCAGCATCGAGGAGGCGCTGCCTGAGACTGACGTCCTCTACATGACGAGGATCCAGAAGGAGAGGTTTGCATCTGAGGAGGAGTACAAGGCTGTAAGTGATTTTATTATCTTTTGTTTCATCAGTGTGGGAGGTAAAAAATAAACACAATACATCTTCAATGAATTAAATCCTTTAAGAGTAACTTTGTCTATCTTTTTGAGTTGGTAAATGACACGTACATGTCGCGTCGTCACCATTGATCCCGGTTCCATTTTATCATGTTTAAACTCCAGTAATTAAACACTAAATAAAGCAGAGAGTTTATCATTAAGCTGTGCGGTGTAGCAGAAACGGATTTTAACAATCAACTTTGTGACTTTTTACTTTTTCAGTGTTTTGGCCAGTTCATCCTCACCCCTCACATCATGACTGTGGCCAAAAAGAAGATGGTGGTGATGCATCCACTGCCCAGAGTCAACGAAATCAGGTAAGATCCAGTCCAACACATTTTCACAGAATTAGGTTAAACTTCCTGGCCTTATCCTCTTTGTATGAGCACTCGATGTCTTGACTTGATTAGATGGGATGCTTTTCTAATTTGCTGACGGTTCCACTTTCCTCTGTGTTTTTCTCGCAGCGTGGAGGTGGACACGGATCCAAGGGCAGCGTATTTCCGTCAGGCAGAGAACGGCATGTACATCCGAATGGCCCTGCTGGCCACCGTACTGGGCAGATAGAGCCCACGTGCTGCCTGTTTCGTAGCATAACTTCTTATACCTTTTAGAGTAGGAAGATTCAGACACCAGCATTCTCTTTCCTGAAATCTGAATTTCTTATTCCGAGTCTTTTCAACGGGTATCAGTATTGTTAAATACGACAACAACTACAGGGTCATAAAGTTTACAAAAATCATATCGTGTTTTGATATGATGCTGCTGTTCTTCACTTGGACACACTACAACTTGTTTGTCTTTTCATCCTCGTCTCACGTGCAAGATGACTTTATATCATTCCATTGGTGGGTATTAAAATTGAAAACATTAACGGGATCATGACATTAATGAAATACAAGGGTTTTGTAGCTGGGTCAAATGTGCAACTACTTTAACTAAACTGCTGAACAGTCTTCTCAGTCTGCTCAGCGGGAGGAAAACCTCAAGGGACCAGTTGGGATATTAAAGGGGAGAAAAGTGAAAATGACTACCAGCATTTGGTGCACAGCATTTCTCTGTTCTGACCAGTAATGTTGTTATATCTGCAGTATTAAAACCATACCATCTAATCTAACATTCCTTTGTTTAAACATTGTCTGTGATGGTTAACTGTTTTGATTTCTTATATGCTAGCAGGTTATAGGCAAACCTTCTTTTTTTATCCAAATGGGAATCACTGTGTTTGTAGTATTGGTGACTGACTTTATATTATGTGGAGAAATAAATAAAAAAAATAATAAAGTTTGGAAAAAAAAAAAACTGTTTTGCTGCTGATGTACATAAAACAATGTCATAACTCACCAAATCAAGGAAGTGGAAATCTTTGTTTTACTTTAGTTTCAGTCCCCTTTTACATATATAAGGCATACATCTCCACATCAACATGTTTTTAGATACAGATTTTTATTTACATAATCTTTTATAATAATCTTAATCATAATAATCATAATCTTTTTATTTACACAATCTTTTGTCCTATCATTGCAGATATTTTACTGACAGGTATTTTGTTGAAGAAAAACAAACTAATCATGACAGAAACTTAAGTAACTACACAAAAAGTAAACAAAAATGAAGGAAAATGAACAAAACGGAGACTGTTCGCATTTTCCTTGGAATTAAGTAAAAATAATAATAATAATAACCTCGGGTTTATTTACCGGCCTTTTCTGTAGCTTCTCTCAGTGTGACAACTGAGCTGAGGAGGACTGAAATGCAGCTGAAAGCTTTGGGAAAAGCTAATGATTGATCCTTCAGTCAAATAAAAAAAAACAAAAAAAATGCATAAAAATTGTTTCATCGTCTCCATAAAACTGTTGATTCTCAAACCTTTTCTGTTCAGTCCTGTAATAAAACCTTGTAAGGTGTTAATCACCCTGTTACGGTGCAAATTAGCATTGACGGTAAGGAACAGCATCTGAAAGAGAGCATATGTTGATTTAAAAAAGCGGGTTTACAATAAATGCTGCATTTACTAACTGCCAGAAAAATCTAAATTCATTCATTCAATTCACAAGGGTGCGCGAATGACTCAGCAAAACTTTCAGTATTGAATGAAAATGAGAATAAACTCAGAGGAAGAAATATAAAGTGATGCTGTTGTGTGGTACTGGAGCTGTTGAGATGTTTGAAGACCAGACTAGACACACCTTGTGGCTGATGATTCCCTGTACTCACATATTGTTGTCTGACACCGTATAGAAATAATGTGTGAAACTGTAAATTTTCTTTGTTTAGTCTTAGATTTCTGGGGATATCTGCATGTGAACTGGCTAATTTCCTCTTGAACGCACTGAGGTGTACACAGTTTGGTGACCACTTCATTCAAAAGTGTTATGACAACACTTCAAATGTCCTTTAATCGCTCCGTATTCTTCGGCTGCTTCACATAAGCACTGCGATGATTGATTTGTGAAATAAATAATCATCAGAATTTATTATTAGCTTATGTACTTAAAAGGTGAATTTTGGACTAAACCTTGAAAGCCACATCCGATCCCTCTCCATTTCCTGGAAGGAGGAATCGGCCAATCACAGCGCACGTCCTCTGGCAGCTAGAGCCATACACTAAGGAACGACCGGCGGCCACGGCCGGCCATCACTTCTCTGCCACCGAGCTAATACGAGCCTTTAAATTGAGAGTTAAGACATCAAACCGCATGCCTCTATGATCCAGCTAACCTTACAGCGAGACATACAGTGTTCAGTTTGCACAAGGTAAGCCATTTCGACTGTACTAAATCAGCTAGCATGATGTTAGCTAACCGTGCATAACTGTCATGGTCATGTATGGCGAACTACATTCAAAAATCTTCCAGTTTACAGTTTAAGGTTGACTTGCTTCTCAACAAAGACAGCATAACTTTAATATCGATAAACTATAAAAAAAAACTTGTAAAATTTCAAAAAATATTAAGTTGCCCTTCAATGTCTCGCATATGCCAAATTACCTTATAAAACGTAGTTATTTTCACAAGTGTGGCGCTAGCGTTTCAAAATAAGAGGGCGGTGGCAGCAATCAGCGGTGAACGAAAGCTAACCTTACTAAGAATTTGCACCTCTGCTGAAATATGTGCTACATGCATGTGTTTGGTGTACGCTGAATCGTAGATTACGCACCGAAAATCTTTAGCCAGATTTTCCGATGTCTGTGTTGCACATACAGGGAAGTTTACGATAAATTGCTAAAATTTCAAATGCAGTTTGGTCTATCTTTGTCTTCACGCCGGCTAGCAAATAGCTTAATGAAATGGGGCGGTAGTGCTGACATTTTCACGCTTTCAGTGATGATGTCTTGTCTTGGATTAAACTCTTTAGTGGTGAGATAGGTGTCATCTAAGGCTAGCCAACAGCTAGGTAACGTTACCTGTCCGCACCGGGGCCGACAAGACAGTTTGACTATGGGTAATTAAAAAAAGGCAGAAAGAGATAACGACACGAGGGGAAACAAGGGTCGTTAAGTGAAAATGTTCAAATCTGCCCCGCCACATTTATTTATGAATGAGAGGCTGTAAAATAGAAAGTATTTCTCCATGTGCAGGGAGATTAGCAAAGGATTAGGACTCCACAAGGACAAACAGACGACAATCACGCGGCATTCCTTCTTCCGTCATACCGGACCGTCATCCCAAAAGCAGCCGCTTCCCTCCCATACCGACGTGTCTTTGATCATAACGTTATCAAGTCACCTATCTAAGCTAAGCGTTTGTGTAGGCCTGCTCAATACGTAGACAGAGGTTGAAAGGCAATACCACAACATCTAAACTGGTTAAAACCCACAGATGACCCACAGGTTTTTTGGGGGTTTTTTTGTCCTGAGCAGAGTCTCCCAGGACTCTGTTTGTCCCACCTGTGCAGCCTCCAGTAAGTTCTGCCAATCATCAATCAAACTGTCACTCCGTTATAAATCAGAACTACCTGTGCAGTGTAGAGTGTGTTATGTTTCTGCACAGTCAGCTTACAAGCTTACATTTTGTCTTCAGCGTGGCATGCTTTAAAATCAGTCAGTTTTCATTAATGTGACCTGAATGAATGTGTGTTTTTATGTCATAATCAATCCCACACCTTGGCAAACTGAGTGCGAGGAGATCAGAATTGGTGCATTGATCTTTGACTATAAAGAAATGCAGGATAGCGGGGGGTTTATGCCCCAGCAAATCTCTGCCATACTGTCTGCATACCTGTCGAGAAAAATACCTTCCACCAAATTAATGCTCATAGGTCCTCTCATATAAGACACTTTGGTTTGTTTTTATAAGGTTTTGTTTGGGTGTAGTGCATTCATCAGATTTGAGTATCAAAAAATGTTCGACTGAGCTGTTTCGACTGCAGGATCTTGGCTGTTGTGATTGCATAGTTACCATGTCACACACTTTAGGAAAATATTGTTATTTTTAACAATAAAGAGACCTTTTTTAAAGATGATCTTAAAAAATAAAGAATTAGGAGAGAAAGATTTTCTCGGGAGTTGCTGCCCTCTTGTCTTGAGTGTGTGATTTTTAAACTATGTGGACTTTTGACAATCACTTTTTGTAAAAATGGCTTGTTCAGCTCAGCTGGCACAAAACAGCACTTTGGTGTCTTTGGAGTGTGATGTACTGTTCTAATAATAGCCTTTTTAAAATAAGAATTTGAGTTTCTAAATATGGACCTGAGGAGTTGCTTTGTGTCTGTGCCCACAAATTTGCTCCACAGTTTCAAGTAGAGGTCTGCAGCTGTGATTTTGATCTCTTGTCTCTTCTAAGCAGCTCTTTCAGATGGTTTTGCCAGTTGTCAAAGTCATATTATTAATTGTAAGACTAGAGTGATGCAGAATAAATATGTTGTGGAGTGTGTTTCATTCAGTGTTGGTGAGGGTCTGTTTTTGACTGCGGTTCCTCTTTGGCACTGCAGTTTTTCTGTGTTTTTGTTGGGATTTTTGGGACTTTTCACTTTGCCACATTTGTGTTATCTGTGAATTGAGACGTTTGAAGTTTATGTATGACATACGTTTACATTTTTAATAAATAGGTATATGACTTCAAAATTATTGTCTAGAAAATCAGGTTAAATTAGATTAAATAAGAATGTACAAACATGCAAATATCTGTATCAGTTTTGCTACTACAAACAGGCCTGTGTTTTTGATAAAAAGTCTGCACAGTCTCATTATTTCAGTGTGACCATAAATACATGCATACCGCTCAGCTGACAGCCTTTCAGCTAAAAAAGCGAGCTGAACAGCGGCTGAAGTTAAATAAATGTCTGTCTGCACTTCATAAAACGTGGGACTACAAAAGAGTCACAGTCAAATGTTTGGAAAGGAGGACAAAAGACTCAGTGTGTCTCTCTGTCTCAAGCTTCAGTAGCTGCACAGGGCTTGGGGTTGTGCTACGGTTCATTTTCATAAAGTCTGTCCTGTTAGAGTGATAGATTAGAGATATTTGCATACGTACAGGCAGGACAGTTTCTAAAGTCTGCACCACAACGACTGCAGTTGGCTAATTAACTTAATAGACCCGACTCAGTGATACTCGATCGATCGCTCTGGTACGAGCAATCAGTTTGATCAGTGCAGACTCTGTTGGCAGGAGGCCTGGTGGTCTTGAAGGTTTATATATAGTGTGCTGAGGCCTCTTGTGTGGACCCGCTTCCTCCTGCCAGGCTGCCTGATGGTTTGTGCAGCACTTTTGGAGAGTTTTGAGTATTTACATCAGCTTTCTTGGCTTCAGCAGGCCCGCCATCTGGGCCTGCAGTGTGTTCGCTGTCGAGAAAAATTATGGCCTTTTTGATGTGCAGGGTTTGCAGGGTTTATTCCAGTCAGGAGCCTGACCAAGCTTTGTTTTATTACATGCACTTCACACAATAATTTAGTGCTCTAAACTGTTCAGAGCAAGCATTCACTGGATGGTTGACTGAAAGCACACAGTCAGAGCTGCTGCTTTTTGCTCCGACAAATGATTCTAGTCAGTTTTTATGTTTCTTTTAACGAAGTCACACACTAATAGACGTCCACCATAAGCTCAAGTTTGATTGCGTTCGTTTGATATTCTGTTTAATTTTTGCACAGTTCATTTGCTGCATGTTTGCCCATGCTGCAGCCCAACAGACCCTGCACCCCTCGTGTGAAGGCACTCAAATGTGAGTTGACATTTGAAGCGGCCATGTTGCCAAACTTGTAATCTGAAAGTCACCTGAAGCTTTCACTTGACAAGGGAATAAAAAGGGGCTAAATTACAGTACCAACTTATTACATTACAGATGCATGTTAGCAGTGTGAAGCTCACAACAGGAGTGTCTTAACTAATCTGATGACAGACAGTGGAAACAAAGCTGCTTTCCCTTGCACCCGTCCTGCACTCCACATAGAATTTGATACTGCGGCTTTTCAAAATAAATGCACAAAAATGAGTAGGTGTGCCATTCAAAAATGCCCTCAAGATGGGAGTTTGCTTTAGCAAAGTGAGTCTGGGTATGAACGAAGTGAAGAACTGTTTGTGGGTGGTGCTTTGCTTGCAGCTAATAGTTAATAAAGCTCAGGGTTTTACAAGGACCAGCAAGATGTAGCCAAGTTCATGAACGTCTGTACCACCATGAAACCTGTTATGATCTTTACTGGTGGTCTTTTTTCCCCAGCTAATTTCAGAGAAAATCCTGTTTGTCCTGTAGTGAAACCTCAAAGCCTTCCCCAGCCGATAGCAATGTACTCTTACTATTGTGCAGGAGAACCATTTTTTGGGCTCTGGAGCTTCAGTAGTCATCAACACTGAATGTTTGTGTTCCCTTTATGGGCCAAGCTGAACTGAAGCTCTTATTCTACTATGTCTTTATATCTGAGTCTACAACGTGACAATGAGAGCAGGTGATGTTATGATGGTTGGCAGTCGTGGATCAGCGGTTAGGGTGTCGGAGCCGTAACCGGTGGATCGCTGGTTCGATTCACCGTCCCGGTGTCCATGGCTGAGGTACCCTTGAGCAAGGTGCCTAACCCCCACTGCTCCCCGGGCGCTGCACGCGGTCGCCCACTGCCCCGGGTTTGCTGTGTGTGTGTGCACGTCACTTGGGTGGGTTAAATGCAGAGAACAAATTTCGTTGGAGTGAGTTCCCTCCAATGACAAAATATGTCACTTTAATCTTTAAATGCTCACACAGTTTGCTCGGTTCGCTGTGTGAATTGCCGTAATTGCAAAGGTTGTCTTTAGTTTTTAATCTTGCGCAAATCTGCTCACTTTGGATTTGTTTACTTTAGATATTACAAAGCAAATTGCCTGCCATATGCCAGAAAACATGTCTGATTTTCAAGGATTTACTGTAATTTTTTTTTCTCTCTGTTTAACTCTGATGGAGGCTGCAGCAGTTTGATAGTATGATTCCCCTCTGTGCTCTGTGGAGATCTGTGCAGTGTGTGTGTGTGTGTGTGTGTGTGTGTGTGTGTGTGTGTCTGTCTGTCTAGCCAGAGTGTGACCAGTACACTGGCCTCTCTGACATGGACTCTGACGGGTAATCTGTGAGATCAGCAAAATGTAATCTTCTTTAGTCAACGACCCGCACAGCATTATTTGTGCAGCTGAGTGTGTGTGTGTGTGTGTGTGTACGTGCGCGTGTGCGCGCACAGTAGTCACAGTTCAATAGAAATCCCTCTGTGTGTTGCAAAGCTCTAATTCCAAGCCTTTGAACATTACTGTAAGTCATCATCTCTAGTTATGAAACAATGGTGATTATGGGTAGAATTAAAAGTGTTTTTATTTGTCTGTCCAACAAATCTGGTCAGCTCCTGTTAAATATCGGATGTTGGGTTGATGAACCTAAATCTTTGGAAGCCTGAATTCTTCGTCCATTAGCTTGCACGTCTGAGGTGAGGACAAAAGATCTGCTTCGTGCACCTGACTTGCACTGAGAATTTTGCTGTAAACAGATCTACGTACACAAATGAGAACGAGCTCTAATTCTGCCTGTCCCCAGACTAAAAACATGTTTGTTTTCTCTCTCTTCGTCCCTCTACAACCCCTTAAACCTTAACCAATTAAAGTCAGTGCGGGCTGTCATGCTGGAACGCCTTGTTTTGTGCTGCGTCACGCGTGTTCTTTGATTCTTTAACCTGCTATAATAATAAATAGGTAATCGATTATTTGTCTAAGTTTTATATATTTGCTACTTTAAGCTTCAGTGATGTGAAGTTATTTGCTTTTGTCTGTTCATTTAAACTGAATGTGTTTGAGGTTTGGACTGATGGTCAATTAGAACAAGACGTTCAAACATATTGCTTCACTTTAATATTTAATAATCTAAGTGGTTAACCAATAAAAGGATTAGACAGTCGACAAAGGGCTGTACCATCGGTGTGTGAGTGTGTGTAAACTGACAACAACACAATTAACTTTATTCATCCAATTAAATATGTTAGATTTCAGTTGCACAGTTTGGTCCCGTCGTGCTGCATGGAGTGCACACACTTAACAACTCTGTGGAGAAAAATCTCTGATCGTCCACGTGATGCTGTTCAGCCAATACTGTCATAACAAATGTTACTAACATGTGATTGTCTTTAAATGATTTTTGACTGAGTTATATTTATTTTCTCCTAAATAACAGAGGTGAGCCATGGCTGAACCGAACCCGCCCCGTCCCCAGAGGAAGATGTCCACCGCTGGGGAGAGCATGTACAAGGTGTTAGGGCTGGAGAAAGGAGCATCAGCTGAGGACATCAAGAAAGCATACAGGTGAGCAGTGTGAACATTCAGTAATCTGAATTATTACTGCAATTAAGCTGCCTCAGCTGTGAGAGGATGAGCTTCTCCAGAGCAAGCAGGCTAACCATGTTGTAACTATCGCTTTGGGTATTTCCTAAATCCTTTTGCTTTAATTTGTGTAATCCTGCTCATGATTGCGTTGGCAGTTTCTACCTTATAAAGTGGTCAGATTACCCAAGCGCTGCTCAGAGACGTATCTCCACCAGTTGTGTTGCAAAAGAGCATATTTCTGTGTGAGCAAGTGGAAGCATGAAAGCATAAGCCAGCGAGCAACTAACGAGTATAGTCATAATGTGCATCCGAGGCAGACGAAAAGGGATGCGAGCATCCACGTAGGCGAGCATGTGGTAGTAGCACAACAAATTTGACAACGCACCTGAAGAGCCAACACGCTGACCTCTGTGAAGAATATCAAGAGGTTGGTGACAGCTTCCATTTCACCATCACTTCAGTATTTAAACAGGGAGCCCAGTAAGCTGATGTTAAGTCTGTTGTGTTACATTCATTTGTAAGTTGCAAAGCTAAACTAATCCCCCCCGAGAGTAACTGAGCCTGAGGAATCTCGCACGGTAGAGTTTCAGCTGATTTTTATGAAAAATTGAATATTTGTTGCCCTCAGTGTTGTCAGTTTTTGCCCGTGGTGTAAAATGGTACAGAATATCGATATTTTGTGCAGTATTCTGTCAAATTTAGAAATTCTGGTATCGTGACAACACTGAAATGAGTTAAGCTGTTAAGTCACTCATTAAGTCACGTTCAAAATTGTAAGTCAGTGTTGCAACTAATGATTATTTTCACTAACGATTAACCTGGTGGTTATTTCCTAAATGAATTGATCACTGTTTTGGCCTATAAAATTGTGGAAAATTTTCATCAGAAGGTCCAAAAATGAAAATGATGTAAGTTTCTGGTGATTAATTAACTAATTGTTGTTCATTCAGCAACTAAAATGTTGCTGAATTTCCTGTCTGTTGATTACTCGGCTAGTTTCTTCAGTTCAACATTAACTTCCTAACTTTAGCTGTTGGAGACTAAAATACATATTATAGATGGGTAGCATCCATGTAGTCTTTATAAACTTTGCATGTTGGGTTTATGTCTGGTGGAGGAACCTTTTTACAGTCTCTGTTTCTTTTTTTTCTTTACTAAAATACTTGCTTCACTTATGCACTTTTGCCCACAGTTTCGTCTACTTGATTTCCTGTGTCCTCTTCTCTCCTGTCAGGAAGCTGGCACTGAAGTACCACCCAGACAAAAACCCAGACAACCCGGAGGCAGCGGAGAAGTTTAAGGAGATCAACAACGCCAACTCCATTCTAAATGACGAGACCAAGAGGAAGATCTATGACGAGTATGGCTCCATGGGCCTTTACGTGTCAGAGCAGTTCGGAGAGGAGAGCGTCAAATATTACTTCCTCATGTCCAAATGGTGGTTTAAGGTCGGTGCTTTGGTTCGACTCCCTGGGACGTCCCCCCTTTGCGGTCATGTCGCTTTAAAACTCTGATGTGTTTTTCTTGTGAATTCCTGCAGGGTCTGGTGCTGTGCTGTACGCTGTTCACGTGCTGCTGCTGTTGCTGCTGCTGCTGTTTCTGCTGCGGGAAGTGTAAACCGCCGGACGATGACGAAAACTACCAGTATGTCGACCCCGAAGACCTGGAGGCCCAAATCAGAGCAGAGCAGGACGGAGGTGAGGCGCTGTTTCACACTCGTTAGCTCGTGTGGAGTTTTGCTGTTTGCACTGAGTGCACGTTCGATACATCATGTAGCGGGAAGAGAACACAGTGCACAGAAGGATCCCCACATATTTCTGCAGTACAAAGAGGACACGTGTTGTGCGTCTGGCCATTAGAACTATAATAATGCTGGTCTTTCATAACTCAGCTTCCTCCTCAAGGCACTTAAGGAGTCTACAGTGAAGTGGTGGATAGTTCCAGATGCGTCTGTTGTTGCTGGTGTTGTTCCTTCCACTCTTGTGTTTGTTTAGGAGGCTTGAATTCCTTCCACAGCCTCAGCTTAAATTTTTAAGATCGCATTCTCATGCTGCAGGATTTTCATGCTCCAATCCAACAGGTCACACAGTAATCATAGGCCAGCCCACATCTAACGTGGCTCCGGAAAGCTCTGAGGGCCCGAGTAAGCCCATCCCCCTGCCGATGCCAATGCCTGCAGCTGAGCCCCAGTCGCGGACCAGTCCAGCAGGGGAAGAAAACCCCGGAGAGACCTTACCAGAGTCAAAGTGACTCGTAAGAGCCTCCTCGTCTATTGTGTGTCACGTCCACCGCTCATACGTTTTGTCTTGCACGAGAAGTTGTCTTCATCTTTGGCGTCGGCCCTTCATGCTTGTCAGCTGCCAGCTTGGCTGCACGTGGCTCATCGCTGCTTCTTCACTCGTCCCTAAAAAACTTGTCCAGTTACTGTCGCCACACATTTACCGCAAGTCACCTGCATGTGGTTTCATGTCGTCCGTATGCTTGTTGTCAGTGTTACATGGCTGAGTTAATTTTCTGCAGCTTCATCCTCTTATTCTGTAGTGTTACGTCTGTCTTAAGGCACATCACAGGAAGGTTTTCATCATGTAGAGTTATAACACAACAGGCTTTGTTTGCTCTAATAACCACATTTATTTCCTGTTTTTTTTTCCTTTTTTGTGCCAGTTTACTGTTGAAAACCTAACTTGTCTTTATCAGAAATTGTCATGTTTCCGTTTCTGTTTTGATTGTTTGTTTGTTTTTTTTTTAATTAGCTTTTCGAAACCTGCAGATAGCCTGTGTCAGAATGATGACTATTGTTTCCCCATCTAGGTTTAAAGATACTATAATGAGAAATTCAGTTTTAAACTTTGCATAGAAGTTTGTGTGATGTAAAGCTAACATGAGTACCTTCCTCTCCTCTCGCAGTGAAGTGACCGGGTGGATGAGCCTCGACTAGCAGGAGCAGGTAAGAGTAATGGATCAAAGTTCTTACTGTGGATGTTAGAAATCAGCCCCTTTGTGTGACGCTGAACACCAGATGCAGCTGCCTTTGAATCTGTCAGTTTATCTTGGTTTGACCTCGGCTTCTCCCCTTCCGCAGACTTTGGAGCCCCTTTCATGATCCAGCCACATTCGACTGCTGCCAGCAATCCAGAGACCAACCAGCTCAAAGCCACCAGCCAGCTAAGGCCCACACCTCAATCCTGACCTCCCCCCAAACCTACCCAAACTACCCACTGGACAGCTCCTGTAAGGTGGGCACCTAAAGGCTCTTGGCAACCTCCATGGAACTGGAGTTATGGAGGAGTATTTGTGCAAATTAAACTACCAGCTGGGCTCTGAAAATACTGAGAAACCTTGTTGAAAACCGAAGTCCTCGTTGTTCTCGCAGCTTGCCATATACTTTAGCCTAGACTGGCCTCGATGTGATCCTGCTAGCAGTTCCGTCATCCAGAGCTACGCTTGGCAACATGCCTGGACTCCTCACTAAGCTGTTCTTGTCATCCCATTACAACCAGTAAGGATGTGAAACTGGACAGGAAGCTGGCAAAAACAGGGTGATGTGAGGGCAAAAAAAACAACCATCACGGAAAGGTTATCCTTGTTATTAATCCACTGGAATTATCTTTTTTGTCTTGTCTCTGTCTGAATCCGCCTCCCTTCATTTTGGACATGTGTCACCAACAGGAGCACTTCTATTCAATTTGTTTTGGAAAGAAAACTAACAAGTCACATCATCAGACGTGACGTTGGGGGTGTGGAAGACATTGTCCTTCCCATCTGTCAGTTGAATATTGCATTACCTCCCCCTAATGTTCATCCAATAAAGCTTCTCACACGAATGCACAAACGTGAAGGGGGGGGAGGGAGGCGGGGCCAGGCGCAGCAGAAGCAACAGATGCAACAGATGATGATGATAAACCTCTGAGCCAAAACCTGAAGATTGGGAAGTCGAGGCCTCCTTCTTCAGAGTGCATGTGTTTTGTTCTGTTTTGTTTTTTCCCCCGGATGCATGCCCACCCTCTACCTGCCCCACCTCCCCCACCTCCCTGTACAGCACTGGAATACAGTACACACTTAAAAACCACAAAACATGAAAGAAGTCCCCGTCCACCACCTGTACACCTTCACGTGCCACCCACCCCGCTCGGACATACAACATGCAGCATAATCTATTGGCTGAAATGGACCGCGACAGACGGCATACCACGGAAAAGAAACAGCATTTAAGTGTTGACTGGTCGTTGTTCAATTTTGTTTTGTCTGATCGGAATCAGTGCGATCTTTCTTGTGTTGCAGTCAGATTAATTGGTAGCCCAAAGGCAACGGCTGCGTGTAGCCTGCCAGTCCACGAAGACTCTGGTTGATGTTTTGTATAATATGCATTTGGGCCTATGCACCTTGCGAAGCGGGTATGTTGCCATTTCGTAGGGTTATCTTTGTGCTAGTTTGTTGTTTTAAGCCTACATTCAGGTTGTTAATCTTTTATTGTTACAAACTATGGAAACCACCAACTTTTAAAGTTACTTGGTAATCTACGAACTCAGGTCCAGATTCACTAAGACTGCACTGCGAGGGCAACCTTCTGATTTATACTCACTAGCTTTTTTGGCTTTCATAATGTTTCGTCCTCTTTGCTGCAAATTTCACACACTGTTATTTCAGTTCGATTAAGTCCTGCGTCTTTCCTCCGTAAATCTGCTTTCTGCTGCTCTGTCTTGAGCTTCCAGTACGGAAAGCCCTCTGACCCTGCTCTTTGACTTGATGGTGACGGTGATGTGCCTTGATTAATAATTGCAGCAGCGACTCAACAGACAACTTCCGATGCAGCATTTTGTGTTCGTTGTTGTCCTGTTCAGTGGAGGATTGCAATAGGACCAGGTATACATACAGAAACATGACCACGACTGGTGAAAAGAAGCTTTTTTTATCATTGATTCTTGCTTTTCCCCCCCGCGGAAACATTTAGTGAATCTGGATCAGCTGCACAAAACTGCACGGTGACCACAACCACCTGAGATGCTTTGTCAAGTCTCATTTTCTTTTCATCCTCTCAAGGTTTCACCACACTCACCAAAACAATGTTATCGTGCTTTGTCTCTGTGTCAGAAAAGAGTGAAAAATGGCCTCCACGGTTTCCCAAAGCTCGAGGTGGCGTCTTCAGAAGTCGGTTTACGCCTAACAAAGAGAACAAAGAGAAAAGTAGCAAATTGTCAGATTTCAGAACCAGAGAATATTTGAGAATATTTCAGCCATTTTTAAACTTATACATTGAGACATTCAAGGCCCCTTTCTGAGTTATTGCCACTGTTTGTCAGGATTAATTAAGGTTGGTGCAGGACGGTACTGGATTTGAAGAGTGCTGGCAGGCTGTGCTAAAGAGCTGTTTTCCACTCAGTTCTGATTAAATTAATTAGTTAGTTCAATGTGGTCTGGCTTTAAAGGAATAAACTGTTACCATGCCAACAGTCACTATCATGTGAGCGGCATTAAGTGATGTTTACTCTAGTTGGTACAAACTAATAGCAATTAAGTGCAACTTTCAAGTTTTCATGTTTTATTTCTGACACAGGTGCTTTGATAGCTTTAGCGCACTTTACTTCCAGAACCATGACGATCAATTCATCCTGTAATGTAATTTTGGTGAACATTTGCGCCAGTTCAACATCGTCTCACTTACTTTGTTATTAATTCCTTATTTACGTCTACATTAATTTGTGGACTTTGTATGAAACGTACCATAAATGTGCTGGAGGTTGCGTGTCCTCTGACCTGACAGACGGGCACTGAAACATCTTCAGTCTAAAATAGTTTAGCTAATCTGCCTGCCCCAGGGTTAGTAAACACTGTTAAATCAATAGTTTGACATTTTGGGAAATATTCTCATTCACTGTTTTTATAGAAAGAGCCCGGCACATGATTTCCTGATTTCCATGATTTCTCTTTTTTTCTTTGCTGGTTTTTGCAGTGATTGAACAAGTAGGGACACTGTGTTTAATATTAATAAAAGAGAACAATGTGATAGTTCGCAAATCTTTTTTGACATATACTCAACTGAAAACAGTACAAAGACAACATATTTAAAGTTTAACCTCTGGCTCCAGTTTGTGCTAAGCTAAGCTAAACGTCTGATGGCTAACATACCAATGTGAGCATCATATTGATCTTCTTATCTAACCCTCAGCAAGAAAGCAGAGAAAGTATTCGTATTTCCCAGAATGTTGACCGAAACCTTTTAATCAGACTTGTTTGAGTAGAAAGAACTTAAAAGAGTTTTTTTATGCAGTTATTAAAACAAGCTTTTAACACTGATTTCTTTGGTTATGTGGATGTTAACAGGTTAATGTGCAGTGAAGGATTGTTGTCTAGTGTGGAGCTGTGTTACTTGTAGGTTATTTTTTTTATTTTTTAAATTAAATGTTATCCCTTTAAAGGTTATTCCTTTGGGGTTTTTTTCCCCCCCACAACACTGAAATGCCACAGTGTCTGTGCATCAAGCCAGGGCTTAAAATGCACGAAAGCTAGGACACAAGACTACAGTTTAATTCATCTCCCAGCTGCTAAAACCCCACAATATTAACCGTTTAACTGCAAAACAACATTTTTAGACCCACAAGTCCGACCAGCAGCCAAGTTCATAAACCAGCTCTGACAAATCAGTCCATCGCTTGTGTTTCGGAGAGGAACTGTCAGCCAAACCTGCAATTTCAAGCCTCCCATAACATTTCAGGAGTAATTATTACTATTATTATTTTTTTTTTTGTCTCTCTTCAGATCTTGTTAAATCAAGTCACTTGAGTGTAAAAGCCATGGAGCACTGAAAGAAGACATATTATTTATTATTTTTGTAATTGTTGTAAATAACTCAAAACAAAAAAAATGACAAAATTCCTTATTGTTAATGTTTTATGAATTAAAGTCTGTTTTAACAGTGTACATACATTTTTTTTATTTGTCACATAGACATACTGCAGTTTGAATTTACTGATACTAAAAAGGTTGGGGTTGGGTTGTTGGTCAGATTGGGTTTTATGTGACGAACGCAGACTGTGAAGTCTTTTGTGTGTCTACTCTAAAATGCTGGCTTGAAAGCTCTCTGCTAACCTGTTAGCCTAATGCTAATGTACGCTAGTTAGCACGGAGCTAACAGTCTTCCAAGGACAGATGGATAGTCTTTGTCTCTGTGTTCCCATTACACTCAGCTGACCAGTGAGACAAGCTACCAGATATGACGAAGACATTTTATCAGCGTAGATGAAGTTTTTGTGTGGGTGGGGTTCCCTGTGGATGATCTGTAAATGACTTACTGTGACATTCAAACAAATAAAAGAGGGGAATTTTATAACGTCCTGCCTGTTGGTGTGTCTTGTTTAAGCACTTCACTAACTGTTGTTATTGCCACCAAAACAAAACCAGCTGTCTATCAAACAGTGTGGCACTCGAGCACAAGCCCTTTGGTTCCTACTGAAGCTGTCGGTCTTTAAAAACATCTCACAAATATATTGTTTCATTTTTAAAACAAACCCTCATTAATCCCTCGAAAACAGCTGTAGTTTTCATCATGTGCTTTACCAAAACGAAGAGAACGTTTGCTGGGGACTACTTTCAGTCACGGATGAATCCACATGTGCTCTACAGAAGAAGAAGAAGAAGAAGAAGAAGGAGGGGGGTGGTGGGGCTGGTGGCAGAGAGGCATGAATATAGCCGTGTGTTGGTATGTTTAGCTTATTGTGCAGAAGCCCTCCACCCCTGAGCCTATAAATAGTCCTGTAATCCCATTAATAGCTTAGGCTACTTATCCGACTCCATTCTGTTGATTAGCAAATACCTCGTGTGTTTGGTCGCCAGGAAGTGACCTCAGTGGCAACGTGGAGCTGACAAAGAGGTCAGAGGTCATACTGTGGGGCTGATTAGGCTTCTGGCCATTATATTTTATCTTAAAATGAAATGGATATAATTACATTATTTATATATATTTACATGCATATTTATTGTGTTATTGATCACTGACACTTTCTGTTTAGACTCTCAGTCTGACTTTTACATACTAATGATATGTCTTAATGAGATCACATTTCATTGCTTTTATTTATTTTTATTGAATCTTTAAAAATATTGACCAATGAACCCATTCATTCATTCAGTCATTAGCCTGATCATGTATTTGGTCCAGTTTGTTTGTTTCTCAGTGGAAACAGATTAAAGGAAAATTAGGATAAGTTAAGATAAATTTTGGCATCACTCCAGGAAATTTTACAAAGGATCCAGATTAAGATTGCCATTTTATTTTATTTTTTAATGTTTAAATAAACCCCTGACAGTTATTTAAACAACTCAGAGGCTTGTGCAGCACTGGTAGAAGTAAATCCTTGGAGTGCTTCGGTCATTCAGTCATGTTATCCTCTGATCAGGGTCAGGATTGTGGAAACATTGAGGTCATTAGTCCATGATCCTCCAGTGCCGCCAAATTCTCCTGCTACACTGTTGACTTTTACAAGCTGTTTCAACGTATTATTTAAGCTTGACTGTGATCAGAAAGGCTAACGGAGAAGCTAACTGGACTAGGAGAGAAGAAATAGGCCCTGCTATCCAAAGCAGGTTTTTCTCCCCATGTGCCAAAGGCTGTTGTGACTAACAGAAGGCTAAGCACAGAACCTGAGCTAGATGTTTATGCTGTAGTGCTAATGACCTCAAACATGGCGTCCAGAGGTTGCATTTTGGCACCAGGATCCCCTCTTAAGGATCAGACTTCATACAAACAATATCATTTGAGCCCTGGTGCTGACCACTGTCATGATCCTCGCCTGGACTGTTCCTCTGGTCTGACTGTGGAACGCGGTTTAGACAGTAACCCAAGCCAGAACAAACTGAGGAGCTAAAAATATCAACGGCTGCTGTGGGACTGAGGCAGGACGCGTGGGAGGGTCTTTACATGGGGGTTAGAAAGGCTGGCAGAGGGGCCAAAGGGATGGGCAGCTGGGGAAGCGGACTTTGAGAGAGCAAGAACAGAAGACGGAGAGGAAAGACGACTAAAAACAGCAGCAACAACATCTCATCATTTAATCCAAGAAGAAAGAGCTGGAATATCCCTCACCTCGTGTTTCTCTGCTCGTCATCTTCTTCTGACGCTCCTGGAGGTGATGAACTTTGCTGCCGGCTTCAAGCCTCCGTCAGCAGGCAGTTCTGGACCCGCTGCTGGCAGAGGAGCCACCATGGAGAACCTGGAGAAGCAGCTGATCTGCCCGGTCTGCCTGGAGATGTTCTCCAAACCCGTGGTCATCCTGCCCTGCCAGCACAACCTCTGCCGCAGGTGTGCCAGTGACATCTTCCAGGTGAGCCCGTGTCTGTTTGACAGGTTACAGGGTTGTCATTATTTCAAAATGAGGTCGTATTTCATCTGGTTTTGACTTCTGAACCCCCTCCAGCCATGTGCTCGTGATATGTCTGTCCAAACATGGCTAAATACACACCACAACCAAATGTCCTCCACATTTCTTTTCTCATAAGACATGAACATGTGCAGGCTGCGAAAGCAAACTTTGCCTCAGGTGACATGAAAAAACTATTAATCTATTTGAGTTTGTCGTTAGTTGGCTAAGCAAATGTAGCTGCATGTGAACCGTAGCAACACATCAGTTTTATTACGTATTTATTGGTTTTCAGCATCAACACATTCACTTTCCCCAAAGAGAAGGAGGCGTGTCTCACCTTCTGCTGGGATTAGACTACAAACTGCTGGGCTCATCAGGTGAAACGGTGAACAGGGAGAAGGAATAATCCAGGTCCCACTTGGGGCCAAGAACTGATCATCAGCTTAGCCAAACCTCCACTGGCAACATATTTTGGAACAGTAAAGATATACAGTATTTAGATTTTCTGTAACCATGAAAATCAGAGTATGAATCTTCATTTTCTTCTGACAGCATGTCACACCTGACCGCCTTTTTACCTGTCCACTCCCTCTTCTCCTCGCCCAGTCAGCCAACCCTCTGTGGCAGTCCCGCGGCTCGTCCAGCGTGGCTGTCAGCGGCTGTCGGTTCCGCTGTCCATCGTGCCGCCACGAGGTGGTGCTGGACCGCCATGGAGTCTACGGTCTGCAGAGGAACCTGCTGGTGGAGAACATCATAGACCTCTACAGACAACAGGAGGCCTCCAGGTGTGTGTGTGTGTGTGTGTGTGTGTGCGTGTGTGTGTGTGTGTGTGTGTGTGTGGGCAGGACGGAGTGAGCAGTGCGGAGTAAGAAATCAGCATAAAGAAAAAGACTTTACAATCATTTAGCATTGACAAGCATCACATAATGTAATGCAGCTGTATGCAGATATAATGACATTAACTGAAAAAATAAACTGCACCTGATGATTGTTTTTTTATAACTTAATCATTGTCACTTAAAAATATTTTAAATTCATCTGTAAAACAATGAAGCATTTTTTCCTCCTCTTCCCAGTCCTCAGTATTTGTCACATCTTAACAGTTTTATCAGTGAAAAAGTCTTCACAGAGTCCAAAGTGAGACCGCATGTTGTTGTCATATGAGGTACTACCAGCAGAGGGCAGTATTGTATTCTGTTATTGTATATGTTGACAGTAAAGCGGAGCTGAGGCTGATTACTTCAAAGAGACAGATGCTTAAATGATGTTGTTTATAAGGGAGAAAAGACCATAAATCTGTCATTTTCTGACACTACAAGCTGTTGCTTTTAAATGGTAACAAGCTGGTTATTTTCTCTGGAAAACAAAAATAAACAAATGAGGATGTTTTTGGGGGACAACGTGGGGCTGAAACAGGAGTTTACTGACAGACGTCCAGTCATCAGCAGGTGGACACAATTTTAATTCAATGTAATTTGACATCCGCTCTCTCATTTCAGATGGTGAACTCACCTTCTGTGAGCTTTTTGGTGTTTTGCTGAGTTGTGACATTCAGCAGGGCTGCAGTTTTACGTGCTCTTGTGAATCTCTTTAATAATTAATAAATTTAACAATGCTTCTAAGCCAACCAAATTCAGTGTTACCATTTGTTGGTTGGCTTTAAAGTCTAGTTTGTTGTGTTAAAATCACAGTAAGCAGTACAATCAACAATCCTCCATGAGACGCTTTATGAGTCGCATCTGTAACGCTGATACAGTGCATCAGAAATCATTCTGAGTGTGTTTATGAATGTTGTTATAAAGCATTATGAATACACTATGAACACACCCATAATGCGCTATAGCTTTGCTCTTCATAGAAAGCGTTACTTCTATTGCTTCTTACAAACTTGTATAAAGAACAAAATGTTCCAAGCAGATCTTCAGATCTTCTTCAGATCATCTGCGTGTGTTTTATAAGCGTACACACTTAATTACAACTCGACACGGATATTTCAGTTGTCCTCGGTGTAGATTTGTCACTTTTATTCCGAAATAGAAGCGTGATGAGTCACTGGTACTGAAGAGACATGTTGGCATTAATTAGAGACAGAAGGACAGGACTCCCCTCATTGTCTGTGTGGGCTAAAATAGATGTGATTGTCCACAGCGAGGTTCACAAATGTTTTGTAACTTCAAGTGTCTCATCATCATTTTTTTTTTCACGTGTGGAAAAATTTCTCATTACTTAATCATCGTCTCTGTCGGGGACACCAACGTCAGAGTGCAAAGGAGCGTTTACTGCATCAGTGTCTGCTTCCATAGAAGCTGCTGATGTGACCTCCATGTGAGGTCCTCTCAGACCAGCCTTGGTGGGACAGTGAGAAGATCACACTCTGCACAGTGTAAAATGGCGTAAAACCACACAGGACGTATATGTTCAGTTTGTCTGACTGAGCTGTTGTGGGTATTGACACCCTCTTGGCTCCCATGGGGCAAAGAAACAACAGAGATCTCAGCCAAACGCTTGGCGTAGTTCTTCCATCATCCACTGACGTCAAAACACGTCAGCAATAACAGCAGCAAGCTAAGCTGGTTCAACAGCAGAGTTGGGGTTGCCAAGTCTTGTGGACACTATGCCACTAGTGCGTGGATGGGATTAAAAACTGGCCAAGTTTCCCATTTAGTCTTCCTGTAAGGCCATTTATAAGTGTATTAAAAAGATGGCTAGGGGCAAAGAAGACTGCTTCTTGTATTGTCTGTGCTAAGGAATAAACTCTACCTCTGGATTGTCTTGTGAGTAAATCCCTGGATGTACTACTGAGTGTTTTTAGTGGTATAAAAGATGAGTTTGTCTCCCTCATTTGAACTTCCAAGGGGCTTAAAAGGAACACGTCTGCACCTTGTAATTCCAACATTTTAAACTGACCTCAACAGAGTTTGACAGCAAGCCAACTTCAGCCTGACTGACGTCTAATTTTGCTCTCTGACTAAACTGTATGCAATCTAGTGTTTGTCTCGTGGTGACAGAATAAGAGAAAGTCCTTCTCAGTCAGCTCTTCTCTATGAATGATGGGATCCGACGTGACCACGAAGTCAGAAATACTTCCCTCTGTTATTTCCCACAGCAGATATTTTTTGCTTTTCTCTGAGCTCTTCTCAGTCGGATTGGGGCGTAGCAAATAAAAAACAGCCATAATGTCAAACTAGCCCACAAGCCAGTGGATTATGTCACGGTGGGTTTACACCTGGTCAGCAGGGCTTCAGAACGGGCTTCTTAAGAGCCAGCTGTACTGTAATACCATGTGGTGTTCGGTGGAAAGAGGAAACAAAAAGCTGTGCATGAACATTGACATTGGATTTATACCACTTCTTGTCTCCTCAAGGCTCGGGGACATAAAGCCAGAGCAGCAGCAGCAGCAGCAGCAGCTGATGTGTGACGAGCATGAAGAGGAGAAGATCAACATCTACTGCCTCTCCTGTCAGACGCCGACATGCTCCATGTGCAAAGTGTTCGGAAAACACAAAGACTGCGACGTCGCGCCGCTCAGCAGCGTCTACACGAGAAAGAAGGTGAAGAACATCGGCCCGCTTCACTTCGGTTTTCTTCACCTTCGTCACTTGGTGGCCCTCCGCTCTGCTCAATAAGATTCCCCCCTTCGTCACTCAGCTGAATGTTCTTCACTCTGCTGCGGTTCATGTTAGTTCACTTCATTTAACATCACTTGATTTCGGTTCACTTTACTCAGCATCAGTTCACGCCATCCGCTCCCGTTTCTTCGTCCCTGCATTACCCTTCGGCATAACTCGATGGACTTCGCCCTCTGCTCGCCTTTACTTGGCTTCGTCTCACGCCATCTCACACTCTGCTCCACTCTTTTCACTTCGCTTTGAGGCAAACGAACGAACCAAAAGCAGAAGTTTCAGCCGCAGACGTACTTCCTGCTGTGCGTTGGTAGCGAGCTGGCAGGTCTGTGAGCAGCAGAGCTCCCAACAAAACCCGAACCTTTTGAAAGGTCAGAGGACCATCAGCTCGAGCGTTTCTGCAGAAAGTGCATGTGGGCGGGCGACTTCTCACAAAGGCTGCTGGCCTTTATCTTACATTACTTCTCTCTGCTTCTATTTTTAAGTCTTTCTGTTTCTCTCTTTCCTTTTCTGTTTGGATCCCAGTTTCTCTTTCCAAACCACAGCAAAACACCAACACGAAGCAGGATACACGCTGACCTGCCGCCATGCCGCCATGCCGCTCATACAGAACCACTGACACGCCTACACACACCTGGTCAGTGGTGGAGGTATGAAGATCGAAAAGTGGAAATACCACAAAACACTCCTGCACCCAAGCAGTACATACTTGATCTACAAAAGTAAAAGTACTCATTATTCATTTTGCATTATGAATTTAATTTTATATTTTAGTTAGTTAGTGATTTATTATTTTTTTTTTTAAAGTACCTGCAGGTAATAAAGAAATGCAGTGGAGTGAAAAGTTGAATATTCCACTCTGAAATGTAGTGGAGCTGACGTGTTAAGTGGCACAAAATAATAACACTCAACTACAAGTACTTCAGAATTGTACTGCATTGTACTTGCTGACTCTCCACTGCCTCACCTGGTAGTCAAGTGAAGGTCAGCTGGAGTGACGCACGACCTCGTTTCAATGCACAGTCAAACCTGTACATGAAACACTTGGGATGAAACACTTTAGTAATTCATTTGTTTACGCGTGTGGACACACAAAGTCACACGAAGACAAAGTGCAGCCATGTTGTCATGCAGATGGCGGCGGCGGCAGCGTCCGGCGTGTTATCGAGCAGTTGGCTTTGTTGACATTTCAGTGCCGGCGTCTCCATCTCTCACTCCGTCTCTGATTCACTCATCTGAAATTTAGATGAGCTCGAGGAAAGTTGTTGATCCTTCATCTTCATGCAAAGGTTACCCCGAAAAACAAAAGTCAGTGATTTAATTCAGCCGACGGAGCGGAGAACATTTGTTACACTAATAACACTTTAAATGACACCAAAACTGTACAGAAGCTGCAACAAACTACAGAAATGTGCACTATGATGTGCACACGATACTCTAAACAGATGCCTGCCGGGTGACTCATGTCGTGTTGTGCTTTGGGTGGTGACAGGCTTACTAAGTAGAAAGTACTCAGAGTGCAGGCCTCCGCCAACACGGCACAATCCTCTAATTTTGTCTCTAAGATAACAGAAAATGTTTAGAAACGTTTCATCTGGCAGACAAGATGCTGATTGGTTGGAGGCTGTTAGGATTTGTGGATAAAAGCAAAATCTTTTCCGGTAATATTAGGACTTGAGTTATCCAGACGTATGGCCACTAACTTATGGCTATTTAAAGATAAAATATGTAACGTTTCTGCATTAAAATGTGAAGCCAAAATTCTGCTTATTTCCACCGAGAGGAACATGTAAGCTGCAAGCAGAAAAAAACAATTCGTGGTATTTATTGGTACAGTCAAATTCAAAAAGTCAAATTCTGACTCAGTCATGTAAGCTTCAGTTGTTTTCGGGAGGATGTTGGGGGTCTAAATTAACGTCAGTGATGCTGTGAACGTTTGCAGACTGAGCTGAGCGACGGCATCGCGATGCTGGTCGCCACTAACGACCACATCCAGGCGGTCATCTCTCAGATGGAGGAAATGTGCCGCATTACAGAGGTTAGACACACACACACACACACACACACTCATGACGTGCGTTCTAATAATCTACAAGCATGTGACTGTCAAAGTTTGTTTGTTTCGTGAGATGCGTTTCTCTAGCTGCCTCCTGGTTGAGGAGCGTGATGCTTTGTCTCACCTCAGGAGAACGGTCAGCGACAGAGAGAGCAGCTGGCCATGCGTTTCGACAGTCTGGTGGCCATCTTGGAGGAGAGGAAGCAGGAGCTGGTGGGGTTCATCACCAAACAACAGGACGAGAAACTCAAACGTGTCCGGGCCCTGATTCGCCGCCACAGTGACGACCTGGAGGCCGCCGTCATGCTGGTGGAGTCGGCCATTCAGTCGATGGAGGAGCCACACATGTCTTTGTTCATACAGGTGGGTGACAGTGCAGGTCAGCTGCTTCCTGCAGGTGCGGTTACCTGATTGGACAGATAGTGTGAGTAATTATTTAGAAATATTCTGTATCTTTATTTGTGATTACTTTTGGGCCTAGAAAAATATTCTGGATTTTTCTCCCACAGATTTTTATTAGTGTGCAGAAAGCCCCCATGAAACAGCACTGACCATCAGGGGCATTTACAGAAACTCTGGGGCAAACTGAAAATAAAAAATGCAGCAAATTTGATAGCTACATTAATCCATTTTGCTTAATAATGAAAAAAAAATATTATCCAACAGTCAAAATTCTCTGATATGTTGTTCTTGTGATGTCACTTGGAGCCAGAGTCTGTGCAGGATCAGGAGGTGGAGCCACGGTATTGTGTTCCCACCCATTCATTTGTCTGACCCAATCGGGAGAAGAGCTCAGCTGTCAGTCATGACGTTTCACGCTCCCGCCCTTTTTTAATTTATTTATTTTTTTAACAAACTAATTAAAACCAAACTGGTCAGAAAAACATCAGCGTGATAAGAACTACCTAAAATGACCAAAAAAATGATAATCAATTTTTCAAGCAAAAAAGTCACACATTTGCTGTTTCCAGCTTCTTAAATGTCAGGATTTGCTGCTTTTCTTTTGTTATTTAGAAGCAATTTGAAGACATCAGAGAAGATTTGTTCTTTTTTTTCTTTTTGATATTTTATAGACTGAACAGTTAAGTGTAGAAATAACTGGCAGATTAATCAATAATTAAAGTAATGCTTAGTCGTAGCCCAGCTGACGAATTTGATGAGTCACATTTTTCAAGTTCAGGATTCTGAAGTGCGAAGGCATCAGAAAATACGACAACAAACATTCCAAAACTCATTCGAAAATCAAAGTCGAGTGACAGATTGGCAGCGCGATGTGATGACCAAAACAGACGCCGTTGGCTGCATCACAAAGGCTGGAATTGATTAACTGAACTGAAGAATCTGAATTTGCCCAAAGCATCTTTGAACCGTAACTGCCTTCATTAATGTCCCGCCTAACACGCCGTTTCAACAGGAAGTGGATCAAATTAGAGAATCGTCGAGCCTGTGAGCTGTTTTGTTGTCATGTCATGTTGGTCTCAGTATTATCAGTAACGTAGTCAGTTTGATTTGATAGTCAATCAACAAAAAAATTCACCGATTTGTCACTTAAGCTATTAAATCAAACAAAAACGCCAACCACCCAGTGGTTCAAACATCTGTGCTGGGATTTGCTGATTTTCTCCATTTTATTTATATTAGATTTGGGGTCTGGCACAATTGAGATGGAGATTTCTTATATTATTTCTTTTTACTGTTTCCTGACATTTAATTAGACTCTCATTTGCGTTTCGGGACACTAAAGAAAGTGATGTGCACCACACGTGTCCCGGGATGCTTTTATGAAAGACAAGCGTGAGGCATCGTTTGAAGGTTGAGTGAAACGTGACGCAAAACTTATGAAGTTAGTTAAATCTGACCGCAGGACAGTTTGATGGTCCAACCTGACTCGTCTCCGAACAGACAAGCAGGTTGTTACTCATTTCAGGATCCTTTAGTGCTGATGCAACGTCTCCACCGTGTGTGTGTGTGTGTGTGTGAGAAAGTCTGAGCCTCAGGTGTTGCTGTTTTATGTTCAGCCACATCCTCTGCCAAAGCAGGTGTTAAAGACGATAGAGTTGGTGGAAGCAGGCAGTAAACAGCGAGAGGCCAATCTGGCAGCCGGCAGTTTGTCTTAAAGTCGAGTTTGTCTTTTCCACGGTGACGTGCCTGACACACACTTGTGACGGATGTCGCTGGCACAGAGAACTGAAGCACAGTGTGATTAATTCAGTCTCGTTCCTTCTTCCTGTGTGTCCTCTTTCCTCTCAGAGCGCCAACGTCATCCTGGGAAAGTAAGTCGAGTGTCGTTTGTGGTGAAGCTCTGGAGTGCATGAAGTGACTGTGGTCGCATTTTAATCATCACTAACTGAGTGTTAAGTTACTTAAAGTACGATTCTTCTGGGGTACCTCATCAGAGAGTTATTGCTCCTTTTCACTTCCACCCGACTCCAGGGAGTAGTCATGCACTTTCAGAGAGTTTTTTTATTGAGATAATTTAGAGATGCTGTGACTTTCACTAACCAGTAAAGCTCCAACACCTTCCTTCACTTTCCATAACGCCGTAAATGCAAGTTAATCAGAAAAATGACCAAGAATTATCTATTTTAATGAAGACGTTTTTAATATGAATGCACCCGGACGCAGAAGGTCATGTTTATGCATGTGATTATTTAAGGAGATAAACTGAATCGATTCCAGATGAGTTTCACTTAGAAAAAGGAACACTAATACTGACGTAACCCTCAGGATTTGAAGTGAACTCAAGTGTTACACCTGTGACACGAGCCAATAAAACTGTTGTGATGAGAAGCACTGAGGGGCTGCTCGTTAGCTTGTGCTGTCAGTCCTCAGCTCTGCGTCACACATTTAGTCATTTCATATACATTATGGAGCAGACCATCAACCAGATTGTCAAGGGATCGGAAAACCAATCGAAGCTGCTCCGAGTGCCGCCGTCACCAACCAGCCTCGTGGGGATGAGGTGGAGATCACTGAGTGTGTGTGTGTGTGTGTGTGTGTTGTTGGCTGATGGATCGAGCCAATATTTGCTTTTTATCTAAAACCAACCAGCAGAGCGCCCTCAGACGACAGAGCGCCCTCAGAAGAGCAAATCTGGACAGGAACGATTCGACAACAGCAGTGATGTAGAATGTCAGTTGGTTTCAAAGTGAAAATGCCAACAAAGGAATCACAGACATCTGGTCAAAGTCAGCGGAGGTCTGCCTCCTTAAACAGTTTTGGTTGGGCTTTAGTTTCACTAAAAAGTACACCTACTTTATATTTGCACGTTGTCACAAACTTCCTGAAAATCGTGCTCAGTGTTTAGCTTCCAGTGACCTACGACAGTAACACTGAAGCAGGATTTTATTACAAAAATCCTCAAGTCAGACTCGTCTGAAATCCTTGAGTTTTATTTTGAAACTTTTCTGTGCGTGTTCACAGGATGGCAGCAGCAGCCCGGGCCTCGAACCTGCAGCGTCCTGAGCTTGGCTACGAGAACATGAGCCACTTGGTGATCGACGTCGACGGGCTCGCCGCCATGCTGATGAACGTGGACTTCAGCTCCGGTACGCACGGCGGAACAACACGACAGTGAAGTGTCATCAGACGGTGTGAGGAGGAAGATGAATGTGCCTTAAAGATGGCGGTAGAATGAAAACATGTCATGTGATGGCTGCTCATTATTTAGTTTTATTTGACTCGTTAATCAATTGAGTCATGAAGGTAATCAGCCCGTAATAATCACGTCTATTTTGGGAGAAATGTTGTAACAACGGTGCAACACTAAGGTGATTTTACAGTATATGTAGTAATATTACATGTGTATTAATGAAAACTCATAAAGTCAAAATATAAAGAATAATGCATACTTTGACAAGTATTTAAGTTTTTTAAGATATTTCAGGCTTTAATTGTAGAAAGATTAAGAAGATTAAAGTCACTGACACAAAATATTTGAATAAATATCACCTTATGGGTCTTAAAACGTACAGGTAAAATGTAACAGGAAACTCGTCTTAAAGTAAAAGCAACGTGATTAAACGTAAAATATCGAGTCTAACAAACCCTGAACGAGCGTCTCAGCTGCACAAAGACCTCCGGGGGATTAGACACAATTTCCTCCAGCCTCCATTTCCACATGTTTAAATAGCTCTGCTTACTGTCTAAACAGAGGTGTGTGTGTGTGTGTGTGTGTTGGTATTAACCTCTGTGAGCAGGTCCTCAGGTCAATACGGTGTGCTGTGTGGGGATTGTGGCGTTCTTAAAGCGGGCTCCTTTGTGTACACATTTTGGTGTGTGAGTGATACCTCTTATATTTAAAAGCTTTGGAATTGCTCTGAAACCTCAGTTTTTATTGCAGTTATTGCCTCATTTTCGATTGCTGAAATCAGCCAAATATTCACTGTGCTCTTCCTGCAACGTAATTTGTTTGTGCGCTTGCGTGTCTTTAGGTGTGGGAGATGATGGAGAAGAGGATCCCGAAGACGGCGGAGAAGATTCAGATCTTGACCTCAGCTCCAGATGTTAACAGACTACAGCGGTGGCTCGAGTGCCCATTCGGACCTTTTTGAGGAACTCTGACGTGATATATTCTGAAAGGCTAACAGAAGGGTGGATGTTTCGCTTTCTGAATCTCCCTGATGACCTTAATTGATGAACTGATCAGGGTTTGGCTTGTGTTTGGGTTTGGTTTTAGAAGACACGTCACATTAGCTATTCTGCGTCCAGCTACGCCTTTGGCCTCGTCTTCTCTTGTTTTCATAACGATACACATTAGACTGCAGGGCCTAATTGAAAATATTTAGCCTGAGGGACAAATAAAGGAAGATTTTACCCATCTACACACCATAAAAGAAATTCTTAAATGTATAATAAGAGTCTCTAAATAATATCAAATAGATTACAATTACTTGCCTTGACAAGGCAGCACAAATTGAACAAGACAGCTTCACTGTTTTGGCTCAGACCACTGATTGTATATAACAAAGGACGACAGGAGAACTCTCCAAAAGCACAGCTAAAACATCTGGATGGCCCCCTGGTGGCTGGCTGCAGTACAGCTCATAAACCCCTCCCCCTCCATGTTAGCAGATGGGACTTTGGCCAAACTAAAAAATCATGATGGTTTCTGTCATTTTAAGTCATTCTTATCACGCTGACGTCTGTTCAGGCGTCCATTTTTCTGATCATTTTGGTTTAAATCAGTTATTTGAAGAGGTGAAACGTCATGATTGACAGCTAAGGGCTGCTCCTGATTGGCTCACACTGGTGTGTGGGCAGACTCTGTTCACTACTGCACAGACTTTGGCTCCAAATGACATCACCAGAACAAGATGGCAGCGCTCGTACCCTAGATATTTTGACTTCATTTTTGTACAGCGAGAGAAAGTCATCCATCTTTATGTATGTCAGTGGTCACTCTCAGTGTTCACATGACTTAGCATTAGCATTTAGCCACTAAAGAGCCTGATATTGAATAATGACAGAGCTGAAAGATGGTGAATATCGGACTTACATACATCATGTGGCCATAAGCACGACAACAAATGAATGCTAATGTTGCTACGTAACTTCTGAATGTGTAAAGAAGCAACTGTTTTCTAACAAGTTTACTGTATATTAATAGGCGGTGATGATATGGCAGCGTTGCGTTCACGTGTTTCCACTGTGGATCAGAGTGGATCTGAACCGATTACTGCAGCTTTAAGTGCACAGCGTCACAAGACGTTCTGCACTGCACGTAAACAAAAACACCACGTGGTACATTATGGCTTCATGAAACGCTACATATTTAAAGTGTGCCACTGAACATCCTGCAGACACACAAGTTCCTAAAGCCCAGCACTCACACCTCTCAGACTGAAGAAGTGCAAATGTGTCAGAGCCTGTTCATAGATGTTCCTGTCACTCTGCTGATTAACTGTAATATTTGGAAATGTGCACAGGCTGAAGTCAGCAGCAGCAGCAGCTAACTGCGTAGCGTACAGCAGCGATGTGTGAAAACAACTCTAACGAGATCACTTACATAAAGAGGGCTGCAGAGAGCGAAGGATTCCCCTCATCCACTCACAAAGGGGACGGCATCAGTGTGTTCATGCTGACTCAGTCAAAGGCAACAACAGCAGCGTCCTCCTCCGTGCTGGGCTTTGTGCAGCGTGGGCACATTGGGCCGAGCAGCTGGAGAGTCACTGCTGACTGTTTAGACGTGGGATGATGACACTGATCTCATGATATTTCTCATGTCTTTTGTTCTTCACTTGAAGTCCTCGCTGCAGTCCTGAGGAAATCTAAAACAAGAGACGGAAGAAGAGGTTTACCATAATCCTGCGGGAGAAATCCGCACAGTGTTGGGGAGTGAATTCAGCCACAAAGAACATTAAACAACGGACAACATGGGGAGAAAAAAGAAATCATACCTTTATATACGTGATCCATCTTTCCTCCTGCAGCAGCCGAGATGCAGGAGGCCAGATTTCCGCCTCCCACATTGTTGTCTTTTGTTCAGTTAAAAAAAGCAAAAAAAAAAAAAGCGGGTGTATTGTGTGTAAATATATCTCTCCATGTAAAGCTCACAGGAAACGTATACAGCGGATTTAACGCGCTGTTCTGTGTTGTGGGAGGGGAAGCATAAAGATTTCATGTGTGTCCTTTTCTTCAGGACTTAAAGCCCTCATATAGCTTTCTAAAGGCTTCCGTAAAGGCACGAATTTAGACACACTGTGGGGATTAAAGTCAATAAGACAGAAATGGTTTCTTTGAGAGTAGACTCATTTTTTTTAGCAAGTCTGCAGCTCAGAACTGGGGTTACATTATTTCATCAGTCATCAAAGGGGTAAATGGAGGACAATGACAGTACAAGTGTGCAGGATGTAAATCTGAAAGAGTGGGCAGATAAGCGTATTGCTGTGGGTCGCACTGCAGATGACTTTCTTTTTGTTAGGAAGTTTCTCAAAGGCCCTTATGGGTTGTTTTCTGAGTACCTGATGAGGACAAAATCCGACCACCTCGCTGGTTCAGGTTTGATCACATGACACTGCATGATTAAAGGCTGAGGGTGGTGATGTTCTGCGTTTTTCTGATTGTCAACGATCCAACAATGACTTTCCAATTCCAACAAGCATCATCTGTGCATCCAAAGCCCTGTTACATCTCATTCCCATGAGCTCCGCTGTGGTCCAAAAACTATTAAAAACACAGCAGTGAGCAACGCTGCCGTAAATACCCGCAACAGCACCAAATGCGTATTAATCCACGGCTGAAAATAGTCCCAAACAAATGCACTTTCTATTCCTGTCTATTCCTGGCAATGTCAACTGGTTCATCCACCACTTTGACGCAGACTGAAAGGTCTTAAAAAACGATTTGATGGATTGTCAGACATTCATGTCCCCCTCAGGATCAATTTTAAACGCTTTGGCGAGTCCTTCACTCTTCATCTAGCGCCACCATCGAGCCAAAAGTGTCCAGCACCAAATGCCTGTAAAGCTGAAGACGTTCTCAGCAGTTGTGCTTGGTGTTTACTGCTCACTACCAGATGTTAGCATGCTAACATGCTACACTAACATGACAACCCCGCTAAGCAGTAGCATGTTAGCATATTGGTGTTAGCATTTAGCTGAAAAACTGATGTCAGTGGGAGCCAATGGGCCTTAAGATTGTGGTCTTTTCATGATTTGTGTTCAGATTTTCATTTCTGACAACGAGAAATGAGGTGCGATGGACAAGCAGGTGGATGTTGATTTAAGAGAAGTCCAAACTTTTGTCTCTTTGTCCCTCAGCTGGACGACTCTCTGACACTGGTATCAGTCAGGACTCTCTCCGCCAGGCCAGGATGAATCATCGCTGACAGACGAATGATCCTGCTTCTCCTGTGCCAGTCGTGGCATTGATTTTCAAAAATTTAACTGAGCTCCAAAATGTGTTATTGATCGACTGTTTACAGGCTCTGATGGTCGTCTCAAGGTCAAAAAGTGATTTGGGAGGTTTTGGGGGACATTTTGTAACTTCTTCATGTTTTCTGAAAACATTTTAATGAGAATTTGTCACAATATGCTTTTAATTCCTGTTTCTTTCAGTACACATATGCAACCTGCTTTTTCATTTTCCCCCAATTTATATTTCTGTTCCTTCTGACTGAATGTTCTCACCTGTAAAATAACTTAAGAATTAACTTATGAACTTGTGATTTGATAGCTTCCTGCAGTTTGTGTTTTTTAAATAAGAAAGCACGTCGGCCGTCAGTTTCTTCTTGTATCTACTATAATTTTTGATTGTTTAATTTGATAAAAGCCGGAGAACCTGACCTGCTTACAAAGTGTAACACGTGTGTGATGTCTGATGTTGAAGTTGGCTTTTTTGAATGTGACTGCGGCTACTGATTTGCACACAAAAAATCTGAATGACGTTTGATCAAATAAAGCAAAAATAAGACAAATAAGACGTTTTTTTTGTGTGATTAAATTCAAATGAATTCATTTTAAATGTAATTCTTCATTATTTAATTTTGAAAACATTGTAATCCCATTATTTTTTAAATGTGTTCAGGATCCTTTTGGGGTAAGAAAGTCTTTTGCAGCCTGAGATTTTGGAAAACTGGGCTTCAAATTGTAAATAATCAACAATCAAAAATGGTGAAAAGTAAAGAATGGCAAACGGTGCATGAGTGTACAGGGAGATAGCATCAAAAAGACAGATGTAACGTTAATTAAAATCACCAATGGCCAACACCACACAGGTCGACTGTTCTTTGTGTCGCGACGGCAAAAGAAGTGCAAAGACATGAAGAATCAATACTGATGTGGACTTTTAAAAGAGCAGACAAAATACAACAACAAGCAGGCTCTAATTAAAGAACAAATCAGTTTATAAATTAAACTTTTTACCTTCATGCATGAAAAATCGTAATTTCAATAGAAGTGCAAGCACATATAAGTACTCATTTGGGTCATCTTCTATCTTTTGAAGTAAACGGTTGCATTGAGAATCTCGTCTTGTTCTTATTTCTGCAGATTAATGGAGTTAAAAGTACGGACAGCATCTGAGAAGCACAATGAGGGAGATGGAACTGAACCAACACACACACACACACACACAGAGGGTGACGAGGCAGAAGAATCACCAACACACCCACACTTTGGACTGAGTCATAGAAACAAAGGAGCCAGAGGCCATTTTGACTTCTGTGTTTGCTTTTCTGCTTCAAGACACCATTAGCTGTCACTGCCATCGAGTCCGAGCCTTCGGACTTAATGGATTTTCAAAAATGCTTCTGTGGTAACAATAAGAGTGAGCGTACACTTCAAAACGTGCTGATGAAATGTAGACTCAAATGTCGCGGCGACTCTTACGTTTTTATCAGTGTGATCTGACAGCTAAGCGCAGGTTTAATCCTGTTCTTTATCCTGTACTGACACCCTGTAAATCAGTGGGGGGAAGAATTCAGATCCTTTAAAGTCCTGCACTGAAAACGGTACATAAGTAAGAGTATGTCATAAGTATTTAATGTAAAAGTACTCATGCAGTGAAATGAAATCAAACGACTGAGTGTCAGCGGCTCGAGTCCTGCTGGGGACGTTTGCGTACACGTTACAAAAAACCTGATTTACTGTTCGAATTCACTTTACTGAGGGAATATCTTTGCCTGATGTTGGCACCAGAGGATTCAAATCAGATTTACCGGAAGCGAAGCCATTAGTTTCTCAGGTGCTTTAATCAAGTGGACCTGATGGTGGCGCTAGAGGAAAGGTCTTCAGCAGGACTCATCCTCTGAGGGACATGAAGATCCAAGCTGAACTTAAAGGACATCTGGGTGCATCTTATCACAGAGGGGAAAACACTGGATGACAGTCAGGAAAAGTTGGATTTTCTAACCGATTAACACGTGCTTATAATCAACACATTAATAAAAATCAAAAGCAGTGACCTTTTGTTTTACTTCAAACTTTTTTTATTACAAAATATAAAGAGCAAAAAAGCTTTTTCTTCTTTTGCTAAAACAAAGACAACGTGGTCAGAGTCAGACAGGACAGTAAAATAAAGCTTTTTTTTGCTTTTTTTTTGCGTTTTTGTAGGTGAGCATGCTACAGTAGATACAGTACAGCTGATAGTGAAACCCACTGAAACCAAAGGGACAGGAGAGGACGACAGGAAGCTGAGAGCTGACGGCCCAGGACGGAAAACAAATCTCCCACCTCGGATTCTTTTCAACCATCACCAGTCAGAAACAGAGCAGAGAGCTGAACTCTTCTGCCTCTTCACCTCACATGCTGCAGACCTCTTCTTCATTTTTGGGCTGAGTGACGCCTTCACTTGGCCAGTTATGTATGAGCCACTGCTGGTGCCATGGAGAAACCCTTTGTGACAAGTGTTTTAGTGCTCAAATGACTCTTTTAGTACTGCATGAAACAAAAGAAGTGGGAGGTAAAGTGTAGACGGCAACTTAGTATTTTTATTTACCTGATTGTGATCAATAAACCAGAGGTCAGAAGGTACCCTTTGTTTTGATCTCCCACTGCATTACGGGGAAAAGGAAGTTATCTGAACATTAAGTCATTTTAGGACCATGTATGAGCACGGCTTTAGGTTTGTTCACAGCACCAGGTCAAACACCCATAATGCACCTTGCGCGGCCTATTTACAGCTAACAAGTCAGGTTTTCAACAGCTTTTCTCTTTCTTTTAGTTTACTAACGCGTCATCTGTCACGTCAAGCATCGGAAACATTTGATCAGAGGGACAAATGACAAAGGAAAGCGCTGCTCGTGTCCGGATTAACGATGTGGAACCCAGTGATACCCGACAATTTCCAAACGTCCAGTGTACGTGGGGGGGTGGAGGGGGGGACCTGGAGGGGGAGTCAGTGGGGTGAAAGTCCGCTTTCATATTTTCCAGCAAAGTCTTTAAACAACATTTAAGAATTTACTTTTTACTCGAGGATGCTGCGATGCGTAATTTGGCACCAGCTGTGCGTAAAATGATGTGGAGAAGAAGGCAGGCGCACGAACAACAACTAATGTCATTGGTCTTGAATACTTAGACAGCGACTGGGCTGTTTGAATTAGGCTTTTTTTGTTTAAATTAGAGCTTTACTTCCCGACCTCGTCGAGGACTTTGCGGTTGAGCTGAGCCTGCTCCCTCTGGCTCTCCATCTTGGCCATTTGGATCATATTCCTCAGCAGGTGGAAGGTGAGGTCGATGGACAGCGGCGGCTCGTCGCTCCGCTTCAACAGCTGCGCCGTGGTCCTCACAGCCTCCTCCTCCTCCTCGCTCTCCTCCTCTGGTGGCAGCAGGCGCAGCAGGTCCGGGTTTCTTCTTTGGAGAAACCTCAGGATGTTGCCGCCCAGCAGATCTGCGGCCGTCCTGTCCCCGGCGGCGGCCGCTCTGAGGAGCACTTCGTCCAGTTGCTGCGCCTGGAGGCGGCCGCTGCCATCCAGCCAGCCGGGGAGGATGCGCGGTCTGCCGGCGGCGGGGCGGAGGTGCGACGACAGGAGGACCGAGGAGAGGAGCAGGAGCAGGGGCACCGGCTTCATGTCCTGCACGCAGATTGATTTATTTTACTATTAGCATTTAGATGACATCAAGACAATGTGTGACAGGATCATCGGTAAACGTGGTGGACAAAACCAAACTCGCATTAAACACTCATTCTGTTGCGCACTTTCTCAGGCTCACGCACATTTACTGTCATGCAAGTCAGTCGGCTTTAGATCCGTTCATTTCATTCCTCCTGAGGCTGCGGTCCACACAGTAAATCTAACGAAGTCCCTGAGTAATGACGACTCGTCCATTTTTAAACTACGCGACGTTAATATGACAAGAAAAACTAAACAAATAAGCACATTTGTAACTTTTTAGGAGGCTAAACTCGAGTTATAAAGCACGCACACACACACACACACACACACACAAAGACAAAAGTTCGAATAAAACGAGAATAAAACAGGACAGGTGAATGATGAAGATGCTCTGACTTGCACAAACGTCCAAGCAAAGAAACCCGACAGTGAAGAGAGGAAACGCAGGCAGCGCTACGTACTTTTTCTCTGTCCAGGTGCTGCAGCTGAACTCTGGTCGACCGGTCGGGGTCTCAGGTCTGAGCCGAGTCTGAACAGTCCCTGTGACGGAGCGTTTTATACATCCAGCCCGCTCCTTTGACGTCAATGCAAGCGCGGAGATCGGTTTGGAAAGTGGACAACTATCGAGACGACAGGGCGATGCAGTCCCGAGGGACAGCTGGGGGTGATCGACGGGAACTAAGAGGGTCCGTTTCATCAGGTTTGTTTCCTGTGAGGATGAGGATGAGGGACGTCCCAGGGGTCCAAGAAGAGGACACAGGCGGGGGCTCCAGGGGGCCTTGAGGGGAGGGTCTCTGAGGTTGGGGATTTCTTGAGAAGGTTCCAAGGTTCTGTGTGTACTGTGTGTACTGTGTGTGTTTCTGCTCTTTTAGAAACGTTTTGTTCTAATCAATGTCACAGACTGGTTTGCGTCTGCATTCAAGGACTAACAGAACTAAAGTGAACCAAATCTCCCCCTGAAATTCAGTTCCAGGATACTGAAGGACTTAACATCAGGCACGTTTGACCTTTAACTCGGTTTGACTGAAGTGATAAATGAACGATTAAAGTTCTGTGGATCCTTTACAGCCAAACGTCATGCAACAAGAGGAAAGACACAATAAATCAGAGTTCATTTACCTTCCCTCATCTTTGCTGTGAACACAAAGAAGCAGAAACCTCCTGGAGTGACTGAATCCCGGATCTGTCCGAGGTGCTGAACCTGAACCGGACGCCCTGTGATCCCTTCATGACATGTAAAACTGCACCGTCTGTGCTGTGTGAGAGGCCACAGTAAAATCACATAAACATTCTGTATGTTCTCTCTAAGCGGCAGAATTATGAGCGAATCCCCTGCAAACCAATCGTCTCAACCTCATTATGAGCCACAAGGTTTGTGCTTTGTTTTGTTTCTAAAGCTCTGCCTCCGAGCTGCTCTCACCAGGTAACTGCTGTTTGGAGTTTTCAAGTTCAAAGTCTATTAAAATGTCAACGAAAGCTGGGGCTAATGGGGTTTTGTTGTTGTTGTTTGCTTTGTGGCTCAGCTGCCACAACAAAACGTTTGCGCTCTACGTTTTGTTAGCGTTGCATGTTTCATACGTGTCACATCAACGTTTCACAGCACATGTGGACGGAAGCACGGAACAGGGGGACTGCAGGGTCCGACCCGAACCAAGTGGTTTGTGGTTTGGGCCTGAACCCAGTCAGACTTTTAGAGCAGGACTGTCGCGACATAACACTGAAAGTTAAAGAAGCGTTAAGTTTCAGCACATCAGTGCCTTGCAGAGGGGCAACTGGCCGCAGGGCACGTCAGGATGCATGGATGCTTGAGACAGACTGAGTCGATTAAAGTCACTCTGGTCTCATTTGCTCACAGCAGACAGATCTGTTTCTCATCCTGAATATTAGCATCACAAAGCAACACTCAACGCAGACGTCGGCTCCGTCGGGCCTCACGTACGGGTCGGAGGGCTCCCAACGCTACGCACCGCATCTCACTTTAGCTACCCTGACTTTAATGTAAAAACGCTGAGGGCTTTGGTGCCGGATCAAAACGCGGATTCCAGCTTTCCGGGGAGAAGCTCACACACACCTCGGGGGAAGAGGCCATTTGGCGGATTTTCAATGGATTCGTCAGACGTTTCCCGCGCTTCCTTCTGCCCGATTTAGTCTGAGTGTGTTTGTGTGGGGACACACAATGTGTGCAGTTAATGTGGTTGTCAGCCCGACTCAGCGGCCTCCACGTCTCCCTCCAAACAATCCCCACCCAGCCAAGTTAGCGAGGTCAAACGCACCGCCGACATCATCTCATGGAAAACTTTATTAGCTTCACATGCTCTTTGATATTACAAATGTGCACATTTTTACTATTTACTAAGATTTCATGTATTTAAAAGGAAAAACACACACACACACACATCTCAACAGTGACTGTCAGTGCACATGTGGTTTCCTGAGGTCTGGTTTGTTGTTTAGTGGTGATTTTTTAGCCACTGCTGCATGATTGAATTTGTGCTGCAATAGAGAAGCTAAAGTGAGAACGTGAAGAAGAACTTAGCAACCAGTTAGCTTAGCACAAAGAGTGAAGCAGAGCGGCTAGCCTGGCTGTGTGCACAGGTAACACAATAATGAAATATTCCAACAAACAAAACCACTTAAAACTGCAACTTGTCGCACTTTCACACTTTGAGTTTTTATAACAAGATAAAACAGTTTAATTAGCGAGCTTTTGAGGTGCTGGTATGTGGATTTGATTAGCCTCAGACAGACTGTGCTAAGCTAATCAGCTGCAGCTTCACCATCTAAACAACAAAGCGGCACATTTTCCAAAGAAAGTTTGCTTTTGTCAGGTTTTGCTGTCACTCGTTCAGCACGGAAGAGCAAGTTTATCCTTCCGGCGCTAAAACGAGGCTCATTATTTCACACGCAGAGGCCTCGACAGACCACAATGCATTGCAGCCTGCAGATGGTACGACTTTACTTTCTCATCACTCACTTCAAGTACATTTATGACAGGAATGTAAAAACAAAAAAACTGGTGGATCGGCCCTTCCTGAGAGTTGTTAAAAGGCATTCTGGGAAATGTAGGAAACAGTTACTCAAAAAGAAGTGCAGAAAATGAGTCAAATATGTAACTTAAAACACATTATTACACTGAGAATGACACAACAATGTGCGACGAACCAGCAACAAATGATGATTAACAATAAGTGGATTTGAAAAGTTTCCTTTGTAAGCAGGATGTGTTAATGTATGACTGTGTGTGTGTGTGTGTGTGTGTGTGTGTGTGTGTGTGTGTGTGTGTGTGTGTGTGTGTGTGCGCGCGTATGTGCGGCTGCGCTGCGGCACCACTGCCAAATCCCATTTCCATAAATAACAAACTTTCACAGACATTTCTGCAAATGCAAGTTTGACTTTCAAGTGTGAATTTGTCATTCAGAGTAGACGAGCGTTTTCTCCCGACCTTTACGAGTGACTCAGTCACAGCTTTACACTTTGGAAATATCACAAGAATACGTAGCATAGAGTCAGTTTGACCAGAGCGGTCCATGTCACACACACACACACACAACAAATGAGTGTAAATCCACCACCACCATCATCACCAACAACAACAACAACAACAACAACAACAACAACACAGGCCGGACTTGTGATCATCGCTCACATCTTATTGGCCTTCCAGGTCAGGTAGGAGTTCCAGCCAACAGCGACGATCTGAACGACAGCCAGCCTGCAGACAGGACGACATTTTACTGATTGCTCGTTCAGTCAGGAGCGATTCAAGGCTTCCAAAGGCAATTTTAATTCCTATGACATTTAAGAGATTTTCAGAATCTTAACGTGCTTCATGAAAACTGTACAGTGTTGTGGTCCACATGTGAACCGCGTTCAGATCTGCGCTGAGAAAACCCCAAATTTCAACTCCTGTAGAACTGGCTTTCAGGTAGAAAATAACATTCAGCCGCATTTAAGCCCCAGTTAAAGTTTTCCTGGCCTGAAGAAGCCGAGGAAAGTCTTCACGTGTGATCAGTGTGAGTGACCAGGAAGTAAACGCTCACCTGTGGTGGAGGGGGACGAAGTAGAAATTGGCAATCTGGACTGGAGGCCAAAGCTGAAACACAAGCACATGAAACTCAGCGGACGAGTGATGAAGTCAGATGAAAATGAACATCAGTGGATTATAGGTTAGTTTGAACAAAACGACAAATATCTTTAATAAAGAAGGTAAACCATAAAGCAAAAACTCACATAGTAGTTTGAGATCAGGGCGTCAGTGTAGTCCTGTGAAGCACGTTTAAAAAACAGTGCATGATTATAACAGAACCATAACGAGACACAAAACATCCTGAAGTATCGTAGCACCAAAACTGGATCTTTAAAGGGACAGTTCATATTTTTCAAGAGGCGAGAGGGAAAAGAAAAAATGCATCGAGGATCGTGAGGTGAAGTGTGAGTGTGAGGGAAGTCAGAGGCTCACAGTCAGCTAACGAGCCTCTCAATCATGAACCTGAGCAATGAACTGAACCTTGCCGCACCTGTCGACCAATCACAGTGGACTCAGTGAGTAAAGTCATGAAACGTGACGTCGCTTCTCTCAGTCGTTCAATTAAAGTCTCAAAAGGAAACTCTGAGCGAGGAACCTCCAGCACCAGTGAGGAGGACCCCTAGTGGTGAGATAACAAGATAACACACTCAGCAAAGTCTCCGTCTGGTCAGAAGTCGCTGACGGTTGAGTTTGTTTCTGTAGTTTCTGCAGAAACTTTAAAAAACTTCTGTCTTCCTCCTCGGGCGTCAGGTTGAGCCAACGTTTTCCAGCTCTGAACAGTTGAATCTGCCGGCAGGAGATGAAGTGAGAAATGGTGATGTGTTGACGCTGCAGTGGGTGAGGAGCGAGTTTCATTCCAAAACAAAGCAGGATGGACGTTTCACAGCCAAACATGTCAGCAGCAGGCCAAGAAACTGCTCATGATGGGCATCGCTATCAGCCCCTCCAGGAGCACTGTGGTCCAGTCAGGACAAATACTTGGCTCTGATGCTGAATACTCATGCAAAGGACGCATTACTGCATTTGAAAGTAAGAATTACAAACAGAATGTGTTTTATACCGCAGGGTTTGCTCTCCACTGACAAAGTTTCGACTTTCGACTTTACTGACAGAAACCGTCAACAGGAATTTATTTCGAAAGTCACGGCTGAACGTTCAGCTGTTTTTAACAATCCGGACAAGGAAACGACTGCAGCAACTCGCGAGAGGATTTCACTCTTTGGTGGTCGACATAAACCCAAAGATTACGCCGCAACGAGCTCCAGAAGTTTTGATAAGTATGAAACATCTGTGTGTAAATGCAGAATCCAGGTTTAAAGGCCCGGACAGAAATATGCTGCGTAATCACAGACAAATAACTGAAAATGTGTGTAATCTGGTTCCTTTAGCCTGATGAAACAAAGTGTAGTCGACTTTTCAGACTTTTCAACTCCATTTGAAAGCTGTGTGTGTGTGTGTGTGCTGTTTACACACACACACACACACACACACACACACACACACACACACACAATCAATCCCTCCGCCGTCTATTTAAAGGTCACCTCAACACACTCAACAGCTCGACACATAAAAACAACAAGCCAGTGTTCCACTTTAATCTCTTCTTATTTTTCAGGGTCAAACTGTTTTCTAATTATGGCCAAACAAGCTACTTCACCACCTGAGGTGAAATTTCCACCGAGCTGATCACTGCGTCACACACACACACACACACACACACTCTGATGCTGCCAATGAAACTTACAGAGCAGCTTAAATGTTCTTCCACAGTTTGCAGTTTGGGTGATTCAGTTTTTGTTTTCCTAAACGTGTCTCACCAAACCTGCGTGTTATTCTGAGGGCTCCTTCCATTTGTTTAACTAAATCTGCGTCCCAAAAACTTCTAAACAGATTCTGAGCATTTAGTCTGTAGGGCTCAATAAATTTTATCATCGGCAGCATCATTCAAACATCACTTCGACAGGCACCCAACACCCGCCACAAACTTCCATCACTTTTCTATTAAATGTTGTCGCACGTTTCCTCAGCGGACCCCGCCGTAATGAGCGCATTCGTCATTCGCTTTCTGTCCTTTCTGACATTTACCAGGTTGGCCTTTCGGGTTCGCGCGTCTCCTTTTGTAAATAATTGATGCTGACCAGCCGCATGTTGGGTAAGCAAGGCGGCGACGGACGTTTGAGCAGCTGGCACGAGATGACAGTTAGCTCTGACCCAGCATACAAATATGCGCACACACACCCTCTCTCTCTCACACACACACACACACACACACACACACACACACACACACACACAGGAAGGTGGTATGAGTCACTCCAGTTATTCGCCCCCCCCCCCCTCCTGTCTCATCGTCCATCACAGGAAATAGTTTCCAGTAATACTGAGAGGTGAGTGCTGGAGGTCACTGACTGAACCTACACAACGAAAACCCAACTTCCTCTCTGTGTAAACTCATTTACCTGATTCACCTGAGTGTCAGGTGTGAATACGGAGCTCAAGTTGAATCGGAACAAAGACGAGTCTGAGACCAACCGAAATGACAAAAATGTGTCTTTAAGGCATTGAGGTCACACTGCTTGTGTTCCATTAATATTTCATCTGAAAAACACATTGAATGTCACTTCTACATGTGCGCAAAATTCAGACTGATTGATCCAAAATGAAAATGAAAATGAAATGGCGAATTAAAGTGAACTCACCCTCTTGAGCTTGTTGACGTTCTCCTCCACCGTCAGTCCGTTCAAGGCGCCGGAGATGCAGAGAAAAGCTCCCAGGAACCCCGGAGCAAAACACAACTACAGAAACACAGACAGGAAGTTAGCTTCTGGGCTGTGGTTTGTGAAGCGAGCAACAAATCACAATCATCAGATGAAGTCAAATATTTTGCTCGGTCTGTTAACTTGGGGGGCTCACATACGTCTGTAATTCAACAGACTATGAGACGTAAACCCACTCAGATACACAGTGAAGTCAAATTGTAGCACAAACTCAGGGTTTAAATGTTTCATTTAAATGATTCAGGATAAAAAGGAAGCTTTCATCGGGTGCAGCTTAAACTTATCTGGGATTAAAACATCTTGGACTTTCTCACCATTTATGTTTTTAGTTTTTAATAAAGAAAACTTCAAGCACTCAGTACTGAGAAGTGAAGCCGCACTCGTCCACATTTCATACGCTTTGAGTTAATGTGTGACGAGAGAGGCGACAGGTTTCGGTTTAATCTGAGAGCTTATGACACGTGAGCACCAAAAGTGCAGCTGGAGAGAATCTCAAGGAAGCAAATGCATCAAAAAGTGTGTTCTGTGGAGCAGGTGAAAGAAAAGAGAGTTTGTTTTGTGTAAATCAACGCTCGAAAAGACGCAAAGATCTGATGTGCAGCGGATTTTCTGCGTTTCACTTAATCGGTTCAGTCGCTGACAGCAAAGTGAAACCTCACATGTGAAACTTACATGAATCATCTGTTATTCCGGTCTGACGCTGCTTCACCTTAAATCTTTCAAGTCACCAAATGGCACTTCAGTTATTACGCACACCGAGGCGGCCGGAGCGGCGCTCAGCGTGACCACATAACCGTTCAGGCGTGGACTGGAACCCTTTGCTACCGTAAATATTTTATTAGGGGGACACAGTGAAGGCTCAGAGGTCTCGTTCTGAGGCAGTTTTTGCTGAACCTGCGTTTGTTCTTCCTTTCTGGGTCTTCTCGGCGCCTGTTGAAAAAGACAACTGGGATATGAAGTCAGCGAAGCGCTCCAACCAATCAGAGGTGGCGCTGCCTGCTGAGTGTGTACGGACACAAACTTTATTATTGTGCCCCTTCTGTATTAATACGTGGACGATAGAAGTTCAGGGTTCAGCGCAGAAGTCGACCAGAGGGACCGTAAAGTCTGTGTAAAGGAAACGTAAACGTTTGTTTCCCATTAAACGTGACAAAACATTTTTACTCCTCACATTCTGCGGTTATGAAAACTAGCACTCAGTCGCATCAGTGTTTCTCCTGCTCAGTCCCGTTTCTACGGGCCGCGGTTTGCTTCGTCCTGCTGAGGATGAGATGATGAAGACGTGGACGGAATTTGGCAGCAGAGGCACGTCTGCTCTGATTGGCTGCCCCGACTTTGGCCTAATCGAGCTCTCGGATGTCAACAGTTCACACACAGCGAACGAAGTCAGTCTTCAACCAGCAACAAGAGGCGGGAGAGGAAGACGAGGGGAGGAAGGTGAGGAGAGGAGGACGAGGAGAGGAAGGTGGTGAAGGTGAGGAGAGGCAGGTGAGGAGAGGAAGGTGGTGAAGGTGAGGAGAGGAAGGCGGCTGCAGGCGCCTCAGATGCTTCTCTCACCTGGTCCAACAGCATTTTCTTCATGGCAGCACTTTTGGTTCCTCCGACTACGAGCCTGTCGAGAACTTTGTACCAGCCGCCGATCACTGGACCCTTAAAAACACAAAGTCACGATCAGTTCTCCTCTTAGAGACATCATTTATATTCTCAGCTTCCTGTGAGCGAGTCACAAGTCGACCACACGTGGCGCTAAAGAAAGCTCGCTGCTGTGGTCACCTCACCTCTTCATCATTAGCGTCTGCAGCGTGTGAGCGCAGATCAACGGAACCAAAGCCTAAACTTAATGCATTATTAACGTGGGGAAGAGCGATACATGATGTACGAGACGTCAACAGTTGTTGTGTCTTTCAGGACGAGCGAGCAAACACGTCTCGGTGTAACACGACCCCTGCGGGCGTCACGGGCGTCCATACATCTTGTTTCTCTCTATAATTCATAAAGACGAGGCAGCCGATTGGGCGAGCGTAAGACGATTGTGGGAACATAAATAAACGGTGGTGATGTCAGACAGGAAGTGAGTCACCTCACAGGTGGATTGTGAGGCCGTCACAGGACTGCAGCGGTGAAAGCGAGAGAATTGACAAACACACAAAGGCAGGAAGAAACACGGTGTAACACACACACACACACACACACAAACACACTCTGAATTATCACTCACAAAGACATTTTTCCATGAATGGCTTCATTTTGCTTTACGTTTGCTTCCTCATGTCAAACAGATAATCAAAGTGACATAAAAGGAACATATTTTATATTAAAAATTAATCCAAATGTGTGTGCTGTATCCCTTCATTTCACAATTAAAATCACTCCATTGAGAATTTACATGACATAGACAAAAGTATTGGGACAGCTGACCTTCACACCAACAGGGACTTTAATGACGTCTCATTGTAAACACACAGACAGCTTTGCAGCTCTAACAGCTTCCACTCTTCTGTGAAGGCTTTCCACAACATGTTGGAGTGTTTCTGTGGGAATTTGTGCCCATTCATGCAGTAGAGCATTTGTGAGGTCACACACTGATGTTGGACCAAAAGGCCTGGCTCACAATCTCCGTTCCAGTTCATCCCAAAGGTGTTGGATGGGGTTGAGGTCAGGGCTCTGTGTGGGCCAGTCAAGTTCTTCCACACCAAACTCATCCAACCATGTCTTTATGGAGCTTTGCTTTGTGCACTGGGGCACAGTCATGCTGGAATAGAAAAGGGCCTTCAACAAACTGTTGCCACAAAGTTGGAAGCATAGCATTGTCCAAAATGTCTTGGTATGCTGAAGCATTAAGATTTCCCTTCAGGGGGCCGAGCCCAAACCCTGAGGAACAGGCCCTGTCCTAATACTTTTGTCCATTAAGTCCTTTACGGGAAAAAACAGCAGATAAAAACACAGCAGAGTCACATGTATCACACGACTTGACTCGCTCACACGACTTACCACGAAGAAGAAACCGATACTCATCATCTTGGCCGTCCGCCGCACGTTGTGACGAGCCAATCCTCTTCTCTCAATCAGCTGCTGGGAGATGACATCACCGACACCCACTAAGGACCCTGGGAGACAAACAGGAGACGAGTGCAGCGTCACAGGGACACAGGTGCTAACGAGGACGTTTTCACTGCAGCCACTACAGGATTTTTACCCGGAAGGCGGGATAACAAAGCCTTCACGGCGAGTCACAAACACGCAACACGATAAAAAACACTTGATTTGGACTTCTCTGCTGGTGTTAACAGCGTTCAGCGTCCACACGAGGCCACTTCATGTCAGATGCGACTTTAGCATCAACAGACCAGGATTCAGTGCAGCTGGGACACATTTTAAGTTTTCACCGAAGGGACATGAAGCAAGACAAAGAGCAGGAGGGTTAAAAACACTGCGTTCAAACCGTCCAGGTGCACTGCAGGTGCAGCACGTCAGACAAACTGTTCCCAGAGACGGTTGCTCCCACTTCAGGCTGTTCTTCACACTGATGTTTGCTCAGCAGTTCAGTTCTCTGAAAAGTTTGGCTTTAATCAGTCATTTGATGCTGTGAAAAGGTGCTGAAACATCCCGATTGACAGCTGAGCCCCTGATTGGCTCAGACGGGCGTATGAAGGGGGGCACCCGTGGCCTAGAGGCTGGAGAAGTGGCTTGTGAACGGAGGGTGGCTGGTTCAATTCCCCCTTCCGGCCTGGCAGGAAAAATTTAAGTGTGGTGGAGTGATTAATAAGGAAACCTCCACCCACCCACCGTCAGCCAGCTGATGTGCCCTTCAGCAAGGCACTTAACCCCCAATTTGCTCCCCGGGCACCTGACAATGGCAGTCCACTGCTCCTGTGTGTGCGTTCACTGCATCTAATTTGCTGGCTGTTGCACGTGTGTTCATCCAAGGATGGGAAAGATTCAGTGTATATAAACACATATATACTGCCAATAAAGCTGATCCTTCTTCTTGTTTTTGTCCTCACTCATAAAGACACCAACAGCCACTTAAGCAGGTGGAGAAAGCGCTGAACCCCGCGACCATAATGTCCTCCACTGCAGCCCACACACTGTACCACAGTTAAAACTGACAATAATAACACAGACCCAGCTGAACAACAGGTAACCTTTCCTTAAAATGTCATGGGAGAACTATTAAAGGCAGTTAGGGTGACAAGGCGCACACACACCGACTCAACATAAGCACACGCACACACTCGCCAAACAGAAAATGTCACCTTGAGCGCAATAAACGTCAGCACTTCCTTTGTCACCGACTCAGACGGCGTGATGGGCGCTAAAGCGCGGAGAGAGACGACTCAAGGCGCTCACTCTGCACTTCAGTTTCACTCACATGAACACACGTGAGCCTTCACAAGGCTTTTACCTCACCAACATAAAGTTTCGTCAGAGGTTTAATAAACTTTCACGTCGCTTGGATGCTGAACAAATTCATAAGATTCAGACAAGAGGAATGACTGATTCACTAGAACATAGTTTAAGAGCGGCCCAAATGCCACCCAAAAGTTTTATTACCCATCAAATCAAATGGAAAGGGTTTTCTGCCAAATCGGTTGGAAAACACAAAATAAAGAATCGAAATCTGGCTTGGACTAAATTGCCAACTGTTCAAGTTCAATGATGAGAGAAATACACAAAACCTTTGTAGTCCTGAGTTCAAAATGTCCCAAGTATTATAAACAAACATGTATTTCAAGTACCAAAAGTAAAACAAGTCAAGGCTGCAATTTGTTACTATTTTAAGATGCTAAAACAGAGATACAGATATGAAGTACAAGTATGTCAAAACTATACTTCCAGTACTTAGTGACATCCTACAGAAAAAGAAGCCTCCGTCAGCTCTTGACGCTGATGTGCGAACAACTGGTGAGCTCTGGCTCCATCTAGTGGTGACTACACGGTACTGCACCGGATTCACAGAGCGGGTTCTCATGCAGCTGCATTTCTTTACGCAAAGTCAAGACCGGAAACGTTACAAATGAGTCCGGTTTGTGCAGAGCGGAAAGACTCTGAAACAAGTGATCAAAATCACCTGGAGACATCGGATCCCAAAGGAGGCTGAGAGACCAGCCGCAGCCGGTTCACCCTGCTGCCGTACCAACGCGCTCCACAGCAGCTTCCTTCCGCCATTCACCGTCCACAGTTTGTTTTCATGGCTTGTCAATCTGTTAATCCATCTGTACAACTTTTGTTTTGTGAGTAGCATCAGGGAAGCACAACTTTCACTTCACTGCACCACCCTGTGCTGCAGGTTGCATATTTATGCTGCACATGCTAGAACTGGCTTTCTTATTTAAAAGTTTAGTTTTATATTCTATTTGTATTTAGCTTATATATTCTATTTTATTCAACATCTGATTTCATATTTTTATATTCTGCTTATTGCTCCCAGGACCCGAGTCCTAATTTTGTACTATAAACATGTAAATGTGAGCTGGTATGACAATAAAAGTTCCTTGAATCCTTGAAATATAATTAAATGAACCTTGTATGTTGAGTCTAAAATAATTACATTAACTTTAGGGATTTCTTTGCATTTACGGACCAAAAAAAGCTCCCATTTCAGAGTGTTTTTTGAGAAACTTGCTGAATTCCCTCATAATCCTTCATAACTTTTCAATAAAATAAAATAAAGCTTTTGTTTCTACTGATCACCAGATGTCGGACCCAACAGTTACTTCTTCTGATGGATCTATTGATTATCAGGTCTTCTTATTCACCCATTAATTACTTATCCTCTATGGAGAAAACTTAAATACAACCAGCTTGAACCCCCCCAAAGCTTTATTTGGGGACACGTGTTGTTGTTTGTAGAAAACACATCCTGTGAGTTAATAAACATGTTGTGGTTGCTTGGTTTGACTGATGAACAGCCTTTAGATCCAAGAGGTTTTACATGACGCGCTGAGGAACAGAAAAGCTGGGACATGTCTCTGTGGACAAGCTGACAAACTGCTGGTGCTGTGTTCAAAGGCCTTTCCTCTTTGTTGACTCTGAGCCTCCCTGTAAACTGAACTGTGACCGGCAGCTGAACATGTTAAGGCCCACTTCAGGGAACAGTGACTTTCTCTGTGCTTCTGCACATCTTGAAATCTCCTGATTAAAATGTTTGGAAAATGAAATGTTTCTGCTGTCTTTTGGAAATCTTATCTGCATCTTCAGTGGAGACCTGAAACTGTTGGATATGTGCAGTTTGTAAGGACGATCCCTACCGGCAGTCACTATCTGCACCGTCCACGGGTGTTTGGTCATCAAAGCCTGGTAGGATCTCCACAGGCCTGCCATGGTCCCGCCTGGGAAGAAAAAGTTAAAGAAAAATCACAAAAAGAGACACTGCACAAACGTGACTTCTCCAATAATCTCAACGTGACACAACGTGACTCAAATCAAGCGATGCCGATAATAAGAGCCGTTATAGAATTTATTACTGCGTGTAAAGAATCTAATCTGCTCCTTTCAACAGCACCAGGCAATTTAGCCCATAAATACTGTTTGTAGATCACACATTTTCTGACCAATCCGACAATGAAAAGCTGCTCATCAAGCGACACTCTGAGTGAATGTTTTAAGCATTTTATCGTCACAAGGTGCTAGCTAACACCATCGACTGGGTCAAACGGAGAAATAGTTACAGTCTAAAGTGTGTTTTATTTTTATTATGAAAGGACGACCCATTTTGTAAAATCTCTCATTGCCGAATTGAAGGGTGGCTTCAAAGAGTTTCGACAAAAATTTAAATCAGGTTCTCGCAGACCCACAGATTTACAAACAACCAAAGAAACTTTAAACTGTCGAGTTTTTTAACGCGGTTCGGTCTCATTCTGTCTGAGCTAACGTTGCAAGTAAATCTTGCCAGCAAGTTTACAATGTTGCGTCTTTATTAACGCTAACGGCGTAAAACCACGTTCCCAGCTAACGTCAGTAGCTGAAAGTCGAACAACTTGTACTTTACAATAAGTTTTAACGTTATTACCACCGCGTTGTCACGTTTCTCGAGAGTTCAGACATAAAACTTAAAGACAGCTGAGCTGCTACGTACTTCTAAACACAGATATCACGACCAGCAGTCTCAGTGCCTTTTTACACTAATTAAATGTAAAGTAAATGAGATTAAATTCGTACCTGCCTGTAAAAGATCCCGGTACCACTGAGTGAGCTGCTGGTGATGCCTTCACGTTTCCACATCAACTCCGAATTTTGGGTTCTGGAATTCTAAGAACCTTTCACGTTCACGATAAGTGGACTGGCAGCAAAGCGTCGACGTGCTCCTGACCAATTTTAGACACCAAGATGAACAGAAGTGCTTTGTGTTTACACCAAACATAAACCTTGTAGAAACAACACCAGGATTTTTTCAAAAATCAAACTGTTATGCTGAGCACATTTGGAGCCAAACCGTGTCAATGTCCCTTTTATACTGGAAGTGAAAAAACAAACAAACAAGAACAAAAATCAAAGATGTTACGAAGACACGTTACCGCTTGATCAGATAATGTCAGTAATAGTTCGTTGTTAAAAATAATTAAAAATATCATTAATATCAAGCGACTTTAAACGAACCTAAAAACACAACAGCAATTTTATTAGTAAATAAATTTCCATTATAATCTAAATTTAGACCTTTGTGTTTAACTTATTGCATGTTTAATTTATTGTTTGTTCTTGTGAAGAGTGAAACTTTTGCATTTACCTTATGACAGCAGTAAAAATCCTGCAGAACGGGAAGGCAGCATGAACGCTGCACAGTGCGTCACTTCCGCTATAAACAAAACCGTAAGTCACACCGCCCCCTTGTGGACAACCCCAGTACGAAACAAACGCAGAATAAAAGCAACATTAACAAACAGATGTGAGCCATATTAGGTGTTATCAGGTACTCCTGCGTTTCCCCCATTCTGAAAAAGGTCACAGCTCACTTAGCTTGTTTAAGACATCAGCACTGATGTTTCACGAACACCTAAAGTGAGTTACTTCCACATCAAAAACGCGTAACAGTCGCCATACAGTACACATAAAAAGTGACAACTGCTGAACTTTTTTTTTTCCAAGTTGTTTTAATGTGTTGTCATTTACACGTGTAACTTGTACAAAGTTGGTTAGGCAGCTGGATTATTGAGCGTCGTAGTTAAAACAAAAAACAAAACATTACGTCTTGTGTCATTTCCTTGACCTCAATGGAAAACGTCACGAGGTCAAGGAAACGTGTGAAGAAGAAATTCATGAGGAGAGTGAGACCGCATGGAATTATGGGACAGCATCATCTCCTTTCATTTCATGAAGGATGTACCCTATTGCTAAAGGAGGTAAGAAAGGAAGCAGTGAAGGAGCTTTAGGCATTTAGAGACTCCAACCTGCAGCCCAAGCGTGAAAACAACCCTGACAGTGAATGTGTTTGCATATCTTTAGTGTGATAACATATTGCCTATGTAACTTGGCTAAGTGGCAGTGATGTGATGTAACACAAAAGATGTAGAATCCCTGCCAATGATAATACATTAAATAAATAAAAACATAAAAACTGGCCACAAGCAGCAGCAGCAGACATTTCAGTCTCTAGAAAACCTCTCGTCTACGACCAGTTCACACTTGAAATGCCATCCAGACTTTTAGCCCAGGACGAGGTGTATTTGAATCCACTCGTCTCGTGTTAACAAGTGCTGTAGTTTAGCTTGAAGTGACAACCTTGGACTGTAAGAATAACACCTGGTGCCATTCGGTCTCCTGCTTTAGAAGATTATCAGACCGTTTTCTTTTAGCCAGGCTCAAAGCTCAGCGAGTAACGAGTGATTCTTACACTGTGGGTTTGACAACGTGATACAAAGCATATGCTGGCTATACGTTGAGTAGATCAGCAGCCAAAGCAAAGTGAAATGTTTCGTAGTTGAGTTTTAACTTTTAACTAACTGAAAAACGCTATCGGAACTAATAAAAGGAATTACTGCATGAATGTCGTCCCCCTGCTTCTCCTGTCCGTCCCAAGCTTTGACTATCGGCAATGACCCTTTTGGGTGAGTATGGTGAAAAGTCTCTCACACACACACAAAACAAAACAAATCTGTCTCGATTCTGATTGGCTGCAGGGAGTCTGATAATTCATGACACCCGCTAAGCTGTTCAAGCTGCTCTACTTCAGACATGGATGTTGCTATAAGGACACCACAGATTGGGCAGCGCAGAAGGTCTAAAGCATCAGCAGTTTCAAGGTGGACACCCAATCCGGTCGCAACGAGTTGTGCTGCTGAGCAACAGACAGAAAACATCGTGAAGCTGGCGAGTATTCACACAGACTGCGTGGCATCGGTTACTTCACAGATAAAACAATTTAACCAGCAACATTTGAGCCTTTCCCTTAAGCATCAGTCAGTCTTCTTGTTCAAGTATGAATCCTTGTCTGAGGTCACAGGATTTTACAGTACAGACAGCTGCAGCGACATCAGCAGAGCAAAGCTGCAACACACCGATGATTCTCACTGAAGCTTCAAAAAAGAAATAAAATTCACAGTACGACGCTGACCAGGACAGGATGAGCGACAGTGAATACTTGTGACTTGCAGTAGAAGACGGGTCACTCTTTTCTGTTTATGTCTCTGTGCAAACCAAATGATTAGATGATTAACTAGCAGGGGGGTCGATGGAACACTGAAGCACATGTGTTTAAAACTGCCATTAAAACTGAGCCGAGCTCTAGTCGCGTCTTCCCAGCTCGCCCTGCAGCTGGACTTTTCCCCTCAACAGTGACTCACTTACAACGTCAGGTCTGTGAAGGCTAAGAGACTTACTGTGCAAAACTCCTGCAAGAAACTCAGAGATTTTAAGGCTCTTCCAGTAAACCGACAGAATGTGAATTCGAAACCGTCGGCGTCAGCTCTGAACCTTCAAAGCCTGACGCTGCAGTGGAATAATCACAACGGCGTGAAAACGTCTCACGTCCCGCAGGAAGCTTTAAGACTTGGAAAACTGGAATGGACTGAATGGGAACCTCCTCTTAGCGCTCACAGACCTCATCTACGTTCTAACCATGTGAACAGGAAGTGTTTGGCACAGCATCACCTCCTCGGTCAGGAGGATGTTGACGGAGCAGATCAGAGCTGCGAGGGGTGACGGAGCCTCGTTCAGCGTTTTCATGTCTCTAAGTGCTTTGGTAACCATCTCACACGTCCCGCTTCAGAAGTCCATCCCTTCGTCACTTTCACACAAGTCTGACGGAGCGTCGGTGCCAAAGTAACGATCGCCAAAATTACCTTCGGAGACAAAAAAAGAACAGGAAGTCAGAGACCTGGAACAACAACAGATCTGCCCCATCACGGCTGTCCGGCTTGTTGCTAAGGTCTTTGTGCTCAGACGCCAAAGCATCATCAGCTTTCATCCAGAACGCAGCAGCAGCAGCAGCAGCTTCCTCTCCATCTTTTCTACGTGACTCAGGGTTGATTTACCATTTAATACCTCCAACTGACAGAGACATAAATCACATTTGCTTCTCTTCCACTGCCTGCAAATAAAAGTTTAAAATAATTCATAAAGTTTTGCAGGGGCCGACCGACTCTGGAACACATAACTGAGCTGTTGAGCTCCAGCAGCACCGCGAGGTCAGTTCGCTCCTCTAATTTTTTCCTTTTTGCGACATCTCTAGATTTTTTTCTGGCCATTTTCGTTTGTGTATCTTTTGAAACCTTCATTCAAAACTCCAAACGTCCTTTTGTAACTGAGGAACAAACTGTGTGAAGCTGCTTCCTCCGAGGGGGAGGACACGTGCTCACCGATGCCTGGTATGATGTGGAACTGGTCGTTGACCTCCTTGTCCACCGCGGTGGTGATGATGCGGACTCTGGGGAAGGCGTAGGCCACCGAGTGGACGCCCATCTCGGCCATCAGCAGGGACAACAGGAAGATCTTGTCCTCTGCTACGTCATGGTCCTTCAGTGGAGGACGGGGACAGAGAGACAGAACGCTCGTCACTGACTGGTTTCCATTATGGCTGACCTAAAACAATCGCAGCTTTCAGTCGTCACGTGTTTCTTCACATGAATTAGATGGTTTATTCATCCTACACGTGACTTTGAGACAGAAATATGACGTTTTTCGTTGCTGCACAGAGGGAACATTTTGACAGAAAAAATGCTGGACATTTATAAGATGACATTTAGCATTCGTTTGTCAGTTTGTTTGTTTGGTAAACGCACTAGCAGCACTCGCACTGCCATGAGAGCAGCGGCTCCGGTGGACACGGTGCTGTCCATCAGGATGACGTAGTCTTCACTGATGTCTTTGGGCAGACGCAGGTAGTGAAGCTAAAGGAAAGAGACAAGACGGTGCACCACATTAAAAAAAAGAGCATTTATTCTCTGTTTATGAGCTAACATCATCAAATCAAAGCAAGAAAAATTCAAATTAAAATGAGACACAAATGGTGATTAATTACTGACACATCTTCAATTTGAATAGCAGCATTTTTATCCAGATATCTTATGTTAAAAGCAGAAAAAGCAAAAGAAACCAACACACTACATGTGCACAGACTGTGAGGTACCTCTGGTTCACCCGTGTCATGATTGGTCTGGATGAGGATCTTTCCCAGTCGGATGTCTTTGCACACGGCCATCAGGGCCTGCTCCATCGTCTCTCCTGCTCTCAGGATGGAAACACCGGTGATCTGCAAAAACACACACGAGGAACTGATCGTTCTGGGGATAACTACCAGGAGATGCAGTTCAAACGGATCTGAACACGCTGAAGAGGTGATGAAGGGGAGCACCACAACCCTCAGTACATCAAACCTTCTCAGACACGCTGCTGTGTGGAAAATTAGATTCATTATAAGGTAAAAAATGTTACCTTAATAACAACCAGGAGGGCAGAAGCTCAGAGGCAGACTTACTCTTTTACCGCTCAGCCTCTTGCCGTTATAGATGCCACCCTGAGGCGTCTCCACAGACACCGGCTGGAGGGGGGAGCAACGAAAAGGAAAATTAAAACCCCTTTTATCAACTGGCCACCGCGTCAGCTCCCACTTTATCAATTACACCTGTCAGCGGGATGTTTGGAGCAGAACACTAAATCATGGAGAACGCATGAGGTACTTGTTTATTACAACAACCTTAAAAGTACGCAGCAGGTCAGTTAATAATCTTCACTTTGACGCACAAAAAACTCACCTTGAGAGGCAGGAAGGAGAGGGCATGTTCGATCAGAAGCCTCATTAATCTCTTGGAGTAGAAGATAAACTCGTCTCTGTTCGTCTCCTTGTTCCTGCACAAACACACAACAGGTCAGGAGCAAAGAGGCTGAAGAAGATCGTGTCTCTGCAGCGAAAGTCAGCTTACGTCTGCCTCTGCTGCCGCGTCCATTTTTAATGTCAGCTCCTCAATCTAACAAGGCAAGCGCACGTTTGCTTTGAGAAGTGTGTGTGTGCGTTCTGACCTAATGATGGTGTGCATGCCCCGGACCTGCGGCGTGCTCTCCATCACGCTCAGGGTCTTGGGTAAAGGCTGCCCCTGGTGAGCTGAGGCCAGAGCTGACCTGTGAGAACCAGAGGCAGTGATGATAAAGTGATGCAGAAGAAGAAGAAGAGAGCCGAGCTGATGGATTAACAAGTGCTTTCCTCCTTTTTAAAGAAAAACCAGAGAGTGTCTGGCCAATGAGAGTAATTTGGTCTGACAAGAGCAGAACGACCATCCAGCCGACCAGAAGAAATCGAAATGAGCAGCTGAAGATGCTGCTGCTTCACCTGCACGGTGCATTCAGGTGATGTTTGTCCTGTTTCAGAAACTGAACAGGAAACTGAGCTGTAGCCTGCAGAAGCGGCTGCTGTTCAGTTACTGTAAGAGTAGTTGGGCTTTCTGTCTTGTTACTGCCAGCTAAACGATCATTTTCATCAATTTCTCGATTAATCGATTAGTTGTTTGGTCTATAAAGCAGTGAAAAATACTAATCGGTGCTTCCCAAAGCCCAAATTAACAAAAAATATAAAAAGTACTCAAACTGAATCAGGCGTCGGAAATTGGTGATTGATTTAATACTTGACAATCAATCGATTAATCGTTGAATCTCTACGGGCAAACATCGTGGAGCAAAGACCAACACAGGCTGTGCCATCACCAAAATGCAAAACAAGAAAATCAGCACACGTGTGGCGAATACACTTTCAAACACATGCTCACAATGTTTAAGAGCTGCATGCTCGGGTCCCGACTTCACAGAGACAAAACATGCTTTGGGTTCAACACTAAATTCTGCCAATGAGTTGATTTGTTTTCCTGCCAAAACAACTTGAATTCTGGTCATGAAAGGCACCAAAGACAACAAAGAAGCATGTTGGCCTTTCATATGCACATCCTCATTTTAACAAGTGAAACTCCTGACGCTAAAACGGGATGCACAGGGTGAGCCTCACATATCCCAGCGGAGCTTCCTCTGAAGAGGGCCACAGGTTTTCATTGGTTGAGTTTAAGAGATACAAAGTGAGGGTGCAGGGAGAAAAAGACAGAAGAAAATACAGAAAGGGAAAAATACAAAAGGAGAAAAGAAGGGAAAGAAGAGCATTAGAGAAGTACAACAGCCCCACTTCATCACAAATGCTTTCCAGTTCAGGGCCGAGCAGCAGCAGAAAACTCAATCCAATCAGTGTGGTTCATATCGGGCGACTCGGTTCATTCACACTCGGAGCAGGCTGCTTCAGCTGGAAAAAGAGATTAGACGTCCTTCACTGCCCAGGCAGGTACGCTGCAGGAGGAGAGCAGCCACTGCTGTTTAACAAACCCACCTGAGCGCTGAGATTTTTACGTGGACTTTTATTTTTTTAAACCGCTGGTGTCCTCTCAGCACATTTCACACAGAGCCTGCCAGCACATGTGAGTGTTTATTCAGGGGTTTGTGTGCTGCTTTGCCGTTCGGTGGCCTGTTGCTGCTGGAAATAAAGCTGATGAGAGCGGCGAGAGTGACCGAAACAAGCAGCTGACGATGAGCTGACGGACGCCGAAGCGCGTTTTCCTGACGTACGTTTTTGTGGCGTTTTGGGCGGCTGGCTATCGGTACTCGATATTTCAGTCTGATAAAAAGAAATGCATAAAATATGGAAGGAGTATCAAAGCACCTGATCAAGTATGGAGCAAAACAAAGTAGCAAAGAACAACTACTAGTGTCAGTATCACTTCAAGGTGCTGCTATTGTCATTTTTTAAATGATATTCAGCCCTGGTGTCCTATGATAAATAAATAGTCAGAGGTAGACAAAGTGTTTACACGAGATCCTGTATTTCCACTGTAATAGACCAATCACAGGAGGATTCAGTGCTGATTCAAGGTTATCGATGTCTGCAGGGCAGCTCATCAGTTAAGAAAAATAAACAAAACAAAAAAAAACAAGTATTTGTCATTTCAAATGAAGTACAGCTGAAAACGCAGGAAGGGAGAAGATGAAGTAATAAGAAAAGCAGCAGTCGTACCTCACAGTGATCTCACGCTGGAATGGTTACACAGCATTCAGCCAGGAAGGGGGGAGTCGTGCACATACAAGGAGACGCACACACACGGTTGTATGTGCAAACAGTGAGACAAACAAGGAGAAAAACAACATGAGATAAGCTGATCAGCAACATGAAACCCCGGAGACAAAAAGCCAAACATTTAACGCAAAATAAATGTTTGTTAAAATGCAGCTTCACAGTATGAACGCAGGGCCTTCACACCGAGTCTCTAACGGACTGTGTGAAATAACCACATCATGAGCGCTGTTCTCATTTCACAAAATCCTGTTAATTAACAAACGGTTTCAAGCAAACTGTAACTACACATAACAAAGAGTAGCTGCCGTCTGCCATTTGTGTGAGCTTCCATGCTGCAGGTGGGCGTGAAAGATGCTCTACGAGCGGCCATGAATGCTGAGGGTGGAACAGATCCTCAGTTTGGCGAAGGTCATACCGTGGCTGAGGTTACAGACAGGTGAGGAAAGGTGGAGAACACCTGGCCTGCCTTCGTGTGCTCATTCAGCTCAGGTACTTAATCCCCTGTCTCAAGTTGACTGAACTGCAGCGGGGAAACGAGGGGATAATGAGACTACGAACGCAGATTTCTGACTGACCGAGAAATGAAATCTTCAGTTTGTTTTTAGTGTAATTTTATCATTTTGAAAGATAGCTAAGAAAAGCTCACTGTGCCCGACTGTCTCCTGAACTGCCCAACAGGACAGGAAGTTAAGAAGACATTGAAGGCAAAATGGTTTAATCCAGCCAAAAAACAGAGGCTGTCTATCAATGAGCATGTTCAAACAGCAGAGGGGAGCGGTGAGAGGATGAGACTTAACACAGTGCACAAGACTGGAGACCTGAGCTGATGCTACATCCATCGCATAACACGAAGATTATCTTTAACCTTATAAAATACAAGTCAGTCCAGTTTTAAAAAGATTGAAACCACCAGAGAGCACAGGAGAGCGGCCATGTCATCCATCTTTACATACAGACAGCAAAGTAAACCCACATACAGGCCACGTAATACACCTCTAAACAGCCAGCGCTCCTTCTTACTTTAAGTTAATAAAGCACAGCTGCAAGGCACAGCACACTCTCTAAACTCCAGCTTATAGAAGAGCACATGACAGCATGCAGGAACAGCTGATCAATGACACATCAGAGGCTTCAAGTCGCAGCATGCTGACACGAAAGCAGCAGAGTAAGCAGCCAAATGTGCAGCAGTGATTGTTATTGGAATGATTATGAGGTTATGGCTGTTGTGTCCAACAGATTCCAGCAGCAGCAAGTGCAGATTATAGGAAACAAACAGCAACGCTCTTATCAGTGGGTGAGGCAGCACGTTTTCTACATAACAAATATGGACTTACAATCTATAAAGGCGGAAATAACCGAGATAAACCACATGTTCGTCTGAATGAGTAAAATCCTGCTCACGCACGAACTCTCACACAGAAACAGAAACGAGCTGAGGGCTCCTTACCTTCTCCAGCTGACTGTGGACGTGCTGAACAATCAAATCCAGAGCGACAAAGTTTTCTCCACCTGTAGGTCAAGTAAGGTTAAAACACAAAGGACAAAACTTTACTGACAATTTTTCACACGATGTCTTGAGCTCAACAGCAGCATTAAAAGGTGACGAGCACAACGAGACTTCATCTTAAACGCACTGGTGTACGCAGCTCGGAGCAGTAGAAGCCCAGTAGCACCAGTTTCAAGTACTGAAAAGAAGTACTGGTATTCAGTTAAGGACACTGACCTCTGGGCACCACAATGTCAGCTGACTGCACCGTGGGCTCGATGTACTGCTCGAATGCTGGCTTTACAAACTTATTGTATTGTTTGATGATGCCGCTGATGTCCCGCCCGCGCTGTGAAATGTCCCTCTTCAGCCTCCGTATCAGGCGGATGTCAGAATCAGTGTCCACAAACACCTTCATGTCCAGGAGCTAGCAGACAGGAGAGGAAAGGGAGAAGGTCGGACTAAGTAATCTGTGGGAGAAACCACTGACCATAAATAAAAACAGATCACATGAGAGCTTTGCAAAAGTGACAACAAAACATCTGGTTGCCCCCTGGTGGCCGGTTTCAGTACAGCTCATAAGCCCCTTCCCCTTCAAGTTAGCAGATGGGACATGAGCCAAACTAAAAACTCAAATTGTCATTTTAGGTCATTCTTATCATGCTGATGGTTCTAATTAGTTATTTGATGGTATAAAAGGGGGTGAATGAAATATCATGAAACATCATGATTGACAGTCGAGCGCTGCCCCTGACAGACAGGTGTGTGGGCGGGAACTCGACCCCACGGTTCCACCTCCTAATCAATGCTGCACAGACTCTGGCTCCAAATGACATCACCAGAAAAAATGGCAGCGCTCACATCCTGGATATTTTGCCTCTAGATGCATTTGTCATCTTTAAAATAATGTCAGTGGCACATACACAAGTAATGAATAATTTAATGAAATATAACATGATAAATACTAAATTAATAATTGCTTATTAACTTATGTCCCCCCCTTTAATTTATTAAAGGGGGGAGGAACAAATGGTAGACAGAAACAAAGAGAAACTGCATCCTGAAAAACAGCAAAAAGCATTTTGTGCCGCTTCCACGATTTGACGTTTTTACAGCTGAAATGTGATGTTGGGGTCAGGATGATGTCGAAGAGTCCAAAGTGCAAACCGAGGAGGCATCGGTTATCATTGTCACTTTAAAGAGAGAGTCAGTCGTTGATCTGTCCAACAAGCTCCATTACGCTGAAGCTCGGCTCAGCAAAACCAGGAAAAATCAATAAGCCAGCATCACAACAGAGGTGGAACAACAAAGAGGCAACAGCTTCGCGCACCAAAAGAAGAACTATTGATGACGACCGAAATAAAAAGAAGTTTGAGAGTGATTTAGATGGGGATGACAGTCGGGCTGCAGGTATAACTCAGTTGCACAACAAGCCAGTGGATTCTGCCTGCTGTAAATCTGACAAGCTGACCAACCAAAAGACAGCATGTTGCCGGAAAAGCACGGCTGTCGGCCTGTCGGAGGAGATGGATGAGGACTGGATTGCTCACAGAGGTTAGAGAGCAAGGCTGTGGCCGCACATCATTTTCTAGCCTGCTCCAACAGGAAGGCACTCGAGTTTGTTTAATCGCAAACTTTTTCTGTTTCTTCATGTGATGCAATGTGAATCTGAAGTAATCTAGGATTTATGAGCCAATCTGGCAGCCAAGGAACACACTGTGTTTAAACAATATACTGAAAACACATGGCAACTTGCCTGACAAAATGCCTCTCAGTTTAAAGTGACATTTTATTAATTTCTGGAAACTTTCCAAGTAAAATAAATGTGATTTGATGCTTATTATGGGGAAAACAGCAGGTCAGATAAAGATGAGAAGTGAAATTTTTCAACGGACACCTGTGCAATGTGGCACATTAATACAAACTTGGGTTTAAAATGAGCTTTTCTTTTAAATGAAATTAATTTTATCCTAATCTTCAAAGTGTTTTCAAGGAAATTAGAACATTACTGTGACTTTACACACATGTAAAATTACGTGTGATTGATGCACCTGAACACACATACAGTGTTGGCCTCAAGATATTTTTCAGCTGTATGAATTTACCAGGATCACCAAACACACAATAATTAACCAACGGTCACAAACAGGTTTTGTTTAAGACCTGCAGGTGTTGGAGGATGCAAATATTTGTTTGCTTGCGTGCATGTTTTGGTGCTGTGTTGTTAAACCAAATAAGCGCTTGTCAAACACTATTCATGCATGTATAAAATATTGGACCTGACTTCTTTTTGGCAATTTTGGCAGGCTTGAAGAATATAAATTTAACTACAAAAACTAATGGTAAAACCTGTGAAAGAGACGATCTTAAAAGATGTGGGTGTATTCCAGGTCGAATGGGAAAGATGCTGTTCTGTTGCATTATGGGAAGCGTAGAACTGAATGAAAGAGCCAGGATATCTTTTTGAGTTGTCCCCGCTGAGTGCAATACTACATCCCTGCACTACTCCTTTAAATACACGAGGAAGAAAAAAAAATAAGCTGCTTCATTAAGCTGATGCTAAAACTGCATAAATCCAGTTAGCCATGAAGCAGTGCAACTTCTCTGCAAGCTCGCCCACAACGGTCTGATAGCACAGGCCATATTAAAAGGAAGAAGCCATTTTCTTATCTTCCATCATCTTCTCACAGTATAAATCCGTCATCAATCCAACCTGAGCATCACGTGTACGTCTGCATGCAGCTTCTCAGTTTCTCAAGCCAGACCTCAGATTTGCAGCAATAACTGACTTCCAATTACAAGAATGGACACAAAACCCAATTAATCACAGCGGACAACGTTATTAACTGAATCAGAGGGTAATCAACCACACAGCTGGGTCTCAGGGGAGGCTGGGTGCCTTATCACCACGGTCCAGCACACACTCGCGTTACCAAAGGTTGAGGAGGACAATGCAGCACAGCTGTGGGACGACTCTATGCTACGATGAACATGTAGAAACTCCCCTTTAACTCATATGGATTTCTTGTGATCCTCAGCTGCATCGTTACAAAGGCCACAGAATTAATCTTCCTGTGTATGTAAACCAGGTGTCCTCTTCACATGCACACAAACATGGGTGAACATTCCAGCATTATGTTTTGTGCTTTTTCTTTTCTTTTTTTTAACCAAACACTTTGGCATTTTTTTAAATGTACAAATTAGAAAGAAAGAAAGAAAAAAAGCTATATATATAAGATTAAAACAGACTTTTGTTGATTATTCTTACCTTCAGCAGCTCCTTGTTAGCAAAGGCCAGGATGCCCTCAAAGATGACCACATTGGCCCCGTACACCGTTTTCTGTCAACGCGAACACATTTCAAGGTTAAGAAGCCCAGCTTAAAACAAAGCTCATAGGCTCATATTTACACACTCCTCACATCCTTACTGGCTGTGTGTGTGTGTGTGTGTGTGTGTGTGTGTGTGTGTGTGTGTGTGTGTGTATAACATGGAGGAGAAAATACACAGCCATGCTTCCAGCTCCATGTCAAAGTGCATGTACTCAAGTTAGTGTGGCCAAAGTTAGTCTGGAAGTTTGTCACTAGATGTAATTAACTTCTTAAAGGGCAATAAAGGTGACATTTTGTTGACTCAACAAGCACAGGATCTACACACTCCAGGACAGAGAGGAAACAACATACATCCTTGAAGTTGGTACGCGATCCACCATCGAGCACATTTGTATTTTGCAACATGTTCCACAAGGGTTCACAGAGGGGGAGGAGTCTTACAGATCTTATTAGAGCTGTGGAATATTAAATCATCCATCTTCTCACTATATCTTATATTTTTTACCCTCAGGTGTCCATAAATTACCAGTTATGAACTTGCTTTTAAAATAAAAAATGTGAAATTATTGGTTATCATATTGGCATTGACCAAGAGAAGCAGGCCATTATCAGTTTAGTATAAAGGCGGAAATCCATATGATGCATCCTTAATAAAGCTGCTTCCAAACAAATACGGCTTAAGAACAGTTTTCATAAATCAGCCAACACACAGTTTACAGATAAGCAAACTGCAGGATTTCATGCAGCCACGTGGACACACAAGCACAACCTCAGCACATGTTCTTGACTTTTATGTGATGAACCTCATTTTGAACCTGTTTTACCACCAGGTAGTGCAAACGTGTGCGTGTGTATGTGTGTGTGTGTGTGTGCGATTAATCACCGTCTCAATCAAAGACAGAATGGTGCTGAGTATGTCACAATCTTATTACCTTCCTCTGAGAGCTTCATGCTAAAGTCAATGGACTGGACACATCAGTATTGATTTGGAGAAAGAGAGAGAGAAGAAACAAAGCGTCCATGCGAGGTTGTGTGTGAAAAGCAAAGAGTGAATTCTGAAGAAACAGATGAGTGTTTATCGATTTGTTCATTTCCCTGTTCTTTGCAAAGAGATGATTTACTGGGTCTTAAACATGTTTGGGGGAGAGAAGGTGGCCTGCTGTTTTACCAAAGAAGAAGCAGCAGCAACTCTACTTCAAACAACTGAGAGGAAAAACACACAAGTGAACAGCACACAGCCTGAAGCTGACTGGCCCTCGCAGCTCTCAGCACCCTCGGGGCCTGAGGCTTAATTACACTCACCCCAGTACAAAAGGCCCATAAAATCATTCCAGAGTCCCAAGTCGTGATAGGCGATTTCCCGCGTGGTGGTGTGCCTTTCAGCCATGAAATTACATTGCAAAGAAATAGAGGAGTTGTCAGGGTGCTACAGAGCCAGATTGATTCTGCACAATGCTTTTGGAAGGGGATTTGTGCTCTTTGCTTAGGTTAATGTCCTGTTACACTGAATCCTGAATAATTAGCAAATTAGCAGGGGTCCCGATAGACATCAGCTCGAAAGATGAATACATCCCCAGAGGGGGTTCAAGAGCGTCGTCAACTGCTTTTATTCTGGTGAAGAAATACCGTCCTCGAGCACCTTCAGAAATATAACGGGAGAAAGAATCTGCAACACTAGTGTTACTTTTCATATGATTAAAAGTCTCCTCCCATTATACATCATGCAAGGAGGAGCCACAGGAAGTAATTTGTCCAGTCAACAGAGCCACATTATCAGTTCCATCTCTCTACTGCTTCCTTCACATAGCGCAGATCTGTTAGTCAACGTGGTTATATCAAGTTTGAAAACAGAAGCATGAGGACATGAAATATCACAATCTCTACAATTCACCTGAAAAACAGAGTGTCCAATGTGGACACGTTCAGGATCAATCCGAGATCTAAAATCCTCAGACTGCCCTAACATGGCCACAGAGCAGGACGGGTGGGAGATTCTGAATCAGGTTCTGAATTCTGAATTATCAGGTGTGACGACTAACTCAGAATTACAAACACTCGATAACTGCAATGAACAATAATGGTACTTTTACGTTAATTACACTGACACTCACGCATGTTTATCGCATCATTTCTGTGTCACTATTCCACGTGTGCGTTCGTGATAAAAAGGTAGTTTGGAGATCAGACCGATCCATCTGGGCTTCCTCGTGGGGAAAGATGCTGTAACGTGTGACCCCTCCCTGTTAGTGACAAAGTCTTACCCATTCTTTGCGCCTGCAGTGAGTCGTGAAGTCGTAAACTGGGACTTTGATGCTTTTTCCTTTCTTCAGCTTTCTGAGGACGGTGATCAGCAGCTCAAAGTCGAAGGCATCAGGGTGGTCAAAGTTATACTCGTTCTTGGCTGCGAGCTCCTGCTGTTCTTTATTCAACACCTAACACCCAAAAAAAACCCCAAGTTAAGCATGTCAGGACAGACGATTTTCATTTAACTCTTTACAGTTATGTAGATATATAAATTAATATTATAAGGTTGCTGGGTGTTGGGCTGCAACTTATACTTCCATTTTATGGCAGATGTTTTCGATCACAAATGTGGGTTTTGAAAGGTTTCTGAAAGTGGATGCTTAGATACTGACAAAGTATTAGTGTGTGACCACGAGAAGACTCATTTCATTCAGGAAATGGCAAAGTCGGAAAAGCTGAGCTGAGCACAAACACATGAAAATGTATTTAAAATTCAATGGGATATGAGGAAATCCTGTCACAGTTCAGGGTCTATGTGACAGAAAGTTTAAACAATAATTTGAGTCTTTCCAGCCAAGACAGGTGTGCAGATGTTTTAGTTTTTTGACATCCACTCACTTCCTGTTCTTCGTTTTGGTATCTCCTATGCTAAGGCTTCTAATCCAGCCACTTCACCTCCTCCCTGCTTTAATCTACACTTTACACTTCATGCACTGATTGCGTGTAAAGTCTTCTGTTTTGTCAAACTAAATTTAAAGGCGGCTCAACACAGCAGAATGTAGAAGTACTTCAGTCAGAACAAACATGCTCTTCGATTCACCTCCAGTCAGTCACAATACGTCTACGTATTTATTGAACGAGTATATGTACACAATCCACACATTCCTTCTTTCTTAAATAAGGACATAACATCAGAAATCTATATTTATATTCCAGCATGTGAACTTTCAGAATAAAACCTCTCTACTTATGATACTCATTAGTATTCAATCGATTACAACAACTAGGCCCAGTCCACAGAGACATAATCACTCTGTGAGTAAAGCAAATTGAAAATAAACAAATAAATAAACAAAACAAAAAGCCAAATCAACTTCTCAGAGGAGAGAGCAGGATAATCAATATGAACTACTGCGTTCAATCGGTTATCAATCAGGAGCGTTTATTCGCCACGCTGAAATCAGGGATTATTAACCTACAACGATGAAGAAAGAGACGGTTTGATTTTACATCCGTTTAACGTTTAGCTTGCACTGTTGGGACATCGTTTTAAAATAAACCATTTGTTTATGGAACACTTAAAATGCTGAGCATGTAATCTGAAATATTATTGGATCAATTTAAAGCATTTTTGTACTTCTAAGATGCCATTAAATCAAATGTTTTTATTCACGCTTTAAATGACACTTTGCACTGAGTGCTGTTAACTGGATGTTGTACCTTGTAGAAAGAGTCCATGGAGAGCAGGACCACCCAGGGAACATCCAGTGCTTCGATGATCTTATTGGCTACTGTGGTTTTACCCGAAGCACTTCCTCCACACAGACCTTCATGAGGACGACAGGAAGAACCACAACACGTTTACCAGTAAAGAACAATGGACGGAAATCACAGCCACATATTCGTCATGGCCAGTCCTGATGGTTTGTTGGTGTTTTTTTTTTCTTTAATCAAAATGACCACATTATCTCCTTTTATTTATCTAACCTGCAGAGTACAGCTTCAGCACACCTCTGTCTTGACCCAATAGTAAAACTGGCAGATTTATTGACACATGAGAAATACTCAATAGCTGCAGATCAACTTGATAACATTAACCCAAGAACTTATGACAGTACGACAACACTTCAAACACAGATATCTAACAGGACAGAATGATGACATTTTATACGTAGAGGTCAACTTCGCTGTGACTTCATGATGTTTTCTGTCGGTTATTTAGCAGAACTCAGTAACAGAGGACCTGACTTCACATGTGCTCACATACTGAACTGGTGACGCTAATCTTTGGTGTCCACCTTGAAACTGTGCTGATTGTACTGATCTTCAGTGCTGCCGGGTTGAACATGTCTCTGCAGCAACCCCCATATTTGAAGCTTTGCAGTTCACCACAAGCGCGTTGGTTTGGATGATACTGAGCTTCAGGTAGTTGCTGTTGTGCCATTGGGCCACGTGACAAAGCTCTCAGTCACTGCATACAAGCCAAGGGTAGTAATAAGTTTCATTTCTTTATCCTTTCTGGCTATTAACAGCCCTACCTTTCAAACATGACATCCTCATTTCGTGTCTGCAAAATGTAACCTCCAAGCCAAAGAAAATATTAGCCTATCATCAGGGGTTACTTTCCAAGAATAAAGACATTAAACAACTGTTTTAACAGGCTTAGTAGAACTAAATTTGACAGCTATATCTGACTTTGGTGTGTAAAATCAGTGAAGTGTCCCTTTATCCACATTTGAAGCATTGGATGATACTGAGCTTCAAGTGACTGTCACTGTCCCATGTAATGCAGTTCTCCATCAGTCTCTGAATATATTATGGGTCCAAACAGACGAGTTGCACAAACAGTAAAATGAACTGCAACAGACAGACTTTGCAGTATGTGTGTGTATGTGTGTGTGTGTGTGTGTGTGTTTGACATTCACTGAGCTGATGTGCCATGGTGAAACACATCTGACTGGCATGAACAGGAATACGTGCAGGGAGAGGTGAACATTATCTTCAGTAGGCAATCTGGTATTGTCACTGTGTCGCTGTGTTGCCTGGTTATAATTTCACACTCGGCTGTTCTGTAGTTGATTGTTGCCCCAGTTAAAAAGGTCCAGACTGTGGAACTACAGGGACGATAAATGCGGGGATGGGGGTGAATAAACAAAAAGAGGAGTGACGATCAGAAGGGGAGGTGAGGACAGAAACACATTGTGAAGCATCATAGATACCAGAGCCAGTTTTTTACCTCCTCAGTCTGGTTTTACTGCTAATGGAAACGGCAGTTTTATCTGCCGTAACAAGCTGTTTCAGAGGCAGGGCTGCACAGCCAATCTGTCATGTATGCTGAGTTTGTTGGAACACAGTAAATAGGATTTGATTTCTTTTAAATATGTTCAATTTGCAAGTCACAGCCAGTATTTCTGTAACCTCTCTGAAGCTGTAATCATACACAGAAATGAGGAGCACTGCAGCATGTTAAACTCAGTCTCCGTTAAAAGCTAAGTTAAAAACGCTCCCCAACAATTCGCTAAATGTTGTTTGTAGAAGGAGCTCAAGAAGCTACTTTGGTTTCTGAAAACATGCACACCCAATAAATACACAACAACCTGCAAAAGCAGTCAGACAGTTTGCTCTGGGTGGGTTCCCAGGACTGTTCTAGGCTTCAAGTTACAAATGCATGATGATTTTTGCAAAGGTGCAATATTTTCCCATTCATTTTGGCTTATACCAATGTGTGTGCATTTTCTTTTTCACCAAAATGCAGAGAACATCAAGTGTCTCCTCACAACAACTCCACACAAACTGCTACACTGGCATAATCATCTTTTCTCATGTGTACCTTCCGTTTCAACCTAATGAGGGGCTATGACGAGCTACTGGAACAAGGCACTCATGGACAAGGCCAGAGAACAGGGACCTACTGAAATGCTACTGGAGGCCAAGATCAGGGCAAAACGAAGGGAAGTCAGTCATCTTAGATCCAAAGAGGGATGATGAAGAAAGGACTACCAATGAAGTCTACACCTGAGGCACTGGAGACTCCCAAACAAAGACTGAAGAGATACACACAGATGTTCTCCAACGAACCATCCACAGTGTACTCTCTGTAGCAGGGCAATAACAAGACAACAGATCCACCCAGGGCTGAGACTGAACAGTACCAATGGTAACCAGCACAATGGCAGAAATCCAACAAAGAGAGTCAGGCATGAAGAGCTGGACAGCACCAGGCCCTGATATGATCAATGCCTACTGTCTAAAGAAGCTAACTGCACTCCATGAGCACCTAGCAGCACAAATGAACAAGCTGCTGATGGATGAGACGCACCCAGAGTGACTAACCCATGGAAGGACAGTCCTAATCATGAAAGATCCTCAGAAGGGAGCAATTTCATTCAACTAATGGTTAATAACCCGCCTCTGCACAACATGGAGGCTCCCGTCACGCATCATAGCAGCTAAGACAAGTACGCACATGGATCCATACGTGACTGGGGCCCAGAAGGGAATTAGCAGCAATACTAGTGGAGCCAAGCACCAGCTATTGGTCGACAGAGCAGTCGCTTGGGACTGCAAGACCAGGCAGACCATGTGAACCGCCTGGATGGACTACAAGAACACAGAAAGCTCATTGGGAAAATCTGTATAAATACTAAAGCCCCTTCTAAACCTTTTAGAATACACATCAGTGTCTCTATCTAGGATATAGATATAGAGCGTGAGACAGCAGAGGCTTTGGAAGAAGAAGATATATATGCCGCGTCTCCCCTCGCTCGTCATAGGCAATGTGAGGTCGCAAACAAGACGGACGAGGTAGCAGCGCTAGCCAGGAGTCAGAGGGGGTACCAGGAGTGTAGCATCCTGTGTTTTCCAGAAACATGGCTGCACCAGGTAATATGCGACAGCGTATCATGGCTGCCTTTTGACTACAGTAAACAGCAAATTTATTTACATGAAGGGACAGGACAGGCTACGCCTCCCATGTAACACCATGATCACAGGTACAATAATCACATGAAACTACACACACTGGCTTTAACTTGAGGGCAGCTAAAAATTATTCTTTGGGTTCATTAGGGACTCTGTAGCAGCAGGAGATGGAGATAAGGGATGGCTGTCTGAAAACACTGATGAGGACCTAATCAATAAGACATGCAGCAGAACAGAAGTGCAGAAGTAGATGACCGTTGCCTGATCTCTCACCAATAACAAAGGCCTCTTTGAATGTCGTCCCGGTCACGTTGTACCAAGGTGGTCTGCCGGCAGTGTAGATTGTCCGTTTGTTCGTCCTCAGCAGTGGAGGCTCGGTCTTGGACTGGCTCGTGGCCCGTTTTTGTGGAGATAAAGACGGGGTCAAAGGACAACGGGGGACACGGTTCGGGAGGCCATCCAGGGAATCATCCCCACTCCCGCTGGAGTTAAAGAAGAAGAAGAAGAATCAACTTTATTTGCAGTATATATATTTTTACATACACATACTGAATTTGACTTCTGCATTTATCCCATCCTTAGATGAACACACACATGCAACACCTGGCCAATTACATGCAGTGAAACACACACAGGAGCAGTGGGCAGCATCAGGCGCCCGGGGAGCATATTGGGGGGTTAAGTGCCTTGCTCAAGGGCACATCAGCCGGCTAATGAGGGGGGGGAGCATTTTTTCGCAGTAATCACTCCACCACACCCAACTTTTTCCTGCCCGTCCGGTGGGGGAATCGAACCGGTGACCCTCCGATCACAAGCCGCTTCTCCAACCCCTAGGGCATGGCTGCCCCAAATGCAAAACGCTGAAAAGCACGAGGACGCTGCGAGCAGGGTTCGAACCTGCGTGATAAGATCCCATCGGATTTCAAGCCCAACGCCTTAACCACTCAGCCATCGCAGCCATTCATAAAGACAGGAGGATGACACACATGCTGAGATCAGACAGCAGCACACTGACTCTTCCCTACAGGTTCAGCTCAATGTATACAAGCTTATCAGAAAGTAAGTTATTTGGAGACTTAACTGCAGAATGGATTTTATATGGCCATCATTTAGTCCTCATGACTCTCTTGCTTGCGTGCTCACTAGTTTCATTTCCTTTATTTGCAGGTTGCCATCAGAAATGCCTTGTAAGCTCATAGCTGGCCTCAGCTGCTGCATGCCAGCACAGGTATTTAATTCTATAGTATCTGCAGGTCCACACTGCTAATTGTAAGACCGGCCCTTTACAGGCCTTACAGTCAAAAGGATACTTTCGATTGTGAGACCTGAAAAGGGACCAATATCTTAAAAATGTGATAATTTAAAGCCTTAATTCTGGGGCTTTTGTGGACCTGCATATACTCTGCTGTCTTGCAGAGAGACAAGAGGGAGTCTATGAACTCTAGTGCCTCCCTCTGAACTCCTCTCTCCACAGTGAGGCTTCTGCTGTCGGTGTGGTTGAGGGGGAGGAAGGGGGAACTTGCCAACACTCCCCAGGAAATCACATCGCTGCCCTGGACACAGTTCAGCAAGGGCTGGGGCCAGCATTCACATGAGTAAGGCTGTCATCACTTGGCTGGAGCATTTTCTGACTCTAATCCAGCTATCTTAATATCTTCCCTGCACACTTGAGCATTGTGAGAACAAGAAGTTAAAAAAAACAATCCAAATATGGAAATTTAACGTTGTCTTTCTTATCGATAAACACAAACACCTTGCATATACAAATCCTGATATTATAATATAATCCTAATATTCTGCTGGCGACATTAGTTACCAAATCATTGTAACGTAAATATAAACTTGTCTCCAACTGTTTGTAAATATAAGTTCATGAATGATATCTCCGAAGACAGACCTTCTCTATTAATTAATTAATTAATTAAGATACAATGTGTAAAGTTTATTAGTTAGTCTGTAGAAAAGATAGTGGAGGAAGCCTGGGGGTAGTGCCTGTTAAGCAAATATTAACCTGGCCTACTTCTAAATGAGGTCTGCCATGAGATAAAATAATTACAAAATTTGGGACTGTGATAGTTCCAGGTAAGACAGGTGTTCGCACACACAGCTACGGCATATCCTGATTCACAAAACCAGATTAGCATGGCTGCCAGACGAGACACCTGACCCCCGCCTCCACATCCTCAGTGCTACGTGTTATGAATGAGCGAGTGTTAGCCACGAAGTAGCATTAGCTGTCGCCGTGACGAGCAGGGAGACATTACATTCAGTCTTCTATCAAGAGCATTTAAATGCTGTTATTAGCCCCTGTTCATTTACAGTTACATTCATACAAAGCAGACTGAAGATAGTTTTGTGTTTTACTGGTGGTTATGTAAGCCGAATTTACCAAGCCAAGCTAAAGCGCTGTCAAATAAGACACATATCAAATATAAACGTCTGCCAACAAGATAATGTGCACAATTCTACAAACTTTCACCAAGGTCTGGTGTGACGCCTTACTTACAGCAGGTCAGACCGTTATAAACGCCTGTGCAGGCAGAGGGAGGTAGCTGCGGTTAACACAAGTGTAGCTAGGTATAACACTGCACACGACCTTCTGACATGTATTTTATACTTCGGCCACAACCCCCCTGTTGGATTTTGAGTGTTTCCTTGCCTCTTTGTCTTTCGCTTTTGTAGACTGCAGCCATGCAAAGACAATGCGTGGGGATGACTGTGGAAGCTAGCAAGATAGCTGGGTTAGCTAGCTAACGTCAGCCGGTTTTCACTTTACTGCTCCTCTGCAGTGTACTGACTTGTGCCACAGACATTAATCCTTTATGTTTTACCTGTCAGACCTTAACACGGACCTGTCTCCTTCCATCCCTTCATCTGTTTGATGTTCGTCTGATTTGCTATCGCTGATTGCTGTTTCCATGTCTGCTCGGCGCGGCGCGGCGCGGAAACCAAACACTGGAGGCGTCATGACGCCAGCAGACGTAAAGTAACGCTGCATTTATGGCAATCGGAAAACTGTTAACAAAAAAGTCCTTCAGGCTTCACTCATTATCAATTCGACTGAGAATAGCGCAGAAGAAATGGGACTGTGTGTTGTGTTAGTTCAATAAAGAAAGAATTTGAAATAACTTCAGATCAGTCCTCTGTGACGTTAATTAAACATGAGTTGTCACACAAAGTTGTATCTATTTCATGACAGAAAATGTGCAACGTTTGAGACAGGGGTGATTGCTTGTGAACCTTTTACTTAGCCTATAGCATACTTTTTTGCAACAACTGTGAGTTAATTTGGGTCAGAGACAATATAATGCAAATAAATAAAAGTAAATAAATGCCACATAATTAATGACGTTAATTCGGTTATTAACGTTAGCGTCAGTTAGCGACAGTTCTAAAATGGCTGTCAAATTCTAAAATAGATTCGCTTTCAGACTGAAACGATGGCAATTCCAAAAGAAGTCCTAAAAATTACTATAATTTCATCATTCATGTTTTATTTATCTTTGCACTCATCAGTAAGGACCACTGCTCAACGTCTTATGCGTGTGGTTGAAAATACATCGCTAACAAATTATATGTAACTTCACTTCACAAAAAAGCCAAAGATTAGAGTTGGCCACATTTACGTTTGTCTCACTGGCATGTGAAAGCAGCATTGGCGCGGTACAGTCATGAATGACGACCAGTGGCGCGAATCCACACTGACCCCGTATTTTTGCATTCTGTAATGCCTCATGATGCACATTTAGTATGGACACGCTGTCCATACTGCAGGCTACTTGTTTACATCTCAGTCTTCGGCCTTTTACAGCCATAATTCAAAGTACAGCGAGGCTTCATTTTCTATGGACGTTAAAGGATTTTATCGGTGGCCTGTAGGCCGATGTAAATAATATAACATTTTAAATCATTTTTAACGAGATGGAAGTTACTGTTGGGTGCACAAAACAAGTTAATATTATTGTTATTATTATTAATAATAATCTTTTGGTATGATTAAGAATCTTTTCAGGGCTTTTCTCCAAAACAACGTAAAAACCCTGCTTTACTTCATGAGCTCAGATTATTATTATTATTATTATTATTATTATTATTATTATTATTATTATTATTGTACAAAGTCTATATTTTGAATCTGGTAAATACGGTTTTCTTTTAAGACTGAATCTGGGATAAGCGTTGATGTTCTGCCTGCATCTTTTCAGCACGGCACCACATGTCAAGCTGTTGTAAACTCGTCAGCTAAGAAAGGTTATTGGAGTCTTCATCCTCACACAGCGTGTGGTGTGACTGATTTATTTAGAATTAAACAAAACAAAAAAAATAAGCCTGAACAGTGAATCCTTAACTAACAGGTGCCAAGTTTTGAACAGTACATTCTCATTGTCTTTTGTGGGAATTAAAGATCGTTCAAGGCTCAGTTAGACGGGATAACGCGTTTCCGTTACGACCACAGCTTTTCTCGTTTACACTGTGAAGGTTGTCCCCACCGGAGGTCCCGCTCGCATGGGGACATCAGTCTGGCACTTTGAACTAACGGTCTCCTGTCCGTCCCCGTCCATCACAGCAGCTGCAGTGTGGAGCTCACTGTTCACTGCAGGTGCATGTTCGAGGCTACAACTCCAGCCTAATTAAAGACCTCCCTCAGAAACGCCCGCATGTGGTTTCCTCCTCCTGCCTCCTCAACACCGCAATGAAGGAATTTATCCGTTTGTTCTGCTCTTGTCTCGGCTGACTTTCCCCCGCTTCGAGTGAACATCACGGGAACCGGACCTGCAACTCCTGCATCATCCTCCTCCACACAAGAAGAAGAACATCATCCTCACTTCTTTATTCTTCCTTCTCAGACGGGACACCGACTGGCTGCAGGCTGAACCGATGGATACTAACGCTGGGAAATCAGAGAAATCTCAACTGATACACGAGAAGAACGCGAAGATGTATTCTCTGAAACTGCAAAGGTAGGAAACATGTTTCATGTGACTTCAGCTGCCCGGAGAATAATGCTGCATGTGGGGCTGCCTGCTAAGTTACCTGCACGTGCCAAATTTGGCACGCAATTTAAAAATAAATAATTAACAAATTATTATAAAAATTATTTAGTCGTGTCAAATTTAAAGGCAGCGGCCGGTATGAGAGGAGGACGTCTGTTTCTCGGTGATTTTTTATTTTTATTTTATTTTACTTTTTTATTTTTATTTTATTTTTTGAATAAAAAAGTGAATATTTTGCAGTAATCACAGCCTGGTCTCTGCAGGGTACATCCCGCGTTGACGCTGCATTATTATGTTTGTATGTTGTGCAGCTCGTGTGTAACGTGTGACGCGAGCAGTTGTTACTGTGTGTGCATGTTAAGCAGGCTGCGGACTGTTTTACGCGAATGAACAAATTCATTTCCATGCCTGGCTTGTTTCTGGACAGCCTGTGACAAATGGCCCCGCGGCCGGCTCACTGAGCAATGCTAAAAAGTCATCATCTGTCATTAGGGAGGCACGAAGCAGCTCCGTTGCACGTCCAGGCTGCGTGAGACGCAGAGAAACGGAAACCGCTGAGGTTAAAACACAGTAAATACGTGCAGGTGTTGATACCTGCAGGTGGAGGTGCCACCGATAAAACCACAGAGGGTTGTTATCATTAATTCATTTTATATGAGGGAAATATTTGAATTAAGAAAGCCAGGAAAACAGTAATATTTAAAAAAATTCGTTTGCCTTTAATAAGATAAAATATTTTTAACGCAGAAACTGTTTCTGTTTTTAAAAACAAAAGAAAAAGATCATCTTGTCTCAATCAGATTCTTAAAGGTTATTTACCTTAAATTTAACGTGTACATTTTGGAGCCATAATTATAAAAACAAGACAGGAAGAAAAAAAATGGCACCAAGTAAAAAGATCTACGTCTCATTACATGTCTGACGTTTTCTCATCGAACAAATGCAAAGGTAATACAAAGAAATACTTTTCTATATGCACAATGCAAACATTCCCCGTCGGCTTTGTTGGTTCACCATGAAACCTGCAGCCGCACGAACACCTGCTGGGTTTCAACGTCCTCAAACGCCGGCCTGCGAAACGAGCGTCCAGCCGGATCATCAGCAGGCCTTCACCATCCGTGTGGTCCACCAGCGCTCAGCTACAGGGAGGAGAATCGATCCCTCTGATTGATAAGCTCTTGAACGCTCCCACATCAGCTGCTTCTCGTGTTTTTTGGAGCCAAAAACATGTGAATTTTTTACGCATTATGAGCGAGAAATGAAACTCACGAACAACAAGGCCTGAGGAAAAAAAGACGCTTACGACAACGATCTGCTGGAAATGTAAGAAATTATCAGAGTTCAGAGGGAGGTGAAGTGTGTGTGTGTGTGTGTGAGAGAGAGAGAGGTGTGCATATGGCACCACATTTGAGATTTCATGCACCATTTGCACCGTGTGTGTGTGTGTGTGTGTGTGTGTGTTTACTGTGTCATCTCTGGCTTTTTTCCCCCCAGCAGATTCAGTGATTGCTGCTGGAAGTACTCAGACTTCTTATTTGTTAATGCTTTTTTTTTTAAAGATACCAGTAAAATACATTTGACTAAAATAAAAGTCAGTATTAGAACTAAAATGGTCAATTTCAAAACAACACATATCAGCGTTTTATAATTTATTAGTGGGTTTATTTGTCGTATTAATGATCAGAATTTGCCAACAAGAACCAAATTGTTGTGAAATAATTGTGGTGGAGCGAATAAAGCAAAACATCGCCTTACAAAATGCAAGCAGCACAAACTAAGAGTGAAGTACAAGTACCTCATATTTGTACTGAAGTAAATATACTCGGTTACATCAGTCCACACAGTCCAGAGAAGACGCCTGAAGACAGAATGAGACAAAACGCGTCTCCGTCTGATCACCAGTCAGACTGCGAGCTCATTTCTGTTTGCTCAAAGAGCTGCTGCCACCTTCAGAAAAGCCAAACTAAGTGACCACAAGAGATGACTAATGGATTTCATGCTTTATACATCAGCAGCAGTAACCATGTGCACACTACGAAGCAGGCAAACAAAAGGCAAAGGGGAAAAACTCTAACAGAAGCATACAAGCTAACACAAGGAATGAAGCTAACACAGGGAACACAGGGAACACATGGAACACATGGAACACATGGAACACAGGGAACACAGGGAACACAGGGAACACATGGAACACAGGGAACACATGGAACACAGGGAACACATGTAACAATTCAATTCAATTCAGTTTATTTATATAGCGCCAATTCACAACAAAAGTTATCTCATGACACTTTCCAATTAGAGCAGGTCTAGACCAAACTCTTTAATTAAATTGTAAAATAGAGAGAGCCCAACATTCCCCCTTGAGCAAGCACTTGGCGACAGTGGCGAGGAAAAACTGCCTTTTAGAAGGCAGAAACCTCAGAGCAGACCCCGGCTCAAGGAAGGAACACAGGGAACACATGGAACACAGGGAACACATGGAACACATGGAACACAGGGAACACAGGGAACACATGGAACACAGGGAACTAGAGATCCTGAACTGAAGGTACGAAACACACGTGAGGCAGCTCACAGAACGAGGAAAACACAAAGAAGCACAGCTACAAAGAGAAAGACGAGTCCAGACAGAAAACAAGGAACACAAAGGGGAGAAAAGCTACAAAACAAAACAGGAAACCAAGCAAGCAGACACCTCAGCCCTGTAGCTTCCTACGTACTGAGCGTGTTCTTCTAATCCAACTCTGAGCAAGGAAGCAATTCTGCATATTTTCTAGACGAGTTGTTCCTCTCAGTACAGACACTGTTCTGTCAGTACACAAAACACTACACGCTGCTCGGTTGTAGCAGACTGCCAATGAAATGCTGGACGTGTGGACAGCTCCTCCGAGTTGTCCTCCTGTCATTTCATTTCACAGGCCACTGACTACCGCCCTCAGGTCCCCGCACTGCTGACTGAGTGTCAGTGAAGGGGCCAACAGACACCGAGCCCACCTGCCCACTGGGGAGGCCAACTGACAGCACGCTTCACATTTAAAAAGACACACTCGAGTGTTGCCCCAACAAAGAGCTCAGCACGGCAGCTAAAACAAAGCCGATCCATCGCCCCACACGAGCGTCCAGACCACGCGTTACTTTGTCAGATGTCCGAGATTAAATACGAGCCATAAGAAAATCAGCAGCTGACACATGAGACAATCCACGATGACAGACACTAAAGAGGGATCTGTGAAGAGAGAAAAAAATTATTAAACATAATGAAGGGGTTATCATAATGTGCGGCAAAATTGTGCGCGTCTTGATATGGCGGTTAAAAATCAGGAGTCGTGTTGGCGGGTGCCCTCAACTCCCTCTACAAGGACTGTAAGGACTTAAAGACATTCAGAAGTGCCGCAGAGTGGAACAAACCCGTAGATATTCGATGTGAAACCAGCCTCAAACCCACTTTGTCGGAGTGTAAACGGGACAGCATCAAACCGGGACGCTCTGGTCGGTTTGCGCAGGAACGAGCGCGGCAAACACTTTTTCCCTCCGCGTCTCGTCTGTCTGAGGCGCAGTGACGCGGCGTTGTGAGGCCGCTCATGAGTGCTAATTAGTGCGGATTTACAAGCACTGCTGGGGCGTCTCGGCAGGAAAAGGGTGTCGAGGTTCAGTCAGCACAGTAACTCAAGCAACTGTTTCATTGATCGAGACAAAGATGAACTGCACTGTGTCACTTCTCACACCTTTGAACCGATCAGACCGCGACAGCAGACGCAAGCAAATTCACAAAACAGTCCACAGATGTTTTTAAGTTCAGGATGTATGAGCATATTGCAGATATTTAGACAAATGAAAATTATTTTTCACTTGTAAATGCATGATAATAACTTGTGTGAACAAGATAATAGATATTATTATTTAAAACCACACGTCAAGCCTGGCCACCCTGATCAGTTAAAGGTGACAGTGAGCAAATCTGGTACCCAAATCCTGTACTACTGTAAAAGGAGAAATACTCAGAAATACTGTCCATATTTGGTTCATGATACTTTGAAAAGATATTTTAAAGACTATCAGCCTCTGTCTTCATCATAACAACATGCTCACGTGTGAAAATAACACTGGCCTCTGGCTTCAGAGTGTGTGTGTGTGTGTGTCATATGTATGTAGCCTGGGTGTGTTTTGGGCGGGGGGGGGGGGGGGGGTGTTGCTCTTATGTCCCAGTGGTATAATTGAACAGAATCTGTTTTCCACTTGGCTGCTTCTTTTCAGTTTGGACATCCTGTAAGACGTGTGTGTGTGTGTGTGTGTGTGTGTGTGAGATAAAGGCTAATAATGGAACACTGGTGATCTCCCATGTGAAGTGTTTGACATTAAGAATGTGTGTGTGTGTGTGTGGTTATCTCAAGTGAGCCCAAATTAGTTTTTTTCCACCTCATTACCCACATCATAGCAGCTCTCCCTCACTGCACATGGCGAGAACAGCAACCTAGGTGTGTGTGTGCGTGTGTGTGTGTGTGTGTCAGAGAGAGAGGAATAAAGGGAAGTCTGCATGTTGTTTTGTTCTCATGATTAAAATTGAGCTGAGGCACTGGATTGTTGAGGATGAAGTAGCTCATATCTAAATGCGTAATTCCCAGGCTGAACACTAAGTCAGTGTAAGCAGGTGGCGACGGGTCAGACATGATGCTGTGTGACTGAGAACAGACTCCAGACTCAGTCAATAGTGCACTAACTGTAATTGAGACCTTAATGTGAATGGCTGAAGGGACCGTGATGCCGATCCCCCCGCTTTGGTCCGGACTCAAATGTCTTAACAGCCACTGAAATGGATTATTCTGTGCAGACGTTCAGCGTGTCCTGCTCAGTGTGGTGATCCCCTGACATCCTGTGGTGACATCATCACAGGGTTTGGGGGTGAGCATGTTAGCATGCTGACGTTAACGTGTTAGCAGCCTCGCAGAACATTCAGCGTGGCTGCAGAATATCAGTCAGAGAGATTTTAATTTCACGACTGTGAAACGTCAGCACTGAATTGTTGAGTTTTAGGTCAAAAGGTTTCCGGGCTAAACTTGATCGAAATGTGGACGTTTTTTAGATGTTCTTTCGGCAGCATTTCTCAACTCGCTGCTTAATTAATCGATTTCAGATGGTTCTTTAATGGCTGACCAACATGAGCAGTCTTCCACTTGGGTGAATATTGGCTGTAATCCGCTTGGTCAGCAGAAGGTCTGTTTCCACTTGTAGCTCTAACATGATATCACAATGTACTGTCACGTCGTCCAATCAGTGGCCAAAAAAATTCACCTCATATTACATTAATACTGTTGTCCTGACAAGTCATGTAACCAACAACCAGACTAATCTAAAGGCGTCCATAATTGTCAGCCATATTGGCTCCCACTAGGAGTCACCATCCACAGTAAAGTTCACTTCCTACACGCTTTATAATTTGTATGAATGGACCACCTTCGTCTCCATGAACACATGCCTTCTGTGTCCCTGCAGCTCCTTTCCAGATTCCGACTTCCCTTTTAAAAATGGAGGCATGGCTGGTGCCATCGAACTGAAACAACCCGTCGGCGCCCACTGCCACGGCGCCAAAGACCTGGCGTGTGAGGACAGTGTGGACAAGCTGATGGCCAAGAAGAAACTCTACATCGCTTCAGCCGTGTGCCTCATCTTCATGATTGGCGAAGTCATAGGTAAAGTTTAAAAGCTCAATCCTCAGGGAAGAACGAGAACAAAAGGCCAGGAATTTTTTTCATTTGTTTCTCAAAGAACTGAAAATGGTGGAAATAAATGTAGTGGAGTAAAAAGTATGCAGTAGCCCGAAGAAAAGAAAAATTCAAAGTGAAAGTACCTCAAAATACTTCAGTAAATGCACTTATTTACTTTCATATCACACAACCGTTACAGACGAAGTTATTACTTTCCTCTGATGGGAGAGAAACTCCCATTATACACACACTGAAGGCATCATAATGGAAACACTGCCCTGAAACTATAAAGAACAAAACTTCAAACTTTTTATTGGCTGATTTCCCAGACGTTTACAATGGCACAAAATTTTTTGCCAGAGGCATTAGTCTGGATCTGAGTATCAATACATAACATTTTGTAGCTGCATTAAATTCCAGGTTTAACAAACCTTTAAACGGCTGAGAGAGATGTTATTAAAGACTGAAGCTGTTATTGCTCAGAGGGTGTTTTCACAGGTGGTGACACACTCCTCATTAGCAAGTTTCCAAAGTCAGTTTTTAAAGCAAGTGAGATGTAGAATGACTGATGGTTAGCTAAGCTAAGCTAAGCAGTACTGTGGTTTCCCACAGGAGGCTACCTGGCCCACAGTCTGGCCATCATGACGGACGCAGCCCACCTGCTGACGGATTTTGGCAGTATGATGGTGAGCCTGTTCTCCCTGTGGATCTCCTCGAGACCGCCCACCAAAACCATGAACTTCGGATGGCACAGATCAGGTCAGGATGATGATGATGAAGATGGATGGATGCACAGATGATGTTTAGATTTTTTTTTTTTAGAATTTGGTATTCATTTATTTATTGACCTATAAATGTAAGAATCACTGACAGACGGGTGGTGGAAGCAGTCCTTGACCTTTTTTGCAGGTGTTGCAAATAGTCAAACTTCATTGGCTGTTAGTTTCTTTATGTGAAGGTGGCGTCATCAGCCTGTCTACATCTGCAACTCCACAATGCTGCTGCTCTTACTTTCCTTTCGTTAAACTGGTTTGATCGGAAACCAAACAGCTCTGCTCTGTGCAGAGTAAACTTGATCAAAATATGGACGTTTTTTAGATGTTCTTTCGGCAGCATTTCTCAACTCGCTGCTTAATTAATCGATTTCAGATGGTTCTTTAATGGCTGACCAACATGAGCAGTCTTCCACTTGGGTGAATATTGGCTGTAATCCGCTTGGTCAGCAGAAGGTCTGTTTCCACTTGTAGCTCTAACATGATATCACAATGTACTGTCACGTCGTCCAATCAGTGGCCAAAAAAATTCACCTCATATTACATTCATACTGTTGTCCTGACAAGTCATGTAACCAACAACCAGACTAATCTAAAGGCGTCCTTAATTGTCAGCCATATTGGCTCCCACTAGGAGTCACCATCCACAGTAAAGTTCACTTCCTATTGGCTGATTTCCCAGACGTTTACGATGGTACAAAATTTTTTGCCAGAGGCATTAGTCTGGATCTGAGTATTAATACATAACATTTTGTAGCTGCATTAAATTCCAGGTTTAACAAACCCACGTTCAATTCATTTTCTATATTCTCCCGTTCTGATTTTCCATCATTCTTAAATTTTAGGTTAATAATTTAATTCTCAAGGCCATAACATCTGATCATAAAAACTGTGCAATGTATGGTGGCCCTGAGAGCTCAATACACTTTAGAAAACACAGGCAAACAGGGAACCAAATTAAGAAAACCTCTTCACTGATCTGACAACATGCGTGCAGTAATTTGAACAAAAAATGGTGCCGTCTGAGAAATTAACCAAACACAGAAATTACACCAGCTTCATTCATGTCCCAGCCGTGTCCGTCACTTTTGTGTCCTCAGGAAACAGTCTCCGTGGTACAGACTCTCTGTGTTTGGTAGCTCTAATTGCTGCACATGCGAAGTTGAAATGTTTCATTTGCATGTGTTTTGCATATTTGAGCTCTCAAGGCTCAACCATACAAACATCTCTTTATGAACCTGGAAGAGAATCTGAGCTGAGCTCAGACAGTCTCGAGAGAGGTGGAGGTTAATGCGACGGATCCTTGTCTCCAGGAAAACAATCGCTCTGACATTGTTCAGGTGTTTGATAGGACTTGTGAACTCATAGCTGTGAGTATGAGGGTTAATATCACGATGCTACATGTGTCTAACTTCTGGGTCTCTGCCGTGAGTGTCTTTTGTGTCTGAATTTGTTTGATGTTCTTCCTCTGTGGGATGTGGTCTGTTATTTAACTTACAAGATACAAGATACAAGATACAAGATAGGTTTATTTGTCACATACACAATCATACACAACAACTGTGTTAGACGTGTGCTGTTTTTGGCGCCATGTGTGATACACTGCATGACTATGTTAAAGCGACTGAGATTCACGCCTCCCTCCTCTCCGCAGAGATCCTCGGGGCTCTCATCTCAGTCATTTCCATCTGGATTGTCACGGGGGCTCTGGTCTATTTAGCCATCGAGAGGATTGTACGCAACGACTATGAGATTGATGGCCACGTAATGTTAGTCACCTCCGGCTGTGCTGTCATCGTCAATATAATGTGAGTGGGTGTTAATATGGTACATTATGTCGCTGTAATAAAGGCAACAATTCAATTAAAAGCAGCACACTACATGATGCTATGAAAAGTTCAGTTCTACTAAGAACTTAGAACTTCAACTGGTAGAGACACTATATAGACAAAAGTACTGGGCACAGATGCTGGACCAAAAGGCCTGGCTCACAATCTCCGTTCCAGTTCATCCCAAAGGTGTTGGATGGGGTTGAGGTCAGGGCTCTGTGTGGGCCAGTCAAGTTCTTCCACACCAAACTCATCCAACCATGTCTTTATGGAGCTTTGCTTTGTGCACTGGGGCACAGTCATGCTGGAATAGAAAAGGGCCTTCAACAAACTGTTGCCACAAAGTTGGAAGCATAGCATTGTCCAAAATGTCTTGGTATGCTGAAGCATTAAGATTTCCCTTCACTGAAAGTCCAGGGCTGAGCCCAAACCCCGAGGAACAGCCCCATAAAGAGGTGTGTCTGGATACTTTTGTCAATATAGTGTATTTGTATTCATGTCGACATTAGGAAGACATAATCATCATGAACCTCATTAACAGAACAAAAGTCGATTAGCCTTTAAACTCTTCCCACTTACCTTCTCTTGCTAAAATGTTAGAATGAACTGAACCTGCTCTGACTGGAGGGTCTATAAGTCAGACATCCAGACCTTCATCCACAAATCACACTGCAGAGGATGTGATGAACAAAACTCTTTCTTTGACTGTTAAGAGAATTTGTTCTTCTCCTGAGTAAGAAAGACAGACAGAGTTAACGTACCTTTTTCTTTCTGTAGCATGGCCTGCATCCTCCATCATTCCACCACCTTCCACGCCCACGGCAGCGGTTATCGGCAGATGGACGAGGACGGCCAGAGTCCCGTGGGTCACGGCCACTCCCACGCGCTCCTCAGTGGCCACGGCAACACGAGCGTCCGGGCCGCCTTCATCCACGTGGTCGGGGACCTGCTGCAGAGCATCGGTGTCATGGTGGCAGCTACCATCATCTACATTCGGGTCAGATATAAATCACATTCATGTTAGGGTGAGACCAATCAAATCAAATATGACCCAGTCAACCCATATGATGCAGTTTGATTTAAAAGTATGATTTGCTGTCATAATCTGAGCTCAATTTGGACTTTTTACTGTCATGGGAGCTTGTCTATGAAATTCAGGGGGAGAAATTGAATTGTTGTTCACATTTTCCAGATTGAAAAAGCCAATTAAAAGTCAAAATTAAAATATCCAATAGCAGAAACTAAAGGATTATTTTAAAATCGCTGTGGTAGTCTCAAATGTCATATTTATGTTCACAGAAGTGAGAGAATAAAGCTTGAATGCTTTCTTGTCTATCAAGGATGAAAGAAGGTTAAGTATTTCCAAACGCCAACTGATCCCTGTCCCTTTACTCGCTCGTTAAAGCCTCCATATCCTGTTCTCTCTTTCAGCCCGAGTACAAAGTCGCAGATCCCATCTGTACGTTCCTGTTCTCCGTCTTCGTCCTCTGCACCACCGTCACCATCCTCAGAGATGTCTTCAGGATACTCATGGAAGGTACGTCACCTTTCAAAATCTTCTTCTTCTGGTGTGATTCTGGTGATACTGACAGAGGGGAAAAAAACACACTCATGGGTTTGAAGGAGATGTTCATATTAAAGTCCATCGCTGCCTTTTCACCACCACAATGCGACTACTTAATGGTCCCTTACTTGGTTAGATTTAAAACATATCTTAATGCAATGTAACAGAGTCAATAATGTCTTGGCTGACTTTGCTGATTCGGTGCACAGACCTCAGTTGGCTGTTACAGCTTTTAAGTTCATGCAGAACAAAGAACAAAAGCACAGATGGTCACACCCTGAGGACGCATTTTAAATTTTTCTTTGCATATCACCGAACTTCCTCAAGATGAAGTTGTGCCTGAGGCATCTCTTAAAACAAACAACAGACAACAGCCATGCATGTGGAATGAGAGAAACATTCATTTTATTTAATTTTCATGCAAACTTCAGTCATGGCTTTGTTTGCTGCTAGCAGTAAAGTGCAGTAACTGGCAGCCGAGTACGAGTCTGTGAATGTCCACAGACATGTTATGGAAGTTGTTGTGTCTTAATTTGCCGCCTGCTGTTTTTCAGGGTCTCCTAAAGGAATCGAGTTTAACTCAGTGAAGGAGGTGCTGCTGTCTGTGAAGGCTGTGAAGTCGATGCACAGTCTGCACCTGTGGGCTCTGACCGTGGGCCAGGCACTGGTCTCTGTTCACCTGGCCATAGGTAACGTAACCTACTGATCTGTGACCAGAAACGAGAGCACAGCAGCAGGGGACAGAGGGATTGCTGAAAGGACTGTAAAAGCAAATTTTTGATTTTGTGCTCCAAAACTTACGAAAAAAAAATGTAATCAACTTGACAAAGAATAATTTATAGGATTTACCAAAGACTTCAACAGATTCCAGCATGTGGTGAAGCACAAAGTAAAAGAAATGAAACCACAGTAAATTAAACTCGTAGTTAAGTAAATTAACTCGGCATGCGTTGGGTTCTTATCATTTTTTCAATGAGTGAAGCCAGAGAGAGAAGACTGGAGAAATTAGAGAAAAGTACAATAAGAATATCTGGTAGAACAGACTTGTTGACCGTGTGCTTTTCCACTTATGTCACGTCAGAGGAGGGTGCTGATGCTCAGTCTGTGCTGCAGGAAGCAACTGACCTGCTCAACACCAAGTTTGGTTTCTACAGCGTCACCATCCAGGTGGAGCTCTACTCTGACGACATGAGCCACTGCTTCCACTGCCAGGACCCCAGTGACTGAAAGTGGTACTGCGCCAGAGGACAAGACTAGAGCCAACAGGACATGAACATGAAGTTAGACAACAAAATCATCCATGAGTTGGTAGTCAGGGTGCTGATGATGGAGCTCCAAGCTAACAGGCAAACTAAGCCTCCTCAAAAAAATAAAAAGGGTTGTATGGTAGTCCAGTCCTCAAGGTTGCAGGAGTTTCAAAGAAATGTGTACCAAAACGCTCACTAGTAAATAAATCCATCAAGACTCAAACAAGGTGGAGCCTTGATGATGAAAGTAATAAAAAATATCTGACAGAGCATTAAAACCGTTTCCATCTCACCTCCTCCTTTTCATCTACGAACGACATGTGCAAGGACAGATTAGCTGACCAGACTACAGTAGGTCACTGTGTTCGCTCTATTCATGGTTTCTTTTTTAAAATAAGGATGACTTGAGTTTTGAGATGGAATCCTAAAATTTCATTTCAGTAATCTGGCTTACTCTTTTGCAATTATTTCAGGAGAAAACAATTTTTTGTTGGCAATCTTTTATGAAAGTAGCTGCTGCTGGTTGAGACTTACACTGCCTAACTTTTCATGTAAATTAAGAAAAACTGCCAGATGTAGAACCACTTACTGTTCACAACTACTTTTTTTCTACAGTAACTTCCCTGACTGAGCTACTTAAATATGACAGAAATCCTAGCATGTTAGCATGGAGCTTATAATCAGTTAGCACGAGTACGAACAATGTGGATGACTTGGTTCAACAAAAACTTCATTAAAAACCTGCTCGATGTCATTACCTGCTCTTCACTAACAGTCAGACATTGTTAAGAGTTTTATGTACGGATGAGTTCGTTGTTTGCACAGTCTCATTGCAGACATCATGGTGATATCTACCCTACTGATAAACAACATGAGGGAAAGCATGAATAGCACCTCTCTAAAAAGCTACATTCTGTCAGCTGTTACCTTTGGAAAATCACGGACGGAGGCTGTAAGGACTTTTCAGCGCCATGATAAACCGCCATGAGTATGGTGATGGTTAACCATGTGAAGACGCCTTTTAACCTGCATAACTGCACTATATGTCCCCAAACAAACAGCAGATAGTCATGATGTCAGTGTTTTTCTTCAGGCAGTCGTCATAGAATTTGCCACAAAAAGAAGATGCTTCCAGTTTTGTGGACGTGTGGAAGTGTTTGATCATGGCCTCGCTGGATCCCTCATGTTGGTCTTAAAACCTACAGCATCCTGTCCTGTCCCAAACTGTTCTAGTGGTCCCTTTAAACATCATAACGCACTTTACCTCATCATGCTGGCTCAAGTGTCTGACTTTAACGTAATGATTTAGCCAAACCTGGACTTGACCAATCTCTCTCTACTGTACTGTACTGTCTCATTTTATATCACATCATACCAAAGATGAAGTGTCATCTCTGTCCTCATTTCAGAGGTGTTTAGACCATTTAGACCATAGAAATATGAAGAACAACTGACACCTTGTGGATGTTTCTTAAGATACCAACAGCCTCAAAATGAACTCATTAACGGCCACTTTCAATGGCAGTTTTGATTTCACTGATCAGGCAGAAACAAAGGACTGTCTTTAGAGGTGTTTACCCAGTAGTGAGTACTGTATTGATTGAGCAGAAGGAAAATGAGAAAGACTGAGAAAGCATTCGACCGTGTCCAGCGTCAACTCTGAGCAGACGTTCAGCTCTGAGGGCAGAAATGATTTAGTCCTGCAGTTGGATGATTAGTTTCAGCTTCATGCTGTCATCCATCTCATCTATCTCTTTCTTCCCATAGCTGCAGTGTTACCCATCCATCTACTGTATGTCTCTGTGTTTCCAGAGCTTTCATCTATCTGTCTGCCTCGTCCATCCATCCATCCACCCACACTTTGCAGGTCTGAGGTCCTGGATTAGGCTGGATTTTCGAAATAAAAGCCCCCAAAATGTCACAGGAGTTTGCAGCAGACTTCATGAGCACCCAAGCCTTTAGAAATAAAAATCTCAATGACTTTTTTTTTGTTGACACACACTTAACTTCTTGTAGTATGCAGCTGTGATGATGGGCCTCAAACATCACTGCAAGGGTTCACTCGAATGGCACCTCAAGCTCACATGAGTAACTTGTACTGGACACAGCTTTTGAAATTCATGCTGGAGGAATCACATGGTCAGCTTTGGTGTCTGCATCGCAGCCGAGCACAGCGAAATCGACCACTAACTCTCGTTTCAACACCTTTCACTGCTTAACAACATATCTGGACCTCCTTCTCCCTTTTGAATGATTCAGTGCCATTCAGGCCCCTGCTACACATGAAGCAACACAGTTCAGCTTCCTACTTTCTGAGCAGAGCAGTTCAGCTCAGTTCAGCGTCATCCTTTCAGCAGCCAGCAATCACACCGCACTTTGTTCAGAGGAGATGTTGCTTTGTAAATTGTAAACAGCGAACTGCCCTTTACGTTTGTTTTTAAAGAAATTTCGGGTTGATGGTGGTCGATCGTCGTCAAACTTTTCGTGGACGACAAATATGAGCAGTCTGTTTCATGGGATGCCAGCCAGTTGTGAAGGGCATCATTTAACACTTTGGACCGGAGTAAAGAGAATATTTCCAGGATCATTTTGCACCCATAAAAAAAGCCAACAAACCAGCTGACATGCCTGTAATGTTTTGCAGCCACCATAAAGTGTCAGTGTTGTTAGTTGCTCTCAAAGAAAGTACAGTTGTTCATAGTAAACACCTTGTTGATCCAAATACTTGCATGGTTGTTAGCTGTTATTTAGTATCATGTACAGTGAGACATTTCTTGTTCAACTGCCAATCAGAATATGTTGACATACCATGCAAAGGATTAATCAAAGAAAAAGAATCTTTAAAATTCTATTTTTTTCATCATTTTTTAAGGAGATCCTGTATATTTAAATACATTTTCCCTTTTGAAATAATGCAAAATGAGAATATATTAGGACCCAACAGCGATGAAGACAACTTTAAAACAAAGTGAATGTAATAAAGACCAATGTGTTTTACTGTACTAGTTTTGATAAACCTGCATACTGAAGTTCTTCTCTATGGGCTGCAGTGTTAAACTTGAGCCAAAGTCTTTCCTTCCAGTCTGATGAAGTTCATCTCGTTCCTGTTTGTCCACTGAGGAAGTCTAATGTTTGAGAATGCTCTGTGTTGTGCTGTTTGTGTCTTTGCGTGACTGTTGTAAATATGTCAAATATTGTGTATTTTCTGTGTATGATTTTGCGTACACATGTAAATACATTGACCTCCCTTGTACAATCGGTCCTATTTGTCCAAGTGTGCTGGTGATGTTGCATAAATCCACATGTCACATCTGTGATGTTTGATATTTCATTTTTATGTGTGGCAGTTTTTTTGTAAAGTGAAATAAAAGATTGCACATGATGGAAAGAAGCCTGATTATTTTAGAGCCGCCATTGAAACATCGTCGGCGGTAAACTAGATCGACTTTAAACCTGAAGCCTGTTTTGTATTTTGATCCAAACTAATTATTCTGAAGCTGCATCCTGATGGGCACCATTTAAATCATCAACTGTAGTTTCAGCAGGCCATTAGACACTACTGACTTACAAACAAAACGGTGTCAGCCCAGCGTTTAACGGCGCCTGTTCTGGGGCTTTCCATCGAATGCCATAAACTTGGCCCAGTTGTCAGTGACATGTTTTTCTAAGTACTTTATTCAATTTTCAGTTTACAAAACATCTACAAACATTTGTACATTTAATATTTTATGGTCAAACTCCATCTGCTGATGAAGGTCAGGCGATATGATCAAGAGCTCCAGAGAAGCTATGAAATGACGTTTTGAAGAAAACTTTTGCACTCAATTTCAATCTCAACTTTAATATTTTCTGAAATATACTGTTTATTTTTTATTATAAAATTATTTATTATTAATATTTCAAAAATAGAAACAGAGCAGAACAACACAAGAAAAGAGCAGGTGCTCTACATTTAAATGCATTTATGGTAGTTTGTATGACTTACAGGTTAATAATATTGCTCTGTCATGACGACATTATTATGGAACAATAAAAAAATTCCGAAAACAATAAAAAACACAAACAAACTGGCCAAACCTCTAATTTAACTTAAGAAGAGGAAAACGTGTCCAGACGACCTCTGAAAGCAACAGCTGCGTCTGTAGTAAGAATGAGATAAGAAGATTTTTCAGCTTGTTTTGTTGATAAACTTGGTCATGTCACAATACTGCAGCTGCTGTAATAAAACATGAAACAAAAGCTTTGCACCATCAGAACAGCAGCAGCAGCAGTCAATCCAACGGGAAAAGAGACGAACAATGAACAAAAGTCCAAAAATTTGCCATTTAGAAACTTTACATCCAGCAAGGTTACAATAAAAACTTCAAGTATTTCCTCTCAGTTACAGCCTGAGTTAATAAAAGAGAAAAATCTGAAAAATACAGCAGCAAAAGATGAGCTCCAGCTTGCTGTCGTTCACAGTTTCCGAACATGACGTGAGGGGAGAGTTTAGTGAGCTCCGACTGCACTGGAATGTCCCGCAGATTAAAAAAACATGATGTACGCGAAAGCCTTAAGGTTTTAGGATCACCCAGTCGCTCGTGTTTCGCAACTCAGTCCTTCCTTTCTGAGACGCCTTTGTTTGGGTAATGTTTGCCTCGTATTGAATGGAAAGAAGCTAGGTCACATGTTGATGGTATTTTGAACGCATTTACGTTTTTAGAATAACCAACAAAATTCTGCTTCCAAGGTTCCAGTCTGCTGCACCTGAACCTGAACCCAGCAGTGATGTCCCAACGTACCGACGCACCCTGAAGGGCACTTTGAACCAGTGAACAGACAAGAATTCCACTTGCTGTTTCTATCATCAATTAAAAAATAAGAATTACTTTTCCTGAGAGTAGTTGATATTATCGCAGAGAGGGCAACTGTTAAATTACAGTTTTTATTACCTCTGTCTGCCGTCAACAATAGATTCACTGGCATTTGCACTTTGTATGCCAAATCAGAGATACTGGAACAACCGAAGACCCGACTTGACTCACTTGGAATCAGTTTCGAGCAAGGCACTTCAGCTGGGTGGACCGGTGGAAACAGAAGGAAACATGAAGTCTAAGAGAGAAGTGGGAAGTAAAGTGGTTTAGAGTGTGTAGGTGGGGTCGGCCGTAGAGATGTCTGCCTTCACTTCAATATAACAGCACCGGCTGGCCCTTGGCCTGTGCTGCTCACAATGCGGTCTGAGGATAATTATATTTCACGTGACTGCTGGCCTTTGGAAACAGCAAAAGTATACAGTGTACCTCTGATGAAAAATTAAAGTTATTAGCATTCTTAAAAACCCTTTTTTTACGGGTTTGTGGTTTTTTTTTGCAGTCATACACCAAGCGTGACAGTGTGATCCACCTCCAGTGAAGTTGAACTCTTGCTAAAGGTCAGCTGTCGCAGTCTGGTCGGGCTCCTTCGGGTCTTTTGGCGAGTATAGCGTGGTGAACTGGGCCTGGTTCTCCTTTATAATTTTCTTGGCCTGGGAGGTGATCATACCCCTGAGACAGTTCAGTCTGACCAATCCTGTCTGGCCCCCTGACACCACCCAGGTATGGCAGCACATGTTCGGGCTGAAACGCACCTGAGGACAGGAGGGAGAAGAATGAAAAAATTTCTTGGTCGTGCTCACAATATCTGCAACTGGTCACCAGGGGTCACTTCCACATTTGTAGCTGCAGGCCTGTTTTGTCACAATTTATCACAGTTTGAACACACGTTGAAGCCAGTAGACAAAGAAAAGACAGTGAGGAGTTGTTATATGGGAAAACTAAACACAAAACAACAAATTAGTGGGTACAAACCAGCTCTAACAGATTGTTTTTATCATCGTCAAGTTGCAGGAAGCAGTTGTTTATGCCTCTGATGCAGTCAGTCAGTGATCAGTCAGAAGGACTGCTTCCTCCTGGCATGTAACTTCAGTGCCAAAAAGCAAACTTCCCTCTGATATAATTAGCTTAACTAATCGTGTTGGTTTACCGGACCTGCCAACTGTGGCAAGTCAGAGGAACTCATGTTTGCCCCTCAGAAGGTGTGCACACCTAAAATGAAAGGTGAGACAATGGCCAGACGTTTGTTTTGCCCTCCTCTCTGAATGACTCAGCTGTAGCTCTCGGTGAGACAATATGGCTGCCGCCTCCTTCCTCTCTTCATCACCATAAATCCTCCTGGTGTCCCTCCTCTTTATTTTTTTAAATCCCTCCGTTCATGTCAGTCTCTTCCTCTTTCTAATCCTTTTCTCCCCTCCAGTCAAAAAAAAGAAGCCAGTCAAAGACCCAGCTGCGTTTTTGTTTTAGAGATTTAGAGAAGCGCCCATCCATCTTCTCATCCCAGAGGCCACCGCCACACCCTGCACTCTGCTGCTCTTAAAATTAAACACATCAAGTCCTCAAATGGCTGCTTTCCATCTCCCTCTGCCTCCTTCCACTGAGGGTGACATTTTTCTCATTTTACACATCATTACATTCAGCCCGTCTTTATAGCCGCCCATCAGAGGAGGAAGAGGCTCGTCTTCCATGTCTCACCTGTTCCTGTTCTTCCCTTTCTACTGATCATCTCTCTCTTCTTCACGATGAGTGTGATGAAATCTGTATTTATAATGTCAGCATATACTCACACTGCAGGAGAGCCCAGTGTGTGTGTGTGTGTGTGTGTGTGTGCTCTGACACCTTGTGCAGTGCAGCCAGTGGCATCTCATCCATGTTCAGCTTTGCTTTCACCTCTGTGTTTTTCATGTGTTCCCACACAGCTCGCTTCTCGCTTCCTGCAAAGGTCACCTGGCAGTTGGAGGAGGTGATTATTGTTTCAAAACACAGTAACAAATCATTTCAATCACCACTTATCAGTGAATCAGTGGTGGATTAGTCAGTGCAATTTTAAAGATGTTTTAAAATATTTTTCCTTATTGTCAGCTACATTAAATAAATGAACTGATTTGCTCTGTTTCATACTTAAGGCACAATGGACAAAAACTGTTTGTTTGATACAGCTGTTGACTGGATTGGATGAAAGCTAAAGTTATTTTTGTCTTTAATTTCTCTGATTCTAGCATCTTTTGTTATTCACGACTTGCGTTCTGAATCCACCCACCATGTTGTTGTCGGTGAGGTGGAGGTAGTATTTCCTCACAGCCTCTTTGTACAGCTGGAAGCGCAGAGGAGGGTTTTCATCCCTTCTACCACATCCTCCATGTCTTCTGTTTTCATTATTGTTCTCATTCCCTCCTTCAGCTCCAGCATCCAGTCCTCCTGTCTCTCCTCCTCCTCCTCCTCCCTGCTCTTCAACAGCCTCTCCCTCCTCCTCCTCCTGCTCCTCCTGCACTCCTCCCTGCTGCTGATCTTCTTCCTTATTTGTATCGTAAGGCACCAGAGATGTGAGGTAGACGGGCTGCAGACACACGGTGAGGGGGACACATTAATGTAAAGGGGCTGTTAGCCTGTCTTCACATGCTATTGGCAAAATACAGCATTTCCAGCATATCTAAAAAATATAATTTAATCAATTATTTAAATTCTAAAATGTTCATCCATTTATTATCTTAAAGGTGATGACAACTAGAAGAACAGAAAGAGAACCAAGAACAAAACTCACAAAACGTCTCTCTAACGTGCGTTTGACGTATTGAGGACTGTAGCAAATCTGAGGCAACATGGCGAGGATCACCTCGCCAAGGACGTCCGATGTCACCACGCTGTTCAACCAATCAGTGTAAGATATGGACTGCAAGGACACAGAAAACACATTTTAGTCCAAAACCAGCAGTGAATTGACCGATCCGATCTCCCCCTCACGTTTCTTCTTGCTGACATGAGCGTCATGCCCACAGTTCAAAACTTTTGTATCTCGTGGCTGATTCATGGGACACAGTCACACTCACCCACATGGTGCCCGTCCGAGGAACCGCGAAGTAGGAGCGCAAATTCAGGTCAAAGTAATGGATCCCATGTGAACCAATCCTGAACCACAAAAAGAAAAACAGAATTAGACGTGACGGGTAGGAAGAAAAGAAAGGAGAGAAAGAAATCATGAAAGTCTCAGAATGACCCTCCTGTATCCACCCAATTCCCACGTCAAAGTCAAGTTACTAGTCTGTATGACTGATGAAGACAGCTGTTTCATGTCTTCTGTGTCTCTGGATGAGATTTAGCAAGTCTGAGAAACTAATGTACATAATGTCATCAGATTTGACTTCATTCTGGAGTTGACAAAATTATTTTTGGCACAATACAACTCCTGGTCAGCTCGTCCTATTCTCTCATCGCTCCAATCTTAGAGCCGATCCTCCGACAGGTGTCCAGTGATAGATTGATAGGTGACTTACGCTGCATAGGCGTTCTCCTGGGCCAACATGTAGCCAGGTGCATTCAATGGCCAACACACTTCATTGGTCAGAAAGCGTTTGAGAACAGTGACGGGACTGTAGAGCCTCCTCAGGTCCCAGGTCTTCACTAAGCGGTCTTCTCCTGCGGTCACCAACAGGTATCTGAGAGGAAAAGAGAAAAGAGCTTTAACGACAAGACGGGTAGAAAGCCGTTAGTGTCAGTTCTTTGGTTTGAGATGGTTAACGATGGGAAGCAGTGTACGATTTTTCATTGGTGGAAAATGTGAAAATGGCTTTCTTTTAAGTTCATTTTTTAAAACTGTAACCAAGAAAGGTGTTGGACAGAATGGTGAGACAGTCTGACCACACATCTTTGGCTTTTCTGTGCTTCAGTTTCTTCGATTCACCGCGATGAGCTACGACCAGTCAGGCTCTACGGAAGAAGTGAATTAACTGCAATGTTGAGTGTGAATGCACCATTTTCCTTCCATTGATCAAATCTGACAGTGGTGTCTGCCTTAAAACAAATGAGGACAGAGCAATCAATACAACCAGACTTCATTGTGGCAAAACTGTGGCGTATGAATGTGGAGAGCTGAAAGAAAAGATGGCAAACTGCTCACGTGAGATGAAAGCAAAGACAGCTTGAGGTGGAACAGAAAGAGAGAGGTAGTTTCATCTCTTTAAATGTGGCCGCATAATTAAAAAGCAGTGATCCAGACAAGACGTGTGTCCTCTCCGCTGGCAGGAGGGTGAAGGAAAAATCCTGTTATTCATGTATGCACCCTCAGTTCAGTTTTAGGTTCACACCTGCTAACGTCTGCCTTTGCAGAAAAGAAACTCAAATGTGTGAAGCACAAACACGGTGAACGCTGCTGTGATGTTTAGGGCAGCATCAATAAATATAAAAGCGTCAGGCATTTCATACATCTTATAGTGATTCCACTGACTGAGGCCAAGCTGCTCAGACATCTGGACATGAGATGTACTTGTTAGCATTAGCTGTTGGTCTGGACTCGGCGTGTGCAGACAGCTAACGGCACACGGTTTCTTGACTGACAGGCTCATCACTCTGTCGGTGACACAGACAACATCCAGCAGATTCAGTCTGTCGTCTAACAACGAAGTCTCAAAGTAAATGGTGATGGAGATGACGAGAAGCCCGCTTGCTCACAGCACTGACCCTCCTTTGATTGTACAAGGGGACAACGAGGTGCAGAGAAGCTGCAGTGAGAGGGCATTTTTAGTTTTAAAAGGGTGAATAAGGTGCTCTGGCTCAAACCCTGTTGAACCAATATGTGAGCCAATGCTGATATCTCATATTTTGAGCTGAGGGTCAATGTGCATTTAAAAAATGTTCTCCAAAACAGTTTTTTCAGCATTTCTTCTGAAAATAGCGTCTCAGCATTTCTCCCAAAACTTTGCATCGAGGCAGTAAAGCTTTTGTGAAGGCCTTTACATCATGTGACACCAACAGCCAGATGAATCATTTCAAGGTGGGTTGTCAGCGTCTTAAAAACGATTTCTTTTTTTGTCTTACTGTGGCTGTTATGGAGCAGCACTACTGGAGCAGCTTATGTGGAGAAAAAGAGGAAGCTCTTCAGCATCAAAGGTGGGAGAAACTCTGACTGGCCAATAACAGATTCTTAACAAAAAGCCAATCTTGGTCCAGGACATTGCTGCATCCCTTGTGCTGACTTGCACAGCGGATCAGTGAATCCTCACACCAGACATCAGTGACGTAAAAGCCTCCCCCCAACTCACTCACACATACATCAGCTGAGTAATGGAGCAGAGAAAAGTTTAAGAGGGATGAAAGTGCCTCCATGAGAGTTAAAGAGATGAGCTATGACCTCAGTCAGTGCTCACATCTGTGCACGGTCACATCCACACTTTGGGATGTACTCATATCAAGAAAGTTACGAGCAGTTCATCTGAATCAAAGTAAAGCATTTGCCTTTGTCACTTGGTCTGGGGTCACCAAAGACACCTAAAGTGGGAATAGATTAAATGCTTCAATAGTAGTAACTGAGTTATTGGACACTGCTACGTTATTTCAAACTGTGCAACATGTGCACCGGACATCCATCCATCCATCCATTTTCTATACTGCTTATCCGTCAGGGTCGGGGGGGGAGCTGGAGCCTGGACAGGCTCTGGACTGGTCGCCAGGCAATCATAGGGCCAACACACAAAGACAGACAACCACACACTCTCACACTCACACCTAGGAGCAATTTAGAGTAGCCAATTAACCTAATGTGCATGTTTTTGGTATTGTGGGAGACTATTATGACACATGAGACTATTCTCTGAAGGTCTTGGGTCAGACAACTTTGGAGCAATTTCAGGGAGAAGATCTCACTCAGGGTCATCTGAGCTCAGAAAGACTGCAGCCTGAAAGTCGGCGCATGTTGACTAGCAGAGAGATGAGCGAGGTGAGCTCTCCTGAATGCCCACCTGGCCTTGTACAATACATTTTGAATTAGTGCCTGAATACAGTGGAGGCAGGGCTCTTCTGCCAAGCTTCAGCACAACTTTCTGCTTTCAAGATTTACTGTGCTGCCTTTGGCTGCCAAGTACCAGAGCTGCTTTAACCCACATTTTAATTGGTTGTGAGTAAAACTGCCAAACTAAAGTAGATGGAGGGAAAACCTCAAAAGATAAACGAGCAATCAGGAAATCTTGCAATCCGTGAAATTCATTCTCAATTATGAGATGCTTCCTAAGGTTTTCCGCAGTTATTTCCACGTGCACCGTGAGACTGTGAAAATCTCACAGGTTTTCCTTCATCACACATTCACAGATGACTAACGATGACAAATGTAAATGCAGCATCAGCATACAGGTGAGATCAGAGTGAGAAGTGTCTACCTGGAGGCGGGACAGAAGGCCAGAGCTCGGACGGCGTGGTCGTGAGCCACGAGGCACCGATAGGGCAGCAGGCTGAGCGACTTGTCCGGCTCTCGCACTCGTAACAAAGTAGACTTGGAGGACAGATCCCACAGACCCACGACACCTGGAGAGGGAGAGAGAGAGAGAGAGAGAGAGAGAGAGAGAGAGAGAGAGAGAGAGAGAGAGAGAGAGAGAATGTGACACAAAACTACAGGAGAAAATACAAAATACTGGTTCAAATTGCAAAATACCACCAATACATAAATAGATAAAAAGAAAAGTATTTTACAGTAAGCAGTTTGTGAAATCATAGAAAAAAAGAAGGTAAAATTTCCATATTTTTTTCACCAGTGTCAATAATATGCATAGGGATGAACCTGAAGGAGTTTAAACGAGTCACATCGAACCAATTAATCAAGAACATCTCAAAGAAATCAATTCACACCATCATAGAATCCAATAGCCATTATATTGTGTGGTTTTACAGGCAGCCAATCCATAGACAGGACTTGTCCACTCCTTTCATCACGAGCGGCTTTGAAGGAGCCCAGCTTCAGCGTCAGCACTCCCTGTGCCTGCAAACAAACAGCGTGAACAGCAGGGACATTTTATTTTCCTGTTGCCCACTGTCATATACACAGTACATATACATACATCATAACCAGATGTGTCAGTGGGCAGAATTTAAGAAGCAAAGGAGAGAGGCTTATGACAGCATGAGATTACATGAGAAAGGAGGAGCGTACCTGGTATACTGGCAACTGTTGGCTGGCTGCGGACAGAAACATAAATTTGTAATTGTGAATAATCCAAACTAAGCATCTGAATGTGTTTGCTGAGCATAAAAGTGAGCATTTTCAAAGAACAAAAAGTTCTAAAAGAGATCCATCCATTTTACCTGAGAGGTAACATGTTAACATGCCTGTGTTTAACATGCAGTGTTTACCATGAGAGAGAAGACTGAAATGAGCAAGATGTATCAAAGTGGCATCCATCATAACAGCTGGTTGAACCCTCTAACAGCGAAAGATGCTTCGGCACTTCCTTTCTCATGTCCTTTAGCACTCGTCACACTGGACCTTTACTAGAGGAACGGAGATGATACCACACAGTTCCACGTGGCATTCACATTTAAAGCAATGCACCAAACATCCACATCCGGAGACCACTGGTTAAGATCAGGCAGGGCGAGGTCGGGGTTGGGGGGCTCAGACGAGTGGGTGGGGCTCCAAGGAAGAAACACTGGGAAACACTGGCCTCATGTAAGTGCAGCTGGACTGCGTCTCCATGGTTACCTTTAGAGGCATCCTCATGTGAACGGACATGAGGAAACTTCTACCTGTTGATGGCGCTAGACGTAAAGCAAAGGTGCAATTCATGTCTGTATCACACTTCACAGCAGTCTAATCTGTAATCTGACAAAATGAGACACTCTCGACTTAAGTGCTGGACACTCGGACCAGTGGACCGACTGATGCTGCCATCTGTAGGCCCCTCCCCCGGTGTGGTTAGAAATGAATGGAAGTTAAACACCACTTTAGAAGTAATTCTGCCGCGCCTGCCTTGACAGTCACTGTTGTGTTTAATAGAAGTAAAATCCAATAACAAAAGAAAAAAAAAGGGGTCAGACCGTTCCCCATCATTAGCTTCCTCTCCTCCTTCAGTTTAGATTACTGAGACTGTGGATCAATAGTGTCCTCCTCACTCCTCCACACCTTCCATCACCTCACCTCAGCCTCAGAAAAACACACACTCACACTTTTATACAAGCCTCTTATGTCGTAAATCAAATCCAGACCCACGATCAGACCCTGGGTGAACCCGACCCTTCCGTCAATGAGAATACGCCAGCTAACAAGTCTTAAACAGGTCGGGACACGCTTGGCTTCGACACGAGTCAACACAAGTTACTAATTTGACTGAAGAATTAACATATTGTTTTTACAACGTTGCCATAATGATAAAAACTCTTAACTTCATACTCAGTTAGAAAGATTTCGGCTTTCATTTTTAATAAAACGACAAATAGACAACATGGCTTTTCATTACTCTGAACTTTTGCGTATGAGCTGCAACGTGACAGTCTGGAAGGACTGATTAAGGTCATTTTGTCTGCATCCACGCAGGCGCCTTTTGTGAGAAAAGTATAACATATTAAAAGCACATTAACTTGGCCTGTGTGTGACCCCACCACCACCACCACCACCTCCCGCACCACCCAACCCAGAGTAAGTCTTAGTTGATTGACAGAGCGAGGATACAAGAGGTGTCAGCTACTAGAGCTAAAATTCATAGCTTCCAACACTAACAACTGGCTCGGCGATGCATCTTCTTTGTCATTTCAATTATAGATCCTTGTCTGATGGAGAACGGCGCTCTAAATTATGTGCGTTCACTGCTCAGCTTTTAGTCTTTTCTTTTCCCTCTCCACGTGCCCACCCCCCCCACACCGCTGCCCTCCATTTCCGCAGCTTTGACAGCCGCCTCTTCGCATTCACTCGCTCATTCATTCTGGCGACCAGACGGACAAAAACCATTTATAGTTATCTGTCGCAAACAGCGCTGACCTGTTCGACAGAGAGCGTGAGACACACACACACACACACACACACACACACACACACACACACACACACACACACACACACACACACACTGCGTGTTTAACCCTGTACAAGACAATTTCACCTCTAACCTTTCAGGTGATACTGAATCTGAATGGAAATCATTTCCACCCATGGCCATGTGATTATTGCTCATATTGTCAGGCTAAAAGAAGTGAGAAGCTATAAAGCAGTTCAGTGGTCACATTTCACTTGGTTAAATGTACCTTCACCATCTCCATCCACCCCCTAACTCTCTGCTGCCATTTTCCTGTCTGCCCTCTTCGAGCTGATGAAAGGTTTTTTATTTTGCCTGCACATGAAAAATTTTGGCTTGGCTGTGGCTTTCGAGGACGGGTCAGGGCTCTTTAAACGTAACTGACGGCGCTCGTGAAGGTGTGTTGCTCTGGACAGACCAATCAGTTGGACAACATCACGACTCCGAGGCTCTCGCACAAGCAGCACACACGTTGAATTTATATTCAACGAATGTCAGCATAAGACAGTGACTATTAGTGTTTTATTCCATTGATTTTTACATGTGTGTTGGCCTTTAAAAGAACGCTTTTCTTTTACATTTTCTTTGCTAGACTATATCATACAAGTATATAAATTAAATGATGCTGGATTTATTATTGGATGATTTCATTATTTTTATCAAACAAAAAAGCATGTGTTTAATATTTCCCAACAAGAACTGTAATTCCTGGTAGAGTGGAGAAAACACCAACGCTCTGTTTAGACCTCAGTATATCTAAGATCATGGCTATGACCCCGTTCAAAGGCTCAGTATTAGCACGAGTCCAAGAACAGGTCTCCCTCTGCAGTCACGTGTGTGTGTGTGTGTGTGTGTGTGTGTGTGTGTGTGTTTAGGAAGTGGCATCTTCAAATGTGAGCGCACCAATATCTATACCCGACTACTGGAAGCAGGGGGCTGACGGCGTCGCTCTTTGGAAACGGGGCCCAATGACCCGTAACTACGTAATAAAATGGAAACCAGGCGCCATGAAACAAAGAGGAAAAAGGGGGAAAAAAACAAAGAATGGAAATGTCATGGCGCTTAATGCCCGAACAGCACAGGAAATATTTCTTAATTGTAAAAACAAGCCAAGTGTAATACAGTGGAGTCTACTGTCAACTGTTTTTCATTTCCACACCAACACATGGATGCGTATGCACGAGCTCCTCCATAATGGCTCCCTTAAATCAAAGGAAACGCAGCTTCTTTAGCCTGTTCCTGCTCTGCCTAGTGTGATTTATAGCAGAGTAATGGAGCTGATGTTAGCGTTTGAACAAAATTGACTAAAAATTCGAAGAAGAATAAAATTCAGAAATTCTGTTCATTTCCAGTTTTTCTCAAGAAAATCGCCAAATTTCGGGGTATTAAGTGTCCACACAAAATGTCCACTGAGGAAATGTCACCTACAAACACATTATCAGCCGCCTCCTATGTTACCGTGTGCTACAGAGAAGATAACACGAGGCCTGTTGGGATGTGAGAACGCTGTGCCGACTGTGATATAATGCAAAGCGTGTGAGTGTTCATTTTCCAGCTGTGCGTTGTAGTGAAACGCTGCAATCTTAGACTTGGACAGTGTTTAATCAGGTTAGCCTCGACCAGCGGGCAGACACAGACAGATAAACACACACCAACACACACATGCACCCACAAGCAGGTTTCCGTGTATGATGGATGTGGTACATAAGCTCGCCATTAATCTCATTCGTCCAGTTTTCTATCAGCGGTGCCCCAGAGGCAGCTGATGCGGTGATCTGAATAGACCAGACCACAGGCTCCAGCTTTTATAATGTCAGCATATACTCACACTGCTGGAGAGCCCTGTGTGTGTGTGCTTCCTGGGGTTAACTACCGCTGAATACGAGCTCAGGTCCTGTTAATGATGTCCACGTCTGATGTAATGGATATGATGCCGTTTGATTGATCACATGCTTAACTGCTGTGTTCATCGGGCTGCGTATAAACGCCTGTAACCTGAAATCATTCTGATGAGACGAGAGCTAGAACAACTCTGTGATTACTCAAGCATCAGAAAATTAATCAGCAACTATTTTGTTAATCAATAAACTTGTTTAAGTCAATTTGTCTATTGATAAGGTGTAATATTCATTAGTTCCAGCTTCTCCGTTGTGAGGATTGTACATCAGAGTAAATTATATTTCTTAAGGTTTTTAAGTGTTGGCTGTAAGAAGGTGTGATGTTATTTTTTTCAGTATTTTCATAGAAAAAGATTCTGATAATCGTAAAATGAATTTGTATACAAAGACACAATGTGAACATGTATTGCTGTACTTTGGAAACTGTATTTTACTGTCAGATGACTGGTTTCTCGATAGCAATGTGGATCCACATTGCACTGAATCACCTGGACGAGTGCACAGCGATTCAAAGTGACTGCGGTGCCTGCTAAAAGCGTCCGTTCCTCCACAGCCTCCACGGAGGAGAGCGGACGAGACTCCTCTAAGAAGGGACCGAAGGTTGTGTTACAGAAACACATCGCTGTCGTGTTGGGAGAAGAAACTAAGTGAGGGAGGTCGGCAACACGCAGCAGCGAAGCTAGTTTCAGAATGAGAAACACAACCATAGTCTGGCTGTCCATTTGCACAGTGCTGCCATGATGTGCTGCTTTACTGCAGTCCTGTGTCCTCACAGGCACACAGGGAACCAGGTAACCTTCTGACTTCAGGCTTCAGAAGGGCTACACTGCCCTCTGCTGACCACACACAGCAATTCATTTTCAGGCCGAGTCAGATGTTCTTTAATGTTCACAGCCTTACCAGACTTATCTTGCTTGTTGCTGGAGTGCAGAGCATCTGGATGGGGCAGGCTGTAAATGGTGACCACACCAGTGGAGGTGGCAACTGCCAGAAGACCCAGTCTGGGCAGGAAAGGAGCCTTTGGGTAGAGGGGATGTACATATTTTTTAAAAACAATACTGGATTAGCTACAGGTAAACTCCACACCAAATGTGATAGTAACTGGCTCATGCTGGTGGAAAACATCCTACCTTTCTGCCACAGCTGGGAGGCTCCCAACCTCCTGCAGGACACCACTTCAGCTGCCAGATGAAGCCTTTGTCCTGGGCCAAACCGTAGGCCAATGCAGGCTGGGAGTCCGGCCTGCAGAGACAGAGGGGCATGAGAGAGACAGCTTCAGAAGCAAAAAGCAAAACAAAAACTGACGGGTTGATTAAGGATCGAAAGAGAAACACTTGAGTCAAAGCCACAGAAGATTCGATCCAAAAGCTCATCACTTCAGCTGTACCTGCTGTTGTAATCCAGCTTGCCCACGTCCCACAGCTGAACGAGTCCAGGTCCCGTGTACGTCTTGTTGACATAATGCTGGTTGTCCATCCCTCGATGACAGGCCAGAGCGATGTACTGGGATGCCGGAGCACCGTCAGGTGTAGGACACCACTCCATGGCCCAGACTGGTCCACCTGCAAACAGCAACATGTCCCAGCGATCCGGGTGAGCAGGCACTGCTGCAAACCTGCTCAGTTACATACACAGAAAAGATATCAAAGGATTTCTGAAAATGTCAGCGCACTAGCATCAACATCAGATCTTTCAAAATATAAACCAGTGGAAACAATCAACTGGGTCATATACTGAGTCAGGAAATGAACAACCAAACTTTAGAAGCAAAACGGGGGAGTCAGGGAGCTAAACTACGACACACGACTGCCTCAGTGTGTAAGTGTGTACATGTATTACAGTCATTCCCTCGTGTCTGTACAACGAGCAGCTAAAACACAGATTTCTCTCTCGGTTCTGATTCGTCTAAACAGCACAGCTCAGTGTCATTTCAGCTTTTGCCTGACCTGCTGAGTCTTTGCAGGGGCGTCTCCTCCTGGCTCAGGCCGACTCGGGACACTTTGAAAGCAGCTGACTGAAGCTCCTGAGGCAGGTATTTCTCCAGCTCGCTGAAAAACACACCAGGCACACAAACCTTTGATAATTAACCTAATTTGGTGCTTTTTCAGAATTCCCACTACATAACACATACAGCAGAAACTCCACAACCCGACAGGGTTGCTTCACACCTAAAATGAATTAACTACCAGGTGTGTGTATATCTGATGTGTTAATAACACACAACTGCAGTGGCCTGACAGGTTACACTGCTAAAGAGATGACATTTCAGTGGTTTGCTACTCTGATGAAATGATCACGTATCATTATAAACCCGCCTCTCGCCCGCAGTCAGCTGGGAGAGGCTCCAGCTCCCCCGCGACCCTGACGGACAAGCGGCATAGAAAATGGATGGATGGATCACTACAAACCAACACACAAATTAGGCACATCTATTCAGATTTGTTTAGACAACTGGAATGCATCTCAGTAATTACGAACAAAGTTAAAAGTTAACTACCTTTGTGGTACAGGATGCCAGTCAGTGGTGGAGGGGACCCACGCTGGGAACACCCAGCTGCTGTAGTGCTCCTCCCGGCTGGAAAACACACACACACACACACACACAATATCATATGTCATGAACACACGCCAAGGCTAAAAATACGCAGTTTAGCAACCAAGTAGTTGTTTGTCTAAATGTTTTTTCTGGTGCACATCAGCGTCATAAATGCACTGACAAGTCTGACTGCACTGCTTTTCAAAATTAAAACTGTCTTTAATCCTAAAAGTCTATTATGTTATTATGTTTTTAAAACAACTTACAACTTCTTGGTCGTCTCAGCCGCCTCCCAAACACTTTTCATGATGTTGCAGTGGAGTCCCTTGGAGGTTTTGTAACCTGACCCTGTCTGCAGAAGACAAGGACATTGGATGAGTTTTAATGATCCCTCTGAGTCATGATCAGTCATGAATCCACTGACTGGTAAATGAAGAAGAATGTTGCGATACAACAGAGAACAGAAAACCACTAACGTAAGTCCTGTTGAGGTGAAAAGCTGCCGGACTTTTTCCACCCGCCCCAAAGTCTGAGTCTGAGTCCTCGCCTTCATCTTCTTCATCATCCATCTCCTCAGCTTCCTCTTCCTGAACATCTGGAACAAAGTCCTCATCTGCAGCATCACTATCCATGTCGCAGCGTTTCCTCTTTCGGCCTTTACGCCCTGCGGGAGTGCAAAGCAGAATGATGATGCTGAGCTGTTACTGGTGTGTTGAGAGGTGGAGGCGGTGCATGGTGGTGCCTGCTGAAGGGTCCCACTGTACCTTTGCTTCCTTTGAGACTTTTGTGCTCTGTGACCGAGTTTGGTTCTGTGCTGCTATTGGCCTCTGGCTGGTAGCCTGACTCATCGCCGGGATGACTGAGCACTTCCTTTGCCAAAAAGTGGAGGTACTTCAATGCCCTGAAGAAATTGTTACAAAAGTTTCATACAGAAAGATCAGATTTCCCTTTGGTAAACTGTGTGCACGGAAAACATCTGTAGTCCTGAAGATGCTGCAATGTACAGTGCATACATACAAATAAATAAAGACAAATAACTGTGGGAGAGGTCGGATCTTACGCTTTAGCAGCGCCTCTCCTGTGGCGGCCACCTGGTTGGGTCTCCTCCTCAGGTTCAGTCTGAGGTTCCCCTTGAGCCTCCTGACATGGTGGTTCTGTGACTGGCACTGTTTCCTGTGCAGGACGCTTCCTCACATACTTTCTCTTTGGTGTCCCATTTTCCTGCTGTACAGTATCTACAGCTCCACCCTCCCCTGCTGAGAGGCCCCCATCAGAGGTGGCAGCTCTTTTGGCAGGAGTTTTTTTGGCAGGAGTTTTTCTGCCTGGGGTCTTTTTTGTTGGGGTCTTCTTGGCTCTAACTGCCTTTTGAGGAGTTTCCTCTGACATTTTTCCATCAGAGTCTGGAGGTGTTTTGTCAGTTGCTTTTATTTCTGCATCTGCAATCTGTTTTGTGTCATTCTTAGCTTTTGCACTCTTTGCTGGAGTCCTTCTAGAAGCTGCCGCCCCTCCTCTTTCTCCTGAGCTCTTTCTAGATGCTTTTTGCTGAGTGCTTTGCACATTTAATGTGTCATCAGTTACATAATCAAAATATTTAGGATTTTTCTTCCGCTGTCGTCCTTTGGAGCTGGGCATTTGATCGTTACATGGCTCTGGTGGCTTCTCTCGCCCTGTGAAGGGAGTGACGTCATTACTCCAAAGAATGAACAGAAATCAGCTCAATAAATAAAAATGCACTGGAAATACTCTAGCATAAATCATTTGTGTGCACAAACTAATTCAGGCTCTTGAATTGCTTACATTCGACACCCAAATTAACAATTCACAATGTAAACAATATTGTAAACAATCTAACATTATGTTTAGGGGATGTCAAAGATAATGTTATGTTCATTTTTGTTTGAACTCCAGCGAGTCAAAACCTTGTCCGGAGTCAATGGGATCCATTGGTCCTGGCTTTCTTGAGCTGTGGCTGTCTTGTCAGGTGATTCCTCATGTGCAGAGCAAATTCCTTCTCACTCTGGCTTTACTGCCATTCAGACAAGAAACAAAAATGAACACGCACGAGTCATCCATTAAGCTTTTCTGTTAACCACACTGTAATATTTGTAAACTATTACTTATGAAAATATGGTACAAAAAATAATTTCTGAAGGCATTTTCAGTGACTATACACATACAGTAATATTTCATCATAATACCTCAGTGGTTCCTCCTTTAGTGTGGTCTGGACTGAAAACAGTCAGCAACAATCCTACAGCCTGTAACAGAGACATCTGTGCTGTATATGACACAGACTGATACCTTGTGTTGGATAGTTTAAAATAATTACTGTTGAAACGTGAGGTCATAGTACCAGACATAACACCGATATCTCCTCGCTGTCACACTGTCTGAATCTGACACACCAAACGTCATTCAATAAACTGTCAATTTAGTGCTCTCTTTGGTGCAGTCAAGAGTAAATGAGTGACAGATGTAAAGCGACCAAATATTCCAAACAAATTTGAACCACTTATTAATTCGGCATGTGGTTTAAATGTAAGACCCACCAAGAACCAATTCATTTAAGTAATATACTTTAGTTAACCGTTTGTTTTTCCAGTGACTCATATCTTCTTCTAAGCACGCTATTAAGCTAACACCACACAGCTAACGCTAACCGGCTACAGTGGTCGTGGAGTGTGGCGCTTCTTACACTGACGTTAATTAACTGTAATACTTTTTAAATCGGCCAGTTCACTGACACACGTTAGCAGAACACCACTACCACCGTTAAAAACTCACCCTGCGCGTTTCGGAGGCTTTCTCCTCGGTGGCGAGAGCTGAAACGCCTCGCACGGAACCCGGGAAGACAAGAACTGGTCACTCGGGATCGAATCCCAAACTCTGCAGTCGGCAAGGATGCTGTGGAAGACCACTGGACGTGCCCGACATACACCACCTGCCGTTTTTCTTTCTTGGATGGCAAACTGTAAACATCCGCCGTGGTGTTTTCACTGACTCAACTTGCTGAAACTCGCGTTCCATTGACATCAAACCGCCATGTTACCGTACAGACATGGTGTTCACACCGCCCCCTGTCAGCAGAACCTGGAATGACACCGATTCACGACTGCAGAGTTCAAGCCTTACACTCATCACAGATCAGGTGGAAGCCATGAATTACAAGTAAGATAAATACTAAACATCAGGGAGATAAATAACACTTCTAATAACATTTGTCCTCTCTTGTAGGATTTCTATAACTTATTTGCTTGTGCCCACAACAATCACTTTTTGGTATACAAATCAATGAATATCATAACTCGCAGCATATGTTTATACCTTAAAAAATAAATCTTTATAAACAGTGTTGTATTATATCACCGTGTCAGTATGAGATGGATGATGCAGGGCAGTCCAGTCATGAACTGAAAACTGGAAAAGAACCCTCTTAGATGTCCTCATGGTACGTGACACGATAAACATACAGACCAGACAAGATGAGCTTACACTTTTTCTGTCACTGAAACTGAAGACACAGAGACCAAAGGGACCATGAATTAAACTTTTAATTATCTGTGGTTATAACACTGCTGGTACTATCAAATAGCAGCACATAACTTCTAAAAAACAAGTAATAACATATTAAATGTACAGATTCTTAATGCAGGGTTGGCTGAGGCCATAACTATTCTCACTTGAGTAGAAATGATGTCCCACCAAATGGAAGCGTTAAGTGCTTTCTTTATGTGGTTACAAATGTTACAAGACTACAAACTGAGCTTTTAATTTAAATCTGGCCTCGGTCACATGCACTGAGAGGATTTTCTGTATGGATGGCGATGACGTGGGCACAAGACATGACCACAGATTTTCACTCTCTTCCTTCTGGAGCTTACTGCTAACGACACAGCTTCCCTTTCCCGCAGCACATCCAGTTCGACCACTGGACCAAAACGTTTCCTAAAGACCTCGATCTACTTCAGGAGGTCAGGACCAACTGCTACACAGCATCTGCAGGGGCTCGTGGGTTTGCGGATCAAAACGGAACATTTCTGCCTCTCAAAACTTTGGAGAAAACATCTGATGCCTTTCACTTGTCCTCTCTGGTGAGGACGTCGTAGTTATGACCACTGATAAAACTCTTCTGGTTCTATTGCATACTCCTCTGTTGGCACCAAAATACAAAAAACATGACGCTATGGCCTTCCTAGTGTGGCTAAATCTGGATTACAGAACTAAGCTCCAGCATTAGGATGAAGAGATGCTGCTGTGAGTAAAGTGAGAGCTGGAAGACGAGCTGCTAGTGACAGTTAATCCTTTATCCTATGAAATATGAGTTTAAGTTTGATTGTGAGCAAAGCTTCACTCTAACAGTAAGACTCTCAGTGATAAGGGACGAGGTTTGCTGGGCTGCTTTATAAACCGCCTTCCGCTGGGCCATCGGACGGTTCAAAGTGCACGCGTGGTGATGAAGATTTGGTCACGGGCGTAAGCGGACGTGGGAAGTATTTCAGCAGCGACGAGGCTTCGAGTGAAGCTTCAACAGCGTGAAGACGTTAATCAAAAGGAAAGCAAACAAAATAAAAACGCTCCGCCAAAATCAGCTTCATTCTGAGACGTTCCTCTAATGTTTGCTTTGTGTCCTGTGAGTTCCAGGCTCCAGTGACCCATGCTCGGAGAGGTTTTACTCTTGTTTTTCATTCTTTTTTCCAAAAGGCATGTGAGGGATGAAGCACTTCAAACAGAAACATTACATGCTGTAAATATTACTAAAATTTTCAATTCAAGACCAATTTTTTTTTTCAGAAGGAAAACTGGCTTAACAGAAGTGCACATGGGGGGGCGGGCAACCAAATTCATTCAGAAATGCAAAAAAGAAAAAAAATATACAAAATAATCTCACAAACAAAAGACTGACGGCCATCCACAACCGTATGCCACCATAGCAGATACAAAATGCAGAGTACATAAGCATTAGGCTACATGCTACCGGTTAAATATTCTGCCACACTGACAGAAACATGTCTGTCGTTGTAGAAGACAGAAGAGAACAGAAAAACATCTGCCCTCCATGTTGAGTTCTGGGTATATTATTTTTCCTTCATCAGTTACTGCCATCATTCGCTCAACAACCTGCTGACGTTTACTGGCAGCTGTTTTATGATCCCAATCAAATTTCTGTGCTTGCTTAGTTTGGTGAACAATAACAGTGTTTAAAACGGATTTTTAAAAAAATCACACATAAAAGTTTCATTTTTAAGAAAAGGACAAACAGTTTGACAAAAAACATCTTCCCTAAAAGGTTCGCTTTGCGTGAGTATCTACTGAGACAGGAAGAAGTTAAGCCCCAATCGCATATGTAAACACAGAGAACAGCGGGCCTATGAAACAATACATCACCTTGCTTTCAGTATAGCAACATAACACAGTATACTGAATCATAAGCTCTGTAACTTATCACCAGATTGTTCCACAAACAGCCCGATCTATCTGCTGAGGAACCTTGAGTTTAGAGTCTGGACTTCTTCAGTTACTTCGCTTCAAAGATTCACACATCTTGACAACTTCTAAGAGACTACAGAGAAAGATCAGTCAAAGAAATGAATGTAGTCAATCTCAGACTGATCCTCTTTTCGAATCGCATCTCAACACCAACGTTATTCAGCAAAGAAAAGGCCAATCAGTTGAACGTGAAAGTCATGATGAGCAGTATGAAGTTACACAGATCATACTCAAGAGGCACAAAAGAGAGAGAGACTACACAAGTCTAACAAAATACTGTAGTGTCCTCCCTTTGGGTTAAAGTTAGTGTTTCTCTTTAAGATAAACATGAAAGACAAGAAGGTTTATCAAACGTTCTAAAGGAATAAGACACATTTAAAGTAGTGAAAAGAATCCGTCACAGATAAACACACAGATGAACAGGATACTTACACTTCTCTATACAACGACAACCATCTCAGAGAGCTTCATTTGAAGGCCTCCATCACCAGCTAAAAGCTTTCTCACCAAAAGTTCCAAGTTGCAGCTCTGTCATCATCGGCTGCCTTCCCACCACACACACTTTTCTTCTAGGTCACATTGCCGCAACTAGTAAAGCAGGGACAGACACCCGCTGCCATCTTTTTCTACCTGTGTTAAAGTCCGCTCGGACGCACGACGGCTGTTAGGCTACGTGTCACTTTCAGGTGCAGATTTCGGGTCTTTTTAAGTGTTCCTCTGCCGCTTGCCAGCATCAGGGTGGATGCTGTCCATGATGCCCGGCCGTTTCAGGTTCCACTGGTCCATCTGTCTCTGCCTGTCCTGCTGCTCCACCTCTGATTCGCCGGATGAGCTGCCAGTATTGCTGCTGCTACTGCTGCTGCTGCTGCTGGTGCTGCTGCTGCCCCCACCAACACCACTACCACCACCACCACCACCGCTGAAAGCAAAGCATTCCTTCTGCTTCCCATCTGCCTTCCCCCTCTCCCCTCCTCTCTCCCCCTTCTCTCTCCTTTTCTCCCCCACCATCCCACTGCTGTCCTCTCCAGGCTCATCCAGATCGTCCTTGTCCATCTCGATGGGGGCCTGCTCCGGCTCCGGCACTGCTCCTCTCCGGTCCATATCCACCCACATCGGTGCGGGCGGAGGCTCTAAGGGCGTGTAGTGGAGCATCGGCTGCTGGAGCTGGGTGTCCATCTGTGGAGGAAGGTTCTGGTGCTCTGGATGGAGGTACTGCGGTTGGTGCTGGAGGTGATGCAGCGGTTGCAGAGGGTGCTGCAGGGGTTGGTGCTGGAGCTGATGATGCTGCTGCTGATGGTGGTGGTGGTGGTGGTGGTGGTGGTGGTGCTGCTGCTGCTGCTGGTGCTGCTGCTGCTGCTGCTGCTGCTGCTGATGATGATGATGATGATGATGCTGGAGGTGATTGTGATGATACTGATCCACGATCTGCTTGTCCACGTTATGAACAAACTCCTTGGGCTGGTTTTTCAGGAACTTCTCAAACTTCTTGGAGGCCTTTTTGTTGGTCACAAACCAGTCCTGTTGAGGGAGGAGGAGTGCAAATAAGAGACAAAAACAAGTGAGCGGGGCTGGGGGGCTCTTCAAAGAGCTCGCGCAACACGAAACTCGTTACCTGCGAGTGGACGGAGTTGATGTGATATTTCACTCCACTTTCAGAGTTGAACTCTTTATTGCAGATCAGACATCTGTATTTTCCAGCCTCAAAGTCACCCTGAGATCAGAGAAAACAAAAGAGCCATGAAGTGTTAGAGGAGGTCTGGAATAACCTGAATGTGAATGTGAATGTGTGTGAGAATGTGATTTTACTGATCATTTTGGAACAATCCTGGTTGGCATTTTGTGTTGCAATACATAGACTCATTGTTATAAGATAAGATAAAATAAGATGAACTTTATTGATCCCGCAGTGGGAAAATTCACTTGTTGTGGCAGATCACAAGGACAGAAGAAGAGTGCAAAAAGCATAAAGTGTGCAAAAACAGTTACAAAATAATGTAGAGGTAAAATAAATTACCTACAGGGTTTCCTTCAATGTGCAATTCCATAAGTTCAATAAGTCCAATAAGTTCACTTCTCTTATGTTCAATAGACTGTACATTTTATTAGATCGCTGACGTACCCTCGTGCAGAGTCCCAGATGAGCCTTCAGTCCTGACACGCTGGTGTAGGTGCAGCCACAACCCTGAAGGGGTCACACAAGACGTTACATTACGGGCTCTGCGCTTCACAGAAAAAACCTCTTCCATAACGAGACTCTCTACGGATTCCTACCTGGTTGGGACACTGGACTTTCCTCTGCAGCTTCACCTCATTCTTCCACTTCCTCAGCACCTCTTGGCTGAAGGCAGGCAGACCTGGTCGGGCGTACTTCAACTGGACAGTGTGAACGACAGGAAGGCAATGAACACATGAAAGCCACTTTCTTCAGTATATAATGCCATGAACAGGAGCCTACCACTTGGTTAACAATCACATATCCATCCGGCTCCATGTATACATGTAGGACAAAGTGAAGCTTCTCTTGCCTTTTTGTCGTCTGGCACCAGGTCCGACTGAAACTTCCTCTTGGGCCAGTCTTTGGGCAGCTCGTTGTTGGCGATCTCAGCCAGGTGGAAGTTGGCCACCTGGGCTGATGCTCGCTGCACCCTGCCGCTGGCCGTCCTCTCCGGGTTGGCCTCCCTCTGGGCCTTCAGTGCCTCGTCTTCCTCGCTCTTCTGAGGCGTCTGTGTTAACAGGAGGAGAAAAAGATATTTAAATATACTCCGATTCAGTCGCATGCAGCGCAACCAATGCGATTTTACTTTAATGTCCTTCATTGTGGAGGATTTTGGCTACTTCTTCAGTCTGACATGAAGTATGACTCACGGGGGCATGCTCTGATTTCAGGTGGTACTCCAGACCGGCTTTGGACTTGTAGGTTTTCCCACAGTGCGAGCAGTTCAGCAGCATCTTCTCGAGCTCGGACTCCTCCTTCCCACACTTCTTCATGTGGTACACGTAGCCCATGATGCTGGTGAAGGCAGCGTTACAGCCCTGAAAAGACAAGACCAAAGGAAACACTTCACATCATCTTTTCTCTTCTCATCCTCACAGACCTCCTCTCTCAGGTGAGATTACCTCTTTGGAGCATTTTAATTTGCCCAGTCTCTTCAGGATTTTACGCAGCTTGTCTTTGATGACCCGATCATCCAGGTCCTTGGCGTCGTCTGATGAGGGCTATAAACGAACAGGACAAAGAGCCATTATGTAAGACATCCAGTGAAGCAATGAAAAATCATCATACATAACTGAAATAAAGGAAAATCTGAAACTGCTGCCGTGTCTGTGTGTGTGTGTGTGTGTGTGAGTTTGAGGAAATGGTTTAGAGAGGTTCAGGAGAGCTGAATGGTCTTACCAGATGGCTGTGGTCAGCCATGATGTGATACTTCATCCCTGTTGAAGACTTCAGCTGCTTCCCACAGTGCTGACAGGTAAACGGTTGCTGCACACAACAGACTAAAGTCAGTGTTTACAGGGTAAACGAGGAGTTTAACAGTTCAGATAAATCCCAGTTACCCCATCACATGTGGGTGATAACGTGAATCAAATAATGAGACGATGGGATTGTTTCAGTTCACATATGGAGAGAAGACCAGCTTGTGTTGAAAATCAAGCATTTTAAGGATCATATTCAATTTCAAGCATATCCTCAGCTGTGAAAACATATCAGAACGCATTAATTATGTTTTGAACTCTTTGGTTGGCCAGACGCAGTGTTGGAACACTGAGCGCTCACCAGCCGGCAGTTCTCCATGTGTTTCTTCAGCCCCTCCACCGTCTTCCTGCTCACACTTTTACACTTTGGGCAGGTGACTCTGCCTTTGGCCACGATCTGCAGCTGCCAACGCTCCTCTTGACTTCCTGGTGGATGTCAACAAAACAAACCTGCTATTTTATGGCCGAAGTGCTTCAGAAGGAGGAGGAGCATCCCAGACATATTCTGAGCATCACTCCTCACATTTCTGTGCAGCTGCATATCTGAAAAGACATCCTGTCTCACCTGGAGGGTAAGAAGGAGGCTCCTTCCTGGTGGAGGGGATGTGGGGTTTCTGCTCCTCACTCAGCTGGGCCGTCGACGCCTCACCAACACTGTTTCCATCTGAACCTGAAATACATTACACTTTAGATTTGATGCTGATGCAGTACATGTTGAGAGCTTTCTGATGCTCATTTCATGTAAGAAAACGTTCTTCTCCTTGATCACAGATCTGTTATGGACTGGGCAGGAAACACAACACAATTGTCGCATCAACTGTCAAACTCCTGCAAGTTGATTGTTTCTCTTATGCTCCATCACGGCAGATTTGGTCCCTTTTACTCTTGTTTATTTTGGCAGGAAATAATCTGATGGTAACTTACAGGAGTCTCTGCCCTCTGGTGGCTGTGGAAAGTCATTAACAGTCAGGCTTTGCTCCATCTCAACTCTCTGGACTTTCTTCATGTTCAGGTCTTCAACAAAACACACACAGAACAAAGTCCAAAAACCACAATACCAAAACATATCCAAGAGGAGTCACACAAAACTGCAACCACAACCCCAAAACACTCACACACAAAGCAGATGAGCTGAAGTCAGGGTCCAGGACTCAAATTAATCTAATTTTATAATTTAGTATTATCATGCAAAACACAAAGAAAAATATTCCTAATCAGAGCTGTAATATATTTTACTGAGTTCCCACCAGGTCTCCAGACATGTCCTCTGTCTCTGCTCGTGTTGCTCCAGGCTTGGTCTTGGCTTCCACCACTTCCCCACGCCTGCTCTGGCCCTGAGGAGGCCCGGCCTCCTCCTGGATCCCCGCCTGAGTTCCAGGCCTGGTCCTGGCCTCGGTCTCTGCCAGCTGCCCAGCCCTGCTCAGGGCCTCGTCCCCGACCTGTCATCCAGCCCTGTTCCTGCCCGGCATGGACCCTGTCCCTGCCTGGAATCCATGCCTGGTCTTGACTGGAGTGTCCCGCTCGGTCTCTGCCAGAGTTCCACACCTGCTCCTGTGGTCGGTCTCTAGCAGGGGCCCAGGCGTCGGGGCCTCTGTCCCTGCTGGAGCTCCAGCTCTGGTCCTGAGGCTGGGACTGCTCCCTGTTGGCCTCCGGGCCTTGAAGCCACACATCCTTCTCCACTAGTCTTGGTGGCACCCTTGCAGTAGGCGGGGCCACGGACCCCGGGTCTGCCCCATTGGCCAGGCCACCTGATGACATGACTGAGCAGCTGCTGGTTGGGTAATCCAACGTTCCTATGGAAACACTCTGGAGGTCCTCATACCTGACAGAAAACAGTACTCTGTGTGAAGTTTTTTAGCTGGTGAGGCAGTAAATAATCTAACCATGTTGAATGGTCAGTCAGCTGGTGTTTTCTGAAGTTAAAAGTTTCTTTACTAGCATCTGGAAAACCCCCCAACCAAAAAAATCTGCAGCAAATTTAGGACACCTGAGGCACCAGCTTATGACAGCAATGTCACCTTCACTTTCAGTTGTTCTCATAGCAGTGTGTAAGTGCATGACGAAATGATGTCAACATACATCAGAACACTGCCGTCATCACAGTATGTTTTTTAATCAGATTAAAAATGATGCAGATGTTATCATGAACAAACGAGGTGTTGTGGGACCGGTCGGATTGTCAGAGGTCAGACAAACTGGCCAGTTAGAACAGAACCAGAATCAGGAAAGATAAATATGACTAAAAGGTGTGTCTCCACTTATAGAATCACCACACACTTTGCTCTGAGTTCCCGGTGGGTTTGCAGCAGCAGGTGCATGTATTTTGGCAGGAAGCTGAACCAAACTTAGCTTTGTAACAATGTACCAACGGTCCTTGAAGTGGTCACTTTCTAAGAGGAGCTCTGCCTGCTAATCCTGGCCTCCTTCTGTTTGTGCTCACTGAAACTCTTCAAAGTTGAGCCAAAGAACCGACTTTCAGTCAACATCACATCGCTGCTGTGTTAGCTTGCTGGATTAGTCCCCGTTAATCCAAAAATACATAAAACATGACTTTGTTCAAACCACTTTCCCATATCAAACACACTGCAAGCACCTTATGAAAACAGCAGACAGTTCTTGAAACAGAAAATGCGTCTTCCATGTCAAGAGACACATTCATCATCATGCTGAGTTTGCAGTGTCTGTCATGCAAATCAACAGGTGTGCCTTACCTTTTTCTACCACAGGTTCTTTTCATCTTTAGAGCATCTTGGGACTGAGACTCGTCATTCTAAAACATTCAAGTACAAAGCTGTGAAGCTGAAGTCCAGCGGCGTGCAAAAAGTCAACAGATTCTGAGGATTACATAAAAAAACCTAAACCACAGCATGCAACAGCATGTGTGTCCTGTGCAGTGTGAGTTCGTGCTTACCTTGGGATATCCATCTGCATTTAATTCACAGGTTCTTCCTGGCATTCGCTGAACCACTGTTGGAGAAGCAGAAAAGGATTTTCCTCAGCTAAAATAACCACCAAGTGTTTTGAATAAGTGGCTTCTCTGTTACCTGGACATGGCACTGCACTTTTAGCTTGTGACTGTGCAGACTTTCTCTTTCTTGGCACATACAGAGGCGACATATCCCCTCCACTGTGTGCAGGGTCCATCCTACGAGTGCCAAAACCCTGCAGAGGCCACCACTGAAAGCACAGGAGGTGGAGGACAAACGTCAGGGATTCACTCTGGCTCCTGTTTTATAACCAAAGTGACCAAAGTTTAAGCCAAATGGTACAAATAATCAATAACTGGTGTTTTATATGTACTGATAAAGTATTTCTGGCGCCACCAAGCACAGCAGGTACATGTGTTGCTTTCACTCAAACTGCTTGGGAAAATTTAAGACTATTGCAATTATTAGCATTTCATTGCTTTCCTTTAAGCTAAATTTAAATTTCCTGACTTGTTTTGTTGATTTTAATATTTTAAGTGTCTCAGCTGCCTAAAATTTGTCAACAAAGCATCTACTGATCCTGTTTTACATTCAGTTTCATTTGTCTTTCGGGTTAATTTAGATACACATGCTTGAGGAAATAATTAATATCCTCATAGCTTTATTGTTTGTTTGTTTATTTGTTAAATTAGGCCAGTAATCACCCCATGCAAACAACTTTTGATTCTTGCGTCTATGTTAAAATTTAGTTTGTCAAAAGTTCTGTGTTTACCTGTTGAGCCTGATGACTATACTACCACTACTAGCACTACTACTGCTGCTGCTGCTATATTGCCAGTAGTGGAATGTAACTAATGTACATTTACTCAAGTGGTGTACTTAAGTACAGTTTTTTTATGTACTTGTACTTTACTTGCATATTTCCATTTGTGTGTTACTTTTCTACATTTAGATTATCGTCACAAAATAAATATCAATTGACAAATTATGACACATGATTATGGGCCAAGGTGGTTTTACTTCAAAGCAGGACTTTTATTTGTATCGGTTTGTATTTTTACTATTCATTCATAACTGAAAACACAACTGAAGACTTGCAATTAAACAAATACAAATAATGGAGAAATATATGGACAGAGCAAGATATTAATGAATGTTACGTTAGTGCGTGTTTGTCCCTTTTGCACTGCAGTATTTCTACTTTCATGAAGGTAGAATAGCTCTTCCACCGCTGCATTTTACCTTACAAACGTTGCAAAACATAAATAAATGAATAAAATAAAATAAATACTTCCTCTGCATCATCATGCAGGTATTAAACTATCTGAGTGCTGCTGCAGAGCATCTCCTGCTGCTGTGGACTGACAGCAGCCGTCGTGTTTACTCTCTGTGTGTTGTGTCTCCATCGTGTGTTTCGATGTCACGTTCAAGGCCCCTGCCTGCTGCTTCAACGGCCCAAACACTGAACGGAGCTGACGAATAACGACAGAAAATGTCCATCAGTTAAATTAAAGTGTTTGGAGTTGTTGTTGTTGTGTTTTGGGTCCAGTGAAACCCGATAGAAACAGTCATTCCAGGACAGGAGCAAAGAGACTTTAAACCATCATCATCATTGTCCGTGGATAAAATGATTTAGAAAAAACAAACAAACAAACAAAAAAACATGTTGGTTTTGACGACGACGGGAAAGAACAGCCGCTTTCAAAACTGCAGCGAGAACAGAACTAGTGTTAGCTAGCTAACGGGGAGACACCGTGACCTGTCCTGTCTACCTTTCATTGTCTCTTGACGGGGGGAACAAATGTGTGTGTTTGTGTGTGATAGAGAGACCGAGCCTACCGTCCTACAGCTCACTCCCTCTGCAAGGACGGTTAGCCTCCATGTCTTCGAGCCTGGCCTCCTCTGTCGCCTTTCCCCCGGCAGTGATAACCACCAGGAAGGCTAACATCAAGGAAGGCCCGATCCGGGTGTTCAGACACCGAGACGGACCCTTAGCTCAGACAGCATCCGAATGTGGGCCGTTGCACACGAACACCGGCATAATTCAGCACTGTGTGTTTGTATGTTCTCCAGCGGAACGCCCTCCTGCCGGAGAGAACAAATAAGACCCGCATCTGCTGCTGCCTTCACGGGCTGTCGGAAACACACCGTTCCTCAATGTATATGTTCTGTGAAGAAGTCCATAACCATGGGTGCCTGCCACTTTCGAATAAGAACAGGGCTGGAAAGTAACTAAGTACTTTTAATCAAGTACTGTACTTCAGTACAAATCTGAGTTACTTTTAGTGCTTTAATTTTGTGCTACTTTACACTTCCACCCTACCACAATATTGTACTTTTACCAATACTACATTTATTTAATAGCTTTATCCACTAAGAAATTACGATATGTTGTTATGGGATAAGCCACCCAGTAGTATAAAAGCAACTGTTATGTTTCAAAGCTCAGTCACAGAAGCTTACGAGCAGACCCTGAAGGCAGCAGCTGTCAGCAGGGTGAGGCGGGTCCTCCTGCTACCAGCCTGCCTGTATGAGGAGGTCCGCTCCACCAGGGGGAGTAGGGTACCAGTAGGTGGATATTTGGTGACATTTAAGATTTTCTACAGATTTAACAAAATAAATGACCAGCTCTGGCTTTAAATATGACCTGGACATGTGATTCAGCTTACACATTTTCAACAAGGACTGCAAAAATTTAATTTTATAAAGCTTCATCAGAATTCCTTTATTTATCCCTGAAGGGAAATTCTTGAATTAAGGTAGAATTTATGGAAGAGCTGATGTCCCTCTCAGAATTAAGTGTTTCTAAAAATTATGCAAGAGCTTAACAAAAATTCTACACATTTAGACTCCACAGCTGCTGAGAGCTGGTTGTGTTCTCCCCTTCTTCTCCTTCCACACCCTTTGTGAGGACACTCTGTTTCGCTCACAGGAAGGAGCTCTAACTGTTTTCCTGTTGGCTGAGGGATGGATCTGCCAGGGACACTGCAAGGAAATGATCCATCTGTTTTGTAAGTAGGCATGTTTAACATAATCCCTGTGAGACCGTGAACTGCTGCCTCTGTACCAAACATTTCATCTGAATATCACAGTAATACTCTAAGCTGTTGTGTATTCTGTTGTGGACTGTGTAAAGGAGAGCAGCCATGACCAAGCAGCATTTGAAGCATGTGCGCATGCTACTTGTTTAAGCTTTATTTCGTTTTGTTAAATGATTTTGACTAAAATGCTTCCTCTCTGTTTCTTTATCTCCTCCTCAGACAGATGAAACAGGCACCTGGTGAGGAAATGAATTTGCTGTTTTCATAAACTGACCACATTGTTCTGTCAGTCTTATTTTATTTCTTATTAAATACATTTTATAATTATCACTGACCACATTTAAAATGATAATCCTGACAACTTCCATTTAAATAAGTATCTAGTAAGTTCCCATCTTTGTTGGTTTTAATGTTCTCAGAATAAAATGCTTTGCTAAGTTGCCACTGATGTACAGTGAATATTTCCTACTGCTGCTTCATAATGAAAGCATTTAACTGGCAAACCATGAGCTGACTTTTACTATGAAGCAGCCACAGGAAATGCAGTGCGTTTGTCAGTGAACGTCACACTTGCGCCTGTATTAGCAGCAAATTACACTTTATATAGAGCACTTCTGCTATTCTAACTACTGTATATAGTCTGTCTGCTGGGTAACTTGAGAATAATATGGATTATCATGGAGGGAAATTCAGCCAGTCAGTGATGACTCAAACATTCTTCTCTCCGTAGCACCGTGGAGAAAGTTCTTTGTCCACTTGGCAGGAAACACTAACGGGGCTCATCAAGACTTTATTAAAGTATTCAAACACACAGGACAAAAAGAGGTGACCTCTCTTGAGGAAAGTGACTACCTTCTGGTTTTCTGTCCTGTTGTGTCGCGAGTCCAAACAGACATCAGCGAGGCCCTGGAGTACATCCCAGGTAGGATATCACTTAAGCCACGGTTTGACCATTTTCACACTGATTAGTCAGTGGTGTGCAGGGAAGGTTTACCAATCACATGAAACATCTGTTTTAGTATGAGAATACTTGTTACTGGCTCTGGGTGGAGTGAAAACCAAAGTTTCATCTCGTTTCTGACTGGTTTGGTTGTGTCGTCTCTGTGCTTGCAGCTGGCAAACCAGCAATTCTGGTGGTGATGCATCACACCTTTGACCCTAATCGGGTTGTGGTTGAGAGCCAAAGGCTTGTGGACAACCGGAGCGTCCACCTCACTGTGGACTTTCTGTGCCATGAGGGCAAACTCCTGAAGTGTCAGCGCAACAAGGCTGGATGGCGTAAGGTTATACAAAGTATTGCTGAGACTCACCGAGATGTTGCTAGAAAGGTGATGACTATATTTATATACTCTAATATGACCAAGTTTCATTTTTATAAAGTGTTGTTACTCATGTTCTTTGATTCTTTCTTTCTGGTCTTCACCCGGAACAACATCATCAATTGTAAGTGTGACTGAAATCATGAACTTCAGAGTTCAGATCAGATCTTTAAATGTCGCTCACTGGCTGTGAAGTGATACCTCCCTATTGGAGTCCAATGCACAGTCTGTGGGGGGAAAAGACCCTGTAAACTGGCAACAGACAACATCTCTGTGACTTCTTTGATGTCACTTACATTACATGATATAACTTGAAAAATGTTAGGTCAGATAAAGTAGGACTATGAAAATAAAACTTAACTGTTTGAGTTGTAAATAATCCCAGATGACTAATTGCATCTATTTTTCATTATTTTAGGGGTTGACGGACCATCAGAGGATGATTGTGACGACTTTAGCAGTTGCAGTAGTTATGTGTGTGTTGGTGGTAGTGGTGAGCATCACGTCAACCTTTGTTGTTCCGCAGCCATAAAAGTATTAAGAAACTCTGTGAGGACTGTCAGAAGTCTGTGTGACCAAACCTGAAGGAATCCAGTAACAAGCTGTGGTATTATCACAATAAATGATTCTTGACGGGACAAAATAAATGTGTTATGTAATGCATGTGTTATCAACTGCAAGAATGATATAAGCGAAGAATTATTGTTGTTGTCATTACTGTACATTTATGAAGGTTGCTATAGATGTTTATGTGAAAAAGAGACACAGTTAGAAGAAACACTGAAGTTAGTAGAACAGTGAAATTAAACTCAAAACTTCTGCAAGTCGACAGGTGAATTACTTCCTTTAAACAGTAATGACTTGTCCAAATGTACACTGAAAGAGTTGTTGGCGGCTGTAAATGTTCCTCCTGGTTGCACTGGCCCCACAGAAACCCCTTCCTAAAGAGATGCTAATGTAAGGTGTGGTGGAACTCTTGTATGCTTTGCAGTAACACTGAGATAATGTTATAGATTTACTTTATCCTTGATGTAAGTAGTCTGCAGCCTTAGTTGTGCACTGCTATAGTGACCAAACAATGACCTGGTGAACCTACTGCCATAGCCCCATCATAAATAACTTCCTGGGCAAAGCAGAGGGCAGGATGACATCTTGACCCCACAGGTGATCACATCCAGTCCTAAGTGCCTGAAATGGGTCACTGCCTTTTTATTGTACCCGACTGTTTTCGTCAACCTGTAGAGGAATGTTTGTGAAGCTCCAAACTAAGGAGCAGACACATCGGAGAGTGTAAAATTGGGATGAGGTCTTCAGTCAGTGGGGCACACCTCTGAACTGCTTACTGCCGTGTGGTTCTGGGTGTTGCCTCCTCTCTATAGAGAGATTAAACATTTTGGTGCAGGCTACCCTTCCAGTCTTGTTGTTTTTTCTTTTTTAACTCACTACAGGCAGACGACAAATTGCTGTAACGAAGGAACGAAGGACCAAATGGTTTAATGAGAATGTAAAATCAGGGATATAACCAAAGTTCTTTCACAGCCGCATTACCTGTGCTTTTGAGATCCACGTTTTATAGCATGTGCATGTTTGAACGTGTGTGTAGTAGAGCCGTGTGTGATGTGCTGTTATCAAGTTTTAAATAAAGACAAAACATCTCTGTAAAATCACGACTGCTGCTGTTTTGTGCTCATTTGAACAAATATTTCATATGTTTTTGTTTCATAAAGAATAAGTAAGAATTCACTGATCTGTGTGATTGGGTCATATTAGTTGTCACATTGCTGACATACAAATGTGATGTAAAAGTGAAGATCCAGTCATGCGTTTTGACTCACCAGTCAGGACTGAAGCGGTGGTGAATGAAACCCCAACTCTGGCTCCAAGTGACATCATCAGCACAAGATGGCAGCGCTCGTATCCGGGATATTTTGGCTTCACTTTTGCACGGAGAGGCGTTCTCTGTTTCATGAGTCGACAGATCACACTAACACAGGCTATCATCCAAATACGACACACAGCGACAGAACGTTTTGCACCAGCATTGTGCACATTAAACAGTCGACTGGATCGAGATGAGGCAGGCCAGCTCATAACTGATCACCAGTGACTGCCACACAGATTCAAGTTTGACCTGATCGCGACTTACATTGACATCACGCATGTGTGGCCAACGATAACCTCATGAGACCAAGACGGCCGCAGGTTCGGGAAACGGCTGATCAAAGAGCTCACATTCACACTGTGACCTGCAGGGACGTGGACTGGCCTATGCGAGCCCCTGGTTGTGCTGGGCTCAGGCTGCTGGTGGGTCTTCCCTGACACACTGAGCTTCTCCCTCCTCCTCTCCCACTGATTCTGCACACTCATGCCCCATACTGAGATCTGCAGGCATATATTAACACTATTTAATTTTTTTCTGTAGTTTGAGAGGGACACGTCTTCTCAGCTGATTAATACACAGCAGCAAACTGATAAGATTCTGATTCAAATGAGAATTCTTGTAAAATTGAGGTTAAGCCACATCCTCTTTAGTGGCCAACAACACTTGCTTGTCAAAGCAAAAGTGAAAGCGCTGCACAGGCTGGGAGGAACCTTTACTGTTTTCTTGTGGACTGTGGGACAGAAACGACAGAGTCTGCATAGAAGTCAGTCTATCCTGTGAGTAGGCATGGAAAATGTTTTAAATAATAGCTGAAAGGCTGTGAGTTGCTGACTGTGTATGATGTATTGGAGCTACAAACCTCTAAGGTATTTTAACTGCATATTGTGGGCTGAGCACAAGCTTTTCTCCAGCAGCTGTGACAAAGTGTATTTGGCTTTACTTTACTACAGTAATGCTGACTAATGCTTCTTCTCTGTTGCTGTCTTCCTCAGAAACATGGCCCAGGTGGATGTTGGTGAGACAACAAATTTTCATATTTGCGATATCATATTATATAATTATTATTATTATACAAAGGTCCTTGGTTTGCCAAGGCGGCTGTAATTTAACGTGAGGTTTTGACAGCTCCCACAGCAGTCTTTAAAACAGCACGAGAGTTCATTTGAATCGAGTCATCAGGTTGGAAGTGAAAGCATTCAATGACAGCAACAAACTGCAATTTTGCATGTACGCTACGTGTCCGCGGAAGCTGCGCTCGAGGCAGGGGGTCGCGGCACTTCCCGAATTCGCACGCTTGGGGGCGTGCCAATAAGCGGTGTGGATAGATGATGATCACGGAAGGAAGCCAACCCACTAAGGGATTTTGGATGCATCTGATTTGCTGAATTCACGTGTGGGCTGTCTGGCGTCTGTCATGGCTGTCTGTCGTCTGTCATGGCTGTCTGTCTGTCTGTCATGGCGGCTCGTTTGGCATCTCTCGCTCCAAACGTGTTTCTGAAAACATTTGAGACGAGAAACAAATCATGCAGTTTCTGAATATAACTTCGTTTTACGTCAGTTCATGCGTTTGTCGTCGGAGTTTCGAGACGCGTAACGTTAGTGCGCATGTGCAGCCTGGAAAAGTTTCTCCTTGTTTTGGTTCGTCGTCTATTGCCGCCATCTACTGGCCCGCAAACAAGCGCGCAGGTTTCGGGAGCGTCGAGGCGCCGGTGCAGACGTACCTTCAGTTCCTGTTGCCTTCGGGTTCACGCAGGAGCTTCTCACCGACCATAACACGCTGAATATCTGTAGTCTTAAGAGCTGTTCATTCATATGTGAAATGAAAACTTACGCCACGATTGTTTGTAAGTTTCTACAATCAAGTTCAGCACAAAGTCATGTTTTACTTCATGCAGTCTCACTGAGATGAAGGTCGCTTTTCTCTTTTTCAAGAGAGACCTGAGAACAAACAAACGTTCCCAGGAACAACATCAGGGAACAGAAACACAACACGACTGATTAAATCAACCCCAAGGACTGTGTTGAACAGCAGCAGGGAGACCGGGGACAGTCGCAACACTTTGTCCATTTGACTCGGTTTGGATTAGACAAACCAGATTTTTATACAATAAACTTACATATCAAATATATCAATACCAATGTTAGCTAAAAGTTAACGTATCACTTGTTTAAACCATCCAAGTTTGAGCTGAATCACAAAAACAGTGACAACAGGTTAACAAAAACAAAGCTCAAGAAAAAAAAATACTTTCATACGTCAAGAACAGTTTTTTTTCGATAAATCCTGGAGCAGCTCTTTCTCTGCGGGGGCATCCAACTGAGCATGTGCAGGGTGAGTCATCACTCTACCCTGCTTCTGATGGGAGAAAAATTATGTTAATGTTGCAACCATCCCCTGTTGAAACTGTCTCCCTGTGAAAACACCTTTTCTAATCCACAATCCACTTTGCTGCTGTGAAATGTGAATTTCCCATTGTGGGACAATAAAAGGAATCTTATCTTAATGCATTCATAATAGAGCTCAAGCTAACTTATTAAACACTCCTCTCTGTTTTTAGCATCTGAGAAAAATTTCTCTGTCCATGTGGCGGGAAAAACAAATGGGGCTCATCAAGAGATTGTTGCAAAGCTGATGCATTCTGGCCTGAGAGAGGTGGACTCTGCTGAAGAAAGTGACTTGATTCTGGTTTTCTGTCCTGTGGTGTCAAGAGTCGGAACAGACATCAGTGAGGCCCTGGAGGGCGTCCCAGGTAGGCCGTTGTTCAGCCGAAGGTGTGTCAGGAAATCAGGTCAATCACATGAACATTTGGAATTCTTTCATTTTTCAGCAGTTCAGTTTGACCAGTATCATTTTTTAGTTGTTTTTAGTTCTATTTGGAACATGGGGAACTGGTGCGGGCGGCACAGTGGTCAGCGCTGTCGCCCCACGGCAGGAGGGTTCGGGGTCCGAGTCGGGGTCTGGGCACTTCTATGTTTGTATGAGTTTGCATGTTTTTCCTGTGCTTGTGGGGGTTTTTCTCCGGGTACCCCCAAAACATGCACATTAGGCTAACTGGCCACTCCACATTGGCGCTTGGTAGGCGTGTGTTGGCCCTGCGACTGACTGGCGACCAGCCCAAGGTGAACCCCTCCTCTCGTCTGTTTTCATTTATGGTGCTGGTGCAATTCAGCTTCTTGTGGCCGAAATGAGTATCACAAAAGAAAAAAGAAAACTTGGAAATATGTTCTGGGCAGAACTTTTTGCCATATATTTTGACAGATAAAAACAAAATGTTGTGATCAAGACAAATTAAAATAAATTTTAAAAATGTTACTCGTAGTCAGGTGTTGCACAACCTTACTGTTCAGATTAAATAAGAGATAAACTGCATACTGTGAGAATATAAGAGTCAGAGTTTTCTTTCTGACTCATTTCGTCTTTGTGCTTTCAGATAATAAGCCAAAAATTCTGGTGGTGATGCATCACACCTTCAATCGTAACGTTGCTCCTGACAGCAGAAGAATGGTGGACAACCCGAGTGTCCAACTTACTGTGGACTGTCTGTTCCATGAGGGCAAACTCCTGAGCTGCAACCGCAATGATATCGTATTGCTTGAGATCCAGAAATATTTTGGAATTTCTCCTCCCAAAGTAAGGACTAGATTTATTGATCGAATATAATCACACGATCAATATGGAGTTCACTGATGGTGTGATGTTGAGGGATCACGACTGTCTTTCTTTTTTTCTTTCAGCCGCGCAGTTGTAAGTATGACTGTGATCATGAACTTCAGATTTCAGATCACATTTTTTTCATGTTTATCTTCAAACTTCACTCACAAAATCATTTTCGGTTTATTATTCCAACTGAGTAACGACTCTCTTCGTTATCGCAGGGTTTTCGAGGCATTGGGTGCCAATTGCGATTGGAAGTGCAACCGTGGTGTCGGTGATCATCCTTACAGTCGTTCTTAAAAAGTATTTGTATTAAGACCTGTGGGGGGCAGTCATCATAATTAATGATTGAAAATGAATGTGCTATGTAACACATGTGTAGCCGTCTGTTAAAATAAGCCTGTGAATATTCTCATTCATCCAGGTCATGGTTATCTCAAGGAAATTCAATCGAATGCAACTGGACTTAGTTATTTGTCTTTGAAGACGTTTCACCTCTCATCCAAGAGGCTTCATCAGTTCAGTCCCAGCCTAGTCAAGCGAGCATGAACTGATGAAGCCTCTTGGATGAGAGGTGAAACGTCTTCAAAGACAAATAACTAAGTCCAGTTGCATTCGATTGAATTTCCTTGAGATACGTCTGTTAAAATGCATGTAACAGAGGAATTATTATTGTTGTTATTGTAGTAAACAGTCGTGTAGCTTGATGTAGATGCATGTGTGGGTTGTGAACATTAATACTTTATCTGAACTGCAAGCAAGTTGTGCAAAACCCTGGAAATGTATATTTTATTTTATTTTAGATTTCTTGTAGTTCGATCTAATTATTTTTTTTGTTGTTGTTTTGTGTTACTGCCTTTGCAGTACTAACTTTGCAGTGTCTGTATGGAAGAAGAATTTCCCCTCGTGCTTACATGAAGGAATTCTGAAGGATTCTGAGAGGAAAATTAATTTTAAAATTCACATCAAACTCACAAAACAAAAAAGGTGTGAGCTCCTCTAAAGGATAAGTGCATGTTTTTCAAGTCTGTTCTGAAACTGCAATGACTTTCCCAAATACACACCAAAAGGGTTTTTGGTTGCTGTAATTGTTCCTGAAATCCCTTCCTAAAGAGATTTTAATATGAGTGCTGGAAGAAAAACACATTTAATGAAGATGTAAAGCCAGAACATTGGTAATTGTGCTTTTGGGGGTTTTGTGTCATATGCTTGTTTTAAATATGTTTTAAAAAGGTTCTTGATAAACACAAAACACCTCCGTCATCATGCCTGAATGGGTCAGGGTTGTTTTGGCAGCAAAAGGAGGACCTACTCATTATTAGGCAGGTGGTCATAATGTTATGGCTGACCGGTGCCTGCTGCTTGTTCAACCATAAAAATAAAACCCAGATTGTAAAAAAGATCCTCTGGTTTCCTCTGCATTAAGGAATATTGATGTTGGGAATATCAATCCATGAACAAATCCTTTTTTAGGTTATTTAAGTTGCAAATAACACCAGATGACACATTGATCTGTTTTCTTTATCTTAGTGAGCTGCAGGTGGAAGCTGATTTCTGGTCTTCTTGTTGTTTTTTTGTGGTGGGACTGGTGGTATCTGTGATATTTGTTATTATATCCAAAATGAAATAAGTAGATCTGTGAGCACTGTCTCTCATATGTGTGACATGTATGGCCATGCACGTTACGAGAAGTTTACAGTGTTTTCCAAATAAATGTTTCTCGAAGGGACGAAATTAGTGGTGGGATGATTGAGGTAAATGGTTTTTGAATAAAATAAAGAAATTCACAAAACTGCTCCAGAGTGACCTTAATGACGATTCAGCTTTGAGCAACACAAACATGAAGCCTGCAGCCACTGAAGTGCATACAGTCTAGATGTCAGTTTTGTTCACAGCCATTTGGTACGCATGAAACTCAAAGAAATGTGATGACTTTTCTTCCAATAAGGTGTTTTCACTTTGCCAAATGCAAATTTTTTATTTTTTTTCTAGAATTTTTTTAGGGAAGAAATGCTTTTCACAACACTCTGATCAAACTGTAAAATTCAGCAGTGCTGACCAAATATGCATCAAGATTTTGCTATTAGTCAACTAATCTAAACCACAGTTTAGTGTATTGTTGAAATCTAAAGCAAACGTGTGTCCTGCTTTAAAACCCTGTGAGGACAAAGAGGGACTCACATGTGCTAACACTCCCGTCAGAGCAAAGCAAATACTGGTTTGCTGCTACGTTAACGTTCAAACTATCATACAGTTAACGTGTAAGTTTAGTTGCATCCACCTGGGAGTTTAATGAGCTCAGCCCAGTGAGCAAACATTTTGGATAATATCACCTGCCATCAACTTCCTGAACGTCAAGCCAGTTTAACCGAGTACACAAGCACGTTTTTGTAGACACAGTATGTAACAAATAATGGGAAGCAACTCTTCATAGTCTGTTTCTGATGTGAGAAACTGGTTTTGGCTGATGGTGTAACAGCCACAGTGTTGTCAGATTGAAGAGTAGATTAGTCCAATCTAATGCGGGTTTCATGTCGGTGCCTAAATTGAAAGTTGTGAGATGTTATTCCATTTGTACGATACAATGTATTCTCAGGTCTGAAGAGACATCAGGGAGGTGGTGCGATGCTCCACCTTTCAAACAGGTAAAACCACTTCGGACGTGATCCAGTGATATGATCCAGTTTGTCGCTGGTTCGATTCCCTGTCCCGGTGTCCATGGCTGAGGTACCCTTGAGCAAGGTACCTAACCCCCCCACTGCTCCCCGGGCGCTGCACGCGGTCGCCCACTGCCCCGGGTTTGCTGTGTGTGTGTGTGCACGTCACTTGGGTGGGTTAAATGCAGAGAACAAATTTCATTGGAGTGAGTTCCCTCCAATGACAAGATATGTCACTTTCCTTCCTTTCCTTTTCCTTGTCTGATGCAAACTGAGGCTTTAACTTTGTGTGTACTTCCATTTTAGCTTTCTAATCTGACGTTTGCTTCTTTAAAGAAGCAGACAGTTGATGGTCCAAAGTCCTGTTGATGACTTGTAGTGTAAATTTGATTTAACTTTGAGTACATTGCCGCCATTCAGATCTTTCCTTTTTCTCTCTGTTCACTTGATGACAGCTCTGCACTGAGCAGTTTAGGCCTGGAGGAGGGGGATTAGCTAACATGGGTGGTGGTGTGGGTGGGGGGTGGGGGGTATGTGGTGTTAAGGTCACGCCTCTGGCCTAAAAAGGCGAAGCAGAATACCAGTGGCAGCAAGCTGCTCTAAGAATAACTCAGGGCCTGGGGCTCAGAAACATGGCATGAATCTAACAGCACCTAATTAGATTCAGAACTTCACACACAAAGTATTTTCACACAAATACGATTTAAAGAATCGATTTTTAGCGGTTTGAAGTCTCTGTCCACACTGTAATCACGTGACTCCAGCAGCAAATTTGGATCGTGGGATAAAATTACCTTCCAACTCTCTCTCCCCTCTTTCTCTTCCATCGTCCATCAGTCCTCGTGGTCAATCTAATTCTGTCAGAGCGGGTGGGGTGGGGGGCTGCTGGAGGCTGGCTGCTCTATCCACAATCCTAGCCCCAACCAGGCAAAGGGCGAAGGCAGTGACCACCTAAACTTGGTCTCTGTCTGTCTCCCCCGGCCTCATCCACTGGGACGGAAGTCAGCGCTCCAGACCACCTCACTTTCTCCTGGACCCATGAAAAGTTTCTGACTTCTGGAAAATGCAGATTTAAGCAATCAGAGTGGAAAAAAGAGGCGTAAACTTACCAGCAGTTGTTCAGGTTTTCAACATATCCTCAGCACCAGCACCAGGATGTTCCTCAACTGGAATTAAACACCGGGATTAAGTGTACAGAGGATCTACCGTTGCTTTTTTTCTCATGGCAACATAATCTGCACGAGGGATTTACTGTTGGAACGCAGTTTTTATTGTGAAACTATGACCGAAGCAGTTGAAGGTACAGTATGACCACATGAAGTATTATGAGCCCAGTTTCATACTGAGTGTACGAAGCTCCTGCAGGGTTCTGCATGTTTTGTTTTGCGCACGGTCCATCTGATGTTGTGCTGTCTGGTGTGTAAGGGAATTTCATGATTGGACGCATCTAAAAATATGCGGCTATCAAGTATCGGCTATTTGTAATGCAGCTCTAAGACTCGTGTGACATCTCCAGTGTAGGATCAGTCAGCATCAACACTGTGCCTCTTGGTGCATGCAGCAACTGAGTGTGTTGTTAAAAGGTTTGTGTGTGCAGAGAGCAGCTCCTGTCGCTAAGAAAGGTTGTTATCTCGACAAGATCGCAATTTAATTACACACCTGCGATACACTCACAGGTGTTTTCACTTGTTTTGATTAATTGAACGTGTTATCACTGAGCGCAGACTTGACTGACAAACTTGAGTTTGTTTCAGTGCACTTACACTTTTGTGAAAGGTAGAAGTTATTTTGACTGTGAATGAATCATTTGGTGACCTCATCGTGTCCAGATAAGAGACCTAATCATCCAGTGCACCTGAAAACACCTGAATGAAGAAAATGAGATGATTTTCCTCACACAAATTCCCTCTGCTAGCTTTCCTGGAGCTTTCAAACACACCTCACTGTCTTCATCGGTGGAGAACACCTGAGGACAAGATGACAGCTGAAGTCCAGACCATTTTTTGAAGCTCATAGCAGCTATTCAAGAAGTTCAAGAATGAACTTTGAAACTCAAAAAAGTCTGCCCTTCATCAATGTTCACCGAACCAATTATGTCAGCATCCCGGAATATCCAGTCACTTTTCCATGATTACCTTTTAATTATCTTTGTATTGCGAGGAATTAAATGGAAGTAAAAAGCCAACTTAGTTTTTTCTCCTGGTTGAGAAGTGACGTGGACAGTTAGAGATAACATTAGAATCAAATTTTCCTCAGAATATGATTTAAAACATATTAAAATGAGAAGCATTTGGTGTCTTGAGATAATGAAGTCCTTCCAGCATGATCACATGACTCCACTTTCCACTGAATAGGCAAACAATCGCTCCTAACGGCTACTCTGAGAGGAGCTGCTATGGATACCCAGTGAGAGCAACAACACAAATGTCATTCACAGCATGGAGGCAGGTCAGCCATTAAAGGAGCAATCATCCGTGGACGGCTGGTCAAACCGTTCAGAGCTGGTCAGCAGAGGCATCAAAGTGATGAAGGATGGAAAGTTTTACAGGTTATTAACTTTTTAATGCCCAGCAATCTTGAGCGTTTTGCAGGAGGAGAAGCTCAAGGCGTGAGCAGAATGAAAATGTGTGAATTTCATAACTCTGGCCCATGTGACACCTGAGGAACGTCAAGCCACAACATAATATTAAACAATGTCTGACCTGACAGCAGAATTCGTTCACGAAAGCCCCTGAAATCTTAAGGAATCAAAATTCCCATCCATACCAGACTTTATGGGTGGTAAGTTGGTATTCTGATCTCCAGTTTTCATGAAGCTGAGTGCAGAAATCTGAAATGAGCAGGTTTCATACAAAGACAAGAATAACTCTGAGTGAGCATAGGACCACAGTATGAAGTCAGATCATCCCATAAAAGCCCAGAAAAGGAAGAGAAACTCTCTCCTTGCTCTCTTCTAGCTAATACCGAGATGTCCTTTTATGAGCTGTTACCCTCCAGTTACTTCAGTGAGGTGACTGTCAGTTGGACAGCAGTTGACTGTACTGGACTGTACTGTTGTACTGGGCAGCTCTCAGTGTAACAGGGTGTATAGCCAGAGTAAGACCTCAGTGCATACCAGAGCTCAACTAGGAAGCCTCCACTCAGCAGAAGACTCTGACCTGAACTCCAGAGCTGCAGCCCAGTTGAACTAAAGTACACTATAGATTAAGTATTTGGACACACCTCTTTACGTATGATATGGGCCTGCATCTCAGGGTTTGGGCTCTGCCCCTGACTTCCAGTGAAGGGAAATCTTAATGCTTCAGCACACCAAGACATGTTGGACAATGCTATGCTTCCAACTTTGTGGCAACAGTTTGTTGAAGGCCCTTTTCTATTCCAGCATGACTGTGCCCCAGTGCACAAAGCAAAGCTCCATAAAGACATGGTTGGATGAGTTTGGTGTGGAAGAACTTGACTGGCCCACACAGAGCCCTGACCTCAACCCCATCCAACACCTTTGGGATGAACTGGAACGGAGATTGTGAGCCAGGCCTTTTGGTCCAACATCAGTGTGTGACCTCACAAATGCTCTACTGCATGAATGGGCACAAATTCCCACAGAAACACTCCAACATGTTGTGGAAAGCCTTCACAGAAGAGTGGAAGCTGTTAGAGCTGCAAAGCTGTCTGTGTGTTTAGACTGAGACGTCATTAAAGTCCCTGTTGGTGTGATGGTCAGGTGTCCCAATACCTTTGTCCATATAGGGTAACGTGGCTGTAATCTGTAAGTCTTTTATGTGAACTCTGAGCAGCAGGATCAGGTGGAAGAATATCTACGCGTTATGAAAATCAGTCAAGTGCTTTTCGGTGTGGCTCATTTGTGGCACATTTGCTGGTTGTTCTCATCACTCACCATACAGCAGAAAAGCAGCTCACAGCTCATCACAGCTGGCTTTGACAGTGAATTTCCAGGGTTACATTATCGTTCTTCTATTTAACATTTATTTGATCTCTATGCTGGTCTGCTGTTGTTGTTCTGATGATTCTGCTTGTATGCGAGTCACTTTTTAACAAAACGAATACTTTTATCGAGACATTTAGTCACACGAACTCTGTTCAGCTCTGCGATGCCGTGACCGTCCTCTGACAGCAGCCGCGGGGAAGCTTCGTATGTGGTCACTCGTGCCGTGTTGACCTGTGTGGTAATGAGGTTAGACAGAGATGTGTGTGTGTGTGTGTGTGTGTGTGTGTGTGTGTGTGTGTGCTGCTAAGCTGTCTGAGTCAGCAGTAACAGAGTAACCTGCAGTAGCTGCCGACAGCGAGCTGACGAAAATCAACAGGTGGCCTCATCAACACAAACGCACACATGCACACACACACACAGACACACACACAGACACACACAACTACCACACTGTAATTGATGAACTGAACTGAATAAATCATGAATCATTTACAGCTGAAATCAAATAAAACCTTCAGAAAATTCCTGACGCAGCACTGTGAGGTCTGACTCCGAGAGGTTTCTGTTTGCTCGGTGAGAGATTAGACAAAATGTCACTTTGTAAGGTAACACATGCAAACAGAAAAGGAAGGGAGATTTGTGTTTGTATTTCTGGTCAGTGTGAGATCGCTTGTCTCAGGAGAATACAAAAATCAGGAGATACATGTCATCAGGTATTCTTGCCTCCTCATGAACATCCACACAGGAGCAGAGTAAAGATGCTTTTCTTAATTTGGTTGTGATCGCGCATCACTTTTCTGTGATCAAACTGTTTTCACAACAAAGAAAATGAGAGAAACTCTGTCAGTTGCCAGTTGTCAGTTGTCTTGAAGTTGTAGTTTGTTGCGGTGCTGCTGAATTGGACGGTGACAGAGGTGTTAATATTCAGCCAACCCTTGTGGATGTAAATGTGGTGGACAAAATATTAGAAACACTCTCAGTAGACGGCAACGCATGTGGACAGCACACAGCAACGTCTTATCTCATCACGGCTCGTATGTGATCGCAGCTTCTCTGCTCCTCAGCTCGGTCGTCGGCCACCACCACCACCATGGTCATCGAAGGTAAGAACGGAGACGTCGGGACGCCGTCTGTGCGGTCCAAGAAGACTTTTACAGATGACCTCTACTCGACCTTCAGCTCCCCGCTGGCCTGGATCCTGGTTCTGGCTCTCATCATTACGTGGTCTTGTGTTTTTGTCATCATGTTTGATCTGACGGACTACAAGACAGTTTCAGGTGAGGAGAGGAGTTTGCTGTCTGTCTGCATTTCTGTCTGTTCTCACAGTGAGACACAGGTGGGTGTTTGCTTCTTGGCTTCTGTCAGCCAAGCCATGCAGGTTGTCTCGAAGTGTCCTGCTGTTGTAGCTCCAGAGGGCCAAATGCAGGCTGGTTCAGGCTCATATATGATCTGCCACAGATTCAGCTCCCTGTAAAGGCACTTGAACCAGTTTTTGGGACAGTGTTTTGGGTCAGTATTTGTGTCCTGTGTTAAAAGTCAAGGTCGTCTGTCAAACAGGCCACCAATATGATGCATGTGGTGTAACTTATTAGTGTCCAGAGATATGAATGTACTGAGAGATTGTTTGTATTGTTCTGGACGATATATAAATTGTCAAATTGTGCATTTATATACATATTATTATACATTTATATACATATTTAAGTAAGTTTAACACAAATAATAAATTCACTATGAACACCTTGGACATACATGGTTAAAAGCAGGCTTTTGAAGCGGCCAACAGTCGCAAACACGACCCTTATAAATCCTGTTTTTGTGATATATATGTATTGTGATATTTTAGAATAATGTGTCATTCAACAGGACACTGAAGTGCTCTTGTTTATAATATACTAATTTTACTCAGTCGTGTTTCCCTGTCGCAGTGAAATGACTAAGCACTGGTTCCACCTTTCCTCACAACATTAAGGCAAACAAAGTTTTCAAAACTTCATTATTTTCTGTCGTGTTCAACTCTACACAGTTTCCTAACCTTAACACGAACATCCTTGTGTTTTGCTCGTTCATTTCCTAACTTATTGCACTTGTAAATTAATAGAAGAAACATGCAAGAAACTGGAATAACCCGGCAAAGTCAGAACAGAGCAGCACACATGTTTCTAACTGCTTTCATTTTCACTCTTTCACATTGAAACAAAAGACATCAGAACATGAGCAAATCTGCATTAATATAAACATCAATTTCTCTTCTGTTCTTTCTCAGAAAGTATTAATTCAAATCCATGTTTTCTCACCGTGTCACAGACAACAGTCTGTGTGTTTCCTCTTCATCATCATCACCACAGCTGCACGTCTTTCCTTCCTCTCTCCTCTCTGTGCTTCACTCTGCTAAACATCTTTGCTGTGTTTCTCATCCAACCAGGTCGTCCTCCTCCTGCCGTCAGGAAGGTTTTAAAGGAATCAGGCCATAGAGGCAAGGCACCTTACCTGCTACTAACTCCTCAGACCAGAGGCTGTTTCTGATAAAAACCACTAACTGCCTAACACTGACTGCTGACGTTAGCCATCGATGTGAGGACAGTACGAGCTGCTTTCTGATGCTGCCTTCGTGCTTCATATTGACATTGTCCTGTTCAGTTATGACTTCATGGGTAGTTTGTAGTTTAGTTTGTGATATTTCTGATTTCTTTAGCATGTGTATCCTATATATATATGTTTTTTATGTCTGTCGCTTCTACTGTGTGTGAAGAGAGAAAAATGGGTCAAATATTTGTGTACTTTTAAACTACTCCAGGTCAGCTTGATTTACTGAAGTTCAGGAAGAAAAAAAAAATAACTATAATAAAATCAGTTTCATTTGAAATCTCTGCCTTTAAGGGCATTTTTATGCTCTGGTTGGTTTTCTTCTAAAGTACATTCATTTTTTTACATTAGGTCGCATTCAGGGCTCGGAAAACTGAAATATTCAAACTACTCTTCAGTTTAGGTAGATTAAAGAACAATGCATTGAATATAGAGAAAATGTGGATCACATAATGTCTAAATTAAGAAAGACAAAAAGCATTCTAGTATTTAGTTTTCTTAGTTTTCACCAACTTGCTTCTACACTGATTTCTAAACTTCTCGCCAGGATTCAGATGTGTTTAATTGCCCTGATTCCAAATGTTTTAAACATTTTCGGTCCTCCTTCATCAAACTGGGACATTTTAAAAACGTGATGAGAAAAATCAATATTCTGTCAGACCGATTTAAAACATGAATAACAGCTTGATGAAAGAGGGTCGATGTGATTGCTAAAATGCTTTTTGGCACGACAGAAGGCCTCTTACAGCCATTAAACTGGAAGGTGGACTGGAAGGTCTCTGCTACCAATTGACCACTTATCAACCTCTGAGGGTTTTTGAGTTCAACGCCTGCAGCACCACCCCAGTTTAACCCTTCGCTGTAGATTTCATGTTTTCGAACATTTCCTCACTGCACTGAATGAGGGTTTTGTCTGCAGTGGGGGAATGTGTGAGTAAGAGTACAGAAACTCTTACTAAAATTGAATGCGTTTGGCCCGTGAAAACATTTCATTCAAACAAAAAGAGTGAATGAATCCGCTGGCATCTTCTTGTTCCTGCTCCGCCAGGAGGCCTCAGCAAGATCGGCTCCGACCCCATGAAGGCGGTGAACGACGCCGTGGAGGGATCAACAAACCTGATCAGTGCCGTGTTAAAGTTTGCTGCCAGCCTGATCGCTCCTGAGGAAGAGGAAGGTACAGTCACAATGCACACAGGATGAGACTGAGGATTGGACTGCACTGAGTACTAAAATGTAGTCCTGTTTAGACTGTACTACACACACTTTTACTTAAGTAACATTTTCTCTGCTGTATTTCTTCAGTGTGGTATTAGTAGCTTTACTTAAGTTAAGGATCTGAATACTTCATCCACTACGGGATCACGGTTATGTTAAAGCACCACAGTGCATTCATTCATTTCTCTCTCCTCTTCACCAGGAAATCTATACGCCGTGAGAAAAAAAGGTTGGTGTCGATGCAGTTTTAAATGCATCTGCTGTTGCATTCATCTTTCTGCTGCAGATAAAGAGATGAAAAAGCTTTTGCTTGCTGCTATGAATGCTTTGCCGCACTGTGCCGTTCTTTTCTGTGGGAAGTTTGACTGTAGGTTCTCCTAAAGAGGAAGTAGTTTTACCCAGAAACGTATTTGTCCACGTACGTAGATTCAGATGTTTATGCTTTCATTCAAAAAACTATAAAAGTAGTACCTAAAATCCCCTTTAATGCAGTGTACTTTACTGCATTCTGTCCTTACTTGACTTTGTATGGCAAACGCTATCGAATAACCTGAACTTCTGGATTTAGGAGACTTGATTGTTGTTATGGTGAACGTTTCAAGCTGACTTTATCTATGAACGATCTCAAAGATTCGAGATGGTTGGAGGAGGAGGAGGTGGAGGAAGTGGAGGTGAAGATTAAAAAAGCAAAAGGTATTTTCTATTTTTAACTCATAGATTAACTCTTTATGGACACAATCAGTCCCATCCCTCACTCTAACAGTAGAGTCATGGAGACAACAAGAATAAATCTCTTTACTAGCTGTACTCAAATGTACGTGTTGTTTATTATTTCGCTTCCATGATAACCTTTCAAAGCTTGTCTGTTTCTCACTGACTTTCAATGATAACTGCTTCCACTAAGCTATTAAACTCCTACTAAAACTGACAGAGAACCGTGTGTGAGCTGGTGTCCAAACAATATCGGGCTTGATCCAGTTAAATCTGTTTTGTTTTGTTATGTTGCTGATTTGCATTATTGTTTTTGTGTTCTAGGAGAATTCCTGCCATCCCGAAGTAAAGGTTTGTACCTCCTGTTTGGCACATTCTTATGTGACCTTGTACTGTTTACAGGCCAAAACTGAGCAACTTGTCGGTTCTTGACTGGTTATGTAGGATGCTTAAAGTTAGCCTATGTACTTCATGAGCTACGTGTTCAGAGATTATGACAAAATCACTGTGAAGTAGATGCTAAAAGGTTGGTGACACAGCTGCCAGTGGTATTATTCAGTGTTTGATTGTCTGATGCAGAACGTTAGCATGTTTCCTGTAGTTATAGGGATGCAAGCAAAGATGAAACGTCCAGCAGTTGAAGTTGTGGAGGAGGAAGAAGTGGAGGGAGAGGAGGAGGGAGAAGGGGGAGACGAAGTGGAAGCTGCTGGTGAGGAAGAAGAGTATGCAGAAGAGGAGGAAGAACTAGAGGAGGAGTACGCAGAGGAGGAAGAGGAGTACGAAGAGGAGGAAGAGTATTATGAGGAGGAACAGGAGTATTATGGGGAGGAAGAAGAAGAAGAGGAATACGAGGAGGAGGTAGAAGAGGATGAGCAAGAAGGGCCAAGAGAGGAAGAGGAAGAGGAAGAGGAAGAGGAAGAGGGAAGTGAAGCAGCTGCTGATGAAGAGGAGGATGATGTGAAGTCAGAGGAGGAGGCGGATGAGCAAGAGGAGGGAGATGAGAAGGAACCAGAAGCAGCTGCAGGTGAGACTGAGGAAGAGAAAGAAAAAGATGAAGCAGCTGAAGAAGAGGCTGACAAAGATGGTGATGATGAAGAGGAAGAAGAGATGGCAGATGCTGCTGATGAAGATGATGAAGTTTCTCCTGAACCTGTCTCCTCTTCTGAGGATGAAGAGTCACCTGATTCCGAGTCTGACGCACCTGTTGAGGTCAAGGGCAGTGACAAAGATGAAACTCTGCCTGATGAAGATGATGGAAAAGAGGAACATGATGAAGATGATACCAGTGACGATGCATTCACTGACACCTCGGACATTAGTGAATCTGCACTTACTTCCACTGAGGAGGAAGAAGGGCTGGATGACGACGACGATGAAGACGACAGATTAGCTGAGGGTGTCACAACGTCTGATAGCGATGATGTCATTGCAGAAGACACCGATGATGACCTGGAACTTCATCTTTCTCCTATTTCTGCTGCTAGTGAGGATGATGAGGATGTCAACATTGACGAATATAAACTTGTTGAAGAGGAAGATCTCCCTCCTTTGCATGCGGTAGAAGATGATGACGAAGAGGACATCAAAGTAGGTGAAGATGCTGATGTGGACCAGGATGATGATCTGGACCAATCAGATGAGGACACCTCCGTTGCCTCTTCTGAGCACTTTGCAGATGATGAAGATGATGAGGAAGACAGTGACCTCAAAGATGACGACCTTGACCTTGACAAAGACCTTCACGTTGATCTCAGGGATGTTGAAGATGAGGATGACACACTTGATGATGTCACCGACGAGGACATCCAAGATGATGATGATAAAAAAGATGAAGAGGAGGAGGAAGTTGACATCCCGCTCTTTGAGAGCACGGACAGCGGAATCTTAGGTGATGAAGATGATGATGACGAGATCACTCTTAAAACGGACGAAGAATCTGTCGGAGACACTGTGTTCAGTGATGACGTCTCCTATGACACGACCGACGATGACGATAAAGATGATGAAGACATCGATGCCAGCTCATTTGAGTTTGCTTTCGATCAAGAGGCAGAGAAGGAGATCACGGGAGCATTTGTTGACACTGAGAAAGACGATGAAGAACTCAAAGCAGAGTCCTTAGTGAGTGAGGATGAAGAAGACGATGATGACGATGAAGACAAGGAAGATGATGACATCTTGCTAGCAGGTAGTTCAGAATTATTGATTATTTCCATTTTGAGTTATTTCACTGCTCATTTTACCGATAAATTTGATTTTAATTATTTATTCCAGTATTTATAAGAGTACCATTTTAAGATCCAGACATATGGAGAGGGAAATAAATAAACAACAAATAAACAAATATAATAGTAATATATTGAAATAATTCATCGGGATGAATCTGGATTTTAAAAAGATGAATACATTTTATTACAACCGTGCATTTCAGCCTTTTTTTTTATCTCAATTTTCTTGTAGAATCAGTCCAGTTTTTCTAATTTTCAGATCCCAAATTGTTGCCCAGCATATTTCAACAGATAAAAAATTGGTGACGCTTTCATTTCATGTGCAGTGACTGTGAACTTAAATCATACTGTGTTTGTCAGCTGCCACTGCAGCGGCGTTCACCGTCCAGGAGGAGGCAGTAAAGCCAGAGGGAGACACAGAAGACGAGGACGAGGACGGGGACGAGGACGAGGTCAAACAGGCTGCTGATGAAGATGAATCTGAGGACGCTGACGCTGAAAAAACTGGTGGGTATCACACATCCTTTATACACACAGTGAAACAACACAAGCTTATCTGAACTCGTTCAACAGAGCAGTAAAATCATTTAAAGCTCATAAGCAATGCTGTCGAAGCAAAGTGTGAACATTTGATAGTTAGTGTTTTTAAAGTATTGAGACAATAATATCACACAACAACAACAACACATTGTTTCTAATCTAAAAGCAGAAAATTGTTGTTTGTAAAAACATGTTTTATACAGTACAGTAAAGAAAGATTTAGCAAATTAAATCTTCATACTGCAGCTTCAGTCTGTCAGATACAGTACAATGCATAAGCCCTCAAATTGGTGATGATAAATAAATGTTTGCATATGACATCCAAGTGAAAAAGATCAAAGCATCTGCACTCTAATCTGATCCGACATCAGGTCTGTCGCTGCTGTTCGTCCACCCAACACCTTCTGATTTGGTAGATTCCGGTGACTCGTTAGGGCAATCAGCCACCTCACAAATGAATACAAACTGCCACAAACAACCACTTTCACCCTCAGCCACCAGTCAGCCTGCTGCTCGCGAGGAGGAGGAGGGTGAGGGAGAAGATGAAGGGTCGACAGCTGGACTGAAGAAAACCGTGGACGAACCCGAAGACAAAAAAGAGGAGTACGACGAAGACGACGATGAGGAGAAGGCGTCGGTGGATGTGATCAAACCGGTGCCTGAACCTGAGGAAGAAGCACCAAAGTCTGAGCCCACAGGTCAGAGATGGAAGATAATTCACAGCAACTCATCAGGTTTAGCTCCACCGAAATGAAAACTTCATGCTTTGTGATTTCAGTGTGTCCCTGTATGCAGTCTGCAAAGGCCAAAGAGTCTGTCACCAAGACTGCAGCCAAGAAAGGTTTGTGATGCTCCTGTAATGTCAAACCTACAGTATTACACTGTCAGTGTAACAGATAATAAAGTCAGAGCAGGGACTCGAAAGAGGAGATCAGTGTGAACAGTTCAGTGTGTGTGTGTGTGTGTGTGTGTTTTCAGATGCTCCTCGGAGGGTTTCAGCTGTGAGAAGGAGAAAAGGTACCGACCACAGTCTGAGCTTTTTTGTTAAGTTCCCATTGAAGCCAGCCAACCAGTCAAAATATTCTCTGAGATGAAAATGCAAATAATTTTAGTTTGTGATGATGAAGTTTGATGTTTTTTAGAGTTAGCATTATAAACTAAGCAGTGGTTGATGGATCAGGTCGGAGGTGAGTGTTACTTTAGAGACAGATCTAAACATTTCTAATGGAGCATTGTGGGCCATAGCCAAGTGCCTTTAATCTTCTGTGGTTTTGTAATTGTTTAATTTCTAATTTTCAGAGCATGATGCCGTGAAGACAGACGACAAGCCAAAGAGGACTGGTAACACTGAATTCTGTAACATATATATATATTTAAACGACCTTTGTCTTTAAAACTAAATGGGATCCATTTATGTGTTGTATTCAGCTCTACCCAGAGTTGCAGGTCTGGGGCCAAAAATCAGGAGGATCAGAAGGATTCCCACCATCCTCAAAGGTACTCAGAGTTACTATATAGTCTTGTTTAGGTTTAAAGGAACAGGGCAACATTTTGGGGAATATGCTTATTCACTTATCTGTTCATTAAATGACAGATTAGTGTCAGCAGCCAATCATCTTAGCTCGGTATCGCGAGTCTGTATGTGTTCAGTGGTGCTGGCACCTCTAAGACTCACCAACTGGCACGACAAACACCAACGTTTATAAAGCAAACAAAATTGTTGATATTACAGGGTTTTTTTATATTACACAGGAGAAAGTCAAGCTCTCTGTTTTCCCATGTTTCCAGTCTTTATGCTAAGCTAAGCTAAGCTAAGCTACGCTAACCAGTTGAACACTGTGGCTTCGAATTTGTCGTACAGATATGAGAATGAGATCAATCTTCTCATCTGAACTTGAGCTGTAAGAAACCTCCAAATGAACTGAATATGTCTTGAAATGTGTCTCTATTTCTTTAACTGATGTTGATGTTTTCTTTTCATAAAAAATCCAACACAAAAGCCAAGAAAGAGAAAAAGACCAAAACTTCCAAAACAGGTTAGTGACCCACAAGCATTCTGTGAGAGGAACTAGAAAAACTATTGTACAGTATCTATGATGTGTTGAGTCAAGTCAGATTTACAGTCTAATATCACAAATCACAAATGTGCCTTGAGGGTCTTTGCAGTCTACAGTCCTGAGGCCCCTGATTCAGATAAAGAAAACCTCCCCAAAATAAATCCAACAGGATTCCTTTTCTTGGGAACAGAAGAATAAACGAGCATAGTGAAATCACAGTCTGGACAATCAGGATGGATGCATGAAAGACAGACTGAATGAATCTCCTGCAGGACAAAGTCTGACATCCAAACATCTGGAATGAGATGCTGGGAGAGACAGGTGAAGTTTTTCATTTCTTTGACAGAAAAGGAGACCAAGAAACAAGAAGAAGTCCCAGAATCTGGACAAGAAGGTATAAAACCTGTCACCTCCTTTGTGATTTCAAGAAGCAAAGTACCTGGACACAAATCCACGGGTTCAACCTGTAACTGCACATCGTTATTTGTCACTTGATTTGCATTTTGTAATAATCTAAATCCCTCTGAAATCGCTCCATATGAGACAAACCAACAGATTTATTTACACATACTGTATTTATACGTGTGTTTCAGTTGGCCCCTGCAGACCTGCACCCGTCTACTGCCCCTCTCCGCCTGGCTGGTACGGTAAGTAGCCTTTGGAGACAGTCTGAAAAATTCACTGATGTGATGGCCGACTTCAACTATCTGTTCTCCCTGCCTGCACTCCACCTTCCAGTTCATCACGTGGTCACAGACAACCCGTACCCTCCTCCGACCATGTCAGGTACTCACACTGCTGTCATGTCAACTGTAAGTGCTACCATATCGGTGAAACACCTTTGCTTTAATATTCATTCTCCGTCTCTGTTGCTGGAATGTGTAAGCAGCTCCCTCTGCTCCTGTTCTGACTGTTCATCCTGGAGCTCCTCCGATGCAGCCTCTCTACCAGCACCAGCCGCCTCCGCCCATGCAGCCGCTCTACGCTCATTATCAGCCGTATCAGCCGCCAGCGCAGCCAGCGATGCCTCCTCTACCAGAGCCAACCCAGCCAGTCCCACCAGCTGAGCCAGTGCAGCCAGAAGCCCCAGAGCAAGAGTCTCCTGACCAGCCTGAGATCCAGACTCCAGCAGCTGGAGCTCAGCCAGCTGGAGCTCCAGTCCAGGGTGAGAAGAGTCAGTAGGAGTGACTGAGATATGAGCATTAAGTAACTCTGAAGTAAAAGGCCACACAGGACGTGCACATCCAAACCTTTCAGTCAGTTATCTCACACACAGTATGTGTGAAAAATGCCAGGCATTTTAAATCTTTAGGGTTTGAAATATGGTGTGACATTAAAAAGTGTTGGAATTCGTGCAAATTCTGATCAGATGGTTCCAGGTGAAGCTGCCCAGAGGGAAGACGATGAAACAGGTTTACAGACGGCTTTGTGCTGGGAAAATCAATCCACCTTTAAAGGATAAAAAAACATAACATCATCCCCAACCTTTCAGCAAACGTTAGCTCGCCGTGCACCACAGAGACAAAGCAAACCTCCAGAAAGTGCAAGAATAATTCTGCATCCAGCTCAAGCTTAAAAACTCACAAGCTTCCATTCTGCACTTAAATCATTTCTCTGTTTTGCTTTATAATTAATTTTAAAATGTTTTAATTTGCATTTAGTTTTTCAGCGTCAACGTCCCGGAGATAGCTTGGCTTCCAGAGGTTTAGAAAGAAACCATCATCATTAAACAATAAATATTTGAGTGTTACTGATGTAACATTTTCAAGAGAAATATAACAACAAGTATGGTGTTTCTAAATTTAATTTTAGATATCACTAATTCCTTTTTCACAATCAGGATAACACTAACAACATTACATATCTACAACCAATATTTGCACTCATCAGTCATTTACATTTTGACTGGTGAGAATTAAATTGAAAATATCTTTAACTAGAATTGCTGCTGGTCATAATTACATTCTGCATATGTTGGTTCAGAATTGTAACCAATCAAAAAGCAGTCGTTGATATCTCTAACCGTTTTGTGTTTACCGCTACTGAAAGTTGTCTCCATACAAACTAACTAAACTCTTCTCTCTTAAAGAAGCAGAAGCTGTTGAGGAGGAAGTGAAGGCTGCCTCCACCAAGAAAGGTACAAACCACAAGGAGTCAAAGACGATATTACGCTTCTCTTAATTACTGCAGCGCACAATAATTAACATCTGATATTTTCCAGCTGCAAAGAAGAAAACCAAGGCTGCTGATTCAGAAAAAGGTACTGCGCTCTTCTCCCTGATTTGTCAGTAAGTGTGAGTGTTTCCCCATGGCGAACCACAGCTGCAGCGCTAAGCAGTGATGTACGATGACACAGTGTGCTGTATGAATGCATTCATTATGGAAAATTAACTCTGCACGGCCATTTCACTCCAATTATCCCCTCAGAGCCGGCAGCGGGCAAAGGGAAGACAAAGAAAGGTAATTTATGTTTACAGCTCAGCAGTCTGATGTTTTCTCTGAGTGTTGTAGCAAATTCACACACACAATTACACACTTCAGGGAGACATGAATAACAGAATTTCACGCGTTTTGCTGATTCTAGATGCTGCTGTTCCCAAGGACAAACCCAAAGTACACAAAGGTGAATAAACACTGTGGTTGTCATAAGGAATATTCATTTACTCAAACATATAATTGACTTATTATGTTTTGTTTCTTTTTTGTTACAGAACCAACAGCAAAGAAAGACAAAACCAAAACTCCTGTGGTGACTAAGAAAGGTGATTAACGCCTGATTATCTTTGGTTAAATAAAACTTTTTTACTTCACAGGAACAACATTATTAAAAACAAGTTTTAATACTGGGGTAAAGGGATGGACTGCTACTGTTACTGTTACTGGACTGTTACCAGGGTGTCATTGATACGCCTGCTATCATCCCTTCTGATTCTTTATTGATTACCTTCTTGATTCCTGATCAGTTTTCTGTGTGGAATAAAAGTAGGCCCACACAGGTTTTCCATGTCATTGCAGTTGGTTTTCAGTCTCAGCAGTTTGTCTCTCACCAGCTGGATGAAACAAGAGAATATTTGTGCAGCATTCGTTTTCATTCAGCCAAGCTGAGTGCTGCTAACAAAGATCAATAAAAGGATCAATAAGATTGTCTAACGATTCTGATTGATCAGACAATTAGGAAACCGCTCTCAGCTGGATCTGGTTGTCGATTCCCATCTGTGAGCGGGAGAAGACTGAGAAGTAAACGTCATGATGTGAAGAAGCCTTTATGACCGTATTAATTCACATTTCACGTCGGTGAGTCAGCTGTGTTTGTTTCCACAGAGTCAGCTGGAAAGGAGAAAGCTGCTGCAGCTGCTAAGAAAGGTAAAAAAGTCCTCAGGCCACAGTGTCTTGATTGTAGAAGTTCAAAAATGATTTGAAGACAGAGGATGAGGAACCTCCCTCCTTAATGTGATGGAGCTGCTGCTGATAGTTCAGCAGAAAAACAAATTATTCAGGCCACTAATCAAGGCTCTTTTCTCATTATGTTAGCGCCTGCAGCTGCTCGGCAGAAGAGGAAATCAGCTCCTGAAAAGACAGGTGACTACACACGGCGACGTTCATCTGCATAAAGTCAGTCATCATTCGGGTCAGTGTGGTGAAGGATGATGGGGAAACTAATTGTTTTTGCTCTCAGAAGCATCACCGGTCAAGAGGAAAGCCAAAGCGTCTGCTGCCCAGAAAGGTAAAGCTCTGACAGTTCACTGAAATGACATTTCATTATTGTTTCAGGCATCCAACTGAGCGTAGTTTGTTTGTCTTGAACAGATGCAGAACCAGAGCGACAGCCGATCAGACTGAGAACGAGGCTGGAGGCTGTGAGCAGGGCCAACGTAACCTCTGAGGCCAAGCAGGAGAAGCCTGCCAGACCTTCATCTCCACCAGGTAACTCATCAGTCAGTCGGTTTGAAGCGGGACACAACCAGACCGCTTTCCGTTTTCCTCAGAGTAGCAGCTACCGGCAACACAGGACAAAAGCATGTGTTTACTCAATCATTTAGTCTTTAATTGGAGATGTGAAAGCAGACACAAAATGGCTGCCAGCCTGACTGGATCAACAGGCAGACTTTATTATTATTATGATTTCATACCTGGTGAACAGACCTTAGTTTCACAGAATCCCTTGGTGAAAGTAAAGTCTAAAAGCTTGTGGTGTCGTCTTTGGAGATTTGAGATTACATTGTGCAGTCAACATTTACTTCATCGTTATATTTTAAAGCAAAAAACCTCAGAAAAACAAAACCAGTTTATTGTCAGTTTAAACTGTACCTGGAGTCTTGAGGACTTCATTTTTGATGCGCTTTTATTTTCAGCCAAGACAAGATCAAAACTGCTAACAGAGAAGAAAAGTAAGTTTGCATTTTAATATATTTGTATGTGCTTGTATTTGCTGCTTTAAATCCACGTTCTGCAGATAAAAACACACCAGCAACCTGACGTTTGATCTTTTGAGTGGGAATTCTTGCCTTTTCTCACCATTACTTTCTCATGGTGGCAATTGTCGGGGTGAATAATATTTGAAAAATGAAAGTGAAAATACAGATTGATGACATAAACTTGAATGATAACCTGGGGAGCACCTCCTCGGCCCCTTTCCCGGTCATTCTGACTGCTCGGCAGCGTGTGAAACTATTTTCATAAAGCTTTTGTTGGGTCTGGGGGGAAAAAAACAGCGAACGAGCAGGCAAAAGGGTGGATTTTTATGTTGGAGACTCGGCAATGTTGAATGGGATTAATTGGGCTGTTTTATGCATGATAAAATTTCTAATTAGGGACATGTCAGGCCGGATCACACTGAGAGGGGGAATAATATCGCAGGAATATTAAATGTACACCACAATATGGAGAGTTATTTGGCAGGATGTAATAGGGCTGTCAATTCCTTCACAGGCAAAGCTGAGAAGGAAGAAAAGAAACCCGTCCAAGAGGCTAAAGGTGTGTATTCAGAAGTGTGACGTGTGCTGTGTGTGTCCAACGCCGATCAGTTTATCAGTTTCTCTCTTTTATCCTCCCTCACACTTTAGATAAAGAGAAACAACAAGCCAGTGAGTATGAGAGGAGCATCAGAGTTACTAATCCCCCGTGCGAATGGCGTCCAGTCACCATAACGACTGTTAACACTGACTCTGATGTGAACGCACACCGAGAGAGCTCGACACGCCGCAAGCAGATACAGAAAGCAACCAAACAGAGCAACACTGCAAAGTAGGCACAGAGAACATACAAACTCCACATAGAAGGGCCCAGACCGGGATTCGAACCTGGAACCCTCTTGCTATGAGGCGACAGTGCTAACCACTGCACCACTGTGCCGCCCCACTACACAACACACAGAAAGAAATCACAAAACGATGAGGCGTCGTCAGGTTACACAGTTTGAAGTTGTAGGTACACAAAGCCGTGTTTAATCTTTCATACATTATGCTTGTTGTTCTTAGAGAGTGGAAAAAGAGCTTCCTGTAAATCTTAAGGTATTCAGTTAATCTCCGCCATCTTTCCACTGCTTGACTCAATACGAGCAGATTTTTAATGACATCAGGAGCATAAGAGATTAGAGCTTAATGAGATGAACTGATTGGGACGAGATTACTGGCTTTTTCAGCCGCCTTGAGTCATTGGAAGAGATTATGGCCTTTGATGACTGTAACTGTGATTTTACTCGGCTGGATTGATTAAATCCATGAAGTAAAGCCAATTAATGGGGTATTAGTGTTCTGTTCTTATTGAGTCATCCAGCGGAGTATCAACACTCCCCCACTGCCCCGAGTGACTCCACACTTTCCTCATATTAACGTCTGACACTGCAGATTCTGCCCCAAACTCAGTTTATCTCTAAGTTTCATTTGCTCAGGGTTGTTAGGGATTTTGGTTGTTTCAGCTGCTTAAAGGAGACAGACAGACAGACAGACAGACAGACAGCAAAGACCAACATCCATGATGGACACTACAAACCAATAGTCAAATGGTCTGTTTGTCTGCACGATAAAATTCTTTTCCAGATGAGCAGCAGATGTTTATAAACATGTTTGTTTCAACTTATTTCACCATTGGACTATTAACTGCAATATTCCCAGACTCCCTTAAAAAATCCCACAATTTTAAGATTTCTTATGTGAGAAAAAAACTCAGTAAAGTTTGTGAAGTGCATCCTGCAAATGATGTAAATCATTCCCACCTTCTTGGTAATTCTGCATTAGAAGCACAACAGGAAGTTGTTTATCTCCCTGTGAAACACATCAGATTGTTGCAGCGTCGCCGTGGCAGCCTGTCTGCTGGGTGTCTAAAGGGCGTCTTTAAACAACATTTTACACTCCGCTGCTGTTATCCACAGCACTCATAGACTGACAGTCACTGAATGTTGATTTAAGATGTTTATCCACCATTAGCAACTTAATCTGTCTGTCAACACCCCACATTCTGGAGGATCCATTGGCCTTTTTTCCCCATTTGGAAAGTGGAAGCCCGCCAAGGTTCCCGATGTTATGTCAGCACTGAATCCTAATGGATGTAATTACAACATCTGCTGAGCATCATTTGTTAAACTCAAACATTTATGCTCCTGTGGGAGAACATCAAAACAGGGGACAGTATAATTGCGGAAAAATAACCTTAAAAACGTTTTCTGTTTGTCACTACGAAACAAACATCAAGGAATTGCATGTAGATTTCCAGCAAAAATAATAATAATTTCTGATGGACTTTAACAGGAGGATGAAAACATCACAGCGTGTTGTTTGAATGAAAGCCTTTTCTCTCCTTTCTGAGGTGTCTTTCCTCCCACCCTCCCTTGTTGCATGCATGTAGACACTCGTCCTTTTGCCTTGCTTCTCTCTCACAGACACTCATGTGCGAACAACACATCAATGTCTTTAATGTTGTTTCTTGCAGAGGAGCCGCGGACTGAAGACAACACGACAGAGAAGAAGAAACCAGGTAAGAGTTGTTGAAACGTCGGCAGACATTTTTAGAAAAGGTTTTTGTCTTTATAGGACAGCTGACATCATAGAGACGAGTGGGCACGACATGCAGGTGATCCAGGGATGCTGAAGTGGTACATGAGCTCAGTAACTATTGAAACTTTTCTAAAAGGGAACTCAGTTTTGGCTCATTTTCCTCCACTTTACATCTATTAAACTGTCTTCCACTGTCTGCATTACTTTTATATGAAACCATCCCGTTATCAGTCGTCTCATCTTGCCGTCCTCACAGGCCAGAGATACTTCCAGTGCATTTACGTCCCTGGGAAAAATGCACAGTACCCCTTGAGACCTTTCACCCCTGCCATGTCCCCCACCATGATGTCCCCTGCACTCCGGTCCATGTTGGAGCAGCAGAGAGCAGCGAGGACGTCGGGCCAATAGGACGACCTGAACTCTCCCCTCATTTCTCTGTAGCACTGCATTCCCCCCTCCGTCCAGCAGGGGGAGACGTTTTAAATCTGTGAAGTCCTCACGTTCTGAGGAAAATCACAGACACAAGTGGACAGAACTATTTTGTCTTTAATTTACTTAAGTGTTAGTGGTTGAGCTCCTGGGGCTTGTGTTGATACTTCACCCTCAGCTGATGCTTCGCTGTATTTTGTTTCGCTAGTCGTCCCTGCCATCAGCTGCTCGTCTCTTAGATATAAAATCATGACAGACCTAACAAGGAGGCATCCATGTGAATGCTCTTAACTCCATATCATGTACATAATGCATACATTAGTAATTTATGCTGAAATGAACACACACACACACACACACACCTTGGCATATTGTTTTTCAGTTTACGTTCGCGGTCCAGTTTGAAGTACCATTTCTGTTAAACATTCATGCACTCACAAAACAACTGTGTAATAATTTTGCTTTAAAAGAGACTTTTTAAAGACGCACAGCATATTTGGGAAAGTAAAATAGTGCAATTAATATGAAACTCATAAGCTCGTTTCATGTTTAATGGAAATGAAATTACAAAGTGATGAAGACATGGTTTGAATGTGATTAAATATTACTTGAACGGGACATGTTGCTTATTTTCAGCTTATTTCAGCTTCTGAGCTGTTACAGCAGTGCACAGAACCGCATTCAAACCCTGAACTTGAGAACATAAAAGATGATCTTTTATTTAGTAGATTTAAATCACCATAACGAGCAAAGTCGTGCTTTGCTGCTTCGTTGCATTTGGGGGTCAAATCCCAGGAGCTCCCACAGTTGATCGGAGCGGCTTCCTCGTCTCTGATCACAAGTGTGAACGTCCATCAGTCTCCTCCACATGTTAAATGTTGTCGAGTGGTGAAAAACGTTGAGACGCTTTGCTCTTATTTTACTCACCTCACATGAGGAAGGCGTCACATGGCGTCGTGCGTAGCTCACCGTACCAACACTGCAGTTTCCTAAGTTTATAAGCATACTTTGACATGTTAAATTGTACTTTTTAAGGACTTCAAGTTAAAGTTTACAATACACGATCACGTCATCTAATACTAATCATCATGTAATACTTGAATGCTGTTTTCCACCAACTTCCCATGTAAATATTTTAACCTCAGAAGTCCTTGATGCCAAGTCAGCTTCACTCATATGTGTGAAGTGCAGCTCATGGAGTCAGTGGATCAAATGTCTGCACATTTGATCATGTAGGGTCTCAAACTGTCTTATTGTAACTGTGTTCAGAGACGGGGAATCTGTGCAGGACAGCTTTGATGTGACCAACTAACCAGACGCTGTGATGTCTGCTGCTGTGGACAGAAGTCATTTATCATATGTTACCTCACTCGCTCCGGTTTTGTACCTGACCAGCAAGGCCTGATGCCTTGTTGTTGTTGTTGTTGCTGCAAAACTGTTGCCTCGCATTATCTGCAATTATCTGTTGTCTTACTGAATGAAAACCTGAGCTCAACAGAACCAAAAGAGGTTTCCTCACTGGGTTTGATCCTGGGATGAGAGACCCATGTTAATCCAGGGCCTACTGCGGTTTTCAGCCTCGGCTCAGCTGCCATAATCTCAGCTACTGAGCATCTGATAATCCACAAGGTGTCCTGATGTTAATTCCTCCTTATTTTTAAAGTTCACTTTCATGGTAAGACACTCATACTGTTGCACACAGTTCAGAACTTTATGGTCTGACTTTTACACAACTGTAGCCTGATGCTTGAGGTGTGGCACACCCAGGCTACCATACTTTTATGAATCTTTGCTGTAGTGCAGGTGTGTTCAGACTGAACCGAGAGTAGAAGCAAACTTTTACTCGTATCCTGCAGCTGTATGATGAGAGGAAAATGAGACAAAATAACAGAAGACTGTTCTCCAGGAGTCTGAGTCTGCTGCCAAGCTAACAGGATCCGGTTCGCCACCGTAGAGTTTGTCATTGGCTGTTTGTGGCCACAAATTGCACAATAAAACGAGAGGAAAAACTGCTTTATGTATAATCTGAATGCACCTTTAAAAATCACGGGTGTGTATCTGGGCCAGAGCCAAAGCACCAGGATGATGTCCAGTCAAATCTCAGCTACTCGTTATGGAGGCCTCAAAACCCATTAAACTCAAGCATGTGCACATGACACGAGCACAAAGAGCGGCATCCTCGCCAGGGGGCGTTTCTGACTAATTAAACACCGCAGTAGTTCACTGTTAGCATACTTAGCACGTTAACAACAACTTCTGATTTTTGAGTGTGAATTTTTAACCAGAGGTCTCATGTAAACTCTGGGTTATTAAGTCCAAGTGTGAAATGAGGTTAAAGTAGCCACAGGCTTCCTGTCAGCCTGCAGGGTTTAAGTCAACAGGCCTGAGAGACACAAGTGTGAACAGTCCTCAGGTTTCACAGCCAAATGAGCTCTGACAGCCTTTCACAGTATCAGCCTCCACACAGTGTGTGTGTGTGGCTGTTGGAGTGGCATTTAAAAAGACACCCGGCGTCTTCAGGTGTTGTTTATGGACGAATAATTTTTAAAATGAATCCTATTCCAGTGGGGAGACGCAGCAGTAGGTTGCTGCTCTGAGCCGTCTGCAGGCCCTGAATGATACTGAAAGACAGTAATTACACCATACAGCTGGAAATGTGTGCCGTAATTACACTTTTAACATTTACCTAATTTAATCTAATCAAATCTAATCTCATTAGACTGTTGTACAACAAGTTTCAGAGCCAAATATCCATGTGCTCATATTCAGTTTACCCCCGGCGACTTCCATGACAACAGGCTGTAAACATCTGCACACAAGCTTGTTTGTTGCTGTTGCAAGCAGGTGATGTTTTCTCCTGCATGTTGTGGGTGGTTTTTAAAGGGTACAGTGTGTGCACCTGCGGCAAGATTGTCTTTATCAGCTTGTTTCACTTCAGTCTGTCAGTAGTTTTAAGTTTCACTGAACCACAGTTACACACCAACTCATGATAGACCATATAGACAAATGTATTGGGACACCAAACCATAACAGCACATTCTAAATGCATATACATTAATATGGAGTTGGTTCCCCCTTTGCAGCTCTAACAGCTTCCACTCTTCTGTGAAGGCTTTCCACAACATGTTGGAGTGTTTCTGTGGGAATTTGTGCCCATTCATGCAGTAGAGCATTTGTGAGGTCACACACTGATGTTGGACCAAAAGGCCTGGCTCACAATCTCCGTTCCAGTTCATCCCAAAGGTGTTGGATGGGGTTGAGGTCAGGGCTCTGTGTGGGCCAGTCAAGTTCTTCCACACCAAACTCATCCAACCATGTCTTTATGGAGCTTTGCTTTGTGCACTGGGGCACAGTCATGCTGGAATAGAAAAGGGCCTTCAACAAACTGTTGCCACAAAGTTGGAAGCATAGCATTGTCCAAAATGTCTTGGTGTGCTGAAGCATTAAGATTTCCCTTCACAGGAAGTCAGGGGCCGAGCCCAAACCCTGAGAAACAGGACTGTCTGAATATTTTTGTCTATATAGTGTATGTGTTGGCCTGTACCTGCAGAAACATGAGTCAACACTCTGACCAGCAAACTGGTTAAGTGGAGACCACTTAAAGCTTTCTTGTGGCGTTTGAGACTTGAGCTGCAGAGTTGTTTCCAGACAAATAAACTGTAACTGCTAATAAGTCAGTGACTCAAAGCTAAGATTTTTTGCATGACATGTTGGAGATGTTTGGGATTCAAACCGTGTTTCCTCTGAGAACTGCTAGGCTTAACTGTCACATCACCTGATGTTTTTGTTCAAAATAAAGAGATTTATTTCAAAGGCAGGTGATGCTTTTGAATGACACAAGGCAAAAATGCTTTTTGATGTCCTTTAATTTCAGTAAATTGGAGTTATAACAGAAATGCAGCAGTAAAATCTTAAAAGGATAAAACTTGTATGTTAGAAACTGTACAAAGTACCTTTAGCACACAAGTGAAGCCCATCTGTATTTAATTTCCTCCAACATGGGCAGACACAGCATCAGATGTGCCTTCTTTGTTGTGTTTATTTTGAGCATTGAGTTAATATGTACAACAAATAAACAGACCTGACTGGATTTGAGCATGAGGGCTTGCAGTCGAACACATCCAGTGAAGTTAATGTGCGACAGCGAGTGATAAAACTGTCAACTTCAGTGACTCATGCTACAATAACGTACAGCAGAACGTAGTGTGAAAACCAGCAGAAGATGCTGGTCGGTCTCACAGATTTTGGCTTCTGTTTATGCCACAGTGTGTCACTGATTTTGCTGGTTTGCTTCCCTCCTCTAAGGAGAATTCAGGGGATTTGAAACCAGGTTTATGTCATGTGTGAGACTTTAAGTTACCTGCTGCAGAGGCTCCACAGTGAATCTTTTAAAAACACCTTTGATAGGACTTTGTAAAGGGTTCAGAGATGTTTGGTTACAAACAGTGTGATGACTCTGGGCTTGTTTTTGTGAATGATCTAATGTCAGTGGGAAGTATTATGATTATGTTGTAATTTCAGCCTTAGAGCAAATTAACAGCTGAATTAATTTTTGTTTCCGAAACAGTTTTACTCACTGAACACATACAGTTTGAGGTCGTTTGGTTCACTAGTTTTGCTAATGATTTCTTTTGTAATTTGCATGATGGTGTAATTTAAAAGGAAGACAGCAACACATTTTTTTTGTTCAGTTCCACACAAGCATCACTTTCCAGGGTAAAACACACATAAACTGACAGTAAGGACTTTTTGTTCAGACTGCATTTCATAAACAGTGTAAAGTACCCGTTGCATGTACTATAAAGCAGAGATGTATGAAGTAACCCGGCCTGACTCAGTCACAGTTTTAAACATTTTCATAGTCATAAGTGATTTTCAGGAGGCTTAAAGGGCACTTAAGGGTCTCTGATGAGAAAGTCTGCTGGGATGATAATGTGGAACTCAAACACCAAGATGCATTTTGTGAGTGATAATTTCAATAAATATTTGCAGAAAATTTGACCTCAGTACTTTGTCTTCCTTTGTCTTATTTCTGTGGATGGCTGTTGTGGAAGACATGTTGGCCCAAAACTCTTTTACTGACCAGAACAACAGAAAATGTAAAATAAAATCTGCCTGATGAGGATACGCTGACATAACCCTGCTGAATACACACCAGTATAATTTACCGGTTTACTTTATACACACCAGTTTACTTTGCTAAATATGTTTGGCTACCTGCTTTACACCGACCAGCCTTCACTGTCAGCGTCAGCAAGGAAAACATACAAGAGAGAATATGCAATAAAGAAGAGCCGAAAGCTGAGATATTTTGTGCACCTGCTGAACCAACCAGCAAGCACCTCTTCCTCTCACGTTTTAGGCCAGTGAAGACAAACAAATGACAAAGTCTAAAATGTTCACTTTCAGTTTGTTACTGAGCCCTCATTGGCCAACATCAACGTTTGTAGTTACAGGGCAGTTTCACATTTTGAGATAATTCTTTTGTTTCCAAACTGCTTTTCCTCTCTCTCAGTGTGAGCAGAAGTCCTGTTGCCTTGGTGGGTCAGCACAGAGCAACAGGAAACCGGCTGCAGTGCACACGGCTGTTCTTTTATTGGCTTCCCCTACAGAAACGCCCAGCGAGTCTGACTCGAGTGATGAGAGAGTCATTAGCCAACACAGAACAGGTGCACTGATGAACTCACCTGCTGCACTGCTGCAGGTGAGGGCTCTCAGTGTTTGACTCTGTCCCTGTCCAATAATACTGAAACACTTCTAATCCCATACCTGTGAGTCAGTGGCTCCAGGTGTTGACATGTCAGTGGTACATTACATGCATGTTGTGTACACATCAGAGTGGCATCATGATGCCTGAAGAGCCAGTGATGAGCCTTTCCCTCTCTTGGGAGAAGTAACGTGTCTCTCCATAATTTAGACTTGTGCTTGACTGAATTTTCTGAATGTTTGGCCACATCTTGTCCATGATTAGATGCATCTTTTCGTTCTCTGTGATGATATGAAAAGTAAATAGTTCCTACAGGAAAGTGATCACAGTAAGGTCTGTGGAGTGCAGTCTGGTTCCATTATGTTCAGGCATTTCAACATTTCAACTAAAGATGGATCAAATGAATCTTTAACATGTATGTTGTGTGTTCTACGGCAGTCAAGTGGATATACATTAACTTGACATTAACAGTGTCTGTGAGTCATTTGTAAACACATTTTATTTTGATAGTTGTATTTTTTTTCTAAATTTCGTTCTATTTTACGTTAAAATCTGTGACGAGTAGCTGAACACGTTTCAAACCACAGTTCCTGGTTGTGCCAATCTGCTCACGAACCATCTGCGTGCAAAGTGTACTGAAGCAGTGACAACTGACAACAGTCCAGATGTCGTCATAAAACGTTGTGTTTCTTGTTGCTAGCTTAGCGTCTTGATTAGTGACTCCCTGCAGCTGCAGTTCGTCTCTTTACATGACAAACGCTGCATTGTTGTTAAGGGACAATCAGGACTGAAGTGGTGACTCATCAGAGAGGAAGAGAAACGTGAGAAAATCTACGTGAGTCCATATTTATTTTGCTCATTTTACATAATGCATTTCAGCAAATTGTCTTTGAGGACATTTATACATTTAACACCCGCTAACTGAACAGGTTTTGCTCCTATAATATACTGGCTTTCCATGATAACTTCACAATCCAGTTTTGAGTTTGGTCTCCCTACAGCTCCTATTGCAACTATACAATCAAAGAACAGTGATATGAAAACAAAATAAATATATCACCAACTGAACGTGATGCATTCGTTATCAGAAAATTATCAACTGCTTTAAAAAAAATGTCATTCAGTGTCCACATCCTCGTTGTACACACAGTTTACATGACAAGAATCAATACGTTTGACTTTTAATGGAAGAAGTGGCTTTGGCTGAGATAAACCAAACATTAGACAAAGTCAGTGAATCTTATTAGTCCAACCTACATGAGAATGAAGACTGCAGTACACTGACACAGCATGTGACGGACAGTTTGATTCTATAACCATCATCGAGAAGAAAATCACATAAAGACGACTTCATTTAACTTTTCCACACTGAGCATGTAACTGTAACTGTCATTAGTGCCAGTTTTACATATCTGTCAATCTGAAAAACATCAGTGAGGTTTCTGTTGCCTCGGGGGACATTTACACCACTGAAGCTAAACACTGAGGTCATACTGTCCCTTTCTGATGCTGGCAGACATGGGAGCCAGATGAAGGCAAACTGAACATGAATCAGCCCACTAAAAGCTCGAACTGGTGCCTCAACAGATGACAACAAATCAAATGCAACTTAATCTGCAGAATAAATGTTGGCATTGCACGTTTCTGCAAACCACCGACATATCACATATTTACGTTTAAAAGAAATTGTTGCTCCACCAAACTGCTCACAGGAAGTGGATTATCTATCTGTGGATTATCCTCAGTAACCGGGTTGTGATTTCTGGACATCGTGTGCAGCACACATCTCACGCCAAATCAATTTAGATGGATGATTAGCACTCGAGGTTCCGGGTAGGCGGGTACAAAATCCACTTTGTTAGGGATGGGAAAAGGTTGTGTTTAACAAATCGTTTCACGTCTGGAAAATTAAAAATATTTGACTGGTTGGTTGCTAAAAAGATGGCTGCAAAATGTTAATTTGTTTATTTTTTTATTTAGTTGAAACTGGAATCAAACGATAGTCTCTTGCTTAGGTTTCATTTCATGTAAAATGTACACTTCCAGCTTATTCTGGAAGGATCTGAAAAGATGAGGTGTGGATCAGTAGGAGCTTTTAATATAGCATGATTATACTCAACAATCTGTCAAGATCCACATGTTCCAAACTGGGATTCAAACTCTCCAACAGTTGGAGAGCTTCCCCCCAGTCTGTCTGCTGATTGGCAGAATCGTGGAGGTCTTCTGGAGAATTACTGTAATTGTTAAAAGTAATACCTAAACATACTGAAACAAAGTGGACATGAACAGTGTGGTCATGCTTAAAAATAAAAAACTAAACATTTTTAAATACTTTGTTTTCCTCATGTGTTTAAGAGCATGCACATTCAAAAACAAATCACAGGTCCATGACAAAACGTAAAGTCACTGTTTTTCTCCCACACAAAGTGATTCAGTCCCATCAACAGGATGTGATGTTCACAACTTCAGTCTAAAGGCAAGTCAACAAGTGTGTTTCCAACCACCTGTTTTTATGCACATTTGGGCAAAAGAAAGAAAAAAAAAGAAAAGAAACCTGAGTGGAAATCTGAAAAACAACACTGAAACATCACAGAAACTTTACTTGCCTGCCTGAGGCATGTCGTAAGGGACCTCTGCTGCTTGTGGATATTAGTATTACTTCTGTCTGTGTGTGATGTAAACTGGTATGTTGGTCTGCAGATTCCATTTCCTGTGCTGCTTTTACTCTGAAGGAAACCATGAAACAGGAAGACTCACATTCTCTCTCAAAATATATATTTCTCCCCACAATAAAATCTTAAAAATAAAGTTCACATGTTATATTTTACTTGATGGCAATACTTTTAGACAAAAATAACATTACATACTGCCACATAATGCCACTGAAGCCATCGTGATGTTTGCTCACCATAAGAACTATGAGTTTTCTGGCTCCAAACTGATGACACTGGGACCTGTGTCCCAAAAGTAGTTTGAACTGAAAATGCTGAGAGCGTCATGTTTCAGGTACGTCAATTCAGGGCTCGCAAACTTGGCGGGTCAGAATTAACGGAAGAGAAAATGAGCTCATGTTGCAGATCTCTGTCGGCTTCACGCTTCATTCATGTTTCTCTAAACTACACGTCATGTGGTATCGCATTTTGCATGGGAGAACAACAGTGTGTGGGCTGTACGTTTCCTTTCGCGTAAGCCGGTGTGAAAAATCAATGTGTTTTCAATAAGATGGCGTTGGCTGCTCAATAAACACCACATCAGGTCACTAGAAACCGACACTCGAAGACAAACCCGAGTTTGCTGTCAAAACCAACAGAGAGATGAATAATTTGTGTTCACTTTTGTTGAGATGGTTGAATTAAAATTTTGAGAAATAAAATCACGAGGCCTTCCAGGATGGCTTCCTGGGTGGCTCTTAAAAAATAAAACCATCAATACTGGTTTGAAATCCAGTTCCTGAAATCAATACTGTGATCCAGTGACAGCAGGAAAGACATAACAGCAACACAGAGAGAACATTCACAATGCTGGATTTCATAATTCTGTTAATAGTTCATACAACATATACTGTATACCAATCTGTCACCTGCAGTAAGGTAGATAGTAATTTTAATAAAATACTGACAAAAACAAAATCTTAAATGTGTGGTAAAGCACAAAGCATCACCTGATAAAGTATATTTGTAATAAAATTAAGATCTTTACTTGTGTGTTACAGTGTTCCTCTAAGTTTTACAACCAAACGAAAACCGTCTCTGGACTTCTTAATACTGTAGCCTTAAAAATGACGCACGATCTGTGTGAGATTCAGTTTGCTATATTCAAGCAGTATACATGTTTGTTCAATGTAAACTTTGTATCCTAACAACTGGAAGCATCTACAGTGGCTGTGTGTGAGAGACAGTTCCTGTTTATGGTACAAATCTGGTGTTTTCCTTCACGTTTCCTTCCGAATGACTTGGACTGACGCTGCATGAGCTGATTTCACAGGCTGTCACTGCTCCTCGCTGTTTTAACTGTGAAAAATACATCTCAGATATCCACCGACGCATGGAAACCTTTCTACAACGCTTGATGAACATGGACCCACAGTTTATTGCAGTCTCTCTAATGTGCAGCTAACTGGCAGTTTGATAAGGGCTGGGCATCGTTTAAAAAATGATGACACCAGTACCCTTAAAGTGATACCAGTACAAATACACCGCGTTCGACTTCGCCACACCACAGACTGTGTGTGTAACAGCTGCTGCGGTGGTGGGCCAATCAAATGTCTGAGGAGAAGTTCTGGAGAAGTTCTGATACTACTTGGTACTTGGTTATTTTGGTCAACACCATGAAGGTATTGAGTACTGATACCCAGCTGTGCTAAAGAAGCAGGAGAAGATGCCTACAGTGGTTGACAAATCCAGTGTAATCTTAAAGATGTTTTCAGAAGGCAAGACATGGCACAAATGGATGTGAAAAGTACCCAATAATCTTCAAGTATGACTCCTACCCTTCAATTCCAACTTTTTTTTTTTTTTGGAAAGACATATTATCTCCAAAATAATAATTTTGAAAACTCAGACACCTTTTCACTGTTAAAATCCAGAGGAGGATGATATCTTCTGGGCACCCTGTTGAGGTTCACAGATAAACACCAGTGTAATTTCCCCATAACTTCCGTCGCCATTAGCTTTTGACTACAGTGAAAAGCTTTTCAAAGTCACCGTATCACTTTGAGTCAAAAAAAAAAAAAAAAATCTCTTACAAAGAAAAAGTGTCGCTTTGACCATCGCAGCATTCAAATGACTTTTTAATGCTGCAATCACCGGAGCGTATCGAGAGACGTTTGAACGTGAACGCGACTGGGCTCAGTGTCTTTCACTTTGCCCTAACGACCTGCATCAGCATCAGCGTCATCATCATCGTATTTACTGAAGGCTGTATTTTTGCCTCAGTAGATAAAGACAAGATAACTGAGTACCAAATGGGAGGCAGCAACTTCAGCTGAAGCTGAGGCAGAACGGAGATGTTGATAACTGTGGCAAATTCATTGAGTTCAGAATTGTCCTGACTCGGCTGGACAATAAAGTTTATTCTGTTCTGTTCTAGTCTGTTCCCAGGGTCCAACTCTCAACGTGACTCAGCTGGAACCATTTCAAAGTTGACAAAGTTAGCATCAGCCAGTTGTCATTTCATCAGACAAAGCTGATGGTCGCTCTTTGGAAATCAGATGCTTTTGTTTACTTCTGTGTGAAATGTTGGAGTCACCGTTTCAAAAATCACAGCAAACCATCTGCTACTGCTGCCACTTTAAAGCTCATCCGCGTGAGAAGAGAAAACTCGACAGGCGTTCAAGGATCAGGCTTTAGTGAAGGGTCAGTGAGTAATTCAAAATGAAATTACACTGGACTTATCCTGTAATGAGTAACGATTAAACAACCATAACAGGATCTGATTACACATTAGATAAAAGGAAAATGTCTCCAGCACCTCTGGCTGACTGTTGTCTCGCTCTGGTTTGAACAGCGGTGGGACCAGGCAGATCGCAGTGAGCCTAAAGAAGCAACCGGCGAAGCCACAGTGTGACTGTGCAGGGTCGAGCCTCTGAGCTGTTGTAAGTGGGGTTGACATGTCATGTACGCTGGTGTGATAGTTTAACATTCCAGCTGTCTGCTCTCGTTGCAGCCGGCCACCTCACACTTCCTGCCCGCCGGCCTTTCTGTGATCTGCTCGGCTGCACGCTTGCCAGCCCGACTGGCTTTTTCCTCTGCCGCTCTGTCGCAGTTTTCCTGCCTGATGGCCTGTCTGCCTCCCTAACATTCGGCTGTCATACCTTTTGCGCCTCACGCCGTAAACCTGCAGTGAGTCGTTGATTCGGAAGAGCGCGTCAGACACCGTCAGCTGGTGCCAATTCAGTTCAAAGAAGCCTTTTTTGGGAAGGCAGTGAAGCATAAAAAACAGTGAGTGTAGCAAGCTAAAATGAACAAATATCCTGTCTACACTGCTGCAGTGACTTGTCTACCTGCAGAGCTTAAAGGAAAATCCCTCATTATAATAAAATACTGTGATCTGAATATGGAAAATACACTTCAGACAAAACACCTCTGCACAGAAGCACACCTGCTGCCAACCTGAATACTGCCTGAGAAGGATAATTCACCACTGTGTGTCTGCTGTACATGAACCCTTTCAGTTAACCTGGTCTAACCTGCAGGTCCGATGCGTTCAAGTCGTGTCAGGAAGCTCTGACACTCGACCTGCAGGGCCACCTCTAAGAAAGCTTTGAGTTTTCTTCCTGCAATGAAAAAACTTTGGAAATTAGTTTGCCTAGCAGTGATACTAAAGTAATCTAATCTAATCACATGAGTACCCAAACTCTTCAGTAAATTAATTGTGAGATGATGTGGCTGACAGCTAAGGAGAAAGTTAATAAGTGGATCTTGAGTTAAGATTACACTAACACTGATTAACAGATTAAAGTTTTAGCTGTACTCTGAAGCACCGATGATGTACTGAAATAACACAATAAAAAAGTGTTATTTTTAATTAAATTGTCTAAAACATGCAAAGAAATAGCAAAGTGTAGTTCTTTAAATCTTATAGCACTGACATGTTTAGAAACAGATGTTGTCACTGTGGTAAAGTTTTGATTGTTATTGCCAAAAATGTAGCAAATGTGTCGCAAAGTCACAGGAGAAGGCGACGCGTTAACAACTTAAATCCGGATTGTTAATTTGTCTGCTCGAGACATCCTTTCTGTTGGCTTCTTTAAATGCATCTTATGCATCTTCAGCCAAACAAATAGTTGATGACGTGAGTTGTTTTTGTGTTTTCCTGATGGCAGACGAAATGCTGGGTCAGAAAAAAGAGAGAAAATGGGAGGAAAAAAAAGAGATAATTCATAGAGCCAACTTTCATTGCAAAGGAGGTTTGCTTTTTGTCCAGGACGTAACTGGAGCGTGACTGATAGCTCATATTATTTTCACAGGAAAGACTCCCATTAACCCCCCAGTAAATTCCCAGTAAACCCAATTCCTGTCTGTCTGCCAGTTTTGTGTCCAGGAGGTTGAACAAGCTCGTTATTATCACTTCCTGAGCCGCGCTTCTTGCCTCATACGGGGGGACGACGACATTGTCTTCAAATTACTGTACAAAGAAATAAGTGCAGTTCGGGAACCGCGACCCCAAGCCCTCTGTGACGTCTGATTTTTCAAACCCATCGGCCATACACTGTACATCTGTAGGAAGGACACACTGTCGTCAGGCTCTTAGTGTTTGTTCTCCTCTCCCTGCTCCATACTGAAGGGCTGAGCTGTTCAAAGCCGTTAATTTACAGTTACTGGAATTGGCACTTGACAAATAACTAAATAAATAAATATACAGAACAAGATCAGTAGCTCTTGGGAAGCCTCTCTGGCTGACAAAACGTCCTTCTCGTCTTCTTGTGTCGTTCTGATTTCCTCGAGTTCAAGGGAAACAAGAATCCAGCAGCTGCAGCAGCGTTTTCCGGAGGAACGTGTTTTCAGAGCGCGCGCGTCGCTTACGAGCAGGTGCACAGGTAAGTGTTTTGTTGTTTTTTTTAAGAGTGTGTAAATATTGATCTGCCTCAGAGCTGCTGGCTGACCGTGTGGTTTAGTCCAGTGAGAGCAGCGGCTGCATGTTGTCCTCTTCACTCTTGACTTTGTCCGGTCGCTTCAGGACGCCCGGCTCCACCACCGACTGGGACCTGCATGGAAACACGTTGAATCAGGTCTAACTATGAGGGCTCAAACATCTTGAGACACAGATTCAGTTGCTTTAAAATCTGTATACAGTTTTGGAAGAAGTATTCAGAGTTTTGCAGTAGTGATACCTCTGCAGAAACAAGCCTACTGCGTCACAGGTCCTGTATTTGTATTTTTTGCTTATTGCTTGTACTGTACCATGTGATGTCAATGTTTACAAATACAGCACATGCAACTGAATAATCAGTTTTAGTTTGGTTTTTAGGTTCTGTCAGAATATTTATGGATGATTTATTGATCATCAGCAGGGTTGTGTCAGCGGTCTGCTGCCTGAGCTCATACTGCTGTTTGTCTTCCACTGTGCAAATGTTTCTGAGTGAATGAGTTTGTTGGTGTCGCACTGTGGTCAGATGATTTACTGTCACAGTGAATCACACTGCGTGTTGGCCTATGGGGGGGGAAACGATACTCCGTCAAATGTCAAACACGCTCGGTGCAGTGCGAGGCCGGAGATGCACTGGACGTAACAAAGATGCTCAAGTCTAAGCAAAGAGACGTGAACATGAAGCCCAACTTTGTGTTTACGAGATAAAAATATACACATCATTTATAAAAACTGTTTGTCAGACAGTCAGACAACATTAGATTTACGGATTTACTTTTGGTTCAAATCCTTGCAGCAGCTCGGAGTATTTTGGACAGGGAGAAGCAGTGCAAAGTAAAAATAAAATAAAAGCAGTAAATTCTGCAGCTGTTTAGGAGCTAAAAGCGAAGGGCTGACCTCTTCATGGTTTTTGGGGACAGGTTTTTCTCCAGGTCTCTCTCCAGGTCTTGTACAGACAGGGTGTAGGACTCAGGACAGTAGTCAGTCTCCTCGTCGTAGGCGTGGTCCAGCAGCGTTCGTGCCCACGTCCCCATGTCATAGGGCGGCATCATCCCCCCGAGCTCCGACGGCAAGATCTCGGGATGGATCAGCTGGTGGAGGCTGTTCAGGTTGTTGCCGTGCATGAAGATCTGCAAAGGGAAAGGACACAACCAGAGGGGTCATGGGTTTGTCCACCTGAGACCTGAATATCATTAAAGGTTCCTGTCTTACCCTCTTCCTGGTCTTGTCTTTGAGGAAGGGTCGTATCACCGTGTAGAGGGCGTGGATGTACCAGGGCTGGTTCACAAAGTGGATTCCCCCGAATCGGGCAGGAAAGCTGTCCTGTTGGAAAAAAGAAACGATTTGGGTAAATACAAACAAAGATACAAAGACTACATTCTCCCATGTTTGAAAGGTCCCAAAAAATGTTCCATTTTCTAAAGGCTCAGTAGATAACTGTTATAGTAGTGCATGAGACACAAAATCTGTGAAAATGATCTGGTTCCTCTGGCTCCTCCAGCTGCAGTTGCAAGAATCCAAAGCACCTGAACAAAAACAGACAATCAGAACCAGGAAGAGTCTCTTAACGTGGTGTCAGTCAGCCTCCTCCCCCCTGCAAGCTCCCAGTCAACCTCAGCATCTGCAGCAAGGCTTCAGGAGGAGCTTAGCAAACACAGCAAACCAGCAGCGATGAGCAAACCGCCCACCAATCCAATGACAGCAACAACATGTGGTAGTAAACACGTGTGTGAATGATGCCAACGTTCAGAAGGCAAAGGCACACAGAAGGCGAGAAGAAGGTTTTGCATTTCATATGTTCATACATGTTGCTGACTGCAGCTGTAATTTGCTGTAGTCTGCAGTATTTGCTGATGTGTTGCACATCCTCAGCATCTAACAGACAACACGAGGGTTGTTTTGGGAAGGTCACTGTCTTAAAAATAGATGAAAACTCATTATGGACGACAGTATATGATGCATTTGAGACTTAATGACAGGTGAATCATTATGGCTCATGAAAACCAAGATTCATAATCTCTCTGAGTTTCATCACAGATAACGAGGAGTCAGACTCGATCCAGACGAGTCTTCTTCGAGTTCCAGCAAATGAAAAATTACCTCTGTGAGTTTCCTGTCCCTTTTCATTAGATTAGTTTTGCAAATGGCCTCTAATCTCATAGTCAATAGGAAATGGTCTGGTCTATTTTGGAGTCACCACGGCACAAAGCCTGAGGGAAATGAGTCCTTTGTTCATACAGGTTAGTGTGTGGAGTCTGGGCCTGACACGGTGTTTTCTAGAACCCAGGACACAATTATGATAATCACACCGCACTGAGTGTGTGTGTGTGTGTGTGTGTGTGTGCGTGTGTGCGTGTGTGCGTGCGTGAGTCATAACTTGGCTGTGGTCCAGACGTATGGTGAAATTATATTGTGACATAACAGAGTTGGCTGTTGAAAACGGCTCGGGGCAGACGTTTATATAAAAGCTGTTGGCAGTGTGTGGGAGAGACCGAGACAGTGAGAGTCTCCGAGGTCAGGCCAGGTTTGTGAATTAGGGTCTGACAGATACGAAACACAAAGGAATTCACGGCCAAGACTGTCCAACGCTTTGGTTCAGGGTGAGTTACTGTGTCTGGACATTTACGTCCACATTCACATGAAATCTGATGTGGATATTCATGATGCCAACATGTTTTTAGGGACCCCATGAACTTGCATGTAATTTGACACACACTTTGGACCATGACAGCACGATTGTGTTTCAGGGACATTTTCTGCTCATGTTCCCGGTCCCCTCCTGGTCCCCTGATCTTTCCTCTGCAGCACCACCGTCCAAACAAAATAATGAAAAATAACACCTTCTGGCTATGCACGATGTGTTTCTGATGTTTTTCTGTCTCGCTAACACACGCTACAGAATAGGGTGTAAAAAGTGACAAAACAAAACCAGAGGAAAGCCTTGAACACACTCCTACAATATTCAGTAATATTTCAACATGATCTCACAGTTTACTGTTCATTTTATCTTCTTTATGGAGAGATAAAGCAGCAGTCAGGCAGGCCCTTCCCCCCACCTCAGCTGTCCGATCCCTCTGGCCTGCCCTCTGCTCCGACAGGCTTTTCACTTTGATGAAGGGACCTGCTGCTGCATTATACATGAAAGACTGGACGTGGGATATGAGTTGCAGGGCCTCTGCTGTCCTGGAGGGTCAGAAGGAGGAGAAGGAGAAGGAGAAGCAGGAGGTTTGATCTGTGATGTCTGAAGGACAATAAGACGAGAAGTGAAGGAAATCCGAGAGGGGATGAAACATGTCCAGGAGCAGGAAAGGTGGAAGGAGGATGAAAGCTTATTCAAACTAAATTTATCTTTGCACAAGATTGTTTTGTTGTTTTATTAAAGTCAAGGTTTCCACCAGTCGAAGCAGACAAATCCTCCTGAAAGACTTTCATTTAGCCGTCAGATATGGATCAGAAAAACAAACATGACCGAAATGATTAAAGCTAAATTAACTGATTAACTGACTGCTAATTAGGGCGTAAATTTGGCTTATCTCAGTGAAGTAGACACTGTGTTACCTCTTCAGGCTGCTGAAGGTTGTTAGTCTCGTTAAGTTATTGTTTTAGATTTCTTTTCATGGATTTAGACTGATTTTGGTCGTCCAATGGAGCATTAAAGGTTATTTTTAGGATGAAATTTAATTCTGATTTGTCTGTGTTGGCCAGGACATGATGAGAGAAACATGCAAACCACAAAAGTTGCAGGTTAAAAACGATAATCGAGATCATGTTGAGAGAAGTGCAGTCTTTTTGCCAGAGTGTAGTTTTGATAGCTGTGCTTCTGACGGGGTTGAAAATAAATGCTGGGGGTCGAGTTGATAAGTAAAGCAGCTCAAATATTCATCAGCTGCCAGTTCCAGAAACCAGCCGCTCAGAGCCACGTTTTCTTTGATGTCAGGCTACTGCGGGGAAAATGTCGACTCTAAACAAATGAGCGACTGTGGGGATTTATTTTTGGACTGTGGCTGCAGGTCAGTGCTGAGCGTGTTCGGTTACAGCGAAAAGGTTGAAGAGAATTAAAGGCGACAGGAGAAAAGTCTGTCGACACCAGCAGGACACCATGAGGACTCATTTTAAAAATCACTTTATACATTTGGGAGGTTTCTCTGCAGGCTTCTGCGGGCTCATCTCTCACCTCCCCCTCCTGGGAGCCTGTGGCTTCACTGAACAGGATAAACACATTAGAAATGATTTTCTCTCCACAGCTTGGTTTGCTGTAGAAAAACTGCGCCCACCTCCTGCTTTTTGACACAAAGCAATCCAGCAGCTTTTCCTCTAAATCTGACCTGGAGCCACGGCGGGTAAAATGCAACGAAGGAGCTGCCAATCTTGTTGGTGATGGTCTTTTTTATCTTCTACAGTAATTACGGTAATGACTCAAAATGAATCCTTTCTCACTAAAAGCAGGGGACTGTGTCAGAGTGAACAGGCTTATGTTTTGTCTCTCTGAATCTGAACAGTAAAATGATCATGTGAATAAGACAAAGACGTCTGGGAGTGTGGGACCTTGACTGCTTCACAGCAAAGCATAATGTAAGTTAAAAACAAGTCACGTTTGACTTTGGTTACACACTGGACACAAACTCCTGGACTTTGGGCCTCCAAAACAGGCAACATGACTCACATTAACTTTAATTAATTAATCCTAACAAATGGACCAGAATCACACATCAGTTGGAATATCTAAAAAAATCCCTACAACGAACCTTAGGTCATTTATATGCAAAAATGAAGCATTTGTTTTTCAACTTTTCATCTTTGTCACAACTGAGGGATCCTTCACAAAAAGTCGAGGTCATGTGTTTACGTTAGAAATGAATAGTAGCCACTTGTATATATCTGAACAGACCTTAAAAATCCAGTGTCAGTCGGGCCCCACAAACCGTGGATATAAACTGAATCTGGGGAAGGACCTGAGACTCAAACAGCTCATTAAAGTGAGGTGAGTCAGCATCTGGTGCCCACATCTTCTCCACACACACAGGAAACAGCCCTCATAATGATTCATACAGAATAAACAATAAATGCTGCGAAGCCAATCAGGCACATTTTCTTGCAACATAAAGAATAAATCTGTTAGACCCTGAAATCTTGAAATACTGCAGCAGCAGGATGGAAGAAGCAGAAGAAGAAGAAGAAGAAGAGGTCGGTCTGTCAGCGTTGACGACTTTGACGAGGCTGATCGGCGGTGTGTGAAGTGTGTGTGTTATGGCCGAACCCGCTGAAGCTGCAGCATCGGGTCGAACACAGATTCAACCTGTGAGTCATCAGCTGCTCATTTATTATTCAGCTCATCAAATGGGAGCTGTGACAGCAGCGCGAGGCAGGACGGAGGCAGATGACGGGAACCAGGTCCACATCAGCAGCTCCTCATCATCCGCCCACAGAGGGCGAGACCAGCAGGAGAAACCATCGAAAACATCTGTGAATCTGACTCTTACATTAGCGGCAGGAATACATCAGCTGACAGCCTGAAATGATTTCATTTCAGTTTCTATTTCTGGTCCGGTCAGTCTGCTAGTCAGAAGAACACGAAGTGCACCTCAAACACAGATGAAGTCCTGGGCAAAGTCTGTTCAAACTGCATTAATCTGAGAGGAAACAAACAAGTCGACAAACTCTCGATCTCCTCATCGTTCGTTCACTCTCCTGCATCTGAAAACGGCTGATGGGAGCTCATTGCTGTGTGTAACCTCCTTCACATTGCACATGCACTCGTTTAATCCATTGTTAATGTAAAGAGCTGTTGAGTGAAGGAGCTTTCAATCAAATGCATTTTGTGTCATTCACTGGTGCAGACGGTAATGACTAACCGATTCGTGAACCAAATGCAAATCTGGAAAAAACTGGAAACTCTTCCAACGTCTCCTTAAGAATATCCGTTTAATTTGCACCAACAAGATTACAAAATGTCCCACTTTCCCCACTGTGCTGCGTCTGAACAATCTGTGAGATGCCGAACTGGTTTGATGACTTTAATGAAACAATATTTTGATCGAATCTCCATCCAGATGAAGAAGATCATCTTCACTTCTCACATGACTGAAATCTCACCACTTTTAATAAATATTTTGCCAACAGTGTGGGAGTGAGCTTCTTCTTCACACGTCTTTATTCTCCTACGCAGCTGTCTGAAAAGTGTGTGTGTTCGAATTAGGGTTGATGTGATTTGCAAATTAATTAAAAAATAATCAGGTTTGGATGTGAATATTTGCTGCCTTTCTCCATTTTATTGGACAGAAATAAAGTATCATATATGAAGGTCTGGCAAAACTGTCACAGATGTTTTCTTTCCCCGCCAGTTTATTGATCAAAATATTAATTGTCAATAAGACAAAAAGAAGATATTTGACGTCAATCCCAGCCTTGTTTCTTGTTTCTCCTGATGTGTGAAGGAAAACCTCAGTCACTCCAAACTGAATCCCAGTTTCTGATTAAAAACAAACCCTAAAAAACCAGAAAAACGCCCAACTTCAGTGCGGCCGAGTGCGAGTCCATCAGCAAGCAGCTGACGTTACAAAGCCTGACGTTCATCGTCTCCCGCTCTGTTCGCGTCCATTGCGGTCACGCAGCTTCGCTCTCCGTCATGCTTTTTCAGTCTTTCTGCAGCACATCAGGTTGATGAGGTTGCTCCACTCTGCTCTGTTCCTGTCACTTCACATCCACAGAAGGATGAGCAAACGTGTCCTCTGGGGGGGCAGAGAGAACGACCACGGCATCCATCCGAGTGCTTTTCTTTGCAGGATATTCTTAAGTGTAGCCTGGAGTGACGACACTGTTTAGCTGCCGGCTTGTTCTTTACAAAAAGCACCTTTATGAGCTCACATCTGGCTGGCCAGCAGTGGAAGAGACGGAGGCAGGAAGCAGAGAGCAGAGCTGCTGTTCAATCGGGTTTCATTTCTGGTCCTAAAATCCACTAAAGATGTCAGACCGGCTTTAAAAAGGCAAAAGCAAACAAAAGGAGACGAGTTCAACTCTTCGTCCATTACTCAACACTCCTCTTCCTCCTGCTGTTACTCAGCATCCACGTCTGCCTGCACTCCCAAACCTTTTAAGCCCATCAGAGTTTTGCCTTTTTTCTCTCTCGTCATGCTCAAATCATTCGTTCCTGGGGCTTCCACATTGCTCAAATTATACCTTTTACATTTCTGATATAACTTTGGCTTCACTGTGCAGCATGACTGTCATCAACAAAACAACAACCTGAACCCTCGAAGGTCCTTTGACCCGCTCTGACCTCCCCATCTGCCTCGGACTCGGACTTTTCTCTCTCTTGTCCTGCAAGACAAGCACCTCAGGCTGAAGTGTCACAGCCATCCAGTCCCCCACCTTCTAAAGTCTCCTTCATCAACATAAATGTAACCTCCACAACTGCTCAGAGTGAAAAACGATCTTCTGAAGTTCACACCTGCCAAATCTTTTTTCTCTCTGAGGAGCAACAAGCACAAATGTTTCACCTGAAGACTCAGCAAACACCAGTCCAGCCTCGTTTAAACAGGTAAGTAGTGCCAGGTGTAGATAATTATAACAAATCAGAGCACAGAGCAGATCACAAGTCAGCATGAGTCAGCATGTAGACTCAAGGAGCAGCAGCATACGCCAGAATGTACTGTTTTCTTACGCAGTTAAAGTGAAATGAGGAGTTATCTCGAGGGTCGTTCTGAAGCTCTTTTCCTGACTCCATCAGGAAACAGCAGGATTTTAGTCTGAGTTATTGACAGTAACTTCCCAGTTTCATTCCTGCTAGAGTTTCACACAGAGTGAAGGTCGCACCAATTAAACTGCAGCCCATTAAAACGCTGGCCAAAGTCCACTCAGGAGCTCTGAGAGGGAAGGAAGCAGAAAAATGACCATTTTCTCCTACCAAGATGCCAAACGTGTCCTTTATGGTACACTATATAGACAAAAGTATCCAGACAGACCTCTTTATGGGGCCGTTTCTCAGGGTTTGTGCTCACAATGCTATGCTTCCAGCTCTGTGTTTGTTGAAGGCCCTTTTCTATTCCAGCATGACTGTGCCCCAGTGCACAAAGCAAAGCTCCATAAAGACATGGTTGGATGAGTTTGGTGTGGAAGAACTTGACTGGCCCACACAGAGTCCTGACCTCAACCCCATCCAACACCTTTGGGATGAACTGGAACGGAGATTGTGAGCCAGGCCTTTTGGTCCAACATCAGTGTGTGACCTCACAAATGAAATAACCTTTTTCTTCCTTCATTTGTTAAAGCGTTCAGCTTTGCCGTGTTGCTGCCCCTCGTCTGCTGTCTTCATCCTGTGTGTGTTTGGTGCAGCTGACCTGAGAGTCCAGATTGTGGGCTGAGGCTCGACAGATCTTGTCGTCCTGCCAGACACACAGAGGGGAGGCGAGAGAGGCGGAGGGATACGCAGCGACAGACGACTGATTTGGCTTGTTTTCATCACTGCGTCATGATTCCTGCAGTTTCTGAGCAGGAAAACAAAATACCCTCCTCATCTAGATGTGAAATAAAATAAGTTTGTGAATACTGGAGGAGGTCTGTTTCAGTGCTCGAACAAACGACTGATGCTGTCGTTTTCTGGTGGACACACTTTCAGCAGATCGTGAATGTTGGCAGAGAGTATCAGGCGCTGGCAGCTTCTTCTTAAACCAGGTTCAAAACCTCCTATCAGTCAAACCTCGTGTAATCTATTTTACTGAAGTGGGAAAGAGGCGGCTGCTGCCTTCTTCCAGCTGCAGCTGGGAGATAAAAGGTGGAAGAAAGGAAACAGTTTAAATCAATACTGCTGTGTTTGTGAAGGCAGAACTGGTCAACAGTCTGTTTATTCACAACAAACCAGCTCCACTTCCTGTTTACAGAATATTATCAGCAGTAAACTTGGAGGAAATGGAGGGGGAAGTAATGAACACTTAAAACCAATTCCTGTTCCTGATTTCCTCATTTTAAAGCTTATAATGACTTTGATATCTTAATTATACTGCTGGAGATGAAAAAGAAAGCCAAATTATAGGGTGCTTAGAAACCTTTTATACTTTGTTATACATGATAATGACGAGAAGGAGGGGAATTATAATTCAGTGGATTTGAATATCAGACGGCTCCCTTTTAGAAGCGATGAGATAATTTCCAAAGTGATTACCTCTGAAGAATTAAAAACCTGCCGCCTGAGAGCATACAGTAGGTCAGAATCTACTTTTGCACACGTCTTGGCACAGTTTTCTCAGGAGTCCCACTTATTCTGGAGGTGTCTGCGCGTTACATAACGATGCTAATGCAGAGGAAATCCACAGTGAGCTCGCCGAGTGGATCTGTGCTGCTGCACGTGTGCCAGCGTGGTCTGAATACCTGCAGATGTTCAGGCTCTGTGAAGGAACAAATCCACTCAGGCTGGAAGGTAAACGTAAGAAACGAATGCAGGTAAATCAGAGATGTCATTCTGTCAAAAGGACAAAGCTAAAAGAGTAACGTTGGCAGTAAAAATAATGAACTGATTTCACTACAGACACAAGTAGTGATTTGTTGTTCAGTACTGACTAATCTGCTAAATGAACGATGAATCATTTAGTGTATAAAATGTCAGAAAACTGAGAAAACAAACCGAGACGACGTTCTGTTTGTTTGTCTGTCCAACAGAAAAATGATGCACAGCAGAGAAAAGCAACTACTGCACTTAAATGTCATTTTGAAGTATTTTTACTTTACTACTTTCATTTTCTGCTTCGTCATCCACTCCAACTACAATTCAGAGACAAATATCGTTTTTTGCTCCACTACATTTATTTAACAATTTAACTTACTTTGCAGATTCAGTTAAATAATACAAAATGTAACCGGAAAATCAGCTATGATGTAACACTTTAGGTTAATAGAAAACTTTGAGGGGAAGTGCAAACTAAACTACATAATTATCCAAAACAAAGTAAAAAACTTTTTTCGTCTGCATCAATTGATCTTTTGTGCCACTTGGGAGCAACGGAACAAGCTGTAAACACACCGTATTAAGAGCTGAAAGAAACGTCAAGCGAACGACACAATGTAATGTGCCGCTTTTGGTTTTCTTATCGGAAAGCATATCAGACCTGCACTTCAGATGAGACGTGCGCTCTGAAACAACACCATGAAAAAGGAAATCGCACGAAGGTCACGTGACCCTCAGGTTTCTTTCTCCCTGGAGGGTTTTGTAAACAAACACTGTGATTGGTTCTGTGAGGTTAGCCAAGGTTTGTTTTAGCGTGTTAGCATGCTAATTTCGCAGAGAAGTCGAAGGACCCCCAAAGTCAGCTGGATTCGTCCTCTGGGTGCTGTGAATATCAGTACAATAGTTGATGAAAGATGGATGAGCACCAAGGTCATAAAAATTCATCCTGAGGGGAGCGTGAACGCCTGCACAGTCCATCCAAAAGCTGTCAAAGCAAAGATTTACTTCAAAAACATGAACACCAACCTCGTGTGGATGCTGAACAAACCCAACATCACAAACAACCACGAGATGAAGTCGCACTAAGGACTAAAAATGTAAAGGAGCCATTTCCTCACTTGTTTGTGTATTTATTCTATGCAGCAGTGCAGTCATCTAAGGTGCTTTGTGGTGCATTCGCTGACTGGCCGAGCAGCAGCCGCTGTGAGCGTCTTAGAGGCAGAGGAAGAAGGAGAAGATGAAGAGAGCGAGATGAAGAAATGTGTTTCAGGCAGACACACAACAAAAGGGAGCCCATCTGGAGGAGAGGAGGGCAGAGCAGATAGAGCGGCAGTCCGACACGTTGCCACGGCAACGCAGCGAGGGTGGGATGTGGCAGGAGGGAGGCTCGGGAGGGTGGAGGAAGACTGAAGAAGAGGAGGAGGAGGGGGACTACAACTGAGTGGATTGTATCAAGCAACAGCAGGAAGAATATTCAGAGTTTTCTTTTCATTTTGGATTGCGTGATGTTTCTGTCCAAATGACTGACGGCTGGTGATTCTGTGTGAAGATTAATCACAAGCAAAGTGACATCACATGAACTGCAAACTGTGAACAATGATGGAGCGACTGAACTGAGCGAGAGAGGAGGGGGAGGAGAGTGGGGGAGGATGATGATGTTGAAGAGAGAAGGCGGGGGAGGGTAAAGAAAACAAAAGTACGAGGGGTGGAAGGGACTGCACTGAGTCATTTCAACCTTCAAAAGGAGGTCGACAGACTGGCTAAGTCGATGAGTTCGGCTCCTTTCTTTAAGTTCTTTTTGAACGTTTGGGTGGCATTGAGCTTTAAGAAAAGAGCTGAAAAGGTTTTACATTGAAACAGATCACTTTGGTCACTTCCTTCTAGTCACACCGACTGGAACAAGAAGATTTATGTGCACTGGGCCACTCGGGGGTTGCTCGTACGCCTGCTTTAGACAAACCTGTGACACACCTGGTCCAAAATGTGGCTGACCTCAACAGAGAGCAAACAGACCCAAAGAGGCGGGAATCACCACGACGTTCCAACAGTTAACAAACAGTCAGAAAAGATTTCCTGCACTTCCTGTCTGCCTCCAAAACTTAGTTTTCATGATGCACCAGAGCTGACGACTCACTTAAATATCTTGACACACAAACCCGCCATCTGTACCAGACCCCATTAGATTTATTGTCATTCTGACTCGTCTGGACTCAGGTCCCATAATGCATTTATGTAACTGTGTCACCATCAGCTTTGTTGACTTCACTTGGTTTTAATTACGTAACACATTCTGAACCTCAATATTATCCTGTTTGCAAAAAGCACAGGAATACAACTCCTTTGATCAGCTCAGTTCAAGTCCCAAATTCTGGTCTTTCCCATGAGCATGTTAATGCAACATTTTAACTAACGGTCAAAATCCTGGATCCACCACCAAACCAGAATCAGTTGATTCCTCTGACCTGAGTCAAGGTTGATCTGACTCACAGACAGATTTAAGCATGTTAGTTCCCCTCATTACTGAGACATTCGAGACTGCAGCAGGTGTTACATGCATTCAGGTAGAGATTCAGGACGGCTCATTCGTTACTGAGTGACAGGTAGCTGATCTGAGGTCAGATGACGTGAGGCTGTGACAGATCAACGACGTGATTCACACCTCGGACCTCAAGACCTCGAGACATCATTGCGACAGATCAGGGCAGCTCATCAGTTCACACAGCCTGCATGTTCACAGCCAGAAAAGACCACGAGTACTGGAAAGATCACAAAAATGTAAAGTCAGCTGTGAGGTCCTGACCTGTACAATATAACGCAGTAGGGCGAGGAAAAAGCACGAAAACAAGAAATCTGCAAAGAAAAAGTCAAAGGTCTTTAGGACTCATTTCTCAATTCAGGACGGTGGAGTTTCTCATGTGAGCTGCTGAGGAAGTCAGAGCCTTTTTTTTCTGTTGTACTTAACAAATTCTGATGATCTAACAGAGTTAATCTTCCGTGAAACAGCTCGACAAAACCTTAAACTGTTCTGGTGTGAGCACATAAGTGGCTGTTGTTTTTAATTTAGGCCAAATTTGTCTCAAAGGTCTGAAAGAGAAGACGAATTGTTTAAGTCGTACTGCGTCTGCTTTTGTTCCGGAGCTGCTCAGTAAAAGTTGTTGACTGTGATTTAAGAATTCACGTTGTTGTAAACAATGAAGGCCTGATCGGACTCTGAGAGAAGCTTTCATTGTTTGAATAACAAAACATTTTGCCGTTCGTGTTGAGAATTTATTGGTTGTAAAATGGGTGAACATCTGACGTCAAACCTGCTCAGCATGCACACTCACATGATAGAAAAAGCTGCAATATTAAAAATGGTAGCAAATAGATAATTAAAAATTTTCTTGTACATGGCTGAGTCCTTTTTCAAACATTTTTCAAACTTGTTTTGAAAAGAACAGCTCAAAGGGTGTTTTTTTGCAGACTTGAAACTTTAATTCCTCTGGAACATTGTAATCCTGGAGGATTACGACTGGATGGGTTTGTATCCCGTCCTGCACCCTGTCTCACCTCCTTAACATAATCTCTTTTATAAAAGCATAAAGAAACGTTAAGTTGAGGAGTGGAGCATGTGCTTCATCGCGCTGACTGTGTCTAAGAACGAGCACACAAAGCGCAGACGATCCAATCGGGAGGCACGTTAAGAGCAAATCCACCGAGAGGCTCGACGTGAGGACATCAAGCTCTCAGTTCTGGATTTGAAAACTACAGGAAACCCTCCTTGTGGTGGAGCAAAAAGATCCCGATCCACTGGACCGTAAGAAAATGAAAAAAGACATTCAGAATCCCAGCAGAATTATTCCTGAAGCCACACAGACACTTTACAGATTGGGCCTGATTTTGACCCCGACTTGGTCGCCCTCTGTCTGAATTCAGAACCGGGATGAATTTCTGCCAAGACAGCCATCGTTTGACGAGCAGTTTGACGGCTGAATAATCAGCTGATCGATCATCCGTCTGGCTTTCGAACGATCTGTTGGATTTCTGACATGTTAGACGTTTTGGTCGGCTGCTCCACGATCTGATTTCACTCCTGGCTTTTGTCCGAAGATCAGTTACAAACTGCAGTGAGCTTGTTTTAATTGTATTGTCGTAGTATTTTCCATTTTGTGTTTAAAAGTCTTGAGTCTGCTGTGACAGAAGACTGAACTTCAGTGCAGAACACACAGTCTGCCTCGTCCGGCCATCTGCAGCTGAAGGAGGAATCCCGATGCTTTGACTTTATTTCTGCTGACTTCCTGTGCTTTTCCTTTAGCTCCACAATCAAGACAAAATCTGGATTAATCAAACTGATGACCAGGACGTTTGTCAAGAACATCGACTTGCCCCAGAGGCTGAACCCCCTCCACCCCATTTTCCAAGCGCTGTCATCCAGCACCACACTCACATTAATGCACAAAACATCTCTTACTCTAATGGACGCAGTGTCATGCTATCGTGCTGATGAACTCAGTGAGCAACATTCAGGACATTTGGCATCATTACTGTTGAGGCTCCGAGAGCTAAACTGTCAGCATGTTGTTTATTCACTTTAACTGTTGAACACAGCCGAGATTCTTAACATGCAACATCCAGTCAGGACCTCTGTTGCATGTTATTCCCATCTGTGTGTCATGAAGGCAAAAAAGACCCCAAAATAATCCAAATAAAAACAAAACAAACATAAAGGGAGTGGGGGTGTAATAATCATTGAGGCCTCTAGGGGCTGCCAGCAGGGATCCACTCTTCCTTCTGCTGCAATCTGCACAGCATGCTGTGCCACCAGTTTGGATCCCAAGACATGTGGCCTACATGCTATTTCTATTCACTAAAAACTCACATTTCAGGGTTGCCATGACAAACAGTAAATCACAGTTTGAGCAGCACTAACATGGAGGACGAGACAAAAGAGAGGCAGCAAGATGACTGACAAGCCTGGGAGATGATGAATAGAAAAATCAAAGGATTTTGATTCCTTACACTCAACAGGCAATTCAAGGATGTGATTTTATCTCATTTGAAGACGTTTAAGTCTGACTTTCCTTTATCAAAAATGAACAATTTGAATTGGATCATTAAACTTATTTTGAGGTGACTCATCTTGATTTGTCAGTTTCAGTCGCTCTTTCAGCTGATAAGAAAAGTGAATGTTGGTCACAGCAAAACGAATATTTTGCACGTCTGCAGTGTAATTGCTCATTATTTGTCATACTGCCGTCGGTGCATTCAGATCTCAGATAATCCAGCACTGAGCACCAAGACGAAATCTGTGGAAGCAAAGACAAACAGCAACAGTGGCGGATAGAAAGATACAAAGCCGCCAAAAAACAAATCAGCCGTCAAACCTTCCGACTGCCCTGCAGATGAATCTGACTCAGCCGTTCTTAAACACTTCCTGGTTTTCAAAGTCTTATCCAGACCTGCTCAGACTGAAGTGACTCACTGTGACTGATGTAAAATATTTAAATCTCAGATCGTGTGTTTGTGTGTGGTAATGACTCAGCTCATACTATTCCCACATGCTGTACAGAGGAGGAAACATAAACGCTGAAAGTGTTTGATTTGCCGTATTTCCTCAGATATGACCGGAGCCTCACCAGCAACAGGCCAGCAACAGGCCTTTATTAGAAGCAGGCTTATATTATTTCTAATTCCTGCCATTTGGTGAGTACATTTAATCAGAGTTCAGCTCAGTATGAAGCCTCTGCACATACTCATCAACACAACGTTCAGTCAGTGCAGAGTGAGGCGGAGAAAAAGGGAAAAGATCTGGGCATTAAATAGAGAAAAGCTCTGAGGAAAGTGATGCTAAACGCAGTGAAATTACTGATATGTTCATGTGCAAGGGCCTCCCTCAGCACATCATGTCACAACTACCTTGATTCTGTCTTTTAAATAACCTACATGTGCTCTGTAGGAAACCAGGAGATTTGTATGTTGTCACGGAGATAAACTGGAAAATGAAGAGCTGCTCACTGTTTCCTGTCAGGTGAAGTGTCTTCAGGTCCTCTGAGCTGCCAGAGCTACATGGTGATGAACATAATTCCAGTCAGAGGTCTGAGGAAAGGCCAGGTGCAGCGGAAACACTCCAACTTGGTTGTTTTTGACTAATTTGGATGTTATTTTTTCCTAAAACATGTATGTGGTCCACTGTGAATGGAGAGCACACGGCCTGGACTGGATTCCCAGCCTGAGTTATTATCCCAGTGGGTAAATGAGGAAGGTTACACTCTAAGTATGGATGCTCCCTCAAACTTCAGACATGTGTGACATCACGCTATATGATGAAACTGCACCTTTCCGAGTGGCCTTTTACTGTGAGCAGCCCACAGCACACCTGTGTGGTAATCAGGCTGTTTAATCAGCATGTTGATGTGCCGCACCTGTCAGGTGGATGGATTGTGCGCACTAACATGGATTTTCACACATTTGTGCTTCAAACTTGAGACAAAGAAGTCCTCTTTTAAAGGAAAGTCTACCTTCTCGAGGTCATACAGTCCTACAGAGATGTCCAAAAATAAAAAAAGCTGCTAGCTGCTATTCATCATTTTTAACAAGCGTTATTCAAACAGCAGTGGAGCTCTGTGGCTCAGAAGATGAAGATGCACCAGCTTTGGATGCAGATAACACTTGTTAGTTGAATCAGTGAATTGTTGGTTTTGTTTGCTTCATGGGATTTGTTGACAAGAAGGAAAATAAAGATGATTGCCACCCTTAAATTTGTTTTTCCTTCTTACCATTGAAAGGAAAATAAGTTTGACCTCAGAGGCACATTGTTGATTTTGGCAAAGTGTTTTCTGCACTTTGTTTGTCAAGTCAGATCAAATCAAATCACCCCATTTCACTTACTTCTTTTGTTTCCTGCACAAAACGACGAGCAGCCGTTTGTGTGAGCGCTTGCGCAGTTGGGGATGACTCAGGGCTCAGCTAATAGCTGCCATCAATAATTCAGGCTCTAATCTGTGTCTGGAGAGCCGTCAGAAATGTGTTCTATATGGCCTCGTCACAGTGATGCACCGGCCTGCGTCTGCACTTGTTCCCTCAGTCTGACAAAGGAGGAAGGTTACCACCTCGACTCCGTGCTGACCCTGCAGAAAGCTAATGTTTACAGAAAGCTCCAAAGCGACCTGCTCTGTAGAAACATCAAATTTATTTAAATCCTGCAGGGGTTTAAGCAGAGGAAGCAAGAAGGAAGAAGAGGACTGCTGATATAAGCTGCACACGATGTGGAGTATTTTAAAACCAGAACCTCACGTTTAATTTAATGTCCCAGGCTTGATACATCTCACAAAATGGTGTGTGTGACAGTTTTTGTTCAAAAACACATTCTTAAAGGTTGAGAAAACCTCCAAATTCACTAAAATAAAGAACTCAGCGTCCTCAGTGTAAGCTATGCTTAACATTTCATTTGCTACTGAATACGTAATAAAATCTGATATCCAGCTTTACTGTTAAACCTTCTTGACAATCTTAAACAATTTGTGTTTGCTAATAGAAAGTTAAAAAAAAATAACCCCCAAAAAGCTTCTGATTTCTGATTACTTTCTTTAGCCAACAGGGGAACAATTTTTCTCACCTTTAAAACACAAATGTAGGACATAAATTGTAAAGTGTAAGATTCAAGGAAAGCAACTTTGACAGTTTGGCATCCATCACAAGCACGTCAGATAATCCTTTAGACCAGGCTGCGTCTTACTCAACACTTCCCTCTGGAAACACTTCCCCTTAGATTTCACTTTGACTAATGGAGCACAACACAAATTGGCAGATGATTCACAAGGATGTTGAGAAAGCAATAACACACACACACACACTGCCTGTGAGCCTGTTTTCCTCTAACTCATTTCAGTAATGACGTTAAAGGTGTCCCGATGACCGAGAGCACTAATGCGTGTTCGTGTCATGAAAAATCCTCAACACGCACACGCAAATCTCATGAGTGCTGCCACACTGGTTTCATTTCTGTGCAGGACAGAAAACCAATCAGACAGCCAATAAAAATCACTTTCCTTTGCACCATCTACCTGCCATGTGAGCCTTACAAAAACCACCCAGCAGTGTGTGATCACAATGGAAACGTCATAATTCCATCCACTGCTCTTTAAAACAAGCTCACAGGCTTTGACACGGTGCTTGACTCGTTCTTAAGTGGAACATTTCCAGTGCAGAGCGGCTGATGGGAAGGGAGCTGGAGGTTCGTTCTGTCAGGAAATGAATAATAGTCCATCAGCTTTTGCTTCTCTAGACTTTTTCCATATGCTAATTCTAGGAAGGTTTATAGCAGAGAGCTGCAACATTTATTTTCAGTATCAGTGAATGTGTTCCATTGTATTTTCAATTAACTGAGGAATTCTTCAGGCATGAAAATGTCAGAAAGTTGTGAAAAATTGGAAGAAGTTCCCAAAGGCCAAGGTGACGTCTTCCGCCAATGTTTTACATTTAATCTGATCAAATGATTTGGTTCTGGAAACAGCTGATGAATACAGCATACAGCAGGGGGAGGTCGAGCTGACGATTTTAGACTGCGATCTCGAAGGTGATTTGCCTTTCAAGAAAATCGTGGCGATTGTGGCCTTTAACGTCCTCTTCCTAACTCCACCTAACCTCACTGACAGGCACATCTGCTACGTGAACAAATCGTTAAATATTTAGCCGACTCCATGCCTTTGCAGTTTGGCCTTTTTGTGTTGCGAGAACCACAAGGTGAGTTAGAGCTGGAAACATGATTGAGATTAAATAGACTGTGACATATTCGGGCCAGACAAGATCACACTTCTTCTGGGGCGTAAACCGCTGTCTCCAGTGTCAAAGTCCAACCAAGTAGCAGCCAACCATAACAGCATCATCGACGCCTTGTGACAGCCCAGCGTCTTACCTGAAGGCCCTCGATGGCCAGCCGCAGCATGCTGGGAGTCAGCTTGGACGCCTGCTTGAAGGTGAAGTTACTCCAGTCGATGATGAGGATGAAGCCGTTGACCTGCAGCTCCGGATCTTCTATCATGGATTCCAGCGACAGCAGGATGGCCCTCAGTATGTCCACAAATGTGTATCTGTGGACAATGTCACAGCGTTTTTATTTATCGGCTAACTGGACAGAATATGAAGGCATTTAAACAAAACTCATCAAAATTATTTTGCTGGCTTTTGTTATGTCAGCAGATATTTTGTCTCACAGGCTCGCGTTCTTCGTGTTTGTGCTCGTGATATGTCCTGAATTCTTCCTGTCTCAGTTGACATTGTTATGTCGGGATTTAAATGACTGGAGATAGATCATAACACTGCCACCTAGAGGTAAGGGGGGTTTAAACACAACACAAGCTTTATCACCTGCTACCCAACAGTAAACTACTAATTAAAAATCGATCATACATCACATAATATCGCGATGCTCAGTATCTACGTTACAGTCGAATGGCTCGACATGAAACAACCAAAATAATTTTCATGGGGGAGAAATGAATCACTAAATACGTGTGATCTTGTGACAGGCTGGATTTAACACAGGCACATAGTTTCCTGTTACATAATGACTGTTTGTTTGTTGCACAGAGTGGAGTCTCCTCTGTTTTTATTGAGAAGAATCATGGCAGAGCTGGGTGGCTCCATGACGGTGCTTCAGAACTCTAATCAGGCCTAACACTGTGCGGTGATAAAACTAACCAGGCCTCGTTCCTTGTTAAAGCCAAACCCTTTTTCTCCGTTTAGCCTTCAAGCCTGAGTCAGTCGCTGCAGACTGTGAGGTCACTTATGAGAGAGGAAAGCATCAGCACTGGACTACCTGACCCAGTGGTCCATTTTTTAACTCCAGTCAAACCAAAAGGAAGTCTGCACATTTGTCCTTGATATGATCAGCTTAGAAAACCTTTGGTGAAATGACAAACACTCATGTCTTGCAGTAATATGGAGGTAACTAATCCCCTCATATTACGGCGTGACTGGGAGCGTTGGCTCCATTTTCGTTTAGCAGGACATACTGGACCTTTTAGTCACCTGTGTGTTATTATGTGACAGCTGTGATTACCAGGTACTTTGCAGAATTAGAGATTAGCCCTCAGTGTGATGAGGAACAGTTTTTAAGTTTAAATCAGTGGTATGCAGCATGTGGCAGGTGGACGGTGCTTCATTTTAATGAGTTATGGGGTAAAAACATTGGTTAGTGCTAAAACTAGTTTACTTTTTTTCAAAATGGATGGTCAAAAGTATGTGGACATGTTGTCCACAGTCCACACTGTTTGGACTCCTTGCTCTAATGAAGAGAAACACTGAAATGCTGCACCATTCAGTGATATTTTAGATGACCGTGTGCTCCCAGCTTTGTGGCAACACTTTGACGAAGACTTTTTCTAGTTTCAGCACAATACCTGATTTCTCAAAGACCTTGTTCTTTGTGTCTACTTTGTACATACAGCATCTATCACATGTGTCTGTCCTGGAAGAGGGACTCCTCTTCTTTGACTCTTCCCAATGTCCCCCCCCCTTGTTTTCCTTCTAAGTTGTAATTTTTGGGAGATTTTCTTTGTGTGAATGGAGAATATAAGGACAGCGGGTGTCATATGTTGTTCATATTGTACAAATGAACTTGACTGTCCTGCACTGAACTCTGACCTCAGCCCAGTCCAACACCTTTATGATGAACTGGGACACTGATGGTGAAGCAGACCTGAACCACAACAAAGATGGTTTCTCCTGGTTTTCAATGATTTTGTGGTGCTGAACGGACAGTTCCATTGAACCACACTTAATTATAATGGATTTTAAAACACTGACCCTCCTCTGTTCTTGTGTGTCCTGTTCCTCTTTGTACGACTGTTCAGATAAACCAAAGACAGACTTTACAGCCTCCCAACCACCAGCCCAAACCCCCTGCCTCTTTATTACCTGCTCTGGTCCCAGTTGGCTGCAAACAGGACCAGTATTTTCCTGCCATATCTGTCCAGATTGGAGAGCACGCCGGGGAAACCGTCCTTCAGAGCCTGCTTGATTCCCGGGTCCGTGGCTTTCAGGTTCTTGAACATGTCCAGGTTCTGCTGTCGGTACTCAAAATACTGTGCCAGCAGCCGGAAAGCCTCGAAGTGGTTGAATTTCCTCGCCCGGAGGAATCTGAGGATGAACGCATCGTCTGTCCTGAGGAAACCAATGTCCGGCCGGGTGATGATCATGTCCCGGACCTCCTGGATGTCCTGGTGTAAAGTCTCAGGGTTTTCTTTGAGCTCCACCTTGGCCTTCTCCAGAGTCTCTGGAGACAGGCCAGCCTGTAAGTGAGTCATGTTTCGCAACAGCTGGACCTCCGCGGGAGACCACACCAGCTTCCAGTGAAACAGAATAAATTACCTCCAGCAACAGGATGAAGTATTTTAAATGGTGTCCTGATCAGAGGCTGACTTCAGATGGAGGCCTGCTGCTCTGTAGACGTAATCCACCCTGAACTGGCACAGATGCTGCTGCTATGATGCTCCTGTGATGCATTATCATCATATGGGCCATTCACTTTTACGCACAGAAACATTCCAATCCAACCCTCAAGAATTGAACTTTATTGTTATTTCTCCACCATGTATATCATGACTCAGGTCCTCCAGGCTTCAGGCGGTACAGCCGACCTGCTGATACGGGCGGCCTGAGCTCAGACAGCCGCTTGCCTCCATGTCAAAGCCTCTCCTCTCTTTCTCTCTCTTTCTGTGGCACAATGACGACGACAGCATCACCGTCTCCCCGGCGTCGCTCGCGGCGGCCAGGCAATGCGGCACGACCCCTGCAGCACCTGCTATATCACCATCATCATCATCATCACATCATCCCTCCGCCTTCACATCGCATCTCCATCCGCCGACCGACTGATGCTGCTGGTGCTGCTGCTGGTGGCGCCGCCGACCGCTCCGTCACCGTCAGTCGAGGCAGATTTGGCCGCTTGTTTCCGCCTCTACATCCCCGTCTCAGTCATCGCTGCTCCTCCTCATCATCCAGAATCTGAGTGTGAATCTTAAATCATGTTTCACAAAGCCTAAAAGGTGGCGTCCAGCAGCACAGGTGTCCCGCGAGGTTTTGTTCCCCTCCTGCCACCGGTTTGTGGGTTTCGAAAGGGGTGGGGTGGGCTGGGAGGTGGGGGGGATTACCGTCTCCGCTCCTCCTGCTGCTGCTGCTGCTGCCGTCTGTTCGCTGGGAAAGTGACTGACAACAAGGGAGTCTGTGCTCCGGTCGCTGTATGGACGCCACCGGCGACGGGGGGGAGGAGAGGGAGGGAGGGAAGTGGTGGGAGGGTGGCAGCGAGGAGGGGGTGGAGTGTCAGATGAAAAGGCAGCTGATATAAAAAGAGACGCAGGGAGAGGGGGCAAGGTGGCAGAAAGATGGAGAATAGCTGTAGAGGATAAAAAATGAACGTGGAGAATGGATGGAGGGATGGAGAAGGGAGGCTGAGGGGAGGAGAGGAGAGAGGGGAGGAGGGCTACGAGGTGAAGGGAAAAACCTGAAGGGCTGCACGGATGAATACGGGGGGTGGACTCTGGGTTTGGAGGCCTGAGGCAAAATTAGGGGCCTCAACATCATCAGTTTTTCTTATTTGTCCTTGAGGGGCCACATGTTCGCAGGTTCTTCGCTCCTGAATCATTTCTGTTTCTACATTTTCAATTGCATGCTGTAGTTTCTGATTTTCTGCCTGTATTTATTCAGCAAACTGGATTTAAGCATCACAATGAAGGCACAGGACTCAAAACTGTTAGAAACGTAAACAGGCAAAGTTCGCTGCCTTTAACTAACTGCTAGAGATGCAAAGATTCATCCTCTGAGAAGTGATTTGACGTTTTGTAGGTAGAAACACTGAGAGACTGAAGGTCAAACACTGAACGCCCCTCACAAATGCACTTCTGAAGAAGAAGGACGAGGAACGATGTTGAGTTCAGTGTCACTCTCACGAGGGAGAAAAGAGTTGCGTCAGTGCTAACGGCAGGCTGTTCTTCAGCAGGAGAACCAGCTGCTTTTCTCTTTCTTCTCACATAGTTGACTTGACTTGACTTGACATATTAAGTGTGTTGATTTTTCGTTGCAGAATTTTTGGAAGAATTTCAACCATCATCAGGCCCGTTGATCCTCCTCAAATTGTCTCTTGCAGGTGCAAATAAAAACTAAAGGACTCATGGACAAAAGAGTTGCAGGAGGAATCCAGTGAAGCAGGAGGGACGAATGTTGGTTGTAAATGGAAAGACGGACAGTCAGGGAAGGACACTTTCCGTCAACAAACCTGGATTCACTCTGATCATAACTCACACAGTGAAACAGGACAGAGCTGCTACGAGGATTTATTACAGCTAATCAGGCCGAGTGTGGAGACTGAACAGCTGAAATGGATGAATAGATGGATGGAGAGAGGAGGGGTGGAGGAGTGGCACCTGCTCTCACTGGTGACCGGACAGCTGCACTTAAACATGCTGAATTAATTCCTATTGTATCTGCCTGCTGGGCTCTCTCATGGTGTCAATGCGCACAGCGTGGCCGAGTGGCGAGCTCTGCATGCAGCTCGGTTGCCTTCACTGCTCTCCGCCAAATCAGTGCAATGAGATGACAACGTGAGAAAAGATAAGATAGGATAAGATAAACCTTCATCAGGGGTGAAAATTCGGGTTTTGCAGCAGCTCAAGGACAGAATTAAGTACCTATAAATAGGAGAAAGTAGAAAAGTTGGTGCTATGCAATAAAAACCAAACTCAAAATTACAAGACAAACAGTATACATGCCAGTATGATAAATTATTTCACTCATAAAACCATCATCATAAGAAGGTGGAGAAGACAAAAACTAAATGTGTCTAAAGGTAAACATGAAAAATAAAAGAACAAAAGTTAATCAGCTGATACGTGTAAAATTCAAAATAAAGAAACCCAGGACGACTCTAAAAACATCACTTTTTAATTAATTAAAGGATGAACATTTTTCTACCAAATGCAGAAATGATGCAGGACCTATATTATATAATTACCTAATATTTTCCTCACATTTTCTTCTGTCGCTCCCCACAGATCTAAGCTGTTCAGTGCTGCAGGAAGTTACTCAGATGTCACTTTATCTGTTAATAAATGATCACACATGCACTACACTGCAGCCCGTGCACCCTCAGAGTCTGGATATATCCTGCCAGGCCCAGTGGGGGTGGGGGAAAGTGCACATCCTGAACGGAGGGGTGGGGTGGAGAGAAAGTACCAGCATCCCGGGGGGTCACAATAATTGCCATCAGCTCTGATGGGCCGGTGTTGCTGTGAATTAAGTGAAAAGCGGAGCTGCATTGGAAATGACCTCTGGTTTCCAGTGGCGCAGCTGCCAGTTTCTGGAGTGCGTCTCTGAGGGCTGAATGGCTGATTAAAAAACGACAACTGGACTTAAAAAGCTGCCACGGGGACGTCCAGTGGAATCAGGGGGTCTGAGGCTCTGTTGACTCTGCACCTGAACACAAACAGTCCCAGTTTACTCCCCAAAATGCTAGTTACTGTCTGCTTCTTCTTCCTGGCCTGTTCCACCTGCACCGCTTCCTCGTTCAATTATTCATTTAGATTAGTCACACCCAGTTTAATGTGTACAGCTAAAAGTAATGCAGTCCAGCAAAACAGTCCTGCAATAAGCATCGTAAAGGTTATCATGTGAGTCATGAGTTTTTGTTGAAGCTGTTTCAGCAATGTTTGATCCAGTTGGTGTCGTTTTCTCAGTATTTACAATATAACAATAAAACAATTAAAAAGCTGAATGTAGCCGACGACCTTTCACTCATTTAGATTCAATTCCAATTCACTTGACTGTGAAGGAGACCCAGAGACCAGCCGGAACATGCAGACACATCACGGACCTAAAAACCGAACCTTCTGTCTGACAGGGTCCAGAAGCCACCACGCAGGCCGCATGGCGCCCTCTGCTGGTCACTGGAGCAGCGATGCAGTTTTAGAGAGGAAGATCAGGTGGTTTGTGTGTTTGCATGTCAAAGAGTTACATGTGAACTGTGATGTAAAGTGTTAATCTGACCCATCGTTAACGACTGACTCAGTAATGAGAGGACAGCATTAGCATCAGAGTTTTAATACAAAGAAAATCATCACCTCATGCTAGGAAATTTATTTGACTTTCATTCAAACAGGTTGAACATTTCTTGTTTGTGAATGTTAACGTAAAGTTTAAGTGACCATATTTACATTTCTGTGCGTTCAGAATTTTTCTGACTGTCAAGATCACGGTTTCTGTTTGTTTTTTGTTTATTTTTTCCAATTGCTAATAAAATAACTTTTATCAGCTACTTTGCCACTGATGCAGCAATCACAGCAAATTAGCAACTACAAAGAGCTGCAAAGAGCACATACTGTTATTTTACTTTAAATGAAATTCCTGAGAGGAACAGCAGATGGCAGCACTGACGCAGTTAACAAACCAGCTTGTAAAAACTGATTTCACTCAGACGACACAGCAGTGACACAGAGATTAAATCATTATTACAAACCACAATATGCTGCTTTGAACACATTTTCTCACCCTTCTGCATAAATACACTGAAATGTTTTCATGTAAAGAAGTGGGAGAAACAGGAGGAATAACTGACAGGAGCTTTCTGTTAAATCTCACTGAAACAAAACAAAACAACAGGATAGGATATAAAATGGAAGTTCTAATCTTTATTAAAAAACATTTTGAATGTTTCTTTTCTATTTTATCTCTCACACAGTCACAGCACAAACACAATAACAATCAAACATCCCTGAAAAGTCATTTGAAATGATTTTGTTAATGCTGTCGTCTGGTTTCTCAAACGTTTATTTTAACTGGGTGTTCACAATCAGGAAACATTTTACAGCGCGGGAAAACAATCTCAGCCTGGTGTTTGAGTGAGAAGAAGACGTGCAGAAGAAAAAGATGGCAAAGACAGAAAGTTTCTGTTTTCCTTGTGCACCTTCACTGAGCCCCAGATGAGGTCGTTTCTCCACTGTGGGTCGGACCACAAGGTCAGTCCAGTGTTGATCAGGTGGAATAAAGAGGACTGTGACCCCCATAGCGATCAAAGACGCTGGTCTGCAGGCCACACCCCTCTACCCCTCTCTTCCTGTGCAAACGTCTCCGAGGGCAAACTCACTGACCCTGCAACCATGAGCAGGCAGGGGTGGAGGGGTGGAGGGGCGGAGGGGCGGAGGGGCGGAGGGGCAGAGGGGTGGAGGGAGGGGCTGGGAGATCCTGTGTGGGTCTTGGACAGAGCGAAGCCTGGACGGGGGGATGGATTGAGCAAAGAACAGAGAGATTAAGCATTAACAGTCAGCTTAACCTCCTGGATTCCTGTCAGAGAATTATTGCTTGCTGAACGTCTTTGCAGTGTGGCCAGTCTGTTCAGGGAAGAGAAGAAATGAAGGGACAAAGGAAAAGATTTGTGGAGGCTCAGATAGTTTGGTGACAGTTTGGCTTTTTCTAGTGTGATTTTCTGCGACTACTTGCTGTGGTGAATTGATGTTCGCCACAGCTCTAAAGCAAGAAAGCCAAACAGGCAGTACTCTCAGAGCTTGTTGGTTTTCAGATGGAGAACAACCTTGTGTTTTATGCAACTAATCTGCAGCTGCAAATACATTTATGAGGGTAAACACTGTCTGGATTGCAGTCAGAGGAAACTGACTGAACATATGAAATCAGTTGCTGGTTTTCTGTATCAACAGTTGTGTGACTTGCTGCCTTCACTATATAGACAAAAGTATTGGGATGGGAATGTCAGGGTTTGGGCTCTGCCCTGACTTCCAGTGAAGGGAAATCTTAATGCTTCAGCATACCAAGACATTTTGGACAATGCTATGCTTCCAACTTTGTGGCAACAGTTTGTTGAAGGCCCTTTTCTATTCCAGCATGACTGTGCCCCAGTGCACAAAGCAAAGCTCCATAAAGACATGGTTGGATGAGTTTGGTGTGGAAGAACTTGACTGGCCCACACAGAGTCCTGACCTCAACCCCATCCAACACCTTTGGGATGAACTGGAACGGAGATTGTGAGCCAGGCCTTTTGGTCCAACATCAGTGTGTGACCTCACAAATGCTCTACTGCATGAATGGGCACAAATTCCCACAGAAACACTCCAACATGTTGTGGAAAGCCTTCACAGAAGAGTGGAAGCTGTTAGAGCTGCAAAGCTGTCTGTGTGTTTACAATGAGACGTCATTAAAGTCCCTGTTGGTGTGATGGACAGGTGTCCTGATACTTTTGTCTATATAGTGTAGCTTAATCATCACATTTCCTCTTGTGTTAATAGAGTTAATGTTATGTCTCCCTTGTCAACATATTTGCTATTGCTGATCAATTAACAAAACTTCTTGCGATTGAGATGACATTTGTCTTTGCCAGATAATTAACTCAGTTGTTATGGCCCCCTGTGGGGTGAACAAGCACCAACACAGACAAACAGAAGTGACACTAAACTAATGCTGAGACACAAAACAGGCTGAGTGACTTCATCACCAACAGTCCACACTCCAGAAGCCTCTTTTATAAGCACTTCCTCCCAGGTCAGGTGCACCTCAATGAGCGATTCAGATGTAGAACACCTGGGCAGAGCTGGAGAAGACAGGAGGGGGGAAGGGACACACACATACACCATAACACACATTTAGACAGTTTGGTGGATGAGCCAGAGGTCCAGGCTGAGGATCTCCAGCATGACCTCTTAAAGCAGAGTACGGAGTATCTTATCACCGGAACATTTCCGTCACTCTTTCCTTAGAAGATGTAATTAATTTAATCATTGAACAAAATGGGAAAACCAGTTTTTCCAGCAGATGCTTTTATGTGTCACCTCTACGACAAAGTTTCACAACATCTCGTCACACACGCAAAGACCAATTCCATAACACGGGAGCATAATGAGGCATTTTTCCATGGCTGCCATCTTTTGTGCCCATTCATAAACTCATCACCACCTCAATAATCAGAGCTTTGTGCTCTTACACAATAGTGTTACTCCAGTGGGAAACGTACAACTCCCGTTTCTGGGTGAGATTTTAATTGGAAGTGGAGACTCAGCCGTGAAGCCGGGATGTCAGTACCTGGCCTGCTTCCAGCTCATTCATACTGAAGGCATGCACACACACACACACGCACACACACACACACACACTCAGACAGAAATCCACCCACTTTGTCCTTCCTAGACAGCAGCCCTCCACAACAGGCTGTCGTGGATTTTTCTTAATGTTGCTTTGGTTTGAATAAAACTTAAAGCAAGTTGAATGTTTCATGTCTGCCAGCTGAAGTGCTTCGTCTTGTGGGGAGCATGAATGTGCTCAGTGAATTTCCTGTCCATTTCACATGAGTAGTTTGGTCTGATGGAGGAAACACAAACACAAAGCCAACCAAACCAGGATTTTGGGGACCCTGAATGTCCTCAGCAAACTTCACAGAAATGGCTTCATTAATTTGTTATTTGCTCCGCAGAGACGACACTCAACATCCTCACCAAAACCAGAAATTCAGCCGTCATGTTTGTGTATTATTTTTAATGAGTAACTTAACTGATTGGTTGACAGACTCATCCCAAAGGCCATTGATTTGCTGCATCGGTTTGTAAATTTGTTTGGTTATTACTTTAATACTCTTAATATTCATTTGATCACCTAATCAATCAGTCAGCTGTTTTCTTCAGCATTTGATTTCTTTTTCACTCTTCGTCTTGTTGTCTTGCTTTCCTGCCGTCTTCAGATTAGCACTTATTGGGTGGATGCTGGTCCAAGTCGACAGCAGCTGCCATCAGAGGGTGAAGTAATGGGCTTTGTGGAGTCTGATTGGCTGTTGGGGAACTGCCTATGGTGGGCCCATACAGGAGCGATCTGGGCTACGAGAGGCTTAGAGCAAACTCCAATCTGAGACCGGACCCCCACTAGTGTGCGCACACATGCACACGCACACACACACACACACACACACACACACACACACACACACACACACTGACTCAGATTGCTTGTTGCTGTCTCCACTCGCTGATGAAGGAGTCCATTCATGCCCGCTGACAAATTACTACTGAAGCATGAGACTAAAGAGACCCCCCACCCCCCGTCTCTGTGTCTCTGTCTCCATTATGGGCTGTGTGAGACTTGGGTGTGAGAGAATATCACACAAGAGACCCGAGTTATGAAAGGAGCTTTATGTTGTGCTGCTCTGACCAGCAGAACAATAGAAATCAAGTTTTTCTCACATAAATAAAATGCAATAAAGTCACACTGCAGTTTCACTCAGAAATAATAATTATTTAACTTCATCAAGAGCTTCACAAGAGGAAATAAAACTGGCTAACTATATGGATCAGGGTGAAATTAAACACAAAGAAATGAAGCTAAAACATTTGAAAACACTGACCTAATTCTTCAGTCTCGGGACTTCTGCACCTGTCTTTACAACGAGCACAGATTAAAGCTTTTTCTTTGCTTTATGGGATCTTTTAAGGAGATCAGCTGCACGCTGATTAGCAAGCTATGCTCACACATGATGAGCCTGCAACGAGGCGACAGGTGAACGTGAAAGATTCAAAGATCAGCAAAATGTCTCAGTGTGCTCTCCGAGTCCGATCGACACTGACAGTGACGGCGAGTGTCGCGTGATGCTGTACCTGCAGGTACAACAGCGACTCGATGACAACCAGCACTGATCACTGTTCAGTCCAATCCAGACCAAACAAACACGGGCGGGTTCACTCAGAGGGATTATCCCGGGTACCAGAAGTAGGAGGTCACCTGCGGTCACAGGCCACTGCTGACTCTGCATGTGAGGTCAGGAGACGCCCAAAACGCCTCGCGTCTGCCTTGAGCCCACAGGAGTCCAAACTGCAGGGAAACCCGAGTCAAGGCTTCAGGAGGCTGGACGCCAGGGCTGAGGATAAGGTGCCATTACATTTAGAAATGTAATAAATGTCTCTGTCCTTACAGGGGACTGTGTTCATGGGCGGACAAAAGGACAGTTCGTGAATATAATATCTATTTCCCTTTTTCCTCCTCAGTGAGGTCAAGTCACTGGACACCATCAGCAGTTAGGAGCTGAAGTGTAATTTCAAACCTGCAGCAATCGAACAAATTAAACCAGAGACCACTGCTTATCAAAACTCAGAGGATGGACAGAGGTTAAAACTTGAAGATGTTAAAAGGGATTAGGTGAGCTGGAAGCCTGAAGGGTAACACACACACACACACACACACACACACACACACACCACAGATTCCAGCACCCCGGGAGAGGGCAGTTGGATGGCTATACTGTCCTGACAGTAATCCTCAGATTAACTGGTTGTGGGGCTCCACCACTCAGACAGGCAGACAGACAAACAGACAGACAGTCAGAGAGACAACTACCGTCCCGCCAGCCAGCCTATGATCATGTAAAAGGTTTTGAGTCCCTTTGGCAGACGATTCCTTGCTTTAAAACTCTGTTTTAATGGGAAATGTTGCCGCTGATATTACGTCCATATTGTAACTTGTTACTTGAAATGGTTTCACGATAAATGAGTTCATCTTATTCCAGATCCTGACAAACCAACAAAGTTTGTTAAACTTCAGGCCGTTTAGAGGCAGAAAGGGTCCTTACTACAGTGAAATATGACGACATTCTCTATAAATACACAGTACAATTAGTACATAAAGTATTCCGTAAAAAGCATTTTAAATAACAGCGTAACCCCAGCAGAGATGTGCCTCTCACACTAACACACAGGCCTTTATTTGCTCTCTCTGAGTGGCAGCAGCTAACGGTGACCTCAGAGGTGGATTCAGATGAGCTCTGCAGTCGTTGCCCCGGCAATGGAGTCCTCGCCATCGCCACGCTCACCACCAACTCTGTCTCCACAGTTACGTTATGTTAGGCACCGAGTGGGGGGAGGCTAGCTGGGAATAATAATGGCAATTGGGTGGGGGGAGACACACAAGGGGGGGAGACTTTGACAAACACACACAAGAAAAGTGCAGATTTACTGCTCGAGACTAACGGGGACTCAGTCTTTTTAACTGTTAGTTCATCTAAACTGTAATTACACTTTTGGGAATCCAGTTTTGTTCCACCACCCAAACCTATTCGGCTTGTAAAAGCAGGGTTATGCTTCCTTTGGAGACTATTTAGAGTTCTGAAGAGATAAAATTCACAACACGGTGAAGCTGAACTGTTTTAAAACCTTGTACCCTTCTGGCATCCTCTAAAATCTGTCCTGCGACCCTTTTGGGTGAGCACTCCAGTTTGGGAACCGAGCAAAACTACGGCAAGGCCGACATTTGGCTCGCTTCTGTTGAAACCCGACTTTTGGTGGATTTGGTTCGGCACATTTTGACATCAAAGAGCTGCCAGTGGAGCTTTAAGCGAGGCGCGATCAACATTTGGGGAGGGGGGCAGAGGGACAAAAGAGCCGGGAGGTTGGAGGGGTGGATGCTTGAGGTGGTGGCCGAGAAACGAGAGGAGTTTCTGGAAAGTTTGAACAGGAGGAGTTGAATAAGATCAGGGGGCTGATGGTGGGAGGGGGTGAAACTGCAGCGAGAGGGTCAGATCAGGTTAGTCGTTGTTCCTTCGCCTCCCCCGCAGGGACAAACCGGCCTGCACAAGTTTCTTACTTCAAGTTATCAACTCTGAATTTAAGTTTTCCTTTTCTTTTGTTTCATCTGTAACACAAAAAGCACGCCGCTTGCTGTGATTTTATTTAGACAGATTTTATTCAGTAGAAAAATAAGCAAACATCATTTTGTTCTTGGCTCTAATTTCACTGCTCATATCATCACATCAATGTATACATATCAAATATACAAAGGTGTTTCAGTGATGTGGACATGAACAGCATTTGTCAGGAGCTCTAAGGCTATTGGAGACTCAGACCCAGCGATTACCTCATGCTGGTTATCATTGGATAAAATCTACTTTTCAGTATTTACACATCAAAATATGTTTTTATCCTTCTGACAAAAAATAAAGTATTTTTGGTCATTCATCATGAACTCTTTGTATCTAATTAAATGTGACGTTGGGCGACCTGCTGCAATCAGAAACACATTGAATAGCAACATCAGAGAAAGTCGCGCGAGCTGCCTTTTTGCGCCGACTTAAACACGTTCAGTATTCATGATTACTCAAAGCCACCAGCTCGAGAGATGCTCGACATCTGGCAGCAATCAGATCCGTCCAGTGATGAGGTGTAATCCATCAGAGCAAGAAGGCATACAGGGAATAAAGGTGTGTGATGAGGAGGGAGGAGCTTCAACGCATCCCGTGGAACACATTTCAGGTGAAAAACTTCTCATATGCTACGAGACAGCAGGTCAGCTGCAACACAGACGTGCCTTGTATCGGCGGACTTTCTCCATTTTCAGCGAGTTATCTATATATTTATGTATCAAAACAAATCCTTCTATAAACTTTTGATTGTCCGTTGACTCTTTATTCGTTCTTCCCAAAAAACTTTCCTGCAACAAGCATGACAGCTTTAACACTTTTTAAACACTGCATCAGTGCTTTATATTTTTACTTTATTCAAATTCTGACTCATCTTGGACTTGTTCTTCGTGTATTCTGGACTGCAGTAGACAACATCTTCAAACAAATGTCACCTGATGAGGAACCAGCTCAGAATAAAGTGAGCCAGTTGGATAAACCTCTCCCTGATGCAATTATTTGGTAACAAAATAATTCACTTAAAAATAAATCATTTTAAAGTCAAAAACGCTGAGAAATCCCTCACGAATCCTTCAATCTTCGCTCAGAAAGAAGGACTTTCAAGACTTTGAGGGCTGCAGTTCAGTATAATCAAGAAGTATTTTCTCACATTTTATCAGTGCATTTAGTCTTTTTCAAAATATTTATTAAATTGTGCAATTTGTACTTTTGATGCCAGAAAGAAAAATCTTGAGTGAAGATCTTACGTATAAAAACACATGCAACAGTTGGATCACTATCATGCAGCAGCAGAGCCGGTGCGAAACATTCCCCTTTTCATGATTCCAGCAGAGTAAAAAAATAAGATGATCACTTTTGATCAAAAACTGAATGAGATCCCTGAGACAAATCCTCCCAGAAGCCTTCATGTTGGACCCTCGTTACCATCCTCCCCTCGCCACACACTTGGAGTAGGACGGCTGGTCCAGGTAAAGCACAGCACACACCTGGCTGACCTTGCAGCGCCCCTCACAGGTGATGCTGCTGTTGTAGCTGACCATGAAGTGAGTGAAGTACTTGTCGAAGGCTTTGGCCTGCGGCAGCCTGAAGCTCAGGCCCAGCTGCAGGAGGCTTTGTGGCTGCAGGTCAGTCAGTCCAAAAGCCTCAGTCATGATATATTCAAGCCTCCAGTCAGACCTTTGTTTCTCGTTGGCTTCCGTCAGATTCAAAAAGTACTGCCAGATATCCTTCAGAGAGGGAGAAAAGCGCCGAAAGAGAGGGAGGGAGGGGAGAAAGAGAAAGTCTTTTAGTCTTTTTGAAAGGCAGAAACAGTTTTTTGTGTGCTGATTGACACTGTGATTAATCATCAAGAGGGACTTGTTTCTTCTGGGAGATAAGAAGTCTGAGTGGGTATTTCAGCGCACAACATTTTTAGTAGTGCGCTGAAACTGCTGCAGCACTGCGTCCCTCTTTGCTTCAGACTTCCTAAAAACATTTTCATCGTGAACTAAAAATGGTGGACCTCACTCGAGGCGTCACCGAAGAGGAGCTCCACATCAGTGATAAAGCTCCACATCTGTCATTTGAGAGATGCATTCCTGACCTACTGTCTGCCCATTTCCACTAATGCGATGAAAAAACATCATCTCTAAGTAAATGAATCATTATGACATTTTTAATGACTCACGGGATCACACTGGCAGGAAAATCTAACCGTCAAAGTGAGCAGAGCTGACTGTGCAGCACCGAGCTTCTTACCAGCAGAGCGAAGTCCTTAGTGTTGTACAAGTACATGCGGAAAGCTGGGTTGTTAGAGTAGGGCTCCATAACGTTTTTGATTGGTGTAACAGCCGGCGACACAAACAGTGAGTTCACTGGTTTACCTGCAGAACAAAGAAGCAAACAGAAATGAGTGTGAAAGAAACGGCGAGTACGTTCAGGTTGTAAACGTTTCGTCATTTCATCGTAGCTCACAGCTTCTCTTAGACTGGATGCTTCCTACAGTTTCTCTGAGCTACAATATATGGACAAAAGTATTGGGCCACCTGACCTTCACACCAACAGGGACTTTAATGACGTCTCATTGTAAACACACAGACAGCTTTGCAGCTCTAACAGCTTCCACTCTTCTGTGAAGGCTTTCCACAACATGTTGGAGTGTTTCTGTGGGAATTTGTGCCCATTCATGCAGTAGAGCATTTGTGAGGTCACACACTGATGTTGGACCAAAAGGCCTGGCTCACAATCTCCGTTCCAGTTCATCCCAAAGGTGTTGGATGGGGTTGAGGTCAGGACTCTGTGTGGGCCAGTCAAGTTCTTCCACACCAAACTCATCCAACCATGTCTTTATGGAGCTTTGCTTTGTGCACTGGGGCTCACAGCAGCTCAAAGCAAACACTTCTGCCTGTGTATTTTGCATTGCTTGTGTTTTGTTTACCTTGTTGGTCCAGCAGCACCATGATGCTGTCACGGTGGGTGTGGCCATAGAAATGTCCAGCGATGACTTGGCTGTACTTCCTGCAGATGGCGACCAGCCGCTCATTTTGGCTCTTCCTTATAGCAGTGGTGTTTCTGACAAATGGCAGATAGCCGATCGGTACATGAGCTATGATGTACACCTGAAGCGAGAAGGGATGGTTCTTAATCTGACGACAACATACTGAATTAAAATAATCAACATGTAGCACTGAAAGGTGAGGTGGTTTAACAAAACATTTCAGACCTTCTCCAGGCTCTGAGCAGCTTTCTGCAGGGTTTTCTCCAGCCACTCAAACTGTCCCGCAGGGTCTGTCATGTTACTGGTGACTTCATTTGGACCGTAGTAGAGGATAGTGTTGAGACTAACCACTCGCAAACCGGGCTTTACCAGCTGGGAGTAGAAACCACCTGCAGGAGGGAAATGGAGCACAAAATGAAACCTTACATACCAAACATGCAACCCGCTCGCATTATGCACTGCATTAGATATAAACATGTGCTAAACTTCCTGTTTAAACGTCTGGAACATCCCTACAGCAGACACACATGACTGCAGCTTCCTCATCTCAGTGCAGGAACTGCCCAGTCTGCAGAAATTTTGTCTTTACTTGATTTCAGAATGTGAGAGAAGTCAGACGGCACAAATCTTGTATTACAATAAACAAACTGTAAACACAGATGTTAATGAAAACTCTCATTTCTTACTCCAAATGCCTGAGGGAGCGATATCAAAGGGCTGGCAGTGTAATAAAACAAATGAATTTGCATTATGGCTAAACTGCATGGTGGATCTGATGTATTTAGAGCACAGTCTGCCAACACTTGGAGAGAAAGGCCTCCAAAGTAGCAGATGTGCTAACACGTCACCTTGTGAGAGTGTGAGCAGAGCTTCAGGCTGCAGCCACGGTTTCCACAGCTGGGCCGCAGCTTTATAGATGGCGTTCGTGTGGGAGGGCATCTGGTCCTGAGAAGAGCCATTCAAACACATGATGCAGTCTCACAATAAAAATACTTCCCTGAACTCATCATTTCTAAATTATTCTACTTAGTACCAGATATCAGACTGCATGAAAATAAAATGTCAGCTTGTACTTGAACTGCTGTCTTTAGAGGGTTTTCTACTTGAACAAAAACGTCAGTCCTAAAAGCTCGCCTTAAAAATGCTCAAATTCCCGTATATTCATTAATACAGGAACAAAATGTCACGCAGCTACCAAAATGAGTCAATCATTTACCCTGTAACCATCATCCTCGTTACCTCGTTACCTGAGGCCAGTAGTCATGGTTTCCCAGGGCAGGATAGACCGTCAGGTTGGGGAAGTGCTGTCTGATGGTCTGGGTCATGTTACTGATCACCTGGATCACTATGTCTGTGGACAGCTCGTCTGCAGGGACATGAGGTGGACTGTCACTGGTGGAGAGGGAACACAAAACCCAGAATCATCAAGAGAGTATGAGCTTATAACAATTTAAGTCGTATTGTTGTGTTTTTGTCATAATGAAATCTGTGGTGACAGATCAACTGTGTGACAGGGCAGCAGTCGAACAACGTTTCAGATGTTCAAATCCTCACACCTTATCTTCAAATAACAATGTCGAGATAGTCCAGGGAAACTGCTCCAGCCTGTCTGACTGCTCAACTTTCTTTTCCCGTTCAGAGATTTTTGTAGGATGGATTTTCAAAGACTGACGCCTTTAAATTGGTGTCAAAACGACTGCGAAAAAAGCTTTTGCACTGTAAAAACAAACACTGCAAACTCAACATGTCCTGTAGCTGCTTTTTACAGCAGAAGCCTTCAAGCAAACTTTAAATGTGAAGTAACTGCAGTAAGCAATGAGTTACCAGTCAGCAGTACCAGTAGAAAGCAAGAAAAACCCTCGTTTGTCAGCACGGCCGAGTTCCCGTCCATCACATCACAGTTGTTGACTGGTATTTCCAAACATGGTTGACTCAGCAGAGCTGTGCTAAACCACGCAACATTTCAGACATAATGTGAAATCCTCTGTACAATGGATTTCCCCTCAAAGGCAAACTCATGATACAAAGCGCATTAACAATAGAATAAAGCAAAAAAAAAAAAAAATCTGCTTGCACAGAAACGTACAACTTGAAAAGACTCCCTGGGGGGTTGGGATTAGGTGGCAGGGCGTTCTCTTAAGCATGTTTCATAAGCCCATGAATTCCTGCCTTGGCTGATTAGCTGCTGATTAATAGAAAGCTGTATGGAGGTGCTTACAACTACTCTTATAGTTTTTTCCTCTCTTTCACTGCGAGTGGAAAGCTCGCGCTCATCTTACAAGGCCTCGGGACTTTATTCGCCATAGGCCTCGCACCCTGTCCACCTCCGAGTAAACCTGCAGAGAAGTGACGGAATAATAGAACAGTACAGCACGTCTCACAGCTAAACCCTGACCTTAGTCAAAGGTCCAGAGCATCGGGTGTAGTGACATCTAGTGGTGTGGCCGCACACTGAAACCAAATGAACGCCCCTCATCTCACCCTCCTCTAAAAAACTTTGGTTTGTCCCCTCTAGGCTACTGTAGCAACACTGCAGAGCAACAGACACAAGAGGCTCATTCTAAGCTAAGAAAAGCACAAAGATTCTTAGCTGAAGCTTATACACTAATTTACATGGTCTCTTTTTGGTGAATAAACACGGACATGCTGATGTTTAGCAGGCAGAGTATTTGCTAAGTACACAGTGTTGGTTTGTTGTGTTAGCATGCTAACAAGGCAGACGTTCATTAAGGTTATTACAATCCATCCTGCGAGGAGTATGCACGTCTGAACCACCCTGTGTATCTGTTTTCAGTGCGGCTATAACCACGAGGAAGTGGGGACTTCCTCATTCCTCAACCTGAAAACCTCAAAGTGGTTCAGCTGTATGAAGTATATTAAGTACATGACGGCTGTGAAAAGTGGATATGAAACTGTTTTAAAGCCGCAGATATTGTTTCTATGATCAGAGTCATTTTTCATGTAAGGAACTTCAAGTTATTGAGTGTTCGGCTCCAGTTTTCCCATGATGGCAGCAGGCCAAAGCATTTAAAGTCAAATTCACTGAGAAGTCCATCATGAGCACTCAGAGTGCACTGACCCGGTCCATATGATGAAGTCCTGTGGCTGAGCGAGCGGTGCCATGTGAATGAACGCCGACTGGATGAGGCGGTAGGGAGAGTCACACAGGAAGTCCCCGTACAGGCCAGCATTGGTGGTCGGCACTCCTTTGGAGGAGAAGCAAACCTTGGTGGGATCTGGGGACAGGTGGTAGGTGGGGTCCAGATGGAGGTCTGTGATGTGCCAGAACCTGCCTGGACGGGATGATTAGGAAGAGGATAAGTTTAGAGAGAAGGAAGAAAGAGACTGAATGTATATGTGCAAATGTGGCTGGAGAAATTGTTATGGCCATTTCATTTCTAACAAACGTATACATAAGACACGTCCCATGAAAAGGACGTGGGAGTGTGCGGTCCTCTGGAGAGACGTTTCTGCCTAAACTCCGTTTAAAAATCTGTTAATTATTAACTTTTTGATCATTTACAAAGAAAATATACCTCTTGCAGTAAAATTGAACATATAAAACAAATCTCATTTGTCTACGGGTAAATTCGGCAAGAACGAATCCATCTAGCAGCGATACATGTTATAGAATATCCACTTTTAGAGCTGAATCTCAAAACAGCTTCGATAAGGTTCAGTCCGCTCAGTCCAGCGGAGAAACCAAAGTATTAATTCCCGCTGTATGTTTTAGCTTGTGCATATCTGAAGACAGAGACACAGTGCAGTAATAAGCTGCCAGATGTTCACATGAGCTCCCCTTAACTACAGGTCCCGCGGGAGTTTCCACTCACCTGTCCCCGGCAGGTAACTGCTACCAGTTGGAGCCGCCACAAGCGGAACCGCGCCGCACGCCAGCAGCAGCAAACACCACAGACATCGCATGTTTGCTGTGTTAAAACCGACAGTACGGTGTCTCACTAATATATAAACTAAAGCAACTAACCAGAGTAGGTCGCTCCTGAAATAAACAGGAAGTACAGCCGAAAGTTGGTCATGTGACAACCTGTGTTTCGGAGCTCTGAGGGAGGGACTTAGGAACAGGAAGTCGTCAGTCGTCTTCCTCACTCCATTTACACTCACGTCTGTAACAAAGCCTGAACGTGTGTGCGTGCGTGTGTGTGTGTGCGTGTGTGTGTGTGTGTGTGTGACAGGAAGAGAGGCTCATTGTTTGGAGCCAGCCCTGCCAAGAGTAAATTGATATTATGTACAGTGAAGTAAACAGAAAATGGCCTAGAGGTTGGAGAAGCAGCTTGTGATCGGAGGGTCACCGGTTCGATTCCCCCACCGGACGGGCAGGAAAAATTTGGGTGTGGTGGAGTGATTAATGCGATAAATGCCCCCCCCTCCATTAGCCGGCTGATGTGCCCTTGAGCAAGACACTTAACCCCCCAATATGCTCCCCGGGCGCCTGATGCTGCCCACTGCTCCTGTGTGTGTTTCACTGCTTGTAATTTGACGGGTGTTGCATGTGTGTGTTCAACTAAGGATGGGATAAATGCAGAAGACGAATTCAGTGTGTGTAGGTAAAAATATATATACTGTCAATAAAGCTGATTCTTCTTCTTAAAGAGTTAAAGACTGAAAGCGTTAGTTCACTCAAAATAAAGACACACATTTTTGGTTTTCATTTCAGTGGTGGATAATTGATGCAGTAAGATCTGTGGCCTGTGTGCATTAAAGACGGACTGCAGCTGAATGTCTTAAGAGCTGACCGGCTAAACCCAAGCTGTTTGCGTGGCCTGATACAAGTGTCCTTTTGAGTGGACTGACCCTTTAATTACAGCACTTTGACACAAGCTGTCCGTCTGAGGATTGGCTCGGAGAGGCCTCGATATCAGATAAAGTCACGCCAGGGGAGTAATTAGGGATGAACTGCTCACTGTGAGGGGATAACGATGCAAATGCTCCCACCGTGTCCCGTCCAGCAGTCTAATTATAACAACAGGCTTTTTGTGGGGGAAGTTCTATTGGATTTTCAGTGAAATACGCCGTCTGCTGCAATCAGAGACTGAAACTCGATAATAAGATGTTTCAGCCATAATGCATGTGACGCTAACCTCACAAAGTTCAAGCTTTTATCTGTTTGGTGCGTTTGGTGCAGGCTGTCTGAGGGTTAAACTCAGTTCTTATGTCCGAGACAGTCACACTGAATGATGGAGGAACACAGTGTCAGTACATCAATACGTGTTTTTTATTTCATGTTCCACACAGGGCTGCAAAGATGATCCATCCATCACCACAGAAATGTTTTCATATAAAAAAAAGATTTCTTTACAAAACATGTGCAGCCTGCAGGCCTTGTACATGCGGAGGAGGATGAAGTGCAAAGAGAAGCATACAGTCAATAATAATTAGAAAATCAACACTTCTTGGCTGGATGCTGTCGGTCGGAGCACTCATGCCTTCTCGTAGGTACGCACCGCATGCACATCTTCAAAGGTCAAGTTCTGCGGGCGAGAGAACACAGTGACAGGAAACCGAATAAATCTTTAAGAACCAGAAATGTTTTTTAAACAGGCCGCTGCCGTTGACGATGAATACATAAAACAATCACACACTCATCTGTCACAAACACATTCATTTAGGCTGCATTTATGGAGCTTCACCATAAAACTGTCTGACACGACTTTTTCTCACTTGTTTGCTTTATTGTTTTATTTTTGTGAGGAGCCCAAACAGACTTCCTGCTGAGGTTTTGCACTCAAATGATTCCCATAATGTCTGACAAGCTGCTGTGTTCCTCTCAGCATGAAGGCAGCACTAACGGGGCCTGGATTTTGACCCAAGTTTCTCTTTTTATTTGAGAGAATAGACGAGTGCCTGGCGGGTCTGAATTTGGATGCTGGTGGGCAAAAGAAGCTTCCAGTGACAGAAAATCGATCTGAGAATTGATTTTACTGTCTAAAATGCACAACAAATTTCCCAGACGATCTTTTATTATTCAACCACTTCAACCCAGCTGTCCATTGTGGCCGTAACAGAAGGTTCATGGTTTGAGTGTCCTTTGCTTTCTTTGTGTGTGTTGATTGAGTCAGACAGGACAGGAACAAGAAGTCTGAGTGGTTCGCTTCGTCTTACCATGACCAGCTTGCCATCCTTGATTTCTCTGACAAACTTGGTCTCTTTGCCGTCCCACTTCTGGACATGGACCAACTTGTCTCCCTCCAAAGCCACTGTGGACTGAAGGACAAAAGACAGGAATGTTCTTAACGAATGCATTAAGATGCTACCAAGTGTAGGTCAGTTTATTAAAGGGTCAATTCATCTCACCGATGTGCAAAATAGAAAGAAAGGAACAGAAAGTCTGATCAGAACTTCATCTGGAAACAAAATCTTTCAAACTTGCAATCTGCTCTATGTGGGCAGATAAACGTGGTGAAAATGAAATCTCGGACTAAATGAGATCTTGGCATGATTAGAATTGTTTGATTTGTTTGCTCAGCAGGAAAAATGTTTTTTTATGAATGAACCAGATTGCAGACAAGAATTTTTGACAAGTTTCGGCGCCAACTTACTTTGCAGTTCCTGTCGTCAGCGGTGGTTTCGTCAAACTCCTCTCCCAGCTTGAAGGAGATCTCTGTGTTTTTGAAGGTGCTCTGGGTGCGAACCACCACCTTGTCACCCTCCTGGCTGATGATTACGGTCGGCTTGGTCACATTACCAACCTGCCTGGTGGCAAAGCCCACGCCTGAGCCCGGGACAGAAGCACGACTGTTAACGGCGCGTTTTACGACGACCTCTGAACATTTCACTTGTTTTTTGACACAGTGATTTGAAGGATTTGATTTTCTTGCAGTTGCGAGTGAAACAAAACAGAATAGAAAATGTAAAGCACGAGACTTCGTACTCACCAAGTGCTTTCATGTACTCATCAAAGTTCTCACTGTCAACCAGCTTCCAAGTGGCACAGAAGGCGTCGACCATGGTGAAGGATTTCACAGAGGCAAAGTAATCTCCAAAGCACACTGAGCAAGCTGCAGCTTTTGCAAGTTTCCCCCCTTGTGTTATTATTCTGCTCCTTATTATTATGCATTTAGGTGGGTGGTGTCATGCATCCCATTGGCTCAGGAGATTTTTTCTGTGTTTTTATTGGACATTTAAATTGGGTCATGGTCTTACAGACCCTTGGACAAGAGGAAAAAAAGGTAAATTAGCCCATTTGTATGCCTAATGATGTAATTACTCTCATTCATGGCTGTCAGTTGGGTTTGGTGAGGCACCATATCTCAGCCCAGTGAAACCCACAGAGAAGACAAAGATGGGGGGGGGTTGCACTTCACCAAATTAAAACTTCACAGGTAAAACATTCGACAGCAGAGTTCCCCCTGAGACTGTCTGAATCTGTCAGAAACTGTGTGAAAATGGAGCTCAGAGAGTCGGGAAATGACGAGGAAGCTTCCTCCCTCGTATTTATGATTTAATGAATTTCCTCATCTTAAGCCCCCATTAGGCCTGAGCTGCAAACCGTCTTGTGTCTGGAATGTGTCCTGTAGGGGCGCGTCACTGAACCAGAATCACTTTGTTTGACAGGCCTTTGTCCTGAACTGCATTTACACACAAAACCAACTGCAATTTCTTCATGCTCAACACACACACTAATTACCGTCTATATAACCGTCTGTGTGTGTGTGTGTTTAGGTCCTGCTCTCTCACACAAAGTAAATGTACGTGTCAGATCTGCTTCAAGTTTTGTGTTTCTCTTTGACGTAAAAGAGCCAAACTTCTAATGCAAAGTATAACCGACACGTCAACACAGTCTTCATTCATACAGACTGTGATCATTAACACAACAGGAAGAACACGGCTGGGACACGCTTGTTGCTGCTGTGGCGTTCATCAGGTTTTACTGTCCCCTGTGACTCGCAGTGTTTCTCTGTTTGTGGCTGTGTTGCTGTCTTTTTGCATGTGTTGCAGTGTGTGGCTCAGGGCCACCGTACTTTCTCCCTCAAAGCCGTATCTTCTCTATTTCTATTCATAGCTCTCATTCTGATAAGGACAGGCATTGGTGGAAACGGACTTCACTCAAACACACCACTTGGTACTTTTACTGTAGTAGTTAATGCAGTAGCTTCAGTTCTGAGATACACTGCATGGTGTACTGGCAGTTCATCTATGGAAAACTGCTAAAATATAACTAAGTACTGACATGAATATTAAAGATATTTCTCCTCACTCCTTAATTTTCTCCCCTTTTGATTAAATTCCATTTGATTAAAATGAAACACTGACGACTGGTTTGTTGCCCAGCAACGGGGTGAGATTTGTGCCATCTTGATTTGATGTGTTCAGTTGGATTTAAATTAAAAATACTGTGACTTCTATGATATTTATGTTAATATCACTCAAGTTGGTAAGTGTTCATGCAGACACATGCAGTTTTTGTGATCACTCCCACAAAATAAAAAGGTATGATGCAGATTTTAAATTGTTTTTCAATTTAACGATTTATTGAACAGATAAAAGATCTTAAACTTGCTGCAATAAAACTTTTAGCTACAAGCCAACACGAGCACATTAAAGCCTCTGACCAAACGTTCATCAAGTAAAAATGGACCACATACAATCAGTCACACTTCAAACAGCCACATGATGAGTCACTAGTTAACCTACTACGCCCCCTGCTGGACAATAAGACTTTTTACAGCAATAAACCCTAAAAATGATGGTCCGATAAAAGAGCAGTGAAACATTTCTCAGCATCAGTCATCACTGTGAAATAACTGTACTGATGTGAGCTGTGACTGTCCTGTTCTCTCTTATTGCTTCCGTTTGTTGATGGTGGCGTAGAAGCTGCTGGGATCAGCAGAGGCAGAAGAAGAAGAAGAAGCAGCTATCACAGTGCTGTAAGTCACTGCGTCGTCATGTTCATCTTCACGCAGAACCTTGAAAATAAAAAACAAACAAAAAGCACAACAAATGGAATACACAAGACCAAAGAAACACAACTGGCCCTTAAAGGGTGTCTGGTGAGGCTGGACAAGAGACAAGAGGCCCGTGAAAACGCGTCGGGATCGGACGAGCTGGGATGAGAAGTGTTTTCATTGACTGCCATCAGCAGCAGAACCAAACAGACAGCTTACCCGGCCTTTCCTGTTGGTCTTCTTGGTGTAGCTGATGGAGGCGTAAGAAACTCCGTCTTCAGGATCAGCCTGCACAGAGAAGACAACATGGCTGCTCAGTGACGTGTGGATTCATACTGACTCACACCTCGAACTTCACTCCATTCTGCTTTAACATTATTTGAAATTCTGCCCAGGAGGTCGCGTTGTGACTCTACATGTTACACGGCAGCTTGACCTCTGACCTCTGCTTTTACTACCCACTGGTGGTGATTTCTGCTGTGGTCCAGTTTCATCATCTGACTTCTCTTTTTATTTTCACATTTTGGTCTCCAGAGACCACATGACGTAAAGCGCAGCCTCAGAGTGTCACTCTGTACTGGGCTTGGGGTGTGAACTCACTGTGTCCTGACTGGGTTCTGGAGCAGACTGAGTCCCTGCAGGGTTTGAGGTCAGTCCCTGGACAAACACAGTGTGCTTACATGAGTTTTACTGAGTTTTAATGCAACACAGTCAGTGCTGTTGATCTAATCTGATCCTCTCTCAGCTGGAGAATCAAAACTTAAAGTGAAGAACAGTTTTTAAACTCACAACATCGTCCTTCATCCCAGTTTGGCTCCCTGAAAAGACAAAAAGAGTTGATTTTAGCTTCCAGAGAGAAAACCCACTTTGGTTAAAACTTCTTGTGTAGAAAAGTTTGCTCTGTGCTCTCACCTTTACTTCTCCTCCATCTGATGACTTTCACTACAATTATTAAAAGTGCGAGCAAAGCCACAGCCACAAGGACGTACAACCACCAGCCTGGAAAGATTAAGAAAATACTGGAAGTGTTTTGGCTGCAGCTTCCTGTTCTGATCAAAACCACTGAGCTAAAACAGAAGAGAGTTACATGTGATTTGCATTTGACGGCTTTGATTGGTCGGCTGTGGGTTTGTTTGCTTCTGTCATTGGGTCTGCGCGAATGTCAGGAACATTTTAAAATACTGATTTGTCTACAGCCGAAACATTCAACCATTTACTGATGAGACAACACAAAGCAGGAAACACAGACACACAAAGTGTCTGTCAGGATCTAAAAGTTCTTCTGCCTGCATGTCTTTGCTAACTGTGAGTTTAGTACAAACACAAAGAGAAAAATGCTGACTCACTGCTGTTTGGTGGTCCTGCTGTAATATCATTGGTTGTTGTCATTGTTGCTGTTGTTGTTGTTGATGATGACGTTGTAGTTGTTGTTGGCTTTGTTGTTGTTGTTGGCTTAGTTGTTGGCTTTGTTGTTGGCTTTGTTGTTGTTGTTGGCTTTGTTGTTGGCTTTGTTGTTCTTGTTGTGTCCTCACCTGAACAGATGAACACAACTCAACAAACTGCTCAGTGCAAAACGTGTGTTGTGATGTGATATTGAAACTTCAAATCCATAAATGAAACAAATATTTGAGGTAAATCTTCATGTCACTTTTGAAGTGACTTTAAACAGCTCAACATGTTCTCACCTGGTTTCTCACCTGAGGGCCGAGGACTGAAGAGAAACTGAACTTTGTCCCCATCAGTCACTTCACACTTCAAGTCAAACCTCGAGTCATAAATGAAATGAGAAGTCGGAACCTTCAGAGAGGCAGAGCAGGAAGACTGTGATGTCTTCACTTGGTGGTTTTCTTTATCCACATCAGTTCTATTAAACAGCCACTTCACTGTGTGTCCACATCGCTCATATGTCAACACAGAGCAGCTTAATGTCACCTCACCAGCGTCCTCACGTTCAGTCACTGGTGAAGATGGAGACATTGTGAGAGAAAGACAACAAGAGCAAAATGAACTTCATCACAGTAATCAGAATTATTGTAATGTTTCACAGTCTGAGCTGAAAACTTTATGATGTAAATACTCACTGGTGACCACAGACAGATCAACCAGAGAGTCTGGACCTTGTTGTCCTGATTTGTCAAACTGTCTGCAGGTGTAACGACCAACATCCTCAGCTGAGACCTTCTTTATAACCAGAGAACAGTTCTTTGTGACACTCAGTCTGTCTGATTTGGTTTTGGCCTGTTCACCAATCTGTCCGAGGGTAATCAGCTCTACTGTTCCTGTGTCTCGTCTTAAACCACTGAAGATCCATGTTGTGCTGTCACATTCCTGCTGACCGTCGATCATATTATTACACGGCAAACTGACTTGATCTCCATCTCTGACAGTGAAGTGGAGGACAAGCTGTCGGGTCGCTGCTGCTGTGAGGATGAGAGAGAAAGAAAGAATCAAGAGAAATAAAAAAGACTATTAATGTCAGCGTGAGGATGAAAGTTTGCATAACCCAAAGGGTTAGAGTTAACCCCTGTCACAAAGGAAGCGGCGTCGCTGACGCAGAGGATTGAACCCCGATGCAGAGTCAAGAAAGGGCAGGCAGGCCGAGATCCAAAACTATTTTCTTTATTTTCTAACAAAGAAACTCAAAAAAACAGGCACACGCTTACTGGGGCAAGGATCAACAAAAAGTACAACAAGACGAGTCAAGAGTTTTCTGGCATCAAAAGCATGGAGACGATACAAATCCTGGCATGGGACAAAAGACAATATAACGCACTGACACCAGCGACGGGGAAGACGAGGACTAAATAGACGAGATAACAAGACACATCAGGTGAGACACATCGACGGAGGAGAAAGCAATCAGGTTAAACAAAAGCAAAGCTACAGAAAACAGAGACACACAGGGGGAAGTGACGCTTTCAAAATAAAACAGGACATGACAAAAACCTTGAACATAACACACGAAAACACACATGAAACATGACACATGGACCAAAAATCAACAGGCAGAAAACCAGGACGTGACAACCCCATCTGAATCCAGCCATCGTGTCTCTTTTCTCTCTGCTTCCTCGACTTGTGAGTCTCTACACTCAAGCTTCTTACAGAAAAATGTTGCGTCAACTTCCTGTCATAATAAAGAGTGACCTCCTCACAGTGACTGTCATCCTTCTTTTCACTCACAACTGTTGCTTTAATGAAGGCAGAGCACATCAGCTCTCAGCTTCCTCCTTCACTTATGGCTGACATGAGCTGCTGTGAAGGTCGCACTGAGCTGAAGTATCAACAGCAGTGAAAAGTGAAGCCTTTGGGGTTTCCACAGGGTCCTCTCAATCAGCTGTTTAACTCTCACAAGTGACTCAGTCAGGATGAACACTGTCCCTCCTCCTCCTGGTTTATTTTAATTACTCTCACAGCACAACATTAGAAACAAGCTGAACAGACGCACACATCTTAAAATGACGGCATATCAAACAACAACAGCTGAGACAGAAACGCCAGGAGAAACGAAAACATCTTTAACTGCAACCAACAGTGAAGGATTAAAGGATGATTTCTCCTCCATCTTCAGCTGAATAAACTGGAAAAAGCCTCCTGGTTGAGGTGGAAGCTGCATCTTCACAGAGCTGAAAACAGGCTGACTTTGTGAGGTGAGGAAACTGTTCAGAGGTCTGTGGTTCTCACAGGACAGTCAGGCTCCAAACACATGATGATCTGATTGAATCTGATGCACTGCTGGAGATTAAAGCTGCCAACAGCACAGAAAGCAGTTCAGATGAGCCCAAACATCTACAGCAGTGAAAAGCAGCAGGAATATTAATCCAAATACAGCAGGTAGAACAGGAACACACTGACAGGGAACATTTTACTGCAACATGAGTACTTTTACTTGTTAAGGAAACGCAGAATTATTGTAATGTTTCACAGTCTGAGCTGAAAACTTTATGATGTAAATACTCACTGGTGACCACAGACAGATCAACCTGAGAGTCTGGACCTTGTAGTTGTCCTGATTTGTACTGCACACAGAGGTAACGACCAACATCCTCAGCTGAGACCTTCTTTATAACCAGAGAACAGCTGTTTGTGACACTCAGTCTGTCTGATTTGGTTCTGGCCTGTTCACCAATCTGTCCTCGCTCAACCAGCCATCCTGCTGCTCTGTTTCCATGATCAGTGAAGTACCAGTAAACCTCATCACATCCGTGCAGATCATCTCTCCTGTTGTCACAAGGCAAACTGACCTGAACTCCATCTCTCACAGTGAAGTGTTGATCAGCTGCTGCTGTGAAGAAGATGAGAGAAAATGATGAAAATGTTTATCAGAGTTAGTGTGATGGTTGTTTTCTTTGTCCTCGTTTCCAAGAGTTCACTAAAGTCAACATGTTGGAGACAAACAACACATTTTGGTTGTCTTAGTGAAATGAAAAGTCGATCATAAAGTATCTTTAATAGTTTAGATGAAGTTATTGTTTTGTAGATGTGATGTGTGGAATCTTACCTGTAAACTGAAGCGTCAGGAGAACAAATGAAGACATTTGAATCCATTTGAACTCGTCCATCGTGATTCTCAGTCTGTCTTGTTCTGGTTACTGTCTGAGTCTCGAAAGTCTGAGTCTCTAAAGTCTGAGTCTCGAAAGTAGAAAGATGCTGCACCTACTTCCTGTGGACAGCGAGATGTCACTTCCTCATTGTGACTTTCAGCTTTATTAATGTTCAAGCTGAACCTCAACTTCACACTTCGTCAAGTCCCACAGTGTATTTGTGATGATGACGTGTTTCACAACCTGAGAAGAAGAAGAAGGAGAAAAAGAGGAAGTTGAACGTGTGCAGTTTGTTCGTTAAGATCAATGTTGGCTGTAATGCACCTTGTTTTCTTCAGCGTTGATTAGAACACAGACAGGATTCACGGTGATGTTTGACACGTGAACAGACAGTGAAGAGTCGCTTTGGGTGCATTTTGTTGTGCGTTCAGACATGTTTTAGTGTCCAGTGAGAACAGAGCTGTTCAAGCCAACAGAGAGAAGGTTTACTGCTGGAAGTGGACCAGAGGAGGGAGGTTGTACGGCTTTACACTGACCCAGACCAGCCACAGTAAAGACACCTTTAAAACAGCCAACTCCATGGGATTTATTAATGTTACTGTGGAACATTAATGTTTAGTAATGGCACTAAATTAACACCAATGAAGACACTACATTCAAACACATCAACAGTAACAAATCCCAGGCTGAGAGGCTTCCACACCAGGCTCCTGTTTCATGAAGCAGGTTATGTGGAAACCCTGCACATGTTGAGCCTGAAATCAGCGACACCCTGAGTTAACCCTTTCAATAAGGGAGGTAAGTTAACCCCGAGATCGGGGGAAGTTAAGGAGTAAGTTAAGCCCGTTTCATAAAGCGAGTTAACTCATACTCAGAGTCTGTTACCGCGATATCTTAGTCTGTGAACATAACCTGGTCGGGAGCGGGTTTTATTCCGGAAACCCCGAGTTTGTCTCTGACTCCTCCCCTTTACGGAACATAAGCCTGAACCGTTTCCTTATTCACTGAGTCTCCGTCCAGTCTGTAAACTTCACATGAAAATGGCAGGTCCGTTTCTGGAGGAGCCTGTGGACGAAGAAGCTACTGATTCACACAGAAATGTGATTGCGTCGGGCGAGGATTTTCCGAGCACGTCTGGATAATCTTTCATCCTGTCCCAACTTTTTATATGAGCCTGATCGTTTTTCGTTACAGTCACTGCAATTCATTCACAGCCTCATCCGTCCTGTCATCACTCACATCACCCACCGTGGCCGTGAACTCACCACTGAACAGATACTTTGCGTTGCTCTACGTTTTTGCAAACGGGAGAGTTTTATACAACACTGGAGATGCAGAGCACATAAGTAAAGCACCTGTTTGCCTGTGATGTTTCTCTCAGTTTTTGTTGTTTTTTCTGGCCACAAGCTTGTCAGAGCCATCAATAATACACACGTGTATATAATACAGCATTAATGCGCAGGTACACACATTGACTATTACCTTTAAATGTCAGAGCACAAACATTTCACAAACATTGGAAAACAAAAACAGTAACGCACGGATGCTGTTCATCGACTTCAGCTCCGCGTTCAACACTGTCATCCCCCAACATCTGGTGAACAAGCTGAGTGAAATAGGCATCAACACTCCACTGTGCAACTGGCTGCTGGACTTCCTCACAAACAGACCGCAGACAGTCAGAGTCGGAAACAACTCCTCAGCGACCACCATCATAAACACCGGGGTGCCACAAGGATGTGTGCTTTCTCCTCTGCTGTTCACACTGATGACCCATGATTGCTGTGCCAGATCTGCAACAAATCACATCATCAACTTTGCTGATGACACAACAGTGGTGGGACTCATCAGTGACGACGACGACTCAGCATACAGGGAGGAGGTACACCAACTCATCAACTGGTGTGAGAGGAACAACCTGTCACTCAACGTCAACAAAACAAAAGAGATAACTGTGGACTTCAGGAAAAAAACAACCAACACACATCCCACTCTTCATCAATGGCAGTGCTGTGGAGTCTGTGAAAAGCACAAAGTTCCTTGGAGTGCACATCACAGAAGACCTCACATGGACCACAAACACCACCTCCCTGGTCAAAAAAGCACAGGCACGACTCCATGTCCTGCGGAGGATGAGAAGAGCTGACCTCCCCACATCTGCACTCACCATCTTCTACAGGGGTGCCATCGAGAGCATCCTGACCAGCAGCCTCTCTGTCTGGCAGGCAGCTGTCTAGCTGCAGACAAGAAGGCACTACAGAGGGTGGTGAGGACTGCAGAAAAGATCATCAGATCACCACTACCAGCCATTCAGGACCTCTACACCTCACACTGTTCCAGAAGAGCAATGACCATCATCAAAGACCCCACTCACCCAGCACATAAACTGTTCTCCCTACGACCATCAGGGAGGCGCTACCGCAACATGCGGTGCCGCACAAGCAGACTGAGAAACAGCTTCTTTCCACAAGCCATCAGACTCATCAACACACTGATGAACACTTCATGAACATTTCATGACATGTCACTCGCACTTTACTCTTTGCACCTTACATACTGCATCTACACTACTGCACATACCTGTATGTCCATTGACTGTACTTCTGCTGCTGTGACTGTGTGTGTGTGTGTATTTATTGCACATGTTTGTATCAGTATGTTGTCCTTTTACTGCACACTGTATGTGTATGGGTGTGTGTGTGTGTGTGTGTAATTATTGTCACTGTCTTACCTACATGTTTAGTTTTTAACTGCACATTGGAGACTGGTCAAACGAAATTTCAATTTTCTGTGCTAACCCCTGTTACATAGATTTTTGACAATAAAGTACACTTTGACTTTGATTTCAACTAACCTGTCTCATTTTCTGTACTGTTAGATCATTTGTGATGCAGCTCACATCATCACAAAAGTGGAAGCCAAGTGGCCTGGGTCTGAGCAGGACTCCTGCATATATCGAGGGTCTACTCTGAGCAACAGACTGGACTGTGGTAAGTGGTCTGAAACATGGCACTGGTGGCTGTTTGTCACTGTGAAGATCTTTGTCTAGTTAGTCTGTGAAAAATATCTGTACTAAATAAATGTGACTTTACTTGCAGGAGAGATTGAAGGCTTCCTTCTGGGTGACAGGAGTTACCCCTGCCAACCCACACTCATAACCCCTTACCCAGACCCTCAACCAGGCCCCCAGCAGCACTTCAATGTGGCACACTGCTGGACCAGAGCCAGGCTAGAGGTGACTGTAGGCCTGCTGAAAGCCTGTTCCCAGTGCTTACATCATCTCAGTAACTCCTGAGGGAGCCTGTGACATAATTGTGGCTTGTGTTGTTCTCCATAATATTGCAATTATTAGAGGAGAGCAACACCCTGCCCTACAAACAGAAGACCACGAGGAGGACCCCATCCACCTCCCAGAAGCCAGGATGGTTTTTATAGAGCTGCCACAGCTAGTGAATTTCCCCACTGCGGGATCAATAAATAAAGTTCATGTAATCTTATCTTGTTCCAATGACAAATTAAATTTACCTGTGACTGCACACCCACCTCTAACTTGTATTTAAGTATCTCGATTTCCAGATCAGCCTTTTGGATCTGGTGGTCCAAGTGCACCATTTCCTGATCTGTTTTTTCAATCAGTTTAAGGAGATGGATTCTGTATAACTGGTAACTGGAAATCCATAAGAATGACATTAAGTCATATTGTTCTACATGTACAATTGTACAGAATTAAACTGTGTTGTTTACTGAAACTCTCACTGTGTTCATTGGTGCTGCAGTTTGATGGACCCTCTTCATGCTGTCCAGTTACGCTCTGTTAAAAAAGAATAACAATGTCAGCTTCCATGTCAATATAAATCCATACAAGAATGTCACATGTACATGTAAAGCTGATCTAATATGATACCTCTGTAGGCCTTTCTGTGACAGCAGACACAGTGTCTTCATCTTCATTATCCTTTGAAGACAACCATTTTATTCTGTGAACTTTATACCACTACTGGTTATGAGTTTTGGTGTGTTGAGTTCCATACAACAGGCTGGAGTTGGGCTACATGAGGCTCCAACAGGTGGAGACGTCCCTCAGAGTCTACTGGATTCAAGAACAAACATCCTGTCTCTAAAAGAGGCTTCATAAAAAACGTTATAGAGGTGTGGACTTCTTACATGTTATGAAGACACTTGTGTCCTGGGGGGTGACTGGCTCAGATGAGCTGCCCCCTGGGATTCCCTCAGCCACTGGCCTTCCAGCAGTTTGGCTCAGGGCCATCTCCTCTGTCTCTGTTAGAGGTGGTGGTGCAGGTCCTCCACCCGTTTTCATCATGCAGGGATGAAAGAGTTGTCCAGTATTAAATCATTTAATTACATTTAAATAGTTTGACATGTCAAACGTTAGCAAAGTGAGATACAACCAGGCATGTTATGTTTCCGCCTCACCTGACTGAATTAGAGTTTTATATTTCATTTTCGACTGCCTCCAAGTCTGTTTTCACCCCCTGGGTTGCACCTACATGAGCAGAGGGTCAACACCATTTTTTACATACAATATTTTATGAGTGATTAAACACAGAACTTACACATTGACTCGAGCAGTGATTTTTTCCCTCGTGCACTTTCTCTTTCTTTTGCCGCTGCTGTCGTGTTACTTTTTTTCCGGAATAAATGCTCATATTCACCGTAAGCCTCCATCAAGATTTCCAGCTCCAGAGGTGAAAAATATGTTGAGCGCTTTCTTTCCCCTCTGGCCTCCGTGGTGAATCAGGGAATCGGGGCTCCATTGATGAGGGCTTTTTTATAGTCGTGGTGCACGCGCTTGAGTCAACATACTCAGAGTCGACAGAACTAATGCTAATCAGCTGTGTTGAAACAGGAAACTCACAGATTTTCATCCCAGGGTTTGTCAACTCAGAGTTAACATTCATACTCAGAGGTTGTTGAACCTGCTTCATGATGGACCCCAGAAGCCTCTCCTTCAGACGCTGGCGAAGGTGCATTTATAAACACTTCCCTCCCAGGCCAGGTGGACCTCATTAAGTAATTACAACGTGGAACACCTGGTATAGAAGACAGGAGGACAGGAGGGACACACAGTCCAAAGGAGCACACGGCTGTGACAACAAAACATTCATTTTCCTTTATGACACCGTGAGAACATGAAGGCATCACAACACACAGTGTAGAATGAAGTGGTCAGCATTTCTTTATTTGCAGATTATATTGTGAGGATATGATGAAGAAGACTGTTACTGACTCCATGAAGACTGAAAACACATTCAAGCCAAACACACACACATCACAACAAATATGTTAGCAACAACGCTGAGTCAAAGTGAATTCAAATGAACATCTGCACACACACACACACACACACACACACACACACACACACACACACGAAACTGAGCTCAAGCTTCAGCAGCAACCAGGAAATCCTAAAACAACAAGAGTTAAATGATCTTTTCTGTTCCAGGAAGCTGAAATCCACCTGCTGAGTTCTAAAGTGACTGCAGAAAATAAAGATTTTCACAGCTGATGGAGGAGAAGACGTTTTAGAAAACTCACAGTGGACTTCCAGATATGAGATGAAATCAGTGCTGTTGTCCAAAGTCACACTAAAATGTCTCAGCACACAAAACGCACAAACATTTCTCACATTGATGAATGAAATAAAAACAAGCAGTCGTCCCAAACTGAAAATGATCTCATCAGGTTTTTGTTGTCTAAAAGCTTCGACTGCTCGTGTAAATGTGATGTTATTTAACTGCAGTGGAGTCTTTTTTCTCATGACTTCATGTCGATGTGGAAGTTGTTGATCAGTGGAGGCTGACAGAGGCAGAAGTTTCTCCAAAGTTTTCATATTTCACCACACCTTCATCTTCATCTTCATCATTATTCACCTGTGAAACACAACACAAACAAACTCTCACTCTGACACACTTTAACTGACCACTTTCACACCACTGAGCCACATTAAACACCAGGACACAAGAAATAATCTGACAGCACCTGAACGCACCACCACCTCCTGTCTGAGCTGACCTTTACCTGACCGGCTGCTGCACCTGAACGCCTCGCCGTCCGCCTTCTGACTGAGTGTGAAACCTGCACAGACACAAACGGTGAGACGTTCACAGTCCTGCATTACAGTAACATGAACAGTTAGCAGCAGCAGCTTCTCATCATCTACACTGACTCACAGTCCCTGATCATTGATACACATTTTGAATTTTACACACGGCTTCACTTCAGTGTTTCTGTTCAACTCACAGTGTTGTCATCAGGTGGTCTCTGCTTCCCTGGAAAATAAAGCACAGAGGAACATTTCAGCTCCAAACTTCCAGTTTGTGTTGGTCAGTCTGAACAAATGTTGGTCTGAATGTTCTCACCTGCAGCTCTGATGAGAAGAACAGCAATCAGAGTAATGAGGAGGAGTTCAGCCACACGCAGAACCAACATCATGTAGTCCAGAACAGAACGATCTGTACGAGCTGTGGAACACAACAATAACGTCAGACGAGAAAGTTGGGCTCAGAAATCAGAAGCACAACACGTGTGTTTAGTCGTGTTAGCGACTGCAGGGATGACAAAGTCAGTCGGTCGTCCTCCACACAAATCCACAGCATTTGTTTCATGTTGAACACACAAGAAAACGTCTTTGATTCTCACCGCCTTGTGTTGTTGTTGTTGTTGCTGCTGCTGCTGCTGCTGTTGTTGTTGTTGTTGCTATTGTTGTTGTTACTTCCTCACCTGACAAATTAAAAGACAAAAACCCACATGATGCTCACTGAGAAAATCCCTCGTGTTCATACAAACACAGAATGATGTCATGTTAAAACTTCAAACACTTGAGACCTGTTGAATCAGGATGAAGTGATTTCAAACAGCTCCTCACCTGGTTTCTCACCTGAGGACTGATGCCTAAAGGTGAACTGCTGCACTGTTTGAGTCACACGATCAGTCACTTCACACTTGAACTGCTCGCGATACTTTGACTTTTGCTTGACAAAAGAGGAACGAAGTGTCACAGTCACTGAGCAGTCAGACCCTGATGTCTTCATGTCATCTTCACCTTCATTCACTTCTTCACCCTCATTCAGCCACTTCACTGTGTGTCCACATGGTCCATATGTCCTCACAGAGCAGCTTAATGTCACCTCATCAGCGTCCTCACGTTCAGTCACTGGTGAAGATGGAGACATTGTGAGAGAAAGACAACAAGAGCAAAATGAACTTCATCACAGTAATCAGAATTATTGTAATGTTTCACAGTCTGAGCTGAAAACTTTATGATGTAAATACTCACTGGTGACCACAGACAGATCAACATTAACATCTTGATGTCCTGACTGTCTGCAGATGTAACGACCAACATCCTCAGCTGAGACCTTCTTTATATCCAGAGAACAGCTGTTTGTGACACTCAGTCTGTCTGATTTGGTTCTGGCCTGTTCACCAATCTGTCCAAGTTTAACCAGCAAAACTGCTGGTCTGTTTTCAGGATCAGCGAAGAGCCAGTCAATCTCATCACATCTGTGCAGATCATCTCTCCTGTTGTCACAAGGCAAAGTCACTTCTTCTCCATCTCTGACAACAAAGTGGGGGCTACGCTGTCCAGTCACTGCTGTCGATAAGATGAGAGAGGAAAATAAGATGAAATATGAATCTGGCTGTTCCTGTATATTGTTTTTTCATGCCTACCTGTAAACTCAAGCAACAGTAATAAAGACATTTTAATCCATTTGAAATCATCCATCGTGTCTCTCTTGTTGTTTAGCCTGTCTCCTCTGAACTCCTGACTGTCTCTGAAATGTTGCGTAGTTGTATGATGAACTGAAGAATCTGCTTCCTGTGATGAGAATTGTGTCACTTCCTCATCATGACTATCTTTTGCATGTTTCTGAACTCATGCTGGCAGGCACTCAGACTTTAAACTTTTCAGCTGTTTAGTTCAGAATCTCATCCACGTGGATTTATGTCACATTAAACAGTTACTGAACTAGTTTCACGGTTTTTGAGGGCCCGAGCAACAAATTAACTGGAACATATTGATAACCTATTGAAACGGTTTCAGTTTACTTATGATTAATACTGGCTCACAAGTTTCTTTTCTTCTGAAGACCTTACTGTTCTTCTTTAGAAAGTTAGTAGGAAGTCATTGACTCATGTAAGTGTTTCTAATATTTCTAAAAATATGGCAGCAGGGGAGGAAGCTGTGGCTCTGTGTGGACATGAGCCACTGATGTGTTTTCAGACAATGTACCACTTTAACTCTCTAAATGAGCTAAATCACTCAATGCCGGGGGTTCGATTTCATTGGGTTAACCTGTGGCCTTTCAGGTCACATTACTGAATCAAGTCCAGCAAACTAATTCACAAATGTTGGCTCAAGACAGGTACGCCTCACCAAAATCAGGTCAAACCATAAACTTTGCAGTGCTGATCTGATATGAATCGATTACTGCACTGCCTATTTTATGGTCTAAAATGTTTTCAGAAACAGATTTCAGGGCAGTCTGTTCAGCTGTAACAGAGAAAGACTGCAAACAGGAAGGACTGCAAACATTATTTCCACATTGTTTCCTGTGTTTTTAAGATGAAGGCTCATAAACACAGGGCAGTTCGTATCAAATCTGAACCATGATCTTTAAGAAAACATCAAGCCCCCCCACCCACCACCCCCCAGCCCCCGGCTAGATGCTATTTGCATCCATTGTATGCACTGGTGGAAAACACTGCAGCATCCTCTCACTTACGTAGGTGTCACATTACGCCTCTGATGCCTTCTGTGGTTCAGTTAAAGCTGACTTGGGTAAAGGTGACTTCACTGTGGTGGGAGGACTCAGGCGTGTTTCTTCCTCATTGCAGCTCATTGGCAGATATGACCCGTCGATCGAATCGCATCAGAGGTTCGATGACAAATCTCGCCCACTGTATGAATGCTGACTTTTCTCACTGTGCTATACATACATAAAAGTGTGTGAGTATGTACCTGAATGTCCACCTTCCATTGTGAAAATCTTTGTACTGCTGTTGTAGAAAATGAAACAAATGTGTTGTGAACTTTACTTTATTTGCAGATGAAGTTTCTTTTCATTAGAATAAAGAGAAGACTCATACTGACTGCATTAGGGCTTAGAGATTATTAGTTGAATAAAGTTGAATAACATCCAGTCTCACTGAAGCCAAACACATTTGGAACATAACAGGTGGTGTTGACGGAGGGTCGCTGTCATGTATTATAAAAGCAGGCTGTGAAACATTCAGGTAGCAGTTTCTTGTTATTAGCTGCCTGTGGCTTTGGCAACATAGAAATGACAAGTTTCAGTTCATATCGGCTGCTGTTCTTTAATGTTAATTCTGCGACAAATTGACAGACAAACGTGCCAAAGTGAATCTCGCCTGCAGTCCGACGAAAGCAGTTCCTTTAAACCAAGTCTGAACACAAGTCCAATATGAATGAGGTCTGTTTTTATCTGTGGAGTCTGATGGAGTTATGGAGGTCTCCCACGTTTTCATCGCTCACTGTACCATCAGCTTCATCATTGTGCACCTGTGCAAAATAGTGGGGATTTTAGTGCTTTGCTCACAGGAATTTCAGTTTTGAGGATTAGCGCAGATGAGAACATCATCTCTTATTTAAAAACTCACAAAATCAACTGTTCAAGTGTGTTTTGTTCCCTGAAAGGACAAAGTTAACTTCCAAAATCTGGGTTCATCAAAAGTCAGATGTTGTCACCTTTAGCTCTCGTCCACATGTTAACCGTCAAAACAGTTATTATGAGTGACGTTAAACCCACAGACACGATGATCAGTCTCCACCAACCTGGAAAAATAATGGAACCATCAACAACACGTTAGCTACTTCCTGTTCTGTGTCATGTGTCAAAACGCTCTGAAACATCAATGAAACTACGTCCGTTCTTAACGTGTCATGTGATGACCGTACAGCGTTAGCATTTATTCTTTTTTTTGCATTTCAGTAATTCAGTTCAGTAATTCAGTAAAAAATAGTTTAATTAAAGAGTTTGGTCTAGACCTGCTCTAATTGAAAAGTGTCATGAGATAACTTTTGTTGTGAATTGGTGCTATATAAATAAACCGAATTGAATTAATTCAAGTAAATAATCCCCAAATACAGTTTTTGTTCAGACATTTTTATTATTCTGGATGACATTTTGACTGAATGTTTCCTGTATTTTGTTTAACATTCAGAGGTCCTGGGTTTATCAGAGTAGCATGGATGTTAATATGATAAAATGTTGTTTTTCTTAGTTTCTCCACATGCACACATGTGAGCCAACGAGCAGCTTTTTACAGCCTCTTACACTGAAAATCAGGAAGAGGAAGGTGCCACCATGAGACTCGAAACAGCAGCATGTCGACATTTCTTGGGGGTTTTTTGTCGATGTGTGTTTTGCAACTTTGCATTTTCCCCTTGATTGAATGTCTTTTTGGTTGAATAGAGTTACCTTTGCGTCCCCTCGTCTTCGCTGCTCGGCCCCTAACACATCACACACATCACAGTCCACATTCGACTCCTAAAGGGCAGAGATGTGCTAAATGCTCAGTACCTTGTGTTTCTGCGGTGCCATTGTTTGCAGATGATGTGTTTGTATTTTCTTTCGTTGTTGCATCCTCACCTGAAAAAAAAAGTCTTCGTGTCTGCCGTTTGCAGTAACTAAATGAGAAAGAATAACACAAAACTCCAAACTCAACAAATGTGGATCTACAACAGCTCATCAGATTCTCACCTGAGGGCTGAAGCCTGAAAGCAAACTGCTTCACGTCTCCAGTGAAGATATCAGTCGCTTGACACGCGAGAGATTCGTACAATGACGTTCGAATCTCATGAGAAGTCCTAAAGGTCACGTTGGCCGAGCAGTAAGACTGTGATGTCTTCACGTCTCTGCCGTCCACATCTTCACCCTTAAACAGCCACTTCAGTCTCTGTGTACACCAGGCGTATGTCAGCACAGAGCAGGACACCGTCACCGTGTCCTTGTCCTCAAATTCGCGGCCTGGCAGAGATACTGTGACAGAGACAACAGCTTAACTTAACTCCATCACTGTGATCATATTAAGATAATATGATAGGATGAAAACTATATGATACCCGTACTCACAGGTAACAACAGACAGATAAACGTGAGCATCTCCACCTCGTTGTCGTCCTGACTCGAACTGTCTGCAGGTGTAACGACCAACATCCTCGGCTGTGACCTTCTTTATAACCAAAGAACAATTCCTTGTGACCCTCAGTCTGTCCGATCTGGAGCTTTCAGCGATCTTTCCAAATACAACAAGCTCTACCGCTGGTGTGTTTCTTGCATCTCTGAAGAGCCACTTTGTGTTTTTACATCCTCTCCGATTGGACACCACATTTTCACAAGGCAAAGTGTTGTCGTCTCCGTCTCTGACGACGAAAGCCGAGTATTGACTGGTTACAGCTGTGAAGAAAACTGAAAAGACATTTTCTTACTTACTGCCCCCCTTGTTTCAGCCGAGTGCTTGCTCAGCCCTACTAATCACTGATGGTGTGATTATCCTACAGTCACTGCAATGTCCAATCAACAACTAATTCATGATGGAGCTTTAAAACCAAAACCTGTCCGTGGCCAGTTTGAATGTTGTCTTACCTGTCAAATGAAGCAGCATGAGAATCTGAATCGTTCTGAAAGCAGACATTCTGTTCACTCTGTCGTGTCTAATGCCGAACTTCTTTCTGTCTGAGGAAGCAGCCTCCTGTGATGAAACGGAGGCATCACTTCCTTTTCTATTTTCTGCATTATGTTTTTGTCAGAGAGAGAGGAAGTGATTTTGTGTGAAGGCTTGATTCAGAGATTAAACAAATAAACTTGCCCGTTGTGTCACGTTGAAAGATGCACAGAAAGTTACTTCACGTGCAGCAAATTTATTTTCTCTTCTCATTTGTTTATTTTGTACGTCCACAGTTCATTTCCTGCAGTGGGCCTTCGTTGTTCGTCAAACTCATCTCTCTCCCCGTGACTCCTGCTTTCTTCTACGCTGACTCTCAAGTAAAGGCAAAATGTCAACAATTAACCAGGACAAAACACGTTTCTGGCCCAGTTCATCTTTACAGCAGACAGATTGTGAAAATTTAAAATTAGGGAGTGGTGTCCATGGGCACAAAACTTTGTTTTGGGATGCGAGTTAAATAAGGAAAATCCGTCAGAATGGAAATTGTAATATTTCTTTTGTGACAGTTTCACAAACAGAAATTAATTTTTCCCAGCCTTAACTAAAGAGGTTTTGTTGCCGAAGCATCACCAGAGCCAGGACCCTGGATTCTGCTGTGAGGGTCCTGGACTGCCTCTTGTGGCCAAAACAAATATTACCGAAACCAAAAAAAATTGAAAAATTATCCTGCACAAACCCTCTCAGCTGGGTCATTTGGCTGCATGTGATTTGTTGATAATAAATAAAAATCTCAGCATTCTTGAACTCAAAAGGCAGAATGGATCTCTGACATGCACTCACTGTTGATGTTTGCACCAAACTCGCGTGGAGACACAATCTGGATGTGTTTATTTTAACATGAGTGCATTCCCAGACCCCTTCCACATTAGTGCACTAATGTGGAAGAAACCTACCGCTGTTTCCATGCTGAGTCTGTTTATGTGTGTTTATGTGCTCGTGTTGGCTTACATGAGACTTAACAGAAAGGAATTTGAAGAAAATCTGCTGGCACAAATGCACCACTCAGCATCTCAGACTCCTGTTCCTCCCGATTCATCTTAATATTTTATGGTTCAAACTGAAAGAAACAAATTTTGAAATTGCGTTGAAGTGACACTGATGAGCTCGTCTGCTTCCTTTGACCTTAATGACAAATAATTTACCTGTGCATCAAGGCTTTAGTTATTTCTATTGATATTATAGATTACGTGGAACCTTTCACCAAGTGAATCTGTACCAAATAAAGTTCCAACAAACTTTGTTCTAACTAAATATATTTGGGGCCCAGAGTTCGTTTCTTTCTGAAACTGTTAAACTTGGTTCACTTGGTTCAGTTTTTGTGATGATTCTGTTTGGTCTCATTGCGGCTCAGCCGATAACTTGAAGTACCAAGAAGGCAAAGCAATTTCTGTGTAATTTTTGCCTTCAAAAAATAAAAAAAGCCGCACAGTTAACATTTAAGATATTTTTAGTTCCACACAGAAGGCCACGTTATGTTGTCTCCTCTTGTATCTCAGTGCCAAGAATGTACAGGGCAGCCCTGCTGGGAGCTGCAGAGCATCACTTAACATTCCCTGTGAAGAGCTGAGCTGTCAGGCGGCGTAACCTAACAACCACACAGAGGACACAAACAGAGCTGAGGGCTGAAGGCAGGGAGGGACGACGCTGCTGGGATCTAAGATTTATCGCATTTCCAAAACAGAGACACTGACAGAAACATGAACACTATATAGACAAAAGTATTGGGACACATTACCTTTACACCAACAGGGACTTTAATGACGTCTCAGTCTAAACACACAGACAGCTTTGCAGCTCTAACAGCTTCCACTCTTCTGTGAAGGCTTTCCACAACATGTTGGAGTGTTTCTGTGGGAGTTTGTGCCCATTCATGCAGTAGAGCATTTGTGAGGTCACACACTGATGTTGGACCAAAAGGCCTGGCTCACAATCTCCGTTCCAGTTCATCCCAAAGGTGTTGGATGGGGTTGAGGTCAGGGCTCTGTGTGGGCCAGTCAAGTTCTTCCACACCAAACTCATCCAACCATGTCTTTATGGAGCTTTGCTTTGTGCACTGGGGCACAGTCATGCTGGAATAGAAAAGGGCCTTCAACAAACTGTTGCCACAAAGTTGGAAGCATAGCATTGTCCAAAATGTCTTGGTGTGCTGAAGCATTAAGATTTCCCTTCACTGGAAGTCAGGGGCCGAGCCCAAACCCTGAGAAACAGGTCCATGAAGAGGTGTGTCTGGATGTCTGGATACTTTTGTCCGCATATTGAATCTGTAGAGAGATGAATATTAATGTGGGGAAACTTCTACCATGACTTTCTGCAGGGCACGAGGTCTGTGTGATGACTAATGACGCTGATTTTCTGGAGAAGGAAGAGAAACTCACCCACCAGATTTAGATTGTTTATTTTTATTTTTAATTTATTTTCATTCAGTCACTCAGCTGCTGTTTGGGTGATTTCATTTACTTTCGAAGCTCTTCATACTTTCTCAGTGTAAAGATAAAGATAAATGTGGCCCAGCATCGTGTGAAACCGCCCCGCTGACTGTCGAGAGGACAGCCGCGTGACGTCACGGAGTGGGCGGGGTTATGCAAATAGAGGAGAAGAAGCGACAGGGGAGGATGCGAGCGTTGGTCCCTCCCTTCATCCTCACCATCATCTCCATCGCCGTCCTCCTCCTCTTCTGAGGTGTGTCTGCGCCGCCGGAGCTGCAGACAGACAGACAGACAGACAGGCAAAGCGGACAGACTGAAAACGACCTCATCTCTTTGTTCACTCGGAACATGGCGTCAAAATGTCCCAAATGCGACAAGACGGTGTATTTCGGTAAGTCCGAGGCTGATGGGAAAGCTTTGGCTGCTGGGTGGGAGACTTTGGAGACACAATGAGCTGTCAGGTCATCGCTCGTGTCTTTTAATCCATCAGGTCTGTTTAGTCCGGTGAGACCAGCCTGACGAATCACAGAGCTGCTGATGGCGCACCCCGACACGAGGCATTTGATTATTTCACCTGTATGTCGATATCGTTTTATCGTCATATCACAAGAAAACTTTTTAATAAGCACCCGGGAATATTGCGCGACATATACCGACCTTCCTCTTAAAGGAATTTGTTTTATTGCTAATATAATGATAACACAGTGAGGCGTTCAAAGTCACTCAGCTAATCCAGTTGATGAGTAATCGTAATTCGAAATTTAAGTAATTGTGGAGCAAACAGCTCTAGTTGTTGTGAAATATTGTGAGCAGCCATTGATTCATTGAATGCATCCTACCAACATATGAAAGAGAGAAAATGCTGGCAGTCAGATAATATTTGACAGTATGTGACCACTGATTTCCACATCTCCCAGCTTTACTGTCCTCCGCTCAGAGCTCTGATCCGAGCACAGAAAAATGCGGAGGATTCAGTGAGAAGCTCTTCCGGTGTGAGTCACAGATGGACGAGCTCTACGGCACCAGATTTTAACAACTACAAGGATGCTAAAATGATAACATGAGATGAGTTGAATCAGACTGCACTTCAAGACTGGATATTCAATATAGAAGCGTATTATTAGTCGCCTGTTACGGCCCGTTCTGTGTGATATGGCTTCAGCTAATCGATTAGTCAGTTGGTCGTTTTTTATTAGTCAGTTAATCTATGAAACACTCGTGTTTTGATCATCATCAATACTTCATTTTAGAAACTGGACTCAGTGAATTCTGTGACGTTTTTAATTAAAACTATGATTATTAATTATTATAACGATTATTTGATTATCAGAATTGTTGCCAGTTCACGTTCTGTTAACCATCTGAATTGTCGTGTCGGATCCGATCGGGACGTCCCGTCCGGCTCCGCCCGCTCCCCCACAGACGCTCATTTGTGCCATAAAGCCGGACTCGAGCTGACGTCGCTGTTTATTACACCGTTCACATGTGCTGCACAGTAACACAGCACAACGACAGGTACAGACGGACTGCTGGACATCACAGACTGCAGCAGCAGCCTGAAACACTGATGTCCCACCACAGACAGACCACATCCCAGTCTGCCCTGTTTTCACGCAGCCCAGACCGGACTGTAACTGGTTCACCGTCTGTGGAGGAGACCACAGGGGTCATCAGCGCCGCTGTTATCTGACCGTCTTTACGTCCACGCAGAGCACATCCGTAAGCGGGGCGGGCGGGGGAGAAGGCTGAGATCATCTTACGTCTTCCGTCTGGAGCGACACCACACGGAGTTCTAAATAATTTATTGGTTGCATCAGCGTCACATGCATTGATTTTCTTTTTGTTCTCGCGCCTTCATTTCGGTGGAGAACGTGCAGCAGAACCCCACCCTGCTGGAAATGTGTTTTCCTCTCCAGTTAATGTGAAAGCCTTTTGGAAACAACAAGCTCACAGATCTGATCTGTTTCAGGACTCTGAGCTCCAAAGTCACAGATGTCTTTTTTGTGATATTTGTTTTATTTTTCTCTACTAATTTACAAACAAGTGTATAACCAGCATTTTCTTGACACGACAAATTAATATCAAAAAGTGTCAGAAATCTGCAATAAAACAAACACACAAGCCTACAGCAAACAGAAGAGAAAAAGGCTTCCAGAAACAGAAGACACGAACGCCACTCAGCAGCAGGTTGTTGATAATCGCTCAGATTGGTTCAGTTCAGAGGTCACGGCGTGACGAACACGCTGACAGGCTGCGCGCACACGCACACACGTCCTCACGGCATCAGGGCGAAGTGCTCGCCGCGAGCCGAGGCGACTTACTGTCACATGTCAGAGCGTCACATATCGCAGTGACAGGCTGGCCGGTGAGGCCAAACAGGAAGCGTCACGCTCTATCAGGGCTGCAGTGTGTGTCTGTGTGTGTGTGTGCGCCGGGACATCCTGTCCTCCTGTCCTGCCTGCTGTGTCTCTGTGACTCAAAGCGCTGGGCGGCCTGAACAGAGCAGGTTTGTTAGGAGTGAAGGTGGAGGGAAGTCTACCTTATGTGGCAGAGCAGGTGGGATTAAAGTTTGAGCTCAGCTGTCCCTTAGAGTCAACAGCTCCAGAAATGCAGCAAAAACCTGCCTTTTGTGTGCGGCGTGAAAACAAAGGAAGAAATACTCTCCTACAAGTGAAAGACACGTGTGCAGTTTTTTATGTCACTAAAGTAACAGTGTTAACTCGTCACGCAGCTCTGCAAAGTTCACTTCCTGTTAGCGAATGTCGGTGCTGCAGTTTGCAAAAGGAGAGCAGCTTATAAAGTCTTATCCCAACCTACAATAATACATTTATATTTATCTGTCCCCGTCACTCTGCTCGCCCTCCAAACGCAGTGGAAAGAATGCGCTTCAGGTTGATACGAGCTCCTGAGTGCCTGTCAAGTGTCTTCCATCACTCTCACACTCTGGAGTTTAATGGAACAAACTGATCTGCATTTTCACTGATGGCCCCCACAAAGTCTGAATAGCAGCTCGGGTCAGTTCGTTTAGCTGCCTGCTGCTGAAAGCCGGTGCGACAGCTTCTCAACACTTTCCTGTTGTACTTAATGGCTCTCATTTTATTCATTTGTCGTCCGTCTGCCTGGTTCATTCGTCTCAGCTGGATCTTCATGCCAGTTGAAATTGTTGTTGAAATTCCTCATTTGCGTCTCCTCCTCTCCGTCCACAGCCGAGAAGGTGTCGTCTCTGGGGAAAGACTGGCACAAGTTCTGCCTGAAATGCGAGCGCTGCAACAAGACGTTGAACCCCGGAGGCCACGCCGAGGTGAGAGGAAGAGGAAAGAAGGAGTGTATTTTACATGTGACGATGACGCTGCGATGCTTCCATCTAAAGCCATTTCTGAAGCGTAGGACAGAGACAGAAACATGAGAGAAGTAATCAGTGATGTGCTGCGGTCGCCTCAGGGTGAACTGACACCCAAACCAACAGAGCTGAGATGCCACTAGTTTGGCCGCGATGAAACTTAACCTCAGCAGGAAGTCCTGGGGTTTGCTTGTGGTCAGACTGGCAACAGTCACTGTAACCACCTGACAAGCTCACACAGAGGTCACTTCCTGTTGGGGTTACAAACGTTTCTTCGTCTGCCTGAATTTGAAGACGCGTTCCCACGATTCAGAGCTCAGCGCTCTTTTCCAACAGGCGGTCAGTGTAGCTCCACACAGGCATGTCACCCAAACGCATCAGTCCTCCGTCTGTGTCTGCACACGGCAGGTTCAGGCGCAGCGCTGAGTGTAGGACGCCCGAGTTTCTGCAGCATCCACAAGCACAATCACTGCAGCTACGCTTGAAAAAATGGAAGAAAACAGACTTGTGTGGATTGGCTCCTGTTTAGAGTCCAAACATTTATAAAACACTACTGTTTAAAAGATTGGAATCACCTGGTGAATTGATTCGTCTGTTTTCAGTTGTGCTTTCAGTCTGTTTGTGGTCAAAGCTTTGAGATTCACTCCAATACAGAAGCTCTGAACGTGAGCTGAAAAACTTAACATCGTGTGTGTGTGTGTGTGTGTGTGTGTGTGTGTGTGTGTGTGTGCGTGCGTGTGTGTGTGCGTGTGTGGCAGAGTTATCACTTTGTGATTCTGATTTCTGTGGGTTTCGCAGCCTTTTAATCAGCTTTGAAAGAGGAAGTAACTGGCTGTGACTCCCAGCTGAGCTGATAAAAGCCCTCGGAGTCCAGGCACCACAGACTGAGTCAGCACTCACTCTGTCGGGTTGTTTGAGATTTGTGAAGTGTGAAATAAAAAGCCCAGCGATTGGATATTTGAACTGAATTCCTTGTGGTGGAGGTGTTCGCGGCAGCTGGCCAATGGGAGACCACTTCAGCCAGCCAGCCAACAAACAGGCTGATGGGATGTTTTGAAGCCTTCGTTGAGGTCCTGACCACAGGACCAGGAACCTAACCGAGTGTTTTTTGTGCCTGAACGTAACCACACCATAAGCACAGGGTTTTCACAACATCAGACTGAAAGCTTTTATTTTATTTAACAGTCCAGAACATTTACATAAAGACTTTCAGCCACTAATGTCTGAAGGACGCAGGAGGTCACATTGTTTTTATTTTAGATCGTGGTGACAAATCATCAGGGATGCGTATGATTGGCCGCATAAGAAAACCCATGAACTCGTGGGAGGATTTGTGATCGGCCCGACAGCTGAAACCTCCCCTTTCCGGTCCCTGCGACGCTCGTGTGGTGACGCTAGCTGGCGTTCAGCCGGCAGCTTTCTACAGGCTGTCGTTCCTAACCTGACAGACGCGTGTTAGGAGGAAGCAGTTTGACGCAGCAGCTGAGTCTTGTGCTAAATGCAGGTGAATTGAAAGTGAAACAGAACTGGACTCGACTCGCATTAAAAGTCTGCTTCCTTCCCGTCCGTCTTGTGTTGTGCAGCACGATGGGAAGCCTTACTGCCACAAGCCCTGCTACGCCGCCCTCTTCGGACCGAAAGGTGCCGTCTCTTCTCGTCCTCACAAATCAAATGAACGTGTCTAACATGGGCTCGTTTTCAGGGTTGTAAATGCAGCGTGTGTTTCAGGCGTGAACATCGGCGGCGCTGGCTCCTACTTATACGACAATCCCGTCAACGAAGCCCCTGCAGCCGTTTCCATGGAAACAGACGGCAAACCGGAGGAGGAGAGAAAAGCCCCCGCACGGGGACCCGTGAAGGGTGAGGAATATGTGGAGCAAAAAATAGAAAAACTGTCAAGTGTTGGGAAGAGAAATGAAACGCGGATTGGGAGGTGGTTTAGTTCAGTTCGCTGCAGCTTCTTCTGTAGATGATTAACATACTGAAGAGATGGGGTTGATTCTTCTAAAATGTTGCCAGAACAATAAGTTGGTGCTGATAAAATGACTCCACTGCACATGTTAATGTTATACATCACATGACATTTCAGTTCACTGTGACTTTTTCAGCTGCAAGCTTCTCGTCTTTCTGTGGAGGACCCAACATCTGCCCCAGGTGCAACAAGACAGTGTACTTCGGTGAGCAGATTGGTGTCTTCGTGTCTCAGTTAGTGTGGACTGTGTGGGTGTTGGGACGCGTATGAAGTAACTAAGGTGACTGGTTGCCATGTTGACTGTCTCCATGGCGTGTGTGTGTGTGTGTGCAGCTGAGAAGGTGTCGTCTCTCGGGAAGAACTGGCACCGGCCCTGTCTGCGCTGTGAGAGATGCAGTAAGACTCTGGCTCCTGGCAGCCACGCTGAGGTGAGACACACCGCCACACTGAGACAGACGGACGTCCCCGCGCTGTCGGACACTAAGAGGACACCTTTTGTTTCTGTTGCAGCACGATGGACAGCCATACTGCCACAAACCGTGCTACGCCGTGCTGTTCGGGCCCAAAGGTACGACGACAGTCTGCAGAAGGTCCTTTTAGAGCCGCAGAGGTTTATGAGAGGCACAGATTGGTTGATTCAGACCTCAGTGAGGGTGACGGCAATAATCAGCTATTTCTGTGACCTTCAAGTGTCAGACTGTCTGACAAAAGGGCAAAAGTACCTGAAGAGCAGTACTATAACTGAGAAAAAGATTTAATTACATCAACATAAAAATGTGTACCTACGCTTGCAAAGGCAACCAGCGATGCCTGCTAAAAAAGCTCCCAGCATTGTTGCTGTGTCAGCCATTTCCCAGTGTGGGATTAGTTTGCACACACAGGCGCATGTCATGCACAGTTGTGATCCAGAGGATGGCCGACGCGCCTGCACTTCCTCTCACTGTACAAAAGTAAACCCAAAATATCCCGGATACGGTGATGTCATTTGGAGCCAGAGTCTGTGCAGTCAAGTTAAAACCAAACTTATGAGAAAAATGAACACTTTCCCATGGATTTGTGTTAGCGTTAGTTTCGTGTAAAGGTAATGACTGTGTGTTTAAAGGTGATGACTGTGTTCTGCTCCTGCTCAGGTGTAAACACTGGGGGTGTCGGCAGCTACATCTATGACGAACCCGAGGCTGAGGCGCAGCCCTGAGCCCGACGCCGACTCCAGGACACTCGACGTCTCTTTGATTTGCCTTCTCCAGTCACGGTGACAAACGACATGTACTGCACTCCCTGGGATGGATGTTTAGATGTTTATGTTGTATTTGTATATTGTTTATATATCTATTTTTTGTACCGAAACAAACCTTTAACATGTCCTCCCATGTGAGTTTCAGATTTGCCTTTAGGTTTCCTGGTTCTCTTTGCCAAATAATTATCAGCATTATGAAGTTAACGCGCCTGTGGTTTTTCACTCGTTATTAACAGTTTTTCAGACTTTGTGCGATTAGAAACAAAAAGGTATCCCAGCCCAAAAACGTCAGTGTTTGTTGAACGGGTTCATCCTGATTCTAAACAAAGGGATGAGCTGTAGCCGTTGGCTGAGGTACACACACAGACACGACTGGTTACTGGTTTGAAGGTGAGTTTAGGGGCTGTTGTGAACAAAAAATGTTTAATTGTGCATCACATTTTCTACAGTAAAACTGTGTGGTACCGAACCTGTGTTCAGTGCTCATTTGTTACAAACACCAACAACACTGGCATGTTGTCATTTCAGCAGGACTGTGATTATTTATTAAGAGCATTTCATAGGCAAAGGGAAAAACGGTTATTTTCATTATTCATTCATTAGTCGTTCATTCATCATTTCACAGAGCTCAAAAGACCTCAGAATGCTTGTTCTGTTCAGCCAAAAAAATCCAAGACTCAAAACTGCAAAGAAAAGCAACAAATTCTTACAGTGAAGAAGCTGGAAGCAACAAATGTTTGATATTTTTGTTTGCTAAATTGGTTCTTTAGACCATGAGAGACGCTGGGGAGAGCTACTAAAATAATACTGAAATACAAAATATTCATAGAACATAGAGGCAAAATTCAAAATTGAAAAATAAAACAAAAGATGTTGTCTGTCTGGCAGGTGAATCACATTGTTGGGTGAAAATTTGTTTTAAATTGTGTTTAGAAACCAGTTTCGAGGGAAGAAAACGAAAATCGGCTCGTTCAGCTCACCACAAAAACTCGTGTTTGCAGGTAAAGGACTAAAAGGGGGGAGATGTGCTACGTGAGGTCAGTGAACGCAGCAGCCCTGTTCGCTGCACAGTTTGCCTGTTCTTCTTGTTTCCTTTCATGTTACGGTTTGTGTGCCCCGCCTCCCAACAAACAAAACAACAAACACAAAACATCACTGACACAAAGACCGTCGGTAACGCCGCTTACCGGAATCAGGCTCCCGGAAGAAGAGATTCGTCACATCACTAGAATATTACCGGAAGTTAGGAGACTTGTCTACAAAATAATAGTGTACAATGTCACCGGTACAATTCATACTCACGTGCAGTAATCAAATTTGACGTACTTTTAGTATATGTTGCTTTATCTGTCCACTATAGTATAATATATTTACAATATTTGTGCTTTTTTACTCCACTGAATTTATCTGACAACTAACTTTGTAAATTCATAATTATATGCAAAAATTTATTAAGTATTGTGATTTGCTACAAATTAGATTACTTCAAAGTATCATATTCATGTTGAATGAACATGTTGAACATACGTGTATCATTAATAATAATAAAATCCTTATAATACCACAGTGTATTAGGAAATGTCACTGACAAACTATTATATTATTATATTATTACCACTGGCAACATATCCTCTGTATTTTTCCTGGCGAGTTTACAGCTGAAGCAACCTGGAGCAAATTTACATTGTAGAATTAAAACTCAGACACACGATGGGTGTTTTATATGATGATCTCAGTATTTTTAGAGCCAGGGAATTTAAATTTGACTATTAACAAATAAAAAACTGTGTCTTCATTATATTTATCCCATGAAGTTTATTCCCAGAAGTGTGGAGCAGGTTTTTAAAAATTCATGTTATAAATATATTTTAAACAAAATAAAGTTCATTGGAATTTAAAGTAGGCTATCCAATAGTGTTCAGGACGTTTTGATGATACTTTTGTGCTTTCACTTGCATGGAGGACTTAAAATTGTATAATATTGCAGTATATTTTACTTAAGTCACTAAACTGATAATGAATAATACTTTTACCTCGACAGACAGCAAATAGATAAATAACTACTAAAAGGTGAAAAAGGGGGAAATTAGCTTTTATCAACGTAGGTGACATCTGTCGTCCTTTATGCTCTAAGAAGACACTTGGAGTCCAGCTCTTTAGGTTGCCAGATAGTCATTAAGCGGTCTTATTTTGAAATACATCAGCGGAAGTGACACGTTTTATTACGGCTAACTTAACACTTGTGTTACTTCTGCTTTAATAAGCTCACTATCATCGACGCCATCTCCGAACGGGGACGTCCATCGTTTTTTTAGCAGCAGAAATAACTCACATCCCACAAGTTCACTCGGGAACGACAGTATAACATTGTGTTCGTTTAGTACTTATCTCTGCGACAGAGCAGTTTGGATAAGGAAGTGAATTATCCTCTCGCGAAGAAGCGAAGCTAGCTAACTGTTAGCTTGTGACGTTGTTAGCTAAAGCAACTTGGCTGCGGAGGAATCTCGCAGTTTGTTTATGTTTTCGCCACTTTTAAGACATGTTGGACGGATCAACGGCGCACAGCGATGAGGCCAACATCGGCAACGTCGAAAACAACAACCCGATATCGTTGATTTCCAGCAGCGATGGGGTGAACACGGGCAACAAAACGAGGCAGGCGCTGCTGAAGAAAGGAGGGAGGAAGTTGCGGTCGGTGGCGCCGCTGCATCACCAGAAACCCCCGAGAAACGGCCTGAACATCCGCCTGTCCGATCACAACAACAACACTTTGACGGCTTCATCTGCCAACAAACCCGCAGCACAGCCCGGCACCGAGCCCTCCGCCAACGCACAGACCGCACTGAGCCTCCATCACCTCAAACAGGGAGCCAAGAAGGAGGTAACGTCCTGGGTTAGACTGTCGTTATCTGCAGCTCCGTTAACCGACAAATGCTGTTTAGCGTCCAGTCAGGAGGCTCCGGTGGGGTGAAGAGGAGGCTGTTGAGGAGCCTCACATGACTTTAAGTAATTGTTGTCAGTCATGAGAAGTACCTGAGTTATTACCGGACAGGTAAATGTCTTGGGAATCTGTCACAGAGCTGAACGATTTAGTCCGTAGAAAATGTTGCGTCGAGATCTTAATCTGTCAAGTCAGTTTAAGCAAGAAGACGTGCCAAAACTTCTTTTTTATTTTAGTATGTAGATAATTTGTGAGTACAAAAAGACACGAAGACGTCAACAACAAAACTGTGACGGACACGTTTCACCAGGTCATGACGTGTTTACGGACCAGAAACCCAGAAAATAATCAGCATTGGAAATAAGTTCCAGTTTGCGTTGACTGTGAGCTTAGTTTTTGGAGCTCAGTGCTTATGAAGCCTCTTTATAAAGATGGTGTGGACTGTTAGGCAAATCAAATGTTAATGTAGATTTAATCGTGATTAAATCCTCTGTGAGAAGTGACGCAGTTGTTAATCCTTGTTGTGAAGAATCGAAAGTAGACGCGTGTGAACACGTCGGCTCGTCTGCCAAATAGAAAAGCAGCTGATGTGAACAGCTTCATAACTGCTGTATTCCGCTTCATCACGACATAACACAGCGTAGTGCTTTCGGCTCTTTTGTTTTTGTCTTTTCTACAAATCTGACATTCAGGATCATTTTTAAAGTTAGCCGCAGAGTTACAGCATCTGTTTGTTTTTTTAATCAGCCTCATAATAAGCTGGACGTGTGTGTAGCTCTCAGATGTTTTGCTCTTTTCCCAAATGCTCATTAAGCTGTGGATAAAATAAGAATTTAAAACAAGTGTCATACTTATCAAATCAAGGCTGTTCATTTACAAAGTGCATTTTGTTCAAAAATCACAATCATGTTTGTGTTGGTGTTTTTTTTTGTTTGTTTGTTTGTTTGTTTGTCCCGGGACAATACTGATTAATAATAAAAGAGAAAACCCAACATTTGGAGCCAATAGCATTTTGCAGTTAGACTTAAAATCTCAGTATCAAAATTTCATATAACTAATTTACTCAGTTAGCTAAGTACAGCTTTGAAGTATTTTTATCAGCAATTGGCCAAAAAGAAAACACAGATTTCAGTAATTGTAAAATAGTCGGACTCGATGATCTCATCTGTCTCTATTTTTTGTTTGTTTGTTTTGACCCAAAAAGTGATTTGAGTTTGTGGGGCTTTCAGCCACACGGCCTTCATCAGTGGGCGTAGTCTGATGGTCCAGCTGTCACCTTGTGATGCAGGTTTGGAGTAATCAAACCTGTTTATGATAAGTGAATAATAAAGTTTGTTTCTGTTTTCCTAGCTGCTGAAATCCAAAGGAGGCAGAGTGGAGCGGAACATCATGCAGCCAGGGGGCCCACCTGCCCGCAACCTGCCCAGACACGATCAGATCTCCCAGAACGCCGGCACACGGAGCCACAAGCCTAAGCAGGGCCAAACCCCGGCTGCTTCTCACGCCGCAAAGAAAAAGGATAACAGCGGCTCTCCTCTCCATCAGCCTCCGCTCCGAGAGCACAAAAAACCCCTCCACACCTCCAACAACGTGAAGATCGTGAACGCACCGCCCGCTGAAGCTGCGCCCGAATACCTCAAAGATGGCGACAAGGTCTACGCTGGGGCTAAGTTCAGCGAGCCGCCGTCACCCAGTGTCTTACCGAAACCGCCCAGCCACTGGGTCGGAGAAAACGAGCCACAGCAGAGCAACCAAAGCAGAGAGCAAATGACTTTTCACCTGAAGTCGCTGCTGAAGGTTCAAGATCAGTCGTGACCGCAGTCCGGAGTTTCACCCTGGAGCTCACCTGTCTGGTTTCTGATTCCGCACTGAATCCCAACTATTGGAAAAATAGTGTTGGTTTGAATTGAGTTTGGCCTGTAACACACTGCAATACGATGTAGGGAGTTTTTATTAACTGTGCTACAATTTCCCATAATTCAACGTGCTGCCTGCATTTGTGAACATTGTGGAGACGCCGCGTCGTTGCTGGAGAGCCGACGTGCTGTGTGCTGGCATGTTTTCTGCCTTCTGTTCGGCAGGGGAAAGGAGGAACAATACTTCCTGTCACTGCGCTGTGAGCAGACTTGACTGTGAATGTAAGGCGGCGTTTGGAGGTCGCCTCCAGCAGCCACGCGCTCGGCGTCTCATGTTTACACAAAGTGTCGACGGCACTTTTCTTTGTGAACACTTTTGAAAAGGCAGCCTCGTGTTGATCGGCTTTTTAAAGAGCTTGTGTAAATGTACATAATATATTGTGACATATATTTGTGTATATTTTTCCTTGTTATTTTAACTGAGATTCTAGTTTTGTTACTGAGGTTTTTCCAAAAAGCCAACTGAGGCACTTTGTCACAGCTCCTTCAGTGTGAGGCGCGTGGACGAAAGGAAGACGTTTCTTACTGATTTGCACTGAGGAGTAAAATCAGGAAGGGTGGAGAAACCGAATTTTGATGTTCCAAAGCTTGACCAGCCACTTTGATGAATTCAGCAGCCAGCCTTAGGAGCACAGCGGAGGACTTCCAGATCCTGGCTGGTTAGCTTTCAAAATAGCTCCGACGGCGGACTGATCGGAAAGCCACAGTAAGAATTCACCAGCTGATGGCTGAAGTTCTGCTCCCTTCCTTGAAGTCGGGTCCACCTGGAGGAAAGCTGAGGGTGGAGTCCGGGACTGAGAGGCTGTTGAAGCCTCAGCGAACTGGAGAAAGATGACGATGTGAAAGGCCTCACAAGCCGCCGCTGCAGAAAGCCAGTATCCAGCATCCACACTGAGTGCTTTTTCTTGTTTAACTCTGTTGCACTGACTTAGAGTACGTTCACATCAAGCCAGCTACATTTAAAACGCCGTCTTTTGTTCGCCTCAGGCACAGACGACTCCAGAACAGCACCCAGAGCGAGTGAATGTTCCAGTGTGGGGTCTCAGACAGTGTTGTTAGCCTGCCCGGCCACAGGTGGGGAATTCATGGCTGTGAGATTTAGAAGACAATCTTTTGTCTCTTCTGGCTGTCCCTGTGATCACTTATTGTACATGTCTCCTTCGCAGCTCTTGTCACTCGCCTGTTTTTGTCAGGAGAGCTCATGATTGCAGTTAGTCGATGAAGTAATTCACTGATTGCCAGAAAAATGACGTGCAACTATTTTCAGAGCTGAGTCAGTGTCCAAGCAGAAAAGTCAAACATTTGCTGCTTCCTGCTTTTGTCTGCTTGGCAACACTTTCAACTGAAAATGTCTGAATTTTGGCCTGTTGAACGAAACGAGACATTCGCCATTTATTGGCTTTTTAATCAGTTTTCTGGCATTTTCTAGAATAGAAAAATGATAGCAAACAGTTGATCTGTCAGTAATGAAACTCAGTTGAAGCTTTAGAGGTTGTCATTAATTGGATCTTTACTCACAGTCATAAAATAATGATTTAATTACAGCAGAGCACATTAAAACGCAGTGATGAACTCATTACTGCGTGCTCGTTCTGTAGTCGGGCATTAGAAGCTTGTGTAGAAGCCAGACGTGTTGCTTTCACACACAGGCGGCGTTTTACAGGTCGTACGGCTTCATGTGGACGTGGTCTCACTTTGTTCTGGTTCTTACAGGGGACTTGTTTCCACATTTAACATACCTCCTCTACCTTCTCCTCGGCCCAAGCCGCTTCAAAGCACGTTAACGTATGCCGAGAGTACAGCACGTGTTGAAGGCGGCGCAGGTGATCGCTAAAGTCGCATGTCGGGTTTGTTTTATTTGAATGGTTTGTGTGGATGCAGGCAGCTGCTGGATCCCGTTTCTTGACCTCTGTGACGTCATGTGTATGGAAAAATTGTATTACTGTAGCAAAGGCTGCCCATTTTATTGCAGTGTTTTGAAATCACTTCATTCCAGTCATGAGAATATGCCTACCAACACCTCTCCATGCCACAATTTGGAATAAGACAAATGTTTATTTTATGAAGCTTTTCATATCTAAATTAAAAATGATATTAAAATATTGGTTACCCCTATGACATGTTGCTCCTGTGTTCATTACATGCTGAGAAGTTGTTCGGCGTTTGGTTTGTCTCGTGACAGAAGCTGCCTTCCCGACTCTTTGTGATGTCACAGATCAGCTCGCAGGCTCCGCCTCTTCCAGTCAGGCTGTCCGTGAGCACGGAGGGGATTTACACTTTGAGCAATCGGTGAGAAAACCGCCTGATGGCGTCAGACTGCATCAGCGAAGCTCAGGAACGAGAAGAAAAACACATTTCTGAGTCTTCTGCTAAGCAGCAGACAAACTGCCTGCAGGTGTTTTCGTCTTCTGGTCATTTTTTAGGCCTCAGGGTGGAAAATGAAGTTCTGTCTTTGGATTTTCTTGCTCAGGTTCAGTCTTCTTTTAGAAGTGAACCGTCCTGGCTGTGATCCAGCCTGCCACGCCTCTGCTGCTGTTGTAACTCAGCTGGTGGTAAAACATCCCACATGTCTTTCAACACAAAGAAAACCTGCAGTGATGAACAAACAGCTCGGCCGAGTGCCGACACTCGCAGCTTCCCTCTGAACCTTCGTGCTTCTTTGGACTGACAGAACAGTTAAGTACAACGAAGAGCAGAAACTTGATGAGTAACTCTTAGTTTTCTGCTGATCAGAAGCACTGCAGGGTTTGTAGGACCAAGCTGTTGATTCAACAGGAACTATTCACCTTGAAAACAAAAACTCCTCTCTGTGTCAGATTTAAATGACTTCCATCCTGCAGTTGAAGGCTCTGGGAGTCTCTGGAGGCCTTTCTCAAACCGGACCGTCCCAACTGCCCCTCGTTCACGTGGTCTGACTGCAGTGCAGAAACGCCCGTCATTACAGCAGTGGCTGCTGTTAGCATGGCTGAAAGTGATCAATGACAATATTCCTTATCAGTAAAAAGGTCATGAAAAGACAGAGTGACGTTTGACCTGCAGTCAACATCTAAACTGAGGTGGGCTCAGTGTTCTCTTTGGGGAAGGAACGTCTGAAAGCTTCACGCCAGCCGCTCAGCTCAGGAGTTTTTGTTTCTTAATCAAGTCTTTGTGCAAACCTTTTTGTAACTCTGACAGGAACGTAAGATCAAGCAACCAGGAGGAAACGATGCCTCCGTTTCATCACAGACGAATAAAACTTTACTGTGTGAAAACAGCAGTTCATGACAGACAGACAGACAGACGGCAGGATGTCTGGACTCAGAGGGATTCAGGTTTCATGGTTTCTGGCTCTGCTTTATTCGACAGGTAAGACTTTGATGCATTTTAAATGCAATTAGTTTAAATTAGTTGTTTGTTGTTCACACAACATCATGTCGCTCTCATCTTCTCTCAGCTGTAACTGGATACCTCGCAGCCGCCGCTGATGTCCAACAGTCCAACCTCGCCGTCAGGCGTGGAGATGAGGTCACTTTGACCTGTAAAAATGTGACACTGGATCAGAATCAGTGTGACAAAACACGATGGCTCTTCTATAATGTTTCCGTGTTTGTGGAGCTTGTTGCATTTGGGAAGATTCACGAACATGAATCAGACAGACTGAGTGTCACAAAGAACTGTTCTCTGGTTATCAAGAAGGTCTCAGCTGAGGATGCTGGTCGTTACACCTGTGTGCAGTACAAACAAGGACAACAAGGTTCAGACTCTCATATTGATCTGTCTGTGGTCACCAGTGAGTATTTACATCATAAAGTTGTTCGTGGTCACATTACAGATTATACCTGTGTCTTTCCACTTAGTTTTGTTATTTTAGAACCACCTAAAATGACACAAACCATCTTTGAGAAAAATTTATTTGACGTGTTCTTTGATCAGCTAAACGTTCAGCCCAACATCAGCTCTTCTTAGGCAGCCGTTCATCCACATCAGTTCAGCTGGTGATGTGCTCATTCACAGCAGCAGGTGTCAGTAAATACCCTGCACCCGACCACGCCGGGTATGCAGTCTGTTCAGAGTGTCACCCGTCTGTTGTGCCCTCTAGTGGTGACAGTGAGACATTAGCAGCAGATGTGTGTGAACTGTGGTACCCCACAGAAAATCAAAGAACCACATTTTCAGACTTTACAAGCCCTGATATGAAGTCTTGTCTTTCACCTTCCAGGCTGAACCACAGCTTCCTCTTCTGCTGCTGTATTTTTAGACAAATAACTCTTCTCCACTCTTACTCCTCATCTGCTCATCCCAGAACTTCTCCATCCTGCTCCACACTCACAGCATATTTCTTACTTACTGTTGTTGTTACGGTGGCTTCTCAGTCTGACAAGTTTTGGCAGTTCAAGTTCAGGAAATGAAGGAAATTAACAGCCGATGTGCTCCGCGTGCTGAAGTCAGTGTTTCATAAAAGAAAAAGTCACAATGAGGAAGTAACATATTTCTCATCACAGGAAGTAGTTCATTTACATGTTAGCTTTTCAGCCACTGAACTGACCGTTAATAGCTGAGAAGGGACAGAAAACGAGACAGAGAAGAACGACAGCTGACGTCTGGATTAAAATGTCTTTAATTCTGATGCTGCTGCTTCAGTTTTCGGGTAAGCGTGACCACATGCAGAAACACCAACATTACAGAACTGCAGCCAAGACTGAGCTTTGTTTTTAACATGTTGAGTCTCACTGATGGAGTTTAACTAAGTACATTTACTCAGGTACTGTTCTTAAGTACACGTTTGAGGTGCTAACTTGCACATTACTTTGAGTATTTCCATGTTCTGCTACTTCATTCTTGCACTGCACTGCTCATTTGATAACTTTAGTTACTTTACAGATTGCTGTGTCAGAGCCGAGTAGTAAAAGCAGGCAAATAATCAGCTGACCCTCAGTACACAGTACACAGGCTACATGTGAATGTATGTCAAATTTTACCTGTAATTTTGATGCCTAAGTACAGTATTTCACCATGAAATTACTAAAGTAATTAAACTAAAATTTTAAGTGCTCTTAATATCAGAGAATTAAATTCTGTTAGTCAAGTAGACTTCGAATGGGCGACTTGACCAAAGTAATTTTTTTGAGGATGAGACACATTTTCAGACTTAAACTGTATCTTAAACTATTCTCACACTGTCAGTCAGGATTAAAGACATATTCATATTCCATTTTATTTTCCTCTCTCATCCTATCGACAGCAGTGACTGGACAGTATTACAGCAGCTTTGTTGTTGGAGATGGAGAAGAAGTGACTTTGCCTTGTGACAACAGGAGAGCTGATCTGCACAGATGTGATGAGATTGACTGGCTCTTCATTGATCTTGAAAACAGAGCAACAGTTTTGCTGGTTAAGCGAGGACAGATTGGTGAACAGGCCAAAACCAAATCAGACAGACTGAGTGTCACAAAGAACTGTTCTCTGGTTATAAAGAAGGTCTCAGCTGAGGATGTTGGTCTTTACACCTGCAGACAGTCACTACAGGTTGATGTTAATGTTCATCTGTCTGTGGTCACCAGTGAGTATTTACATCATAAAGTTTTCAGCTCAGACTGTGAAACATTACAATAATTCTGATTACTGTGATGAAGTTCATTTCGCTCTTGTTGTCTTTCTCTCACAATGTCTCCATCTTCACCAGTGACTGAACGTGAGGACGCTGATGAGGTGACATTAAGCTGCTCTGTGGTGACATATGAACGATGTGGACACACAGTGAAGTGGCTGAATGAGGGTAAAGAAGTGACTGAAGGTGAAGATGACATGAAGACATCAGGGTCTGACTGCTCAGTGACTGTGACACTTCGTTCCTCTTTTGTCAAGCAAAAGTCAAAGTATCGCGAGCAGTTCAGGTGTGAAGTGACTGATCGTGTGACTCAAACAGTGCAGCAGTTCACCTTCAGGCATCAGTCCTCAGGTAAGAAACCAGGTGAAGAGCTGTTTGAAATCACTTCATCAGGTTTCAAGTGTTTGAAGTTTTAACATGACATCATTCTGTGTCTTGTATGAACACGAGGGATTTTCTCAGTGAGCATCATGTGGGTTTTTGTCTTTTAATTTGTCAGGTGAGGAAGCAACAGCAACAACAGCAACAACAACAACAACAACACAAGACAGTGAGAATCTAAGACGTTTTCTCGTGTGTTCAACATGAAACAAATGCTGTGGATTTGTGTGGAGGACGACCGACTGACTTTGTCATCCCTGCAGTCGCTAACACGACTAAACACACGTGTTGTGCTTCTGATTTCTGAGCCCAACTTTCTCGTCTGACGTTATTGTTGTGTTCCACAGCTCGTACAGATCGTTCTGTTCTGGACTACATGATGTTGGTTCTGCGTGTGGCTGAACTCCTCCTCATTACTCTGATTGCTGTTCTTCTCATCAGAGCTGCAGGTGAGAACATTCAGACCAACATTTGTTCAGACTGACCAACACAAACTGGAAGTTTGGAGCTGAAATGTTCCTCTGTGCTTTATTTTCCAGGGAAGCAGAGACCACCTGATGACAACACTGTGAGTTGAACAGAAACACTGAAGTGAAGCCGTGCGTAAAATTCAAAATGTGTATCAATGATCAGGGACTGTGAGTCAGTGTAGATGATGAGAAGCTGCTGCTGCTAACTGTTCATGTTACTGTAATGCAGGACTGTGAACGTCTCACCGTTTGTGTCTGTGCAGGTTTCACACTCAGTCAGAAGGCGGACGGCGAGGCGTTCAGGTGCAGCAGCCGGTCAGGTAAAGGTCAGCTCAGACAGGAGGTGGTGGTGCGTTCAGGTGCTGTCAGATTATTTCTTGTTTCCTGGTGTTTAATGTGGCTCAGTGGTGTGAAAGTGGTCAGTTAAAGTGTGTCAGAGTGAGAGTTTGTTTGTGTTGTGTTTCACAGGTGAATAATGATGAAGATGAAGATGAAGGTGTGGTGAAATATGAAAACTTTGGAGAAACTTCTGCCTCTGTCAGCCTCCACTGATCAACAACTTCCACATCGACATGAAGTCATGAGAGAAAAGACTCCACTGCAGTTAAATAACATCACATTTACACGAGCAGTCGAAGCTTTTAGACAACAAAAACCTGATGAGATCATTTTCAGTTTGGGACGACTGCTTGTTTTTATTTCATTCATCAATGTGAGAAATGTTTGTGCGTTTTGTGTGCTGAGACATTTTAGTGTGACTTTGGACAACAGCACTGATTTCATCTCATATCTGGAAGTCCACTGTGAGTTTTCTAAAACGTCTTCTCCTCCATCAGCTGTGAAAATCTTTATTTTCTGCAGTCACTTCAGAACTCAGCAGGTGGATTTCAGCTTCCTGGAACAGAAAAGATCATTTAACTCTTGTTGTTTTAGGATTTCCTGGTTGCTGTTGTAGCTTGAGCTCAGTTTCTTGTGTGTGTGTGTGTGTGTGTGTGTGTGCAGATGAGCTCATTTGAATTCACTTTGACTCAGCGTTGTTGCTAACATATTTGTTGTGATGTGTGTGTGTTTGGCTTGAATGTGTTTTCAGTCTTCATGGAGTCAGTAACAGTCTTCTTCATCATATCCTCACAATATAATCTGCAAATAAAGGAATGCTGACCACTTCATTCTACACTGTGTGTTGTGATGCCTTCATGTTCTCACGGCGTCATGAAGGAAAATGAATGTTTTGTTGTCACAGCCGTGTGTGCTCCTTTGGACTGTGTGTCCCTCCTGTCCTCCTGTCTTCTATACCAGGTGTTCCATGTTGTAATTACTTAATGAGGTCCACCTGGCCTGGGAGGGAAGTGTTTATAAATGCACCTTCGCCAGCGTCTGAAGGAGAGGCTTCTGGGGTCCATCATGAAGCAGGTTCAACAACCTCTGAGTATGAATGTTAACTCTGAGTTGACAAACCCTGGGATGAAAATCTGTGAGTTTCCTGTTTCAACACAGCTGATTAGCATTAGTTCTGTCGACTCTGAGTATGTTGACTCAAGCGCGTGCACCACGACTATAAAAAAGCCCTCATCAATGGAGCCCCGATTCCCTGATTCACCACGGAGGCCAGAGGGGAAAGAAAGCGCTCAACATATTTTTCACCTCTGGAGCTGGAAATCTTGATGGAGGCTTGCGGTGAATATGAGCATTTATTCCGGAAAAAAAGTAACACGACAGCAGCGGCAAAAGAAAGAGAAAGTGCACGAGGGAAAAAATCACTGCTCGAGTCAATGTGTAAGTTCTGTGTTTAATCACTCATAAAATATTGTATGTAAAAAATGGTGTTGACCCTCTGCTCATGTAGGTGCAACCCAGGAGGTGAAAAACAGACTTGGAGGCAGTTGAAAATGAAATATAAAAATCTAATTCAGTCAGGTGAGGCGGAAACATAACATGCCTGGTTGTATCTCACTTTGCTAACGTTTGACATGTCAAACTATTTAAATGTATTTAAATGATTTAAAACTACAAATCTTTCATCCCCACATGATGTTTCCACACATTCTGTTCTGTGTAAAGTTTCATTAATTAATGTGGTGAAATTAACATTTGACTCCTGCCTGGCCAACAGAAAGAGGGCGGAGGCCCCTAAAACGGGTGGAGGACCTGCACCACCACCTCTAACAGAGGCAGAGGAGATGGCCCTGAGCCAAACTGCTGGAAGGCCAGTGGCTGAGGGAATCCCAGGGGGCAGCTCATCTGAGCCAGTCACCCCCAGGACACAAGTGTCTTCATAACATGTAAGAAGTCCACACCTCTGTAACGTTTATTATGAAGCCTCTTTTAGAGACAGGATGTTTGTTCTTGAATCCAGTAGACTCTGAGGGACGTCTCCACCTGTTGGAGCCTCATGTAGCCCAACTCCAGCCTGTTGTATGGAACTCAACACACCAAAACTCATAACCAATAGTGGTATAAAGTTCACAGAATAAAATGGTTGTCTTCAAAGGATAATGAAGATGAAGACACTGTGTCTGCTGTCACAGAAAGGCCTACAGAGGCATCATATTAGATCAGCTTTACATGTACATGTGACATTCTTGTATGGATTTATATTGACATGGAAGCTGACATTGTTATTCTTTTTAACAGAGCGTAACTGGACAGCATGAAGAGGGTCCATCAAACTCTGCAGCACCAATGGACACAGTGAGAGTTTCAGTAAACAACACAGTTTAATTCTGTACAATTGTACATGTAGAACAATATGACTTAATGTCATTCTTATGGATTTCCAGTTACCAGTTATACAGAATCCATCTCCTTAAACTGACTGAAAAAACAGATCAGGAAATGGTGCACTTGGACCGCCAGATCCAAAACGCAGATCTGGAAATCGAGATACTTAAATACAAGTTAGAGGTGGGTGTGCAGTCACAGGTAAATTTAATTTGTCATTGGAACAAGATAAGATTACATGAACTTTATTTATTGATCCCGCAGTGGGGAAATTCACTTCACTTCAATTCAATTCAACAGAAAAATAGTGCAAAAAGAAAGAAGTAACAAAAAAATATAAAGGTAAAATAAATTAACAATTTACAAAGTAATACGGATTTCCAAAGCAATATGAAAACCATCCTGGCTTCTGGGAGGTGGATGGGGTCCTCCTCGTGGTCTTCTGTTTGTAGGGCAGGGTGTTGCTCTCCTCTAATAGTTGCAATATTATGGAGAACAACACAAGCCACAATTATGTCACAGGCTCCCTCAGGAGTTACTGAGATGATGTAAGCACTGGGAACAGGCTTTCAGCAGGCCTACAGTCATCTCTAGCCTGGCTCTGGTCCAGCAGTGTGCCACATTGAAGTGCTGCTGGGGGCCTGGTTGAGGGTCTGGGTAAGGGGTTATGAGTGTGGGTTGGCAGGGGTAACTCCTGTCACCCAGAAGGAAGCCTTCAATCTCTCCTGCAAGTAAAGTCACATTTATTTAGTACAGATATTTTTCACAGACTAACTAGACAAAGATCTTCACAGTGACAAACAGCCACCAGTGCCATGTTTCAGACCACTTACCACAGTCCAGTCTGTTGCTCAGAGTAGACCCTCGATATATGCAGGAGTCCTGCTCAGACCCAGGCCACTTGGCTTCCACATGTGTGATGATGTGAGCTTCTTTGCACATCATAAACCTGGGTACAAAATACACAACAAAAGAAACGCGTTAAGCTAACTCAAACAGTATCAAATGACAATAATAATAATAATAATTGATTGACAAAACATATTCTCCAAACTGTATGCAACAACATACCTTTCAGCTGAAGCTGTTTTCTTCATGTTGTTCACTTTTAAACTTGGTTACCGCTTCTCGTTTTACTTGTTGTTGTCGCCTTTTCCGTTTACGCTTTTGTAGTTACTTTAGTCCGTATGCATTCAAAATAAAAGCATGAATCCAGGTAAACAGTTTACAGCAACTGTTTACATTTGCTTTGGGATTCTTTATAGTATCTGTCAAATTTCATTGTGTGGGTGAACCGGAGCCCCGGAGAAAACCCACAGGAACAGGGTCAGGGTTGGTGTGGTTCTTGATCTCTGGTTCTGGTTCCTCTGACGGTGAACCTCCTCCACCTGCAGCTGTTGGTGTGCTGCTTTATGGGATGAGGATCAGTAAAACCAAGGCGGCCAGAAAACCTGCAGTGATCCCCATGACCTTGAACATGTCCTTCCACCATTTTCCAGGGTTTGCAGCTTTCTTTGCAAGACGAGCAGACAGGTCTTTGATGTGAGCTTGTAAGCATCGAACGATCTCTGCTTCCACCACTGGATCCTCCAATAACATCAGAGTCTCCAGCATTCGCTTCCCGCCGAACTTCTTCTGCAGCTCTTTTATCACGGCCTTGCACACTTTCTTGGTGCTCTTGATGTCCGGGCAGAAGCCTTCAGTGATGGTGAGTCCCTCCATCGTCTGGTTTACCATTCTCTTGATGTGGGGGACCCACTTCTCCTGGTTGCGGTTCGTGACAGCGTTACACTTGTCCAACACTCTCACCGTCAGCACAGTGACAAACATCTGGAGCTGGTTCTGGTTTTCTGCTCCAGCTGCAGGTTCACATCCAGAGGCAGGAGTCTGAGGTTGGTCCATAGTGGCCCCAGAGTTGCTTTCCTTCTCTTGGACTGTCTCCGCTGTGTTGTCACCAGACATGACGCTTTTCTACACGCTCGATATGCTCTGCTCTAAACACTCAGTAGTCTCTGCAATGAGATTAAACCCTGAATGTGTCAAACTGTCTGCTGCTGGTGACTTTTAGAGCTTCAACATTCCAGAATCCCAGTGTGATGTTACAAAGTCAATCACCAAGCAGAATGTCTTTGATGTCTCTGATATGTTCTACAATATCTCCACATCTCCCCCCCTCCTCCGTCCCCCTATATATATATATATATATATATATATATATATATATATATATATTCCAATGTTTGTGAAATGTTTGTGCTCTGACATTTAAAGGTAATAGTCAATGTATGTACCTGCGCATTAATGCTGTATTATATACACGTGTGTATTATTGATGGCTCTCACAGGCTTGTGGCCAAAAAAAACAACAAAAACTGAGAGAAACATCACAGGCAAACAGGTGCTTTAATTATGTGCTCTGCATCTCCAGTGTTGTATAAAACTCTCCCGTTTGCAAAAACGTAGAGAAACGCAAAGTATCTGTTCAGTGGTGAGTTCACGGCCACGGTGGGTGATGTGAGTGATGACAGGACGGATGAGGCTGTGAATGAATTGCAGTGACTGTAACGAAAAACGATGAGGCTCATATAAAAAGTCGGGACAGGATGAAAGATTATCCAGATGTGCTCGGAAAATCCTCGCCCGACGCAATCACATTTCTGTGTGAATCAGTAGCTTCTTCGTCCACAGGCTCCTCCAGAAACGGACCTGCCATTTTCATGCCAAGTTTACAGACTGGACGGAGACTCAGTGAGTAAGGAAACGGTTCAGGTTTATGTTCCGTAAAGGGGAGGAGTCAGAGACAAACTCGGGGTTTCCGGAATAAAACCCGCTCCCGACCAGGTTATGTTCACAGACTAAGATATCGCGGTAACAGACTCTGAGTATGAGTTACCTCGCTTTATGAAACGGGCTTAACTTACTCCTTAACTTCCCCCGATCTCGGGGTTAACTTACCTCCCTTATTGAAAGGGTTAACTCAGGGTGTCGCTGATTTCAGGCTCAACATGTGCAGGGTTTCCACATAACCTGCTTCATGAAACAGGAGCCTGGTGTGGAAGCCTCTCAGCCTGGGATTTGTTACTGTTGTTGTGTTTGAATGTAGTGTCTTCATTGGTGTTAATTTAGTGTCATTACTAAACATTAATGTTCCACAGTAACATTAATAAATCCCATGGAGTTGGCTGTTTTAAAGGTGTCTTTACTGTGGCTGGTCTGGGTCAGTGTAAAGCCGTACAACCTCCCTCCTCTGGTCCACTTCCAGCAGTAAACCTTCTCTCTGTTGGCTTGAACAGCTCTGTTCTCACTGGACACTAAAACATGTCTGAACGCACAACAAAATGCACCCAAAGCGACTCTTCACTGTCTGTTCACGTGTCAAACATCACCGTGAATCCTGTCTGTGTTCTAATCAACGCTGACGAAAACAAGATGCGGTCAAGCAAACTTTTATCTTAACGAACAGACTTCACACGTTCAACTTCCTCTTCTTCTTCTTCTTCTTCTTCTTCTTCTTCTTCTTCTTCTGAGGCTGTGAAACACGTCAGTGTCACAAATACACTGTGCGACTTGACGAAGTGTGAAGTTGAGGTTCAGTTTGAACTTTGTTAATGAGGAAGTGACATCACGCTGACCACAGGAAGTAGGTGCAGCATCTGTGCACACTGCATTTCCTTCATACTGTGGAGGCTTGATGCTCTCCATCCTGACAGTTAAAGTCAGTTCAGTCTGGACGCTCGGCGAGGTTCTGACCATCAGTTATAATTAGAGTCAGCAGTGGTGGACTCAGGTGGTCTGAGGGGCGAACAAACCAAACAGGCACAAAGTTGTGATGCACTTGTGATGAAACTTCCAATCCCTGGTTCAGACTAAACTGGATCTGTGATGTGCCTCAGAGAACCGGAACGACGCTCCAACACTTTGTCTTCCTGACAGACAGGAAACAGAAGATTCACAGCTCTCATCTTCCTGTTGAAATTAATATTCATCTTTCAAGCGCTGGTCAAAGCTGTCATATTTAAAGTGTGATGATTGATTCACAACATCAGCTCACGACTAACATCAGAAAACAGTCGGCCTTAAAAGTTGCTGATAGCCATTAAGAAGAAGAAGTTTAGTGTTACTTTTTCATTTGATGCTATGAAAATGAGGTGAAATGTCATGATTGACAGCCAGAGCGTGGCTCCTGATTGGCTCAGATGGGTTTGTGGGTGGAGTTCAACACCACGGTTCCACCCACTGATCATTACTGATAGTTACTTCAGTACAGGCACTGAGTTATGCTCATGTCATTATCCACCTGCTGACCATTTGCACTGTTTACCTCACCTACTTGCACTATACTTCCACCCTGCACTACCTCACTTTTGTACCCCCAGAACCATATTTATTTTATTTATTTGTTTTGCCTTATTCTATTTTATTTTATTTTATTCTACTATTATATGTTACTTGTTCTTACGTGCTATGTATGCACCAATCACCAAGACAAATTCCTAGTCATGTGAAACCTCTTCACTTACATGGCAATAGAGACGATTCTGATTGTGATTACTGCACAGACTCTGGCTCCAAATGACATCACCAGAACATCCTCTCCGTGTTCTCAGGCAGCGGAACCGACGGCCTGATGGCAACAGGGAGAGGAGTGAGCGTCCGGGGTGATGGGGCTGCCTGCCTCCTTCATTTTGCTGATGTTCAGCAGGAGGTTATTCTCCTGGCACCAGCTCTCCAGCTGGGTGACCTCCTTCCTGTAGGCCTCCTCCTTGTTGTGGGAGATTAACCCCACGATGGCTGTGTCGTCACCAAAGTTTACCAAAGATGAGTCATAAGGAGCAGTTAGTAAATGCTCATTACCACATTAACCTCCTGTTCACTGGTGTACCATACTGTCACGTGTTACCATCTGATGTCCTAATAAAGTGTGGACTGTCTGTTCCTGTGAGCCTCGCGTGGTTCTCATGTTCATCTGGTCATCATTAGAGGGTCAAAGCACCAGACGTCTTCTGCTGCTGTGCCCACATTCTCATGGAAACACCTCCCTTCAGTTCTCAGGAAGACAAAGTCACAAAGAGGAAGCAAAGTTCCTCACCTGCTTTAACCTCATCTTCTCTGTGCTGTTTCCCAGCTGCTACAGGATCACCAAACTGCAGCAAATCAAGACGACGACTTTGACTCTTCACTGTCTGTTCACGTGTCAAACATCACCGTGAATCCTGTCTGTGTTCTGATCAACACTGAGTGAAGAAAACAGTTAACATTTATCAAGTTTTTAGCAACATTTATCTTCAGGATCAAACACGTTCACACGTTCAACTTCAACCTCTTCTTCTTCTTCTCAGGTTGTGAAACACTTCATCATCACAAATACACTGTGGGACTGGACAAAGTGTGAAGTTGAGGTTTAGCTTGAGCGTTGTTAAAGCTGAAAGCCACAATGAGGAAGTGACATCACAACCACTGCAGGAAGTGGGAGCAGCATCTTTCTACCTTAGAGACTCAGACTTTAGAGACTCAGACAGTAACGAGAACAAGACAGACTGAGAATCATGATGGACGAGTTCAAATGGATTCAAATGTTTTCATTTGTTCTCCTGACGCTTCAGTTTACAGGTAAGATTCCACACATCACATCTACAAAACAATAACTTCATCAAGATGGCTGGTTGAGCGAGGACAGATTGGTGAACAGGCCAGAACCAAGTCAGACAGACTGAGTGTCACAAACAGCTGTTCTCTGGTTATAAAGAAGGTCTCAGCTGAGGATGCTGGTCGTTACACCTGCAGACGGTCAGGACATCAAGATGTTCATGTTGATCTGTCTGTGGTCACCAGTGAGTATTTACATCATAAAGTTTTCAGCTCAGACTGTGAAACATTACAATAATTCTGCATTTCCTTAACAAGTAAAAGTACTCATGTTGCAGTAAAATGTTCCCTGTCAGTGTGTTCCTGTTCTACCTGCTGTATTTGGATTAATATTCCTGCTGCTTTTCACTGCTGTAGATGTTTGGGCTCATCTGAACTGCTTTCTGTGCTGTTGGCAGCTTTAATCTCCAGCAGCGCATCAGATTCAATCAGATAATCATGTGTTTGGAGCCTGACTGTCCTGTGAGAACCACAGACCTCTGAACAGTTTCCTCACCTCACAAAGTCAGCCTGTTTTCAGCTCTGTGAAGATGCAGCTTCCACCTCAACCAGGAGGCTTTTTCCACAGTTTATTCAGCTGAAGATGGAGGAGAAATCATCCTTTAATCCTTCACTGTTGGTTGTAGTTAAAGACGTTTTCGTTTCTCCTGGCGTTTCTGTCTCGGCTGTTGTTGTTTGATATGCCGTCATTTTAAGATGTGTGCGTCTGTTCAGCTTGTTTCTGATGTTGTGCTGTGAGAGTAATTAAAATAAACCAGGAGGAGGAGGGACAGTGTTCATCCTGACTGAGTCACTTGTGAGAGTTAAACAGCTGATTGAGAGGACCCTGTGGAAACCCCAAAGGCTTCACTTTTCACTGCTGTTGATACTTCAGCTCAGTGCGACCTTCACAGCAGCTCATGTCAGCCATAAGTGAAGGAGGAAGCTGAGAGCTGATGTGCTCTGCCTTCATTAAAGCAACAGTTGTGAGTGAAAAGAAGGATGACAGTCACTGTGAGGAGGTCACTCTTTATTATTACAGGAAGTTGACGCAACATTTTTCTGTAAGAAGCTGGAGTGTAGAGACTCACAAGTCGAGGAAGCAGAGAGAAAAGAGACACGATGGCTGGATTCAGATGGGGTTGTCACGTCCTGGTTTACTGCCTGTTGATTTTTGGTCCATGTGTCATGTTTCATGTGTGTTTTCGTGTGTTATGTTCAAGGTTTTTGTCATGTCCTGTTTTATTTTGAAAGCGTCACTTCCCCTGTGTGTCTCTGTTTTCTGTAGCTTTGCTTTTGTTTAACCTGATTTCTTTCTCCTCCGTTGATGTGTCTCACCTGATGTGTCTTGTTATCTCGTCTATTTAGTCCTCGTCTTCCCCGTCGCTGGTGTCAGTGCGTTATATTGTCTTTTGTCCCATGCCAGGATTTGTATCGTCTCCATGCTTTTTATGCCAGAAAACTCTTGACTCGTCTTGTTGTACTTTTTGTTGATCCTTGCCCCAGTAAGCGTGTGCCTGTTTTTTTGAGTTTCTTTGTTAGAAAATAAAGAAAATAGTTTTGGATCTCGGCCTGCCTGCCCTTTTTTGACTCTGCATCGGGGTTCAATCCTCTGCGTCAGCGACGCCGCTTCCTTTGTGACAGGGGTTAACTCTAACCCTTTGGGTTATGCAAACTTTCATCCTCACGCTGACATTAATAGTCTTTTTTATTTCTCTTGATTCTTTCTTTCTCTCTCATCCTCACAGCAGCAGCGACCCGACAGCTTGTCCTCCACTTCACTGTCAGAGATGGAGATCAAGTCAGTTTGCCGTGTAATAATATGATCGACGGTCAGCAGGAATGTGACAGCACAACATGGCTCTTCAATGGTTTAAGACGAGACACAGGAACAGTAGAGCTGATTACCCACGGACAGATTGGTGAACAGGCCAAAACCAAATCAGACAGACTGAGTGTCACAAAGAACTGTTCTCTGGTTATAAAGAAGGTCTCAGCTGAGGATGCTGGTCGTTACACCTGCAGACAGTTTGACAAATCAGGACAACAACAAGGTCCAGACTCTGATGTTTATCTGTCTGTGGTCACCAGTGAGTATTTACATCATAAAGTTTTCAGCTCAGACTGTGAAACATTACAATAATTCTGATTACTGTGATGAAGTTCATTTTGCTCTTGTTGTCTTTCTCTCACAATGTCTCCATCTTCACCAGTGACTGAACATGAGGACGCTGATGAGGTGACATTAAGCTGCTCTGTGTGGACATATGAACGATGTGGACACACAGTGAAGTGGCTGTTTAATAGAATTGATGTGGATAAAGAAAACCACCAAGTGAAGACATCACAGTCTTCCTGCTCTGCCTCTCTGACGGGTCTGAGTTCACATTTCATTTATGAGTCGAGGTTTGACTTGTTGAAGTGTGAAGTGACTGATGGGGACAAAGTTCAGTTTCTCTTCAGTCCTCGGCCCTCAGGTGAGAAACCAGGTGAGAACATGTTGAGCTGTTTAAAGTCACTTCAAAGTGACGTGAAGATTTACCTCAAATATTTGTTTCATTTATGGATTTGAAGTTTTAATATCACATCACAACACACGTTTTGCACTGAGCAGTTTGTTGAGTTGTGTTCATCTGTTCAGGTGAGGACACAACAACAACAACAACAACAACAACGAAGCCAAGAACAACAACAACAAAGCCAACAAAAACAAAGCCAACAACTACAACAAAGCCAACAACAACAACTACAACAAAGCCAACAAAAACAGCAACAAAGCCAAAAACAACTACAACGTCATCATCAACAACAACAACAACAACAACAACAACAATGAAGCCAAGAACAACAACAACAACAACAAAGCCAAGAACAACAACATCAAAGCCAACAAAAACAACAACAAAGCCAACAACAACAACTACAACGTCATCATCAACAACAACAACAGCAACAATAAAAACAACCAATGATATTACAGCAGGACCACCAAACAGTGAGTCAGCATTTTTCTCTTGTTTGTACTAAACTCACAGTTAGCAAAGACATGCAGGCAGAAGAACTTTTAGATCCTGACAGACACTTTGTGTGTTTGTGTTTCCTGCTTTGTGTTGTCTCATCAGTAAATGGTTGAATGTTTCGGCTGTAGACAAATCAGTATTTTCAAATGTTCCTGACATTCGTGCAGACCCAATGACAGAAGCAAACAAACCCACAGCCGACCAATCAAAGCCATCAAATGCAAATCACATGTAACTCTCTTCTGTTTTAGCTCAGTGGTTTTGATCAGAACAGGAAGCTGCAGCCAAAACACTTCCAGTATTTTCTTAATCTTTCCAGGCTGGTGGTTGTACGTCCTTGTGGCTGTGGCTTTGCTCGCACTTTTAATAATTGTTGTGAAAGTCATCAGATGGAGGAGAAGTAAAGGTGAGAGCACAGAGCAAACTTTTCTACACAAGAAGTTTTAACCAAAGTGGGTTTTCTCTCTGGAAGCTAAAATCAACTCTTTTTGTCTTTTCAGGGAGCCAAACTGGGATGAAGGACGACGTTGTGAGTTTAAAAACTGTTCTTCACTTTAAGTTTTGATTCTCCAGCTGAGAGAGGATCAGATTAGATCAACAACACTGACTGGGTTGCATTAAAACTCAGTGAAACTCATGTAAGCACACTGTGTTTGTCCAGGGACTGACCTCAAACCCTGCAGGGACTCAGTCTGCTCCAGAACCCAGTCAGGACACAGTGAGTTCACACCCCAAGCCCAGTACAGAGTGACACTCTGAGGCTGCGCTTTATGTCATGTGGTCTCTGGAGACCAAAATGTGAAAATAAAAAGAGAAGTCAGATGATGAAACTGGACCACAGCAGAAATCATCACCAGTGGGTAGTAAAAGCAGAGGTCAGAGGTCAAGCTGCCGTGTAACATGTAGAGTCACAACACGACCTCCTGGGCAGAATTTAAAATCACGTTAAAGCAGAATGGAGTGAAGTTCGAGGTGTGAGTCAGTATGAATCCACACGTCACTGAGCAGCCATGTTGTCTTCTCTGTGCAGGCTGATCCTGAAGACGGAGTTTCTTACGCCTCCATCAGCTACACCAAGAAGACCAACAGGAAAGGCCGGGTAAGCTGTCTGTTTGGTTCTGCTGCTGATGGCAGTCAATGAGAACACTTCTCATCCCAGCTCGTCCGATCCCAACACTTCACATCTTATCAAACATGCTGCCCTTTAAGCCAAATTTCTGCTTGCAATGACTGTGCAAGATTCTGTGTGACATAAATTGCGCCATCAGCCCTTGTTTTCATGCAGTTCTGTGTCGTCATTATGATTATTATTGTTATCAGTTAGAATAATCACAGTCGGGGTCAAGCAGGAGGTCCAATCAGGATCAACGGAAGCTGCGAGACGAGAAAGCACAAAGACTCCAGGGAGGAAGACCAGTCAGTCACATGCATTAATGGGACATGAATGTGCAGAATCAGTGGGAGAGGAGGAGAGAGGAGCTCAGTGTGTCAGGGAAGACCCCCCCCCCTCAACAGCCTCAGCGTTTAGCAGCACAACCAGGACCAAGACCAGCTCCAGTCATCAGACTGACCGTACTCGACCTGCCACAGGAAGTTAGCAACAGCACATTTATCTAACTGATTTAGGAGTGTGATGCAGCTCTGTGTGTACATCTTGTTTCAGTGAAATGTTTGACGACATAATGAGCTAACATGGGTAGCACGCTAGCAGTGTAACATCTAGATCAGGGGTGGGCAATTATTTCTTCCATGGGGCCACATGAGAAACAGAAAATATTTTAGAGGGCCAGCCAAAAGGCTTAACTCAATTCTGCAAAATATTCATCATATTTCTTTATAAGAAGCAGTAAATAGCATTGTTTGAACAAGCTGGTATGAGTAGACTATATGTTATAAATAAGCAATGAAAAGTGAGGTTGCCTTACAAAAAATCATTTATTCAATCAAATTCCCAAATTAATGGCAAATAAAATATGAACATTTTACTATTTATGACTTTTATATATTTAAATATTATTGAACAATTTCAAATATTTTCAGTCACATACACTGTAAAAGATATTCTGAGTTTCAAACACTGTTGGCAAGAGCTTTTTAGCAACCTAAGGACATCACAATATTATTTTTTACTATTTATGACTTTTATATATTTACATATTATTGAACATTTTCAGCCACATTCTCTGTAAAATGGCTTGCTGCTTTTAGCGATTTTGTGGGAGATCAGAAAACTGGTCTTAGTTGCAGCATCCCTGGATGCGTGAAGCTTGGTAAAAAAAGCTAGCAACGCTTCCGATGTCCGCTCCCTTTCAGCATCGCTCAAGTTTCCGTATTTCCCCGCATGTTTCGTCTCGTAATGGCGGCTCAAGTTATAGTCCTTAAACACAGCGATCTGCTCCCCGCTAACTAAACACGTTGCTTTACCTCCGATTTCAGTAAAGAAGTACTTAGCAGTCCAGTTTTTGTTGAATTGCCTGCATTCAGCGTCTACCTTTCTTTTTTTAGCAGAACCGGACATCTTAACGGCTAGAGTCGTTTTGGCGCTTGTAACAAGGAGCGAATAATGATCTTGATTTAGGAATGCGTCATTACGTACGTGAATAAAATGAACTTCAAGATAAAAGCACTGCAGCTTTAGTCCACGCATGAGGTGAAATGAATAAAGTGCTTATTTTGTAATTTCCAATTAACCTGACGCGGGCCGGTCAGAGCCAACCAAGGGGCCGTATGTGGCCCGGGGGCCGTAAAATGCCCAGGTCTGATCTAGATGCTTGATGGTGGTTCATACGTCTTTATTCAAACATCTCATCGGGTCGGCTCTGTGTGGACATGTCAGGGTTTGAAGTTTCTCTTTAGTTGGTTTAATGTTTTATTTTGTAGATTTTTCTCCCTTGTGTCCTGTTCATCTTTTCAATCTCCATCTTTGTCTGTTCTCCCATCGTTTTTGATAGTTTACTCCTCTCTTACTGTTTCACCTGTGTCTTGTTGCCTGACTCTGTTGTTCTTTGTTGTCCTGTGTTTCTGAGTCTTCTGTGACTCCAGTGTTCCCTGAATTCTGTTTCTCTGTTTTCCTGCTCTCCCTGAGTTTGCTTTCATTCCCTGTGTTAGCCTCCTCTCCTGTTCCCTGCCTTTGCCATTTGGATTGTTTCGTTGTTGGGACCGTTTCTACCAGGACCTCCAGCCACCTTTGGTTTTCTTTTGTTCCTTTTTGAGAAAGTTTATCGATTAAAGTCCTTCATTCACCTGACCTGAGCATCAGTGTTTGTGTGTTGGGTTCTCCATTCAGAGCCTCCGTAACAGGACATCTGCGTAACTGCAGTTTTTTGTCCCCTGCGTGAGGACAACACACAGAATCCATGTGTCCATGTGTGGGATATATGTGTCATGGCGTACTTTAGACACGAAAACTGAGGAAGTAATCGTCTCATACTAAAGCCGTTAAAGACTGGATGTAAGGAATGTGTTCAGTACAAACAAATGTTTAACAACAAAACTGTTGCTCTTTTTGAAGTTGTGTCTTTTTTCATCACTGAACATCGTGCTGCGTTTATGTGCTGCTGGATATCATAAATGTTCCATTTACTTGCATGTAGTGAGTGTCATGTAATGCTGTATGAGTCATGTGTTGTGCCGTTTGTTTATTGTTTTCCAGGGTGATGAACATGAAGCAGTGACTTACAGCACTGTGAAAGCTGCTGCTGCTTCTTCTTCTGCCTCTGCTGATCCCAGCAGCTTCTACGCCACCATCAACAAACCGATGCAATAAGAGAGCACAGGACAGTCACAGCTCACATCAGTACAGTTATTTCACAGTGATGACTGATGCTGAGAAATGTTTCACTGCTCTTTTATCGGACCATCATCTTTAGGGTTTATTGCTGTAAAAAGCCTTGTTGTCCAGCAGGGGGCGTAGTAGGTTAACTATTGGCTCAGTGTGAAGAGGAGACGTTCTGATCAGCGCTGGAGGAAGAATTCAGATGCTAATACCACATCGTGAACATACTCCACCACAATTAAAGTGTTCCTGCACTGAAGTGTCTCAGTGGTATCAGCAGCATTCACTTAACAAGTAAAAGTACTCATGTTGCAGTAAAATGTTCCCTGTCAGTGTGTTCCTGTTCTACCTGCTGTATTTGGATTAATATTCCTGCTGCTTTTCACTGCTGTAGATGTTTGGGCTCATCTGAACTGCTTTCTGTGCTGTTGGCAGCTTTAATCTCCAGCAGTGCATCAGATTCAATCAGATCATCATGTGTTTGGAGCCTGACTGTCCTGTGAGAACCACAGACCTCTGAACAGTTTCCTCACCTCACAAAGTCAGCCTGTTTTCAGCTCTGTGAAGATGCAGCTTCCACCTCAACCAGGAGGCTTTTTCCACAGTTTATTCAGCTGAAGATGGAGGAGAAATCATCCTTTAATCCTTCACTGTTGGTTGTAGTTAAAGACGTTTTCGTTTCTCCTGGCGTTTCTGTCTCAGCTGTTGTTGTTTGATATGCCGTCATTTTAAGATGTGTGCGTCTGTTCAGCTTGTTTCTGATGTTGTGCTGTGAGAGTAATTAAAATAAACCAGGAGGAGGAGGGACAGTGTTCATCCTGACTGAGTCACGTGTGAGAGTTAAACATGGGAATTTCTGTATAACTGATTGGTACATTTTCTAACATTTCTCTCCTGTTTGTACTTATGAAAAGAACTAGTAAAATACAAAAAGTACTCTAACGCTTCAGATCAGATATATAATCATAAAACATAAAGATAAAAAAGATAAACCTTCACATAGAAATTATGCAGTGTCAATCAGTTTTTCCATCAGTCCTCTGAGACAGGGGATACAGCAGCTCATGAGGAGTTGAGTTTTGAATTGTTAATGATATTATATTGTTTAAAAAGTGGCTTCCATTATCGCTAGAGATCCTTTCAGAGATACCTAAGCTTGGAATTATTTATTTTACTGGTGCTTTTGCTACTGTTAATGCATCTGGTGTTGGGCTAGGAAATACTTCTATCCATTTTATGAACATGTCAATAATTACTAGACAGTTTTCTTACCTTCACATTTATTTAGTTAATTGAAATTCATGCATATATGTTGAAATGGGAATTGAGGTTGGAGAATCTGTCCTTTCCTTGGTCTTATATTTTCTTGTATATTGTGTTTTGCACAAACAGGGTAGGTGAGACCAAAATTTTTTTGAGTAGTTACTGAAGCCACATGCTGTAGACACCTGTATGATTGCTGCCATCCCTGCTGTTGAGACACGACACTGACCACGGCTCAATATTGCAGCATATCTAAAAAGGTTTTTGGTAAGATTGGTTTTCCTGCAGGTCATTTATATATTCCCTCTTCCTACATGGTCCCTTTGTTTTTCCACTTCTGTATTTCTGATTTGGGTGACACATTTTGCATGTTTTTTAGTACTTCCTGGTCTATGTAAGCAGGTGTTCTTCTGATCGATTGTAGCCTAAATACTGAACGTTTGTCTGCCACAGTTGTAGCTTATCTTTACTGGCTCGGTGTTCTTGATCAGCTAGGAAAGTGAGTAGGGCTATTGTGTCCATTTTGCAAACCTCCTGCATGTCTGACGCTATCAGGTTGTCATCTACACACAAGATCTGACTCCCTTTTGGCAGAGTGAACTTGGCTAGATTAGCTGACATAGCTTGGGAAAAATTAAAGGAGATTGACAATAACCTTGAGGAATCCAAGTGTATGTAAACCATTTCTTCCTGTACGTAAATGTAAACCAGAACTGGCTGTCTTGATTTACTGGCACTGTGAAGAAGGTATTTCTTATATCTACTACAGATAAATATTTGTTTTCTGGTCCTAAATCACTTAGAAGGGTGTGTGGATTGGGAACTGTGGGAGCCCTGGGTGTTACTGCTTTGTTTACCGCTTGCAAGTCCTGAACCAAAGTAGTGTTGCAAGGTAAATCTGGACATTCAATTATTATCCCTGCTTTTAAGAGATCTTGTATTATGGGGTCAATACCTTCCTCTGAAATGTCCTGTCTGTCTGCTTTTTGAGATCGAGACATGAGGGGCATTCCAGGACCTATATAGTTTTCTCATTTCTGGTTTTAAGTTACAGCTGGCACAGTTCCCCTTCTGGTTCCAGTATAGGTCTTTGGGATGTACAGTGGCTTGTTAACTTTTGAAAAACTTCTTTGTAATACATGGTGCAATGTAGCTTATCAGGTTTCGTAACTTCATCCAGAGTTATTTTCTGTTTTGTGGCAATGTCACTGCACCTGGCCCTGTGTCTACCAGGTCTAAACAGTACCAATAGCTTAGTGGTTATGCTCCCTCAAGGACGAAACATTGTCTCACTTCTTCCTCTTCCACTCTCATCACTTCCTCTTTTTCTTTCATACTTTCATGGTTTTTTTTCCACCTCGACCAGGAGGCTTTTTCCACAGTTTATTCAGCTGAAGATGGAGGAGAAATCATCCTTTAATCCTTCACTGTTGGTTGCAGTTAAAGACGTTTTCGTTTTTCCTGGCGTTTCTGTCTCGGCTGTTGTTGTTTGATATGCCGTCATTTTAAGATGTGTGCGTCTGTTCAGCTTGTTTCTGATGTTGTGCTGTGAGAGTAATTAAAATAAACCAGGAGGAGGAGGGACAGTGTTCATCCTGACTGAGTCACTTGTGAGAGTTAAACAGCTGATTGAGAGGACCCTGTGGAAACCCCAAAGGCTTCACTTTTCACTGCTGTTGATACTTCAGCTCAGTGTGACCTTCACAGCAGCTCATGTCAGCCATAAGTGAAGGAGGAAGCTGAGAGCTGATGTGCTCTGCCTTCATTAAAGCAACAGTTGTGAGTGAAAAGAAGGATGACAGTCACTGTGAGGAGGTCACTCTTTATTATTACAGGAAGTTGACGCAACATTTTTCTGTAAGAAGCTTGAGTGTAGAGACTCACAAGTCGAGGAAGCAGAGAGAAAAGAGACACGATGGCTGGATTCAGATGGATTAAAATGTCTTTGTTTCTGATGCTGCTGCTTCAGTTTACAGGTAAGGACACATAGAACATGTGTTTGACCAACACAGACATTTAGACTCTTGATTCTTTCTTTCTCTCTCATCTTCACAGCAGCAGCGACCCGACAGCTTGTCCTCCACTTCACTGTCAGAGATGGAGATCAAGTCAGTTTGCCGTGTAATAATATGATCGACGGTCAGCAGGAATGTGACAGCACAACATGGCTCTTCAATGGTTTAAGACGAGACACAGCAGCAGAAGAGCTGATTACCCTCGGACAGATTGGTGAACAGGCCAAAACCAAATCAGACAGACTGAGTGTCACAAAGAACTGTTCTCTGGTTATAAAGAAGGTCTCAGCTGAGGATGTTGGTCGTTACACCTGCAGACAGTTTGACAAATCAGGACAACAACAAGGTCCAGACTCTCTGGTTTATCTGTCTGTGGTCACCAGTGAGTATTTACATCATAAAGTTTTCAGCTCAGACTGTGAAACATTACAATAATTCTGATTACTGTGATGAAGTTCATTTTGCTCTTGTTGTCTTTCTCTCACAATGTCTCCATCTTCACCAGTGACTGAACGTGAGGACGCTGATGAGGTGACATTAAACTGCTCTGTGTGGACACGTGGACGATGTGGACACACAGTGAAGTGGCTGTTTAATATAATTGATGTGGATAAAGAAAACCACCAAGTGAAGACATCACAGTCTTCCTGCTCTGCCTCTCTGACGGGTCTGAGTTCACATTTCATTTATGAGTCGAGGTTTGACTTGTTGAAGTGTGAAGTGACTGATGGGGACAAAGTTCAGTTTCTCTTCAGTCCTCGGCCCTCAGGTGAGAAACCAGGTGAGAACATGTTGAGCTGTTTAAAGTCACTTCAAAGTGACGTGAAGATTTACCTCAAATATTTGTTTCATTTATGGATTTGAAGTTTTAATATCACATCACAACACACGTTTTGCACTGAGCAGTTTGTTGAGTTGTGTTCATCTGTTCAGGTGAGGACACAACAACAACAACAACAACAACAACAACAACAACAACAACAACAACAACAACAACCAATGATATTACAGCAGGACCACCAAACAGTGAGTCAGCATTTTTCTCTTTGTGTTTGTACTAAACTCACAGTTAGCAAAGACATGCAGGCAGAAGAACTTTTAGATCCTGACAGACACTTTGTGTGTCTGTGTTTCCTGCTTTGTGTTGTCTCATCAGTAAATGGTTGAATGTTTCGGCTGTAGACAAATCAGTATTTTCAAATGTTCCTGACATTCGTGCAGACCCAATGACAGAAGCAAACAAACCCACAGCCGACCAATCAAAGCCATCAAATGCAAATCACATGTAACTCTCTTCTGTTTTAGCTCAGTGGTTTTGATCAGAACAGGAAGCTGCAGCCAAAACACTTCCAGTATTTTCTTAATCTTTCCAGGCTGGTGGTTGTACGTCCTTGTGGCTGTGGCTTTGCTCGCACTTTTAATAATTGTTGTGAAAGTCATCAGATGGAGGAGAAGTAAAGGTGAGAGCACAGAGCAAACTTTTCTACACAACAAGTTTTAACCAAAGTGGGTTTTCTCTCTGGAAGCTAAAATCAACTCTTTTTGTCTTTTCAGGGAGCCAAACTGGAATGAAGGATGACGTTGTGAGTTTAAAAACTGTTCTTCACTTTAAGTTTTGATTCTCCAGCTGAGAGAGGATCAGATTAGATCAACAGCACTGACTGGGTTGCATTAAAACTCAATGAAACTCATGTAAGCACACTGTGTTTGTCCAGGGACTGACCTCAAACCCTGCAGGGACTCAGTCTGCTCCAGAACCCAGTCAGGACACAGTGAGTTCACACCCCAAGCCCAGTACAGAGTGACACTCTGAGGCTGTGACTGTGAGAATGTGCAACAAAAAGGGAAGTCAGATAAGGAAATTGGATGACACAACAGAAGAGAGCAATAGTGTCAAATAAACTGTTATACGACATGTTGAGTAATATCGTCAGTATGAATCCACACGTCACTGAGCAGCCATGTTGTCTTCCCTGTGCAGGCTGATCCTGAAGACGGAGTTTCCTACGCCTCCATCAGCCACAACAAGAATCCCAACAGGAAAGACTGGGTAAGCTGTCTGTTTGGTTCTGCTGCTGGTGGATGTTGATTAGGAAAAGGTTTTCAGGAATGTCTCCATTTTACATTCATCTCCATCAGATTGTCTAGCACTTCTAACAACCGTGTTCATGTTTCTTTGCACTGTTTCTTTTTTATTTGACTCATCGTCTGGTGTTGTGTTTCACATACTTTTGTTTCATTTATATAACGCGCCAGGTTCGGAGTAAAAATGATGACGATGATGTGGTGACCTACACAACCGTGAAAGCTTCCTCCACTGATTTCAGCAACCTTTACGCTACTATAAACTAACCAAACAAAGCAGTCTAATGTCATCAGATCTTTACTTATCTCTGTTAATATTTTAATGATCACCATCAGATTATATTATTGCAACAAGCTTCTTATGGAGCGTGTACGGTATAAAAGTAAAGCAGATATTGTGTCATATGCAGGGCATTTTGCTTACAAGCTTGCTGTTGTGCACTTTATTGTTCTCAGTGGCAGATGGGCTAAAATATTATTAAATAAATATAACAATTTTTTATGTTGTCATGTTATTATGTTTATCTCTCGTTTCTCTGGATACCCTGGCATCAAAGTACTCGAAGCAAACTGAATGGCTTCCGGATGTGACACTAATTTCTTTCGGGGCCTTTATTTTGAAGAGGTTTTTCCTCGAACCGGAAGTTCCTGTTGGTTGACCCAGAATTGGTTTCCGCTGGCGTGATGTTGGAAGAATTGTGAATTTGGTGCTCAATTTTCACTCCCAGTGGAAAAATAACTACGACTTGAAATCATCTTTATTTTAAACACAGGAGTGAATGACATCTGCTCGGTAAGTTTAAAGCAAAGAACGAACAGAGAAGCGGAAACGTTTGCGAGCTGTTAGCTAACGTTTGTTCAGGTGTCAAATGTCCGCGACACCAGCGGTTGTAAACAAGAATGCTCCTCGTTTTTGCTAGTTATCGCCGTCATATTCTCCTGTAGAGCATTTTGACTTGCTAAATTTGTTATTTTGCTCATATATGAATAACAGACCTTGAAAATACTGGATCTTGTCGTTTAACGTTAGTTTTTAACGATTAGAATTCATGACATTCTGGTGAGCGTTTAGCATTAAGCTAGCTATGTGCTGGAAGCCAACCCTTCGGCTGTGTCTCTAGTTGTACCAAATGTCTGGTTTGTTTGTGTCAGATGTGACTCTGGCAGCCGTCGACCATGAGTAATAGCCACCCTCTGCGTCCTCTGGCCTCCGTGTCGGAGATCGACCACATCCACCTGCTGTCGGAGCAGCTTGGAGCCCTGGTGCTCGGCGAGGAGTACAGCGATGTCACCTTCATCGTGGAGGGGAAGCGCTTCCCAGCGCACCGGGTCATCCTGGCAGCTCGCTGTCACTACTTCAGGTAACCATGAATGTCTAAATCAGTGGTTCCTGTCGCTTATTTTACCTCTGTCCATCCTACAAATCCTTTGGTAAGCCCATGCTTATGAACACATCCTGACTGCTGTTGAAAGGCACAAACCGAATGCTAAAACTGGAGCTGAAACAATCCACTGATTTATTGTCTGTTTTCAGATAATAGATTTTTATGCACAAACACCAAGCATGAGTTTCAACTTCTCAGTTGTGAGAATTTGCTGATTTTCGTCATCTTCTGCGAGAAAAAGCTGAATACTTTTCTTTTGGGCTGATAATGTTTGTTACAGAGCAGTTAGCACTGCACTTAGACTGTGATGAAGACATGTTTTTCTTTGCTTATTTTTTCACATAAACTTCCTTTCACAGTGACCCAAGCAGCTGTGGTGTTAGTTTTGATTCTGACAGCAATTTAGTAACTTTGCCAAACTCACAGTATTTCTGTTTTGTATATAGAAGGAGCATTTAATACTACGTTTACATGTGATTTTCACAATTTTGGTACCTTGTCTCTTTCAGGTTGTTTGTCAGAATATATTGTTGCTTTTAGAAACAGTCCAAAGCTTAATATTTGTGAGAGCAGGAATTGTTGAAATTTCAGTTCCAAAGCTAATAAAAGTTATGGTCACTGAAATAGATATATAAACACTTTTGCTTCTTCTGGCTCATTTAGGGCCCTGCTGTATGGTGGGATGAAGGAATCCCAGCCCCAGGCAGAGGTGTGTCTAGAGGAGACACGGGCTGAAGCCTTCTCGATGCTGCTACACTACCTGTACACTGGCAGGGCCAGCCTCAGCTCCGCCCGGGAAGAGGTGCTGCTGGACTTCCTGGGCCTGGCTCACCGCTACGGCCTGCAGCCGCTGGAGGACTCCACATCTGAGTTCCTCCGCACTATTCTACACACCAACAACGTCTGCCTGGTTTTTGATGTGGCCAGTCTGTACTCTCTGAGTGCTCTCAGTGCAGCCTGCTGTGCCTATATGGACAGACACGCACCTGAAGTGTTGAATTCTGACGGCTTCCTCTTGCTCTCCAAGGTAAGAGTTTGCAGGATTGTAGATTTTGCTGGTAACTCCTCTGTTCCTTTAGTGCAATTTAAACCTGAGACACAGTGACCTCTAGTGGCTGGTAAGTGATTTCTGTGAGCAACAGAAATCACTTGGCTCAGAACACAGGCTGCTTGATGTAACTTTCATTTTGTAACTTTTTCTGCTATGATTTAGCTTGTAAAATGTAATGACAAACCCTCTTCTAATAAAAATAACTTGTTTGTATGGCCAAGAGTCAAAAAATTATTGGTGACATGAAATGCAAGAAAACAGGCAAATACTCATAACTAAGAAGTTTTAATCACCTCAGGTTTGGAATTTTCAACTTAAATAAGTGTGTTGTTTGGCAGATTGCACTGCTGACTGTCGTCAGGCGGGACTCGTTTGCTGCCAGCGAGAAGGAGATCTTCCAAGCCTTGTGTCGCTGGTGTCGGCAACACACGGAGGGGTCTGACACCCAGGAAGTGATGGCAGCGGTGCGACTGCCGCTCATGACTCTGACAGAGATGCTGAATGTGGTGCGACCGTCTGGCCTGGTGAGCCCCGACGACCTGCTGGACGCCATCAAGACCCGCTCTGAGAGCCGCAACATGGACCTGAACTACCGTGGCATGCTCAGTCAGTGCTCTCAGTCCTTCATCTGCTTACTGTTATTAATTATTAATCACACCAACCATCAAATCAAAATTAAGTTTTCACATGTTGCTTGTGTGTTTCATGCCTTTTTTGTGCACACATTTCTTCTCCTCCAGTCCCAGAGGAGAACATTGCCACCATGAAGTACGGAGCTCAGGTGGTGAAAGGGGAGCTAAAGTCAGCGCTGCTAGACGGAGACACCCAGAACTACGACCTGGACCACGGCTTCTCCCGACATCCCATCGAGGAGGATGGCAGGGCCGGCATCCAGGTCAAACTTGGCCAGGCATCCATCATAAATCACATCCGCCTGCTGTTGTGGGACAGAGACAGCCGGTAAGACGGGCTCGTCTCATTCTTGTTGAACTCACAGAAGCATAGCAGGGTTCAAATTTTGTCTTAAAGCACGTGTCGTTGTTTTTATTCAATATTGGATTGCATCCTCAAATTCAGTGTATTGTTAATATATAATTGGCTGACTGCACTGATATCCAGTTTTGCTGGCTTCAACAAACTGTGTTGGTGATTAGATGTTGGGAAGAGGTCTTATAGGGCAACAGCAGTGAAAACATAAATCACTGTAATTAGTAAATAATTGCTGACACAGTTGAATTTTCCTGTGTACAGTTTTTTCTTTATAGTAAGTCTCAGTATGCTTATGTGATAATGACCAACTGTGAGCTTATGTATGAACTTAATATGTCATTCTTGGTTATTTTAGGTCTTACTCCTACTACATCGAGGTATCTATGGATGAGCTGGACTGGGTGCGTGTTGTGGATCATTCGAAGTATCTCTGCCGCTCGTGGCAGAATCTGCACTTCACACCACGAGTTTGCAGGTAAATGAAACTGAGCCATGTGGCTCCCGGTTCAGCTTCGTTAACACCTCTTACTCTTTGGCCCGAGCTGTTGTCGACAAGTTGACTTTGTCGCATTTTATGCATGTTCACCCTGCCTGTTTACAAGAAAACCAGGGCTCATAATCGGAGACACCTGTTCTCACAAGTAGCTCAGCATGTGTTGGTGCTCTGCCATCCTGCCAGGCTGGAGATTTTGGTAAGACAAGTCAAAACAAAGCTGATTCCGTCTCTGTCATTTTCACCAAGCACGAGAAGCTTGTCCGTGCTTGTCTTTGCCATAACTCGCCTTAACCTGGTGTACATAGCAATTACATTGTGTTTTCAGTTTGTTGTCTGTAGTTGATTTGGATTATATTCTCAGTCTATACAAACCACCCTGATGTTTGCTCGGCTGGGGACAGACATGGAAATGTTGAGCATTGCAGTGCAGTATTTGATTTGGGAATGAATGTTGAAACTGGATTTGGAAGAGATTTGGAACAATTTGTTGTGGGTGTGCCTGGTTTGAGTTAACAGAGTGTAAACATCCAAAAAGATGCCACAAGATGTGACTCAAGCTTACCCTAAAGAAAGCAACAATGGTGCTGTACCATCATACAAGACAACCAACCAACAATCCACTCTAAGAGAACTGCAGCAAAAGGAAATTCTCACACAAGTCAACCAGAATAATTGTACAGTTCAGTATGAAAGTCAGGCATTAAGTCCTGCCTTCATGAAGATTACAGTCAGTTTTTGTTGAAACATTTAGAGAGCTGCAGCTGAAGGTACTGTTGATATTTGTTTTGCACCATAATTCTTTTATACCAAATCCTTCACTGTAGAGAAAAAAATAGGCCAAAAAAAACAACTTTGAAGACTTCTGCTGATTGTTGATGATGTACAACAGCTTTTATTTATTTATTCATGTTTTGATTTAATTTTATCTTGAACAAGCAGCCTTGTTTGAACAAGATGAAGGGCTTCACCCTCACGTCAGTTTTCTCCTGAACTCGACTGCGGTTGTGTGATGTTGCTCTTTGTGTCTCAGGTATGTGCGCATTGTGGGAACACACAACACAGTCAACAAGGTCTTCCACCTGGTGGCTTTCGAATGCATGTTCACCAACCGCTCCTTCACCCTGGAAAACGGACTTCTGGGTAAGTTGCAGGAACTGTGTCTTCACCACATATGTTTACCTTAGCATTCCATGTTGTCGGTTAATGTGTGTGATTTTGGAGTTTGGGCCTCAGTCAGCTGGATCCCTTTCACTGAAACAAGTGGAGATCCTAGCAAAACAAATCTGTAATGTGGCATCTAAATGTTTGCAGTTCCCACTGAGAATGTGGCGACGATCGCGTCGTGTGCCAGCGTCATTGAGGGTGTGAGCCGTAGCAGGAATGCGTTGCTCAACGGCGACACGCGCAACTACGACTGGGACTCTGGCTACACCTGCCATCAGCTGGGCTCTGGAGCGATCGTCATCCAGCTGGCTCAGCCCTACTCCATTAGCTCCTTGAGGTAAATCGAGTAGGGCCTTTGTGTCAGGAGATCATACGCTGATGAAAAATAACTATGAATATTACATTCCATTTCTGCCAGCAGATCCTGGATTTTTAAAGCCGAAACAATAATGTAAATAGTGTTCACCATGCCTTCACTTCCTCTCGCCGTTCAGGCTGCTGCTGTGGGACTGCGACGAACGCTCCTACAGTTACTACATTGAAGTATCCACCAACCAGCAGCAGTGGACGAAGGTGGTCGACCGCACCAGGGTGGCGTGTCGGTGAGCCTCTCTTTTCTTCTCGTCACTTCCTTCAACACGGTGACCTTTTCCTTTTACCTGAACAGGAGAGTAGACATGTCCAACCCGGGATGTCGACATTTTGAATAACTTCACACTCTGATGTAAAAATGTTGTGAAAGCAGCGTCGACTTTCAGTTGTGGCAGATGTGCAGATTGTTAGACTAACTAAGTTTTAAGGTACAGAATGTATCACCCAAAGGCCCAACGGTTAACAAGCCTTTACTTTAAAGTCTGTGAACAGCCATCAGGGACCTGCCATGGTAGCCAGAAGTGTTGTAAACAAAACCGTATTTAACCTGAGATATGATCAGAATGTTTTTGTTTCTCCCTCTCTTACAGATCGTGGCAGACATTGAAGTTTGATAAGCAGCCTGCTTCTTTCATCCGCATCGTCGGGACTCACAACACTGCTAATGAGGTGAAAACATCAGACATCTGGACTATAGGAAACGGAAAAGCGTGATTGTGTAACTAAGGCTGTTTTTGCTCAGAGACTCATCATTACTCTGACTTTGTTGGATTAACAGGAGAATAATAGCATTTTTTTTATTTATATTGCCTGGTTTTTACTGCCTTAAGTGGCCGGTGAAGTAGAACACGAGCAGGCTTAAATGATGTGTGTGTGTGTGTGTGTGTGATGGGGATTTCTCCTGCTCTCTCCCCAGGTGTTCCACTGCGTTCACTTCGAGTGTCCGGCCCAGCTGGACACGGAGGTTAATGAAGGCAGCCCGGGCTTGGACTCCTCTGATTCTGGGACCGCCACCCAGCTGCTGCGACCCCAGCGACCTTCACGCACACACAGCCTGCTGCCCTCCCAGCCCTCCTCCTCCTCATCATCTTCCTCACAGTCCCATCATTAAGACCACCCTTCCCTTTTCCCCCTTTTTGGAAGGAGTTAAGAGGAAGGGCAACCTCAGAATGCCATTTTGCACAGCCTTCATCATCCAGACCGCACTGCTACAACGCTGCTAAAGGCGATCGTCTCACTGTCATAACCCACGGTTTGTCTGTCATAAGTGCAACATTAGAGACTGGTATAGGTGTAGCAGCCGTATTTAGGGCTCCAGTCTTCCCTGTTTCGAAACAGAAAGTTAGTTATTACGTCCACAGACTCGTACATTTTTGTGAAGGTACTTTTAAGCTACTAAGACTCAAGTTTTTCCTTCGAAATCATCAAAGTGGAATCTTGTCCAAAGATGAGGCACACACTGAACTGTGGTTAAACTGTACCACCAAAGAGCAGTAAGAGCAGGTTGGGAGGGGGGGAGGGGGGGTTGCTATTTGAATTTTACAAGTTAATATTCCAAAAGAGATGGGTTTTATCCTTCAGCAAGCTATTTTTTTAAGAAACTGTCTTGAAATGACTCTACTCACTTTTCATAACATCATCCTAACAAGAGTAGCAGTCAAGTATTTTTCAAAGTTTGGAATTAAATTCTTGAAACAGTTGCCAAAGCTGTGGAACTAATGCGTTCTGTGGCACTTGTATGCAACTTGCACTTAATCCAATTATGCATTTGCATATGAAGTAATAGCTGCTGAGTATTTGTTAACAGGCTTTCACACCTAAAACTGAAATCAGTGGTTCTTATCTGGTGTGATTTTTTTTTTTTTTTTTTTTTTTGATAGTTTAAAATTCGTACCTCAAGAAAGACCTCATGAAAATTAAACTTAGATCGAATTAAGTGGCTTAATTTAGTATTTTAAGCACTTGAACGGCATCAGCACAAATGATTTGGGGAATCATTTAGGTTTTAAAAAAACTGGGGCTGAGGGGTTCGGACCAAATTATGTATGCACTAGGGCTGCTGGGAAAACAACGTTTATATACATTAGGTGAATGAGCAGCTGCTATTGGCACTTTATTTTACTCAAGTACACATAAATAAAGGTTGGGTCTTTGACTGAAGTACAATACTGAGGTGCTGGATTTGGTAACTTTCTGTAACTTTTGGTAGTATGTTAAATTAATTTACACACTTCCTCGCTCTTGGATGTGTATTTTGTGTGTGTTTTTGGAAGTTTGTTTTAAAATTAAGCTATCAGTGCTGTGGTTCCTGTTTGTTCTCTTTGTGTCCTGATGTTGCACTTCTGAGTTGTTTGTCTCGAAAAAACTCCTTTATTTCAAACGTTTTATTTGATGTTAAGTATAACCTCAAATACCTGACTACCCTGGGTGACCCACTGACGCTTCTCTAACAGTTCATTTTGGTCATCCCCGTCTACATTTTAGAAGATCACCCATACTTGGATAAAGTCTTCCTCCATGAGTAACCATAGAACCGAAATAGGGCTTAGTTCAGGTCACATTGTCATGTAGAGAACACACTCCCCACCCCATCTACCTTTATGTATGTGTATAGATTTTACTTAATATATATTAGTTTTGACCATTGACGTGTGATAGCATTTCACTGCCTCTTGTTTGATACGTTGCCCATCAAAAATGTGATTATGGAAACAACTGATATTGTTTATGAATGTTCATTGCTGTGAGGGGGGTCACGCCCGACTGCTTGCTTCAATCGCTGCTGTGAAACACAGTGGATGTCTTTGAAACAAGCAATACAGTGATCTCTGTGTTAGTCTTGAGAGCCTCTGTTACAGACCACCAGTCACAACGTATTCAGGAAAATGCTGATGTGTAAAGCTGCCCAAGCAGATATTTTATTGTCATGAAACATTTAAAAACATCTCATTTTCAACCTCAAATAGCACTTCTGTCTTTTTTCTGTTGTGCAAATAATCGCCTTGTTTTGTCCCGGCGCATTGGAACAGAAACTAAAGGGGGTTTAGTTTAGTTTAGAACACAGGGACAGAAGGGATTTAAAAGCAGAGGTGATGGGAAGCGAACCCACCTGTTTGACTGACAGAATTTACCCTCAACTGAAGAGCATCATGTGGAAATGGTCTCGCTTCAGTTCTGTTTGTGTACCTTCTCTGGGGTTTGTCTCAAATATAATCGTAGGCGGGGTCGTTCCTGCCTCCAGGTTCGCCGTGTGCTGTTTGCTGTGGTTTGATTAATTTCAAATTTGTTGGTTAATAATAGCGAGTCCTGGTCTGCTCTGAGGTTTCTGCCTGTGAAAAGGCAGATTTCCCTCACTACCCTTTCCAAGTGCTTCCTCTGGGTCTCTGTAAATTAAAAAGTATGACATGGACCCGCTCTGACTGGAAAGTTTCCTCAGATAACTTCTGATTTGATTCAGTGCACTTTAAATAAAATCGACCTGACTTAAAAGCACGGCATGAAAAGGCCAATTTTGACACACTGCCCTGGAATGAGATCTTGTTTTCAAAGCTTCTGCGATCTCACTTCACCTTGTGCTCACTTGGCTCACTTCCCTGCACTTAAATCCACTCTAACCAGTATTTTTACAGTAACAATGGGACAGATGAGTGTGTAATCTGAAAGGCGTTGCTGGTAGTGACAAGCCACTCAGCTTTTCAGATCATTATACATTACCTTTCCAGTGCCAAAAGCAGACAAACAACTGGTTGTTGAAGAAAGTGGTGCATTTGACAGCTCAACACTTATGAGAGTAAATATGAGCTAAAAGCACAATGAACACTGGACCTCCTTTCACTGGGTCACCTGAATGATGGAGACATTGCCAACTAACATGTTCACCCTATCAGCTTTACAGAATGATGATTTGTCACGGTCGTCAGGAATGTTAATGAGTTGATACTACTGATAACGATCTGATGGAATCCTATTTCAAGTTGATTTCCTTTTCTTTTCATTGCGAATGTGTTTCACTTAGTCTTCACTGTAATCGGGTAAAACGGATTACAGTGAAGGCAGTGATCTAAGCTAGTGACAGCCCAACTCATTCGCTGTGTTCGATGTAAGTGAACACGGAAGTTTGTTTGTATTGTGTGATATTTTATCGGGGTTTGGTCGCTTGATGCTGCAGTCACATTTCAGTTTGAGTCGCTGTTTTTGCCTTCATTTCGTTGGGCAATATTGACATTTCTGGTTTGATGGACGCGTTTCCGGCCCAGCATACTTCGTACCAGCGACGTGTGAATAGGGGTGGTCATGAACTGATAAGAGGGGAAGGCCTAACTCAGCGTCTTTATTTCTTCTTTTCTCCTACCCTCCCACGTATTTAATGTCGCCATAACTGCATTTAATCTATACCGGTGGACAGCTGGTGATTTTTCTCAGCTTACTGGTGTCGACTAAAGCACCGGGGCGCCCCCCTCTTTTTGTTTGTCGGTCGTAACGTCCCAACGTCCAGCTGATTGCTTTGAGTGCCGTTCAATTATTCCAGCTCAAACTGAGCCGTTTTCTTTGACTCAACGGAAGGCTTCGTGGCCGAAACGGGCCAACTTCGCCACCTTTTTTTCACCGACTTGTGGACTTAAAATACAGAGGACAGTTATCTTTTTGTCTAACTTCAGTGTTGGATCGTTTTTCTCACTGGACGACCAGGCCCCGGACTCATCCCCAGCCTCGCGTTTCCATATCGGTTTTTGTTGGAAGTCATGGGAGACACAAGTGAACGAAGCAAACCTCCGAGTCTTCCTCCCCGGTGTCCCTGTGGATTTTGGGGGTAAGAGTTAAACCTGATATGAAGTATATTAAACCTACTATCTTGAAGTGAAAGCTAAATCCGGATGAAATAGGCTCAACGGGTTCAACTAGTCCAAACCCATTGTTGTTGTTCTGTTGTACAGGCCGAGGGTGGGGGGTTGGGAAGTTAGCTAATAAATAAACCTCCTAGCTTGAAAACTAGCTAAAATCGCGCTGTTTTCTAAGTTTGTAAACCCACTTCCGTCGTTTCAAACGCCGGCCATTATTTTTAATCGTGCTATATGGTGTTTTAAAGCAATTTGTGAACCAGGAGATGACGTACCCGAGATAGAACATGATTTATTGCCAGCAGGTTCCTTTTAAACCTGCCCTGTTTTCTTGAATCCCCTCGAATACGATCGGCAGTTAAACGACGAACGGGTTCATTTGGTTAAATCCTCCACCCGAGCAGTGCTGGTAAACCCGTTTTCTTTTTGTTTTTTGTTTTTTTTACTTATTCTAGACCCTTTTGCATTCGGTCTTGTCAAGTGATGGATGTGTGTTGCATACCGGATGTGATTCACTGATGTCTCCTGTGTTACCCCATAGGAAAAATGACTACATCTAACATTATAGTCGATGTAACAGCGACATTTAGACGTGACTGTCTGCTTCTCAAAGCGGACGAAGTGGTTTCAAAGCAGCAGGGGGGAAAAACATATCAAGGCTACTGTCATCTTATTTCTGACCACCACAGACACACTAAAAATCCCTTACATTACAATAATATTAGCGTTAATAGTGTGGCAGCCCACAGCCATTGTGGGAAATACAATCAGAAGACAGTTGCCCCCCTGTGTGTAGCTGTTATCATTACAGTATATTGTCATATGACTTGTCATTTTGTTACCGACCCCCTCCCTCAAGCCCCATCCCCCATTTGCCTTCATTTTGTGGCATCCAGTAAGCAAACTAGAAGCAGTAACCCACCTGTCAATGTCAGGTGACACAAATGGCAGCTTTGTGTGTTTATGGCTCTGCCTGCTTCAGCTCAGAATAACACCTGGCCGGGGGCTGCCGACTGTCCTGTCCCACACAGGCTCTTCACACATGTCACTGAAGCTCAAGGCCTCTTGAACACATCTTGAATGAGGTTACATTCAGCATTCTGAAGGACTGAATCTGGTGTTTAAAACATGGCGTGCAGCACCTTAGCCTGGCACTGTTAATGACACGTTTACGCCAACACTCAAACATGTTGGTTTTTTTTGCTATTTAAGCGGCATTATGGTTTATCTAATTTAAAGTTTACTTTGTTCTTGTCTGTTTTCGCAAGCCTCAGATAACATTGAGATCAGGTTTACATGAACACACTCAAAGTGTTTTAATTCCAATCACAAACTGCACCAGGTGATTTCATTGACTGGTTCTTCTTCTTTGGTGGAAGTTAATCAGTGAAATCACCTGACTGGAGTTATAACCTGAAGAGTTTATGAACACTACCAGTAGATGTTTACGAGAAACTAGAACTCTTGAGAATTAAAAATATCTAATAAGAATATGTTTGATTATTTATTTATTTATTTATTTTTCATGAAGACAAACATTTTTAATAGAGGTGCGTTTGGGTTGGTTAACAGAGAATTATGACTAAGATATGTGCTGAGTGTTTCACTTTGCAGTTGTGAAATAGACTTGTCAGTGCTCGCTGGTCCAGACAATATTTAACGGTGACGCTGTTGTTAAATTACGTCAAACATATATCAGAAATTTCTGCACTGTTTTAGCACCTACGTCAGATATGCCAATATTGATAAATCAGCAGCTAGCGAATATTGAATGATGAAACAGCAAGACTTTGATAAATTTTAAAAATACTTGCAGCCCCAGTTCAAGGTTAATGACTTGTTTTCTGTACTGCCTTATCTGCATTTGTTTTTTGCACTCTGCATACTGTTGTCTGATGGGCCAGGTGTGTTTTAAACACATCAACAACTACTTAACTTTGCTTTGGAACTTTTTGGGACTTTTGATTGATCGTGTTACATCATATAAATACATAAAAGTAAAGAACACTTTTCAACTACAGTTGTAAACAAAATGAACTTTGCTTTTCTGCTCTGAGTGAGTGGCCAAACAAAGAGATTGATTTCTTGATTGCCTGCTGTAAAGTGAGTTCTTTTTGTGTTGTTACAGCTGCAGAAAGAAATGTTTGGTCTCCTTTTCTAGGTCACTTTAATTTGGATTTATCAGTTTGGCTTCTAGTATTGTTTAAGCTTTATTAAATATTGAATATGTATCATTCCTGCGTCAAAATGTATAAAAACAACCAGACCTTTGTTGCATGTTTTGTAAAGTTTTGTACTATTAATGTTTTCAGCAGTGTTCGAACTTAGAGAAATCTCTAATTTAATCACCATAACTTTGAGAGTGAGGAAGGAAGTCCACAAACGAGACTAAGCTTGATGCGAATAAACCTTTAAAACATTAACCTGGACTGTGAGCATTTCTGCCTGAGTCCTGTTAGATTTTCATCTGCAGTGGTGGCTGTTTAACGCAGAAAACAATAACTCTCATGATCCCACAATACCTTTGTTTGTTGTTTTCATTGAGAGACCCCCAGGAGCAGAAGCTTCATATGGTGTGTTTAAAGACCAGGGGATATGGTGAAAGACTAGACTTAAAATAAGTTTTGCTTTGCATGTGGATATTGAGTAGGGTGAGCCTCTGTCTTCACTTTCACATTTCCTTTTTGTGTGACTTTAATTATAAAATTGGGTCGCATCCTCATCAGAAATTCCCATTTTGGCAATTTGATTTTGGAGTTTGTTATTGTGAAAATAAATCGACGACGGAAGAAACATCCAAAAAATGGGGAGGAACCATTCTTAGATTTTATTGATTTCCTGCAGATTCTTACCGTATCGTAATGAATCAATTAGGATAAAGTGAAAATGTCTGAACTTCTCTAAACTCTGTTGTTGGGCAAAAGAGGCGATGAGATAGGCTTTGCTGCTCGGTTACATTGTAGAGCATGAAGTGATGCCAAGAGGCAGCATAAATTCAGAATTAACATAAAGAGTTGTCTGACAGCACGAATGTGCAGAGATGGGAGCAGAAAGGAGTGTGAACGTGTGCGTGCTGAGAAATAAATGAAACAGCTGCAAATGCCAGACAGAAGTCGGTCAGCCTGGGCTGTAGCGCACACGGTCACTTCCTGTTGTCATCCATCGCCAAAAGGCACAGACTGCAAAACTGCCGTGGCAGTCAAAGCGAGCTCAGAATTCACTGTACGCTGTCTGTGAATGCAGCTTGTTCGTGGGATGGAGCGTTAGCTTGGCTTGAGAGGCGGCACAGACGGTCGGACTCTCTGTGCTCTGTGCTGCTGATGGGTACGTGAGAGCCAGCTGATAGCTAATTGGATTCTTTATTCAGCTCCCTAATGCAGCATCATCTGAGTTTGATATTACAAAATATTCGCACTAAAGCTGTTGTGACATACTGTTCAACGTGCATCTTAGGTAATGTGTTCAGGGACATGACATCCTTGGTGTCTTTCTTAACATCTTGATGAAATGATTACTTGCCTGTCAGTTCAGTAAAAAGATGCAGAGAATTCAGTCTTATAAAGTTGGTTTGCTCTAGAAAGACAAGAGAGCCAACTAAATGACAAGTTCGAGTGAATTAAGAAAACGAAGATTTTGACTCAGTCCAGTTCACTTTGGAAGCCCAGAACTGTGGGGAGTTAGGAATAACGGTAAGAGCCAATGTGATCGGTTTGATTTGCAGGGCTTCATAATGTCCTCATCCTTTATCCTTTTGTGTCGGGTTACACTGATTTTCCAGGTTATTATACACACCTGTATAGTCTGATAAACTCAGCGGTCCTGGAATGCATGCCTTTTTCAGGAGTTCTCCTGTGCTGAGTTCTTGTTGACATTCTTTTGTTGATTCAGCTCTTTGTATTTGCATTGTAGCTTTTATTCTGTTTCCCTCACATTTGTAAATGGGGTGGACAAAATGTTTGATGCACCTTTACCTTAAAACATGATCGTGACAGATCATCATCACTAAATTCTAATTGTTACTTTGCCCAAGGCTCTGTCTTACCAACAAATTTCATAGGAGTCCATTTGTAGTGAAAGAGAGGTCTTGGTGAGGTATGCTGTGATGGTAACGGGTGGCAAACATCACCTCCTTGGTGGAGGCAAAAACAGTCTGTAGGCTTGACCTGCTGCTTTGGTCCTATAGCGCCTGTAGGAACAATGATCTGAAAGCCCCACAGAGTTCCAGCCTCTGTACCATTGAGAGGACTCACAGCCAACAGAAATGACCATATTGTGGTGGTATGGACATTAAAGAGATGTCCAGAAGGTGAGGGAAGGACCTGGCCTTCCTGTAGGAGAAGGTACCACCAAGACAACCAGAAAACTGTTTCCGAAGTGCTCGATGTTTAAAAGATTAAAGTTGACAAGACTGCCTGTTGTTTTATGGATGGTCTTAAATTAACCTGCTAAACTTTAGTTTTCCGTTCATGTGTGGCCTCCATGTCGGGACCCGATCGGTACAACACATGTGCAACTCTTTACAGAAACCAAAAGGAAGGGAGAGGGCTCACTCCTTTGCTATAAGTTTAACATGTTCTGTTATTTCTGTTATGTTCTGTTCTGTTATTTCTCTAAGGTATGGTGGCCATTTTAGGACATCTCACACTAAAGCTTGTTAGGCTCCACTCAGCTTTCATCAGACCAATCTGTACTTTTTCCTCATCGTTAGCTGGACTGCACAAGGATCCACAATCTATGGCAACATGTAACAGGAGATGGACTTTATGTGCCTGTCTGGTTTGCTTGTGTGAAAGTAGTAGTGCTGAATCAATTACTCAGTTGACAGGAGATTAGTCATTAATAACAGTAAAACAAAAAATAATCCGATTGATTACAATCTTGCGCTCCTTCTGTGGGTGATTTTTAGTGTGCCCACAGCTGCCGTTTGTTTCCACATCCTGTGTCATCCCACCTTGAATTTATTGACACAAAGGCCCAAATACCAGACGGGTGAACAAAAAGAGGGTTGCTGGGGTGAAACATTAGCAGGCATTATGAAAGATGTTATGGTTGATGCTCAGGATGTGATATAATTGTCATTTGAGATTTTGAAAAGGGGCGAAGGCTGTCTTCCACATGTGTGTAAAACTGAGACAGGTATCGGTCTGTGGGGAGCAGAGTTGGGGTTATTATGCACCTGATCATTTCTGATAACCATGTGTTTTGTCAGTGTGCAGTTTACAACTTTGTTTCATTCTGTGTAATTGATTTTTCACTTGAAAAACATTTTGCTTTAGGTTTGTACCAAAGTTTGGATGTCCAAGGAAGTCATTGACATTTGTTTTCTCATCTGTGTGCTCAGGTCCAGTAAAACCATGAACCTCTGCTCCAAATGTTTTGCTGGTAAGTTTTCTCTCATTCATGACAAATAACATCATTAGATGGTTTTGTTCTGCATCTGAATGTCAGTCCACAGCAAAGAGTTCAGAGCAGCTAACAAACACAAGAAGAGGTTAAACACGAATGGCCAAAGATTACTTACTGTGCAGCTGTGTCTCTGTGGGTTTCTAACTAGTTAACGAAATATTTCCTCAATTAGCATAGTCATCATTATAAACACATGGCTTCTTCATGGCTCATCCCACCAACACCAAAATATGCTGTGCAGCTAAAGTCACAGCTGTGATGAAATAATTTATAGAAATAATTTTAAAAGGGTGGGAGATTATCACCTGCATGATTGGTTGAAACGGATTGGCTCTTCTTTTCACTTGCAGCTGGCCAGCTGCTATTTGGTGCCAAAGTTGTTGAGTATATAAATCTCAGGTGTAGCAGTACTGAGACCTGATCAAAAAGATCTAGAGATCAAAAAGAAATCACTTTCTTCAAGTGGTTCACATGTAAAATGTGCAGTTGTCAGCTGATATACAGGACCTACTTTATGCATGCTCATGAGAACAATAAACTAAGACCAGACATTAAATTTCCTGTTGCCCATCTTTGACGTTGTCTTTTGAGGGTTACATTCAGCCGATCAGTTTCTCACAACAAAAACAGTTGCACCTTTGTTTTTTCTGTCAAAGTTGGTCTTTACTTGTAGAGCTGCTCTCACAGATACGGCTAGCGGAAACCTTAGGTGTGCCATTCCGGTTAGGAATGCTAACAATGCTAATAAGTCATTCGAGGAAAACTGTTTGAACAGTCCCATTTCAATATGATGTATCCACCACTGGGAGGAGAGTGTTGGTGAAGTGAAAAGGTAAAGGTTGTTCGTAGGAAGATAAGATTCAGTTTAATAATTTCAACTTGCTGTGTAGAGAGTAGTAGAAAATGAGACAAATGAATCTTGGTCTTCTTACTTCACTCAGCATTTTGTTATAAAACCCTCTTTAAATGTGTCCTCAATGTGACAGGTGTCTGACAAAGTAAAATACCCAATTAAAGTTTGAAAATGTCAAGCTATGCATTAAATTTTCTCAGTGACTCCTCCAGTCTGGTTCAGGAGGATGGGTTGAGGGTGCACTGCAGCCCTGTCGGTGGCCATGGCAACCAGTGAGTATGGCAGACAACGAGGACCTAAGGGCCCGGCTTTGAGTCTAGCATCACAGACAGCACTAATGCTCAGAATAGACTCAATACACATGAGTATAGAGGCTGAGTTGAAGTGGGTTAGTCCACATGTGGAGGAGAAACTCAAATCTAGGCTGACCTCTCCTCACCTTCCTCGGAGGAGTAAGAGTATAGACGATATGCTCATGGATCGATGTCGTTTGAGATTATCTTTATGCAGAGAGGTGTGACACACAGCTCGGTTGCCCAGGGTGATCACGTCTTATCAACTCCTGTTTTAACTTACAAAAATAACATGCTGTGTTAGAGAGTTGAGAGCAGGTCTGGATTTGGAAAGTCTTGAATTTGGTGCATTTAGTGCTTAGAAGACTTTATGATCTAAAACTGAAAGAATTTGTCTCTGTTAGAGGGATGACAGCAGTGAAAACTGCCCATCAGATCACTAGGAGGGACAGCAAAACAGTCCAACCCAAAGCTATTCAGTTTAGTGTCACCAAGGCTTAAATAACAAGGTAGAACCCGGGATGTTTTGGCTCATTTGTTGCCAGGAAGACTTTTATAAACTTAGCTGCACTGGCTTAATGTTTGACACTAAAAGACAGGGAAGCTAAATCTCAACCAAGTTTCAAGTCTCTGTGAAAGCGTAAGATGCCTGTAACACGTTGAAACTGTACTCACGTTCACATCTACCCAGCAGCTGATGTGTAATCAGTTCACACACAGGAAAATCCAGGATACCAAAGGAAGTGCAGCAGCAGCAGTCAGAATGTACGAAACTGCTGTTCAGCAGACTCTTATTATGCTCCTTTATCTTAATCTATCACTTCCTGTAAGGAAGAAACCACTCACCAAAATTCACCAGCAATTGAGTCTGTGTAAAAATAAATAAATCTATCCAGCTACATATATATATTTTCTCACATAAATATCTTGCAAGGTACAGCTTTTTAATGGAAAAACATCAGCAATGTTAGCCTGCCTGGTACACTTATAACATGTTATTACAGACTTTGTCAGGATGTTTGGGTTGTGTGGCTGCATCTCTACACTGCCCTCCATAAACAGGCGCATGAGTCCAGATTTGAGTGTTTTGACTCTGCTTCTGTGTTGCTCTTTTTCTTCTTCTTTCTTCCTCCCTTTTCCTCTCTCTGTCTGTATCTCTCTGTTTCGCTGTCCTGCATATACCTTTCTCTCTGCTTGCCCGCTTGCTGTCCCTGACCGCAGACATCCAGAAGAAGCAGCCAGGAGAGGACTGCACCTCCAAGCCTATCCAAAGCACTGGGAGTAGCCAATCACCAGTTTTCAGTAGCGAGACGAGCAGTAGCAGTAGCCAATCCCTATTGTCATCACCGCCCTCCAGCTCCGAGCAGCCGTCGGCCGAAGAGCCCTCGCCCACGTTTCCCAGCACGAGGGAAGGTAAGACGGGACAACCGGTGACATCCACATCAAGGAAAACAAAAAGCTGTTGATGAAGAATGGACTGTCTTTTCTTTTTGTCTGTGAGTCCAGTGAGCAAGTACAAAGACAGAGACAGAGACAGAGCGGGACAAACAGGAGATAAAGTTCTGACTGGATTCAGTCACAGGCTGGTGGGGGGGCTGAGCCTCTCAACTGCTCTCACCAAGGAAGCATAATTTAATGTGAAGTACGTCTCAGAACCCAGGAAATGATTTCATGCTGCAGTTCTCCCAACAATTACTGAGCTCAAGACTGCCGTGTTCTTTTATAGACATCAGTATTATGACGTCTTTGAGGTTGGACCAGTTATACAAGCACAAACGTTGCTCTGCAGCCTTCTCTATTTCCAGATCAGTGCAGGGATAGAATCACAGTAAAGGTACAGGAATCAGTCTGTTACAGCTACACCCAGCCACAACAATAGTAACCCCCAGTGCAAAGTGACACGAGGTACAGCTGGAGCTCGCATACAATGTGAGACATACAACAGACAGTCGAGAACACATCTCAGTGAAAGCATCTAGTTTTTCAGATCTGAATGCCCAGCATGTTCAACAAGTACGTCTGTGTACAGCAGACTTTCTGATAAAGTCGACGTTATTTAATCTGGTTTTGAGTTTTAAAATTCTAACTTTCTCAAAGCAAGTAAAACATGTCAACTGGGAAGGATAATTTCCTTTTTTCCACTGCAAAAAAACATGTAGATGTTTATCCTGTCATGTTATGAGGCCTTCAAAAGCTGCTTTACACCATTTTAAGACCATCTAATGTGTAAGCTGATGACTAAATTATTGTTTTTACTCAGTTGTGGAGCAGAGCATTTCTTTGGCTTCCGCCGCCTTGTTTCTAGAGCTAAAAAGGACTTTAAATCAATCCTCAACTGTTACTCGGTAGTGTTGAAAATGTAGGACTCCTGATTTCTGTGCCATTTAAATTAAGTCACCTGTCTTCACTAACAAGTGCAATTAATATGAAAGACTTTTCTACGTAGACTACGAGTCCTCACATTTCACTTCCTGTCCCACATGTCTCATCTTCCATGTGCAGGCGTGTCGTCCACGGAAACAGCCCAAGGCACACTCTGCACACCCACAAAACGTCCACGGGAATCGGGTACAGTCAGCCTTTTTCTCCTCCCAGAGCTCTACATGATCTGCCCCCCTTTCAGCGCTGACCCTTAACCCATCCGTTTGCTTTCAGCGTCGGGCTCGGAGAGCGAGGCCACGCCAGAGAAACGGCCACGGACAGACGGAAAAGAAGGCGGCAGCGAGGAGGCCCGCGGGACGCCCAAGCAGAAGAATCGCCGGCGCTGCTATCGCTGCCAAACCAAACTAGAGCTGGTGCAGCAGGAACTGGGCTCCTGCCGCTGTGGTCAGTACCAGCACATCAGCGTGGCCTCAGTGTCATGTGTTAAGAGCTTCTCTTCCGCCTTCATACGTCTGCTTTTAGTTCATCTTTTGTACATAAAGGAAATTCTTATCTGCTTTGGTTTCCCCGCTGTGGTTGGAAATGCAACAAAATCAGCTGTTTGTGTACATGTGTAATTTTTGTACACGTGAGGATTTTGAGTTTAAAATTGAGAAACCACGAAAATGCATGTGGCTTTATTATCCCTCAGTGCATCAGGTTGGAGTGTGCACCAGGCCAGAGTGCTTTCGGTAATGCCGGATAGGTCGTTTAGTACACGTCTGTGTTTTCAATAAAAAGTGTGTATACAGAATTTTTTTTTTGTTTAATTACCTCCTGTTTTTGTTTTTTTGCCTTCTCTACAGAGTATATGATAAGTCAATCTTAGGCTTGTTTTTCCTGCTGTGATGTTTTCAGTGCGTTTATTGGGGTCACTTCCTCCCTCAACACATCCTTTTCTGTTCCCCTTCCAGGCTATGTATTCTGCATGCTCCACCGTCTACCCGAGCAACACGACTGTCTGTTCGACCATCTGGGCCGCGGGCGTGAGGAGGCCGTCCTCAAGATGGTGAAGCTGGACCGCAAGGTGGGCCGCTCGTGCCAACGCATCGGGGAGGAGTGTTCCTGATTGGCTGGCCCTCCAGTTAGAGATGAGGCGCTTACAAAGAGGAGGAGGAGGTGGTGGAAGGAGAGCTAGGAGGAATGACAAATGGGGTGATGGGTGGGTGGGGGAGGGAGGGAGGGTGGTAGGGAGGCAAGAACAGGAGGAGGAGGAGGACAAGGATGGGAGGTAGTGCAGTCGCAACATCCTGCATCTGACCTGACAATTCTGGATCTGAGCTCGACGCTGCCTTGTAGATGTCCTGATTTCCTGTGTGGAGCGTCTGTTTGGACTTGGCTCTGGATGGGGCCGCTTGGGGGGCCAACAGGGGGCCTGGTGGTTGTTCTGTGGAGCCACGTTCAGTATCGCATGTTCACACACACAGCCTTAACCCGACCCCCCCAGTCTTCAGAGGAAGGACAAATCCAGTCAGTCGTGCATCATGCACAGCTCCGCTGTTTCTCATCACGGTTTCCTCCTCTTTACTCGTGCTTTTTTTTTTCCAAAACAGGAAGTTTTGAAAGGCGAACTGTTGTAGCGCTCAGCTGAACTGATCCGTGTGGATTGTCATTCAACAAGGTTGTTTTTTGTTTTATTTTCCATTTCTTGGTCGTGGGTGAGGAGTGTAGCTCTATCCCATGACTGCTCCTCAGGTCGTCATCAAGGGGTTGGAGTATCAAACCTGTAACCCCACCTTCCTCTTCTCCTTCTCCTTCTCCTTCTTTTCTTCCACCAACATTAAGGTCCATGTGCAGCATCACTCACTGTGTTTTGCTCATGCATGGTACCTGCAACAGTGTGTTTGTGCAGGTTTGAGTGTGGTAATATGAGGCAGTCCAAGGATGCTGTCATGTATTTTTTTTTCTCTCTCTCGTGTGGCCGTCATGGTGATTAGCTCTGTTTTTACTGCTTAACCACGGTGTCGTGGTGGACAATACAGCCAATCCCTGCCTCTGCTCACATGGACTGTTGACAAAAAGAAAAACACTTAAAAAAACAAAACAAAAAAAAACCAATGGACAAAAGTCACTTGGATGAATCCTCTGTGTAGCAGATCCTCTTCTCTCTCTTTCCCTCCCCTTTTTCAATATACTGAGTAGTACTGTTGTTTTATGTTAAGGGGAATACGACTGAATATTTGTATTCAAATGAAGAGTTCTTCACCAAAACGCCATGTGTTCATTGATTAAAAACAATTACTCGAAGTTCATCACTGAGTGTCTCTATAGTTGTAGACGATCAGTCGAGAGTGCTAAACTGAATACATAAATTACTTACTACCCTTTAAAATTGTTCTATAATTTATTTCTTATTTTGTGTTTTGTGGGTAGGATTAGCTGTCATTTAATCTTCAGATTGGGGGGTGTCTGTTTGCGACATAATTCTTGCAATGTTACAGTTTCTTTCTTTTTTTTTCCCCACATTAGTTGTCACCCTGGGCTTCATTTCTGCTGGAGATCCTTCCCTAATTTGATGAGAGATGGCTTTGTGCCACAGTTTCAATCAGTGATGTCAGTGGAAATTAGTTTTGAGTTTGAGAAATTAACCAGAAAGCTGGTTACCTTGGAGATGTTAAAGCAAAAAATCCCACCCGGGTTGGTGAAGTAACGGCAGCCAGACGTGAAGTTCTGAATGTGGCCTAACTCTTCAAGTCGCCACTTCAGCAAAGTAATCATGATTGGTTCTCTTCAGTTTTGCTGTTAATTAACCTCAGATGACTGTAGGTGTAGGACTCATTAATGTGACCTCAAGACTCCCATCTTGTCGAGGTTATGCATCTCTTGGCATCACAGGTTCAAACTGTCTGCGGTGTTTGATGCATCAGCTGGTTTTGGCTCCAGAAGTAACGTGAATTCTTAAATTGAGTGGTTTTCCCTGTCCTCATATGTTTTTGTCTTTGTTCGTCACTGTTTCTGACCCTGCTCTTAATCAGCCTACACAGCCTGACTGCTTGGACTTTGTGCTGTGCATATCGTTCAGTTGCACACCTCTTTCTTCCCCTCTTCTCCTGAGAGGTGCTCGACCCAAAATCAACTTTTTTTGAATGTGATGATGCAGAAGCTAACTTTTTTTTTTTTTTTTTTTAAATTTTAATTTTTGTCATTTTGTTTTGCATTTGGCACATATTGTAGGTGCATTGAAATTTGTGATTTGTTTATTACAGGTACGGGATTATCATAAAATGTACTCTGCAGCATTACAGGAAGTGCAGTCAGATGATGATGGTGTTGAATTGTATATTACTGTTTTTCTATTTCGAGAACCAAGAAATATGAAGTAGGTTCCCCTGAATGGCAGGGAAATCAGAAAAGTTTTTTCTTTTTCTTTTGGTTTTTTTTTGCAAATGGACTTCATCAAAGTTGATTCAGGTGGAGAGCCCTTACAACCAGACACCACTTAACTATGCTAACCCTCATACACAAGTTATTGTTTCTTCTGTCCATCACCTTGTCCCACGCCGCTCGTCTTTTCCAATGAGAACACAGCGAAGGACAAAGGGAGCTTGGCTGGTTCTTATTTTGATATTTTGAAAACCTTGTTCCTTTTTTGAGTGCTAATGAGAAATGGAAGAAATGGATTATCTTTCTGTACCTTTTAGAGAAAAAAATTATTTAACCTTATATCAGTTTGAGTTACTTACACCCTAGCATAGAGTGGCATATTTAGTTAAATGTATAAAAAAAACAAGAACATAATTCTGTCCTATTTTCTCATTTAATTTTATGGTGTTCCATTTTCTGCTGAGGAAAATAAACTGGATTAGAGGATGTGGTGTGTGTGTGTTAATCTGTGTTTCTTTTTCCATATTTGAACACTTGTTTGAAGTAAGGTTTTCTCTCTGAAAATAAACATGAGCAGAATACCATAAGATCCAGTGTGTGATCAGTTAAAACACACCGTCTTGCACTACCTTATTTTATTGTTTGTTTTTCTTGTAGTTAATTTGTTGAAGGTCCATTTTGATATTAAGTTTGTATGTCATTATGTTATATGTATAACATTATGATATGTTGTATAAAAGTGTGTGCTTGCCTGAGGCAAGAGGACAAAAATTCACGAGAGGCAGTGCGAGTTTACTGGTCAGTTCCTAAGAAGGCAGCCTGGTGACTGGTGACTGGCTTTAGTGATCACTTAAACATCGAGACGCAGAATGAAAGGTCACAGTTTGGAGCTTCAGCACATATCCCAAAGTGATCGATAACATATCATTTCTGTGGGTTTAGTGGTTGAGGTAATGATTTGAAAACCAAGACGTGTTAGTGATATTTTACACTTTGACTCTTGTTAAAATGCAGAACCAAAACGGGAGATATGAGGATTGGGGCTGAGCGAGAACTTGGCTGAAATCCGTCTCGGATAATGTACTTTGTATGAGAATGTGTAAAATGTGTCAAAATCCTCATTGGGATGCTGACTGAATTCATTCATTCGTTTTTATAAATGGCTCTTGTGTTCTGGTGACCAGAACATTGATCTGAAGATCAATTCAGTGAGCCCTGTGGTGGCCTGTGTGTGAGTCTGCTTTTGGAAATGGGATGTGCTCACGAGGACCTTGTAATGTGGTGGAAAGTTCAAGAGTAAGCGAGCAACAGGACCTTGAGCTGATTGTTTGGTCAACTGCAGTTTTCAAGGTCAAGACTGAGATTAGAACAACAGCACTGAAATCTGCATGGATGAGAACAGAAGTGAAGGTGTATGCTGATCTTTTACTGAAGTAAACTAGCAGTACTGCTCTGTGGAAAGACTTAGTAGGCAGTAGAAGTCTTCTTACTATTTACTACTTAATACTCATTAGTTGTATTGTCATCTCATATATTATGCTATCAGATTATTGTTGCTAATAATATGGAAGTAGTTGTGAAGAGTAAGTAGACTACATCTACTCCAGTACTGTACATAAGTACAGTTTCGAGGTACTTTACTTGAGTGTCTACATTTTCTGCTACTTTATACCCCACTACAATTCAGAGGTAAACGCTTCTACTTTTATTTGATAATAGCTACTTTACGGGTTCAGATTAACAATACAAAATATAATCAGCAAATAAGTTATATCAACAAGACAAACGATTCACAGGAAGAAATTCACAAGCTACCCACTATTTTATAAAGTGATACACATTTAAAATATACAAAGTCAGCCAAAATAATGTATACACACATTAGGCCATAAATATTTAATTTGCATAAGTACTTCTATACATATAGATTCCTCTTTTGAAGTACTGTTGTACGATGTTTTCCCAGCAGATGGCATTATCATTGTTTTCTGATGTGTGTACATTATTTTGGCTGACTCTGTATATTTTAAATCACGTTCATCTGTTTCAGTTTTAAAGACGTGCACATTCAGGCATCCTAATGAGTACTTTTACTTATAGTACTTTATACCAATACTTTTAGTACGTTATTCCAGTACCAATACTTTTCTACAACATGATTTTGTTTCTTTTATTTAAGTGAAAGGTCCGATTACTGTTACTACACCTCTGCATGACCTGTCAAACTCAGGGTCGATCTCATTGGTTTGGTTAGCGGAAGTGGGCGGGGCCAAAGAGTAGCGTACCTTTTTAAAAAGTAGTGAGAAAGAGGCCGGGATGAAGACGTCAAGGAAACTCTTTGACAGTATTTGAGCAGGGCTCCATCTCTGTTGTTCTCACTGTTCTTGACCAAAAACAGACGACCAAGTTAATCAGGCATAACTGAGAAAAGAAAATCCCTCTCAGTTGTCTAACTTGTTGAAGTTACCACAGCAGTTAATGTGCTAACCGTTAGCACATTAACTGCTAGCAGCTAACGTTTTCATACTGCCAGGCGTCACTGTTAGCTTAGGTCAGCCGTTAGAGACGTTGTAGCCTGATAAACATGCTAAGTGGGTAAGTTTCGTTAGCTAACAAGCTACCAACACACTCAAACAACAGTTTGACTGAACAGACATGCTAACTTTTTCTTCCTCCACCCCTTTCTTTTTCAGGGAGTTAATACTGTGGGCGGGGTGTCAACGGGTCCTTAAAAGCCTTAAAAGAAAAATGTGTTTAACATTACAAATACTGGACCAGTTAGCTAAATCATGAATTAGAAGTAATTGTGAACCAGTTCGCTTGTCATCTGATTTAGGCTATCATAAGGCAAGCTAAGTTTAAAGTAATGTAGAAAGCTAAATTACCATCATTAGTGTATATTATATAAAAATAACTTGAATATAAGTCAGTATGAAGTAGTCAGGGGTTAAACACTTTGACTTTGAAAAGTCAGTCACTAGATATTTGTTAAAGTTTTCACTGGGTTTTTGAGTTGACCATGATTGTTGCAGTGTTGTGTGTGTTTATTAATGACTATTTCTTTATCAACTTTTTGGTATTTGAACACATACACTGTTTGCTTATTAGATCCCCCTTGTTGTTGCAGGGACTCAAACCCCACACCTCCTTCTTCACCAAGTTATCTTCAGTGTGATGAACTCAAACACCCAGAGGACCCTGCTGAAAAGTCACCTTAAAGGTACACACACACACACACACACACACACCTAAATCAATACAGTGAGGAACAATGGTGGAATGTAGCTAAGCAGGCCTACATTTACTCAAGTTCTGTATTTAAGTACAAAGTCCTCCTTGAGTATTTTATCCAAATTTCTTCTAGTTCTTCACTACATGTGAGGGATGAGTGAAGATTAGTCCACACAGACAAAGGGCAGGTACTCTGCTGAGACACTAGGTGGTGCACTAAGACAGGAAAGACTCTCCTCCGGTTCATCACATGAGAAGGATCATTTTTATTTTTGTTCTGCATGTTTTATTGATAACACAACGATGGAACCGTGTACTCAGTGGTGTCTGATAATTTATTAAAATAAAATGTGGTGTAACTGACGGTTTTCTTCTTGTCAGCTTGTCACTTGATGTGACTGCTCTTCTCTCTCCATCCTCTCCCCATCTCACTCCTCTTCTTTCAGTTCTTTTCTTTCTCACCATCTTTTCTCTCCTCATGTGTTTCCACCTTCTGCCTTTCTCTCTTGTTTTCTCCTCACATCTTCTCCACTTCTTCTGTTTTTTTAAATCCCATTTTCCCATCTTTCTTTCTCCTATTGGCACAATTGTTTCTGCTTTCCTCCCCTTTTTTTATTCTCCAGTTCTCTCTGTCGTCACACCAAAAATAAACATGTTAAAAATAAGCCAAGAATAGGTTGATAAAGTACAGCACAGTTGCATTAATGGCTCCATTTTTAGCCAGCAAGAGAACCACAAAGAGTTTTAATTCAGTCCTTGTAGGTTTGGTGCTGCTATGAGCTGTTTTATTCTGCTTCCTTTGCTTTGCTGCGTCCTCCGGTGCTGTGCTGCTTCTTTTTTGGGTTTAATTTCGTCTTTGGTGATGATGCAATAATCCCTTCTATTGTCTTATTTTTGCTTTTTGTCAGAGGCTGCAGCCAGTGATTATCTTTGTTTTTGAATTTTCTCAATTCATCATTTCGGTCAACAAAATGTCTGAAATTGATTCAGCTTCAGTTGTGCTTGTTTTGTCTGACCAACAGTCTAATAGCAGCCTACACAACAGAAAACTAATAAGGCAGTATGTATGGTTTAAATATGTTTGGTTTAAGAGTGACTTGAAATACAGAATGAAATTCTCTGATGAGTACCTGACATGATTTTTACAGGAAAAATACCACATTAAACCCTGAATCACCAACTCCTCCCTCATTAGAATATATAAGAACATGCAAATATGTTTCACGTCACAAGTTTCAGTGAAGCTCAGACATCCAGGAGGAAGAAGAAAAACACATTTCTGATTGGAGCTGGACTTTAAATGATTGATTTGTTGTATATTAATTTTCTGTTGTTCGATGTGATTATCTCGATCTCTTTTGTCCTCTCTTCACCTGTCACCGTCCCGTTCCGTTTTAGTGGAGTAGTTGTGGGTGTCGGCAGGTGGAGCTCCACGCTCTCCCGTTCAAACCTTCAGGAGGGTCCACGACACCCTCAGAGAAACACGCTGACACACACACACACACGTGCACGCACGCGCACACGAACACGGCTGTCAGGCGTGTCAGAGAAGCGCTCGAGCCTCAGTGAGTTGAGAGGGAGGGAGAGAGGGGCGGAGAGAGCGCGCTCTGTAGTCGGTGCTTCACCGTCAGGGGGACCGGACACACTTGTGCGTGTTAGTTAGTGTAGGCTGGCTGGTCGGTGCGGTTGTTTTATTTGTTTTCTCGCTTCTGTAAAATGGGATTCTGACAGCAGCCGGCCTGCGGGCGCCGCCGGCTCCTCCTGACCGGAAAATGAAGCGTCTCTGTCGGAAGCTGGCGGTGGCCGTGGCGGTGCTGGTGTGGCTGGGGGCGCTGGTTTACCTGCTGGTGCTGAGCCGGAGGAAGCTGCCGGAGCTCGGTACCGGAGCAGGAGCAGCAGCAGGAGGCGGAGGAGTAGCGGGAGGCGGAGAGACAGCGCTCAACCAGGTGAAGCAGAGACGCGGCCACCTCCCTGAGAGAGACAGAGAGTGTGTGTGTGTGTGTGTGTGTGACCGTAAGAAAAGACCAGCGAGTCTGTGGAGTTCAGAGCAGTCACACCGTGGGCTCATTTCCGACAGGAAACCCGTAATATCACTGTGCCAGCGTCAGTTAGGAGTTTACTGGGATGTTAGTGGCTGGTTCTGGTTGTTTTATGGTGTTTGTGTAGCAGTCTGGCTGTGACCTCTGTGCACTTTTCTCCCAAACCTCAAGCATAGTTTGTGATTCAGTGGAGTCTAAACAGAGCAGCACCTCAACGGCAGTGAAGCTTCTGATGCTGGTACAACTAACTGACACCTGTGAGAAGTTGCAAGGATTCCTATTTTAGGAGACTTTTTAATGTTTTGAGTATTAATTCTCAATATGCAAAAATGCAGGCCAGTCAAAGTAAGAAATGTTACAAAATCAAAACCAAACATAAGAACTTGATTCAGGTAAATGTACTTATCTCCTCCCTATGTGTTTTTTTCTGTCTGTAAGCTAAAAGGAATCTGCTTTGTTGTACTTTAAAACTGAATTTTCTGTAATTTTTGGGTTTTATGCCATCACTTTAGATTCCTTTTTATTCCTGTTTGTTGCTGCTTTATAGATAATGATGTAATACTGAACTTGATATTTTTCAATTTCCTCTCAAATACCACAGGTGCTCTGTCTGTGCTACCACAATAATATGCCAATGCATCCTTTGTAGGGGCTCTTCTAATTGTATAAAGTTATTAGCAGATTGCTGTGGCTCCTTTGAAGATAATTGGGTTCATTTTCGACCCGGCTTGGTGTCTGCATCCAGCATGCTCTGCAGGATGTCTGCTATGCAAAAGACCCACAGCATGTTAACTGTGGCTGGTGGGATAAATTATATTGATCCTGCATCTCTTACCTTGTTTTATTGAACTACAGGCACACACATACACACACACACAAACTAGAAATGGTAACAGCCCACATTGTCAAGAAACACTCCTCTATAGGAATACTGTGACATGAGAGGACATAAAATATAAACTAGTATATAAACGGAACTTCAGTTGCATTGCAGACATTACATGCACTTATAGGATTATTAGATTAATAGAGAAGGATTCCATAAAGTCACTCTTTGCAGCTGCAGACATTATTAGCCCACCGAAGAATGTTATTAGTGTATATTGCTGGGAAATTGTAGGTTTGAGTGTATGGAGGTTCACATTAACAGCACAATGACTGTGAAGTGCCCATGAAGGTTAGCAGTGTGTTCTGTTGCCACTTATTTCAATAATGGAAGTTACTTGAACCAGAATGTGAATTTATTTCTTTATTTGTGAGTCACCCTGCACTAAAAGGAAAATCCACCCAGTTGAGTCTTCAGTATTTCCAAAGCATCACTATTAAAGGTTTTCAGATAGAAAGACTATTGTATCAGAGGGTGTGAGGGCTGCTGCATATTCAGCTCCTCCGTCACACGCCGACACTCAGCAGTCTGGGTCAAGGTGACAAGTGTTTGTACATAAAGGCTTCACACTGCTGCCTATAAAAGCTGATAGCTCTCCACTCTGCTCTTTGTGTTCCTTGTAGTTTCCTTAAATAGGCTCCGTGTCTGTTCATGTATGACAAGATTATTTGTTGTACTGATCAACAAGATGTGACCTCTGACCTCCCTGAGTGCCTTGTTACTGGTTGTTTGTAATGAATGGCTGAAATGTAAAATGCGCGGGTTGCTGAATGAAAGTGTTTAGAAAGGTTTGAATACACAGCGTAAACACACTTTACTCTACTGTTGTGTCTGTTTGAGAGAGACAGTTTGAGCTTGTGCTGTGCTGGGTGTAAAGCTCTCTCACCTCCTTCATGTCACGACACCAGAGCTGAACACGGCCATCTGACAGGTTTCGAGCAGACCACAAGATCACAGGTGATGAGGGATGGGCAGGTGGAGCTCAGGTTAAGGTTGGGTTTAAAAGATGATCATCAGTTGGTGCTTGATTTTAGAAGACATCCTAACAGTGTGAAAGAAGTGAATTCACAAAGTGTTAGCAATTTTAGAGAAATAATTTACAAAAAACCAAACAACCCAGCCAGTTATAAGCCAACAAAGCTCTTAAAACATCAGCAGTAAAGAAAATCCCCACTTTGTCCTAATTTCAAGGCTTGCCTTAAATTCATATGAGTAGGAGGTGTTTTTCAGATGGTGGATAATTCAGGCATTGAAGCTTAATCTGCTGTTGCACTCATTGTAAGTTGACCGGATAAGATCCTCAGCTAAATGCCTCAGATATGAAGTTTGAAATGTAATTAAAGTACTTCAGTTGAATGGCTGGAAACAGCTGCAACCGCTTAGCTGATCAGGAGAAGAAGAAGGGGGAAAAAAGACTTGTCTTGTGTGGACTTGTTCTGTGAGATGTGAGCCTACAGACCAATGAAAAAGATCTGTGTTCATTAAGCAGGGCGCTGTGTGTGTGTGTGTATCATTTTCAAGTCAGGACACACACACACATGCTGTAACACCTCAGCTAATACAGACCTGCCAACTTAATCCTGCAGTTTTTCGCACCCAGCACTCAAAATTGTAAGTTCTGTCAGCAGTTCGTAGAGAAACAAACTCTAAATTGGCTGTTTCTGTTGCACTTTTATATTATTCAAATGTGAGTTAAAACAGGATTGGGGATATGTCTTAATTAGAGAAACATCTGAACCAAGGTCTTCTGGACTGAACTTTACAAAAAGCAGGGGGCTCAGTCCTGTATCTTCAGTGTAGTGGGATGTATAAAGGCTAACACTTTCAATGTAAAAACCTGAAGTTCTCCTGCAAGATTTGATGGTGCATGTTGCTAGCTGTTTCCTTAAAGGGATAGTTCACCCCAAAATCAAAAATGAACACTTCTCCTCTTTGCTGTGGTGCTGTCCATTCATCTACATTGTTTTGGTGTGAGTTGCAAAAGTCTGTCTTCTGTTGAATATAATGGAACTCAACAGCTATTCTCTTGTGGTGCTCAAAGAGCCAAAAAAAACATTTGAGAGACCAGTTTTGGAGCTATGTAGGAGTTGTTGTCTTTCGGTATCACTGCGCAGAAGGAAACAGGCATCTACTCATGGATGAAAGGTTTGCTCAATAAGCTAACTAAGCCAGCTAACTTTACAGCCCAGACGAGAATGATGCCATCAGTGTTTAAACAAGGTGGACCAAAATGCATGTAAACCCCCTGAGCTGCCACAAATATTACAGGAAAATAATTAAAGAAAGTACTGTTTTTTGGATGCTTTGTCCTTTAGGTTTGAACCCAGAATCATACTTGCATGGTAGCAGGTTATATATATATATATTTTTTAAGGTTTTCATCCAGACACCAGCATCTGTTCCTGCTATTATTCATACATGCATGTAATCAGATGTTGTTTACATGGGCTCTTACCCTCATTATTGGCCTAATTACAGTATAATCACTTTATTAATGTGCATGTAAATTCAGCCTGTGGTTGTGTATGACAGCTCGCAGGTGAGAATGTGCAGAGGTGTGTAAATGTGAAGCAAACTGTAGCTCAGAAACCCCCAGTAGATAAATCCCCAGCATGTAACAAACAACCAGCACGCAGTTATGTTTCCTCTGAAGGATCCTGCATACATGTAAACTGCATGCTTGTGAATGATAGAAAAAAAAAATCAGCTCTCAACACCTGCAGTGTGTGTGTGCGAGTGTAAGTCAGGATGATGATGTGTGTAAGTTTTGTCAGCAGTACTTGTGGCACCGTGCGCTATTCAAATGCTAATGCAGAATTCCCATTCCTCACAGGATTAGACCTGCACGCCTGTTTACCTAGTGCGACTACTTCCTGTACAAGACATGGTACCCCTGTTTGCACACAACACACACACACACACACACACGCACACACACACACTTAAATGCAGGATCACATCCTTATCTGCATGTGCATACAAGAAAAAAAAAAAGGTATTTCTTGCACAGAGGCAAGAACACACACATGCACACACACACACACACACACACACACACACACACACACTGAGAGAGAGCCTTTGAAGCAGTGTGGTTGGAGTGTGCCCGTGTCCTCAGGCAGGTTGGCAGGGGATCTTTATGGAATTTCTGCCTTCAGAAGTCCAAACATGAGAGGAAACAGTCTGTTGGTTCATTGAATACTGAAGGACACTCAGCTTCTGTGTGTGTGTGTCTCTCTCTCCCTGTCTCTCTCTCTTCCCGTCTGTCTCTCTCCCTGTCTCTCTCTCTCTCTCTCTCTCTGTCTCTCTCTCCCTCCCTCTCTCTCTCTCTGTCTCTCTCTCTCTCTCTCTGTCTCTCTCTCCCTGTCTCTCTCTCTCTCTGTCTCTCTCTCTCTCTCTCTGTCTCTCTCTCCCTGTCTCTCTCTCTCCCTGTCTCTCTCTATCTCTGTAATGCATGAATGTCAAACGTTGGGCAGATGTTTGATTAGATGAAAATCTGAATGTTTTATACGATGGAGCACACAGAAATAATATAATACTGCACAATTACAATTGGAATTACAATGAAATAGAATTGAGATACTGCCTTTTAAACCTTTTTACAGATCCTGTAAATATCCTATTTATTGTGTGTGTGTGTGTATATATATATAATTTAAATTATGGATGATTTCATCAATATTTTCAGTGCCAGACCAGACTAGCCAACGAGAAAGAAATCCAGTTTGGCATTGCCAAACAGTGGTTCTGCCCCTAGCGGCTGAACTGAAATTGAGTCTCACCACCAGTTTTTTGCTGGAGAAAAGAAAACCCGTGACCTCGTCTCTCGACCGTTTTCTCATCCAGGCTCTCTGCTCTTGCTTTTTCTCAGTTTAAAGCATTACCACAACAAGTCGTTGCACAACATCAGTTGCCGTTTTCTTTAAATCTGCTTCCCCGTGATGTCACGTGAGAGTGCTCAACCGAGGTGGCACACTGCTCAGCAGTTTCAGTTTTAACTTAGGAAAGTTTACGAATAGCTCTGACTGAAAACAGACTGAGACACTGAGCTTAGGGGGGTCAGGCATTGGCTGAGATCCAATACATCCTGTAACAACCAAAACACAGCTTAAAATTCTCATTCACATCAAAATAAAGTCACGTAGTGTGAAGCTGGCTGGTTGACAGACGGGTGAAAATTAAATTCTCTCCCTCTGTCCAATTTCTTTTTTTTGCGTTTCCTTCCCTGTGTGTGTCAGTGTGAATGACGGAGATGTGACTAAAAAGACTTTTATAGAGATCTTACATTAAAAAGAGCTACAGGATGAATTGGTAAAATACAATCGCACGGACAATTCTCTCAACTCACGTATCTTTATTGCAGCTTTCTTCGCAGCTCAATCTCTCCTTCCGTTCATTCGTTTCAGTCTCAGTTTCTCTCTCTCTCTTCCTCTCGTTTGTCGGGGAAACAAAATCAATGCTCCGGTATACGCGCTTGTGTATCACAACGCCCAATCGCTCCACAATGTCGCAAGGCAAACACACGCACAATACTCTAAACCACTAATCTACACACACATTACACACACTGCAGTCTCACACACACACACACAGTTGAAATTATTCATTTCCCCGTCATATGAAATGCAGTTATTGTTCCTTTCTCGTTCCCTCTCCCTATCAGGAGGTATTCACATGGACAAGAGGAGAGGGAAATGAGTTTTCAGAGCGGCTGTAACCAGCTCCCAGGGAGGGAATAATAATAATAATGTTTTATATGAGGCCCTCTGTACAGCAGGGCCCACAGGTTGGCTAACTAGACTTGGCTCTGGCACCGGGGGCCTCATTTGTGAAACACGCTGGGGAAATGAAGCCGTCTGTGGTTCAACAGCTACAGCTGCTGATAAATCACAAAAGTCACCTGCTAGTTCTGCTCTTTTGCACTTTTTCTCCGCTCCTCTGGGGACAAACAGCACGTGTCAGTAGTGGATGTCGTCAGTTTATCTCTCCTACTGACAATGCAAATTGGAGCTTGTACTTGACTTCCTGCATTTTTTTTTATCAGTCAAATTCAGTGACTGAAGGCCACTCAGACCAATTTTACTGAGCTGATGAGCATCACCTGAATGCAGCATGACTGTAATTTTGTAGCTCTGACATGTCTCTTCTTTTTTTTTTAAGTTTCTCTGAAACTATTTGCTATCTCCGATTTTAATATTTAAATTTTAATCTTTTTTGTTTGTTTAAACTGCAGAGGAACTAACTGAATTAACTGAATGCAACAAATGTGCAGAAAAAAAGGCATCAAAATGAGATGAGTTTCCCGCTTGTGTCCTTGTTCAGTCCATTTTGAAGCAGAAGCACCGTGCAGTCTGAATGCCAGGTCTTGTCGAAGGTTACCAGACTAAATGTTGTGATTGATGAGAAGTGATCATTGACGAGATGGCATATAAGTGAGTGAGGAGTTTATGACACCAGCTGGAGTGATTTCTTGTTTTGCTCCTCTGTGGCATTCAGCTAAATGAACAGTTCTGATATCATACACAGACAGGCAATTTGCAATCATCGTGCCGTTTCTGCATTAAGGAGCATGTTTCTCACAAAAGGCACAAGAAAGTGTGTTTTGCATTTTTTCCCTCTTCATCCCTTCTTCCTTTATAAATGATTCAGATGATTCAGAGGAAAAAACAGCAAGAATCAGCATAAATGGGATTTTTTAAAGTTGAGGATGCGGCATAATCAAGCATCTTTGACTGCAAAATTATCCAAGTGTACTGTTTGTGCACGCGTGTGTCTGTTATGCACACACCCACACACACACACACACACACACACGGATAAACAGGCGAGGAGGGACTGAAAGCAGCTGATAACTGGGATGGTGTCATCCAGTGCCAATAAATCACAACTGTGCGTGTGTTGAAATAACATTCATACGTATTTCATTTATGTTATATAGAGCATCAGTTTGTGTGCTGCTGTGAGTGTGTGTTTCCACTGGTGCCACACACACACATTTTGTCACTGTCAGTGACAAGGCATGCACCTCAGTCACACTGCACAACACATGTCTTTACACTGTATGTGTGTGTGTGTGTGTTTGGGAGAAGAAGGAAAAGAAGAAAATGTTCTCATGAGTTCACTGTCAGCTTCTCACAGTGACCAGGTACACACAACTGAATGATTAATTATTTCATTATTTAGTTATCAATTATTTGATATAGGGATGAAGAGAAACCAGGTTAACACAGCTGCTGAGAAAACCTGTTTGTAACAGGGTGTAAACAGAGTGTATGTGCATGATAAAGACTTCATAAAGGCAAGGTAACTTGGTAAGCAAGGTAAGCAGTGCAGATGGATGAAAGGAAATATCAGTGTTTGTATTGTATTAAAAGCAATTAAATCCAAAAAACTGATCTAAAACTGAACCAAACCAGTGGAAGTGGAAAATCAAAAACTGCTCGTCACTGTAGCACAGAGCAGGGCAACTGAGGCTACAGCTACCTGCAGTTTAATACGCCTACCTCCAGAGCTGCAGCGATTAATCAGTCGATCAAAAGAAATCACCAAAATGTCAAACATTTGCTGGTTCCAGCTCCTTAAATGCAAAGATTTTATGGACTGAATAATTAATCACTCAGTTGTATGTATACACCTACATCTTTCTTGCTATTTTGCTATATTAACATATTCATTAACTTAAGGGTCCTTATGTACACCTGCAATCAGGAATCCATACCCACTGTACATGAATCTCCATACAGCCAAACGTTTCACCTATACAACGCAGTGTTAGCCTGGCATAGCACTCAAAAAACTGTCTGTGCTCCTCCATGCTGCAACACCTGTCCCCCCTACCTGTCCTACGTCCACGTAGCTCCAGAAACGGCTCCTACATGGACATTAATGGAGTAATAATAATTAGTTAAATAATGGCCAGCGTTTCTGCTGCTGACTAGTGTGGGTAAATGACTAGTGGACTAATCACACACATCACTGAACGTTGTTACGTGTAACCTGGTTACTTTGTGAATGTCAACATAGTCAAAGGAAAGGATAGTGTGTGTGTGTGTGTGTGAATAGGGCTCTCATTGTCTCCAGCCATTTGTGTGAGTGTGTGTGCTGGTGCGAAAATTGTAATTCTCACCTTGATGCATGTAGGATTAAGCCATCAATCTAGTTTATAGAGAGCGCAGGGTAAAGTGAGGATAAAGAGAGTGCGGGAGAAAGATAACAGAGAGGGACGACAGAGATGGGAGGTGAACAAAAGAGGAAAAACTGAAAACAAGAAGGGAAAATGTAGAGAGAGTCAAAGAGAGGGAGAGAAATGAGAGACAGCAGCTGTGACAGAAAAGGAGAACAGAAAAGTCAAGGGAAAAGCAATGAACTTGGGAGAAGAACAGGATGACAAAATGAAAATGAGACAAAAAATGGATAAAATGGAAATAAGAGTAACGTAGAATGTAGAGAGAGGGAGGAATAGATAGACAAAAAGGAGAGAAAGAGACACACAGACCACACAACACGAACAACAACAGTGAGGCGACAGGGAGTAAATGAACTGGTTTAAAGCAGACAGAGTACAAGCTGTTTTCGCTGTCGTCAGTCATTTGTGCTCAGTGTGTCATTTCTCTGCTCAGTGCCAGTTACAGCCAGCGTCTCCTGTCACTGCCTCTGTGTTAGCACAAGCTAGTATCAATACTGCTACAGAACTGCATGGCGGACGTGTAAGCAGTGAGGTGGAACATACAAGAAGCCACTTAGACTTGGACTTTATTTTGTATTACTGGTATGAGCTGGATGTGCTTCCTGCTGGAGCACAGATGCAAATAGATCCATTTGTATCCAACAGTGTCAATATGCCACGAAGCACAAATGATGTAAGCGTGACAGTTTTGATATGTTGACTTTGAAACATTATGTTCATACTTTTGGCCATCTTTCCAAAAAAGAGATTAAGAGGAGCCCAGCAGGGAAAGGAAATGAGTGGTCAGATCACACATTAACTCCCAGATCAGCCATATAATTGAACTGGAATGAGTGCACCTGAAACGTTAATATTAAAACCTCTCACTGCGTGAATAAGCTTCGGCACACAGCTACATTAAGCACTAGTGAGTAAAACGATATAATAACTGATAGGTATGCAGGATGAAACTATAAAAGACCAGCCTGGGCTTCATGGTTTGCCATCTGGACCAAAACTCATATGATGTTGGTGCTGATATTGAAAGTTCTGTGTGGTATTTCAACATTTTCCTTTCACAGCTGCATTTATGTGAGAGCATTTCAATATTCCAGCCATGTGGCAGTGCGGTCCTGCCGAGGTTCTGTCTTCCTGTCTTAAAAGTGTCACGGTGAGCGTCATTGTGAAGGTTCTACCTGAGTCCACAGCTCTGCCTTTTGTAATCTCAGCAGTGAAGCTTATTTCATGGCTGCACGGTGCTGTCAGCTCACCACCCACAAAACAGAGTGTGTCGTCTCTGTATGTGTTGCTGTTGATGTAGTCGCCATCAACTCCACATCCTTGCTGTCGGTGTTGTTGTCATTGCTGCTGTTGTTGTTGTTGCTGGGGCTAATAGCAGATATATCCTCTCCATTAGCAGTTAATCTCCTTGCCAAGAGAGTGAAGAAAGCAATATTACCAGGAGGATTTAAACAAGCGCTCCTCTATCTTCCTCCTCCTCCTCCTCCTCTTCCTCCTCCTCCTGCTCAACTACCGTCTGAAAACTCAAATCTTTCCTTCTTCCTCAGCAACAAAGATGCATGCACACACACACACACACACACACACACACACATGCACACACACACAAAATATTGTGCATTACCCAACTGGCCCTGCTGCTTGTGGGCAATAACGAAAGGGATTAGATTGAAAGCTCTAAACTCTGCACACACCTCACACCTGTAACACACACACACTCTCTCACACACACATACACACATGCACACACAACTCCCATCAAGACATTTAATAATGAATCTGTGTGTGTTGCTGTGAGAGTTGTGTGCTAGTTTTTATTACTTTTCCTGTCCATTGTTTGATAACAGTGCACCGTGTGTGTGTGTGTGTGTGTGTGTGTGTGTGCGTGTGTGAGCGTTCTGACATGATATTTATCACACATCTGTTAGTTACCCCAGTTGAAATTCCAGAAATATATTTTTCATGGAGGGAAGCTTGATGCAAAGGTGAAAGAGAGCGTGAGAGGATGTGAGTGTGTGTGTGTGTGTGAGAGAGAGAGAGAGGGGGATAGAGAGAGAGGTGGGGCCAGAGAGGAGAAGTAGAAGAAAAGAATGAGCACATTTTGTATTTTTTCGCTTCTTTTAAGTTTGTTTTTATTCATGGCTTTTGCAGAGGATGAATTATTGCCCTGCTTCCAGACTGCTTGCTCTGCAGTGTTTGCTGAGCATCTCCCACCACACACACACACACGGTTGTGAGCATTTATATTCACCAGCGAAGGTGGGTTTTGTAGGAGAAGGTGAGGAATTTTGAGCAGCTGTGATTGGATAAACAGGTTCCCAGTCGACTGTCCACTGGGATATAAGTATGGATTAGAGAGGAGAGAGAGGGCAGTAATGTCCTATGGCAACAACAGCACCTGAATTGGTGATGTGGTGTTAGAAAACACTCTGGTTTTTGGGAGTGTGTGGCAGCGTTATGCATTAGCAAATGTAACCTGTCAAGGAGCACAGAAAGACAGTTTGATTACACTCACTGACAATGCAGGAAGTGATGCGACGTTCGTGTACAACAGGGAAGTTGCAGAAGTACAAGACCGGTTGGTGGATGTATGTCAGTGTGTGTATTCATTGTCAGATTCCTGCCAAGTCTGCTTTAACGTCCGGCTGCAAATCAAACACTTTTTGCCTGAATTTCAAAAATGACGTGGTTTCATTTTAAAGAATGGCAGTGATTGACTGTAAGAGAGGAAAAACAACAATCTGCAGACAGAAGCAACAAGCTGAACGTTGGAAAGCAAAGCTGTACATGAAACTCCTTTCTTGCTGTTTATTTTAAAGAGTGTCAGTGCAGATGATGCTTGCAGTTTGCAGTATTTGCTCTGTATTTGCTGGACTTGGATATTTGGATGTTGGTTCTATAGGGTTTTTTCTTTGTTTGTTTTTGCTAAATGTGGCCTGTCAGTATTTCAGTATCAATGTCAATATATCAATTTTGTCAGCACATTCTTGGAAGATATTTATTAAGCTTGGACAGTTTGGCTTTCCCTCCTACTGAAGCTCTGGGGCCCCAGAAATGGAATTCGGGATAGCACTAATATTTTTTGTGGTTGTGGATTATTTGGTTCATGAAATTTCCTCTTGCCAGAAATATCAGATTGACCTGCTCCAGGACCACGAGCTTTGGGTGGTGAACGCAGCACACAGTATTTGTTACTCCCAACAACATAATTTGGCAGCACAAAATAAGGATACGTCCAGTGATACAGAGAAAGAAGTCTTATGTTTCATAAATATCTGCATATCAGTGTTTGCTTGTGACTGCTGACAGCATGAGTACAGTCTGACAGTATTTCATTGTGTCTGACAGTATCTCAGTAGTGTGTACTCCATAATTTCACCAGTATAAACGACAGTGTTTTTTTTCTACCTTCTGTCTTACAGTATATCAGTAGTTAACGGTATGTACTTCTTGCCTCGGTTTTCATCCTGAGGTTACTCATATGTGTGTGTGTGGAGGGTGAAAATGTGCATCTGTACAAGGTAACGTTTAAATTACATCCCATCTGTCACCTCATACATATGCATGCAGAAACACAAGCGGACCAACAGCCTTGGTTGTTTTTCCTCCACAGTTTTGAGCTCAGTTGAACAGAGACAGAAAGCCCTGCAGAGCTGCAAAGAAAAACACTTTAAATTCAAGGAGAATTTTAGATGTAAACACCTACAAACATACTCTCTCTCTCTCTCTCTGTTTATCTCCCTCTCTCTCTCTACCACTCTCTTACACGCTCTCCATGTACTTTATGGTGGATGCTTTTATCCCCGGCTCTTTGCTGTACCATGAATATGCGATGTGATCCTCTCTTGATCCCTGTGGGGAAATTGTGGCTCGTCTCCGCTCTGCCGCCTCCACAGGGTGGTGGTGGGGGTATTCAGAGGTCGGGGTCAGGCTCGGTTACAGCGAGGCACTGGTGCCTTGCTCAGTGGCACTTCAGCTGGACTGTTAGAGTACATGACTGTGTGTGTGCATGTGTGTGTGGGTGCAGCAGTCATGTGACCACACATCATGCGTGTTGAGGCCATTTCTGTGCTTTTAAGATGAACACAAATGTTGTGGCTTTTTCTGCTGTTAATCAGTGACCCTGTGATACTTGTTGATATGGAGATCCAACACACACGCCCACACACACACACACGCACACACACACCACACTTATACACATGCACGCCACAGATAATTCCACTCATGTCGCTGTGCTCCCATGATTCATTGCACCACTGCTAGATTTCAGGTTCAGTGGAGAACTCTGTGTTGTACTATGAGATATGATGCGTGAGTGTGTGTGCGCTTTTGGAGGATGCACATTTAAGTTTGGATTCATTTAGTTTTTTTGCAGATAAATCTGTCAAGGCAGTGGATAAATTAGTTGATTTATTTATTTTCTAGTAATTTACAAAGCTAGTTATATTTACATCTAAGTATCTAATATCTTTATATCTAATCTCTTAAATATCACCAAGCCAATAATGACACATCATCATGTAGAGAAACACATGCTAACGGCGGTAATTCAGCGATCCAAAACCATTGTTACTGTCACCACATCAAACTCTCACCCTTCCCACCACAACCTAACCTCGTTATTTCACCGAAACAAAGCCAAGTGTCTCACTGAGCGTAAGCAGAATATAAATGTTGGTCATTACTGCTGACAGCATAACAAATACTTATGGACCAGTTTATTTTTCCTCCTTTTTTGTTATGTCATAATGTGAAGATTAGACAAATCAGACTGAAATTAACAAACGTATCTGCATGGTTTGTAATTCCTGCATCTCATGAGACAACAAAGAGGCTTCCTGTCAGTCTCTCTAATTTCCTGTTCTGAAATTACAGTTTGAATGATGATGATGTGTGAATGGATGCTAGATTGTTGTGCAGAGGAAAAATTCACACTGAAACAAGGCTGATTATTTTAGTATCTGTTTTGGTATTTATCAATCATAACTAATTCTGCTCCACTATGAAAATGTGCAAAAATAAAAATGTGTGCACTATTCAGGTACTGTTTTTAGTGCGATCATCAGCACTGGACACAGTAGATCCATCTCAGATTGGACAGCGGAGACTGAGTTTAGGGCCCAAAACTCAGAACTTTGTTCCTCAGGTCACAATGCAGATGAGGTTCCTCATTTTCTAAAAACATCCGACATCCATCGTGCAGCAGTAGACTGGAGTGACTGTGTGTGTTTGTGAATGTGTGTATGTGTGTGTGTGTGTGTGTGTGTGTCATAGACAGAGATGTATGAGCTGGAACAGAAAACAATGTAGAAACCAAACAAGCACCGCTGCTGCAGGGAGAGATCTATACACACCCTTAATTGATGACTGAGCTGTGTGTGTGTGTGTGTGTGTGTGACTGCTGAAGGGAGGGCGGAGGCAGAAAGAGGAGAGGGTGTTTGTCTCACTGTGTTTGTGTAGTATTGACTTAGCTGTGCTCTCTCCAGACCTGAGCTCAATAAACCCCGACTTCAAACAAACAGCAACCACTTCACACGGGAGGAGAGGAGGATGGAAATACGAGGAGGTAAAAATAAACGAGGGGATATCAGAGGAGAGAGGAGGGAGGACGTGCAGAGTCACCGAGCAGGAGAGGAAGTGATGTGGGTAGGGGGGGCAGGGAGTGGAAATGAGGGGGTGAGAATGGAGGGAGGAACATGATGAGAATGAAGTAAAAGATATGCTCCATGTGACCACGGCTCAGGCTTTGAGTCTCAGATGAGCAACGATGTGTTCAAGCACAGGAGGAAGATTTTTTGTGTGATTACAGAGAAAATCAGTTGTACTTCATCACTTTGTTTCTGACCGTTGATGTGCACTCAGTTTACTCTGTAGGCGTTTGATTACTTAAAGGTCCCCTGTGGATTTTTTTTATTACTAGTTGTGCTGTGGAGCAGTGTTTTGAGCAATTCCATTGGTGATGCTGTTTTCTTCTTTCTCTTCTCTCTCTCTCTCTCTCTCTCTCTCTCTCTCACTCTCTCGCCCTCGCCCGGGGTCTGTTCCGAAGTTTCTGCCGTCTAAAAGCAAGTTTTTCCTCGCCGCTGTCCACAGTGCTTGCTCATGGGGTGCTTTGTTGGGTCTCTTTAAAAATCAAATTAAAGAGTTTGGTTTAGACTTGCTCTAACTGGAATGCATCATGAGTCAAAATATTTGGCGCTGTATAAATAAATGGAACTGAATTGAATTGAATTTTATATTTAAGCACATTTTGAGTATAATGTTAACACGTCTGTGGGCTCGCTTGGTCCGGAGGGCCACACGTACTGACTCCTCTGTGAGCTCCTGTGGACGTCCACCCGTAACACCCCTCTGTATGTTTCAGTCCTCAGAAGACAAAGTCCTGCACACGCTATTCTGCTGATCGACCGTCGGTGACGGGAATGCAGTTAATGTGCCTGCAGCTTTCCTGTCCTTCAGATCTGTCCTTCTGTCCTTTCACTCTGTGTAAAACATGAACAAAGCATAATGTTCTAATTAGTTCATCCTTTTGACATAAACTCAATTGATAACAGAGCAGAGACAACATGTTTAATGTTTTACCTCATCTCATTGATATTTGTAAATATGTGCTTATTCTGAATTTGACACCAGCAACAAACAAGTTGGGACAGGAGCAACAAAAGACTGAGAAAGCTGTCTGTTGCTCAGAACACACCTGTTTGGAACACCCGACAGGTAAACGGGTTCACCGGTAACAGGTGATGGAAAGGGTCATCCTCAATAGGCTCAGTCGTTCACCGTCAGCGATGGGTCGAGGCTCAAACACATGATTGTGTAGTGTATCATCCAATCAGCTTAGATCCAGAAAGTTCAAGAGGATGAAGACGATAAACGACACATTTCTGCAACTCTAAAAGCAAAACGTTTAATACCAAAGCCCATAACAACACAAGTCCCAAAAACTGTCTGTTAGGCACTACTGTCTCTGTATAACAGCTAAAGAAAAATAAATCAAGCAAAAATGTCTGGTTTATTATGAAGCGTAGATGCTAAGTTTGACTCTGCTTTCAGACACGTCTCCTCTTCGTCTCTCCGTCTCTCTTGTCAGCATTTGCATACATGATCACAAATTAATTATTATTACAGAAAGATATCAAACTCCATTTTCTCAAGCATCAAAGTTCAGTAATCTCATTATCTGAAGACAGCAAAATATAAAATCCGTTAGTTCAAGTGAACTTTGAATTTTATCTGTGATGGAAAGGCTCCGGTGCGGTTTATGCCTGTTCTCGCCTGATTAAAGCAGTGAAGCGCTGATCAGTCGCTTCCTCTCCCGCTCCTCTGGTTTCTCTTCAAGGAGCAGGACTGTAAAGGGCGACGCCACCCCGAGCCGCTCTGATGTTGATCTCCATCTCGAGATCTGAAGTCACAATCTGACAAAACAGTTCTCAGTTTTGTAGGATAATAAGATAGTAAGTCGTGACCTGAAGATAAGGAAAATGTGATACCTCGTTGTGGCACGCAAACTAATTGGCAGCCTTGAGATAACAGGATTAGAAAACAGTCCATGTAAATGAGGTCTCTTCCTGTGAGCAGTTCAAAGAATCCAGCCTTCTTTTAAACATGGATGCTTCACGCAGCGCCTGTCTGGACTGCAACCCATCCCGCCTTTTTCTGTTTCCTTTCTTCAGCCTGTATTGTCAGTCTTCTGGATGCTTGTCTCTTATCTGCTTGTGTAGGATTTTTTTTTTAATTATGGATTTCACGCTCAGATTGTGTGGCATAATGCTTAATCTGGAGCTGAAAATGCATATTCATATGTTTGCCTTCTTGCTCCAGAGGATTTTTATTTATTTTTTTTGCCTCTTTTGCATGAGGCAAAGCTTTGACAAAAAAAAATCAGCGTTTTAGCCTTGTTTTCTTTTCTACTTATTTTAAAAGAAGAATAAGATAAGAAAAGGAGGACTCTAAGAAGCATTGATATAAAACACAAATGCAGAGAACAAAATTAAAAGCTTGAACTGAAGTGATTTTGAAATCAGAGGAGATGAATAACCGCTGATAACGGAGTTCACTCCTGCTGCTGATGGATAATTGAAGAAGGAACATACAATAATGAAGATATCACATTTGTTTTGCCACTTTCCCTTACAGTTGTTACTGAGGTCGTACATCACAATGAAGGGGTTGACGTGTGTGTATGTGTGTGAGAGGTTATTGTTCATATGGTGCACATGAACAGTGGATAATAAAGGGGAGGCACACAGTCACACTACACACACACTCCATACATGATTTATGCCTTGGACACGATGGGTAATTCATCATCTGACTGGGCCACATATTAAAGTTAAGAGACACAGGAAGAGGAAGCGAGACAAGCCCAGTGGTGTGTGGTTTATCTGAAACAACAGGAGCCGGAAAGTGAAAACTTGATTTGTAAAGTCTGTTTTTCTGAAACTGCACACCGTTCTCATAGTGTATCTTCTGTTTTCTCTGTCATGTTGTGTGTGACTCAAACACACACGTAGAAGAATTCAGGACACGTTTTGGTGTGTAAATGATTCACGTTAAAGCAGAAGTTCTGGAGTTGGTCCAGTAAAAAACTTGATTTGACAATGAAGACGTTTTAAAGGTAAAAATCAAAGTGTAGACTCACACCAGTGCAGCCCCCCCCCCCCCCAACGCGCACACACACATCTTCAAAGAGCAGAGTCCTCATTAGCAGCAGTCCTGTTTTCAGAGGCCGACCTTCTTTCCTCTAATTGTTCAGCTCTCTGCTTCTGTCTGTGTGAATCACTCCGACGTCGAGGCGACACACTGGAAACACTCATACCAACACCCACGCTGATCACTAACTGCACTGATGCTGTTCCTGCCATCCTCGTTGCTAATGCCACCGTTACAAGTCAGGACGCTGTGTAAAACTTTGTTAAAATCCAAGCTGTACTATTAACGCTGCTCATAATAACAGTGGTGGGTTACGTTGCCTTGAAGCAGCGTGTGTGTCAGAGGGATTCAAACCAGCAGCCTTCCTGTCCTTCAGATCTGTCCCTCTGTCCTTTCACTGTCTTTGCCTCTGCTGTCTTTTCCCAGTGAGAGCTGTCAGAATATACGCAGTGACCGTGACACCTGTGTGTGTGTGTGGGCTTCAGGCCTTCTCATTATGATTCTAAATGTACCAGTCTGTCTCCACCGGATGAATTAATAGGTTCCTTGGTGGCTTGGCTCACACGCACGCATGCACGGACACACGCAAACACGCACTGTGTTTGTCCAGTGTTTCTGTCTCAGATTCGTTAATTGAATGTCTGTGTTGAGAGGATGCCACGGTGCATTAGGAAGACAAGCTGTGTGTGTGTGTGTGTGTGTGTGTGTCTATGAATGTGTGTGTTTTGTAAATCGGATAAAATCTAGAAGACCTTGAACGCGGCCCTTCCTGAGCTCCTAGCGAGACGAGACGCAAACAAATCTTACAGGGAGGCGAGAAGGCCGCAGGTGTGTGTGTGTGTGTGTGTGTGTGTGTGTACCAGACAAGCTTAATCGCACGCCGCCCTTGTTGTCTCACATCCTGTCTCTTCTTGTCTTCTTTACTTTCCTCTTCCTCTTTCCCTGCTCTCTTTTTCTCACCTCCTCTCCATCCTCTCTCATTCGCTTCTCTTTGTTAACTGCTTTAAAAATGTGTTCTCTTCTACTCTTTCACCTCCTTTCCTCTTTCCTCCCTCCTTTCTTTCTTTCTTTCTTATGTCTTAACTGTCTTCTTTTATTTCACTGTTTCAGTCTCGTTCGTTTCCTTCTTCTCATCCTTCCACGTTTACTTTTTACTTTTCTATTCCCATGATGTCTTCTCGATGATCTTTCTCCAACCTGTTTCTTCTTTTTGTACCTTTTTCTCTTATCTCTCCATCATCCTTTCTCATCTTCTATATTTCCATCTTCCTTTCTCCTTCTTTTCATCCCACTTTTCCTCCCCCTTCTTTTGTCATCTTTTCTTCTGTTCCATCCTCCGCTTTCTCTCTCTCTTTCTGTCTCCCTCCCTCCCTCTTGTTCTTCATGCTTCGTTGTTACAGCCACCAGGGGAAGAACTAGCAACACAGACTAACACACACACACACACACACACACACACACACACACACACACACACACACACACACACACACACACACACTCAAAGAGTCTGACTCCCAGCCCTCTAATGGCCCCATTTAGACAATGTGTCGCATCAGCAAGTCGTATGGCTGAATAATGAGGAGAGAAGAAGAAGAAGATGAGGAGGAGTGTGAGTCGTTTTCCACATCCTTCCATGCAGACTGCTGCTCCACCGTAAATGTTGTTCAGTTACGCACACCTTCAGCTCCGTGACCTCGTGCGTGCGTGTGTGTGTGTCCATTCATCTGCACTATGTGCCGCCATGTGTGGTCGTTGGGGAGAAATATGGCCCCTGGGGTGTTTGCTGAAGCTCCTGTATTACATTTATGATGGGGCCAAACTGAGTGAGAATGATAATCTGCATTCTTTATGTCTCTCTCACTCTCTGAAAAACACACACAGGAACACACACTCTTTGTCTATCAGCTGAAACACACTCTCAGTCTCTCAGACGACACCTACGAGTGCACACACTCATAAATGATACACACTCATACACACACACGCACACTCCTTCCTGCATGCAAACAGGCATCTGTACTGTCTTATAAATGATATACACTCTCTTTCACACCACACACTCACAGCAGAGCTCTGACGGAAAATGCAGCTGTAGCTGTTTTTTTTTTTCCTTTTTAAATCGCTGCTGCCTTGTTTTTTCTCCACCAGCTGTTAGGAGCTGAACAGGATTTATGTGCTACATTAACATTTTACATCTTATTTTATAACGTTGGTATTTTCTTGAGAAGCCTGGGCTTCTGCAGAGTTGATTGTTTCACACTGATAATAATCTGTTTTTTTGCAGAGTGAACTTGAAGGCTCACACTGAGCACTTGGTCTCTGATTAGCATATTAAAGGTACATACAGCTGCTTTTGCTTTTGTTTTAGCCCATTAACCACAAATTGCATATGTTTTATTTAAGTTCATGTCATTTATTTATTTATAAGGACAACTCACAGTAATTTCTGTAAATGTGCCAGTGTTATCCAGCTGGATAATTCTGGCAAGCCTTCCTGCATAGGATCTGAAGCTGTTAAGCCTGTGCCTGTAGGGTAATGTTAATATAAGAGATAACCTCTAAATGCAGATGTTAGAGGCACAGCTGAGACAGTTCAATTAATTTATTCATGCAAATGTCCAGCTCAGAAGAACAAAAGCCTTATGAAATGGAGAGACAAAGGCCAAATCCAAATAAGGAAGCCCAATAAGACAAACAAATCTGCTGGACAGAAAGTAAGTCTATCACAAGGAGAGCGGAGAAAAGGAGGATCCAGATGTTGGAGACGACAGGAAAACAGGATCAATAGCAGAACGAAGCTCCATGACAAAAGCATCAGGCAGGTGTCAGTGCATTTTAGTATTCATTTTATATTATTTGTCCCTATTTTCCAAAGTATTCTGTGATTTTTTTTTTTTAAGGTTGATTTATTACCATCCATCCAGCCAGACCTCAAATTTGTCTGAACTCAAATTCATCACAGTGAACAATAAAGTTATCTTTATGTTATTGTCAAAGTCAAGTTTTTGTTATGTACTTCTCACTATTGATGTGTTCAAGAATGCCCAGACATCTGTGTCTGAGTGGCTGAAAAACATTTTGAATGCGAGAAATGAAAAATTCTTGATATTCTTTTCACAACATCAGCTTGAGTTCATTATTTGTCTTCTGCCGTTGATGTTCCAACAGCAAAAACCATGACTGCAATGCAGTTCAACAGCAAGCTGTTAATTCTCAGATGTCAGAATGAATTGAAATCATATACCACTAAGTAATGAGTGACAGAAACAACTGAGGTGCTTTAAGGAAAGAAGGATTGCCTACCGTGTCCTCATCAAGCTTTTAAGCCTCTGCATGTTATTTTCATACAGTGCAGAAATGATCTGGAACCAGTGAAGACACATGAACCTAAAACCTTCTGTTAGGGTTTGGTGTCGTTCCTACAGACTTTTGCCTGTTTGGTGGGCTCACACCCATCAACACTGAAAATAAGGGAAATTCATCCTTTTACATCTGGACAAGGCAGAGAGTGAATTCTGAAAATCACCGTTATAAAAGCACATGCTTTAAAATATCAACACAGGATTCAGCACAGCAGGATTACATCGAGTAAATGGCTGCAATTAGGTGGTCAGATCACATACCTGGTTGAAAGTAAAGTGCTGTGAACACTCCTGCACTAGAGAACATATAAAAATATATAACCCAGCTCTCTCACATTCATCCGTGTTTGAATCCTCACACTGTCCTTCTTCTGCCTCTACTTTCTCTTCCCGTTCTTGTTTTCTAGGCAGGTGTCGTTTGAGCTCTTGTCGAATGCACCAACCACATCAGATTCTTTTTTTCAGAAAGGCTAAAAATATAGTAGATTCACAGGAAAATATTTAAATGGTAGGACAACAGGAGAGAGGGTTAAAATCCTGGATAATCCCTGGAAAAAGAGGAGGGTTGACATTTCTGGGTTGGGTTTTTCACACTGATGCTGAAGCTGGACTACTGCTGAATCCATCTGCTGATTGTGAGAAGTATCAAGACAGTGACTACCTAATGAATTTTAAAAGGAAGCAAACTCAAACATGACATCTGTCATTTTCTCTTTGGTCTGGGCCAAACTACAGGTGTGACGACGAGCTGAGGAGTTTAACTTTAGAAATCCCCAACGAAAGCCTTCAGAGTGTGAGAAGCGCAGTAACATATAGACACAAACATGGGATCGGGGAACTTTCTCATGCTGTTGGGAGCTTGTTTACACATGTACTGTCTATAAACACAACAGGGAGATCAATAGTTTTAGTCATGATAAACTCTTTTGCACTTTAGTAAGTGCATTTATTTATATGACCAGAACAAGCCAACGTAAAGCCCCCAGCTGAGCACAGATCAGTACAACAAAAGCCACTGAGAGAGAAAGTGCAGCACTTAGCCACAAAACAAGGAGAGAACAAAGAGGATGAAGAACTCAAGTTCAACATTCATCTTCTTAAATACCAAAGAGCAGAAAGTTAAAAACCCCTTTGAATCTTCTTTAAGTAAAACTACCTCTAAAAGCTCTCCTGGCACTTTTAAAAGGGCCTTTGCTATGGTCAGTCGAGCACACACACACACACACACACACACACACACAAACTCAACACGTCTGTGCTGGATAATCACAGGCTACAATCGAAGACTCAGAAATGTGACATTTATGACTAAATCTCACATCCATTTGTCACCAAATCTGATGACTGGATGCAGTTAAAATGTCAGCCGACCAAACCTTCACAAGCAGGAAACACTGAGATGTTTGCTCAGGTTTTAATACAGGTTAGTGAAGCCAATGTGCAGTGAGTTTCTCATGCAGAGCTTTGGGTTACTGACAAAGTCATGCATTACTGTAGTCAATGAGTTGACTGGATGGTTGACAGTCTGATATGGAAACTGGAGCCACTGTGGCTAATCTCACAGATGTACTGATGAAGAGGTAATTGTTATCCAGCACCTGCAAAGAATGTATGGATGCATGTGGTGATGGATGTAAAGGTTTTTAGCAAGAACTTACAAAATGAATGATAAAAATCACTCAGTGATTGATTCATTATTTTCACACTGGTTTAGTGATTTTTGTGCAGAAGAAGCTATAGATAAGGAACATTAGCTGGGATGTGTAGATTTTAGGAGTAAACCTGTACAGTCCTCATTGTCTTGGAAAACAAAATTTAATTTGCTGTTTATATGAATATGAAGTTTGGCTGCTTTTGTCGGTTTAGCATGACTTTACATCAAACTTCTTTTTTTTTATTTTTGGACTGTTGTTGTGCAAAAACAAGCTAAGCCAAAACCTCTGGTAAATTTGTGGTGGTGATTTTTTCTGTTTGTTTTATAAACAGCATAATGATTAAAAGAGCCACTCTAAGTGACTGACTGATTTTTTTCAGATCTCTGATGCCGAGTGGGAGGACATGTTGGACGGCTTTGATGAACGGGGTTACCTGAACGCTCGCCGCTGGAAGCCCGGTGACGACCCGTACACCCTGTACGCCTTCAATCAGCGGGAGAGCGAACGCATCCCCAGCAACCGTGCCCTGAGAGATACACGGCACTACAGGTACACACACACACACACACACACACACACACAATGTGTTTATGTGGTTTACAGACCAGAAAACTGGTTTGAATCAGAGTGTAAGATGTCACATCGTGTGTGGTGAACTTTATCTGCACAACCTGAGCAACACAGCAGCGTGGTGTGTCAGTGCGAGCCCTGGAGGATATGTGTAGCTGCATTACACACACCCACACACACACACACACACACACACACACACACTCTCTCCAGTGTGACGTTTGAATCTGAGTGTGCACTGCAGAGAAATAAAGCTTATCAAACCCAAACTCCGTGAGCCTGCAGGCACGACCGAATACATCAGAGTACACACATGACACTAGAGATCAGATCTCAGTATTACAGGTACACACACACACACACAGAGTCAAAGAGTACAACGGCAGCAGCTCCCCGAGCTCCCCATTAATCCCCTATCTGTACTAAAACAAATTTAGATTGAGGAGCCAAACACGTTTTCATAGACAAACCACCAAATTACAATCCGTCTGTCCGCTAAGAAATTAAATTAAACACCAAAATAGAAATCCTCTTAGCGGAGCGCCGTCCTCGTCTGTTGGAAAGACGCTCAGCAGGAAGATAAGGAGCTCGCCGCTTTGACAGCAGCTGCCTTCTTACACATCGCAGGAGATAAAAAACTTCCAGGCACTTGAGGAAAGTGTGAGGAGGTCCAGTGTGGCTACCAGGTTCACACACACACTCATATCTTGAGTTTTTGACCGATTCTTTTGACTGTTTCCATTACATTTCATGTCTCAGTCTGATGAAGGGCTAAATAGGTTTACTCGTATTTACAAAGGCATGGTCCTTTTATGCTATTAAATATTTCTTTTCCTGAAGCTTATAATTTTTCTTTATTTACTACTAATTAGGAACACTGCATACATTGTATAGCTAATTATATGAAATCTATATTCTACATCTGCTTGTGAAACTTAACTTTCCAGTTTATGTCCTCACTCAACTGAATATTCCTGCCTGAGGTGTTTTGTTGTCACGTCGGATAGAAATGTTAAGTGGTGCATGAATTTATACATATTTCCCCTCAAATTCAGCCTTCTCTGAGTGCACTATTACAGTTGTATCAAGTTTAGCATACTTTTATCAGTCCCACTCAGTTCGCTACCCCTGTACAGTTCAAGGAAGGATTGGTAACATTTTGTATTTTTTATTATCAGCAAATGGCATTAAAATGATTATATTTAATGTTAAGCATTTCCTCCTGTCTGAGTAACTTCTGCTTAAAACTGCAGTGACCAGCCATTTCACTGAGAATTTTTCAAGGTTTTGCATTCAGAGGGGACCAATGGGCTTGTGGCTGTGAGCTGCAGACTGAGGACGGAAGATATTTACTCATTTACACCGTGGTGCGATTATTGTTTTCACGCTTTCTTCTTTCTAACATAATAGCCATACTTATGTTCAGAGGTGGTATCAGCATAGTTTGACCTGGATGCATCTGACCAATGGCGGACCGTCAGGGCCAGCAAGGCCTTCTCTGCTGGCCTAAACACTATCAGAAGCACTGACCCACATTTACAACCTAAATTCTAATATTTGTTCCATGAAATTGTATTAATTTATTTCCAACAGTTTATTCTCTTTATTTTGTAGCATGTCTCTCAGCTGCACCACTTCCAGTACGTGTGTGTGGATGTTCGATTTTTGTCCAGTCAGATTCTAGCCTCTATGTGTTGCCATGTCAGTCTAATCAGAAGTGCTGGCCCACGAAATTTAGACTAAATTAGCCATTGACTGTTTCTTTAACCAATCAGATTTCAGAATCCTCGCTGTGTCACCATTCTTCCGTCCTCTGATTGGTCGTCGGAACCAAATTCACAGCCAAGTACGCCTAGCAGTTCTGATCTGCTCCAGATGATGTACATGGCACAGTCGTGGTTGTAGTGTAGAGGTATGGAGTTGTCTTAACTGTGTTTCTTGTTGTATTAATAATGGTAATTATCCTCAACATGCAAAATTCCTCTCTCTCTAATGCCACGCCCTGTCATATCGTGTTTTTGGATAGTATCAATGTTTTTTTATAATTGCGACATGATAGTGGTTGTATTAAAAGGTGGACTAAGTCAGGTATGTTCCCACTGAAGGCCCAGGTACCAAATGCACGGCCCGCCACTGCATCTGAGAGTATGTAAACCGTCTTTTCACCTCTGCTGATGGAAAGGTTTGTTTGTTTAGTATATTCTGTGGAGCTGCAAAAGCACAGAAAAGGCAGATTAATGCTGAAGACAAACACGTCCAGCTGGAACGTCCATTTGTCCCTGTGACTCTTGGTGGTTACCAGGCAGGTCGTGGTGACCCAGCTCTCTACCAGGAAGCCATCCATGACTAAGTCCTGGATGGCTGCTGCTGCTGCTTCTGGTGAGCACAGCAGGTTACGGCTCCACGACTCACGTAGGAAGCTAAAATCTGTTAGCATGACAGGCACGCACATCAATATGTATGTGTGTGTGTGGACACGTATTCCAGTAGTTGTGGGGACAAAAATCTGTATGCAGTCACATTGTGAGGACCTGCCTTACTTAAGGGGACAAAGTACAAGCCCCCTCAACATAAATCATTAAATGTTAGGGTGAAGAGTTGCTTTAGGGTTAGGTTGAGGTTAGGATTAGGCAGGTACTGTTTGTTGTTATGGCTCGGTGGTGGTCATAGATGTAAGTCTATGTAATGTCTCCTAAAGTGATGGAAACATGACTGTGTGTGTGTGTGTGTGTGTGTGTTTGAGTGTTTGCACTTGTACACATGCCTTGACACCAACGTGCATAATTGCATCGTGTTGATCGCCTTCATCATCTGCTGTCGAGCTGACATAAGGCGGCTGAGTGTGTGAATGTGCGTGTGTGTGTGTGTGTATGCGCGTGTGTTTGACAGAGAAAGTGAGAAGTGTGTGTAGGAGGCAGGAAACCAGGGATACACTTACACATTAATCTGTTAGCAGGGAGGTAGGGGGCTGATAGTGCTCATTTATCTTGTATAGGACAGCGATGAGGGGTGTGTGTCTGTGTGTGTCTGTGTGTGTGCGCGTGTGGATGGTTTCCTGTTATGTGATTATCTGTTAACTCGGTTACTGTGTAGCTGCAGCTCTCAGGAGCTCTTGGCAGGGGAAGTGATAGCACCCCATACTCTGCGAGGATGGAAAGAAAACTGCGGTGAAATCGCAGACTGAAGCCCCCGACGTTTGCATTCTTAGAAACACTTTCTGTTCCACTGCAGGCTCGCTGAGGGGCTTTCTGCAACGACTGCAGTAAGATTTACAGCCAAAGTTTTCCACTGACCTTCCAAAGACTGTAAATGTACTAAAATTGTGATTTATCTGAGAATTCAAGTGAGATTCTGAGCATTTGACCCAAGCCTTTTCATCAGCAGGGTTTGAGGGTGGTCATCTCCGGTTCAGATTTAAGCTCTTTACACTCAGAATGGAAGTAGCAGTGAGGCATGATTCCCTGGTTTTCTGAAATAAAACACAAAGACACGAATGCATGCGTATCTGTGAGCTGTAGCTGACAGCCAGCATTAACTAAAAGCATTTAAGGACTGTAAAATGAGATGAGCCTCCTCTGTGTGACTGTGAATACTAAACATCAGCTGGTGCAGTAAACACTGTTTAGTCCTGTTACACACAGTTGATATTTAAATCAACATTTCAGTGTTGCACAGCTTTATTTTGTCCATTTCTGCCCAAAGCTGGCATTCCTGCACAGATGGGCTACATTTATGTTTTTAGTATTAGAATTTATAATTTAGTATTGAATTAATTCTTTACTGACATTACTGTGGTAAAGTAAATGTGTTTAACAGAGAATCAAATTATTGCGCGGCGTGACAGCATGTTACAGTTCACGTCAGCAGCGACTGCTGCACCTAAAACTACCACAACAAAGCGAAGCAGAAACAAACCCATAAATTAAAAATAAAATTTCAAAAGGAAAGTTTCTGAACGTAAACAATTCAGAACATAACGTAAATAAAATGTTTGGTTTCTTTGTGACTGTATGCAGTGTGTAGTATTTCATGGATGACAGTTTGAAGAATTAATGTTTGAGTCCAAAATATAATGTGATAGCGTTACAGCAGCAGCGTTAGACTGTTAATGCGCCGTCCGTGTTTTTGAGCAAGCTGCACCGAGATAAAATGTGAGGTGAATTTTGAGCCGCCGTTGGTTTTCAGTCTTCGTGAACACAGACGTTGATGGAGTGACAGGGACACTGCAGTGCTCGGTCTGCGTGACAGCTCAGACGGATTGATTTCAAAGCATGCTGATCTGAACTGACCAGCAGTTTTTTTCCTTTTCACCGAGTCTTTCATTCAGACGTGCTTTAAAATATTTAACTCACTTAACACACTTAACTGTGTGGCTTATCGCAGATTTGTGTTTTTGGTGCTCATGGAGCCTTTAAATATCACTTCATATTTCATATTGCACCTGAATGACTTAATTCATCACTTTGGCTTTGGGGAAAAGCACTCAACATTACAACCACAAGGTACTTCTGAGATTATTACAAAGATATTACCCTCATATCTTTGTAATGCCAGGGCGTTACTTGCTCCTTTATTGTCCTGTTAGGAAAAATAAAATCATGTTATTACCAAATGTATCTGTGTGATTTATGTGTTTTTTACCTTTTTAATTACCTTTCTGTAATGATTCTCTGTTAAACATTCCTGTAATGCAGTGCAACTATAAGTCAGTCGGTCCAAGTCGGAGGATGAGCTCCATCTTAATCAGGACATTAGCACGTTATATCAGTTTGATCCCACAGTTTGCTTATATGGAGATTAGGATCGTTAGAGCAAACAAAGTTATGAACCATTTAGTTTGCAGTAGCAGCGACTGTGCACGTAGCGCTTGAAGAAAAGAGAAACTCAAATCTCGCCTCTGTAATGCTCGGAGAAAGGCATCGTTTGATTGACAGGCGATCTCATGTGGCGCAGACACACCTCAGCAATGAGCCTTGAAAACTAAAATATAAAGATGTAAGAGAAGCTGGCGGATTACCACTCTAAAGGAAAGCTCCAATCGAGGAAGCACAGCAGGGTTGGAGGAGAGGCTCCGGGTCTGCTATTTTCACAGTGGGACAACGATAACCTAAAGATTAGAGAAGCAGGCTTCTCACCTGAAGATGCACGGCTGGTCTCCCTATAGCCTGCAGGGTGGAGGAAATCCAGAAAAATAATCCCAGATACTGTGGATACACTGAACGGCTTCCACAGGGATGAATGCAATGCAGGAGTAATTTCTGCTTCACATGTTATTAATGTTTAGAGGAGCGGACGAGTGTCATATTACATGACGTTAATGTGGACCTAATGAAGCAGTTCAGCGACCTTTACCTTCTGTGTGACAAATTATTATTGTTTATCTGTAAACTGATATTAGTAAAGCCTTTGTCTGTCTTCCTTCACCTACAAAGTCAAAGAAAGTCCAAGTCACAAAGTGTCCCTTCAGAAGACTGTGGTGGACATGTTTTTGTTTAGTCTTGTGGTTTTTTTTGGCTGTCTGACTATGACATTTACCCTCAAAGTGTGTGTTCACTGAGGCGATCATTTGGACTGGGTGTGTGTGTGTGTGTGAGTCACTGCTCTTAAAGGCCCTGGTGTTTTTATGTGAGAAAGGGACCAGTGAGGTGTGGAGAGCTTTTTCCTCCAAAGCAGCAGTGTTTCATTTTGTTTGGGAGGGGAGGCAGATTGTTCAGGTTGTTATTGTGCATGGGAGGAGTGCTCTGTCACTATCTCAAGTCTGAAGGAGATGAGAGGGGAGCCGAACGGAGAGCTCAGGCAAAGATGTGGAGATAGAGAAGGTGGTTGTAGGAGGAAAAGTCAAGAGGAGATTAGGGAGAGGAGACGAGGAGAGGAGGAGAGGAGAGATGGAGGAGATGCCACAAACTGCCAAGAGGAGAGATAATTGCCACATGCAGAGCTTGAGAGGCTGTGTGTGTGTGTGTGTGTGTGTGTGAATAAACCACTCCACTCCAGTGCTCTGCTATTATCTCTGTGAACAGGGGGAACCTCCCTCCGTCTGCTCTCCGACAGGCAGACAGTCTATAAGCCCAACAGCTGCTGCACCGCGGGGATTAGATCCAAGCATGAAGACAATGGGCTGATACAGTGCGCAGAGGAAACGTGTCCTACAGTACTGCACAGTGGGTTTATATGGCAGCAAGGAGAAGAACGATCCAACTAACGCAAGACTAAGGAAATGTGTTGAGCGCTGTGAGATATGGTAACAAAAGTTTTTACGTAGTGCCGAGTAGTTAACGTAACTTGGCACAATAAGAACACCTTGGCTTCTTTTGTTCCTTGAGTGTATTGTTGAGTGTGTATTTAAAGAACATATGTCAGTGTCATGTGTCAGTATCTCTGCTCGGTGATGAATGAGAACCCTTGCTGGGTGACTGACTGAAATTCATTCAGCTTTATCAAAAACATGTTCCTACTCTTGTGTTCACAAGCAACAAGCAACATGTGATCAAGCCTTATCAGTGTCATACTTAACTGAGTAACTTCTGGTTCATTTGGCCCAGTGATGTATGGCACAAGGAAACATCTCTGCATTAAAACAGCAGAGGCGCCCACACGCTGACACGTTGAAAGAGTGTAAAGATGATCACTTCTTTCTCTTGTGAAGCACAGCAACACTCCACCCTGCACACGTTTGTCATTTTCTTTGTTTTTGCCAGGTTGGGAGATGCGATAACACGCCTTTGTTCTGCTCCCACTGCTCCAAAATGAAGGCGTTCTCCTCGTAACCCTCAGCAACCAGAGGAAAAACATCAACAGTCTGCTGGGTCGGTTACTGATTATTTCCTTGCATTGTGACCCAGTGATCCTTAAACACTTATCACTAACTAAGCCATGCAGTCGTTCAATAACCCTGTGTGTGTGTGTGTGTGTGTGTGTGTGTGTGTGTGTGTGTACAGTGGCGTCAGCGTCTTTCACACTCAGTCAGCCTCTTAGTCATGTTTCCATGAATCACAACAAGCAGCTAAACATTAATCACTGTATTAGCTTTGGTGCCTCCCACGCTGACACTCCTCGTCCTTCTCAGATCACGAGCCCCAAAGAAACACACAAAGAGAAACACAAGAAACACACAACCCCCCCCTGTCTCGCTTGGAATAAGGCAGTTATTTTTTGTATTAAAAGTTTTCTGAAATTATAAATTTTAAAATGCAAATATCATCAATGTTAGTTTAAATATTGCATTAATTGCACATATTGCAGGGCAGAAATATGAACGCTGGATAAAGCCAGTTGAGATATATTAGGTTTTAACTGAAGGAATTTTATTCACTCCATAAATGTACAAAATATAATAAAAAAAATGAATCTGTTTTTGTCATGTTTTTAGTAATAAAATCTGTATGAATGGTGTATGAACAAACGCCTCTTTACAAACCTTCAGAATACAGTCAGGAATAAAACTGGATAGTTTGCTGCTGAAGCGCCTGAAGGAAACAGCCTTTAAAGATATGTCCTGTAAAATTCAACACATTTTTCATCCATAAGTGGTGAATTGGATGAAAATGTTACCTAAAGCAGACATGTCAGCTGCTTGAGATAAACAGCCCTAAACAGAAGCTACAGATGTAAGAGTTGTTATTGCTGTAAATCGACTCTAAACAGAAAGCGCAGCTGTGTCAAACTCATTGACCCTCACTGTCATTTTTGTTTAATTTTTTCCGAAACAGGAAGATGATATCTCCACTCTTAATCCCACTTATCTTGCTCTTGTACTTTTTAACAACTGAGGAAACAGCTGTCAGTGGACGCAACACCAGACCAGTTTGAACTGCTGAAAAATCAGGGATGTGGGCAGTGATTTAGACGTGTGAAACCAAGCGAAACCCCTTAAAGCTGTGAACTTTGATGCTGTTTTGTTTGATTATTTATAAGATGTAATGAGTGTGTTGCAAAGTGTAATCATTTCTTAAAGAAAATCTATTAGAGACATTAATTATTGATGCGAAAACTATTTGCTGACTAGCAATGTTGTTTTCTTTGCGTTGTGTTGGCATCGTGTACATCAGGACAGGTATTTATAAATAAAATAATATTCGATAAAGTTGATGTACTTGCATGATTGTTTGGTTCTGTTTGAATGCACTCGCTGTAAGTTGCTTTGGAGGAAAGCGTCAGATAAATAAATGTAATGTAAAATTGGAATATACACGCCTGGCATTGTGAAAAACACACGACAATAGTGGTAGAAATTCCTCTTTAAGCCAGTGAAAGTGGGCTAAGTCCAGCTGTGATGTTTTCACTTAAATATGTTGAAATTTTGAACAAGTTTTGGATTTTCTGAAACCAGTCAGTCAGATTCATTTCTTACCAATGTAAGATTGGACACCTCTGATCACATGGGCTCAGTTCGAACCTCTGGTGCACTGGTCAGAAAACACACGATGACTCCTGTTTGCACTGAGTTTAACAAACAGCAAACTGCGACAGAAAGCTCTCCGTGAGGCGAGGAAATCCCCTTGGTGTATTGTGGGTAATCTGTTGATGTGGAACCTGAGCTGTGAAGCACCCTGGTGCTCTACAAGAGCACAGAGTGACAGTGACGCTAAGCGGCTTTACCGTAGCTAGCGCCTCAGCTAACCGCCCTGCTCAGCCTCCGAGACGACTGCATGTCGAAACAATCACAGCGCAGACGGGGTTACAACTGTATCTGCTCTGATACCTGATTAGATTTGTTTGGCTCTCACTTTGGCTCACTGCTTTTGGATTCAGTCCTGTTTTTCATCTTTTCCCCCGAATTTCTGCTTTTCTTTCGCGCTATTGTGCTTTGTCGATGAGCTTTGTTAATTACAGGGAATTTCATTGTGAGGAAAAGCACTGTGTGTTTGAAACGTGAGGCAGAGCCGGGCTTTGAAATATACTGAGACGGTGGATCTGAGTGAAGCTCTGATGTCTCATTGATTTCACCTCTTAAATCCACTTCTGGTGAGATGGAGAAGGAGAGGCGGAGGCAGATTAAAGACGGAGTTTTTAAGCCCTTGTATATTTCAGGCATGGATAGTGAAACTTAAAGAAACAGTCCAGCCGGAAACACTTGAACACACAGTTATCAGTGTTACGTTTTGCACTGCTGGGCCCATTGTGTTGTTCTGTGATTTATTCCTCTCAGCAGACGTAGACAAAGCAGTTTTAGGAGCAGAGGGCTCACAACAAAAAGTGAAGTCCGAATCTTATCGCAGAATAACACAGAAAGTTAATAATGGTGACAGTATTGAGTGTATAACATTTGGACGGATGTTTCCAACACGGGGTCTGGACTTGGGTTTCAACCAGCAGTTATTTTCGTTATCAAATTATCTGTGATTATTTTCACAATTAATCACACAGTTTAGTCCATAAGATGTGAAAATGAAAAGTATGAAACGCATATCCCAATTTCCAAGGCCGTCCTAACAAGCTATGGCTCATAAAGATGTGAGTAATTTGTGAATCGTGTTGTGGTGAGACTGGTGACAGACTGGTGTAACATATCAGTATTAAAAAGAAATGAATTCAGTTACATGCTGTGAAAAGTGTTTATTAACACTCTGCTCTTATTTAATACTTAAATGTGAAATTTATGTAGCCCACCGTCTACCTCGACATGGCTGCAAATGGGGCTGTGTAATGGCAGTATACATATGTGTGTGTGTGTGTGTGTGTGTGTGTGTGTGTGTGTGTGTCACGGAGGTTGTGGCAGCCATCGATTGGCCCGGTCACATATTGATCCATCTTCATTGATTGGCTGGTGTAAGTGCCTGTCAACCATCCTGTCACCGCCACTCCGCACAAGAAAGATCACCCGTACGACCACTTCCTCTCGTCTGCCACCGCTGATTCCCTTCAGTCTCGACCGCCCTTCCTCCATCCCGGTTTGTCCTCTCTTTACTCTCCTCTTTCCTTCCTCCTTCCGCTCTCCCTCCTCGGTCTCCTGTCTGTCTTCTCCTCTGTCCTCCATCTTCTGTCGTCTCTGCTTCAGGCCATATTTAAATTGAGCTGGAGCCAGGGAACAGTCAATACTGCCTGATTCGCTGCAGGTGTGTGTGTGTGTGTGTGTGTTTTAGGACAGAAAAGAGGTGGACAGAGAGAAAGAGATTGGGTCTCTGTCTGCTCCAAAGTAGTCAATACTGCAAATCCAGTTTCCAGCAATCCTGCTTTTTCTCTCTCGCTGATGTGATGATTGTGTTAGCTCAGGGCATCTCGACACGCACAATCGAACCCATTTTTATCATGACTGAATGAACGCAGCTGATAGCAGAAACACTGAGTTTTATCACGACACTACAAGGAAATCTGTATTTAATGTGGACTGGGCTTCGTCCAGCCCGAGTGCCTTAGTAATATCCTGATTCCAATGTGAATCAGATCTGTGTCAACCGGTCAGAAACTACAGTTAAGTGCGTTCAAACTCCAATAAAATGTCCAAGTAAGTAAGTAACCTGCCCCACACTGTTGTACAGTGTAAAATAATTGAACCTTTTACCTTGCACACTGAACAGTGATAGTTGTTATAGACAAATTGTTTTTTACAGTCTTAAAATTTGTTCCAGCACTTGCAAAGCTACAAATTTGTTAAAGATTTAGGAAACTGCTTAAAGTCTCCATCCTTCTGTTGCTCCACACGCTGCTGTGGTGAACTGTTGACTTCTCAGGGCGCATCCGCGACAGCAAGATGGAGGACGAACGTTTGAATTTATTCACAATTTGTTGTTACGACGGGTAAACTTAAAGTGCTCGACAATTGTTATCATTATGATTATTACTGCATTTACATTCAGGATTACTGCACAATGATCCTGCAAACAGCTGGATGTCAAGCTGAAGGCCTCCAACATCCTGTTCATTCAACACACACACACACACACACACACACACACACACACACACACACACTTTAGACAACACACAAAAAAGCACCAACACTTTCCCTGCTGAGCAGTTGATAATTACAAGTAAAACACTGCAGTAAACACCCACCCACACACACACACACACACACACACACACACACACACTGAGAAGGAGTTTTATTGCAGTTTGGAGCTGTTGGGCTTCTGTTCTCTAGCAGCATGCGGAGTTCACTAATAACCTTCAGCTGAAAATTGAAAAGCTGATCAACAGATTAAACAGATGCACACAAACTTAAAAAAACATGCATATAAACTGATTAATAAGTGAGATACTGAATAAGTAAATAATGAAATGAACTGATTAACGAGATCAGAAGAATAATTAGCAAATGAACGAGCGAGCGGGGAAGTAAACAAGGAGAAAATGAACACAGGTGACGCAGCGGACGCCTCATGCTCAACACAACAAGCTAATCAGATCGTCAAAGCGCCGCAGAGGTGACATCACAGGAAACATCACAGCCTGCTGAAACCTTTCAACTCTGATACGCTTCGGCAAATGTAAAAGCTTTCCTGGATTTCATCTTTATCGGGATCAGATGGCTCCAGAGGTCTTTAAAAAAGCGAAACAGCTGTCAACTAGCACAAGACCAGAACTCTCTGACAAAACTGGCACAACTGGCAACTCCAGGTTTGTGTCTGCACATCGAACATGAAGTAAACAATAATCCAAGTGTTGTTCTAATGACGATCAACTTTTTGAGCATTCAGTAATAAACTAAGCATAAAGCTACAACGTGTGATGGGTTCGCTGGTTCTGGGGGTGTTTATCCATTCTGTATAACATTTTTCTTTACAATAATGTGCTTAATGTTTCATGACGTGAAAACACGGGACTCTCCTGAATAGCGTAAAGGTCCTACAGGCTTCCTCTTTGACCACCAGTTTCAGTTATTTTAACTTTGCGAGATCTGCTTTTCTTCATCATTCGTGGTGGATTTCTTTAGATACCACAGTATGCTGGAGCCTTAGTCCTCTTTGCTATGCAGAAGAAGGCTGTTAGACACGCAAATCAGAGTCGCAGCACTTTCGGATTCATTTCGACGTCCAGTCACTGCTCAAACAAAATGCAACACCATAACTCCTGATTTCAACCAGCACTGACTTTGTTTAGTGCAGCTTGCGTTTTCCATCAAGCCAGCAGTCATCCAGACCTCAACTGTAAACATGTGACCTCCGTGTCCACTGTCTCACTCAGGTTGTCTTCTCCATGCCAGGGTTGGTTGAGGCGTCACCGTGTTGCACTGAGCTGAGCGGCTGATTGAAACTAAAAGTGCTGAAACCAGCAGCTCACACAGTGTTTTCTTAAAGGCATTCGGTCAGCCTCGTGTTACTGAGTAATACATGTGACCATGCAGACACATACCTGCAGTATGTAAACAAGCCTCAGTGTTCATATAAACAGTAAATACACACGCACACACCCCCACACACAGTGTTTCTCTCCTGCTGCCTGGCTGCTTCAGTTGGCTGGTCTGTAACGATTAGAGAATTTAAGTCTGAATTTGTTTCCTCCTTCCGGCTTTTGTCGAACAACTGCAATATGTTGCAGCTCAGAGTGATGAAGTGCACAGAGAGCAGGCTGAACAACCTCATATAGATCCTGGTTCACGCACACACACGCACACACACGCACACACACACTCACACACTCACACAGAAGCCTTTTTGGTGCCCAGAGCAGGATTACTATTAAATAACCCATTAGATTCACAAGTTTTGTATAGTGGCTCTAAACATATTTGTTATACTTGCAAAATTTTTAAAGCGCTCAAAGCCCAGCATACAAACCTGCACATGTAATATGTGAGGGCATTAGCAAACACACGCACACACACATACTGGGCAAAATACGTGAAAACGGGCACAAGCACGGATCTGAGTACTTGAATAAACACCCACACACACACACACACGCACACACAGAGGGGGAAAATGCAGCAACGGGTGGGGAGTGTTTTCCTTGTCTGAAGTGATCAATAATGACAGCTGAGAAATACGCAGAATGCAGATGGATCATCAGCCAGAGTCGGATGTGAACCGTTCATCAGCTTAAATCGAGCGTGGTGAAATATATAGATGTTGTAGTCGAGTGAAACATCGCCTCACATTACATTACATTTAGCTGACTGGCTTTTAAGTGGCTCGCTCGGGCATAAAGACTCTGTCAAACACAAGTTAACACCCACACAACGATGTCGGGAGGGGGGCAAGAAAACACAACCAAGCTTCAGGTTGTTTTGTTACTTTTTAAAGTTAAGGTGCCAAGTGGAGCCAGAAGACAGAAGTTCAGCATCAGTGTAAGTGAGAGGCGTTCAGATGGTAACTGATGGTACAGTGTGAGAGCTGGCAACAACCAGTTACATGAATGTTACTCTGTATGTTTAACTGATCTTACACAGGGCGGATGCACCTCAGAAGCATCATATGCAATCCGAATCCAACATCGAACCGCGATCACACCTGAGTCCTGTATTGAATCTGTTCTGCCAAATCACCTTTTGCTGTCTGAAGAGCCAGAAACAAGACAGTCTGCGCTGGTTGCTCGATCAGTGTTGACAACCTGTTAAATTAAAATTTTCTGACGCATTTTAACGACAGATGTAGTCTGCTGAATTTTAGATTTTACAAGTCACTCATTAAACACTGGAGATCCAGAAATTTAATTAATAATTTGGTGAGCTTAAAGTATTGATCTGATATCCGATGCTCACTTCTTTAGAGAAATGATCAGAGAGACCGGCTTGTTTCTTTCTTTTAGCTGCTGTCATGCAAAAGAGGAGACATTTGTTGGCAGTTGTGTCTTTGATGGTGTAGCGGTCAACCTGTATGGTTAGATTTGTATTGGGTAACGGCTGAAAAATGTTGTTTTGTATTGGGCTGTAATGAACCGGGCCAAGTGGGGCACAGGCTGAAATTCGAGGCCTGAGCAGCAAGTCCAATCATCTCCGAGGGGCTTTCAGATGACAAGTGGCACCCACTCAGACGCTGTTCGCTCTCAGTCAGAGGCAGGCAGGTCAGGGCGGTTTGGCAGGCAGGGAGGACAACTGGCTCAAAATGTCCCTGGCACACGTCCGTCCGCCTCCGGTTTGATCTATTCAGAACCTCTGAGATAACGATGCAGAGTTCAGCCACAGAGCTGACCGGTCACTGCACAGAAGTTTAGCCAGTGAAATTAAAATTTCAAAGAGAAGCTTCAGGCAGGTACATCAGCCTTGGCAAAGAAGATAATTTATGCAAAATGGGGAGTAACAGGTACATTGTGGGAAAAAAGGTAGGACATTGATGAGTGTCGGTTGTCATTGTTAGACAGAACAGGACAGCATGTGGTTTCTTGTTAGTGCCAGCTGAAATCCTCTTCACCAGGTGCATTGTGTTGATTGGTCAGTTTTAGCTCAGAACCAAGCAAATTATGTCCCATAGAAAATCAACTAAATTATAAGAATGCTAAATTAGAAATTACACATGGAGCTGTAACATCCCCTGGGAATTTACAGGAGCGTTAAGTAAAATATAAATGACTCATTAAAATGACTGATGTGCGCTGCGACTGTAGTGAGTTCTGTGTCATCATTTAATCCCACTGGGTTTGATGTGATGATTAACACAATTGCTGAAGTCCGTCTGGATTACGAGATCCAGTAAATTCACTGGCGCCATGGAATAACATCAGTGTTTAGATTAGAATTAATTAGATCAGATTAAAGTTGACTCGATTTGACTTTGGTGCATAATATTGTGCAACAGTACAGCCACTCAGTTAAATACAATCAGCAAAAGAAACATAACTGTTTCTGATCATCATCCACCCTCAGATTTGACAATAAAACACTGAACTCCTGATGACAATAATGTCCTCCAGAGAGGCATTTCAAATATCTTTTAGACTAGGGTCCCCTGTGACCTCTGACCTCACCTTTGACCCCAGACTGATGACTGATGACACATACTTATCTCTGATCAGCATGCAGACTGGACTCCTTTTCCTCGAGGCTGCTGAGGACAGAGGATCATTCAGAGAGGGATTATAAGAAGAACAAAAAATGAGAGCCCTTCAGCCAGGATCACTGACCAGAGGTGACAATACTATCCCCCCCTCAACATTACGTTCTTCTATAAATTCATGGATTGTAATTTTCTGAATTAAAGTGAAAGGGAACTGAGTGCCTGGGAGAGACAGAAGGAGAGAGGAGGAGTAATAAAAGTTTAATGGAGGGAGGAGAGACGGGGAGAAAGGCAGAGAGAAAAAAAAAGAAAGGGAGATGGATCAGCCGATCCCCAAACATGACAGCCTCATCAGACAACGGTGTGTGTGTGTGTGTGTGTGTATGCGTGTGTGTGTGTGTGTGTATGCGTGTGTGTGTGAGACAGAGAGGGAGAGGAAATTGTTCTGTCAGAATCTTCGGGTGTTGTATCATTATCCTGCAAGGCTCTCTGCTCTGTCGTCTTCCCTCTCACTCTCTCTCTCTGGTCTCATCTGCTCTGCTGTCCAGCCGTCTAATGGAACAGTCCATGCAAATAGCTCGGGTTAATAGAGCGAGGGACAGCAGGGAGGGGAGGAGGGGGGAGATAACACCAGCGTCCGACGTGTCTCCTCAGCTCCTCCCATCATCAGGCATGTTGCTCTGCTGCTGCTGCTGCTGCTGCTGCTGCCATAATGTCAGGGAGGATTTATTATAAATATAAGCTGTAGCCTACACAAAAACATCATTATGAGTATATGCATCATTGTGTGTCACAGATATCAGAGTAGACTGTAGGTTTACAGAAAGACAGAACAAAAGTGTCCTCTATGGGCACAACCAACCAGCACCTTGCAGGTAGCTTAAGAAGAATAAACAGTAGGTGATTTGTTCATTTTTAGCAAGTGTGACAGACCTCCTCGTCCTGCTTTTTCTCTGTCCGTTGTCTCATCTCGTGCCTCACCTGTGAACCGAGTCTCAGTGTTAGGTGACTGACTTGAGTGTGATGAGCTGAGATGATTTCCAATGCTTGCAGCTGAGATTTTCCCGGCCACTGGTGCCACAAAGGCTAGAAATGCAGGCACCTGTTAAAATAGAAACACTCCATCAAAGTTTAATAATTACCATTAATTTATTGGTTATAAGCGGAGGTCTGGACAGGACTGCGTCTAGGTTCAGACCCAATCCACCTATTTCTACAGATCCGTCTCAGCCCAGTTGTGGTGTGATTAGTTAACTAACCTGGTGCGGTCAAGAGAGTCTTGTTTTGTTAACACGTGTAGCTACTAATGACCTCATGCCAAAGCTTTAGCAGTGAAGAGGGAGAGAGAGAACATGCTGTGAAGTGCAGGGACAGACTGGGTCACGTTCTGCTGCTTCTCGTCTTACCACAAGACATACTGTCAGTACCTCGATATGGAGTCAACACACACACACACACACGGCCAACAGAGAGCGTGATGCGTCTCAAAATAGCCGTCCAGACAGCTGTAGACTGACTGCAGCTCCATGCAGGACACAGACAGACAGACAGACAGACAGCCAGCCAGACAGACAGACAGCCAGCCAGCCAGCCAGCCAGACGGTTGGCCTCAGGATTCAGCAGGTGTTCGCTCGAGTTGTACTTTAAACAATAAGTTATTTCAAATTATTCATGAGACTTGGGTGGGTAAGTTTAATAAAAGGCTGTTGTAAAGCTTTACAGCACCAGTATGGTGATGTGGTGCATGTTTTTCTAGATGCTTTTCCCATTAATGCCTGGAGGTGTTGTACAGTAAATGTGCTGGACATGTGGACCCCTGTGAAGTAAAATAAGGTCCTCTGAGCTCCCAGGAACAGATTTATTCTCTGAGCATCGTTTGTGCTCATGTGAAATAACAATAATTGCACAATAAGGACTTCACATAACCATAATAAAGGATCAGATGATTAACTCGTGCGTCTCCTTCCTCGACAAATACCTCAGCAGCTCATAATTCATCAGCAACTGCGGATGTATTTTTTCTTAACGTGACCCTCAACGGCTGCTCGTGACCTTTGATCTTTGAGACCTTACAACAGTGCAGGACAGTGAGCCTGAGCAGAGTTAACAGGCTGCGCTGACGGTGGCTAACTGAGCATCGATCTGCCCTCCAGTGACAGAGGCTTCAACCTCTGCTAGCTCAGGGCCGCACATCGCTAATTCCCTCTAATCAAGTCCACTAATGTAATAAAGTGGTTGTGATTGAGGAGAGAGAGACTAACACAGGAACGAGTAGCAGCAGAATACGTGTCTGATAAGGCTGTAAATTGGACTGTGGTTTGTCTGCGTGCATCTTCAGCCTTTTAGAGACTTGTAAATTCTTGTTTTTAGCCTGAGCACAATGAATTTTTAAAAATATCTGATGATGAGAGTGATGTAGTTACCCCTGTAGTTTTGAAAATCATCGTCCGCAGAGGGGCGTGTCGTTTTGGTGAAATCCAAGCATCTGACATGTTGAAAATCTCCTGAAATATTTAGACTGTCGTGGGACGGAAAAAATCTCCACTAAATAATTCAGTATACTGAAGAGACGAAATACTGTACATATGTTTTTGTATATCACGCTGAATTTATTATATTTGTGCCCAATTGAAACCTTTATTTATACTGTGAATTTCTCAGGCGGTTCATGCTCATATGCCGAGGTGTCTCGCTTCACACTTTCACACATAGTTTTATTCACATTATCACTGCTGTAGAAGAATGATAACTGGAGCTACCTCTTTTGAAGCTAAAACTTTTTTCGCTGAATTTCTTGATGTACGACCAGTTGCAAATTTGGCTGCAGAAGTATGTTGTTTTAACAATGTAAAGGACACGCCACCTCCTGCTCACAGCCGTGAAGAACACTGATGACGCGCTTCTTGCTGATTGGTGCCTCAGCTGAAAAGTGTAGACCACAGGAAGTGAAGCGAGGCGGACTCCCGCACGGCTTTCAGGGCAGAGGAGACAGGACTTTCCATGTTAACGATGCCCTCTGAAGCCAGCACAGGAAATGAGCAGCGAGTCTCTGATTATTCGCTTTGATTCACAGCGACTTTTGATTTTCATCCCTGACTCTTTCCTGTTCGCTTTATTGTTTTTCTCCCACATTCACCCCTTTTCTTTTCATTTTGTATTCTCTCTTTCTCTTTGGCACTCCCTGCCAGCAGATAAAGGGATGTAAAAGATGAGAGCTGGTGTTGACTGCTGGGCAGATGGCCTGATAGACAAAGTATCAGGCGAGGCTCAGATAAAAGAGGCGGTTTGATGTAGGAAAACAGAAATCTTAGTTTCTTTCTTTATCTCCGGCTCTAAAACTCTGCTACCCTTCCTCCTCGTGATGCAAAATATCACACTCGTGTTTAAGCTCATATGCTGCAACACTTTCAGGCAAGACAAACAAACTCATCTGGACCTTGAAATACTCTAAATGTAAATGCCCATCCGAAGCTCCACTTCGCCGTTCTGCGGGAATAAATAACCTTCTCAAGTGTGAGCAGCTTCAAATGCTCCTGCCGTAATGTATGCGCACTGCTTTAAAGAAAATGGTTCGTCAGCACACATGCATCGGTGGCTGCTGAATCAAAAAGCCTTAATACTCCTCTGATGTCCTTAACTGTGATTATGGGCCCTTTGGTGCTGCAGACCAGCCACAGTGCCGGACTTATAATCTGAGTGAGGGACGTCCTCAGTGGGGTTAGAGCACAATGGGTTCACTTCCTCAGGTATTAGTTTTCTTACAGGCAGTGCTGAGTGTTATTTTGGTTGAATATGTTATCATCTGGCAGCTTAAGTTCTTTTTGTTTTTTTAATTAATCCAAAGTATTAACTCATAAAACTTCTACCATGTCTTCAAGTAGTTTTTGTGCCAAAATTTAACCAAAGTGCCATTTCACGTGTTAGACAGCGTTTGTGGCAGGAACGGTACGTCATGCACCTGGATGAAACATAACATGCATACATAACAGGCGTGACAACGTGGGGACCTTAAGTCCACGTGTGACATCTGATCAGAATGCCCTTCATAAATAAATAACAATAAATGTTTTAGAAGACATTATGCCAATAACAGTAGACTCGTATATGAATTCACTAGTTAAGCAGCTAATCTTTACCAAGAGCTGAGGAAGAAAGTCTTTCCAGCTCCCAAGACTGAAAGAGGTGATACATACGCAGTATTTAAAAATAGGGTTCAAACACGGCTCTTTGAAAGGATTTTTGTGCCAGAATGAAGTTGAGCTCACATAGCAAAACAAAGCGGGTGCACCAGAGAACCTTAACGTTATTAAAAAACCTGTAAGAAATATCTTCTGTATCTCAAGGTCTTTGTTCGATAGCAACAAAGGTGACCCAGTGGTACACCAAGGTTTGCTGGATCCATTGTAATGTGGCAGCAGAGTTCTTTTAATCCCTGTCCCAGTGCAGCCTAATCCAAATGGAGCGCTGAATAGTCCTAAAGCTAATAGCCTCCCAGGAGCTTCTCCATTGGCTCTGCCTGCAGATTAAAACAAGGTCTATTCCAAGCTGTTTCCAGTCTGTGACTCTCTCTCTCTGTGTGTGTGTGTGTGTGTGTGTGTGTGAGAGAGAGAGAGAGAGAGAGAGTGAAATTTCCTTTTGGCCTTCTCAGCAGTATCTCACTCTGTCTTTGTTATATTTTTAACCCTGAGTTATCCAGGCAAGTTGACCAAGAACAAAGTCTTTGTCTACTGTGACTCAGTCATTTAAAATGTTACCTGCACAGACAAGGTAATGTCTTTAAGTTTTATTGACCTTACTTTTAGTCACGTTTGCTGTATTCCCTTCTCACTCGCACCGTTACCTTCAAGAAAATTACAGATTTGTCTTTGTCGAAACCCTGTTGGAAACATTTGGGTAGAGTATATAACAGAGATCCAGTTGTTTTCATCAGGGATGCTACACATTTTTTTCTTCAAACGTGCTAATACTTTTAATACATACTTTATATTCATTTGTTGTTTGTGCGGTGGATCATGTGAAAGTATGTAAAGACCGAACTGTTGTTTTTCCCATTGCCTTGCCTTTGTTAATCAGCGAAGGTGTCACAGTTTGACGGTGACGCATTAGAGGGATAATTCATGTTGATGCGATAACTCCAACTTTCCCTTTAATGCTTAAAAAATATACCCAAACCAATCTCACCCGACGTAGCGCTCTAAGAAAACTTTCCATGAAACTTTTTCCACTGTGAGGTGCAGCAGCTGTGTGTTGCTTTGTTAACTGCATTGTGTTTTTGTTGTTGCTGTGGTTGTGGAGCTTCACCGAGCCCCCACAGCGCCACGTAAAAATCCATCCTGCACTCACACACACACACACACACACACACACACACACACACACAAAGCTGCACAACAGAAATCAAACAAGCATCAAAGTCCCACTGGCTGCACATCCTCCCGCCTGGAAGTAACTGATGGATTTTACCACTGCAGGGACTAAATCTGCCTATGAATTAAACATTTTGTTCAGCTATTCTCAACAACACTGTGCAGCACAGTCATGCACAGAGCTCCCACCTCTGCTCCCACCTGAGCATCTCCAGCACACTTCAGCACTCGTTTAACCAGCTCAGCTGACCCGAGTCATTAGATTCCTGAACAACATATAATTTAAGACACCATTTCAGACATGGAGCGTCAGAAATTTTATGCACCCATCGTTCAAATGCCTGCACTTTCTCCCTGATGTTATGGAGGTAGCAGCGGATGAATAATTTTTTTAAAGTCATTTGTATTACAGCTCTCACCTATCAGGCTGATTCCTTCTACTTTACTGCCACAATCTGAAACCGATTTAATGTCGAGAAAACGGTAAAAGATGTCCTGTTTGTATCACAATCATCGTGAACTATAGAAAAACCTTTCCTTTCATGACTCTTCTCTTCTAATCTGCTGTCTTTGTTTTCTTGTCCCAGATGTTCTCCTTCACCTCTTCTCTCCCGCTCTCCCACTCATCCTCCCTTTTCTCGCTCATCCCTTCCTTCTAAGTGTATTCTCACTCAAACGAAGTCCTCATTCCTTCCTCCCTCCTGCCCTCTCTACATCAGTCCCTGCTTCCTTCTCTTTTTTCCATCTCTTCTTCCCTCTTCCTTGCTAATTCTTTTCTGCAGTCCAGACCTCCTCCTCCTCCTCCTCCTCCTCCTCCTCCTCTTCTCTCTTCTTCCCTGCTTTGGTATGAAATTGGTTTCTAAGTGATTTATGAGCGATGAGAGGCTTATAAAGAGTTTATGCTGTAACTCTTCATTACTTTACTATTAACTGCCCTCTTCTGTTCCGTGTGTGTGTGTGTGTGTGTGTGTGAGAGAGAGAGAGAGAGACTTATGAGTGTGTTGAAACCATTTGAAAAGCACCTTGTAATGAATTCACTTGATGGATGTCATTAAGGCAATCGTCCCGAGAATTCATTACTTAATTTTTGTGTTGCTCAATTCTCCGGCGTAATGAGCGTTAGCGAGAGAGAGACTTTTTATTGTCTTTAGTAAGACATCTCTCAACAAAACAGAGGACAGTCGTAAATAAAAACATCTCACCATCACGCCAGCTCCCACATACACTCACCTGAACAGCTGACAACAGGGAAAAACAGCCCACACAAACACAAGTGACCCTCCATCGTCTCTTCTGTTCTGCTGCCTCCAAACAACCAGACTGAGCAGAAACCAGATTTCTGCTCACAACAATGTGGCTCAGTGATGTAAAAATCTTTTAATTGAATAAATCTGCTCTCAAGCACACAAACAAACACAGACCCCCCGCCCCCCTTCTCATTGCATATTCCTTTTCTTTCCTCCTTGAGCAAAGCCTTTAGCGGTTTGTGTTTTCCGTTCAGCCATTTATGCTGTAAGTTATGAGCGTTTTGCCGCTAACGACAGCCCAGCGGCCGACACTGCTGCCGTCAAACTCTAAATGTCTAAATCGAAACTCAGCGTGCCACAATCAATATCACCTCCTCAGGACAGGAAGATATTATTTCTCAGCTCAGTGTGTATGTTAATGTGTGTGTGTGTGTGTGTGTGTGTGTGGGATCTCATTATGCTGCCTGCTTGGAGGCATGTTGAATGCTGCAGGTAGAATATAATGCAGATATGAAAAGGAAAATCACTGTCATTTATTCTGGTGTGCGGATCAGTTACAGAGATGACCATAGGACAGGGTTGTGTTTGAGCTGCAGGCTGCAGAGCCGTGAGACAGAAACACAAACAGGTAAACAGATAAACAATGTCAACATGTTCTCGCTGCTCAGCTTGTCAAATACAGCAGCTTGTTCAGTGACCCCAGTAGCTTCAGTTCTGCAGTTTAACTGAGAAACATCTCACTATTTTATGGGTTTTTGACTGTTAATGTTGTGAAAGGGTTGCAGATTGGTTAGGTTTAGGCACCAGACAGCTCGTTGAAAAGACTGTGCTCTCCATCACACTGGAGGGCACATAACTGTGCTGAAATATGTTGAGTCTCCACCACATTTTCACTTAGAGCCATGCTGCTTCTGTCCTCTGCTGTCCATTCTGTGTTTGACACACACAAGGACAGAGACCTCAAGGTCCGTTCAAGTGCACCTTGTAAACTCAGAGAAGCACATGTGAAAGGCCGCGAAGGTCGTTGTAAACAGGAAAGTTTTTTATTTTTTTTCTCTTATTCTCATAACAAATGAATTGTGTAAAAGCACTGTGTGATATTCTTCTGACTCGCAGCTTTTCCTCAGCCTTCGGTTTGCAGCAGAGCTCGGGTCACCTGTTGAACTGTGAAGTGCTGTTACTGTATCTGGAAATCGATTCACCGAAAACAGTCATGGCAGACGGAGCCAGCTGAAACCTGCTGCTTCTGCTGCAATCCGTTTATAGCATCTCAGTGTCAACAATTCACCAAAGAAATGAATTTACTAAGCTGCAGTAGAATGAGAAAAACTAGAAATAAATGGCCTTTCTTTGGCTCCACAGTTTTTTCCAATCTTGGTGAGTTGATGTAGGGAAGTTGTGCAGTTGAGACTTTATCAGTAAGTAAGATGCAGTTTTGGTCTTAAGGATTTCCTGATTTTATTCAGACTGCAGCCAAACTGCTCGGGTTGGTGGTTCTGCCTCTGCACTACGATCTGTTCTTCTATCAGAGAAGCACGTGTTATCTTTTCCCAAACAAAACCCCTGTTCACATGGGGCTGATTTCTAAAGACTGCAGAGCTTGTTGGAGTTTTTAATGCCGTGCAAATCTGCCTCAGACTAACTAAAATTTCCACCACAATCTAACGACTGTATTTCCTGAAGTCCCATCTGAATCAGCGTTTTAGCATCTGTTAAGTTTCTTTTCCTCCCTCTTTTGGGTCAAGGATCACGGAGGCTGCAGCGTAACTCTTTAATGAGACCTGATAGTATTTCGGATGCCAGTGCAGAAGGCTCAGTTAGCTTCACTGCATGGGGGGTCGCTACGCTTCAGTCGTATCTACAGATGATCGTTGGAACTTGGACAGTAAATTTGGGTGAAACACAGACCGTGAATGCAACACTGATGCCTGGTGTGGATGGGGAAGACTGGAGACAACAGAATTAAGAAAGCTGCCCTGTGGGTCTTTCACATCCACATTCTGGTCTGAACAGAAATTCCTCCTGAGGGAATGAAAGCGGAAACTCTTTTCTCTCTCCTCAGGAAGGTTTCAGTAACATCTAAATGTTTTTGCAAAGGTGAGAGCTGCAAGCTCTCAGCAGGCTGGTCGTGTTGGTACAGTTTTATTACAGCTCACATCCACCACAGCGTGTACTCCACCCACAGAGGCAGCTGGGCTAAATGTATGTCCAGTTCGTCCACATTTGTGTCTGACCGCAGAGCTGCAGCAGCTCCACCCTGACCAATCAACTCTCAGTCGTAACCATACACAGGCCGCCTCTTACTCAGTTTTGTTTTATTTCTAGCTGTTTTGTTGATGACTTTTTTTTAGCCTTCACGAGAAAATCGTGGGAGATTTGTGTTATCAATAACAATCCCAGCTGAATACAGAGTTTTGTGAGACAGATACAAACTTCTTTGACTTTAATGCGCTTCCTGAACACAAGGTGGTGTGTCTTGTTTAATTAGGCCTTGTAGGTGTTTTCCTCCATTGCTCAGGGTCCTTTACAGGACAAGCCAGTTTTACTTACATCTGTGAAAACCTTGGGAATATTAAGAAGCAGCTAAAAGAGTGAGTGTTATGCATGTAGGACGTTTTTCTTCTGCTCCTCTGAGTCAGCGTCAGTGTCTCTCAGCTGTTCCCTGTAGACGTTTACTCCGCTGGCTCGGACTGACATGTCACGATAACCCGAAAATGTTGATAAGGGTTTAATAAAGCTTCAATTTTTCTTTCCTGCTCTATCACATTTAAGCCCGAATTCTGGCGTTTTTCTTTTAAATTGTGTTTTGAATTTTCATGTTGGAATATCATGAGGTTGACGTGTTCCATAGTGGGGCTGTGAAACTTATGAAAGAAGAAATATCACAACTCCTCTCCTGGCAAGATGACTTTATAGCCTCCACAGCTTTACCTTGTTGGAAAGGAGGGTGAGACACACAGGATTATTCTTGCACTCCTGCACTACGACACTCAGCTTCCAGCTCTCAGTTTCACAGGCAGACACACTCAGGTAAAAGCATGCTGCCCACAGCCTGTGGTGCTTCACGTCCATCAGTAAGAGAGGCTACGGCTGCTCACAACATTGTTGTGTGATTAATACGCAGGTTAAAAAAGCGTCATTGTGTAGGGACGTCGTTAGCGACGCTAATTAGGCGAATCAGAAGGAAATGACAGCCTGAGCCTCTGCTGCGAAGCCGAATCTGTGATCTTCAGCCCACAGTGAGTCGAGGAGATAGGAGATCATTTAAATGTTCTGAGTCCTGAGGCTTCAGAAGCTGGTTTCATGTCATGTTAGGGGAGGCGAGAGGAGGAAATGTGATCTCTTTGAGAGAGAGAGAGGGTGTGTGTGTGTGTGTGTGTGTGTGCGTGCGTGTGTGTGCGTGTGCGGAGGCGGGAGGGATACTGTACTCACCCTCTCTGAGTCATAGACAGCCAATTATGAAAACCCAACGGCCACCTCTCCCTCTTTCTCTCTGTCTCTGTCCCTCTGTCTCACCCCCACTGTTTTCATCTCTGTGCCCTCCTTATCACTCGACATTTGAATCTTGACTTCATTAATAAACCCCCGTTGAGGTAAAAAATAGAAGAGGAAAGAAGGGGAAAGGAGAGAAAAGGAATCGGAGAAAGGGGAGTGAGATGAAAGCAGAGGAGAGAGGTGGAGAGTTGAAAGTAGATAGAAGGAGAGGAGAGGAGGATATGAAAGGAGGGAGAGGAGCTGAGGAGACAGCAGTGGAAACCAGGAGAGACGGGAGGGGAAATGAGAGGAGAGGGCAGATGAAATTAGATTAGTTTTAATTCTATTCATGTTTAAATGGAAATTAAATTTGCACGACGGGAGGTGCATTAGAACAATACTTCACCCCGGTGCCGTTTCCACTTCTTCTCTCCTCCTCCTCCTCCTGGTAATTGCATCACTTTAAGTCTGTTTGCTTCATGTTGTAATAAACGGCTTGTTGTGTTGTTTAACCCTCAGCGACAGACTCACCGTGTTAATGAGTGGATATGGAGTACACAGTTTTTCTGAGACTGGACTGGAGCTGAAGGAGGTGGCATGTAAATCAATTCTAAATGTTAAAAATCATTTTCACTCAGCAAAGTCTGGTATAAACATGCTGGATTTCACTTGAGGGTTTGCAGCGGTCACAAGGTGTGCACTTTACCAGGTGAACTCAGGTGAACTGTTGATAAAATCTACCTGCCTCTAAATGTTATCATTATTCTTTAATCAGCTCGGCTGATATTCTTCTAAATTCTTCATAGGTCATTTTTTATGGCTTCGGTACTCGATGTTGTTTTTGACTTTTCTGGTTTATGACTTCTTCTCTGTGTACGGTGACCAGGCGTCCCCCTTCATGCGGGTCTGTGACCCATTTTTTTCTGCCTTGTCCTGCATCCCACATATGGAGACGATGTCCCACAGCACCAGTTGCTGCTGATGTCAGACAGATGAGGTAACAGCAGCTGAACTCTCCAGAGTTTCCCACGCTGTGCAGCTCTTGCAGGTCAGCAGACGGTGGCAGTGAGCTCGTAAGCTTGCTAACTGTGTGTGGAAAAAACTCATAAATGCATTTGTTTTGTCTGATACACATAATGAAATAAAGCGTTATAAAAATCCAAATAATGACAGACCAGCATATCTGAAATTGCAGTTGGTTTTTCTCTAATACTAAAAACTTGGCAGTGGAAAGTCTTGTGAAACAGAAACAAAGCCACGATGCCTCTTTGAAGATATCTCCTGGATCCTGAACCGTAGGTGCATTCAGCAGCTGTTTGAGGCAGGGCTGTGCAGGTCTGACTGCGGGACTTACAGCCTTGAAGCCCACCCACACAACACTATTTGTAAAGTTAAAAATTAAAAATAAAATCAATCTCACGTTCTCGTCAGCTGTGGTCAGAGTAGAGCAGGTGGGCGGCACCAAGTGACCGAATAGTCTGGTGGTCTTATCATAATCACCGTTGTTACTCCAGCTGGTTCATCCTTCCTCCCTCTTCGGCTGTGTGGCAGCTGGGCCGTTGAATTGTTTAATATCTTGTGATGTATTTATTTTTCTTGTGTCGGTGTGAAACGTTTAATGTGCATTACTGAGCGTGTCTGGGAACATTTTCCTCCCTCTTTCCTGTTCGGCAATTCACAGACATTCATGCTGCAAGTAAATAATCCCTCTTAATAGTGTTAACGCCATATGCTTCTCAAGTCACCGGATGGATTCAGTTGGCTGCTGTTTCTGTGTCTCTGTCACTCACACATGTGTGTATATGCATGTATGTGCCACTAAACTCAACTAAACTCATCACAATCCAAAAGTATATTGAAGAGTCACAAGACTACAAGGGACAAAAGTATTTGGACACATTACCTTTACACCAACAGGGACTTTAATGACGTCTCATTGTAAACACGCAGACAGCTTTGCAGCTCTAACAGCTTCCACTCTTCTGTGAAGGCTTTCCACAACATGTTGGAGTGTTTCTGTGGGAATTTGTGCCCATTCATGCAGTGCATGGTATGCTGAAGCATTAAGATTTCCCTTCACTGGAAGTCGGGGGCCGAGCCCAAACCCTGAGGAACAGACCCATAGCACGCCTGAATTCAATAATTAAGAGGTTTGTCTTGATACTTTAGTCTACATAGTGTATCTTTGTAATATGTCCCACTTGATATGTGTTTTTGAATGCATTTCACTGCACTGCACTCATACTGGTTTGTACATTATGTGATTCTTAGTTGTTGTTGTTGGTGTTTATCACCACACGCTCACTACAGTCCCTCAGTAGTTTCAGGCCCTCAGTGGACCCCCAAAGATTTAACTACTCTGCAAATCTGGCATTCAAGCTCCTTATTTTCACAGTCAGCCAGTCATTTGTCTGGCAGAAGTATTCGGTTTGGTTCCTCGTCCAGATGCACTGTGCCCGTGGTGTAAAGTGTGCCGCCTCGGTGGTTGGCAGCTGACAGGGAAAGCGGGTGTCGCTGCTGATAGCCTCAGAGTCATTTTATTTGTATGTATTTATTCAGGACATTTTCTGTGTTGTTTTCTTAACATTAAACTGAGACACCTGACTCTCATGAATCCAGCAAGTAACAATACCCATGCAGGCAAAAACCAGAAGTGCCAGTCCTCGGTTCCGGCGAGTACCAGCCCATTTCGGGCACAGCTCAGAGGCTCAGATTATTGTGTTAAAGTTCACCAAAGTTGAACTCTGTTAAAGGTCTGTGCAGATTAACTGTCAGCTCATCGAACAGCCCGATGATAGCATACTAGCAGAAACCGAGACATCAAGGTGTGTTCCCAGAATGTGTTTCCTCCAGCTGGTTTCACGCTCTCTTTGTTCAATATGCCAGCTTTCCACCTCAGCCAAACTTGAAAGCTTTTTGGTGATATTTTCATCTTTTTTTAAATTCTGACATTTCAGCTCCTTTTAATCTCAAATTTAAAATAAAAAATAAAAAACAGGTGGATAGAAATGTTTTATCGCCTTTGTTATTCATATTTTTTTGGCTTGAAACCTCTAAAAATAAGATTATTGATCCACTGAGGTGTGTTTATTTTGTGCGCGCGCTCGTGTGTGTGTGTGTGTGTGTGTAGCCGTTATTTAACTTGATGAAGAGGTGTGTGTGTCCAGGCTGTATTGCCTCGGACAGCTGTGCTGCTGAGGGCATCACAGTCGTCATGCACCATCTGCCATGCACACACACACACGGACATGCACGCACACACATCATCATGTTGTGATTTAAGCAAACAGGCGCATCCACCACCTGCCGTGGCCCTCAGCTACCTACTGCTGTCTCTCATGGTTTTCCTCTCTTAAACACTGTCACACACATACACACACACACACAGACACAGACACACACACAGACACACACACACACACACACCACACCACTAAACAAGCAGTGTCAGTCTTTCCCTTTTGTGTTTCTTTCACATTCCCTATCTCTCTCTCTCTCTCCCAGCCACCTTCTCATTTTAATGTGTGTTGGCGTGTGTGTGTGTGTGTGTGTGTGTGTGTGGAGCCTGTCAAGAAAGTAGTGTGTTTTAATTAGCCTGTAAGCCTCTGTAACTGCTGCTCCTAAACACCAATATAGCTCCCTGGAGGCTCTGACAGGTGCTGCAGTGTTTTCTGTGTGTGTGTGTGTGTGTGTGTGTGTGCGTGTGGAGGAGGCAGTTGCACAGTTGTATCTCTGCATCTGTAAGTGTGTGTTTGTTGTGTCACAAACAATAGAGAATGTAAGCTCAGATAGATGACACAGGGATGCACTAATAGGTCCATAGAGACTGCAGCTTTTTTGTGTGTGTGTGTGTGTGTGTGTGTGTGTGTGTGCGTGCGTGTGCGTGTGCATGTGTGTTTTATGCCTAACAAGCATGCCCTTTAACTACAGAACAACCATTACTTCTCGACCAGACCGCCTCCGTCTGTGGCAGCGAATCTACCGACTGTCTGACTAATTAACGGATTCACTGACGGGTGGTCAGACTTGCTAATTTGCTCATATTTTTGTCATATTGTTTAATTAATGTGAGGGCTGTGGAAATACTCAACCTGTTTAGTGTTAGAGTGTCTGCTCTGTGCTTCATCACGCTTTGGGCATCACGGCTGCTGACATTTCTGATCGCAGATGTCTTTTCTGTGGCCCCTTTTGTCCAGTGGGTTTTTTCGTGTCCTGCAGGAGGTGAAACACTGTGATTTATGGTTGGTGTGGGGTCAACATGTGGACAGTCGGGGCACCTAATTTAACATGCTGAGAAAATAATTTGTGTATAATTTGTTTTGTAGTCTGACCCCAGGACGTCCTGATGGCCTGGGATTACTGTTGCAGGACCCCCCACCCCGGCCATTTCCTCTTTGCATATCTCTAATGATAATATCCAATTAAGTCTAAATGCTGAAAAAATAAATAAATATGAAAGTTCAGGCAGAGCGTTGGTGTCACTTAAAGCCAGTGCCAGAGGACAACAGAGGAGAGGCTGTTTAAAGTAATGAGCTGTATCCACAATACTCCCACCCCCACTGTTCCTTATGGGAGTGACTTTCGGCTGAACTGGGGTCAGCTGGAGTCAGCAGTACGCTGCAGTTTTCTTCCGTTTTCTGAGACGCTGAAGTGAATGACGAGGGAACAAAGTTCAAGTGACCTTAAAGTTCAGATGAAGTTCACCAGCATATTTAACTACTTCATTCATTCTGCTGCTCGTCTTAAGAATCATGAAAATCAGTGAAATTCAGACGGATTTAAAATGTTTTTGTGCACAACAGCAGCAACTCAACAGGAACGTATTCCCTGTTCTGTGATCAGTTTGGACAGGAGCCTGCTGTGTGGGTTGATGACTAATTTAGCGACAGGTGGACCAACTGTGTGACTGGCTATTTACTTTTTATTTGTGGCGGCACAAAAATTTGAACAGAAACCAAATACTGCAGCTTTTCTATCCTAATAATAAAAGCAGGAAGCCCAGAGGCAGCACAGCAAAAGGACATTTATCAGCGAGATTAACAACAGGCTGAAACATCTGCATATTAGAAATATTTTTTGGTTCTATGAATCATTTGCAGCCCCAGGTAGGGAACTGCTGCTCTGTCGGACTGCATGAAAATATACTTTAAAAGTTTCAAAAGTCTGCTCACACAGTGACTCAGTATATACAGCATGTGTTTGTTTGTTTTTACCTTTTAACATCATTTTAGTTGAAGTGTGACTTTAAATCCCAAAGTGAAAGTTACTCTGGAGAGACTCTGGAGGTCTCATTGGTGCTTCTGATTTCCCCTTTGAATGTCATGCTGTGAATGTTAGTGCAGTATTACACTGTGCGTCGACATGTTTTTGTGTCATATGACGGTCATTATGAGGCCCAGTGAAAGCCTTGATGGATAAATATTGTTTCTGGGAACATGACGGCATGCTGTGATGTGTATGTGTGCAGCCACAGTGGACTCTGGGGGCCCGTTATTGTGTGTGTTCTGTGTGTTTCTCTTTGCTTATTCATGTGCTTCTGCTGAAGTGTGTGTCAACAAAGTGCGGTGTAGAGTCTGTGTGTGTGTGTGTGTGTTTGTAAGTGTTTAGGGACGTGATGAGGCATGTAGTATATTAGAGCGAGGATAGTTTTTCTGTTCTCACTGTCACTGTGTGTGTATGTTTGTGTGAGTGTGTGAGAGAGAGAGAGAGAGCAAATGAGCGTCTGGGAAGCTCTCCAAAATAGGACGTCCCCCCTCCAATCACCAGCTGTTTACCTCAGATAGCTGCCACTAAATTTGGAGGACCACACACACACACACACACCCATACACACAGTCTCTCTCTCTCTCTCTCTCACACACACACACTCACACTTGCATGCATTAACACTCTCTCACACGCTGTCACTCACTTTCTCTCCCCATCAGATTTGATTAGACGATCTTTGGATGACACTGAGGTGGAGGTTCCAGTAGCTTCGTGCTGCTCTATGAAATGGCAGCCAGATGGCCACGTGCTCGCTGAAGCTGTCCTGGACCTTCACACTGACGGGTTCAGAAGTCCTTTAACCTGCTGAAGTGTCCTTGAGCAGGACCCTTAACCCTCGATCTGTTTGGCAGCAGTGGATGAGCTTGGCAGCTCTCGTTTCCTTCTAATACAGTCCAGCTTTTCAGTGATTGTGCAGAACATTTCAAATTACTAACTTTTGCCAGAAAATCGCAAGTCAGCGCTGACTGAGAAAATGGAGAGCTTCTCACCAATGAGAGGACAAGGTGGCAACACGAGTGGGAGGGTGATGCCCCCAGACTGAAGGCTCTTCCTCACGATGAAGACGCCATTTTAAAAGTGATGGTGGAGTTATGGAGTTAGTGCTGCTGTGGACCACCTTCTGAAGGTCCACACACCAACTTATACAGTCAGCCCTCATAGTACGAGAACGCAAATCACTTAATTATGCCGTAATTCATCACAATTCGGAAGCAATGAAATTTGGGTTTAAAATAATGTACATAATCTTTGTCTAAGTTTAGGATACAGCTTAACCTTTTAATAGGAATCCCTCAGATATTCTTACTCGCCATTTATTATTATTACTTAACTACTTACAGCTGGGTGTCATTTTGAGTTTGTAACTGATTTTTTTTACAACTGGTTTAATTCTAAACGTAAACACCAATAAATGTTGGCCCAGTTTAAATAACAACTTCCTTTGTCCGCTCTGTAACGCTTTATGTTTTTATTTTACAACACACTATGATTTTAGTGTAGCTTAAGAAAGGCAAAGTGAGCACTGACTGTCCCCCCCAGGCAGATTCCCATTTGTCTCATAGCAACAGCAGGAGTGGCGGCGGCTCCTCTGCAGAGCTCTGCTGGCTGAGTGTTGAGGGCTTTGGAGGAAACAGGACATAAGCACTTTGAAGAGAAGGTCATCTGCCTATTGGCTGCACGAGAGCTGAAGACTAGTGTGTGTGTGTGTGTGTGTGTGTGTGTGTGCGTGCGCACGCGCACTGGATGTGTGAAGAAGCACAATGACTACAACAGCATGAGGCTCAGCATAGCACACATGAATACCTGCACACTTTGATAAGCACAGTCACAAATACATGTGCAAAACACATGTACTTGTGCCGACAGCTGCACACACACCTAAACACAAACCCCATTATTACCTGTGTGAATGCTCTCTACGTATAACCGATTGTTGTGCAGGGATCAACTGAGAGGGTTTTAACACAAGAGGCAGCACACGATGTTCAGCACAGACTGACCACAAGTTCCTCAACGTTTATTCATGTAAACTAACATTTCATCTTCAAAAAAACAGAGAATAAGCCAACATCACAACAGCTGTAAGCTCAGCTGTGCTTTGTGCCTGAACCCAACATTCCATGTAAACATGCTTAGCGTTTGTGTGCCATCATGCTATGTTAGCATTAAACCCAAAGTGCAGCTGAGCCACGCTAACGCTAAGTGTAAGCATGTTAGGATATCTGTACTGTGTGTATCTGTGTGTCAAGCTGAACAAAGGTGCTTCTAAAGATATCATTGAAATATTATTAACTCTCTTTAGATTCAGGTTTTCCACAGTGAGCCACGTAGTTAACCATAGATCGTTGTCAGCCATTTTTAGCTCTGGTCAGCGTGTAGTGTGTCTGTGTATGAGCACATTAATCCATGTATGTGGTTTTCTAGCTTTATATTTCTTATTTATATTTATAATGTATAATAATATAATAATAATTGCACTTAGGTACAAAAATATGGTTGTGGTTGCCACAGGCTTGTGTGTGTGTGTGTGTGTGTGTGTGTGTGTGTGTGTGTGTGTGTGTGTGAAACAGATGAGAGGAGGAGACGGCTAGAGGGAGAAACACAACTCTTTTTCAGCATCACTTCCTGCAACATTCAGCCTCAAGGCATCACTAGACGAGACCTGAATCACAGATGGGAGACTCAAGAAATATTAGAAAGAAGAGCACCCTTTACCCTGTACTCTCTCTCTGTGTGTGTGTGTGTGTGTGTGTGTGTGTGTGTGTGTTATGAGCGACTCACTTCCCTGAATTGCTGCTTAAAAGAACTGTTTCAAATGACACTTTATTTTCCTGAAATAGTGTTCAGCCAGGGATGTGTCACGCTCCTGGGGTTTTCTTGTTTTCAGTTTCCTGTTTTAATTTGAAATAGTCACCTATCAGGCTCACTTCCTGTCTTTTCTGATTACTGTTTAGGTTTTACCTGTCCCTCATTAGTCTTTGCCGTGTTTGTTCCTCATGCTGTTTGAACGTTTGCTTTGATTTCCTGGACTGGGCCTGTTTATTGGATTTTAGCTTTTGTCCATCTCCCTGTTGGATTTGTTTTCCTGTGTGGACTCTCGTCTCTGCTTTTGAACCTTACCTTCCTCACCTTCCCGTGAGCCTTTTGTTCATCATCTTTTCCTGGCTGTTAAAATTATGAATCTGCAAACGTGTCCACAGAGAATGAAGAATTAATGAAATTCCTGCAGTTTTGCACCACATTTTATGCTTCAGAACAGTAGTTTGACCGAAAAAGTTGTAGCTCAAGGTCCACTAAGAATTTCCAAGCTTTTTTATTTAAATCAAATCTCTGTTTTTGTCTTTTAACAACCACTGCTGAAGTTCCCTTGAGCAGGGCTCTGCACCACCTGCAGCTCAGCTGATGATTTGAGTGTCAGTAGGAGCAAACCACAGGAGTTATGAATGAATCAGTGAGTTTTCCTGATAAAGGCTACTGCTCAGTGCACATTCCCTGGACAAATTAAAGCTAAATATTATTTCTGAATCATTATTCACACTCATGAGTATTTAAAATGAAAACTGGTTTTGATGCCATATTTTTTAATTGGTTTTCATAAAGTATCATTGCTCATTGGCATGTTTCAACCAAACTGGGTCAGATTAACGTGTGTCCCAGGAGATGAAATTAGTTTGACTTCAAACACACACACACACACACACACACACTCTCAGGTAACTCAGACCCCTCGGTGAGCTGTTCCCCACCGTGCTCACAAATAACTCGTCGTTTTATTTTGCACAAATTCTTTTCAAAGAATCCACTGCTTTACTGGAAAGGAAGGGAGGAGAAATGAACCGCAGTAACCTTGAGCAAGGCACTCAACCAGCATCATTAATGGACCAGTTGTTCTCCTGAGGTTCAGTGTGCACAACTGTGTGAATGTCAAGCAGTCCAAAGCTTATAAGAGCAACCAAGTTCAGTCGCCGTTCACGGCACGAGAAAAGTTCATTTTTCCAATGTGACATTTGGCACGTTAAACTTATTTAAAAGCCTTTGAATGGGGCTTAAAACAGTCCTCTGCTACTTTAGTATTAACTAAAGGAGGAGGAGGACGATTGCAACTCCAACTGGGTCATGTTAACCAACTCGTCCCTGAAACAGTTTGACAACCTCAGGGCTAAACTGAGTCAACACACCCTGTGGTTACAAACTACCATGTGAGTTGTCATTTTTGATTTTCTTCCCTGAAATCACCTGTCAGTTTGTGTTGAACCTGAAAAATAGAGCAGCTAGCAATCAGAAACGTCTTAAAGGGGCAAAAGGTTTTCTGCCAAATACCACTGACGACACACTGAGGTGCTGTGGAGGTGAAGGCTTGTGGCTCAAGCTCCTTAAAGCATTTCATATGAACTGCTGACTTTTCTGTGTAAACAGTAGATGGATACAGTTGCTACATTCAGATCATATTTGTGTAACTTGCTATCAGGACAGAAGACTGGTCCTTTAATATCAGATCCAGCAGATAACTGTGATTTAAAAAAAGAACACAATTTAACTTCAAAATGACAGTTTGTAGAGAAGGAAGTAAAGCTTTCCCATTATGTCACGTGCAGCTTATGCTCAGTTTTTTTTTCTCACCAGTCAAAATAATAGTTTCTTAATTACACCAGCCGCATCCAGTGTTTCAGCAGACAAAGTCCTGAATCACTCGGACAGCAGCCTGGTTGGTTAGCCGCCAGAGTTGTTGGACAAGATTTTTTACTTGTTTGGTGTAGATTTTCTACCTTGCCCGTCTGACTGCAGAAAAAGGCCAGTAAATACCAGAAGGGGACCAACTGAAAGCACCTACACAATCTCTTGGACTAGTTTTTATACCAGTCGCACCTGTTATCATTATAAAATATGGCTTATGATGTGCGTCGCTGCGGGAAAGAAGATAGATGAAAGAATATCATGTACAAACAGTGCAGATGAGACAAAAAGCCTCCCCAAGGGTTTCTTAAAAGCATCTCGCCACAAGAGATCAAAATTAAAAACAGACCCAAATGACATAAAAGCTCATCTGCTTGGAAAATGGCACAGCGAGAAATATATAAATAATCATGAAAAATATGTTATTGAAATGAATTTCTAAAGAAGAAAAATTGCTTCAGTGAAAGCAAACTGGAAACACACCTGACCTTAAGTTCATAAAAATCACCGAGCAGGGCGCTGATTGTAGTCTGTATGATGACAGTTGTTATGCTTTACTTGGATAGCATTTATGGATCCATTAGATAACTACACACTCTGGTAACAGCAGGCAAGTTTCACTTGTTTTGCAATTTATTTCTCTGAGCTCTTTAAATGGAAGAACCCAAAACAAACCGGCCTCGTCTTTCCAAAGCGCGGATTAATAATTACATTATTTAATGGGATATTTTGTCACAGTAACCACCTTGAATTGCCAAACGTGGACTGTGCTGCATGAAATCCTTCTGCTTGTAGTTGAATCTGAAAGTGTGTTTGAACCTGAGATATACTGGGAAAATAATGAGGCCGTTTGTTTGTCATTTGAGTGTTGAAAATGTGATGCAGAGCCCTATGGGCTGCGAGAAAATGAGTTTCCGTGTGTTTCTGTCACTGAGGTGTTGTAGTTACACTTCAAATCTGACTCGCATGTTTTAATCCTCAGCAGGCTTTGGTACTGTGTCACCCTAAATGCATCGTGGCTTTGTCCGCCTTGCTGTCCCACAGCGTGCAGCTTCACAGTCGGTGGTGGTTTGTTGGTGCTGCTGCTCAGCGTGTGTTTTCAAAGATTTACTGAAATTAATTCAAGAAAATAATTAATGAAACATCCTGGAGTTTAAAATAGCTGTCTGTGCTTCTGCTTCTGCTTCTGCTCATCTCTTTCATCAGTTCAGTGTGTGTGTGTGTGTGTGTGTGTGTGTGTGTGTGTGAGAGAGAGAGAGAGAGAGAGAGAAGAGAGAGAGAGAGCTTTGGATGGAAAACAACTAGGACAGCAGAGCCCCATACCAGACCTGCAGGCAACCTGGCATCACACAGACTGCTAAGCCGTCAGAGAGAGAGAGAGTGTGTGTGTGTGTGTGTGTGTGTGTGTGAACATACTTGTGACTGTATAGTTTTAGATGTCTGTTAGTGTCTTCATATAAGATTTTGTGTGTGTGTGTGTGTAATGTAAGGGTGTTTGTCTGAACCAGTCTGTCTGTATTTCCAGTATGTATCCCTGTGTTTATCAGAGTTATAGTGTGTGTGTGTGCGTGTGTGTGTGTGTGTGTGGTGCTGCTAATGCTTGCTTGGCACTGAGATTTTTACCCTCTGGGCTTTCACCTAACACAAGAAGCAGCACAACACTTTCTGCACAGTGTAATGAGTGTGTCGTTCTGTTTGTGTGTGTGTGTGTGTGTGTGTGTGTGTGTGTGTGTGTGTGTGTGTGTGTGTGTGTGTGTGCCTGTGAGAAGAGGGAACATGATTTCTCTGTGTCGGTGTTTGCATACACATGTGAATGTGTGTAATAAGACAGGTGATTCTTCTATGCCCCAGACCCCATCGCACTCTGACTGATGGGGTTTTCACAGCTTTCTGTAAGAGTGTGTGTGTGCATGCGTGCATGTGTGCAGGCAGGTGTGTGTAAGCATTTCTCCATACCACCATCTGTGGTGGGATGCTGGTTTAAACTGAAGTATTGCTTCATTCATCACCCAGCAGAACTCACACACGCAATCGTCACTGTGTCTGTGTGTGTGTGTGTGCTATTTGTCGTAGAAAGTGACAGTGTGTGTCTCCTTGTGCATTTTGTGTGTATGTGTGATGGAGAGTGACCACAGATGCATTGTGCAGAATCCTCCATGTGGAAAACCTCTCCCTCTGCCTGCCTCCGAACATCCATCTACTACACTGTGTGTGTGTGTGTGTGTGTGTGTGTGAGACCTGGGGCTACAGAGTGAGTGATGGTTTCCTGCCTGTGTGAAGCAAACAGTCTTGGGAGTTGCAGCCATGTCAGGCCTGACACAAACAGGCGCAGAGTAACAGCATATCTGGATTCCAACAGAGTCTCCGTACTGGAATGTGAGTGCAGAGGAGGAGAGCGTCAGGCGGCCATGACATCGCCAAAAATTTTATCTTTTATCACGGCATGGCTGAATGTTAATCGTGCACGTTCACTCAGCAGTGACAAGTAGAACCACAAAGCAACGTGGTGACTGATACTGTGACATACTGCAGCATATGCAGTACAAACGGTAAATAATACACAAGCTCACTGAATTTACCAGGTCGGCCTTTAAAGTTTTCTTCCAGCTGTTGCTGCAGAAGACAAAACCTCAAACACCTGGGTGGCTCTCCCTCGGCTCTCCTCTTCAGTTTCTGGCACGTTTCTTTCACTCCAAACACAAATGGCAGGCTGCTGCTCCACGTCAGGCTCCATCTGGCACGCTGAAATTACCCGAAGAACCGTCACCTCTCGCGTTTCTTATTGCAGGAGTGTAGACTGCAGAGATCTCTTGTGACCGCAGTCTGAACCACATGTAGGTTTTGACAGTAACGTCCAGCTGTAAAGTGTAATCTGCGTGGATCTCAGTTGACTCGATATGAAAACGCTGGTTACTCTCCATCAGACTCCATTTTCACACGCATAAACAGTTCATTTATTCACAGACGCATCAAAGCAACAAGTAACCAAACATCCTGTAATTATCCCCGTCCTGCGGAGGCATTTAAAAGCTGTGATTAGGAAATGATATCATAAAAAGAACTCAGTTGTTGTTTTTGTTCCATTGTCTTCTGTTCTGTCACTTCTACTGACTCACCTCCCCTTATTTGGTTTATTTCAGTTTCTCTACTCTTCTTCCTCATTTACACCTCCTTACCTGTTCCTCTTCTTCTGTCTTTCATTTACTGATCTCCCTTCACTGCCATCTCCACTCTTCCTCTCCCTCCACCCACCGTCATCCCCCGTCTCTCGGTCCCTAAATCTCTCTCTCTCTGAGGTCCATTCATCCGACAGAGAGACAGAAGTAGAGACAAGGCCGTGGAACAGAGAGAGGGAGGGAGGTAGGGAGGAAACCGAGGGAGGGAGGGAGGGAACAGAGCCGACTCCTCTCTCCCCCTGTCGCTCTCAGTGATGGCGATCTTTCATCGTCTTTACTCTTCAAAGACTCGTTTGAGTTTAGATCCTGGTTCCTCTGTGTTCTGACAGGACAGGATGAAAGGAGACGGACAGACAGACAGGTGGAGACGCCGGGACAGGGAGGGGAGGTGCAGCAGCGGAGAGAGGGGTGGGTGGACAGAGTGGGTGTGTGAACAGGGACATTATGGTATTCTTGTTATTAGCCGCAGTTCTGTTACTATTCATGTTGTGCACACACTCATTTAGTCACTCGTTATCTCTCTTAACCCTTTGGTCTCTCTCTCTCTCCAAAGCAAAACAAAAGCAGATAATCAATCTTGCTCTGTCATTAACGTACAAAACAGGATCATGTACTGTGAAAATTTCCAATTACGTGTGCTCCTGTCGTGAATGGAGAAACGCTTCGTCACCAAACTCATCTGCTCCTCAGAATACTTAAGCAGTCCTTTGTCAGGAATGTTGCAGAGGTACAAGCAGTAGCAGCAGTGGCGTTAATACCACATGTCACTCGCCGTACTGTAGTAGCAGTAACAGCAGTACGAGTAGTGGAGGTGCAGGGGCAGCAGGTTCGGGTCTAACTCCACCTTTTGAGAGCCGTGTTGGTAACTTGTGTGCGACACCAATGGAACTGCTCCAGAGCACTGCAGACCCTGTTAGAGAGAATCAGAGCAATCAGAGTCATCTCGTTCCATTTTCCCACGTTCTCCTGTTTCGGTGGAACAAACAGCCACATCACAACAAGAAGGAACCGGAGTGTTCCATGTCTTCTGTTGTATGTTTGAGAAAAGTCCCTGCTAGCGTCCTCACCTGCATTTAAGACTAGAAAACAGATCTGAGGTTTGCTGTTCTAATACGTGAATGTTGTTGTGGATATGCTGGTGGAGTATTGTTGTGGGAGTGACGGTGATAGTAGCAGCCAGTCATTGTACTCATATGATGACTGTAGTAGTAGAAACAGCAGTATTTGTAGAACTAGCAGGAGTATCCGTTGTTGAAGAGATGGAAGCTGACTTTGTTATATTCACAAAGTTGAAATAGTAGAATAAACTTTACAGGGAACACTCACAAGGGAACTGAAACTTCACAGCAGGAGGTACAATAACAGATGTATGTATAATGTAGTATTAATAAGTAGCTGACTTAAAAAAAGCTAATACATCTCTGCATATTAATATCACAGCTTGTCCTCTGATACAGCAGCTTGGCTCTGTTTTGTACCAGTTTCATCTCCCTTCCCACAAACACAGTGCAGAACTTCCTCTGGAGGATTTCTGACTTCCGTAACACAAATATCCACTCATGTGTGCTGTCTGTCTGCAGAGTGTCTTCAAAGAGGTTTACTCCGACCGCGACACGGAGACAGAAGAAATAAAGGCTTCCCACAAGAGAAAATAACAGATCACAGAGCGACCAGCTTAATGTCTTTATATTATCAACTCATTAAATGGCTGAAAATGGCTATTGAGTGACAGATTGCGCAGGTTATTTCTGTATCATTATGTGCTACAGTAACTAACTTCATGTTGGTTCATGTTTTTCTAACCAAAAGATCAAGTGTGTTTCAAAAATAGAACGACACCACTCATAGCAGTGACACGCCACACACATCCACGCAGAAACACGCAGTGTGTGCGTTCACGTGAGGACACACACAAACTTAAATTCTTGCAAAGTGTTTCCACAGAAGTGCAAATGCCTGTGCATAAACACAGACGCTTCACACACACTCGAAGCGTGAGGCAGTCGGGGCTGTGGAACTGTAAAGCAGGAATATATAAGCAGCGCGGGTTGAAGCGTCTCTCCCTGCACTTCCAGCCTCATGTTTTTTAAACAGTCAGAAAGCTCTGGAAAACACGAGGCTCTCCGCTCCGCTGGGGGATCGCAGCAGCACTAACAAGGAACCAAAAGAAGCCCCGAGAGTTTTTAGTGTTAAAAAAGGCATCCTATCTTCTGTCGTATCTGAAAATCTCTGCTTTTGTTCATCTCTGACGCCTCCTTCGCCTTTCGTAGCTCCGCCGCTACCAGCTCGTCCTCACACTTTGACTCGGCTCTGAAACCATCACGTGACTTCCCTTTGAGCTGTTTTTAGCGTCCTCGCCTGCCGGAGAGGCCAAACACGGGCCCTCCTGGGTGACAGTGTTCTCCTTTTAGTCTGACGGTGGGTGCCGGAGTTAGTTTGGAAGTTGCTCCGACTTATTAGCCCTCGCCAAGATTTTGCAGCATGTGTGACAACCTCGCCCCCTCTTAAACTAAATTTAGCTGGTTTATGGCAAACTGTCAGAATAAAGGAAAATAAAATCATGATGGAAGTAATACCCACAAGAATAAGAGTGGCAACAGGCCCATCACCATAGCTGCTCCTAACATATTGACCGAGGAATAATTACAATAAATGATAATGTTGTCATTTTATGATCACCCTTTCAGAGAGCAATGAACTTATAATTCTTAGGATTGGAATTGGAACTTGAAAAACAGATTAAAATATCCTGAAGAAATGAAACATAAAAGGAAAATCCAGTTTGTTTGTTCTGTCATCGTGTTGGTGAAATATACATGCTGGCAATACTGAGGTAAGCAAGAAATGACCAAGCTCGTGTCCATGCAGTGATGAGGTGATAAGATATTCACAGTAACTTAACGTTAGTATTGTGACAAGCCGAGTCAGACTCTTTGTCCCGTGCAGGTGCAGGGTTAGCCAGCAGGTCTGAGCCTTAAACCTCCACTGAGCCTGCAGCAGTTACAGGAAGCACGCAGCAGCTGCTGAGTAGAATTGATTTTGAGGAAATGCTTCAGAGGATCACTGGACTGACAGCAGTGTTGTCCGTCAGTTATCCTGTAAGGCACAAGACACCATGACAGCAGCCCTCCTGTCTGTTTAACACACAGACTTCATCTTCTCCACAGATGTTTTGACACGAAGTTAGTGGATTCTCTGATGGTTTTGAACACCGTCGCCACACAAAGACACACCACAGAGGAAGGCTTTCCTCTTCTTCGATCTGGGTAATTTCCCAGGAATATGCAGTAATGTTCTGCCTGTGCTCATTTTCCACACATCTCATTTGTTATTTATGTCCTGCATGTATTCTACACAAACATTTCTCCCAGTTACCTCACACTGCATACATCACATATTTATGGCATGTTTCCATATCACACCATTCCCTCCCTGAGGAGGTTTTATTTTCATTTCTAGATTTGCTTCCAGTGTATTTTATTAGCCAGTTAATCAACAAGTCCTCATGGCTGAAGACAAACTGTCTCACTGGTCCAAGCCTTCAAATAAAACTGGTTTCTCTTTTACATTTATGGGTTTGTCATCGTTCAATAATGATCATACAGATCAGCTCACGCTGTAGAAGTAAAACCACTCAGTGGATTGAATGAATAGATTGTGATATTGTGATGATCAGTGATAGGAACACTGTTTGTTTTACGTCTTAACGTTAGCCTTGTGTGTGCATGTGATGAACCGGCTGTTGATTGGCTGCTCTTGTGTTTGTGTGTGTTTTTGCCTTATGAAAAGCAGAAACTCTTGACTTTTGACTTGACTCTTGACAGCAGCAAACAGTGAATACGAGGCCACAACCAGGTCGCTTTTTCTTTGGCTAAATGTGTGCACTCCTTCACTCCTTTTGGGGATTGAACCTGCTTCAATTAAAATTGTTGAATCTACTGAACTATTCATTTGAGCTATTCATTCATTGGAGTCATTGACTCGGAAATTTTCCTAATGGAATTTTTCAGTAAAGGAAGAAATGAGGCATTATCAACTGTCCCTCGCCGTCTCTTCTTTCTTTTCTCCTCTTCCTCTCGATCAGGAGAGACATCCCTCGCTCCCTCATTCACCAGCGCTGTGCCTCTGTGGGTATAAATATGTAAATGGATGTTGCCTAACCAGCCAAAACTAGGCCGTCTTCTCCTCTGTGAACACCTGAATAGAAGCGAGACAGATAGTGGGAAGAGAAAGAAAGAAAGGAAGGCCACAGGTGAAAAGCTTACCAAAATATCTCACCGCAGCAGGCGTGTTACTCCCCTGCTCAGATTAAGGTGACAGTGTTTCGTATCATGGTGCCCGAGTGAAAAGAAAATGATTTCTTGAGAGTATCGCACTGAAAAAATATGATGTTTCATAATTTTCTCAGTCGCCTTTTTATAAAAACAGCCATTCAGTGGACTGCACACATACTGCAAGCACTTTTTCATTCCTGCAAAGTTTGCATTACCACATGGTGGCCTGGGCGAGTACGCTGAATTCAAAGTCCTGCACTAATGGCCCAAGTCCAAGTCCCGATCATTAAGAGTTTATGCTTTGTTGTCTCAAGTTAAGTCATGACTGAGTCAAATATATCAAGTCTTGCAGCAGTCAAGCTCACATGAACTCACATGAATAAAGACACATATCCAGGTATCAGGTGTCAAGTTCTAGTTTTTCATCCTGAAATATCAACCCAGTCGCTAGAAAAAATGTTGGCACTGAGCGTTTCTGCACACCACAGACCTGCTGAATCTCTACATCTGACATGTTTAGCCTTAACGTTTCTTTATGTTCAGTTTTCAGCTTGTGTGTTGTGGCAACGCTGTCTTTAAGGGCTGCTTAAGATCAGAAAAAGATTAGGTTGAAGCAAAGAATACCTGGTTTTGTTGCCCCAAACACGGATACCAAACATCCTGACAGCCTTAACCAAGCGGTTTTAGCTCTCCAAACTTTGTCAGAAGGTCGTCACTCGTGTTTTAGAAAATAAGCAGCGAACAGTCTTTTCTGTCGCTCGTGTCGGATGACGTTTAGGTGAAGCTCTTTTGTGGCTGAGTGAATCATCACTAGGTGTGTGACTTTTCAGCCAGGAGGGAGACAGAGAAAACAAGAGAAGACAGAGAGACAGTGAGACAGAGAGGGCAAGGCAGGACACAGAGAGACAGAGAGAGGAGACAGAGGGGAAGAGAACAGGAAAAAGCCGAGAGGCAGAACAAGTGAAGGACGGAGAGAGAGAAGAGTGTTAGAGGTGTTAATCAGAGGCTGCAGGTAGGGGTGTGTGTGTGTGTGTGTGTGTGTGTGTGCGTGCGTGTGTGTGTGAGAACAGGTTTGACAATATCTCAGGGCTACATCAGGGGCCATTAGTATTTTGCAGCACGAACACACACTTTGACAGGTCGGCTGCACCGCCTGCAGAGAAGCGCTGTGTGTTGTGTGTGTGTGTGTGTGTGTGTGTGTGTGTGTGTGTGTGTGTGTGTGCGCGTGTGGTTTGACCTGTCCTTTCATGTGTTTATCTCACCTCCAGATGAACTTTGATGAGACAGCGCACACACAGAGATACACAACGCACACAAACAACACTCACTCCTCAAACGGTGTTGCTCATCAAATATAAATGATTTTTACACCATCTGGAGTGAACTCTGCAGCGAAGTTAAAAACCCTCTGCTCATCTCTCTCCTCCTGTTTGTCTTCTTTCTCTTCCCCTCTTTTAGCCTCTGCACTCAATTTATCCTCCTGTTCTCCTCTCTCTTCCTTGTGTTTGCTGTGGACGGTGTGGAGATGTGCAGAGAAGAAGAGAGATCTCCCTCTCTTCTTACATCTTTTTATTTTCTGAATTTGTATTTTTTTCTTCCCTTTTTGTCGTCACGGTTTGCATCTTCATGACTCTCCTCATCCTCTCTCCCTCCTCTTTTCCTCATCTCTTCCCTCCACACATCTTTTTCCTAATCTCTCCCAATCACCTCCCTTTTATCCTCCTTCCTTTCTTCCTATCACCTCCTATTCTGTCATTTGTCTCCTCTTTCTTCCTCTGACCTCCTTCTCTCCATAATTTATCTCGCTTCTCTTTTTCCTCTCCTTCATCTGTTTTCTTCCCCTTCCTGTACATCCACCCGCTTCCTCCCCTTTGTGTGTTTTTGTGAACTTCAACGCATCAGGAAGTTAGCCTGCATGTACACACACACACACACACACACACATGCGCGCTGTGGGGAGTGGAAGTGTGTTCATATCAGCTCTAACATCAGTCATCTGTCAGCACAACTTTTATCTGTACATCTCTGTTTGTCTCTCTCTCTGCCTGTCTGTCACTCTGTCTCTTGGACTTGTCTGTCTCTCTCTCTCTCTCTCTCTTTCTCACGCACACACACACACACACACACACACACACACACAGTAGCAGCTCGCTTTATCTTCTCATCGTTCCTCTCTGGTAGAGCTGCTGAATAAATCAGCTGCAGGAAAACCAGAGATGGAGACGGGGAGATGGGAGGCTGGAGGAGGCGGCGAGGGGCATGATGGGATATGATATGACACATATATACAGCACATATTCCTATTCTCACTGGGAGAGAGCGAGATGGAGACAATGAAGGAAGAGAGGTGGAAGCAAAGGGAGACAGAGAGAAAACCGAATGCAGAGTGACAGCCGTCTCCTTTGGCCTGGTGTGTGTTTGGTGTGTGTTTGAAATTGACACACTGAGCTGGTGTTATTACAGGTTACTATGTGCTTTTATTTTATTTCAGTTTTTCCTTTGGATTGTGTTTAAATTCACTTATCATGTGGTCTGTCGTGCAGCTGACAGTGCAGTTACAGCTTTTTCTTTTGTTTTTCAAAACCACAGTTTAATTTGTTGTTTTCAAAAACAAATTCAAGCAAACAGCGTGTGTTTTCCCTCGTGTGCAGGACAGTCAGTACAATTCTCTACAGTTTGCACAATAACCTCTTGGCTCGCTGATCAAATCTGATGAGTTGATTCTCAGTGAAATCGTCTTGTACAAGTTTGACTTTTCCCACCGTGGCAGAATGAAGCCAAAATATGCTTCATATGAGTCACTGCTTGTTCTTGTTCTTGTCAAGATCTCGTCCTTGTGACGTCATTTTGGATTCTGTGCAGTACTGATCGAGTTCCCGCCCATACACCCGTCTGAGCCAATCGGGAGCAGCACCCAGCTGTCAATCATTAGGAACTGAAAAATAAAGTTAACCAGAAGAGACGACAGAAGAGAAAGTAAAACAAACCAATGTAAAGGAGACTGTGTGATAAATGAAGGTCGACTGGATCCACATGTAACATTAAAAACATGAATCGCACGCTTGTTTCTCTTTTTATTTTACATTCTGTAATCTGCTTTGGTGGTATTGTTTCCCCACTTAATCACTGTGCCTCTAAACTAGAAAAAAAAAAAAAATCAAATTGTGAGTTAATGAGGTGCTGATCGTATTATTTCACAGCCGGGTGATCGTGTGCACTGACTGATGCTGTGTGCCGACCTGTTAATACAACAAATTAGGAGCCGAGCTCATGTTCTAACCCCACAGCAAATCACAGGAGGTGGTTCAACGGTTGGTTCAAGGACACTTGGACGGATCACACAGAGTTTTTGTAAGAGCTGGGTTGGAAACTACGTATTCAGCTCTTTTCATACAGTAGTAGACCCAGAGGAGAAAGTCACGTTCACGAGAGCCACAAAGTCATGTTTTGTGAGTCGCTTGCTTGAGTTTTGCTGGGGCAGATAATCTTACGTGGGCGCACTTCACACAGAGATCCTGGCTTTTTATAAACATTTTCCTGATGTCGTCTGATATCCCAGATCACAGGGAGTCGGCATGTTTTCGGTGTCGTCTTATTTCAAAGTAGGTGCAGGTTTTCTTGCCGAGTTTCACACGGTAACTTTTTTCTGTGAAAAATGCACATCTTATCTTTTTGACCTACAAAGCGAGGCAGCAGTGGAGAAGCCATCTTTTCTCGGTGGAAAAGCGGAGAGACGTGTAGTGAAAAGCGGTGCTTTGTTTCTGTTGTATTTCTTGTAGAAAACCTGCTTTGCTTCAGATCATCTTCATCAACGCGGTTATCGTGAAACGGTCGCAGTTTGGTTAGCTCACGGGTGAGTTACGTTACAAACATAATGTCACATTGGTTTAGTGCACGAACATCCCGGGTGAAAGTCTGGATGCATCCACCTTAGCCCCCACCCATGCACACTTCCTCCTTTCCGACCCCCACTGGACTTCGCAGCCTGAAAATGGACGTGAACACGGGTCGCAATAAGACGACCTTTACGGCCGTGACGATGGACTGAGGCCTCATATTGCATGTTTGTTTATGTTGTGGAAGAAGTCTTTGACATTTTGTATATTTTACTCTTGTCTTTTGTACAGTTTAACACTTTCAAAGTGTAAGAGAATTGGGAAAATCAATCAAATCTTTATGCTTTCATTATTTTTAATTGAATATTCAAACCTCGACGCCTTCGATGATCAGATAATGAAACTCACGTGATGGAGGCACATTAGATCAGCAGCAGTGTTAACAAAGCTAATAGCAACACACACACACACGCACACACATTTGAGGAAGGTGGGGTTTTTAAAAATGAAGGCCAGAACAGAACAAGCCGACTGTTTCTGTTGGAAATGTCACCAATCCATCAATCTGAAAGGTAAAGGCCAGTCTTCTCATTATACTGTGTGTGTGTGTGTGTGTGTGTGTGTGTGTCTGCTCTTTTAGAGAAAAAGGCTGCTGACCCAGCGAAGGCAGCACACACACAAACCGTTATGTGGTGTATTTTAATGAGCCTCTGGCTGGTTATCTATAATTCATCTTCAGCAGGTCTAGTCTGGTCACTGTGTGTGTGTGTGTGTGTGTGTGTGTGGAGGCAGCTGAAGTGTTGGTGATCACCATAACTGACCAGCGTTAATACAAAGCATCGAGACTCGTTGAAGCTGTTGACAGCCTCCTAACGGATCAATAGATCTGATGTCATATTCAGTCATCCTCTCTCTTCCTCCCTGTAGGTGCACGACTCTTCACTATGACTCTGATCTTCCTCCAACCTCCATCATCATCACCTTCCACAACGAGGCCAGATCCACCCTGCTGCGCACCATCAGGAGGTGAAGCACACACACACACACACACACACACACATGTGAGTGATTGACTGGCGACCAGTCCAGCGTGAACCCGCCTCTCGTCTGTAGTCGGCTGGGATTGGCTCCAGGCCCCTCGCGACCCTGATGGATAAGCAGTATAGAAAATGGATGGATGGGTTTTTCATTTCATTAAGGTTTGGTCTGGTTGTAAATTCAAAGATTTGTTTTTTTATACCCCTGTGTAAGGTGTCATTTTGTTTTAATATAAAATCCATGTACCTCCAGGTCTGGCTTGTATTTGCAGAGAAATGGTGCCATCCATTTCATGACACTGGATTCAGTGTCTTCAGTTTTCACTCATCTCTGTGAGCTCCTTCAGACAAACTTTTGGCTGATGAGCGTAGAAACACGAAGCTGCCAAAGTTCCAGTGGAGCTGCAGTGATGGTACAGCAGACCAGCAGTCTCTGAACCATCGTTCTGTCTTTCAGTTTGATGATATCAGCAGGTCGCCATACACACACGTACAGTACAAATAGACACGCACGCACACATGCACGCACACACACATACACACCTCATGGTTTTGGCCTGAGTTCAGCTCATTATACCAGTCAGTCAGCAGGGACCGACCACGTCTCCTTACTATCACAGAGGACATTGTGTGTTTTGTGTGAATGTGTGTGTCTGTTTACTCTGTGTGTGTGTGTGTGTGTGTGCGTGTGCGTGTGCCCTCCCCTTCAGCCCTTCTCAAAGCTCTGCAGTTTTCAACCAATTAAAAGACAATCTGTCTCCCTGAGCCCCTCTGCTCCCTTTGGCTCTGGCTCACTGTATATAAGTGTGTGTGTGTGTGTGTTGTCGGTGGTGACTTGGAGCTTGAAGTAGTTTGGCTGCCTTTTATTTTTAGTTTGTGAATTTGGAACATTACACAAGATCCTCTGAAGCTTCTTTATTTCTGCAAAAACAGATTTATTCGACATGGAATCATTTTAAGATGAACACGTCTTCCATTTCAAACATGTGTATGGCAGCGAATATCCAAAACATTCTAACTTAGACATGTGATGTTTGCTTTAATTTGCAGCTCTGAGCACTCGCTGCCCTGAGTGTTAAACGCTGTCTCACACCTGCTTGACACGTCTGCAGGTGGTGCGTAACAGACAGTAGAAGCACACGGCCGTTAGCATGTGCGGCGACAGAAAAGAAAGGACGTGTGTTTTAGAAACGCTGTGAGTCTTATGTCATCATGGATTAAGCATTCATGGCATAAAGAGGAATAACTGAGCTTGTTTGCCTTCTTAAGTGGAAAGGATTTTTAGTGCTGCTGTGGATTTTATTTGTTGCATGCGTCCAGCCACGTTTAAAAGCTGTCAGTGGCCCCAGTCAAAGGTTTGGGATAATGGATGGACACTTTCCATCAGTCTCACCTCTCAGGTGTTTGTGGTGTTGTACTCGGTCGCTCATAAGAAAGTGAACAGGAGTGGATCCTGTTAAGGGCGATAAAAGACAAACCCTGCTTACCTCTGCAGCCTCTGGATAAGTGCTGCGTTCACCGTGGGTTTGACTGGATCGACTCTCAGCCCGCCATTTCCTGTTTTATTGCTGAATAAAGGAAAAGCATCCACTTCGAGTGAAGTGCTTCACCTGGCGTTTTCACCGGCAGACTGACGCACTTTGGTGAAGCTGAATTGTGCTGCAGGAGATCACTTGACATTTGCCGTTTCCACGAGTCAGTGACTCACAGGAGGCAGCTGACAACAAGAGACAAGCCAACAGACAGAAACCGGTGAGGCAACGGGAAGTTTGGAGCAGCTTCGGTGCACTTGTCCAAGTTTCAGAAGTTTTGTGAAGTTTGGTTTCAGTGGAACCAAAGTTTTGTCCTGCTTCTTTATTTGAGGAGAGTTGAACTGGTTGGTGGTTTTCAGAGAGGTCAGAGTCACGGTCGACTGGACTTTGTGTTATTGCCTTGCTTTAGGACATTTAATGGGTTTTCCAGGGTTTGGCCCATTAACTACAATTTGTGTGTAATTTACATCACTGACCCAAAACAAATAAACATTAATCTGTAGATCGATTTTCTACCACACGTCCAGACTCTGGTCTCATCACATTCTGACTTCCAAGATATGCAAGTCGTGTTCCTAAAATCATCACGTTTACCACCATGAATGCAGCAATAAGCAAACATATATACATGTCACTTTTTTGTTTTAAACCATATTACCATACAGTGTGTGGTGAGGTTAGCTAATATTAAAAAAAGTAATGTTCATATCAGTAGGTGTAAACCTGCAGCATATACATGAGAATGTGTGTGAAGCTCCGTCAGGTCCCTTTGGGCCCTCCATGTGGTTCCTGCAGCTCGCGGTCACAAACATTTGTGTTTCACAGGTTCTCACGAGCACGTGAACGCGTCACAAAAAACATCACAGGAAAGAAAGTAAGGAATGAAAGCCCACTGAACAGGGTCAGTCTTACCTGCTGTCATACTCAGCACTACTGAAGCAGCTGTTCCCAGAGGTGCTGCTGTTGTTTATTTCATGGAATTTAACCTCCAGAATGTTAGTGTGTGACGCTGTGATGATGTGAAGTGCTGAGAAACAGCCTCCATCATCACTCCTTGAATACCAGATAGATGTCAGTCTGCTTACTCACTGGATCATAGCCAGAAAGTTTACCAAAAATATTCAGAGTTATGAAACTTTTTTTATTTGAAGATGACAGAAAACCGCAATCTAATCTCAATTATCACTTTTCAAGCTGGCAAAAAAAGAAACCTTGAAAAGCCAGATAATAGCGAGATAAGTTTTCTTTTCAGTATCTGCAATCACGCTTTGCTGCTGGGACTCTGAAAACACTGAGAGCGTATTGAATGCCTACAATTACATTATAAAAGAGTATAATTTAGGGGTTTTGGGCACTTTGCGGCTCGACGGTTTGCAGGCCGAACTTTAATAAGTTTGATTTCTGAGACAATGATGGGCACTTTGAAAGCTTTTCATCTCGTGATCAAAGAGTTGCTTTCTGAGGGAGAGCCGCGCCTTGTCGATATTTAATCAGGCTCTGATCCGAAAATTGATCTCATCTTCTCCGTCTCCGCCGGGCGAGAGATAAGCAGGCGAAGAGGGAGGAGGATGAACGACAGAGAAAGAGATGTGTGGCTTTTGAGGACATATTTGGTTTTAATGGGTTTAGTTTGTTTTGACTCTGCGTGTGTGTGCGTCTGTTATTATGGAGGAGACACAAGGGCATCATGGGAAAAAAGAGGGAGGGAGAGCTCTCCCTCTAGATCAGCACCAGCTCAGCACTTTGTGATTCAGTGGACCTAAAAAGCAGACAGCTAAGAGTCCGGATCACTTCCCCTACAGCTGATCTCTCAGGATTTATTAGGACGAGGTCATTAGGCCGAGTGAGTCTTTGCTTCGGGTTTGCTGTTTTATATGGGATTTAGTGCTGTTCTGTTGGACCCTGCTTTTCTTCATTCCTGCCTCATCATCAGAGCAAGCGTACAACTGAAACTCAGATTTAAATTGATTCTTGGCCAATGGGCTCAAGTCTCGAAAAAAAAGCAGAGTTGTCCCCGTAGACTGTGAAACATATTTGGACGAGGGCTGGCAAGGATATCCTGACTGGATCTGACTGAGAACCCGACGTTGTCAGTCACAAGTTAGCCCAGCCCTAAAGTGTACCCTGTGGTCTGTTTTACTCAAATGAACACACGCTGTTTTGAAGAAGACTTGAAACGAGCAGCTGAGATCATAAACTCATTAGGAAACTGCTCACTGGGCTCATCAATCAGGTGAGAATGACATTAAAGTGAAGTCTCCCCCTGCTGGACTTTAGAAAGAATGCAGATTTAGGGCACGTCTGCTTTGGCTTCACTTTTCAAACTTCTATGCTGTGTCCACTTATTGATTTGATTTATCAGACAGGTGACCTTCCTGATCACACGGCCGTTTGGCATCCAGCTTCAGCTGTGATTACACGACTTTTGTCAGACCTGCACAGCATTTACAAGACGCTGAGACGAAGCATCACAGATCATCAGTGATGAGACTCTAGACGCGACTCGGTGCCCGTCATGTGGCATCAGATTATCACTGATGAGCTTATACATGCAGCGTCAGACAGTAACGAGTGAATACAGATGTACATCATGGTAGATTAGCTGTGACAGGCCTGTATTTAATGTGGACAAACTCGCCTTTTGACCCCAGACTGTGGCTGATGAATGTAGATGTACAGCGCTGTAGATCAGCAGTGATGAGACAGTATTTACTGGCTGTAGATGTATAGCATAATGCATCACTGGTACTTAGACAGAAGTGAACGTATTGAGCGGCTGAATCAGGATTTTTTTCCCCCTCAAGAGCAGTTTCTGTGGTTCTGCTGGGAAAGGCTTTCTGTCACAGCAGGAAAGATTTACCAGGCGATGAAAACGGTGCAGCGTTTAAGTTTTAAAAAGGCCATTCAACACTACATGTTTGTAAGACGGCTTCACTTTTAATAATAATCTGTTCTGAGGACAAACACAGACTTTTTTTTTTTTTTTAATTTTAAAATAACGGATGATTTCTCATGTTCACAGTAGAATTTTTTTCATTGCTGTCAAGGTGTTGATAGAGAAATTAGGTTGGAGAAAGACTGGTGGGATGCAGAGGCGGAGAGAAAGGAGTGATGAATTACTCCAGCAAGGTGGAGGATGGAAGAACTGGCTGTCAGCTAACCAATCAGGCAAAGAGAGCAAAATATGGAGGGAGCAAACCGGGCTCAGGTATGGAAAGAGAAAGACAGGAAGAGAGAAAGAAAGCTTTAGAGAGGATAAAAAAGAAAGAAAATTGTTGGCTGAGCAAAGTCTAATACAGTGAGAACGGTGGAAACTAATTTGACTCCTCACCTGTAGGGAGTGGATTTAGTGAAAAGCAATTTTGCAGCTGATTTACAATGGGAGTAAAAACAAAACGCTCCATGCGCTTGAAGGAGAGACTTGCAGTGTGTTCTTACAGTAACCAATAGAGCAGAAGATATCTTGCTCACAGCAGTTGAAAGCATCACTTCTCAGGTGTAAATAAACCCATAAATCCTGGGCACCAGAGAGGCGAGACAATCTGAAACCTGTAATAGAGGTTGTGTTTCATCGCACGTTCAGCAAACACATCTGCTGCCTTCGAGGAGATCGAGGTTATCAGTGCCCAAATAAAAGTGATTTAAATGGTTTGAATCAATGAGGTTAGAAAAAAAGGTTTGGCTTGGATGTGTTGTCTGCTTTATCTTCACAACATCCCAGTGAAATAATGTTGTTTGAAATCTGGCTTTGTTTCTTTTCCGTGGAAACACAGAGATGGCCTTGACCAAGACTTTTCACTTTAGCATCCAGCAGTCAGGGTGTCCACATGTGGCCAAATGCATCCTCGGTGTGGGGTTTTGCCCTGGGACCTGTTTCTCTCTGAATCTCTTCTTATTTTTTAATGTGTTGTTTGCACACCTGCAACGTGTCTTGAGATAACCCTGTTATGAATTGGCACTTTAAATAAAACTGAATTGAATTGAATTGAATCCATGTTAGCCTCCAGTGGTGTTCAGGTCAGGGTTTTCGGTACCTTTCAGTTCCAGTGTTTCTCTTTTTTCTCTCTTATTTACTGCAGACACCTCTGGAATAACTTGCCATAAAGTTACTCTCATTCCTTCAGAATCACGTAGAGCAAGTCCACTTGACCTTAATGTGGACCCACAGTCTGAACACAGATTGTAAGATGTGCTCCTCGACTTCAGTCCACACCTGTTTCACATTTAGCAAACCAAATGCTGCAGTTAGCGAGCTAATTGACTGTCCATCCATCTGTCCATTCCCTAAACTGCTTGTCCTGTTTCGGGTTGTCTGGGGGGGCTGGATCCCGTCCCAGCATGCACTTGGCAAGAAGCGGGTTGCATGATGGACATGTCGCCGGTCTTTGCCAGTTGACAAGGCGGGAAACCGATCAGGCATGTCAGTTAATGATTGAACAGAAAGAAATTCTCCATGGCTGTTAAATTCAGATGCGGTGATGCGCTTGTCCATTTGATGATACACTCAGCACGGCCGACGGGAGGCTGTGACGTTACCTCTGTTGTTTTCAGTCTGATGTTTGAAGAAATTTGCTCGCAGTTTTCTCCAAATTGCCCAACTCGACTGTGAGTGGCTGGCTCCTGTGGGAACCGAACTCCTCGCCCTGGCGGTCGTACGGCAGCACCCATTTAGCATCAGCAGCAGCGATGCCAGCGAGCGGGGTTAAACCCCCACAGGGGCCCACACACACAGCTCTAAAAACACACACTCTCAAGGCACTTTGGATGAAAGTGCTCTCCAAATGGCAGCTGTAGGTAATGAAAATTTTTCACAGAATTCCCCCTAAAATTGATATATAGAGTGGTGGAAATGAGCGGCGCAGATATAGAGCTGCCATTCTGTGGCAGCCGACTGCGGTATTGTCAGCGGTGATAATATTTTCTGTGAGCTGAAGATAGCTTCTCCCTAAGCACGCCTGAGGGGAGGTTAAGCCTCATAGCCAGTGGCCTGTGAACCAGAGAATGGGAACTCCTGTGTGTGTGTGTGTGTGTGAGAGAGAGAGAGAGAGAGAGAGAGAGAGAGAGATGGTGAAAAGTAGGAGAAGAAGTGGAGGAAGACAGAAAAAAAGAAATGAAAAGAGATTGTGTCCATCCACCCATGTCTGTGTGCCTCACAACTACAGACAGACACACACACAGTCAGTGGAGGATTTAATGTGATCTAATGAGATAAATACACTCTTGACTTTCTACTTGATCACCTCATTTCTCCATCTTCATCCTCCCTCCATCGTGATTGCACCTTTCTCTCTTTATTTTCTTGCCCCGCACCTTTGCTGCTCCTCCCCTCCCCTCCCTTCTACCCTCCATCTCATCCATCAGTCCATTCATCCATCTCTCCTGATCGCTCGTTGACTCCACCGAGAGAGGGAGAGTTACAATCAGGGTTATTTGTCTCCCTTACTTGCCTGACAACCCCCTCCCTCCTCCCTCTCCCTCCCTCTCTTTCTCCCTCTCTCTCTCTATTTCTTTCTCCTCCTTTATTATCTTTCATCTCACTCCACCTTCCCCTCCCTCCCTGCATCCATCATTCTACCTGATGGGGTTTGGTGCCTCAGAGACTCACAGTTTTGCTCCCTTCCTCCTCCTCCTCCTCCTCCTCCTCCTCCTTCTCCTTCTCCTCCCACGTTGTCAGCTTCAGCTCCTTCCATTCCTCCACCCCTCGCTCCCCTCTTCAGTTTCACCTCCCCTACACACCTCTATCCTCTCCAACCAGGACTGATGCCCTCTTCCCATATCTTGTTCATTCTTCGTGTTCCTTCTTGACTTCCTCCCTCGCTTCTAATTTCTGTCTTCCCACCATTGCTGCTTTCTTTCTTTTCCTTTTCCCTCCATTTCCTTTTTTCCTTCTTTTTTCCTCTCTTCATATATAACCTATATAACCCATAACCTTTCTCCTTTCTTTCCTTCCTCCCATACTCTTTCCTTCTCCTCCTCCTCCTCCTCTCCTTACCTTTTTATCTCTCCCTCCCTCCCTCCCTCCCTCCTCAGTCTTATCCGGAGGGTATGATGAACACACAGGTTATTGAAGAGTAGAAATAATGAAATAAAGTGGAGCAGAAACCGACCCAGAACAAAACACATTCTCTTATTTTCTTCCAGTAAAAGTTATGAATTTTTTATGTTTCAATCTCCCTCTTTAATGAAATAGTTTTTTAGAGGCGACACGTCATACATTTTCATAACAGGAATTTGGGCTGACATTTTCAATATGTTGTTTCATATGGCGTGCAGTGCGTACATAATGGATTCATGGGCAGCTGAGTGTGTGTGTGTGTGTGCATATTTGAGACCAACGTTTTTCTTTTGTCTCTCCAGCGTTTTGAACAGAACTCCAGTTCATCTCATCCATGAGATCATTCTGGTGGATGACTTCAGTGACGACGGTGAGCTGCAGCTGGACACACACACACACACACACATGCACGCACACACAAACACAAGCACATTCCAGGTCTCTTCCAGGTCAGAGACAACAGAGCTGATCCCTACATAACGGGTCAGAGGGATGAATGTGTCCACAGCAGCTGGGTCCACAGTTTCAGGATTACAATGAAGATGAAAAGGAACCTTCATTCTGGGTCAAAGAGGAGACGGTCGAGCTGCACGTCAATAGTGTCTCGCCTGCAGCTGCGTCCCCTCTGTCTCCAGAGAGACGCCAGGTGAAAAAGACCGAGCAGATCAGAGAAAACTGACAGGATTTAGACTCTTTGGAAAGAGGCCATTCTGAGATTCTTCTTTATTTTTCTTAACTGTCAGCAAAATCAGTGAAAACATCAAAGCTACGAACGTGTCCACTAACGAATGTTGTGGGCTTATCAAAACTTCTTCCTCTGTGCCACTGAGCTCCAGTGTTGTTAAAACACACAGCAGTTTAGTTTGACTTAAATCCCATACACGCCGTCCTGCAGAGCACCAAATCTGGATTAATCCGCCTCTGAAAATAGTCCCCATTAAAAGCACTGTTTCCTCCTGTTTGAGTAAAGTTTGCTAAAAACATTGATGATTGAACAATACATTGATCTGCTGCTCCAAGGAATTACTGAAATGTGTTTTTCACAAATAAAATGATGTGGTTGTGAGCCCTTTCATTAAGACTTGGGCCTTTAGGAGGGTACAGAGGAACACACAAGGCAGGGAAGTCAAATAATACGGAGACAGTCACAGTGTTGCTTTGACTGTTTCCTTATGATTTATTAATGGAAACAAAAATACAGGATAGTGCAGCTGCAGAAACAGCACACGGTTAAAAACACTCAAATGCAATCAGAAATCTGTTAGTCGCTAATTTATTTACCTCACCGTTAATACCTTTGTTATTTGAGTCACATGGTGCGTGTCCTTACAAAAGCACAGTCCACTTTGTTTTCCCATAGAGTTAAAAGTCCTCACTGAGCAGAATGGGCCCTTCAGTGTCAGATCAATCACTGGATTGTTGTGACTGACATGGAAATGTGGAACCAGCATTTTAATGTAGTTGCCATTCACAATGGAGTTCATTATAACCACTCTGAGTAAGTTTTAAATTTAAATCTTCATCAACAAAGTAACTATGGTCGTCGTTTAGACACAGTGGAGTAGAAAGTGCGAGATTCATCTCTGAAACGGAGCAGAAGCTTTAAGTGGAATAAACTGATGAGACTGCAGTACAGTATGTGAAAATGTGCTGTAAAGTTGATTTGTATCGCTGGTGTACAGCAACAATCAGTTAAGGTTTATTGTATGTGGACAGTGAAAGGCCCTGAACACTTTTATCAGAGAAGCCGTCACAGAAATTGTTCTGGGTTGCTGTAGTTTCCATTTTTCTCTCCACTCTCGCCACAAAACACGTTCTCGTCCGTATCTGCCGAGCTGACCTCGATACGATCCAAAGCAGAACGTCTGCGCTTCGGGTTTTTGTGTCCAGCGAGTACCGCGGTGATAAGAAAAACACAAACACGCAACAGAAAACTCACTGGCAGTGAAACAGCAGCTTCAGGAGAGCCTGATGCCCGATCTGCGTTCCAGGTCGCTCAGGCGTTGTCGCTTTGTTCATCCTCCTCAGTTTAACTTTGCAACAGAAGGAAAAGAAGGAATACTTTGGTGCTTTAGTTTGAAAAGTCAACACACTGACATCTCGTAAGTGGATCCATGACAGGAAGTCTTTCAAACATAGCGGTCGTCATATTAGGAAGTACTGGCTGTCATGTTGGGATAACCGGATCGCTAATGCTAGTTTGTTTAAATGGTAAATGGACTTAAAATGGTGCTTTTGTGGTCTACCTGCTCCTCAGAGCAGCTGGGAGTTTGGTATCTCATGAAGGACACTCACCAATTATTCCACTAATGAAAAACATGCTCTCTGAAACTGGTTGCTCAGACCTGCCTGATTCTCCACAGTCTTTGTGACATCCTATTATCAAGGACACCTGCTGAGCCAACCGGACACCCAGACAGGACAGATGGTGCTGCGTGAACATGTACACGAGTGAAAATCCCAGTGCTGAAGGTTAAACAGCGGCAGGTTTACGCTGTGAAGAAATGATGAAGACAGATGAGGAAGCAGCAGAGAGATGCGGTCAGCGGGGGAGACGGACAAAGAACGAAAGAATACGTGCAAACGAGGGACGGCAGCGCCGACCGTGTTAATGATTCTGTGTGCACACTTCCAACATGTCACCCTGCAACTCACTGTGGAGGCCAATCAGCTGCATTTCATGTCCTCCCACACAGCAGTGCATCATGTGAGACTGTTTATATCCCGTCTTTGGCTGACATCCTAATGTCTTGCAGTCATTTATTTTGGGATATTTGACCTAATAGTTTATTTCCCCCCCCTAACTTCCTGCTGCCCATCAGTACTGCAGTCTCGGTGTCTGTCTTTTCAGCAGGTTTGGTGAGGTTTGCTTTGTGCTGCCACCACACTGAGTGAAAGAGGCTTATCTATTTACTTCTCTGCTTCCAAAATCTCTCAGTTGCTGGAAACTCTGTAAAACGTCCCAACAGCTGCTAAAATGAGACGGCGTGCTGGGTGGTTGAAGTGGTCTCTCAGAGTGAGTAGACCCTTTCAGACGGAGCCGTGTCATGGTTCAGACGGACCTCCTCCAATCACAAACATCCACGTCCTCCTTCTCAGAAGGTCGCCCACATGAACATTCGTTCAGCCTGCACTCAGCGACTCAGCTGTAAACTTTGTCGTTGCTGAGCGTGGGCAGAGTCTGTCTCGGTGTATTGTTGTAATAAATATTGAAATATTTTTGAATCGCAGGTTGAACAAATAACTGGACCAAAACATTTCTGTCTGGGTCAAAGTGTTGAGTTCAGTTTCCCTCTAGAAAGGCAAAGTGCGGTGGAGAGGAGAGCGAGCAGCAGGCCGACTTCTGGTTCAAAGGGCTCTGATGGAGGTTTTCAGTCACTAAACTTTGACACGCTGAAGGTTTTCTTTCTCACATTTATTCTTTTCATAGCACAGTGATAGAGCGAGCAGTAACAGCAGGATTATGAGTCATAAGGAAGTTGTGTGATCACAATTTATCTCCTTGTGGCCCTCAAATTTAAATCAAATGTGAGTAAAATTAAAGTCAAGCACTGAATGAAAGTAGATTAGTCGTTAGTCATTTAGTAAAATCATGTTTGTGTTGAGGAATATACTGGAGCCGAGGACAACATGATGACATAATGCTGTTGTTTTCTGCTGTGTTTAATTGCTAGATAATAAAATGAGAATTACTGTAGCACAGAGCTGACACAATTAACCAATTAACTGGTTAGAAAAATGAATCGGCAGCTCCTTAAGACTTTGGCCGTCCATCCGTCTGTCCGTCACAGTCTCCTGAAGCTGATGTCTCACGCAGCCCATTGAGGGAATTTCCTCGGCTCAGACTCAAAGATGAACATGAAAGATGATGATTTTGGTGCTTATTTTTGGCCTTAACTCAAGGATTCACAAGCTAATCAGATGCGACCTGCGACTTGACTGGCGTGTGGAGACAAACAGCCTGAAGGCTGTGACTCCAGTTTGATCATCAGTTATTTTTGTTCTGTGATTTCAGCTTCTCAGATGTGAGAATTTGCTGCTTTTCTTTGTTTTCACATTATTGCTTTCACTGTTTCACAGTTAGCATTAGTGTTGTTACTTTTCATGAAGTAGGGACTTGTACTGGGTCTAATACTGATGTAGTGAGAACACGCAATATTTTCAAAAGCTGTTGTTGTTGTTCCCAAACATGTATTCACTATTAATTTCACTTCTGTAAGTGACTCATACCTCAGCGCTTCTGCTTTTGCCCCCTTTATCCTTTTCTTCTTTTCATCTTGACACTTTCCACCAGAGTATTTTCTCAACTTGTATCACAGCAGACAGTTATATTTAAAATATTACATTAATACAAATCAAATATTCAGCACAGAGCACACAGTCGGCTGAACAACAACCAGACAAATGTCTCACTTGTCAAAGTGAAAGCTTTGAATTGTCGTCTCGCCGCTGCAGATCTTTTCCACAAGCTGCTAATTGCCCTCCAGAGTCAAGAAATTATCAAGATTCATCACACAGCTCACAGTATTCTGTTTTTATTTCATATGTTATTCATTACAGCTTATTGTTTTGTTTGTTCTTTCAGAAAGTGACTGCCAGCTTCTCACCAAACTTCCCAAAGTCAAATGCATTCGCAACAGCAGGAGAGAAGGTACGGCAACAGTGTGTGTGTGTGTGTGTGTGTGTGTAATAAATTGGCAATACACACCTGTTGGCCTTTTCATCTCTTTTGCCCACACATATCTGTATATAAACACACACCCCCTGACAGACAGACAGACAGACAGACAGCCAGTGAGTGAAGTGAAGTGAAATTGATTCATTCATCTTTGGCAACATACGGAGCCGCGGAGCTGAAATGACCTAAAGTGAATTGAAGTGACAGGAGCTGCTGCTGAAATAGAGTCCAGGGAGGCAGGAATGTCACTGAGGGGAAAACGTCTTCCACGAACCTCAAACCAAATATACAGCAAATTCAAAAGCAAGACCGCGACCTGAAATTTGACGTCTTTCTTTTGTAAAATGCCAGGAAATCTGTGTGAAAAGCAGCAAGTATTCATAAATAACTTCAGTATCGCAAATGACAGCCAGCGGAGAGTTAATGCCTCAGTCGCACTAAATACGGCTGTTAATACGAGCGTGTGTCATGGCTACGCTTATCATTCTTCTGTTTAATCCATTTGGAGCTGCCTGCATGCTCTTAAATTTAGAATACAAGTGAACGCATCACACAAATGAACATGACAGCCTGACAATGTGTGGGGTCATGAGCATTTTGAGTTCCTCTCTGGATGTGTGCACAGGAGTTTCGAGGAGACCAAACCCACAGGAAGTTAAATTCATCTGGTATCCACATAACCTTTGACCATTAACCTTTCACCACCCAAAGTCCCACCTGTGGAACGCAGGTGCTTTGGACTGTTAATGAAAGTATTTTATGCAACTTTTTGGTCATTTTCAGAACACACACCACAACCTACATGACCGAAAGGGTAAAAATACGGCGACCAACTCCCACAAAGCAGCCTGGCAGTCGAACAATGAAATAAATCTTTAAATTTTATTCTCTTTTAGCTCTTTAAACAAACCTGCAGGATGTTTTAGTGTTTCTCCAGCCGCCATAGACTCTGATGTCAGTTCATTCAGTGTGATATAAAAATCTAATTACTGAGAAGTTAAACTTTTTTTTTTTTTTTTTCATTTACAGCAATCTCCATATTTATTATTTTCTGGGAGGAAGCTGCTCTTGGTTGATTATGCAGCGGACGACAGGAACCTTAACGAGTTTCCTCATTCTCAGCTTTGAACACACTTGTGACAGTACAACTAACTAATGTACATGAAGACGTTTGTGTATTTTTGAATGGCTTCACTGGTTAACCTTTAATAACCAGACTGTATAACAAGAGTCAGTCTTAAAGATCAGAGGGTCAGAGGTTCAGCTCTGAAGCTTGTAGCCTGAGTCTGATGTACAGCAGCAAGCGAGAGGAGAGGAAATGGGAGCAAACCTGCTTAGAAAAGAAGAATAAAGTGAGGGTTTCTCTGCTAGAAAGATGGTTTTAATATTACTGTGTACCAGAATACTGCGTTACTCTTCCTGTCCTCTTTCTTTTCAGACAAACAATATAATTTGTGGTGTTTAAAACAGAAACTCAAAATCAGATGAAGCATGAATGAGAGAAGGACATGCAGACCACAACGTTCAACACGGATGTGGAAAAACAAGAAAACACACTCGCTTTCTGAATGATTTACTCAGATATCATGTCATTGTAAAGTGACAGCGCTGTAATCGTTCACACAGCACTCACCGTATGGCGCCGCAGCGGCAGAAACACGGACGTTTAAAGCCATTTCAGCTGTCGCAATTCAAGCGTGTCGTTGTGAACGCGGCCTGCAGTGTCAGTGAGAGCACATCTACACTTAAGCCTTCACAATAACCCCTCCATCTGAGCGTCACCTTCTCTGGATGGCTCACATGGTGTTGTACCCTCAGCACGGACCGGCAGACTCTTTCATTGCTCTTATTTGCTGCCACTTGAGGTCAGATTGCATCAAACCAAAGCCGAGAACACTGAGAAAGCAGCGCAGAGTCGTTTGAGCTGAGTGTGCTGCACTGAAATACCTCACAACGTCAGCCCAGCTTCACTAATATCTAATATTCTGTCCGTTTTCCTGCAAGTCATTTTCTTTCTTTGTCTCTAGAAGTCTATCTCACCCACCTCTGTCTGTCTGTCTGTTGTCACTGGAGGATTTCATTACAGCAGTCATGCTCTCTCTCACACACACACACACACACACACACACACACAGGGTTCATCAGTTTGGCTAGTTAATAGTTTATGGCTTCAGGCCCTCTGACTTGATTGTCTTTTAATGCCCATAAAAACACAGCAGGCTCATACTGTATGTCCTCAGTGACACACACTCACAAGAGTAGTCATATACTTGTGAGGACCCTCAGAGACATAATGTATTCACTAACCTAACCTAAACCAATCTGTTTTTCACACTTTACTCGTGTGGATGTGAAGGCTGAGAGGTGTTTGTTGTCTGTATGTACTTGCAATCCAGTACTGGGATGGTTTACTGAGATGGATGGACAGCGTTAACACGTAGCTGCTATTGGACAGTTAGCTTGGTTAGCCATGCAGCTACGGTTAGCAGTCCCATTAGCCGTGCCAGGAGCCAAACCTGCACAGGAAACCACCTCGTATTCCATGTGGTTAAACTGGACTCCATCGGGCGTCGGCCTCTGAAGGGGTTTTCAGCCCCTCTCAGGGTGTGTTTGGCCAACACCAGGATCCAACATGGATGCCCACTTGATTCTGTGAGACAGTTATGAGTTATCAGTGTACAGCAACACTTTCCTGCGCTGTGTCTGTGTACATGTGGGAATGGAAGTCCACTTGTGTGAGTGTGGTCGTGAATCCGTGTGCCTGCTTGTATTTGGTCCAGTTTGTGTGTGCGTGTGTGTCCATCCATCCAGAAAATAAAGCCTTATTGAGGATGAAATGGGATTTTTAATTGGCTGAGGCTCGGCCTAACAGCAGCGTGAAACTTCACGGCCCCTCATACAATGTCACCGACACACACACAATGGACCCACACACACAGTCATGGTAACACACACACAGCAGTACTGCACACTCGGCCTTGTGCGTGTACAGGCACTCACACACGCGCACTCACACGCACACACTCATAGTACGTCTCCATGTCAGGGCGTATTGATTAGACCATTTAGTCCAAATAGAAAAGAACACTGGCCTCCATCAGGGAGACCTCCCTAACAGGCCCATTTAAACACACACACACACACACACACACACACACACACACACACACACACACACACACTGTCTCTCTTACGCCAACCTTCACTCCCTTCATCTCTCTCACACACACACACGCACACACACACACATGCAGAGTGTGATGGGCCTGTTAAAAGGTTGTGTCCATGTCTGACAGGGCCTCTAAGAGCCCTGCATTGATTTTCCCCTCTGCTGACTGACTGAGTGAACGAGCGAGCGAGAGTAAAAAAAGGAGACAGATGATGTCAATAGGTAGAGCAAGGCACTAGCGATATGAAGATTAAGGGTTCTATTCCCTCCCAGTCCTCCTGCAGCGGCGACGCCGTTTGGACGTCTGCGTTTATGTCCCTCTGTGTGTGTGTGTGTGTGTAACCGATAGTCACAGCTCGTGAGCGTGAAAGTTGAATATATACTGTCTTATCCGATCCGCCGCCCTGAGAAGAATCAATTTCAGCAGGCAAAGTGGGGGATTTCAGTTTAGCAGTGAGCAGCTCTGACAGCTAAATGAGGCCGCGTGTTTCATATCAGCCGAGTCAGTCTGCATACTGCACAGGCTGATGTGAGAGCATGTATGAATACATACAGCATGTGCATGCGGTGTGTGTTCCAGACTGCTTAGAGGAAGTCGCTGTTCTTCACTGAAGTAAACGACTGTGAAGAAGCTGACCGTGACAGATGTGGAGCTAACAGTGAGCGGCTGAACATTACGAAGAGGACACAAGCTCTCTGAATGTTTCTGTTTGTGCCTCAGGTCTGATCAGGTCCAGGGTGCGGGGGGCCGACGCCGCGAGGGCCGGGGTCCTCACCTTCCTGGACAGCCACTGCGAGGTCAACAAGGACTGGCTGCCCCCCCTGCTGCAGAGGATCAAACAGGTGTGTGTGTGTGTGTGTGGTGAAATTGTGGTGCCATGGAAGAAAATAGCTGTCTGTCTGATTGCCTCTCATTAAGAAGTAAGTGCTGCACTCTTCTCCTCCGGCACTGCTCTTCCTCCCTCTCTCCTCCTCCTCCTCTTCTGTCCTCTCCTCTCCCCCACTCTTTGATTTTTTGCACTTGTCAGTTCATGGTCCCTTTCTCACTTGTCCTCCTGTTTGTCACACCTCCTCCCTCCCTTTCTTCTCCTCCATCACCTTATTTGACTCCTCCCCTCGCTCACACACCTCACGTCCTCCTTTTGTCTCTCCATTTTCTCACACGTCTTCTTGTTCTCAAATGCATCAAGCCAACAAATGTGTTCGCTGATATTATAGACGTTTGATCTCCATGTGGAGAGTCGCTGATCAATAAGTAAAACCGCCATAGACCAACATCATCCATATTCATGCTCACGGTTTAAGAGTGTGTGTGTTTGTGTGTTTGTGTGTGCGCGCAGGCAAGTCATTCGTCACTGTCTGTCCAGTCACTTTCTACTCATATATTTAGATTTAAATGTATGAAGTATCGATCCAGGTGAACACACACACACACACACACACACACACACACACACACACACGCACGCCAGATCTGCACACCACCATAAAGTTTCATTCCCATCAAAATAATCGCCTGTCTCACTGATGGAGGGCTGAAGTCTTTCCCAGCTTTCAACAGTCACTCACTTGCATTGCTTTTCACACAAAAGGCTCGTTCAAACACGATATTTCACTGTCCAGGTTCTGTCAGGACACGATGCCAATAGGACAAGTCAGGCTGTAGGGATGGCACTGGGGCACCGGCCCCCCTGGCCCCCCCTGTATGTACAGACTGAACAGTAAAGGAACAGATTACAGTCTTTCTTCCCCAACTGCTCCTTCAATACAAGATTCAATAAGTAATTTCATAAATGAAATCACTTAAAATAATCACATAAAAGATGTCATGTTGGACAAATTAAGAGCAGTTTACCATTAAGAAGCACAAATAACCAGGATCATAATAAACTGGAAGTGCAGCTTGAAGGCACTTATGCTGCTTTTCGCACTCACTCCATAATTATTTTAGAATATTTTTCTGTGGTCACACTGCATAAGTGCACAGTGAAAAACTAATCCAGCACAAATGCAGGAGACATGCAAGAAGAATGACGATGCAGGATGTTTTGTCATCATTTCAAATAAGGTGGGGAAAACGAAGAGGAAGAAACAGCTGAAATTAAGAAAGTGCTCCCCGGCGATTTGAAAATAACACTCATCCAATTACAACAGTAATGTCGTGAATGCTTCACCCCGAGTGCTGCACAGTGTCATTACTGTAACAGCTATTAAAGCAGACGCGGTGCTTTGTAATGTGGCTGGAGCTGTGGAGGGATGCAGTCTGCGTCCCCTGGCTCTGACCCTGAAGCTAATGGTCCAGAACGGCTCCACCTGCTCTGTAATATCACTGGCTGAAGACGCATCCAGCCGTTTGACCACACTAATAGCTGGACGCTCTGTGATTTAACAGGGACCTCAAGTCTGGCGTGCTTTGCTTTGTGTGTGTGTGTGTGTGAGTGTGTGTTGTGTACTTTTATCCTTGTAAAGAGCAAATGGTGCAATCAGAGTAGAAATATGAGGAGAATCAAAAGCAGACATTTTGCCAGTTCTCACTTTTAAAAGGCTTTAGGACTCTATTTACGGGTTAAGAGGCAATAACTGAGCTAAATCCACACGAGCCACATGGCCACGGCAGATATGTACAAAAATAAGTCATGTTTTGGCAGCGATAGGTGTCAGTATCTTATATTTTTAGTTGCTGTAAGTCATCATGAACCAGTTAAAGCCACATCCCACTAATATTAAACATTGCTTTTATGGGTCTACTTCGACAGAGTAGGATTTTTCCTAAAACAACTAGAAATGTCTGCCGCCGTGTGCTGAGGCCCTGCACTCTGCCTGTATATGGTATGTTTGTGGTCATCAGCCTGTGGGCAGTGAGTGTTCAGCCCCCGGCCAATAACTGCACTGGCTGTGGCTCCATAAAAGACCAGATGCCAGATTATAAGCTAGTGACCGAGAGGAAGCTTTCCTTTCCAGCAAAATCAGTTGGAAGTTAGTACCAGAACTTTTAATGGAGGCTGCGGTTGTTTCCCATCAGGTCAGCGACATGCTGGGATTTTAGTGTCCCTGAGATGTCAGTTCTGATTTGTCTCCTCGCATCTCACGTTCCTTACACAAATAAAATAAAATAAAACTCTCACAACTATTGAATTTTGCCAGTGTCCTTGTGTGGTTAATTTCATTAACTCTGATCAAATCATGTTTTCTTCAGATCTTGATTAATTCTCTGGACGTTTTCTGTATTTCATATTTTTATACGACTCGACAGTCTGACATTAATGCCAGTAAAGTGAATAGAGCGGAGCTGAATGGCGGTGAACAGAGTTAAGGTCGCTCTCGCCTCAGTAAATGTGCTGGGTGCATGATTGGTGAAGAAATGACTGAAATTCCTTCTCATGTGGTGCAGTATAATGACCTTGGAAATACACAGTGTGTTTCACTCACACACACACACACACACACACTCAGAAGTGCACACCGATTGGATTGAAAAGTTAATTCATCGCTCTGGAGTTTGATGATCTGCACAAGGGAACGCGTTCACCTTCTCGGTCTCCTTCTCTTTCTTCAGTTCTTTGCAGTGCTTCTCTTTCTCGAGATTTATGTTTGTTTCTGTTGTTTCTGTTTGCTTCCTGCCCCTGAAACAGCATTAATGTGTGTGTGTGTGTGTGTGTTTTGTGTGCGTCTGTGCCCAGGACCCAAGCCGCGTGGTCAGCCCGGTCATCGACATCATCAACATGGACACTTTTGCGTACGTGGCGGCCTCGGCTGATCTCCGTGGAGGTATGGAAATACTCGACAGAAGTGAAGATGACTCTGAGGCGCCTCTGGCGTCTCTTTTGGTGACAGTAGAGAAACCCCCGAGGCTTCCTGATTCACGAGTCCTTCACGATGAGTTCATGAACCTGCTCTCACTCATGCAACAACAACCTCAGTGTGCTGATTGGCTCATGTCGGACCTCTGAGGGACTCTGGGTACTCTTACCTGAATGTCATCTTGTCTTTGCTTAACCTGGGATTCAGAAATGTGTATAAAATTATATCCTGACACTCACAGTGTCTGATCTTGTCATCGAAGCCCCAAATTTCCACCCAGTTCACTTTAAAACCTTCTCAGCGTAAACTGGGAGCAGAGTTGTCCCACCTCTGACGATGTCCTACTCCTCCTCCACACAGAAACACCAGGCAGGCTTGTGTTACGATCACCTGATTCAGACAAATCATATTTCTGTCTATCAGTTTGGTAAGGCTGAAAAGCCTACAATATGCACGAGTCCCACTGAATGGATGGTGGACTGTAAAGACCACAGTGAAAACAAGTCCAGGGTTTCATTGTTCTGTCTTTGATGTCTGTATTTTGCAAATGTATGCAATGTTGTTGACCACACGCCAAACCAGCAAACAAAACAAAGAATTTCATACATATCTATTAGTCTAGCTGTCAGCCTCCCGTCTTTGAACAGGAAGTGCACTTCCAGAAATTGCTTCTCCTGGGCAAAGCAAATCCCCTCACGTGAGTCATGTCTGTCGAAACGCCGTCAGTCTGAAACCAGGAAGCCTTTAACAGCAGCCAAGTGGATCACAGACTGATGATGTGGAGCATCTGAGGAGAGGCTTTCCTCTTAGCGCGACGGGATTCTAGGACGAGCGGAAACCAAATGGCCTGATAATGGACCAGAACAACACATGACCGTGTTCTCCACTCGTCTCCGTCATCCCTCGCTTCTCCCTCCTCAGAGCCTCATGGTCGCTCTCTCTTTCCATTAGCCCGTCTTATTCCAATCTTCTTCTCCTGGTAACAGCGAACCGCCAATCAATGCTGATAATAGCCCTCTCACCCTGTCTCACTCACACTCACACTCACACACACACTCACACGCGTGCGCGCAGAGGGGAATCGATGGTGATAGTTGGGCTCACAAAGGACGTTTTAATTATAGATGAAGCCGTCTCTCATACCATAAAAAAAGATGGTGATGAAATGGCCTTTCTTTGATCCAGACCTTCACACACACACACACACACACACACACACATGGGGGAGGGGTGTGCTGTGGGAGCAACTCCTCAGCCTGCTGCACTGCCTCATCAGCAAACACACACACGGCTGAACAAGCTGACACACACGTTCACAAAGTAAATGATAATTCAAAACACAGAAAGTTTTGGTTAGTAAATGTGACAGTCAGGTTGTCAGTTAACTCTTTTATATCAGCCGGGTTAGTGATTCAGTGTGTGTTTTCGCTGATTGTTCTTTTACGGAGCCGTGATGAGCATACCCTCCTCATGCAGGAGCACATGTGGACACGGTAAAGCTTTGGCAGTGCTGGACATCATGTTGATACCTTCTGTCTCTCAGGCTTTGACTGGAGTCTCCATTTTAAGTGGGAGCAGCTGTCACCTGAACAGAGAGCTCGACGGACCGACCCGACCCAGCCAATCAAGTAAACACGCACACACACACTCAGTGCACACACATACACGCGAGCAACAGAACTGATCGATTACCGTTGCTTTAATGTAAAACCTGAAACGTGAAGCTGGTTTCTAACATGTAAAGTTCTTTCCTCGTGTTCAGAACGTTCAGTAACTAAATCCATGAAGAGTTGACGGCAAAGTTGATTTCACCGTCTACAAGCTGCACTGTCGTCCTCATCTTTATGAGAATTTTGTGTTTGTCCCTTTTGGCTTCTCGCAGAGCCCCCCACAGTCATGAAGGATGATCGATTTTTTAATTTTGTGCACACAAACTGCCTCCTTTAAAGACCTCTTTGTTGTAAGCTCACCGTTTATTTCCGTCAGTCATTGATTGAAGGTATAAACTTTATCGGTCGTGTGTGTTGTCGATGTCAGTGAGTCAACATGCATGAACAGACTTTACTCACAGCGAGTCAAACCAGTCTAATCAGATCAGTCTGAGTTGCCGCGATGCTCCCAAACTTAAGACTGTCCACGTGTAGAGTTTACCTGATCCTGGACCAGTGTGGGTCACTGTTTGCAGTCAAGAAAACCATAAGGTCCATGAGCATCATGTGCTGCCAGTGTCAGTCTACTGAATGTGATATAAAAACTAATTCGAGCATATAATTTGATGCTACAGCGAACGAAGCTGTAATCATGGCCCATTATGGCAAACCGTGAAAATAGAAACGAGGATGTGGAGATAATTAAAACATGTTCAGTGTGGTTTGTGGCAGTGCTGCCGATCATCAGTCGATCAGCGACAAACGCGTCACCCTGGTTTGACCTGTTGCTGCTGCGGCGCCCCCTGCTGGGCTGCGGTGAGAAACTTCATCTGCTGAAGGTTCACACGGAAAACTTGTTTGCTTTGGCGAGATGAACAAAGAACAGAAGGAAGGCAGAGAGAGGAGCCAAAGCCACACACACACACACACACACACACACACACGAGCGAGAGAGAGAGAAAGAGTTATAAATAATAAAGTTTGGCACTGTTCCTTCTTCATAAGTCAGATTGGTGGCAGGAACTCAAATTCGCTGCTGTGCCAACTTAAGAATGTCGGACTTGGTGTGTGTTTTTTAGTGGAGGCAGAGTGTTAAACATTAGCAGATGAGTGTGTGTGTGTGTGTGTGTGTGTGTGTGTGTGTGTGTAGCTTGTTTATTATGGTGGTCTGTCCCTACCTGGATGTCAGTGTGCTGCGTCTGTCTGTGTAACGCCAACCTGCGGAGGCTGGACTGAGTCACCGTGTGTCCGTCTGGGAACACACACTCACACACACACACATTTAGAAACTATACTTATGAGGACTTCTAATGACATAGTGCCCCCCGCTCCCCCAACCTTAACCCGCTGCACCAGCACACAGCAGGCACCGAGGAGAACCGTGTCGGGCGAGTCAGAACTGTACCAGCACACATTCCTGACAGACATGACGTAAGCAACATGTTTACCAGGCGACTGGCATGACTCGGGGTGACTGAGGCCGCGGTGTAAAATGCTGTCTCATGGTCTCATAACCGCTCTGCTGTCTGATAAGCCTCAAAACTCGTCAAGGCAACATCGCCTCCGTAGAACTGTCCTTTTGAAGATAGATCTGCAAGACAACAGACACACACATGTACACAGACACACACACAGACACACACCAATCTTGTCTCAATATTGTTATTTGCCAAGTTATTTCATGCTAATTTTCTCCAGTTCCTCAGCGACTTACAAAACAAGTGTTGCAAAGTTTTATACATGAATGTACTTACATTCCTTTAAACACACAAGGACAAATTGAGCTTGAAAAAGGTTTTATGTGTTTCCACCCACGTAAACACACACACGCACACACACACACACACACAGTGCTGTTCGCAGGCAGCGACAGCGGGATAATTGTTGATGAACAGAGGGTATTTGATGACTCGTGCTGGCCTTCAGTTATTCACTCGTCACATTGTCCAAAACATGATTCAGATAGTGTGTGTGTGTGTGTGTGTGTGTGTGTGGCAAACAACCAACAAGCTCTTTTCTACTCTAAAAATCGCAGAGAGCAACAGAAGCGTTGAATGAGTTGCTTCAGTGTTAAATTTGATTTAAATTCAAGAGGAATGAATACGACAGCGTATTCGGGCCATTATGTAAAGAAAACAAGCTGTAAATTTTTATGCTAAATGCTAAAATGCAGAATTTTAGCTTCTTCTTTTTTTTTCATGTAAATATGTACATTTTGACTTCAATCTCTGAGCTTCTCTGTCTGTTTGTTTTTAGCCTAAAATACCTGGTGCTACATTTCTGCACATTTGTCAGCGTGAAAAGGGCGGAGCCACAGTTTACTGTTCCATTAAATGACACTGCTGAGACTTTCTGTGTTATCCAATCAGAATACACACGCGCTCCTCTTGACTGCATTATCTCTGTTCACCCTTAACAGGACTCCCATCATCGCAGGCGGGCTCTTTGTGATCGACAGGTCCTGGTTCAATCACCTCGGCAAATACGACACCGCCATGGACATCTGGGGCGGGGAGAACTTCGGTGAGTCGTTGGTAGCCTGCCGCACTGGCGAATCACGACAGACGAAAGCCCAGTTTAGTGTTTCAGTTGCTGCGGTTCAGTTTTAACATAAGCAGCCCCCACATCCTGTCTGCTGCTGGGGGACGGACAGGAGAGGACGGCGGCTCAACAAGAACGATGCACTTGGGTTGTTTTGCTAACAAGAGGGAAAGAGGGATGACGGCCACCTCTCACCACCCTCACCCCTCCTCACCCGCCTCACCCTCCTACTGCCTTTAATTTCAGCTAAATGAAGGTGAACTTTTCATTCAGCTGAAAGAGGTCTTTACCGCCTGACATTCATCCAGCTGCAACATCTGGCTCTCCTGCTGCTACCTGCCTCCAGTCATCAGAACTGTGTGTGTGTGTGTGTGTGTGTGCGTTGGAGTAAGTTCGCTGATTGCTTTACTGCTGCTTTTCTCAGATCAATGAAAGCCTGTTTTTCCTTTTCCTCTGTTGCACACACACACACACACACACACACACACGCACACGCTTGTGCTCATTTGCTCTCTGACATGTTTCTGTCAGTCTCAACAGGCTCTGTCTCAGTATCTCAGTATCTCGCTGACTTCTCTTGCTCTCCTTTGTACTCTCTGGTGTTTCATCTTCACTTCCCTCTCCCTTCTTCTTCATCAAACCCAGGCCACGCTCTCATTTTCACTTCCTGTCTGCCTCTCTCACATTCTCCCTCGCAGTCGCAGTAGAAAACTTTGTGAAGTTCCCAGCTTCTCTCTCTTTGGGGAAACTCTGTTATTTCTCTCCGTGTCTCCTCGGAGCTCACAGACAGCCAGCAACTCTCTCAATTAGCTTACAGTAACACACACACACACACTCTCAGGATCAGAAAAACAAAGCCGTCAGGAGTCCGTCAGCGGGTCATCAAAAATTCAGCGAGGTTTGGCTCACTTAGCGGGGATGTGCAGGATGGAAAACTGATGAGGAGACAGAGGGAGTGAAGGAGGCGAAGCTTCAGATGAACAGCAGGCCTGGTTAAACAGGGAGAGAAGGAGCAGGTGAAGTTACCCAGCAACCCTGACACACGCCATGTTACACGCCGTTTATTTATAAGGCGTCTTTCAAGGGCGGAAAGTCACAAAGTACATAACAGACAAACCACAATATGTTGCAAGAAAAAACCAAACACCTTCTGTATTCACAGAATACGGCTGAACAAAACACTGATAATTAATACAACCGATGTAAGTGATAATGTGCTGACACCAAACTGCAGGAAATGCCGCGCTGTTTGAGGCGGCCTTTGATCGCATTTAGCTGTGCAGACACTAAAGCCCCATTACGACTGCAGCAGCGCTACAGGAGGAGGTGGGGAATGAAATATCCTCTGTGCTCCTCTGTAAAAGACGTGGAGCTTCTGCTGGATGAGCAGGAAGCCTCCTCAGATGGGCACCAGAGAGTTGGAGGTGAAGCAAAGCACCACCACACAGTCGCACATAAAGACACTTACTTCATTCAGTGCGACTTCCATGTCCTGAGCAAATCATCGTCTCAAAATGTCCAGCATCCCAAAGTCGGAAATGTTTGTTTTAATTAAGTACAACGTGCTGCTGGAAAATATGGTATTTTTATAGTAGTTTTAGGTTTGAATAGTCATGAAGTTTAGAGGGTTGTGTGTGTGTGTGTGTGTGCAGAGATCTCGTTCCGGGTGTGGCAGTGCGGCGGCAGCCTGGAGATCCTCCCCTGCAGCAGAGTCGGTCACGTCTTCAGGAAGAAGCACCCGTACGTCTTCCCTGAGGGCAACGCCAACACATACATCAAGTAAGCCCCTGACATTGACGAGTGACTGGAATCTTGACCGTCAACATCGTGTAATTAAATGGATGATTTAAAAAAATAGCTAAAATAGTGTGAGTTGTTTTATGATTCAGTCGTTGTCCCCGTCTCATTTAACTTTATTTTAATACTCATCATTCATTAATTCATTTCATCCATGCATGCATTTCATCCATCTCACAAACTCATTTCATCATACGATATAAATAAAACACACCAAAGGACACAACATGAGCATCACACATAAATCTGATGTCAATAAGTTTAAGTGAGAAGAAAATAAGTAAAGTAATTAATTAAGATTTATTGTAGTCATAATAAAAAGGAAATTATTTCCTGATAAAATTTAAATTTCATTTGGTATCTTGAGATTCTTTTCTATTTTAACACAAACTGGCGGATAAATTAGCAGCTCTGTCTTTGATGAACGTCCGTCTGTGTTTTGGAAGGATTGTGTCAAAGTTTGTCTGGATTTGAGACGTAACTCTGACCAAAGTCTGCCTGTCATTTAACATGTTTTCCTGTCCTCATCACCTGCCTGTCAGTGTCTCCTAACGTCCTGCGGTGACTCACTGACCCGCACCCTTTTATTAATCCCTCCGCCTCGCCTTCGGCTGTGCTGTTTGACTGACGCAATGCACAGGAAACAGACCGACAGCCGTGCGGCGTTTGCGCTCCGAGCCGCCCAGCGTTGTTCACGTCGTTGTTAAAGTGGATTTACAGCTGCCTGGGAGCCTTTGAGCTGCGAGTACAATATTATCCTATTAGCGTAAGCCGTATTCTGCTCTCTGCCCCTTTCAAACAGTTCAGACGCAGAGATGTTTACATCCATTAACAGGACTAATGCGCTCAGACTGCATGTGAATTGATCTCGTATAAATAGATTAATCAAGGCTGCAGTGTGGATGCTGGTTCCATTCAGATTACAGCATCGGGTGCACTTTTCAGCATCACTGCGTGGTGTATTCAACGCAGTGCTACGTGGTAAAGGATGTGAACAAACCCACTGTGTGCTCGTGCTCGTTTCTTTGGTAAGTCTGAGCTCGCAAGAGAAAACAGATTTCTTTTAATACTGAAAGATAATGAGTGAGCAAACACAGAGTCTGGGCGTGCAGTGACAGGCATTGTGGGAAACATTGTGAATGACAAACTGAAGCAGAAGACAGGACGAGTGAGCTCACTGAAAACTAAATTGCTGCTCTTCATCACAAAAGGAGTCTTGGGATCCAGAGGCTGATGATCTATCCAGCAGATTATTCCTTTAGCAGTACCCTCAACATGTGGGCTTCAGTTCCCAACAGAAGCCGCCCAACGGCACTTTGGAGCAAAGCCTCCACCGGTGGAGCACCCAGGTCGTTCTGGGCACCACCTGAGGCAAAGCAGTTCATCTGCAGGACTTTTCCCAGGTCTCCTGGTTTGTCCCCAGTGGACGTCTTTGGCAAGTTTTATCATTTAGTTATTTTCCTCTTTAGCCTTTTCATCTTTTTGTATGGCAATAATCACGGTCCAAAGTGACGTGAAATTGCGCGTTTTATGGCCTCATACGTGCACCTGCGTCTTCCACAAACCTCAGGAAAACACCGCGTCGCCCTGTTTATTTCCACTCCCTGTTGGCCGTTTCCGCGGCAACATCTGTTCAGCACTGAAGACGATGACTTTTATTCGCATCACGATGGCCTGATGTTTGTGATCAGCGCCGATCTCCCCAACAAAGCTGCTGTTGTCGGTTAATTAGCCGGAGGCTGGCAGTCCAGGTTATGAATATGCTAAATAAAAAGAGCTGCTTCATAATTCGATTACAAAGATTATGCTGTTACCTCCCTCACCGAGGCCTGCTGCTGTGACCTTGTGTTTGTGTGTGTTTTAAATCGTGACACATATTTATGTTTATGTGCCTACTAGCAGCTCATATCCTCTCTCTCTTCCCCTTCCATTAAACCGCCACAGCCCGGGTGTGTAATACCAGTAATGGAGGGTTTCTGTCATTTCAATGAGATAGTTCACAGCTCAGAGAAACTCAGCTAATGGCTAATTACTTCAGAGGGAGGAAAAAGAGTTTGAGACAAAAAGAGTAAATTGGGTATGAGCGGCTGAGACAATGTGCCTCACTGAAGCACAGAAGCAAAACAGGAAGCGAGGATTTACAGCCGATACTCATGAGGTTGTATATCTGGAAATCCAGTCTGGACCAGAACGCTCACCTTTCTGTCTGCCCGGGCTGTTGTTGCTGCAACAGAGCGTTTGTGTGCAGCCTGCAGCCTCTCCTCCATGTCACTGTGGTCAAGGCATCAGCTGGCTCCACAGTGCTGACGGAGGTGAGGACGCTCACATCGCGGCCTCTTCAGGAAGTGTTGCGTGTAACGTTTACTTTCTCATTTAAATCTGACTGTGGTCTGTTGATTTAACGTTCTGTCCCTAACACACTCACACTGTTGAATACAAACAAAGCGGCACAGTTTCCCATGTTTGAAGACCTGGAGCTTGTTCGCTGGCTGTTAAGTATTATAGAAACATGCTAATGGTTGGCTAATGGTTCATGTTTTTTAACGGACGTGTGAGATTGTGCCAGCAGTTTCCCAAAGCGTCCTGTAGGATTCTCTGCTCTCTCATGTTGGAGCTTCAGCCCAAGTGCCACATAAAGCAAATGTGTGTGTGTGTGTGTGTGTGTGTGTGTGTGTGTGTAGGAACACACGTCGCACAGCTGAGGTGTGGATGGACGATTTCCGTCTCTTCTACTACTCCGCTCGCCCTGCAGCACGAGGGAAATCCTACGGAGAGTAAGAACACACACACACACACACGAGATTCGTACAGGTGAGCGGCCTGCTTCCACACCTCTGCATTGTGAAGCTCCAGGAACGTCTCTCGACTTTCCATGAGCATGTGGGTGAAGAGAAGATGGCCTGAATGCTCATCTTTTGGGTGAACTTTTCCTTTAATGTTAGTGCAAGACTCCCACAAACTCAGCAGGAGCAGCCGTTTGTCTAAATGTCAGCGTTTATCTGTCAGACACAGGTAAACACTGACATTTATACACAGCTTTATGGTTTTATCTGCCTTTTCACATCACACACTTTAATTATTCTCTACTTCTTCATTATGTGTCAGGTGCTGTTATGTCTCAGGATATTTTATGTTTACATCTGATGGGCTGTGTGTGAAAAGGCTGCTGACTGATTGTTTCTTTTATCTCCATCTGACTCTGTGTGTGTGTGTGTGTGTGTGTGTGTGTGTGTGTGTCACCAGCATCCAAGGCAGAGTGGAACTCCGCAAGAAGCTCAAGTGCAAATCCTTTAAGTGGTACTTGGACAACGTCTACCCAGAGCTCAAGTAAGAGAGTGTGTGTGTGTGTGTGTGTGTGTGTGAACGAGTTTGTTCAGGAAAATAAAAGCTTCTGCTCACGCGAGAGAGTAGAAATTTATAAATAATATATAGATAAGACTCAGTCTTTTTGGGTGCCTTTGTTTTTATTTTTTTGTTCATTTTTTTGGTGATTGATTTTACACATGAAGGCCAGTTTATTCATCATGTTGAGTAAAACCTAAAGACTGACCGTCATCAAGGACTGAGTACGCACTTGTGTAGATATGATCGAATAAAACTTCTTAAATATCAAACAAAAATAAGAATAAAAGTGTAATAATAATAAAATAAAAATCATCTCAAAATGGTGTGTAATCAGCTTTGCGGTTACGCTGCCAGCTCTCAGCTGTCACTCAAAAACTCATCAGCCAATGGGATGCGCCCCTGAGAAAACCCGTCCACACCGGAGGTTTGAGTTTGAAGCGCACACGACAGAGCTGGCAGAGCAAAACCCACAAAGCTGGCAAAAAGCACACAGGACAGATTAAAGTGAGCTGATCAAAGCTCAGCCACATGGAAATTATACGGCTTTACATCAGTGCACTGTGTTGTCTGTTTAATTGTTTAAATCTGTCATAATTCATATCAGTGCACACACACACACACACACACACACACACACACAGAAGGCATTTTTATATTTTTTTGAACACCTCATTCAGTTTTTCCTTCCGTCCTGATTGGCTGAGCTCCCAGGGGCCCTGGCTCTTCAGACTGACTGCCCTATCAGCACACACACACAAACACACACACACACGCACACAAGCATGCCATAAGCACTCTAATTTAAACATTTCCTCTCACTTTCTCTCACACACACACACACTTAACCAGCCGTTTATCCACTGGAGGCTCTTGTTAATCCCCCAGAATGGAATTAACAGACTTGCTCTCAAGGGACCACAGACCTGACCCTTAAAACGCAGAATAACCTTTAACGGGTTATTAAAACAGAGCGAGATAGCAGATTGCATTAATGCTACAGGGCTTAAGCCCGAGTTTATAGAACGGCCGAGAAATTAACAAGAAAGACTGAGAAAGTTTATCAAAGAGGAAGATTGGGGAGAAACTTTGGGAGGTAATGAGTTTAGTGAATCGCGGCCTCGGACGGGTTTGTTAAAGGTGCAGCGCGTCATTATTGATAAATCACTGCCAAAGTGAGCGTGATGTCTTCATGTGGTTACTGAGATGTTTGGGCTCTTCTGTCTCATCTCGGCAAGCTTGTTAGTGTATTTTAAAATGAAGACAAGGCCGTCTCGTGTTTCCTCCATCCATCAGGGTCCCAGACGACTCCGACTCTCAGTCCGGTGTGATCAGACAGCGGCAGAACTGCCTGGAGTCCCGCAGGGTGGAGGGCCAGGAGCAGCCCGTCCTCACGCTGGCCCCCTGCACAGGGACAGACGGCGTCCCCGCCATCAACCAGGTGGGTCGGCCTGCAGGTTGCAGGGTTTCTGGGAATCTGTGTGATCGCAAGTAAACAACAGCAATCTCAGAGCGAAACAGGAAAATGTGCAAGATTAGAAATCGTGGCTGTTTTTCACGACGGTTTGGACTATTTTAAATTTTAATAACATCGTAATTAAGAACACATGATAAAAGAAGACTTACTTGTTTTACATAGATGTCATAAACTATTCATGAGTTTAAAATGAAGGCTCTGGAGATGTGCAAACAAACACAGCAAACTCCAGTCCAAGCAAATCGAAAGCACACACGTAGAGAAAACACACACACAGAGAAAACACACACGCAGAGAAAACACACACACAGAGAAAACACACACGCAGAGAAAACACACACACGCTGAGGTCTCTCTCCTCCTCTCTCTCTTAAGAATTCATTAATTCAGAAAAAATACAAATTTAGAAATTATCCACAGGATGAACGCGGTCCTATTTACAATTTATACTCCACCATAAATGAAGGCGGTCTGCCTTCGTGTATATAAAAGTGTTTTTGTCATTTAATTATGAAAAAGACCTTGAATGAAACTTTTCTTTTTCATTTTTTTAAAAAACTGAGCAGACAGCAGCAGTCAGTGGTCAGTGTGGAATAATATCACTAGTACATGTAGGAGAGTGTGTGTGTGTGTGTGTGTGTGTGCGTGCGTGTGTGTGTGCGTGTGTGAGTTTTCTGCCTTCTCTCAGCCATAATTAATACCCGCAGGATTCTCATTATTTCATGTTTGGAGCGAGTGCGGAGGCTGTGATCCGCTCTAACAAGCCGCCTCATGTCAGCACACGAAGCGCCTGAAGGCTGGAGAGTCCAGCCGCTTGCTGGAAGGTCGCTGGTTTAAATCCCTGAATTCACAGGGTAAAACGCTGCAGTGTGTGTGTGTGTGTGTGTGTGTGTGTGTACACAGAAGCCCTGTAGGATCTCCATCACTGTTGGCTCCAACATCTAATATCACATTAACCCATCAGTGACTAATGGCAATATGTAGTCTGTTAAGGACATTATTTTTATTTATTTTCTGTCAAAGCATTTGGCCACACTTTTGATTTCACTGTTTACTTTGGCTTAGTTGGTGGACAAAGTTGATTTTCTTTGAGAGACTTTCACGCTGTGGATCCAAGCGCGTGTTATTATGGATGTTCTGACTCCAGTGACGGATGTTAAGGGCGTTAAGAGCAATGTGCGGTCTAACAGTGGAACGTGTGTAAATGATCTGACACGTCAGCTGTAAACACAAAGCGTGTGGTTTCAGGCTCTCTGGGACTTCTTCAAAGCCTCCATTCAGCGGCAGCATTCACACACAGGTGGAAGTCGATAAGCTCACAGGTCCATTTGTAAACGCACAGCGGCAGAACACGGGCCGAACGCTTGTCGCCTCAGTCCTCTTGGATCCAAATATATTCTACTGTTCTGTTAATGTGAAGTTGGATTTAATGGAAAGCTGACAGCCGGGCGGATTTATAAGGTGAGCCACAAAAACGTCTTTGTGAGCGCAGTTTGACCCTGACGTGACGAGTGCAAAAGCCTCCTCACTGACACAACGCTCACGCTCACACCTTTGTGGACAGGACTGCAGGTGCCAACAGTATTTCAAGCCAAAGTGCACTTTGTTTCTTGACTCTTTCTTCACGCAGGGAGCGGCTGTGCCGAGCGAGCGGGTTTGGTCTCAGCATGTCGTCCTGCAGGCCAACAGGCGCTCTGATTACACTCTGTGATCCGCCCAAAGCGCCGCTAAAGCTGTGCTAAAGCTGTGCTAAAGCTGTGGCAGTCTGGTCAGGTTTGGAAAGCTGCCTGACCGAAATGTGTGGTCACAAACCAAACCCACCAAGCTGATGTGAACCGCGTGCTGTGAGAAGGTCCATCCAACCTTTGTCACTCAGTGTGCTGCTGTGCTACACGGATCAGAACAGCAGGGCCACTGACGAGGCTGAACAGAAGTAAACCAGTTCCCTCATATTACTGAGCAAAGTGACAAGGTACAAAATGTCTGACTGTTGTATTTCATCATGTGTATAACAAATGAATTATATGTTTAGAATCATAAAATAATGATAATTAAAATTATAATAACTGAAACAGATTTAAAACGATAAAAGAAGCCATTCAGGAGATTCACATCAGGACAAATCTGAACATCGCAAACTGATTGTGTTTGTCAAAATGTGTTCACATGACGTGATGTTGAACCTTCAGTACAAACACACCAGCTGAACCCTGCGAGAAGGAAAGACACACCGAGCCAATTAACCTCCCGTGTCATTCTGTTTGCTGCACTTCAATAAATCAATCATACGGTGAAATAAACCCCGCGGCGTTGAGTTATTCAAGATAAAACTGCTCTGAAAGGACCAAGCAGCTCTCAGCACACGGGCCAGCGAGCAGCCTCACAGCAGCATGATGGAGGTAATAACTTACTGACGATTTATTGATAAATACAGCATATAAAAACAGTGATGTACTCAGAGTGGATTATTTCCTCTCATCTAATCATTAGAATGTTTGAATAATCAACAGAAAATTAATATTTAAGTAAAAAGCAGGGCAGTGTGGATACAGCAGTCAGTTACATGTTGTCAAATAAACACGGTGGAGTAAAAAATACAGCAGCACGTTTACTGCTTGAGTGCTCTGTCACCTCACCACCACGCTCTGACAGCTTCTTAACTGCAACTTTAATTCTTTTTCTGTTTTGTGTTGGTGCACATTTGATGTTCCGGCTTCAATCTCTAAAAACGTCCTGATACCGACTCTTAATAATAACATGGCGGTCATTTGAAAGGTTTATATTGCTGTTATAAGGACATCAGTTAAACGATGTGGCACCTCCTCAGGGACCGTTCGTTATTTATCCTCTCCAGAGCGACAGATATTTTCCCTCCAGCCTCCGAGCGTCGGGGGTGAAAATTCATGACCCTCCCTTCACCATAAATAACCGCATTTCTTGTTTTTAATATTCAGACCACATGTAGGTGTGTTGGAGCCAGAACGAGCAGCGAGCAGACAGCACACAGGAAGTGAGAGCTGCATCCCAGATAAACCAGAGCACACACAGCAGGTAGCAGTTAACACTTAGCTCCGCTGACTGGAGCTACACAAACTGAGGATGAGATGAGCTGTGCGGTTTTCATTACAGACCGACCTCTGTGCGACTCTCACTGTGAAAATAACTTAACTGATCCACAGCAACATTAACGGCCTGTGCTGCACGTCTCGCTATGTGCAGCGTCGTGTTCGCCGCCTCCCTGTGGTGCCCCACGTTAGGTCTACATTAAAACACCACATCTGAGAACCACAAACATACACGACTGTGAACATCTGAGGCTGGAGCAGGACGCACCGGCAGCCTCACGGACCTGCACGATGGACCAGCAGGACGGACCGCAGCCTCATGGACCTGCAGGACGCACCGGCAGCCTCACGGACCTGCAGGGTGGACCAGCAGGACGGTCTGCAGCCTCACGGACCTGCACGATGGACTAGCAGCCTCAAGGACCAGCAGCCTCATGGACCTGCAGGACGGACCAGCAGCCTCAAGGACCAGCAGCCTCAAGGACCTGCAGGATGTAAAAGTACAAAGTAAAAGTACATATCAGTGGTCACCCCAGCAGTCTCTCATGAACATGAGTGTGTTCTGGACGTGTTGACCTTTACACTGTCTGTCCCCTGAGGCTGGGGAAAACCCTGAAACACACACACACACACACACAGTTGAGTTGAGTTTACAGTAGATCCTGCTAGCTTCTATAATAACCCTGACCTAGTTACACAGTGTGCGTGTGTGTGTGTGTGTGTGATACCTGCCATAGTGTAATGAATACACATCAGTACTTGTGCTAATACTGAGACACAGTGTGTGAATATGTCAGAGGTTACATGAACCGTTCATCTTCTCTTGAACGGTTCATGGCGTGTTGTGTGTTTTGAGCAGGAAGTTGATGGTTCAGTGTTTTTTTCTTCACTTTGGTGTGACGCCCATCGAGGTGTCCATAATCAGGACTGAATGGACTCAGCAGCCTCCATGTTGTCCATTTCTGACACCTCGCTGGCCTTGCTGAGTCACTTCTTAGTCCAAACTTACATGCTGCAAATCCTCAGTTCCACATAACTGTGACCATAAGGTGCATTTTTATTTTTCATTTTAAATATTTATTTGTAAATTAGTCAATTCAGATGTCAGATAATGTTGAGGTAAATAACCAACAAAGTGAGACAAACCAAATGTCGATTTGCTTCGTTTCTTGCTTCTCCCTTAATGAGTTTATCTTCACGACTGAATGACTTCAGAAACAAAACGAAAGCCGCAAACCACCTGACAGACAACATTTCACTGAGATGTCTTCAAAGGTCCTGATTGGTCCCTCTCTCTGCCCCTGTCCCTCTCTCTGCCTTTGTCTCTGCCTCTGCCCCTGTCTCTGTCCCTCTCTCTGCCTGTCTCTGCCCCTGTCCCTGTCCCTGTCCCTCTCTCTGTCTCTCTCCCTGTCCCTCTCTCTGTCTCTGCTCCTGTCCCTGTCCCTGTCCCTCTCTCTGTCTCTGTCTCTGTCTCTGTCCCTGTCCCTCTCTCTGTCTCTGTCTCCAGGAGTGGGTGTACACTCACGGGCAGCAGATCCGACAGCAGCAGCTCTGTCTGTCTCTGTCCACCACCTTCCCCGCCTCCCAGGTCCTGCTGCTGCCCTGCAACATGGCCGATGGCAAGCAGGTCAGCGCACACACACACACACACACACACACATCAGGTGGTGTGTTACCTGCAGGTGACTCACCACCATATATCATATGGCTCATACATTAATCTAAATGTTAATTAACTAAAGCTAAATTTGTCTAAAGATGATAGTTACACACACACACACACACACACACACACACACACACACACACACACACACACACACACACAATCACGCTGCAGGGGAAGATGCTTGACACTTTTTTGGACAGACAGCTTGCAACACTCTTAACACACACACACACACACTTGTCATTACCTGACCACTGGGCACCTTGACGGCGTCCCAGAAGCCCCTGCAGCAGAGAACAACCTGACAACCAATAAATCACCTGAGAGAGAGAGAGAGAGGAGGAGGAGGAGGAGGAGGAGGAGAGGAGGAGAGGAAAGGTGAAGACAGACAAAAAGAAGAGAAAGAGAAGAAGGAGGAGGAGGAAGAGGAGGAGGGGTGAGTCAAGGGAGGGAGGAGAGAGAGAGAAGGATGAGGATTAGCTCATTACACCTCACCAACTGTTCAGTCTGCTCGGAAAAATGTGCTGAAGTGAGTAGAAATGTGTGTGTGTGTGTGTGTTAATCCCATCTGTATTCTTGCAAGGTAAAAACAAATCCACTGGATGATCCGACTGCAAACGAGTGTGTAGATGATGTTTCTGCACGTGTTTGTCTCTGCTGTTATTATGTTGTATTTGAGCTGTGAGTCATCAGCGACGGCACAGAAAGACAGAAACGATGGAGAGACGAGACAGAAATGAGTAGAAAAGGAAAAAACAAAAGAGGAAACAGCGATGAGGAGATAAAGAGAGAGAGAAATAAGACCAAAGGAGAACAGCTGGAAAAATATAAGGGAAAGAAAATGAAAAAGGAGGAAGGAAAGAATGACGTGATGATGAGGAGGAAGAAGAAGAGATGGAGAAGGTGTGTGAGAGAGAGAGAGACGTAAAGGAAGGAGAGAAAAGAGGAGGAAGAGAAAGTGAAGAAGCTTCATACAGTAAACTCAGTGAATCTGGACTCAGATGTGCTATCAGCACACCTGACAAATCAGACGAGGACGCACGGGAGACGAGACGGTCGAGGGAGGGAAGAAAGGAAGGAGAAACGAGCTTCAGCCTGCATCAACGCTGAAAATTAGGACAGCAGTGACTCCTGTCCCACGACCACACAGTAAACCACCACCGAGCTGAGAGAGAGACAGAAAGACAGAAGGTAGACCGTGAGAGACGAGCTGAGCTGTTTGATGAGTAAATGAGACAGTTGTGTAAAACACACACACACACACACACACACACACTCTGCTGTGTATTTGTATTTTAGCTGAGCCGCTGAAGCTTATCGCAGTCATGAAACCAGTAAACCTTTGTACCAATACACACACACACAGTTCTGTTACATGCCCTGGGAGAGAGTGTGTGTGTGTGTGTGTGTGTGTGTGGGTGGGTGTGAGGAGGCAGGAAGTAGAGCGATGATAGCTAATTAGAGCAAAGATCCAGGGGAGAAATAGCCCAGATCTGACTGGTAGCGAGACACTGCTGAGAGAGAGACAGAAAAAGTGGCAGCTTTCCTCAGACCCTCGATTCCAGTCAGAGAAAAACTGCCTTTAATGAGGAGACAATGGAAGAAACTTCAGTGAGGGCAAACGGGGGAGGGACCGACACACATACACTATATGGACAAAAGTATGGAGACACCTGACCTTTACACCAACAGGGACTTTAATGACGTCTCAGTCTAAACACACAGACAGCTTTGCAGCTCTAACAGCTTCCACTCTTCTGTGAAGGCTTTCCACAACATGTTGGAGTGTTTCTGTGGGAATTTGTGCCCATTCATGCAGTAGAGCATTTGTGAGGTCACACACTGATGTTGGACCAAAAGGCCTGGCTCACAATCTCCGTTCCAGTTCATCCCAAAGGTGTTGGATGGGGTTGAGGTCAGGGCTCTGTGTGGGCCAGTCAAGTTCTTCCACACCAAACTCATCCAACCATGTCTTTATGGAGCTTTGCTTTGTGCACTGGGGCTCAGTCATGCTGGAATAGAAAAGGGCCTTCAACAAACTGTTGCCACAAAGTTGGAAGCATAGCATTGTCCAAAATGTCTTGGTGTGCTGAAGCATTAAGATTTCCCTTCACTGGAAGTCAGGGGCCGAGCCCAAACCCTGAGGAACAGACCCAGACCACACCTGAATTCAGTAATAAAGAAGTTTGTCCCAATACTTTTGTCCATATAGTGTACAGTAGAGGCTGTGTGTGTACAGAATAAACCAAAAGAGTAAAATTACAGTCTAAGGTTGTCGGTTCAAGCCCCCCGGACCGTCAGGGTAAATCTGAAGGAAGGAGCTCATATCCAAAGCCATGAAAAATTCCCCTCAAGTAAGAAAGCCAAGAAGTCCTCATGAAAGTCTAAGGCCTGTCAAAGTCCCAAAGGAGACCCTGTGACCTGATCCCAGTGCATCATGGGAGAACCTCCTGGAGCTCAACACACATATTGAGAGGAGGGACGATGTGTAGAGGAGGACAGATGCAGAGTGTTGTTCTCACAGGCCGACATCAGCACTCAGTAATGAGGTGAATACTAATTGATTTACTTTTAATTACCCCTCCGTCTTTTTTTTCCCAATTAAAAAACTCTGTCGCTACACTGTGATGAATGTGTCATCTTGACAAGGCCACAACAGACCCACAATGCATCTCTGCAGACTGAAGACTGTGTGTGTGTGTATGTGTGTGTATTGTTACAAGGCCTTACGAGATCAAGATACACGATGGCGATGCGCCTCAGAGGCAAACACAATATGGCCGCTCCCTGCCAACACACACTCATGCACAGATATGAACACACATACACAGAGACGTGCACACTCAAACGACGCTCTTTTTCTTCCCCTCACTTCTTCTTTGTCTCCTCCTTTTCTCTCAGTCTGTGCCCCCTCCCTCCCTGTGACGACTGGCTTTCAGAGCCACAGCTGGATAAAAGCCTCTTTTCATGTCTGATCATATCTGCTGCTTTGTTTTTCAGCTAAAGAATCCATCCATGAATAATACACAACATGCGCGCGCACACACGCACATGCGCGCACACACACACACACACATACATACACTCTCTCCAAAGTGTGTGTTTGGTCAATAAGCCGCCGGATGGAACAAAAGGTCATCAGAGGGCTCCATCTAGTGGTGTCTGACGGGAATCACAGTTTCTCCATTAGAAACTTCATGACCACATTAATCAGTCTGCACTCAACAAGTGTGACAAGTACGAGCCGACTCGTACTCCGCGGGTACTGCACTGTGCGGGTACTGCACTGTGCAGTACTGTGCGGGTACTGCACTGTGCAGTACTGTGCGGGTACTGCACTGTGCAGTAATGTGCGGGTACTGCACTGTGCAGTACTCCGCGGGTACTGCACTGTGCGCGTGCAGTACTGTGTGCAGTACTTGGAGTAAACTAAAGATTTCTTTAAACGTGAAACATCATCAGTTTGATTTTCTGTCGATGAATCAAAAATCATATTAATAATCCTGATTTGTATTCCCTTGGAGTGATGTTTGCTCTCCTCTGTAACCAACCCTGAGGCGAGTAGTCGCGTTAATGGGTGATTACTCCTACTGGAGTCCTTCCGGCCGTCGTGGCTCTTCAGGTCGTGGTGTAGACTCCGCACTTTCCACCGAGCTTCCCGCAGTCACCTGAAATGATGGCGAGCTGCAGGTGTAGCCTCGAGACCTTTTCCGCTTTCTTTGTACGCGAGAAAGTGTGACAGCGTGTCCCGCTTGTGACAGATTCGCGTTGCGTGGCACGCGGCGCTGCTGTGGCCGCCACGCAGAGCGTGACTGAAGACCTTTTCAGAGGCGTGTCGGCTCCCGGCAGGTTTCAGCATCAGTGAAAACCCCTCCAAGCAGCACGTCAGTAGTTTAACTGCTGCTTTGCATGCTGCAGCATTTCTCCTCCAGCCACAGTACAGTTTGTGTGGGGTGTAAACATGTGGACTGGGGCTCACTGTTGGTTGGATGCTCGTTAAACTGTTTGCATGTGCCGCGTTCACGTCCACGAAGCGGGCTGACGTGAAGCAGAACATGTTTGACCTGTCTGTTGTTCTTTGCCTCCAGCGGTGGCAGAAGTCGGGGACTCACCTGGAGCACCTCGTCTCCCGGTTCTGTCTGGACTCGGAGATGGCTCTGGACGGCATGGACTCCTCTCGAATGCTGGTCATCAGCCCCTGTGAACTGAGTGCGTACACACAGAGATGGGACGTGCCCTTCTCATGACCCCTTCAGGGCCGCTCAGAGTGGAGCTGCAGCCGAACGGAAAGTTCATGAAGACCTTTTGATGCTTCCTCGCTGTTCATCGCGAGAACAAGTCGTGCGTGCATCAACACGCTGCTAAACAAAAAGGCACATCAGAGGCGTCCGGTTTGTTCTGTTTGGAGATGTGTGTGTGTGTGTGTGTGTGTGTGTGTGTGTGTGTGTGTGTGTTTGGAGAAGAGCCGGACCAAGTGCACCTTAAAACCCTGACCTGTCAAGGATTTGAGCTGGACGGAAACTTATCAAAGAATGTGTCGTGTAATCTTTTGCAATTAAAGTTTTAAAGGATGTTCAAGAATCTGGGAATTAAAACCAAGCACATTTTGAGTTTTTAGTTTTCTTTGTCACATCACTGTGGTAAACAGGACATGCGCATATAGCAGAGATAAAGACAAAAGGGCTACAGGTGTTCCCTGACAGGCGCAGTGAGGACGGCCTGTGTGCAGCTTCTCATTGCTCGCCCCCCGTGACGTGCTGCTGTGCTGCTGAGGACTTTTTACGTGTTGTTTCCCACGTGCTAACGTCGTCAAACTGGAGGAAAAGCTTCAGTCGCCCCAAACGCCCCCGTGACGCTCGTTAGCACCAGTCACGTTTCTGTTGGAGGATCTTCACAAAAGCCACTGTGCAGGTGGAGGTTTATGTTCCACACAAAGCGTCCACTCAGCGATGGCCAGCAGTGACCATTTGCCACTGTGTCACGTGACAAACTCCGACCAACCCCACCTACAGACCCACAAATGAAAGGCAGCAGGTTTTTCAAATGAAAATGACAGTCATGGAAACAAATTCAGCACAGATTGTGTCCCACTTTCCCGTTTGTTTGACACCACTGACTGCGTCACTTCGATATCCGGTTTCACTCCTGAATGAAGGTTTTATGACGGCTGCTTCATGTTCACATGCAGGAATGCGGACAGAAAAGAAGCGCGCACATGATTTGAAATCAATAAAGCAGAAGTCAGCACAGATGCCTGTTGATTTGTTTCATTGTGTTGTCACACGGAGACACCACACCACCTTTTTCTTTACTGCTCATAACTGTTACATCGTTACTGTTACTATCTGCCACACAACATATTATAAATCACCGCAGTGATGTAGTGAGTAGTTGTGCTCGCACAGCAGGTTAATCAGCACCTGAAACTTCAGGTATTGTTTAGGTGAGCTCTGACCGCCTAGCAAAGGAAAAGATTCATGCAGAGGTGTGTGTGTGCGCGTGTGTGCGCGCGCCCCCCTCGCCCCCCCTTCCCTCAGACCACCGGTCCTCTTTCAGCACACAGCGCGAACGATCAGTCCGGTCCTCACAGCTTTATTTCGGATGACGAGTGAGTGAAAATGCCGCCGAATGGAAGCTGATATCATTTCGTTTGAAGGCGTTCGTAACAGCATAACAGCACCGTTGTCTTCTGGAAGAGGTTCGCCTTTACGTAAGTACAATGACCGTTTCACTTCGCCATTATTATGTTTCTCGACAGGCCCCTGAAGCAGAGAAAAATCCGTATTAAATAATTCATTTCATTCATTCCATTTACGTGGATTTAGCCGGAAGGACTTATGATAACTGCGTGAGAAATCGTGACCTTTTAGGATGCTCTTGATGAAAATAAAATGAATTAAAACGATCGTGTAGTCGTGAGCTACGTTTCCAGTCGGGCCCATTTCCTGGCGTACCGACATGGCTGTAGTCCGTTCACTGATTGGGTCTCATTACGTTTTATGCTAGCTGACGGAGCGAAAAGAATACAAATTCCAGCAAGAGCAGATGCACGAGCAGCAATGCTGCATTTAAATGCTCGCGGAAATGCTGGAATGACTTTTATTAACGTCCCATAGATAGAGAGACGGCCCACAGCGACCAGTTCGTGAAAGGTCACGTTTGTCTTCACAGTAAGCAGTACCTTGGTTTTGTTTCTAACAGATAGTTGAGTGCGACATTAAACAAGTGCCGGTGTTGTTGTTATTTTTTTTTTAAGCTTAGCTGCAGCTCTCGTTTTGTTCGTTTTGTCCACGTAACACAAAGCGGTGTATAGTATCAACACTTAACTATAGACAATAGTGTGAAACACACGTTCGGTGGTGGCGCTAAAAGACATTTTTACTTTTAAAACTCAGAAATACGAGCTGTGCCAGAGTACTTGAACGTGTTTCGCCGGCTCTTGGCGCTTGGGTTACACGTTTGCTGTTACGTCTTATGTTGGCGACGAACCTGCCGCTTGTTTTGATTCAGTTAACAGGCTTCTAACTCTAACTGAAAATGTTTGCTGGTAAAAGTTTATGTTCGTCCATCCAAGCCGAATCATAAACGATGTCTCCCCCACCCCGGGAAATAAGTAAGTTAATGTGAGTTAGCGAGTCAAGCGAGAAAATAATGAGAACATTTTAGTTGATATTCATGTGAGGCTAAAAACAGCTAACAGACATTTGCACCCCATCAAACCAGCAATTACCGCTAATGTCACATCACTAGGGTTTTGTTCTTTGCTTTTCAGCTACATTCACTTTATCAAAATTCAACTGTAAATTGAAAAAAGACAGTAGAAGCCGAAAGCCACATAGCTGCTAGTTAGCAGCTAGACTTTAGCCTGTTAGATACTTTCATTTTGCTTCGCAGCAGGTTTATGCGACCCGCAAGCCATCATTTTCTCTCCACTACCTGTTTTTGTGTTTTCTAGAGCGATTTTTTGCCAGTCAGTCAGACATAACAAGAACCTGGAAGTTGGCTCCTTGACAATCCTTTAACATTTTTGATGTTTTATAAATAATTATCTAATCGTAGTGGTGCTTCATCTCTTTTTCTCCCACCAGCCACCCCATGTTACTGCGCCAGCTGAGCTCCTCCGGCTCCTCCTTCCTCCCCTGCAGACGTCCTGCTCTCTGCAGAGCCGGCGTCAGGAGCAGCGGTGCCTCTTCCTCCTACCTCCCCCACATCCCCTCCCCTCCTCCTCCATGGTGGTTGGTGCGGGGATTTCCTCCCTGGCCTCCTCGACTCCTCCACTCCCACCCGGCAGCTCATCAGGTCTTCTCTGGTAGGACGTTACGCCCTCGGAGGTTCAACCCCGGTAACTTCGCCGGTAGTTGGCGTTTTTTCTACGCCTCTGCCCCACTTAGGATGGAGCGAGCTGACAGGGAGCCTTCACACAAGTGGAGGAGGAGTACAGAGGAGAGGAGGAGATCTGAAGAAAGGGAAAGACACAGAGGAGGAGCAGTCGGGCTGACAGGAGCTAAGGATGGAGGCTCCAGCAGGGAGCGCGGTCACCCGTATTCCAGCTCGGGTCACTCTCGTCCAAACCACCAGTTCAAAGAAGGACATCGAGACCGACGGATCAGCGAGTCTGGGGAAAGTGTCAGAAAGGACAACAGCAGAGACAGAGACGTTGGACGGACTAGAACTGAGGATAAAGACAGACAGCGGAAAGACAGCACCGGTCGACATGAAACCCCAAATCGAGGGAGGAGCACATATGAGCAACGAGGGCATAAAGATTCACATCCTGCGAGGTCTGGGACTGAAACATCCCAGTCAAAACCTGGACAGGATAAAGTTTTCATACACAAACCCAACCCCTGGTTCAAAGAGAGGAGTGCACAAGGTGAGGAGGGACATTTAAGGGACAGAGTTAGTGATGGAGGGCAGTGGACTTGGCACCTGTCCCAGCCCTGCAGCCACACCCGCCCCTCAAATCCCTGGCAGGTGGCTGGAGCCAGGAGGCAGCCTCCTCCACCCGGAACCTCCCCACCTGTCAGACAACCGAAGGAGGCAAAACAAGCGAAACGTACGTTCACTCTCTGAGGAGCTTTTATGTTGTTTAATGCATTAAATAGAATTTATTTCAACAAACAGACCAAGTTTTTAGTTTCACCTTAAAGACAGTCTTTTATTTTGGTTCATTTCATTGTGTGATTGTTTAGCACAAAAAACTTTACTGTTCATGTTATCAAAGGACGGTCTGACATCCAGGACTTCACCAGCCTCCTGTTATATTTATGGTTTTAAAACTGTTGACGCTGGCTTGTCATTGAATAATCTCTGTTGAATGGCTGGGACATGTGGACTGCCAGGTTCCTGTCTGAGGTCAACCTGACAAACTCCTGTTTTTCTGTCCTGTCTCCTCTCAGGCCTTCAGAGACACTGGGAGATGAGTGCCTGCAGTACTGACATCCAGCCACCAGGTGACAGCACAGCGTTTGACTTCTCAGTGATGTCCTACAACATCCTGTCTCAGGAGCTCCTGGAGGACAACGCCTACCTGTACCAACACTGTCGGCCCGACGTCCTGCAGTGGAGCCACCGGCTGCCCAACCTGCTGTCTGAGATCCAGCAGCACAACGCTGATGTGAGTGGATCAGACCACAGGAACGTTTCATGATCCCTGTAGAACGTGGTACTCAAAGGGATGTACACTACGTGCTCAAAAGTATGTGGACACTTGAATATGTGATTGAGGCTTCAGTGTAAACCCAGCAGCATGTGAAGACCTCCACTCCTCTGAAGCAGCCACAAGAGCATGAGTGAAGTCCAGCTCTAAACCCAAACTATGAAAAGCAGCCGGAGACCAAGAGCACACAGAACTCTGCAGACAGGAGTGTCCACATATTTTTGACCATATCCTGTTCATTTAACTTAAGCTTTCGTAATGATGACAGAAAATCCCTTTTTCCTAGATTCTGTGTCTTCAGGAAGTCCAGGAGGACCACTATGAAAACCAGATCAAACCAGCTCTACAGGCGCTAGGTGTGTGTGTGTCCTCTTTGCTTTAATAAGAGGGAAATATTTAAAATACATGAACTTATTTGTATCTGTTATGGTTATTGTGGCATTATAAACTTATTCATTAATGTATTCATGAAAATGTGTGTGTGTGTCAGGTTATCAGTGTGAGTACAAGAAGCGAACAGGAAGGAAACCCGACGGCTGTGCAATCGTCTTTAAATCCTCCCGTCTGTCACTCCTTTCCTCCAATCCCGTTGAGTTTTTCCGCCCCGGCGACGCCCTCCTCGATCGAGACAACGTGGGATTGGTTGTGTTGCTGCGACCTAACGACACCATCGGCCATCCGCATCCCTCCGCCTTCATCTGCGTCGCCAACACTCACCTCCTCTACAACCCCCGCCGTGGCGACATCAAACTGGCTCAGCTGGCGATCCTATTGGCCGAGATCAGCAGGCTGTCCCGCCTCCCAGACGGGTCGAGCAGTCCGGTTGTGCTGTGTGGGGATTTTAACTCAACGCCCTGGAGTCCACTGTACAACTTTCTGACTACAGGCTGCCTGGACTACAGAGGACTGCAGATCGGCATGGTGAGACACACACACACACACACACACACACTCTGTGTAACAGCTCGCTCACAGGAAGTGAGGACGGTTTATTCATGTATGTTTGCAGGTATCTGGTCAGGAAAGCCCTTCCAGAGGTCAGCGCCTCCTCGCGTGTCCCATCTGGCCTCACAGTCTGGGAATCGACCACCACTGTCGGTACAACCCGGCGGCTGAGCGGTCGCCCGGCAGCCCCACAGGTACGCTCGCTGCGCTCCACTGGACCTGAGGGCCAGCACGCGGTCCAGTGCTGACGCGGACTGGTCCCGCTGCGAGCCTCATCACTGACTGCTCTCTCTCTCTCAGCAGTGACAGGAGCCATCGATAGCCTCACTGTGGAAGACCTCGCCAGCAAAGCTGCCGCTGCTTTCGCCAGGTGAGACGTCCCGCTCTCTCTCGCAGTAAACAGGTAAACCCTTCCACACACAGTCTGAAAAGGTCGGGAACATTTCCACACACACTAACCCTGTGTGTGTGTGTGTGTGTGTGTGTGTGTGTGTGTGTGTGCATGTTCAGAGCGAGGATCGAGCACGGCCTGAAGCTGCAGTCGTCCTATCAGCACCGTCTGATGCCTGATGGACGACCTGAGATCACCACCTGTCACTCTCGCACGGCCATCACTGTGGACTACATCCTGTACACCCCCGGTACTGACACGCACGCACCAAACTCGTGTGATCCAAACTCAGATCTCAAGAGTTTTTGATTCTCTCTCGTCTCCTGTGTCACTTTGTCCTCGAGCGTCTGATCTCAGACAGTTTAAAACTGATTTAATGTTAAATGCAGCACATTGGATTTAATGCCACTCATCATGTTTTTGTCTTCTCTCTCCTCTTGTCTTGTCACACTGCTGCCTCCTCTCTTAAAGACTCCATCACACCTCCTTCACTTCCTGGTGGGCGGGGCCTCCATCTGCTGGGCAGGCTGTCGCTGCTCGGCCAGTCAGAGCTGGAGGAAGTCAACGGCCTCCCCAATCAGTACCACTCGTCTGACCACCTCCCTCTTCTCGCGCGCTTCCGCTTCCGGCGCTGACGTGGCGTCAGCCAATCGGAGCGGCTCCCGGGCTCGCCTGCAGACGGCGAAGCTCAGGGAAGACGGCAGCGTTTAGGGTGTTGACTGAACACAAAAATGGTGACAATTAAGTTCAAGAGGGCACACGTGCCACAGTTTTTCCTCAAACTCTTTGCTGGCTGGAGAAAACGCCGACGTCCGATTCTGAAGCCGATCGCTCGTGTGCTGTAATGTCCCAGCTGCACTTACTTTGTGAGGGCAACATGACGTGACTGCAGCAGAATCCAGTGGTGTTAAAGCTGCAAATGAAGCAAAACAACAACATATTGATCAGTGAACGGTGATCAGTGCCGATGGGAGCGCCGTCAGCTGAAGGGCTTCCAGTCTGGACATTTTGGATTCAAACTGTTGAGTAGGTAGGCCCTGAGGGCGTCTGGCGTCTGACGGCTGGCGAGCAGCAGGGTCACGTTCAGCTCCGTTCACGCAGCTGTTGGTAGCAACCGAACAAAACAAGAAACACGTTTTTCTGAACGTCAGCTGCAGACACGAACGCAGATCTTCACCATCAGCTCCGACTGTTTTGTTCAAAAACAAGTCACTTCAGAACATCCTGGATGTGAATCCATGAAGGAGCATTTTTTAAAAAAATTGTCTTGTAAAACGTGAATGTTAACTTGAAGCTAAAGGTGCAGGATTATCCTTAAAAACATCACTCATGAGCCCGTAGGAGTGTGTGATGTTCTGTGATGTGTGTGATGTGTGTGATGGAGTGTGATGTTCTGTGATGTGGTGTGTGACGGTGTGTGATGGAGTGTGACGGTGTGTGATGGAGTGTGACGGTGTGTGTGTGATGTTGTGTCACAGTGTGTGTGTGATGCAATGTGACAGTGTGTGTTTGTGATGGAGTGTGACGGTGTGTGATGGAGTGTGACTGTGTGTGTGTGAGGTTGTGTGATGGAGTGTGACGTGTGGGCGTGTGCAGATGCTCTGCTGCCCTCCGTGTGTTTTCTTACTGTGTGGTGGAGGACGTGGACTCGCTGGCTCCACCCTCAAAGTGCTGCTGAGCATTGAAGCTGCTGGGTGATGGAGGGCGAAGCCGCCAAGGCGCCGCCCCTCAGGCGTCGCCCCTCAGGCGGTTACAGACTGACAGCTCAGACATCATACGTCGTGTTTACGTCAGTCCACACCAGCGTCACACTAACGATCAGGTCTCTGAGGTTCGCTTTGTCACCAACAGTTTCTGTTGATTCATAAGAAATCCTTAAATAAACTTTTCGGTTATTTATCCTAAAATTAAAAAAAGAAAGAATGTATGACTTGTGAAGCTGCTTCATGTGTTGGGTGTGCTGTTCATGTCACGTGCAGCTCGTGAAAGCTTTTATTGTATTTTTAACCTGAGACTGTAAGCGAGCTGCAGGACGACGTGAGAAAAGACAAACAACGAGAAGTGGATGTTTTTCTGACGCCAGCACATTAACTGTTTACACTGACTGTGAATAAAGGACTTAGTGTTTTTAACGCGCGGCTCTGTGTGTGTGTGTGTGAGAGAGAGAGAGAGAGAGAGAGAGACAGATGGTCGCACCTCTCGGCTCCCGTCACAAACACTGCGTTCGCGGCCCTCAGACCTCTTGGTATTCTGTGCATCAGCCTGCACTGCAGTCGGACACTCGCCTGGATCCGCGAGTCCCTGACGTCTGCCATCCCCGTTCAGTTGGACCAGCAGAGCCCGGGGACTTGGTCGTATTAATATTCTGCCGCGCTCTTTGCAAATTGAGCCCAATAATGTTAAAGAAAACATCAGAAATAAAGAGAAGGAAGCGCGTGCGACA